>NW_028258356.1:0-2500000 GCF_053883595.1 Heterocephalus glaber | reverse complement strand
TGTATTGCTATACCAGAAGGGCTATCGATTCTTAGCCTATTCTAAGGGAATGAATGATCCTTTATCTAATTTTGCCCATGATGATGAAGAGGAGTATAGGCCTAGAATATTCTCTAAGCAGAGCCAAGTTAGGCCAGGAGCCAGGAGAGATACATGCAGTCAGAGTGCAAAGAACAGGACATAGACACCTAAGAAGCGGCAGGAGGAGTGAGGGTTTTGTTGAACAGACAGTTATGAAGACAGATACCTATCACTTTTTATTCTGGGTGAGTTTGCAGCTGTTGGGTATTTTTAGCAAAGTATGCATTAGCCACAAAGGGTTACACTCAGTCTATGAGGCGAAATCAGCCACAGGTGAATCTTCTGTCCTACATGTTTTAGACTGAAAGAAAGGGAGTCCCCTTAAGCAGAGCCTACAACCACTTTGTCCTATACTGAGCACTGGTATATTCTTCTCACTGGGTTTCTTGTGCAGCTCCTGAAATCATTTGAATCTGTGATATCAGTTTTGGATTCCAGAGCCCATTAAACCTGTATATCTCAAGGGTTCATTACATGAATTCCAAGCTCCAGTCACACAATCAGTTAGTGTGTGATACTTTCATGGCATTTTTAGTCCATTCCAAAATGTGCTCCTGCCTGTTGCCTGTTTTTTTTTCAGGATCAAATCTGTGAATTCATATGGCTTTACATATTTTTGGCTCAGTTAATGCATAATAATTTGAAAACCTTGAAAATTTTGCTGTGCATCTTTGAAAAGTTTGCAGGCTGCCAAATGCCTCAAGCACACTATCTAAAGCCCTTCTTTAACAAGCATTAGCAGCAATGTGTGTATGGGACATAATTGTCAGGACGCCGTAAGGATGGCAGCTTTTCTAGAAGCCTCTCATTCTTCTGACATTCTGTGGCAGAAAGTTGTGTCATAAGTCTCACGTTCTAACAGTGTCAGAACCATCTGTTCTTTCACTGTCTTTGAGGAAATAGAGCATGGAGTTCAGACTTGAAGATTTTTGTTGTTGTACCCATTGATCTCCCAATTTGGGGGAGATATAAGGGAACATTGGTAGCATTGAACCTCAAAAATAAAGGTAACAGGGGGCTGGGGATTTAGCTCAGTGGTTCCTCCACCTGCCTTGCAAGTGCAAGGACCCAAGTTTGATCCCTGGAACCAAAATAAATAAATAAATAAATAAATAAATAAATAAATAAATGAATGTAACAATAAAGGACTAATGAAAACATTTTCTTTCATTCGCTTGGCTCCTACTATTCATAAGCCACTATGGTAGAAGTTCTTCAACCCCCATCTCATAACTCTGCATGATATTATTACAGTCATCCCCCATATCTGTTAGGGATACAATCCAAGACGTCATGGATAAACTACGAATTAGGAACACTAAGAGATTAACAATAATTATTGTAATAATAAAATAGGACAGTTGTGACAATGTACTGTAATAAAAGTTATATGAATGTGATTTTTTCTCATAACATTTAGATGCTCAGCCTCCTTGTGATGATGTGGTATGACATAATGCCTATGTGATGAGATGAAGTGAGGTGAATGGCATAGGGGTCCTGGCATTATACTACCATGTAAGAGTTACTTAAAAACAAGCACTACAATTCTGGGACAGTCACTCTGTTAACAAAACAGCTACTCAGCAACTAATGAGTGCATAAGGTACACACTATAGATTAACTGGACGAAGGTATGATTCATGTCTCAGGCAGGATGGAGCAGGATAGTGCGAGATTTTATCACACTATTGAGAACAGTGCACAAGATAAAATTTGTGAATTATTTCTTTATATATATATATATTGGTACATTTTAGGTATAAAATACATTTACACTTATCATTGGGTGTTTGTACCAGAACATGATGTATTTTAGTTTTTATTTTTTGTCCCATTACCTGTGCACCCTTTACACCCTCCACCCTTCCCTATTTACACAGAGTTTGATTCCATTTTTATTTCTTTCTCATAATTTTTCCTTTCCCTTCTTCCCTTTCCCTTTCCCATCCCACCATCCCCTAACCCTTGGACCTTTTCTTACTTCAAATTATCAATTATTCATTTTAATTGTTTTCATCCTTATTTACACTTTCAATTTCTCACACTAGAGAAACTATTCAGTATTTACACATGTGTGTCCTATTTATTTCACTTAAGAGTATGGCCTTAATATGCATCCATTTAGCTATAAATGTCTCCAGTTTCTCATTCTTTATAGCTGAGTAGTACTCCATTTTATAGAAAAAACACATCTTCTTTATCCAGTTTCCAGTCGATGGGCATTTGGGCTGTTTCCAAGCTTTAGCTATTACAAACTGTGCTGCTATAAACATAGGTGCACATATATCACTGTGGTATGATTCTTTTAATTCTCTGAGGAAGATTTCCAGTAGGGGAATAGCTGGGTCAAATGGGACCTGTAGTCCTAGTTCTTTGAGGTATCTCCATACTGATTTTCACAGTGGTTGCACCAATCTACATTCCCACCAATAATGGAGAAGGGTTCCTTTTTCTCCACACCCCTGCCAGCATTTGTTATTGGTTGATTTCTTGATTGCAGCCAATCTTTGTGGGGTGAGGTGGAATCTCAGTGCTGTTTTCATCTGCATCTCTCGAATGACCAGTGATGTTGAACATTTTTTCATATATTTAATTGCTGTTTTTACTTCTTTGTCTGAGAAATGTCTGTTCATTTTGGATGCCCATTTTTGAATTGGGTCTTTGAATTTGAGGGCTCTGATTTTTTTCAGTTCTTTATATATTCTCGATAGTAGACCTTTGTCTGAGGTACAGCTGCTAAATATTTCTTCCCACATTGTAGGTTGTCTCTTAGCTCTGTTGGTAGTTTCTCTTGCAGTGCAGAAGCTTTTTAATACAATGAGATCCCATTTGTTAATTCTTTGTGTTAGCTCCCGTGCTACTGAAGATTTTTTCATAAAGTCTTTTCCCATGCCAATGTCATCAAGAGTTCTACCTAACTTATCTTCCAGCAAGTTTAGGGTTTCTGCCTTAATATTTAGATCTTTAATTCACTTCAATCTTATTTTAGTGTGCAGTGATAGGTATGGGTCTAGTTTTAATCTTTGGCAGATGGAAATCCAGTTTTTCCAACATCATTTATTAAATAGGCTATCTTTCCTCCAATGAGGGTGGTTGGCTCCTTTGTCAAAGATGAGGCGGCTGAGTATGTCTGAAGTTGTTTCTGCATCTTCTAATCTATTCCACTGATCCTTGGGTCTGTTTCTTTGCCAGTACCATGCTGTTTTTATCACAGTAGATTTGTAGTATAGTTTCAAGTTGGGGATTATGATACCCCCCAGCCATGTCTCTGTTGCCTAGAATTGCTTTTGCTATTCTAGGTTTCTTCTGCTCCCAAATGAATTTTTGGATTGTTTTCTCTAGTTCTGTGAAGTATATTGTTGGAATTTCAATTGACACTGCATTGAATCTATATAGTAGTTTTGGAAGGATGGCCATTTTCACTATATTGATTCTTCCTACCCAGGAACAAGGGATATCTTTCCATTTTCTTATATCCTCTTCGATCTCCTTTTTCTGAGAGCTGTAGTTTTCAGTGTAGAGGTCTTTTGCTTCCTTTGTTAAGTTGATTCCTAGATATTTCATTTTTTTAGATGCTATTGTAAAAGGAATTATTTCCCAAATTTCTCTCTCAATGAGTCTGCTATTTGTGTATAAGAAGGCTATTGTTTTTTGAGTGTTGACCTTGTAACCAGCTACTCTGCTGAATCTGTCAGTTAGGTCTAGAAGACTTTTGAGTGAGTTTTTTGGATCTTCTATGTAAAGTATCATATCATCAGCAAATAATGACAGTTTCACTTCTTCCTTTCCTATCTTTATTCTTTTTATTTCTTTCTCTTTTCTAATTGCTATGGCTAATGTTTCGAGAACAATATTGAAAAGGAGTGGTGATAGTGGTCATCCTTGTCTTGTCCCTGATTTTAGTGTGAAAGTTTTAAGGTTTTCACCATTTAGTATGATGTAGGCTGTTGGTTTTTCATAGATAGTGTTAATCAGGTTGAGATAAAGCTCTTCTATTCCAATTTTCTGTAGTGTTTTTATCATGAATGGGTGTTGGATTTTGTCAAATGCTTTTTCTGCATCTATTGAGATGATCATGTGGTTTTTGTCCTTGACTCTGTTAAAATAATGTATTACATTTATTGATTTATGAATGTTGAACCATCCTTACATCCCTAGGATAAATACGACTTGGTCAGGGTATATGATCTTCTTGATGACCCTCTGTATTCTGTTTGCCAGTATCTTGTTGAGGATTTTTGCATCTATGTTCATTAAGGAGATTGATCTGTAGTTCTCTTTTTGGGTTGGGTCTTTCCCTGGTTTTGGGATCAAAGTAACACTTGCTTCCAGGAATGAATTTGGAAGCCTTGTTTCCCTTTCAATTTCCTTGATGAGTTTAAAGAGTAATGGCATTAGTTCTTCTTTAAATGTCTTGTAGAATTCAGCAATGAAGCCATCAGGACCTGGGCTTTGCTTTGTTGGTAAGTTTTTTATTACATTTTCAATTTCACTCATTGTTATTGGGGTGTTTAGAATTTCTATATCTTCTTCATTTAATTTTGACAATTTGTATGTATCTAGGAATCTGTCCATTTCTTCTGTGTTTTCCATTTTATTATAGTACAGGTTCTCAAAGTAGGTATTGATGATTCTCTGAATTTCTGCTGGATTTGTTGTGGCTTCCCCTTTTTCATTCTTAATTGCATGGATTTGAGACTTTTCTTTCCTTTTTTTGATAAGGTTGGCTAAAGGTTTATTAATTTTATTTATTCTTTCAAAAAACCAACTCGGATTCATTGATTTTTTTTGTATCATTCTCTTAGTCTCCATTGCATTGATTTCTGCTTAGATCTTTATAATTTCCTTTCTTGTATGAGCTTTGGGTTTGTTATGATTTTCTTTCTTTAGGAGCTTGCAGTTCTGCATTAGGTTATTTAACTGAGTTCTCTCTGTTGTCCTAATATGGGCATTCATGGCTATGAATTTCCCGCATAGAACTGGTTTCATTGTGTCCCACAGATTCCTGTATGTTGTACTGGCATTATCATTTACTTGTAGAAACTGTCTAATTTCTTCTTTAAATTCCTCTGTCACCCATTGTTTGTTCAGGAGAGTGTGGTTCAATTTCCATGTATTTGTGGGAGTTTTGCGGTTTCTTATGTTATTAATCTCCAATTGTATTGCACTATGATCTGCTAATATACAGGGGATAACTTCAATTCTTTTACATTTACTTAGATATGTCCTATGAGCTAGCATGTGATCTATTTTGGAGAATGACCCATGTGCAGCTGAAAAGAATGTGTATTCTGACTTTGTGGGGTGGAACACTCTGTAAAAATCTATTAAGTCCATTTGTTCAGTAGCTTGGTTCAGTTCTAGAATTTCATGGTTAATTTTTTGTCTAGGTGATCTGTCTATTTGTGATAGAGGGGTGTTGAGGTCCCCCACTACAATTGTATTAGTGCTTATTTGGTTTTTCATGTCCATTAATATTTGTTTTGTATAGTTGGGGGCATTCGTATTTGGTGCATATCTATTTATGATTTTTTTTGGTAATATCTATTTATGATTGTCATCTCTTCCTCTTGGATTGTTCCTTTCACAAGGATGTAGTGACCATCTTTGTCTCTCTTAATTAGTTTTGATTTGAAATCTACTTTGTCTGCAAATAAGATTGCTACACCTGATTTTTTCTGGGTTCCTGTGGTGTGGAGAACTGTTTTCCATCCTTTTACTTTCAGTCTATGGATTTCCTTTTGAGTTAGGTGTGTTTCTTACTCCATTCTGTCAGCCTATTTCTTTTGATTGGTGAATTGAGACCATTAACATTGATAGTTATAATTGAGAGATATTGGCTCATCTTTGTCATAATGTTTTACTGTTGTTGGCTCTTTTATTTCTTATTTTCCCCCCTTTCGCTTTAGTGTCTTACCTTGCGTGGTGCCTTCTTTCTGCTGGGCCTCATGGAGTTGTGACCTTCATTGTCTTTTTCTAGGATATTGCATAAAATTGTTTGGAGTCCTGGTTTGGTGCTCATGAAGTTTCTCAGGTGTTCTTTGTCATGAAAGTATCTAATTTCCCCATTGATTTTGAAAGATAATTTTGCCGGATACAACAGTCTAGGTTGGAAGTTATTTTCTTTTAGGGCTTGAAATACTTCACTCCAGGCTCTCCTTGATTTCAGGGTTTGTGTTGAGAAATCTGCTGTGATTCTGATGGGCTTTCCTTTGTAGGTGATTTGTTTCTTTTCTCTAACTGCCTGTAGAATTTTGTTTTTCTGTTGGGTTTCTGGGATCTTGACTATTATATGTCTAGGTGTAGATTTTTTTGGTCATGGCTGGTTGGAGTTCTATATGCCTCACTTATCTGTATGTCCAATTCTCTACCTCTGTCTGGGAAGTTTTCTACTATTACTTCTGTGAACAGTTTTTATATGTCAATTGTACTTTCTCCTGTTTTTTCGTGGACTCCTATGAGTCTTATGTTATTCTTCTTTGCATCATCTAGCAGCTGTTGGATTGATTTCTCATGGTCCCTTACTATCTTTAAGAAATCTCTGTTTTCATGGTCCTTAACTTCAATCCTGTCTTCTATATCTGATATTCTGTCTTCAGATTCTCTTAGTCTGCTCTGCGTGCTTTCAATGGAGTTTTTAATCTCTTGAATAACTGTTTGAATCTGTTTCATGGATACCATTTCTTTCTTATGTGGATGATCATATTTTCCCTTTCTTTCTTATGCTGAGCATTTATGGCTTATAGCATGTTTCTGATCTCATCTATTTTCTTATCTATTTCTACTCTAGAGCTTCTAATCATCTCTTTCATTCTGCTCAACAATGTCTGTATTTATCTGGGAGATTATTTCTGCTTTGAATTTTTCTAGAGCCTCATGCATCTGCTTTGTTACTTCCTGTGCTATCAGTTCAGGGTGTCTAAGTGGTTGCTTGTCAGACTTGTCCACCTCATTTCCCTCAGAATTTCCTTTTTGTGGCATGGAAGCCTGCATTTGTGCCTTGCTTAAGTGTCTTCTCATTTTTGTTTTTGGTACTGCCTTTGCTTTAATTCCTGGGTTAATATTTCAAAATTGCTTAATGCAGGTATCTTGATTGCTTTGTTTAGAACCCTTGTGGAATAATTGCTTTTCAGAGGTGTCTTCTAGATATAGCTTGTGTTTGGCTATTTTATTTTCCTTATACCAGGTAGGAAAATGACTCTGAGGCTATTTTATTTTCCTTATACAAGGAAGGAAAACTAATTAGATCAATCACAACATGTTAGCCCAAAAGACATAGTTAGCAATACCATAACATCAAGCACAGCTTAGAAAATGACAATTTGTGGTAGTTATTAATCTATCAATTTTGACTATGTGAGTTAAATTAAAACCGAGGACCAACCTAACATAAGTTTATAATGAATAAGCTCTTCAATATAGCATCTTTCCCCTTCGGGTGGGGAGTTAAAAGGAGTTGGGGAGGGAGGGACAGGTAGATTAGCAGTGAGGCCCAAAGACACAGAAAGATCACACAAACTCTAAGAAGTTGTTAAAGGCAAGAGAAAATGATAGAATGAAAGAACAAAGATGTGAATAGAATCACCTAACAGCAACAGGGAGGCTAGATACAAAATTTACTTTCCTTTAAAACTAATGATAATCAAGAGAAGGAGAAAGAGAAGAAAAAAACAATAAGGGAGAAATCTGAATTCAGTGCAGAAAGGAACAAATGGGGAGATGAGGAGCAATGTGGGACAGCAAGAGAATGAGTGAGAGAGAGGGGAAAAAAGATAAAAGAAAAAAAGAAAGGAAAGTAAAACTTTGAAGAGTAGAGAGAAAGTAAAAATTAAGAATTGAAAATAGGAGAAAAAAAATTTTTTTTCTTTTTTGCAAATAGCACTAGAAATTATGGGCCTCCTTCAGGGTATGTCTCTGTTGTCACAGTAGGCAACATAGGAATCCATGTGCATATACGAGTCAATGAGTCTCAGCAAGCCAGCAGCAGACCAAGTACAGTGGTCTGATGTGCCTTTATTGTAGAGATTCTCTTTACTTTTCCGCTGAGCTTCAGTTTTCCTCCAGGAGCCTGAGAAGCCCTCCTTCTGTTACTAACTTCTGCTCTATCTTGTGGCGCTCAGGACAAGGGTCTTTATAATCTCCTGTGCCTCTGTAGTGTGGGACCAGGTAGCAGAAAAGCCAGAAGGCCAGGGTGGCCGGAGGGGATTGGGACTTGAAAGGTGCCCAAAGCAGACCTCACCGTGGCGTGGGCGGGGCCCGGGCCACGTAGCTTCAAGCTGCTCCTCTCACCTAGCCCGCCCAGTTTAAAGAGCGTCGGATGGGGTTTGGGCTGCAAGACGCCCCTGGGACCTCACCGTGGCGTCGAATTATTTCTAAAGCTTTCCATTTAATATTTTTGGACCATACTTGTCCATGGATAACTGAAACCACAAAAACAAAACAGTTTGGGGGCAAGCCTACTGTATCCCTAGTTTATAGATAAGGACACTGAGCCTGAGGTAGGTTGTCATGCAGAAAGTATTTCACTTAATTTTATGATGTTCTTTCCATCATGTTGCTCAGCATCCCCTCTCATCTTTAGAGGAAAGGTCTAATCCATTTGGGAAATAAGAGAAGCTTACTCCTGAGCTCCTACTGGGAAAATAGCCTATATAGAAAAGGTCAAGGGCCTTCTAAAAATTTCCCTCAGCACCAAGGATCTCTTAAATTCATAGCCTAAATTCGGTTATAAATGTCTCTCTCTGACTTTCCTTCAGCCTCTCTCTGGACCAAAACAGGATACCCAATTTTTAAGAAATTCAATGTCACTATATTAGTTTCACATGGCTGCTGTAATAAATGACCAGGGACACAGTAGCTTAAAGCAGGTAAATTTGTTACCGCATAGTTTTGGAAGACAGAAATCCAAAATCATGGCCTTAGGTCAAGGTATCTGTAAGAGTATTTCCTTCTTGAGTTTTTAGGTGAAAAAATTGGTTCCTTGCCTTTTCCAGCTTCAAGACCTTGGTTCATGGTCCCTTTCTGGCAAGGACAACCATTCTGCCTCTCTATTGGCCTCACATCTCCTCTCTCTGACTATGACCTACCCTTTTGTAAGAAATCTAGTGGTTGTATTGAGCCCACCCACATAATCTAGGAAAATCTCCAATCTCACATTTAACTTGAGCACATGTACAAGGTACATTTTGCCATGTAAAATAACATTCACAGGTTCTAAGAATTAAGATACAGACATCTTTAGGAATCCATTAGTTAGTTTTCCTCAGCTGCTAATGCTGATGATTTTTCTATTGAAAATGATGCCCTTCTTTGGATTACTCTTTATCAGTGACAGTAATTTATATACAGTAGAAAATCTTACGTTAACTCTTAGATACCCAGACAAAGCAGAATGACCTCTCAGCAACATTCTACCATTTGTAGACTGCTTGATTCTTCCCCATGGGTATTTCTTTTTAGCCTGACTCCCAGCCTTTGATCCACCAATACCTAGTCCCTCCTAGTCATCATTTAGTATCTCTTCCATCTCACTGGAAGCAAAATTTTTCACTAATCACTAGAAAAGTAACCACCCTTTCTCTCTTTTTCAGAACTGTCTCATAAGTATATCAGTTCATTAAGCTATAGGATCTGCTTTATTTCAATAAAGATCTTCATCCACAGTCTCAGAAAATGGTGGTCACATAGTGGGAGATTAATAAATATTTAATGAATGAATGAATAGATAATAATAATGACAATGGTATTTATAATGATAACTGGCATTTAGGAGAACTTAGTTATTAATGAATGCTGCTCTTTGATAGAGATAGAAATAGTAGTTCTACAAGAGACAACTTTACCATGGGTGCATTCCCTCTCACCACTCTTAGATAAGCAACTCCACTTATTACGTAGCCCTCTGTTCTTGGTTATGGCTGAAAGGACCATAGAAAAATTCCTGATGTAAGGACATCTTACCCTTTGTTAATCAGGAGTTTATGGCATGGTATGTTAAAAAGACTACTTCCACAAAACAAGGTTAGCCCTTTAGAATCTTTTTCTGTTAAAAACTAGAACTAAAAGATACAGTTTGGCTAAAAGGGGTATTTGAACAAATTGGTTATGCCAGGGATTAGAGACTGGCTGCCGGAATGGCAAAAGGAGTATATAAAAGTAATAAAATCACTGAGCAATGGAAGAGAATTTTAGCTTCTGATTTTCCAGGTCCCAGTTACAATTTGCATGAGATTTGATTGTTTTTGGTCACCTATAAAATCAATTTCCTATAAAATAACTTTTCTCTTCTACCTTTATCTTAGAGAGGCTATCAGTTAATATGTGCCTGGGACATTGCTTCAACCCAGGGTCCTAGAATAACAGTGGAATTTAATGAAGAAGGGACTGTAGAATAAGCAGCATTACCAAAATTAAGATCAAAAGAAACCAAGAGTTAAGCTTCAAGCATTAAAAGTACCCAGTAAGTTTTTCTGAACAGAACAGGGATTCAACATTTTTAAACACTGAACATTTTCCAAAACAGTAAAAAACTCTGAGATATGTTTCACTCAGTTGTGAAGCACAGTAATAGCTATTGGAATCATTGACTGAAAAGGGATGTCATTTAAACAAAAAGAAACTATTAAACTTTAATTGAGTGTTTTAGGGCTAATTTTGCCAAATTTAAAAAGATGGTATGCTTAGTTTTAGAATATGCTTCCTGGAATAGTAACCTTCAAAGTAGATATAATCTTTATAAATTAGCTCCATCATGAATTTTTCACAAATTAAAAAGCATGCTAGAGGATTAATGTAGAATAATAGATGTAACATTACATAAAAATGGGACAGTCATAAATGACTTATGACTTCCTTGCTCATCAGGACTTGGCCTTTTGAATATTAATTGCTGAAAAAAGTAAATTGGTTGTTCTTACAGCAGACAACTTTCATTAGGGAGTTAATTAATTTTAGGAGGCTGAGAGCCTGTTACATTAAACATGCTTGCACAATCATGTTTAGTCATGGAATTTTATTTAATTACATTCTTCTATCAAAGCACATTGTTTATATTTTGTTTCCATTTTGATCAATGCTATTTAAACATAGAATAATTATTATGGACTATAATTGTATAAAAAAGCAAAGAGTGGGATTAGATCTCTTATAGGGAACAGAGTAATTGTTTGATGATATATTCAACAGCCCAGTCATCCCTCTATCCAGTTTCTAGCTTTCTTGTATGCTTACTTACCCATCAATTACTGTTGTAAACTTGGTAAGAAGCTATTATAAAATATACATTAATTCATCTCTTCTTTTGTGATAAACTAAGCAACACATGAAATGGCTGATGTACTTTTTTGTTCTGAAATTTACTTAATTTCTTTAACCTTTACTCTTGCAACTTTCTGACCACCTTAGTTCTGTCCTTTAATAAAAATGACTAAGTCTATGAATTATTCAACACTTGACCACATTAATAATAGCAAAACTATGTAAAAGAGGCACCATTATTGTCATTTTAGATGAAACTAAAAACTAAGGAAACACGGTTAACTTTATTACCAGTAGGTAACATCATGAGCTGTAGAGCCCTGAAATTGAGATCCAGACTGGGGAGATAGAAGTTTAAGTAGGGATAATTTGCTCACACTCCTGCCACTTTTCTGCTTCACTTTTCCCTGGGGACTGTGGGCAATTGCTTTGTTTTCTTTGCCACAAATAATATATTTTGTTGAGCTTTCTGTGGTGTAGTGTGGGAAAGAAAGGTCTGGTCATGAACAGTTCTGATATATTTGCCTTACACTCCCACCCTCTGGCCAGATGTCAGTCTATTTAAAATTTCTCCTTAAAAGAGCATGATAGCCTGAGGTTCACTCCACTCTGAACTCGAGTTTTACAATCTGGTTTAGAAACCCAAATTTTATTCCTTAAGAACTAGATTGGAAAGGCAGTAGCCAATTAAGACCACCTGTTTGTGCCTACAGTTCTATGCTTGGAAGAATCTTTGTATAATGAAATAGATTGATGGCCCTTTAACAAGCTCATAATTCCTAGAAGCAGACAACTGTAATTTTATAGGGAGAATAGATACATCTGCTTACCCAACTCCAGGACTAAACAAAGGTCTTCATGTGCTCCAACTGTGTTCAATACAAACTATAACACAACCCTGACTGTGATCAATCCCACTCATTCCAAAAGGGTATGGGAAATTTTCATGGGTGCCATTGTAATTAAATCTCCATTAGGATATTTATAACAGAAAATCTCGGCCTTCACATGGTTTTATAGATTTCACAATCTCTACAAAAGCTTATGCCAGCCAGTTTCTCAAGCCCAGTTTTATAGGCACCATATCAAAAACATTTTGGAATTTGAAAATTAAGTACTTATCAATGCTAGAAATAATAAAACCACATGTGAAACTAATTTTACAGAAATCCATGGCAAAGAAATGGCTTAACCTTAACATTAACAAATGCCTTTAGAAACTGTGCTGTGAGCCCACTCTTTGTCTTTATCACTAAGCTGATATTTGCTTCCTATGTATGTAGGTAAATCACTTCTCATTCCCTATGAGGCCAAGGCAAGCTTCTCTGGAGATTTGTGATCACTATTGGTTTGCATTAGTCTTGCCCTGCTTCAACTTTAGTTCACAAGGGTCTTTTATTTCTGCAACAAATATGTATTAGAATTTTTATATGCAAACACTTCTTTCAGGTCTAGAGATCAAAAAAAAAATTCCCTGCTCTCTTCTATTCTAGTGGAGGAAGAAAAATCATAAACAAATATGTGCATATTATTTCAAGCACCAGTTCTAGAAAACAGTTAAAAATGACAAAAATAAAAGTAAAAAAGGACAATGAAAGATCTGGTTTATATAAATTGGCCAGAGAAGAGGCTCCAGCTGTTTATACTACCTAATACATCTAAGTCATATATAGGAACTCAATAAATACCCACTACATTAAATATTCAGCAAGTTATATTTTGAACAGTTATTTTGTCTCATATGTTTTCATTTTTTTTACTAGTCTACTCTGTATGTTCCATTTGAAAAATAGCCTGGATGTTACATTTATTTTTAAATTCTTGTAAAACGCTTCATAGAGCTAGTCTCCCAGTGTCTGTAACTGGTTGATAAAACCAAATTGGATGCTAGGTTTTTCATAGGTAAGTGTGAATATGCATAAAGAAGATAACTATATATACACAATACATATGAGTCATGGAACACCTAGTAAGACTGTATTTCATATCAATGCAGAATTTGTTGCATGTAATTAAATATCTATACATTAAAGTGGACTTTCTACTTACCTCTACTGTTTTGGAAGTGTAATACTAAACTTTTGGGTTATTCTAAATTGACAAGAACTCTGAACTCTTTAGATTTTAGTTACATTAATTTTGGTTTATATCAAATAGTTAAATTTGACAGGATTTCATTTAAAGTATATCTTAAATGAGTCTGTTCATGTATGTTTGTCATAGTACAGAAAAGTTGTAAAAAAGTACACAGGAAATACATATAGTATGTTACATAGTTCATTTCTTAAATTGGACTTTATAAAGTGCTGTTTGTCTACAAAAAATAGTATGTTGCTTGAAAAAATTCAAAGAAGCTTCATTCATATCACTGAAGACTTGAAATATCTCATTTTGCCATAAAGTGTCCCTGTGTGGTTTTTTTTTGACATTACCACAGATTTTACAGAATTTAAAAGGATATAGAAAGCATATTACAAAAATCTTTTTTGAAATAAATTTGACAACTTCCAAGAAGTACCTTCGAAGACAAATTAATGAAACTAACTCTGGAGGAAATATAAAATTTGAATAGCAACTATTAAAGAAAGTATATTCCTAGCTTGAAAACCTACCTATATGACAACAGCAGGCTCATGTACATTTTAACTGATGAATTATATCAAAAATTAAAGCAGAAAAAAGAAGGAACACTTCTCCCCTCATTTTAGGAACTCAACATTGTGCTAATCCTAAAAGTGGATAAAGACAATAGAAGAAAAATGTATGAACATAGATAGAAATTTGTTTAACAAAACAAACTCTTAGAAGTCAGATCTGGCAGTATGTATAAAGTGGGTTTGTTATAGGGATGGCAGTGTTGGTTCAGCATTGGAAGATCCACCCCCAAAAGTCATCATTTTAACAGAGGAAAGGAAAAAGCCATATGATCCTGTCACTAGTTGGAGAAAAAGTACTGGACTAAATTCCACAGCTGTTCATAGCAAAAGCTATCAGGAGACTAGAAGTAGAACAGAACCTTCTCAACAGATTAAAGACACGTACTCTATTCTTCCAGCAAAAACACCTTATATGAATGGAGAAGATACAATGCTTTCTCCTTAAGGTGGGGAACAAGGGCAGATATGCTTACTCTTCATCTGTCCCACCAAAATAGTCTGGCAATAAAATGACACAATTAGAATAGGATTGGGAAGGTAGAAGCAACATCTTTATATGTAGATGAAATGATCATCTACAGAGAAAATACTAAGAAGTCTCTAGGAGCTCCTAGAACTTGTATTTGAATTTAGCAGGATTAGAAAACACAAGGTATATATAAAAATTCAGGTCTATGTATACTTCCTATAAATGAAGAATTGGATATTGAAATTTAAAAGTTATGTAGGAGTACAAAGGACCTAGAAAAGTAGAAAGAAAAACAAAAACAAAAACAGTGTTGGAAGATGTTTAGTACCTAATTTTAAGACTTCTTCTAAATCTACAGTAATCAAGGCAGTGTTGGTGTAAGGAAAGACATATAGATCATTGGAATAAAACAGAGAATCTAGAAATAGAACCACACATATATTGTCCACTGAGTTTTGAAAGATTATTTAACATTAGCATTTTATAGAATATAAACTCAATTCAAGAGCCAAGGAAAAGATAGTGTTTTCAGCAAACAGCACTAGAACACCTGGTATCCACATGTAAAAAATTAACCTCAACCCTTTATTTCCACACATAAAAATAACTTGAAGGGATCTATGAACCTAAATATGAAAGCCTAAAAGCATAAAACTTTAAGAAGAAATTATAAGGGAAAATGTTTATGAATTCAGGGAAGGCAAGAACTACCTAGGATACAAAAAACATGATGTATAAAAGAAAAAAATTGATAAATGAGATTCCATCAAAATTTAGAGCTGTAAATGACATCATTGAAATGAAAAGTAGTCCTTAAACAGACCATATTTACAATGAATATAACCTATGACCAGAATATATAAAGAATTCTTAGAGCTCATTAATAGACAACCCAATTAAAAAGTAGACATAAGAAGATGATAAATAGCCAGTATAGCACAAGGAATGGTGTGCAATTCTAGAATCAGAAAAATACTAATCAGTACAATAATAAGATTGAATTATACACTCATCAGGGAGATGAAGTTAAAAGTTTTAAAAGCCTTGTCATGACTTTTTCATTTTGTTAGATTCTCCTCCTTTGCATTTAATTTGTCATGCCCAATGGATTCATTCTGCTGGGTTTCCTGGGGTTGTGATCCTCATTGTCGTTTCCTAGGGTATTGTCTAAAATTTTTTGGAGTGCCGGTTTGATATTCATGATGTTCCTGAGGTGCTCTTTATCATGAAAGTATCTTATTTCTCCATCAATTTTGAAAGATAGGTTTTCAGGGTACATCCATCTGGGTTGGAGGCTGTTTTCCTTTAGGGCTTGAAATACATCACTCCAAGCTTTTCTTCCCTTGAGGGTTTGCACTGAGAAATCTGCTGTGATTCTGATGGGCTTTCCTTCATATGTGATTTGTTTCTTTTCTCTCACTGCTTGCAGAATTTTGTTCTTCTGTTGGATTTCTGGAATCCTAACTATTATATGCCTATGTGTAGATTTTTTTTGATCAAGACTAGCTGGAGTCCTATATGCCTCCCTTATCTGTATGTAAAGTTCTTTTCCCCTCCTTGGGAAGTTTTCTGCCATCACTTCTGTGAACAGTTTTTTTATGTCATTTACACTCTTTCCTGTTTCTTCATTGACTCCAGTCAGTCTTATGTTATTTTTCTTTGCATCGTCTAGCAGCTGTTGGATTAATTTCTCATGTTCCTTTACAATTTTAAATCAATTTTTCTTTTCCTGGTCACCAATTGCAATCTTTTATTCTATATCTGAAATTCTATTCTCACATTGGTTCATTCTGCTGCACAGACTTTCAATGGAGTTTTTAATCTCCTGGAAATCTGTTTGCATCTGTTTTATGGATTCCATTTGTTTCCTATGTTGGGATTCCATCATGTTCCTCAGATCCTCTATTTTTTTTATCTGTGTCCTCTCTAGATTTATTAATCATGTCTTTCACCATGAGCATAATCTTTGCTGTTATCTGAGTAATTATTTCTGATTTCATTTTTCCCAGATCCTCTTTTATTGCCAGTTCAGAGAGTCCAGGTGGTTGAGTATCAGATTGTTCCATCTTGTTTCCCTTTGGGGTTGCTGAAGGTGATCCAGAAGTCTGTTTTTGAGGCTTGTTTATGTGTCTTCTCATTTCCACAGGGATGAGAGGTGCTTCTGGTGCCTGTGTGGCTCTCCTTCTCTGCCCTAGGAGCTTGGGATGGTGGGGGGGGGGGAGCTTCCTTCTGGGTGCTTGGACAGGCTCAGCTTCTCTGCCCTAGGAGCATGCGATGGCAGCGAGGGAGCTTCCTTTCGGGTGCTGAGACCGGCTCACTCTCTCTGTCCCTGTGTGGTTTTATGAAAAGTTGATCTATGAAAATTCCATGATAGGAAGAGTTTGAATTTAAACCATGAGGTTAAACAAAACATCAATGACTTTGAACAGACACATGATAAAAGGTTTTTAGAATGAGGGAAGAAAAGTAAATAGGATGATTGTTACAATAGCTGAAGAGAAAAAAAATGAAAAATTGTGAGTAGAGCTCGACCAAAATATTTCTTGAGCTGTTGCTTGTTGTTATCCCTGTACATGTGGTTGGGGAAGGTCAGAAACATGAGAGCTCCTTTACCTTGAAGAATATAAACCACTTGGGGAAAAAACTGGCACACAGTCTATGCTTGCCCAATGCCAGGGACTTATAGTAAAGGATTTTTGGCCTCACTTTCCACTGAGGAACTTGTTTTTATTTCTCAGACCCTCACTTGACTTCCTGTCTTGCTCCTGACACCTGTCAATGTTTCTAGATATGTATATCTCTTTCCCTCCTTCCCCAAAAATCTCAGAGAATGACTGTTCTATGCATTACAAATCTCCTGGCCTTGCTTCCTCCATCAGTTATCACCCTCTTTCCAGAATCTTCTACTTCTTTCCTCACTAATATTTTTCTCTCATCGTTAAACCTGTGCTCATATTATAAAACAATGATAATATTAACCAAAACAAAAATTCTCCTTTGGACCTATGTCAGTTCTGGTCAACTCCAAATCCATATTAGAATTGCCTAGGGATCTCTGGAGAGAATATTTTTATGCTGGGCCAAACTCAGGTGAAGGGTAAAATTCTTTGAGGAGTGAAGCCTAAGTACTGATTCTTTTAAACTAGTCTGCTGTTTCTAACTCACAGTTAGAGTTGAAAACATTGGCCTCCATGATCTTTTATCCAATTCTTCTCTCATACCAGCCAGTCTTCTATAACCCTTCATTTCCATTCAATTTCAAAAATCAAAAACAGTTAATGAAGAGGGTAGATATATTTAGTTGACTGAATGGCAGAAGTTGGTAAGTGATTGAATATCCTAATATGAACAACTGGTGTTCAAGCCACTAATGTCATTTAAAATAATAAAAACTGGGTTGAGGATTCAGCTCCATAGCATCACCACTGCTTCACAAGTGCAAGGTCCTGAGTTCAATCCCCGGTACCAAAAACAAACAAGCAAACAACAAAAGCAATAAAATAATAAAAACTAAAAGAAAAATCAGACTATCAGACTTATAAAGGAAAAATAGAAAAGTGAAGTTTAGATGTGATTTCAAAATACCTATAAAACATATATGGTGTCAAGAAGTATAGGCAGCTACCAGTATATGGCTTAACATATAGAGCTAAAGTTTATCATTAATTTAAAATGGCACCAATTTAAATATTTTCTCCAGCAACACTAAATAGCCAGTATGAAGGTATGCATGAGAATAGTTGATTGAAAAATGAGGCATAGAAGTAATAGAATATAGGCTGATGAGGAGTGCCGCACCCCTAAAAATGCCCCCAACTTCTGGCTTTTATCTGTTTCTCTTCTTACCTCAAGCTGACTTTTGTTTTACAATCTATTGTCAAAAAATGATAGCGTTGAATTATAATCTTGCCTTCTAAGTTATGCAAATATTTTTCTGTTGCCTTGTGATAAATCTTGCCACCTTAATCAGGCTTTTATAAGTTCTAAAACTCCCCTCACACATTCACAGACAATTTTACAAGCAGCCAATCATATTAATTGTGTATTGATTTCAAATCTTTAACCAATATATTTATCAATTATATGGAGCACTTCATTGTTTTTCCACCACTAGCAATATCCAGCCCTCAAATACGCTAAGAAAATATATTTTGTGTTTCCAGGATTATTTTATGCAATCTAAAATAATTACAAAATACTATAAATTCTATCATGTAGACCCCAAGCCACACATTTGGAAAGAGTAGTTTACCCTCACTCTAAGTTCCCATTAACCCACCAAAGAATGGGTCAGTCACTCCAGTCAGTTAGTGGAGTCAGTCACTCCAGTGAAATAGTCTTATAAAAAGTTCTGGTTGCCTAACAATTCAGTGCATGTTCTCTCTTTGTATGACTACAAACTTTAATACCATTGGTCTTCCGTTCTTCATGACACTCTCTTCTCCTGATCTCCCCACTACTTCTCTGTCTGCTTTTTCCCAGATTTCCTGCAATGCTTTAAATGCCGGTGTTCCTCAGAGATATACCTCATCCTTTCTTTTTACTCTAGCTATTTTCTCTAGCCAATATCATTCCTGCTTAAGATACCAAATAGCTAATTACTTATGTCTCCAGAACAGATTTCTCTCTAGTGCTCCAGAGTCAGCCACCATTAACAATTATTTGATCACTCAACCACTTTTAGATATCTCTTTGCAGTTATTACACTGGTTACTCAAATTTAATAATCTTAAAATCAAATCCCATATATTTTCCCCCATCTTCCCTTCTGTTATTTCCCCATATTGGTAAATATATCTACTCACTTACTAAAAGCATAGCAATAGAGTGACACCAGTTTCTCCCTCTCGCTCTTTCTCTCTCCTCTCTCCCTTCTTCCCTTCCTGACCTCATTTTCTTAGTCAAATTAAACACCAACCCTAAATAATTCTAATCAATATGTTCTTCTCCATCCCAACTGCCACTGCAAGGATTAGGGACAATGATTAGTAATTTCTTGCCTTGTTTGGAGTACTACCTTTCAAACTGTCATTGCTAACTCCAGGTGTGATCTGTTGTCTCACAGAAAAATCTACTCATTTATTCAGAATCACTTCCTTAGGTCACTATTCAATCCTGCTCACCATGCCACCCCTGAAAATATCTTACCCTTAAACCATGTCCAGTATCACCCTTCCCTAAACTCATGCTTGTTCCCTATATTCCTTTCGACCTGAACTATTTCTGGTTCACTGTGTTCATTCTTACCTGCCCATGTGTCTCTGCTGTTGTAACTGCCAACCTGGAAAATGACTGTTCATTCCTCACATCTCAGGCCAACTAGATCCCTGCCCAATTCTTCCATTACTTCTTTTATATACCTTCACCATAGTCATTACCATTGTCCTATAACCATTAGCATGTCTGTCTTTTCGCAGTCCATGACACTAATGAAGTGCAAGAGGTATGTCTTTTAATCAGTGTTCCCAGAGCCTTGTGCAGTGGCTGACATTAAGTGCCTGATATTGGTCTTTGAATGAACTTGAATAAACGAATACAAAGAATAGAATCTTATACATTGGAAAAAGAATTAATATGTCCTACCCTAAATTTTTCTAAAACAGTACCTAGTGAGACATGGGAGAATAAAATATTGGGCAGTAAAAAGTGCTGGGGACTGGGCATAAAATTTTTTCTCTATTTACTGAAGTGCACAGATTTTCTATTACAAGCAACTTTAGAAAATTGCCTTCAACTACCAGTCATAGCTTCAATTGTATCAAAAAATTTTCACTTTAAGTAGGGCATGAAGGAAAAACACGTTGTTAAGGTGAAGTTTTATGCAGGGTTTTCTTCTTATTTTGTCTGAAAGTCTTAAAAATACTTTACATTTACATAGTACTTTAAAGTTTCCATACCCTAGTTTCATTTGACATTAAAAGTATATGAATGAGGCTGTCAGAACAAAATTATCATTTTTTAATATACCACGTGAACGCTGAGAGGGTATAAGGCTTGCAAGAGGCTGATAGTTGCTAAATGGTAGAGATAGAATTGGAATAGAGAATTTCTCACTGCTAAATTCTCTATCCTTGCTGCCTCCTTGGTGTTTTCATTAGAGCAATGGCTGCTTTGTATTCCCATAGTGCTTCTTGTGGTTCCAAGGTCACTGATCAGTGTCAACACCAGGGATGTTGTAGGAATTCCACTTCCCAAGTGCTTTTCCTCAGCAGATTTCCTAGCTGCCTTAGCAGAGGCTGGAGCTGACCACTGTAGCTATAGACACTGGAAAACCCTTTGTGACCCCATGTGATGATTATTGCTTTCACATTCATGTCTAAGCTTCACTTCTACATTTAGTGGTTTTATGAGCCCATCTTCTTGAATGTGAAATAACAGTCACAACAACTTTAAGAAAGCTAAGGATAAATTAAAATTCTTTAATTCTACAAAGAAAGCTAGAATATTCATTGCACCATCCATGGAAGAATTCTCTTAGCCCACATTTCCCCACACCAGGCTAAATTCAACAGCACATGTGTGTTGTTCGCACTTCACAGTGCTTTTAGAAAGCACTTAGAATTTGGCAACTTTTATGCAGATATGCAACCTTCAGTTTGTCCTAGACCTTATTATAAATTGTTTGTTTTGCATTACTGGCCCCTGAAGATATTTTAGTTTCCAACCCCTGTCTATATTAAAACACTTCATTGAGTAAAAGTAACAGCTAATATTTATCATTTTCTAGGTAACAAACATTGTTTTTAAAATTTTATAAATGCTAGCTCATTTTATCCTCACAGTACATTCTCAGCAGGTAAGTAACATGTACTTATAGGCACTATCTCATTCTCCACGATTTACAAATGAGGAAATAAAGGGACTGAATGTCAATAAACTTGCTCAAACACGCTATTGTTAAATGCAGAGTTAGAACTCAGACTCAGGCAGTCTGGACCCAGAGCCAGATTCTATGCTCTGGTACCAGAATAGAATGTCAGTTTTCACGTGACCCATAAAAAGAAATAGAAACTAAGTCATTAGTAGGCAACAGAGTAAGTCAAAGAATAGTTCTTCTAAATGGAAAGAGAGCTAGGGAGCCTTTGAATAGATGAATATAGGATGATGTGTTTGCATATGCAACATTGAGCCTCCATCTCTTTGAAAACTAAAGATGTAAAGACCTAAAGAAGACCTATCTTTTGCTTCAATCAGAGAGATGAAAAAGGTAAGTGTCATAGAGTGGTCCCATGAAATCTACTGAATATATAATGCCTCATTGGGTTACTTTGATTTTTGTCAAAATGTAGATTAGTAGATTATGCTGACAGGAACATTGGCTTTGCTCAGAAATTTCCTTCTTTATTCTGCTCCTCTTGGACAGCCCTTGATACTGACCAGTGTTGCACAGGGATTGAATGTGAATTTGCAAGAAATCCTTACCAGTCAAGCTAGGGAAAATATGTTGTCCTGGTCATCAGAAGAGAAGAGAAAGGAGAATAATTATTTTCTCACTATAATGTTTTGAAATAATTATGCTGTTTCTAGTCTATTATACAATTTTAGAATGGGAAAGAAGATGTATTGTTCAGATCTTTCCAGTTAAATTTTGGTAGAACACTATTCTAAGTCTGATAATAATGATGATGATGATGATGATGATGATGATGATGATGATGATGATGATGATATTTTAGCTACTGGATTCTCAGGTTTGTTGTTGAACCAATCTAATATTCTGATATAGAATCAGTCTAATATTCCGACATTCTATTCATTGTATCCATGGGTTGTGTATCAACAGATTCATCCAACCACAGATCAAAACTATTTAGAAAAAATTACATTTGCATATGTAAAGAACATGTGTGAATTTTTTCTTGTCATTACTCCTTAAATAATATGGAATAACTTTACATAGCAATGGTTTTGTATTAACTATTATAAGTAATCTATAGATGATATAAAGTTTAAGAACAGATGTATGTGGTTTATGCGCAAGTACTTACAAAAAATAAAATCTTCCACTTTCCAACTTTCTGAGATACAGAAAGTGAAGGGTAGAAAGACTCCACCACTTTGAACTTTATGCCTCTTATTTGCTTGTTAATCTGTACTAAATTTGTTTATAAAGACATATATAACCACTGTTTTCAATTTCTTATTAAGATTTTGCTTGCTGGCTTGGGTCCTATAGCCAGCCTGGTATCCTGAGCTGTCAGTGCCAAGTTAGAAGCAGTGAAGTTAGAAACAGTGTAGAGAGGCATCATGTACAGAGGAGAGCAAAAGAGGATCTCAGAGCCCAGTACAAGAAGCAAATGTCACATGTCAGGTCACAGATGAGGTCTGAGGAAAGGCACATAGGAAGGCCCTTGCCATGGATAATCCAGGAGGAAAAATGATGTAGCCCAATAAGGAGCCAAGGCAGTCTTGCTTAATGGTAAAAGCCCGTGTTTTAGAGTCAAATTTGGATTTCTAGTTTCCTTCTTATTAGTTATATGATCTTGTATGCATGTTTAACTGTAATATTCAATGACTAGATATTACATTCTGCAACTGGTCTCCTTGGGTTTGAATTTTGTTTTCACCCTACCAACCATGTGACAACATGAACAGGTTATTTACTTATTGGATGTCTCAGCTGTGAGATTGGTAATTATAGCAAAATCCTCCTCACAGGGTGGATATGACAACTGAGGGAATTAATTTATAAAAGCCCTTTATACAGTCATAATATATCATGAATAGTAAATTTAGGTAATTTTTACCTCATTGTTAAAAATCTCTGTTGTCTTTGTGTTTCTTCCATATAAAGTGAAAGTCATACCACTTTCCCCAGAGGGTCATAATAAGGAATAAATAAGTTCTGATCAGTAAGTTCTGACCTGCTCAGTGCTTTGGGCCAAGCCTGGGGAAAAATACCTAAAAAACAGAACTAAGAGACAAAGAAACCTGGGACCCAGGCGGCCAATGCTGCTTAATTGGCAAAAGGCACTGGTTCATCCAAGCCACTCATTTTTATTAGTAATCAATTGGAGTAAAGGCAAGTTACATGCAAGGGTGGGACTATGTGCAAGGTTGTGCAATCATGCAGTTTCTGTGGGAACTAATGGAGACAAGGCTTGTAGACCAAAAAGACAAAGCATACTTGAATTAGGAATAGAATAGACAAAATATATGGTTGTGATTAGAACACTGTCCTTCTAGTTAAGAAGTTTGTATTGTGGGAACAAAGTTTGGGTGTGAATTACTCTGACCACAGCATGTGGGCTTTGGCTGGACTCGCTTCTCAAAATAAGTCCGTTGTAAAGTTAAATCTTTACAGCTTGCACTGTTTACAGCCTGCTTTGGGAATAATCAATATTGCAGTCTCCTTCAATGCAGACCCTTGGCCCCTGAATAGTAATCATGATTATTTTCAAGCACATAAGCTAGAAACTTACTAAGATAATCTCACAAGGCCAGAACTCCTTTTGGATGCCCCAAGTTTTTGCCCGTGAATCATACAGCACAATGGCAGGCCCAGGATCTGACAATGACTTCTGTCCTGCTTCTTTTGTCTTTTGTCTTGTTGCACACAGTATCAGAACACTAGGTGGGAGGAAATGTAAAGTCTTAAATTCAGTGTGTGTTTGGAATGAAGAACAAAGAAGCTCAGATAAAGAAGGAAATGTGCACGATGCTACACCCGCATTTGGTTATACAACTGGTCCTTGAACTCAGAATCTTAGGCTCATAGTCTAATATCTATTCCATAAGACTATATCCAGCCTGCTTCTTCTAGATTCTCATAATCTAATGCCTCCTCTGGGGTTGATTTAGGTTCCAGTCAGGGGCTTAGTGTACATACAGAATCTTTCTCCTGAAAAAGGACAAAATTGCCATTTGCTGAGTGCTCAGTACTCTAATAGTAATTAAAGTATAAAAAGAAATAATGTAGCCAGGGGTTTAGCTCAGTGGTTTCGCCGCCTACTGCGCAAGTGCAAGAACCCAAGTTTGATCCCCGGTACCAAATAAAAAATAAAAAAAAAGAAATCATGTAGAAACTATAATGGGACACATTAGGTTAGTACTGAAGAAACCTAGGTTATGAGCACAGTTAACTATGCTGTTATTTAACATACTTTTAACACCCATTTTAAAATACATTTTCCTTTAATAATTATTTTTTTGTATTTATTTTGATCTTATTTTTATGATCTTCTCATATCACAGATAGCATATTGAGTTCATATTAGGACTTATTCTAACATTTGCTGAGTGAGTAATTTGGATAATTGATTTGTCACATATCTTGCAACTCATTTTGATACTTGATTAATTTTTCTAACCCCTTACCTTTTCTCATATTTGCCAAGTGGCTTTGAATTTTGACCTGAAGAGCTTTTAAAGCATCCAATCTAATCAGGTTGCTTTCACCTCCTGACACACCCTTCGGTTCTCTTCCTCTCACATAGACACACGTGCATACACTGTCTGCTTTCTGTGAACCAAATTCTTTTACCAAAAGATATAGTATCAAAGTTAACTTTTAAGCGTAAAATTACGAAGACTTCCTAGAAAAATAATTCTGAAAGCAGATGATCAGCTATAAAGTATTTAAAAAAAGAATGAAGAGAAAGTGAAAAATAAATTTTTTTAAAAAGAAAAATGTTAAGGTACTCAAACATTTAATTCTTTCAACTGGCTTCTCCTCCATTTAGCAAATAATTATAAAATGACATTTCATTAATTCCAGTATGTAATTGTTTTTATATTTTAACACTTCTGACATCAGGTCACATCTCAAAAATTAGTAATGTTGCACTTATAATGGGTATATTTTCCTATCAGAGCAATAGAGAAAATGGTAGATCATTTATAATGGAGCATGTCTCTGATATGATGAAATACAAGTAATAGAAATATTAATGAGTATTGTGTACGAGTTGTTTTCCTAAGTAATTTATACACGTTAACATCATTAATCTTCACAAAATTCTTGAAGGGTCGGTTCTGTCATTTTCCTTTTCAGATTGAAGAAACAAGTCCAATTAGCAGTTAAATAAGTTGCCTAAGTCCTACATTTAGTAAGTAATGGAACTGGGTTAAGGCTGTGTTCTTAACATCTTCATAATGTGCATTTTTCTGTTGTTCTATATAGGACTTTTCTGGTACCAATTTACTGGTTTGTCTGTTAGAATGTTTCCCCATCTTCTATGAAATCTCTAAAAAAACCCGTTTTTCATTCTTGCTACTATTTGTATTTGTATCTCCAGGTATTTTACCAGAGGATCATGATTGGAGTCAAGATAAATGGAGTACTTAAAACACTCATCTCTGGACCCAGAAATTAACTGGTTTTTAATACTGTCTTGGCCACTTACCAGCCTGCACCTTGGGCAAATTACCTGACCTCAGTTTTCTCCTTTAAAAAAATAGGTATTTAATTATTTAAAAGACTACTTCATAAGATTATTGTTAGAATTAAATCAAATGATTTATGTATAAAGTATTTAGAACAATACCCTAATATAATAAATGCTCAATAAATGTTGGCTACTATTTATGAATTCACAACATATAGAACTGAAGTAAAAGGGGAGAGAATGAAGCTTTAAAAAGTTAGGAGGAGGGCTGGGGATTGAGCTCAGAGGTTCCACTGCCTGCCTCCCAAGGGCAAGGTCCCCAGTTTGATCCCTGGTACCATAAATAAATAAACAAACAAATAAATAAATAAATAACATGCTGCAGTTGGGCTCTGTGCAAAGCAATGAAGGAGCAGCATCTTCCTACTTGTAGCTGGGTCTAGAGAAAGAATGAAACTTGCCAAGTACCTTTGTTTCTACACAGGGCCTGGCACAGGAGGGAGGGCTGTACTGATTCTTATTTCAAACAATAGTAGAAGTACAGACAGGAATTGAGGTTCACAAAGAAAAGTGAAATTACTCCCAGCAAAGATGGAATCGAAGATATTAACTAACCTAATATTTAAATTCTACTATAATCAGGATAGAAAGAATAAAATGCTAAACCTGTTCTCAAGAATGATGTTACTAATACTTGTGTTTTATATATAGGTGTCAATGATATGAAAAATAACTACAGAGTTACACAGTTATCTTAGTCAGTAGAGTTAAATTCAGCTTATTTGTCCAAGCAGGCTGGATCTAAATACCTGCTATACTCCTCTTTCTGAAAATGGACACAAAATTTCTCATAGAGAAATAGACTAGTACATTTATATATTTGGATTTCGATTCATTTCAAATTTGTGAGAATGGAAAATCTCAAATGAATATATTGGTAAAGACCCAAATAAAACACTTCTTACTATTTAGGTAGTTGTATACTTTTTGTTCGTCATTCCCTCCACGCAATGATTTAGTTAAACTGAATAGATCTTAGTTGGTAAGAGAAAAATTCGTATGCTTATGTATCACAAGGATAAGCGAATTTACCCTCAGAGATTTTTAAAAAGTATCAATTAAATGTATATTAAAGGGCTAGATGAAACGTTACTTAACCCAAATCACCTGATCATAAATAATAGTTACCCACTGTCAACTATACATCTATATAAACTCATAGATTGATTTTTTCCATGGAAATATCAATAAAAATGTAAAAAGATATTTCAAATTAGAATATGAAAAAACAAAATCCTTTTCCTTTTGCCAATTTCACCACCAGATGTCCTTCTTCTCAAATTTGGTGATGTGCTACTACACAAATAAGTAACTGCTATGTTAAGGAAAGAAATTAGTAGTTGAGTTGGAAAAAATGCAGAAACAATCCCAACACTTATTTTTGACAACTACAAAATGCCACAACCTTAGAAAGGCCTAAACATTCTCTCCAGAATTGGGTCCCCTGCACACCTTACTTGCTGAGTGATTATCTGCTTTTCTCTCAAAAACTGGGAAAATGACTCTTGTCTGAAGTAGCCAGTCCATCTGGTCAGTTCTGTTTATTAAGAAATTCTTAGTTTGACCAGAAATTTTTCCTTCACACCCATCACACACTGTTTGAATTTCTACTTTTTGAAAAATGTAAGTCAGATCTAACATATTTGGTCCAAATAATGGTCATCTAAATAATTAAACAACTAATTATTCCACCTGTATTATCTCTTCTCCAAGATAAACATGTTATATCCTCAATGATTAGTCAATTATTTGGAATCATGGATATATTATCATATAAACACAAAATTATAAATTATGATAGATTTGTAGGTTAAATTAAAAATACATTTAATATATATCAAAATGAAGTAATAAGAAACTGTTTTGAATAAGTATTTGTGTAATGCCTAATCCATAATTCCTAATAAAGGTTATTTAATTTATTAATTGTGTTTGGTGAAATGAATACTACACAGAAATTCACTAAAAAGTGATGTGACCAGATTCAAATTATAATTCTAAGTATCACATATTCTGCCTCAATATTTTATACTATTTATAAGTAATCTAAATTGTTAATATTTTACAGTATTCAAAATCTTTAAGAAGTAAGAACATTCAAAGTAATACTTTATGCTTATCAGATAAGTCTCTAATCAGATAATTAAAATATCCATTCATCTGCATAAACACAGATGAGGATATAAATATCCAAAGGGGATAATACTAAGAGAATGAAATTTGGTCACAGAATTATTTTTTGGACATGGTCTGTCTATACATAGTCATATTTTATTTTTAGAGTTCTTTGATAGTTGATTAAAGCCTATACTGAGTCAATATTTGAACTCTAAATTCATTTTAAAGGCATTCCTTACATTTTATATAATATGAGTAGATGAATATTTCTTGTAAATCAATATAATGGCCCTTCAGACAAAATTAGTTTTAGGCAATAATAGAGGAAGATCATGCTCCTGTGAGAGAGTTTTTTTCCCAGAATCTCAGGCAAAAGATGAAAGGGATACTCCAAAATAAACTTGAGTACAAATTATTTTCACTGAAAATCACTGTTTATGCAAATCAAGTAACACAAATTATACGTTATGACTATTTCTAAACTGTTCTTCACAAAAACTAGAACAAATACTTCTTAAAATGAAAATCTAGCCAAGTTTTCCCAATCTGCAGAGTCTCTGTGGAAGCTCTAAGTACCCTCTTTGTCTTAGCATTAGAGTTGTAGGAGCCCCGAATTGACAAATCCCATTCATTATCACTTCTAATTTGTTGAGAAAGGAAAAAGGAAGGGTCTTTAAGCTTGGTTAAAATGGAAACAAGAAGAAAAGTCACCAGGTATTCTGGAATTTAGTCTCACTAAGCAAACTAAAGGAGATGGTTATTGTGCAACCCCAACCCTGAGACTCCTGCTTGAAGATGTAAACTTACAGCCATTTGAAGTCACAATGCCAATCACGCAGACCATATGATAATGTATATTTACTTTTTTGAGAGGACAGATGTTTAGAGTTGGGCCAAAGACTTGGATTATGTTGTGATTTTAAAATAGATGTAATGCCTTGATAATAAATAATAAGGAGCTAACAATTAATGGCAGCTACTACTCCACACCAGTCATTACATGTATTGCATTTAATCTTCACAACATTTTCATTACATAGAGACCGTTGTTGACACCAATTTTACAACTGTATAAACTGTGGAAGAGCTAGGTCCTTTGTCAAAACTTTGGCACTTAACATCCAAGTTCTTATGTAAGGTGTTTATATGCCACATCCCTCAAAGCAGGAAAGGTAGGTTTCAGTCAAGATATTTTATAATACACCAGGCATGGCTACATCAGTAAAAAATTCCCATGCCAAAAACTTACAGAGTGGGATGAGGGGTGGAGGACACATAAGTAATTTAGGTGCAGGGAAATGTTGTACTGGTACAAGCAGAGACAATCGTGGGAAGTTTGAGAAGAGATAGGCATCTAAGTCCTATTACATTATTTGAGCTATTATAATGAAATACACTAAGCTTGGTAATAAATTTCCATTTTAAATGGTAGCAATTTATTTTTTTCCATTTTTGTAGACATTGGCAAGTCCACAGTCAAGGTGCCAGCAGATTTGGTGTCTAATTAGGGCTCACTTTCTGTCTGGCTCATAAATGGCACGTTCTCTCTTAATCTTTACATGATCAAAGAAGCAAACAAGCTCTCGGGCATCTTTTGCAAGGGAATGAATCCCATTCATGAAAGCTTCTTTCTCATGAGCTAATCACCTCTTAAACCCTGTTTCCTAAAATTATCACCTGGAGGTTAGGATTTCAACATGTGAATTTTAAGGGGACTCGAACTTTGCGACCATACCAATGCCAACGTAGACTTTTTTCTTAGCAAGCGAAATGACCATTTTAAAAAGATAAACAAGTGCTTAGCTATGCCAAATACTTATGTTCAGGGCTCCATACTTCCTCTGTCCCATGTCTGGTAAGATACATATCAGTTCACCCCAAAGATGCTCATGAAACATATTTTTACAGGTCTTCCTAAAAACCTCCCTATTAGTTTTCCTTCTAAGAAATAGAATCTTAGATTTGACTCAAGACTTTGTCTGGTCTCCAGATGTTGTAGGTGGGTCTTATCCAATCTGTTGAAGACCTGAATGAAACAAAAAAGCTGAGCAAGAAAAGTTTCTCTTTTTTTCTGCTCGACTGTTGTCTTTGAGCTGAAAAGAAATGTTTTCTTTTTTTGCCCCTTAAATTATTTTATTGTACATTTTAGGTATACTATTCATTTACATTTATCATTGGGTACTTGTACCTGTACATGATGTATATTGATTCTTATTTTTCCCCATTCCCCTGCCCTCCCTTCGTCCCCCTCCACCCTTCCCTATTTACAAAGACTTTGTTTCCATTTTTTCCTTTTCTCATAATTTTCCTTTCCCTTCTTTCCTTTCCCCTTCCCCTCCCACTTCCCCTACCCCTTTAGATCATTTCTTCCTATTTCAAATTATCAATTATTCATTTTCTTTGCTAGTTTCTTTCCAGTGTGTTTAGTCATAGAAATATCCTTCAAGTTAATTATTGTATTCTCTACTTTGTTGTTCAGATCCTTCACATATTTGGGTATTGTTATCCTATATCTTTTAGTTCTTGCTCAGTTAAATTATATATACAGGGTTTCACTATCCATTTAATTCCCATTCTTACCCTGTATTTTATTTCACTCTGTTATTTTTAAATTTTGAAATTGCTTTTCTTCTCTCAACCTACTGAAGTACTATGATCCACATTAATACTCTAAAACAATTGATCATAAACCCAAACTCAGGGCACTTGAGCAAAGGAACGGAAGGTACATGAGCTTATTCTACAATGTCATAGAAAATCACATCACCAAATATCAGAGATACTGACTCCACAGAGCAAGATGCAGGAATTAAGTGAATTGTCCTCTCTTCTTTCTGCACACCTCACTTTTTTTTTAACTTCCTAGACTATCTTCATGTAGCCATTTATATGAACACTGGATACAGAGCACAGTACTGAGCTTCTAGGCTTTTTTAGGCATTTTAGCCAACAAAACCTATGATTCATGATGTAATTGAGATAGTTCTTAAAGGAAATACATAGTGGACTTTTTAGGTTAATTAAAAATTGAGTGTGTATGTGTGCACATGTGCACACATGCATAAATATGTGAAAGAGAGATGGAAGAAGAGGGAGAGAAATAGATGATTAATTCAAGAAAAAAATAAGTCATTCAAAAAGGATATAAAAAGCATTCTAAATGTCACTGCACTAAGCCCATGGAGGAATCTTTTCTAAATACATATTAAGATTCTGACAATATAGATATATTAAGAATCTGTCCAATGAGTTTCCTAGTGTGGTTCAATCCTCTTTCTTTCTTTCTTTCTTTCTTTCTTTCTTTCTTTCTTTCTTTCTTCCTTTCTTTCTTCTGGTTCACTCTTCTAATAAGACAAATGCTTCTTCCAAGTACCCTACTTTATCTTGCTTAGGAACTTTGTGTTTTAGAAGGGATTTGCTCTGTATACCTATAAGTCTCTCTGTTCCTCCACAACTGTATTCTTTCAATTCTCACCACCACAGAAGCCTTCCTAGGAGAAAATGAGCATGTGGACCTCCTCATGATCTGTATTCACAGTTATTAGAGTTGGCTTTAACAAAAGCCTGAACCAAGAGAATGCATTTCAGCAGTCCCCTTGCTGCCTATGCAAATACTGGCCTCACTTTTACCTCCTTGTCTTTGCTTATCCACTCCCTCTCCACACTCCTAATCCTTGCTTCCAGGTAACTTCCCTAACTTTCCAAATCTTCATCCTTCTATGTCCACACCAAATCCAATCTCCTCAAAATTGTCTCCTGACCCACACAAATTCTATATTTTGTCTTCCTTTTACTTACAAAAAGTACCCCAGACTTTGGTATTTTATTTATTGAATGCATGTCTTTTTTGCTGTTGTTGTGGGGTGATCTTAGCCTTGACAAAATTTTAATTCTCAGAGGGCATGAAACATGATTCATATTTCTTTGATATTTCCCTACCATCCAATTCTAGGCATTCATTATGTATATAAATCTATTTACTTTATTTCCTGTAAATATTTGCCAGCTGGTTACTCTTTTACAGTATCCAATTGAAAACTATTGGAATTTTTAAAATGATGAGGTTCGAAATCATTCTAAAATTATAATATAAATTAAGTTCAAATACAGTATAAATCTTCTAATGTGGTGCAATTAAAATGATAAATGTTCAACAATTTCAGTTCAATTACAGTAGGGAATAATAAAAATGTCACATTTAGTCTTATTTTATTTAGCCTTAACTATAGAATCTTGAACCACCTTTTGGCCTAGGGATCCTATGATTAGAACATATTTTTTTTCACAAACCATGATGAAAATTTATCACTTTTAACTTCTATTTTTGGTTTCTTTTAAAAGGAGTGAGAATGAAAAGACACAATATCAGAATGCTTCTAGAATTTTATAATTTTTCCTAGTCTATTACAGTTGTTTAACCTAAAACTAATTCAATAAGAATTTTTTTTAGCAACGTATGTCTCAAATATTTCAGAGCTTTCAACTTAGTTTTCATAGAAATAACAGTGATCTGATTTTGGTACGCATATTACTCATCCTACATAAGAGTTCTTAAATTACATCAATTACAGTAATAAAGATAGCATAAACAGATTCGGAAATATGTCCAGCTGACTCTTAGTAAGTGGACAAGAAATTGTTGCAAAATCACACAAATTTAGGCATTAACTCGCTCATCACCAGGCCTCAGCAGGCTCTGAGCTTCACTCCACATATTTCACAGGCAATTGGAGAGTTCAGTGAAGAGTATTTAATTTGTGAATAGGTTAGAGAGAGCTTCTATAGCTCACAGAATGCATATTGCTATTTTAAATGTTCATGTGTAGCTACAGAGAGACCTAGCACACAATTGCTCAATAAATACTAGCCAATCACATTTTGTTAGAAAATTAAATATCTTTAAATGTTTTAAGTTCAAAAAGTCTGTTGTAGCCTATTTGCCTTACAATCTACATTCCTTCAATGAGAAAGACCATAACCAAAGAGCACAAATATTAACAGTGGTGAAAATATAGAAGTAAATGTGTGGCTTGATCCTTCTATTATTAATTTAACCAATCAACACATATTTTTCAAGTTATTGCTTTTTTTATCAACCTCTGTTCTGAATGTAACAAAGTCAATTATATAAAGATAAACAATTGTCACATTTTTGTGGAACTATTTTGCTGTTGTTTCGTTTGTTGTTATTATTGTTATTTTTGTTTTAATTTTTGTAGTTGATTTTTTCAACTCCTGAACAATAAATATTTTTCAAAACTTGATCAGAACAAATTTTGTAGGATATTGTAGTAAGGAATATGTTCACCACATGTTTCCAGGACTATCCCTAGCTCTTTAAATTAAATATACTGAGGCAACAATGAGATTGTAAGCAGAAGAACTAGAGGATTTGGAGCAAAATAGTTTCAAATGTCATGCTGTGGTAAACTGAAAAATGGTTCCCCAAAAGATCAATCTCAGCAATCTGTGAATGTTGTCTTATTTAGATAAAGGATCTTTGCAGGTGTGATTATTTAAGAATCTTACCATGAAAAGATTATTTTGGAGTACCCTGGTGCGCCCTCACTCCAGTGACAGCCGTCCTTTCCAGAGAGAGAGGCAGATTTGAGACTGAGAGAGGAATACACTGAGAAGGACACCATATGATTACAGAGGCTAAGCCATAAGACGGTGACTTCCAACAGCCCAAAGCCTGAAGTGACAAAGAACAGATTCTCTACACAGCTTTAGGAGGAAGAGAAGTCCTGCCAGTGCTTTGATTTCAGACTTCTGGTCTTCAAAAACTGTGTAATCATAAATTTCTTTTGTTTTAAGCCCTACCAGTTCTGTGATAACTTGTTATAATAGTCTTAGGAAACTAATAGACATACCATAATTAGATTTTATAAGCAAGTGCTAGTTAATCCCTCTATTGGGAAGAACCTAAGATTAAATTTGGAGCAAATTAAATTAGTTTCTTATTAGACAAGGAGTTCCAAAAGAACGGTCTTTGAGCAATTCAATAATTTTATAGGTCTGGTTATACTCATTATAGTCTGTTGCATTGCTTATAGAAAATTGTGAGGAAATGGTAAATTATATTCATATTTAAAAACAAAATTCATAAGTCATAAAAAGTGACAGCAATTAGTTATTGATATATTTTCATTTCCATAGAAATCACTTTAATGGGCTTCTTAAGAGGATATGCAGCTACAAATTCCTTCAGGGAAAATATTAACATTTTTATTTGGAAAAAAACCATAAAATTAAAAGCTATGTGAGTGTTGATGTTATCCAAAGGAAATTGACAATACTAATAGAGCACCGTAATAATGTTAACAAGTCTGCTTATCCACAAAGTATTAGTAAATTGTTTTATAAGTACTGTGTGAACATATGTATACTCTCATTAATAAAATTTTAATTGGATATTTGAATTTACAGTAAAAGTAATGCCAGGAGCAATTAAATGAACAAAACAGTTATGATATCCTGTACCAGAAATTTCTATTAAATTTAATAAGGAGTTGCCTTTACTTTTATTCAGCTTAAAACATTCAGCTTAAATAAAATATGTTGAATATTTAAAATATAATTCTATTGTGTAAAATTATATTTAATGTACATTTTCGTTCCTTACCTTATTTTCAATAGGTTTTTATTCCCATGGTAAAAATTGTCTTTGTTTAGAATATTAAATATCACTGGGAATGGTGGCATATTCCTGTAATCCTGGCACTTGGGAAGCTGAGGCAGGAGGATCACCAGGAGTTCAAGGCCAGTCTGCACTACATAGTGAGTGTAAGGCTAGCCTGGACTACATAGTGAGACTCTGTCTCAAAAAAACAAAGTGAATAAATAAATAAATGTCATACTGTGCAATTATGCCAGTTTTCAGCTTTTTCTCATGGTCTCTGGTACTAAGAGCAGGGAATCAAATTGTGAAACTTAAAGTTCTAGAGAAACTAGTCATTTCTGGAAGATCATTCAAGTCCAAATTGAAGGAAAAGTGTGAGGGTCATCTAGTTTGTGATGCAAATGGAGACAAAATAAAAAATGTGAAAAACTATGCATTACCTCTAGAGAAAATTGAATCACCCACTCCATATTAAAAAATCTAAAATCAGAGCTTCATGCTTACTACACTAAGAAGCTATATTTTACTCTCCTGCTGATTCACAAGTGATTCGAGATAAGGCTGACTGCAGCTATTTATGTTTTACATTTTTTTCTCTCTCTCTCTCTCCTCTCTCTCTCTCTCTCTCTCTCCTCTCTCTCTCTCTCTCTCTCTCTCTCTCTCTTCATTTTGTTTAGTAGGAAGAAGACTGATTCATGGTATAAGGTGGGATGGAGTGTCCATTTTATAGCTTCCTCTAGGGCAAGAAAAATGCTCAGAGCAATAATTAGAACCAATCAAAAAACTCAGTATGGACAGGATGAAAGAGCTTGGATGTAAGGCTGTATTAGTTCTGAGGTAAACCAGAAAAAAAAAAAGCTACAAAAACTCAAGACATAAAGGAAGATGATCTGACCACAGAGGTTATGTTAGTCATGAATGGCTCTAAGACTTCACAGTGTCCCTGGGAGACCTGATCCCTGTTCTTACGATTTGGGGGAAGGAGTTTATTCTTGAAATCCCTTCATCTTAACTTCCTCCCTAACAATGAAAGGTATTAACAGGTTCAAATGGAGATACAAGGATGACTTCTGCTTCTCTCCATAGGGCCGAGGCCTCTGAGAGAGTGAGGAATTTCCAGTGAGTCTTATCACAGCTTTCACGGATAACTCATCTTTAATTCTCCACTGTGCTTTAATCCCAATCATTTGATCACCTAAATCTCTGATCTGTGCTGGGAAAAGCTGAATTAAAGAAGCACTGTAGCCAGAATCACAGACCCCAAAATCAATCTATTTAATTCAAAAGTATCTATGATAGGGAGAATGGTGCCTCCTGTTTCCCCACAAAAGATGTCTACTTCCTAATTCCTGGAACCTGTAAATTAATTTTTCACATAGAAAAAGAAAAAAGGTTGTAGATGGAAGTAAGGTTGCTCATCAGCTGATTCTGAGTTGAGGCAATTATCTGGAATTTCTCAATTCCATTTATTCAGAAAGTACCTTAAAGGTAGAAAAGGTAGTGTCTAAGTTACTTTCTCATCGCTGAGACAAAATATCCAACACCCAAAGTTAAAGGGGGAAAGATTCATTTGGGTGACAGTTTGTAGAGGTTTCAGTCTATAATGATCTGGCTCCAAGGCAGGGTGGCATGGCAGAAAGGCATCACAGAGGAGAAATAGTTCATGCCAGGCAGAAGGTAGCAAAGCAAGCAAGGGACAATATGAGCCTCTTTCTGTCCCTCATATTGTATCGAGACTACTGAGATTAAGGTGGTGCCAAACCAATCAGTGGACTGATTTAGTAATCATCTCCCTTTAATCCTAGCACCCTTAATCCTAACATTGTGCCATGAATCAATCACACACTCTAGATTCAGCCACCTCTGAAAAAGTTCCACCTATGACTGCATGAGGTATTGGGAATCTAGACACAAGCTGTAACAGGTAGTTAGGACAGAAATATAGAGACATACAATGTGAGGACTCAGCATGCCATTACTGGCTTTGAAGGTGGGGGAAGGAATGTGATAAATAAGAAATGCAGCAGCCTCTAGAAGCTGGAACAGACAAAGAAACTGATTTTCCTCTAAAAGCTACAAAAAGAAACATGGCTTGGATGATGCTTTGGCTCTATTCCAGTAAGATTCATGCTAGACTTCTGACCTGCAGAATTGTAAGATAAATGTGTATTAATTAAGCCAATAAATTTGAGACAATTTATTATGGCAATAATAGAAAATTAATACATGGGCCCTCTGGACAGAACACAGAATCAGAATTCAGTGATCCATAGTTAATTCATTGAAATTAATTCATATTTCAAAATTCAAAACCATGACCATATGTATGGGGAAAGAATCAAGGCAAGAAGATGATATTAATACTGCAGCACAGAATAAGCACATTAGTTTTGAACTAGCAGAGGATTATACCTGTGCAATGGTGTAAATATTGTTTGACTGTGTTCCCTAAGGGGTCATATATTGGGATTTAATCCCCATTGTGAGGTATCAAGAGAGTGGAAACAATCTGACAATGGTGTTTAGAAGTGGATCCTTTGGGAGGTTAGGATTAGATAAGATTAAGATTCAAGTCATCAGAGTAGAACCCCCATGACTAAATACTAGTGACTTTATGAGAAGAAAGAGGTGACACAGAGATATATGCCTGTGCTCCTGTCTCTTGCCATTGTGGTGCTCTGTATCACCTCAGGACTCTGCCACTGACAAGCCCATCACCAGATGAGGACCCGCAGCTTTGGATCTCCAGAACTGTTAGATCTAACACTCCTTTTTACTTTTCATTTCTTTTTTTTTCTTTGTCTTTTCTTTCTTTCTCTCTTGGTACTAGGGTACTCTGGTACTGTGGTCCTGAAACCAGGACCTTTGCACAAAACTACCCCTTTTTTTATTTTTTATTTTGAGACAGGATCTCCCTCAGTTGCCCAGACTGAGCTCAAATTTACAGTTCTCCTGCCTCAGTTCCCAGAGTGCTGGGATTACAACTGTGCACAGTATGCCCAACAACCTCTTTTCTTTATAAAGTTACCAGCCTCAAATATTTCATTATAGTAACTCAAAACAGACTAACACAACCAGCTTCACACAAATAAGAATACCAACTAGTATCCTAGCTCCACAGGTGTGGAGAAAACATGCTCTATACCTGATTAGTATATGACCATTAGTATATGACCAATTAGTATATGACCATATATTAGTATATGAAGAAAGACCGTCATCAAGAGGGTGAGCTCAGAAGCATATTATAGACAGGTTCTATTGTATTTGTCATGGGGCTGGTATTCCTACTAATAATTTCTTTTACTTGTTAACTTAGTCTATGGGTATTTTTCTACCATTAAGAGAAAGTTGTTTGCAGACTATACAGACCATGTCTCATGGGATATTTCATCCTCCTACCTCAGATTCCCCAAACAAAAACTGACACAATTACAGTGGATTATAATAATAGTTTTTAAATAGTTATAACTTTACAGGTGAAGCATATGTTGCAGTTGCAGAAGAACATAGTGTAGTTGCATGTTTCTAAGACTTTCCCCCTTAATTTTAAACAATTTCAGTCATTGACTTGGGATGACATGTTTGAATTATCAATAACATGGTGGACACCTTTAAGGCAGAAAGAGACAAGGAGGGGAGAGAGACAGTGACAGAGACAAACACAGAGAGAAAAAGACAGAGAGAGAGAGAGAGAGAGAGAGAGAGAGAGAGAGAGAGAGACAGAGAGACAGAGAGACAGAGAGAGACAGACTTTACCTCCTTTTCCTGGAAAGATCTGACCTCATAAGCAGACAGGTGAACTTGGTAGTTTTGCTCTTTGAGTTTATGAAGAGCCCTAGTTGCCTTTCTTATATCTCCCCAGATGTTGGGGACACTTAACTTAGCACCATGCACTTGAATTAACATCATGCATTCATATTCTAAGCTATAGGCAAGGAAAAGAAGTGTAAAATAAACAACTTATGTTTGAAGACCTGAAGAAAGATGTATGCATTATCTCAGTTGACATCCCATTAGCCAGGATTTATCCACGTGGTTATACCAACTGCAGTGGAAGAAGAGAAATCTTCAAAACTTGGGAGAGACTGTAAATTAAGGTAAAATGGAGACATTGTGAATAAGGAATAATTAGCAGTCTCTGTTCAGACAACTAGTTATCTCAGGCCTTTGTATGTGTATCCTCCCCTAGATCATGCTATAATTTGCCCAATTTTGACCCATTTGTGGCCATTTACGGTCCTTGTATTCTCTTGTTTGTCTATGTTGCCCATGATAGTTTCACCTGTCTTGTTACCAGTTATGGCCTTTTTCACTGTATTCTTCTGATATCATCTTTACTTCTTTTGGATTCTGACTGCCCATTTCTGTCATATTTTATATATAAGTAGTTGTCCTAGCCAATGGAATTATCTAGATTTTCAAATAGCTCAGATTCTTTTTTCCCAAATAGTCTCAACCAATGACTTATGACACAAATCATCTTCATGCTTACAGCATCCAAGAGCTTTATCCTTTTGCCAAAATGTATTAGAGAAGAATGACATCAGGAGGTTTAATGTTTTGGTTCTGTTGACCTTTAGAGTACATAAAGCTTATGCTAAATAGCTAGTGGCCTTACTTAAACAAATTGGATTGGTTTGAGACCAAATCAATGTTAGGTAGTCAATATGCAACCTCATTCAGGATAATTCATCAATCTTAGTGTAGTGATGTGGGGATATCTCTCAAGATACCACCTTCAAGAAATAAAATATCCTTTGTTGACAGTTTGCGTTTTCTATTTTGTAAAGGAATGTTGAGAAAATGAGATTGAGCCTCCGGGATCAAAATACAGATGAGACATTTCCAAGTCAATGGCTTTCTTTGCAGTGATTGGCAAAAGAAATATATAAATTGAATTTGTGGTTGGGAAGGCATAGTATTCTTCCAAATTGAGGGATATTTATTTCCTATACAAATAGCTGATTAGTGCTTTGAAGGCAGCCAAATGGCTTCAGCAGCATAAAATATAAGAAATAGAAAAACTCTTAGAGATTATATAGCTCAACATCCATCATTTTATTGATTACAGGCCAAATCCAGGCAAGTGTGGAAATTTTAAGTTGGAAAGCCAAAACTGGAAGAATACAGTGCACAGTGTTTTGGATTTCTAATGGGTCTGCTTATACACTCACATGTCCTTTGATCTCTTCCTGTCTTTTTAAGTCTCTTATTCTCCATTGTACTCTGGCTCAATTGCTCTCTCATCAAATATTCAGAACATTATTGTTTATACCTTTATATACTTGAAATATTATTAAGTAAAATATTCTAAGATTTTTCTTAGAGAACTTAGAGCCTAGTGTTATAATATATGTACATATATATATATACATATATAAAATCAGCCAAACAAGTGTTGAAATAGAGGTTCATTTTTCAATCAATTAAATATGTTTAAATATATAGTATGGTTGATATCAGAATGGTAAATAAGATAAGCATGTTCACTGAAAGTGTGTATATTGGAGCATGTAATTGGGCATGTAACAAATAAGTCTGAGAGATTAGTAAAGGGCTCCCTGATGCAGTGACAACTAATCTAGAATCTTAGCCAGGAAAAGAGTAGAAGTGAGAGGGCAGGTGCAGTGAGATTTCAGGTTGAAGGAGCAGACTGTACCGAGGTCCTCAAGCAGCAAGGAATATACACTTGGAAGGTCAGTGTGGGGTGAGCATAGTGGTCATAATGGAAGAAAAGCAGAAGAGGAGACTAGAGAAAGGGAAAGGGATAGGCCATATGTGTTGCTGTTGACTGAGCTGTCTTTGAGTTTTATTTCAAGACCATTTTATGGTGATTTATGTTGATACATCTTATTTCTTCAAAACTACAGCTAAATTGTCTGACCTTTATGAAAAGTTTTATGAAAAGGTGTAGTATACAGTTGAGATTTGAAGAACAAGTAAGATTTTTCCTAGCAGGCAATGAAACAGGATACACTAGTTAGAGAAAACAGTCATATGTCCTGAGAAACTATAATTAGAACTGTTCCTGATTCCTGACAGAAAGGAGAAAGAAAGCAGTTTGCTCTGGGAGGAAGGAGCCAACTGCATGTCATTTAAGTGTCTCTGGATTGTATCCTGTAGGTGATGAGATACACTGAGGTCATCTGTGCAAGTGAGTGACATGATCTTCAAGTATCAACAGAGTTATTCTGCAGTAATTTGCAACAGGCTGGAGACAGGGAGAACTGCACAAAAAAGCATTTCAACAGGAGAGAGGAACTTTGGAAGCAATGAAGAGAAAATAAAAGAGAGAGATATGAGGAAGAGCTTTGTAAATAGAAATATGACTTTGTTAACCTGAATGATCCTCTCTGCAAAAAAGTTAGCTAAGCGAGAAGTCACTGGGTTGCTGTTTTAACAAAATATAAGATGTACTGGAAAAAACAAAATAAAAATGAAATGTTTTGACCCACTTTTTGGTCCTCATCAGTTGACCCACTTATATCTGATGGAATGCTAATTTTATTAAAGTAGATATTCATCATGAAAATTCTGGAAGGAAATTAAAAGTTAATGTCTACTTTTGTAGTATGAAAGTTAAGAACTAGAGTCAATTTTTGTATTCAGCTTCTACACAGACTGTATTAGAGAAATATATGTTCTGCCAATTGTCTTTACCATGTGCTCAAACAGTCAGTTTTTAGTCAATGTTTTTTGAATAAGAGCTGACTGACAATGGGACAACAGCCTATGATGAAACAGCCTATACTCACCCATCAATTTCTCTATGCTTAGTAGTATTCAGGCAGTCTCTCTCTACATGGCCAATGTCAGTTTTTAGATGGAAGGCAGGAAATTTATGTGAAACCCTAAGAACTCTGATAAAATTCCTTCTGAGACGCACTACAAATAGTAATTATACCAAAGATACATGTATAGTAATCACTGGGCATTCATTACAAATTACTAGGCATTAATTATAAGTAAACAATAGCCTAACCTCTGACAGTAATGTATAACATACAATGGGGTTTTATGTATATCATCTCTTTTAGGCATGAAGACATACTAAAAGGCAGGCAGAAGCCAAAGATACCTTATAATTGTTCTGTTTTTTTCCTCTCACATTGATTTTTAGACTGATCAGTGTTGGTAAGAAATGCTTACACTTATTTACCTCACAAACTTTTAAGGGAGATATTACTGTCCCATTTTATAGATGAACAAATATAGTTTGGAAAAAGTAATATATTTCTTAAGGGTACACAGTGGTACAAGAAAGGGTAAGAATTAAACCAAATTCTTCTACTGCAAGTCAATGGTCTTTTCACTAAGTCATCCTTGCTACTGAGTGTAGATATTTGTTTGACCGCAGTGTAACTTTAAGTTATAACTACTTCTGATAAGAGATACTAGAAAAATATTTTCTAGGCAAAGAGAAAAAGATCAGAATGCTTTATATAAAGAATGGCCATCATTATATCTAAGAATATCAATGTGATATTTACTCTTCAAAAATGTTCTTTGTGAAAGATTTCTTTTAAGGATTATCTGGGAATGACTTCATTCTACTAGTAAACAATTGTGCATCACATGGGAACTATGTTCTGGACATGATTTTAACATGGAAGGAACAATAGTTTTTAGAAAAGGAAGGAAAATCCTACTTCAGTCACCTTACATTCTCATCACTTGAACTCTAGTGGTTTGAATAACAACTATAAGCATTTTCTTCTCTAGGTGCCAACTTCAAATTAATTTGAGAAAAAGAACCAATTTTGCATTTTATGCTAACCATGTGTATTATTCACTTTCTCATGGCTGGGACACAATATCCGCCATGCAAAAATTATAGAGGAGAGGCTCATTTTGGCTCATCATTTCAGCCCATGGTGGGCTGGCTTCCAGGCAGATAAGACATGGCGAAAGGACCTGGGTGGAAGAAAGATGCTCATATTGTCAGGAAGCAGAAAGAGAATGGAGGAGCAGGAAAGACCCCTCCAGATCATGCCCCCAGTGACCCACATCTTCCAACTAGACCCCACCTCCTAAGAGCAAGTCAGTTATATCACCCCCACAGTTCAATCACCTCCAATGAGCACATGAGGCCTTTGGGAAATATTCTAGACATATGCCATACCACTTAATCAACCTAAAAGACTGAACAAAGATCTCCAGTACAGAAACTTTCAGTTCGTGTGAAGTGGCAGATGACTCAGCTCATTGTCATTCAATGCCATTCTTTGTTACAAAAATATACAAGTTTGTCATCATGAACATAAAATAAAAATGCAGAGCTTACTAAAAGATACTTAAATAAAATATTTTAAAGGATAACATAAAAATGTGCTTGAATTTATCTCTAGAAATATGTTCTTAAAATGCTGTAGGGTTCCCAGATTCTAAAGGCCATCAAGAGACACTGGAATAATAGAATCCCAGATTAACAGTAAGATGTCTCTCTTGCCCTGGTGAGAAGTGACATTTTGCAGTGCACTGGAGCCCATGCTTTAGGAGACTGTTTTCTGTGGCAAAAGGCAAAGTTTGTTCTGCACAATGTGTCAGCATAGATTCAGAAGTCAATAACTGCCTGAATGCCTAAAAGCCTGTTAATGGAATCAAAGCCAAAATCATTGCTGTCCTTTCCAAGTGTGATAAAACGCCGAGCTGCAGTTGCTTTTTGAAGAATTTTATGGGAGGGAATGAGCAGCCCCAGGAAATCCTGAAGTTCAATATATGCCACCTAGGGACTTCTCAGGGACCATTATAGATGTCACTCTTAGTTCCTTCAGGGTTCTTTCATTGGATTGCCACATGTAAGGTGAGCCTAACACGTGTCAGCTTATATATTCAAACCACTGTAATGTGTAGGTAGAGGCATATTTGGGATTTAAATCCTGGGGTGTACAACCACAGGAGTGCGATTAATATGACTTAATTAAGCTCATAAGTCATAGCTCTCTGTACCTTAAATTGTTGCTCTCCAGATCTTGTTCCTAAGCTGTTTCTTATCTCACCATCCACTCATGAATACAAACACCAACTTTATACTGATGTCTCTTAAGAAGTTATCTCCAGTCTACCTGGATGTGTCACAAGCAGAAAACTAACTTAAAACCAAATTCATAACCTCCCCATTCCCCCACCCACTAGCCCATCTGGCTGCCCTGCTTTCCTTTTCCAGCCTCGGTGAATGATTAGAGCTACACACCACCCACTTTTTTCAGCCTAGAAATCTGGGTGACAACTCCTACCCTTTCTTCTCTTCACTATCACATTGAACTTGACACCACATCCTGCTTTTGCTCCTGCTTTGTTCTTCAGTCTCCTTCTCTACATCCCCACTTATGTCAGCTACTTCACATATCCCCTAGGACTATTGTGGCATCCTCCTTATTCTTGTTCCAAGCCAACTTGTCTCCTCCTTGAACTATCTTCTTAACCACTCTAAAATAAATGTGAATCTAACCATGTCATATTATTCTAAGATCCTTAAATGGAGTCTTACCACCTACAGGTTAAACTCAAGTGACTTTGCAAGCCCATTCCCTGCTAGTCCCCTCAGTGTACTGTCTACTCTAGCACATTAAATGATGTATTTTTCCAAAAGTATATCTCCTGAAGTTTCCTCTGCCTGGAATGGCCTTTCTGCATAATATTTTAAAATTTGAGGTTTTTAAACACAATTGTACAATCTTTAAAAGTCTGAGTTTTGGAACTTGTTTTTAAAAACCAGATCTAACAGCTTAATGTTTACATTTTCATATAGGGACACTTAGCCATCACTTTAGGGCAAACAGACCTTGTAGACAGAACCTTAACTGTTTATTCCATACCCCTCTCAAGGGCTGCTTATTTTACTCACTTTTGTTTCTTGTCTGTGTACTATTGGCATTTGAATTTTCAGCCCCTAAACTACAGAACTGCAAAAGTTTTAAAATCTTGTATCAATGAGTGGCAGAGCTTCTAACATGTGAGACAGTTGGAATAGCGTGATTTAGTGTTACTTTAGTGAGCAGTAAATCCTGCCCTGTAAACTATTCCAGGCATGGGGGATAGCAAATTTAGTAGGACAAGGTTATAGGTACTTAAGTCTTAGAGGAGAACACTAAACTTGGGAAAGAAATTTTATTTAAGAATGTAAACATTAAAACTAAATGTGCTGGTAAACAAGAATAGTCAGCCCAGGCTTTAATATAATTAGAGTACTTCAGGGAGAACCTTTCTGTTTAAGTTACAAGCTCTATGTTGGCAGATTCCCTGACCTTAAGAAATACTCTAAAATATCTAGGAGGAGCAATGAGGGTGAGTCAGATACTATAAATATGACCTGAGATAGGGAAGGCTTTCTGGGGAAATGAGAAAGCTTCAAGTGGCTTCATGCAGGTGAGCCACAAGCAGCTCGGAATGGCAGCTTGCCTTCTGCACTCCTGAGTGGGCCAGGCAAAGCAGAGATGGTAACACTTGTGTGGGCTGCTCTATATTTTGCAGCATTTGTAACAACAGAACACTTCACACAGAATGAAGCCAGCACATTCCACAGCTGATTAGAGGGGTTGGAGCACTGATTTCCTCTGATTATGTTTTCTACACCTGTAGGCTCAAAGAATCACATTTCACTTTGCTTAGTGGCCTGGTTTCTTGTTTTCAGAGAATGACAAAATGGTATTTGAAGAGCTTAACTGGGCCTTTGCCTTGATTATAACTGATAGTTATCATATGACTAATGATTATGAATACTAGAATACTAAGATTATTGAGTCCAAAATAGTGAGATAGTGCCTTTTGATGAATTGCCAGTGAAATTCTGTTAAATTCACTCTTACCAGAAAATTCACAAATAAAAATGAATAATTAATATATTCAACATTTAATGTTTGCAACATAACATAATAGGATTAAAACATGTACTCTCTTGGTTCAAATTCCTAACCAAAGAGACTTTAAAGGAACTCAGGCAAGTTATTCAATCTTACTCCATTAGTTTCCTCATCTCTAAAATAGGGATAATAGCCATACCTTTTTCTTGGGTTGTATTTTATGAAGATTTAAATAACTAATACAAGTAAAATCTCTAAAATGTGTCCAGTATGTAGATTATCTGTTAACAGCAACATATATATATCAGGCATGGTGCTGTTACTGAATATCCATTGGTAAACAAAGTAGAGAGGGTCCTGCCTTCATGCAGCTTGGACTAGTGGCTAGCTGTGAAAAGTGTAAAATATTTCCTGGCTACTTTTATTTACCTATTCCAGGCAAGTCATTTGAATGCAAAGAGAACTCAGAGCCCCTGATAGCAGCCTTTCCTTTTCTCTCTGGCAAAGAGAACATGTTCCTGCCCAAAAATATCCTCTGGTAGAACCACGAAGTGCTAAACTGTCAGGTAAGACATCAGTGACCAGCCTTTAGATTGAGAAGTGCTAGCTTGGTAACGGGGCTGCTTATACGTATTATAGTTTAAAAGATCCTGAAAGCTGCTAGGGCAACTTGTGGTAGACTGTAGTTTTGTTCATAGATATCTACTTCCCTTTCCTAGTAACATAATGATGACAGACTTTGACATATGACTTGCTTTGTTCACTAAAATAGACATGGAGTGGCATTTGTCACTTCTAGACAGAAGCCTTAACAACTAACCAGCCTTAACAGCTAATTATATTTTTTTCCTACTTTTGAGATTATGAAAACATGTCAAGGTGAAGCCTCCCTCAGACTAGGTCTCTGATAGACTTCAATGAGCAGTACCCTCTTTGGATATGGAATTCATGAGTGAGAAATGAGTGAGATTCATGAGTAAGATTCTTCATTGTTAAAGCTACTGAAAGTTTTGGGTCATTTGTTATGCAGCATAACCTATCCTATTCTACCTCATACATCCTGCAGAGGTACATCTGGTTGCTATGATAGCCAGAAAACTCTACTACATCAATCTCTCAACCTTGGATCCTAGTGTTCCTCAAGAATGTTTTTTGTTTGTTTTTTGCTTTATGGCTTTAGTGGTTGGTTCCATTAGTGGATGCAGTCTTGTTTTTTTCCTGAGAAGAGGTGCACAGGAGGGGAATGAGCACTGAATTTAGAGTCAGTCTCTGAGATTAAGATCCAGCTCTCCCACTGTTTAGCTTTGTGACCGTCAATTAATCAGTCTGAGCCTCAATTTTATTTGCTAAAATAAGAGGAGTAATACCAATTTATTAGCTAAAATAGAACTAATAATGTCAAAGTATCTGCTCAAGCTGGATATGACGGTCCATGTCTGTAACCTCAGCACTCTGAGAGGATGAGGCAGGGGGATCACAAATTCAAGCCCAGCCTGGGCAACTTAGGTACTTATGAAACCCTGACTCAAAATATATTTTTCTGAAAAGGATTAGGGAGGTAGCTCTTTTTTGTTTGTTGGACATCCGCTGAACATGTGCCGATTTTTTCTTAGAAAGCATTTAAAAACCTTAATACTAATATAGAAAACCATTTTTAGTTCTTAGGACCCCATAAGCAGGCCCAACCACCTGATGCCATTGAACCTGTGAAACATTCAGCCACTACTAACTGACTGACAGACCCAACTGCAAAAGTCTGATCTCCTTATGTGGTAAGCTTGTAGTAGGAACTTGAGGTCTTCCACTATTCTGTCCTTTCTCAAGAAACACTGTTAAGTCCAAAAGATCCATTCAGAGAGAAGACACTTAGCATCTTTCCTCAGTTTTTCAAGGAAGATATTTGTTTATGCCAAGTAATATAGTGGTAGTCTTTGAAATGCAATGTCTCAGGGAAAAAAGCCTAAACCTGATCACAAATACATACAGAACTTTGAGTTAAAGAGTACATAAACATATGCATTCATCCTCAAGTTGCACTGACAGATGCTTCATCATCACACTTAGTAGTTTATAGCAGCCTGACGATTCCCTGGCCCTGGAAAACTCAGGGCAAAGTAGGTTTGGGGGAAGGGGGAGTACTAGGTAAATGCCCTTCACTGGCATGCTTTTTCTCATAGACTCCTTCTCTTTCTTCTAGAAGATCTTACTGGACAGCCCAAGTTGCTTAGCTTCAATCATTGCTCCATCTATTCATTCATCAAATATTTATTTCCACCAACTTTGTACCTGTCACTGTTATAGACAGGGAGGTACAGAATAGATTAGTTACTGGCCACAGGAAGATTATGTGTTTGAGGAAAGCTGATGTTGTGCTTACAGAGCTCCCTACATGTTTCTCTTCCATAGTCTCAGGGAACATATTCATCCAAGATTCCTGAAGGTGAGAAGGAAATATATCTCATTAGACTTTGTGTTTCCAGCACCTTACTTCATACCCGGAATAGAGATGTTCAATAAATGTTCACTGTAAATGTGTAAACATCAGGAATTAGAAGACCAGGCTTTCATATTAATTCCTTCCCAAAAAATGTAGGAAATAAAGAATTAGGTCCAAATACACTATCAGATGCAGCTCTGCATTTATTGACAGACTCAGAGAAGATCAGAGTTGGAGTAAATGCAGAAAAATAATCACATTCTTCTAAACAATAAAAATTTGTTTTGCATAATATATGTGTAAGACAGTACTACTTGCTGAGAAACAGTCCTAACTTTGCCAAGGATAACCGTGAGAAGGTGGCCCTGTGAGCAATGTCTTCACTTTTGTACGGGCTGTTGTTTGAGATTTGTCAAAATGAGCAGAAAGAAAAATGAAGGCAAACCACATGGTTCTCTATTTTCATTTGGAAATATTTTCTTCTCCCTCTTATCCTCTCCTCAAGACAGGGTTACTTAGACTTAATTTTTGAATTGTAGGCGTTTATAGATCAAATTATATGTGGACTAAGAATTTGTTTTCCCAATGAGGAGGAGCTTAAAAGGCAAGTAAAGAAAGAGGTATCCAAGGGAAAAAGGGACAGTAGAGACAAGAAGGGCTTAGTAGGGATATTTGAACACAGAGCTACTACTGTCTCCTCCTAGTCTCTAGGGCATATTTTGTACCTCACACAGTGCTTAATTACCAAAGGAGGTGAAGTATTATTTAGTCACTTATTATGTAATATTCATTAGATAGAGCTAATAAATATTGGAAATGGGCTGAATGCTTGGCTGCCCCCTTAATTCTTATTTTGAAACCCAACCCTCAATGTGATAGATTTGAAGGTAGGAGCTTTTGCAGTTGTTTAGGTCATGAAGGTAGAATCTTCATAAATGGGACTGCTGCTATTAGAAAAGAAATTCTGCAGCATTGTCTTGCCCTTTCTGCCATGCAAGTAGAACTCAGAAAAAAGACAGCTCTCGATGAACCAGGACACCAAATCTGCCAGCACTTTGATCTAGGATTTCCAATTTCCAGAACTATGAGAAATAAATGATTATTGCTTATAAGCCAACAAATTTATGGTAGCTTATTAAAGTAGCCTGAGCAGGCTAACACACATGCCCGCTCTTTATTATTCACTATCTAGGAACTTTGCTCCAGACACTATCCTTGAAGATAAGCAGACCTGCCCCTCTGTAACTTACATTCTAGTGAGGAAAACAGATAATCCACAACTAAACACACAAGTAAAAGATGAAAGATTATTTTAAGTGCACCGATGGTGATATTAGAGTGTCTGGGGAAGGATCCATGCTGGTTTAGGCAGAGCTGTAAGTGAAAGCATCTTGAAGAGCCTACATTTGAATGGAAGTCTGCACCATGAGAAGCCCATCATAAAAGCTACAAGCAGAAGAACATTGCAGGAAGGGGGATGAGCAAGGGCAAAGATGCCGAGGCAGGAATATGTTTGAGGCATGTCCACAGAGAAGACAAATCAGTATCACTAGAAGGTAGTGATAAAATGGTAGAGGAGGGAGGGCTCAGGTCCTACAGAGCCATAAGAATGATAGCAAAAATTTTAGTTTTTCTTCTGGACCTAATGAAAGTCATTGAGGAGTTTTAGGCAGGGGATTGACAGGATCTGGAACAAAGGACTAGTGGATTCCATGTTTTGTAATTACTTATATCTCTGAGCATTCATGGCATCAGTCTGTGTTGTCTACAGGATTGACAAGTTTAAGTGTGTTTAAGGATGAATAAAACAGATTTAACTGTTTTAGGGAGAAGGCTAAGGTGACTATCTACTCTGTCTTTAATGTTTTTAGCCTTTTGCATCTTATCCTAGTGAATACAAAGACTAGATTCTTAGCTCAGTGCAGTTTATACATAGTGTTTCCTAAATGTTATTAGACAGAAATTTCAGGACTTCCAGGAAAAAGAGTTGGGAGAAGATGACCCAGCTGAGATCGTCAGTACAGATTGTCTTCAGTGCCACCACCATTCCCTCCCACTGGGTTGTGATAAGTGTGAATACTCAACCCTTCCCACCATCTTCTCACCTTCCCCATTATCTCTGTTCCATTTGCACCTTACTCCTTCCCTCTCACACCCTATTAGCACTATTCCATTTCAGGATTAATTGGAGGAAGTGTTACCAAAATTTCAGCTTTCCTCTCAGTAACAATCTAGGATTTTGCTAGCCTCAGCGTTTTTCTCACTTTTCTATCATTTCCTTCCCTTCTTTTAATTTTCACCTAAAAATATTTAAAATCACTGTGGTAGAAAAACAGTTTCTGCAAAAGAAGATGGAGAATCAATACATTTAAGCGTGGGCATACATACTTCTCAAAGCCTGAAAACATTAATAAGAGAGTTGTGATATGCTTTGCATCCCCAAAATGGCAAGATTGCTAAAATGCCAACTATAATGCTGCAGCCGTATTATCCCACATTGTTATTTAATAGCCAATGCATCTTCAAAGTTTTGAGAACATTTTATGTGTCACCCAGTGCTAGGTGCTAAGGGATATGTAAGCAGGTAATTTCTGTTTTGCAGGTTTCTATGGCTATGAAAATACATCCAAGAAAATCAACTTAATAGATCAGTTTGGGTTCATGGTATCAGTCCACGGTCACTTAGCTTTGTGGTTTTGAGGTCTGTGGAGCGGTAGAGCAACACGAAGGAGCATGAACTACTCATCTCATGGTGGCAGGAAAGGGAGAGAGCGATAAAGAGAGGAAGAAAGGACTGGGGTCCCAATGTCCCCCTAAGGACATACCAACATTGACCTAACCCCACTTCAGATTCCACCACCTTCCAATAGGACCATGTGCTGGTGACTAAGCCTTTAGCATATGGACCTTTGGGGGATTTTAAAGATTTAAACCATAACAAGCACACTCCTATCCTCTCAAAGTAAGCATCCAGCAAAGTGACTGGTATCCCACAAGGGAGCACAGTGCGGGAGAAACTGTGTTGCAGAAGCATGTGTTTCTGCAACCAAGGCATAAATGGCAAAGCGATTTGAACACAGCCTTGGGAAGACGGAATAGAGAAGGATTTGAGAGGAGGCCAGGCAGCACCATCTCTAACTGCTTTAATTCGAGTGATAAGTATTTGATGCTGACTCTGTTTTCTAGTAAAGAATGTATTTGAAATGAGTTGCAACCTATACATGAATTAAAAATAGTATGGTGACTGTCAACGGCTCCCCTAGAGCCAGGCTGTCTGAATCAGAATCCACCCCTTATTCTCTAGGTGAATTTGGACAAGTAGCTTTACCTTCCCACTCAGGTTTTTCAACTACAAAATTGAGTAAAAATATTGGCTACCTGACAGTGTTATTGTAAGGAGCAGATGTTTGTAAAGCACTTAGAATGGTCCAAGAAAACTTAACAGCACAGAATGATGCTAGTGATTGCTAACAGCAGGGAAATGTCACATTTGGTAGTAAAGGAATGGTATCTTTTCATCTTTACTCTTACAAACACCCTCTCCAGAGGTCATAGCCAAATAGCTCCAAGTAAGTTCTTGTTCACTAGCACTAGGAGGATGAGGAGAATGGTAAGACCCAACAGCTGACATCAACAACCACACTGTGTCTTCCTCTGAGACCTGCCAACTGCTGAGGTCAGGGTTGCCCAGGGGAAGCTGAGCCATTTGGGAAACAACCATTGAGCCATTTGGGAACCAAGCATTATCTAACCCATGCTCAAACATACATGGGTTAGTATTTTCTCATGAATGTTCTGTTGAAACAATCAAATGCAATTTTATTTAGTACCCTTCATAGAAGCTTTTGGCCTTCATAGTTTCTTGATAGAGAGATACTAGAATTATTTGTGTGGCCATTCCTTACATTTAATAGATACTTAAAGGAGTTATCATGCTTAAAATTCTGTAGTCTTTCAATTGAAAAAATATTTGTTAGGTAGCTGCCATATGCCAGGCATTGTTCTAAGCCTTTGGGACACAATAGTGAATAAAATATAACCCTGTCTCAACCAGTTCATAATCAAACAATTACAACACAGATGTTGAGTGTCATGACAGGACTAAGCAAGAGTCATTATGAGGATACAGAGAAGATAATCAACTTAGAGTCTGCTTCCCAGAGAAAGTTTTTCCTAAGGCTAAAATCTCTGATCCACAGCAGTATATTGTTCCTGGGGGTTCTATGAACACCTGTTGGGTGACAAGGGGTTTCTCCTCACAGGTCAAGAGAAGCCTTGGTCTCCCTTCACTACTGTGTCATCATCTCTATTTGCCCCTCCACAGAGCCCCAACCTCCATCAATATGGCCGTTTGGTTAACAGAACTCATAAGAAGCTGAAGACCACATCCAGATCTTGAGCATGTAGCAGAAGCGGCCCCTTTCTGGTTTTCTTTGCTCTCACTGGCTTGCTTTCAGCTGTGTCACCTGGCCTCTGGTCTCTGAGACCTCTGGGTTTCTCACCTCTCCTGGGCAAGGAGCCAGTTCTTGGCAGGCAGATACCACCTCTGACAGCTGAGGTCAACCCTTTGCTCTTCTCTGGAGAATCCATCCTTCATTCTTGTGCCCCACACCATGAGGAGAGGAAGGTGAAGCTCCAAGGTAAGTGAAGAGAGAAAGTAGGCTATGTAATAGATCTCACACACACACGCACACACACACACACACACACGCACAACATATTTTGGGCACTGTAGGAATATAGAGGAAGAAGCTACCTCAGGGTCAGAATTAGGTCTCAGGCAGGTTTTTGTGGGGGGGGGGTAATCACTTTCCTTAATGACTATGAGCTACAAGGGTCAGTGGGACTGGTTGGTTCATGGAATTGAATGACATTGACAGCAGTGTCCAGGTTTCCAGATGGCTGATAGTTCCATGGTTGTTTTGCCTGAGGGTCAATTTTAAAAGGTGCTTCAGTAACCTGTCATCATTTCTTTCACTGTCACAACTGCAAAATAAAAATATACAACTACATATAATAACAATATGCAGTCATAACACAACCTCTTCTGCTCCATTCTCTTTCTAGCTTGACTAAAAGATGGTCCTGAACTTCTGGGTAATCCTACAGTATCCTCCATGTTATTTCACAAAGAAAAAAAATAAGTGCATGTTTGAGTGTGTAATTTGTGGGGAAAAGAAAAGAGAAAAATTAGGAAAAACGTGAGCTCCAAAATTTGTCTTTACTTTTTTTTTTCTTTAAATAATTTGACTATAGGAGAAGTTGGGTCTACCCAGAGATTAAAAAAAAAAACAACACATATCCACAAAACCAGTCTAAGCAGGATCAAGCCCCATGACCTTAATTTTATTAGCACTACTCTCTAGACAACCAATGAATTAAGAGACGAGAGGATGTATTAATTAATCAATTACGGTCATATAAAGTCAGTACCTTTTTCCATAGTGGCAATTTTCTAAAGAACAAAAGAGCATTTTAAAATGCTTTCTCTTAGAGATATTTATTGACAACTCTGCCTTTGTATTGACAGTTGGATTCATTTATTTCCTTCCTCTGTGTTCATTCAGACCTTGTCTGGGAGGTGGGAGGAGTTATTTATATAAATGTGAACTGGGAGGGAGGCGGCTCCACAGCTGGCCATATAATTGCATGCAGACTTCTGGCACCTCTTGTTTTGTCCTTGGCTGCTTCCCCACCATGTGTCTGATACCAGAGACACAAAATTATGAATAAACGAATAATTGGCCCAGCTTCTACAGTTCATGAACATTAAAATTCACTTTTTTGAATTTGAAAGAAAATTAAGCCTGGGCTCTGGCATTAATTTCCATTTGTCTTCCTCCTTGGAGCATGAATTGTTTATTTCTATGATGTAGAAAAGCATAACTCTCTTTTGTTTTGCAAACCTAATCCATTTTCTAGGGAAACCCTGGCTGTCTTTACCACTCACTTGTATAGATTCCAATTGACAGTTCCAGTTGGTTCAAGTTTCATGTCACTTTCTGTCTTCTTGGGTTAGGATAGAGTGTTACTTTTTTCAATACAGCCTTGTATTCAATGAGGCTCAATAAATCCTTACTAAATAATCGAGTGTCCTGAAATGCTACAATTGATTTCTCTATCAGAATTTGAAATTCCACACATTAATCACAGACATCAGACTTTTCAGCACTCATTTTCCTTGACATATAGATTTTTCCCTTATTACTTTATCCCTCAAGGGTTAAGCTCTAGTCACACTAGCCTTCCTGTCAGTTCACCAACTGTGTTCCTGCATCAGGTCAAGGCATTAAAAACAGTGACTGTTTTCAAGATATTTTGCATGTATTTGGTAATGTTGACAACTATCTCTAAGAAGATACACCTCTCCTTTCTTTAAGGATACAGTCCCCTGGGGACAACAGCCTGGTATTTTTCATCTGTATTTTAAACTGGATTTTTATTTCAAAGTTTAAAGAAAAATTATTTGGACATATATTAAAACAGTAAAAAGGATTTCATTCAAGACTATTGCTTGATAGGTATCGAGACTATCATAATGGAGGAGAGGGATCCAGCTCGACTCTAAATGCAACAAAGACAACTGGATATCTACAGAGTAAGGGGTCACTGGATAACAAATGACTAAGAGGGTACATCAAAAGTATGTGTTTGGGGGGTGGTAATTCTTGCTAAAGTAATCTCACAGAATTCTTGTTGCAGCCAAGCAAAGAATTTGTGCATTGGAAGTAGGGGATGAGGAATTTGATCATCTATTGAGGGTGATCAGATACCTAAGGATGATTCTAACAGGACTCTTGCTGTACTTGGCAGGACAAAGTACCCACTAATAAGGCCTACTAGAAGAGGATTCAGAGTAATCTGCAACTTTGGTCATAAAGAAAGTCTTTGTCAGAAATCACTCTCAGTCTTTTCTCAGCCTATTGAACAAACATAATGATAGAACAGACTGCTGTCTAGTGGTTATCATTATGGCTGGAATTCTAAATGTCAAACATTGTAATTAACACATTCATAAAGGTACTCACTAGTGCATAAAGTCCTAGATGCAGCCAGTTTGCCTGCATTGAAGCTGTTGCATTTTTCATGTGATTTCAATCTATTTTTAATATTATTCATCCTCAGGACAAATATATCTTTTAAATTTTAACTTGAGATATCAAGACACAGGAGCTCTTTGTTCCCATTCCATAAACTTAGGTTGCCATAGTTGGGGGACTTCTCATCATAGATGTACTTTAGGCTTAATACAGGGAATAGGTTTACATTGTTCCACAGTGCAGAAAGTATATACATATTCCATTAGTAAACTGTTTAATTCTAATGCTGCTGTATAAAAAGGTATGACCAAAACCCAAACATGAAGAGATAATGTATATTTGTGCACATTCTCCCATTTCTGAGCCTCCATATTCTGTTTATTCCAGGGCTTCACCTAGTTTTTCCATCTTGTGCCCTGACTGCATTTTGCCTTTATATTCAAACTGCCTTGTCTTTAAAATCCTCTTCTAGACATCATAAAGACTAAAAGACCTAAACACAGTGGTTTTCACTACAAAATGGTGACAATATTTATGTCTTACAAGACACACTCTATAGTACTAATCTCAGGCAATGTGAAATAAATTAAAATGAAAATTTTGAACTATTGAAATTTTCCAACAACTAAAACAGTTCTTTGGAAGCACCTACTCTGACTTTGACTCAACTTGTAACACTGGCCATAAATATTACTCAAAAAACATGAGGTTCACAGACACATAATTTTACTACACCTTTACTGTCAATGAGAATTTTTTTTTACTCTATGTTATTCTTCTCAGGAAGACTGTGACCTCCTTGAATCCAAAGTTCATGTCTTTTTATGTATATTCACTACAGAAGTACCTTGATAAATATATGTTTGTAAATTAAATAAAAGTATAAGCTTACATAAGGCCCTTATCTTTCCCTTCAAAAGTAGAGAAAGGCCTGGGGATTTAGCTCAGTGGTTCTAGTGCCTGCCTCACAAGTACAAGGTGCCAAGTTCAATTCCCAGCACCAAAAAAAAAACCAAAAAGTAGAGAAAGACAAATAATCTAAAAGCGATCTTTTGTTTACCGAATACAGACAAATGAGGCAGGTTTTTTATTACTATTATTTCCTTCTTTTATATCTTTACAGTTTTTTGTTCTTTGAAATAATAATTGTTAATCTGGCACTTCCTTTGACATTAGTCTTGATCTTTTCTCAGCCTATTGAGCACGACTGGATACAAAAGTTAATAAATGGTCTGTAATGGCTATTTCTTAAGCAGGTACTTCACCATATAGGCCATAGATGACAGTATAAAATATACTAAATTTTTGAAGCATTTGAGAATATGCTGTAGACATATTGACTCTTTACCCTTAAGTAGTCCAGTGCATGGTTCATAAGAACAAGAAAATTCTATTTCATCATCATAGAACAATTATTAAAATGAAGAGAATAATATTGATACAGCACTATTATTTAATACATACACCTGTCCATTTCTAATTGTTACTATGCTGTCCTTTATAGAAAAAGCAAAAGAGAAAGGGAAAAAAGAAAGAAAAAAAGAAAATTTAAATGAAAAAGAAAAACTGAGATCTAGTAAATTTTTATTGTTTTTCTTGGAAAACTAGAATAAAAAGGGTCTACAAATATTTGACTTTCACTGTACTTTTCATATATTTCAAGCTCTTTAAATAAATTCCAAACTATTTTTAAAAACAAGTACATATGTTAATTTTGATACACTGCCGCCCATAAACACATTAACATGTGTGGCCGGCTAGGTGCATCTTTGTATAGACTTTGAGGTTTCTCCTGTTCCTCTGTTGAACTTAAAATCACCATAGCTTCATTCATTTGTCTACTCATCCACTTAGCAGTGCAAGTAGTTTTGAATACCTATCATAGCCTTGTTTTGTGTAAGACATAAGCTATTAATAAATGATGATGCTACTTATCTGAGTATTATAAAAGTCATACAAAGAAATCCAGAAACTGAGGCTGACAAAATACCAATATTCATAATCATTGATTTAGAAGAAAATCAAAAATCAAACATTATCATGTTAAGGCTAAAAATAAATGATTTTTCTTTTAAACTATTTTAATTGATATTGACCTTATCAGTATATCTTGGTGTTCTATATAAGGTTTTGTATGAAAACCAGAGCTCTCATAATAATGCTTAAAAGTAACTTGTTTAGTCCTCTAATTTCCCAATGTTTTGGTCATATAGCCCATAAATTAAAAAATAATTATATTCCTTAGCATGTGTGTGCTGGATTATTTTTTTAAATAAATACTAATGCACTAGCATTTCATGCACATTAGAAAACTTACTCTAAAAGAAAATGCTAAGGAACCAAATAAGAATAGATTCAAATAAAATCTGTAATGATTTCTTCTTTTACTTCAACGAATCATCTTGTGTAGTTCTTAGAGTTCTTATATGCAGTTTCACTGAGCCAGCACTTCTCTCCAAGACTGAATTATTTTATGCTTTATTATCTATTCCAGGCTATTGTTTTATGGTGTTGACTACCACCATAGCATATAAAGCTGATTAAAGGTCATTTTCCTTGAAAATGATTATTCGTTTTCATATTTGTATATACACTATGTAAGAGTCCATTTTCTTGGGTCATGTTTGTTCACTTCATGTTTGTATGTAAATATTTGTCCACCACTGCCCGGCTGTTACATTTTTATCATGTCATAAAATTTTAGATAAAAACTTCAGGAAACATTTGTGCTAAAGATAACAAATGTTGAACTAAAGAGATGACTACATGGAAAACTATTTTTACCATAAGCAATACCACCCACCCAGTCTTCCTAGAGAATGATTTTACACATAAAGAGGATAGTGAAAACTCAGGAAAGATCATTGTTCTAAATTACTTGTACTTTGACACTTGGTAACAATGAGATAAGCAAATGGGAAAAGAACAGCTAAAATCTCTATATGTGTCTATCAATTACAAAATTGTTTCAGCCATAGCATTTGGAAGCTAACTAGATTACTAGTGTTTGAAGATGGGGTAGAATGCTTCTTTTTAATATATTTTAATGTGCTTTTGCAAAAATAAGAATTCAAATGTTTGTTGAATAAATATTAGTGTGTGCGTGAATGAAGGAGACTTTATGGCACTTTTTCAACTTTAATATAGATACTTTCAGTTGGAACTAACAACCTGAATGCTTAACACATGCAAACTACTAGAAGTTCTATATTCTTTTTGAAGTCTCAACTTTCATGGTGCAAAATCTATCCCCCCCGCAGTCATTTCATATATTTTTACTTTCCTCAGGCTCCTTATGTTAACAGCAAATGCAATTATGACAGCCTGACTTCTGACATTTTAAACTCATTTTGTACATTACATGTGGTGTGATAATTTTCTTCATACTTCTATATTAGGCTCATTGAACTTGTATATTTTATTATAAGATTTTTATTAAAATGGAATTTTTTATCCATTATTTCTTAAAATATTTTATGAACTCCTACTTCAGGCACCCAAATCTATTAAGCCACTGGAAGCTGTCCTACAGTTAACCAAGACTTTGCTTATTTTTTTCAATATTTTGACTCTGTGTGCTTAGTTTTAGATAGTTTCTATTGCTGTGTTCAATGTAACTCATCCATTCTTCAAGTTTCTAATCTGCTGCTAATCTCATCAACTATCATTTTTATCTGTAGAAGTGATACTTGAGTCCTTTTTGCATCTTCCATAATCTCTCCTTACAATGCTCACACGTTTTTCTCTACCTACCTAAGCATACCCAGTGTAAATGTAATAGTTGTTTCAATGTCTTGTCTACTAATTCTATAGCATTTCTGGATCTTTTTTCTAACTTTTAAAAAATTTCCCCCGTATAACAGATAGTACTTTCCTGATTCTTTGCATGTCTCGTCATTTTTATTTGATTCCAGACACTGAAAATTTTATCTTGTTAGGTGTTGCATGTCTTTTATTTTTTCAAATATTTTGAATGCTGGTCACTTCTGGTGTTAAGTTTCCAAATAACTAAGTTACTTTAAAACCAATTTGATTCTTTCCAGATCTAAACCACCCTTTATAGATGGGACCAGCAGTGTTTAAGCTAAAGCACGGTTGACAACCTGCAGGCAAAATCCAACTCACTTTCTGCTTCCCTATGTCTTGAGGACACTACTCAAGCACTGTGAGCCAAAGAGACAGATCTGGGTCATCCTCCTCTGTAGGGAACAGGGAAAGGGGATGCTACTAGAACCTCTGTAGTAAGTCCTAGTCTCCTGTGAGCCATGGCAGCAAAAGGCGAATTACCTTATTATACTGGAAAAGTAGAAAAAATGAGACTTGGAGAAGAAGCTGAGCTTTGGGCCTGATCAGTGCTGCTCCCTCGGCTTACCACACCTTTTATTCAGTACATCAGGAGAAATAGATGTAACAAATGACTTGCAGAGAGTTCAGTAAATCAGGATAAACAAAGAGTAACAAATGACTGGGGAGCGACGGAAATCCAAGAACAATGAGGAACTGAGTAAATGAAGATTTTGTTCCTCCCAGGATGTCTTTAGCTGGTGTAATCTTGTCCTTGAGTATCACAGCATCACCAGATCATTGAGGTCTCAATTGTGACTGGAGTTCAAAATGGAATTGTGTCTCAAAATGCCATAGCTGGCCTGTAGGCTGGAGTACTAGGCCTAATCAAATGATTTTTCCCTAAAATTATGTAGCATTGCTCCTGACACTCCTCTACTTAAGAGCCTGACACCTGCTAGCAGTCACACTCCTTCATAGCTTCTCAGGCATGGTGTGTGTCACCACCTACAAGTTGAGGGCTTCATTATTAGCAACTTCTAAGGATTAAGCTATGGGAGCTATGACTCCCAGTCAGGGAATCAGATCCTAGCCAGTCAACTCCTCTCCAGCTTGCTGCCCCTGTTAAGACACCCAAGCTCTCTGGAAGGAGCGAAGGCTGCTCCAGTGGGGAGAAAGTACAACTGACCAAAATAGGAACCCTACCCTTCCCAGATAGTAGGCAGGCCCACCCCTTCAGCCCATTTGTTTTCATCCTAAGACACCAAAAGGGATAGCCCACCCCCGTCAAATAGGTAGGAGAATGAAGTCTTCTCTCTTATCATGTACATACCTACAAAATATATTCAATTCTTACTATTGACTCATAAGTCCCTGATTATTTGCTAGAAGAACCTTTGTAGAAAAAAATTGTACACACCAATCTAGGGCTGATTTTGACTAACCACTGAGGTAATATCATCTTGAATATTCCACCAGTACCCTGTGTGCTATAAGATTTTAACACTGGTTAGTAAAAATGGTCTCTGGGCCCAGCCCTATCTGAGCTCTGAAGAGATTTTCCCCCATCTTCAGGAAGGCTCCTTCCAGTCTTGTAACTGCTTTGGACTCCCCTGATGACTCCAGGGGAACTGTCGGTCTTCCCATGTACAGCTCTCTCCTTTCCGTACAACTCTTCACTCTCTGGTATTCTACCCTGAGAAATTTAGCCTCCTTCGCCTCCCTGAATTCTAAACTTAGGGAGATGTCCAGGCTCTGAGCGGGTTCTCGCTCTCTCTAAGTAGCAAGCGGAGGTGCTGGTGAGCTCACTCCATTTGATCTCTTCTCTCAAGGGTCACTGTCCTGGGCTGCCTGTTCACCAATGTTTCAAAACTATTGTTTCATATATTTGATCTGGTTTTATATTTGCTAAAGGCAGGACCATAAATTAGCCAATCACTCTATGATGCTGGAAAGTGGAATTACCAACTTCTAATATTTGAAGAATCACAATATCCTCAGGACTTGAAAAACTGATGAATTATTCAAAAGAGATGGAACAAGTGTTTTGATAGGGAAAATCTAAGAGGCTTAAGTTCTAGTTTGTCAAAAAAATACGATATCCACCTTCAGACAAGCAGAATTTTCAGAAAATTTCCCAAGTTCTGGTGATAAGGCAACATTAAAATTGTCCTCTGTCTGCTAAACAGCTTTACCAAAGGAATATGGTCTTTATTTAATTCTAAGATTTTTAATACATCTAATGTCAACATTTTGAAGGAAATTAGATCAAAGATGTAGCATTTCATTAGCTACCCTAATATCTATGAAGATAATGAAGAATTCATGTCCTTGTACAAAAAAAGATGAAAAGATTAGTTCTTGCTGAATATATTTTAAAAATCAAGGTATAAAATATAGCAAAAGAGATCTTAGAGACAACAGGAATTTCCAACCCTGATTTTAAGCAATCCAAACTGCATGTAGCACCTTATATGATAAAATGTATTTTTTCCTCAGATTCTAAAATTTAAATTAATCTGATATCCAAATATTGGCTTTCAGTAGGAATGATAAATATGCACAATCAAGGATCAAGTATAGTCTTACAACTCCAAAAAAGTAGAGAGTACAGTTTTCCTATTGCTGACTATATGTAAAAAAATTTTAACCTGTCCATGATTTATAAAAATGGGCTTGTGTGTGAAATAATAATGTAAAAATTATTTAGCTCTACTTTTATCCATGAGGAAAGAGGGAACTTTTATAGTTTTTTTTTTTTTACCCCTAAGATGATATCCTTTTGACAGATCAACATATCGAACTGTTTCTTAAGCTACAACTGAGTTCTGTATGCCAGATTGCCAAAAGAAAAGAAAACATATTTTCTTCTTGTCATTAATAGTTAATTGTTATTGCAGTTTCTGAAGTGGGAAATGTGGGTTAGGGAAATCATATCCATCCTCTCTAAAAGTACTGCACTATTATTAGAGGTGATCAGGAGGCAGAAAATAACCCTATTCCTTGGTGGATTACGTGGAGTAGGCATGTGGATTTTTCTTTCTCCCCTCTCTAAAGCACTTTCACAAGTAGTCCACGTGGGATAGTAAGTCAGCTTTAATGTTTTATGAGAGCTCTCATGTTTTGGAGCATCACTGAAGCTGGCCTTTTGGGATATAACAAGGATAGCCATGGTAAAGCTTCATGCATTATTGAAGTGCTTCTTTCACTCTCGTGTCTAACCCTTGTGCAACTACATAGGTATTCGAATAGCATCTGCCAGTACAGTGTTTAATCTTCTAATTTAACACTTTTGGGATATTGTAGTTTCCCTAATTGGGGAGAAGAATGAAAGAAATGTGGCTAATAAAGGTCAACAGGTAAGAGAGAGAAGCAGAACTTTAAACTGCCCTTAAATTATAGAAGGACAAAGAGATTACTTTGGCAATCCTCATCCAATGAACAATATAACTTTTAAGGAGTTCTTGGTTGAAGCAAAGTGAGCTAAAAAATAAAGCAAAATTTTAAAGAAAAATCTTGAATCAGTCAGTGCTAAATAAAATCATAGAATTTTGCTGCATTTGCTGCTTTGGAAACAAGTAAAACCTCTGCAGGAAAATGTAATGGATAATGCTCTAGATTGGACCTTATGTCCACTGCTTATAGCCGTTTGACCTTGGGCATATCACTGACCTCTGTATTCTGTATCTGTAGCTTCCTAACTGGAAGAGTAGACACAGTAATGAAACTTAGGGCATAGGAGTTTTGAAATTCAGTGTGCTTATACATGATGCAAAGGGCTCAATATGTGTTGGTGTTGTTATTAATTAATCATATATATCTAGTACAACTTATATTTGCTTTAGGTATCTTTAAAAATACAGTGAAAATGGCTTGGAGATCAGAATTACCTAGGCTGACAATCTAAAATTTGGCCATGAAAGCCAACCTCTATCTAACAGTGTTTTTCATTTTAAACAGCTGTTTAACAGCTATAGCATTTGTTTTTTTAACTTAGTTTTTAAAATTTTATTACTATATGTTTGCAATTTATGCAGTTTACAATCATTTTAGGAGTTGCTTACATGTACACGTGACAGCTTGTTTCTTTTTTTAATCTCATTCTACTTCACCCTTCCTCCCTCCTTCCTCCAATTCCCCTTCATTCTTATGGATATTATTAATCTTAGCTCATGTTATGACATATAATGTTTACATCAGTTGAGGTTATTAGGTTCCTGTACATGACATATCTTTATTCCTTTTTCCCTCGTCCTCACCCCTTGCACTTTTTTCCTTGGACAACTTTCCTATTGCAACAGATTCATCTCCTCGTCCACTTCTACCCATCCTTTATTATTCTGTTTGTACCTTGTGTCACTCAAATGAGAGATACCATATGGGATTGAAGCTTGTGTGTCTGATCTGTTTCACTAAACATTATATTTTCCAAGTGCATCTATTTTCCTACAAATGTCTCAAATCTGTCATTCTTTACAGCAGAGAAGTATTCCATTGTGTATACCACAATTTTCTTTATCCAATCATCTGTTGGTGGGTATACAGGATTTAACTATTATAAGTTCTGCTGTTATAAATATTGGTACACATGTATCTCTGTAGTATGATATCTTAAACTGTTTGAGAAAGATACCTAGCAGGGGGATCACTGGGTCATAGTGATAAAAACAGCATGGTACTGGAACAAAAACAGATACATGGATCAATGGAATAGAACTGAGGATACAGAAACTTCCCCTGACACATTCAGCTATTTAATCTTCAACAAAGGGTCCAAAAGCATATGTTGAAAGAAAGCCCATTCAACAAGTGGTGCTGGGAAAACCAGTTATCTGTGTACAGATGATTGAAACTGGACCCTTATCTCTCACCATATAGTACATCAAAATAAAAATGGATCAAAGATCTAAACATTAAAACAGAAGCATTAAACCTACTGAAAGATAAAATAGGTAAAACACTTGAAGGCAAAGGTATTGAAAAAGATTTTCTAAACAGAACATCAATTGCACGAGAAACAACAGCAAGAATCAACAAATGGGATTGCACCAGACTAAAAAGCTTCTGAACAGCAAAAGAATCATTCAGAAGAGTGAAGTTTGAGACAACCTACAGAATGGGAAAAAAAAATTTGCCAGCTATTCCTGAGACAGAAGACTAATATCTAGAATATACAAAAAACAAAAAATTTAAGCCACCTAAAATTAAAGGTTCTGACAAAAAAAATAGGCAAGGGAAATGAATAGACATTTCACAGAGGAAAAAAATACATACAGTTAGCAAATACTTTAAGAAATGCTCAACATATCTCTGGTCATTAGAGAAGTGCAAATTAAAACAATGCTAAGATTCCAGTTCACTCCAAGAAGTCAGTCATTAAGAAATCAAGCAATAACAAATGATGGTGAGGCTGTGGTGAAAAAGGAACCTTCCTACATGGTTGGTGGGAATTCAAACTAGTACAACAATCATGGAAATCAGTATGAAGATATCTCAAACAGTTATGGCGTTTGGCTTTGAATACTTTGCAGGCTTTAAAAAGAGAATCACAAAACTATTCTAGAAAATATGTACTTTAACTTATTTACTCAACCAGACTGAATATTTTAGTTTTCATTGTAAAGCTGCATTAAGAATGTCAGGGTTGAGAACTTCTGAAATAAAATCCACACAAAATGGAAATGAGAATGTCATTATTTTGTAGACACCTGTCAATTCATAATAATGTCTTATAAAATTATTCAGAATAGTGCTCCTCTTTTCAATTTTGTATTTGTTGAGAAACTTTATTGAGAACATCAAACATTTATGCTAACATTTATGCTAAAGATATTCTTTTCATCTTGTGTTTTTATTGATGTGAGGTTTTATTATTGTGAACTACATACCCATTTTTCAGTATCATGGAGAAATCACAGTGACATCTGAGGGTGTACTGATTTTTTTTTAGGTGCTCCGCTGCACATGTCACTAATATGTGTTATTTTTAATAGAATAATCAGTTAAATAAAATCCTAATTAACGTTGACAAGACATGAGTCATATAATTGCCATAGTACATTTCAATTAGGTTTGATCTTCTTACCTATGAGGTCTTTAAGCTAATTGGCACAGAGAGCTTTTGTCTTTCTGTGAAAGACAGACATATAATTATGCTGTTTTGTTAAGGGAAAAGAAATATGCATGCCACTGAGAATTCCATTGTCATTTAAAATTCTAAGTACATTTCTCTTCATTCTTATTCTAGTTGGAGAACTACTTAAATTCTAAACATATTTACCAGAGAAATGTTTTCTCAGTGAGCATTTCTTGGTAACTAGTTTTTAGTATGAATTTCGTATTTGTTACTCATAAGAGTAAAATTGTTCATTGATTCAATATTCATGAAAGTGGTCTTTTAAAATTGTTATTCAAGTAATTGTTAAAAAGTTAAATGGCCAATCTAAAAGAAGTTAATGCATGCTAGTCTTTTACCATTAATTTTCCCATATACTGTACTTAGAAAATAAGGGGGCAAATCTCTGTGAAAGTAAAATATTTCATTTGCATTCCTAAGGACTGAATGTTTTTATGTTATCATTCAAGGTTAGGACACATACTGAGCAGTTCCACCAGTTAACATTTGATAACTGTCATCTGCAAAACAAGTTCTAGAGACTGTATGTGTTTTGAGTCATCCCATTCAATATCCCGAATAGCAATTGTTTACTAACTTTAGATGAAGTTTTTATTGACAGAACTATTGAAAATAATGTCAGGGTGGATCTTCAGGTTAGTGAACCTGATTGATGGTTACCTAGATGACTGTATAGGGGAATACTACAAATGGGGAGTGATGAATCCTGAAGTATGACTTCCCTGGAAAAGTCCAGTTTTATTTATCTTACTATTGGTGGTTGTTTATCCTTTCCTTCTGTGACACCTTACAAAAACAGATTACCAATGTGCCTTCCATTCCAAAGTTCTTCTGAATAAGGTGCAAATTGGCTTAATAATATTCTGAGCTTCACTTTATCCAAGATTAGAAAATATATCAACAAAGGAAATGTTAAAATCTTTTTTCTAAAGTTTCATAAGATGTCTTAAACAAAAACACTAAGTAGTATTTATTTAGCTGTTATATTGTTTCTCTTCATTTTTAGTTAAGCTGACTATATTGATAAATGGAATCATATTGAATCAATTCAACATTTATTGAGGTATCTGTATGAAGCATTCAGCAATAAAATGTCAATACAAAAATGGAGATATCTGTAACTTTCCATCAAGAAATTTAAAATATTTTGTACCAAAATCTATAGCTAGTAACAAAGATGGGCAAGTAGATCATATGGAAGTAGGGAGAGATGTTGGTTAAGCAATAAAAAATTTCAGTTAAATAGGAAGAACAAATTTAAAATGTCTATTATACAATGAGGTGACTATAGTTAATAACAATGTATAAAAATGGACAAGTAGATTGTATCCATTAGGAATACAATCAACATTAAACAAAAAAATCAAATAACAGAGGCTTATGTAATAAAAAATTCTAACTTTTCATATATAAGAAATTTATAGATAAGTAATCCTGATTAGATGCAATAGTTCAACAATGTCTCATTTCTCACTTTGCCATCTTTAGTACGTGCCTTCAAGTCTTGTGCTTTCCACCTACTGGTTATAAAATCACTACCACAACTCTGAGCTCATCAGTGCTCAAGGAAAAAGGAAAAGGCAGAGAGTTCTCTTCTTGTGGCTTTTTCTTTTATAGACAAACTTTCCCCAATGGCATTAGAACTGTCACATGTGATCAAAGCCAGCTGTGAGGAAGGTTGTACCTTAGAAATGAATATTTGAGATTTCAAACCCCTCTAGTACAAAGCAGCAAGAGAAAAAGAAGGGATTGTAGGGTCAGTCTCTCAATATTATATCTAACAAACTAAGCAAGAGAGAAATAAGTTGTAAACATGGAAAAGAACTATTTCTGATTTGGGGTAAGGATGAGATGGAAGTAACAGGTTGGGATTTTTTAGGATAAAGATATGATAATCTGGGCCAGGAATTTAGCTCAGTGGTTCCGCTGCCTGCCCTGCAAGTGCAAGGTCCCAAGTTTGATCCCCGGTACCAAAAAAAAAAGATATGATAATGGAGTCACAAACTACAATTCAACAGATCAAGCAAAGGAAAGGGGTGGAGGTATAAAGTGCATAAACTTCTTGGGAATAAGAAAGTGGTAGTATGTCTGTATCTAAGGGAATATATAAATATGCTGGTAAGAAACTTACACAATGAGAATTTGCGAAGAATTTTGGATTCATTTGTAGAGTTGTATTGCTGTACCAAACAGTTAAACTTTCAGTGGTTTTACAAAACTTAAATAAATCAAACTGAAAAATCCCTGGCCTGGTAACAGAGGTTCTTAATGATTTGAATTTTACTTTCATTGCTTGTTTATTCTTTCCTACCACTGTATCCTACATCTTTACCAATAACTTTGATCAAACTGAATTTCTTGTCACCACCATGATCTTCAAAACAATATTCTCTTTTTATAGCCACACAACATCCCCTGCTGTGTACTGTGCTGAAATGCTCTTCTTTCTCTTTCCAAACTGAAGTTCTACTCACTATTCAAGACTCATCCCAAATGTCACCTTCATATAAAATCATCTCTGATTACTATATCTAACCACTCTATTTTGTATTATTCTTGAATAATAAGGACTTGTTATGTTTCCATGGGTGGAAAGGATGAGCTAGGAGAGATCTAAACTCCAATCTAGATTCCAATACTGACAAAAGTGGTGAATCTGACGCAGTTCAAGGTCACTTTCCTTTTATACAGCTGTCAGGTATCCAGACAGTATGCACTGCAACAAGGTGCTACTAACTAGACTTAGCTCCCCAGCTTCTCCTGATTTCCTCCAAATGAAGACTGTTGGAGTAGGAAATCTATGAGCTCCAAGGAGGCCATAATTATAGGTTTGAGGCCATTTTTATCACTTGGCTAGAAAAGGAACCACAGCAGTGCTTAGTGACTGTTTGCATATAAAGAACTTTTTGCTTTGGCACAATTCTATTTCACATTCTCCTGGCACATTACTATATCACATATTTTTTTCTAATATTAGAACTATTTGTTCATATCTTTTTTAGAAATTATATGGCCTACTGGTTAAGAGCATGAGTTCTGGAGTCAAACTGCTACAGTTTAAATCTCAACTCTACCATTTACAAGACATGTATCTTGAATGATGTACCTCAGTTTTCTCATATGTCTGGTGGGAGTAATAATGACATCCACCCCAGTCAATTGCTATGAGGATTAAATGCGATAACCCATATAAACTTTTTAAGCCAACTACTTTAAGCTAGTTAATGTTGATTATCCAATTCAGATCAATGTTTTGAGGGAGAAGACTCTATCTCATGCATATTTGTAATTTCCCCCATTATAGCTAACACTTTCTAAAAAAAATAGTTAACACTTTCTATTTGAAAAATCAATGAATGAATGTATAAATTAATTAATTTCATTATTTCATAGCTCTAGAAAGAAGAGTAATAGAAATTTAAAAGGAAGAAGTTTATCTCAAACACAGAGTCATTCCCCCATTAAAAGGCACTTAGGGAGCTGGGGATATACCTCAATGGTAGAGCATTTGCTTAGCATGAACCAGGCCCTAGGTTCAATCCCTAGTGGGAAGAAAAGAAGAAAGAAAGAAAGCAAGAAAGCGAGAGAGAGAGAGAGAGAGAGAGAGAGAGAGAGAGAAAGAGAAATGGAAGAAAGGGAGAGAAAGAAAGAGGGAAAGAGGGAAAGAGAGATTGAGAGAGAAAGGAAGAAGGAGGAGTAAAGGAGGGAAGGAAAGAAGGAAGGAGGAAAGAAAGAAAAGAAAGAAAGAAAGAAAGAGAAATGAAGGAAGAAAGGGAGAGAGAGAAAGAGGGAAAGAGGGAAAGAGAGATTGAGAGAGAAAGGAAGAAGGAGTAGTAAAGGAGGGAAGGAAAGAAGGAAGGAGGAAAGAAAGAAAGAAAGAGAAAAGGCAGCTAGCTCTCTACTAATAACCTGCTGTTAAAAATGCATATTTTTAACTTTTTGAAGGACTATTTGGCAAAATTATCAGAAGTTCCTCAGAAATCATAGTAATTCTAATTCTATAAATTCTAAGAAACTAATACAAGAAGTGTACAAAGACTATTGGGGGACAGACTGGAAGCAGCATAAATATCCATCAATAAGGATGAATTAAATTAATTTTAAAATATTTATATAGCAATAAGATAAACCATACTTTTGCCTTAGAAAACTGCATCATCTAAGTGAAAACAAAGGTAACATCATAGAGAATATAGTCCTGTTTCTGTAAAAACATTAATGAATATATATTCTTTATGTGTGACAAAATAAGCCTGGGGAAAGATACTCTGTTGCTAACTTCTTGTAGGGTCTTTACCAAACTTTCTTAAAATGTTTTGAGCCATATAGATATTGGTTTAGTATTCCTATGAAGATGTAGATAAGTTTACTTCTTATTTAATTAGCTAGCAGCAGGGAGCTTCAAATAGTAAAATGAAATAGTCAACTAACCAACATCACTGTAAAGAGCATAAATGAATTAAAGACCTAAATTTAGAACACACACACACACACACACACACACACACACGAAGTCAGGACCAGATAAAATAAGAGAGGCATTGAGCTCACAAATGTAAGAAGGTCCTCTAAGAATCATGCAGCTGACTATCTGATTCTAACCCCCAAAATGCAAAATGTTTGCACCCCCCTGAGAGTGAATGTCTCCTTAAATTTCTCATTCCATACCCTGACACACACACACACACACACACACACACACACACGCATACATTTTAGAAGCATCAGAAAGATGGATGGGACATAGTTCAAAATGATAATCAATTCTATGTGTTAATCAAATTGTAGAAATGACCTAACTACTGTTAAGAAGAAGAAATTTGTTTCTCTTCTGACAGTTAACAAGGTATGGTACCAAATCTCTTTCTTCAGGAACTATCTTTTCCTTATTTTTATTTCCGCATGGTTCCTTTCTGTGTCTCCGTGGCATGGTTGTCTTCTCCTTGGTGTGATCCCAGAATTCCCATAGAAGAACCATAAGAAATGTACAAACACAACACAAGCACCAGTGGTGAAATCTTCCACTCATTTTTCTCACCACAAGCTCCAAGCCTCCACATGCTTTATTTATCAGTTCAGTCTTCTCCATTTACTTACTAATTACCCAACAGGTATTTGTAAAATATACAACACTACATTTGGAACTAAATAACAAATTCACAATCCTATCATTGCCATTAGTATTGAAAGCCATTTTACCTGTTATATCATATACCTAACTCCCATAGCTATACATTAATTAAAATCTGACAAAATAGAACTTCTACACAACTCTTCTTTCATAGTTATCTCATCATTGTGCAATGAGATAAAATTTTGAGATTCATGAAAGGATATCTGTAAAAATACTTTTTAAAAATCTGCTTAATATAACAAACTGTGTTTGCAAAGACAGCTGTTATAAACTAGTACTCCTTGTATTTTATGAATAATTAAATAATTATTTTAATATTATCACTTGTTTCATTTTAATGTGAACACCCTGTAATCTAGCATTTTTTTCTTTACTGCCAGACAAGGAAGCTAAAGTAATGTGTAACCGTTGTTTAGGCTATATAAGCATTCAATTCTGCAATGTGGACTAAAGACAAATTGACTCTTACAGATTTCCAAGAAATATTCTATTTGGTAGCCACAATCTACTGTACTACACCCACACACCATCTGTTTTCTCCTTGTTTTTGAAGGATGAAAGCCAAAACTTTTTTCAAGTATAAGGAGGATGTAGGAGAAAGAGGTCAATCGTAATGTCTTTGGAGAAGCTGTTCATCATAGATTGTCAGTATTATTAAATGAATATAAAATATCTTTAATAGAAGATAGAGATGAGGCAGTATAAAGAGGCTTATTATTAAGAATTGGTGTGCATGGTTATACTGGCTGAGAAGTCTAAGATCTGCAGTTAGCAAGCTGAAAATGCAGGAGAACCAATGCCATAGGTCCAGTCTGAGTCCAATGGGCCAACAACCAAGAGAGGAAATTATTGTCAATTCCAATCTGAGTCAACGAGAGAGGAGAGAGAGAGAGAGAGAGAGAGAGAGAGAGATCTTAATTACCCTTTTTGTTCTACTCAAGACTTTCACAAATTGGAATAAGCCCATTTGCACTGTTTTGATCAGTATTCTGATCCAAATGTTAATCTCATCCAGAAATACTCTCATAGACACACCCAGAATAATGTTTAGCTAACCATCTTGAAACTCTGTGGCGCAGCCAATTTGACACATAAAATGAACCATTACTATGGTTTCCAAGAATGTAAAACCAACTCCACACATTTGGAGCTAAGAAAGCTTAACTGTAGTGATATAAAGTGACTGCCCAGCTTCTACAATTAGTGGAAGATATAGGGTTATAATCTAAACATTCATATTTTATTAAATAAATATTATTACATTTAATTCAGTTCTCATTCCACTCTCATGATAATTCTTTTAAAAATTATTAGACTAATTATACTAATTAAAATAGCACCTTATCCATGTTAATCTCATCAGTGTGCATGAAGGGAAAGAAAATGTGCATGATTTAAAAGGCATAAGGCCTTGGGAAAACCATTAATATTCTTGAATCTCAGTTTCATCATTAGTAAATGAAAATAACTGTATCTACTTCATGAGGTTATTTTAAAAATTAACTAAATCCCTGTGCTAAGTATAAGTAGGTACAGGGACTGGTTTATAGTACTACCTAAGTGTTGGTTCTTATTCTTCACATACAGCATTTATATCTAAGTTTCTCCATGCTTTTCCCCTTAATCCCTTGCTCTTCTGCCCTACTTACTGGTTCAGTGTTTCAGCTCATTCCCTTATCTCTTTGACAGTGTATCTCAGGCTGTAAGTCCTCAGAGATTTCCACACCAAGCATTATAATCACGGCACAGAAAAAGAGAACTATGTGTCTAAACTACAGTGGACAACGGGGAAAATGGTTTAAACAAGCTTAGAGAGATGGGCAGTGATTGGGCCATATATCCAAATTATTTTGTTATTGTATTAGCTTTCCTGTTGCTGGGACAAAATATCTGACACCAGCAACTTAAAGAAAAAGTTTGTGCTCATGGCTTCAGAAGTTTTAGTCTATGGTTAACTGGCTTCAGGCAGGACCATCACAGTGGAAGGTATGGTGGAGCAAAGCTAATCACTTAACTTCATGGCAGCTGGCAAGTAGAATACAGGGCAAAGTGCCTGCAAGGGATGTAGCTTCCAAAGGCATAGTCCCCAGTGACAAACCTTCACCAACTGGATCCCAGCTCACGACAGCCCTTCAGTTATGAATATCAATGGATTAACCTACTTTTAAATATACCACCCCCATGATTCAATCACCTGTCCAGGACTCTCTTAATCTAGGCAAGTTGACAATTAAGATTAATTGGCACAATTATTGCTATTCTTTGTTATAAGTTGTGTTTTCTTTCAGCAAAACAGTCACACTAATATGTGCATCCACATTCACCACAATCTCAAGGTGTACAGTACATCCACGCATTCAACCAGCGATGTCATATGTCCAAATGTTTGATGTGCCATTAGCCTGCATATCAGACCGGAACTCTAGGCTGTCATGTGTTTTAATTATATCTATGTGACAATAGGCTTCTATTGAATTACCTGATATGATGTCATTTGTGATGAGCTGCTAATTAAAAGGGCTGACTGAGTAACCTGATATGCTAAGGTTCCCTCCAAAGTCCAGCCCCATGACCTGCCCTGCTGTGTGACAAAGTGATGTGATGATGATGTAGATTATTTAGGGTCATACCAGGGCTTGGACTGAGCTCATTTTATGAAAACTCATGTCTTCTTTGAAATGACTTACAAATCAAACATTTGTTCTTTTTTCTCATCAAGGATAGTTTCTGATATTTATTCCCCAGAAAGAGTTGAGCTTTTGTTATTTAATAAAACTGATCATGCAATATACACATATCCATGTGAACATGTATATCCAAAGGGTGAAAAAAGTCAGTACTGAAAGCTCTTCAGTGACAAGAAACATAAATTTCACTCAAGATATGGTTTGTTAGAAATGCATATTTACTTCTCTTGTGGCTCTCAACTTCTTTAAGATATCATCATCCCTACAATACCTAAAAATAAAGCTTTATTTTAGAAGAAACAAAGTGAGGTGTTTGAACCTCAGTCAGAATCTTTAACTCTCAAGGAATCAAGAACAATATACTTAAATAATTATAAAAAATAATATATGGTGGTATGTCTAGATTTAAGTGTGCTTTATTTAATGTAAGTACATATAATACTCATGTGATATATGAATATTCCACACTTAACACATATAGACATAGATATTTTTTGCATGGCTCAATAATGTACTTTGATCTATAAGAACATTGGATTGTTCTTTAAAGATAAAGATTAATATGTGCAGGTATAGACAGAAAGTTAAGTGGGCCTTAGATTGCCTTTCTCTTATCAAGGGATTAGATCCCCTTCAAAACCTGCTTGTGGAGCCTTAACTAGAGTCCTTTCTACTTTTGGCTATTTTCTATTCCCTCTCATTCTTTGTTATTTTCTGTTTGCCTCCATCCAATTGGTCAATAAAAATTTATTAAATACATATTTGTGCTCCAGTAATTATGATAACTATTGGGGTAAGCAAGGCAAAATGACTTCCTCCTCAAAGAACTAACATTCTGACAACCAAATACACACACAAAGAGAAAGAAAGAGAAAGAGACAGGATGAATTACTAGAAATTATAATGAAGTTTATGAAATAAACATACAAGATACTTAAGAGAGTGTGATGAGAATGGATGTGGGTGTGGGGTGCTTCTTTAGATACTGTGCTTAGCAATAGCCCACATGAGGTGAACTTTTGACCTAAAACGTAAAGAATGCAGAGAAAGCAAGGCGTGGCATAGCTGCATCTCCAACAGAAGGACCAACCCATACAAAAGTTTTCAAACCCAGAAAGGAGGCCAGAGTGGTGTGAGCACTGGAAAGACGAAGGTGAGGCCAGTGAAGTGATCTGGACTCAGAAATTTGCAGGACTTTGTAAGCTATGGCAAGGAGCAGGGACTGTTTTCTAAAAGCAAAAAGGGAAAAAGCTTTAAAGAGTCTCTGCATGGAGCAGATATTATTTTATTTATAATTTTAAAAGATCTCTACTGAGGTGATGCAGAATAGACTGGAAGGGACAAATGGACATAGAATGCTACAGGAACTCCCCAAGACCTAGATAATGGTAACATGAACATGGCGCTGAAAATGAAGATAGATAAAATGGAAAAGTGCATTGCATATTTGCAAACAGTACTGAGGTACCTGAAAATGGAGTGGATGTGGTAGGCATGCAAAGCAAAGAATTCAAAGGTGCTTCTCAGGGTTTTTTTTTATCTTGTACAATTGAATGATTATTTATTAAAGTGAGAAAATTCAAAGAATAGCAGGCTTAATAATAGTCAGAATATCAATTTAGGGCATATTAAATTTGAGATTTATTTTGGATATCCTAATTAAGGTATTGAGTTGCAGTTAGATATTGAGTCCATAGAGAAAAGAACTGGGCTACAGATAGACATTTGTAAAGCATCAGAATATAAAGAATGCATAAAAACTTGGACTGGATAAGATTTCTTAGGGAAACAGTACACATGGGAGATATAAAGGGTCCAGGAAGGAACCCAAAGTCTTATTACCATTTAGAAGTTGGTTGGAAAAAGAAGGGCCAGCAAAGGAGATGAAAAGGAACACCATTGAAGTTGGAGAAAAGCCAGGTATATATGGTGCCACAGAAGCTAAGAAAAGAAAGTTTTAAGAAGAAAAGAATAGTCCATAGTGCCAAATAGCTGCTGAGAATTTGGTGAGTATACACCAGTGTCTATTGATATGACATTATGGACATCACTGATGATTTTGATGAAATTGGTTCCTTTCAATTGTTGGAATAGGATCAGATGAGTTGTTTAACAGTGAAATAGAGATAGAGACAAGGCAGAAACTATGGATGATGGGCTTGAGAATATTTTAAATGATGGTTAACAAGACAGATTAAACCTAAATATTTTCATGTCTGTAGCTATTATATTCTGAAATTCACAAACAAGAGAGAAAAATATTCTTCCAATACTCAAAAATTATTGTCTGATTCAGCAATGAGGCCACTCATGTTATTGATGAATGAGTGAAGCTTTGGCATGCTTCTTTGTTACAGTGTGTCACTTCTGTCTTCTCTCAACATAAATAATATTATTACTTAGTATTCGTGTTGGAACTATACTCATTTGTCCATTGCAATTAGAACATAGCTATAGATACAAGAATTTGGCAGAAATCAGAAAAATCAATAAACTATATAGAATTTATAATGAAAAAATAGAACAACAGAGATTCAGATCCTATGAAGGTTTAATGTTGAAGACGGCTTATACATATTTATGTGCTAGTAAAATTAACCCAGTTGTGAAGGAGGAGGGGATGATGCAGAAAAGGAAAATTCTTAAGAACACAACAGAGGGTGGAAGCACAATGAGAAATGGGTTTCCCTTAGTAAGAACAGGAAAGATGTCATTCACAGAACTGGGAGGTCAGAGACATGGTCTTCAAAGGCATACACACTGTATGCCTAGTGTGTACCAAAACATGTATTTACAGATTACATATCTATTTTACCTCAAATGTAAAGGTGCTAATTGGCACTTGGTAAGATCTAAATCACAGTGGCAGTGTGTTTTTATAAAGCTAGGAAAGCTGTAATCTAAAAAGTATTTTTTGTATACTCCAATGAGAGTAAAATAAACACTCTTTACTGTACCTGTCAGGGTAGTCAGATGAAATACAGGATAGACTATTTGTTATTAAAATCTACCAGTTACATTTTTAACATTTAGAACTCAGTAAAATGTTTCTGGAAAATTGTTATTTAACAATTGTCCTCTTGAAGCAGATGACAACCAGCAATACTCAAAAATCAAATACTATAACAAATCACATCTAATAAGACACATTTGATAACCAGACATGTTTAAGATTTTCTTTTCTTTTTTTAATTCTTTTATTGGTACATTTTAGGTATACCACACAATTACATTTCTCATTGGGAACTTGTACCTTTACATAATGAATCCTGGTTCTTATTTTTCCCCCATTCCTAGCCCTCCCTTCACACCCTCCACCTTTCCCTATTTACAAAGACTTTATTTCCATTTTTTCCATTTCTCATCATTTTTCCTTTCCCTTCTTTCCTTTCCCCTGCCCCTCCCACTACCCCTACTCTTTTGGACATTTTCTTCCCATTTTGCATTATCAATTATTCATTCTAATCATGGGTACATTTTAGGTATACAATATAATGACATTCATCATTGGAAATTTGCACCTTTACATAATCTCTCTTGGTTCTTATTTTTCACCCTTGCACAGCCCTCCCTTCAACCCCTCCATTCCTCCCTATTTACAAAGATTTTGTTCCTATTTTTCCATTTTCTCATATTAATTCCATACCCTTCTTTCCTTTCCCCTACCCCTCCCACTTCTGTCCCCTTTGCCCTTTTCTTCCTATTTCACATTATTTATTATACATTTAGTCCTTATTTATACTCTCAGTTTCTCACACCAGAGAAATTATTCAGTATTTATACATGTGTGTCCTATTTATTTCACTTAAAAGTATCGCCTCAATGTGCATCCATTCAGCTATAAATGTCTCTAATTTCTCATTTTTTATGGCTGAGTAGTACTCCATTTTATTTTTAAAAATCCACATTTTCTTTATCCAGTCTCCAGTTGATGGGTATTTGGGCTGTTTCCAAGTTTTACCTATTACAATCTGTGCTGCTATGAACATGGGTGCACATATATCGCTGTGGTATGATTCTTTTAATTCTATGGGGAAGATCCCCAGCAATGGAATAGTGGGGTCAAATGGAACTTACAGTCCTAGTTCTTTGAGGTATCTCCATACTGATTTCCACAGTGCTTGCACCAGTCTACACTCCCACCAGCAGTGGAGCAGGGTTCCTCTTTCCCCACAGCCCCACCAGCATTTGTTATTGGTTGATTTCATGATAACAGCCATTCTTTCTGGTGTGAGGTGGAATCTCAGTGTTGTTTTCATTTGCATCTCTTGAATGACCAGTGATGTTGAACATTTTTTCATGTATTTATTTGCTATTTCTACTTCTTTGTCTGAGAAATGTCTGTTCATTTCAGATGCCCATTTTCGGATTGGGTCTTTAAATTTGGGAGGTCTGATCTTTTTAAGTTCTTTATAGATTTGAGATAGTATACCTTTGTCTGAGGAATAGCAGGTGAAGATTTTTTCCCACATTGTGGGTTGTCTCTTCACACTGCTGGTGGTTTCTTTTGCTGTACAGAAGCTTTTTAACAAAAAGAGATCACACTTGTTGATTCTTTGTGCTAGTTCATGGGCAAAGGAGGTTTTGTTCATAAAATCTTTTCCTACACCGATGTCTTCAAGAGTTCTACTTAACCTCTGTTCCAACTGGTTCAGAGTTTCTATTTTAATATTTAGATCTTTAATCCATTTTGATTTTAGTTTAGTGCATGGTGAGAGATATAGGTCTAGTTTTAATCTTTGACAAGTTGAAACCCAATTTTTCCAGCACCATTTATTAAAGAGGCTATCTTTCCTCTAGTGAGGGTGTTTGGCTCCTTTATCAAAGATAAGATGGCTGAGTGTGTCTGGTGTTGTTTCTGCATCTTCTAATCTGTTTCACTGGCACTCAGGTCTGTTTCTTTACCAGTACCATGCTGTTTTTATCACAGTAGCTTTGTAGTATAGTTGCAGGTTGGGGATTTTGATACCTCCTGCCATGTCTGTTACTTAGAATTGCTTTTGCTATTCTGGGTCTCTTCTTGTTCCAAATGAACTTTTGGATTGTTTTCTTGAGGTCCGTGAAGTATGCTGCTGGGATCTCAATTGGAATTGCATTAAATCTATATAGCAGTTTTGGAAGTATGGCCATTTTCACTATATTAATCCTTCCTACCCAGGAGCAGGAGATGTCTGTCCATTTTCTGATATCATTTTCAATCTCTCTTTTCAGAGTGCTATAGTTTTCAGAGAAGAGGTCTTTGATTTCTTTCATTAGGATGATTCCTAGGTATTTCAGTTTTTTGGAAGCTATTGTGAAAGGAATTGTTTGCCTTATTTCTCTCTCAGTGAGTCTGTTGTTCGTATATAGGAAAGCTATTGATTTTTGTGTGTTGACCTTGTAACCAGCTACTTGACTGAATTTGGTTATTAAGTCTAGAAGACTTTTGGTGGAGTTCTTGGGGTCTTCTATATAGAGTATCATGTCATCTGCAAATAATGACAATTTGACTTCTTCATTTCCTATCTTTATTCCTTTTATTTCTTTCTCTTGTCTAATTGCCATGGCTAATGTTTCCAGAACTATATTGAACAAGAGTGGTGATAGTGGACATCCTTGTCTTGTTCCTGATTTGAGTGTGAAGGATTTCAGTTTTTGACCATTTAGTATGACATTGGCTGTTGGTTTTTCATAGATAGCTTTTCTCAGTTTGAGGTAGGGACCACCTCTTACAATTTTTTTAGGGTTTTTATCATAAATGCTTGTTGGATTTTGTCAAATGCTTTTTCTGCATCTATGGAGATAATCATATCATTTTTGTCCTTGGTTCTATTGATATAGTGTATTACATTGATTGATTTGTGTATGTTGAACCATCCCTGCATCCCTGGGATGAATCCCACTTGATCAGGATGTATGATCTTCTTGATGATCTTCTGCATTCTGTTTGCCATTATCTTATTAAGGATTTTTGCATCTATGTTCATTAGTGAGATTGGCCTATAGTTCTCTTTTTCAGTTGGGTCTTTCTCTGCTTTGGAGATCAAGTTGATGCTTGCTTCCAGGAATGAATTTGGGAGTACTGCTTCCCTTTCAATTTCAGTGAAGAGTTTAAACAGTAGTGGCAACAGTTCCTCTCCAAATGTCTTGTAGAATTCAGCAGTGAAGCCATCAGGGCCCGGGTTTCTCTTAATTGTTAAGTTTTTAATTATATTTTCAATTTCATTGGTTGATATTGGGTTGTTTAGAATTTTTAGGTCTTCTTCATTCAACTTTGGTAATTCATATGTATCTAGGAATCTGTCCATTTCTTCTGTGTTTTCCATCTTATTGGCATATAGGTTCTGGAAGTAGGTATTGATGATCCTCTGGATTTCTCCTGGGTCTGTTGTAATTTCACCCTTTTCTTTCCTAATTGCATGGATTTGGGCCTTTTCTTTCCTTTTTCTGATAAGGTTGGCTAAGGGTTTGTCAATTTTGTTGATTCGTTCGAAGAACCAACTCTTGGCTTCATTGATTTTTTTGTATCGTTCTCTTAGTCTCCATTGCATTGATTTCTCCTCTGATCTTTATAATTTCCTCCCTTGTATGAGCTTTGGGGTAGTCCTGCTCTTCTTTTTCTAGTAGCTTGAGGTTCAGCATTAGGTTGTTTAATTGGGCTCATTCTGTTTTCCTAATATGCATATTCACTGCTGTGAATTTCCCTCGTAAGAGTGCTTTCATTGAGTCCCATAGGTTCTGATATGTTGTATTGTCATTGTCATTTAATTGAAGGAACTGTCTGATTTCTTCTTTAATTTCCTCTATGACCCATTGGTCATTCAGAAGTGTGTTGTTCAATTTCAACGTGTTTATGAAATTTTTCCAGTTTCTTCTTCTATGGATCTCCAATTTCATTACACTATGGTCTGATAATATACAAGGGATAACTTCAGTTCCTTTGCACTTACTTACACATGTTCTGTGTGTGAGTATGTGGTTTATTTTTGAGAATGACCCATGTGCAGCTGAGAAAAATGTGTATTCTGATTTTGTGGGGTGGAAGACTCTGTAAACATCTGTTAAGTTCATTTGTTCAAGAGTTCGATCGAGTTCTAGTATTTCATGACTTATTTTTTTCTAGTTGATCTATCTATTTGTGATAGTGGGATGTTGAGGTCCCCCACTACAATTGTATTAGTGCATATATGACTTTTCATGTCCGTTAGTATTTGTTTTATATAGTTGGGTGCATTAGTATTTGGTACATAGATATTTATGATTGTCATCTCTTCCTCTTGGATTGCTCTCTTTACAAGGATGTAGTGTCCTTCTTCATCTCTCTTAATCACTGTTGGTTTGAAATCTACTGGATCTGCAAAGAGGATAGCTACTCCTGCTTCTTTTGGATTCCTGTTGCATGGAGTATTGTTTTCCACCCTTTAATTTTCAGTCTATGAGTTTCCTTTTGAATTAAGTGTGTTTCTTGTATGCAGCATATTGTTGGATTTTGCCTCTTGACCCATTCTGCCAGTCCATTTCTTTTGATTGGTGAATTGAGACCATTAACGTTGATGGTTTTAACTGAAACGTGTTGACTTATCATTGCCATGACTTTTTCTTTTTGTTGGGTTCTCCCCCTTTACATTTAATTTCTTGTCATGCCAGATGAGTTCACTCTGTTTTACTTCCTGGGGTTGTGATCCTCAGTGTCTGTTCCTAGGCTATTGTGTAAAATTCTTTGGAGTGCTGGTTTGGTATTCACAAAGTTCCTAAGGTGCTCTTTGTCTTGAAAGTATCTTATTTCTCTGTCAATTTTGAAAGATAGTTTTGCAGGGTACATCAATCTGGGTTGGAAGCTGTTTTCTTTTAGGGCTTGGAATATGTCACTCCAAGCTCTTCTTGCCTTGATGGTTTGTGTTGAGAAGTCTGCTGTGATTCTGATGGGCTTTCCTTTGTATGTGATTTGTTTATTTACTCTAACTGCTTGTAGAACTTTGTTCTTCTGTTGAGTTTCTGGAATCTTACCAATTATATGCCTATGCATAGTTTTTTTTGGTTTTTTTTTTTTTTTGAACAAGACTATTTGGAGTCCTATATGCCTCACTTATCTGTATGTCAAGTTCTTTTCCCCTGCTTAGGAAGTTTTCTGCCATTACTTCTGTGAAGAGGTTTTTTTTATGTCATCTGCACTCTCTCTTTCTTCACTGACTCCAATCAGTCTTATGTTATTCCTCTTTGCATCATCTAGCAGATGCTGGATTGATTTCTCATGTCCCCTTATAATTTTGAAACAGTCTTTCTTTTCCTGTCATTAATTGCAATCTTATCTTCTATATCTGAAATTCTGTCCTCACATTGGCTCATTCTGCTGTGTAGACTTTCAGTGGAGTTTTTCATGTCCTGGAAATCTATTTGCATCTGTTTTTTGGATTCCATTTGTTTCCTATGTTGGGATTCCATCATGTTCCTCAACTCCTCTCTAGATTTATTAATCATGTCTTGCACTAGGGGCACAATTTCTCCTGTTATCTGAGAAATTATTTCTGATTTCATTTTTTTCAGATCCCCTTTTGTTGCCAGTTCAATGGGTCCAGGTGGTTGAGTATCAGAGTGTTCCATCTCATTTCCATTTGGGGTTGCTGTGGGTGATCTGGAAGTCTGGTTTTGAGACTTATTTACATGTTTTCTCATTTTGACTGGGCGAGGCAGGGGGGTGCTTTTGGCATCTGCATGGCTCACCTCCTCTGAGCTGGGAGAGGTGGGCCAGGGGCCAGCAGCAGTGGTAGTGATGGTGGCCTAAAAGCCCCTTCCTCTGGGCCAGGTTCAGCGGGACATTTGGTGGCCTGGAAGCTCCTTCCTCTGGACCAGGACCAGTGGCAGAGTGGCTCAGAAGCCCCTACCTCTGGGCAGGAATTCTTTAAATGCTGAGAACTTGATTAGCTCCAGTACAGTGGTCTGGTGGTCCAGTGTCCTCTGCATCTTTGTAGTGTGGAACCAGGTGGCTGTACAGAGAAGAGCCCAAAGGAGTGGGGGGGTGTCCAGTGGATTGCTGCTGGGGCGCGGGCTGATTCAGTGTTTTCAGCGGGACTGGCAACCTTGGGAATTTGTCCGCAGACCTGCCTGTCTACAGTGGGCTGATTTGGTGTTTTCTGCGTGACTGGCAACCTCGGGGCCACGTCCACAGACCTGCCTGTCTGCAGCGGGCTGATTTGTTCATGTTTAAGATTTTCATTTTCTTTTTTATCAAGAATAATTCTACTGATGGTAATAAGTCTTAAAAATTTGTCAGTGCCTTTAGAGTAAATGAAAAGCTAACAAATTTTGAGATACTTGTATACTTCTCTAGCTTTTTTTCACTAAGTTTATTGTTACATTTTAGGTATACAATACATTTACATTCATCATTGGGATCTTGTACCTTTACATGATGTGTCTTGGCTATTTTTCCCCATTCCTCTGCCCTCCCTTCACCCCTTCCATCCTTCCCTATTTACAAAAACTTTGTTTCCATTTTTTTCCTTTTCTCATAATTTTTCATTTCCTTTCTTTCCTTTCCCCTACCCTTCCCACTTCTGCTATTTCTTTAGATCTTTTCTTCCTATTTCACATTGTCAATTATACATTTTGAACCTTATTTACACTTTCAGAAACTAGAGACATTTATAGCTAAATGAATGCACATTGAAGCCATGCTCCTAAGTGAAATAAACAGAACACACATGTGTAAATACTGAATAGTTTCTCTGGTGTACTTCTCTAGTTTAAATGCAACAAAACAGAAATGATACTTTCACACACTCAACTAGAGTACATGAAAAATGAATAATGCAGCTGTATTTTATGATATAGTAATACAAAGTTGAAAAATAATGTACTCAGAAGAATTCTGATCAGTTAATAACAAACATGCAAATTTACTCACAATCAATGAGAAATTATTTTATTCTAGAATTACAGTGAAATATTCATTCATGGCTTGTCAGAAAATTATCAGATTGATTGCATCTGTGTTTTGAAGCTGTTTTAATATCTTATTTACTTGAGATTTCTTGATATTACAAGAAATATTTTACAGTAGTTATATTTAGAAATAATTTCACCTTAGAGAATAGGATATTTAACCTACCTTAAATCGAAAGTATAACAACAGGGGCTTTGAAGAAGGGATCTCTTAAGATGCTGAGAGTGAGGAGGTTGAAAAGTGACAAACAGCGTCATCCTCAAAGTCAAAAGAAACCCTCACTTCCTACCTGCACTTGCACTTTAAGAGAAATTGCTTGCAGTGTCCTTGCTGCCTGTCTCCCTGTACTCTACACTTAGACAATTACTAGATTCCTGGCCAGCTTCAATTCTCCCACCCTGATTGTTGGGGATCCTAGAAAACACCAACATTCATAAGCACAGTTTCGCATGATATGTAGGAGAGAGGTTTTCTACTCTTGCTCTTTGGAGTCAACTGTCCAGGGGTCCCCATGCCGAGGAAATCACCATAGGTGTGGACAATGTGATATCTGCCTATGACTGCGCCAAGACTTCCAGGATGAATAATGATGCCATTGACATGTGCACCTAGCATTCTTTGGGTGTGGCTGAAGCTTTTGGCCTTGTGCCTTATCACTGGGGACTCATACATGCTGATGAGCTCTCTGAGCCACCACTGGATCAGAGCTCTGCTCTATGTGTACCAAAGGAAGTAGATTATTCTCCTGCCTTCCTGCCAGCTGTTCATGTTCCTTGCTTATATATGTGCTCAAAAGTATGTGGGGTGTGTGTGTGTGTGTGTGTGTGTGTGTGTGTGTGTGTATTTCAGCTTCTTTCCCCCAGGGTTCTGGCATAAGTCTTAATTTCTTTCCTCTTGATTCCTTTCTCATATCACTCCAGTCCATTGCCCTTAAATTGTTGTTTGGAGATCCAGCCCTCACTTCTCTTAGGATGGGTTCCTTCCCAAGAAGCTCCTTAATCGTGCATGGAAATGGACACAAGATTATTTCTAGCTTGTAGGTCTTCTAGCTATGCCTGATCTTTCTGAATCCTGATAAATGGCAGTTAATTGTGACCTAGATAAGAGTTACAACAGAAAATTGCACCGAGACAAACAATCCTCCCCATACCAAGCAGAATACAGCTGATCTTGCTTGTCCCCTACAAAATGACCACACAGACATTGGGTTGAGGGTAGAAAGTCTGGTTCTGCCACTTAGTGGTTGTCAATTAATCTTTCTGAATTTCAATATCTTTATCCATGAAATTATTGCAAATATATTTGCCCAGTTCAAGAAAACAATATTAAATGACAACATGTATTAACTGCCTATTAGCTTTCAGGCAATACACTATACACTTTATCTCGATTAATCTGAGGGAGATATATTATCCTCTCCTCTTTCAGATGAAGAAATTGACCTTGAAAGGGGTGAAGAAATTAGTCCAAGTGCATCTAGCTATTAATTGAAAGAGCTGTCCTTTATACCCAGATGGTCTAACTATGAATCGTTCCACTTAACTTGAGTTATACAGAATGGGAGATAACTTTCAAATGTACCAGAGTAATATTAACTCTGTAATCACTGTGGTAATTTTTTCTGAGGCATGTGATTAAAACACATCATTTTTCCAAAAGAGCAACTGCATTCACTACAATTCCATATATACATGGTAATTTTATATTTTAAAAATCAGTGACTCCCCTAGTGCTACAAAAAAGAAAAGAAAAAATGCTTTGATTCTACCTAACAATATTTTATTAAAACCCTATTTCCCACAACTATTTTAATTTTTTGTGTGATCACAAAGTATACAAATACTTTGCATTATACTTATTTCACTTAGTATTTGAATTATGGATCCACTTTATTTATTCATTCAAAAGATGTTTATTGTACTTCTGACATAAGCCAAGTATTGCCAGACTATGTGAATCATCAGTAAGCAAAACAGCCAAAATCCTTGCTCTATTGAAACATACTGTCTAATAAGGATGGTGTTTAATACATCAGAGATAAAATCACTAAGGGAAAATAATTTAATGGATTAGGAGTCAGCCAGTGACAGGCAAGGTAATATTTTTAAATAATCTGGTTAGGGAAGTCATCTCTGTAGAGCTTGTATTGAGTACAGACCTGAACAAAGTGAGGGGGTGAGCCCTGAAGATAGCTTAAGGAGACGGCTTATAATAATGAGACAGTCAATGTGAAGGCTTGAGGCCAGAGGGAGTTTGGTGTTTCTGAGAAACAAAAAGACCAGAACAAATGGAGTGGAATACTGGGAAGAGTGGGAAGATGGGGGCAGGGGGAATGCTATTAGGAAGATCAAGTAGAGCCACGTCAAATTCTAATTTTATCCCGAACAAATTGGGATGCCCCCAGAGAGTATTAGAAAAGTACTGACATGATCTAATTTATAGTTTAGGAAATCACCCTGGCTTTGTGTGGGAAATAAGCTACTGTATAGGAAGCAAAGTGGAAGTAGGGGGACCAATTAAAAGTCTGTTGCCATGGCCCATGATGATAGGAATTGAGTGGTTTAGTAGAGGTGATAAGAAATGACCATTGTTCAATAGCAAAGCTGATTGGATTTACCAATTTAGGGAGCATGAGGGAAAGAAAAAGAATTCAAGACTAAAGGCTTTTTTAAAAAAACCTGAGCCCAACAAAGTTTGAAGTTTCCAGTTATGAAGAGGAAGAGATAAAGAGAGTAGGAATCAGGAGTTGAGTTTGAAAATAAATCTCATCATCTAGGTACGAATATCAGGCATGGCATTGGATACATTACAAGTTGAGTTGTGAGGCAGAGGTCCTGATTAATTTGAGACTGTAGTGTAGAGAAAAAGGAAACACGGAGAATTGATGTATAAAGGGTTAGATATGGGAAGATGAGGAGAAATAACCAAAGGAGACTTGAAAAGTAGAGGTCAATGAGAAACAGCACTAAGAAAGTATGGCATCCTGGAAATTCAATGAGGAAAAAGTATCAAAGAAGAGGAGAAGTTGTCTGGTCAAAGGCTGCTGATAGTTCAACAAGATAAGCATTGAGGATTGATCCCTGAATATAGTACTGAGTTTAGCTTAGGAATCAATACAGGAAGAGAGAAAGTGGAATTGGAATCAATAAATATGTACAATGCAGTATTTTGTTTGAAAACAGAGTTAAAAAAAAAGGAATAGTAACTTGATGGAGAAGTTTGGGGGTTTATTTGGCTTTTGTTAAATATAAGAAAAATTACAGTACATTTGAAGACATATTAGAAACATCTAATAGCATAAACTGATGATGCAAGAAAGAGGAAGATTTACACAATTGCATTTCACTAATGTATCATGATTTACTTTTCCTCGTGGCTATAGGTGTTCATCTAAGTTTCTTCTGATCTTTTACTATAAGGTGGAAAAGAAAATTTGTGCCTGTTTAGTGTTCATTCATTGGAGCATTTCATTAAGATAAGTTTGGGAAATTACTGGAGCAAAGATCATGAACATTTTAAGGCTCTTCATAGTGTCCTATGGCTTTAAAAAATTAATTAACCTTGCTGCCAGTACTATGTATATGATTTGGTTTTGTTGCATTCTTACTAGAGTTATGCTGTATATCATGATGCCATACAGAATTCATGGAATCCCTAGTTTTCAACTACCCTTATTCTAACAGCATAAGATTAACTCCTTAAAGATAATGTTTTAATTTTCTTTGTTTCATTCTATTCTTTCATACCAAATATTTCTCTACTAATAATATTTACAACAGTCATTTATCCAAAATCCTTTTGTCTTAAATCATAATGGTGTGTATATGATGCAGTAAGGAAAAAATAATCAGTTTGGAACCATCCCAACCAGAATTTGAATCCCATATTCATTATTTAGGCTTCACATAAACCATTTTAATATCTCTACCAATAAAAAGATAAATAATAATCTCTGCTTGCTAAGGAATGGTAAGGGTTAAAATGAAATATCTGTAAAACCCCTAGTATCCAGTAGGAAATTTTTGGTAGACATATTGGAACTTTTAAAAGAACTTTGTATATATTATGAAAATAGCCTGAGGATACATAATTTTCTTTTAAAACCAAGAAAAAAATTCTCACACAACATATCCACAGCCCATAGGGCTTTCATCTAATTACCATTAGAAACCCATGAACTTTATTGCTAGTAAACTGTCGAAACAGCAAGCACCTGGGCTGTCTCTTGGGAAAGCACAGCCTGCTACAGAGGATCTGGGATCAGCGATGTCTCTAGAAATAGTATCAGGCACTTACCTCCAGGTGACTACATGAGGCTTCCCCTCCCCTCACAAGCTTAGGAAGCTTTATGATTCATCTGGCTTGCTAAGGTGAGGAAATAACAGTAAGAAGATTACAAATGGAAGTCGAATGCAACACACCATATAGGCAATTTCCAAACAGGTAAGAGAAACCTTGATAAGTAAAGTTAGTCGGTGTCGTCTTCATGTTGTTGTGAGCTTACAAGGATAAATATTGCAATTTATGTCTGTATCTGTTCATGTGCATGTATTTAAGTGACTCGGCAGAACATTTGGGATACCTAGGGAAATAGCTTTAGCTTCAAAATCTGAAATTAAAAGAAATAGTACATAATTATTCAATATATCTTAAGAGTAAAGATTCGCAATCAAAGGAGTTTCTTGTAAAATTCATAACCATCCAAAACAGAATGGAATTAAATGTTGCATCCACTTGAACAAACTCCAAAAGTTTTATAAAAGATATTTACTAGAGCAGATATTTTCTCCTTTTTGTTCAGTATAGTCTTACACTGACTTGGAGAAAAGATGACCGCATTTATGATAACTGAAAAATAAAAGGAAGATAAGGTTACAGTTAGCTAATTCATGAAATCCAGATGTTTTTAAATAATGGCATCTGGGGGATTTAGCCTTCTCATGCAGACCTCACTAAGACAAGTCAGTATCTTCTATTATAATCAGATGTGGGGGGATTGGCAAATAAAAGTTTGTGATATGACATCCCTGGCCTAATCCCCAGTAAGGGATAGCAGCTTTGTTGTTTTTCTCCAATAAACCAAGACCTCCTTATTTATCTTAGATGTTCTCATAAAAATTATGGTTCTCATTTAAAGATATATACATCAGTTCATTAGTTAATCTGAAATCACCTGACATCCTCAAGTGAAAAACTTCACAAAATACTTAGTTCATTAAATATTGTTTCAAAAAGTATGTATTAAATTCCCACTGTGTTGTTAGCATTACACAAAGTTCTGAGCATATAGAGATGAAAAATGAAAATACAGTTTGAATGTTTAAAAAAATACAGTGTTCTGGTATTGGTATAAAGTTAGAGATGATCCTGATTTTATTTGTCGTCCTTGATGATGAATAACAATGTCAAAAGTATTGCATCTATTGTTTCCATCCATCTTAACAATAAAATTGCATTAACTTCCTATCTGATTCAATATTACAGAAAACAGTCATCAAGATGGCCCAAATAAATCATTTTATTCAAGAAGTCAGCCTCTATTTCCTACAAAATATAGGGCTGCCAGGTTTTTTTTTTTTCCTTTTGATTACATCTCTAGTCTAAGACATGGGCAAATAATGTCAAATAAAGACCGCAGAAATTTCAAAGCAAGATTTAGAATTTAGCAGCAAGATTTTATACTAAGAAGAGAAAAGTTTTAGTGATTTTCTTTTCATGTCTAGTGCATATATGCTTTTAATACACACAGGACTCACCTGTTTAAATCTCTCACTTAATAGAAATTAAAGCTTTGCAGAATATGTGGCTTCTTTATTTTGTATACCAAAGTATCTTCTCCTGAAGCTTCCACGGTCTTAAATTTTTTTCTAAATTGCTTCCGTGAATTGCTCACTTGATAATTGATGCTGGTTATGTTGTATAAAATTATTTCTATATTTGGCTGTAATGAGGAAGAATAAGCTATATATAGACTCCTTTGTTTTTCTGATCAATACATGTACTTCTGTCAGTCAATTTAATAATTAGATCAGAGATAGAGCAATCTTAATAAATACCTTGGCCCCAGTCATGCTACAAGGAAATAAAAGCCTTACTGTGAGGACTGAGAAGTAATAACAGGATGAAAATGGCACAGTCATGCTGAGCATTGAAGTCTTTCTACAGACAACATCATTCAAAATCTCACTTTTCTAGAAATGAGATTGTGCTTGAGGTGCTAATAACTGAAATAACACAATGTGGAAAATTATATGCTTATTATTATTTTTCCATATCCTTCTGCAGATGAAAAGATTACAAAAACACTGACTATAAAACTTATTCCACACTGTCTTTATTCACTTTTAGTTATGCAGAACAGTGTTGATTCCCACTGTGACAGAAAAATCAAGATTACCAGGAATAAAAGATGAAAGGATATCAAATCATAGCATTTTTATTTGCATCTCAAAAACACATGCCAATAAAGCTCACTTCATTTTGCTGTGTTTTTTGGAGAGTTGTGTAGTTCACCAGAAGAGTGAAAACAGAATTCTATTTTAGTCATTGATGCGAAACATAAACTTCATGGAGGAAATCAAAATAAAAGTAAATTTATAACAACCTTCCATGCAGGGTTAGACTTCAAACTACCCTGTGATTAGACTGATGTTTCAGAGCTTGTGTGGTCTCCTCCCACCTTTCCTAGTTCAGAAGTTTGCATGTGACCATCTGCAAGTCTTGAAATAATATATTCTTGTTGACTGAATATAAGCACACAAAAACAAAATGTAGCCATCTCCCTCTTTTACTCATTTCTGGAATAAAGCACCAGTGGCCAGCAGAGATCATTAATTTCTTCATTCTTACCATAGTGTGCTCATATTTGATGGCTTGGGACAATATAACTTTAGCAAAGTGCTTGGGGGATTGAAGGATTACGATTTTGCCCATAGAGATCTATTTCCAACCAGACCTAAATGCCATTTAGAAGTTAGACCTCAATTCCTATCAGATAAAACAGTGAGAAGTCTTTTCTGTCCTTTCAGAGAAGCTCTATGGTTGGAGTGGTCATGATGATTAGAGTTTTTTCATATTGATGGGACAGAATGTAGAAACTTGAACTTGACCTGTTTTTTTCAAGCATTTGCCTGAACTTTAGTCTTTTGTCCATTCAGGCTTTCTGCCTGGCTATAGTTCCAGCCATTTTTAACTCGTTTTAGCAACTATTTATTTCTGCTTGCAGCATAAGAAAGAGTGAAAGAAGTGAGGAGAGCAGCAATTTAGGCGAAACTGAAAGAGAACACAGGAATAAGAATAACAGAAAAAAATAACATCCAGTGCAAAATAGGAAATATAATCAGAGATGAAGGTAGAAATTTCTGTTGATGCCAACATACAATAACAAGACTTGAAAACTCTGTTAAAAACAAGTAACTTGCTATTATATTTGTTCATTGTACCCAGGATATCTAGTCATCGTTAAATCATGATTTTTCTCCTGTCTCCAGAGAACTTTGTATTAAATCTCTATTTTCTGCTGTTTCATCTATCTATGTGTGGGTAACTTTTATTAAAATATTTTTGCAAGTAAAAATGAATACAAAATCACAAAGTGTAAGAATGATAGAATCATAAAGGTTATATAGAGTATTATTTTATAATTTATGGAAGTTTATCCCCTCCAGTGAATTTGTACTTAGAAGAGTCAAGACTTTCACTATTTCATGATTTAAAAAAAATACCTATTGGAAGCAAGGAGTCTTACTCCAAATGTAGAGGCTTGAAGTTTTCAGAACATTGTATATGAAAGTGCTTTTAATTGCCAAATTTTAGGAGTCTTTGAAGGAAAGGAGGTTTTTTCATAAGAATGCTATTAAGGGATCTGAAAGAGGACACTAATTAAGAGATAATATTAAAAATAGAGAAGAGAGATAAATGAAATGAACAAAAAATCTAGGTTATAAAGGTTTTTTCAAATGAATAATTATGGAATTCTAACCTAAATAAAAATGTGGCTCTATTTCATTATTTATATTTAATGCATAGTGGTAGGGAACAAAAAAAAGTGGTATAAATTTAATTCAACATCTATAAAAAACATCTGTATACTTTGGAATTTGGATTGAATGTTCACAGAAGTCTTGGTCTGAATGGACAGGATGGAGACTGAGAAAAGCAGAGATTCTGAACTCTAAAAACTTCCTTGAAGCATGCCATTCTGACCCCCAAAATTAAATATATATTTTCTTTAAAAACAGAGTGTATAACTTTAACAAAACTAAATTGTTTTGATCATTGCTTTTCCCCATGGCCTAGATTTCTTGACTGACTTTTGGCTAAAGCTCTTTAATAGATATAAAAATTAGTGCAAATCCACTCAGACTACTTCTTAGTGTCTTGATATGGACTATTCCAGTAAATAACTGGAAAACTTACATTTAATAACAAAGTTGCTATTCCGTTTTTACTTGTTCTGAATATCCAGAAAAGCAGGTCCTAAATTAATTGTTTTCATAATCAGTATGTAGTTAATACATATCTTTAAGCAAAGAAGAAAAGTTTGTTGAGCACTTTTTTGGTCCATTTTAGCTGTTTTATATCTAATAGTTTATGTAGCTCTCACAACTATACAAATTATTCTTGTTACAAAGAATGCAGTTGTCATCCTCATTTTACAGATGGAGAAACTGAAGTTTGGAGAGCTAATAATCAGACCATACATCCCAAGTTTGAAGCCAACTGTGTCTTACTAACCCATGTTCTTATCTATTATTTCACAGGATAGTAGTTTCTTATTTATTATTTTCTCACCTACCTTCAACTTCCAAACATCCAAACATATTTTTGTTAAGTTATCCTGTCTCCCTAGCAATTAAAAACAGAATAGGCAAAAACTTTTAAATATATGAGCACAAAATTCAAGAAGCTCTTGAATATTGACCTTGTCTACAGGTCTCACCCTTTCTGAACGAGAAATGCAGATATCTTTCAGCACTTACTATGAACATTCTTTTATCTCATTCATGATTGTTTTAATTAATTAGCTGATTAATTGATTTCATAACCCATATCTACATAGAATAATGAGAAATATATTAAGTTGGTATTGCACTTGTTTTTAAAATGTCTCAAAATATTGTTCTTACTAAAACCATGTAGTATTTTTTGTATAATGTATTAAAAAAGGGTAGTTTCATCACTAGTGTTGGGATATTAAGAAGAAAGATTAAGTTATCTGAGACAGTTTTGCTGTTATATAAAGTTCAAAGTGTTTATGATCTGGAAAAAAATCCTCTTTGTGTTCACCACCCTATTTTTGTAATCATTTTGTTCTGAGCAAAAACTAGTCTTGGCATTCTGCCTATTTCTTCATTATACCTCACTTTGTTCTTGTCACCTTTTAGAAGTATTAATATATATTAATAACACACTAATTTTAGTTTATTAATATCAATTGTTCTAACTCTTTAAAACTCATTAAATGACCCTTCACCAGACATCTGCAATTGTGCATAATGTACTTCACTGCTACACAACAAACTTGCAATTTCACCTGAGTTCCAGGGAGCACTCACTAGGGACCCCAATGGATCCTAAACCACATTTTGAGAATCACTACTTGCAGGCCACCAGTTCCTTCTTCATGTACAAATCCAGTAGCTTCTTGTTGTTCACACTTTTTTAACCAATGCACTTCACTGCAATGACAAACCTCTTTTGAAAACTCCCTTCTCCTGACTTCTATAATACTACACATACCTTGATTTCTTTCTGACCAATCTACCTTAGGAGCTACCTGTGCCGAAACTAAATGAGGAAGAAAAATTATAGAGCCTTTTCTTAGGGAAGCAGTAGTGTCTGAGTTTATGGCATTCTGTGTTGTGTTTGAATGGACCAAAAGATAGCATCCCTCTCCTCTTTGCCTGAGAAAGACAGAGGAAACAGGCCTGTGGAGATCAAAATTCCAGTTTTCTTCCTGGAAAGCTGCTGGAGAATGTGACTTTAGGAGTATGTCAATGATATTCTTTCATTATGGTATCTTCTTCTTAGGCAGATTTTCCTACAAGTCAGAAGCAACACAGGTCAATCATAGCAGAAATGCAGTTTACAACTTACTTTACCACTAGCAAAGAGTCGGCCAGATTATATTACCTTAAAGGCAGGCAGACTCCAAAATCGAAGCACAGAGCCACACATGCCCCAGTATCTTATTCCAAATCCAAGAATTACACAGGTCACTTCCCCTCCCCTGGGGAAGCTAAGAAGGGGAGGAAACCATGAATGTTACTATATTGGAGTTGCTACCAAACAAAATAAAACATAAGGACTGGGAGTATTTCCTCCTAAAATCATAGGAAGAAGAAAGCTATAAAAATTTGATAGTTATAGCATCACACTAAAATTGATACACATTTGCATGATATATGATTTTACATAATATATTCTTATATGACTATGTATATTATATGATATAATCTATATCTCTAACAATCAAAACAACAGCTTTATCACAAGGAGATGGGATGAACAATTTACAAATGGCATTTATTTCCTTTTTCTAATTCAATGTAGTTTCTAAATTTATCAACTATATTTAATTTTTGTAATTAGAAAGATAAATTTTTAAATTCTCTAATTAGTTACAAGAAATAGACATTAACTTTGGTTAAGTGTGAGTTTAATTTACAACCCATAATGAACATAATTCAAAAAACTTACATTTTTTTTGCCTATAAGAAGTGGGGTCCAAAGAGTTGATAAGATTAACATCTGACTTTTTTTCACTTTTTCAGTGTACACTAGTCAAAGTATCAGAGATATAGTAATTATAAGTCAAATATAGGGAAGAGAAACAAGGAGTGGGTGGAAAAAATAATAGAAGGAAAAAATGGAAACAAAGCTTTTGTAAATAAGGTGAGGAGGGTTCGAAGGGAGGGGAAGGAAATGAGAAAAAAAAGAGGAATCAAGATATATCACGTACAGGTACAAATCCCCTATGATGAATGTTGTCATTATGTATATCTGAAATATACCAATAAGATTAATTTTTTTAAAAATTAAATACAAATTACATCAAATCAACTCCATGTATCTTTAAGTGATTACAGATGAACCACTTAACTGAATCAAGAGCAGAGCCTTGATTCTTGTAAACTTTTGGAAGTCTAACACATTACTCAGTCTCTTTCACTTAGTAACAGCACAATCTTGACCATGATGATTTATGTATTCTTTCATTTCACAAAGATTTATTAAACACCTACTGCATGTCAGGCACTGTTTCTGATAGAGATAGCAGAGAACCAGACTGATGAAGTCTCACACCAACAGAACCCATATTTTACTACAAGAGAAATGGAAAATAAAAACATAAGTGAACAAGAAACTATCAAGTACTGATGGATGCTAGAAAAGAAAATAAGTCAGGGTGATTATGACAAGGAGTAACCAGGCTAGGAAGGCTTCTTGTAGGAGGTGGCATTTAAAATAAGAGCTAAAAGGCCAGGAGTAGCACTATTTTCCTAAGGTTGAACAGCTATCCAAGCAATAGGCAGGTGACTGTCCAGGGCATATGGTTAAAATGAGCACAGCTGTTGAGGAACTGGAAAAAGGACCACATGGCCAAAGGGTGAGAGAGGTATAACATGAGGTTCAGAGCTAACAGGAGGCAGGTAAAATGAACCCACATAATTGAATTTAACTCTAAATAAGATAGAAAGTCATTGGAGGAGTTTAAGAGAAAGGGGGAGCTGAAGTCTGAAAAAAATTTATTTAAAAGCAGATACAGAAAACAATAAATTTTAAGCAAATTTTTGTATCACTTCCTGTTTAAAACAAGAGTTCATTCTTGTCTAAAGTCTAGGGCTTGAGATTATATTTAATTGAGTAGTTCACCTGTTTAGGGCAGTCATAAAGAGTAAGGTGGCAGAACTCAGAACATAAATCAAGATAATAAGATAATCATATTAGAGGAATTGAAACCACATTAGAAACCAAAGAAGTAGAATTGATACTCAAAACACAGAAGGACACAGAGAGCAGGCCTGAGAAAATTTTAACTGAAAGAGGACATATAAGTGGCTAGAGAAAAAAACTACATAAGATACTATGGTTAATGAAAAACACAAAGAACACTTAATTGCATAATTGGTGTTGATGAAGACAAGACCGAAATATTTGGAACAAAAATCATCCAAATGTATAATAAGAGAAAGCATTTCTGATGTAGAATTTAGAATCCATAAAGTACCACATTGCAGGAACTATCAAATCAAGGAAATTATGTTGAAATTTAACTTGAAAGGTAGATATTCCTATGAGATTATAGTCAGAAAAAGCAAGTTATCTACAAGACAGACTTGCCTCAGGCCAGGGTATTTTTCATAGCAACTTTCAGTGCCAAGAGACATTGGAATAATAGCAGCAGAGTTCAAAGGCAAAAAGTAAAAATAGAGATTGAATCAAGAATTTAATATCCAGCCAACCTGTTATTTATTGTTAAAATCACCATAAATACAATCTCAAACATATAGTGCCTCAGGAAATAGAGTGCTCATGAACCTTACTTGGAAGTAGTAAATAATGAAATCCAGCTAAATAAGAGGTACATCTAAAGAAAGAATTCAGGAATGATGACGTATTTCTAAAAGGGAGAGAGGACTGACTGAACATTGAATCCATTTGAATACAGAACTAGCAGTATAGAGCTACAGAAATTATAATTACAGAGTACATTTGACCTACCATACCAGCAGGTTCCAATTCAATCATTGAACAACTGAATGAAAAATATTTGAAAAATATGTATTTATATTGAACATGCACAGACTCTTTCCTTGACATTATTTCCTTATCAATAGCTGTAACAACTATTAACATAGCATTTACACTATATCAGAGAGTAAGCAACCTAAAAGTGATTTAAAGTATTTAGGAGGATGTACACAGGCCATATGCAAATGTACTGCCCCATTTTATATAAGGAATTTTGTAGCCTAGGAGGGCCTTGGAACCAATCATCCAGGAACACTGAGGGTCAACTGCCATCACTGTAAATAAGGGAAAAGTAACCTCAAATCTTAGTGGCTTAAAATAATAAAAGTTAACTTTTAACTCATGTCACTGTGTAACAACTATCGTTGGATGGGGCCTCTATTTGATGCATTGATTTGAGAGCTCAGAATCATCCGTTCTATGTAGCTTTACCATTTTCAGTGTGGTTTTATGATCATTCTGGACCCATCCTGCTGGTAGAAAGAGAGAGGAGAGAGAAGAAAAGGCCCACTGAGCCTTAGCTGCCTGAGACTGAAAAAATGGCACTTCACTTTCACTTATATTTATTATTGAGAATTGTGAGTACTATTCATTATACAGAATATATTATAAGTATCCCAAAACATAAAAATATGAACATAAAGTTACAAAACTTGGATGTGATCATAAGAATTGATGGAAAGAGATACGTATTTTCTCATTTTTTCATCACAAGTTAGTACATTCTTTCTAAATTTCATAAATCAAGAGAAAAAGTTTTAACTATATGAGGTGTGATTTTTAAAAACTATAGTAAATGTTTATATTATAAAAAATTTAAAAGGGCACATTGCTATTAATCTTCCTGACAATATTCCCCCTCACTTCGAGCTTATCCCATCCTTCTTAACACTTTCTGAAGCAGTTCTGGAAGTCCTGTTTCGTGAATGTCTTTAGTTGCATTATTGTGACTGCTTTGATGTCCTGAATTTATTCAAAACATTTACTTTTCATGGTCATTTTGATTTGGGGAAGCACCAGAAGTTGCACAATGCCAGATCCAGGGAATAAGGTGAGAGAGGAAACACCATAATTTTACAAGCCTGCCTTTCTATTGAATGACAGTCAGCAGCATTCATTGCATTTTTGATCACACCATAGAGGGACGTTCGGTAAAGAAAACTTACAGAACTGCTTCACAAAGTGGCAAAATTGATAGGATAAGTGTGTTCAAAGGAAGGGAAGGACAAGTATTTTGAGGGAGATTAGTGACCATATTATCTTTAATTTTAATAAATTATTTTTAATTGAAACATTCACTATATATTTTGACCATACTTCATACCAACATTGTAAATATAGACACTGTAAAAAAATGTAACAACTAAAGCAAAACATAGTAGAATACATAGAAAAAGTAAGAAACTAATATAAAAACAAAGAAAAAGCATTATATAATAAAACACATCTAGATAGGTTAAAGTAATACAAATGACTGGGATAAATAACCTGTTAAAAACAAGAAATTAGGAAGATCTATACTTGATATATATATCCCAGATATATTAATAAATGAAAAAAGTAAGTTGTGAAACAATATGTACAGCTTGATCCTACTTGTATTTAATAATAATAATACATATGATATATAATATATACATTTCATTTTTGTGTAATCTCTGCATAGGAAATAGCAATGTTATTTCTGGGGATTGGAATAAAGGTTTTAGAGAGATAAACATATTTACCATATATCCTTTTGTACCTTAACTCTTTGTAATAAGGAATTTTATTATAAAAATATAAACAAAAAAACTAAAATCCAACACAGTACTACTGGAGAACTGAAAGGTACAAGCAAAGGAGAGGAGAAGATAGTCCAAGGAAGACAAAACAGAATGGTCTTTGAACTCAGTACCCAAGGACAAGGAAGAGCACCTAGCTAGTAACTGACGTACACCCTGACACAACAAGGAAAAAAAAATGGAAAGTTTAGTAAATGGCAGGTGTGGCTGGAATATAATCTATGTAATCCAGAGGTATGGAAGGTGAGACTGGAAGGAGAGAGCAATTTCTGTGAACCATAGAGTTAAGACTATTTGTTATAAAATGAGATTTCCTCAAAGTATTTTGAGTACAACAGTGACTTGACTGGCACAGATTTTGCACAGATTACTATGGTGTCCATATGAAGAATGAATTAAAAACCATATGTTACAGTTTGCATCTAGAATGTCCCCTGAAAATCTCATGTGCTCAGAAGTGGTGCTTGTGAAAGGTGATTGGATCATGGAGGCACTATACTCCTCAGTGGATTCATCTACTAATGAGTTCAGTCACTGAGTGTGGTGTTGGGAGGTGGGGTCTGGTCAGAAGAGATGGTGCAGAGGGAGCATGACCTAGAAGCACAGATCCCCTTCCCTACACTCCTTGCTTCATTCTCTGCTTCCTGGTCACCACGACATGAGCAGGTTTTCTCAAGTCAGCCCCTTCCAACATTCAATTTCGACCAGAGACTGTAACCATGAGCCAAAACCCAAACCTGTCCTCCTTTAAGTCAAAAGTATCAGGTGTTAAGTTTCAAGGATGGAAAAGTGTCTAAGATAGCATGGAAAACTGACAACCCATTAGAACTATACTGAAATCATCCAGATAGCCAAGACACAGCATTTGAAATGAGAAGAGAAGAAAAAATGGGTTCAACATTCAAGAGATTTTGAGTTGATAGAATAGACAGTACTTGATTATTAATTGTATGTGATGGTGGTAGAGTTGGAAAATAAGGAAGAAAGAGTTAAGGTGACTCCCTAATATGATACCTAAACTATGTTACATAAAATATGGAAAAAAATGTGGCTGTAGATGGGGGGAGAGAGTAAAGTAAACTCAGTTTAATAGTGAAGTTGAAGTGTAAGTGAAAAATGCAGGTAGAGAGAAGGAGATCTAAGACTCTAAAATAGGTAGGAACATGAAATTTAAAAATGAAATTTCTTAGTTTATAAGTAAGAGCAGAGGACAAATGCAGAGTTATAAGGGAATGGGTGACAATGTGACATGTCTCTGACATGTCAGGGTTTTCTATTAGTTCAAAGATATAAACAGAAACTTTTGCTTCTATTCCTGGAACTCATTAGCCAATCCAACCCCTAAACCAAAAGAGGAAGGCTGCTTGAACAACAATGGAGTTAGAGGTTTTGGGTAGCAGTGAGGAACACATTAGTGTTAGAAGGAAGTGAGCAGATTCTTCCTGACAGGCTTTGGTGCTTAAGAAAACGGTTTCCTTTTGTGGCTGTTGGTAATCAAGCAACACTTGTCTCAGGGGATGTGAAGACATCTCCTCATGCCCGAGATGGCCATTTGGCCTCCTTCCTTCACTGGGCCGTTGGATATGGTTATGTTCTCTTACTGAGTATGACCAAAGGATAGGCCATACTGCCTCATAACACCAAGAGGTGACTAAGTACTTCCTTCTCAGGCAAAAATAATTCAACCATCCTTTAAAAATAAATGGCCAGTGGGGCATTTACCTCAGTGGTTCTGGCTCTTGCCTTGCAAGCACAAGGTCCTGAGTTTGATCCCCAGTACCAAAATAAATAAATAAATAAATAAAAAATAAATAAATAAATGGCCAAGCCAATCACATAGAGTTCAAACACAATTTTACTCCTGAAATCAAAGTGCTTCATTTTAATCAGTCTTATCTGCCTAATTTATATCTAATGTCCAGAGGCTTTAATTGTTTAGTGGAGAGTCTGTTGACCAAAGAAAGTCTTGTTACAAAGTACTATTTCCTGTGTGAGAGGGTACAATAGTTGAGAATTGACTCAAAAATCCTTTAATAAGGCAAGAGCTCAATAAATTTAGTGTAAGATGCTTGAATTTTAAATTTCATTTTTGTATGTTTATATATTTACAGTATCAATAAGAATACTGAACTGTATTTGAATATTGTGTTAGTCAACTTTCTGATACCATAACAAATACAGCAGATAAACACAAAAATTCTATCTTGCTCACAGCTTTATGATTTCAGTCCGTGGTAGGTTGGCCTATTGTTTTAAGGCTAGTGATCAGGCATCATATCATAGCAAGAGCATGTAGTGAAGGAAACCACTCACCTCATCATAGCCAGGAGGCAAAGATATTGGGCCAGGGTCCCAATATCTCCTTCAAGGGAAAAACCCTGATGACATAACTCCCTCCCACTAGATCCTACCTCTTAAAGGTTCTACTGTCTCCCATAGTGCCACTGAGAGGGAGGAAGCAGGAGACCAAGTCACTAACACATAGTGCATTAGGGGATCCAAACTATATCATATAGCAATTCTATTTGCATTATTTACTACTATAAAGTGGTGCAGAAACTGCATTTGGAAAGAACATTTTGATCTCTCTGAAATTAAAATCTTAAATCATTTGTACTTAAATGATAGAAGTGATCAAGTGGTTTTTTAATTCAGACTAAAATATATCTCACACTGCGGTGTTGTAACTTCAAAGCTGTGAACATATGATTGCCTGGGAAATTTGCATTCTGTCATCGTTGTCATGTATATTATATTACATTATATTATATTATCACTTTTATATATGGAAATAGACATTCATGTGTGTACTATGGAATCGATCCAGGTAAGCAGAAACCTGAGGCAAATTATTTGAATGTTTTGACGCAATGAGCCAGATGATTTCTATTTCACTAATTACTTCAACACACTTCTTCACTTAGTTGGGCAGTCTGAATTTCTGTTTCAAATGCATAGCTTTTACATTTTCGCAAAGTTGCTTTTTTGAGTGAATTTTAATCTTGAGTTTCTATTTCACTTCCCATTTACCATTTCAATCTGAGACTTTAATACTGTTTCCACAGTTACAAACCTCAGTTAATCGTGGCTCTGGGAATTGAGTTCTCAAGTTTATTCCCAACCCTCTTAACTCTCAGTTCCCAACATCGACTGTAGGCTCCAAATGTTGCCCCCAGGGACTAGGGTAGTGCCTGCCTGCTTATCCTGCCTGATAAACACTGTTAGTAAGCTAGAAGTCAGTGGCTCATTGCCAAGGCTTTAGCTTAGGGAAACCAATGTAGGAAAACATCTTTGGTCTTGCAGAGAAAAGGAAGTTGACAGTCTTCAATACAGTGTCCCTGTCTAATGGCAGCTTAGGCAGACTAGAAAAGCACAAAGTAAGCCACTGGAAGAAAGGAAGCTATCAATGGGCTGAGTTTTTCTAATCTCCTGGGTTTGCCAGGTATATACATAAATTGTGCTTAAAATTAGAATGCAATTTTTCCTTTTTGCTGCATTTCAAAATCCTACTGGTTTTTCAAGGTTTAGTTCAAGTTTTATTTTCTGTATTAAATTATACTCTTATATATCAAAAACATTTTAGGCTATAGAAAAGTGCAGATAATAATAGACAAACACTTGTGAATTATATAATTTATTTGATGATTTTTCTAATAAAAAAACAAGATTTACTCTCTGGAAGAAGAGGGTTGCAGGGCCGGGGATTTAGCTCAGTGTTTTCGCCACCTGCTGCGCAAGCGCAAGGACCCAAGTTCGATCCCCGGTACCAAAACAAAAAAAAAAAGAAGAGGGTTGCATGCTATCGAGACAGAAATCACTTACCAGCATCCAAAATTAATTGCTGTGGCATATGGGCAAATGAATCAGGAACAGAAGTTCCCTTATAAATTGTGCCTGGATTCATCTGCCTTTCCTTTTGGCTTACTCAGACTTTGCCACTTCCTTTACCCATGGTAAGTGCCACAACCTTCCCATCTCCCAAATAGACTTATGCATCTATAATCGACCTATCTGGTCTCCCTAGCAGCTCTCCAATCGGGGACTCTGCTTGACTGACAATTTGTTTTGACTCAGAACCTGAAGGAAAATATGTACAATACTGTTGTTTTTAGTCAATTATCTGGCTCTTAATTTGCAATTACTTTCTCAAGATTCTGACTTTCTCTTTATTTTGGGTTGAACTTTGTTCCCTCAAAGTTCACTTGTTGCAGTTCTCATTCCCCAATACCTGAGAAATGTGACCTTGTTTGAAAATAGGTTTGGTGATAGTATATTGAGTTCATACTGGAATAGGGTGAGGTTCTTATTCAACCTGACGGTGACCATACAGAAAAGGGAAATTTGAACACAAACATTCAGAGAAGAAGATAAGGTATAGACAAATAGGGAGCAGAAGGCCATGTGACGACAGGAGCATAGATTGGAGTCATACATGGGCAAGCCAACAGTATCAAGAACTGCTGCCAAATAGAAGCCAGAAGCAGGTGAAAATTCACCCTAGAGATTTATATGGAAACATGGTCCTGCTGACACCTGTATTCTAACATTTACCCTCTAGAGTTCTGAAACAACAAATTTCTATTGCTTTACACTAAGTAAAATAAATAAATATTTAAGAAAAAGTGTTACTGAGGATGTTAATATAACTGTTCAGCCTACTTCCAGAAGCCAGGGGTTGCCTGTCTTTGAGCTGTTAGGTAGAGTTTTTCAATGGTAATGCACTTTTCTTGGTCTCAGTATTTTTGCTAGGAGTCCATTTCCAGATCCCTAACATGAAAAGGCCTCAGATTCCTGTACTTATGCAAGCACACAGACTTTAGAATGGAAATGCGGCAAGGAAATTTAGCAGGACTCACCACCTTAACTGTGAACCATTACACCTATTCTGCCTTTCCAAACTGCTTCTGATTCCTGTCATATTGAACATTTGGTTTGGTTTCCAGTCACTTATTTTATATCAACCCTATGTATCCAGGTTATATTATTGCCCATGAAGACTATAAATTCTCAAAGCAGTATCATTCTCCTTTTAAAACAAGCTGAGAAAATGCCCAATTTAAGAGTTCTTACTTTATAGTCGAGTACATGTAAACCAACCTCTTTATCAGAGAAATGTGTATACTTAAAAGTGTGCCTCACTTCAGAGTAGAGACAACATTACAGCCATCCAACAGTTATTGATAATCTACTTTGAACAAATCCATGAGTTAAGTATGGATTAAGAAATGCACAAAGATTTGGTTTCATTACCTTGCAAGTATCTATCTGATATTAAAATTTGGTTTATATTTTAGGAATTTTTAAATGTTTTGATATTTTCCCAAAGCAAACCTGAAAACTTAGTATTTACACAAGGATTAAATAAGAATTGTTTATGCAATTTCAGTACCTGGACACCAAACCTGGGAAAGGCCCTCTCCCTTCTGCTCACCACTCTACCATCTTCCGAATATCTCTTAAAATTGTTTAATTAAACTGGCTCATCAGTACCACTGACTTCTTTATCAGAGTTTGAAAGTACATTACTGTATGTCATTTGTTTGTTTTCCACCAGCAGCAGATCACTATACAGAAAAACTGCGAAGGTGCAGTTTCTGGAACTTACACAGCACCTTTCTCTCCGTGACTGCATCTGAACACAAATTAAATGCATCCTTTGGCTTGTGTAACTATAATACACTGGGCCATGGACTCTATTCTGTTATCTAGACCCAAATGAAAGCAAAATAAATCAAGGAGCATTTTAATGAAATTATTTATTTATTGACCATTATTTGTGTTTTTAAATAAGTAGGCAGACTACATCATTACATAATGCACCATCTTTAACTAGCCCCATTTAAAATTTTACATACACTGTTCCTATGATATTCTTTCCATCAAAATTTGATAAAGCAAAATTCAATAAAGTCACAGAAATTATTATGGCTGGTTATTAGTCAAGAACTGACTATCCTAAACCAAAGACTAACTAACAACCATTCATTTTTTTTGTTTTGTTTTTGTTTTTGTTTGGTTTTTTGGTACTGGGGATTGAACTCAGGACCTCACACTTGCCAGCCAGGTGTTACGCTGCTGAGCTACATCCCCAGGCCTCATTCATTATTTCTTTTAATCTCTATTTTCCAGACCCTGCAGATGGATGTAAACAAACTGAACATAACCTTGCTTCGGATATTCCGCCAAGGAGTGGCTGCAGCTTTAGGAATCTTACCTCAGCAAGTGCACATAAATCGCCTGATTGTAAGATGCCTACATTTCGCATTCCCAGAATTTAAGTCATGTTTGTCATTGAAGGGCTCATATTATAGTTTTATCATTCATAAGTCAAATCTGGCCTACGATCTGTTTTTGCAAATAAAGTTTTAATGTAACAACCCACAACCATTCATTCACATATTGTCCATTTCTGCTTTCATGTTTATGGTGGCAGAATTGAATGGTTGCAACAGATTGTTTGCCCCTTGAAGCCTATGGTATTTACCATCTGGTCTATTACAGAAAAAGTTTGCCCACTCTGTCATAGTTCAAGACTGGCTGCCCTGCTAAGTATGAATGAAGGGGCTCAAAATATTTGCCTTACCAACCTGTTCCTATTTCTAAAGTATTCCTGATGAAAGTAGAACTTCTGTATTAGGTAAGGCATTGTTTTCAGAGTCATTTTAAAACCTCAAGTACAGGAGCGCAATGATGGACGCTGAATGCACAAAACAGAGGAGTTTGAGTAATCTACCTTTACAGACAGCAGCCCAAATGGAATGCATGAATGGATGGTCCAGAAAGGCCAAGACAAAACTTGGATAGGCATTGGAGGAAAGCCCAAGGGACCTTTTGTACAGGGCCCTACAAACTTTCTCTACCTCCTTTTCTTAGTGTTTGCATTAGTTACTTTTCTTTTGTTGCTGAGACAAAATACCCATCATCCAAAGTTAAAGGGGAAAGGGCTTATTTACCTCACAGTTTATAGAGGTTTCAGTTCATAATCAGCTGGCTGAAAGGCAGAGTGGCACATGGCAGAGGGCCATTGCATAGGAAAAAGAATTTATGGTTCCCACATGGTAGCAAAAACAACAAGGGACTTAACAGAATCTTTCTGCCCCTTTTTTCTTATTCAGACTATTTAGGGTTGGTAGCACTACATTCTTCATCCTAGCACCCTTGAGCCTAGAATTGCATCATTAATCAACTCCATGTCACACACTCTAGATCAAGCCACCTCTGAAAAAGCCTATGACCACATGAGGTTTTGGAGGGACATCTAGACACAAAACATAACAGTGTCCAAGCACATGTTCCAATCTGCACCTGAAAGTGGATGTGCATAAAAGGGGGAAAATGTAAATGCAAATCAGATGATATTTTCTTTGTAAGAAATTACTTACCTAAGATTCAGGTGAAAAGGAACTTGGGAACTTTTGTATTGTTTTTGAATTGATTTTAACTTTTTAAAAAAATTTTATTGGTACATCTTACATATACAGTATAATGACATTCATCATTGGAAATTGGAACTTTTACATAATCTCTCTTGGTTCTTATTTTTCCCCTTCCCCTGCCCTCCCTTCAACCCCTCCATCCCTCCCTATTTACAAAGACTTTGTTTCCATGTTTTCATTTGCTCATATTAATTGCATTCCCTTCTTTCCTTTCCCCTACCCCTCCCAATTCCCAATCACCTTTGCCCCTTTTCTTCCTATTTCACATTATCTATTATACCTTTTAGTCCTTATTTACACTTTCAGTTTCTCACACTAGAGAAACTATTTGGTATTTACACATGTGCATCCTATTTATTTCACTTGAGTATCACCTCAATGTGCAACCATTTAACTATAAATGTCTCTAATTTATCATTGTTTATGGCTTAATAGTACTCGAATTTATTTTTAAAAACCACATTTTCTTTATCCAGTGTCCAGTTGATGGGCATTTGGGCTGTTTCCAAGTTTCAGCTATTACACATTATGCTGCTATGAACATGGGAGCCCATATATCACTGTGATATGATTCTTTTAATTCTTTGGGGAAGATACCCAGCAGAGGAATAGCTGGGTCAAATGGGACTTCCAGTGCTAGTTCTTTGAGGTATCTCCATACTGATTTCCACAGTGATTGTAGCAGTCAACACTCCCATCAGCAGTGGAGCAGTATTCCTCTTTCCCCACAGCCCCTCCAGCATTTGTTATTGGTTTATTTCATGATAGCAGCCATTCTTTTCTGGGGTGAGGTAGAATCCAATGTTGTTTTCATTTGCATCTCTCAAATGTCCAGTGATGTTGAACATTTTTTCATGTATTTATTTGCTATTTCTACTTCCTTGTCTGAGAAATATCTGTTCTTTTCAGATGCCCATTTTTGGACTGGGTCTTTAAATTTGGGAGGTCTGATTTTTTTAAGTTCTTTTAGATTCTAGATAGTAAATTTTTGTCTGAGGAACAGCAGGAGAAAATTTTTTCCTACATTGTGGGTAGTCTCTTCTCACTGTTGCTGGTTTCACTTGCTGTGCAGAAGCTTTTTAATAAGAAGAGATCCCATTTGTTAATTGTTTATCCTAGTTGATGGGCAACTGAGGTTTTGTTCATAAAATCTTTTCCTACACCAATGTCTTCAAGAGTTCTACCTAACCTCTGTTCCAGCCAGTTCAGAGTTTCTGTTTTAATATTTAGATTTTTAATCCATTTCAATTTTAATTTAGTGCATGGTGAGAGATATAGGTCTAGTTTTAATCTTTGACAAGTGGAAACTCAATTTTTCCAGCACCGTTTATTAAAGAGGCTATCTTTCCTCCAGTGAGGGTGTTTGGCTCCTTTGTCAAAGATGAGGGGGTTGAGTGTGTCTAGAGTTATTTCTGCATCTTTTAATCTGTTCCACTGGTCCTCAGATTTGTTTCTTTGCCAGTACCATACTGTTTCTATCACAGTAGTTTTGTAGTATAGTTTCAAGTGGGGATTGTGATATCCCCTGCCATGTCTCTATTGCCTAGAATTGCTTTTGCCATTCTAGGGCTCTTCTTGATCCAAATGAATTTTTGGATTGTTTTCTCAAGGTCCATGAAGTATGCTGCTGGGAATTCAATTGGAATTGCATTGAATCTATATAGCACTTTTGGAAGTATGGCCATTTTCACTATGTTGATTCTTCCTACCCAGGAACAAGGGATGTTTTTCCATTTTCTGATATCATTTCCAATCTCTCTTTTCAGAGTGCTATAGCTTTCAGAGAAGAGGTCTTTGATTTCTTTTGTTAAGTTGATTCCTAGGTATTTCAGGTTTTTGGATGCTGTTGTGAAAGGAATCGTTTGCCCTATTTCTCTCTCAGTGAGTCTGTCATTGGTGTAGAGGAAAGCTATTGATTTTTGTGTGTTGACCTTGTATCCAGCTACTCTACTGAATTTGGTTATTAAGTCTAGAAGACTTTTGGTGGAGTTCTTGGGTTCTTCTATGTAGAATATCATGTCATCTGGAAATAATGACAATTTGACTTCTTCATTTCCTATCTTTATTCCTTTTATTTCTTTCTCTTGTCTAATTGCTATGGCTAATGTTTCCAAAACTATATTAAACAGCAGTGGTGATAACGAATATCTTTGTCTTGTTCCTGATTTTAGCATGAAGGATTTCAGTTTTTGACCATTTAGTATGATACTGGCTGTTGGTTTTTCATAGATGGCTTTTATCAGATTGAGTTAGAGACCATCTATTCCAATTTTTTGTAGGGTTTTATCATAAATGTTTGCTGGATTTTGTTGAATGCTTTTTCTGCATCTATTGAGATGATTACATGATTTTCCTCCTTGACTCTATTGATATAGTGTATTACATCTATTAATTTGCATATGTTGACCCATCTCTGGATCCCTGGGATGAATCCCACTTGGTCAGGGTGTATGATCTTCTTGATGATCTTTTGCATTCTATTTGCCAGTATCTTATTAAGGATTTTTGCATCTATGTCCATTAGTGAGATTGGCCTATAGTTTTTAGTTGGGTCTTTCCCTGCTTTGGAGATCAAAGTGATGCTTGCTTCCAGGAAAGAATTCAGGAGTACTGCTTCCCTTTCAATTTCACTGAAGAGTTTAAACAGTAGTGGCAGTAGTTCCTCTCTAAATGTCTTGTAGAATTTGGCAGTGAATCCATGAGGACCATACAACTTAGTTGCTAAGTTTTTAATTACATTTTCAATTTCATTCATTGATATTGGGTTGTTAGAATTTTTAAGTCTTCTTTGTTCAACTTTGATAATTCGTACATTATCTAGGTATCTGTCCATTTCTTCTGTGTTTTCCATTTTATTGGTGTATAGGTTCTCAAAGTAGGTACTGATGATCCTCTGGATTTCTGCTGGGTCCATTGTAATTTCATCCTTTTCATTCCTAATTGCATGGATTTGGGTCTTTTCTTTCCTTTTTCTGACAAGGTTGGCTAAAGGTTTGTCAATTTTGTTGATTCTTTCGAAGAACCAACTCTTGGCTTCATTGGTTTTTTGTATCTTTCTCTTAGTCTCCATTGCATTGATTTCTGCTCTAATCTTTATAATTTCCTCCCTTGTATGAGCTTTGGGGTTGTCCTGCTCTTCTTTTTCTAGAAGCTTGAGGTTCAGCATCAGGCTGTTTTAATTGGGCTCACTCTGTTTTCCTAATATAAGTATTCACTGCTATGATTTTCCCTCATAAGACTGCTTTCATTGTGTCCCATAGATTCCAATATGTTGTATTGTCATTGTCATTGTCATTTAATTGTAGGAACCATCTGATTTCTTTAATTTCCCCTGTGACCCATTGGTTTTTCAGAAGTGTGTTGTTCAGTTTCCATGTGTTTATGAAATTCTTGTCATTTCTTTTGCTATTGATTTACAATTTCATCACACTATGGTCTGATAATATACAGGGGATAACTTCAATTCCTTTGCACTTACTTAAACATGTTCTATGAGTGAATATGTGGTCTATTTTGGAGAACCACCAGTGTGCAGCTGAAAAGAATGTGTATTCTGATTTTGTGGGGTGGAACACTGCAAACATCTGTTAAATTCATTTTTTTAAGAGTTTTATTGAGTTCTAGTATTTTCTTGCTTATTTTTTGTCTAGTTGATCTATCTATTTGTGACAGTGGGGTATTGAGGTTCCCCATTACTATTGTATTAGTGCTTATTTGATTTTTCATGTCCATTAGTATTTGTTATATATAGTTGACCGCATTAGTCTTTGGTGCATATGTGTTTATGATTGTCATCTTTTCCACTTGGATTGTTTGCTTTACAAGGATGTAATGCCCTTCTTTGTCTATCTTAATCAGTGTTGGTTTGAAATCCACTTGATCTGCAAAGAGGATAGCTAGTCCTGCTTTTTTTCAGGTTCCTGTCACATGTCACAGTATTGTTTTCCACCCTTTAACTTTCAGTCTATAAGTTTCTTTTTGAATTAAGTGTGTTTCTTGTATCCAGCATATCGTTGGATCTTGCTTCTTTTTTGGGAGGGGAAGTTATCAGGGATCAAACTCGGGTCCTTGCACTTGCGAAGCAGGTGGCAGAACCACTGAGCTAAATCCCCAGCCAGATCTTGCTTCTTGACCCATTCTGCCTGTCTATTTCTTTTGATTGGTGAATTGAGACCATTAACATTGATGGTTATAACAGATATGTATTGACTCATCATTGCCATGATTTTTCTTTTTGTTGGATTCTCCCCCTTTGCATTTAATTTCTTGTCATTCCCGATGAATTAATTCTGCCAGGCTTCCTGGGATTGTGATCCTCTTTGTCTTTTCCTAGAATATTGTCTAAAAATTTTTGGAGTGCTGGCTTGGTATTCATGAAGTTCCCAAGGTGCTCTTTGTCATGAAATTATCTTATTTCTCCATCAATTTTGAAAGATAGTTTTGCAAGGTCATCAATCTGGGTTGGAGGCTGTTTTCCTTTAGGGCTTGAAATATATCACTCCAAGCTCTTCTTGCCTTGAGGGTTTGTGTTGAGAAGTCTGCTGTGATTCTGATGGGCTTTCCTTTGTATGTGATTTGTTTCTTTTCTCTAACTGCTTGTAGAATTTTGTTCTTCTGTTGGGTTTCTGGAATCTTAACTATTATATGCTTATGTGTAGATTTTTTTCATCAAGGCTAGTTGGAGTCCTATATGCCTCACTCAACTGTGTGTCAAGTTCTTTTCCCCTGCTTGGGAAGTTTGCTGCCATCACTTCTGTGAACAGTTTTTTTTATGTTATCTGCACTCTCTCCTCTTTCTTCATTGACTCTGATCAATCTTATGTTATTCTTCTTTGAATCATCTAGCAGATGCTGGATTGAGTTCTTGTGGTCCCTTACTATTTTAAAGAAGTTTTTCTTTTCCTGGTCACTAATTGCGAACTTATCACCTATATCTGAAATTCTGTTCTCAGATTGGCTCTTTCTGCTGTGTAAACTTTCAGTGGAGTTTTTAATCTCCTAGAAATCTGTTTGCATCTGTTCTATGGGTTCCATTTATTTCCTATGTTGGGATTCCATCATGTTCCTCAGCTCCTCTATTTTTCATCTGTGTTCTTTCTAGATTTATTAATCATGCCTTGCACTATGGGCACAATCTCTGCTGTTATTGTGAGAAATTATTTCTGATTTCATTTTTTCCAAATCCTCTTTTGTTGCCAGTTCAGGGAGCCCAAGTTGTTGAGTTTCAGAGTGTTCTATCTTGTTTCCCTTTGGTGTTTCTGTAGGTGATCTGGAAGTCTGGTTCTGAGGCTTGTTTATGTGTCTTCTCATTTCAATGGTTGATGGGTGTGATGCTGGCACATGCGGGGCTCACCTCCTCGGTGCTGGGGGTGACTCTGCTCCTCTGCACTGGGGTCAGTGGTTTGGCAGCCCAGAAAGCTCCTCCACAGTGCTGGAGGCAGCTCTACTCCTCCGTGCTGGGAGCAGTGGTACAGAATCCTGGAAGGCTCTAAATTGTTTTTAACTTTCATTGAATTAGAAGCCCAAGCAAGTACTGTTTGTTCTTCATGCCATAAATTGCTATGCTCCTGCTTGAGCTCAACTTTCTATTACATTTTTATCTGCACTACCAGTTATGACAGAATTTGCCTTATGTTTCTTTTTTCTGCATGTGGAGGGTGAGTTGTTTCATTCCACATAAAAAGTTTTATTCTCCAAGAAGGGAATGGAATTAATATGAGAAAATGGAAAAATAGGAACAAAATCTTTGTAAATAGGGAGGAATGGAGGGGTTGAAGGGAGGGCTGGGCAAGGGTGAAAAATAAGAACCAAGAGAGATTATGTAAAGGTGCAAATTTCCAATGATGAATGTCATTATATTGTATACCTAAAATGTACCAATGATTAGAATGAATAATCGATAATCTAAAATAGGAAGAAAAGGTCCAAATGGGTAGGGGTAGTGGGAGGGGCAGGGGAAAGGAAAGAAGGGAAAGGACAAATGATGAGAAATGCAAAAAAATGGAAATAAAGTCTTTGTAAATAGGGAAGGGTGGAGGGCATGAAGGGAGGGCTAGGAATGGGAAAAAAATAAGAACCAAGATGCATTATGTAAAGGTACAATTCTCACTGAGAAATGTAATTGTGTTGTATACCTACAAGGTACCAATAAAAGAATTTAATATGTACGGAAAAAAAAAAGTTTTATTCTCTAAGTCAACAATTTTCTTGTACTATTAGTTTTATTTTAAAGACCCAAGTTTTAACTCAGTATTACCAGAAGAAACATAGCTTTTTCTAATATCTTCTGTAAGTGCATACTATAAGTTGCAAAAGACAATATTTTCCAATGTCTTTCTGGTCTGGTGTTTGTTTTTTATGTGTATGTGACATATTAGCTATTAATGGTAAGAAGTTTGTCTCCATTTCATCAAAGGAAAACATTTTAATAGGAAAATAATCATTATATCACTGCATAACACAGGCATTTCTACCAAAAGGTAGTTTTTAAAAGTGTTGCATAAAGATGAATAGAATCAGAGAAGGAACTTTAAAACTCACTTAGCACTATCTTCCTTCACTCAACCAGACTTCACATTCACATAAGTGATGTCTAATAACTATACTGATACATCAGATTTTATTTGATTTTAAAGTGCCTCTTAAGTGTAATTACTCAGGAAACATCTGAACAATATATTTCAAAATTAAAATGTAGGATGAAAAATATACCAGTAGCCACTGAAATATAAAATTCCAGATTTTGAGTGCCAAGTAACTGAAAGAAAACCATTTGAAGATATTAGAGTTTGGACTGATAATATTAACTCTATTGCAGAATAACAAATGTGATCTCTAAGATGACTTTTAGGACTCCAGGATGATTTCTAGGATTTTAGCATTCTAGGATGTTCTTTAGTGTTCCCAAGTAATGGTAAAAATATTGCCCCAAGTTGCTTAAAATATCTGTAATGCATGCAAATAATCTGCTTTTACTAGGAAAAGAAGAACAGTGTTGAACTATTTGTGTCTCCCATAAACCGAAAAACAGGAATTTCTGACACTCTGCCAGCTGAGGAAGTATTGCATTCACTGAACATCAATGTTTTGCACCAAAGTTTATCCCAATTTGGAATTACAGAAGTCTCCCCCGAGGTATGTCATTGTATGTAATATTTCATTTAAAAATGTGCACAGTTAACATGATATGATAATCTAACCCCACAAGGCTGTGATGTGAACACTGTTTATTGTATGTTAATTTTTAAAACCTACCTGAGGGTCAGATTTCTTACTCTTTATACTGTTTATATGTACTCTTCCAGGAAATTCATTTTGACATTGAAGACTCACTTTTTGACAATTTCTTTTTGAAATCTTTGTAACTTATTTTGACTTAACCAGTAAGTTGTTTAAAAGACCAGGTAGATATGTTTGTCAGTTGATTACTTGAAACAGATATGTCAAAAAGCAAAACCAACATCCTTGCCTTTCTTCTTCAAGTGAACCCAGCCTCACTGCCTTCATCTTCAAAATGATCATCAAATGCTTTTTTTCCACACTTAGGAATTCACTGGAAATGTGTTTTTTCCTTTGCTGAGGAAACAGCCCTAAGAACCATGGATTTTTTTATAGCATTTTCTAAATTTGATACTTTAAAAAAAATTTTCCCTACCATCACCATCAACTGTCTGCCTTTGCATAATGTTAGTGTCTCTGGACCTCAGTTTCTTATATATTAAATGAATATATCATACAGTTTTCCCTTATAGACTTGAAATATGGATTACATTTTTCAAATATATATGGAAATCCTCACATTGAGTAGGCATCACATAAATATAATTTGAATACTGGATGTACTGGCAAAATGAGAACATGCAGACCACCTTTGATATCCTTGGGGAATTGGTGCCAGAACTCTCATGGACACAAAAATCAATGGATGCTCACATTTCTCATATAAAATGGTGTTGTGTTTGCATATAGCCCAGAATATTCTCCCACATATTTTAAATCATCTCTAGATTACATATAATAGCTAACAGAATAAGTGCTATGAAAATAATTGTATTAAATTATTTAGGGAATAAAGACAACAAAAACTCAGTAAATGTTAAGTATAGGTGTACAGTGTTTTTCCCTAATATTTTCTATCCAGAGACAGCTGAATTTGTGAATGCAGATAGATTGGGCCAACTTTATATGACTGAACGATGGCTGTCACAACAGCCCCCACTGATCTAGTTAGTTTTTCCCTGCTCCCTGCCTCTCTGTCCAAAACAGTTTTGTTGTTGCTTTATTTTTTGTCTTTTTTGCCAACAAAGGCAAGTTTCTCAATGTAAATCTGACTTACTTCCTAATTGCATAATTATTCTTTAGCTTTCAAAATACTATAAAATGAAGTCTGTATTTCTTCAAATGGTATATGGTCTTCTATGTGCTGGGTTTTATCATTGTTGAACAGCCCTTTCTTAGTGTGTGTTTCAGCAATTCTAAACTTAATAGATATCATTATCCTCATAATCCTCTCTTCTTTCCATATTTTTGGATATATTGGTCCTTCTATATATCTTTCATTTTGCAAGATCAGTCTCCTGTACAACATAACCTTCCCTTGTGCCATCATAGACAGGGGTGCTCAGTGCATTGTGTTCCCACTGAGTTTAGTTCAAACACCTTTTGTCCCATATTGGCCTTTAAGTCTGTGTTTGTACTGTGAGTTCCTTAGGAGCATATGACATGTTATTTTATGTGTGTCTTTAATGCCTTCATTTAGTGCCTCGCATACAATGGGCACATAATGAAAAGTTGAGTTAACAAATAGCCAAGCATCATGCTAGGTAGTAAGAAAGTCAGAAAAATAAGTGTATAAACTAATCAACAAGCAAACAAGTACATGATTCTTGCTCTCAATAAATTTATACTCTCATAGAGCAAATAAGATACATACGGATAAGGAAAATACAGGGCTATGATAAAGTTACCACCCTGTGCATGGGAGCCCTGAAGAAGAGGTCACCTTGTTCTTCTGAGAGGCCAGAGAACGGGGTCATCATGGGCATAATCACCCAGACCATTCCTCAGCCCCAGCTGCATCTAAATCAGAAGTGGCTTACATAGTATAACAAACCAAATCCCATTCTCACTCTGGGCCCTTCATAGGCCCCTCATAGACTGACTAGTGTGCATATTGCCTAGGAAAATTCCTCTTTAAATTTAAAATGACCATTGAATTAATTTATTCTGCTTTTCATAAGCTTTTGGAGAATATAAGCATTCTTTCCTGTTGCTTTATTCTAATTTTAAATGCCATTTTGAAGGCTTTAGAAGCACAGCAATTTATTGAGTCACTCACATTTGGAAACCAAGGGAATATTGCCATATAAAAAGAACTAATTAAAATCAAGTACCTGGGGTCTTCCAACACACCCCAGTTCAGGAAAGATGAAAAGCTTACCTTAATCATCTATCGTGGAGATATCAGTCCACAATGGACAGCAAGACCTATCCTGTGCTTGAATAATGGAAATCTATTGATGGCCAAAAGGTGATATTTTTTCATAAAATTATTGAAATCTAGGAAGTCTCCAGTCTGAAAAATATACATTATGGGAAGTCAGCACATACTTGTCTGAACCTTCTGTTCAGGCACTCCTAGAAGGGGCCAAGCATTGCCCTCTGTCCTGAAGCTCTAAATACAAAAACAGAAGGAAGCTGGGGCTGGTTCCCTTGAAGTGAGAAAGCACCCTGGTGGGGAGCTTTGATCTGATTCAACCTACAGAAACCCAGCAAATACACAAAGCAGGTCAATGGTATTCTGTGAGTTTCCTCACACCTTTATCACCTTTATTCATTTTCGTGTGGTTAATGTTTTGTAACAGCTATTGCTTCAACTCTGTTCCACATTTTAGTCCTCAAAATATAGCTTGCTATGGTCATATGTTAACAACAGCAAAAAAAGAACCTTAGTCTTTGTCTTTTTGTCTTCACAGGATTATAGAATATCATGAAAATTGTCTCAAAACTTCTATTCCGAAACTTATGTTAATTACTTTTCTGAAAGGACATGGTTTTTGTTGTTGCTGTTTCTTTATAGGCTTAATTTTTTTTATAATTAGAAATGAATCTTGGGAAACAAAGAAAAATTACTCTTGTTTATTTGTTTTGCTTCCAGTTTAAGTTTCTTCAGAGAAAAGACATTGTTTCTTTTATATTTTTATGTGTTATCTAAAATATTATAGGCAATCAAATATTATTACATGATAAAGATAGAATTATGCATACTTCTTCCTGCCTAATACGTCAAATACTAGGGAAATCAAATTAAACTCATTATTTCAATTTCTGCTTACAAATGCTTTTAGAAAATGAAATATCTATTGAAATAAGTTCTGCATTAGTATTATAAAAACCAAGAATTTTTGTTGTTCAGTTACAAATCACTCCAGTTACACAAGTCTTATAATTCAAAGGAAAAAATAACCTTTTTGAAATAATAGGTAAATGTATTGACTGATACATTCATGGAATATTTACAAAAAGTAAAAGGTACAATGTATGAATATGAGTCATAATTCATAAGTTGAGTGATTGTTCATCTAAATTTGGAACAGTAGCTAGTAGTCTATTTTACAGAATTATAGATCTACACAAACAATGCTGAGGAAATATACACTCAGCATTAACATGTATTAGATCATTCAGACCACGTGCTCACCATGTGTATAATGCAGCGGAAGTTAGGCATTTATTCAGCAAAGCCGTATTATTATAGGACACGTCTCATTTATCTGCCTAAGTCAATTAAATCAACCAGAAATTCATAACATTTCCATTTCATTGCTATTCTAGGTGCTTCATCTCTCCCAAAGAGATGCCTCCTAAAGTCTTTATATCATCAACTTATCTAGCATTTGAAATCAGAGAGAGGAAAAGAGAAAGAAAAGGAAAGAAGGAAGGGAAGGAGGGAAGGAAGTACTAAACCCTATAGATATTATATTATATACAGAATTATTATCATATATAGAGAAAAGCCATTTTTATAAAGGAAATTGCCCATTTTATATAATAAAAGAAAACTAATCAGCTTCTTTCACTGCAAGTGAAAGGAGCAGTATAATTATGAAATATGGCATAAAGATGATACAGTGGCATTAATCTGAGCCAGCCACAAGTCTGAGAATTATTGAACCTTCAGCCTTCTGACAAAATACAAAAGGCACTGGGGGTCACCCTATGCAAAGGTTAGATTGGAGATTCCCATGAGTTAAAATCTTTTCACCTGTGAGATCTTAACTATAAGCTTTTCCATTTATTACCCTGCTCTTATCAAGTTTTTTAGATCTCTGTACAAATATAGTAGTGCTCAGCAGGAGTAGCATGACTCAGAAGGAAATCTATTTACCAAGAAAGTGCAGTGACTAAGTTCTAGTTCAAAACATGTCTTTCTAACTAGGGGTGGAGGATGGGAGGGTGGAGAATAATTCTTCCATCATTATTGCTTCAGTTAAAAAGGAAAACAAAACAAGTTTGTCTCGAGCAGAAAGGAACATGTTAATTTATGGGAGTTATAGACCTACAGAAAGAAAAAAGAAAAGTGAACCGAGCCAGGTTAGGAACACAACATCTCTTTCCACCCACCTAACCACCCCTTTTTATCCAAATTTCTTCTGAGTTTAAGCTCAGTTCTTTATACTTAAATTTGACAAATTTATGCTGCCTACCTGAAGGCTTAACTAATTTGCTTTTATAGCAAACAATGGATGCTACTTATCTGCCTGTAAAAAAAGTTCATTTTCATATTTATGCTTCATTCCTACAAGAGTTTTCTTTTCTATTAGTTTCCAGCCGTATTTGTAGAGACGTTGGAATAAAATACGATCTGACTGATGTCAAAGACATGAAAGAAAATCGTCACTTGAACCCAGTTATTTTCTTTCCAGCAGAATATTTGGTTTCTAATCATTTCATCAATCAAGCATTTTCAGATTCTCCATTAATTTTCCATTTACATAAATTTAAAATGAATGTGTAAATTATTTTATATCTATACACCTGTCTAGAAAAGATATAATGAACCAAAAAACAAGGAAATTTGATTACTTAAAGTAATAAATAAGTCTCCCTGCAGAAAATTTTTGTAATCACAGTTCAACTTAATAATCTTTTATGTTCTGCCTTACTCATTTCTCTACCAAGATTCCATTCAGCTCCAAAACAAAATTTTTCAGAAAATGTTTTAAGGCAAATTTTTGTCTAATTTGTAAATACTGAATGTGTTTTTAGGCTTAAAAATAATTTTTAAAAATTCAGACACCTAAAAGATTTTTACTCCTGTCTTCATTATTGGAGACAATATCCAAGGACACATATGTTCACTTACTAAAGCAATAGATGAGCAGCTTTCAACAAAGTAGAATTGTAGATGAGAGGGACCATTTGACTTGATTTAGACTGAATATGTTTTCCTAATTATGGACCACCCAATTCCACGTTAAAGTTTCTTTAACTATAAATCTATAATGTCACTGAATTAATGTTTTATTCCAAAACTTGATTTTGGTCAATGTGTTTTTTAAGAAAATAGATAATATAAAACTAAGAGACATTCATATTTTATTTACACTTCTCCATTCTTCCACCCCCCACTGTAGTCAGCAAAACTCTACTACCAAATAATTCTGAATTTTTTGATGTTCCTTGTTGGTTTAAATAAAATATAACATATTAACAACTTATCTTGGTGGGATGGAGCTTTAGGCAGATTCTGACAAAGAAAACTGCATTTAAGCAGTGAAAAAAATCTGATGTGATAAAGGGAAGAAAGGATCCTGATAGTGTTGCTGTATTTATTAATGCATCACGAGCTTTTGTTTGCACCTGTTAAGCTTTTGTTCAAAAGTAAAGAGCAGTGTTACAGCACGGAGGCAGGGTGTTGATGTTGTGGGAGGGGACTCGGAGTAGGGAGAGCTTCAGAAACAGTTTCTTCTGAAGAGAAGAACAGAACTCTCTCACCTATGAACCAGGTAGTTGCCAAGAAAAACAGTGAGGGACGTTTATGAAGGTGAGGTCTGGTGTGTGACAGGGATATCAGGCATGTCTCTTCTCCTACAGGAGACGGAGTAATTTCCTGATGTGTAAGGATGGTAGTCTGCCGTCAGTTTGGGAAGCACTCTGGCAGTAGGGGTGGGGATGCCTCGCTACACGGAATGAAATAAAGCTAAAACTATGTTTAGTGTCTGATAAGAACGCCGGTTCCTCAAGCTTTCATTTAACGTTGGACTTTCTGTTTTGCTTTTAAAGAAAAATGTTTTACAAGGGCAGCATGAAGCGGACAGAATCTGGAGCAAAGAAGGATTTTATGCTGTTGTCATTTTTCTCAGCATCTTTGTTATTATAGTAACATGTTTGATGGTAAGTTTGCTTCTTTGTATATTTTATCCTTTGTTGTGTCCACTGCTTAATATTATTGGATGTATTGCCATTCAAATGAATGTTGAAAAGACAGAGAGCAGGAGCAAAACTATAATCCTGTTAGGTTGGGAAGATATGACAGCAGTGTGATTACTAAAGGAAAACCTAGGGAAGTGTGACCTGCATAATAAGGCTGTAATTGCACTGAAGTTTTAAGTAACTTGGTCAACCCTGAGAATAAAGCTTTAAAATGTGATTTACTGGGGTCATTTTAGCCCTCGAAGGCATTAAAGTTTCATGGGCACACTTTGGATTTTATTTTTTCTTTTATATCATCTTTGTGGCACTCAGGAACAAGTTTAAAAAGAAAAAGAAATACATCTTTCAGGGCAAGCTTATTCCCAAAGGAAGGGTTGACTTCTTTACTTTTAAATGGCCTTGAAAACATTCTATGAAAAACCAGGCACAAAAAGGAGGTGATGATAGCCTCAAAAAGCTAAACCACCTTCTCCCAACTAACTTTTTGATGAATGAATATATAAAATGTATAAAAGTATGCACTGCAATCATTATGCATGTCACAATGATAACTTTTAAAAGTATATTTTCTATTTTAAATACTATAACCCCAAATTAACCTCACTCACTAAATTAGGCAGTGCTCTTTGAAATTTAGGAAGTTAATAGTTACCTTTCAAGTAGAACACAATTCTTTTATTCTTCTGAAAATTTTGTGATGTAACATAATATTTGAAGTTTACAAGTAGGTTTTAGTATTTTTTCCTGTGTGCTACATTTTCCTTGATTTTGCACATTTCAAAAACTTCTTCTTTTTCAGTTTTAAATGCCCCCCAAAAAATATTACAGTATTTATTCTGTCCACAGTCAACAGTGTTGCCAGGTGTTTTGCTGCATTGTGTTCATTTATACTTCCTTTTCTGGGAAGGGGGCCATGTTAGAAAGACTGGGGCTCTATCTGAAAAGGCAGAAGGTGAGTGGATCTAAACTGGAAGGCTGTAAAATAAGTAAGGCCTTAGGCCAGGAGAAAATAGGCATGTTTCCTATTTCAAAATTCAGGCAGTAGTAAGAACTAAAGCTCCTCCCATCAGAATGAATTCAAAGCTATCTCCTATGGGTCAGAAATTTTTGAAGAATATTTCTAAAAATTGTGATCCAGAAAACAAAAGAATAAGAATTGAGTAAAAAGGAGATTTTTATTTTTTAAATGGTGGAGGTTAAGAAAAAAGAGTTTTTAATGAAAGAAAGTTGAAAACTGTGAAAAGTGTCTCAGACATCTGAGTGTATCTTACTATTTTTTTTTTGGTACTAGGAATCGAAGTGGGGACCTTGCACTTGGGAGGCAGGTGGTGGAACCACTGAGCTAAATTCTGGCCCTGTATTTTACTATTTTTTTTAATTTAATTTTATTGGTACATTTTAGGTATACAATATGACATTCATCATTGGAAATTGGCGCCTTTACATAGTCTCTCTTGGTTCTTATTTTTCCCATTTCCCCTGCCCTCCTTTCAACCCCTCTATCCCTTCCTATTTACAAAGACTTTGTTTCCATTTTTTTGTTTTCTCGTATTAATTACATTCCCTTCTTTCCTTTTCCTTACCCCTCCCACTTCACCTTCGCCTTTGCCCCTTTTCTTCCTATTTCACATTACCTATTATACATTTAGTCCTTATTTACACTTTCAGTTTCTCACACTAGAGAAACTATTCAGTATTTACACATGTGTGTCCTATTTATTTCACTTAAGAGTATGGCCTCAATGTGTATCTATTTAGCTGTAAATATCTCTAATTTCTCATTTTTTATGGCTGAGTAGTACTCTATTTTATTTTTTAGAAACTCACATTTTTTTTTATCCTGTGTCCAGTTGATGGGCATTTGGGCTGTTCCCAAGTTTTAGCTATTACAAATTGTGCTGCTATGAACATGAATGCACATATATCACTGTGGTATGATTCCTTTAATTCTTTGGGGAAGATCCCCAGCAGGGGAATAGCTGGATCAAATGGGACTTCCAGTCCTAGTTCTTTGAGGTATCTCCGTACTGATTTCCACAGTGCTTGCACCAGTCTACACTCCCACCAGCAGTGGAGCAGGGTTCCTCTTTCCCCACAGTCCCTCCAGCATTTGTTATTGGTGGATTTCATGATAGCAGCCATTCTTTCTGGGGTGAGGTGGAATGTCAGCATTGTTTTCATTTGCATCTCTCGAATGACCAGTGATTTTGAACATTTTTTCATATGTTTATTTACTGTTTCTACTTCTTTGTCTGAGAAATGTCTGTTCATTTCAGATGCCCATTTTTGGAGTGGGCCTTTAAATTTGGGAGGTCTGATTTTTTTAATTCTTTATAGATTCTAGTATTTTATATTTTTAAAGGATTGGTTCCTTCTTATGTCTAATTGCTCTTTAAAATACATGATTCTTCTTTCCTAACAAAAAAATCTCAAGTATTGTTCTCTATCTTGTCAATCACAACTAGATTGTTATTTGGCTTCAAAAATCTGAAAAGGACAGGAGGGGCTGAGGATAAAGCTGGTGCAGGTGTAGAGCACTGCCTGGAAGATGTGAGGTCCTGGGTTTAATCCACAGCACTGAAAAAAAGGATACGAACAGAGTGAGAGTATAAACTGATAAATATGGAGGTTGTTCATAGGCTAACTAGATAAGGTTCAGAAGAGCAAAGAAATGCAAAGATAGAAGGGCAGAAGTGTGAAGCCGACTCATCTACAACCTTTGAGCAGAGAGAGGCACAGCAGAGCTTGTTATCAACAATATGTTTCAGATTCAGTAAGTGCGCCTCAGGGAGGGCCAACATATCCAACGTAACTAGGCACATCCTCGCATTGGTTCTTTGTGCTCTCACATGGAAAAAGGATCTCCAGGAGTCACATTCTCAACCTCTTTAGGCCTGGAACAACTCTTCTTTCCCAGTATTTGTAAAACACCAGTATAAAAGTTAGAAGACTAAATAAGTGTGCTACAAAACAAATAAAGAAAGAAATATTTCCAAAAAAACAAAGGTGATTGTCTTCTCTTGGGTTAGCTAATAATTTCATCCATTCATTCTAACAACATATTCCTGTGGATGACCTACCATGGGCCTGTTGCTGGCCGTGAATGCAAATGAGAGAACAAGGCAGATAAGTTCCCTGTTCTCTGAAGCCTTTACTCAGGAGAGGAAAATAGACAATTGTTAATATTTTTTAAAAGATAATCAAATATTGGCCATACTATACTCCAACTTTCTGACTTTCTGGAAAAGGCAAAACTACATAGACTGAAAAAGTCAGTGATTTCTCAGTTTGAGGAAAGAGGGTGATTAGGTAGAAGACAGCAGATACTAATGTATTAAGACTATTCTGTATTCTAAAATGGTGAACATATGACATTTTGGATTCATTAAAACCCATAAAATGTACAACACAGAGTGGCTAACTAATCTATACTGTGGCCTTTTGTTAATAATAGCTTATCAATATTGCTCTATCAATTTTAACAAATGTTAGTAGAGAAGTAAAAGCAAGAGGAATAGATGGAACTTTGCAGTTTCTTCTCAATTTTTCTATATACATAAAATCTACTCTAGAATAATTTATTTTTTTAAAAAAATCAAATAGAGATATGTACCATGAAGAAGGCAAAAATAATTGGTGAATAGTGAAAAAAGAGCAATCTAACATTTGAGACATGAAAATGTTGGGACAGAAGCTCAAAGGCAGAGGAGGCAATGTGTGGAATAGTCCTACGATGAAAGAAGCTTTGCCTGGAGGATCCTTTGGAGGATCCAAGGGGAAAGATGGAAAGTGAGTGTTTTAAGCAGAGCCTTGATGACAGTGTGTTTAAAAGGCTGCATTCTCTGGTAGTGGAGAGTGATAGGGGCAGCAGATGGGGTGAAGTGTGGAAGCAAGAGGATCCTTCCACAGGCTGGTGAAGATGATGATGGCCCAGAGGAGGGGATGGTAGGGGAAATAGAGAAAAGTGTAGGATTAACATCTATTTGAAGGTAGAAACAATGGGACTTCTTGTGTCTTGGTTCTCAGGGAGAATGGGGAAAAATCATCAAGGCTGACTTGTAGGTTGTTTTGTTGACTACTGGGTGGCAGCGCTCCCATATTCTGGAAGAGGAACACGTTCAGGACTGGGGAATCAATGCAGCAAAATAACACTTTTGATTTGTATGTACATAGTTCTTGAATAAATTAAAGAAACAGAATGATAGATTTCAAACACAATCTTAAGTTTTAATATGAAAGCCTGACTTAAAAAAGTAATGGGGTGCTGAGAATGTGACTCAGTTCTAGAGCACTTACCTAGCATGTGCAAGCCTTGGACTCAACCCCTAGTACCACACCAAAAAAAAGTAACAGAGGAACTAGCTGTACAGAGAAGGGAACTGCTGTTCACAGGAAAGTAAATACGATACACCTAATAGGTGTGATAAAAATGAAGCTAAGTTTATCTGGTACAATTTTCCACAGACCAGTCAACAGTTCACATTTAGAGACATGTCAAACGTGATTCTTGAAATAGGCTTATCTTTATAAGTATTCAAATGTTTTTGACAATCATCTTAAAGTAACATTTTACTTGGACCTCTCAGTCACACTTAGTACACTTTATTTTTTATGCTGATATACACTGAGTTACACTTTTGTGATCCTCAAACATAAGATAGTCCAATTCTACTTCCCACATATTTGTTGATTCCATAGCAAAGAAAAAATATAACTCAGAAATTTCCTTCTAACATTAATTATATTTATGAAAACTCAAGTGCTGCTATTTGTGTTTAGCCTTTCTATATACCATAGAAATGAAAAGTATGTAATTTTATTGTGAAATTATATAGGTAAATCGTTGTAATGGAAGGATGCCTGTGCTATGTAACAATAACGTAAGACTTGGCAAACCTTTTGAAATGTGGCATATTGTTTACTTTCCTTAAAGTACAAAAAAAGAATATATGTTTCCAGGCTTAAAATTGGACAGGCATGACATTTTCAAATGTGTGACTTATTTAGCACCTCTCAAATGTGAATGTAGAGTGGGTGGAGCGACAAATACACAAATACAATTTTCCAAGAAAAAATGTGTGGGCAAATTCCAATCCATTCAGTCTATTTTAGATGGAGGAAATTTGTTACTAAGAAGAATTAGTTCTTAAACTTGAACAAATAATAGAAAGAACACCACTTATCATCTAAATTATACCTTCAAATATACTTAGGCATTTATTAAAGAGTTCTAAAGTATTTATGAAATGTAGTTAGAGATGTCTACAGACCAGATTGCATGTAGAAAACAATTTCAGAAATCATGTAAAAATAGCCGTTTGAGTCATTAAAAGCACTAGACTGTGAGACCCACAGAAGAGTCACCCATATGTAGTGTCAATGGTTTCTCTAGTCCTGGTCTAATAGCTGAGAGCAGAAATCCTGTATTTGCCCACCAGGTGTATCCTGAACGTCACACAATAAATACATGTCAATGGTGGTCATAATTAAACAACACTTTCTAATGTGTTATATATATATAATCCCTAGGGATTGAAAAAAGATGAAACTAGATTCCTAATAGAAGTGACTGATTATGGAACCATTTCCAAAGTAGGTATATTTTTTAATTAATTTCACATTTTTGTAGGAAGAAGACTATAACTCTTAATCATAGCAGTAAAATAATAATAGTAAGAGTAATTGCAATAATCATAATTGGTTTCTTCCATGAATTGTATGCTTATTGACACTAAACTGATACTAAATCTGCTATGTGATACTAAACAGTGTACTTTAGGTTCTTAATTTTATTGATGAGAAAATCAAGATTCAGAAAAGAAAATTAACTTGACTGAGAACAAGCAATAGGTGGCTGTGAATGGCAGGGATGGGAATATTAAAGGATTGGAACTCAAATCCAAGTCTGTCTGAATTCAAATAAAGGATTTGAATTTGATTCCATAAGAGTCAAACCGTGAGGGGTTTTAGCCTATAACTCTGTATACAAACATCTATTTCTAGCTACAAATGAACTCAGGAATAGATGAACATGCCTGCATTTTTCAGAGCAACTCCACCCCTACAAAACTGATAAAGGTGTGCCACATCATACCTGTGTGCTATGGGCACACCTCTATGTTTGCACTTAGTACTCTGTACTGGACATAATTTTTACACAGCTTTGCCTTCAGTTTCTATCAGACAGATTTGTTTGCTACTTTTGCATAACATCTTGTTTCTGGAATGTATTGATTCATGTAAGAACTAACTCATGATTATTAAATTAAAAGAATGAATGAAAGAAGCTCTTTCAAACCTAACTGTGAAGAACAAATGCTGCATGCTATTGGTTGGTTACATCATTTAAAAATTAGAACAGGGCCAGGGATTTAGCTCAGTGGTTCCGCCGCCTGCTGTGCAAGTGCAAGGATCCAAATTCGATCCCTGGTACCAAAAAATAAAATAAAATAAATAAAAATAAAAATTAGAACATATTCCAATCTGAACAGAATATTTTGTGTTACTTATAGTATTTTAAAATTAAAATTATAAGCTGCAAAATAATTTAAAGGATTTCTTCTGCCTTATCCCATTTTTGTGTTCCTTGGATTCTCATTAATGCTTTTGATTCTTTTTTTCTTGCTATAGTTTGATTTTCACAGCTCCTCTCATTCAACAATCCTTTCTCTTTTCCATGTTTCAAGTGATCAGGTGACTTCAAAGCACCCCAAGATTCAAACACAAACTCTAAAAGATGAAAGAAAAACTTTAACTTGCCCTTGCTATGGCAACATTTTAGGTTGAGTTTTAAAACAAAGTGTATTCACATAGAAAAAAATATATATATATATGTAAATTACACTCCAGACTTCAACCTGTACAGAGCAAAATCTTGGACTCACTTTTCCAGAGGTTTTGGGAAAGAAGCTGGGATGTAGAGATTTAGAAGAAACAGTACATGCTTGAATAATCAGATGCCTGGAAATCAGAAGACCTGTATTGTAGCTTGTATTTCCAATCTTTCGTAGATCATCCATGTGCTCTGCACTTGAATGTGAAAAGAAGAGGTTACAGTAGATGACTTTTAAGATCCCTTACACCAGGGCTTCTCAGCAGCATCACTATTGACATTTCAGGACTGACTACACTGTCGGCAGGGGGAAGGGTAGGCTTTCCTGTGCTTTATAGGGTTTTAGAAACTCACTAGATAGACTGTGCACTAGATGTCAGTAGCTCCTCTTCTATTTCTCCCTCCCCACACAAATATGACAACCAAAAACATCTCCAGAGATTGCCAAATGTCCCAAATGTCCCAAGACATTGCTAAAATCCCTTCCAGTTGCAAATCATTGCCTTATAGCTTAATTCCATGACAACTACTATATTGCCAAGCAGCAATCTCATTGATTTTTTCCACATTTTTCCAGACAGCTTAATCTCTTGAGTATTTTTAAACAGTGCCTTACTCATATTATACATTCTCCAGGTTCTGCATTTCCCTAATTAAAAATGTAGGAACTAGTTTGTACACATACTACACTAAGTTGAAAAGTTGACCTCTAACCAGAGATGAAATAGATTACTCATTGAAAATATGTGGCAAAGGTTTCTCATTAAAAACGTAAGTTTATGAGTGGCAAAGGACTTTGGACTACAACATGTTTTATACTTATTTGTAATTATATAGAAGACTTTTTGCTTACTAATAGACTTCTTTTGTTTTTTCTTCTCCATATTCTCAAAATCACTCTTCTTCCAACTAATGTATGTAGTTTGGGGGAGGGGTAAATCTAATAACCGTTTTTGTTACATATTTTTTAATTCCATAAGAATAGAGGGCGAGGGGCCAGGGATTTTTCTCAGCAGGATGCTTGCTCCCTGCTTCACAAGCTCAAGGTCCCACCTTTGATCCCGGGTACCAAAGAACAAAAAAGAGATTAGAGGGCAAAGCATTTGGGGAGCACCTTGTAACTTTCACAATCTATGACCTAGCATGGCTACAGAAAGATAGCTTTGAGTGACTTGGTTTTTTTTAAATTTATTTTAATTGACCATTTACAGCATCTCTTGTGGCTTCACACCCTCCTATATTTTCTCTTGTTTACATCTTCATATCTCTATTATCTCACTCTACATTTCTGACAGTCTCCCAAATTTGCCCTACATACGACAGATGACACTTTCTTCATTGTCAATTCCATTATTACTTGCAAAGTATATGCACATCTTGTGAATGGGGGTAGAGAGAGTGATTAATTAGAGTAAATGTAATTGTAAACTTCTAAAAAAGCCCTCTCATCCTAAAATAATCCTCATTTTGCTAACAGATTAAACAAGGAGTTCAATTGGCTTAAGGTGTTTTAAGATGCAGATATCATTGGTCCTGTACACTTTTGGATAATCTCAGGTAAAGAGTTGTCACACTTTCATGAGTTAACCTATTGAGTCACTTCCTGAGAGATGAAACATGAGGACATCTAGTTTTTGTAGGAATTGTAAAAGAGTCAACATTAAAAGAAGAAGGAACATCCAATAAAAAGAGAGGCCTGTAGACATGAACGATAAACATTACTCACCTCACAATTTGTCTTATGGAATGTTCCAGAAAAAGCAGTCCAATTCTTTTAAAAGTTCAAAAGTGATCATTTTAACAATTCTGACTTGAATTAGTCATTCCAGAAAGATCTCTGAGAATACAGAAAAGTGATACTTTTGTTTTTTCCTATTTACATTAAAAATTAAGAGGGGAAAGAGGTAAGGAAGACCATTCTGGTTATTCAAATTATTCTTCAATAGATTCTGTAAAGTTATTTGTCAAGTATTTATCAGGTACTGAGGTGAATAGATGACTAATGTAGGTGTTTACCAAGATAGAAAATTAAGGTTTATAGCATAGCTACTTTTTAAATATTTTTGAATACTTCTTTCTTCCTTGCTGTATTGGAGGCAGTTCTCTGTATCTATAAAAATCACAGACCCATGTTTTCTGACTATTCATTCTCTAAACTTACTGTTTCAAAAAACTTCCATGTAACAAATTGAGATCTGACATTTTACAGAATTGGCCAGATTTGTTTTTTAATGTATCTTTGAGGATGTGATTCATGTACATAAATATTTGAAATGTATGAGCAGCATAACTAGAAATACCAAGTATATCCTTTTGAGAAAAAGCTTCAGTACCATAAAACCAAGAAATCATCCTAGCACGTTGTGCTTACTTTATCAGTAAGCTTTTATTTCGATTTGTCTTGTAGGTTAGGATAGAGGAGATCACACTCTGCTGTTTGATGGGTGAAAACATGATAGGATCTCTTTATATCTCATTTTTTTAGATTCTTTACAGACTAAAAGAAAGGCTTCAGCTTTCTTTGAGACAAGACAAAGAGAAAAACCAGGAGATCCACCTGTCACCCATCATCCTACAGCCAGCACAGCCTGAGGCAAAGACAGGCCACAGTATGGTCCAGCCTGATCAAGTGCCCAAGGTGCTGAACGTTGTTGTAGACCCTCAAGGCCGATGCACTCCTGAGATCAAAGCTACCACCTCTACCTCTGTCTGTCCTTCTCCTTTCAAAATGAAGCCCATAGGACTTCAGGAGAGGTAAGAGCTTTTCATGTTTCCACCTATAAGTTACATTTTATTTAAAGAGTATTCATCAATTAAGAAGGATGGAACTAGAAATGATTGATATAACTGAGTAGAATTGTTCACTACCAAACGTGGACCAGGAGGTAAGTGTTGCTTATCTCCCAAAAGTGTCTGTGTTAGAGGAAGTCTTAAAATATATCCAATTCTGTTAAACTGGTGTAGACCTAAACAAATTCTATCTTCAACTATAGGACAGTTTCTATCATATTTATTGAATGCTTATTTAAGGTCACTAGCTGTTTAAATATGTTATCTTTTTAATTGTCCTTAAACTCTGGTGTAGAGGTGCTAGGGATAAATACAGAGTGCTTCTTGCTAAAGTCTACGTTGTTTGAGGTAATGCAGGAGTCTGTATTACAAATTTTTTAAGTTTTCTCTCTGTTTCCTTTGACCACAGAAACATTAAATATTGAGATCTATGAAATTTTTGTTACCTTACCTACCACTCAGATATACTTATTCATGTGATGTACTTTGTACTGATAAATTTCCACTTAAATGAAGTCCAATGTAAAAAATGAAAATTCTTGATGAGGCTAATTTTTTGCTTTCCAAAAATGTAAAATGAAGTTTTCCATGCTGTTTCTTAAAATAAGTTTTATTTTTATATTTAAAATATTGCTTATATCATCTCCAACATTGTACATCAGGGTAGTAGAGTGATTAAGAAAGCTTTAAGGTACATACTGTATTTTCCCTATGTTTCCATTTCCTTTCATTGTTTTTTGTTCCTTGGGTTTTTTTAGATCACACATATACATTTTGATTCTATTTCCAATGATGTGTCATAATGCCTGATAGAAATAGCCATATGATTTGATGCTTTAAGAACTGCAAAAGACAAAATTGGTCATATGAAATTCACTAAAATCATTGCCAATGAACAATGAATGATGTGAAGACAAAGACTGGTTGCGGTGATCTCTAAATGTCCTTAATGGGCAAATGCTTTGACATTACACCAGAGGGAAAACAAAACAACCAAATCATTCTTCCTGCCTCCTCTTCAAATTACTTATTGGTTTCCTGATGGACTCACATGGACTTCCATGTGACTTTTTTTTTCTTGGATACCACGAAGTTGCTCTTGTTGATTCAATCTGAAAAGGGAGACAAGATAAACCTTTCTCCTGAGGCTAACTGGGAGTCATAAGAACTGGGCCTGAGACCCTGCTTTGCCTTGCTTGGATTGGATGGCCTCACATGCAAAAATAAGTCACTCATATAGTTTTTACTCCCTTCTTCTAAAAAATGAGGGGATAAAATTGACTTCTTAGCTTCCCCTCGATGCTTTCAGTCTTGGGAATTTATTTTTGCTTCAAAGAGAAACCTTGAGGGAGTCAGAGATCAGTGGCAAATGAAGAGCAGAGTAGCAGGAAGGGTCTGCACAGAGGCAGGTAATAGGGGATGTGTTATCTATAGAACATTTAAAGATCGTAATAAACTGACTAAAAGTCAGACAAGTTCAAATATTACCATGTACCACCAATTCTAAGCAAGGTCAGCATAAAATTGTCTAGGGGAATAGGTATTCCCGGTAACCTGTAAACCACTCCTGGGTATGTATAAATTTCAAGGGTCATAAGATTAAATATCCCTGTATTCATTTAATTTAAGTGAATGTTTGAGAAAGGGGAACACAGAGATGTTGTTTTACTCATCTTTGTCATTCACACAGGGACTCTAGCAAAGTATCTACTCAGTGTGTAATGGCTTCCCTGTCCCCTGATCTACAAATTTCCCTGAGTCCCCACTGACTACCTCCCACTTCCTTCCCACCTCAGAGCAGCAGAAAGCTTTTCTTCTCTCCATAGAGCTGCAGAAGGAATGCCTTCTCAACCCAAGAACTTTTTTCAACAATTTTTCTCCTCTATTTTCAACTTTAGTCTCTTTGCTAGTGCTATTCCCTCAGCCTAGAAACAATTTCTTTTTTCTGTTAAAGAAATCTCCTTAATTCTTTTCTCCATTTCCATTTTCAAATAAGCATCTTGAAACAACAGAGTGTATTTGTTGCCCCAGTGATTTTCAATCTTCCATCCTATTCCTTTCATGTGCTCTTACTAAGTTGTGAGTGGGTCCACCTACCCAACTCAAACCACATGCTGCATTTCTTTTCCCATCTAGCACTAATGCCCATACCCTCTTTTAACATCTCTCCTCCTTTGACCTTCAAGACATCATTTTCCTGCTTCTTCATTGGCTGACTTTAGCCTCCTATGCAGATATCTTTCTTCTTGCTTTCCCAGAGTTTTATCCTGCTTCCCTGCTTCCTGGGAATCCAACCACAGCACTTTTCATCTATTATTGAGCAGATGATTCCTGAGTGTCTTAGGTACTTTTTCTCATTACTGAGACAAAATACCAGAAAACCAAATTTAAAGGAGGAAAAGTTTATTTAGCTCACAGATTGCATAGGTTCCAGTTCATAGCTGGCTGGCTACGAAGCAGGGTGGCATGGTGGAGGGAGATTGCAGAGGAGAAACAGTTTAAGGTGGGACAAAGGCAGCAAAGCAGTGAAGTAGTGAAGAAGCAAAGCAGCAAGAGACCACAGCAGCCCTCTTTCTGTCCCTTATATTCTATCCAGCACTCACACCCAGGATGGGGACCCTTAATGTAGCATTGCACCATGAATCAACCCCAGTGTCACATCCTTAATCCCAATGTCACACACTCTAGATGCAGTCACCTCTGAAAAGCTCCACCTATGACCACATAAGGCTTTGGGGGACATCTAGATACAAGCTGTAACACTGAGGAAGTACCACAGCTCAAATATACCTCACTGTAGAGGTTTGGACCTATGTTCCTTCTCTGCTCTGGACATCTCCACCTTATCTCTTAAATACAACCAATTTAAAACATTCCTAAATAAACCTCAAAATATTCCTCGTCAAATCATTTGTCTTCTTTTTTTATTCTGATTCCCAGAAACACTGTAATATCTTCAACTCTTCCTCTTTCTTTATTCTCTGTCTCTTAGTAGAGCCAAAATTGTGAAGACCTGGCACTTTTCTCTGAATGTTGCCTTCTGTACAAACCCGACCTCACTGAGAACAAAGGCTCTCTTGTTTTTCCTAATCAGCCTTCCACTGATCCTTCTGCCTCAATGTTTTTCCTTCTCATTCCATTCTGCAGACATCTCAAGCAGTGGTTTTCTAAATTATATTTGAATGTTCTTCTATTTTGTGATTCCTCAGTGTTTCCACATTTCTTTCTGAACGACACTGATACAGTGCTGCCTCAGTACTCAAACACTTTTGTTTGAGCACAATTTAGTTTGTAAACAGAAGCATATGGCAAAATTTTGTTTTTGTTTGCAAACTTTGCATTGGGTGACAAACACGGCTGTGGCCATCTTTCCCACATAAACATGAATGTGGCCATCTTTTCCAGATTTGTGGAAAAAATTAAGTTTGTGAACCAAGGTATCATTATAATTGCTCTGTGTGGCACATGAAATCTTTTGTGATATGAACTTTCCCACCCTTTCTATACTCCTATTTCCTGTTAAGCACTCACCCACAACCGTCCTGCTACTTGGACATTTTTCCAGGTATTATGCCATACTTTTTACAACCTAGGAAGTCATACTTACCTAGAACCTGTCTTTCTTTTCTCTACTCTTATTTGCCCTTGAAAAATACCACCATTACAGTGAGCCTGAATCTGGGTTTACAAATTAAGGAAACAAGAAATATAGTTTTATTTTTCTATAACTCAAACTAAGCCTTTTTTCTAGGTCCCATTCCACCTAAATTGTAGGAACTTTACCTCAGCCCTTTTCAAACTTACTCTCCGCCTCTTTCCTGTGGCCCTGAGATTGTGTGTAAGGTTTTTGGGGTTTTTTTGTATTGAATTCTTTTATTGGTACATTGTAGGTATACAACACAATTACAATTCTCACTGGGAATTGTACCTTTACATAATGCATCTTGGATCTTATTTTTCCCCATTCCTAGCCCTCCCTTCACACCCTCCACCCTTCCCTATTTACAAAGACTTTATTTCCATTTTTTCCATTTCTCATCATTTTTCCTTGCCCTTCTTTCCTTTCCCCTGCCCCTCCCAGTACCCCTACCCCTTTGGACCTTTTCTTCTTATTTCACATTATCGATTATTCATTCTAATAATTGGTACATTTTAGGTATACAATATAATGACATTCATCATTGGAAATTTGCACCTTTACATAATCTCCCTTGGTTCTTATTTTTCACCCTTGCCCAGCCCTCCCTTCAACCCCTCCAGTCCTCCCTATTTACAAAGATTTTGTTCCTATTTTTCCATTTTCTCATATTAATCCCATTCCCTTCTATCCTTTCCCCTAGCCCTCCCACTTCCTTCCCCTTTGCCCTTTTTCTTCCTATTTCACATTACCTATTATACATTTAGTCCTTATTTACACTTTCAGTTTCTCACACCAGAGAAACTATTCGGTATTTACACATGTGGGTCCTATTTATTTCACTTAAGAGTATTGCCTCAATGTGCATCCACTTAGCTATAAATGTCTCTAATTTCTCATTTTTTATGGCTGAGTAGTATTCAGTTTTATAAAAAAAAACCACATTTTCTTTATCCAGTCTCCAGTTGATGGGCATTTGGGCTGTTTCCAAGTTTTAGCTATTACAAACTTCACTGCTATGAACATGGGTGCACATATATCACTGTGGTATGATTCTTTTAATTCTTTGGGGTAGATCCCCAGCAGTGGAATAGCGGGGTCAAATGGGACTTCTAGTCCTAGTTCTTTGAGGTATCTCCATACTGATTTCCACAGTGGTTGCACCAGTCCACACTCCCACCAGCAGTGGAGCAGGGTTCCTCTTTCCCCACAGCCCCACCAGCATTTGTTATTGGTTGATTTCATAATAGCAGCCATTCTTTCTGGAGTGAAGTGGAATCTCAGCGTCGTTTTCATTTGCATCTCTCGAATGACCAGTGATGTTGAATATTTTTTTTCATGTATTTATTTGCTATTTCTACTTCTTTGTCTGAGAAATGTCTGTTCATTTCAGATGCCCATTTTCAGATTCAGTCTTTATATTTGGGAGGTCTGATCTTTTTAAGTTCTTTATAGATTCAAGATAGTAGACCTTTGTCTGAGGAAGAGCAGGTGAAGATTTTTTCCCACATTGTGGGTTGTCTCTTCACACTGCTGGTGGTTTCTCTTGCTGTGCAGAAGCCTTTTAATAAGAAGAGATCCCATTTGTTGATTGTTTGTGCTAGTTCATGGGCAAAGGAGGTTTTGTTCATAAAATCTTTTCCTACACTGATGTCTTCAAGGGTTCTACCTAACCTCTGTTCCAATTGGTTCAGAGTTTCTATTTTAATATTTAGATCTTTAATCCATTTTGATTTTAGTTTAGTGCATGGTGAGAGATACAGGTCTAGTTTTAATCTTTGGCAAGGTGAAGCCCAGTTTTTCCAGCACCATTTATTAAAGGGGCTATCTTTCCTCCAGTGAGGGTGTTTGGCACCTTTGTCAAAGATGAGATGGCCGAGTGTGTCTGGTGTTGTTTCTGCATCTTCTAATCTGTTACACTGGTCCTCAAGTCTGTTTCTTTACCAGTACCATGCTGTTTTTATCACAGTAGCTTTGTAGTAGAGTTGCAGGTTGGGGATTGTGATACCCCCTGCCATGTCTCTGTTACCTAGAATTGCTTTTGCTATTCTGGGTCTCTTCTTGTTCCAAATGAATTTTTTTATTATTTTTTCAAGGTCTATGAAGTATGCTGGTGGGATCTCAATTGGAATTGCATTAAATCTATAGAGCAGTTTTGGAAGTATGACCATTTTCACTATATTAATCCTTCCTACCCAGGAACAGGGGACGTCTGTCCATTTTCTGATATCATCTTCAATCTCTCTTTTCAGAGTGCCATAGTTTTCAGAGAAGAGGTCTTTGATTTCTTTCTTTAGGTTGATTCCTAGGTATTTCAGTTTTTTAGATGCTATTGTAAAAGGAATTGTTCACCCTATTTCTCTCTCAGTGAGTCTGTTGTTCATGTAGAGGAAAGCTATTGATTTTTGTGTGTTGACCTTGCAACCAGCTACTTGACTGAATTTAGTTATTAAGTCTAGAAGACTTTTGGTGGAGTTCTTGGGGTCTTCTATATAGAGTATCATGTCATCTGCAAAAAATGACAATTTAGGGCTGAGGATTTAGCTCAGTGGTTCTGGCGCCTGCCTCGCAAGCGCAAGGTCCCAAGTTCGATCCCCGGTACAAAAAAAAAAAAAAAAAAAAATGACAATTTGACTTTTTCATTTCCTATCTTTATTCCTTTTATTTCTTTCTCTTGTCTAATTGCCGTGGCTAATGTTTCCAGAACTATACTGAACAAGAGTGGTGATAGTGAACATCCTTGCCTTGTTCCTGATTTTAGTGTGAAGGATTTCAGTTTTTGACCATTTAGTATGATATTGGTTGTTGGTTTTTCATAGATGGCTTCTATCAGTTTGAGGTAGAGACCATCTATTCCAATTTTTTGTAGGGTTTTTATCATAAATGCATGAGGGATTTTGTCAAATGCTTTTTCTGTGTCTATGGAGATAATCATATGGTTTTTGTCCTTGGCTCTATTGATATAGTGTATTACATTGATTGATTTTCATATATTGAAACATCCCTGCATCCCTGAGATGATTCCCACTTGATCAGGGTGTATGATCTTCCTGATGATCTTCTGCATTCTGTTTGCCATTACCTTATTAAGGATTTTTTCATCTATGTTCATTAGTGAGATTGTCCTATAGTTCTCTTTTTCAGTTGGGTCTTTCTCTGCTTTGGGGATCAAGGTGATGCTTGCTTCCAGGAATGAATTTGGGAGTATTGCTTCCCTTTCAATTTCATTGAAGAGTTTAAACAGTAGTGGAAACAGGTCCTCTCTGAATGTCTTATAGAATTCAGCAGTGAAGCCATCAGGGCATGGGCTTTTCTTAGTTGATAAGTTTTTAATTACATTTTCAATTTCTTTGGTTGATATTGGGTTGTTCAGAATTTTTAGGTCTTCTTTGTTCAACTTTGGTAATTCATACATATCTAGGAATCTGTCCATTTCTTCTGTGTTGTCCATCTTATTGGCATATAGGTTCTGGAAATAGGTATTGATGATCCTCTGGATTTCTGCTGGGTCTGTTGTAATTTCACCCTTTTCATTCCTAATTGCATGGATTTGGGCCTTTTCTTTCCTTTTTCTGACAAGGTTGGCTAAAGGTTTGTCAATTTTGTTGATTCTTTCGAAGAACCAACTCTTGGCTTCATTGATTTTTTGTATTGTTCTCTTAGTCTCCATTGCATTGATTTCTCCTCTGATCTTTATAATTTCCTCCCTTGTATGAGCTTTGGGGTTGTCCTGCTCTTCTTTTTCTAGAAGCTTGAGGTTCAGCATCAGGCTGTTTAATTGGGCTCATTCTGTTTTCCTAATATGTGTATTCACTGCTATGAATTTCCCTCGTAAGACTGCTTTCATTGTGTCCCATAGATTCTGATATGTTGTATTGTCATTGTCATTTAATTGAAGGAACTGTCTGATTTCTTCTTTAATTTCCTCTGTGACCCATTGGTTATTCAGAAGTGTGTTGTTCAATTTCCATGTGTTTATGAAATTTTTTTAGTTTCTTTTGCTATGGATCTCCAATTTCATCGCACTATGGTCTGATGGTCTGATAATATAGAGGGGATAACTTCAATTCCTTTGCACTTACTTAAACATGTTCTATGTGTGAATATGTGGTCTATTTTGGAGAATGACCCATGTGCATCTGAGAAAAATGTGTATTCTGATTTTGTGGGGTGGAAGACTCTGTAAACATCTGTTAAGTTCATTTGTTTAAGAGTTCGGTTGAGTTCTAGTATTTCATTACTTATTTTTAGTCTAGTTGATCTATCTATTTGTGATAGTGGGATGTTGAGGTCCCCCACTACAATTGTATTAGTGCATATATGGCTTTTCATGTCCATTAGTATTTGTTTTATATAGTTGGGTGCACTAGTGTTTGGTGCATATTTATGATTGTCATCTCTTCCTCTTGGATTGTTCCCTTTACAAGGATGTAGTGTCCTTCTTCATCTCTCTTAATCAGTGTTGGTTTGAAATCTACTTGATCTGCAAAGAGGATAGCTACTCCTGCTTTTTGGGGGTTCCTGTCACATGGAGTATTGTTTTCCACTCTTTAACTTTCAGTCTATGAGTTTCCTTTTGAATTAAGTGTGTTTCTTGTATGCAGCATATTGTTGGATTTTGCTTCTTGACCCATTCTGCCAGGCCATTTCTTTTGATTGGTGAATTGAGACCATGAACGTTGATGGTTATACCTGAAACGTATTGACTTGTCATTGCCATGACTTTTTCTTTTTGTTAGGTTCTCGCCCTTTACATTTAATTTCTTGTCATGCCAGATGGGTTCATTCTGCTTTGCTTCCTGGGGTTGTGATCCTCAATGTCAGTTCCTAGGATATTGTGTAAAATTCTTGGGAGTGCTGGTTTGGTATTCACGAAGTTCCTAAGGTGCTCTTTGTCTTGAAAGTATCTTATTTCTCCATCCATTTTGAAAGATAGTTTTGCAGGGTACATCAATCTGGGTTGGAGGCTGTTTCCTTTTAGGGCTAGGAATATGTCACTCCAAGCTCTTCTTGCTTTGATGATTTGTGTTGAGAAGTCTGCTGTGATTCTGATGGCCTTCCCTTTGTATGTGATTTGTTTCTTTTCTCTGACTGCTTGTAGAACTTTGTTCTTCTGTTGAGTTTCTGGAATCTTAGCAATTATATGCCTATGTGTAGATTGTTTTTGATCAAGGCTATTTGGAGTCTTATATGCCTCACTTATCTGTATGTCAAGCTCTTTTCCCCTGCTTGGGAAGTTTTCTGCCATTATTTCTGTGAAGAGATTTTTTTATGTCATCTCCACTCTCTCCTGTTTCTTCATTGAGCCCAATCAGTCTTATGTTATTCTTCTTTGCATCATCTAGCAGATGCTGGATTGATTTCTCATGTTCCATTATAATTTTGAAGCAATTTTTCTTTTCCTGGTCACTAATTGCAGTCTTATCTTCTATATCTGAAATTCTGTCCTCACATTGGCTCATTCTGCTGTGTAGACTTTCAATGGAGTTTTTCATGTCCTGGAAATCTATTTGCATCTGTTTTATGGATTCCATTTGTTTCTTATGTTGGGATTCCATCATGTTCCTCAGCTCCTCTCTAGATTTATTAATCATGTCTTGCACTAGGGGCACAATTTCTCCTGTTATCTGAGAAATTATTTCTGATTTCATTTTTTCCAGATCCCCTTTTGTTGCCAGTTCAGTGGGTCCAGGTGGTTGAGTATCAGAGTGTTCCATCTCATTTCCCTTTGGGGTTGCTGTGGGTGATCTGGAAGTCTGGTTTTGAGACTTATTTATGTGTTTTCTCATTTCTAATGGAGCGGGGGGCTGTTAGTGCCTGCATGGATTACCTCCTCTGAGCTGGGTGAGGTGGGACAGGGGCTGGGAGCAGTGGTAGGGATGGTGACCCAAAAGCCCTTTCCTGTGGGCTGGGAGCAGTGGGAGGGTTGGTAGCTGGGAAGCCCCTTCCTCTGGACCAGGAGCAGTGGGATGGCAGCTCAGAAGCCCCTTCCTCTGGGCCAGGAGCAGTGGGACAGAAGGTGGCCCAAAAGCCCTTTCCTCTGGGCTGAGAACAGCGGGAGGGATGGTGACCAGGAAGCCCCTTCCTCTGGACCAGGAGCAGTGGGATGATGGCTCAGAAGCCCGTACCTCTGGGCAGGGAACAGCGGGACTCAGTACCTTGGTCTGGTGGTCTGGTGTCCTCTGTGTCTTTGTAGTGTGGAACCAGGTGTCTGCCTGTCTACAGCGGGGTGATTCGGTGTCTTCTGCATGACTCAGGACCTCAGTAGGGGGTGCCTGTGTGTAAGTTTTGAGGGGACTTCCTCAAGAGAAATAGCAGGGGTCTTTATCTGCTTTCGTGCTATTTGTCCAAACTATCATGTGTTACCAAGTCCATTATATCCTCAATCCTCACAATCCATTCAGAACACTTGTTACCAAGTTGTTCCTTATTGCTATTCATACAGCCCCTCTGTTACTAGCAGTTGCTTCTTTCCCTCTCTCTTTCCCTCTTTTGGCCATGTCCAGTCTACTCTTAGAAACACAGATTATCTCATTGCTCTACCACAAATGGAGACAAAGAAAACTCTGTGCATGTCCAAGAATCCATACCCCTGAAACACCATCCAGACACTTTTTCTCATGACTCTACCAAGGATCAATGTTCTCTTGCTGAAGGTCTCCCATTTACCCAGGGGTTAGCGATGAAGGACAGGGTCTCACTGGTACCTGTACTCTCAAAGAAGCCACTCTAACACTTCTGCCTCCCCTTAATCCATGGACTCTTTCTCAGGCTTTATGAACAGAAAACCCTGCTGCTGCTTATTTCACGTTCTACCTCATCTGACATCCACACATTGAGACACACAGGTCCTTCCACTAAGAGCCTGACCCTTAGAACCCAAAGCCCAAAACTGGATTCAAATTTCCCCGCCTTCTACTTTCACATTCCTTCCCCAAAGCAATAAAACACCAAACAGGATGACAGTCTGAAGACATGGAAGGTCTAAAGGTGAATGGCTGGACTGAATAGGAAGAGAAACTCAGCCACTGTTTCCTGTTGAAGCTGTTCCTGGGCTCCGTGCCCCTCCTTTCATTTTCCTTCCAGCCCAACACTGATTTAGCGACTCCTCTTTTGCTGACTTCTGTTTTAGTCCCATAACCCTGTGTTCATACAGTATCTATAGGACTTCTTGGGTGTATTGTAAATTTTGGTTTATTGATCTGTCTTAGCCAATAGATTCTGAACTTCTTGAGAACACATATTTGCTTTAGTACTCTCTTTATCTCTGGTATATAGAATAAAATCCTTGGAAAGCAGGAGCTCTTGGAAATGAGTAAATGAATGAATTACTCATAAGTAATTCTTAGGTCAATTTCCAGTAGCTATAGGGAAACACTTTGCTTATTCCACCATCTTTTCCTCTTCTATTCTCACTCCTATTTTTCTGCCACAATTCCCTGCCAACAGGACATAGTGAAGAATTTTAAGAGTGATAAAATAGTAAAGATCAAGTGTGCTATGTAGTCAAAAAACTTTTCTGAAGTGTTAAGCCCTAAATTTTTATGCTTCTGTATTTTAATAGTGCCTCTTAAACAGCCTCATGCTTAAATTGCCACTTCTTGGTCCTGGAGTGATTATCTCACTTATTGCATAAAATGACACTATGATATCACAAAGACTGAAAAATGAAACTATAATATCACAAAGACTACAAAATGATCCAATGGTCCCAAAAGTGTTTTGGGTTATGGTATACAACTCTCTCATCCCTGATGGGAAGACTCTATTACCTGGACATTATTAATAATAAAAGATAATTTTAAAATTAAAATATAGGTAAAAGAAAATATAGAGACTAAATTTATGTGCTTAACTGAACAAAAGATATACCTTAAAATTATGAAGATTGAAGATTCTTAAAAATAAAGACACAATAGCTTTCTCTTCTTTTTTCTGTGTCCAATTAGTTATCTAACCCTACTGATTATTGGTCCTCTACTGCTCTGATTATTGATTATCTTTCTATGATCATCACCTGGGCATGCTTTTCATCACTTTATGGTTGAATTGTTTTATCTACTAATTATAAAAATGATATCAGGAGTAACATATTATATATTTCACATATATTATTTTATTTCATCTTATCTGTCTGCATCTAATTCTTTTTCCTCTTTCAATTCATGCTGCATATTCTACATGTCTACCTTTCTATAACAGTACCTATGTTATCTTACTTTGCTGTGCAAAAGTCCTTCCTAGCTCCCCTTTGCCTAAAGGACAAGGCCTAGACCATCTTTATGAGTCTGAGAGGTTCTATACTATCTGGTCCTGATGATTCTAACTCTATTTGCCTTTAAGTCCCCAAATAAATCTTGTATCCCATCCACTTTGTTCTCATCCCTATTTTCCTCAATGTCCTGCATGCATGCCCTCATTTGCCCATTTGCTCACTGATTCTTCTACTTCCCTCTATCTATATATGTCCAGTCTCCAAAACCCAGCATAAAACTTCCTCTGATTGATCGTGTAGCTCATCCATCCCCACAGAGATTTATAACACTTCTAAGTTCATATATATACCACTATCTAGTGGTGATTTGATTTTTAAAAACCATTCACAAAAAGACTGAAACTGGTTCTCAAGTGGTTTGGCCTGTTTCTTAGCCAGATTGTAAGAATCCTAAAGATAAATCCTATGGCACAAGACACTCATGTCTGCCATAGTTTCTGCAATTATGGTTCATAATAAACACTGGAAAAGTATTATGAAGTTAATTAGTTTTCTTTTGTATCTTGGGATCTCATATTTTTGTATTTATATATTAATTGGTACATTTTAGGTGTACAATACATTTACATTTATCATTGGGTGTTTGTACCTGAACATGATGTATCTTAGTTCTTATTTTTCCCCCATTACCTATGCACCCTTCACCCCCACCACCCTTCCCTATTTACATAGACTTTGTTTCCATTTTTTTCTTTCTCATAATTTTTCCTTTCCCTTCTTCCCTTTCCCCTTCCCCTCCCACCACCCCTACACCTTTGGACCTCTTCCCATTTCAAATTATCATATATTTTGAAAGAAACTTCTGTGAGAACAAGTAGCTTAATGATAAACTACAGAGCTGAGTCTCTGACATTTATTAAATAAGTGAGTCAGCAGATTAAGTCCTCTATAGTATAGTTTTCCCAATCTACAAAACAATATGTAATCCACCTTACTTCAAAGGATACTATAAAATAACAACTAATAAAAAATAGTATGAACCCTTTGAGAAAAGAAAAGAAATCTAGTATTATTATTGTTTTTGTTCTTTGACTCCATTTCACTAGTCTATATGTATTAGATCAGTTGTAATTTTGAAGTAAGAAAGTTGAAACATTTTTTCACTGAATTAATATAGTTGAACCTGCCATATGTCGTCATAAGAGATTTTTAGCTGTCAGTTGAATTTTAATTTTTTATCCAATGTGAAATTGTACTCATTTATTATAATTTTATATATGTGTATGTATTTATATATTGGACATTAACAATATGAAGTTAATCTCAACTAGTCTAACAAATAAATTCATTTCCTTTTAATGAGTCCAAAAATTGGAGAAATAGATTCAAATGCCCCATAACTACTGTGTGTATAACTTGGAAACCATCTGTTCACCTCAAATGAGAAGAATAGCATGCATTTCACTTAGATCTTGAGACAGTTAAGTCAGATGATAAGTGTCATGTGACTAGTGCAGCACAAGGCCATAATTAGCTCTCATTCCCCCCTCTCTCTTGTCCAACCTTTGTCCTTTACAAATCCTCCACTTGTTATTCTTGGGGAAATGGTGTGTAGGCTGGGTTCCAAATGCCCAGAAAACAAGAAATCACAACCAGGATCTAGAACTAGAAAACTGGAGTATAGAACTAGAAAAAATAACAGCCTACTTATGGAAAAGAAATCAACAGGAAAATGGGCATGTTCACATTATTCTCTCAGTTTTCTCTCTTGATTTAGAAGTAAAAACTGAGCAAGGATAGTTAGGAAACTATCCAGAAAAGAAGAGTTACTCATTGTAATGAGTTAAAATTCTCAGTCCTAACTTAATTTTTCAGTAGTCAGTTAGTGGGCTGGCAGGAATATGGAATTAATGGGAGGTTTCTTCTACCACCAAGCCCCCAAGCATTGCCAATACCCAATAAGTAAAACTTTCTCCAACTTTTCTTAAATTGTGCCATAATGTAATTTACGTGATGTCCATAAGTACTGTATAAATGATACAATGTTCGGGTACATGAGTCCAGAGGTTTTCTTAAAGGTTGCAACCTGGTTGAGCCTGAGAGATTTCTACCAGAGCTAGAAATAAGTCTGCAATGGCACAAGCAATGAATAGATGACCCTTGCCAACAAAATGTTCAGTGTTCTACAACCAAACGTAAAGCTTGTTTATTACACTTTCCTCCTGACAAGGTGAAAAGTCCTAACTTCTGTCCCCTGCTCCCCCTGGTGGAAATACATTTTGACACTCAAAAACAATTTTTTAATCTGTTAACTCTTTTTTTGAAAAAATAAGTATGTGTTTGCAGCACCCAATGATTACATTCCTCATGGGGAGTGGGCACATGCACACAACACATTTCAATTATCTTTTGTTTAAATCTCCTTTCCTCCCCTCCTTTCTTCTACCTCTTGGTCCCCCTCCCACCTACAAAAGATCCATTTCCCTACCTCTCACCATCCATCACCCACTTTGTTCCCTATTTACCTTTTGTGCCAGCCACACTAGAGAAACTATGGATATACATGGGAAAATGTTCAAAGTCTCTAGCCATTACAAAAATGCAAATTAAAACAGCACTGAGATTTTGCCTTACTCCAGGAAGAATGGCTACAATTAAGAATAAAATAATAGCAAATGCTGGCAAGGCTGTGGGGAAAAGGAAACCCTTATACATTCTTGGTGGGAGTGTAAACTAGTACAACCACTATGGAAATCAGTATGGAGATCCCTTACAAAACTAAAATTAGAAATTCCATTCAATTTAGCTATTTCCCTTATAGGCATCTTCCCCAAAAAGTTAAAGACATCATGTTACAGATTATAAGCATTCCCTTGTTCATAGCAGTACAACTCATAATAGCTACATCTTGGAAGCAACCTAAATGTCCATCAGGAGATGAATGAATCAAAAATGTTTAATTTTAAAAAGTCTTCCTTCATCTTTCACTAATCTCCCTTTTGGAGATTTGAACAATTGATGAGTATGACTGAATTTCAGAGCATAAAGTACATAAAAATACTCTGGAAAATAAAGTCTATACTCACTAAATAAACCTATCAATGAAAATGGAGTCAACACTCTCATTTTCTGGCAAATAAAACTGAGGCCCAGAATCTTCTCTGAGGTCTTAGGTGAGGATTTTTAAAAGCATAGCCTGAGATAAGAATTCTTGTCCAGATAATTTATTGGGGGATGCTCTCCGGAGAAGTCTTTAAGGAAAGTGAGGGAAGCCAAAGAGAAAAAAGAACACAGAGAGGTGGTTTCTGCTGCATCTGCTCTCAATCTGATCACAAGGGGAGCTCTGGAGCAGGAATGGCACTCATGGACAGTTGTCCTACCTGGAAGGAGATGGGCCTGGACATCTGTGCTCATGCCAGCAGACTATCAACTTGGAACCACCAGGAGGTGGTAGAGACATAACTGTCTAGGCACCTCTGAACCAGGCAACTCCCATAGCTGAGGATGAGTCTCCAGAGAAGTAGCATCTGGGCTCCCAAAACAGCCAATGCTCCCTGCAGTGGGGAAGAGAAGACAGGGCAGCAGCCTGGTGAAGGTGATCTGGATGAGCCACCAACAGCCTCACTATGTTTGCCAAAGGTTACCACACTGGTTACAGCAGAGCTCAGCTGATACTCCAGTTTCCTTTGATCTTTCCCTGCCATTGTATACATGCCACATAGCCTCCTTCACATAATCGCCATTTACCATTTATTCTATTGGACCAAGGCACCAGTGAGCACAGTCTATCAGTGTAACTCATTTGCTCTACCTGGCATGTGAGAGATCATGGCATAACACATACCAAAAACCATTCACAAGTCAGTCCTCTTTAAATTCCAAATAACATCAATAAAAATAAATAATTCAATAAGACTTACTAATCCTTTATAGTGTCATCTCATTTTATCCTCACAAGTAAGGGAATTAATGCTCAGAGCATTTGAGTTACTGTCCAAATAACTTAATCCATTCCTGGGAATGTGAGTGTGATAAATAGAATCTAAACCAAAACAGTGTGGCTCCAGAAAACATGTTTCTAAGAAATACTATATTGCCATCCTTAGGGGAAAAGGAACAGGCCGCACCTACATTCCAAGGAAAATAGAGAGGAAAATAAATTAGAAATCATTATATTGAGCAAGAAGGTATATTATGGAGCTTCACATTATTGCTCTTCCTGGCAAATTTCGTACTTGGTTTTCAGAATACAAATCAAGCAAAATGAAATTTGGGGAGGGAGATTCCAAATGCTCAAGATACATAACCATTTTGTTGCCTCTCTAGGAGCTCACTGTTTTCTTCCTTACTCCAGTTGTTCCCATTCTAGAGTCTGACAAAGGGACAAAGATGGTGATGCAGATGAATATAGTAAAGAAGCTCAAATGAAAGGGAGCTATGAGACAATAACCCAGGACATTTAAGTCAAAAATGTTCTTAGAGGATGAGGAGGGGTTCTTATGTTGGTCAAACTCTCTGGATAATCATTCACTGCAGTTTACTCTGTGTGGCAGACAGTAGGCATGGGAGAAATAGCAGATAAGGCAGATGCTAGTGCCTCTCCTCCCTGCTGCTACCTATGCACAGTGTTGGACTAGAATGGCATGCACTGCCCCCTAACCTATAGGACACTAACCTACCCTATGCCAACCTCTCTGCTTAGATGAACTCATATGATAGTCACAGCATCCCTGGAGGCTGGGCAAGAAGGCCTTCCCTTGTTCCCTTCTTGCCAGTGAGCTAACAGAAACCTAGATAGATTAAATAACCTGGTAACATCACAAAAAAATACTGAGTTTGAAATTCCAATCTACAAGAGACTGGCTACAAAATCTGCCCATGACCACTCTAGTCTACCTTCTCCTAGATGGTACATGTGATGTACTTTAGCTTCCTATTATTTTTTATAATTATATTCTTATGAGGGTTATTCTTGAGCCCTTCTTTGACGGTAAACATCAAGCTGCTTTCCTCTTTATTTGTAAGATAGACATAATTGCATTTTTATGTGAGTGAGTTGAGGTTCTGAAGGGTTAGAAAGCAATTTGTAGAAGAATTCTTTATTCTTTAAAAATATAAAAATAAAAAACCTGGGATTTAAAACGGAGGCAAAAAATTGTGTAATCTAAAAAGTAATTGCAAGGTATGAGACATAATATAACAATTACAAAAGAAGTGACAGTAGATACAACTCAAGAAGAGTAGAACAGGGACCAAGATATATTTATAAAGAATTAAAAATGAGAAGTTTTGCTTAAAAAGTGGGCATCACTTATCAGCAAGCACAGACCCAGCTTCTCCCCGAGCACAGCCTGAAATGTGTGAGCTTTTGTGGCTGGGTAAGTCTGGTGAGGGTGGAACTGGAGCATTCCATTAGCCCTCACGATAGTGGCTCTTCCACTCCCCACCTTCCCTTCCCCTGTGTGTGGTGTCCTGGCAGAATGATGGGAGGGAGTCCCACTGGATCCTGTCCCTGCTGGAGCTGCCTCCAAGCCATCCATCATGCAGGCTGCCTTGTCCTTAGATACAAGCAGAAAGGGCTTCTCAGCACTTTGATTCCCACCCAACCTTACACACACACTAACTTGCAGTCTGATCCTGGATACTGGCTGCCAGCTTTACCAGGTGGGCTCCATTCCCACACACACTGTGAGGGCCAAGTCCAGTCACGGTGGGAACTCTTCACACCGTTCTTGTCCTGGCCCTTGTCCTGAAGAGGTGATTGTGGTACAATTTTTTGAGATTCCTCTTTGCTGATTTCTTTACACATGATGGAATTAAACTTTCACTTTGGAGACTACTAAATGCAGTGTTTTGTAAAGTGAGCAGGGACCGCGCTCCAGATCTTGATGTACAGGTTGACAGAATTAGGTGAAATGGCCTGTTTTGTGGAAGCATTTTAATCAGGGCAGGGACAGACAATTCCCAGTGTAAGCTTGGCTTCCTATTTTGAGAAACCACATCTGAATCTTAGGCAGTGTGTCAGGAGGTTTTACCTTGCAAGATTTTGCCCCTGAGGAGTTATTTGAAATGTGCCATAAAGCTATGGCTCCGGATCCCACTGTGCATTTTATGGACTGCTTGACCATTGTTTTCCTACCCAGGAACACTATTCTACTCTTACTAAGTTTTCCCAGGTATTGGTACATGACCTCTACATAGGAGAACAGTGAACAGTCACATACACTAACATAGGTAACTCAACCAAAATTAAGTTATTTTTCAATTGATTGTTTCTTTTGTATGCATATTACATACTTTAAAGTGCTATTCTCATTTAGCAATACATCATAATTACTTGGGTGTAATTTAAACATAGAGGGGTGCTATGTTCTCAGATTTGGCCTAAATGAAGTCCTTGATTGTAGAACAGGGAAATAGAGCCTCCTAGTGGAGAACTGTATGTTGACACAGTTGTTAGTTAATCTCACCTAAAGGAAAGAAAACTGAATCTTGCTTTTACAAAAAGAAAAATAATAAAGTAATGACTTCAGTGTCCTCTCTGGCAGGTAAGGAATAATCTCTTTTGGAAGGCATATTTTTTTAAAAATCGGGTCTTAATGTAATAGTGAAAGAGCTGTCACTTGAGAAATGACAGATTGGTGTGTACATTTTCAAATATAATATGCTTTCTCGATATGCTTGACATTCCCTTTTTCATTGAATCCACAAGTGATTTTTAAATGTGTCAAATAAAATGATTACTGCCTAATAATATTTTGTAATGTGTAAATCCATTTTTTAAGAGCCCCTTGCCCAAACGGAATTTTAAATACCAGCTTTGCTGATTCTTCCCTTTTCTAAGCCCTTCCTATTCTGCCTGGTTTAAGGTCCATATCCCTCATTTTCCTTCCAGATCTTGATGTTCCCACATGTTGGTATCTATAGTACAGTGTGTGACACATATAACATACTCCCTAAATATTTGTTAGACTTCCATATGAAAAAAGCAACAAATTCTTTAGCATTAGATTAGTTGCATAGTAAGAAATACTTCTTGTAAAAATATAGCCAATCCCCTCATCTCCCTTTCCCCACAGACAGAATCCTTGGCATTGGCAGGTGGTCGCTCTTCATTAGCTGCCATGAATGGACAGTCCTAGTGCTGCTCTCCCTGCATGTCCTGCAAAATATCATCCCTGCCCCTCAGAACTGTAAGGAGAGTTTGTAAAAAAAAAAAAAACAATCCCTTGCTCTGAATATGTTTTTATGAATAATTACTTTCATTCTAGTTATCTTTTATTTGCTGTTATGGCTCCTATATTAGCAATATTGCTACTAAGCCCCTAATTCTGAGGAGTATTCTTTTCCTAATAGAATCCTTGGGTAGAATAAGGACCCTAAGCAACAAGTTGGAATTTTAAACCCACTTTAATCAATAGAGAGAGCAAAAATCATCACATTCCAAAGGATATATGGGCTTGAATGCACTAAAAGTGTGGCAAAGGCTTACTTCACCTGGAAGAATGCATCTCAGATGAGGATCCTAGGTCACTCTGATCTCTGACGGACCCTCAGCAGTATGCAAAAATCTCCTTTCCCTTCAGCTTTCTTTCTCATTAACCAATGTAGCTTTTCCAAATCAGTATTCTCTCCTTAAATCTTAAATGTCCTTCTTCTCCTCCGTATTTTGAAAACCTCTTGGAATTGACTAACTCTGCACCACCTTCCTTGATCCCTCAAATGCTTTTGCATGTACACGCACACACACACTCACACGCACACGCACATGCGCATGGAGAGAGGGGAGCCCTCCCAGCCCATGTCTTCATTTTCCTTTTCCTAGTTCTACACTCACAGTAGAGGCTCTTCACGCCGTGGCTGTACTCTCATGAATAAGGCTACTATTATTCACTCTTTGTATATTGCCTGAATGATACATTCCCCATACTCACCAGAGTTACCCTTGTTACTCACCTCTTTCAGCTTGAAATATGCTGTGTTAGAAAGCCTGAGGACTGGGGGAAACTCTCACTGGTCACCTCATTCTCAGGTGCCTAAATTCTCCAGGCACTTTCTGTGACCAATGGGTTTTTAAGGTCCACGTGGCCTCTCTGTATTTGTCTAAGGTATAATAAGTCTTAAAGAATTCAAAAGACACTATCTTGAACCTGTTTTCACCACACAGATATTCATCAAGACACTCAGACAAGGAAAATCACATAGATAAAAGACTATATTTGTAAAGAAGAACTCTAGAGAGGTCTCAGATTAGGAGAATGGAGGTTTCACCAGGTGAGACATGAAGTCCTCATCTTCCAACATTCTATAGACTTTGTATGGGCCAATGATCTTTATCTTTACTTTCCCATCTATTAAAGTTCCAATAATCTTTTATAAATTAATCACAAAAGTTTTGCAGGGGAAATTTCCTTCTACCCCACTTCTTTACCAGGTAATCTTTATCATTTTGACCACTGTGATGATGGCCTGATTTGCCATCACTGTTCTGTAGAAGACTTTACTGTAATTCTTAAGTTTGATTTTGAAGTGCATTCTCTCAACTCTAACAATGTATTATTGCCCACTCTACTCTCATAATTCATGAAGAGTTAAAAGTACTGAGGGCAGAAATTAATTGAAAAACATATCGACAATGGAACAGTTTCTGTGCTGCAAATTTACTTCCTGTTAAATGAATGAGAATTAGAGAGAGTAAATGATAAACCACTATGAATGTATGAGGTATAGGGAGGACAGATCTTAAGTACTGTATTTTGTTACTGGAGCAAACAATGCAAAAGTCTATTGGATGGATATTTTAGAAGTGTGTGTACAGAGATACTATCAGAGTGATACTTTTTATTTAAATGTAAAATCCTTGAGAGCAGTGAAAGAATGAAAAACATGCTTAGTTAATATTTAAGAAATGATGGTCCAGACTCCTAATTTTCAATTTAAGTAATTCTTCCACACGTGACCTGTAGAGGGCACACTGAAACAACAGTATGACAAAAAAGTAAATACTGAGGCAGCAATTTCCAAGCATGGTTTTACATCATAAAGTGATTCCAGTGAAGGTTGAGAAGGCTGTCTCAAAAAATCTTTTGTGTATTGTCAATAACAGTCTCTGGAAATATTATTTTTAGTTGTTATATATCACTCAATATTTTTATGCCCTCATGGTATCACAAAACTCAATGACATTAGAATGTCAAGATCTTCAAAATAATAATAAGTAAAATAATTGAGACATGTCTTAAATATGATTATTTGACCTCCACGTGTTTTTTTCTAAACCATTATTATTCCTCATAAAATACTAAACTGTGCAAATTAGTATACTAAATTGTAAGGTCTTTGGGGTAAGGACTATGTATGTTAGTTTTTTATTGCCATGTCTGTGTACTTTTATTGTCTACCTTTTATTACCTGATGTGCATTAGACCTTAATAAACAGTTTCTCCCTTCCCCCATTCCCACTCACTGATGGTTACAGGGAACATGGTGGGCATAGTGATAGTCTGAAAGTAGGCATTCATATTTTAGAACTAAAAGCTTCTTGAAAAGTAAAAAATGCAGTGTTGGAGAGTAGAGAGGAACAGTAGGGCAGTGGTTCCCAAGCCTAATTTAGTATCACAATGCCTTGGGAAACTTTGTAAAAATTTCTAGATTTCTAGTCAGAATATGTTTTCTATTGATATGAATTTGTAGATAGAAAATCTTCTAGAGTTTGACCCAAAAGTTCAACCTCCATAGACCTGGAACAGCAGGAGAAAGACCAAGAGCAAGAATGAGAAAGAGAGAGCATGAAGAGAGAAGACAGAGATTGCATCTATCAGTCAATCTGTCTACCTATCTAATCTATGTAGATATCTGCATATAATCTGCCCTTTGTCCTCCATATCAGTGGACTCCATGTATGTGGAGTCCACCAGCTGCGGATCAAAAATATTTGGAAAAGAAAACTGTATCTGTACTAAATGTGTGCAGAGCATTTTCTTGTCAATATTCCCTCAACAATTTAGTGTAACAACTATTAACACAGAACCTACATTGTTTTAGGTATTATAAGTAAAATGAAGGTGATTGAATATATACAGGAGGATGTTTCTAGGGTATATACAAATACATCATCATTTCATATAAGTCCCTTGAGCATCTGAAGATTTGAATATCCTTTGACGAGACTAAGAGACAACTATATATACACTTAAATACATGTACACACTTCATATATTTAAATAAGTTCATTACAACATTTAAATACATGTATGTATAAATACTTGTGTATATTTTAACATATTTAAATTACTATATATTTCTATTTCTAAGTTTAAATGATTCCCATTTGGGAATTATGGTCCCAGTCCAAATCCCAGGAGATTCCCATAACTGGAACATAACTGGAACAGTGGCCATACTTCTTATTAGAAGTACAGTTCTGCAACTGAAACAACTCACAAATTGCCAATCAGGAAATTTTAAGTGATTTTATAAAGCCAGTTTCACTTTTGGCCCAACAATGCCTTAGCATTTTTCATCTGCTCCATTATACTATGTTCTTATAGCTAGATTTATTACTAAAATTATTAGGATGACAGGATCTTGGCACTGTTTACAGACTAGAAACTGAACAAAGAAGTTAACTAACTTGTTACAAAGAACTGTAAGAGTACAGCACTGGTCATTCAATGATGACTAGCTATAGATTATTCCACATTTGACTCTAAATCAGTGCTTTTTAACTATGCCTCCCAGGGCCAGGGAGGACAGGTGGGCTGATGGGGCCCGGCCCCTTCTCCATACCCTCGGTGAGCCCCACTCTTCATAGTGCACTTCTTCTGTTTATTAGCTTGACTTGCAAGACTTTTTCTTTCTTAACCGTGAAGCCCCAGCCTCTTTAAAGGACATTTTTAGCCTACCAATAGAATTGTTTCCTCAGGGTGCTCAGGATAAAACTCTTCTGTTGGAATCAGAGCCATTTATATCAAGAAGTCAACTTTCAGCAAATATAAACTCACCCAAGTTAGCTGTTGGTGCTTTTTTTCCCTCCCACCCAGTATTCAGCAGCCAAATCGGTAACTGGAAAATCTGACTTTTTCCACATTCTAAACTCTTTGGTGACAAAAGGATAAAAACTTAATACATTGAGGGGGGGAACTTAGATTTCCTGACTACAATATTGCTGCTTTTCCTAGATTCAGAGGGATAATTTTACTCTATTGTGCTTTATTTATTCCTAGTAGAACTTGTGTGGATTGTTTTCAGGATAATGTCAGGGTAATTGTTCAAACTTGAGCTATGGGCCAACCCAAGGGTATTCTCTTGGGAATAGTTTGGCTGAAATATACAAAAGATTTCTCTTCTTAGCAAAAATATTTCTTCTTAAACATTAAGATGAGTGAGGAAAGGTTTGACACAAGATAAAAATAAAAACAAGTCAGTGAATAAAATGTCTTACGCGTTCTTAGTGCATAATTAGATGGCAAATAAATCATGTCCTCTGGCCTTGTATCTTTATTCTTATTTTATAATGGGATGATATATAAGATCCCTTTCTTACACTGAAATAGTGCATTCTACATCCTTCCCTTCTAGAAGAAGGTAGTCTTGGCCATGAGACAGTATAAGATACTGGTAGATATGAGACATCAATGTTTTTCCAAACTTAATCTTTTTTAAAAAAAATTTAATGGGCCATTGAAATAATACATTCTTATTACAGAAAATTTGAAAAGATGTTTAAATAAAACCAAAAATGTAGCTGAACATAGTAACTCATGCTTGTAGTCACAGCTAGTTACAAGTTTGAGCCAGAAGGATCCCTTGAGCTAGGGAGTTCAAGGCATGGCTGAGCAACATAGTGTGACTCTGTCTCCAATTGAAAAAAAAAAAAAAAAAGAAATCATTTCATAGCCAAAGATAACCACCGTTAACATTTTGTATGGAACTGCAGACTTATACACACATGCGCACATTCACATACAGTACCTATTGTAATTGCTGGTAACTGGGCGCACAGCAGTCATAACAGGAACAGGCACCAACAGGAGCAGTGGAAACTACCCACAGTAAGTCAGCAGTAGTGATAACAAGTGAAGTAATAACTACAGTAGCCACAGTTGCAGAGAACATTGCAGCAAGTATGGCAGTAGCACTGAAGTTATCTCAGTAGCAACTTGTTTTATGATTTTGGAAAAGATGGCCACGTTTGTGTTTATGTGGGAAAGATAGCTGTAGTTGTGTTTGTCACCTGATGGACAGTTTGCAAACAAAAACAAATTTGGCAAATGCTTCTGTTTGCAAACCAAATTGTTTGCAAACAAAAGCATTCATGAACCAAGGTACTACTGCTATCCTAAGTGCTTTATATCAATTAATCCTCACAAAAATCCAAAGAATTACACTTGACCTCAGTATCTGTAGATAGATTTGCATCCTTAGCTTTAACCAACTGCAAATCAAAACTATTTTTCTAGAAATTATATCTTTACTAAACATATAAAGGCATTGTTTTCTTGTCTGTTTCCTTAAAAACACAGCATAACCACTACTTACAGAGCCTTTATGTTGTATTAGGTATTATAAGCAATCTAGAGATACTTTTAAGTGTCCGGGAGAATATGCATAATTATGCAAATGCTAAGCAATTTTATATAAGGGACTTGAGAATTTGCAACTTTTAGTGTCTGTGAGGACACTAAAATTCCACATAGTCACTGAGGAACAGTAAATGTACAAGTAGTATCCTCATTTTACAGGTGAGACAACAGATGGATGTACAGATAAAAATTTGCCCAATATCACACAGTCTTAAGGATGAAAACCTAAAGGTAGTCAGGCTCTATAATCCATATATATATATATATAATGAATAAACTTTGAGAGTGGTTTTGAAATTGAGAGAATAAAGAGGATATGAACTGACTTTCAAAAAAGGAATTTCTCACAACTAAAAGGTCATATTTTTACAACTTCCAATTTAAACTATCAAAGAAAGTGTGTTGGGCAAACATTTTGGCTCTTCTATTTTATTATTTCTAAACAATTTGCACTTATCTTTTTTATATGTTTGTCTAACTTCTTGGTGCCCCTCGCTGTAAATATTTTAAAATAATGTTCAAATTAAGCATGAGTTATAATCCTCAATTTGTAGGTGTGTCTTCCACATATTTAGATGCTCAATAAATATTTTTAAATAAATGAATAAGGAAAGCAGAAATAAAATTTCAGAACCTACACTGAAATCCAATAGAATTGTGGTAGGCCATACGCACACCACTTTAGAAAGAATGCTTTTTAACGCTAATAATAACAGCATCCAAGGAGATGAGAAAAAACTCTAAAACATAGAAACGGAAAGGTAAATATTGATGCTTTGGTTCTCTTTAGCCTCCTATAATGGCACATTTTGGAAATTTATGAGTTATGTTTCCAAGTCAAAGTCAATACTTAGGTTCAATATTGACCTAATGGGGAAATCTGATTTGGTTTTTGTCTAGTTTGGTTTTCGACCAGAATCCTGGAGAGAATTGAGTTGGTGAACTGAAGTTCCACTGTATGTGTATCTGTGAGACTGTGTGGATTTTCTTTTAGAAAAGACTCTTTCTACTTCTGGGAAGCTATAATTCAAGATGGAGTAAAAACAAAAAAACAAAACAAAACAAAAATTACCCAGTGCATTGAAATTTTATCTTTTAAAAGATAAGAATAATATTGAATTAGGCAAAATATATGATCCTTATCATAAATTTAAATTCACCTTCTTCAATAATTTCAGACAGGCATAAATGGCAAACCTAAAAGAAAATAAATCTACTTTAAGCATGAAATAACTTTTTTTAAATGCTCTCTCAAATATTATCTTAGGATTTTTCTGCTTAGCATTTCAAGCTGAAGTTTTGACGATATGGCTTGATTTAATTTCCAAGTCTCTTATCTGTAGTTTATTCTTGTTACTACAGTTGCTACTGGTTTTTAACTTGTACACAGGAAGCCAGTGCCAATCAATTTTGTTCCCAAGGTGACAGGAAACCTTGGTTGGTCAGATGTTGATTGTCCCTGCTGTTCATGCTCCACTCGTCATATTTTCTTCCCTTTTGGCTGAACTTAAGACAAATTAATCAGTGGTCAACATCTGGCAGACAGTTTTGGTGTCTTCTTAGTGATTTGTTGACCTGCAAAGTTAAAGAGTAAAAATTCAGTACATAAAACTTATAGACACTAAATGTAAATGCTGCCAAGAATCCCTTCTGTCCTGCATGGAAGGCTCATCTATTGGCTTTTTAATTGAAAATGTGAATTTTCTTGAGTAATGAAACATCTGTTGAATAAATATTTCACTTTATGGTGACAAGTGGCTTACCTCACCCTATTGTAAATTCCAGATATGAAATGTGAAATGGAGCAAGGAAGGCCTCAGAGAATGTTAAGCTTTTTAACAGCTCTCTGCTGTTTGTGATTGATCTTTAGCCACCTGCATATTTTCTTCATAATGAATCCTGTTCCATATAAACATATCCCATAACACTGAGCACTCCAAGAAGAAATGTCAATACCCAAAACAGGACAAATAAGACAACACTTAATAAAACCTATGTGTAAAATCAACCCAGGTGACCTTCCTATCCCTCAAAGCCAAGCTTCTCTGGAACCTCCTCTTTCAAAGTTGTGCTTTACTCCTCTATGAAAAGAAAAACTACAGACTATTAGCTTTGAGAAAAGTTTTCAGAAATCATTAGTTTTAACCGTAATGACACTAAAACATATGTCTAATTTGATCAGTAACAATAGGGATCACAAGAAATGTACAAGAAATGTTTTTCTGTCCAAAGATGAAAGAAAGTATAGATGCAGGAAGGTGAAATTAAGATAAACCTAAAAAGGGCAGGTATGTTGGACCGGATAGGCTTTTCCTGTTGCTAAAATGTCTTGTGCTCTTGCACAGGAAAAGCATTCTCATTCACCCGAGGCCTGTGGGAGTCTTAGGCTCAAGACTGCAAAGCACCCTGGGTTGTGGTCTTACCAAAGAAGACAAGAAAGTAGGTAGGAGAGGAAGCATCCGTGGGAGACCCTAAGCAGGGCAAGTTTTCCAAAGGGCAGAGTGTTTGGTCATTTATTCAACTCTGCCTCCCTTATTTTGAGAATAAACTTTGTAAATTGGCTGTTTCTTAATGCTTTCCACATCAAAATGTGGACACATAGAAAACTGGGTCAACTCAGGCTGTATAGTTAGTGAATATTCTTCAGTCCTCATTCTCTTATGCTCTGCAGTTTGCTTCCTTAGGGACCCTGTGAGTTCTAGGAATCATCCAACTACAAATTCCTTTCCTAGATGTATTAGCAGGGGGAATTTTGAGTCATTTTATTTATTTGTAAACTGAAGCTTAAGGAGACTAGAAAAAGTTTACAATTTCTGCATCCATTTTGCAGAGTCATAACCCTAGTTTTACCAATAGCCAAATAAAAGAAAGGCCCAGGACAATAAATAAGTATTTTTAAACTATCAGGGAAATGGCATTTGTAAGAAACCTGGTATTAATTAAACCCACATGGAATCCTACCAAAACACTAAAACACATTTAAAAGGCATTTCATAATCTCTCCCTTAGATGCCCATTTTTTTTTCCCTTTGATTTGAATGAAATTCTGTCTGGACAGGAAGATTCCGTTGTGTGACTGTTCTTTCTACCTGCTATTCCATCAGCCATTGGAAGCAGTGCACTAAAAGGAGGTGACTACCAACTGCCATTCACAATATCAATGCCCCTCATTCCTCCTTAGATGCCACACCAGGAGAGATGTTATGTATTCCTGAACTTTTACTGTGTGCAATGTTGATGGAACCAAAACTGTTCCATTGGGTCATTTCTAACCCAAGAAGCTGAGTGCTTGAGGCAGTTTGGCAGTGGTCTGCATCAGTAAAAGCTTTTACAGGACAGCCCAGTGATAGAGATAACAATGGATAAATGTCTGCAATCCATTTCTTTCAGGAACATATGGCAAGTGTGTTTTTCTGGATGATCTACTTTATATAACATGCATTTTTAAAAACTAAACTTCTCATCACATTCCTAGAATAGAAAGCATTGCTTTTATGGAGTCTCTCCATGGAGGCAAACCTTACCCAAAAGACCCAAATCTGAGGTTTAATCTGGACTCAGATATAAAAAGTTGTTGGGATCAGAGGTAAGGGAGTAGGGAAGGAAGATCATTTATTAAGGATATTCAGATGTAAGGGAATATTCCAAGGCCTAGTGCTAGCACAAATAAGAAAAATGTACCAAACAACAGAACAGAATAACTGCCTCCATGCAGAGAGGAAGAAACTAGAAAACCTCATTCTGTCTCTATGCCTGTACCAGACATTTACTGAACAGCTATTATGTACCAGGTGTTATGCAAGATCCGTGACAAATACATACTATGATTTCCTCTTTATATCCATCTCAGGTAGATTTTAACCACTGAACTCTCCTGATGAGGAAACAAGACACAAACTTAAGTAAGTGTCCACGGTCACAGATCCCATCAGCTGCAGAGATGGCATTTGAGCCCAGGTCTGTGTCCCTCTAAAGCTCATCCTCTTGCTTATTTCCAACCTCCCCTGTTGCTCAAGAAACCCTAAAATTCTTCTCCATATTCATAATTGGACTTTCCTATACTCAGTCTTTTTTCACTGGAGATGCAAGCTTTTAAAATAAAATTCTGCGTTCAGCCAGACTCCCTCACAGCTGGACTCCCCTGGAGCCGAGCAGCCGGTGCCGCCTTCTTTCCTCCAGATGGCGCCCCTGCACCGCTCGTGAACAGAAGGAGATCGGGGTCGTCAGTACGTTGGGCTTTTGCTTTTGTTCAAAGGATATGAAAGCAGATTGTTTCTCTGGCCTCAAAAATCCTTTTTGAAACATTTGTTGCCCTTTTAAGATTTCCAAATTAAATAAACAAGGAAAGGGTCATGTAAGGATCCTAAAGCTGACATGGAGCCGCCAAAGCCTCCCTTTCCAGAGGTCCCTTGTTGTCATCTAGGTAGGGAAAGCAGTTCCAGCACACTATGGGTTCAGACACAGATGCATTCTTTCCACCTAGTATGTCCACCTATGGCCGTTGAGACCATGCTTATATGACTTTCATCACAAGGGCTTTTTATTCTTTTTGGTTAACGCTGATCACCATTTGTGTTAGAGGGAATCAATAGAATTTGGTCCTTACCCTTGCAATTTTCATTCTAAAAAAAGAAAGGACTTCTTGCCCTCTTCCTCTCCTAAGGAAATAATAATGCAATTTAGTCAAGGAACTTTAAAAGCTCCATTAGGACTCACGTTGAAAAGGGATTTCTTGATAAAGCACAATTGCACTGTAGAAATGGGCAGGAAAAGACGGCTGTGCAACCCTGTGGCGTTTGCATTCATGAACCCCAGTTCCCGTTCCCGTAACTAATGCGTGTGCTTATCCGGGGCAGCCCAGGAGTGGGTTGGCAGTACATGAGAAAGGCGCTCCGGAGGGAAAAGCTGGACCCGCCCTCCTGTCAGCTGTTTTCCTCCACAGGATACTGGATGATTCCTGTCCTAACCAGATACTGATTACTTAAAGCTTAGTTTAAGAGTTCTTGTCAAAAATGATTTCCGTAGTGTATTTTGACTTGCTGAGGCCTGAAGAACTTTTGGAATTTGTTAGAGGTGGAACTAAACTCCAAGAACCGGTCTGTATTTGGTATTTGGTTAATGAACGCTATCCGTTTGAACAGATTGTCTTAAGCACCTCATTTTTATCTTGTTCATGAGTCTTTAAACGTCCTTATCGGACACAGAGAATTTCTGGTGGAAAATGTGTGTATTGATAATTCAGACATTGAAAGCAAAAAGAAAAAAAACTTCAGAAGCTTTACAATCAAATTGTTTACTGTCGTGCTTCATGTATACACAAACTGGTATAAATATGTTTCAATTTATTTCCTCTTTTGAATTGCATTCTTATATTCTGTAACTAGCTCACCTCATTAGATGAACACAAAATATTTAAATTGCTGAAGACTGTTTTTAGAGTGAATACGTATTTTCTTCAAGTTAAAGGATTAATGTAACTTTCAACTTTTCAAAATATTTTACCAAATATTCAATCCAGAAGGCAAAACACACAAACTGTGTGTTTTTATATGAAGTAGTGGGCCATGAAGGCTTTTTTTTTTTTTTTGTATATCCTTTTATTGGTACATTTTAGGTGTACAATATAATGACATTCATCATTGGAAATTTGCACCTTTACATACTCTCTTGGTTCTTATTTTTCCCCCTTCCCCTGCCCTCCCTTCAACCCCTCCATCCCTCCCTATTTACAAAGACTTTGTTTCCATTTTTTCATGTTCTCATATTAATTCCATTCCCTCATGAAGGCTTTTTAACAACCTTGGAAGAAGGCTGGGGATTTAGCTCAGTGGCATAGCACCTGGAAGGCACGAGGTCTTGAGTTCAATTCCCAGTACCAAAAAAAACCCTTAGAAGTATAACTTCTATTGTTAAGGCTTTGTAGTACTTGGTTATCTCAACTGTCCACTAGTCAAAAAGCAATTCTAAAATGCACAAATAATATAATATTTCAATCAAATTAAATAGGTTTTCTAAAACTCATTTATCAGAATGAGATAGTTAATATTTGGAGGCCTTTCACATACTGTGGCTATATAGGATTGTTTTTTAAAAGTATTTTATTTTTCATTTCTTTTCTTTTTTTTCAAAACTCCAACAATTAATGCACATTAAATGACATATTCAACCAGTTTGCATATGCCATGGAGCAATTATTACTTAAAATTTTAACACATACAGGGAGCATTTTTAATATTCAAGGCAATGACATTTTAAGACTTGTTACTTTATGCATGTATATGATCCTTATACAAAAACATACTATAGATCACAAATATATTCACATTTAATCAAGAATATTGAGTATACAAGGACCCAAGTTCAATCCCTGGTACCAGAAAAAAACAAAAAAAAAGAGGAGAATATTGAGTATGTTCATATAGCAATATAAGCACTAATAAGGAAATGTATATTTATGGATCTAAAGAACAGGTGTCTTCCAATATTTCAATCTGTTCCTGAAAAGTTTCATGAAATATTTTAGAGAACTATTGCCACTACTGTTTAAACTCTTCACTGAAATTGAGAGGGGAGCAATACTCCCAAATTCTTTCCTGGAATCAAGTATCACCTTGATCCCAGAAATAGAGAAAGACCCAACTGAAAAAGAGAACTGTAGGCCAATCTCACTAATGAACATAGATTAAAAAAAAATCCTCAATAAGATCCTGGCAAACAGAATGCAGAAGATCATCAAGAAGATCATACACCTTGACCAAGTGGGATTCATCCCAGGGATGCAGGGGTGGTTCAACATACACAAATCATTAAATGTAATACACTATATTAACAGAGTGAAGGACAAAAACCATATTTTTCATTTCTTACCGTAGACGTGTATTCATACCAGATATAGGTAACCATTATTAAACCAAAGTCACTGACTACATTCAAATTTTGTAATTGTTACTACATAGTAAAGGCAAATACTATTTTTTATTCTTTTGACTCAGTGACAAACATTATGATGAACAGGAAAAGCAATTCACTTCTAATCAATCTACGAAATCTAAGTATTTAATTCTCATTTTCCTTCCACTCCTATAAATCCCTGACACGCATGGAAGAAATGCATAGATACACAGAATTGAAATAGCCCAGTTATCTTCCACCTTGTTAGGGTTGCCAGGCATTCTGTATATGGGGACATGTTCTGTATGGAATGATTTGATCCAACATCCTGTGGTATTTTAATCAGGATGTGCTGAATGTCCTGTGTTCAGTTTTTTCATCACATTATAAAAATGTGGAAATTAGAGCTTTTTTTTCAAAATCTGAGTATCCTCTAATTTTATTTGCTAAATCTTGTAACTCTGTCTTTGTCATTCCTTGTTAGTCTTTCAGTTGTTAGACTCAATTTTATATTCTTCTTCTTTTTATATTCCTCCTGAAATGACCATATTCAGAATAGTGTCGTGTCGCTAGTGTGGCTTAGGATTTGCTTAACATGACCAGATTACCCTTAGTTGGCTTCAGAAGTCTTTCAAGCTTACCATTCTCCCTTTGTTTGAAATGTAAATAAATAAATAAATAAATAAAGATTTTCTTTGTTCATTATTATATCATTTATGGAACCATGTCTTGGCAATGTAATAAAGATGAATATCTCAAATACAGAGCTATCCAGATAAATATTAGTATTTCTATACTCTGGTGAAAAGAAATACTGAATTAAATTATAAAGCAATACCTAAGGGAAAATAGTTTGTTAGAGATAAGGAATATTCTTATAGCTATTGTTTAAAAGCTTGTTTTTACATATTCTCCACTGCCATCTGCCTTACAAAACTATCACTGAATATATTAAATTTGGAACATTTTAATTTTGTCTGTAGTTAGAGAAGTCATTTGGATGGCAAATTCTTGCAATGCAAACTTAATGATTACCAGTTGCATTTCCAAGGGGCAGACTGAAAGTTTCTGTGATAGACATGAGAAGGTATTTATTTAAACAGTCTTTTGTGGCCAGCGAAGAGAGCTGATGCGTGAGGGCTTTGATGTAGCACCCAAGGTGCTTACTGTCTTGTAGATCCGAAGAGCTTGAAAGCAGGCGCCATTCTCACATCTAAGTCTAGTGGGAGGCAGTGGTCTCAAAGTGGGACATGTGCACCTTGTGGAATGTGAAGGATGAATGATTGGTTGGGGCAAAGAAAGAACACATTAAAATTATTTATAAATTTTTTTTCTTGGCTTTTCTTAAACTTCAAATTGTGTAACTATGTTATAATTTTCATGAGTATACATTAATAATTATAATTTTTGATAAGTGTAATAGTCCATGGATATAATTTATAAATAAATAAACTTCAGTTGATGTGTGTTTAATTTCTTTTATTTTTACTTGTAAGGGTAGACAATAGGAAGAAATGAAAATTACTATTTATTCTACTTGAAAATGAAAGATAAATTTAGAGTGCAAGTTTAGCAGACTCAATCCAAGTCTGTTCTAGCATGTCTATAATTCCAAAATTCTCCTACCTCTATGGTGTTATAGTGACTTAAAAGCTGATGAAAGAGGAAATAAAAGAGGTTTGAAAATGTTGTTTTTTATAATTCCATAAATAAAAAAGAAAATTTTTGCCATACTGGATATATCAGATAAACTGATGTTCCTACAGATACATTTGCATGAATAAGAAAAGACAAAGAATACCCATTGTGACTTTCTTTGCAAAAAGAATTGGAAATAAATACCTATAAATATATAGTATTGTATATTTACATATGAAATCCATGCTGTTGTAGTAAGACAAGTTTTCTAATATACAAAGTAGGAAAAAAGTTGCAAAATTCTGTGGAATTTTATGACCCAATTTATCATCAAAAGAAGGGTGTGTACAGAACGGTAAGACATTTTGAGAAAGACACAATATTCGATTATTATAGTATATTGATATAATTATTTTTATTTTATTATTAGTTGTTCATCTCTTACTGTGCTTAATTTATAAATTAAAATTTAACACAGATATATAGAAAGAAACAGTATACTTAATCATCAGTACTATCCATAGTTTCAGGCATTCATGGAGGTTCTTAGAATGAATATCCTGTGGATTACTACTGAACATTTTCATATGGAACAATAACTACAAGGTTAACATTCTCCATGTGATTCTTGATATTGTTGTTTCCTTTTGTCGTGATATATGTCCATTTATACATGTAGAAAATTGCATAATAAATATTCATGCTTCTACTTTAATAAAACATCATAAATACAATAGAAACTGGTTGATTTTAGCTAATCTAATTCTCCAGCATCTCCCTCAAAGGCAAGAACTATTCTAAATCTGGTAATTGTCTCTGCCCTAAATATTTTTATACTTTTCCTAGGAAATATATATCAATAGACAATGCATAGAGCAATTTTGCTTCTCTTACAAATGGTGCCCTACAGTATGCAGCCTTCTGTCTTGCTGGATTACATGTCCAAGCTAAAACTGTAAATGCTTAAGAGAAGACATATGTACAAATGTTTGTATTTTAGGGTTATGTAAGATTTCAGTTATGGCACCAAAAACACAACCAAAACAGGATATTCTATTAGCTAATGCTCGCCAGAGAAACAAAACCAACAGAGTGTGCGTGTGTGTGTATGTGTGTGTGTGTGTGTGTTTCTGCCTTTGTGCCTGTGTGGGGAAAGGTGTATGAAGATATTTATTGTAAAGAATTGGCCCACACAATTAAGGAGGCTGGAAAGCTTCTGTATCTTCAAGATGAAAGTAAGTCCATGAAAAGATGCCCAAAGTCCTTGTAACAAAAATCATAATTTTAACTTTATATCATAATCTTAGCTATTTCTAAAAAATCAATTGGGCATTGCTTCTGAGAATATTTTTTCATCCTGTTTCATTTGGTTAAAGCATGCTAACTTAGGACATTTTCATTACTGGGAAGGCAAAGGGTGTATTCCTTATAGTAAGCATAAAAGTGTCCTTTATACAACAAATTTCAGCTCACTCTTTAAAATGTGTATAATTTATTCCAGAAATATTATTTTTACCAGTCCAGGAACATAATATGGGTAATAAAACACAGTGTCAAAATTCAAAGTTCTTTGCTGGGTATGCATGCTATCTGCAGTTAGGTGAATGGCTACATGGTGGTTTTCAGGGCTATCTTATAATTACTTCTGTCAGTGGATGAGAAAAGATCCAGAACTAAAAGTGAATTATTATAAATATCATCAAATCAACAAATTCCAGGTAGTTGAAAAGAAAGCCTTATTTAAACCATTGGCAACTATATTCAATAATTTTACACTGTGTTTAAATGCCTATCTTTGTCTGTGAGGACCCTGATAACATGCTTGTGTATTGACATTGGTAGGAATATGACCATAGTGATCAAATCAAGGGCCCCCTCTTCATTTATCACTAACATGATTCTTCCAGGTTATTGGGAGGTTATGCCTCCCTTCCTTCCACCTGAGTGTTGATACTTTAAATACAGTCTGTGACCACAGAGTAATTTAGCAAACTCATTGACTCTTCACTAGCCAAAAGGAAGTAACTCCCTACTCTGAAATTCCAAGGTGAAAGGCCAGCAACTTGTAGAGGGCAATGGTCATCCTGCTTTATTCGCAAAGTGTCTCAACTGATCAAAGCCAACAGCTGTGTTGGTGGGTGGTACACTTTTAAATGAACACTGAAAAAACACAGGAATATATATTTTAAAATATCGTTCTTGGCTGAACATTTGGGGAAATTCTAGAAACAATAGGTTTTCCTAATTTTGACTGAGAGTTTATTTTAGATAAAGGTAGCTGTTGTACCTGGGTGATGTTTTAACATAATCTGTTTCTTTTTTTAATTAAGTTTATTGGTATATTTTAGGTATACAATGTGAATATTTTCATCATTGGGAATTTGTATCTGTACGTAATATATCTTGGTTGTTTTTCCCCCCTTTCCCCTTCCCTCCCTTCCACTCCTCCACCCCTCCATATTTACAAAAAAAATTTGTTTCCATTTTTTCTTTCTTTTCTCATATATTTTTCTTTCCCTTCTTTCCGTTCCCCTACCCCCCTCCCTACTTTCCCTTCCCCTTTGGACCTTTTCTTCCTATTTCACATTATCTGTTATACATTTTGGTCCTCATTTACACTTTCAGTTTCTCACACCAGAAAAACTATTCAGTATTTACAATGTATGTCCTATTTATTTCACTCAAGAGTATGGCCTCAATGTGTATTCATTTAGCTATAAATGCCTGTAGTTTATCATTCTTTATAGCTGAGTAGTACTCCATTTTATTTTAAAAAATCTTTATCCACTCACCAGTTGATGGGCACTTGGGCTTTTTCCAAGATTTAGCTCTTACAAACATGCCTCTATAAACATGGGTAGATACCCAAGATAATCTGTTTCTTATACCAAATAACTGAAAGCAACTTTTAGATGCCTTCAAGTAGATATTAGATATAATTGCTTTTTAACATAACTAAAGGCAAAACTTTTCCTCGTGAATGTTTAATTGTATATGTGTTTCCAGTAGCTAAAAAGTTCAAAGATTTGATATAAAGAATTATATTCTTAAATAAATAACTTCTATAAATTCCTAAGCATGCCTCTGTTTCATAAGAAAGATATAGAATATTGGATTAATCTATTTAGGGATCCTTCCTCATAGTCTATAAAATTCTCAATATCACTGAGTATGGTGGTGCATGCCTGTAATCCTAGCACTCTAGAAGGCTAAGACATGATGATAAATTCAAACCCAGCCTGGGCAACTTGTCGATTTAATGAAGACTTGTCTCAGGAAAAAGCTAGGGACGCAGCTCAATGGGAAGATCCTAGGTTCAATACCCATTATCGAAAAAAGAATTTTCAATATCAGAGGCCATGTATTGTTGATACCCCAGAGCCTAGCACAGTTTCTAGAAAATAGTAGGTATTCATATATGTATGTTGTTTAAGGTCAGCACATCTTGTGGTTAAGAATGATGTCTCATATGGCAGGGAGTATCACGATCCCCAACTTGAAATTATACTACAAAGCCACTGTGATTAAAAACAGCATGGTAAACAGCTGGCAAAGAAACAGACCCAAAGATCAGTGGAATAGAATAGAAGATACAGAAACAACTCCAGACATACTCAGCTACCTCATCTTTGACAAAGGAGCCAACCATCCTCATTGGAGGAAAGATAGTCTATTTAATAAATGGTGTTGGAAAAACTGGATTTCAACTTGCCAAAGATTAAAACTAGACCCCTATCTTTCACCATGCAATAAACTAAAATCCAAGTGGATTAAAGATCTAAATATTAAAACAGAAACACTAAACTTTCTGGAAGATAAGTTGGTAGAACTCTTAAAGACATTGGCATAGGAAAAAACTTTATGAACAAATCCTCAGTAGCACGGGAACTAGCAGAAAAAATCAACAACTAGGATCTCATCTTATTAAAAAGTTTCTGCACTGCAAGAGAAACCACCAACAGAGCTAAGAGACAACCTACAATGTGGGAAAAAAATTTTACCAGCTGTTCCTCAGACAAAGGTCTACTATCTACACTATATAAAGAACTCAAAAAAATCAGACCCCCCAAATATAAAGATCCAATTCAAAAATGGGCATCTGAAATGAACAGACACTTCTCAGACAAAGAAGTAAAAGCAGCAAATAAACATATGAAAAAATGTTCAACATCACTGGTCATTCGAGAGATGCAGATGAAAACAATGATGAGATTCCACCTCGCCCCAGTAAGAATGTCTGCTATCAAGAAATCAACCAATAACAAATGCTGGCAGGGCTGTGGGGAAAGAGGAACCCTGCTCCACTGCTGGTGGGAGTGCAGACTGGTGCAACCACTGTGGAAATCAGTATGGAGATACCTCAAAGAACTAGACCTAGAGGTCCCATTTGACCCAGCTATCCCCCTGCTGGGTATCTTCCCCAAAGAATTAAAAGAATCATACCACAGTGATATATGGTCACCCATGTTTATAGTGGCACAATTTATAATAGCTAAAATTTGGAAACAGCCCAAATGCCCATCAACTGGATAAAGAAGATGAGGTTTTTCTATAAAATGGAGTATTAGCCATAAAGAACGAGAAACTAGAGACGTTTCTAACTAAGTGGATGCACATTGAAGCCATACTCTTAAGTGAAATAAATAGGACATACACGTGTAAATACTGAATAGTTTCTCTAGTGTGAAAAACTAAAAGTGTAAATAAGGATCAAAATGTATAATTTATATTGTGAAATAGGAAGAAAAAGTCTAAAGGAGTAGGAGAAATGGGAGGGGTCAGGGGAAAAAAGAAGGGAAAAGAAAAAATATGAGAAAAGGAAAAAATGGAAACAAAGTCTTTGTAAATAGGGAAGGGTGGAGGGGGTAAAGGGAGGGCTGGGGAATGGGGGAAAAATAAGAACCAAGATACATCATGTACAGACAAGATCCTAATGATAAATGTAACTGTACTGTATACCTAAAATGTACCAATGAAGTTAATGGGAAAAAAAAAGGAAAGCGTGATGTCTCAGAAATTATACTATGTGTATTCACATACCTTACTGAATAACTTTCACTAAATTAACATCTTTAGTTTCCCTAGATATAAAATAATAATGATCATAACATCTCCTTCAAAGATAGTTGTAACAATTAAATGAGATAATACAAGTAAATAACCTCTTAAAAACTTAGCTTAATTAATGTTAATTGTCCTCATAATTATCATCTATACAATTAACCTCTCTGCAACAAATAAGAGCTTTTTCTCTAATAGAGGCAACTTGGGCTTATGGGCACTTCTCATGCTTGGGCTGGCTGGTTATTGCTGCAGACTTTCAATGCAGAAACTAAGCTAGGACTTCCACTTGTTAGAGGGAAGATGAAGTCATTGAAAGTTAATCATTTCTCTTTCCTTCCTTCTCTTTTCGTGCACTTTCCCTGTCCCTTAAGCAGAGCAGATAGCAATAAGAAAATCTCCCTCCAACTACAAACAAAATAAGGAGGGAAACCAAGTAAACTCTAAGGAACTGGGGGTGCCCATTCAGAAAGAAAGAAAAAACACAAAAAGTCAAACAATTCAAGGCATCACAGTTTGAAGATGTATTCAGGAAATTTGTTCCCATGGTTAAATTTGCTAGGAAATTTCCTTCCTGTAACTCAACCAACACAGACGCGAAATCTTAAAGTGGTCTCATAATTTCATTCATAAGTCCATGGCGATAATTTGTTTTATATATTACTTTTAAAATTGAAATTGTGTTCAGTATGAAATTTTCCACAGACATACCACCAGCTAAACATAATCAGAGCTGCACTGTCCCTGCTCTTTAGGAACAGTCTCTCTGGGAAATGTTCTCCTTCTGGTCCATTCTTTTCTTTGTTCTATTTTCTTTTGTATATCGGCAACATTTTTATTAAACCTTTAATAAATAGCTGTTTTATCATTAAAATGAGGTTAGGATACAATTTTAACAAAGGTTTGATATAAGATCACAAATTTCTTTCTAGCCTTTAATTCCATAACATTTTTATCATCTCAAAAAGAAACCTCATATATATCAGCATTCACACCTCAGTTTCCTACTCTGCCAACTCCTATCTACTTTTTATCTGTGTAAATTTGTTTATTCTGGAAAATTCATATAAATGAAATCCCATAATATGTGGCCTTTTGTGTCTGGCTTCTTTTATTTTACATAATATTTTCAAGGTTCATCTATATTGCAGCATTTATCATAATACATTCTATTCTATGAATATACCATGTTTTGTTCCTCTATCCATCAGCTCATGGACATTTAGGTAGTTTCCTCTTTGGGTTATTATAAATCATTCTTCTATGAGCATTTTGTACATTTCTGAGTCAACACATGTTTTCATTTCTCTTAAGTATACACCTAGCAATGGGATTGTTGTGTCACATGGTACTCCGGGTTTAACTTTTTGAGGCACTACCAGATGTAGGAGGGTCATTTTATACTACTGACAGCAATGTATGAGAGTTCAAATTTCTCCACATTTTCACCAACACTTGCTGTCCTTTTTTCTTATAGCCGTCCCAGCAAGTATGAAGTGGTATCTCATTGTGATTTTCATTTTGACCATCTCTTCTTATTTATTTCTGCATTCTCAATTCTATTCTATTGATCTATATGTCTATCCTTATGCTAATACCTCATTATTTTTATTAACATAACTGTAGTAAGATAGAACCTCAAGAAGTGTAACTCCCCTATCTTTATTCTTTTTCAAGATAATTATGGCTATTTTGAGTTCCTTGCATGTCCATATGAGTTTTAGAATCAGTTTGTCAATTTCTGGGAAAAAACAGCTAAGATTGTGATAATGATAAAGCTGAATCTGCAGATCAATTTCAGAGACTATAGCCATCTTAACAATAGTAATTCTTTGAACATATCAGCATTGTATGTCCTTCCATTTATTTTGGTCTTTAATTTCTTTTATTCATGCTTTATATAGTTCAATGTTCATGTCTTACACTTCTTACAGAATTTTTTCTTGTCTTTTACTCTTCTAGATGATATTATAAATGGAATTATTTTCTTAATTTCATTTTAAAATTACCTTTGATTCTCCATAGAAATGCAATTGATTTTTTACCTTGATATCATATCATGTAATCTTGTGGAATTTTATTATTATTTATGTTTTTGGGATTCCTTGGAGTTTTCTAATATATTAAATCATGTCATCTACAAACAGATAGTTTAACTTCTTCCTTTCTAGTCTGGATTTCTTTTGTTTCATTTTCTTATCTAATTGCTTTGGTTAAAACCTCCAGCATGATGTAGAATACGATATGGGAAGAGTAGACTTCTTTCTGAAGAGCAGACTCCTTTCTGCCTGATCTCTGCCTAGCAGGCTTTGAATCTTTCACCAGTAAGTAGAGTATTAGCTGTGGGTTTTGTACATTGTTACCTTAAGGAAGTTCCAGCTTGTTGTGTGCCTTTGTAATGAATGAATGTTGTATATTTTCTGATGATTTATGTTTTAGCTGAATTCAGTAGAAAATTATAATCGTGTGTGTCATTTCTAGTCTTGAAAATAACTGTACATATTTCTTGTAATGGTCAGTACTAAAATGATTCTTTAGTTGTCACTTTTTTAAAGAGACAAGAAGTTAATTATTGGGCCAGGGATTTAGCTCAGTGGTTCTAGTGCCTGCCTCGCAAGCACAAGGTCCCAAGTTTGATCCCCCGTACCAAAAAAAAAAAAAAAGAAGTTAATTATTAACTGTGCTACCTAGAAAATATAAAATATATTTATGTGTGTCCATGTTTGTGTCTGTGTATAAATCAACTGGAATTCAAAGAAAGATTTCTTATTTCAGAAAGAATATCTTATTAAGAATTAATAATTTCCTTCAGCATCGTCTTTCTCTTAACTAATTATATGTAATAGAAAAAAACTAAGCTGAGAACTAAAATTAGAGCTCCAATCATTTTGTTCCTTTTTTAAAAAGAAAACAGCCCCCTCACCATGAGTGACAGTCAAAACAATTCCAAATGCCAAAAGCAGACTAAAAATTAATCACACTTGGTTACAAAACAAAGCATTACATGTTTTTTGGGATCTTTAGACTATTAATGCTCAAAATTCATTAATATTTAAATAACACTCAAATTAAATCTCTTCTGTAGCAGTTACTGGACCTACATTAACTTGCCTTCGTCACTCTAAAATTTAAAACTCTTTTCTAACATGATTTCCCAATTCCCCTATTTTCACAAGGATTGGAACATCCATCAAAGCACATAATAATGCATAGCATTACCTGAACTAATTTATTTACAACCATTCATTCATGCAGGCAACACAGGTGTTGCTTCCCATGTGTACAGTTGGTAGAGAAGGATGATTGTAATCAGTCTTTGCCCTTAAAGAGTTAACACTTTAAAGCAAATCATTTCCAATGAACATGATATATATTAGAGACATACTAGAAAATTTTTCTCTTAGAAGAAGGAAAATCCACAGTTGCAAGAATGCATCTGAAAGAGTTGAGCCAAGCTCATTTGAGACACAGATAACAAAGCTTCAGGTGTAGCACAAAGCCTGGCTGTTGCACAGACATGGCTAGGATGTGATAGGAGATGAAGCTGGAGAAATACACAAGGAAGAGATTAGGAAGCACCTTACAGCAAAGGGTGGCTGGTTACAGGTTTTACTGCCATATTTTCAGTGCTCAGACATTGTTCTTGTGAAATCTGGAAGAAAACACATTGAACTAGGAGAATTCAGAGGTAAAAAGGTTTATGAGGGAGCTACTGGATGGGTCTGGTCCAAGATGAAAAGGGTGGAGCTAAGTCAGAATGAGTAGGTCCCAGGAGTCTATCTTCATGTTTCCTCCAGGTGTGCCCAGCGACTTCTCCAGACTCAGAGATTTTGAGTTTAAGCACCTTGAGTATCAGGATGCATTGCACAAACATTTAGATACAAGTACACAAATTGCAATTTTGTTTATAACAGTGAAAAACGGAAAACAATTTATTGTCCAAAAAATAAGGTATTGGTTAAATAAGCAGTAGTACATGCACATAATGGAATAACAAAGAGTGTTTGAAAATCATGTTTCTTTTTGTTTTTTTGCTTAGATAAACTTGAGACATGATAACAGTTTATTAAAAAAAGAAAATCATAAAAGAATATGTTGAATATTATATACTGTCATTAAAGACTTTAAGACATACACTAAACATATTACTAGCAGTTACTCTAAGAATTATATTATGGGAATTTTTTTTCTTTTAATCTTTTTTTTTAGCTTTTTTCCAATGAACATGTCTTATATTTGAATCAGAAGAAAGCATTGTTAATTTTAACAATATGAGGTACAAATCTTAAGTGCATGAGATATGAAAAATGGCATAAGGCCAGGTGACCACTAACTGCAAATGTAACATTGCTGCAAACTTTTAATCACTAAGCAATCTTCCCAACCTTGCCTTTCTCAAACAGTTCTCAGCGCATACTCAAATAGCTCTCACATAAGCATGTACGCATAGAATGGGATAAGAATTACTGCATGATTATTATTATAATCATTCACAAATGTGTATCATGTGCAAATATGTCCTAGGCTGGAAAATGCACATATTTTTACTTACTGTCCTTTTATTATGAGAACCAACCCTGTGAGTTTCATTATCTCCATTTGCAGCTTAAGGAGTCTGAGCCCAGTGAGTTTAAAATAAAATGGCAGAGCATTGATTTCAGCTCAGATTCTAAGGTCAGTGTTTGAAAAACAAAGTAACAATTTCAATCTATATTTACTTTTTAACAATTGTTTTAATTTTCAGTTTTAAATAATAGAACAAGGGTATAGTAAATTTTGCTTTCTTCTGTATATATAGAAAAGATCAAATACTGTCTCACAAATTCAAAATTTCCACATAATCACTCAAAAAGGAGTGCAACAATCTACCTAGTAAAGTGCTTTCAGGTAAGGAAATGAATCATTTCCTACCCCCAAAAAATGCTCTCTGTGCTATAAGTTTTTTTTTTACTTTAGAGTGAAATTTATTTATTATCTTTATTTATGATTTATCTATCATTTATCACCTGGGTATCATTTAATACCCACACTGGATATCATTTATATTTATTATCATTTCTGCCCTACAGGATTTCCTTTTGGAAATTTTATTACGTGTGATCACAATACCTATTCATTTATCTCAGCTTCTAGAAAATAGTAATGCTGCGTTAACATCATAATTTAACTTTGCTAGTGTTCTGTATCTTTTTATTTTAAATCCACTTCTCAGCTATCAAGCGATCCAGAAAGAGATAATTATAATTACTATATACAATTTATTTGAAAGTAAATAGCATACTTTTACTAAATACTATTAATCCTTGGTACTTAAAAAGTCGTAGAATTTGGAGTTGCCAGCAACAATGGAAGGCAGTCAATCTATACATAGTAAAGGATTTCATCTCTCAGTTTTACCTTTTTCTCCTTTGCTCCTTACAAGTGAGCCAAGACTTCTTTTTACCTTCTTTTTCTTTTTTATTTCTTTTTAATTAAAGTCCTCCTGGAAAACTAAATATGTACCTAAACTGAATGAACAAAATTAAATAAGAATTATGAACTTAAGAATTATGTGGAAGGATTTTTACTCACCTCTTATACATAACCAAGCTAAGATTGTCAGTTTTTTGGTATAACATACAGGGAAAAAAGGTTGGACCAACCTTCTTAGGTCGTTGTTTTCAGGCCTGGCCAAGATGTCAATGTTAGGGTTAATTTCACAATGTGGGATTAGATGTGTATGCTGATGAAGACAGCTCTGGACAAACTATGTATTTTTTAATTCTGGCACTCTGGTGTCAGTTATATCAATACTCAGTTGCAAAAAAGCACTCTCAAAAGTCAAATCTGTTTTCTTTCATTCTGTACTAAATTCCTCTTACAAAATTGAAGTCAAGGTAAGCAACTGCCACCATTTTCCATTGAAATGTGACTTCTTTATCCAGCAGTCTGAGAAGTACACCTTCCTAGCTAGACCACAGCCAAAATAATTATTTGTTTTATTTTGTGCCACTCTCATTTCCATTCCTTTTGGAGTACTAAATGAGGTGTCACCCTTGAAGTGTCATGGTTCTTGTTGAACAAATAAGTACACTACAAAAAGTGCCGCATGTCTTGGAATAGGACCCGTACACACAAAAGAAACTGTAATCCTTCTGCCTAAATCTAGCTTCTTACAGTTTAATAGCCTCATCACCAGGAAAGTAAATGCCTGTTGTCAGTTATACCAACACTCAGTTGCTGGATTTGTATATTTTTAGCTCTGTTTTTTTCCCACTTCTTGGTCATTAGGAGCAGTGATGTAGAATTGAACACTTGCAACAGAGTTGTTTATATTCTCTTCCTGAACTGGATGTGTGGGCCTGGCCCATAATATTTATAAATGTTTTCCTTTTTACTTAATTCTAATTAGCATGCTGTTTATTGCATTCCTTTTACCTTTTCTTAAGAATTTGCTTTTTCCTTCAATTGTTTGCATTGGTATCTTTTGAATTTCCTCCCTACTATTTATTTTTTGGCATAAATAATAGTTGGTGCTACAGCAGGAGCCTGATAAAGCTTTTTATTATGTTCTCATTTGTCCAACAGCAATCATAAGGCATAAAAAAGGCTAAACAGTTTGTTGGCAGTTACAAACAAAATAGAACCAACTCTTTCAATAGGAGTTTGCATTCTTACTTTTCCTCTATTTTTATTAAAGGTCTAGGTCTCTTACTGTCTCTATTGATTTTTTCTTTAAATTCTTCAGATTTTTCTGTCATAATTTGAACTTTTCCTAAACCTATATCGTTTTGTTTTTGAAATGTCTTTCTGATTCTGTCCTCACTTCTAACCATTTTTGCTTATGGATGCAGTAGAACAAGTTCAATTCTTCTTGATTCGGTAAGATGTCATTGTCTCCATCAGATCATTAGTCAGTGATAGCTAGATAAAAACCTAACAGCTGTATATTTATAAAATATATCCCTTCTCTAGACTTTCAGTACACTGTTTTAGAAATATTGACAGCCTGCTTGAGAGAAAAAAACCTGGATGATTCTGCTTTTACCATAGCCCAAAACAAATCACAAATAGATTTTAAAAATTAACTTTAAAAAACCTAAATTTCAATAATCCTATGCATTAAAGCAATGCAATAACTACAAAGGAAAACATCAGTATGTTTGACTTAAATATAAATTTTAAACAATTCATAGGATCTTAAGACAAGTTATATTTGCCACAAATATGTCTGAGAAACAATAGCACATACAGACATCATAATAATCAATAACAAATGCACTAATGCCACAATGTAAAAGTTAAGAAAAAGTATCAACAGACAATTCTCAAAGACATAGACTTAAAAATAAATAGAATTATATTTATCCTCATCTCTAACCAAAAGAAAAAAATCAGATAATATACAACCATTGCTGTCTGTAAGCAGCAAAATTTAAATTTTGATTTAAATCCTAGTGAAGAATATGAGTGATTTTAATTTTTTTAAACTCCTAAATTTCCTATAATGAACAGGAATTATTTTTATAATTAAAAACCTTTAAATATGTGAGCATATTTAATCTCTTCTTTCCAAGCATATCAAGACTTTAAAAAATCAAATATTTTCATATTTTGATTGCACTGATTCAATTTTCTAATTTCACCATATTTCAATTAATCTAAATATTGTTTGTTCCTTGAAAATAAGAATTAACAGAAACAGGGCCGGGGATTTAGCTCAGTGGTTCCAGCGCCTGCCTTGCAAGTGCAAGGTCCTGAGTTCGATCCCCAGTACCCAAAACAAAAAAAAAAACAACAAAGAATTAACAAAAGCAGAGATTTTTCCCAAGTCAATGACATCTTATCATCATATTTCATGGCCAGGACAGAGAGTACTTACCATGATAAGGGCTGTTTTGTGGAAAATGCTCTCTGTAAGGTCAAAAGCCTGTGTAAGTTTAACTCCATAATTAAACTTTGAGACACTGTCTGAGGTGCTGAGGTGAAGTGCTCTGGAAATGTTTAGGGTTCAGGGGAAATGGATTTGCCATAATAAAGGGAAACTTTAAGATAAATAAGTTATCAAGAAGGATGTATTTTTCTTTAGTGACAGATGTGTAGATTATACCCATTGATTTCAAAGTAGTAACCTCAGTAAAAACAATTTTTAATTATTTGTGGCAATTCCTGGAAAAGCAAAAGGTGGGAATTAAGTAGGATTCTGCTCATTATTACCCAAATTTAATAAAACCTGAGCATTACTTTTTATAACCAATTTACTTATATTATCAAGGTAACCTTCATAATAGTTCTCTGAAGTGGGTACATTTAATAATTCATTTTATAAAGGAGGAGAAAATTGAGTTGCAATGATGGTAAATAACCTCACCAAAGGTTCACTACAAGGACATGGAGAGACAGTATTTGAAGCCCAAACAAGTATGCGAGTATGACTGTAAAGATAAATTTAAAATAGTTTTCTCTTTCCTCAATGCATGTCAGTGCCCTGACTGCCCCACCCTACCAGTGTTGTCCCACTTCTAGGCAGGCCATGTATGTCTAACATCATCTGCCCACCACTTTCTTTCTCTGGGAGCCAAAACAGAAAGAGCTTGAGTTTTATATTTTAACTTGGATTAGATCTTTGTTCCACTATAGTGTTTCTAAATTAGTTATTTTTTCACCTGTAAAATGGGTGAAAGTAACATCTCTAAATATTTCTAAGGATATTGATATAACATGTAAAAGTACTTACAGCTACTTGGCAAATATTTAACAAATGTTAGTTTCCTGTCTTCCTTCCTTTGCAGACAAAAGTCAGTTTACTTCCTTACTAAGCCAGTTTACATGAAAATGCTTCCATAGCTCTCAGATCACCACAAAATCCTTAGAAAACTTACTCACTAAAGCAAATAGAGTTTAAACATGGGATCTCACAGGCTTTTAATCTCCCAGAGTATGCTATGAAAATCTGAAACAGAAGTTGATGTGCCCTGATACTCTCTGATTGTCTTTCCTTGATTTAGGCGGCTTCTAATAGCCTCTTCTCATCTTACACAATCTTGCCCCTCACTTCCAAAATAACATTTTTACAACACTGAACTTTGGTTCCCGCTGCCTCTCTGCAAAATCTCTAAGTTTTCTCATCATTTTCTTTTTCTATTTTTTCCCTCTTACCAAGATATCCATCTGAAATAACCCTCTACCAAAAATTTACCTATTGAACCTTTGCCTTCAGGACCCAACTTGAATGACTCTACCTTCACACACGATCTCTGCCCATCCTGGATGGAAGAGACTTCACCACGTATAAATCTCTGTGGCTCTGAGTGTCACTCCATGGAAAGATCGTAGCCACTTTTGTTTCTTAAGGGTGAATATTGAAGGGAATAATGGTTTAAAGTGCATCTGACCAAGCAGGGGGGACACATGTCTATAATCCCAGATATTTGGGAGGTTGAGTCAGGAGAAGCACAAGTTCAAGGCCAGCCTGAGCAATTTAGCAAGACCCTGTCTCAAAGTAAAAAATTAAAAGGGCTGGGGATGCATCTTAGGGGTACAGTGCCTAGCATGTGAGGCCACAGGTTCAATCCTCAGAACTACACACACACACACACACACACACACACACACACACAGAGCTTCTGATTAGCAGAAGTCCATTAAGTAACACCTCCTACTTCCTCACTAAAATAGCTATGAACCCGCAGAAGTCGCATTCTTACAAATGCACTAAAAACTAAGATTGAAAACCAAATCATTACCAAAATCAGGAAAGACTTTTTGTGAAATTAATGGCCAGAAAAACTGGATTAAGGAACTTTAGAAAACTGCTTTCCCAATAAAAATAAAATAAAATTCTTGACCTGAAAGTATTTCCATTATTTGTGCCTCTTCAAGTATTTACATTGAGGCCATACTCTTAAGTGAAGTAAATAGGACACACATGTGTAAATACCAAGTAGTTTCTCTAGTGTGAGAAACTGAAAGTGTAAATAAGGGTTAACATAATTAAAACGAATAATTGATAATTTGAAATAGGAAGAAAAGATCCAAAGGGGTAGGAGTGGTGGGAGAGGAAAGGGAAAGGAAAGAAGGGAAAGAAAAAATTATGAGAAAAACATGGAAATGAAGTCTATGTAAATAGGGAAGGGTGGAGGGGGTGAAGGGTGCACAGGTAATGGGGAAAAAATAAGAACCAAGATACATCATATACAGGTACAAGCACCCAATGATAAATGTAAACATATTGTATACCTAAAATGTACCAATAAAAGAATTTAAGAAAAAAATATTTACATCCTACTCAGAAACAAAAGGAGTCCTGTCAACTACATGAACAACCACAAAAAGAAGTGAAACAGGCACACTACTGGTAGGTGACATTTTATGGGGCATCTAGAGTGTCAACCTAGTAATCCAAGTAGTCAAGAATAATGATGGGTTGAGAAAAAAATCTTTCAGGAATACTGGGGGAAAAACAAGATAAGAAACCAGATAATCAGTATTAATATTTTGAAAGTCACATACAAGGCCAAATAGGAAAAATAGGAAAAAAAGAAATCTTCATAAGATCTATAATGAAATGTATACATAATTACTAATCCTTCAAATAACACAATGGCTGAAACATATAAAGTTAAAAAAACATTATAATTTAAAGAAAAATGCATGTAATTATTTTGAAAGACATATGCATATCTTAGGCTTTGAGTAATTCAGTAGGAAAATAGTAAGAAAAGAAAAAACTGGCATAATATCTTTAACAATTAACTAATGTGATATATTTATATATTGTACACAGTCAAACTAGTTATCAGCAAAACCATCTGTGAAATATTTAGAAAAGTTTATCATAGTGTTTATCTCAAAGAATCAAGATATCCCAACCATTAAAAGTCTACTCATAATTGGGTTTGGTAGCACATACCTGTAATCCCAACACTCAGGAGGGTGAGGCAGGAAGATTGCTGTGAGTTTGAGGCCAGTGGGCTACAGAATGAGTTCATACCAGCCTAAATTACATAGCAAAACCGTGTCTAAAAAAAAACCAAAAAAAAAGTCTAGTCATTCCTAATTTCCATATATTATAATTAGAAATTAATAAAGAAATTAAATGCCCAAACTTCTAAGTAACAATTAAAAGCAAGAATTAAAACTACAGTTGTAAACCATGTAGAGATTGAAAACAACACTATATATCAAATTATGGAATCCCACCAAGGCTGCAACCACAGACAGATTCATGAGTGTAGAACTGACAGATTTTTTGGTTCAGTGGACTTATTGGTTATAATAGTCTCATAATTTTCCATTGTTTAATATTAAACTCCATTTACTTGCCTATTTCCTCATATGATTCTTCATCCTAAGTATGTAAATCACCATTTGGAGGGATTAACCTTCTAGGCCCTAGAATCTGCTCTTCCTCTCTTCCTCTCATTTGTTTAGACCTGCTGCTCTCTGCTCTCCACTTTCATGAGACACCAACCACTTGACACCAAATTTAAGTCCAACACTTGTGAACATAATATCTCACTTTGACTCTCAGTCTCTCATATGCTATTTTATAGAAACACCCTTGCGATTACTGTCACATGCTGTTTTATAATTGTGTTCTACACACCTTCTACCTAGGATACTGTGGTCTATATAAGTTGGAAGAGCCCCACCTTACTTTCCAAAAGAAAAGATATAAATTATAAAGCGAAGATAGACTGGAACTCAATCTACGGGTCTATGATCTCTATGGACTCATAAGTTTATCACAGAATTAAGTGACATGTACATATACGTCCATCCATATGTACATACATATATACATAAGGAAATGGAGGATACAGAAGGTATCTTTTAAGGATTCATTTATTTGAAACATAAATATGTGTGTGTTTAAACTTTTTTGAAGATTAGGAAGTATTTATTGAGGGAAAGATAGCTTCTGCATAAGACAGACAGAAGGGGGCTGAGAAAGTGGGTTGCCGCTATGTTTTTAAACTTTTAAATTCTATTTCAATTACAGTAACTGGAACTAAAACAAAGAGATTGTTATTTTTAATTCTTATTATGTTTTAACTAATAAATAAACATTATTTTGTGGCATGTAACATTATACTTTGAAATATTTATATATTGTGGAATGTCTAAAACAATCTAATCAATATATGCATTATCTCTCACATACTTATCATTTTTTAAGAAATTTTTTTCTGTATGCTTCCTGTATTCAGTAAAATTATAAGTACAGTATACTGATGTCAAAAACATTAGCTGACTGGACTCTCAGGCATACATGCAAATTACAGCTGGTTTGTGTCACATCTGACTTCTCAATTCAAATGTGTTCACTTTTACTGTTTTTCACTTAATATTATTAGTCATTCTATTATTTCTGTATAAGTATAGTCATTAATAACTTATATTGTGATCTTAATTCAGAATTATTTCCAACAATAAAATAATGAGTTTTTAAAAAGGAATTATGTATAGTTGCTATAATCAATTGTAGTACCAAAAGAAAAAATGTATGTGGTCCTTATTTCTGTAAAAATGCTCAATGAGTTATATGCTTGTAAGGAAAGATTAACATCTGTGACCAAAATAATTCATGTGATGTTTAAACCTAATAACATTCTTCTCCCATATAGACGAGGCTCCAATGTATCTCTTACATTGGACATGAGTAGTTTGGGGAATGTTGAACCCTTTGTATCCATACCAACTCCACGGGAGAAGGTTGCCATGGAGTACCTGCAGTCAGCCAGCAGAATTCTCACAAGGTCACAGCTGAGGGAAGTTGTGGCAAGTTCACACTTACTCCAAAGTGAATTCATGGTGAGCCTATTTCTTACTCACTCCTCACTATTTTTATACAATTGGGAAATTATGAGATGAATATGGAAAGGAAAGTGTCCCAGGTCCAAACAACATGCAATAAACAAATGATTCAAAAGGTAAAATGCAATGGGTTCAGATCTGCCTTCTATCTGTCAGCTATTGACAAGTGATCACAATATAGTGCAGTAGCTAAATTGAAGCAGAGTATGTAAGGCCTAGCTGGGCAATGCAGTGGCACAAAGCATCTGAGCAAAGAAAGGGCATTTTAGGATTAAGAAATAGCCTTGCTGTTGCTGTTTGGGAAATTAAATTATTCAATTTAGGTGCAGTATCGAAATTAAGGTGAGAAGTGAAGATGTGAAAGCCAAAAACTGGATGAAGTAATGGAGAAGTGAGGGGTGATACTCAGGTTTTTACCTTGAGCAGCAAGCATACAAATTGTGCTCAGGAATGACATAAGGAAACAGAAGGAAGAAGTACGGGCTAAATACGATGGCAAGTATAGTTTTAGACTTACCAGTATGCTGAGATATATCTACCAAACAGCATGAAGTCGGGTTAGATCTTCTTAAGTCTAATTGTTGCTAAAGGGGAATATTTATTTGATAGGTAACCTTACATCTTAAGTCAGTTATGCATTTTAAGCTATATTAGTTTTGTATAATAAATTGGTCACTCTAGAGTTGGTTGAAATATATTAAAACAAGCTCACGGTGAGAAGATCCAGAAATGGTTTAGATCTACTATTAGCCCCATTGGCTATTAAGTGTTCAAAGTAAAATACAAACATGAGGTTTTAAAAAGTAAGCTCTATAGTGTGTCATCTTTTTATATGTGAAGAAAATTAGACAACTCCATGATCACACATGCCCAGCTACTTAGGATACTGAGGCAAAAAAATGCAAATTCAAGGGTCATCGAGGCAACTTAGCAAGACCCTCTTTCAAAACAAAGTAAACATTGCTGGGAAGGTAGTTCAATACTCACCGTGTTCATTCCTGGTAGTTTAATATTCAGTTCCATTAACACAAACACAAACACATGCACACACAGTTCATACAGCTAGCCAAAGACACTGTTAGGTATTCTTTTCTTGGACTGCTGATAGACTTTTGTTTATGAAATAAGCCTTTAATAAAGAAAGATGAAGCTAACAAGGAGTATCCAGGAGAGAGAATACTAAAAGATTACAGATTATCAGTATATGTCAGGTAACAGAAGACAGAATGGAAAAGAAGAAAAGGAGTAAAGATATTACCTATTTTGTGGCTTTGCCAAAACAGACTGACATGCTTGAAGTTATCAAACATGGAATGATAAAAACATGTTTTTTATTGAACATTCAACAATTTTGGTAATTTGGAACAAAGAAGTTAAAATATTTGGGTGGAGCAAAGCATATTTTAAATATATAAAATGCAAGCTAATACAACAATGCTAAAAATGTAAGCTCTTCTTCACTGTAGACCAAGTCTCAAATTCATGATATTGTCTGACTTTTCTCAAATTTTCAGATTGAGAACTAAGACAATATGAAATTTTTATAGTTCATTTCTTTAATTTCAACAAATATGAGGATGTTGAGTTATAGTTTCCACTGGAGAAAGTTAAGTATAAAAATATTATTTTATGTGATCAAAGGATTTAATTTAATAGTCAGCAAATAACATAAAAGTTACTTTGTTACATTAAGCTTATTTAAACAATCCTTTGGAAAATTTTGTGTTAGAAAACATTCTATGTTGTATAACCAAATTCTATTCTTGCTCACATTTTTAGGTCTCATGCTTTTACATCAATCTACCCCTATTCTATTTGTTCCCTTTTCAGACATTTGAGGCCTGTGACATATATTCTGACTAAGTACAAATATTTATTTTCTTAATAAGTAAGAAAAGAAAGTGTCTGGCTGTGCCTCACTAAATATTGCATTCATAATAATGAATGAAACAGTCCAATTACAAACCATTCTTTAAAAATTATATCATTACACAAGTCAACGAAAAACTTTCATATTTACCAGTTTTACCTAAAAGAATCATAATATTGAAAAAGAACCCATCATAATAGATTTTTATATTGAAATTATATAAAGATTTGAAAGTCCTTAATTATATATTTTTTTAAAAAACTGTGATCCATATAATTCCATCAGTTATGTCACAAGATTTTTTAAATTGAAGAAACATGCTTTATTTCTCTTTAACAACTACATATAAAATAATACTAACACAGAGAGCTGTTTCTTAGAAGTCAGCTTGAAAGGGTGCAACCAACATGTTTATAAAAGGAAGGGTATGGGTCACCCAGAGGTGGCAGCCTGCTGTTTTTTAAATGACTTTGAAGTCCAATCAAGCACAGATCAAGTAGCCCCCTGTGAAAATTTTCTTTGTGTCAGCATTACATGCATTTATTTGATATCATTTATTTTTGTAGGAAATACCAATGAATTTTGTGGATCCCAAAGAAATTGACATTCCTCGTCATGGAACAAAAAATCGCTATAAGACCATTTTGCCAAGTAAGTTTCTTGATTTAATAATTTATATTGTAAAGCATTAAGACAAGACTTCTCCATTTACCTTACCTCTTAACATTTTTATCTTGTATTACTCTTATCATGATGACCAACTCACTGTTCCAGTACATATGTGATTCTAAAATTGAGTCATCCCACGCATTATGGTCAAGTGATTTTCATCACCAGTGTCAAACAATTAATGGGTGAAGGAGACTCTTTTCAAAACTGATGCTGAGACAACTTGATATCTGCCTGCAAAAAAATAAAATGAAGTTGAACCCTGCCTCACACCATATAGAAAACTTAATTCAGAGTGAATCCAATACATGTAGATAGCTGAAATTATAAAACTTGCAAAAGAAAAGTTATGAGTTTTCATTACCTTGAATTAGTCAGTGGTTCTTAGATATGACACTAAAAGTACAAGGAACCCTCAAAAAAGTAGACAAATTAGCCTTCATTAAAATTTAAACATTTGGTGTCTCAAATGATACCATCAAGAAAGTGAAAAGACAACACAAAGAATGGGAGAAAATTATATAAAAAGATGGCATAACTTAAAAATAAGCAAATGACTTGAATATACATTTCTCCATAGAAGATATAAAAATTACTCATAAGCATGTAAAAAGTTGTTCAGCATCATTAATCAACAAGGAAAATCAAAACAAAATGAGATATTGCTTCATATCCATAAGATGACTATAATAAAAATGATAGGCAATTAAAAATATTGATGAAGGTGCAAGGAAACTGGAACCTTCCTCCCTCCTCTCTCCCTAAAATTTTCATCAAAAACATGCGAAATATTAAGTTTAGAGCACATATATCCATCATAATTTTCATAGCTCTCTCATTAAATGCAAACCTTCTCTCAAATTAAATGCAAACCATCGTTTAATTTCATAAGGATTTGGAAATTATTAGAGTTACTTCAAAGTTCAACCTTCTGTTTCCTGGCCAGATGATATAAGATAACTGCTTTCCAATCCTGTGTCAGCTTTTCCACTTCCAGAATTGGGTAGTCTGCTAGGACCAGGGCACCCATGCTGACAACGGATGTCACAAATGATGGATTTTCTGTTGAAAACACCTTTAGCCCAAATACCTCATGCACTCCTGTTGCACAAAATGTAACTTAGGAAATAAAGTTTGGACAGCCATGTTATGGTTGAAAATTACTAGAAAAGACTCAAATGAATAACAAATTCAAAACATTATATAAATTGATGATTAACAAATGATTAAGATTTTAAATATCATGGTTGTTTTTATTGTTTTAACTTACAATAAATTCTGCTTAGTTTAAAAGTTTGCCAGCTTTTACAGAATGGTAAAGCTACAAAATTTGAAAGATTTTTTGCAGCGGATATATGGATAAGTAAGAACTAATTAAATGATAGCTATTTCTCTGAAGACAATGTCAGTCTGCCTCAGAACACTCTAAATGGAACATTAAAGTGCTGAGGTAAAACTTATTTAAAATATTTTGCACTGTAAACAAATATTAGTCATAAAAATGTTTTCATCTAAAATCGCAAAAGCAATGAGGAAAATACTAATCATATATTGAGAAGAAATTATTAGCACACACTGAAGTATAATAATAAATGTTATATATTTATTTCACATGGTCAATTTATTTATAAAAATATAAAAAATATATATACAAAATTAAAGAACATTATTTATTCTGGCCATCATTTCATATTCAAAAATGTACTGTTTGATAATGTTTTCTACTTAAATCATGTTTATCTTTGGTTATACTAAATTTTTACCACAAGGTAGATATCCAAATAAGTGAGTCATGGGCCAGGGATTTAGCTCAGTGGTTCTGGCGCCTGCCTCCCAAGCGCAAGGTCCCGAGTTTGATCCCTGGTACCAAAAAAAACCCACACAAATAAGTGAGTCACTCATTAAGGCAAAAAGTTGTATTAGATTTTGTTTCCTACTATATGTTAGAATTAGATCTTATTTCCTACTCTGAAAAATAAAAAATTACAATTATTGGTAGGCTATTTAATCTTCCTTTGCCATCTTTTCTTCATCCCTTAAAAAAATGATAATAACACTACCCTACAAGGCCACTGAGAAAATTAAATGGTAGTATATGTAAAATTAGTAGCAAACTTCTAATGGTTCCCTCCCCTCCTAAATGATAATGGATCATCATCCAACATTAATCTCAGAAAACACTCGTATATTTAGAGATGAGTTGACAGTTTCTAAGGCAGAGTATTAAAGAGCCCTATTTTCTCTTATAATTTGCATGAGTTTCCATACAATCACCATCTTGCATTCCCAAGGTCAACTCTGTAACTATAGAGACAGTCTGTATTTCCAATATGATAACCATTAGCCACATGTAACAACTGAACACTTGAAAAATAGTTAATGCAACTGAGGAATTGTTTCTAAATTTTATTTACCCCAGCTAAATTTAATTAGCTGCGTATGGCTAGTGGCTCTCGCCTTGGACTGCTCAGTCTCATCTTTTTTTTCTTTTGCAATGAATTTGAAGTTGACTCCTAATCACCTTGAAGGTATAGTCAATCCTTTCCTTTCCTCCCATTTTCTTTTTATCTTGAATTCATCTGTGAAAACTCTCCTAGCTTCTTGCTGGAGGATAAATCTTTAAAATTTTGAATGAATAGCTTTTCACAAAATCTGATAAGATGTTACTCAAAATATCAGGATCCAGTTGTCATTTTGTCTGTTAAACAGAAAATTTAAGATTAGAGCAGATATTTTAGGGAGACCAAGGTGGAGAAATTTTATAAATACAGATTTGATGGAACAAGTAAATATAGCTTTGGTGGAACAAATCTATACTTATGTCCAATAATGTTGAGGGGGAAAAGAAAAAAGAAGGAAGAAATAAAGGAGATAAGGAGGGGAAGACTAAAGGAAATAGGAAGGAGGGAAGGAAAAAAATGAGGGAGGAAGACAGGGAAGGAAAAAAGGAGACAGGAAGGGACAGAAGGAAGGAAGGAAGAAAGAAGAGAGGGAGGTAAAGCGGAGAAAGGGAAAAATAAAGAATAGAGAAAAATGATCAGTGTTAAAATAATATTTATAATTGTTATTGAGACTGCCTAGATATATACCATGGTGTACTGAATATTTAACATATAGCTCAGAAACATTTGTTCAGAAAAATTGTTGTACTGAATTTGACTAATACACAGATTTAAAATGCATAACATTAATAAAATTATAACATTAGTGATGAAAATAATGATGATGATGAAGTTTTCTTAGTCCCAGACAATGTATTAAAGGACTTTGGTTGGAAATCTACATTTTTTCCCCTACTCAGTCATATGTTGTATTCTTGTTTTTAAAAAATGAAAATTTCTAAATACTTAAAAATTACTATAAATTACTAACTTCCAATGTAAACTTAATTTAGTTTGACAGAGAAATTTCATAAATATAGAAGTTTATAGCAGTTTATAGAGCTCCAGTAATCATATACAATATAAGCATTCTAAAAACTGAAGAAAGTGTTGCCTTTTCTCAAAACTGCATGGTTTAAGGCTTTTGTGGAAACTTCTAAGAATCAATGGATAGTAAAGGAAATAAAAGTTTTCTTGTTTCTTTTGCTAAGAAAAAAAGTTAGAAAGTCAAAAGTGTTTCTAATAGAAATTACTTCTAGTATTAAACAATCTAAAACCACAGGCCAAATAGAAATTGTATGAGATACAAAATTGAATTAAATAACAGCCCTTGCCCTCCAGGGCCTTGCCACAATCCACTTAATGCAGGCAGAAATGTAAGCACTTCACATGTAAGATGATTAACACTGACATAAAATTCAAGGAACCCAAGCAAAGAAATGAATGCCTAATAATGCCCAGGAGGGCCAGAAATGGCTTCAGGTAATTGTACTTCTTGAGCTGATCCCTGAAGAAAAAAGATTTCACCATGAAGAGAAGGAAAAGGAAACAATATGTGAAAATGCCTAGAAACTAGAAGAACATGGAATATTGAGAGATTACCCTAAATCCATGGGGCTGGGTCAGATGGTACAAATGGGAAAGTGGCTACTGATGAGGCTTTGGGAAAAGGTAATTAAGGATCTACTCTACTCTGCTCTACTCTAAAGTAAGGAAGGACCTTGTATTTCATCCTCTAGGCCTGTACTGTCCAGAAGAGCAATTGCTAGCTACAGATGGCTATACAAATTTAAATTTAAATGAATTGAAATTAAAATTAAAACTTGAATTTTGTGATGCATAGTAACTATATGCCAGTGTTCAATAGCCCCATGTGGTTAGTGGTTACACTCGGTTAATTGAAGATAGCTTCTTCCACATCGTGAAAAACATCTGGATCAGACCATGTTTTTGTTGAAGAGAAGAAGAATTCAGTACTATGGGCAATTTAGGGCTGTCCTGGCTGATCAAATCACTATAAGTACTCTAAAAGCAATGCCATTTAGCCTTCACCTTAACTTCATATTAAGAAGCATACCTTTTATTATGTCTCTAACAAGTTGTACTGTATAAATATTAATACTTAATGGACATCAGAACTCTGACTTTAAGAAATCCTGAATTTAACTTCTGAATATGCACAGAACCAAGAGAGGAACAATACACCTACTCTATTTAATGCTTCTCTAGGCAAAACTGATTTACTATTCCTTTCTAAAATATTTTTTCCAAAAAATGTTAATATGTGTAATATTAAATACAACCAAAATCACACTGGTTGAAATACATTGGAACTGTATTTCCCTCTCAAGTATAGGCTGCCCAGGTGGATGTGGCAGCCTAGCCACATTATGCAGCCATATTCTGCTCTTTAGCTATTTCATCATGCCCAGGCATTGCCTTTCTTTGCTTGTCCAAAATTCTGATCACTGCAATTATGCACCAAGCAGCAGGATGGAGTAAGAAATGGCAGAAGGAAGGCATCACCCCTCGATTTACTCACATGATCTGACAGTTACATATATCACTTCCTCTCACATTTTTCATGTGAGAAACTAGTCACATGGCCACAACTAAATGCAAGAAGTAAGTCTTTTATTGTGCATGCTACCAAGTTCCCAGTGATTTCCCCAGATGTTGTTACTAAAAAAAGGCACGCACATGCATGTGTGTGTGTGTGTGTGTGTGTGTGTGTGTGTGTGTGTGTGTTATTTGGAGAGTGCCCTTTAGAAAAACTGAATACAACATCATGCATACAAAATTAGGTAGTGGAAATGGTCTGTGGGAGTACTGATCAACAAAGAATTTTGTTGTGACTTCTGGAGATTTGGGGGCAAATGAAGTGCTTTCGAGTAATTAGCACTAGCTCCCATCGTCATAAATTCTATACTGTGAGAGATCCAGGTGATAAGGCCAATACTGAGCACTGTTCCAGGTCTCCATCCTCTGCTCTCAAAGGTTGGTTTGCATCAGGACCATTTTCCCCAACACATCCCTTCAAGAGGAATTCCTGTGAGAGCACAAGGCCCAGGTCCCAAGAGAATTTCATGTTGCCGAGGCAAGTAGCACAGTTATTTGTCATAGTCAGGTTATGTCCTGACTCAGAGAGTCCTTAGCTGTTCCACTTATATCTCTCTAGTCACCCTGCTTCTTTTAGGGCATCCAAAAGGACACAACAGGAATTTTAGCAAAGTGTTTTCAGTGAAACTGAATGAGGGCCTACCTCTATGCACAGGGCCTTTGGGTGCTACCTAGGGGTCTTCTTACTGATTTCTACAACTTATCAACATCTTCTAGGTTACTGTTGCTCCATCTGGCATGATCGAGAGATATTTGACTTGTGCCTTAAAAGATCAGATAAGCATCTTTGTCTTCACATATCAATCTGTAGCTGCAAGCAGAATGGGACTTTCTCTTGCCAAAACCAGATCCCTTTCAGATCAAACCAGCTAAGGATCAATCCCTGGATGTTAGCTCTATTATTATTAATATGTATATATGAGATATGTATATCATATATATCTTCATTTCAATATCCTAGTAACTAGCAAATAAAATTTTGCCGTATATTTTCAACATCATCTTTGATAATAGCCTGTATAGCTCTAACTTTAATGATCTGGGTTCAAGTTTCTGCTTCACTCCTTATGTGCGGCATGACAGTGGGTGAGTTACTTAACCTTTCTATGTCTCCATTACCTAATCTAGATAAGGAGAATATTAATAGTATCCACTTTATAGGTTTTGTGTAAGTGACAAAATGCACAGAAATCTATTAGCTGGTCTATCTCTGCTATATATTAAACCCATAATGAGTGCAAAGCCCGTATTATTGTGGGCTAATCTTTTTCTAAAACTAATTATGGCTTTTATTATCTTTAATAACAATTACTTGTAAAACTAACTTTAAAATATATGTTGGCTGTGCCAAGGTTTGTTACATTTTTAATTATCTCTAATTCCCACTCACATGTATTTTATAAAATTTTCATGCTCTAACACTTCCCACCCCACCTCCTCTATGATGTTCTTAGCTTGACCTGCAAATGAAAGACATTGCCTTACTGTCTTATATCCAGAAGGTCACTACAGGGTACAGGAATAGGTGAAGAAGGGGTGCTTCTTTGTGACACCTCAGTCTTTAATACCACCTTCTGAGAAAAGATACTGAGATACATTGAATTTACAGCTGTTTAAAGAAAAAAACCTCACAACCATTAAGATGTGACACATTCCATCATCAGCTTCTGTGGCTATCTTAGCATTAGGGAAGCATTAGCATTAGTGAAGCAGCACAGCATATAGCAAAGTAATTCTATTACTCTATACCTTGTTATGTACTCTTGAAGAAATTATTTAACCTTTCTGTCCCCATTTCTTACCTGAAAAATGGAAAAAGAATGGTACTTATTATTTTAGGTACATTTATTAGACTTAGAACATTAAATAGTATTAACATTTGTAAGTATTGAGAATGGAGTGTGACATTAGTCATCAATACATGTTGTTTGTTTATCTTATGACGAGACTGAGAACTCATTGAAACAAATGGAGTTTATGTTTGTAACCTCTCTTTCCCTGGCTTGCCAACCCTCCATCCCCATGCTGATAACAACCGTAAGGAGAGCTGACACAAATTCCAAATATAAAGTAAAAGAGAAAAGGCATAAAAGTGAGATGGGGTCAAAATTCATAACCCATAAAAATGGATGAAAGATGAACTCAATTCAGCCGATTGCCAATATTTATGTCAGAAATAAATCAAGAGGGGCCCAAATGTCTCTCCATAAACACAGGTGGATCAAGAGATGCACACACGCATAACCAAAGACAGATAGTGGCACATGCAAGACAAGCTATGTAAAAGTTAAGGATGTGCCACTGGTACCTGGGAAATTTCAAGAGTAAATCTCCTTAATGTGCCTTTCCTGTCTCTTCATTAGATCCACTCAGCAGAGTATGTTTAAGACCAAAAAATGTAACTGATTCATTGAGCACCTACATCAATGCTAATTACATCAGGGTAAGTAAATAAATATAAATTTCTTTCTAGTGATTATGTTGACTTTTGGAATTGTTGATTTTATTTTATTTTTTCCCTTAATGTAAATTAAGTTTGATTTAACTTTATTACCAGCAAGTTCTGTTTGTTTGTTAAAGTTGTGTCAAAATGGGTAGTGGATCTTCCACAGGGAGTCCTCTGTTACTGTGGGTCCCTAACAGTGATCTCTACATGGGCACTCTGGTGAAGACAGAGCATCACAAGCCTCACTATCAAATGCCAAAGCTGGACCTTCTGGAAAAACAGCCATATATATCATGGTGCTAGAATCAATGAAGCTGCCACAATCTTTGTTTCTTTTAGCTTAACATAGCTCTTTTGTTTTGAAGATCTTTCACCTAATTTTTCACTGTGAGTCATGAACTTAAAAGGCAATAATTTTGTCTCTTTACTCCAACCAGGGTTACAGCGGCAAGGAGAAAGCATTCATTGCCACACAAGGCCCCATGATCAACACCGTGAATGACTTCTGGCAGATGGTTTGGCAAGAAGACAGCCCTGTCATTGTTATGATCACAAAACTCAAAGAAAAAAATGAGGTATGATCTTTACCAAAGCTCAGAAAGTTATGCATGTTCTATGGAACGTGTAAGCAACATGAGATTTTGTGTAAGCAAACTCATCACAAACTTTTAAAGATTTGTTTAAACTGAAAACCTTGAGACATTTAAAGGCTTCTTCCCTTTATACTTCCAACAAATGGTAACTGGTATTATTCTACGCATGGAAACTTTCCTTCACACAAGTCAATATAATTGGCATACACATATCTCATTTGTACTCAGTTATCTCAGTAGGGATATGAGGGGCCGTAAATTACAAATAATTATATAATAATTATAAATTATTAGACAATTTGTAAGCAAGGGAACAAAAAAATTATTCATATCCCAAGTCGTTTTTGATATAACAGGTACATTCTGGTTGTTGGAAATATATTAATAAACAAAACACACCAAAATTTCTGGCATGGTAGATTTTACCTAGTGGGGGGAAAAACAAAAATGATAAACACAATAAATTCATAAATAAATGTAATATATTAGAAGGAATAAGTGCTATTTTTGAAAAGCAAAGGAGGATAAGTGTACAGGATATACTGAGCAGTAGGCAGAGGATGGGTAGAAATAGCAGACCACAGTGTGAAATAGGTGGGTAAGGTGAGCATCCTTTAAAAAGTGAGATTGGAATAAAGGTTTGAAGAAGTGGCAAATCACAGCGACTTTTTCCTCCTAATAGTAAGAAATTCAAAAAAGAGACAAAATTAGATTCTATTCTCATACTTTTCTAAGCATTTAGTTTTCAGAATAACTTATTCTATATTTTGCATTATAAAAATAAAATTGATTCCTGAAGGCTGCTATCCTAGGTGCTTCTTATATCTTAGGGCATCTTATTGGAATAATTTATCATCTGATTTTGGTAAACATTTTATTTGCATGTTTTCTTGCCAAAATCACTATACCAGGGCTTCCTCATGACAATTTAGGAAGCTGATATTTCTCTTAAGCTCTTTTGGTGGGTTATAATGCCTGATTGTAATAGTAAAACCCTACCACTAATTGAGAGAATCGAGGCTCACAAAGCAGTAACTTACAAGTTTTTTAAAGTTTGCTGTTTTCTTTCATTTTTGTTACAATAGATGAAGCATTTTTCCTGAAATTCATCTTGGGAAAAAAAGTATGCTTTTGGCCAATAGATGAGGTTATATACCAAATTAACTATGTATATGGTTTACCAATAAGCAAATTTCTATGAGTCTGATATGAAAACATAGGTGTCATAATAAATATAACCCATAATATTCTCACCTGTTTTACACACATCAACATGACATCATATTAAGTCACTGACAGTTCCCACAGAATTGTTCAAAATACATGACATTTTAGCTTTGTAACAGAAAAAATACTCCTAAAGTTTAAAAATGTATTCACTATATGTGTACTTCTATATATGAATGTTTATAATACTCATGTAATATGGTTGACCTTGTAACCTGAAACACTTTCACTATAAAACCAGTGACACTGGGTAAAATATGAAATAGCATGAACAGCAGAGTTTGGAAAAACTAAAGAAAATTCTAATGGTCAAAAACTTAAAAAGGTATAAAATCAGAGAATTAAGGGTTACTCATGGTTTAATTGCATACAAGAACAAGAGACAAATTTTAAGCTTGCAGGACCCAGCAGTTGAAATTGAAACCTTACATAAAATGAGCACCTGCAAGGAATATGGCTTTAGTGAAAACTAAAAGACAAAAATAAATCTGCCTACCAACTTAAGACTATAACAGGAAATTAATTTGTCTAAATCTGGGCTTTTGATTGGATAAAAGGGCTCTCCTGAGTATTCAAAGCTCAGAAACCTCAGAATATTAAAACCAGATTATGCCAGGTGGAGTAATTAACACCAAGTAAGACCAGCTTGGTTACACTGTGCACTTTACAGAAACAAAGGTGAAAACTTCCCAGATGCATCCTACACTCTCCACATATGCCTCACAGAACTCCCTCCCCCCGAAAATTCAAACATAAGCTCACAAATCAAAATTATGAGCCACACAAATAAATAAAACATTAAAAGGAAAAAATCAGGAGAAGCAGCCAATACTAGTAATAAATCCACAAGAAATAAAAATAATAGAAATATATAGGTTTTTAAAAAGAATTTACCACACAAATACAAATAAACAGATTACAAAAAACAAGTTAATATCAAAAAAGACTAAGATTTACAATCAAAACAAAAAATATGAGTAATAAATATTTTATATACATTGAAAGGATAATAAATCTTATTAGTTTTATAAGACTAGGCACAGATGAATAGTGAATTAGAAGACATAGTTAAAGAAATGACCTAAAAAACCAAAATGATTAAAAACATGAGAACTGAAGAGACATAGAGGATGTTTAAATGCACAAAACATGTTTAATTGGTGTTTTTGAAAAAAAAAATAATATGAGGGGAACCAAGTAATATTTGAAGAAATAATTGTTATAAGTTTTCCAAAGTTTATAGAAGATCTGAGCTTCAGTTTTGAAAAGCACAATAAATATTAGTCTGGATAGGTTAAAAATAAATAAATAAATTCACAAGTAGACCCATCTGTGGAAATGAAAAATACCAAAGATACAATATTCAATATTAACAGCCAGAATCACTATCAACAATAGGAACAACAACGATAGAGGACCCAAGCCAGTAGGATAATACCCACAAATGGCTAAATCAACACAAACCCCAGAAAATCTATCATACATGGACTAGAGAGAAAGAAAAACTTTTCAGACAAACAAAAATTGAAAGAATTGATCATGAAGAGCATCTTACCAAAATAACTACAAGAGGTGTTGAATAAAGGAGATTTGATCCAGGACAAAAGGACTCAAATGTAAAACAGTAAGCAAAGAAAGTAAAAATGAAGGTAGAACTAAAATTCTGGACAATAAGAGAATGTGAAAAAAGATAAAATATTTTTGTGTTATTCATAAAAAGAGTAGAAATTCAACCAAGTTCAGACTTAAAGCTAAGCATGCATCTTACAATTTTAAGATTAGATACTAAAAGAATGGAAGTAGGATGTATAATGTCCAATCTGGTAGTAAAGGAAAAAGATTTTTTAATAAATTAAAAGAAGAAAGAAAAACAGAAAAAAAGATAGAAAAATTAAGATAATTTTTTACCAAATTGGAAGATAGAAATACATCAAAATAGATTGGTAATCATGCTAAACAGAAATGAGTAACTTGCCTATTAAATAGCAGAGATTACCAAATTAATTAAATAAATCTTGTTATGTTGTCTACAAGAGGATCTGGAAATGTTAAAATAAAAAGAAAAAATGACACCAAGCTAATACTAAACAAAGAATAAGTTTAACAAATAAAATTGATGTTCAGTTAAAACAATCATTAATAAAAAATCATTAATAGAGAGGAACTAGAGATAAAACATACAACTGATAAAAAAAAGTTACAACTCTAAACTTGTAAATTTATGACATAACCTCAAAATACCTGAAGCATTAATGGAAAAATTAAATAAATAATTGATAAACTACCATCAATCAGAAGAAAACTAAGCAAAAAGAGACACTAGATTTAAATTAAGCAGATTTTTTAAATATAAGTAAATACAAAGAAAAATATAAAGTAGTTTAAATATAACCTTTGCATAAATTACCAAAATGTTCATTACCTACAACTCAGTCATGGTGAAGGCACTATATACTAATTTAGAAACTCCTAAAAGTTAGAATTTCTATTAAAATAATTCCTACTCTAAAAAGTAGCTGGGGTTTTTGTTTTTCTCTTTAGTTGCATAATTTAAAAACTGGAGAAGTGGTTGGTTTTTACCATTCTGAACCCCTTCTCTTTGTAATGTCTGAGATATATCCTCTGGAGCTCAAAGTCAAACATGTTAAATGTCTACAATGTGTATTCTGCTACTTGGTTTTTTTTTTCCTGCAGCCAGACATAATCCAAAATATTGAAAGAAATATTTTTAACTTTTAAAAGATTGTTATATTACTCTTCAAATAAAAACAAAAATCCTTTTCTGTCCAGACTCTCCAAAGATGCAAATAAAATACTGTAGAGGAAGCTTTGATGTTTTACAGATCAAATGATACTGAGAAGTCTGGCTCAAAAGGAATACACAGCAGACTCCACACTACCAGGAAAGTGCTGTTTACCGAAAATGTGCCAACTTTCAATTGTGTTAAGCATCATTGTTTGGAATAGACAAAAATCATTTCCTCCAAAGAATGTGGAGGTGGAGTTATCTTTAGAAGTTCCCACACTTTATATTTTTACAATCTTTTCTACTTTATAATAAATAAAAGAGCAATTGGCATCTTTTATTTAATAATCTCAATATTCTCAGTTACTCACATTTTATAAAATAAAAATGAACAAAAGTGAAAATAAAGCTGAAAAATTAGTTTTGTTTGGGTTTTCTTTTATTCGAACTCAGAACCTTGCACTTGTGAGCCAGGCAAGGCGCCACTGAGCTAAATCCCTGGTTGAAAAATTAGTTCTTATAACAAAAGATTTAGTTGCTAGCAGGTTTAAGTTTCTTCATTTAAATATATACAAAGAGGTAATTCCTTTTGAAATTAAAAAAAAACCTGAAAACAGTGTTCAGATTTTCTTAACATGAAGTACTTCATTACTAGAAAAGATACAGTGGGCAAAACCTTTAAAGCTGAAACTAGATCAGTCCAAAAATATCAAGTAGTGTTTGAGCACATCTAAGGAATCAAAGTGCTCAGACTACCTCTGGACTTTTTGGGTTGCAACTCCCTTCCCTTCTAGGAATGAAATTAAGAAGGTATAAATATTGACCTTTTTAAATATATCTGCTGAGCACAATCATGCATAAATTCAATTAAATATCACTCTCACTCTACAAAATAGGTTTGACTGTCTCCTGTCCAATATTACAGACGAGAAAACTAAAACTGAGAGTTTAAGTCATTTTATTTAATCTTCAAAGTGAATGGATGACCAAATTCAAATTTTAACCCTGGTGTGATTGATTTCAAAGCTCTTCCCTTAATCACGGCCTCAACCTAGTAACAGGCCCAGTGACAAAGCAAGACATTAGAAGTCAAGCAAACCACTATTGGTCTCTGAGAGCAATAACACATCAAATTTATTTTTTCATGAAATCAGCAAATTACTTGGTGACATAGCTAATCTAATGATTCTCTTAGGTACTTAACGTAGATGTATTCTCCCTCTATTTTTACATGTATCTTTCATCACTGTTAAAATATTTGATTTATTACTGTAAACTCTATTTCACTCATTGACTTACTTAGCCATTGCAAAGTTTAACCTCAAAAAAGTCATTTAAAGAATAAGATTTTAACTTTTCCCTTCTTTCATTTCTTTCTCTTCCCTGTCTGATAAAATTATAGAAAATATTCACTTCAATTACATTTATCTGGGCAAAGAGCTTACCCAATGCCTGTCAGTCTAGAGACTGAGTAGGTGCCCAAGGATGGAAACACAGTCTGGCAAAACAACAGCATATGAAAGCTTCCAAAACATCACACAGCAGCCAGGGATTTAGCTCAGTGGCACCGCACCTGCCTTGCAAGTCCATGGTCCTGAGTTTGATCCCTGGTACAAACAACAAAAAAAATCTCAGAGTGCACCTAAGTAGAGTAGTTTTGTGTGACTAGAGCACATGTGACATAGTAGGGACTAAAGGGAAATGACACTTGAAAGGTGAGTTGCAGTGAAAAAAGTGGGATTTGTTTTACAAGCAGCAGGAAGCTACTAAAGGTGTTTCTGAAGTAGACTGGCAAAGCAGTTTGTATATCAGAAGTATATTTGGTGGCAGCACATAGGATTTGAATTTGATAGAAACAAGAGGAAGAAGAAAAACAGCTTAATAAAAGTTAAACATACTTTCAGGTAGGAAATAATGCAGTACTGAACTAAGGCAGTGGCAAAGTGTACTAAGAAAAGAGACAGATACTAAAAGGCATTCCAGCAGTAGAAGCCCTGTGCTTTTTTTCTAACTAATGTGAGGAAAGTGAAGGAGAGTTTGATTTCAAGATTTCTTGGGCTGGAGATTGAGCTCAGTGGTTCCATGGCCTGCCACCCAAACACAAGGTCCTGAGTTCAATCCCTGGTACCAAAAAAAAAAAAATTTTTTTTGTATGGGAGGCTGAATAGATAGTGATGCTGTGAACCTCTAAGTGGAAAAAGGAAAGGTTTGAAAGAAGAAAATAAAGTTCATTTTTCAAGGTGAAATTTAGAGACCTTTGTATAGTAAAGTCAACTGAAGGGTTAGAAATAAGTCTAAAGCTGTGGGGAAATGTATGGGTTAGAGATGGGGACTGGACAGATTGTGGTTGGAATCATGAGAAGGTGCAGAATAGATGTAAAGAGAATAAAAGAGGGATTTATATTTTGTTGTATACTCTGCTTTTACCATTATGAGTTTTCTCCATGTCATTAATAATACCAAAACATTATTTTAAATAACTACTAAATTTTATTGTGTGATTATTCCTTTATATTGATGCTTAGATTGTATCCAATTTTTTGTTCACATCTGATTATTTCATTAAGATATATAGAATTATGAAATTACCTGATCAAATAATATGAACTTTTGAAAGAATATATTCCCAATGTTTTCCAAATATGTGTTCAACTGTACTACTGTCTAATCTGTTATCCAGCTAATTTTAATGATGTTCAGTCTGTAATTCCTCTTTATAAAACATCCAACTCTGTATATGTTTGTATATATTCATTTGTTCATTCATTTCACAAATATTTATGAACTATCTACTATCAATCACTAGTTTAAACCTTTGGATTATATCTGTATTGACAAAATTTTAAAAAATTCCTCCCTTCATGAGTTTATAAACTAAAAAGGGAGACAATAAACAAGACACAAAATAAATATTATAATTATATACAGTGACATTAGTATACTACATTTATATCTATATAATATACAGATCACTAACTGATCACTGAAACACTATAGAACAAAGAAAATATTGGGGCAGAGTAAGAGACGTGGCAAGCAGTTTGTCACATCACATCAGGTGGTGATTATGGGCATCTTTGATCAAAGCACATGAAGGGGTAGTCAAGCACAGATCTAGCATAAAGCAGAAGAAACAGCCAATGAAAGCACCCTCAGTCTTCTGGTGTGTTGGAAGAAGGATAAAGAGGTCAGTATGGCTGGAGCCAAATGCACAAGGGAGAGAGTGATATATGAGGTCAAAGGTATAACTGCCACTTGGAAATAATCTACTAAGGAAGCTAGTGCAACCCACACATCTGGGAACTTAAGGTCAGAAGAACTTGGTCAGAGTCTTGGTTCTATCTTAATTTCACCTTCTGTAAAGTGGGAAAAATATGACATCTTACCTTGCAGATATTGGAAGGGATTAAGTAGCATTTCTTATGGGTAGCTTTGTATTTTAGAAAACACTATTATATTTGTTTTTATTTACCTAACATAAATATCTTTAAAATCTATAGACAACAACCTAAAAGAGTCTTAGGATCACAAAAGTAGTTAAGTAATCACCTCATTGAGTCAAATTCCAGCTAATAAATGTGTTTGCTTAATTAAATATATTCCAAGAAAGAGTTTTGTAATATAAATATTAACTATGTATATTCTATGTTTGCTTTAAATTTCATTTAAAAATTTAATGTTCATTCAGATGGGAAAATAGTTACTCAATGTATAAGTAAATTATATGTTAAAATGAAGTAGACTGTTTTAGTCAAGATAGATGTTTGAGATGAGGAACATGCTAATTACCCTGATCTGATCATTACATGTTGTATAAATCCACTGATGTACTGCACTGTACTCCATAAATAAGTAAAATTATGTCAATTAAAAAAATTTAATGTACATTAAAATGTAGACCTTTTAAAACTATACATTTGAGGAGAAAGTGAATTTTTAATGAAATAACTAACAAAATGTTAATTTGTTATGTTATTTTCTAAACATATAAAAGCAAACTATATCTTTTCTATTATTTATAATTAGCTAGAAAATTAGAGTTCACATAAAGTAATCAAAAATACTTATCAAATATAAATTGGAAGTTGAGAACCTGGGCTGTTTGGTCTTCCAAATAACTAACATTTACTGAGCAAAAACATGTGCTTGTAAATCAGTCTTTACAATAGACATATCCCACTAAAAATGAAATCACAGGGAAGCCAAGCAACTCGCCTGAGGCCAAACAACTAACCTAATCTCTGCCCTGCTCCTCACCATAGCCCTACATGCCTTCCTTCTCAAGGCTTTTCTACTCGTGGTGGGAAGGAATAGGATAGAGTGCAAAAAGTGATTATGATCAGATAGCGGTGTGCATGATTGCCTACAATCAATGTTAAAATCTCTGACCATTCCCTTTAGGAAGGAAAGAGGAGACAGACAAATTCAAACCAGACTTAAAGAAAATCTGGTTTAAAGAAAAAAAATAGTTGAATTGTCAAAGTGATTGACAATTTGGAAGTACAAGTTGAAACTGTGACTGGAGAAGTCACACTTAAGTTGGAGGTCCTAGGGTGTTGAAAAGAATTCATGCTTTGTACAAAGAATAAGAGAGCAAACCAAGTCCCATAGCCAGATTGTCTGTAAAAACAAGGTCTAGGAGGTCCAGGATGTAGCTCTGTGGCACTGTGCCTCCCTGGCAAGTGCAAGGTCCTGAGTTCGATCCCCAGTATTGAAGGGGGAAAAAAAAAAACAAGGTCTGGGAGTGTAGTGTTGGAGGCCAACCTAGCATGCAGACAGTGGAGCCTCTGACTGCCATTCTTGAAGAACAATATTAGTTATCGCAGAAGCCTTCACTGGACAGCTGATTTGTGGGCATAAACTGCAGTCACCAAGAGAAACGAATGTCATTGGGGACTTAGCTCAACAAAGCACAGAACAGGAGTCATTTCAAGAGCAAATAAAGAGATCAAAGTCACTATTAAAACCACAGCAATTCTGGCTGCCTTCTGATTTAGGACCCCTTGTGTGGATGCTGAGACAGCACAGTTTAGCACTGTTCAGCAATGCCAAGCAGCCTGATATCATTTCCTGTGTGATTAGGAATTTGACAGTTACACTACATAAGCAATTAACTGTGGCCAGAAATTCTGTGCTGTGATAGCACCTGTAGGTTTGAAGGAGGTTTCCTCTCTGTCCTCTGAAGTTTCACTAATTAAGTCTGCTGATATAAACTACCATAAACAGATTAACAGGAGAAAGCTCATAAAGATATATTACATACACAGGAGCATCATAGGAATGAAGAGTGTTCACTCAACCCAATGAGATTTAGAAGCTTATGAGATGTGACCAAAATATATGTTAAATGTTTAAATTGAAATTTTTTATTACAATAAAAACGAATTGCCATTAATCCCTCTCAAACCCCCTCCCATTTTGAACACACTTGTCCCATCACTCTTGCCACTTTCTGAAGCAATTCTGGAAGTCCTCTTTCAGAAGTGTCTTTAAGAAGTGTGATTAAAAATGTGGTAGTGGTGGTGGTGTTGCTGCTGCTGCTACCACTGAATATCATTCAACAAAAAGACAGGCTCATAAAAATATAGTCCATCCTCATCTGCCTTATTCACTGGAGCTGGCATTGTGGGACTGCTGGGTCTTCCCCAGGTTTCATAACCATGAAAAATAAATGTTCTGAATCAGTTCGGTGCAAGGAGGTAGGCACATCAGTGCAACTAACCAGAGAGGAGGACTTCTAGAACTGCTTTAGAAAGTGGCAAGAACAATGGGCTAAGTATGTTTGAAGCAAGAGGGTCTTCTGAGGGGGATTCATGGCAATGTGTCCTTTACTGTAGTAAATTTTTTAACTTAACCATTTATTGTATTTTTCTGTCACACCTCATATATACCCTCTTTAAAACAGAAAGGTATACGGGGGAAATGGGCAGTTTTAGAGGAAGAGTTAATATTTTTAGGAGAGATGAATGGACTAGAACAGACAATAGTTTGGGACAAAGTCTGAGCTCTGGGTATGATGTCAGCTCTATTCTTCTTCCCTCAGAGTTAATCTCCTCTGTTTGATCAGATTATAAGGTGAGGGTTTATGATGATTAAATTCACTCTGGAAGTATTTGGTTTAGTTAGATAAGGGAACTTCAGAGGAGTGCCTTTGTAAGCTTCAGGAGAGATGAAGAGGCCAGAGATGGCCTACAAAAATGTCAGAGATACCTTAGTTCTGAGCTTTCTGCTTTCCTTCAAAGAACTCGGTGTGTCAAAGCACCATACAGTACTCTGGTATGTCATTTTCTGAGCCTCAACACACCCAAGCAAAATTACTTGTCCTTTCAAACATGCTTATATGGTATTCTAAACATAAGTCTATACCCTAAATTTTCTGCTATGTCACATTCAAATTTCTTTAGCCTGCTTTAGTTCTTAGTTAAAAGCCCTCTTATTTGACAAGTTAATCAAAGTAACAGAATACAGAATTTAAAAAAGGTTCCAATGCTTTATTTTATCTCAAGATGTGTACACTTGCTCATATTAAGATTTACTGGACTGAGAATGTAGCTCAGTGGCACAACACTTTCTTAGCTGTCTTTTTGTGTGTTTGAATGTTGCTCTCATGCAAGAGTCCTATATCATATATCTTGTATATTTCACACTCTTTGCACATCATGAAAATTTCCCATTTCAGTTACTTTAAAGCAAGAAAGAACTTAGAAAAGCTAGTAAAACAATATAAATGCAGAATAGTATTTAGATTTTTTAACTTAATACAAACATTTATGATTCTCTCATCTTTGCCTGATTTGACTGTCGTTTTCTTTACTATATCACTCTTTTTTCAGTGCAGAACTTACTCAATTTATACAGTTAACTTATAATTATAAAACAAGTCTTTTTTTTAATTCTTACTTTAGAGGTAGAAAGGTGTGACATCTTTCCTTCCTATCATAAGAGTCACACCTGACTCCTGTATAAAAAAGACAGTTTAACAGAGAAAAGCACAACATACTTATTTAATCAAAACTTATGTAAGAAACGAAGGCCCCAAGAACCAGAGAAAACTGACTGTTTGCATGTCTACATTTGATGAAGCATGAATAGTCATGTAGAAATGTGATTGAACAAAAGGGTCTGACAATGGTAACAGAATGAAAGGAGAGAGTTCTTGTCCTCCATATACCATTCCTTCCTCTCAAGTGTGGGTCAAAACCCTTATGGAGCAAGTGACTTCTGATCTACTCTCAAGCAAGGTAGGTCAGAGAATTTTTTATGGCCAACAGCTACTCTGAAAAGCAGGGAAATTTAGAGTAATATTTCCAGGTTCTATGGCTTGCTTTAGAGGAGAGGGGTTCTAGTTTCAATGACCCACCTTGGAGAAAAGAAATTCTGGTATCTGTCTCCTTCCTTGAGGAGAAAAAGGAACAGGACAAATGAAGGCAAGATGTCAGAGAGAGACTTTCTTCTGAGGCCTTCCAGTCACCTAAGTTCAAAGTACTCAACATACCAAAGTACCGCACTTCAGAAGATTGTTCTGAGCTCCAACACACTCTCCTATTTTATTGATTTATGTCATATTTAATTAAATTACTAGGCCTCAATAACAAGTACAACTGCCATCAAAGGATTTCGTTCTAAATACAACTTCGTGAACATACAGCTCAACAAGTGGTAAGAGAAATAATAGTTTTGTAAGAGCCAAGGTGGGCCAGGAACATCCAGGAATCAATGAGGTTTCATAGGTTACAGAAGGAAGGTAATGTTGTCCTGAAATCAAGTTGGTTAAAAGTCAGTGTGGAAATAAAGGTGGAAAGTAAAATTCATAAAGTGGTGGCTTCTCAGATGGTCTCAGTGCCCAAGAGAATTTTCCCAGAGCCCCCTGCCAAAGCACCTGAGCCTCAGCTGGTTTAGCTTAAAATAACTTAAAAAGTAATACTACCTCAAAAGGTTGTAGAAGGTATTAAATGATATAATGTTGGTGAAAGTGTTTTTAATACTAAGTCACTGTGTTTATGTTAGTAATATTTAGCTGGAGATCTAGGAATAAATGTATCTATAACTTCTTTTTATTTATTTAGAGCTACTTTCTACATGACGATACACGCCTTAAGGACATAAAGCAAAATCTCTTTGATTTTACTATACAGAATCTAAAAACAAAATAACTTTAAAATAAATTAGTTTCCAGGCAACTAAACTAGTAGCAATACATCTTTATTGTTTAAGCACAAATAGCTTTAACTTGGTGGATAACAAAGAAAAAAAAGATTATAAAAATATGAGTTTGCATTTTTTTCACATTGCATTCTACTTTTGGAATAAACCACTGATTACAAAGAATCAATTTATGTCTACAATCTTCTCAACTGAGGTTCAATAATTCCTTGTTTGCACAAGAGACACATGATCCTCTGAAAAAACCTCTTTTTTCTCCAAATTACAGATACTTAGGATTAATAGACAATTTTTCTGAAAAGATCATCCTAGTTAGGGAGAGAATAGTGATGATTTAGTGTTACATTTTGCTAGTTACCATGCTATTTTGAATTACCTACAATTACAGTAGCTTCATAATCTTATCCATAAGACAGCATTTTCCTTCTTTGCATTTTCTGCCTCTTTCATGTCCTTGTTAGTGGTACAATAAAGAAACCCTAAAAAGCTATTCAGGAAAATAACTTGAACATGAACGTGAGCTATTGGAAATAACTAGATTTGCAGCCCTCCCCCACAACATATTCGAAAGCACCCACAATTATCTGGTCTCTCTCTTTTTTTACTTTCTTTTAAAAGAAGGAAAATGTATTCAATGTGTAAAAATGCACTATTGTATCTCAGAAAGGAGATGGGATGCTAATTAAGGACTGTTTGAATGAACAAGTCACATTACATTGTCTACTGGGAGCTGGCTGCCAATTGCTTTTTTGGTAAAGAGTCAAGGAAAACATTCAAGAAGGCCCCAGTAAACCTGGAAGAGAAGCGAGGGCTGCTTCTATTTATCAAGTAGGTACAGAAGCCTGCTTCAGGTATTGTTAAAATTAAGAGTACAGGACTGCAAGCTCCTGCCTGGCAGCTTCTCCCACTGATTTGTCCTGGAGGGGGATGGTTGCTCAGGTCTTGTCATGGACAATGGGCACATACGCCAGTCTGTGGGACCACTGCATATGTCTGCTTTGGTCAATTTTGTTTTTCAAGATACTTCGTCACTCTTCTTGGACCTATGTGGTAGACGTGAGTTTTAAGATACACAATAGCTTGGGTTTTAAAGCAAAATAATTGATGCTTCATTGAAAGAAACCAGACAAATTGGTTAATATGATTACCTGTAACATGACAATTTTAGATATTTAGCAATTGGTAGCTGTGGAAGGAAATAAGTGGCTCTATTTTAAAAATATTTCTTTCCATAACGTTAGCACTAAGTCAGGCAGACCAAGTATTTAGTCTAATTGCCTAGTGACCTTGGGTGGGATGTAAATGAAGCTGAAACAATTTACTTCATTAAGAAGAAGGTCAAAATATGGGTGATGTAAATAGGTTTTTACTAGAATGGATGAAAGAAACTGTGATTCCACTAGCTGAAGGATATTTCTTACGGTTTCACATGGACAGTAGTAGGTATTTAATTATAAAAACCCATAGGTGTGTTTACAACTTTGTTTTTTCTTTAATTCTGTTAGTGTGTGATTCTTTTGTTGCTTTTTCTAATCTATAAGTATGATATTTATATTTTTAAGTGTGTTCATATGTCTTTGACATAGATATAAAGAACCAAGTGTCTAGGGTCTCAAAGGACACTGATAGAAGGCAAAAAGTAAAAGAATTTCTATATAAATATGTGTGTTTGGGAGACAAGGATAAATGATATTTAAACATTTCTAAAATTACCATTATTTCCCTGGGCACTTGAAATAAAGCATCATCTTCCATCCTGTACATTTTTAATCACTAAAATATGTGGTGAAATATTAATTCTTAATTAATATTAATTCTCAATTAATTAATTCTTTTGTGATTGTTTAAAAGGCAATGTAATAAATAACATATATATCTTTGAATCTCATTTTATAGTTTTATTTTAATAATAGCTTCTAGATATAATAATAATAAAATAATATTTAGCGCATGAAGATTTAATCACTTTGGATGAACAATCTATTACCTGGTAGTTTTAAAATATAACAATAAAAATAATAATATGTTTCAAGTGTTTACAGTATGCCTGGCTTTGTCCTAAATACTTTCCATGTATTCAATTATGAGAAAAGCAATACCAGGGAAATTAGATATCTTGTTCATGGATTCACAGCTAATAAGTGGTTGAATCAAAATTTGGACTCATGTTTTCTGAGTCCAAGGTCTGCTCTTTAACCACCATGCTTTATTGCCTTGCTTACAATATGATCATTATACAAATATTTATATGAATCCATTATACAAATATTTGTTAAACATAATTTTTTGTACATTTTTATTTCAGTGGATCCCATAAGTGAAAAACAGTGTTGGCCCTAGAAAACATAATATTATGGATGCATTAATGGTCATTACATCTGCCTTACATGCAAGGGAAACTTCATTCTACACACCTAATGCATCACAGATACTTCTCGTAGACACATCAATCTGATGAAGCAGTTGATTGAGTTGCCTTGCCTCAGTCACTGTGGGAGAACATTCCTTTTATTTCTAATCATCACAGGATAAACTCTAATATTTAGAGTAATGTCTTAATTTATTTTTAAGTAGTTCTTAATCTCTCTGTAGAGTTTTGGGAAATTTTGCCTTACTATTATTATTTTTGGTATGTAATTAGTAGTGATAGAGTTTGACAGGCACATGTAAAATCATTACTTTCTCTGAACACAACATTACTGAGATATAATTTACATACCATATAATTCACCTGTTTAAAATGTACAGCTCGATAGCTTTAGTTCATTTATAGAATGATAAAAATTGAAATTGATTTTTAATTAATAAAATAAAAAATCTTCTCAAACATTTAAAAGATAAAGGCTTCAAAGCTAACAAAAGTCATTTGTATTCATTGTGTTCTTTCTCCTTCTCCAGAAATGTGTGCTGTACTGGCCAGAAAAGAGAGGAATATATGGGAAAGTTGAAGTTCTGGTTATCAGTGTAAACGAATGTGAAAACTACACCATTCGAAACCTTGTTTTAAAGGTAAGATTATGTAGCTATAGTTATCTACAAAGTAGATGAGGTTGGAGGATTACATTTCTACTCTGAAATTATTTATCCTACTAAAAATAACAGATTCAACTCAAATTAAATCATGAGAAACAATAATCATTCCCTTGTGCATCTCATTGTTATCTGCTACTGTGAATATGTGGAATAATTAAATTAACATAAGTAGACACTAATGAAGTTCACTTTGTGGAATGTTGGACTCTTCTAATTTGCATTAATAAAACATCTCAGGTTTAACCTTCAGAAAACCTTTAACTAAAGGATTGTGCTGGAGACTTTACCATGACTCTTTTTTAAATGTCATTTTGATCTAAGCAGATTTAAATAAGGCCTGGAAGCTACAAAAAGGAAAATCTGCACTGGTGGGTGGCAGTGGGAGGCAAGACAATCCTGAAGTGTTGATGAGATCTTCAAAAACTTAGAGTTACAGCAATTTATAGGGACTTTCCCCAGACCGACTTATCTTGTAGAAAATTGTCTTATTTAACTCATTCCTGAACAGATGCTGAGGAATCTTGCTATAGTTTTATTTTTCCTTGTAAAGAATAATCATCCTGAAGATGTCAATCCTCGCTGTAGCCTCACTGCTGAGACAGAGCCATCACAAAGAAGAAAGTGGAGGCACAGCTGCAGTGATGATTTTTATTTGAAAGTGTAGCATAAGAAGGCACTTACCAAAACCTGTTTTCGACAGGCCTGGTCCATTCCAGGCCCCCACCTGCGCAGTGGGTTTTAAGATGATGTGTGGGAGCCATCACTCAAAGTGTTTCCAGTCTAGGGATCCCAGATAGCTCCTTCACTACTGGGATTACTGCTGAGTTAAGTACTGGAACTCAGGTTGCAATATAAGAGTATTTATATTACTGAATACATTGGCTAATATGTTTATAAAACATACTGGTTAATGTTTATGAGAAACTGTGAAGAAGGTTATACAGCAAAAAAGAGAATACATCGCATTCTTTATGGCTATATTTTCACCAAGAATTTTATTTATTATAATAAATTTTAAACATATTTGATTTAGCCTATGGTACATATATCATCTATATTATAGATACAAATATATATCTCCACTTCATAAATGCAAGATTGCCAAACATAGAGGTCGGATATTTACAGTAAAGTTTTCTCAAGGTGCAAGAATATTATTCAGAAGTCTTCTAGACTGTTTCCACCTAGAAATAAATTTCCAGGAAGATGGGAGTTATAGAAGGCATTCAGGATTGTGTTTTGGATAACTCTGAGTTCCACAAGTGAGTAAGGCATTTGGTGGCTATTGCTATTTTCAGCAAGGAAGTCACACCCAACATGTGAAGCATTACTGGTACACCTCATGGCCAGATCACAAGACTCCAGACAGTGCTCAGCCCCTTCTACAGCTCATGCTGGATGTGGAAAAAGACAGACTTGCTTCTGAGGGCCGAGGGCCTGTTGTTGTCCACTGCAGGTAAGCATAAACTGATCTTTCTGCCCAAGCAACTGTCCATTATTTATAAAGTCACAGAGCAGGTATAATAGGATTTTGCTTCCTAGATTCACCTTTGTTGGTAAATTAAATATTTATTGAAATGAGTTAACTTCTTAATATTTGAGGCTTAATCAAGATGATGCTTACAGAAATAAAGTAGCATTTTAGGACATTTTTAGCAAACAACAATTATGCAGTGGACAAATACAAGTTCTAAATAAATTTAGTCACCTAACTTGAAACTTGCATTGATTCATTGATCTCATATACACTGGTTTCTTAAATTATCAATGTTGTAAAATGGCATCAGAACTTTATTTTGATTGTCTTGATAACATTTATTATGATGTCAAATTTGGTGAAAGCCAGTCAACAATTTTCAAATTTATTACATGAAGAATAGATGAAAACAAGCTTATAAGGTGGGAATTGGGCAAGTGGCAGTTTATTAAAAGAAAAACAAAGTGCTGCTGTCATACCATGGAGTACAAAGCCGGGAGAACAGTAGTAGCAGGTGTTGCTGTTAGTTCCCTCCCTGATATCTAGGTTAAAGCTCACCTCTCATAACCTCCCGTAACTGATACATTTCCCTTTATTTTCCTTTTAATGTGACCAAACTAAAACAAGTATTTCAAGTTATTTATATGACCAATGAAGTAGTCTCCTTACTTTCTCAAAATAATTTATACTGCTTTTTAATCTCGTAAGACTCTTAAGAGAGGTTTAAGTAATATCTTTAATACATAAAATGTTATTTTGATCATAATTTTAGCCTCCTTTTTTGAAACTTTATGGTTTAATTAAGAATAAAAATTACTACATGTGTATTTATCCAAAGGTGTCATTATCCTGTTCCTAGCATTAGGCCTTACTCTAAATTTAGCTTGGAGTCAAAGAAAAACAACCTAATTGGCTGTACTTTAGGGTTGAGATTGTCCGCACCCAAAATCATTAAGCACTCAGGATACCTAAATTGAACTAGCCACTACCCCTATAAAACCAGGTTCCCTTCTGATTGCCGTTTCTAAGAATGAGAACTTCTTTTTTCCGGTCGCTCAGCATCCAACGTTGACAGTTATCTTTGGCCCTTCTTTCAACTCCAGCCTCAGAATCTAATCAGTCACCAGATTGGTTTTCCCTTCAAAGCTTCTCCTGTAATCACCACTTCCTGTCCAACCACCCTAGTTCAGGCCCTATGACCTCATCCGTGTAGTTTAGAAGTAGTTGGCTAATTGCACACACATAGCCTCCCCTCCCCACCCCACCCCACCCCCGTATCACTATGCCCTACCCTGTGCACTTCTCTGGGATGTTGTTTCTAAAACTGTATTTCATCACATGGAGTCCTTGCTCAAAACTGCTCAGTAGCTTCATGTTTCCTAGAACAAAATTCCTTAATCTTGAATCTATGAATAAACTGGATGGATTGGTGAGCTCCTTGAAATTATTTGAGTAAATCTGAGTACATAAGCCTATGTGAATTTTTTCTGGAGTGGAAGTTCATCATTTTCATCAAATTCTGAAGAAAAAAAGCAAGTACTGAGACTGTCTTCTATATAAGCTTCCAGAGTACATTCCCAATTTTATTTCCCACCATTTCACTAAAATAACTTTCTCTTCCAGTCAATCTAGTATACTTATTGTCACAAATAATATATTATGTTCTGCATAATTTCATTCTTCATACTTTTGTCATACCTGGAATATACAAGAAGTTATAAAAATATACAGAGAATGTTAAATTTTAAAAATATTACTGTAAAAGTATGTTGCCATTAATCCCCCTCAAAATATTCCCTCTCACTTCAAATACACCTATCTTGTCATTCTTTCCACTTTCTGAAGCAGTTCTGGAAGTCCTCTTTCATGAGTATATTTATGAGATGTAATTTTTAAAATACTGTAAATCCTACTGCTAAGTGCTATTCAGTGAAAAGGCAACCTCATAAAAACATTATGGTGTAGCCTCATCCATCTTATTCACCAAATCTGGTACCATGTAACTTCTGGCTCTCCAGAGTCAAAATGATCATAGAAGGTAAATGTTTTGAATTGATTCATAACATGGAGCCAGTCACAACAGCACAATTAAGAACACAAAATAAGACAAAATAAGAACTGCTTCAGAAAGTGGCAAGAAGAATAGGGTGTGTTCAGTGTGTGGGGGGAGGTAATTTTGAGGAGGATTAATAGCTATGTGTCCTTTATTCTTATAAATTTTGTTAATTTAAATGTACATGTATTTTTCAGTTACACGCTATAGTTTTCCATCCATGATAGCCAAAATGTCTGCCATTCATAGTATACAGTTCAAATACTACTTTTTCAGTGAAACAAAGGCGTTATAGGTGCTTCAGTTAAAAATGACCCATTCCTTCTGAATTTCTCTGCATTCACATTCAACAAGAAACATCCCAAATTTGAGAAATAAATGCTATTTGAATGACAAGAGGGGAGAAATTAATTCCAACCATGGGAATTGAATAAAGCCTCTAAACATTGGAATAACACTGAACTAGGTCTTAAGAAAGGTTTTTAAAGATGGTGGGGAGAGCATTTCTGATTGAGAAAATTTTAACACAAAAAGGAAAGTTAGAAAATAAGACATTTTTTGCAGTGATTCATGTAAATGAGACTAATAGCATATATGGTGGTAGGAAGACAATAAAAACACATAAGTTTAAAAGTTAGTTACATTCAGATGTTTGCAAGGTCATGAATACCATGGTAGAGAGGTTAGACGTTATGCTATAACTAACGGGAGCAATCCACAATTTTTGAATAGAGAATTTTATTACTCAGCTTTTCATCACTATGACCAAAATATGTGACATAAAAGAGGAAAGGTTTATTGTGGCTGGCTTTATTGTTTTAAGACCTGTGCTGAGGCAGAAATATGGTGAAAGGGTATGGTGCAGGACAGCTGCTCACCTCATGGAACCCAGGAAGCAGAGAAAGAGGAAAAAGCTAGAGAGGAAGCAGGGTAAGAACAAGATACACCCTTCATAGCCATGCCTCCATGACCTACTTCCTCCAACTAAGCATCACCTCTTAACAGCCCATCAGCTGATGATTCACCAATGGATTAACTCATTAATGTGGCTGGGGCCCTCAAAACCTAATCACCTCTTCTGGCATTTTTAATCTAATTAAATTGACAGTCAAGATTAACTGTCACAGGAGTGCTATAATGAAGTCCTTATTTTAGAAAGTTGAACATAGCAGTTGTGTATATCATGATTTAGTCCAGAAAAAGCCTTGAGACTTGGAAACCATAATCAGATTACTGCTAATCATGAAATAAGAAGATATCTACAGAAAGAAAAGCATGGATTCCAAAAGCTCAGTGGAGATAGAAAAAAAAATTGGTAACAGGTTTGATGTGGGAGGTGAGAGGCGGGGAGATGTTGAAGATGGCTCCAAGATTTCTAGGCTCAAAAACTTATGGCTGACTGGTAACACCATTGAAGGAAAAGATAATTAATTCCATTTTGGATATACTGAATTTAGATCCACTGAGCAAATGCAAAATAGTAACAGCAAGAGTTCCAGCTGAGAGAAATTTAGTGTATATTTGAGAAAAATTTACATAAACACCTAGTGGTAGAAATTGATGGAGGGCAGAGAAGGTTGTTAGATTGATTCTAGGGACATATTGTCCAAGGCAGATGAATCTGTAAACCTTCCAAGACAGACTGTTTCTATTCAATTATAACCTCTTAATAAATGACTTGTAAGTATGTGCCTCTAGCATATCCTCTCTCCTAAACTGAATTGAATCTCTGGACTTTACGACATCAGCCGTTATTGCAGAATTCACCTTGTCCAGTGATGCCACCATTCTTCCTATCCACCTGGCTTTCTGCTTTCTGCTTTCCTCACTCTTCAGCTCCAATACTTCAGATTCACACTTGCGATGTCTAAATTTCTCCCCTCCTTTCTATTGCCTACACCTTACTTAAGTTCAGGCCCTAATTATCCTTTCTAGAACAATTACAATACCTTTCCACTATTCTCCCTACCCATCTCCTCTCTCCATCCCACTCATCCTATTGCTTACAATTAAGTGAAAAACTATATTTTAAGCACTTAGCACAGGGGTATTTTGTAATGAGAGTCTTGTTATTACTATTAATTGTAACTTAACTAATTTAATATAACTTAATTAGATTTAAAACTTTTCATTTTTTATAAAACAGTTTATCCTGCAATACTTTATCATAATGAATAGCATCTCTTTAGTAAAAATAAATTTTATAATCATTTTAATAATTAGAGATTAGATACAAAAACTAACCACTTTTAAGTTGTTTTTAATATGAGCAAAGAAGCTGCAGATTTAGCTCAGTGTTGCTGCACCTGTCTTGCAAGCACAAGGTCCTGAGTTTGATCCCTGGTACAAAAAAAAATATGAGCAAAGATTGGCAACAGAGAAGTGCTTCACTTTTGACTGAAAACTGTCTTTTTAAAAAAATGTATCTTTTGATATCAGAAAATGGACAGACATCCCCTGCTCCTGGGTAGGAAGGATTAATCTAGTGAAAATGGCCATACTTCCAAAACTGTTATATAGATTTAATGCAATTCCAATTGAGATCCCAGCAGCATACTTCATAGACCTTGAGAAAACAATCCAAAAATTCATTTGGAACAAGAAGAGACCCAGAATAGCAAAAGCAATTCTAGGTAACAGAGACATGGCAGGGGGTATCACAATCCCCAACCTGCAACTCTACTACAAAGCTACTGTGATAAAAACAGCATGGTACTGTCAAAGAAACAGACTTTAGGACCAGTGGAACAGATTAGAAGATGCAGAAACAACGCCAGACACACTCAGCCATCTCATCTTCGACAAAGGAGCCAAACACCCTCACTGGAGGAAAGATAGCCTCTTTAATAAATGGTGCTGGAAAAATTGGGCTTCAACTTGCCAAAAATTAAAACTAAGCCTATATCTCTCACCATGCACTAAACTAAAATCAAAATGGATTAAAGATCTAAATATTAAAATAGAAACTCTGAACCAGTCGGAACAGAGGTTAGGTAGAACCCTTGAAAACATCGGTGTAGGAAAAGATTTTATGAACAAAACCTCAGTTGCCTGTGAACTAGCACAAACAATCAACAAGTGGGATCTCTTCTTATTAAAAGGCTTCTGCACAGCAAGAGAAAACACCAGCAGTGTGAAGAGACAACCCACAATGTGGGAAAAAAATCTTCACCTGCTCTTCCTCAGACAAAGGTCTACTATCTCGAATCTATAAAGAACTTAAAAAGATCAGACCTCCCAAATTTAGAGGCCCAATCCAAAAATGGGCATCTCAAAGGAACAGATATTTCTCAGACAAAGAAGTAGAAATAGCAAATAAATACATGAAAAAATGTTCAACATCACTGGTCATTCGAGAGATGCAAATGAAAACCACGCTGAGATTCCACCTCACACCAGAAAGAATGGCTGCTATCATGAAATCAACCATAACAAATGCTGGCAGGGCTGAGCGGAAGGAGGAACCCTGCTCCACTGCTGGTGGGAGTGTAGACTGGTGCAACCACTGTGGAGATCAGTATGGAGATACCTCAAAGAACTAGGACTGGAAGTCCCATTTGACCCCACTATTCCACTGCTGGGGATCTTCCCAAAAGAATTAAAAGAATCATACCACAGTGATATATGTGCACCCATGTTCATAGCAGCACAGTTTGTAATAGCTAAAACTTGGAAACAGCCCAAATGCCCATCAACTGGAGACTGGATAAAGAAAATGTGGGGGTTTTTTTATAAAATGGAGTACTACTCAGCCATAAAAATGAGAAATTAGAGACATTTATAGCTAAGTGGATGCACATTGAGGCGATACTCTTAAGTGAAATAAATAGGACACACATGAATAAATACCGAATAGTTTCTCTGGTGTGAGAAACTGAAAGTGTAAATAAGGACTAAATGTATAATAGGTAATGTGAAATAGGAAGAAAAGGGGCAAAGGGGAAGGAAATGGGAGGGCTAGGGGAAAGGATAGAAGGGAATGGGATTAATACGAGAAAATGGAAAAATAGGAACAAAATCTTTGTAAATAGGGAGGGATGGAGAGGTTGAAGGGAGGGGTGGGCAAGGGTGAAAAATAAGAGCCAAGAGAGACTATGTAAAGGTGCAAATTTCCAATGATGAATGTCATTATATTGTATACCTAAAATGTACCAATGATTAGAATGAATAATCGATAATGTAAAATAGGAAGAAAAGGTCCAAAGGGGTATGGGTAGTGGGAGGGGCAGGGGAAAGGAAAGAAGGGAAAGGAAAAATGCTGAGAAATGGAAAAAATGGAAATAAAGTCTTTGTAAATAGGGAAGGGTGGAGGGCGTGAAGGGAGGGCTAGGAATGGGGAAAAAATAGGAACCAAGATGCATTATGTAAAGGTACAATTCCCAATGAGAAATGTAATTGTGTTGTATACCTACAATGTACCAATAAAATAATTTAATTTAAAAAAAAAAGAATGTATCTTTGTCACACACACACACCCCAATCTTTTCACTCCTTTTGTTTTCCTTTCAGTGCAGGGATTGGTAGAACGGGGTGTTTTATTGCTACATCCATTGGCTGTCAGCAGTTGAAAGAAGAAGGAGTTGTGGATGCGCTGAACGTTGTCTGCCAGCTTCGTGTAGACAGGTCAGTGTCTGGGAGACCGAGTGGTAGAGAATTCACTTGAGAGCAGGGTTATTTGTCACAACTTACTCTGTTCTGCCTGACTTCATAAGCATGCCAGGCTCTGAGGTCCCAATCTCGGTATAGATTCCTATAAAATGCTAAAGAACACGCGTTACATTACAAAGGCATTGAAGAAAGTGTTATTTAACACCAACCATCAAAAGTCCAAATACCAAAACTTGTGTTTAATCTTTCTTCATCCCAAAAATAGGTTATTTATGGTGTCTTACATTCCTATTCCTTTATTTATACTTTCCATTCTTATTTGACTTTATTGAATCAGTGTTTTTAGTTTAGATCTAAAATGAGACCTCTGTGCTACTACAAAGAGTTCCTTTTTTAGTCTTTTTTAATTAACATAAAACTTTTCATCCTAGTCACTTTTAAATATATAGTTCAGTAGTAAGTACATTCACATTGTTGTACAACCAATCCTCAGAACTTTTTTCATCTTACAAAACTCTGTATCCAGTGGATAACTCCCCATTCTTCTCTTAGCCCAGCACTTGACCACTCTCATTCTACTTTCGTCTCTATGAGGTTGACAATTCTAGGTATCTTTTAGAAGTGAAATCATACTGTACTTGTCTTTTCGTGTCTGGCTTATTTCTCTTAGCACAATATCTTCAAGTTACATCTATGTCGTAGCATGTCTCAGAACATCTTTCCTTTCCAACACTGAATAATACCCATTGTGTGTGTAAACCTCATTTTTTTTATTCATCTGTCAATGGATACTTGGGTTGCTTCCACCTTTTGGCTGTTGTGAACAATGCTGTTATGAATATGCATATGCATATACCTCTTTGAGAGCCTGCTTTCAATTTTGCGGGGTATAGTATGTACCCAGAAGTAGGGGCTGCTAGATCATATGGTAACTCTTCTTCTTCTTTTTTTTTTTGAGGACCAGCTATACTGCTTTCCATAGTGGCTGCACCATTTTATACTCCTATCAACAGTTGTACTAGGCTTTTAGTTTCTCCACATCTTTGCCCTAACCTTTTTTTCTGCTTTTGTAAGTAGCCATTCTAATAGAAATGTAATTTATATATTTAGATGGCTTGACCATCTTTGTGATAATCTCTACTTGTTTTGAAAATAAAACAAAAAATCTCTTCTTTGCTCTACCATTAAGCCTATGTGGATCAATGGAAACTGAGTCAGTAATGGGGAAAGGGAGCAGATACTTCTTGAGAGTTGGTGGAGAGGAAGGTCAGCAGCCATCTTCCACTCAGTGATGCAGTGTGCCATGTGGAGAAAAGATGTTCTGAAAGGTGGAAATATCGGCTTCTCTTTTCTTTTTTTTTTTGCTCAAAAGCAAATATTTATTACTTACCTCCTGCCCTCGGCATTGCTCTACATGCTGCAAGTACAGCCTTAACACAATGAATGAGGCTCCCTGCCCTCCTGGAGTAGACACACTAACAGAGAGACAAATAGTAAACAAGCAAAGAAATAACCAAGACAACTTCAGGGAAGAATAAATTCTATAACATAATAAAACAAAGAGAGGCATAGGATCTGAGTCCCTTGGACTCTATGATGTTGAGTTCCCTAGATGCAAAATCATAGTTATCTTTTAGAATTCATTCAACAATATTTATTGAACACATACTGTGTGTCGCATGCTTAAAACTTTAATAAAAGAAACAAAACAATTGTTCTGAAAATTCAAGGTGATAATATATACAAGACATTTAGAATAGGGTCTGGCACAGGGTAATCCTTCAATAAATGTTTGCTATATTATTATGATCTTTGTTATTTTAAATCTTAAATCTTTGCAAATGCATCTGCCACCTCTATTTTCTCTTAATTTTGACTGCCTTATTAGAAACTTTTGATCATGGTAGTTAAGATTTTGGGCTCTGGAAACAGATTGCCTGAGTTTGCTTCTCAATTTCCACCACTTTCTGGTTGTGTGGCTTTGGGTGAGGTACTGGACTTTTCCATGTCTTGATTTTCTCATCTGGAAAATGGAATTCATAACAGCATATACTTCCATTGTTGTTGTAAAGATTAAAAGAGATAATCTGTATAAAGTGACTGGCGCATAGTTTATACTCAATGAAGTTTAAGCAGTTACCAATATATGTAACAAGTAAACTAAATGCCTATCTGCAAACTGTACATACTAATGAATTATATATATAGTATATATTATACTATATAGAGAGGGGTTACAGTAACATTTGAATGAGATTAAATCTGTGCTGTATTTAGAACAGTTAAGGCACATTTCTTACCCTCACTTTACCCTCTCTACTTCCTCCTTTGCCCCCACACGTAATTGCTCCAAAAATATTTTTTTCTGTATATAAGAAGATCAGTTCAAATTATCCCTCCTCCTCTTATAATTGTTAGTCTTCTCAAATCTCCTTGTCTTCCATCCAATAATGTCCACTCAAGCTGAAATAGAATCAAATTGCTTCACTTCAGATTTCAGAACCTATTTTTACCCAGAAGAAGGTTCCTAAGTCAAGGTAATGATCGGTACCTGGTTAACTCAAAGCTGCTCCCACATTGACCTTGACCTCTCCTACTTTGTATGTCTGTAAATAGACCCAAATTTCTGAGGGACTTCAGCCCATACCCTTCAGTTTTGCTTTTCTACTATCTAATGCCAGAGTTCCATGAACACTAGATAAAGTACATGGATCTAAACTGACCGAACCAAGCTGGCCTCCAACTACTCCTGTCCTGATGCTATTTGGAACAACATGCAGAGAAATAGGCTTGTCTTGCTCACTGTTTTGGCTCTTGTTGCTGTACATTCTTGCCTCTCATCCCCCTTCTCAGGTCCCTCCCACCCACTCTCATAGCCTGACCTCCGCCTCGTGCTCCACTTCCCAGTCACATTCCCTGTCCAGTTCACCAAATTGTCCTCTAGTTTTAAATGGAATAACAAATACATTTTTTATACCCTATCACAATGCCTCCTCTATCTTCTTTTCCTTCCTAAAGCAAATGGTCAGAAATTTTGGCCTTGGCCTTCTGTCCCCACCAAGGTCTTCCCACGGTGCTCGTCTTTTTTACTCTTGATAGGATCTTCAAAACATGCATTCCTCTGCTGATCTGAAGCCTATAGCCTCCCTGTCCCCTGGATTTGAATTACTGCCAATATGTGTGTCAAAATCTTTCTGTTTATTAATCAAGACCCCTTCCACATAAATTCTTTCTGAGCAGCTGCTTCTGTTGTTTATGAAATGGATCCTCTCCTTCATGTTTTCCTTGAAAGGTCTTTCCTTCACCTTCCTTCCTTCACAGGGATCAATGCAGATTTTCCTTCTCTTGTCTCTTTCTTCAATTGTACCCTCCCCTAGTGACTATGAAAAACAAAACAGAAAACTTTTCTTCTTTCCTTCATCTCACTTCTTTTTCTCAATAATCTTTCTGGATTCTTGTTCTACTTTGGCTTTATCTCGACACACCTTATTTTTAAAATTGCAGTTTGGGGCTAGGGATGTAGCTCAGTGGTTCTGCTACCTGCCTCACAAGCGCAAGGACCTGAGTTCCATCCCTGGTACCAAAACAAATAAAATTGCAGCTTGTAGCTATTACCATTGGCCTTCACTCATGCCATTCAAGGGAAAACTAACCTCAGAAATCCAAATTTCTTCTTTCTTCTCTTGCAATACATCTTTCTTCATCTGTTCTTCAAACCCTGTTCCTACATTTGGATTTCCCTGACCATCCTTCCTTTCTGCTCTGAATCTGTCTCCATATATTCCAGAATGCATCATTCAACACACAGAACTTTATCTAATCATGGATCTCCACCTTGGTCTTCAATGCATATCTCTCATGCAACTACAAAAATAAACCCAAGATTAGGAAAAGAATTATTCCTTGGACTCATTTTTTTAAAAATGAGAAAACAAAGAATTAAAGACATCAAGTAACTTATCCAATGTCATAAGCTTAAGAAGTGGTAAAATGGACCTATTTGGAATCCAATACTTCTGATTTCTAACTATGGATATTAGAGATAGAAGTAAAGAGGTTCTTATAGTGCTTATTGTGAAACTGATTGTCAAAAGCATATCTCTTGGATAATGTTCTGCCCATTAAAAGAATGCAACAACACAAGACATAATTTTTAAACAACATTTAGTATGAATGAGAGCTGTTTATGAATAGATGGATTGATATTGTCAGAAGTTGCCTAAATAATACAATTTGAGCAACACAAGAAAATTGCTTTATCTCAAAATATCTATCTACGGAAGGTGCATGAAATATCTATGTAGATTGAATGTCTAAAACACTGCTATTTCAGAGTTCAACAGTAGCTAGAAAAATCATTTCTTCTTGAAGCTCATGGAACATTGGAATTGGAGGTAAAGAAAACACTCCATATCACCTTGGTTATTCACACTTTAAATGAGGTAACTTTCTCTTTCCAATATAATAGCTAGAGAAGTTGTAACTCTGCACCTTATAAATATATTCAGAACTTGGGTTGTAATGAAGGGGAGTAGAAAAGAGTGTTCCACAGGCTAGGAACACCCTGATGAGGCCCCATAGCCAAGGAGGCTGGCAGACAAGCTCTGTGCACAGAAGAGTTCTAGCCTGGGAATCTCAACCAGGGTCACATACATAATTTTCAAGGCCAAGTATGATATGAAAATTGAGATCTTCTTTTTTAAAAGTCATACAATATTTCTAGATGGTGACAGCAGAGTGTTAACCCCAATGTAAGACCCCTCTCACCATAAGGGGAGGAAGTCTATATGACTTTACACATCATAAACCCTTGAAGCCAGTCCATTTTGGGGTGTTTTAACATGTTTGTTTGAGAAATCCTATGTCCCGTGTTACAGATCCCAGAAGGTTCTGCTTAGAGTGGTGTTGCTGAATTATGTGGTAGTTGATTCCTTTGACAAACATTACCGAACACCTACTATTAAACATGTACCAGGCACCTGGGTATAGAGCGATGAATTCCTCCAACACACTTCCCCAAACTGTGTTCCTCAAGGCCTACTTTAATGAACAACCATTTATTGAGAGCCTTCCAAGTGCCAAACCCTCTAAGATAGTACTCTGCAAAAAGTAAATTCTCAATTAAATTTGAGAAAAACCTATGTATTTCATGTCTTAGAATCCCTGTCCACTTGGAGATTCACAATACACATTAATACACTTGAAAATCCAAAAAGTCCTCTTGCATAGAAATCCATTTAACTTTGTTCAAGTACTCTTTTACATTTATCTGACCGCACATAACTTTCCTCAACTGTTATCTAGGTGAAAGGGAAAGCATTGTAATAAAAAATATAAATCGTTCTTCCAAGAAGTCTAGTGGTAGTAATTTCGCCCGAACCTGGACCATTAAATAAAGGAAAAGGAAGAGTAGAAATGACTGATTGAAACATTCAGCAGAGTATAATTAGGAATATAAAAGATGAGGCCTATGTATGAGAAGGCTGATATTTTGTACTCTGTAGCGTGTGTGCTCCACGGCTCTTTTCCTAACCTTTCCTGCACTTTTAAACAAAGGCCACCACTCATCAGTGTTGCAAGGCTGCAAACAATACATCTTCTCTTTATAATCTTCCCCTCATCACTTACAGCTGCATCTCTGAGAAGCCTTGGCATGGTTAACAGCAAAGAAACAGACAAAACAGTGATTTGGATACGTGAAATCTGGACTGTTGCATGATAAGTCAAGACTTTGAGCAGTGGATAGGATCAAAATCTTAAGCAACCCTTCAAAAAAAATATGACACCTAATAGTTGTTAGCCAACAGGACAACTATAGGCCATTTGTACTCAAATTGCATTTCAACCTTTTTGCATTAAACTCAAATGATCTGGTTAAGAAACAGTGTGTTACACTGAGTAAGTGCTTCCAGTAAAACAATAACAAAACCATTTGGTAGTGTTCTTGTTTCTCTGGCAAGACATTATTATTATTGGCTTTAGGGAAATTTCTATTAATAGATGTTACAGTTCTCATGGTAGAGTCGTAAGTCTGTGATTCTCCTTTTAATAATAATTTTGAACATACTTTTAGCTAAAATAAGATTTCTTTTTTTCTAAGTAGTTCAAATTCAGTGCAAGGCACCCACAAGTGTTTTATTTAGAAGAGTATTAATGAATCATCCCCTCATGCCCATGATATTCATTTTTAATTAAAAGGTAAGGGGATAATGCAGTCATTGGAATTGAGCATTCTTGTGAATGGGTAAGCAGGCTGCCCTGAAGAATAAGGGGTCAGGCATCTCTGGACCAAATGATGAGGAATTTTGTACTAACCCTGGCTCTTCCCTTAATTTTCTATGTGACCACTTTTCTGGCCCCTCTGTCTATAGCAAAAAGAGAGAGGAAGCATGGTAGTTATGAAGACCCTTTTTTAGGAGAAAAATAATTCCTGGAACTCTACCTGATATTTATATTTTGAATCCCACAATGCTTGTAAATTAGTTTTCATTCTATTACTCAAAACAGCATTTACATACTTTTGAAAGTTAGTGATACAAATACTGCATATGTATATTTATTTGATCTACCAATAATGTTAGGAGCTCAAGTAGATGTGAGGACTTCTCCAATAAGAATGCCTTTTCCATCCCTGGATTCAGTGATTGAGATGAGATCAACACGCATTCTAACATCCTTTTCAGCTATTGCTTTCTTTGAGCCTTGAATATCTATTTCAGTAGAGAACAATGGGGTGGCAACAATACACATAACATTTGCCCAACACCTACTAGCACAGGGGTGGTGGTTCAAAAAGTTTTTCTCAGGAATATCAAGCAAACCCTTCATTCTTAAAAGAGACTCCAAGAGCAAAAAGGGTAAGTTATGCCACATAACAAGGTCACATAACAAATTTTGACTTTTTTTTTCACACTCTGAAGTAAACTTCTAATTTTGCTCAAATTAAGTTGGCCAACTTTTGGATTTGTTTGTTTCTCAAAAGGCGGTTGTTTTCTAGAGTGGGAGACTTAAATGAGTGAAACACAAAGTTAAGAGAGAAGTTCATATTCTGCTTTGACAATAACCCTGCACTAGTTTCTATATAAACCAGGAAAAATTGCTTGACTTTGATGATTTTAGTTTAGATTATGTATTATTAATAGGCAGATATGACACAGTCAATGAACTTTCTACTGGCCAACATGATTTTGATAAAGGATAATTTGCTTAATCACATATTTCTATTAACATACATTTACTATACTTTCATGTCAACAATTTCCAAAGTGTAGGTGCAGAAAAGAACCCATAATGTTAGAACTAAACCAAACATAGTATAATCACTTTTCATTTCTTAGAAATTCCTTCCATATCTTACTGAAATCTAATCTTAAATATCACTAAATTTTTGTGACTGAACCACCTAATTAAAAATTCCAATTGTTGTGGAGCTAAAACAACCAGTTTCCACTGTAGGTAGCTCCTACCACAAGAGATTCATAAAGACTATCTATGTACACCAAGGTTGCACAATATGCAAGTGACAAAATATCACTTCACACAGTATAAAAAGATATACTTATCCCTTTAAAAAATAATAATAGCCTATAGAAATAAAATGACCCAGAACACTCAGAAAATACATCACAGACACTATGGAAGAAGGACTAAGGAAAGAGTACCTAAGCAGGGCAGAAAGGACAGAGTCCACTGCAAGTTGACCTAAGGCAACTTCTTCCTCGTCGTATTTCTTTTAATCCCATTGATATCTCTGGATAGTGGAAGAATTTGAAAACAGAATTTGGCAAGTGAAACATATAACAGAATATCTGGTTCCAAGACTTTATTTTTCTTTTTCTTTTCCTTTCCCCCAGAAGCAAGAAATAATCTGTCTAATCCTCCAGTAGTGGTGAAATCTGTAGCTGTCTTTACCTTGGAAGACTTAAGTCGGAATGACATCTAAAGTTCTCACTTCTGCCTTCCCAGACACGATAAAAAAAAAAAAAGCTTCCAGTGTGTGTCATAGTATTGTCTAAATGTTTAGATTAGTCACTTTAGTTCAGTGATTTTCTTTTCTTATTTCCTTATCTATAGCGATTTTAAAGAAGGAATATATATGCCATCAACTTCTTAGGCTGATATATGTCCCCCAAATATTCTTGGTTTCTAAAATCTAATTAAAATAATTTCAAACCTAAATTTTCTGCTTGTTGCTATAATTTTATCAATGTAGCCTTATATTTACCTGTATGTCTCTGCATTCCCAACCAATCACAAACTTACTCCTAACTAATGAATTTCAGATATCTCATTTGAAGATCAGGAATTCAGCATTTTGGTTCACTTATTTAAAGGATATTTAGAGAGAAAGCCCTAGAAATTGATACATTGGCCTTATAGTTTCTTGGAGCATAATGAGAGCTTTTTGTAAAATGGGTTATGCCAATGGAGTCTTCCGAGGAGGTTGGCCAGGACCACCTTTTCCTTCTTCCCAGCTAGGAGTTAATTGAGGTTAACCTAAGTATTCACAAAACAGCCAGTTTTCAAGGAGAACAAGTGGAACTCAAGATATACTACAGCTGTCCCTGAATTATCATTTGATCTGGGCTGGCTTTTGTGCACTACAATATGTTAGGACAAACCTATTTCAGAGAAATGTTCACAATACCTGGTCAGAGTCAGTCACACTTATGTTCAAGGTCTCCCTTCTTATGACGTCTGTGTAAAGACCTGAGAAAACCGCTGGTGGATCAGCTCAGACATTCATTACAGCTGGATCCGGGCGAGGGAGCAGACTCAGCCCACTTGACTCACACCCCAGCTATCAGAGTGTTACCCGTGAGGCACATTAACATCCACACCTTTTGTTCTAAATTTACTGTACCAAACTTTACCAAAAGAATTCCAGATTTGAAAATAATAAAACGCGAAGGAGCATAAGTTCCATTGTTAGCCCAGAAGTGAGTCACTGCCACAGAATTTCTTCTGTCTACTGATTAGACCGGATACGGGCTGGGCGGCACAGCAGGAAAGGCTGCTGCTCTCTGTGTGTGCGAGTTAATAGTCACAAAAGGTCACAGTTTTAACTTGTTAAAAACCAAATCTCTCTCCTGGGCCTCTGTAGAGTTTTTTTCCAATACACTCTCCTACTAGCAAAGGGAAAAAAAACTTCATTTTCCTTGCTTCGAACTTGTGTTTAGCCCCAGCTGAGAAAGCTACGTGCTTCCTGGCATGGAAACTGATTTGGGGGCTTGGCAGGGCTAAAGTGATACGAGACATCTGACATTTCTAGAAGTTTTTCTGGCTGGATTACATGCAGTGTTCATATTCTGTGATATCAAAGAAATCAGAGCCACACAGCCAATACTGCTTTTGCAATAAAGGAAACTACTTTTTTCCAAGCCATAGGATGGGCCATAATTAAAGTGAACAAAAAATTTATCATCCAAACCAAGGCACTTCTGAGTGAAAAGTGACCTTATTAATAGTCACATCAGAATAACAGCAGTAAATCATGACAGCTCCAAGGAACCCCAGAGTTGATCAGCCTAGGTAAAGTTAACTAAGCACCTACAAGAAGAGTAAGAAAAAGAATAGCAAAAAAACGGCCACTGTGCTAAGCATTTTGTGTATTATCTCATTTACACCTTGCAAAGCTTGAAACCTTATTAGGTAAATACTGCTTGCCAGGCCAGTGGTTTTCAAGCTTTTGTGAAAAATGGAAAATTTTTGGCAGACAAAATCTTCCACAGAGCACCAATGTGGAAGACCAATAAAAGGCACAACTGCCCTGGTGAATGAAAGCTGAGATTTGTAGCTGGTCCTGACACCTAACCTCTTCCTCTGCCCTGCTAAGGGCCTGGACCCTGGGTTCCTGGGAATTCTGAGAACAGCCTGTGGCTAGCCCTAGATCTGCTGTCACTTATTTAACACTTGCAAGCAGATGACATTTGTCATTAATGTTATTTTATAAGCAAGGAAAGCCAGGCTGGGAGTAATTAAATGATTTGTCTAAAATCACATAGTTAGCAGATTCAAAAGTAAGGATTTATACCTCAGTCTGCCAGATTCCAACCCCGCTACTTTCCACTGCATCTGCTCCCCTCACTATAGTTCTCTTCCAGACTAATGAATATTTTTTAAAATGTTTGGATCTTTCCATCTAGACTCACCAGACCTGAGCAATCTTATATTCTCTGCCAGGTGGGTTCTTAGTTTTACAAGGCCTTCAGAAGCCTCACCCGAGAACTTCCTAGCCAGCCTTGTTTGATCAGATAGTACCAAAGAGTAACACTAGCAACAATAACAGCTAAGATTTATGGAATTTAAATGAATTTGCCTTCAGGCTAAACACTTTAAATGGATCATCTTATTTATTTCTTACAAAAATGCTAAGTACTGTTACTTTATTACTTCACTGTTTTAGACAGGAAAACTGAATACTGTAAAGGTTATATAATAAGGTAAAGCAATGGTAGAGATAGGATTCACTTTGACAATAGTAAATGGGGTTTTGTTTTGTTTTTTACCTAACATGCTTTGTTCCCTCTGGTGATGAACTTGACTCTTTGCATTCCAAACCCTTTCAAACCTAACTACTTTCATAATTAACTAGCATTCCCCGGCCGCTTTTATTTGACCTTCCTCTTTTTTTATTATTATTAATTCCTACTCAGCAGTAGTTACTCTGGCTTAAGGTGTTATTTTTCCTCAGAAATAGATTTGTACCTAAAGAGAATTTTCCAAGCAGGAATTATACTACAATGTGTTTGGCAATGGTGGTAGCTTCAGGCATTCTGTTTAGTGATAGCCCAACTATTATGGGCCCTACAGCCTACTCCACTGAAATATCATCTTGTCCACCACGGAAATCTTTTAAAGTCTTAACCTTGGTGAAGTTTAAACTATAACCTAAGCAAAGGATTATTTTAGTGCCTGTTCTTTAAAAGGGAGTTGGGTGATGTCTCTTAAAGAAATAAGAAGAGCATCCCTCCTTCTTACATTCCAGAACCCGCTTGCATGAGGAACTTTGTATTAGTGATATGGATTTAGATTTCAAGAAGTCTGTGGAGTCCTCTCTGACCGAAGAGATGCCTGAGACCAAGTCAGAGCTAAACTGGGGGTTCAGGGGGTGGGGTGTGTGTGAACTACTATAGAAGTCTCTTGGAAGTTCAATCTAACTTTATTCATTTATTCCGTAAAAGTGTTTTGCATACAGGCACTGAACTAGCTTCCTGGGTTTTTCTTACTTTGGCCAAGATGTAAAAAGTCTGTGCCTGCCCCATAACAGAGTAATATCTGCAGAGAAATCTTAGGTTTTAAATTCTTACAAAAGGTGACAAAATATTCTATATACTATATTCTATATTCTATATATGAAATAGAGAAATTACTGGTATTTTCCAAGATAAGTGTCAGAAGTTTCTGAATTTGAACCGACTCCAATTAATATATCCTGGAATATGATTTCTGTTAGTCCAAAATTTATCCATTTCCAATGTCATGAAAATAGCATGGCTGAGATAACCATGTAACAGGTAATATGCTTGACTTTGGAATATTAAGTGCTTTTCACTGTTGCAAATATGAAAAGATTATGTTTGCCTTAACCCAAAGGATCTATAACTTAGTTGGAAACAATTCTAGAATATGATTAGACAATACATAGCATAATGTGAAAATACTTATGTCATAAAGACCCTATGTTGACCCTGTCTTTTTCTATTTTTTTATAAATGACTTAGATAAGATGTAAGGCATCCTTACTAAATGTCTGGAAGTGAGGGATATATTGATTTATAAAAATAATGACTCAATACACAAGAACTTTGTGCTGAGAACAAGAATTAGCAAGTTTAAATTAACAGAAACAAATAGAAAGCCCTGCATTTATTTTCAAAAATTCAATATGAGAAGTAGAGTATGGGAGAAATCTTCAATTTTCACATTCAAAGAAATCTTGCTGACTTTTGAATTAACCTAAGTTTTTATTCAATATCCTAAAATGCTTTCGAGTACCAGGCACCATGTAGGCATGGTGGACCTTACCACTTGGTGCATCTGCAAATGCAAATTCATACATCTAGAAGGGACAGCTCGATGGAGAAAACGTGTTCACAGGTTGAAGTGCATCAGCAGTAGACACAACACTCAGAGGAGGTCATATTTGATAAAATAGCCTATGGAAGAAAGAGACAGGATTGGTGAGTGACAGGGAAACCAGGCAGGACAGAAATATTGAGTAACCACAGGATGTTTAGTCTAGAGAAGAAAAGATTATGGGACTTTGATGGTTGTTTTCCAGCATTTAGAGAGCTATTGTGTGACTATAAAGGAAGGCTTAAACTCCTTTTGGGTTCTTTCAGTTAGACCAATGGGTGAAAATTGTGGAAGGATAGGTTCATTCTGATATCTTCAGAAGTTTTTCTGCCAACCTCAGAAGAGTCTGAGAATTCCACCAGAGGCTGACTGACCATTTATCACATATCCAGTTTCCTTCTGGAAAAACTAGAGTTGGTCAGTAATTGGGATGAATGATCTTTGAGAATCCCTCTGATGCCAATTCTTTTGTTTTCCAAATGAAGTACAAAATAACAGAAGTTTTCATATAGTTTTCTCAGACTGATGTGAATTTTGCTAGCTACAACTGAGTGTGTTTTACCATCTTCCTTCCCTTCACCGGCTGACACAACCTCGACTTAGTTAACAGAATGTTGTAGTAAATCTGTTCCAACCATTCAAATACACGCTGATCCACTTAGGGTAAAATGTGACTCCATTCACCCACCAGTAGGACATGTAAATGCCAGCTCTGACCAAGACATACAAGCAAGGAAAACTTTTGCCTCAATGTGAGGTAAATGGTGAAAGAAAGTTCACAGTCCAGAATCCAAAGGATAGAGCACATACAAGGTTCTGCATACAGTCCGCAGTTCAAGGCATGTCTTATGGTCCCCTCACCCATCCAAATGCCAGAGAAGGGAGGCACCTCTCAGCTCCCTGGAGCTGCCCTAATATTTACTGCATCTCCCAAGGTGCACAGCCCAGGCTGGCATCGTCTGGACACTTGCTATGTTTTCAGATGGGCCCAGCTGTCACAGTACAGCTAAGAAAAGAAAAAGTTAGCATATCCTCAGCTGGCCATTCCTGTAGTAAACTTTTCAGCAAGAAGCATTCAGTCAAAAAAATGTACAATTCTAGGGAAAAAGCCTAATGAAATATTTCTGCCATTAAGTTTCTGTCACTGAAAACTCTGAATGTACCTCTTTGTTTCTTGCCAAATACATCATTTGAGTATCATTAACCTGCCTGAAGAATCATTGTTTATCTTACAAGGTTGAAATTTTACTGCTTTAATATTTATAGAGTTAACAAGTAAACACAGATACAAGCTCAGTTTTAGCTATTACCATTAACCAGAAGTCATGTGACAGTCAGGCATTGTATCTTGTTTTTAAATTGAAAAGCTTAAATGATTTGAAAATCATTTTGAATGGAACTGGCTAAAACATAGGATTAAGCTAAAACAAAATTAGTTGTATGATTCCAGAGTTACAGAGACTTTTATAGGACTTCAAATAGTTACTAACAATAACAGTGGTACTGTTATTCAGTGAGCAGTAAATATAAGTAACATTTATATTAATATCTGATAATTTCATCAAACTAAAGAACCATAATTATAAGTGAAGCATAGTTTTTTTTTCAAGAAGGCAGTTGCCGTCCACTAATCCATTGACAAAGTGGAAGCTGAGAAATTATGAAGGCAGTCATCACAACAAAGGGGAAAAGCAGTAGCCAATCCCCTTTACCCAAATCATTTAAGGATCCACTCATTACTGTGTTTAAATACCCAGGATATCCAAAATGTGGTTGTTTTTCTATAAAACATACTCCAATAAACAAATCCGGGATTGACTTTCTTTTTACTTCTAAAAAGGACAACATTTCACAGCTGAGTTTTATTTGATTAACCTACTTCAATCAATTTTAATCCAACTGTATAAACCATTTTAACAATAGATGAGTGATAAGATACTTATGAAGTAATACTAACACTCAAGCTATATTGAATTTGTTTCACCTACATAACAGCCTTCCAAAGTAATTTCTATTACTATCCTGCTTTAACAGAAGAGGAAACTGAGTACAAAGAGTTTTAAGGAATTCGTGTAAAATGACACAGCTAAGAATCTCCAGAGGAGGAATTTGAATCCAGATAGCCTGCTGGTTCCAAAGTCTATGTATTTATATCGTCTCACTGTAATGACACCTAGATAAAACTTAAAATTAATCACATTCCTTGTGTACCAAGTACTGTGTGAAGCTATAGGTAGGTAGGTAGGTAGGTAGCTAGACAGACAGACAGACAGATAGTCAAGTGTTGCGTAGTGATAGGGATGCATCCTGAGAAACGTATAGTTAGGCAGTTTTGTAATGCAAACATCATAGAGTGTATTACACAAATCTGGATAGCTGCACCTACTGTGCACTTGTACATATGATATAATCCATTGTTCCTATGGCCTTGATGAACAGATCCACATGACGTTAGATTAAGCACAAGAGAAAATGATGCAATCCAGAGATGTGGTAAGCAGAAGATGTGTGAGGCTGCTGCTGGCATAAGATGATATTCTCCTGTATGGTAATGGTAATTTTTCTTAGTATAAACAGGAGTACATACTAAATAAACAGAAAGTGGGACCAAAGTAAATATATCATCTAGCCACAAAGTCCTTGATTATCATTTTCATGTATTATGTAGTGTACATACTTGTATGTGCTACACTTTTACATGACTTCACACTAGGATCTCCACAAACATGTGATTAACACATCATGTTGTGATGTTGTTAGTGCAGCACGTGACTGTATTATCACATTAAATTTACAGGCTGGAACACTTGGATACAGGTAAGAGGGATAACAATAGAAGCATTATTCTATGTGCCTTTGGCATAACATGCTAGTTTGAATGTACTCATAGTCTCTGTGTCATATGACTGTAGGATGATGGTAAAATGAAGTTCTTTTATAATGTCTTTCTTGCAGGGGTGGAATGGTTCAAACCAGTGAGCAGTATGAATTTGTGCACCATGCTCTGTGCCTCTATGAGAGCAAACTTTCAGCAGAAATTGTCCAGTGATTCACTGAAGACTTACCAGATCATCAGTCTCTTGGGGCGATTAATCAATTACTCCTTTGAGGCTTCTTGAAGAAGCTTCCTGCAATGGAAGGAAAGAGGAGCTCTAAAGCTTACCTGTGGCATGGATTGTGGACAGCTTGGCAACATATGCAAGATTGCCAGCCCTTGTGTATAAGAGAGCATTCGTAAGCATCCCCTAAATTATTCAGAAGGTCCTATGCCGATGAGGTATGATAGATTTCTCACACAGCATAAGGTGGATTTCCTTTTGTCTATATATTGACTATCTGCCACCCAAAATGTATGCGTGTAATATCCGTTGATAACTGTCATCAGGTGATGACTGGAAGAGCTGCTGAAGAAACCATTATTGTGTGTTTAGATGCTTTAATGTTTGCAGAGTCTGTCTTGTGAATGGACTGGCAGCTGTTCACCTGTCCTGTGTTAAGTGCTATTACCTGTCTCAGTTAACAGAACCTTGCTGCTAACAATTGCAAGTGACTGATAATAGATTTTTAACAAATAAGTTTTTGTTTTTGAAAAAAATCAAAAGCAGTAACTATTTTATATGGAAATGTGTCTTGATAATATTATCTATTAAATGTGTATTTATAGTACCTCCTATCAATCAATTACAGAGCACAATGATTGTCAATGGATATATATGTATTACTCTTATTAGGCATAGAGACGCTCCCACTCTGGAACTCTACCCACTATATTTCTACATTGTGACTTGTTTTACTTCAGAAAAGGAAAAAATTTGTAACAACTATGAAGTGTCATGAATTTTAAATACTGGTCTCTCTTTGCTAAGGAGGGATCTTTGAATATGCTACCTACCAGGAATCCTTCTCCCACTGAAAGGCTGATGCCCTTGGGGTTGATGCAACCTGTTCCCTTTCCAGAGGTTCTTCCTAAGAACACTCCCTCATATGTCCTTACATTTCTGAAAGGTTTCATCCTCAAGAGACAAAGTTCAAATAACTACACTCAGCAAACACCTAGATGTTCTGCTCAACTATGAATTTTTAATGCAACAATGTTGACTTTGTTTCATACTGCCAATAAACTGCTCTTAATACTAAAATATTGAGTAAAGTCTATTCTTCTCCTTTTCTATTTGGAGACAGGCTATTATCTGTTTGGGGAACCCTGAAGTAAGTAACATGATGTGTTTAATTTTACTTTCTGCATCTGCAGAAAGTGGTGATGACTCTCTCAAAATGTAACATTATCATTACTTGAGAGATAATGACCTAAAAGTGCCATCATCATGTAGTTTTCCTCATAGACTCCCAACATATCACTATACAAACAGTATATGTTTATGTCTTTATATCACTTCTCATACACCCTCATAAATTGCCTGGTTTGCATATATTCAGCAGAATCACATCACATGAAAAGATGTAATGTTACAAGGGCATTCAATTATCTAAGATTACAATTCCTTTCTTTCTTTTTTTTTTTTTTTTTTTGGTACCGGGGATCGAACTCGGGACCTTGCGCTTGCGAGGCAGGCAGGGAACCACTGAGCTGAATCCCCGGCCCAACAATTCCTTTCTTCCCTCTTGAGGTTAAGTCATGTGCCAAAGAGATGGTAGGTAGGTGACAACTTAAGAAGGTTTATTCTGCTCCTGGAGGCTATATCTACATTTTTTAAAAGAGAAAAGTAATAATAATCCTTTCTTTCTAAGGAAACAGACAAAAGGACACTGGTGTAAAACTTCCCCCAAACAATTCAATTGGAGGAAGTGCTCGTCACTGACTTTTCCCCTCACCATGAAGGCACATTTCCTTCCTAGTCTTTGCTTCTCTTATCTGGGAGAATTTTTTTTTCTTCCCAAGCGAAGCGTGAACAGTTGTTAAGTGGAAAATGGAGGCTGAATTTTACATGGCGATTCTTACCTGCTTGATCTTCACAAGTTCGGGTGAGTGGGTCTGCCTCAGTTTCCTGAGGTATCTCTCCCAAATCTAACCGAGGAGTCCTTGACCTTTTGAAAAGTGTTGAAAATGAGGCAGAAATGCAGTGAGATCTTCATGGCAGGGTAGCCAAAAACAATGAGATGGGGGAATGGAAAGGAGACAGCTGTGCTCGCACTGCTGAGATCTCTCTCCTACAGCAAATACATGCTCTCTTCATGTCCCCTGTGCTTTCAGGCAGCACAGCTCCTGAAAGGGGTCTTTACAGCACCCAGGGAAGAACCCTGAGGAGAAAGTTTTTATTATTAGGTCGCAGGCTGTAGAATTCCCCCTATTTTTTTCTATTCAGGTTATAGTTTTACTTTCTTCTGTGTGAAAGAAAAACAAACCTAAGGAATATAATTAAAGAGGTGAGGAAACTTGTTTTATTTGGAAGTTGTCATTTGGAAGAGCTGAATATTTGCATGGGAGAGCTGAGAAATTGAAGTAAAAACTCATTGGAAATGGTTTATATGTCTAAATATCTCACTTCTCAATGTGGATGTTTAATAAGAGGGTTTAATTTTTCTTACATTAAGAAATGCTGATTTTTTTTTAATCTGGCATTTCAGGGAAATGTAGACCTTGTCACAAAATAAATGCTGCTCTCTAGGACTATAGAAAATTTGGTTTGAGAATTGATTCTCTTTCTTTGGTTATTATTAGATAGAGGTTGTGATTAGAGGGGCGAGAAAATGTATTTTATGTTTATCTTTTAATAAACATATCCAATTTTGAAAGTTTTAGCCAAAGTATGTGATTTGTATACAATTACTTATTACAATGTGAATTTAAGGACTGAAGGAGGGTATTTTTTCAAGTAGTAGAGAAAGTGAACCAGAGCAAGTCATATGGTTAAAAAGGAAACTAACATTTACACAATTATGGCACATGTAACTAACTGGACTAAAACAAAATACCATATTCTTTGGATGTGTCTTTCCTTATCCAAAGGAAAACCAAGTTCTTTAGATGATTTTGTTTCTTCTCCAAGCTTCCTTCCATTTTTTCCAATAGGTGAGTGTTTTCTTCCCTAAACCACCCAAAAGCTTTAAAAGGTGGGAGAGGGATATGCTAAGTGTGACATTTTCACATTTTTCATTGTCAGCCTGAGGATTTTATCATGGTTTTTTTCCCCTGAGATTTTAAATTATGTGTACTGAATCTGGGAATAGTCACTGAAATGATTATATAAGTACACCTAGTATTTTTACTTAGCTGATCTGTGGATGAGTGGTTTTGTTTTTAACAGTCCTTATTATTTGCAACACAATACTTTATAAGCTTTTCATCTTCCAGAGGGGTTTCAGATTGTCCATGTCCAGAAACAACAGTGCCTCTTCAAAAATCAGAAAGTGATTGTGGGCTCATGCAATGGGACCAGCCAGAACCAGCAGTGGCTGTGGACTGAGGATGGAAAGCTCCAGCATGTTCAATCTGCCCTGTGCCTGGGTGTCTCCAATTCCTCTGGTGGTCCTGTCCGAGCAGCTATCTTCACCCACTGCTCCTGGGCACCCCAATGGACCTGCTATGAGCAGGAAGGGTTCCTTGAGGTGGCAAATACATCTTTCTTTCTCAAGAAACAAGGCTCTAGGGTAGTGATCAAGAAGGGCAAGAAATACCTCCATAGCTGGATGAAAATAGATGCCAATGAGGAGGGAAAACTGATCAATGAAAGCCTCTGCTTAAAAAAAGGTGAGCTATTCCTTTCAGAATCAATTCTGAAAGTCCTTCTACTAAATGTCTTTAAGTTAAACCATTTTTACTGTGAATTAATTTCTCTTTTAGATGTTTGTTTTAGGAAGTCATGAAATATAAACTAACTGAATCACAATAAATCAGGCACCAAGGACCTTACAAATCACTGGAGAAATTCTCTAGAAATGATGCCCCTCACTTAGAAGAATGAAATTTGTCAAGGTTAAATAGATGGTTCCAGATCATTAGTAAAATACCTATGATTAGAACCAAAGTTTCTTAATTTCTTGTCCAGTATACATTCCATCACACCTGTAGTTCCCAAATGCATGACTATGGACTTTTGCCCAATAGGCTGCATGAGAATTCCTAGGGAAGAAGGATCTGGATTTGTACATAATGCTTGATGTTTTTAAAAAGCTTCCCATATAATATGAGTCCATAATCCCCTTTTGGGGATCAGTATCTACTGATACTGATCTTTTTCCTCAAGGGTTTCTTTTTGAGGTTGATAATGTGTTTCCCACCATGCTAATCTTTCAACAGTTTTCTGTCACTCATTTATTTCATTAAGTTAAATAACTAGATACCAATTGAATGCAATGGGGTCTTCTACAATGAAAGGTAAGAGTTATAGCTCTTGTTCTTATATCATTTCTGGCTCTGCAAAGAAGATAAAAATTTAAATGCCAGGTAGAAAATTCAACTTTGTCAGAAAATATGCAACATACAGTTCCAATTTGCACAACTCCTTTCCCATGACTCATTTATCAAACAGCACAGAAACATTGTAAATATCCCAGTTGTACATAGGAAGTGAGATGCTTCCCCAAGCCTTAGCAGAAGATTCTTTAATTGGAACTTTACAAAAATGTAGATATGGATCCACTATCCAATACACAAAATAATTCATAAACGTACCATCTCCTTTGAGCTTTGACACTCATGGAAAATATGTCCAGTGATGAACTTCAAGAGTAAAGTACGTAGAATAGATCATTTGTAGTTAACTACTAACATGCCATATCCAAAACATAGTCAATAGCACGAATTTTAAAATAACAACAGGAGGCCAGGCATGGTGGTGCACGCCTATAATCCCAGCACTTGGGAGGCAGAGGCAGGAGGATCATTGAGTTCAAAGCCAGCCTGGACTACATAGTAAGTTCAAGGCCAGCCTGAACTACATAGTGAGACCCTGTCTCCAAAAAATAAAATAAAAAATAAAGTAAAATAAAAAATAAAAAACAATAAGTTTCTAGAAAAAAGCAGTTAAAAATTTAAAATCTTATATTTGAATATATGTAAATATAATACACACTTTTGCTTTAACACAATTATAAGCTAACAGACATATTTTTCTTCCCCTTCTTCAATTTACTATTGATTAAAGATAAAAATGATATGTAACATAGCATAAAATATATTTGTTTTGCTAGAGAAGCCTCAATGAAAATTAACCAAAATATGGTTGCAATTCCAAATGCCTTTTTAACCTGACAAATGAATACTATAACTTAAATCAGTACAAATATGAAATATGTACATTATTCTTACATGGGATATAAATTTTCCTTTCATAGGATATGAATCTTTAGTAGAAGAAAAAAAGAAAGTGAAGGTAAACATCTGAGCCATATTTTTCATGTTTGTTTCATAAAAGAAACATTCATGATTTCATTCAAGCATCCAAGCAATATTTATCTAACGCCTACTATGTGCCAGGACTTGTGCTGGTAACTAAGGTACTTGACACCATGATTCTCAACCTAAGCTTTATATTAGACTTAGGTAGTAGCTTTTCAATAATACTAATGCCTGAGCCTCATCCTCAAGGCCAATTACATCAGGTATTGTACTTGCAAAATGCTTCCTAGATGATTCTAATGTGCAGCCAAGCTTAAAAATCAGTAATTACTTCTTGCTCCCTAGAGTAACACAGAAGACAGATAAGTAAATATGCTATTTTATTAGAATGTAAATAGAAAAAAGTACCCATCTTCCATTACACTATGCCTCTATGTCACATTGAGCACTCATACTTTAAGAAATTTTTTCAGAGCAATTTAAAAAATTGTGCATTTTTTAAACAGCATTTTGAGAGTTCACTGGGTTTTATCATAATTTAACTATCTCAGTTCTCCCTAAGAGTGTGAGTATTGCTTTTCTTCATCTTCTATTTTACTCATTGAATAGAATTCCAAAGTATATTAAAATTCAATTTTAAATTACTGAGAAAATTTTTAGATGAGCATCTCCAGCACAGTGGGGTATTTCAAACAATTATTCCTACTCTGGTGATTTTCTTTAAGATAAGAATGTAAAATTAGCCTGTCTTTTAAAATTTTTCATATAATCATATTTCGTTGAAACCCCTTAATGCAACCTGTTAGCAGTACAAACAGAATAACAGAATAAAACTTAATGGAGCCTGGGCTGGGGATTTAGCTCAGTGGTTCCGGTGCCTGCCTCACATGTGCAAGGTCCTGAGTTCGATCCCCAGTACCAAAAAAATAATAATAATAATGGCGCCTAATTGGTAGGAACTTAATTAAATAAGATTTATGGATTGTATGGTACAGGGATACCTGTATGTAACAGATGACCAAAGTAAAGAAAATACTGGGTTGAGATTTTCATTGTTTCCTCTGAATTTCAAGTGTACTTTAAAGAGTAATTGTATGTCTCCATTTTAGACAAAGGAAGACTATCTCTTATATCAGATATACTCTTTTAAAAAAAAAAATCAACATTTGAGATAGTTTTTTAAAAATTTTTAAACATACAACTATCATTCTTAGTAGTAGTAATAATAATAATAATAATAATAATGCTGTCTCCAAAAATACCAAACTATCTGGCTAAAATTTGACAAATATCATTCTTCCCATGTATTTTTTGCCAATCAGATACCAAATATTTAAAAACACTCATGTTATAAATTCATACAAGATAGACATCAATAATATAATAAGATCTGTTGAATAGCACTGAGTTTTTATATGATCACGCATTTGAACTTTTCAAAGAAATACTATTACTTTAAGAGTAAGTCTAGATCTCAAAGATTTCAAAGTTTTGAAACCTAACACTCAGAAGTGTAGAGCTTCCTGCTCAACTTGACCTTATACCTTAAATATAAAATTATATTGGCCTACATTTGGGTTGTATTTGTACATTAATACATTCTAGGAGTGTTCACTTGCAATTTTATTGAAAAAAATTAATTTCCCCTATGACCAAATGTTTTGCAAGAAGCTATACGGATGAAAAACAGAAAAAGTAAATTGCTACACTATAAATTGATTGAGAGCAATGATATACCATGAGTCTTTTTATGAAGTAGTCCCCTCCAGCCATAGGGAATATTTCTAACACCCTCCCCCCCAGATAGGTGCCTGAAATCACAGATAGTCCTGAATCCTGTATATACTGTTTTTCCTGTACATACACACTAATGATATGGCTTAATTTTTTAATGTAGACACAATAAGAAGTTAACAATAGGTAAAAATAAAGTAGAAAAATTGTAACACTCTACTGTAATAAAACATGTGAATATGATCACTCTCTCTAAAATATCTTCTTTATTTTTTTATTTTTTTCACCTAAAGGAAGCACTTTAAGCCTTCATTTGGCCATACCCAAATTGCCAGAGTCACTACTTTTACACTTCAGGGATATTATTAGGTAAAATAAGGGTTACTAAACACAAACACTGTGATACCACAAGTTGATCTAGTAACCAAGATGCCTACTAAGTTACTACCGGGCAGGTAGCACATACGGTTCAGATTCACTGGACAAAGGGAATATTCACGTCTTGGCAGCACTGACTGGCAAGGCTTATGATTTTATCACATGACTCAGAATGGTGCACAATTTAAAACATAAATTGTTTACTTGGGAAATTTTCCATTTAATATTTTTGGACTATGAATAAAATAGAAAATGAAACCACTGAAAAGGAGAGACTTTTTGTGTAGTAATGGGAATTTAATCCAGAGCTCTAACATGCTAGACAAGTCTTCTACCAGTGAACTACAACCCAGGAAAGGGGCTTTTATCTTGTCACCCACGCTCAACAAGTCCTGAATAAATGAATAAATGTTTCACTATCAGAGAGTGCTAAATATTAAATTTCTTTAGAAATAGTAAAGTTTTGAGGACTACCTTGAAGACTGTTGTGTTAAAATTATATTTGTTGCCTTTAATCCAAGTATAAGTTTTAAAGCCATGCCATCAAAGTATATGGCTGCATCTATTCCAACAGGAAATAGTCTTAGTCTAGCAGGTAGACAATAATTTTTTTTTTTTTTGGTACCGGAGATCAAACTTGGGTCCTTGCGCTTGAGAGGCAGGCGCCAGAACCACTGAGCTAAATCCCCGGGCCTAGACAATAAAATTTACAGTGGCCCAATCTTGCATTTGTATGAGTCTACCTGATAGGGAAAATAGCTCTTTACTTGATTTTCATATCTATATAGGAAAGAAAGAAATTTACATAAAGGAACTTATTATTTTGAGAGTAGATCTAAGCAAATAATCTTTGACAGAGGGATATTAAAACACTGTAAACTTGAAACTGGCTTCAAAAACAACATACGCACTCATTAGCAGACTGTGTGAAAGTAGTTCTAGGTAAAGAGGGAAAAATCCCATCCATAGTTTGAATAACTTATTCAATGGTGCCTAAAATTGTTACTTTCACTCATATGCTTCATGTTGAGAGTAACACTGAATATAAAATCTCAGCCAACCAATCAACATGCATTCAGTACTTCCTACATATCCATTCATCTAAATATCATATTTATCTGAGGGTAAGCAAATTTTCAAGTGTCCTTGTTGTGGCCAAATTGACCAAATCACTGAAAAAGATTTCAATGATGCAGTAAGCCATATTGTTAGCAGGCTGATATAACTGCTGGTTAAAGTAATTGTTTAATAAATAAATAAATAAATAAATAAAGTAATAAAGTAATTGTTTCATTATGGTAATTTAGGTGAGAGGATAAAATTCATAAGCACTGTAAAAGATGAGCAATCATATACACTATTGGGAGAAAATATTTTAGCAGAGATTCTTTGCTTTAGTGTCTGGCAGAAGTTCTTGTGAATACAGAGTTTGTGGAGGAGATAGACAGTGTTTTTCATATGTACAAATCCTAGGTGGACCAAGTTAGCCCTCATAGACATTTTATTTCTTTCTCTTTACATTATCAACATGGATCTTGTAATGGAGCACGTTCAATACAGTCATTGAAAAATAATATCCTCAGTGATTGTTTGTATGTAGTTTATATGATTATTGAAAATAACTGGCACAGGGCCAGGAATTTAGCTCAATGGCTTCATCTGAGTTGGATCCCCGACATGAAAAAAAAAAAAAAAGAAAAGAAAAGAACTGGCACAAATTCCATAATTTCCCAACCATTTTCAGCCTGTGACCTACTGTGGGCTTTGATCATTTTTGCCTCTGTGAGCCCTTTCCTCTATTAAAAAAATGAAAATAATTTAATAGATTTTTTTATGGGTCCTAAATTTTCCCGATATATGAAAAAAACAATTTCTTCAGTTTAATTTGTTATCTCTTCCAGATGATTTACTCACTTTCAAAAGGTATATTATTCTAGGTGTGGTGGTACTCTCCTATAATTCCAGTACTGTGGAAGGCTGAGACCGGAGGAGCTTAAGTTCAAACCCAGCCTGGGCAATTTAATGACTTAGCAAGACCCTCTCTCAAAATTAAAAAAAAAAATTAAAGGGCAGTGGAAAAACCTGGGAATGTAGTTAAATGTGAAGACCCTGGGTTCAATCCCCAGTACCACCAAAAAAAGCTACATTATATTTGCCATCTTCCTACAGAATAGAAGTGTCAATATAGTTAATATTTCCCATCTCCAAAATATGTTCATTTTGAAAAATATTATTTGAAGACATAACATTTTGTTTTCTTTATGCTTAGAAGTTATATATATCATTTAAAGAAGAGAAACAAATTGTGTATTGTCTTTATTATCATCATACAAAATCCCATTTCTATTATTTTATCTGAGTTGATCATAGATCAATTAATTATCAACTAAATGCACATTGCTCTTTTTAAAATGTGTTCAAAAGATGGTCTTGATATAATGCAATTATTGCAAATCATTTTATGGATGATACTTCCCTATTTGAAGAGCTACTTGTCCTAGAATTGTATTCTAGGAAGAATTTTATTATAATGTGGAAACAATATAGTATAAATATATAAAATAATAAAGCTTTTAAAAATAGCTTTAACACATTGTTCCATTGTATACAGACTTTTCCTTATGTGTGTTAAAACATCTTGCCCTTGCATGAAGTATGAAATGTACATACATTTTTAAAGAACAGCAGATGAATTCATAGACACCAAAACACCCAAAGATCTATTCTTAATATAATTTCATGCACCTATTTCAATAAAGAGTTTAGGAGACAGAAAAACAAATTTATTTTGATAGCCTTTTTATTTCTATAATGGATTTTCTTTTCTTCCATCTACTTTATAACCTTCCAATAACCACATAAAAAATTATTAGACTCTCATTTGACTCATATTACATATATGGCTAAAGCTATATACTTAGAATCACCTGGGAAACTTGTTACAAATGCAGCTTCTCGGTCCCATATCAAATCTTACATATCAGAGTTTATAGAAGGAGGGCTAAGCCAAACAAACTCCAAAGATGATTTTGACACCTATCAAAGTTTATAAAACACAGCTTTAAAATTTACAAATGTGAAAGTTGAGCATTAAGGCAAAAACTTCTTTCTTACTTTTTAAATTGCACAGTTATGGGCTGCAGTGAGTTCAAGACCAGCCTGAACTACATGGCAAGACTTTGTGTCAAAAAAACAAAACAAAAAAGCACAATAAACCACAAATAAATAACATAGTTAAAAATACGGACACAAAATAAAGGGGTATAGGACCTGAGGATTTTGTAGTTTCTTTCTTTTGAAAAAAAAGGAGGGGGTAGCCTAAAATGGAAAATGGACCTGTTTGGTTTAAGATGTTTTAAAAATATATAGAGAACATGGCATGGCTGTATAAAACATCTTTGAAAAGTAGGGTAACCAGGCAAACTCACATTCCGGTTCCCCTTCTGTCTCTCTTAGACAGGAGCTTTCTTTCTCTCGATAAATTTTTCCTACTCTTAAAATATATATATATATATATATATATATATAGAGAGAGAGAGAGAGAGAGAGAGAGAGAGAGAAAGAGAGAGAGAGTAGATTAAATACAATTAGAGAAGACTGATATTTTTTCAGTAAGGTAGTCATGCAATGACAATAATAAACTGTTATTAGCAAAAGAAATTTCAAGAATGTTTTTAATCTTTTATCTATTTTGAGAGAGTCTAGTTTCATCTATCCAATTGGTTATGTAAGTTGACTAATTAAATAAAAGTTCTTAGGATAAAAATTTTTCCACTAATCCTGAGTGAAGAAAAGTAAGCATAGGTTGACATACTAAGAAATATAATTACACGTTAGGTATTCAAAAGCTTGTTTTTTGTCCTAATCCTATCATTAAGAATATTTTTAAAGAATCTGAAAGCCAAAATTGTCATGCATAGTACTCAAATTAGAGGCTTAATATTGGTCAAAACTCGAAATGATCAAAATGCTGATCTCCATATATAGAAGGTTTTACATTCCTACAATAGACACATGTCTATTTAAGGGAACATTTAAGCACCTAATTTAAGATTGCAAAATTAAGACCATTTTTTCTAAAGGAATCTGATGATATGGTTGAGTTTGTCATGTAGAAAACATTTGAAGGATAAATCTCCTAATTTAGGTCCAAAGCGTCTAACCTAGGCACAAATATAGTGATAGTGACAAAAGATTTGGAAAGATAAAAACAGGAGCTAAAGGGAATGACCAGAAGTCAAAGTTTAAACGTAGTAGATATATGAAGACAGTTGCCAGATAATATACACAATTCTCAGTTACTTCAGAATTTCAGATATATAGGTAATTTTTAGTATCTATATATTCAAAATACATAATATGTAGTATAACCTTTATATATTGTTTATTTGGAACATATTACATATACTGGTTTAAACCAACAATGTTCATTGTTTAGCTGAAGCTCTAATTGGGCATCACAAATTCTTATCTGCTAAATCTGTCAACTCTACATACAAGGTACCTTGCACAACCCTCTACATCTCAAGGAAATAATACTTAATAGCCACGATCATTTTATTATCTTCTAAGAGGATTGCTACTACTCACATCTTGCTAAATTGTAAAAGTAATGTTTCTATTGTGATCCTTTTCTCTTCTTTTTTTTTTGCTTTATCCTCCTCTTATTTACATAAACTATCATGTGACATACATTAAAATAAAATTGAAATGAAAAGGAATGAGGCTCAAAAGAGATGTCAATAAAGCAAACTAGAACAAAGAAAGTGTGATGATTAATTACTTCTTTAGGAGACCTCCACCTGGCACATAGTAGTTCTTAATAAATAGTTGCTTGACTGCATGAACCAGTGAAGGAGTAGTGAAAAATAAAATCTTTACTCTGACAGTCTTTAAGTCAAACTCTTCAAAGTTATGGTTATTCAACTTGGTAAAATCTTGTGGGGGGGGGGTTATCCCTGAAAACCTACCATCTATGGAGTCAGTGGAGACATTTAAACATATCACCTTGACCCATAATTTACAGAACTTTCCAATGGTTCATATTATATAACTGTTCCAGAGTCTTGCCCCACATGAGGTTTGCCACACAAACCACCATCACCATAAAACTTGTTGCAAGGCTGAATCGGACAATCTCTCCCTCAAAATTGAAATGCTAACAAGGTCTCTGAGAGATAGACAGTACATTTTTAAACATGGCTAAGTGCAACTAATTCAGAAACCAATATATTTTTTTCATTATGGGAAATTCAACCTTGCAGAGCAAAGTTATAAATTAATCCCACCAATTCATACATTCTAAATTAATTCACTATTCCTCCAAAAGTTACGTAGCTTAGAAAATACAGCAAACCCATGATTTGGGACTTATACAACTAGAATTAAAACAGATTGTAATGCACACTAAGTTATAGTTAGATAGAAGTAAGTTCTGGTGTATTCTTGCACAGTTGGGTGACTATAGATAACAATAATATACTATCTACACCTCAAAAAGCTTGAAGAAAAGATTCTAAGGGTCTTCACTATAAAGAAATGATAAATATTTGAGAAGATAGATATGTTTAACTTGATTTATATATTATATAATATATACAAGTATTGAAACATCATTGGTACCCTAAGACATATAATTTATTTTTTTAATGTGTCAGTTAAAACAAAAACAAAAAAATATATTTTAAAATGTTTGTTCTATGGTTAAAGAAATAAAATGTCATTATTCTTCAAGGAATTGTCGATCTTTATGATAAAGTTAGGAAGGTCATGAATAATGATTCTCAATCTGCTATTTTGTTTAGTGCTCCTTTGAGAAGCTGATGAAAGCTACAATGGTACCCTATAGAGAAATGATGCACATGTCATATACTCAGAATTTTGCAGAGTTTTGGAGATAAATTCCCATGCCCCATGAACTCAGTGGTCCTTAGATGTTCATACAGTCAATTGAATTCTGTCTTCTACACAGAGTTGGAATTTGTTTAATAGTACAGTTTTTACAACTCTCCCTTCACCATCTAAAATTTATGGATGGATAAAGGATGAGTGGACTAGACAGGGCAAATGAATTTTGTCATACACTCAAATGATCTTTGCTTTATTATATTACTGAACTTATCCAAGGGGTCTTCTTTTTTTTAAGTAAAATTGCTTTCATGCGAAGAATCCATAAAATACCTGAATAATTCTTGCAACTGTCCTTCCTTTACCTCAGCTCACCTGGGAGCAGAAGTTTCAGTGCGGAGCACTAGAAACACAACGCCTCCTCACATCCCCACTACATTTAATGCAGTTCCATATAGCCCAGAACACCTTATTAAGAACACCACAGAGGCCTTCTTCAGGAATACTACGGAAAACGACAGCCAAAACAGCAGCCAGAGGCTTCACTCCAATCTGCACATGACTGAAATTGCAGACACGTCATGGGTTCCATCGACTACGCAGCCTTGCTCCAGCACCACTGAAGAGGTAAAACGAGTAGGGGAAGGGTGGTTGTAAATGATCAGAAAGCCCATTGCTTACAAAGACTTGCTTTGCTAAAATGCCACCACTGCAGTAGGGAGCAGGCACTTTGTGTCCTAACCACAAATTGTACATGAGTGCATTTTGCACAATGAGAAAATCCTTGAAATTAAATTGAAGTTTCTACATCTTTCTAAGGTAAATGTAATTAGACCATCGTGACATGACTGCATTCCTATTAGCTTGGTTTATTTCTGAACCAAAATCAGGGATCATGGTTTTACACATAGCCTAAAACCAGGAAATATGAGTTGAAATCAGTACCTTGCAAGTGACCGTGCATGTGTGTCATAATTGTTTATACTCTAAAGGAGGGCAAAGCAATGGCAGATTCAGGAATTACTATACTTGATTTGAGAGCACAATCAAAGATAAGCAAAAGTCACATGCCCTTTCTACATCAGTATCCTCTGAGTGTGACTTACCTATGATCTTCTTTAATCCATAAGGGGACACATAAGTCAAATGATTGAGAAGCAGTAATGGTAGGGTCAGAAGAAGCCACTCAAATAGTATTTCTGTTTTGAGTACTCATTTCTTTGGTTCTACTTTCATCTGAGAGTTTTGAGTTACCATTTAGGCAACAGAAGTATAATTACAGCCAATTAAAGAAGCTCACATTGGGCCGGGAATTTAGCTCAGTGGTTCTGCTGCCTGCCTCGCAAGTGCAAGGTCCAGAGTTCGATCCCTAGTACCAAAAAAAAAAAGAAGAAGAAGAAGAAGAAGAAGAAGAAGAAGAAGAAGAAGAAGAAGAAGAAGAAGAAGAAACTCACATTTGGGGAGTGGGAGCATAGTTCAGTGGCATGTGCTTAGCATGTGCCAACTCTAGGTTAATCCCCAGCACCAAAACAGAGAACAAAAAATAAAGTTTAGGTTTCAATTGGCAATATTTAGCTATTTTCTAATATGCAACCCAAATAATTTGAAGGAAATAAAGGTCCAACAGAATTCAATGACATAACATCCATTTGATGTTTTGGGTTCTTTTGTATTGTGTAGAATCTAATTGCATATGTGGATCCCAGTTAGTGAGCACATAATTCATTAGTGATCACAAAACAAATATCCAGTACACAGAACAACTCATAGGACTTTATTTTTACCTCCACTTTTCTTTTACCATAAATCTTCCCTCTGTCTAACCGATTTCTTTCCTTGCCTCTGAATAGAAGTTAGGAAGAGCCCATTACTTTCCTGGAAACTACATCACTTTAAAACTCTGTGCTCAAACTCTATCCATTAGTAAAATAATCCACACCAGGAATCTAAACTTTAAATTTGACTTCAGGGTTAGTTCCTCCTCTCACATCACTCCTCCCACTTTGGGTGGAAATAAGGAAAGGAGAGCTTGTCCGAAGTTTCTTACTCACCACCTAGATTTTCACCCACAGCTCATAGCTCAACAATTATGGTTTCAGATCTGTCTGGTCTTGGAAAATGGAAAAGGAAATGGGAGCAGAAGAGCAATGACTTAAGGATGCTGTCATGAACTGGCACTATGCTCTCCCTAATTCTCCAACATCTGAACCCTTTCAGCCACTAATGTGAGAGACTCACTACTTTTGAAAATGAATGCCTATTGGTGGAGCATCTGCTTATTTTGGCCGATTGTGCCTCAACCAAAACTGACACTCTAACATTAGTTTATAAGAGTATTCATTCACATATATATATTCATATAGTTTATAGGAGTATTCATTCATATATTCATTCACATATATATTCATTCATATATATCTTATTAAGAAACATATTGAATGAAAAGTACCATAAAATCATATCTGCCTGAACACTACCAGGTTATATTTTAGCAAAAAGAATTTTGCCCAGGTTTGACCACAGTGAAACACAGGGAAATGTCCAAGAGTTAGCTGGCTTCACTGGAATATGTCCCAGACAACAAGCTCTGTTTCAGGCATACTACCAGTTGAGCCAACCCAGCACTGTATTAGGGAACTCACATGATCCAGCCCTGAGTTGGGTTTTAAATCTTGGATCACAACCACCATTCTGGTGATTGTTAAAGGCCTTTTTCTAGAATGAAATCCACATTAGATGTGCATATATGAGCTCCAGATGGGACACGAGAATGACTATGCAGCCAACTACCTCATGTGCTAGCTTTTTTTTTAAGCTCAGGCAAAATGTTGACTATGTCCTGGGAAGCTTGTACATAAAAGCTGTGCTCTTTCCAAAGACAGTTTCTACAATTGCAGATTTCTATGTCTCCAAAGCTTAGTGCGGATATCTTTGCTAACTCAGAGCATTTACTTTACAACAGTCATTTATAAATAGCTGTAGTTAGATATTGTGAAATCTAAAAATGAGCCACTTAGGATATTAAAAGTCCATTCTTTGAAAGCAATTTCATAAGATACTACCTTGACCAAGGTGCCTAGAAAAGTATAAAAGAATAAAATCATTCAACTTAATTTCTTGAAATTGTATTTTAAAAATCTCTGCATGTATATTTTCATTATCATAGGACACCTGGTTTGTGAGGATTTTGAATTCACTAATCTAAATGAGCTGTGGATTCAGAGTAATCTGTTCTTGAATGAACAAAGGAAAAATTTGAATGAGTTTTACAGGTTAAGGACTGTATCATATACAAAAAATCTTTGCATTTGAAATATAACATTTGAAACAGTGTTTGATATATAATAAAATCCTATGAGAATAGAAAGAAAGAGACAAAGTGGAATGGAACAAAATGGAACGGATTTGAGGGGAGTGATATGGAATGGAACGGCATAGCATGGAGTGAAATTCCATGGAATGGACTGGAATGCCATGAATGGAGTTGAGTGGAATAGAATAACAATGGAAATAGTAAAATTTTATGTTTAGAAATGCTATGACATTACCATTAATTAACACTTGGTGGGCTGGGGATTTAATTCAGTGGTGCCATACCTCCCTTGCAAGCAAGCGCAAGGTACTGAGTTCAATCCCTGGTACCAGAAAAAAAAATTAACACTTATGGAGTGATCATAGTGTCATAGATCCACAATCAAAGGATGAGTTGAAGTTGGAAATGGGTGAAAATATCACAAAACACTTCCAAAGAAAAAGTGGCATGGGCTGGGCGTGGTGGTGCACATCTATAATCCCAGCATTTGGGAGGCAGAGGTGGGAGGATCACTATGAGTTTGAAGCCAGCCTAGGCTACCTAGTGAGCTCAAGCCCAGCCTAAACTACAAAGAAAGACCCTGTCTCAAAAAAAAAAAGTGACATGTACAGTATTTGTTTCTTTCCTGTCATTAAGAGTACCTTTGAGTGATGAGGCAGAAAACATAAAGAGATGTTTTGTAGTAGCTAGAAAGGAGAAAATCTAGAGCATGAAAAAATAGCTAAGTTTGTGTGGCAGAACTATGCTAAACTCTTTCATATATTCTGGAGGAGGTATAAATGTACTTACATCTGTTTCCATCACTGTAATAAGCCTCCCCCAAAGTTAGTGGTATAAAACATGGCAGTTTCCAGTTGCTTATGATTTTGTTGGTTGAGTAGGTGATTCCTCTCCTGGTGTCTCCTGGGCTTTCTCTTGTTGCTGCATTCGGCTTGGATGGTGGGCTGAGCTGTCAGATTTAAAATAGCCTCCCTTGCATGACTTCCAGTCAGCATAGGCTGGAGAGTGACTGTCTCATCCTTCAGTGAGGCCACAGCAGCTTCTTCTTCATGATGGTTTGTTGTAGCTTCACAGGAGGGAAAAAGTACAAGGTTCTTGAGGCCTAGGCTCTGGAATCATATAATTATATTGAACACACAATTCACAAATTCACAAGCTAAGCTACACAGAGAGGTTGGGAAATAGACTCCACTTCTTGATAACAAGAGCTGCAAAGTCACACTGCAAAGGGGCATACACGTTTGGTGGATATACAAGTCACTTTCCTATTGCTAGGACAAAATACTCAACATCTGCAACATGAAGAAGGAGAGGTTTATTTTGGCTCACAGTTTCAGAGGGTTCAGTCCACAGTCAGCTGGCTCCAAGACAGAAATGGCATAGTGGAAGGGCCTGACAGAGGAGAACTGTTCAACCCATGGCAGCAAGGAAGTAAAGCAGGGGAATAATACCAGAGAAGAAGGGGTGAGGAACCACGTACAGACCCCAAGGTCACACCTGCAAGACTCATCCAGATACAACCAGAAATGTGCTTTACTACAATTGTGGGCAGTATAAAAGCCAGTCAAGTTGACACAATCAAGCTTAAACTACCACAGTGGGGAAGTCTGTAGCCACTAAACAATCTACCATTTTATCATCATCATCATCATCATCACAATTCATCATCTCTGTTTTATAGCTACTAAGGGAAGACTTGCTCAGATGACGAGGGAGTGACAAACCAAGAAGAGTACACACACACACACACACACACACACACACACACACACACACCTGAACTCATAGCTACCTTATTCTCCACATATAACATGGCACCTATTAGTGAAGGCAAATTATAAAGAGAACATGATTTGAAATACAGAAATCACTCCTCATTAATATCACTACAAAATTGTCCTAAATTGACTCTTGAGAGCAGCATATTTCTTGCCCTTCTCTTTTTTCTATTCCATTTCTTTTCTTACATTCTCGCCTGATACTGTGAGTAGTCTGGCTTTGGAAATTTATATGCTTGGGCCAGTACTTGACCTCACATCTCTCTCTCTCTCTCTCTCTCTCTCTCTCTCTCTCTCTCTCTCTCTCTCTCTCTCTCTCCCCCCCCTAATGGCCTCAACCCTGGACATTAAATTAAAAAATACATATCATAATTCTAGGGTAACACCTGGGAAATAGTGAAATAGTGTTTGATTAATGTTAGCCACTGCTATTACTATTATAAATAGTATTATGTGGCTGTATGTATCTTCACAAAGACAAAGATAATGAAACAGGAAGCTTGTTTCTAGTATGAGTTAAGAAATATCTAGATCAGTGGTTCTCTGAACATGGACCTCAGACCCAGAACTTAGTAGAAATGCAACCACTTGGGCTCTACCTTAGACCTACTGACTCAGCAACTCTGGGAATAAGGCCACCAGTAGTCTGTGTTTTAAGCTCTTTAGGCCCACTGATGCACTTTAGAGTTTGAGAATCACAAATCTAGGTAAATCTGGTCTCTGTCCCACAACATATCTCCCTCAGATTTCCAGATGACCTGTGTTTCCCATCGTTAATGGTACTTTCATGCAGTGTGTTAAGGAGGGAGGGGTGATGACGATGGTGCTACAAAAGCAAAACAGTCATGTAGCAGAAATCAGCTTATCTAATTTCAGCCTCCTGCTGTTGCTTTGCAGAGTATGTTCCTTAAAGAATGGGACCCAGCATAGGTTAATGGAGTCCAGACAGGGGATTTGTGTTAATTAGAAGATGCTTCCAGGCGTCTTTGTAAGTTTACAATAGTTTTCTTGGTAGTGAAACTTGAGCTCTATTGAGTTCTTCATAGTCAATAAGCCATCCTTTATACAATTTACAGAAAAACACACCATGTCCTTATGCACAGGGCCAGTTGTAGATCAAGTCAGACGCAGAGATCAGCAGTGTGCTAAGCATGTAAACAGCCATTCCCCATGTATTTACACTACTACAGGTAAGGTGTGAAGGCCAGAGATTGTTGGCTCAAGGGTGTAGGAGGTCTATCTGTTGGGGAAGCTGAGCAATAATGTAAAGGAAAAGGAGTTAACTGTGGATAACTGGCCTCCAAGAGGAGGACAGTTGGGTCTTGAACTTCACTTAACCAAGCTCCATGCATTTTTCAAGCAATACGCTCTCAGGAGAGGTCTTGTGGGGATCCCCACTTGGCCATATGACCTGAAGGCATGTGGTTTGAGGCAGAGGTGAGGAGCTAGGGCTCTGGTGTCAAAGAAACCTTGTTTAAATCTCGGTGGGGTCCTTTACTAGTTACTCAACTCAAGTCATACTTGCTTCTTCAAAATAAGGATCATTATGGTACCGTGGGCTTCATAGAATAGATCCAAGGATTAAAATCTTAAGTGCTTAGTGTGTTGGCAATGCATGGTAAGTAGGTATACAATAATGTTAGCAGTTTATACTATACTTAAACTGCTAACCTCATGTTTCTTCCCTCAGGTTTCATCTCATGTTTCTGCCCTGCCTATTTCACACACCTGTAGAGAACAGATGAGCTAGCCTATTATGTGAAAGTGCTTTGAAAGAAATAGAATGCTGGGCATGCATTAAAAATGTTACTGGCTGGTTCTGATACTGCTAAATATCTATAAATCTTGTTTGGAGGTCCACCTCCTCCTTCTCCTCCCCACCCCACCCTTGCCCTGGCCTGGGGGGGCTGCATTTCCTCAGTTAATGAATAGCCATTGTGGTACTGGTCTGGGCTTTCACAGTTCTGCATTTCCTTCCATTTGGCCTTCAAAGATATCACAGCCCAGTGTGAGCTTTCAAATAAATGAGGAGCCAAATGCAAAAAACATTCCACTTTCCCCCAACCCCTGGAAGTCTGGGGTAGTCTTTTTATTGGGTCACTTCAAGTATGCAAGGAAGATATCCCACTGTCACCACAGTTCTGTAGCTAGATCTAAAGATTTGACAGTACCCTCCTTCACTGAGGCTATTGCCTAGGAGGAAAAGTGCAGCCATGTAGGGAAAAAAAATCCCCAAATCACTCCTCAGGACTCTTAGACTATCTAGTGTGAATGGGATAATATATAAACAGACTACTGATATGTCAAAAAAAGCCAGGCAAGGGAGTAACAATGTTTGGGAGGGAAGTGTTTCTAAAGACCCTGGTTTATAATTAGCATCATTCAAACCTAATTCTGACATGGGCTGCAGTTTCCTGGTTTGCCAGCTAAAGTGAATTACCATGTGCCAATAGCGTACATATGGTTTATAATTCACTCAACCCCCTACAGCCCTTTTCCTTCATTTTCTTTTAGTTAAGTAATTTGCACTTTCTTTCCATTTTCTGCACAGAAAGACTGTTGATATTTTGGCACAATACAAATTATATTTATAAAAATGCAGCCACAAAACAGGATATGCATTGAAATGGGTTTTTTATATGCCACTATTTCTATGGCATACTAAGTCTTCCCAGGCAAATGAGCTCTCTCTCAGGGAAAAGCTGATGCAGATGCAGTGGGAAGAGAGAATGGCAAAGGAAAAAGAAACAGATCAAAGGAGAAGCCAGAATGTGCCCAGTGAGAGAAGTTTGTGGTTTTCAGCCCTGGCCTCATGTGCATCAGAATCACCTGTTGAGTTTATTAAGACACAGATTTTAAGATTCTACCTCAGATTACCAGATCGGAATCTACTGAGCAGGACCAATAGTGTGCAAATCTCCTAGAATGATTCCAATGTGTAGTTAGGTTTGTGATCTATTAGAGAATAAATGGATAATCAGCCTGTTAGGAAAAACATTTAAAAAGAGAAAAGAGGAAAAGTGTTGCCGAGGATCTTTAACTTGAATCTAATCACAAAGAAACATAATACAAATTCAGATAGAAGAAGGCACCATAGAAATAACCAACCTGTATTATTAGAAAAGGTCAATGTCATAAAGGTTGTTTTAAAAGACTGAGGAATTAATCCAGATTAAAGATTATAAGAGTTTTGACAACTAAATGCAACACACAATCCTGGGCTGGATCCTGTACTAGAGAGAAACCAAAAAACACTAAAAAGGACATGATTGAAGTCACTTACAAGTTTGAAATATGGGCTATGGATTTAAGTACTGTAACGATGTTAAATTATTTGAACTTCCTGATATTGTGTGCTTAATTCAACATATGTGCAACCTATTCTGAAGTGGTTCATTTAAAAGTAGAATATATGTGGAGAGAGAGAGAAATAATAAAGCAAATGTGACAGAATGTTTAAAAAACAAAGGTATGTGGAAGCATTTATCTAAGTTGTACAGCTTATCTGTAAAGGTGAAATTATTTCAAAGTTAAAAATTCTAAAAATAAAAGAAATTGAGGGGTTTCTCTAAGGACTTTCAAAGATAGAACCCAAGGGAAGCTACTGAGTTAGAGACAGACAATGACTCAGACATACCAAGGTCTGTCTTCTGCCAGAACCAAGGTGGGAGCACGTGGGGGCATGGAGGGGCTGGGGTGGACGGGGAGGGGACACCGGACACCAAGAGCAATGATGACGCATTTACAAGAAAAGAGCAGCAAGCAGCAAAGTCAAGAGTCAGAACTGGCAGATGAACCAGCTGATAAGTATGAAGATAAGATACAGCAACTCTGGAAGAAACTGCTAAGTACTTTAAGTCTCTATAATTTACCCCAGCTATTGCTTGTAACTTCATATTCCACTGGCACAATAGCAGTTTTAAAAGCCAGTTTTTGCAAGGTGTAGTGAAAAGTAGCTGAAAGGAGAAATGCAATGCATTCTAGGAGCTCTCTTTGAAGTAAAAATTCATTTTTATTCTTCTCATACTCTTGTGAGAGCTGGCATCTGAATATGTACTGTCATCACTCAATTCAGACGTGATCCTCAGGCCAAGGAACCTACTCCTTGGAGTTGGAGGTACCTGCTTTTTCATCACAATTGGATTCTTCATTTGGATCCCAAATAGATCTCAGGCAGGGACCACATCCATATATGTAGTTTGCTAGGTTCCTGCTGTTCATCTCTGTCTGTGAACATTTGTCTACTGTTTTTTCTGCAAAGCTGTGCTTTGCCCAGGACAGCAGAGCTGTGCAGTAAATACAGCAAGTGTGAGTTTTACAAAGAGTTTTGATCTTGTGGCAGAAGCAACAAATTCAAGAATGACCTTCTGTTTGTTGAGATGAACTAGATCTTCCTTGGAGTTGAGGTTTCTCCATGTGGAGCAGAAGCTGCATAGAAATTTTTAAGCTAAATGCTGGGGTCTATGAGGCTAAGACTTCCACCTCTGCTTTGGAGCAGCTGAAGAATACTATTTTATTTAAGATTTATGAATAAAATACTTAACCATGCTTTTGTTTAGTGGTGGGTTGTAAATGTTTATTCTGTCAAGATATAATAGACATTGAGTTGGTGTGACTTAGGGGTATGGAGAAGACAACGAAGAGACAGGACTCTTCCCTTCAACGAGTCTGTAATCTAGCTGAAGTTTATAATATTACATTTTTTAAAAGCATGATAAAATTTTTTGATCTTCTGCTCTGATCACTGTCAGTCCTGATACGTGGGGGTTGCTGAGCTGCTGTTTATCTGCCTCATCCAGCAGACAAGGGTGGGATAAGGGAGGAGATGTGTGGAATTAGCCCTGAGTAAGAAGCAAGCAGAACGTGGGCCCAGAATGGTTCCATCTTTTGATTTTTTAAAAAGAGAAGTCGAAATCCAGATATCTTTTACAAGCAAAATCTAATTTTCTCAATATTGCCTACTTAACCTGAATTTTTAAAACAATGCTAAAATCTCACTGTAAAAGCCAAAAAGTCATCTGTGCTGGCCAAACAGACAATTCATGGGAGATAATGTGATACAAGAATAAAAAGAAGGCAGCTTGTACTCTCTAATCATCATTTTGTAAGGGAGATGAAATGGGGGATTGTTTGGTTTTGCTTTCCTTTCCTTTCCAGTGTCTTCATGTCTTCTTTGTCTACTCTGTGGTGCTTTGACTTTGTTCATCTGTGAGCACTCATTTCCTAAACTGGGATGGTAGGGACCTTGGTGTGGATGAAGTTGTGGCAAAAACCTTGAAAAAGTAATGGTTTTATAGTCATATCTCATTGAGTCACTTGGCTGTCCGTGGTAATAAAGTTATGACAAAAGCTATGCAAACTCCATTTCCCCCAATTTTTTTTTAAAAAGTGGAGGGGGGCCAGGATTTAGCTCAGTGGTTCTGCCGCCTGCCTCACAGGAGCAAGGTCCCGAGTTCAATCCCTGGTACCAAAAAAAAAAAGTGGAGGGTATGAGGGTGAGAAATTTCTGGGGAAAAAATACCTTGGAGATGTGTCTGAGGGATGGTGGAGCCTGCTGTTGGAGGCTCCCTCCCGCTCTTCCCCTCCAGGATTTAAAAAAAAAAAATCTTGACATGGCCAACAGACCAAGCAGCCATTAAATGTCTTTGCTGCAGATCTACTGAAGAGTTGCTCTTGGATACAAGATAGAAAGCATAAGCCTACATCCTAATGTTTATTGAGCCTATTCACTAGGAACTGTACTATGCATTTAACATACACCTTCTCATTTAATCCTTTAGCTGCTTTCCAAATGTTTTTGTTATTTCCCAGAGACCTGTGACTTAAGAAATTTATTTTAAAAGATTTCTTGAAATAGAAGCACTCCAAACTATACCTCTAAATACAAAACAGAGTGGTCATAGTCTTGTTTTCAAAAAAATACTTAGTAAATTATGCTTTCTTACATTTTAGTGCATCTTTTTTTAAATGCCTAACCCTAAAATGATTCTCTTTTGCCCTAATTTACTATTGAGTGAATTCAAATTAAAATTTAGAAAAGGATTTGCTATATTATAATTGTTTTTAGTTACCACTTATTTTTTTTGTTTGTTTTTGTTTTTGTTTTTTAGTACCAGGGATCAAAGTCAGGACCTTGCATTTGCAAGGCAGGCAAGGTGCTGATAAGCTAAATCCCCAGCCCCATAATTGTTTTTTTTTTGTTTTGTGGCTTTTGGTTTTTTCCCCTTTTTTTTTTTTTTTGGTACCAGGGATTGAACTCATGACCTTGCACTTGCAAGGCAGGTGGCGGAACCACTGAGCTAAATCCCTGGCCTCATATAATTTTTTTGGTTTTTTGGTACAGGGAATCAAACTCGGGACCTTGCACTTGAGAGGCAGGAGGCAGCACCACTGAGCTAAATTCCCAGCCCCCAGCCCCCCCCCATTGTTTCTAGTTAACTCATTCCCCTGATTACTTCACCTTAAAAAAAATCAGGGTTGGGGGAGCCTTGAGTGAGATTTGCATAACAAACCCTAGAGGAAAAGTATCATCACACTGGCCTTTTGTCTAACATTGACTTTTTTTTTTTTTTTGGTACCGGGGATCAAACTTGGGTCCTTGTGCTTGCAAGGCAGGTGGCAGAACCACTGAGCTAAATCCCTGGCCTAACGTTTACTATTAAATTAAGCTGCATTCTGATCCATTTTCCTTTAACAACCACACTTTATTAATGAGAAATTATAAACATCAAAACGTGCTCATTATTTATTATAAAAGTCACCAATTTACTTATTCTAAAATTGTCCTAAATTATCTGTATCATTTCTTAAAACCATAGAGCTCAGTGAAATTTAAGAAAACAAAAAAGATAACAAAATAATATTAACTCTCCTAAATATAAAATATTTGTTCAGAATTTGGGACATTATCTGAGATGCATTTGCAATTTGAAAAACTCTTTTTCACCAACTAGAACAGGGGGGCTTGTTAAATATCAATATCAGGCTCTACCTTCAAATTTCTGATTCCTTAGGTCTATGTGGGGGCCCTATAATTTGAATTTCTAGCAAGTTTTCAGATGATTGCTAACACCTAACACTTTGAAAAGTCCTAAAAGACATTATTGCCTTTCTCCGCATCATCTTCTTCCTTCCATCTTTCGTTCCACTCTTATCTTTTCCCACGTTTTTTCTTTTTCCTTCAAAACCAATCTTCTCTTCCTCTTTTTTGTTCCTTTTCCCTTCCTTCTCTTTTCTATATATCCTTTTCCTTCCAGGATGATATTTGAGGCATCCAGCAGGGCCATATTTAGAAGGACTTGTTAGAAATCTTACTCATAAAACAGTATTTATTGAACAGCTACAATGACTTCTTCATTCATTAAACAAACATTTATTGAGACACTCTGCCTCATCAAACAACCAGGAGAGGCACAGAGTAAAAATATATAAATAATTAGATATAAAAATATTGTATAAAGTACAAAATTTATATAAATACATAATGATCACAGCATGTTATTAATGTTCTGAACTAAACAAATGAGTGTCTAGGATGAAGAATAATAGAAATACTTTTTTCTTATGAAGTCAGACAGGGCCTGGCCCAAGAGATGTTTTCAAGATGAAACCTACAGAATGAGAAGGAAAGCCTAGCAGGAGCAGAAAGCCTTAGGAGGAGCTGTCCAAGAAGGGGAAATGGCAGGCACCAAGGCTCTGGGGCAAGAAAATATCAGGGAGTGTCTGCAAAACTTGAATCAGAACCTGGCACACAGAGGGTGCTCAGTCAGTGTTTACTGAACGGATAAATAAATGAATTACCAGACCAGGCAACTGGAGAACAAGAAGCATGCAGGAGACAGGCCAGGAGTGGCCAGAGGCCAAGTAATGAAGGGCCTGGGTGAGGACCATAACCTTTGAGGAGGAATTTGGATTAACTTTACTAATCCACTTTGCCCTCCTACCGGTCATCCAGTTCCCCATTCTCCCTAGCCTGTCCCCACACCCAGGTCAAATTCTGGTCTACAGTGGCAACCCACTTGCTTCCTACTGGGACTATAAGCAATGTGGTAGTGTACAACTCCTACCTGACCAATTACTGTGCAACTGTAAACCGTGGTGATTGAAGGCTTAGAAAGATTCTTGGTTATAAAGAACAAAATACAATAGCAACATACTCAATATGCTACAGCATGCAATGTATAAACACATATTAACATTAATTCTGTGGATGGAAGATTGTTGAACAAAAGAGGGGAAAACAGTAGGTTCCTGATGCGATTAAAGCAGTTGACATCACTTGGTGGATCAGAGTTCCCCTAAGGAATAGCTCCACCCTGAGACAAGGAAGAATTTGAGAGCCTCTGCCATACTCGAACTAAATTACCTGTAGGTGTGACTACCACTGATCTAACCCAAGAATAGGGCACCCAGCATGTTTGGGTGCAAAACATGTATCCCAACTGTACTCCGGCCCGTAGTGTGGAGTAGCAACGAAGTGCATGGCAGATTAAACATTGGCCCACAGAATAGGGAAGAGACTTAGGGGAAACAGGTGCAGGACATCTGAATCCAAGGACAAACTGAATTTGTTTTTAATGAAGAGCAGCAGACAGAAGAAAAATGATTTATGACTGAAAATAGGCAGATTAGACGAACTCATTTCCAGAAGGAAGCCAAAGGATGAGTCTGCCTAGAATATGAAAAGCCTTTAGCAAAATGGGCCTCCCCAACTCCACAAATGATGCTGAATAAAGCTAGAACCCAGCTTTGGGGAAGGACCTGTCCCAAGACACAAAAGGCCTCTTAGCCATTCTTAATACAAATGGAGGCTTCAGTGGCCATGAGGTGATGGTCCTCTGTCCTGGCTGCTGAGGCTTGTGCAGACTACCTGAGAGAATTGTGCAGCTTTCCAAATTTACAGAAGTTCTCTGGGGGCACTTGTGATTTACATCAATGTACTATGATAGCCTCCACCTCCAGAACAGGGTGATAAAAGACACACCCTGCAGTATAGTTAGGAGGGATAGGAACCATTTAAAATACCACATGTGTCCCTCCTTGTGGTGGGATAGGGACCCTGCTGTACAACAGTACTCAGTGGAAACTGGGCTGTGAGAGTGACTAAGTAATAGTCTTTGTCCCTAAGTAATCTGGAAGGTGGAAATAATTGAGTCATGATCCACTGTAATTGCACCTGTTCTTAATTTCTGATGTTTATGGGTAAGGGTAGATTCTGTTTGGAAAGCAAAACAAATGTGTCTACAATTTGTATTGATCTACTCTGTAATGAAACTGTTTTGTATCATGACCTTACTGCAGTACAGCATAATACTAGTGTTATGAGGTGCTACATGTAAATAAGCCTTATGATAATCCTGACGATGATCAAATGGATTGAGCAATTGAGTTAAAGCTCCTTTGAATGTAATGCATATGGGAAATGACTGGCCTCAGGAGGAATTGATCTAACTAACCATTAGCTGATTTCTGTGCTGGATAGTTCTGCACATGTTTATTACAAGATTAAAATAGCAATAGAAGAAGGGGGAAAGAATAATAAACCCAGCACAAGAATAGGAGAATATTTGTAATGACTTCATGAAGCAAGTTAATTATTTCTTTAAATCTCTCTCTACCCTACACTGGCTTCTCCAAATGTTAGGCATGTTTATGTTGATACTTTTGTTATATCAGTTCTATAAATGCCATAACAAATGTGAATGCTCTGACACATATGATTTGCTGTAAGAGATCTGTATTTGAAACCCAGGAATGGCCCGTGATTACAATATGTAAATAAATGGTCCCCATTTATGATTTTTCAATTTTACAGTGGTGTAAAAATAACATATAATCAGTGGAAACTATACTTCAAATTTTGAATTTTGATCTTTTTCCAGGAACCAATACACAGGACAGTACAGTATTCTCTTGCAGTGCTGGGCTATAACAGAAATCTACAGCACCCAGTCAGCCCTGTGATTATGGCAGTAAACAACCAATTCTCTGACAAAGTTCTATTGCTAAGCTATGATATTCAGTAGATTAGGTGTATTAAATGCATTATCAGTTTACAACATCTATAATTTATGATGGTTTATTGAGACATAATCCTAAAGCAGAATGAGGAGCATCTGTATTTTGATTTTCATTCATGATTCCTGGTTCATAGCTCCTATAGCCCTTGTAATTGTCACATAACTAGAGCATTAAGAGTGTCTTTTTTAAAGATATTTGACCTTTGGTCCTTGATTTTTGAAACACCTCCAGAATATCTTCAGAATGAGAAAGGTAAAAGGCAGTCTTGTTCAGCCACACTTGAGTTTATATAAATGAGGTGATTTTTGGACAGTCCCTAGATGACCACAGGATGGCGTGGAGTGCCAAGGGGACCAGTCAGTGTGCTCAGAGGCTTGGAAGGGAACTCATGGGAGCAGAAAGAGGTTGAAGGTTGAATTAATGACTAATGAACAATGATGCAATCAATCATTCCCTACTTCATGAAGCCTCATAAAAACTCAAAGAATTGAGTTTAAGGGTTTCTAGAAGGGTGAGTAAGGACATCCATGTGCAGGGATGGAAGCACCTGTGCTCAGGATCCTTCTAAACCTTGCCCTATGTATATCTTCACTGAGTTGTTTATTTGTATCTTTTAAAACACAAGTCCCAGGGCCGGGGATCTAGCTCAGTGGTTCAGCCCCATCTCGAAAGCACAAGGTCCCGAGTTTGATCCCCAGTACCAAAAAACAAGAAAAAAAAACCAAAGCACAAGTCCCAACACCCCCACCACACACACACACACACACACACACACACACACACAATAGGTCAGGAACCTAGGCTTCATGGCAGGAGGTGAGCTGTGAGCAAGGAAATCCTGTGAACTGCACATGCTCCCGAGAGAAATCTAGGTGAAGAAGTCCCCAAACTATCTGTATCCTCATCCCACCCACTCCATCTGTCTCTGTGGGAAAAAAATGTCTTCCATGAAACTGGTCCCTGGTGCCAAAAAGGTTGAGGATCACCTTTAAAATATTCTTTGTAATAAACTAATAGATAGAAAAATACAGACAGACAAGGAAGTTCTAAGAGTGGCTCCTGGACCCCTGATAACCAATTATATCATTCATCATCAATAATGTGACAAGATCCATGCTTTCAGCCCTGAATGTGCAACTAATAATTGTGTTAACTGTAATATGGTTGCTAATTGCTATTGCTATTTTTAAAAAACAGCTGTTTGTTCACTGACCTCTAATCAAAACAGCCCCACTCTTCCCACATAGTCTGGGAAAGGTTTCCTAGTGTCAAGGAGAAAAGGTTATCCCTGAAATGGTACAGAGTGGATGATCCCAAATTCCTGGAATGCAATAACTTCTAAAACAAATGAATTGTCATGAGGTGAATGAACAGGCTCAAAAGAATTTGAGGAATTCCAAAGGTAGATAAAAGCAGGGGACAAAATAAATCAACTTATACTTTCTAGCTTCAGATAAACTCATCATAGAAAAGATAACTTGCAGTTTTTCCCAGTTCTATACTCTCTTGAATCTGTTACCATTCTCTCAAATTTTGCATATGAATACTGTACATGTGATTTTAAAAGAAAAATGTAATCAGTAAAAACTTAAATTTAAACCTCCCTTACTAGCATTCTAATTTTTATGGATTATTTAGAGCTCGCTAATTATTTGGGAGCTCTGCTGTCAGCCTTAAAATTAAAAATAAATAAATACAAACAAACTAATAGTTATATACATTTGGGAAAGAAATATATAGAGCTAGATTCATGTATTTATGAGTCTTCATACATATTTATAGAGAAAGATTATAAAAATAGATTTTTAAAAAATTCTAAACATACGTGTCCCTCTTTGATAGATCAAAAATAAAATAATTGTATTTAAATAAATCACTTCTTACTTTCTTAATTCCTATTCCAAAGGGCACTATTAGCAGGTCACTATTAATTTGGAAGCATATAATCTGTGTTATTGTGAAGATATTTTATCATTTCAGTTTTATCAGTCCTCTTCAAATTTGTCTTTTTGGTACATTTGTTTGCATTTTAAGAAGTATTATTAAATAGTACACTAGAAATTTAGTTCTAAAAAACATAGTGCAGTATGTTGGTGGCAAGTAGTATTAAGAAAAATATGTTTCAAAAAGTTCGGGAGAAGGAATTAACTAGAGATTTCCACAGAGAACAGAAAGGTATTAGGTATTTAGCATATTTAAATGGGAAGATTCTAAATCTAAGAGCCAACTTATGGGAAAAATTTCAAACTTTAGTGCAAAAGACCAAAAAAAAAAAAAAATGAACATCAGGAGTTAGTGGGACCTATGTAAAAAGAACCAAAAAATTGCAATTTGGATGTATTACTAAGCAAACTGACACCTATACAACTAAAGTTTACAAAGGTGCTTAACACATATGATCTTGTTCACTCACAACAGCTTTGTGAAGTGTTTAATGTATTATTCTAGTTTTACAGTTGAAGTAGCCACACTGTTTTCTGAATACAGCAAGACAAGGAAAAGGGTAATGTTACTAGGAATAAAGCTGAAAAAGAACTGAAGGAAGCTGGAGCTTATGATAAAGCCTGTAGTAGCTAATGGAGGAGAGAAGAGGGCTGTCTGCTGAGCTGAAAGGTATGCCAGGCTGTGCAAAGCATTCAATGTGGAGCAAAACATAGAGCAGAAAGAGCTCTTCAGTAAGACAGATGACCTGGGTAGAGAAATAAGAAAGATTCTCTTTTCCCAGAAATATACAGATGCTGTAGCTTTGACCTTCTTTGAGTGTTTGTTAACTTGAAAGGGGGATTTGAGAACTCTGGTCTGGCTGCAGATTAAAAGCCCATACAGTTTCTGAAGGGGATGAAATTTTATTTTTTATAAGAGATTTTTGAAATGTTTTCTAAAATAATTGAAACAAGTTTTACTTTTTTCTTTCTTTCTACATTTTCCCCCAAAGTAGAGAGAGAATGGATAATAGCCAAGAATATAGCTTTATGTATAATTTATGGGAACTGGCCAGACCTTCAATATGCCACCCAAAAATTAAAACGTGGACACTCATCTCTTTTTTTATAGGTATGTTACCTTTCAAAAATCAAAATTACAAAAATTGTTGGAATATTTTGCTATTATGACCTGTGTAGAATTCATTTTTTTTGCTGTTTGGATTTTGAGAGCTTTTGTAAAATCTTTTTTTTAGAAATATAATCATTGAAGTTCTGAGGCAGTTGCTAAAAGACAGTGCTGTCAGTGTCATTTCTTTGTACATTTGGGGTTGCTGAGCTATCAACAGTATTAGAAGGGAAAGAGGGAAGAAGGAAAGGAAGGAGGGAGGGAAGAAAGGAGAGAAGACAGGAGAGGAGGGGAGAGAAGAAAACAACCAAAAAAAAAAAAAGGTTTATATTGCTTTCTTCTATTCCTTGGACAATTTACGCATGCAATGGCTTTCACTTCTGGATGGTCAGTGATGGAAGTGCTTTGCTGTGGTTTGAACAATTGGTGATGATTGTATTTGTTGCTGCTTGGCACCGTTTGCCTTTCCCTAAGATTGAGGGAGCACGCAGACCTATGCGAGAGAAAGGGGAAAATGAATGGAAAAAAGAATGAAGGTCAAGTTGACCACGCCAGGCTCCTTGGGGGAGTCTTTTCTTCTGTTTGGGCCAAGGGGATGAGCGCTGTGACCTATGAATGCTTGGAGGTGAGAAGGGGAAAGCACTCTAATAAAAGGTTCCGGGAAAGAGTGCGGGCGACCTAGGGAACTGTGCTGCGGTCAAGTTCAATCCTGGGAAAAGAGGCCCAGGAGAAAGCAGATGAGAAAGATAGGAAGGAAGACAGGGAGGGGGAGACGCTGGGTGCGGAGGGGGGAAGGGGCTGGGGTGGGAGCCTGAAAAGTGAGAGGGAGTAAGCACTAATTGTGGCTAACATCACTGGGTTGAGGACCAAGAGGTGGGGAAAAGTGAAAGTCCAGGAGGATAAGGCAGAGCCCTGCGGACCGGGACAGGACAGGACCCTTGGCCGGGCAGGCGGCGGCGCGGGGCAGCGAGGGCAGCTTGGCTCGCCTGGGCCCCCTTGGCAGCCTCAGGCGTTGGCTCCTCGGGGCTCCCTCCCTCTCCCGCGCATTGTTCCTTTGCCGGGAGACGAGGAAATTGCCTTTTGATTGCGGAAGTCCGCGGACGGGACTCGGGGCGAGGCAGCGCGGGTCAGAATGGCAGCGTGGGAAGGGCTGTGCGCTGCCTGTCCCCGCCGCCCGTCGCGTCCGCAGCCCGCCCGGGGCGGCAGCAGGAGCGGGAGCAGCGGTGGCCCCAGCGGGTCGCTGGCCCCGAGGGAAACGCGCTGAGTCCGCTGGGCGCGCTGAGCGCGCAACAAGTGGCTCCCACGCTCGCCCTCGGTTCAGCCTGGGTCTCAACCACTGAGCGCAATGCTGAGCCATGGAACCGGACTGGCTTTGTGGATCACACTGAGCCTACTGCAGGTGAGTGGCCCAGACAAGGGATGGAGGGCTGATGGCCCTTCCCACCAAGCACCAAATTCCACTCTACTTTTCGCTCTACCAGGTCCTGCTTTGATGGGGAGATGGCAACATTTCTTCTTTTAGGAAGACCCGTCCTCTCCTGAAGCCCCCGCTCAAACTTGGAACTTATCCTGATGTCAAAAGCAAAAGCCACCTTCTCTCTGGCTACTCCTGTGGGAGAGCAACTAGGAAGAAAGTTGCCATGGCATTCTCTATACCCTCACGCCCAGCTGGAGGGCAAAGGGACCGGGCTGTGGCTGTGGCAGGGATGAGTGGAGGGGACTGGAGTTTGCTGAGGACAAGTCCCTGGGCAGTACAGACTGCGGGCTTAAACAGTGGTCTCTGATTCCTTTGCAGACTGGGCTGGTGGCGTCAGCGAGATGTAACTTCACCCTGACAGAGTCCAGGGTCTCCAGCTTGTGGGTGTCTGTCCAGTGGAGAACTTTAGGGTCACCCTGTAATTTTAGCGTCATCTACAGCAGTGACACCTCAAGGTCCGTGTGGTGCCGAGTCACTCGGATAGACAACACCACCTATGGATGTAATCCCAAAGATCTACAAGCTGGAACCACCTACAACTTCAGGATTGTTTCTCTGGATGGAGAAGAGAGGAGTGTGGTCTTGCAAACAGGTAACGTGTGACAGGTGTAGCTGGATGACCAAGCCAAACCTGGGCTGGGACCTGCCTTCCACCCAATGTTCGTGTGAGTTCCAAGCATGCAAAAAAATAAAAGTAAAAATACCTGTGAAGGTAAATATTGCCAAGGATTTCTATTCTGCTCAGATCTGGCTAGAAGCAGCTTGGTTAACTTGCAGACTCCTTTATTGCTGAAAACAGCAGGAAGAGGGAGAGGGAGAGGGCTGCAGCAAAAAGAAACCTTGGGCTGTGGAAGGAGTTTGTTAAAGTGATGTGGTTTGCACTTCCATCATGTTAAATTGTCAAACCCTGGAATAATTCTAAGGAAATGTTTTTAGAATAAATAATGAAAGTGCCATGATTAAGGATATGCCTTTCCTCAGTTTAGTTTTCTTTTCAGAACCAACACATAAAATCTTTAGGAGTAGAGTAAAGTTATTCATAGAAAAGTTCCTTGAAATGGGTGCACAAATTATTTTATATCCCTTGAATACCTAAAACAGGGTGTATTTGAGAGCATTCTTTGATTGCTCGGCACCTCAAATCGATTATTTTTCTTACACTTGGTAAATCCGTTCTTGTATGTGGTGAGTTTGTCTATCTTGTCTCACTTCTCTTATCTGTAAAATGAGAGTGGTAGACTAGGTCTTTCAGCGTTCAGTCCTTATGAAGTACAAGGGCTGTCATGTATATTACCTCATTTAATCCTTCCAGCTACCCAAAGATGTGTTCTACATTCCCTGACTTTGATGTTTTGTGACTTCATAAGTCTTTAATTGTATCTCAATTTGTGCAAAAGTAAAGCCCTACTTTCAGCCAGAAATTCAAATTTATGTGAAAAAAATCATAACAGTTAAATTTAGAAATGCATTATCCTTGCTATTTGTTCTCATTTCAACCTAAACAAAAATTGTTTCTTTAGCTATAGTTCTTCAAAGAGGAGTGAGAGCAATCAGTTTGAAGGGCAGTCATAGCCTGCCAGGAAATTTAACTAGGCTCATGTAACCAAATATTAAAACTTTTATTTGTTTCAAAGAAAACAATCCATAATGCTCAATTATACACTCGACTTGCTTCAGATGAAACTTTTACATAATTTATTAGAAATGTAGAAACTTAAATTGAAAAAAGTATCTACTTGTTAAGTATATACTTGTTATTTGTATGAAACTAAAAGGAGACTAAAATCAACCCCATAATCAGAACATTTTGCAGAAGTTTAAGTGGCTGTGTTTCATTCATAAAATTGTTGATTTCTTGGTATTTGAAGACAATTTTGTGAAAATGCATATTACTAGCACTACGAAATTTATAGCAGAACTTTCATATGTGTTAGTTATATTTGAAAAGGTGTCTAGTCAATTGTGTGTGTTCAATGTAGGAAAGCAATTTGTGAAAAACAGGTGAGCTTTCAGAAGCTTATTGGAGAAAACATGAAGACCTTAAGAAGCCAGAATGCAGTTGTTTAACCCAAAGGATTTACTTCCTGGAAAAATGATAAGAGAAAAAGACTCAGTAGGGGTAATGCTAGTGTAGAATAGGTTTTGAGTTTAGTTATGCAGGTAGGTGTTGCAAATCCAGAGACATTTGTGAAATATAAGAAATATTTGCATCTTATTGACTAGGTTGAGTAAAACAGGACTTCAGCAGCAGCTACAGTGTGTTGGCATGTAGGATCTCACCATGCTTCCCAAGCAGGTACCTTTTACGAGGACTTTTCTCCACACATTTTATGAGCTTAAGGTTAAACATGAAGGATAAATATTGCAGATAGTGTTCAAATCATGATGATTTTTTTTCCATACTTACTTGCATGATGGTGTAACCCTTCTTAAAATTCTGTACATTTTAAAATAAATATTTAAATATTTAAATAAAATATATTTTAAAAAACTTTTTAAAAATTAAGATATTTTAAAAATTGTTTCAGGGAGGTTATTTAAATAGTTGCTAATTATTTTTTATTTTACAATAGTTCTTTCTATATTTTAAGACGTGAATTTTTCATTTAATCAAGAGAAAGTACTAATATTCTTCAGTATTAATTCTAAGCTACAGAGGTGACGTCCAATCATATTTTACTGTTATTAAAGCAATGGCAATGAGTATAATATTAAGTCTAAGACAAATTTAAACAAAAAAGTCACTCAAAATGTATGTGCTTTCTTTATTACATTTTGCCTGGCTTATCAGTCTAGAATAAAAATAAGACATGATTTAGATAGAGATATAGTAGTTGCTCACATGATTTCCATATCATTCTATCATTTTTCTAATGATTTTTTCCAATAAAGTATCTAAAATACCTTAGTTTGGTGTCATAGAGATCTAACCTTAAGGATAAAAATGTCTAATTGAATGAGTAGTATTTTAGCAAGAATCACCACTCTGACTTTAAAATCAGAGTTGAAAAATGTGGATTCAAATTCAATTCAGCAAACATTTATTGTGCATGATAGTACAGGGAACAATGGCACATAAAGATTAGTGAGCTTATAAAGATGAACAAAAGGAAAACTCTGCCCTTATAGTCTTGAGCAGATGCCAGAGAAGGTTATGATGAAGATGGCAGCAGGACTTTACCACACCTTCCTGAGTGAGGTCTTGCCCAGCCTCATGTACACCATGCTGTCATGACTATAGAGGGAAAGCTACTTGGCAATTCTCAGATCTATTTGGTCATTAAATCATCAATGTAAAAATAATGTCCTTTGAAAGTCAAATCATTTAGTTACAAGTCCATCAGAAATAACAAAATGAACATGCCAAATACTGAATAACAACACTTTTGAAAGACTTGGGGTCTAGAATAGAGGCTGCCTCTGGGGATATGGGATCAGTGGCATTAAAAATGGAAAATTCACATAAAAATCCAAATATATGAATTCTCTTAAATTATTGGAAGATTTGGCAAAACTATCTACCTAGAATTCTATAGAGCTGAGTTGCAGCTTTTCATTCTAGATACCAACTTACTGGAATACCACTTCACTTATTTCCTTACTTGAATACACCCTAAGGACATTTGAATTTGTGACTTCTTTAGTTTTCATTTAGAGCTCTTTTTTTTTTACCAGCAATATAATACAGGTTTCCACTTAATATATATAGTAGTTATTCAATAAATATTGTCTAAATGGATGGATGAACAGATTGAATGGATGGATAGAGGAATAGAAAGATAGAGAGAGACAGAAAGAGAAGAGATGAATTAATGAAATGAATATTTTATGGAATAATGTACACAAGTAAAAATATCAAACCTTCTTTGTCAATAGGTACATGATAGAGCTCAGGGAAATAGAGTAGAAGTAGAAAACTTTATAAGAAGTTTCTCAGTGACATTTGCCTTCTTGTTAGTTGGTTTCAGTTATTTGTTAATCAGCCTCCAAAACAAGGTCCAAAAATACCTTCAAATGACTTAGTTATTTTAATAAGGCTAATTCCTTTGTCTTTAATTTAAAAAAATTGGACAGACTTTAATTATCAAGTCGCCTTACTAGCAATTATTTCCACAGAAAAATGTATATTATACTAGTCGGCTATGGTGACTTAAAAACAGAAGTTTATTTTCCACAGTCCTAGAGGCTGGAAGTTCAAGGTCAAGGTGTGTGCAAGCTTCGTTTCTTCTGAGGCTTCTCCCCCTAGTTCACAGATGGCTGCTTCCTACTGTGTCTTCACATGGTTGTCCTGAGTGTGTCTGTGTTCTCAGCTCCTCTTCATGAAGGACACTAGTCATAGAGTAAGTCCTCCATCCCCAGCAAAACCCATTGTAACTTACTCACCTATTTAAAGGCTTTGTGTTCAAATACAGTCTCAATCTGAGGCTTTTTTTTTTTTTTTTGGTACCGGGGATTGAACTCGGGTCCTTGCGCTTGCAAGGCAGGCAGCAGAATTACTGAGCTAAACCCCCGGCCCAAGCTGAGGCTTTATAGCATCAACAAATAAAACTTGGTAGAGACAGAGTTAAGCCTATAACATTTATAAAGCTTTAAATGTAAGTGATTATTTCTCAAAATTGCAAGTTAATTGCATCAAATGTCTTGCAGAGCTTGTTATTAAAATATTTCTGATTTCCACCTTACATGGACTGAATTTTGAAGAAAAGGAGTTGGGAGAAATCTCCATTTTAAATATCAAAGTGAATCAATGCACACTGAGGTTCAAGAGTTATTGACATAATGTTTGTGTTATTCTTTAGCATTAAGATTTTGGTACTATGTCTCTTTAAACATAGCTAAATCTATGATGCCTAGTAATATTTATTGTCTTTTCCAGAAAAGGAAAAAATAATACTTTTGTGCTTATTTTATAACATATAGAACATTTTTGCCTTCTATATTTAGTTTGTAAACGTATAAAATATACATTATACTGATCATATATTGTTTGATTTTTTTCCCATGCCAAACCTGTGAAGAGGGTTTGAAGTTGAGTTAACACCGCAGGTCTGTTTCTAATTATATAATGGGGATGATGATGATACTGCCTACTTTACATGATGTTAGAGGATTGTAATTGTTCCATACAAACAACCTCGAATAATTTTTATAACATACTAAGTATGTAGTAAATTCACAATTATTACTTTCAGGTTAGATATGAAATTTCTAAGAACTGATAATTATCACAAATTTTCACAAATCTACACAGCTAATATATAATACAGTCAGAACTTGATCCCTGGTTAACTGACTCCAACTCTAATATTCTGTCCACTATTCTGAAGAAAGAATATTATTTTTTACTTGGTATTAGTTATTTCCAAATTGATATTTTATTACTTTCCAAGAGGACAAATACATCACAATATATCTTAAATCTGCATGTTCTGTGCCTACATAAAGGGGAAATAATGATTAAATGTGAACCACCAATGATTTTCAGTTGTGTTAATTGGCAATAAGCTATTTGCAGTCTGTATGTTTCAGGAACTTTAAGGACCAGGTGATCTATGTACAGAGGTTTAAGAAGTCCACTTAAATTTGTCCAGGCAAAATGAGAAAACGTACAAAACTGTGTTTTGCCTTCCACATCAAATACCAGTTCACTGGAATCCCTTTGGAGAATAAAGATAATACTTTCTTATAGAAGAAATCAAGCTCATTCTAAATGAATGAATTATTTAATTAAGATAGATATATGCCCCAAGCATATAATATGCAGCTAAAATGATCATAGTAGACATAGTAGAGGGATTTTTTATTTTCATGTTTGTTTTTCTTCCTTTTATATAGAAAAATAAAACACATAAAAAGATAACAAGGGTATTATAATGAACTACCATGTCCAATAATTACCGATTTATGGTAATTACCAATTTATGTCCAACCTTATTTTATCTATATCTTCCCCTACTCCCCCACTGGATATCATTTTTTAAATTCAAGATATCATCATCTAATTTCATTTATAAATATTTCAGCCTGCATTTCTTTAAAATAAGGATGGGGGGGCGGGGTACCAGGGATCGAACTCTGGTCCTTGCACTTGCACAGCAGGCAGCAAAACCACTGAGCTAAATCCCCGGCCCCATAAAATAATGATTTTTAAATAATTACAATATAATTATCATCCTTAATACTAATGAGAATCCCTTAGTATTTAGAAATCCAGGTGTGGAAATATATGTCAAGTGAAAGCTCAAAAATTGCTTTTGGGCCATAGTCCGATCAGAAATGGAAGCCAGGGGATTTCTCTTTATATTGCAATCATGCATCACTTTAGATAATACTGACAAAGTCCCAGCTGTCAATATCAAAGAATTAGATATGACTTCTGAAGGATACCAGGGGGATGATGGCATAGCAGTCTCCATTAGTTGTTGAGGTCCCCTTGGTACTGCCATGGTTCTCTAATATTCACTAAAAGTGAGCTTTTCAGTACTCTAGCTTAAGCTACTCTGTTACTGTACAATTGCTTTCTTCTCACTGATAATTAAGTCCTAATTACCTTTCAAATTTGTTTAGTTTCACCTCCTTCATGTAGCCCAGTTCTAAGACCTTGGGTATCATTATCCATGTTGTAAATTTAGCATTAATGTTTGTCTGAATTACTATAGATTGAACATACCTAATCTGAAATTTGAAATCCTCCAAATTGAACAGTTTGAGCAATAACATGATGCTACAAGTGGAAAATTTCACACCAGGAAACTATTTCCTGAATAATATTATTTAAAATAGTATATAAAATTACCTTTGCATGTAATGAAACATAAATGAATTTTGTGTTTAGATGTGGGCTCCATCCTCAAGATATCTTAATGCATATATGCAAATATTCCAAAATCTAAACTGAAACATTTCTAGTCCCAAGTATTTCTGATAAGGGATACTCAGCCTGTACTAACAGCAACATTCATGCCAACTACTTTTCACTGAGATAACATCATGTGCAGGGGACTGAACTTAACCTTTCACCTCCATTACATTGGGCCCTTGACTTACAAACTCAATCGGTTTCCAAGGGCTGGTTGTAACCCAAGTTGTAAATCAACACAGCTGAGATCTGCATGTTTACCTGGGTACACACTGTAGATAACAAGAGGCAGATGAATTGTCCATTAACCTAATTAACCCAAGTTGTTCGTATGTCAGCCTAGTCGTAACTTGAGGGTCCACTGTACCTCTTAACACTTACAGTTCTGAAAGTAGGTATGTACTGTAATCACATTTTATAGATAAGGGATTGAGGAGCAAGGAGGTGAAGTAATTTGCCTAAAGCTGCCCTTGTGGTAAGTGACAGGGTTAGGATGAACTCAGGTCTAAGTCTGACACCAAAGTCAGCTTCTCTGACAGTTCATCTTTCGGTTTACCCTTTTCACATATATTGTAACTCACCAAGCAGATTGCACATTTTTGGAGTGCTAGTCACTTCACATTCCAGTACTTAATGTGATGGTGCAAATGACTGTCAAAACTGCTTTAATCTCCCTTCCAAGATTGTTAAAATTTTAGAAAGTCCTTTAGTGGTTGAATTTTACATTTAGTGTATAAAGGTGTTAAATCTTAGGTATCACAAGCTGATTCATTGTTTTAATACACTGCATCATCTTTAGGCAAGAAAACCTTCTATAGTCAAACGATAACGATAACAAAGGAAATTATCTTCCTAGAAATGTATTTAATGAACTGGAGATTGAAAGCAATTCCTTTTCTACATCATTTTGCTTCTCGTTTTCAAAAATCTGTACCAGGAATGGTTTGGGCTTTTGCCTCCACGCCTACCCTGATTTCTATGAGAAAATCTCCAATTACTTTATATGAATAGTTAATGTTTATTCCATTTTACGTAAAGTACTATGTAAATGCAGTTTCTGATCAAGCCCCCGTAATCACCCTGCTTTTAGCTAGAATGGTATCCTAACTTCTGCAAAGATACTGAAGTTGACTCTTATTATTAAAAAGATTTCTTGGGCAGGAGTGAGACAGTGGTAAAAGATAAGGTTGCAAAAGAGAATAATATCCAGTTCAAGAAGATCTTAAGTGCCTATGAAGAAACTTGGACTTTTTTCCTGAAATTGCAACTCATAAAAAGTTCTTGATGCTTCAGGAGGGAGAAGGATGAGAGATGGATCAATGTACAAGAAGTTATTTGGCAATAGTGGAGGAAAGATACCTAGAAATAAGGAAGACACCTAGAAAAAGTGAAGCAATCCAGCAGAAGGTGATGGGACTCTGGGTAAATGTAATAAATTAGGACAGAAAAAGAACATAAAAGAAAAACATTATTTTAAAAAATCAAAAGAACTTTCATGGCTGACAATTAGATTTAGCTGTCATTACTGCTCTGATTTACTTAGACGTGCTATAATATCAAAACTACCAACTAGAAATATGCCTATCATTTTCTATAGAGATCTATTTTGTTTTCTTGGTTTTGCACTGACTATGCAATTCATGACATCATTTCCCATACTAGGACAGGTGATAGAAAGAATGCACAATTTGCAGCCAGATATTAAAAGCTTGGCTGTACTACTCATTTAATATCTATGAGCCCCTCTCAAACTGAGAAAGTACATTGTAGTCTATGAGATCCTACACAGATATAATGTGGAGCCTAAAATGCCTTCAAGAAAAAATTTTGCCACCATATTGGCTTCACTCTTATTATAAGTTTGAACATATTTTTAAATGAATTTAATGATTTCAGATTCTAAACAGCATAGAAATTTTGATGTCAATAAATACTAATGTTTTAATACCAGTGCTCTGTAAAAATTAAAAAGTAAATATTATTTGCATTATGAATTTTCTCTCCTTTAAAAGTCACATTTTTTAAAAAAAAAGTCGTTTTGGTTTAGCAGTTTTGCCCACATTTGTCTTTTTCTTAGAAAACAGAAAACTTGAGTTAATATCAAGTCTACTTACGAAATTTAGGGGATTCCTGATGCTAGTAGATCCATTCAAGCATATAAGATGAATATTCCAGAATTTTGCATTGGCATTCCATATTTGACTCTATTAGAACCATGAATAACAAAGACGTGTTAAATACATGGCTAATGGTAAATTTTAATATACTATAAGGTTTAAAGTACTGATAGGGCTTTGGCAGTCCTCATGTTTTATACTTTATTGGGTTCTGTGACTATACGAGTGATGAAAAGAAAAACTAGAAAGGCTATAAATGTATACATGTATGCACTGATGCTTCTACCATCAGCATGAATTATATAAGTAGGGTTTTCTAATATGCTTGAAGGGAAATTTACAGATATATAATTTAATTGTCAAGTAACATTAAATCTCTGTCTCACACACACACAAACACATATATACATGAAATACATACATATATATGAAATGTGCACACCACCAGAAATACCTAATTTCTACCCAATAAAATATTTAAAACTTTTTAAAACAGTAGGTTTCCCCTCGGTTTAGATTAAAAAGAAGTCTGAAAAATATTTCACTTTATTGCAGCATGCATAGCAATAGTGGACCTCTGCCAGCAAAGGCCTTTATCACAGTATAAATGGGGTTTTAAGTGTTTGTTTCCAGGGCAGGTTCTCGCAGCACAGGCACTTCCCAGCCTCATTGTTCCTTTGTTCTAACGGATGTACAAAGGATTGACTGTTTTGTTTTCTGGCTCAGAGAGATTAGATAAAGTCTGCATTTTTGAACTTCACCCTTTAGACATACAAACTTTAAAAATTCATTTTCTATAGATCGTATTTTGCAGATTATGTATGTTTATATTACATTTGTCACATTATTTTCTTTAACCTTCATCTGACTTGGTAGAAGAAGGAGATGACAGGATTAATCCCTTTTGGACTATCACTGGAAACAACCGTCTCTCTCCCATCCTTGTCTGTAACATACTACTTCAGCAAAAGTCCACATTTTCAGTTTGGGTACCACAGCACTATTCTTGAGACTGATTGGTTATTAGAAGTGCCTTGTTCTTGCCAAGCAACAAGAAAACTTTCTGTGAGGGGAAATTATCTTCTTTCCTTTTATTATGACATCATTAATTCTAAGCTGTTATACAAGACAGAAAATTTAAATAATATTGACCCTCATAAGGAACACTAGCTTTTTCTCAAGAACCTATAAATAAGAATCAACTTGGGGATTTTTTATCTTAAGGGTCAGAAAGTTCTAAGATTTTACCAAGACTTTACTATAATGGAGGCGATTAAGGCTATCATCAGTTTAGTTTCAAAAAAATTTTCTTTTAATTCTTTTATTGCTACATTTTAGGTATAAAATACATTTACATTTATCATTGGGTGCTTGTACCTGTACATGATGTATCTTGGTTCTTATTTTTTTTCCCCATTACTTGTGCACCCTTCACCCCCTCCACCCTTCCCTATTTACATAGATTTCCTTTTTTTTCTTTTCTCATAATTTTTCCTTTCCCTTCTTCCCTTTCCCCTTCCCCTCCCACCACCCCTACACCTTTGGACTTTTCCTATTTCAAATTATCAATCATTCATTTTAATCACTTTAATCCTTATTTACACTTTCAGTTTCTCACCCTAGAGAAACTATTCGGTATTTACACTTTTGGCTCTATTTAATCAGTGATTCAGAGAAAAATGTTTTTTACAATCAAATAGAAATAAGTTTATATTACTGAATGCCCATTACATACCAGTTAATATCTCTTCTATATCTTGCTAATTCTCAAAACCCTCTTGCAATGTAGGTATTATATTGTTATACTTTCCAGACAGATGGGAAAGTAAAGGCTTAGATGGGTTAAGTAATTTTCTCAAAGTGTAGGATTTCTGAAAAACTGTCATATGTAGAAGTCTCTCAGTAGTTCTTTTAGCATTCAGAATAGGGACAATCTTATTTCTTAGATTCTACTCTTCACTCTACCAAAAGTATGGCTGTTTACTAAATACCATTGACCTAGTTTCTAATCTCGCAATATGCTCTTCGTCTGTTTAAAGTTCAATAGTGAAGAATCAACATAGACAAAGCAGTATTCCTCAACTGATCGTAGCTTTAGGAATTTAAATGAACATCTGATGTAAAACTTCTCCATTATTGCCTGCTCTGGGGACTCCAAAGTGCTCCAGAACTAAGATGTGAAAATTCTAGGGATATAGAGAAACTCAGCTGTTAGGAGAATCCATTTTGGTAAGCCAACAAATCTTCCTTAGGGAAATAATCTGACCTGTATCTTTTTTGGTTGTCTAACAGCTAAAAACCATCCAAGGTTATGTATACACGGTATCAACAATCAACAACCTAGGCAAAAGTGCAGTATGAATTCCAAATTATTTCTTAATATCTGTATTTTTCTGTTCAAATCTTCAGTATTTATCCAGGAACAGCTTTGATGTTTTTCAGTGTTCGAAGTTTGCTAAATGTGCCAGCCAAAGAAAATACAATTTTGCTTGAATTTTCAAGGTCAGGGCTACCTTAACAAAGTTTTATTAGAAAAAGGAATTCACGAGTAGTAGCTAAGTATTTTTTTAAATAAAATGGTAGGTTTGGAAGTGAACCAAAATGTTAACTTATCAGGTAGCAGATTCTTTAAGTTCTGAAAGAAAATGAATCTGGATTGCAGCAACATAAGCATTTATTTGCAAAAGCCTTCAAGCTATATCCTCTTTCTTGGAACTTCCTTTGCAGATCCTTTACCTCCTGCTAGATTTGAGGTCAATAAAGAGAAGATTACTTCAACCAGCTTGCAGGTTTGGTGGACTCATTCTCCTGGAAAAGTCACGTGGTATGAGGTGCAGTTATTTGATGATAATAACAAAAAGATACAAGGAGTCCAAATTCAAGAAAGTACTTCATGGAATGAATACACTTTTTTTAACCTCACTGCTGGTAATAATTATAATATTGCCATCACAGCTGTTTCTGGAGATAAACATTCCTCTACAATTTATACCAATGCATCAACAGGTAAGACTCATATTGTCTATGGTTAGTAATCTGTGGTATCTTTGAAGTTCTATGTTACTCAAGGAATGGAAGCAAGGATGTTCCTACACTATAAATAAATAAATAAACTCACTAACTTCTGTGATATAAATATATGAAAGACTAGGCTGAGGTAGGATTGGGGTTGTGCCACTAACTGGTTTGGTGATCCTGAGCAAATCCAGAGATTTCTCTGCACCTAGAGTTTTCTCCAGTTTGAAGTAGATGCTCTCTAATGGCCCTTCTAATTCAACCCCTGGGAAACAAGAGCGTGTTCCTCATTTTCTATGTTTGTGCTATAAAGCTTATTTCATAAATGTTTTTCTCTTTTGTACATGCTAATCATAACATCAAGTCATGATGTTTTCTAAATGTTCGTTGAAACAAGTCTTTTCTCCCTTGATATAAGTACACCCATATATCACCGTGATACCCACAGCACATTTCTACCACCTTCCACAAAATACATTATCTTTCATATAATTTATTCTTCTCTCTTTTTCTCTCTTGTTTTAGTTACCTCTCTTTCCGTTATTCTTTTCTTGTAGTTCTTTTCTTTGTCTTTTTCATTTACTGTAATGCCATGTTATACTGCATTGGGAACAACTCCCTTAATACCTATGAAAAGGAAAAAGACAGATGAATGCTGATGCAGCTTTAGGCTGTGGACTTTTGAAAAGATCACTACTGAAAATTTAGTGAAATATGAAGAGTGCTAGTATTTGTTATTGCTGTTAAACAAGTTAAGATCAACGAAGAAGCACCAAAGAATTGTGACTTCTAATTAAACATGTCTTTGTGTCTTGTGAGGGAACTAATGAATAATATTTGGACATCTGCATTTTATCCCATTAGCACCTTCTCCAGTCAAAGATATTGACATTTCCACAAAAACTAATTCTCTTCTGGTTTCCTGGTCCCATGGCTCTGGGAATGTGGAACGATACAGGCTGATGTTAACAGATAGAGATGCCCTAGTTCATGACAGTATTGTGGACAAACAGGATACTTCTTATACTTTCCGTGGGCTGATACCTGGCCATCTCTACAACCTCACTGTTGTGACCATGGCTGCAGGACTGCAAAACCACAAATGGAAACTAGTCAGAACAGGTAAGTTACTCATCTCTCACTGAACAAAAAGAACAGAGTTCAAAGTTTGAATCAAATTTATTAAGTTATTTGAATACTGGTAATATAAGACAAATTGAAATTTGTATAAGTTTTAGAAAGACCGCATATATCTACTTTCCTATGCAGAAAAGGAAGAATTCCATTTTATTCTATTTAGGCTAGCCCTTGGCAATATTTTGAAGTAGACAAACTTAATTGCTAATATGCTGCCAGCTTCTTTTTTAGTATTCCATTCTCCTTGCTAAGGATTTCTACTTCCTTCTCTTAAGTCATTCACAGTGAAAAAAGATCACTTTTCTAGGTGCTGTATATAGACCTACTCCATGAGACAGCCATTTCCAAAACTCTTTGTCCAAAAAACATATTCTAGGACCCAGTAACAAAGTGCCTATTATCTCAGCCTAATCTAAACCAATAAAATAATCTGTGCTGAGTATTAATTAATAATTTATACATGTATTCATTCATTCAGCCAATATTTATTGAATGTAAGCTATTTTTAGGCATTGTGGACATAATAACATTCAAAAAGACAAATTTGTTGCCCTAATAAATCTTACATTTTAGTAGATTTGAATGTTTCTAGTAAGTCTGCTGTGTTAGTAAATCCACTTTCTTAATAAGTTATCTAATTTTAAGATAAACTCTAAAACATGTGGTACCTTAGAAATTACTCTAGTAGTACCCTTACAAATGGGAAAGATATTGGAGACAACTATACATTTATGTACCTTTTATAAATGCCTCAAAGACATACAGATATTCCTAACAAAATGTACATGTAATCTTAGAATTATTATACGTACCAAGAACAATTTATACTTCTAAATAGTCTAAGAAAATCACTATGTTATAACCATTCTTTTAGCAAAACCATGTTAATTTATATTGTGTCATCAATGAGACCCAAATTACAATATGTGTAAGAGGTACAAAAAATACTCATCAGTGTTTCTCCTTTGTCACCTTGTCTCCTTTGATGAAGCAATAACACAACTCTTTACATTGATCATGATTTAATGCAAAAAGAAAATATTTTAGCCTGCAACATTAATCATGTTATTATAAATATATATAATACACACACACACACACACACACACATATATATATATATATATATATACTAAGATGAGACAAATTTTTGACAGACCTCTTTACACATTCTACCTAAAGAATTTCTGAGTGGAAAGGACCATTTTTAGTCTTTTTACCAAGCTTTATTTGCCAACAGGGAGCACTAGGCTTAGTGAGATAGAGAGAGCTCCCCAGAGTGCTGTGGAGAGCTGGCCAAGTCCCAAATGGAATTCAGGGTCCTGACTGCCAGGACTGTGATCTTGCCATGAGCCAGGCAACCTTCTTTAGTTTTACAATATTATTTTTATTGTTTTATGGTATTACTTTTGTCTCTCAAAGTGGTTGTTTTCTTTAGATCCATGAGTAGGCCTTGCAGGAATTAAAATACAGGTCAAAATTTAGCCATAGGACTGGTAAGAAATCCTGAGTAAAATCTCTTTTCCATTCTTTGCTAATTAGTCCCCATGGAAGTCTCAAATCTGAAAGTGACAAATGATGGCAGTTTGACCTCTCTAAAAGTCAAGTGGCAAAGACCTCCTGGAAATATAGATGCCTACAACATTACCCTATCTCACCAAGGAACCATCAAAGAATCCAGAATATTAGCACCTCAGGTTATTGAAACTCACTTTAAAGATTTAGCCCCTGGACGACTTTATCAAGTTATCATCAGCTGTATCTCTGGTGAGCTATCAGCTCAGAAGATGGCAGTAGGCAGAACAGGTAAGTCTTGGGCTCCAGAATATTCTCTGGCTACCCAAGTCATTCTCTGATCCACCTTAGAATAGGATAAAATAAGATAGAAGAGAAACTACTTTTTATACATGAGAAATAGTCCATTTGGCCAAGAGTGTCTGTGGGCCAGGACCCAATATACACAATAGTAAAGAAGAGGGTGAACTGAACTCATTTAAGTTAAGTAAATATACATGGATTTCTGAATGGTCTGCATATTATCTCTGCCCTGGTTTTTCAATGTCACATGACTTAAGTACCATAAATACATTAGAATTGCTATTAATAAAGAAAACATTTCTGATCTATTCTTTTTTTTTTTTGGTACTGGGGGTTGAACTCAGAACCTTGCTCTTGTGAGGCAGGAGCAGCACCACTGAGCTAAATCCTTGCCCTCGCTGATCTATTCTTATAATGAAGATCAGTCAGTACTTAAGCAGGCATTCTATAAATCATTTCATTAATTTATGTCACCAAATATTTATCCAGTACCTTGTAAGAATCAATTACTATATTATGAGCTTTAAGCACTGTTAAAATGGGTAAGACATGCTACTATGCTTAAGGCAACAAAGGGTTCTGCAAACCACCCTATGGCTAATCCTGGTTGGTGGCTTTTTTATATTGCCCCAACCTGAGCAGTTTTTATGTATTTAAACAGTTATAAAAACTAACAAAAACACCAAGAAATATATGAAATATAAATTATATGTGGCCTGAAAAGCTTGAAATATTTACCATTTGGCCCTTACAGAAAAAATAGTAGACACTTGCTTAAAAAGAGGTTACATTTCTAATTTTACAGATATTAAATATACACACAAAAAAACTAAAAATAATATTTCTTAATAATGGTAGTGATACTGATATTTCTGTCTCTCAAGCATTGACTAAACACTTTACATCCATTATTTCATTTATTTCTCGTGACAAAACTATGAGAGATGTTCTCTTATGATGACCACTTTGCAGATAATTCAAAAGGGTCAAATAAATTGTTCTTAACCATCCAGCCAGCAAGTGGTGGAGCTATAATTTAAACCGAGCTGTTTGATTGCAGATTCCAATCTCTGTGGTATTAGAGATCTCAGGTAAGGGCTTGAGATAAAAAAAAAGAGAACAAAATTCTCCCTCAAAAGATGAGTGAAAACTTGGAGGAATTGGCCTGGGACCTAAAAGGTGTTAACTTCTTGACAAATGAAGGGGGCAGCGGTGAAGGGTATTTAAAGTGGAAAGAATAAGATGAGCAAAGGCACAGAGACAGAGAGCCCAGGAGACCTACAGGTCTACAGAACGTACAAGTGGAAGCCAACACTGGAAGCAGTAAAGAAGGAGGGAGGGTGGTTTCAATGAGTAAGGGATCAGAGGTAAGACTGGAAGGATATGTAGTCTGAATTTGAAGGATGTGAAGTGAAGGATTTGTTTTATCCTGTAGTTTTCTAGGAGACTTTGAATGTTTGTAAGCAAAAGAATAATGCAACCAGAGCTATATTGCAAGAAGGTGTTCTTCTCAGTTGGAAAACAAAGAATGGTTCATGACTATACCATCCAGATCTCTTCTAAAAGATTCCACATCTATCACGGTCACCATCATTAGAAGCAACATCAGTATTGTCTCTAGGGCTGGTGTGCAATTTATAAAAGACAACATTTGCATCACTAGATTATTAACAATGTTACAGAAGAGTGTGTACTGGTTATCTTACTAAAAATGATTTTAGAACACATTCTTGAGTATCAAAATCTCCAAAATGAAAGGAATACTCGTCATCCACAGACACCAGGAGGGGATAGAAATGTTATGAATTGCAGACATTGTGTCTCCTATTTACTGTTGCCTATGGAAAGTAATTGGGTATTCTTATTTTTGATTTTTAGTATCTTCTTCTTGACATAATTTCATTATTTAGTTCCAGACAAAGTTGGGAACCTTGAGGCAAAAAACAATGATCGGATGAGTTCCCTCTTAGTGAGCTGGTCTCCCCCTGCTGGAGACTGGGAGCAGTATCGCATCGTGCTCCTCAATGATTCTTCAGTATTGCTCAACACCACCGTGGGAAAGGAGAAAACACATTACGTGATAGATCATGAGGGTCTCATACCAGGAAGACAGTATGAGGTAGAAGTCACTGTTGAGAGTGGAAATCTAAAGAATTCTGAGCACTGCCAAGGCAGAACAGGTAAGCAAATGTGAAGGTATTAATGACTGATGGAACTTTAATTTGTTCTCTCTCTGAGCAACCCAGCTAAGCACCAATGTCATAACCCAGTGTTCCCTGAATTTGAGATATCACAGGATATGTGAGATATGTAGGATAGCATAGGGCTTCTAACTTTTAATATCGTTAGAGTATCAGAAGTCCTTTCAACTCATAATGCCACTATTTCATAAAAGAACGATATTTTCAATGCCAAAAGAATAAGTATACGATCTGAGAATAAAGACAAATACTCTCTCCAGAAGACCCTTTGCTGGTGATCTAACGTGATTATTTCAGGTACCAACAAAGGGTGGTGAAAGAGCATAAGAATGTGCTTGTATATTAGGGAGAATGAGGACCCTGAAACATGGGTCTTGGTATTCTTGCTGTCGCCATTCATTGCAATCTCTTGAGTAACTCCTCTGAGCTTGTTTTCTCAGCTTTCAAATAAGAGACTCCAAAGTTCAACAAGTCTATGATAATCAATGTGATTTGAAATATTCTATACTTGGAGTGAAATTCAAAGATCTTATCTCTTAGTCTGGATCAATGATAAGAAATAGCTACATTCATTCAATATTCTTATTGGAAGAATGTCAAATAAAATGATCAAGACGCCCCCCTTAGTTTCCCAATTGTAATTATTACAGATTTTTCAAAAATCTTCCAAATTTTAATAGCCATCAGAGGATGATCAAAGACCTATATAAGCTTAAACAAAGCTACTTTTGGTATTCACAGGACAGGCGTCTTTGTCTTGCCACAATATTTTATCATTCACTTCAAATAATTTGGAAATGTAAGATCTAGACACAATGGGGACCTCCTCATGCTGGTGTGATTCTTAGAACTTTTCTTAAACTTCACTTGCATATGATGAATAAAGTAAATCCTTGGTGTAAATAATTATTGCTATAAACTGGAGAAGAAAGATGCAGTGTTCAATTGGGATAGAATTATAGAAAATTCCTTTGATGCAGAAATCACGATATAATTTTACACACTTGATTCTTTCATAAATGGTTATTCCTTTTGGTCTGTGGCACCAACACTTTGCTGTTAGTAATATCTCCTAAAAATTGTAGTCATAAAATTTTTAAAGAAGTGAAAACAGCTTTGATCCTTTTGGTAAGAGATGTTCTTAACCAGCCACCATTATTATTTACCAGCCACCTCTCTCTTTTATGACAAAGTAGCTTTTCCTCCTTAGAAAAGAGAGAAAGAAGTCCTTGGTCTTGTGGCTGGGGATTTAGCTCAGTGGTTCTAGCACCTGCCACACAAGTGCAAGGTCCCAAGTTTGACCCCTGGTCCCCCCCCCCCCGCCAAAAGTACTTGGTCTTTTCATATTATGAGAGGTAATAAATACTCTTCACTCGACCTAAACCCTCAAACATAGACTTTCCCTTATGGGGTTGTGGATGATAGGATTGTGGTAAATATTTTTGTATCACAAAATACACAGGGCAAGATAAACTCTAGTAAAGTAATATATGATCAAAAATAAATGACTTTACAACAAGTGTTGGTAATTTCCAACAGTATTCTTTTGAATCCTTGTTTCTGGTTATGTTTATAAGCCAAGTTTCTTGTGATAAGATGCTTCCTCTTAATCCCTTCCTCTTAAAATCCCTTCCTCTTAATACTCATAAGCATCTAGAAAGGAAATGTTGAACTGGAATGCTCCTGAGGATGAAAGAGAACAGCTCCCTAAAGAATATTTTAAAAGTGTGTCTAAGGCAATCAATGCTTTTTTTCCAAGTCTCCATTGCTTTTTTCCTCAGTTCCCCTGGCTGTCCTCCAGCTTCGGGTCAAACATGCCAATGAAAGCTCACTGGGCATCATGTGGCAGACACCTGTAGCAGAGTGGGAGAAGTACATCATTTCCCTGGCTGACAGAGACCTCTTACTCATCCACAAGTCCCTCTCCAAAGACACCAAAGAATTCACTTTCACTGATCTGGTGCCTGGACGAAAATACACAGCTACAGTCACCAGCATCAGTGGAGACTTGAAAAATTCCTCTTCAATAAAAGGAAGAACAGGTAATTAATCTTTATGAATTTTAGATTTTACAGTGTTCTGACTGCTGGATTATTTAAAATGCAATTGCAAGTGTTTATTATATGCCTATTATATACTTCTCATTGTTTTATAGGCCCTTTCTATTGTGTTTTCTGTTTATCAAGTTCAGCTCTTTTCTTCATTATTTCCTTCTATTTACTTTGCTTGGGTTTGTTTTGCTAAAATTGGAACACAGTAGAGAATAACCCCCTCTTGTTACAAAAGAAAGCAGAGAAATAGAACAGCATAGAGTAGAGGGAGTGTGGTTGAAAGGATCATTTTTTTAAGCTTAGAAAAAGTAATAGCATGTTTTAAGCTGATGGGAATGATTAGAAGAGAGATAAAGGGTGATGATGTAAAGAGGGGAAACTCTTGCTGTCATTCTGCGTGTAGCAAGTAGTATTGGGGTTTAGACCACAAGTGAAGGCATTGGCTTTAGAAAGGAGTATGAGTAATTTAACTTCAGTGTTAGCTGGGGAAGAAAGTATTTGGGTGCAGATACCAGTAGATGGATAGATGTACTGTAGAGCTGTTATTCTACAATTGCTCTCATTTTCTCAGTGAAATAAGAACAATGTCCTCAGCAATGCACCTTTCCAATTTACATGCTATTAATAACCTGTATTTCCCTCTCCTTTTTTGATCTGCACAAAAATATAACAATTTTTTATGCAGAGTAGAATAATTGTTTTATCCTCTTAGATTTGTCTACCAATTTACCACTTTTCCCCTCCTTTCTGTATTTTAGGAGTTACACATGATATCCTTTTCCTTCATCCTGAAGGACATTGCTCAAATTTCTTTGAGAGTTCATAGGGAAACTCTCTCTCCACTTTTGCTTTTCTGAGCATGTTTTTTTTTCAATTAATTTTGTTGGTACATTTTATTGGTATACTTTAGGTATACAATTCATTTACATTTATCTTTGGGTGTTTGTACCTGTACATGATATATCTTGGTTCTTATTTTTTTCCCTATTACCTGTGCACCCTTCACCCCCTCCACCCTTCCCTATTTACATAGATTTCATTTCCTTTTTTTTTCTTTTCTCATAGCTTTTACTTTCCCTCTTTTCCTTTCCCCTTCCCCTCCCTTCACTCCTTCATCTTTGGACCTTTTTTCCTATTTCAAATTATCAATTATTCATTTTAACTCTTGTTTACACTATCAGTTTCTTACACTAGTGAAACTATTTGGTATTTACACATGTGTCCTATTTATTTCACTTAAGAGTATGGCCTCAATATGCATCCATTTAGCTATAAATGACTCTAGTTTTTCATTCTTTATGCCTGAGTAGTACTCTATTTTATTAAAAACCCACATTTTCTTTATCCAGTTTCCAGTTGATGGGCACTTGGGCTGCTTCCAAGCTTTAGCTATTACAAACTGTGCCACTATGAACATGGGTGCACATATATCACTGTGGTATGATTCTTTTAATTCTTTGGGGAAGATACCCAGCAGGGGAATAGCTGGGTCAAATGGGACCTCTAGTCCTAGTTCTTTGAGGTATATCCATACTGACTTCCACAGTGGTTGCACCAGTCTGCACTCCCACCAACAATGGAGAAGGGTTCCTTTCTCCCCACAACCCCACCAGCATTTGTTATTGGTTGATTTCTTGATAGCAGCCATTCTTTCTGGGGTGAGGTGGAATCTCACTGTTGTTTTCATCTGCATCTCTTGAATGACGAGTGATGCTGAACATTTTTTCATATATTTGTTTGCTGTTTTTACTTCCTTGTCTGAGAAATGTCTGTTCATTTCAGATGCCCATTTTTGAATTGGGTCTTTGAATTTGGGGGGTCTGATTTTTTTCAATTCTTTATATATTCTAGATAGTAGTCCTTTGTCTGAGGTACAGCTGCTAAAATATTTTTCCCATATTGTAGGTTGTCTGTTAGCTCCGTTGCTGGTTTCTTTTGCAGTGCAGAAGCTTTTTAATAAGATGGGATCCCAGTTGTTGATTCTTTCTGCTAGTTCCTGTGATGCTGAGGTTTTGTTCATGAAGTCTTTTCCTATGCCAATGTCTTCAAGAGTTCTACCTCACTTATCTTCCAGCAAGTTTAGTGTTTCTGTCTTAATATTTATATCTTTAATAGGGAAACAATTCCTTTTACAATAGCATCCAAAAAATGAAATATCTAGGAATCAATCTAACAAAGGAAGCAAAAGAACTCTACACTGAAAACTATAGCACTCTGATAAAAAGAGATTGAAGAGGATACAAGGAAATGGAAAGACATCCCTTGCTCCTGGGTAAGAAGAACCAATATAGTGAAAATGGCCATATTTCCAAAACTACTATATAGATTCAATGCAATGCCAATTGAAATTCCAACAATATACTTCACAGAACTAGAGAAAACAATCCAAAAATTCATTTGGAACCATAAGAGACCTACAATTGCTAAAACAATTCTAAGCAACAGAGACATGGCTGGGGGTATCACAATCCCCAACTTGAAACTATACTACAAAGCTACTGTGATAAAATCAGCATGGTACTGGCAAAGGAACAGACCTGAGGATCAGTGGAATAGATTAGAAGACGCAGAAACAACTCCAGACATGCTCAGCCACCTCATCTTTGACAAAGGAGCCAACCACCATCATTGGAGGAAAGATAGCCTATTTAATAAATGATGTTGGAATAACTGGATTTCAACCTGCCAGAGATTGAAACTAGACCCATACCTATCACCATGCACTAACCTGAGCATGTTTTTATATAGCTCTCAGTCTGGCAAGGTATTATCTTATGTTTTGATGTAATGCTGAAAGGATTTTCTCTTAGCCCTTTGAAGATGTTATTCTAGACTTTTTTGTTGATGCTGCTGCTACTGGTTGTTGTTGTTGTTGTTATTGTTTGAGACAGGGTCTCAATATATAGTTCAGGCTGGCCTTGAGTTCACTATGTAGCCCAGGCTGGCCTCAAACTGACAACAATTCTCCTGCTTCAGCCTCCTGAGTGCTAGTATTACAGGCATGCACCACCAAGCCCAGCTATTGTTGCTGTTGAAAAGTTAGTTGTCAATCTAATTCCTATTTTACTATGAGAAATCTGTCTGTTTAATACGATTATTTTTAAGAACTACTCTTTACTTTTGATGTTCTTTTGTTTCACAATGGTGATCTACATGTACATATATTTTTTATCTTGCTATTTTCAGATAATGTCATTCCTCCAATTTAAATGTACTCATTGATTTTAATCGCTATGCTTTTCATTTTTAAATACCCTCTTTGGTTCTGTTTCAAATCTATGTTGTGATCTTTTGCTCTTTAGTTGTATTTTCATTCTTTATTAGCATTAGAAATTAAAATCTTTGTTTTAGGAGCTGGAGTTGTAGGCACCATGCCTGCCTGGCAAGCGCAAGATCCTGAGTTCGATACCCAGTACCAGAAAAAATTTTTTTACATTTTGTTTGATCATTATAATATCTGAAATCTTCAGGAGTTAAATCTTGCACTCTTCTGATTTTGCTGCCTTTTGATTATGATGTTTTATTCCTTAGACATTTCTGATTTTTTTTTTTGCTACAAGTTCATATTCCTTGGAATTTTATACTAAGAATTCTTTGAGGCCTTGTTCGAAGATGGATTTCAAAAAGAGGATTTTTTTTTAACTTGATTTTTTTCAAGTGCACAGGACCACTGTCAACCAAGACCTACTTTAATAGAAGTTGTCAACGTGAGGTTTTTTGAACACCAGATTCTATGACTTCAAGTTATAAATACCTTGAGTTACCTTAAAATTATGAATTCTCGAAGAAGATATTTTTCTCCACCCAAGGCTAAGAAGGCTGGGGTGGCATGCAGAATAGAGATGGAATATTAATTTCGCTTACACTTGGAATGTAGTCTCTTAGGATCCAGTGTTATGCAGAGTCACCTATAAGCTTATTCAGCCTGACAAGGTCCTGCATTTTACGTCTCACTTTTGAGATTCTGAAATGTTATTAAATCAAAGCTTAAATTTATGTTTGAAAGATCTCCCTAAGGCAAGTTTGCTTCAGTGATCCAGTTACCTCTCTTTCACTTACTTTGTAGCCTCCCAGAATAGCTTACATTCGTAATAACTCATTTGTTCATTACATACATACATACATACATACATACATACATTTATTTATTTATTTATTTATTTATTTTTGTACATGTGTGTGGTACTGAGGATGGAACCCAGGGTGCTTTACCACTGAACTACATCCCCAACCCTATTCATTTTTCACTTTGAGATAAGGTCTCAAGAATTGGCCCATGCTTACCTTGTACTTGTGATCTTCCTACTCAGCCTCCTAAACAGTTGGAATTACAGAAATGTGTCACAACACCCAACTAATTACTTTTTTATATTTCATCCAATGTGTATCTTGTGTTTATCAGAGGAGTTTTCATGGTCCTAGCTCATCATACTGCAAAAACTGGAGAGTCAGACCATTGTATTAGACCTAAGATTATTTTCCTATCCCCACTACTCTATATCTGTGTCATATCATATATGTATGTTCAACTTTTTAAGAAACTGCCAATGTTTTTCCACACTGGTTTTGAAATTTTATTTTATATATTTATTTGTGTATTCATTTTTTTGAGATGCTGCCCAGGCTAGTCTCAAACTTCAGGATATGAATCCCCATCAACAAAGTATGAGATTTCTTGTTTCTCCACATCCTCAGCAGCACTTGGTATTGTCAGTTTCTTTTACAATTAAGCTATTCCAATAGGTAGGTAGTGGTATCTCATGTGGTTTAAATTTATCTTTCCCTAATATCTAGGGCATGTGAGAATGTTTTCATATGCTTATTCACTATCTGTTTATCTTGTCTGAGGAGGTTTCTTTTCAAGTATTTTACCCATTTCCTCCTTTGGGTTGCTTTTTTATCATAGAGTTTTAACAGTTCTTTATGCTAACCACAAGTGCTTTGTCAGAAATGAGAGTTGAAAATATTTTCTTCCAGTCTCTGGCTTTTTTTTTCATCTTATTAGTATATTTTGTTAAGTAGAAGTACCTGAATTTAATGTCCAATTTATTAGTTCTTTCATAGGTCATACTTTTGGTATCATACCAAAAAAATCTATGCCTAACACATGATCACAAAAAATTTTTTTCTAGAAGATTTTTAGTGTTAGGCTTTAAATCTGGGTCTATCCAACATTTTGGGTACATTTTAATATATGGTATCAAGGCTTCTTTGCATATGGATATCTAATACCAGTAATTCCAGAACTAGTTTTTGAAAAGACTATCCTTTCTCCACTAGATTGCCTTTGCATCTCTGTTTTGAAAAACATCAATTGACTATATATTTGTTATCTATTTCTGGACTTTCAATTCTGTCCCATCAAATATGTGCCCCTTTGTCCTTTGCTTGTATCTTACTGCCTTAATTACTGTGGTTCTCTAGTAAAATCAGATGATTTTAGTCCTCCAATTTTGTTCTTTTTTTTCCCAAAATTATTTTGATCATTATAGTTCTTTTGTTTTTTATATAAAATTTAAAAGTTGGGATTGAATATTCTGATCCATATATAGGAGCATTTTTAAATGAGTATATTTGTATCGATGCAAAAGTCAACAAACTCAGAGAAGAAGTATGCCAAAGTTCTCATCTTATGGTTGAAGAAAGAGGCACAAAGAATATATCTTGACCAAGTGCCAACATCAATATCTGTATATAAGATTTGTTCATGGATAGCTTGGAAGTAACAGTAATTGTTAATTAGGAAAAGGTCATAACAAACTTAGAGGTTAGACATATCCCTGAGTTGCTTACTTGTCTGTACTTAGCTATAAGCTAAAAACTTACATTTTATGGTAGTTGGTTCTTTCCTTAGTAAAAAGAATAATAGATCAAATTTGTCCTATAATACATTCAGTGCAGAGTAGGCATTCAGTAGCTGTTATATTATCATTATTATTTTATAGATGATAATATAGTTTATATTATTGTTAACACTTTTATGTATAATTCCCTTTGAGAATGTGCCAGTAAAGAACTAATCAGTGTGCTAGACCATAACCTTATCACCAAGTTGAAGGGATTTGCCGGTACCACTCCATAAGAGTCAGTGGCTCAGATAGATTAGATGGCTTTGAATTCTCATGGAGGTAAGGACAGAAATATATCATATTAAATGAATCTTCAAATATAGCAGTCTTCATTATTTAAAATTTAAAATAGGAATACCCCCGCTGCAAGCAGGCAGGTCGGTGCACACCCTACTGAGGTCCTGAGTCACGCAGAACACGCCGAATCAGCCCACGCCCCTGCAACAATCCACTGGACACCTCCCACCACCCCTGCTCCTCTGTACAGCCACCTGGTTCCACACTACAAACACGCAAAAGACACCGGACCACCAGACCATGGTACTGAGTCCCGCTGCTCCCAGCCCAGAGGTAGGGGTTTCTGAGCCACTGTCCCACTGCTCCTGGTCCAGAAGAAGGGGCTTCCCGGCCACCATCCCTCCCGCTGCTCGTAGCCCACAGGAAAGGGCTTTTGGGCCACCATCCCTACCGCTGCTCCTGGCCCTTGTCCCACCTCTCCCAGCTCACAGGAGGTAATCCGTGCAGGTGCCAACAGGCCCCCCACCATGTCAAAATGAGAAAACACATAAATAAGTCTCAAAACCAGACTTCCAGATCACCCACAGCAACCCCAAAGGGAAATGAGATGGAACACTCTGATACTCAACCACCTGGACCCACTGAACTGGCAACAAAAGGGGATCTGGAAAAAATGAAATCAGAAATAATTTCTCAGACAACAGGAGAAATTGTGCTCCCAGTGCAAGACATGATTAATAAATCTAGAGAGGAGCTGAGGAACATGATGAAATCCCAACATAAACAAATGGAATCCATAAAACAGATGCAAATAGATTTCCAGGACATGAAAAACTCCATTGAAAGTCTACACAGCAGAATGAGCCAATGTGAGGACAGAATTTCAGATATAGAAGATAAGATTGCAATTAGTGACCAGGAAAAGAAAAATTGCTTCAAAATTATAAGGGAATATGAGAAATCAATCCAGCAGCTGCTAGATGATTCAAAGAAGAATAACATAAGACTGATTGGAGTTAATAAAGAAACAGGAGAGAGTGCAGATGACATAAAAATAACTCTTCACAGAAATAATGGCAAAAACTTCCCCAGCAGGGGAAAAAAGCTTGACATACAGATAAGTGAGGCATATAGGACTCCAAATAGCCTTGATCAAAAAAAATCTACACATAGGCATACAATTGCTAAGATTCCAGAAACTCAACAGAAGAACACAGTTCTCCAAGCAGTGACATAAAAGAAACAAATCACATACAAAGGAAAGCCCATCAGAATCACAGCAGACTTCTCAACACAAACCATCAAGGCAAGAAGAGCTTGGAGTGACATATTCCAAGCCCTAGAAGAAAACAGCCTCCAACCCAGATTAATGTACCCTGCAAAACTATCTTTCAAAATGGATGGAGAAATAAGATACTTTCATGACAAAGAGCACCTTAGGAACTTCATGAATACCAAACCAGCACTCCAAAGAATTTTACACAATATCCTAGGAACTGACATTGAGGATCACAACCCCAGGAAGCAAAACAGAGTGAACCCATCTGGCATGACAAGAAATTAAATGTAAAGGGGGAGAACCCAACAAAAAGAAAAAGTCATGGCAATGACAAGTCAATACGTTTCAGTTATAACCATCAACGTTAATGGTCTCAGTTCACCAATCAAAAGAAATGGCCTGGCAGAATGGGTCAAGAAGCAAAATCCAACAATATGCTGCATACAAGAAACACACTTAATTCAAAAGGAAACTCATAGACTGAAAGTTAAAGGGTGGAAAACAATACTCCATGCGATGGGAACCTGAAAAAAAGCAGAAGTAGTTATCCTCTTTGCAGATCCAGTAGATTTCAAACCAACAGTGATTAAGAGAGATGAAGAAGGACACTACATCCTTGTAAAGGGAACAATCCAAGAGGAAGAGATGACAATCATAAATATCTATGCACCAAACATGAGTGTGCCCAACTCTATAAAACAAATACTAATGGACATGAAAAGTCATATATGCACTAATACAATTGTAGTGGGGGACCTCAACACCCCACTGTCACAAATAGATAGATCAACTAGACTAAAAATAAATAATGAAATACTAGAACTCAATCAAACTCTTGAACAAATGAACTTAACAGATGTTTACAGAGTCTTTCACCCCACAAAATCAGAATACACATTCTTCTCAGCTGCACATGGGTCATTCTCCAAAATAGACCACATACTCACACATAGAACATGTTTAAGTAAGTGCAAAGGAACTGAAGTTATCCCCTGTATATTATCAGATCATAGTGTGATGAAATTGGAGATCCATAGCAAAAGAAAAGCAAAAAATGTCATAAACACATGGAAATTGAACAACACACTTCTGAATAACTAATGGGTCACAGAGGAAATTAAAGGAGAAATCAGATAGCTCCTTCAATTAAATGACAATGACAATACAACATATCAGAATCTATGGGACACAATGAAAGCAATCTTATGAGGGAAATTCATAGCAGTGAATACACATATTAGGAAAACAGAATGAGCCCAATTAAATAACCTGATGCTGCACCTCAAACTTCTAGAAAAAGAAGAGCAGGACAACCCCAAAGCTCATACAAGGGAGGAAATTATAAAGATCAGAGGAGAAATCAATGAAATGGAGACTAAGAGAATGATACAAAAAAATCAATGAAGCCAGGAGTTGGTTCTTTGAAAGAAAAAACAAAATTGAAAAACCCTTAGCCAACCTTATCAGAAAAAGGAAAGAAAAGGCCCAAATCCATGCAATTAGGAATGAAAAGGGTGAAATTACAACAGACCCAGCAGAAATCCAGATGGTCATCAATACCTACTTCCAGAACCTATAAGCCAATAAGATGGAAAACACAGAAGAAATGGACAGATTCCTAGATAACATATGAATTACCAAAGTTGAACGAAGGAGACCTAAAAATTCTAAACAACCCAATATCAACCAATGAAATTGAAAATGTAATTAAAAACTTATCAACTAAGAAAAGCCCGGGCCCTGATGGCTTCACTGCTGAATTCAACAAGACATTTAGAGAGGAACTGTTGCCACTACTGTTTAAACTCTTCAATGAAATTGAAAGGGAAGCAATACTCCCAAATTCATTCCTGGAAGCAAGCATCACCTTGATCCCCAAAGTGGAGAAAAACCCAACCGAAAAGGAGAACTATAGGCCAATCTCACTAATGAACATAGATGCAAAAATCCTTAATAAGATACTGGCAAACAGAATGCAGAAGATCATACACCCTGATCAAGTGGGATTCATCCCAGGGATGCAGGGATGGTTCAATATACACAAATCAATCAATGTAATACACTATATCAATAGAGTCAAGGACAAAAACCATATGATTATCTCCATAGATGCAGAAAAAGCATTTGACAAAATCCAACATGCATTTATGATAAAAACCCTACAAAAAATTGGAATAGATGGTCTCTACCTCAAACTGATAGAAGCCATCTATGAAAAACCAACAGCCAATATCATACTAAATGGTCAAAAACTGAAATCCTTCACACTAAAATCAGGAACAAGACAAGGATATCCACTATCACCACTCTTGTTCAATATAGTTCTGGAAACATTAGCCACGGCAATTAGACAAGAGAAAGAAATAAAAGGAATAAAGATAGGAAATGAAGAAGTCAAATTGTCATTATTTGCAGATGACATGATACTCTATATAGAAGACCCCAAGAACTCCACCAAAAGTCTTCTAGACTTAATAACTAAATTCAGTCAAGTAGCTGGTTACAAGGTCAACACACAGAAATCAATAGCTTTCCTCTACACCAATGACAGACTCACTGAGAGAGAAATAGGGTGAACGATTCCTTTCACAATAGCATCCAAAAAACTGAAATACCTAGGAATCATCCTAACAAAAGAAATCAAAGACTTCTTCTCTGAAAACTATGGCACTCTGAAAAGAGAGATTGAAGATGATATCAGAAAATGGACAGACATCCCCTGCTCCTGGGTAGGAAGGATTAATATAGTGAAGATGGCCATACTTCCAAAACTGCTATCTAGATTTAATGCAATTCCAACTGAGATTCTAGCAGCATACTTCATGGACCTTGAGAAAACAATCCAAAAATTCATTTGGAACAAGAAGAGACCCACAATAGCAAAAGCAATTCTAGGTAACAGAGACATGGCAAGGGGTATCACAATCCCCAACCTGCAACTATACTACAAAGCTACTGTGATAAAAACGACATGCTACTGGCAAAGAAACAGACTTGAGGACCAGTGGAACAGATTAGAAGATGCAGAAACAATGCCAGACACACTCAGCCATCTCATCTTCGATAAAGGAGCCAAACACACTCACTAGAGGAAAGATAGCCTCTTTAATAAATGGTGCTGGAAAAATTGGGCTTCAACTTGCCAAAGATTAAAACTAGACCTATATCTCTCACCATGCACTAAACTAAAATCAAAATAGATTAAAGATCTAAATATTAAAATAGAACTCTGATCCAGTTGGAATCGAGGTTAGGTAGAACTCTTGAAGACATTGATGTAGGAAAAGATTTTATGAACAAAACCTCAGTTGACCGTGAACTAGCACAAACAATCAACATGTGGGATCTCTTCTTATTAAAAAGCTTCTGCACAGCAAGAGAAACCACCAGCAGTGTGAAGAGACAACCCACAATGTGGGAAAAAATCTTCACCTGCTCTTCCTCAGACAAAGGTCTACTATCTCAAATCTATAAAGAACTTAAAAAGATCAGACCTCCCAAATTTAAAGACCCAATCCAAAAATGGGCATCTGAAATGAACAGACATTTCTCTGACAAAGAAGTAGAAATAGCAAATAAATACATGAAAAAATGTTCAACATCACTGGTCATTCGAGAGATGCAAATGAAAACAACACTGAGATTCTACTCCACTCCAGAAAGAATGGCTGCTATCATGAAATCAACCCATAACAAATGCTGGCAGGGCTGAGGGGAAAGAGGAACCCTGCTCCACTGCTGGTGGGAGTGTGGACTGGTGCAAGCACTGTGGAAATCAGTATGGAGATACCTCAAAGAACTAGGACTGGAAGTCCCATTTGACCCCGCTATTCCACTGCTGGGGATCTTCCCCAAAGAATTAAAAGAATCATACCACAGTGATATATGTGCACCCATGTTCATAGCAGCACAGTTTGTGATAGCTAAAACTTGGAAACAGCCCAAATGCCCATCAACTGGAGACTGGATCAAGAAAATGTGGGGTTTTTTTTTATAAAATGGAGTACTACTCAGCCATAAAAAATGAGAAATTAGAGACAGTTATAGCTAAGTGGATGCACATTGAGGCGATACTCTTAAGTGAAATACATAGGACCCACATGTATAAATACCGAATAGTTTCTCTGGTGTGAGAAACTGAAAGTGTAAATAAGGACTAAATGTATAATAGGTAATGTGAAATAGGAAGAAAAGGGGCAAAGGGGAAGGAAGTGGGAGGGCTAGGGGAAAGGATAGAAGGGAATGGGATTAATATGAGAAAATGGAAAAATAGGAACAAATCTTTGGAAATAGGGAGGACTGGAGGGGTTGAAGGGAGGGCTGGGCAAGGGTGAAAAATAAGAACCAAGAGAGATTATGTAAAGGTGCAAATTTCCAATGATGAATGTCATTATATTGTATACCTAAAATGTACCAATGATTAGAATGAATAATCGATAATGTAAAATAGGAAGAAAAGGTCCAAAAGGGTAGGGGTAGTGGGAGGGGCAGGGGAAAGGAAAGAAGGGAAAGGACAAATGATGAGAAATGGAAAAAATGGAAATAAAGTCTTTGTAAATAGGGAAGGATGGAGGGGGTGAAGGGAGGTCTAGGAATGGGGAAAAAATAAGAACCAATATGCATTATGTAAAGGTACAATTCCCAATGAGAATGTAATTGTGTTGTATACCTAAAATGTGCCAATAAAAGAATTTAACAAAATAAAATAAAATAAAATTTAAAATAAAACTACTAAGTATGCACCATCTTATCCTTGGACCCTAAATAATTTTGATTTACCATTTAAACAGCTTTTTCAAAGTAGTAGAGCCTCAATAGAGGAGTAATTCTCCATGTGCCTCAAGAAATAGACCTGACAGTTTATAGCTAAAACAACCAAAAACATTTTCTTAACATTTTTCAAGTTGTTTCCATTTTTGACCCATATTTTTACTTTCTTAAGGTGAGTAAGTGTCTTTTGTTTGTTTTCTGTCTACTGTCTTTTAGTGCCTGCCCAAGTGACTGACTTGCAGGTGGCCAACCAAGGGATGACAAGTAGTCTCTTTGCTAACTGGACAGGGGCCCTGGGAGACACAGAATTCTACCAAGTCTTACTGATCCATGAAAACGTGGTCATCAAAAATGAAAGTGTCTCCAGTGAGACTAATAGATACAGCTTCCATTCTCTGAAATCAGGCAGCCTCTACTCTGTGGTGGTAACAACAGTGAGTGGAGGGATCTCTTCCCGACAAGTGGTGGTGGAAGGAAGAACAGGTAAGAAGTGGAGACACAAGTGTCTGTAACTTATGGAAATCTGAACATATGAGAATCTGTCACCCCAAGCAGAAGTTTTAAAATATACTGAAAACAGACCTCTTTTCCTCCTAAAAGCCAAGTTTCAATACCATCCCAGTGCATGTGGCATGGAAATTAACTGATGGTTAAGAATGGGAGAGAATAAATACTGAATTTTCTAAACTTTCCAACAAACATTTCCGCACTTGATGCCTGAACTAATCTTCTCATTTAGTTGATTTCTTTTGAAATGTTTATGTCCCAGTTAAGGTAAACAAAAAATAAAGGGTCTTCCATTATCTTCATATTCTTGGTTTTAAGACTTAGAAAAGAGATGATCTCTAATTTACATGGTCGAAAGTTGACATATATAGAAAAGTCTGTGTTACCCAGGCTGTCCCAAACTCCTGCCTCAGCCTCCCTAGTACCTAGGGCTACAGGGATATGCCAGTGTGCCTGGCTAAAACCACATATATTTTTATAAGCGATATTAAACAAGTGTTTAATGCTGTATGCCACCTAAACAATCTTCCTGACTTAAAATGTATCCACTCAAATAGGAAATAGAGCTAACTAGAGAAATAGGTATCATTATGGTCATTGTATATCAGAGATCTTTGGCACCAAAGAAGAAAATGTAATTTTCAATATGATGCAAGGAAAGTATATAAATCTAAACATAATAACATATTATTTCATATAATACATAAAATTTATATTCTAGTTTCTTAAGAAAAAATTACACAAACCAATAGAAACTTTGATAATTATTGGTGAATGTAGGATCGAGTCAATGACCTTTTCTATTTAGTTTTATATGATTATCATAAATGAGATTTCAGTCTTTTCTTTCTATATCCCAATGCTTGGATTCTGAGCATCAGTTGCAGTTATAGAAAGAGATATACAGATATGTGTGTATATATATATATATATAAAATTGTTTTAGCACCATCTTTTAGTATAGCATAGTTGGGGTAAGGGGCTACAAACCTTATCTTGGAAATCAGAAAAAATGAGAAGAATTGAAAAAGGCCTTGCATCCATTTTCCAGCAAGTTCCAGTTGTAGTGGTCAAGTTAGACTGACCTACCTTCTTACACAACTATGCGATTTGAGTGTTCCTCACTGAACAGCTCCATTGGTTGATTCTTCTCCAAGTAGAAAGCCAGAAATCCAGGCTCCTACCATCTCACAGTTCCTCTAGGTTCTCAGAGTTCTCCCCATTCCTCTAAGAACAGAAGTGGAGATCAGGGATGGCACAGATTACTAAGCCTGAAGCAGACACATCACTTATATTCACATTCCACTGGCCAGAATTCAGTTACATTGTCACAGTTAGATACACCTAACTGCAGTGGGTACTGGGAAATAGTCTAGCTGTGTGTTGAGAGGAAAAAGAAGTGTTTTGTGAACAATGTATCATGTTCTGCTCCACAGGTTAATTCTCATCTTAAAATACCACAGGGGGTCTGAGGATATAACTCAGAAGTAGTGCACTTACCTCGAGTATGTGAAACCCTGGGTTTCATTCGCAGAACTACCAAAAAAATTCTAATAAAATGCCACAAAGGCTGTCCAATTTATTGTGACATACTAAAATAATATAATGTCTGATATCACTTGAAATAAGTGGGTATTTGAAATAAATAGGACTTTAATTATTTTTATGCCTATATTTTAAGTATAACAGAGGTATAAGTATTTCACTTATTTGGTAGGAGCATTTAAAAATAAATAAATTCTTTGAAATAAAATAAATTCTTTGAAGAATGATCACAAAGTTTTCAGGAAAACACAAAATATTAATAAATATAAGCATGTGTTATTATATTCAAGAATTATGGAAAAATGGGACACTGCCACAGATACACAATAACTAGTGATTTCAGGAAGTGTCTAAGTTAGTAGCTAAAGCTGTGGTAATCAGTGCCACTTTTTTAAATACTAAAATATTGGTCAGAATCAAAAAAATTTTGAAAAACTTTCTTATATTTCACATGTTTCCAAAGAGTTGAAACATATAAATAAATCCTTCCAACCTAGATAAGATGATAAATATTTGAAAGCAAAGATATTACATGTTTAACAAATCTAACTCTAATATGAAGAAATGCTCATTCTAAAGGAAAAAGATACAAATTGTGTATATATTTTTCTTAAATATGTAAATTACATTTTCAACAAAACTTTCGATAATTGTATCTTTTCTAATAAAGTATTAGTAGTTACAGGTATTTTCAACAGTTTGACAAAAGAAAAGATACTATTTTGAGACTAATCAAGGGATGTGTGGATAGTAGAAAGAAGAAAGCGAAGGAAGGAAAGAAGGAAGGAAGGAAGGAAGGAAGGAAGGAAGGAAGGAAGGAAGGAAGGAAGGAAGGAAATACACCAATATATAAATTTTATGGATAAAAGTTTAATTTTATATTTAGAAAATGTCCATAAAATGTAATAGCATTAGCAGAATTGCCGAATAGGGTGCTGTTTATAACTTTGGGGATAAGATTGATTTGGGGGTTTAACTCACAAAATCAGATCATATTAAGATTAGAAGGATTCTCAGAAGTTATCTGCTAAATCCTGTCCTTTATGTGTAATATACTGATATTAGCAATTATATAAAAATACTCAAAGTTAATCAACTAATGATGAAAACAATAATGCAACTCATGGATACTGAAAGATTTCATTCCTATGTTCACTAATGGGAGTACTAATTATTAGACACTTATCTCCAATACACAGTACAACTTTTATTCAATACCACAATTTACTAACTTACCATCTATGTACCTCTAGCCAGGAAGTTCTCAGAAAGCGACAGTACCATTCCCATTTTTGTACAGCTGGCAAGTAGAAAGTTCTCCGTAAATGTCTGTGCATTAACCCCCAAGTGTTATAAGCAAGTAATTATTTATGCTTGCCATCAGAAAGGCCAATATCACAGTAAGAGCTGTCTCTGCCCAGTTGGTCCAGTTTCGACTGTTAAGGATAGGCTTTTAGTCTTATTTCTTGCCACTAGAGGGCAGGAAATGCTTTGCAAAGGGAAAACAATTCCTCTAGTTTTGTTGACTATTGAACTCCCCAGGAATAAATAACCTCATTACATGAAGAGCAAAGATAGCCTAAGTCTAAGATCTTTAGGAAAGCTATTTCATTCTTCACCTTTCCCCTTAAACATCTTGGCTTTATTGGTCAGTTAAGTTCAAGTTGATTCATTTGGTTTCTTAAGATTTTGAGACCCTTCCTACAGGGAACATCTGAATACATTCTTATAAAAATGCTCCCATTTAAAGTATTTTACACAAGGAAATACTGAATAGTTTCTCTGGTGTGAGAAACTGAAAATGTAAATAAGGATCAAAAGGTATAATAAATAATGTGAAATAGGAAGAAGAGGGGCAAAGGGGAAGGGGAAGTGGGAGGGGTAGAGGAAAGGAAAGAAGGGAATGGAATTAATATGAGCAAATGAAAAAATGGAAAAAAAGTCTTTGTAAATAGGGAGGGATGGAGGGGTTGAAGGGAGGGCAGGAGAAGGGGGAAAAATAAGAACCAAGATATATTACATAAAGGTACAAATTTCCAATGATGAATGTCATTATATTGTATACCTAAAATGTACCAATAAAATTAAGTTTTTAAATATTTTACACAAAGCAAACCCTAAAAATGAACTGTTGGGATCCTCATATTTATGAGACACCCAAATGGCCTCCTTTCATTTTTGTTTTATTTAGCCTCCTGATGAAAGAGTGCTCAGGTAGGGCCGGGGATTTAGCTCAGTGGAGCAGCACCTGCCTCATAAGCGCAAGGTCCTGAGTTTGATCCCCGGTTCCCCCCCCAAAAAGAGTGCTCAGCTTCTACAAGCTAATGTGACATCCTCACTCTTCCTTGACCTCTTAGGTAATCAGATTAGATCTCCTTAGTCTATAGTTTTCAACAGATGACACAAACTTTTGATTGTGTTCTTCTTTTTATATTTTCTCCTCTTTTAAAAATCACAGTCCCTTGCAGTGTGAGTGGAGTGACGGTGAACAATTTAGGGCGAAATGACTACCTCAGCGTTTCGTGGCTGCCAGCACCTGGTGATGTAGATAACTACGTGGTGATGCTCTCTCACTATGGCAAGGTGGTTCAGTCCCTCGTCATTGCCAAGTCTGTCAGTGAATGTTCCTTCAGTTCCCTCACCCCAGGCCGCCTCTACAACGTGACCATAACTACCAGGAGTGGCAAGTATGAGAATCATTCTTTTGGCCAAGAGCGGACAGGTAAGGATGTGTGAAGGTGCAGAGCTCCATAAAAACCACCTAGACATGTGGCTCAGGGCATCGCGGAGATGTAGCCATCCCATAATGATAGCACAGAAGGCAAATGAGATCACAAAATTGTGATGGAGTCTTTGCATTTTGATCCCCAAAACTTCTTATGCAACCAGATGTTACCTTTACAGGAAGATTAGCATAAGTTTTATGGCTAGAATTCATATTATATTCAAATAATGTAGCAAGTATTTCTGCTTAGGGAGTACTTTTTAGTAACTGGCTTTGCTAACCCTGTAAATGCTCTAATGATGTAGGTGTTATGATTCTCATTTTATATATTAGGAAATCAAGGTATGAGGAGGTTAAGTAACTTGCCCAACTGTCCATCTTGTTAAATGGCCTTGTTAAAGTTTCAGATCTTGGATTTAAATATTATTCTGATTGACTTAAGAGCCTACAAAGATTTCTGTGCTAAAATCTTCCATCAAATGTGTGTTGGTCAAGACTAGCATTTATCCTTTTTCACATAAGGTGAAAATGTGAACCTTTATAGTTCTGAGACTAGGAAGCATAAATCTTAGCACATGAATGTCAGGTCTTTGATGTGCTAGAAAGAACCAAATATAGATAGCTACCATTTTCCCAATATATTTATGCTTTGGGGTTGACTTCTGAGATTTTTGCTTAAGATTGACATCAACATTTTCTCAAGTCTTTTTCCTGAGCTCTGGATTTATTTTTTTGCCTTTAAAAATGTCTTTTTCCCATAAGATCTGGGACAATTGTTGTTATCCTATTACCTAGCACAGAATCTAAGGCTTAGCAGTCACTCAACAAGTATTTGTTGAATGAATAGCCATAACTCAGTGGTTTTTGGCTCTCACTTGGTGGGCCATGGGTGAATTTTAGACATGTAGCAACCCCTGAAATTACCCAGGAAGTTGTCAAGGATAAGAAATGTCTGTGTATTTCTTTGGAGAAAGAGTCCACAGTTTTTCTCAGATTCCATAGTTTTGCCCCAAAAGTGTAGAACCCCTGCCTTACATTGTTACAGAATGCTAAGATTGAGAAGATCATTAGAATGACCTAATCCCTTCTTCTCATTTGGAAATAAAGAAAGTCCAAAGGAAGTGTGGCTTCTCCAAGGCCACGTAGCTGTGATCAGTAGCAGAGCTCAGCCATTACATCATCTGTACCAGAAAGGGATATAGAGATTATTCCTACTTTCCAATGATTTAAAATCTAATTATACTAGTGATCACAATAACACCTTAAATCTGAAAAGCTGATTTCCACTTATGAAGCAGTTTTAAGTCAATGTATCATCCTGATCAACTTGGAGCCTAAAACTTCCTGGAAATTAAAACCTGTTTTATCCAATTGCTAACCCCTTGCTTCTGAATAGCATCAACTCAGGAATGTTGCCTATCCATGTGACTTCAATAATGCAAGATTCTTTTGCTAAGGTTTTTCTAAATGTAAGGAAAATGATCCTCTATTCAAAGCAACCTCTTGACTCTTCTACCAACATATACTTAGATTTGGTGCATGACTAACAGAAGCAAATTATTTTAACTGGAGAGTCATGTCTGAGTTGTTGTTTTGTTGATTTTGGCTGATTGTCTTAATGTCTTTTTCCTTTTCTAATGCTCTTCTATATTTTGAGTGAAAATGCCCATGTCTCTAGTTCTGTATCATGTCATCTTATCGTGCAGCAAGGCAGTGTTCACAAATTACTTCAGTTCCACCCGGAGAGTTTCATATTGACCTGACATGGTCTTCAGTCTAGTTTTTCTTCCTGTAATAATTGTTTTGCCTTCAGTAAATTGCCTGGATCATTGACATTTCTTAGCCCATACATACAATGCCACTTTAGAATTTTTTCTTAATTCTACAGTGACTAAATTCTAGCAACACTGTAATTGGCTTCAGGCAAATATTTTGGAAAAAAAAAAAAGCGCTTATCTGTACTTGCTCCAAGCCTGTGGTGAGCTATATTGTAATATAAAAACTAATCGGTAAAATGTAATCCAACAAAAATTGTTAATGCAACTTGTAAGTGTAGAGAACATTGTAATGTAGCTTAGATACCCAAATACTGAAATTTCTGGATCATTTCACAATTTGGGGGCAAGTAGAAGAGAAGAACACAGGTTTGGTATGTAATCAGAAGAGAAATCCTTTAAGGTATACTAAACACATAGAGAGATTTACAGGCCTAAAGGATATGTTAATATTGGGACAGGAGTTATACTCTCGATCTGAGATCATGCCTCTCTTCAGCACTCCTCATTAAAATTTATAATATCTGGCTATATCCAAAAAGAAATGAATTTGTGATCTGATAAACCAAATTTAGCCCTAAAAGAGCTATAAGAATAAGTTTAAGATCATTCTTTAAATACAGAACTGTCTTATTTTGAAGTGTTCCTAGTAGTATGCATTTACCTATATATTTATTGAGGGGACAACCATAGGTACACTGAACTGTTTGCTTAGATATTTATTGGAAAAAGCCTCAGGTACACAAAATAGCATTAATCATAATTCTTGGCTCAGAAAACCATGTATCAGTTCATACTTTTATTTTTTAAGCCATTTAGTTAGTAATTTTTAATAATTCAAAATGTACATGAAGAATGGTTACCTAAAATAAAAGCTAAGACCTTGACAATAATCTGTATGAAATTATGTTATTCCCACTTTACTTATTCACTCAGGATAACCAACATCTCAACTCTTGTTCATATCTCCTTTGCTTTCCATCTTGCATAGTCTGATTGCATCTATGTACAGGCCTAAAACTTTGCAGTTTTAGTTTTATATTTGCTTTAACTAAATAAAAAATGTATTATTTTTCAAAGATATTTTAATGCAATATATAATCTTTTGGGCTTTCTGTAGATTTTGCTTTTTCAGTTGTTATATTGATCAGATTCAGCCATATTTTGTGTTTTGATGTTAAGGGCAAGAACTCTATACTTTAATGAGTTAATTACAAGAAATTAGTTATGACTATTATATAACATTCTACTATTATATATTGTATTACTATAAAATTAAGTATACTATTATAAAATATGAACATTATATTATCCAATGGAAAACTATCTCCCACACTTGGTTTTACTAGATATTTCAATTTTAATATTCAGATAAATGCAAAATGGCATTTCATTGAGGTCTTGAATTTCCTTCATCACTAATAATGTAAAACATCTCTTTATATATTGATTAACCATATGTGTTTTCTCTTCTATTTTTATTTTGGGTGTTTATACTTTCTTTGGTAACTTTTTAACCACATCTTGAGTCACGAACATATTCTGCAATTATTAATATCTTCGCCATCATATTAATCATCAGTTATCATGTTTGATGCTCCATCTTATATGTGACATTTTGTTGCAGGCAAACAATAGGCTGTGAATACATTCATCAGTTCTGTTAAAAGATCCATTTAATCACTTCAAGTAGTGTAATAATCTTTTTCCTCCAGAAATTTGTGATCTAAAAGTTGAAGATTTTTCTTTAAAATGCACACATTAAAAATCTAGTCACTTTCTTTGATTGTCCTAGATTGTCATCTGTGATCGATTGTTCACTCAGAATCACTAAATCTTTCACTGTTCTCTATTCTCTTTTTCAGTGCCTGACAAGGTCCAGGGAGTCAGTGTTAGCAACTCTGCCAGGAGTGACTATTTGAGGGTGTCCTGGGTACACGCCACAGGGGACTTTGATCACTATGAAGTCACCATTAAAAACAAAAACAACTTCATTCAAACCAAAAGCATTCCTAAGTCAGAAAACGAGTGTGTATTTGTTCAGCTAGTTCCCGGACGGCTGTACAGCATCACTGTTAGTACAAAAAGTGGACAATATGAAGCCAGCGAACAAGGGAATGGGAGAACAAGTAAGCAGAATGATTGCAAATTGGTTGGACATGAAGGTTACTGAGTAACTAATTTATCTTAACCTTGAATATTTTTTACTTACTGATTAGAAAGTTACATTCTCAGTAAATGTCATGACCTATCATTACAGAATATTTATTGGTAGGTAAAAGCCAGCATGATGAGGGAGAAAGAAGGCCAAATATTCTAGTTTTCTTCTATGTCTTCCTGCAATGTGGCATTAAAATTCTAAACGTCTTGCTTTATCTTAGGATTGAGTTCTTAACTCCTTTTATAATTACATTTTACCAACATGTGGAATATAGGAATTTTGTCAGGAACAAAAATCACAATTTTATTGGTTGCTTCCAATTTTTCTTGTTTAACTATGCATGAAATAGATCAAGTGTTTCATTTGGACAAGAGGGATGTTTGCCAGTTCCTTGAATGTGATTCATAAGTTATTGTGTAGGTAAACTCTGATCAGTTCCTTTCCTGAAGTATCTTCTCATTTTTCTCTCTAGTGCCAGAGCCTGTGAGGAATCTAACACTGAGGAACAGGACCACTGAGGACCTGCATGTGACTTGGTCACGAGCTGATGGGGATGTTGACCAGTATGAGATCCAGCTGCTCTTCAATGACATGAAAGTATTTCCTTCTTTTCACCTTGTAAATACCGCAACTGAGTTTTGGTTCACCTCCCTAACACCAGGGCGCCAGTACAAAATTCTTGTCTTGACCATCAGTGGAGATGTACAGCAGTCAGCCTTTATTGAAGGCTTAACGGGTAATTTGAAATACTGTTTTTGAACCAGCACAGATATAGTAGTGTACTTATGATGTTGGATACCCCAGGTATTTAAAATTAAAGGGAGATGTCAAGAGGGGGAAAGGAATCTTGATAGTGGCAATGACCTTGTCCAAGCTGGGTAACAAAGCAATAGCATGATGTGGTGGGGGCAGACAAACTTTCAGAGAAATAGCATTGAGCTGACACATAGCTGGTGCTTATGAGGCACACAGATTGTTATATTTTAATAAACAACTCTTAAATGGGTGTCACTTCTTTGAAACTCTCTTGGGAGTGTTATTATAATAGTCAGTATTTATTGACAGTTTACCATGAGCCACAGCAAAGCACTAAAGATCTACATTCTGTTCAATCCTCACAATTCTGTATGAGGTACTTTTACCTTTGCCACTTTTTCCAAAATAAAATTTGTAGAGGTTCAAAAATTTACCTATAGTCACACAGCTAGGAAATTCATACAACAAGACTTAGTTTGAGGCAATCTAATTAACCCCTTGTTACATTAGTGGCATTCTTCATTTCCAGTACTTGACTTTGATCTCTCTCTCTCTAAATGTTTCCCCATCAACCTCAGTTTAGGCAGAAAGGTCAGAGAAAAATGGCTAATTGATACCTTTTCTTTCTTGTGTACTCTTTCAAAAATGCCAAAATATAAAAAGCATGACAGCTCAGCTTAGCCTTCCTCCTTCCCTTCCCTGCTCTCTTTCTTTCCTTTTCAGTGCTGTGGATTGAACCCAGAGTCTTGCACATGCTAGGCAAGCACTTTCCCACTAAGCGACTATATCCCCAGCCCTGCATGAAAATTCTGGTTATAAATTTCCACAGACCATTCTCTATGTGACATTTTATTTTATTTTATTTTATTTTAGTGCCTAGTGCTGTCAAAAATGTTCACATTTCTCCCAATGGAGCAACAGATAGCCTGACAGTGACCTGGACCCCTGGCAGTGGAGATGTTGACTCCTATGTGGTGTCTGCATTCAGGCAGAATCAGAAGGTGGAGTCTCAGACCATCCCCAAGCATGTTTCTGAGCACACATTCCACAGACTGGAGGCTGGGGAACAGTACCAGATAGCAATTGCCTCGGTCAGTGGGTCCCTCAGGAACCAGAAAGATGCATTCGGGCGGACAGGTGAGCCTCCACCTGGAGAAGGGCTGTACAGTACAATGCCCCATGGTTTTCTGTAATAGAACAGTGAGTGGGCTTAGCTGTGTACAAATTGAAAAGTTCAAATTTTACATCTCCTGAGTTTGTACAGTTTACCATGGTTTCAAGAGGATTTCTCATTTTTTTCTGCACATTTTTTTTCTTAGTAGAGATTTTCAAAACAAATGAAAGCAACTGGAATCCAAATCACTTGAGTAAATTTTTATACTTGCTAAAGGATATAAATTTTTAATTTTAACCAGATTTGTATAACTATGAATCTTTCAAAATGTCATCCTTTTCTCAAAATTATTTTTTAAGAAAAAATATACTTTGCCATCTGCCATACCTGTGATAGCTAAAGAATAAGTATCAAATGAATGAACTGTGCCTATTTGTTTATATCAATGTCATTATTAATAGATTATTTTTAAAACAAAAAATAAGTACCTACAAAATGCCAGACATTTAAAATGGTATCTGGTCATGCTACAAGATAGAGATCATTGTCTCCATCTTACAGATGAGAAAAATAAGACTACAAGAGTTTATTAAACATCATCATGTTTATATGTAATATGAACTAGAGCTATAATTTAAATCTAGGCCCATCTGGATCCAGACCCCATGCCCTGTTTGCTGTAATACAATATTTCTTAGAAGCCTCTTATTCTCTTGACCATTTATTTAGCAGTGGTGCTTATGGCTTCTATACCATACCCTACTATGCATATATTTCATATCTATAACCATACTATATTCCTCTAACCTTATGTCAAGCACTGTATTAAAAAGTGAGAATTCATTAGGAAGACAGAGCCACTGACTAACAACTTTATAGTCTAGCGAAGAAGATAGAGACGTAAATGGGCAATTACTATACAAGTTTGGAATGTTATGGGAGCAAATAAAAAGAGTCAAGGAAGTCTTCTAGAAAGAAGTAATATATACACAGAGACCAAGAAACCTTCCAGGTGAAGTACAGATGTACTTGGTTTCAGCAGAAAAAGCAAAGATCTAGAGGTGAGAGAAAGCACATGGCATTTACAATACTAAACTAAAGAACGTGAGCCATGTGTCCAAGTGAGTAGATAAACCAAATCATGAAGAGCCTGTGTGGCTGGCGAGGCATTTTAGAATTACAGGGAGCCGCTGAAGTGCCCTTGGCATGGACTGGCTGTGAGAATATGCTAAGTGTGGTATGGAATTTAAAACAGTAGGAGTAATGAAGCATGGGGATGGGTGAGGAGCTGTTGCAATAATGTATTCCACGGGTGACATTGTCCTAATATAGTGACAGGAGAGAAAGAGAGAGTAGATAGATTCAAAAGAAGAAAGATTTAGGACACAGAAACTTTAAGATTTGTGTTTGATTACATGTGGAAGGGTGAGAGTGACCATCTATGTTTCTGACTTGGGCCAAAAGATAGAAACAAAAGATAATAACATGATTGGGGCAAGGAGATGAGCAGTCTGATTTAATTCAATTTGATTTGATTTAATCTAAGGGTTTTTCTCAATTAGTTACTTCACCATAAGTGATAGAAGCTGAATTTTCTTGCTTCTCTTGTTCCTTTGTAGTTCCAGCATCTGTACAGAGAATAAATGCAGATAATGCATATAGCAGTCATTCCTTAATAGTAAGTTGGCAAAAAGCCATTGGTGTGGCAGAAAGATATGATATCCTACTTCTAAATGAAAATGGGATCCTTCTGAGCAACACATCAGAGCCAGCTATTGCTAAGCAGCACAAATTTGAAGATCTAACACCAGGCAAGAAATACAAGATACAAATCTTAACTGTCAGTGGAAGTCTCTTTAGCAAGGAAGCCCAAGCTGAAGGCCGAACAGGTAATAAGCATAACTTGATGTTTTGTACCAGATATCTCCTTGTTTATACTGTTGTATATAAACCACAAGATGGGAAGGATGAAGTGATGTTGGAGGATATGATATATATATTTCTTGACATAGCAGGAACATTCACCCTGACTTACCACTTCCACATCAGTCAGTCTAGCTATACTGGCTGCACCAATTCAGGTTTTTTATTAAAACTGGCACCATTAGTACCCTATTGCTAATGTAAGAAATTGCCATAAACTTGATGACTTAAAACAACACAAATTTATTGTCTTATAGTTCTCTAAGTTAAAGTCTGAAAATGCGATTAAAATTAAGGTGTCGTGTGTCAGCAGGCCTATGTATGTTCTAGAGACTTTTCGGGGAGAGTCTATTCCTTTTTCAACTTCTGGAGACTCCACATTCCCCAGCTATGACATGTTGTAGCTACAATCTCACTCCTACCTCAGTATCTGTTGTTATGTCTCTCTCTGTCTCTGCTCTCCTCCCCTCCTCTGTCATTGTTTAAGGACTCTTGCACTGGGACAGAATGTGAGCACCATAGAGCAGGAATCCTCAGTTCTCCACCACTGCCTCTCTCTGTGGCCAGCTGCAGGTGGGCCCTCACCACTACCAGGAGTGAGAGCTTGCTCCTTTAGTTTTCCACCACTGTAGTTCCCTGTGCCCATCTTCCCCTGAGAACAACCATTTGTGGGCCTATACCCCAGTCAGGATGAACCAACACCAGTTCTCAAACTATTCTAAAAATATAAAAAGGTGGAAATTCATCCAAATCCATTCCTCAAGGCCAGAACTACTCTAATAACAAAACTAGACAAGGATCCAACAAAAAGAGAACTATACATCAATATATCTAATGAACAGAGACATAATAATTCTCCACAAAATACTAGCAAACCGAATCCAACAGTGGAGCAACAAGATAATTCATTGTGATCAATTGGGATTCATTGCAAGGATGCAAGGGTAGTTCAACATAAACAGGTCAATAAATATAATACATCATATGAACAAAATAAAGGAGAAAATCAAGATTATTTCAATAGATGCAGAAAAAGCATTCAAAACAATTCAACATTCCTTCGTGATAAAAATTCTGAACAGGGCCAGGGATTTAGCTCAGTGGTTCTGCCGCCTGCCTCGCAAGTGCAAGGACCTGAGTTTGATCCCTGGTACCAAAAAAAAAAAAATTCTGAACAAATTAGGTGTTCAAAAACATACCTCAATATAATAAAGGCTTTCTATAACAATCTGTTAGCCAGCGTCATACTTAATGGTGGTGGAAGCCAAAAGCTTTCCTCTAAGATCTGAAACAAGAGAAGATGTCTGTTCTCACCATTCTCATTCAACATAGTACTCGAAGTCTTAGCCAGAACACTTAAGCAAGGCATACAAATAAAAAAGGTGGAAGTCAAGTTATTCCTGTTTGTAGATGATACGATTCTATCTATAGAAAAACCTAAAGACTCCACCAAATGACTATTAGAACTGATAAATTAAGTAAGTTGCAGGATGCAAAATCAACGTACAAAAATCAGTAGCATTTTTATACACCAGTAATGACATTGCTGAGAAAGAAATCGTGAGTGGAATCCATTTGCAGTAGCTACAAAGAAAATAAAATATCTAGAAGTAAATTCAGCCAGGAAATGAAAGACCTCTACAATGAAAATTATAAAACTCTGATGAAAGAAATTGAATAAGACACACACATAAAAATGGAAAGATCTCTCATGTCCGTAGATTGAAAGATTAATAAGGTTAAAGTATCCATACTACCCAAAGCAATTTATAGATTGATTACAATACCCATCAAACTACCTATAACATTCTTCATAAACTAGAATAAAATCCTAAAATTCATATGGGAGCTAAAAATCCTATAGCCAAACCAATCTTAAGCAAAAAGAACAAAGTTGAAAGTATTATACTCCTTGACTTCAAAATATACTACAATGCTATAGTAATCAAAACAGCATAATATTGGCATAAAATAGACACACAGGCCAAAGAAATAAATTAGAGGACCCACAAATATCCCCACACAAGTATAGCCAATTGATTCTCCTCAAAGGTACCAAAACATGCATTGGAGAAAGGACAGCCTCTGCAATGACTGGTACTCAGAAAACTAGATAGCCAATGCAAAAGATTGAAACTTGATCCCTATCTCTCACCCTATATAAAAATAAAGTCAAAGTGAATCAAAGATCTAAATGTAAAACCTGAAACTATGAAACAACTAAAAGGATATGAGAAATAGCTCAAGACATCAGTATAGCCAATGATTTTTTTTATACAATCCCAAAAGTATAAGAAACAAAAGCAAAAATAGACAAAAGCGATTATATCAAACTAAGAATTCTGCACAGCAAAGGAAACAATCTCTAGAGTGAAGAGACAGCCTAAAAAATGGGAAAAATACTTTTTTATACCATTCATCTACCAAAGAATTAATAGCCAGAATTTTAAAGGGACTCAAACAATTAAATAATATCCAATTAAAAATGAACAAAGAATATGAATAGACACTTCTCAAAAAGAAGACATTCAAATGGCCAACAAATTTATGGAGATAGATGAGGATTACTAGAGACTGGGAAGGTTGGAGAAGAAGATAGAGCAAAGCTAGGTAATGGGTACCAAAACACAATTAGCAGAGGTAATAACTTCTGGTGTTCTATAGTACAGTAGGAGGAATATAGTTCACAATAACCTATTATATATTTAATGAATAACTTGAAGAGAGAAGCTCAAAGGCTCCAAACACAAAATAATGAAGAGGAGATGGAAACGTTAATTACCTGGATTTGATCAGTACATATTGTATACTTTGATTGAATTATCACATGATACCCCAAAATATGTAAAATTATTATGTATTAATACAAGTTAAATGTTTAAAAAGATAGATTTACTCTGATTTGATCAATGTACAGTATGTATGTATTAAATTATCACATTGTATTCCACAAAATTATACAATTAAAATAATAACTATAAAATTTTTTAAAGCTGAGGTTGTAGCTCAGTGTCAAAGCACTTACCTAGCATGTGTGAGGTCCTGGGAGAGAGAGAGAGAGAGAGAGAGACTGTTTTCATCAGAAAAAAACTTGTAATTATATCAGTCAGCCCCCGGACAGTCCAAAATAATCTTCCCATCTCAAGATCTGTAACTTCATCACACCTACAAAGTCCTTTTTGCCATGCAAGGTAACATATTCACAGGTTCTAGGAAGTAAGATATGTATTTGGGAGGCCATTATTCTGACAGCCACACTAGCCTAATTGGGTATTTATTTATTAAGTGCCTAAGTCTGAAGGAGTCTGATGATATTGACAGGGACATAAAGATAAATTAAGTGTGGTTCTTATCCTCAAAGGAAGGACTGACTAGTGAGGGAGACAGACACATGGACAAATAATGGTGATATATTGTGATAAGGATTGTATATAAAAGAGGAATGGCCAACATTCAGGGAAACATAGACATCGGTTAGAATTGAGAAGTCTTTTAAAAAGTAGCATTTCTGTATAGTCATGATGGACAAAGCAGTTCCCCATGCAGGCAGGTGATAAAGCACCCTGTGCAGACAGACTAATCTGTGCAGAGGCCAGTTGGTTGGAAGAGAATAAGTTGTGTGTAACTGAAGAGTGTGCTGCATGAAAGAAAGCTAAAGTTGCCAAGCCAGATTAGGGCCAAATTATACCTTTCCTTGGGAGTTTGTTTTTTTTTTAACTTGTAAGCAGTGAGAAAGCAATAAAATCTCAGCCAAAGAGTAATCATTTTGTAGTAAAAATTTGTACCTTAGAAAAGATAAGTCAGATGGCAATGGGGGATGGATTAAATGGAGAAGTTACCAAAGGTGGGGAAACTTGTTCATTAATTTTGTCATTACAGAGCAACTACTACATATTAACACTGTTCTGACTGCTGGATACACAGAAGTAAATTAAAAACAACTGAGTCATGAAGCTTATATGCTAGTAAGGGAGAAAGGCGATTAACAAAATGAGAAAAACGTACAAGAGATTCAAGAAGAAAATTAAAGTCAGAGTAAGATAGTGTTGAGGGTCATAAATTTGGATAGTGCAATCCTCAAAGACTTCACTGAGAGCATGATATTTGAGTAAAAATCTGAAAGAAATGAGAGAACCATGTAAATACCTGGCAAAGACTCTCTCCAAGCAGATCTAATAGTAAGACCAAGGCTCTGAGTGGGCATGTGCCTGGCCTATCAGAAGAACAGTAAAAAGGCTGTGTGCCTGGTGCAGAGTGAAGACAAAGAAAGGGAAGAAAGACACAGAAAGGTAATGGAGATGATGAGACAACTGCAAGTAAAGGCTAAGAAGGGTCAAAAACTAACCCGAAGCAGGGTTGTTGATGAAGAATTGTGGCTATATTAAAGAAATATTGCTGCATTAGGTAAGGCGGCAAATGGTGGCTGTGTTCATTATAAAAGGAGGAGTAGTAGATTCCAGAGTTTCTACCTGGGGTGTCTGGTAGAATGTAATGTCATTAATTAAGGGTAAAGAAGCGAGAAGAGGAGGCTTGGGATTTAGCTCAGTGGTTTCCCCACCTGCTGCGCAAGCACAAGGACCCAAGTTCAATCCCCGGTACCCAAAAAAGAAAAAAAACTTATAGCGAGAAGAGTACAGGTCAAGGAGAAATCTCCTCAGTTCTGTGCTGAACTGGATATACCCAAACAGTTGCAAAGAGAGGGAAGCCTAGGCAACTGGGAAAAAAATGGATCTGAACTCAGAAGTGAGACAGACATGAAAATTCAGTCCAAAATGCTAGTTAAATCCATAAAGGGAATGAGATTAAATGCTTAATTAGTATCATAGAGTAGGAAAGAGACAAAGGATGGATCTATGGAGAAAAGAAACCTTTAGGGGATTGGAATAAGGAGAGGAGAAAGCAGAAAAGAGCCAGAGAAAGAGTACTTGCGGTGAAGGGAAGAGAATCCAAGTGAAATCAACCCGTGTCCTATTCTGTTTCTCTGGACATCTTATGACGTTCGGGTAATCAACCAGCATGTGTGCCAGCAGTGTGAAAGTTGCTCATTTCTAGCAGCTATTTTTAGTGGTTTTGGCTTTCCATATTGTTTCTCTTTCCCACATCCCTAAATCTAGTTTTCTCTATTTGTTTTTCCCTTTTGTTCCCACCCACTCTCTTCTCCTTACAGTTCTTCTTTACTTCCAATAACCATGTCTTAGTCGTTAATCTCAGATCTAATTCTCAGTATTAGAGAAATGTTTAGTCACCTAGATTAGATTCATATTTATTCTAAACCAAAATAAAAGTCTATGAAGATGATTTCTGTTGTAGTTTGAATCTGGAATGTCCCCCACAGCCTCATACACTCAGAGGCCAGGCTTTTGGAAGGTGACTGAGTCATACACTCATGGGTGGGCTGATGTATTCTTAGGAGATGGGACCTGGTTGGAGGAGATATGTCACTGGGTGCATGACCTGGAAGAGTATAACTCCCTCCCTGGCTCCCCTATTCTTTCTCTGCTTCCTGGCCACCAAGAGTAAGCAGCTTCCCTCCATCCAGGCCTTTCTACTGTGATGATTCTGCATTTGAACCTGATGAACATGGACTGAAATTTCTCAATTGTGAGCCAAAATCAGTCTCTCCTTTAAGTTGCAAGTGTCACCTACTTTATACCAGCAACAAGGAAAATGATAAGACAATTTCCCGTTGCTCTTGTTTTTGGCTCTCTTGTGTATTTAAAAATAATAATAATAGTTTCAACACCAATAATTGACAAACTTCAAGATTTCTTTGTTTTCCAGTCTCTATGATATCACATTGTTTCTTGTTTCTGTTTTGGATATCAAGTGGGACTTATTGGAAGGCATGATTAAAGAGGGAGCAGAAGAAGCCTTTATGAAGAAGCCTCTTTTTTTCACTTGAAAACCACAATATTTATTTTTCCTGGAAAAGAAAAGAATCCCAGAATCCATTTTATCAAGTGGATGTGAAAACATCCCTATTCTAGCTCCCAATATAAAACTTCCATTCCCATTTCAAAGGGCTTCTGTTGCTTATCTCTGAACCTCTATTCATTTTCATTAGACAGAATTGGGAGGGTGTCACTGGAACTCCCGTGTCATTATGCCGAGGTGAGTCCAGACACAAAGTTGCTGGGACACATCATCATTTCTTAGTGCTACTGTTCCCACTGCTGGATTTGCTGAAGCTCCTACACATCTGAGGAAAGTGCACGGTTGGGGTTCTTTCTGTAGGACCATATAATCCCAAATTCCTGGTGGTGACTGATTTCCAAAGTGGTTTGACACTAGGAAACGAGCTAAAGATGGGTGTTTTTGAGTGGCTGCCCTGGGGAGGTTTGCTGGTAGCTTTACTTTCTCCAAGGGCACTGTGTGGCTCTGGCACATTCTGCTGGCACAGCAGGTGTGCCTTGGGTTCAGTTTCAGCAGGGGCATCCCTTTGGTTCAGTTCCAAGGCTTCTAACTTCACCTGAACTGTAGACGCATCAACATCAGCATCCCCAAACACTGGCTCTGGGGACTGGCCTTCAATTGTCCTCAGGGTGCCACCTTCAGAGTTGCTGCCTTCTGTTTCAGCTGTAGCAACTGGACAACTGGAGGAGAAGTCCTCCCCTGTCCCCAGGCTGTTGGTCTTGCAGCCCTCATTCTGCTCCTCTATCAGCCCTATGGTGTCACCACAGCCCAGTTGGCTCTTGGTCCTTGGCAGGTTCTTTTTGTGAACTCGGATGTGAGTTCGCCGTGGAGAGTTGAGCTTCGTCTTAAGGTCTTCATAGTGGACAGGAGATGCTTTGCCTCCTGCATGGCCAGGGATGTGGATGACTGCGTTCTTGGCAGCTCTGTTCGTCATCTTCATCTTCTTCCCTAAAAGAAGGTGGTTTATAACTGGAGAATTGTTTACCTGAGATGGGAGAATGGTGGTCACTGGCCCTTTGTCTGCCCTGATGTACACCTGATGGACCTGCTGCTGCTTCTTTTTAATTCGAGAGTACTGCTGCTTCAAGGTGTTCATGTCTGTGGTCATGCATTCCATCATCATGCTGTTGAATGCCACATGATATTCACTTCAACAGGAATTGATGGCTCCCGGAGTCAACTCTGTAATGTTGTTGGACCTCAGACTCTGGTCTTCACTGGCCTCTTTAATCTGCTTTTGGTACTTCTGAAGTTCAGGCACCAGGAGCCCACTGAAGGGTTCAAGACACCCCATTGCATTAGCAATGGCATCTTCATCATCATGAGTAGCATGGACCTGCTTCTCATTCAAACAACTATGATTGGGGATGTATTTGATCCCGTAACCATTGGACATCAGCCACCATGACTTCAGGTTCATCCACATTAAGCTTGGTGAAGCCTCATTTCTTTGAGATATAGATTAAACTTGATCCTGCATAGGGCCTCAGTCACTTGTTCTGAAGTTTGGTGTGGGTGGACATGGTGACTTGACCAATGTAAACTCAGGCCACCATCCCCTGGGGCTTCCTGAAAGTACTTGTCTGAAACCTACGTTGGGAATACCATGAGATCACAGACATGAATATCCACTGAAAAGGGTTGTTTCCAAGGTCCCTTAGGGTATTCCATGCAAGCATAAGGTGGCCAGCAGTATAAAAAAGGCTGCTTATTACAGCCATTGTAAGTCAGCTTATTTTAATGAAGGGACCATGTGTTTTGGGTTGAGTTCATTTACACAGACATTAATCCTACAGTATGGCTATGGCACACCAGAACTCTGTCTTATGCTCTCTCTCCTTTACTTTTCTAGTCCCAGCAGCTGTCACCAATCTGAGGATCACAGAAAATTCCACTAGACATCTATCCTTCAGCTGGACTGCTTCAGAGGGGGAACTCAACTGGTACAACATCTTTCTGTACAACCCAGATCGAACTCTTCAGGAAAGAGCACAAGTTGACCCACTAGTCCAGAGCTTCTCTTTCCAGAACTTGCTACAAGGCCGAATGTACAAAATGGTGATTGTAACTCACAGTGGGGAGCTGTCTAATGAGTCATTCATATTTGGCAGAACAGGTAATACTCACACCCAGCAGTGCTGAATACCAAGGAAATTGTTTTCACTGGCTCTTCCCTGATTTGGTCTCAGTTTCCTGTTCTATCCAGGAAGTAGGTAGCTTTATAGGAATTTGTGATTTTTCAGCCTTTGTGGGCCTAAATTAGATCTTTGATTATTTATGAATAATTTGTGGCCAGTTTTTGTACTGGTTTCTGTTCTTTGCCTCCACTTATTTGCCTCATAGGATTTGGTGAAAAATGAATCTGGCTCCTCTACTTCCTATCAAACTTTACAAGAAGATTGTAACCCATCATGGTTCTATTCAGTCAATGTTCTTCAGCTTTATACAAGAAATAGATGGAACAGAAGGCAGGACCAAAGAAAGGCAACCACAAATTGGTCAAAGTGACTGCTATGAATTTGAAACATAGTACTAGATAAAAGAAAATGAATAGTTTCAAGAAGAGAGAGATGTCTCTGAGAAATGGAATCTCCTTTTTTTGCGTAATTTCATCTCTTTTCTCCTATTCAACTTTGTATTGTGGTTTGACAGTAGTGTTTGAGTGTTCTTGTGTGCCAAATGTATGGCTCATTCCTGGAATACGACAGTGAACAAGGCACCCAAGACTCCTTGTCCCAGAGAGCTCTACACTAAGGGAGAGAAGAACTAAGACAGTAGATTTTAAACAGATATCACTTTGGAATTCCTTAAATTCTACGAAAGAATTTTAAAATGTGTCATGACAGTGACTTGGAAAAACAAAAACCACTTTAAACAGAGAAGGCATTTCAGCTGAGACATGAAGGTGACCGAGTTATGTGAAGAACATACTCCAAGGGCATCCACGGAAGTTCTTCTGAAGAAGACAAAAAAGATCAGTGATAAGCGTAAAGCATAAATCGAATTACCTAGATATTATCATTTCCAAGGCAACCTGCCCCTGTCCCATTTCCCTTATCTGTTCATTAATGTGTAAAGTTACCAAAAGGGAGCAACAGTTTTCACCGTCTGAAGAATAACAAAGCTTATGTACCCATAAAGCAGGTGGTAGTGTGACTAATTTGTACTTGCAAAGTAGTAGGAGTGGCTATAGAGTCTTTTCTTAAATAAAGACATAGCAACACAGATTTTGATAAAAATTATGAAAAAATTTAGAACCAAAAGGCAAATAAACAGGAAATAGAGATTCAGAGAAAGATGCTGTGGGATGGTGGCTGCCAGCAGGACGGGTCAGCATGAGAGGAGATTGAACCACTTATTAACATTTTCTGAGTCTTTTATAACCTAAGTGGCAAATTACTTTATGCCATCTTTATGAAGATTTTATTTTACCTCTTTGTCAAAGTGTAAGCATATAGAAGTCACCACCTGTTTTGTTTTGTTTTAATTTGTACCACATCACTAGCCAACATGCCCCTTAATATAAGTGACCTGAAATGTGGGTAAAAACTGACCCCACAACACATACTGCTCATCTATATGCCCAGAGTAGCTTATATTCTAACCTGTAGGCCAAAATGCCTTTGGCTCTGCTTTGTTCTCAGTAAGAGCTTTTCTTCTGTTTAAGTCCCAGCCCCGGTGAGTCATCTCAAGGGATCAAATGGAAACATGACAGATAGCCTTTGGTTCACCTGGACTCCAGCCCCTGGGGACCTCGACTTTTATGAACTGATTCTCTACAATCCTAATGGCACTAAGAAGGAAAACTGGAAACACAGGGACCTGAAAGAGTGGCGTTTTCACGGCCTTGTCCCTGGGAGGAAGTACACACTGTGTGTGGTGACTCATAGTGGGGATCTCAGCAACAGGATCACAGGGGAGGGCAGAACAGGTAAGAAACCCAATCACCAGTGACCAAGTGTTGGAGAGAAATAGCTTTATTTTAATTTAAAGACATTTTTCATTATGATTTTAATAATAAAATCAATGATGATGTGCCAAGTACTAATCCTTTCAAAGGCATTATGTACAGATGATAAAAGATACACACTTTAAGAACTAGGCCCTTAGCTTAGCACGGCAACTTACCTGTATGAAGATAGTAGGTCACCAGACATCTTTAAATTTCAGCTTTCATATCTGTAAAGTGGAGATAATGATATATATCATCATTATGTTGCTATGACCTGTGATTCCTAAATGTTTTTATGTCTTGGGCACACGTAGATAATATCTGTATGCCACCCTGGGATCAGTCAATGAGACCATCTAAAACTGAGCATAATTATCTATGAGTCCCCACCCTACCCCCAAAAGCTAATGGAATCAACACTTTCCCACACCTGTAATCCATTCGGGGCACATTCATGTCCTACAGTACCCTGGTAAGGAAGTTCTGATTATGAATACTGAAAGGTATGTAAAACACTTGAGGACAGTGCCTTATACATACAAAATAATATAACTTAAAGCCCCTACTGCCCTTTAACCAAATTGACCTTTCCTACAAAGTACATTAAAAACATGTCTGATGTCATTCAGTGATCTTATTTGTTTTTGTTGAGCACTGATGTGATTATGTGGCTTTTCATTTTTCTCCTACACACAGCCCCAAGTCCTCCCAGTCTTTTGTCATTTGCTGATGTTGCAAATACATCCTTGGCCATTACCTGGAAGGGACCCCCAGATTGGACAGACTACAATGACTTTGAGTTGCAGTGGCTCCCCAGAGATGCACTCACAATCTTCAACCCCTACAGCAACAAAAAATCAGAAGGACGCATTGTGTATGGTCTTCGTCCAGGGAGATCCTATCAATTCAACGTCAAGACTGTCAGTGGTGATACCTGGAAAACCTACAGCAAACCAATTTCTGGATCTGTGAGAACAAGTATGACATGTTTTTCTACTCTTCATTTTTAAATGGAGTGAGAGGAAATGAGGCTTGATTTGAATCCACATTTTATTTCAGATTCATTGGATTTGAATTCAGACAGATGAGAATATATATTTGTTCATTCATTAAGAATGAACTGGACAATGAAGAAGTAATTCTGCTCACATGGAGCTTTGGTTGAGGGTATTATTATTATTAAAAAGACAATTACACTTTGGATGTGATGAGGGAAATAAATGTACTATAGAAAATCATGTTGGGGACAACTAATTCAGTACAAGGGAACTTCCTAGAAGAAGAAACATCCAAACTAAAACCTAAAGAGAGCAGAATTAACCTAGTGGAACCAGGGAATAGAAAAGGAGAATATTCCAAGTAGAGAGAATAAAATATTGCAAGACCAAGGGACAAAAGAAAGTTTAGCTGGCCAGAGCATGAAGATGAGGATGAAGAGAATGAGATTGTAAAATGTCTTGTATACTGGTGTCAACTTCAACTTCATTAACAGAGATTATGCTTAAGCATATTAGAAATTCACTCTGGGTGCACTGTAGAGAATAGATTAAAAGGGGTAAAACTAAAAACAGAGAAACCAGTTATTATCCAGTAAACGTAGCTTTCAAGATCAGCTCAGATAGTTATTGGTTGTCAGTAAAATACATGGTTGAAAATTGGAAATTTAAGCAAGAAATTGTTTCATGTATTCAATAAACAGTGAAACTGTGACAGGTAAAACTTGTGTTCCACGTTGTATCCAAAGAACAGTTTGGGATCAGATAGTTGTTTAAGAAAACCTGAGCATTTTAGTTTATAACAAGCTCAGGCTGAGTTTTCAGTGGCTTACTATGATCAGGGTCTTTTCCGTCTGTCAAGCAGAACACCATCAAAGTTTGTGGGTATTCTGTCTTGGCTTGGGGGGTGGTATTTTGTTTTATATTTTGCAGTGCTGGGGATTAAACTGAGGGCCTTGAGCATCCTAGGCAAGCACTCTGCTACTGGCTCCAACTCTCTGCCCTGTTTTTTCCAGCTTTTGTTTTCTTTGCTGCAATGCATCAAAATTCTTAATAATTTTTGAACAAGAGACATCACATTTACATTTGGCACTGGGCCATGAAAATTACGTAGCCTTTCATATCTACAAGGCTTATAAGTGAATATATAATTTTAATTTGGGGGAGGGGAAGATTAAATTAAGGGGAAATGATAAAATTTGTACCAGGGACCATAAAAACTCCACAAGGAAATTGAAAGGCTTTTTTTTCTGTTCTTTGTCCTTAAGGTTCATCATCCCTATCTTTTGCCTTTCTGTGTTTATCATACCCACGACATGCAACATTTTTGTGCGCTTTCTAAATGAGTTGATTTCATTGATTATTGCTATCTGGGAACTGTTACTGTATGTTGTGCTATGGCCAAAAGAACAGTGAGAAGGATTTTAAATTTCTTTATCAAAGCTTTTGACCCCTGAAATGAAGTTGGATGACCTAGACCAGTGATGGCAAACCTTTTATAGAGCTTTTAATGACAAAACAGCCCACTGCATCACATGTGCCATAGGTTCACCACTACTGGTCTAGCCCTAGGTTTTCAAGTTCTATTCCAGAGCCTGAGGGTTTCTTAGAAGTTCCTGGAGAAAGAGGATATGCAACAAGAGTTCTTGGCTCCACTCTGGCATGGCACCTTTGATTCCCAATTCACACTTAAAATACAGGACCAGAGCCCCCTCTGATTTTACATGTTGGGGATCCGAGCACTTTTCTTTTTTAAATAGCTCAGTTGCTACAACTGAAATTCAAAAACTATTTATCTAAACTGTATAGTTTACCTTCATAGCAAGTAATTAGAGATGGTTGACGTAAAGTGGGCTGGGGAGGCTTAGGAGTTTGGTTATTAACCTCCATGGCCTCATAAGGGCTTCTCTTTCAGACTGAATCTTTTGCTGTGTCATTCACAACCACAAACAAGATTAGCTGCCATTTATTGAGTTTCTATTGTGTGTTAGCTACTATGTCCAACAGAAGAAAACTGAATGGTGATAAACATAGCAGGATGGAATAGTATGACATATGTGAGGAGTCACAGAAATGTCTGTGTCTGCAGCATAGCATGTGAGCAGGGAAGGGCAGGCGAGCAATGGAGAAGGGAGACAGAAATCAGGGCTTGGAGGAGAACAAGTCAGTAATGCCAGTTTATAATTCCATCACTGTAAGAGCTCACATCTATTGAGTAGTTAGTGTGTCTGCCACTGTTCTAGGTGGCTGTGCATGTTTCAATGATTGAATCATTACAATAATCATATAATGAAGATACTTTTAACATCCTCACTTGACAGATGAGACATAGAGATGTAATTTGCTCAAGAGTGCACAACTAGTATATAGAAACTGTAATCAACCTGGCTGAGCTGCACTTTTAGCCCTGAGCTAGTCTGCCTCACTTTCTATCTGACCTCTGTCACTTGATTTCATGTGCATTTGTATTTCTAACATGTTGTCACTTGATGATTCTCTAAAGGGACAACATTTTAACTTTTGATGTTTTTTCAAATCAGGGCCTGGCAGCCAGAAATTCCCTTGAAGATCTATGAGCATTTTCTCCTCAAAAAACAATCTAAGAAAAATGTGAGAACTACTTCTTTAAATCTCAGAGTTAGTTGAACCTAAGGGAGCTGGAAAGCACGTGTCAGAATGCTTAATTGTTCTTCCCTTCTGCTTTAGAGCCTGACAAGATACAAAATCTTCACTGCCGCCCTCAGAACTCAACAGCCATTGCCTGTTCTTGGATTCCTCCTGATTCAGACTTCGATGGGTATAGCATTGAATGTCGCAAAATGGATACCCAAGAAATTGAGTTTTCCAAAAAGCTGGAGAAAGAAAAATCTCTGCTCAACATCATGATGCTGGTACCCCATAAGAGATACCTGGTGTCCATCAAGGTGCAGTCAGCCGGTGTGACCAGCGAGGTGGTTGAAGACAGCACCATCACAATGATAGATCGTAAGTGTCTCTGCAGGTTTTCTTGGGTCCCTGCCACATGGGGTTAGGGCTCTGCCCTTCTCTAGCCCATCCATTTGTGTTCATTTGTGTACAATTCACTTGTACATAAGCTTGTATCATTGTCACTTGAAGAAAAGGACCCAAAAGGATCCAGAAAATGGAAACATTTTTATGGGTAAAGTGTGCTGAAAATAAACAAGTTAAATGATTTTAAAGTACCTGAATGAGTTAGTATTTAAATACATCACTTTACCTGTTATAGTTAGAGCTATAATGGAGCTTTTAAGCAATTTGATGCTACAACTTCAGGAAATCCTGCTGGGGAGCTGCTTCTTTCATTATGTCTAATGTGCCACCGGGAAATCACGTCCTCTACTGCTTCCTTTCAAGGGAGGAGAGAATTTCTTGATCACAAGCTTTAGGCACACACCCTTTCTCTCTGTTACACACACACACACACACACACACACACACACGCACATGGAGTCTGGTGTCTGGTGTAACTGACTGGAGGCCTTTGTTCCACTTCTTGCTTAGGAGGTAAAAGCAGCACTGTGACACCGTTGGTTCCTTTCCCACTTCTTTTCCAGGCCCGCCTCCTCCACCTCCGCATATTCGTGTGAATGAAAAGGATGCACTAATTAGCAAATCTTCCATCAACTTTACTGTCAACTGCAGCTGGTTCAGTGACACCAACGGAGCTGTGAAATACTTCACAGTGGTGGTGAGAGAGGCTGATGGTAAGTTTGGAGGAGTTAATGAAGTCTGGTAAGACAAAGAGTTGACTTCTCAGAGGTTGTATGGGGGTTACTTCCGTGACAAGTTCTTAAGAATACTAAACTTAATCTTTGTATCATTTAGCTCTGTCTCTGTTGGATACAAGAAAACGTAGCAAAAGACTGTTCCAAGGCTCTTTTAGCAATCAAGTCTATTATCCTTGAGGTTTAATTAATAAATGGGAGAAGAGGAAAAAAGAATAGCAACTATAATAATAATAACAATAACCAGTCTTTCTTGAATTCTGACTATTTGATAGGCATTGTTAGAAATACTCTGCATGTATTGACCAGTAAAATCCTTTTCACTAATCATCAGTCTTACACGCCTGCCCCAAGACTTACGTGTGCCAGGAAAGCACTACCACTAAGCTACAAGCCCACCCCATTACTTATAAATGGAATTCACTGTTCTTTCATTCTACCATTAAACAATAATTCTCTTCAACCCTCTCTGTCTCTAATATGGTTTTTTTTCTTTTCCTTTTTCTTTTCTTTTTTTTTTTTTTTGGTACCAGGGATCAAACTCAGGACCTTGCACTTGCCAGATAGGTGTGGCACCACTGAGCTACATTTCTGGCTCTGGCTCAAATATCTTGATTGACCATACACCCCCAATTCACCCACCTACTCACAAAAATGTCCAAAAGTTTGAAAGAGGGAAAACTTCATGAAGAACATTTCTACTTTCTCAAATAAATTTTGAATAGTATATTTTATTCTCTAGTTTCCTAAATTACTCAGTGGCTACCTAACTCCTACAGGTTAGACAAATACTACATAATAGTTTTGCAACATTCTATACAAACATAGGGTGTGATCTTTAGAGCTTATTATTATCTATATTATATCTATAGAGCATTTGTCAAATGACTGTAAGAATGTTGTATTTGAGCTACAAATCTCTGTATGCATTTGGCACTGAGGTCATATATGTTAATTCTCCAAAAGAGATGCTTGTTCCTGCAATGACATCAATATATTTTAACTTCTTTATATTTTTAAAAATTATTTAAGTTTCCACACATGAGTTTCTTAAGCATCCCTGACAATTCTGACTGATTTGTGGATAAAGTAGAAATATTAAACCTAACAAACAGTTGGAACAATTTCCAGGCTAAGCTATATTTTATTCTCATTCTGAGTGTCTAACAGTCCATATGCTTTACATCTTATTTATTTGTGCCTAATCTGATTATGCATAGTTAAATAATTTCAAGGTACATCTCATATTTCCTTATACCTCATAATTAAAAATAAATTTGTGAACTATAGAAAAACTACTTTTAGTGATTCATGAAATAATGTTTTACTACACAAATATAAGGCAGTGACCAAAAGGAAGTCACACCCCTGAAAGCAGCAAATGGGTCTGCATTGTGTCCACAGAGGTGGGCTATAATCCCCTGGTGAGCATCTCCTATAAATGTCATGTATAGAATGCACACTTATCCTAAGGCAACTTTTCTTTTCAACTACTACCAACAAAATAATATTTCTATTTCCAGAAATGCAAATGTTTTGACAAAAGAACCAACCAACCCAATGTAGGAAGTCATCTATCATCTGGGTCTTATATTTGCTTGTCAGAAGGGAGCTCTGCTGGCTAGAGGCTATAGAAGAGGGGATGTGTGAGAGGAGAAATATTATGAAGACCTTGGTTCTTGAAGTCAATCAGTTCCTTCTCCCTTACACACCAACCTGCATCCTCAACATAGCATAAGTAAAAGACCAATAAACTAGAAAAATAGCAATATTTTTAAGATCCACTCATGGTGAGCAATATTTATTAAGCAAGCATCCATGATGATGTGATGAACCCTACAGTACCACTCCTTGAAGTTCCTTATAAATGGTATCTGATCTCCATCATATTTATCTTTCTAATTATGCTTTCCCCCAACCAATATAAAAACTAGTTCATAGGGCCGGGGATTTAGCTCAGTGGTTTCGCCACCTCCTGTACAAGTGCAAGGACCCGAGTTTGATCCCCAGTACCAAAAAAAATTAGTTCTTAGTGCCAAAACACACAACAGTGGGTAGACAAGGGAAGAGGAGTTCTGGGAACTGCTCAGAGTGAGCCAGGATTAAATTGTACTCAAGATAACAAAGAGCCACACACAGAGCAATTATCAGACTGGGCAGGGCATGTGAATCATGCATTGTGGAACAACTGCTATGACCTGGGACATGATTTCTCTTATCTCTTCCCGACTTCCCAGGTCATAGGGATTTCCTTATTAGCTCAACTACAGTGGCTATTGGCTAGGTTGAGAGTTTGTTGGATGAGTTGACTTATTGAGAGGGTTATGCAGCTTGCTGGTGCTTAGATACATTATCATTTGATACAGTGAGATATCCTCATTTTATTTCTTAAAAAATTAATTACATATATATATGTGTGTATGTGTGTATAATATTTATTTTAGAAAAAATGAATTAAAATTAATTTCATCAGGAGAATTTCACAGCGTCCTTTTTAGACCATAGAATCTGTATTCTGGGATGGCCAGAAATAGTGGCTAGGGAGGCAGCCTCAGAACCCTAGTTAAATGTCACTGAAATCACTCAATATACAAGAAAAGCTGGCCTTAACTTTGGGTTTTCTCCTCAGGCAGTGATGAGCTGAAGCCAGAACAACAGCACCCTCTCCCTTCCTACCTGGAATATAGGCACAATGCCTCCATTCGAGTGTATCAGACCAATTATTTTGCCAGCAAATGTGTCGAAAGTCCGGACAGCAATTCCAAGAGTTTTAACATTAAGCTTGGAGCAGAGATGGACAGCCTAGGTGGAAAATGTGATCCCAACCAGCAAAAATTCTGTGACGGACCACTGAAGCCACATACTGCCTACAGGTTAGATATATTATCATTATTTTATTACAAGAGATGCCCTTTATTACTAGGTGCTCAGTTGTCTGAATATTTGCTGCCTATGAGCTCCTGTAAACTAACAGCCTATGTTACAAGAGTACTATATATCTTCCAGGGTAATTTATAAAAGTCAGGTTCCCACCTCCATTCACGGGCAATGTTTAAAGAGGTCTTTCAGCGTTGTACAAAACCCTTATGTGAAGAATGAAAGCTTTTAATAGATTATTTTTTCTCCCACAACTTCTTTAATGTGAGTCAAATAGTTTATAATGTTAACAATTGTGAAAATACCCAAAAAGACTGAGTTTAGAGAAACCCAAACAATATGAGGGTATGGCCTCCACTTTAATGAGGGGTAGGATTATACTTATTTTCCTCCTAAGGTGTGCAAAGATGAAAGTGTTCTGTGATCCAGACAAAACCCTTAAGAAGACAGGGCCTCTGAATGAATGGGGGCACATTTCCCTCCCCGTGAGATGGCAGACAAAAGAAGGAGCTGTTTGGCTTTGGTCCCAGGAAGCACCACTGCAGCCAACAGACCCTCCTGGTCCTAGAAATCAGTGATCTCTTTTCTGCACTGTGTTCCTAGAAAGCAAGTAGAAGCAAAAGTACATATCATCCCAAGCAGAGTTCTCAAGAGAAAGGCAACCGAGGCTATTGTCTGGGATACAGGCATCTAAGATTATTACTTCTGCAAAGGATATATATGCCTTCTCTCTTGGGTGTTGGCAGAGCTAATATGGCAGCCAGTGTCCATTCTGGTTGGTCAATGCCAAGGTCATATTGACTCAGTGGAAAAAACACTTCTGCCAGTTCCAAGAGGAGACCCTGACATAACACCACATTTAAGAGAATTCTTAGGGCCGGGGATTTAGCTCAGTGGTTCTGGTGCCTGCCTCACAAGTGCAAGGTCCTGAGTTTTATCCCCGGTACCAAAAAAAAAGAGAGAGAGAGAATTCTTAGCCCCTCCTTTACATCAAGAAAGGCAGCCTATTTCCCTAAACAAAAGATTCACTTTCAGCAAGAACTCTGCCTGCCTGCCTCTCCCCAGGACTCACCACAATCTTGCTGTTACCTCCCAGGCAAGGTCAGCACCTCCAGAGTAAACACACATATAAACTTGTTAGTGATATTTAATTCAAGAAGAGAAAGTAAGAGCCTATTTGAAGGAGATAAGGTCTCAAAGAAAGAGGGAAATGCAAGAGAGATCAGAAAACAAGTCCTTCAGATCATAAAACTGGGAGTCTTCCATTCCTATAAGAATCAAGAGGAGCCTCCCATCCTTGGTTACTTGAGATCACGAAATCTGAGTGAAAGTCCACCAAGAACCATTTTCTCTTTTAGAGGTGGAAAATTGAGGCCTTCTTGCTCATTTACATGTAGAGAGTGGAGAGACGACACTAGTTCACCTTTCTTAGAAGGGCACATTTTAACTAAAGAAAATACTTCATAGGTTCTTTTTGGCATACTTGTATTGCCAGCATTACGACTCTTGCACTTTGGTGCCATTGTTAAATAAAATAAGGGTCACTTGAACACAAGCACTGTGATCCCACAACAGCCACTCTCATAACAAGATGACTATTAAGTGACTAAAAGGTGAGTAAACATACATGGCAGGGAAATACTGGACAAAGGGGTGATTTATATCTTCAGTGGGATTGAATGTGACAGTGTGAGGTTTCATCATGCTACTCAGAGCAGCACAAAATTTAAAACTGATGAAGTGTTTATTTGTGCAATTTTCCATTTAATATTTTTAGAATGATGTTGACTGTGGGTAACTGAAATAGCAGAAAATGACACTGTGAATAAGGGAGGGAGAAACTGTACTACATTTCACAGAGAAAGCAAGTAAGAAACTATGTACAATTTGTTTCTGGATCAGATCCTGCCAATCCCCCTCCACACATCCTTTCCTGTCCACAGTAACTGCTGAGGTCTTTGGAAATGCCCCAGCATTTGAGTTCTAGCTTTGTTACTTTCTAGCTATGTAGCTTTGTAAGCAGCATTTCAGCTCTCTAATCTTTGCTTTCATCTTCAAATCATCACAGGGTTGTCCTGAGGGGTAAAGTATAAGATAGATTGAGTTTTCTTGTGTCCCTTGTGGATTAAGTGCTTCTTGTGATTTGTATTCACTTACAATAGCTCATCTACCATTTGTGCCAGTACTCCCTTCCCTCTTGCCACTTCTCACTCCTCCAGATTTCCTCACTGCCACATGGCTCTCTTGTACCCCTAGCCCTTTCCATCTTCTTTTCACTATCTTTGGGACCCTTCCCACTCCTCTGGCTGGCTCGACTTCTGCTTTTACCTGTGCTTTTTAACCCTTTATCAAATTATCTGCCTCGTTCACTAGACTGAGAGAAATTATAGTGTAATAGGAGCCACAGAGATGTCATGGAATAGAGAAAAATACATCAAGTACTTAGCACAAAAGAGGTGCTCATGAAATATCAATGAATAAATAAAGGAGTGAGACAACTCTCTGAGAAAGTTACACATTCTTTTCATAACCAATTCATGATATACATACTAGTTTTCTAGAATGCAGCTTTCCTATATTTCTAAAATATATGTTTGGTTCTACCTGTTAAGAGCCTGCCAGGCAGATAATACTTGTTAAGGGAAGGCATAAGCTTTCAAATCAAAACATGTGAGAGAGCCATATACTAAGACACCTCTTGTGTAGTGGCTGCTGAACATGCTTCAATGCAGCTAGAATAATTCTGCCTGTCTCAAGTTGATAATCACCAGGGTGACCCCAGACACTGCCAGGTATCTTTTTTTTTTAAGGGAATAAGTAAATAAATGAGAAATAACACAAAAAATGAAACATTGGGATTAAAAAAGGTAAATACTAGGTTTAGGTGATATACAACTTTATTTTGTCAATGAAGTGTGTTCCCATTCATTTTTGGGTTCCTATTATCCGTATGTATCATTAGCCTTGTTCCATATGGAAAAGGAAATAGAAGATTATCATGGTGAGTGGCAATTTGGAGGTATGAAAATGCTGATTTGGTTTTGCTTTTATTCTAAATAGAATAACAAGGCAGCCACAGTAAAGTGGTCAGCTTCCTTGACCTCATTTTCCTCAAATGAAGAGAAACTGAACCATATGATCTCTAACTTACTGCTGTAAAATTCTGACTCTGACAGATTTAAAGTTGAAATAATTATTATCACATGCCAACTCCTGAACTTCTCATTTAATACACAATGACTTCCTGTTGTCCTTTGAAGACATTTCCCAATCATTTCCAGGATCTTTAGGAATGCATATTATAGATGTGGTTGATCAACATAATCAATATCTGGAACCAATGATGTTCATTTTCAAAGATTACAATTGGACCTGGGTGTGTGTTAGAACAAAGGGGTGAAGGGTCAGAAGTATTTGTCCTGGCTCAGTACTGCTCTAGCATTATCACAGCACACGCCCAGATACTTTTGAATTACATAGTTTTTTTTTTTAATAAGGAAAAGGAAGTCTAACATTTGTGTTCATAGAATTAAATTAACACAAGTAGAAATTGTCTTACATAAGCCAAGCTTAATGCTCTATTGGTAAACCTATAGTCGAATCTTTTTTGGTACTGGGGATTGAACTCGGGTCCTTGTGCTTGTGGGCCAGGCGGCAGCATTACTGAGCTAAATCCCCGGCCCAAAGAACCTTGAAGATAGAAGGAATTCAAGAAGTTACCTGAAACAGTTTGTAACTTAGGGTAGGGATGCCCTCTTACAACTTAGCTGAGAGCTCCCCCTGATCAAATCCACCTGATGACTGGGAGCTCACTACCTAAGAAGCAGCCCAGGCTTCAGATGTTAGAGAACAGTTATATGTTCCTAAACTTCTCCTTGCCTATGACTTCCACCTAGTTCTACCTTCAAGAGGAAAAATAATGACATCTCTTTCCTCTTCTATATTGCAACTTCCCTTAAATCTGAGGTCATCTGTCATGTTCTTCTAAGTCTTCTGTCATCATCCTAATCACTCACCTCAGATGATTTCTAATTCTCCCTAAAATTTACCAGCAGAGATTGAGCTCAGTCCTCCAGACTGGCCTGATTCATGCCAAGAACATAAGATACATGTGTTATGATAGGATCCGAGGCTTTTCATTCACACAGAGGTTATTGGTGTAGCAGGGCCGGGGATTTAGCCCAGTGGTTCCGCTGTCTGCCTCAAAAGTGCAAGGTCCCGAGTTTGATCCCCAATTCCGAAAAAACAAAAAAAAAAACCAAATCTGGTGTAGTACCTGTATCTCACTTGCTTATTGAATTTAGGACCAGCTGATCATCAGGCACTGTCTGACAGGGACAGATGGACAGATACTTCAGCAGCTCTCCTGTCTGCTTGTAATCCTTCCCCTATCTAGCTCCAGCTTTCATCATTCTTGCAACTGAAGATCCCTCTACCTGGAATGTGAGCCTGGTCCCCCCCTCTCTTTCCTCATATTTTTATCCATATGTCTTCTTATCAAACAGACCTTCACTGACCACGCTGAATAAAGCAGTTTCACATAGTTGGTCTTCATTGCTTTCTAGCTTCTTTATGTTGCTCTTTTCTTTTTCATAAAAAAAGACATCACCATCTGACATATATTTGTGGATTTTTTATCTAACTTCCTCAATGGGAATGTGATCTCTGGAATGAAGGGACTTTATTTGGTTCCTAGCAGTATCTCCAGCTCCCAAAATTGGGACTGGCACACAGCAGGAGTTCAATAAATATTTGATGAATAAATCAATGAAAGAATGCATGGACATAGATCTATCTGATTGCATAATTTTTATCCCACCCTGTATACAAAGTTACCAGGTACCGGGCTGGGGATTTAGCTCAGTGGTTCTGGCGCCTGCCTTGCAAGCTCAAGGTCCCGAGTTTGATCCCCGGTACCAAAAAAATAAAACAAAGTTACCAGGAACCCATACCACTTGTCCTTGTACACATTTTTACTGTGCTCAGTCACTAATTGCACTTACGTAAATCTATTTTTTTTTTTCTCAGAATCAGCATTCGGGCATTTACTCAGTTATTTGATGAGGACCTGAAAGAGTTCACAAAGCCCCTCTATTCAGACACATTTTTCTCCTTGCCTATCACCACAGAGTCAGGTAAGGCTAACCTTTCAAGCCTCCCACATGCCTCGTGAAAGAACCTCTAGGGAGAGATCCAGTGACTTGGCCAGTGATAGGGGAAACATTTATTTTCATTTGGAACTTAATCTTTATGTGATTGTGGATTGATGTGGACTAGAGAAATTGCCCTATTTTTGCAGGAAAATGGACTATAAGGTGATTAATCTAGAAAATAAGATGAAGTACAAAATTTTTTCTATTAAAAATGAATTTTTATTCAGTCTCCAGCACCTTAAAACAAAACAACAGAAATAAAAACAAAAATTGAAACTTAAAAATAAAACAATGACTGAAAGACATTAAAACCAAGTGCTTGCAGAGTCAAAATGATGCAAAAGCTTTCAGTTAGAAGTTGGAATTATATACGCATATACAGTTGGCCACCTGTTTCCACAGGTTCAACACTGTGTATCAAAAACAGTAGAGAGAAAAAAATCTGTCTGTACTAAATATGTAGAGTTTTTCATGACATTATTCTCTAAATAGTATAATAGCTATTGACATAGGATTTATGTGTTTAAGTATTATATGTAACCTAGAAATGTCTTAAAGCATATAAGAGGTTATATGCAAATATTATGGTTATATGCAAATATTATGCCATTTTATACAAGGGATTTGACCATCCATGGATTTTGGGGTAGGGGGCATCCTCGAATCAATGCCCCTCAGATACTGAGGGACGACTGTACACAGCAAAAAAGACTACCAAAAATCCCCCACAGTACTGATGTTGAATATCTCTAAGTAGTGGAGTTATAGGCAATTTTCCTTCTTTTGCTTAATGTGTTTGCTTTCCCACTATTTAAAAATGCAAACTTAGAGGGCTGTGAGTGTAGTTCAGTGGTACAGCACTTGCTTGGCATGCATCAGGGCCTGAGCTCAATCCCAGTATACAAACCAATAATAATATTTTTAAAATTAAAATATTACTTTAAAAGGCTTTACATAAATTTATGCAAGAAACTTTTCTAGTGTGTTAGAGGGGAAGTCTGAGTAATAATAGTAGCTAATATTTTCTGGTCACCTTCTCTGTGGAGCTACAGTTGTAAGCATTGTACGTACAATAAATTATTAAGTTATCACTGCAACCTTTGGAGGTAGATGCTATTATCATTTAAAAATGAGGACCTGAGGCACCAAGAGGTCATGTAACTTGCCAAGATTGTATAGCCACTTTCTCCCTGGGCATACAGTCTCTGCCTGCATTGCACTGTTTGGATATGTCCATCATGCCAAGAATAGCACCGCTTTCATCACCTTGTTTCTTGACACTACTGCCCATCGCAACTTTCCCTCAGCCAGGATGCTATGCCGAGTCCTTTGGTCTGGAGGAGTTCTTTAGAGCTGAAACAGTCTCTCTTGCTGCATGACAACACATGGCTGAGCCTCACAAAGATCCCTATCTACTTATGCCAAATACAGGGCTAATCTCCCACTTCTCAGGCCAAAGAAGGATCAGAGCCCAGTTAAGAGGATTTAGATGTATTTGCCTATAATTTAATGTTAAGTAGGGACTCTGTAAACATAATTATTTTATATCTGAAATATTGTTATACAATAAAAATCATATTTAGTTCCGTAAAGGGATACCTTAAAGATACATTCAAACAGAATACTAAACACATTAAAACAAAAATGACTGTGTTGATTTTTTGAGTATGGAAAAGCAACATGCAATAAATAAATCCAAGTTCTTAAAACAAAAAGCTTCAAAAATGGGCTCCATCATAGATGTAATGTGAGAGGTAAAATGTAACATTTTTAAAAGAAAACACAGGAGTAAATCTTCAGGATCTGAGATTACAAAATGGTTTCTTTTTATTGATATAATAAAATGCATGATTATTTTCAGTTGCAATCTAGAAATCACTAAACAAAGAAATACAGCAATATTTACCAGAGTTCATGGTAGTAGACAATACACTATTGAGTATCACACACCCTTACAAAACACCTGTTGTATAACCAAACTTGTGGTTTAAATATTATGTCTTAATATTAGTCACACACAGACACATAGCTACTCATGTCCTTGAACCTATGCACCTGAGATGTGTGACAGTATTAAAGAATAGCTTTAGTTTCTTAAGTAAAAAGCCAAAAGAACAAGCAACAAAATAAAAAAGATAAATTGGAGTTAATTGAGAATAAAGGCTATTGTATTTCCAAAGGATGTCATCAAGTAAATGAAGAGACAACTCACAGAATGGAAGAAAGTATTTGCAAATTGTTTACAGTATTTGGTAATGGTTGTGTACCCAGAATGTAAAAATAATTCTTACCTTACAAGTCAATAATAAAAAGACACATGACACAATTTAATATTTTGCAAAAGATCTAAATAGACATTTCTCTGAAGAGGTGCAAATGACAAATAAGGATATAAAAAGATGTCCAACATCATTAGTCATTAGGAAAATGCAAATCAAAACCACAGTAACACCAACCCTGAGTAGCTGAGCCTTTCAGGCCACCATACCACCTCCCCCAGTGCCGAGGAGCAGAGCCCACCCTAGCAATGAGGACGTGGGCCCAGCAGGTGCCAACAGCACCTCCCATGTATTGAAATGAGAAGATATGTAAACAAGTCTTAAAACCAGATTTCCAGATCACCTAAAGCAACCCTAAAGGGAAACAAGAGGGACCAATCTGATACTCAACTACTTGGACTCCCTGAACCTGCAAAAAATGAAATCAGAAATAATTTCTCACATAACAGCAGAGACTGTGCCCATAGTAAAACACATGATTAATAAATCTAGAGAGGACACAGATAAAAAAATTAAGGAGCCAAGGAACATGATGGAAGCCCAACATAGGAAACAAATGAAATGCATAAAACAGATGCAAACAGATTTCCAGGAGATTAAAAACTCCATTGAAAGTTTACACAGCAGAATGAGCCAATGTGAGGACAGAATTTCAGATATAGAAGATAAGATTGCAAATAGTGACCAGGAAAAGAAAAATTGCTTTAAAATAGTAAGGGAGCAGAAGAAATCAATCCAGCAGCTGCTATATGATGCAAAGAAAAATAACATAAGACTGATTGGAGTCAATGAAGAAACAAGAGAGAGTGCAGATGACATAAAAAAACTGTTCACAGAAGTGATGGCAGAAAACTTCCCAAGCAGGGGAAAAGAATTTGACACACAGATAAGTAAGGCATATAGGACTCCAACTAGCCTTTATCAAAAAAATCTACACATAGGCATATAATAGTTAAGATTCCAGAAACCCAACAGAAGAACAAAATTCTACAAGCAGTTAGAGAAAAGAAACAAATCAAATACAAAGAAAAGCCCATCAGAATCACAGCAGACTTCTCAACACAAACCCTCAAGGCAAAAAGAGCTTGGAGTGACGTATTTCAAACCCTGAACGAAAATGGCTTCCAAACCAGATTAATTTACCTTGCAAAACTATCTTTCAAAATTAATGGGGAAATGAGATACTTTCACCACAAAGACCACCTTAGGAACTTCATAAATACCAAACCAGCACTCCAAAATATGTCAGACAATATCCTAGGAAAAGACAATGAGGATCATAACACCAGGAAGCCCAGCAGAATGAATCCATCAGGCAAGACAAGAAACTAAATGCAAAGGGGGAGAATCCAACAAAAAGAAAGTCATGACAAGGATAAGTCAATGCATATCAGTTATAACCATCAATGTTAATCGTCTCAATTCACCAATCAAAAGAAATAGACTGGCAGAATGGGTATAGAAGCAAAATCTAACAATATGCTGCATACAAGAAACATGCCTTATTCAAAAAGAAACTCATAGACTGAAAGTTAAAGTGTGGAAAACAATACTCCATGAACACAAAAAAGAGCAAGAGAAGCTATCCTGTTCGCAGAATAAGTGGATTTCAAACCAACACTGATTAAGAGAGACGAAGGACACTTCATCCTTGTGAAGGGAACAATCCAACAGGAAAAGATGACAATCATAAATATCTATGCACCAAACACTAGTGCACCCAACTATATAAAACAAATACTAGTGGACATGAAAAATCAAAAAAGCACTAATATAATAGTAGTGGGAGACCTCAATACTCCATGGCTGCAAATAGATAGATCAACTAGGCAAAAAATAAATAATGAAATACTAGAACTCAATCAAACTCTTGAACAAATGAACTTAACAGATGTTTACAGAGTGTTCCACCCCACAAAATTAGAATACACATTCTTTTCAGCTGCAAAGGGGTCGTTCAACAATATAGACCACTTACTCGGTCATAGAACATGCTTAAGTAAGTGCAAAGGAACTGAAGTTATCCCCTGTATATTATCAGATCACAGTGGGATGAAATTAGGGATCAATAACAAAAGAAACCACCAAAATTTCAGAAACACATGGAAAATGAACAACACACTTCTGAATAGCCAATGGGTCACAGAGGAAATTAAAGAAGAAATCATACAGTTCCTTCAATTAAATGACAACGACAGTACAACATATTGGATTCTATAGGACACAATGCAAGCAGTCTTATGAGGGAAATTCATAGCAGTGAATACTCTTATTAGGAAAACAGAACAAGCCCAATTAAACAACTTGATGCTGAAACTCAAGCTTCTAGAAAAAAAAGAGCAGGACAAACCCAAAGCTCATGCAAGGGAGGAAATTATAAAGATCAGAGCAGAAATCAATGCAATGGAGACTAAGAGAACAATACAAAAAAAATCAATGAAGCCGAGAGTTGGTTCCTCGAAAGAATAAACAAAACTGACAAAGCCTCAGCCAACCTCATCAGAAAAAGGAAAGAAAATGCCCAAATGCATACAATTAGGAATGAAAAGGATGAAATTACAATGGACCCAGCGGAAATCCAGAGGATCATCAATACCTACTTCGAGAAGCTATATGCCAATAAGATGGAAAACACGGAAGAAATGGACAGATTCCTAGAAATGTATGTATTACCAAAGTTGAACGAAGAAGACCTAAAAATTCAAAACAACCCAATATTAATTAGTGAAATTGAAAATGTAATTAAAAACTTACCAACTAAGAAAAGCCCAGGTCCTGATGGCTTCACTGCTGAATTCTGCAGGACATTTAGAGAGGAACTACTGCCACTACTCTTTAAACTCTTCAGTAAAATTGAAAGGGAAGCAATACTCCCAAGTTCATTCCTGGAAGCAAACACCACCTTGATCCCCAAAGCAGAGAAAGACCCAACCGAAAAAGAGAACTATAGGCCAATCTCACTAATGAACATGGATGCAAAAATCCTGAATAAGATACTGGCAAATAGAATGCAGAAGTTCATCAAGAAGACCATACACCCTGACCAAGGGGGATTCATCCCAGGGATGCAGGGATGGTTCAACATAAGCAAATCAAGAAATGTAATACACTATATCAATAGAGCCAAGGACAAAAACCATATCATCATCTCAATAGATGCAGAAAAAGTATTTGACAAAATTCAATATGCATTTATGATAAAATCCCTACAAAAAATTGGAATAGATGGTCTCTACCTCAAACTGATAAAAGCCATCTATGAAAAACCAACAACCAGAGCCAGGGATTTAGCTCAGTGGTTCTGCCGCCTGCCTTGCAAGCGGGAAGTCCTGAGTTCGATCCCCAGTACCAAAACAAAAGCAAAAACAAAAAACCAACAACCAATATCATACTAAATGGTCAAAAACTGAAATCCTTTACACTAAAATCAGGAACAAGACAAGGATGTCCACTCTCACCACTCCTGTTCAATATAGTCTTGGAAACATTAGTCACAACAATTAGACAAGAGAAAGAAATAAAAAGAATAAAGATAGGAAATGAAGAAGTCAAATTGTCATTATTTGCAGATGACATGATACTCTATATAGAAGACCCCAAGAACTCCACCAAAAGTCTTCTAGACTTAATAACCAAATTCAGTCACATAGCTGGTTACAAGGTCAACACACAAAAATCAATAGCTTTCCTCTACACAAACAACAGACTTACTGAGAGATAAATAGGGCAAACAATTCCTTTCACAATAGCATCCAAGAAACTGAAATACCTAGGAATCAACCTAACAAAAGAAATCAAAGACCTCTTCTCTGAAAACTATAGCACTCTGAAAAGAGAGATTGAAGATGATATCAGAAAATGGAAAAATATCCCCTATTCCTTGGTAGGAAGGATCAACATAGTGAAAATGGCCATACTTCCAAAACTGCTCTACAGATTCAGTGCAATCCCAATTGAAATCCCAGCAGCATACTTCACAGACCTTGAGAAAACAATCTAAAAATTCATTTGGAACAAGAAGATCTCTAAATTGCAGAAGCAATTCTAGGCAACAGAGACATGGCAGGGGGTATCACAACTCCCAACTTGGAACTATACAACAAAACTACTGTGATAAAAACAGTGTGGTTCTGGCAAAGAAACAGACCTGAGGACCCAGTGGAACAGATTAGAAGATGCAGAAACAACTCCAGACACACTCAGCCACCTCATCTTGACAAAGGAGCCAAGCACCCTCACTGTAGGAAAGATATCCTCTTTAATAAATGGTGCTGGAAAAATTGGGTTTCAACTTGCCAAAGATTAAAACCAGACCTATATCTCTGACCATGAACTGAACTAAAATCAAGATGGATTAAAGATCTAAATATTAAAACTGAAACACTGAACTGGCTGGAACAGAGGTAAGGTAGAACTCTTGAAGACATTGATGTAGGAAAAGATTTTATGAGTAAAACTTCAGTTACCCATGAACTAGCACAAACAATAACCAAGTGGGATCTCTTCTTATTAAAAAGTTTCTGCACAGCAAGGGAAACCACCAGCAGTGTGAAGAGACAACCTACAATGTGGGAAAAAGTCTTCACATGCTCTTCCTCAGACAAAGGTCTACTATCTAGAGTCTATAAAGATCTCAAGAAAATCAGACCTTCCAAATTTAAGGACTCAGTCCCAAAATGGGCATCTGAAATGAACAGACATTTCTCAGACAAAGAAGTAGAAATAGCAAATAAATACATGAAAAAATGTTCAACATCGGTGATCATTTGAGAGATGCAAATGAAAACAACGCTGAGATTCCACCTCACCCCAGAAAGAATGGCTGCTAGCATGAAATCAACCCATAACAAATGCTGGCAGGGCTGAGGGGAAAGAGGAACCTTGCTCCACTGCTGGTGGGAGTGTAGACTGGAGCAACCACTGTGGAAATCAGTATGGAGATACCTCAAAGAACTAGGACTGGAAGTCCCATTTGACCCAGCTCTTCCCCTGCTGGGCATCTTCCCCAAAGAATTAAAAGAATCATACCACAGTGATATATGTGCACCTGTGTTCATAGCAGCACAGTTTGTAATAGCCAAAACTTGGAAGCAGCCCAATTGCCCATCAACTGGAGACTGGATAAAGAAAATGTGGTTTTTTTAAATATAATGGAGTACCACTCAGCCATAAAAAATGAGAAATTAGAGACATTTAGAATGTGAAATAGGAAGAAAAGGGGCAAAGGGGAAGGGGAAGTGCTAGGGGTTGGGGAAAGGAAAGAAGGGAATGGAATCAATATGAGAAAATGGAAACAAAGTTTTTGTAAATAGCGAAGGATGGAGGGATTTAAGGGAGGGCAAGGGAATGGTGAAAAAATAAGAACCTAGAGAGATTATGTAAAGGTGCAGATTTCCAGTGATGAATGTAACTGTATTGTATACCTAAAATGCACCAATAAAATTCATGTTAAAAAACCACAATAACATATCACTTCAGAATCATGGGAATGACTATAATAAAAAATAAAATAACAAATGTTAGGGAGAATATGGAGGAACTCAAACCCTCATGCATTCTTTGTGAAAATGGAAAATGGTATAGCTCCTTTGCAATATTGTTTTTCATTTACTGAAAACATTAAATATAGAGTTATATGATCTAGCAATTCCACTTCTAAGTATATATTTAAGGGAAATGAAAATATATCCACCCAATAATTCATACTCAATGTCTATGGCAGCATCGTGCATTATAGACAAAAGGGAAATATCTCAAATGTCCATCAGTTTAAGGATAGAAAAAGTGATATATCATACAATGAAATATTATTCAGCCATTAAAAGGGATGGAATATTGATATATGGTCTCGGATGAACCTAGAACACATTATGCTAAGTAAAAGAACCCAATCCAAAGAACTACATATTTGTGGATCAATTTATATGAAACATCTAGCATAAGCAAATCTATAAACATAGAAAATAGATTACTGGTTGTCAGAAGTTGGCGAGGGAGGAGGAATGGAAAGTCACTACTAGTAGATATGAGTTTTTCTTTTGGGGATGATAAAATGTTATAAAATTTATTGTGGTTATGTTTGCAAAACTCTGTGACTAAAACAACTATTGTACTATTTAAATGGATGGATCAAATGATATGTGAATTGTATTCATTTTTAATTTTTATTAGTACAAATTTGCAGCATATAGTGATAACATTCATCATGGGGAGCTGGTGAAGAACTATATTTCAATAAAACTATTTTTTAAAATAGGCAAACCAGGCATGGCAGCATACTTCTATAGTCCCAGCTACTAAGAAAACTGAGGCAGGAGTATCTTTTGAATTTCAAGGCTCAAGACCAGCCTGGGCAACATAATGAAACAGTCTCAAAAAGTACAAATAAAAACAGCTACTGTTGCTACTGTTACTGTCACTTTTTCATAAACTCCCAGTGTCAGTGTATGACCAGATAATGAAAATGAGATTATGTTAATATAACACTCAGCAATTCACTGGATGTGCTAAAGTGCCAGATGCTGTGTAACATGTTTTATATAAATGAAATAACATTTTTATTTTGGGGGCAAATTTATGGTTTCTATCACAGGTGCCCCAAGCTTTACATGCCAGCAGTCCAAAATTCCTTTACTAGCCATACAGAATTAATGTAATACATTAATGTATTTTTTTTTTTACTGTAAATGGCCTGCCTTAACAGGGTGGTAGCTAGAAGTTCATCTTCTCAGTTGCATATTCGTTCCTACCAGACAGTCAATACCTCAGGGTGGGCATCACTTGAATTGTACTCATGATAACAGTACTTGGTAGATAACAGCTTCAAAAGCTCTCTTACTTGTTCTCTGTCACTGATTTTCCCACCTGGATTTGTTGTTTCCATCTGGATTCTTGTAGAGCCCTTGTTTGGAGTTATCGAAGGTGTTAGTGCTGGCCTCTTTCTAATTGGCATGCTGGTAGCCCTTGTTGCCTTTTTCATCTGCAGGCAGAAAGTGAGGTAAGTACAAGGATGCCTTGAGTGATCAAGCCTATGACTTTAGATATGCAACTAAAAATGCCCTTTAGCCTGGAAAGTAAAAAAGACAAATAATTTAACTTCTCCAATTTAAACAACCATTGTTTTTGCAGTTAAAAACAAGAGTCAAACTCTAAAATCATAACTTACTTGTTTTTTGCCTCTATTATATACCATTGATGAATATGCCCCCTAACCAATGACTATGAGGCCATCAGTATCTTTATTTAAATACTAAATAACACCTTTTGCATAGGAAAAATGTTGGTTCATATCCTCATGCAGATGGAGATATTTGTAAATTGTGTCCCCCACTTCTTTTCTGACATATCCTGAAAAATATAGTTGACATCACTATTTTGTGGCTTATATTTGCCATCCTAATTTAAGAAGGAACTCAAAAGAACCAAAGAGCATGTGCCCCACTGCCATGTTCTCTTTTCTTAGTGAATTTTTTATTTGGCACATTATACTTTCTCTTGCAGTCATGTCTGGCATCTGAGATTTATAGGTTTGGGTTTTCTTTTAAGGACAATTTTGTTGAGAGTGTGGGAAGTGATTATGACCTAAAGCCAAAAAGCAGAAGACAAATCTACAGTTATTATAGAGATCTGTGTCTAAATGGGAAAGATGAACTTTTTTATGTTCTTCTTTCCCTTTTCCGCCCTCAAAGAAATGTTGGCAGAGTGCAAATCTTCATGAATCCTTGAAAAATCCAGATTTCCACAAACATGCACAGCCTTACCATAAGTGGGAAATTAGTTCAAATAAGTGTCATAATTATAATAAAAATTCTCTACCTTGGGCTGGGGCTGTGACTCAGCGGCAGAGCATTTGCCTAGCATGTGCAAAACACTGGGTTCAATCCTCAGTACCAAAACAGGAAAATAAATCTTCTGCCTTATGTTTCAGCCATGGTAGAGAAAGGCCCTCCGCACGCTTGAGCATTCGCAGGGATCGACCACTGTCTGTCCACTTGAATCTGGGCCAAAAAGGGTAAGTGCCATGTCACCTTTCATCGAACTGGTTGGAAGGTGGTATAATATGAGATTTGCTGACAAGGTCTTTTTTCTTTTTTTGGTTTCTTCACAGTTGCCGGAAAACTTCTTGGTAAGGGAGAACTCATTACTTATTATATTACCACTTTTGAAATGCGACTCATACAGGTTATGGCATTTTGCCTTTTCTTCAGTAACTTTCCTTTCTTTTTATTTTTAATTACAGCCCCATAAAAGTAAATCAATTTGAAGGGCATTTCATGAAGCTTCAGGCTGACTCCAATTACTTGTTATCCAAGGAATATGAGGTACAACTCAAGCACAATGAAACACGAACACTCCCTAGTCCTCAGCAGAGTTTCCCTCCTAACCTTTACTGTGGAATCCTAGGCTGATTCATCTCTGAAGTTAAAATGATGCTGAGGGTTTCAGCTGAATGAAATTTATGCCTGGAACCATTCCCTGCACAACACATATAATTTACACCTAATCTAATCTACACCTAACCTTGGGGCCAGATTGAGCTCCCAAATAGTACAGCAAAATGCTGCCTAGATCAGATGGTAAGGAAGAGTTCATCAATCTCAAATGCACACCTAATATTGTCAGTTATTCAGCCCGGCCACATGCTTGATTGGGAAACAATGTAGTTTGGTAAAAAAGGCCCAGACTTTGGATTTTATTCCCAGTTTTGTTTGTGTGACCTGGAGCACATTCGTTATCCTGGCTAAGCCTCAACTGTAAGATGATGATAGGAACACCTCCGATGTGGGGCTGTGGATCTGAGGGGAACCCCAAGGCTTCATTCCATAAATAGTAACTGGTGTATTTTTACATTATTGTGTACCTCAAGGACTATCCAATTTAGCTTATTCTATTTTAAATTTTCCACTTGCAAACTTACTTTTGACATAACAGGACTTAAAAGACGTGGGTCGAAACCAGTCTTGTGATATTGCACTCCTGCCTGAGAATAGAGGAAAAAATCGATACAACAATATATTGCCATGTAAGTTTTGGGTTGCAATTTGTAAAACACTGTCTTCCTGTAGCTATTTCTGCTCTGTCCCAGGAAAAGAAAGGGGTTGAAGAAATATAGTGTAGCCGGACATGAAAGCTCTCAGGCTCTGGATGATTTTAATAAGGAATGACTTTTATGTTACTCCACTGCTCTTCAGAAGCATAATGACCAGCTTAAATTCTGATTATGAGCAGTTGTCTCAACATCTTAAAAGCTGAGCGCAACAGTGGATTAACAGCAGAACTTTGACATCAAGCTGACCAGAGTTCGCTTAATAAAATTCTAGTTAATGACTTACAAAAAAATTTATCCTTATCCCATTAGGTAAAGCACTAGAAGGTCACTTTTCTGGATTGTATTCATTCCTGCAGGTAAAGGGAACTGGCCACTTCAATAGGCAAATGTCATGATGGTGTAAAGAAAGGTGCAGATGGGGTTCACATTGTACGCAGCCTGGAGCAAGTTAGTCATCCTGCTTGGGCCTGCTGTGAGCAGTGGAGATTAGGATCCTCCCTTGTGGCTGCTACTGGGATCAGAGATGAGGCACATCAAATACTTCACTTTACATAAACAGAAAAATTACCCCAAGACACAGCAAGTCTCTCAATTAACTTTCTTCCAGATGATGCCTCACGAGTAAAGCTGTCCAATGTGGATGATGACCCTTGCTCTGACTACATCAATGCCAGCTACATCCCAGTAAGTGAACCTCTAGGCTTAGGATGAAGCTGAGACAGGTGCCTATTCTGGAGATGACACTACTCCTTTGTGTTCCTACTGTTCTGAGCTCTGGAGATATTTGTAGATTTTTGGAAAACCATGTCTGATTGCCATGAAACAGGGTGTTCTTTAATCACTTTAAGGCCTATTTTTTACAGTGACCATAGTAACTTACAATTATCATGAGCTCAGAATGCATTTCAAAAGTGGTTTTCTTTTTGTGGCCCTCAAGTAAGATTAGAGCTCCCGAGGGAAGATAAGGCTCTCCTACAAAGACTGCCTAGGTAAGGAAATCAATCTCATATGGATTTTTAAAAGCCACAGACACACCTCAAACACTGTGTCAAATCTTTGGGCTTTGATTCTGTAGCATCTTGTAACAACCTATAGCACATCACAGTGGAAGACATTGTAAGGATCAACTAAATCCAAATTGAAATCCCACTTCTGTCCCTTGATGGTTCTGTTGTCAGGTAGTTCTTTTAGAAATAGCTCGCCAATTAAACTTACTCCTTCTTTGACTCAAACAGAGAGTTGGAGAAGACAAGCCAACAATGGTACCAAAAGTTTATTTGAAAAGTGAGGGGTGAAGGGGTAAGGGAAAAACTAGCTCTGTAGAGTCAGCTTGGGTCTAACAGAGAGGAAGGGACTGCCCTAACACAGAGTGGGCTACCGTGAGGAGTCATGTTAGCAGGCTCCTTGTGGCATCTTGTCTCTTTTATGTCATCCACATTCATGGGATCCTGAAAGAAGCTTCACATACGGGGTCCTGGGAATTATTTGGCACTGACCTGGGATCTTATAATTGACAGGTCCTATTTATTTCCCCAGCCAGCTTTGCTATACCCTACTTTCTATATCAGTTCTGTGACCTTGGGCAAATTATTTTACCACTTTGAGCCTCCATTTTCTTTTCCAAAAACTTAAGATAATAATATTTACCTCAAAAAATCATCAATTCACTCAGTATACACCTAGTAGCTAAATGCTAATTGTAAGTCAAACACTGAGCGATATGCAGGCAGAGGATAAACAAGATTCTGACCATAATGTATTTAGAACAGTCAAGGCCTCAGGAAATTGCAAGGCAGAGCTCTGAGAAACCTGCCAGTGTGTTTCTCCAATATACTCCAGTGTCATCTGGGTCTCTCGGTTATGAGGCAGATGCTGACACAATAAGGCTGCAGTGGGGCCTGGAACTCTGCATTTCTAACAAGCCCTCAGGTGATTGATTCCATTGCTGCTGCCCTGAGAACCACACTCAGATATCAAGAGATTAGAGGTTGCCAGAAGGTATTTAAGAGATTACTACCCAGCAGAGAGAAAGGTAAAGCAAGCCATGTGCTCAGAATAAATGAAGATCAGCTAGATGGGAGGCAGTCTGGGTGGGCAGTGTTGTGTGTGGCAGAGGTGACATAATGTAGAGACTAAGGAGAAGCAAGGAGATGAAGATTTTCAACCAGGATTTACAAGTAATTATGTATTACTGGAGTACAAAATGAATGAAATAAAAAAATCCTAGCTCATAGTACGCTGGATAAGATTAAGTAAGAGGTGAATAGGATTAAGAAAAATCCATGGAAATTTTGACCCACTGCACATTATGTGACAAAAGGTTAACAAATAGTGGTTTCTTTTCTATTAAGCTTCCTTACATGCTACGGCTTACCAAATTATTCTAATGTCAGTTATCCAACATGACTAAAAGTCATCCCTCCAAAATGAATAAAACTCAATCCCTCAGACACAATTATAATTAAGGGTGAAGTGTTTTCTAGATTATTACTTGAGTCCTCCATTTGCCTTTTAGAGACCCAGTCTGAAGGGAAATGTGCCTCTTAACAATAGTTCAGTGTTCTGGCCTTTGTCCTTCCTGCTCCCAAGCCTTACACTTCTGTTCATTTCTTTTTCTCAAACCAGGGCCCTGGCAGAGACCTCCCTATCATCTAATCTTCAGAGCTAACTCTTTGTTTACAGTTCTGAAGAGGCCCATTGTTTCTGACTCTTCATGTTGTAAATTCATCGCAGGGCAACAACTTCAGACGAGAATATATCGCCACTCAGGGACCGCTTCCTGGCACCAAGGATGACTTCTGGAAAATGGCATGGGAACAGAATGTCCTCAATATTGTCATGGTGACCCAGTGTGTTGAGAAGGGTCGAGTGAGTAAACAGTCTTCCTGACTTCCACACTTTGCTTCCCACATCACGGGTGGAATTCTAAGCCACCCGATCCAAACTTGTACCCCACAAATCCAAGTAGAGACAATGTGAGAATGTTGAAGCCCCTCAGTTGTAAAAGGTGGCTGATTCTGAGTCTAAAGTTTCAATCAAAAATGTTCCCACCTGTTGACTGGGATTATCATAAGAGGGGTTTACACAGAAAGAGATTCTGCCCAGTCATCTGCCCCTCCTTCAGTGTATGGCCTAGTAGACAGGGAGACCCTGCCGGAATCAGGGAGACTGGCCTTGTTCTCAGGAAAGGTGTGAGTTCTAGGCTCTTTTGGAAGATTCAAGTAAAATAGATGTCTGGACAAATTAAGCAAGCCTCTTGTAATACATTTATAACCCACTACTTTATATGGTTATTTAGGATTAAAAGGGAGATTACCTGTAAAGAACTAATAAAAAAAATATTGGGTTTCTCTCAGGTTATTTATGTTACACTGAGACCTTTATGCTCTCCTCAGCAAAACTAGCCTTATATTTGTACATATATATAAATAGACACAGAGAGATGAAACAACTAGAAATATGTATATAACCATATACATATGTTTATGTATAAAACATAGAAATTGGCTGAGTGTGGTGGCACACAGGTGTAATCCCAGCACCTTGGGAAGCTGAGGTAGAAAGACTGTAAGTTTGAGCCCAGCCTGTTCAATTTAGCAAGTCAGCAAATACCCTGCCTCAAAATAAAAACAAGTTGGAGATATAGGTCAGTGTGATGGCGTTGGGTTCAATTCTCAGTATCACAAAAAACAAATATTTATATACATATATAGTTCAGATGAGCCCCCTTGCAGTGCCTCACCAGTTAGCAGAATAAAAGCCATGTTTATATATTTGATACACATGCGTACTTATACAAATACAAGCAAATTATATATTCCTGATCAATGAACATGCACACCTTATAAAATACGTCAGTTTATAAATAAATGTATAAATACCACCAAACAAAATATAAAATAGATAAATAAGTGTTCACAATCCTCTCCCCTTTCTTTGTACATGTAAATACAAGTTTAGCTATCCATTATAACTTCTCAAAGATTTCTTGGCACACGGCCCACATTAAAAAAAACAATAAAAAGTATGAACAGAACAGAGTCAGGAAGACAAGGCCTTCCTCTGCTTGACTGGATCTCTCTTCAGAAAGAATACTAAATTATAAGTCATGGTTTATCTGCTAGTGGAACAGGAATGCTGAGAAAATCAAGTTTTTAAAAATCAAGCCATGTAATACTGCCTGAAATGTGAATGAATACAGTTTGGGAGCTCGAGGTTTGTTCTTTGTGGGTAGCCCCATTTCTTGGAGCAGCAGTCAGCTTCAGCACTGGTCAAGAGCCAGTTAATAAAAAGTAGATGCTAAATTGTTTTAGCAGCTGATACCGGATTCCTAAGTCAGGAAGGGATTTCAAAATGAAAGTCCAGGTTCTCACAGGAATCATGTTCCTGGGCTGACATTTTTTCTGTCTGTCCTCTTGTAGGTGAAGTGTGACCATTACTGGCCAGCAGATCAGGACTCCCTCTACTATGGGGACCTCATCCTGCAGATGCTCTCCGAGTCTGTGCTGCCTGAGTGGACCATCAGGGAGTTTAAGATATGCAGTGTATGTTAGTGTGCTTGGCTTCATTTAATAACCCAATTTGGGAAGATGTGAATCCTATTTTTGCTGATTGCTCTCCTGTAGTTTCAAATCACAAAAATTCCTACGTGGCACTGTTGTCAATTTTTAGTTTTCCTCCTGCTCTCTTCTCTCTTTTTTTTTCTTAAATTCTTTTATTGGTACATTGTAGGTATATAACACAATTACATTTCTCATTGGGAATTGTACCTTTACATGATGCATCTTGGTTCTTATGTTTTCCCCATTCCTAGCCCTCCCTTCACTTCACCCCCTTCCTGCTCTCTTCTCTTGCAGGAGGAACAGCTTGATGTACAAAGACTCATCCGTCACTTTCACTATACGGTGTGGCCAGACCACGGCGTCCCTGAGACCACGCAGTCCTTGATCCAGTTTGTGAGAACTGTCAGGGACTACATCAATAGGACCCCTGGTGCTGGGCCCACCGTGGTGCATTGCAGGTATGTATGTGGCAACCTAGGAGACAGAAAATGGCATCCATAAGAGCACTGTGCCATGGAATCTGAAAAAAAAAAAAAAAGCATAAATATGGGGACAGTGGTGGGTGGAAGATCTGTCTGGGCTCACCAGCTGCCTAACTCCCAGAGCATTTTATTACATTTTCTCTTTTCTGCTCTTCCACCTCACGCCTCTTCAGTAAACTTCTCTTCCACTTTCTTGCTCTTCTACCCCTCCTTCACCCTTACTCTCTATCCTTCTCTCTCCCTCTTGTTCTTTTCCCTACTGTATGGAACACAAAGTCCTTAAGTGACTTCCATGAACTTGATAGTTAGACCTAAGTTCCAAGTTCCCTACAACTCCCCTCCCATCCTCACCAGGAATGTGACCGCACCAGCTCAGTCATGCCTTTTGCCATTCTTATTCCTTGGGGTGGCTTATCTCTCTCCTCCACCTGTATAAGCCCTATGTATCCTTTAAGAAAGTTGCTCTAGACTACTCTCAGGTCTAGTCACATGTCTTTGATCATTGCTGTTGCTATAACAAAATACTACAGAATAATCTACAAATAGAAATGTATTTCTCAAAGTTCAGGAGACTGGGAAGTCCAAGATTAAGGCACTGACAGGTTCAGTGTCTTTTGAGTGTACAGTCTCTGCTTCCAAGATGGCACCTTGGAAGGGAGGCTGTGTCTTTACATTGCTGAAGGAACAGAAGGACAAAATGACATAGCTAGTTCCCTCCAGCCCTTTTATAAGACGCTAATATCATATATAACGTGGAGATCTCATGGCCTAATCACTTCCTAAAGATTTTATCTCTTAACACTCTTGCACTAAGCATGAATTATAGAGAATACAAACTTTCAAACCATAGCATAGCACTTGCTTAAGAGCACCCAATTTTGCTCTTAAATTTCTGTTCTCTCTTGACTTCGTGCTTCAGACAGTCTGTTCGTAAAATCGACCTAACAAGCCATCATTCTCTCTCCAGGGAGCCTGGTGCTTAGCTCATTAATGTATGCAACAGCACTTTGACAGTCCTAACTGGATGGCACTAATAAATAAAGAGCAGTGAATTGCTACAGTAAGAGAAATGTCAAGTGTGCTAATCTTCTCCCAATCAACCCAACACCCTATGAGCCTTGCTTTTATGTCATTGGAACCCCAATGCTTTTAATGAGAATGTGAGGTACTCAAGAGCTTCCTACTTTCTGATGAAAAAATGGCAGACATTTTGCCCAGGAACACTGGAGAATGGTTCTTTTTACCTTTTGAATGTATGCATTGTCAACCTAAATAACAACCAGAGATTCTCCCAAGAATAATAATATTCATTTGGGAATACCAGAACATTTAAATGGGAATATATGTACTATAGTAAAGGATAGGTGTATTTGAAGATCTCGAAGCAAGGGCAAGTTTTTAAGGCAAAAAGGAAGAGATTATTTACACATGCTACTTAGACACAAACCTCATTGATCCTCATGACCTGAGGCAGGAGTTGGTGTCAGCACATTGCTAGAGATACTATTGCTGAGCTGGTATTCTGTCAAGAATATCTTATCTGAATTGCTGCAGCCTTTTAAAACTGTTGTCACAGAAATCCACGCACATGTTCAGGGTATGCAAATTATCAGATGCTCATAGAACAGGAAGCTATTTTTGCAGGCCTTTCCAAAGACCTCAAGAAAGTATTTATCATGGACAGGCAAACATGAGTTCTCCCCCTTCTTAACTTCTCCACTCTGACTTTGCCTGAGTCTGATGAAAATGACTCCATCTTCGTAACAGCAACTCACACAGCATCCAAAATCCCCAGATGAGCCAGGTGTAGTGCCTCACGCCTGTACCCTATTACTCCAGTAATCTGAAGCAGGAGGACTGAAAATTCAAGTCCAATGTGGGCAAGTTAATGACTTAGTGAGATCCAGTCTCAAAATTAAAAAACAAAAAGTCTGAGGAGGTAGCCAAAAGACTCTGGATTCAATACCCAGGTACTAGAAAAGAATTCCCAGATTATACAACCACAAACTGACAATCCCTAGCAAAACTGAAAGTATTTATACTCTTGAACCAACCCAGATGTTCTGCTTCTAGGTGTCAACACATCACTGCACACGTTCACAATGATGTTCATGTGACACTTTTTTAATACAGAAAAACTAAAATTGCTTCATTGGCTATCAGTAGATAATATGTTAGCAATGGTTTATGAACTCTATAGAATGATTAAAAGAAATTAGATCTACATGTAACAACATGGATAAATCTCAAAACACAATATTGAATCAAAAATTGGCAAAAGAATACATTAAACAAGTTGGTATTTCAATAAATATATTGTTGATGGACCTATATGTTTGTAGGAAAAGTATAAAAACCTCTATGGAAACGATATCCACCAAGTGCAGAACAGTACCCCTGATAGAGGGAGAGGGAGGAAAGAAGGAGAAAAAGGTGGAATATTGCGTCTCTAGGTTACATTTCTGTAAGAGACAGAGCTCATTGAGAGAAAGAAGCTGTCCTACATTCTTCCATAACTTGGACAAGAAAAAGAAAGACTACGCTAGAGTCTCTGGATACAATCCTGAAAAGCAAATTTAATAAAATGTTCTTTTACCATCTCTTCTAGTGCTGGTGTGGGTAGGACTGGAACCTTTATTGCACTGGACCGAATCCTCCAGCAATTAGACTCCAAAGACTCTGTGGACATTTATGGAGCAGTGCATGACCTAAGACTTCACAGGGTTCACATGGTCCAGACGGAGGTAAGAGCTACAGGCTGAGGGACACAGGCCACCTTTCACTTCCCCCTCCAGGGTTTTCATCAAACATGGAGAAATAACTGACTGTGGCACATTAGGATGAGAGAGAACTATAATTTAGACATTTTCTAGGACTTGCTATTATGAAATAAATCTCAATGTCCTTCAGGATGATGCCTACCCTTATTTTTTACTTAACTAGTTGCTCAGCTCAGGAAAGAATTAATTTAGGTGGGTAAGGAGAAAGGTGCATTTTTTAAAAATAAAGGAATATACATGGTGGAAAGGGTACGTCAATCTATCTTGCACCTCGGTTTAAAATAAGTTGGTGGATGAATACAAGAACTTCAATTAGAGAAGGAAGATCCTAAGCTCTACTATCCCTCTGCCTTAAACTCTCTACCTGCATCTTCATCTCTGGAGACCCTAAGAGACTATGTCCATTGTCAAGGCTTGATATTTCCATTTGCTTCCATAGCCCTTTCACATTCACAGGTTTTTGTTTTGTTTTGCCATACTAGGGATCGAACCCAGAGTCTTTGCACTGAGCTACATCCCCAGCCTATTTTTTTAAATTTATTTTGAGATAGATCCTACTAAATAAGTTGTCAACTCTGGGCTTGAACTTTCCATCCTCCTGCATCAGCCTTCCAGAGTGCTGGGATTACAGGCATATTCCACCATGCCTAGCTCACAGGTCATTTTAAAACATGTTATCCTATTACATTTTTATAATAACCAAATAAGAGAGGCACTATATTTTACTTCCAGACTAGAAAACTGAGGTCCAGGAGCTAAAGGGCTTTGCACAAAGCCCATAGTTATGAACCTGACTTGGACTATTTCTAGAAAATACCAGGCCTTTGAATACCAAGCTTACTGCTCCAACATCCTTAATCAGCTCTGTGCCCCACATACACCAGGGTAAGATTCTCTTACCTTGGTTTCCCCAAGTTTTTTTTCCCCAAGTAACTCTATAAACACCTCATATTAAAAAAATATGTGAAAAGGTGAAATGTTCTCTATTTTACCACGTCCCACCACAGAGTCAGAGCAGAGCACAGGCAGTCTCATGCCCTCTCACTCTTGGGCATCCTGAAGCACAGGTTCCCCTGGACCTTAGATGAGCCCACAATTCTGAAAACCATTCTGACCCCTGAATTCTTTCCTTGTGCAACACACATTCATAACTTTCAGTACTGACTTTCTACAGCACTTTTAGCAAAACACATGTGTCACTGCCTCCTGCAGGCAGGACCCACTGCCCTGATTTCTGCTACTGCCATTGTCCTGGATTAGGGGTACTTTCATTATAACAATTTATCTACCATATTTCAAACATTTCATTATGAAATTGCTAAAAAATAAAGTAGTACATAACACCAGAGTTAGGTGTAGAGCTCAGTGCTAGCCTAGCATGCATAAGGCTGTGGGTTGGATCCAGAGCAACACGCACACACAGAGAATGTGCATGTAACTACGGAAATAGGATAATGAATTTTCTTATACCCAAGCCCCAGCTTCTACAATTATCAGCATCCTGTGTTCTTTGGTCATCTAAATCCTGCATATACTGTTTCCCCTACTGCCATGACCCCATGGGAATATTTTAAAGCAAATCCTACTTGTCGTATTATTTCATTCTTAAATAAGTCTCTATGCAAGTCTATATATATAAAGAGTCCTTTAAAGATCATGATCACCATGCCATTTATCACACCTAACAATTTTAACAATTATCTCCAAATATCATCTAATACCTAGTCAATATTTAAATATCCCTAATAATCTCTTATTTGTTTACTTATTTATTTACTTACTTATTTAGAGTTGCTTAGGTTCAAACTCAGGGCCTTGTGCATGCTAGACAAATGATCTATCACTGAGCTGCATCCACAGCCCTTCTAATTATATTTTTTTAAATTACTACTGTAAAAAACTGTAGCTGATTTTCATTAGACTCCAAAGTCCACATTTCATTTGACTGAAGTATATTTGAAATCTCCTTTAGTCTACAATAATCCTCTCTCCCATTTGTTTTCCATGCCATTTATTTGTCAAGGAAACCAGCTCATTTGTTTAATACATGTTCCCACTTTCTGGATGAGGCTGATTGATTTTTCTTGGTGGTAACATGTTCCTTTGCTCTGCATGGTTTCCTTTGGATGGTCATTACACCAAGAAGCTTGATTAAACTCAAGTTTTCCCACCATAGCTCTGCCCTGGTGGTGCCAGGTACTTCTTGTTTCATCACATGAGGAGATTGATCATCAGGTTTGTTTTTATCTGAGTACAGAGAAATTAACATTGGGGTCATGGGGTGTAAGCCTGAACCATCCATCACCAGTTTCCCCAATAACCTTTGGCCTCATGGTTTAACAGCCATTGATGACTGCTGTCTAGCTCTATTATTTTGTTAAGGGAATTATATCACCCTGTATCGCGACAACTGTTCTTCCTCAGCTCTCACCACAAGACTACGAGTCCCTAGAGGGTAGGAACTTGTTTTCCTTCTCTATATCCTCAGTATTTTTTATTAAATGAATGAACCTACAATTATCTGGCTAAAACTTCAGAACTGATGTTTGTTTACTGTCACATCCACAAACTCAGACTATAGTTTATTTTTAATTTGGGAAAGAAGAGGTTGTAACATTGTCAATAGTCTTGAGTGTATATATGTGCTTGTGAGAGAATGAGTGCGTGTGTGTATGTGTTTGTGTGTGTGTGTGTTTAGGCTCTGTAGTTACTGTCAAAGACTTCTTGCACCATGTTTCACTTCCAAACCCATGTTCAGAATGCTAGAGTTGCATTTTGACCAAAAGCAAGAACTATTATACATGTCCCTGGCTAACTTTCAGAGCAAAGGTAACACCAATGTACCAAAGCTCCTCCTCCTTCATAGAAATAAGCCTCTCTTTCCTATGTTTTCTTCTCCTCCTCTCAGAAAGAATATCCTACAGCTTTGTTCCTCAATTTGCCTTCTCAGTATTTGAGTTCCCCAAGGTTATACCCTCAAAGTACAGCTCTTATTTCTTTCAATCTTTGTTCTTTTTGATGTCCTCCACTCTAGTGGCTGCAGGAACCATGCATACACTTCTGTTCCCTAAATCTAATCCTCCTTCCCTAGCATTTACCAAGTACCTACCTGCCAGTTAGTTCCACCCGGAGGCCTTTCAGTGAGCTGAAATTTAAAATGTTCAACACCAAACTCTTTACCTTTTTTAAAAAACAACCACCACAAAAACTAAAGCACTCCAGCTGGTATACATTCATAGTGTTGCTATCCATGTATTTGCACATCCAGGCAACAGGAGGTCCTGCCTCCAGATTCTGACCTACTTCATCACTACTGTCACCATAAAAGGTCCCTCACAGATCATGTTAAAGTCCCAGGAAGTTCCCATTGCTTGCAAAATGAAGCTCAAGTTTTCATCCTCGTATCCAAGCTCCTTCTTCATAACCTGTCCCTAACTTGCTTCTCCAGTTTCATGTCTATCCATTGCCAGTATTTTAGGGGCTGATAAAATTAAGGAATCTTTCCCTCCCAGGCCTGAATGAGCTTTGATTCTTTTCATTATGGTGAAATAAATATTGCAGTAAGATAGAAATTTTCTCTTTCCCTTTTTTCTTGGTCAAACAAAATCCCAGTCAATATCAGATCTGATATTGCTCTAAGATAATGCCAAAGTTGCACATTTTCTACAGTCCCACAATCTCTAGCCTGACTTTTTGGTAATGGGAGTGGGTACAGAGGTGTATAATCAACATCCAAGCCCTTTGAGGGTAAATGCTTCAACAGAAGAGAAAAAACATTCTCAACACTTATATTATTTTTCTAGGTCCATGGTGACAGTTGGCCTCAATTTTCTCCAAGGAATGCAATTTATCACAATTTTTGATGAACATAACAAAGAACAAGCATTTCTAAACAAAAAGCATTAAACAGATAATTTGCAAGTATGTTCCTCCCTTTACCTTGCCTTGGGGCAGATTTGCAGCCTAAACTTGAGAGAAGCCCTCAAAGAGCAACAACATTTTAAGAAACAATAGATGAAGGTCAGAATTTGTCACTCAGGTCCTCTTCTCAAGAGAAGGAAACACTAAGGTGTTGTAAGATTAAGAGTCTCAATCCCCATTTGGGAAATTATGCTTGAGTTTTCTCATGACCCATACAATCTACATTTAGCTACACTATATTTCTCATCTCCAAAATATGTGTGTACTTGCATGTTATTTCTATCACTTGGAATGCCCTATTGTGTTCACATTCTTTAAGATGTCATCTTTTCTGTCTATCTTGACACTTTACCTTCCCAAAAGTAAACCTAAGGGCTTCCTCTTCTATACAAAGTTGTATACATATTCTATTTTATATTTATCATCCTCTAGGTATTTGTTCATATGTCTGCCCTTCTGCTAAACTATACACTCAGAGCCCATGAAAGACAATACATCTAGTACTATGAATTCTACTTAATACTACAAGTATTAATGAAATTAAATGAAACTGAATGTGTTACCACCAATCCAAAGCTTTGTCCATTAACAAAAAATGACCTTTCATGATTTGAAGTTCATCCATGAGATTTTTTTCAACTTCTTAATGAATAAAATGAGAATTACATTAATCATTTTCTAAGGGGCATTCTATTGGGAAAAGAAGAATTGGTATTAAAGTCAAGGCAAATTAATAGATATTAACTAGTTTCAAAGCCCACAGTGGATCACTGTTGAAGAATTTATTAATAGGCCTTATATAATATAGTTCATTCAGATATAATAGAATTCATTCATAGTTTACCTGTAAGGTTCCAAAATAATGTAATATCTCAGTAGAATTAAAAATAGGAATTATGCTTTCGGTCTGAGGAAACAGCAAGGGATCAGTCTACAATTTGATGGATCATTTTAAGATGCCAAAGAGAGAAGTACTCTGGACTAACCCATTCTCAGATTAGTACTTTCCTTGAATATTCAAGGTCAAGATGGCAATAAAATACTCATAACTAATAAGTAAGTCTACGAGCAGAAAAGCAAAAAACAGTTAACATTAGAGCAAGCCTCACTTTTTGTTTGTTTGTTTGTTTTTGGTACTGGGGATCAAACTCGGGTCCTTGCACTTGTGCAGCAGGCGGCAAAACCACTGAGCTAAATCCCCAGCCAAGCCTCACTTTTTCAAAGTTTCCTAATCTATTGATTATTCCAGACCTACCTCTTAAAGTCGCATGGGTAAATGACAAGACTATCTTCCCATCAGGAACAATGCATAGGGGTAACTCATGCAAATAAGTACTTGCTCACTTTAAAAGGCTGTTACAGAGGGAAAATTTTTTAGTCCCACTTTTACCTCAAACCTTCAAGACACTGTAAGACTGGCTGCATTGATTGCCTTAGACAGAGGGTCCAGAAATATTTTTCAGTATCTATCTAACTGACATCAATACCAAGACTTACACCCTTTAATGTACAAAGGATGTTATCTGTAGAGGAGACCTTGAGCTCCTTCTTTTATAGATGGGAGAACTCAGATCCCAAGAGGCTTCATGAGTTAACCAGGCCAGTCTGAGGCTGAGAGCCCAGTCTCCCTTACTTGTTTTCTTATTCCCCTCCCAACTTCCTCACTGCCTGGCCTCAGAGCAATTGCTAAATCAGTAAGGGAGCCCAAGGCCAAGCACCAAGGTTACAGAGACATCTATGCTCTTATTAGAGAGCTCACCTGGTAGGAAGGAAGGGGATCCAGTGCACAAATTTGGCTGCTGTGCCTAAGACACTATTGTCAGTGAAAAGTCTTTGTAGTGTCTTTACAGTCGCTAAAGTACTGATTCTTCTATGTATTTCTGAAATGGTCAATTCCCCGATAGCTAACAATATCCTGACTATGTAACCCTTTGTATTTCTCTTCAGTCAGGCAACATCTTTGAGATTCTTCCATGGGCCAGACTTGATGCTAAGAGAGCAGACATGAGCTAACCACTGACATTGTGGTCAAAGAAATGACAGTGAAGCTTATTGAATATACTTCATTTTTCTCACTGATTCACCAAAACAGGGGAACAAAACAAACACGATTTTTCTCATAAGAAAATTGGTGCACTAAAAACATGAACTTGGAGGGCACAGCCTCTGGATCAAACCCTAGGGCTTCCTTTCTTAGCTATGTGAACTTGGAAAAGTTAATGAACTTCTGAGTCTCAGTTTATATTGATAGTTATAGCTATTTCAAAAGATTGTTGAAATTATGAAATGATTTCATATAAACTACATAGCAGAGTGCTTGGCATTCTTTCATCTATGTATTTGTGAAGGACCTACTGTATGCCAGACATACTACTAGGGACTCAGAGTACTTATACAATAGATATGCACCATGTAAAAGAGATGTACAAACACATCTCTGCCCACTGACATTCTTCTATTTTCAGTGATAATGAAAAGCATTCATTTTTTATGTACCAGAGACAGTGAAGTGATCGAAAAATTTGCCAGTTATGCAGAATTGCATCACTGTTTGTATTTTGTAACTGTTCCTAATCTTTGATGTGTGTTCTGCTTTCCCATAGTGTCAGTACATATACCTACATCAGTGTGTAAGAGATGTACTCAGAGCAAGGAAGCTACGGAGTGAACAAGAAAACCCCCTGTTTCCGATCTATGAAAATGTGAATCCAGAGTATCACAGAGGTAGGATCTTATTTCATTTACTCTTCAGTACATTTTTCAAAATATAGTCAGCCTAGAAATTGTTAATAACCTAAAGCTCTCCTGACATTTATCATCTATTTTTTCCTTTGATCCAGAGGGTCCCCAAAAAGAGTGGAACAGGAGGAGATAGGAAGGAGGTTCCCACAGTTCAACAGCAGTCCTTGGTGCCATCTTTTACCCACTGAGTCCAAAGGGCACTCTTGAGGACTCTGCTTCACATTTCTTTCCCAAGCAATGAGCCTTAGTGGGGAGGATGGATTGAAATCACAACTGACAGTTCAAATTGTAAAATTGTTTTGGGGAATAATTTGGCAAAGTGTGAAAGATCTTAATATATTATCTTGTGACCCAGTATTTCTTTTGCCACCCCGAGTACAGAAAAAGCTTTATGCATAAAGCTTTTCCCAGTTAAAGTTTGAGTAAAAAACTGTTCAGTAGAGAACTGTATTGGTTATCTCTGCATCACCACAATAAAATATCTAAATTTATGAAGAGAAAAGGTTTATTTAGTTCACAGCTTGGAAAGTTCAAGGTTGTAGAACCAGTTCTGGTGGAGATCTCATGATGGACACAGTCAGAGAAGCACATATCAGATCAAGTGGTCACATCTAGAGCCAAGAGGAGAGAGAACTTGGTGGAACCACTCACCTATTTATAACAATTTTCTTATGAGCTCTACCATGGAGTTTCATGACCCAAGGACCTCCCACAAGCCCCCGCCTCCCAAAAGTTCTATGCTGGCACTTGCTAACACTACCACCCTAAAGACCAAGCCTTCCATCAGAATGGACCCTTGACAGACACAAACCATATTCAACTTAATACAATATGATGCAGTCATTAAGAATGATATATGATATAGATACAGATACAGATATAGATACAGATAAAGATTTTTTTTGACATACAGTCTCACTGTGTTGCCTAGGCTGGCCTCAAACTCTTGAGCTCAAGAATCTTTCCCCTTTAGCCTCCCATGTGGCTGAGGCTCTAGGCACATGCATCACACTTGACTCAAGAATGATATTTTTGAGGATATTATAATAATATGGATATTCTTACAAATAAGTTTTTTTAGTTCCTGAGACCAATATCTACAAAGAAAAGATATTTGAGCTGGGTGTGTAGCTCAGTGGTAGAGCACATACTTAGAATGGGTTCAATTCCCAGAACCACACACACACACACACACACACACACACACATACACACACAAAAATAAACAAAAGATAGAGGAAGAATGTATTGGTCAGCTTTTCATCACTGAGACACAATACCTGACACCCATAACTTAAAAGGATGAGATTTAATTTGGCTCACAATTTAAGGGGACTCTTCTCATGGCCAGGTCGGGTGAGATAGGAACATCATGGCAGAAGGGTGTGGTGGAGCAAAGTTGCTCAGTTCATGGCATCCAGGAAGCAGAACAGGGAAACAGCACCAGAGAGGAAAGGTGAGGGAATAGGTACTGTGTACCCAGGGTCAAACACCTGTGATCCACCCAGACACACCCAGATGTGTGCTTTACTGTTCCCCTAGACAGCTCCCAAGCCAACCAAGTTTACACAAAAGCTTAACCATCACAAAGAAGAAACAGAAAAAGAAAAGAGAAAAAAAGAAGAGTTTTCTTTAGCTCCCAATGTTAGAGGCTGGAAGTCCAAGGGCAGGCAGATCCCATCTGTTCAACCTGTATGGAACCCTCGTAGCTGAATCACAACATGGTGACACCATCACATAGCAGGACCACATGTGACAGTGGAAGAGATCATATGATAAAAGAGGAAGCAAGATATAGAGGTCTCTTTTATAATAATCTTAATCTTGCAGAACTAATCCACTCCTAGAAAACCTAACTCACTCTGGAGGACGGGCGATAATTCCCTCACAAGGGGAGTCATGAAACTCACCTTCCACTGGGACCCACTTCTTAAAGGTCCCCCCACCACCTCAGTACCATTATACCGGGGTCCAAGCTTCCAACACAAGAATCTTTGGGTGACAAACCATATCTGAGGCATAGCATAAGTTAAGCAAGAAAAGCAGAATGTAAAACAAAAACAATTCATAAGACAAAAAAAAAAAAAAAAAAGACTGGGAGAAAATATAATAGTAAAATATATTTCTCTGAATAGAAAATTACATGATTGTTTTCTTCTACTGTAAGTATATTTCTAGAACAAACAAGTAACACTTTTCAAATGTAAAATGATATAGAAAAAATGTATAAGTCTTTTAAAACACTGCTTTGATCAACCCATAATTAATTGACAAAAGAAGAGTATGCCTCTTCCCATTTCGGGCCATCATTATCACACAGGCCAATTGCAAATATAAAGGTACATGATATTAGTTATCTTTTGCTCCCTACCAGGGGCCTTAGTTCCTTGCTCCTAGCCCTTATCTCTACTTATAAATCAGATAATTTTTATTGATAAACACTATTTCAGACCTATCTTATCTTCATTTCTAAATGACCTTCAATTGGTAACATCTAACATTTTTAGTTTTCTATACTCTCTAAACCGACCAGTCTAACCAGTATATTAAAGAGTTAATAATCTGTAAAGCACAAATAAAGAGTTATTATTTAGAGGAGTCTTTTGTAAATCAGATAATTCTTTTGTATTGTAAATAATTACCCCCTAATTTATCTGTATAGTAAATTAAGGTTTTTGCTTGTCATATTCTTTAAGAAGCTCCAAGATGAAGGGAGCCCTGGGGCAAATTCCTTTGTCTAGTTTTGCCTTTAGAGTCTTTTTTTGGAGTAATTATTTTGATAGAGCCTGAAAGAAACTAACTATGGAATAGAAAAAGATAACCACCATCTGAAGGCTACAATGCAGATCTCAACTCCAGAACTAAGAACTACTCATTACTACTAAGGAGCTGTGTAACCTTGAGTGAGTTATTCTGTCTCTCTGGGTCCATAGCTTCATCTGTAAAACCAGAGAGGATGGACTAGCGGCTCTAGTCCCCTCCAAGTCTGATCCTCTGTGTTTCTAAATGGAATGACCTTGTCTCATAGAGATGGTCTCATCCTAAAACATACTCAGCTTTAAGTCATTTTCACTAGTCTTTCTCATTTGTAATTTTCATCAACAGATTTTTGTGATACACCCTGCTACAGTCTCTAATTATGTTGTCCTTCCTTTCAGATGCAGTCTATTCAAGACATTAAGATTGTACCTGAAGTTCTCCTGGATAAAAATTTTTCACTGTGTGATTTTTTTTAAAAAAACTTCCTTCATTCCCTACCAAGGTGCCAGCTATTTCTGTTGATACTATGTATAATTTATTAATCTGGAGAATGTTAAAGAATTTATGTAATTTAAAGGTAACAGATATTGTTGTACATAGTTGTATTTTGTAGTTTCTCCTGTAAATATGTATTTTTTCATAATGTTTAATATTAAGCTTTATATAATACTATTTTTCCACACTAAAGTGTTTATGGCTTGTTTTACATAAACTAGTTCAACCTGTATGACAGGACTACAGGTGAAATGTGTATGGAGGTGGTTGTAGAAACAAACCGTTGGACTATCTTTTTTATCTATCTAAATACTCACTGGTCAGGATACAGGGCCAGACTAGAGAGATTATACAGTATGACTAGCTCTGTTGCATTGCTGTCCCATGAATCTTGAGATCCAAAGATGACCCAGATGCTATTAAGACAAATACAACTACAACTGCCAAAAAAAGATTAGGGCAGGGGGTATAGCTCAGTGGTAGAATGTATGCTTAGTATGCATAGGCTCTGGGTTCAATCTCCAGCAAAAAAAAAAAAGAAAGAAAGAAAAAATTAGGGATAGCATGAAAGCTGAGCTAGGTCACTGTGCCTAAACTAGTTGTTCTTTCCCCTTTCTCCAGTCAGAGAATCAAGCCAAAATGGTCAGCTCAGGGGTCATGTAACTTGCAGTGCAAGCCCAGGCTGCAGGGTTGAGGATGTTGATAGATGATGATCCAAACAGAAGTCCAGGAATTCTTGTATTAAGAAGAATACTATCCACAGTGATTAGAGATGATTTTGCTGTATCCACAGTGTGGAACATGAACATGCATAACCATGCTAAAGATGGTTGCTGGACATATTCTAGTCTTTGTCTCATTTCAGTGGTCTGCATTTCTGGAAAAGTCATATTTGGATTTCCCAGTAAAAAAAAAAGATTATGGAGCTCGGGATTTAGCTCAGTGGTTTGACCGCCTGCCTCGCAAGTGCAAGGACCCAAGTTCGATCCCCAGTACCAAAAAAAAAAAAAAAAAAAAAAGATTATGGTGGCTATGAGTCATATTTGTTGATCCCACAGCTTTACTTGCAGAAAGAATATATTTTTCTTCAAAATACTACCTATCATAAAGTCCCATACATAACAAAATACATACAATTAGCATAATAATTTTAAAATAATATAAATAACAAGTTTATAATTATTTCACATCCAATCTAAAAGACTTTCTGGTGTTATTTGAAGCTTATAAAAATAGAGGGACACTTCATGAGGACACTTTTGAAGAGTAATACAAATATTCAAAGTTCTTATAGCTTCATTATCCCTCTGCCTTTATGAAATGAGGCCGTAGGCTCTGACTCTGAATCTGAGAACTAAGTGTGTGTTATAGAAATGAAAAGGAGCCACATACCTTGCAGTGTGGCAGACATAACACCAGGAAAAACATAGAGGTCAGAAATTTATGAGCAGTGGCATCTATTAGGGATCATTTTTCCTACACTTAAAAAGAAAAGCAAGGGAAAAACAAAACAACTTTAAACTAACGCTGCTCATGGATACCTGGAAAGATAAATTCATTTTTGACTTTTCACTCACTCAGAAAACTTTAGTAAGTGCCTACAACCTGCTAGGCGTTGTTCCAGAATCTCCATGTTTCTATCTGCATAAAGCGGATGTATGGTAATAATGAAGTTAGGTCTTCGTTACTGTTTTCAAGTGAACTTAAAAGTGAGCCTGGGTGAGGGCTTGAGATAACCAAGCCAGTCTAGGAGAGCAGTCACCTTCCACAGACCGTACACTGGCAAATGCTGAGCCTGCTCCAGTTGCAAACCACTAGATCCAGAAGAGAGAGCAAAAAATCACATAAACCAGGAATAATAGCTATTAAAACATACATATCTGTAACAGTAAATAACACGCATATTCTCTGGCAACATCTAAGGTGGAATCAGAATTACAGAAATGAATATGATAGAGGAAATTTTACATTGTTTTAGTCTAACCCAAGAAATATTGATTTCTACTCCATGGCTAATTTTAAATCTCCTTAGCAACAAATTTACGCTATCCTTCTTGTTCCCAGGAAGACTAAATACATAATCTAGTTAATCTATTTATTAAATTTAAGAGATTAAAAAAAAGGTCTCCTTGACATTCCACTCAATTGGTTGTATTTCCACTTAATTGCATCCTGTGGCTGTGCCTTGGTAAACACTCCATTTCCTGTGCTGGTGGGCATCCTGTCTGTGCACCTGTGTGGTGCACTTTAATCATCAAGGCTTCAAAGTGCTTTCGAGCTATCAAATCTTGGGAAAGCTCTATCTTGCATCTTAATAATTATTTATCCAAGATCCTTATTATTAACTCCTTTAATCTCTTCTTATTAAAGCAATTTTGTGTTATTATTCTGTTGTTCTCTGGAAAGCAGCCAATTTTTTGTCTCTTGAATCAGGATTTTCAAAGACTCGCCTCCCTGTCTGGCTTGCATGTATTTGTCCTAAGTAATTTCCCATCCCTTAGCACCTGTGATGCCCACTCTTTCACTATTTACCCCCCTCCCTGCTGAGTGTGCTTGCCTTGCCAGTTGAATGTGATTATATCTCTTATTTGTCTTATCTCTTTATATCCTTTGGCATAATTTAATAGATGCCACATTACAGAGGAGATGAGCATAATTTCATTTTTAAATACTAAAATAGCCAACACATACAGTCTGAGATCAGTTTTATTTGGGATATTCTTTAATTAATTTTGTTATTAGCTCTTGGAAGAAAGCCCAAGATTACACGAAAAAATAATATGAAGCCAGTCAGCAGATGTCCAGCAATACAAAAATAAGGCTCACATGTTATGCTTCACACTTATTCTCTTGCCTTGGAGTCTAAAGATCCAGTTTCTCATATTAAACATTCTCCTTACTTTTTGCTGTAAAATTATATCCAATGTAATTCTCATTTACTTAGTTTTCTGAGAATTCTTTGAGGCTGGAATCCTGAAATCTTAAAGTTATCAGATCTGTCTGATAGTATCTGAGACCCAGCTCTGGGGTTTTAGTCCGCATACATGGACAGACTCAACCTAACCTAGAAACAATGAATAGGGAATAAGCTGCTTGTTTGTGGTAGCAGTGCAGGGGCTTTTCAGGTTTCATTTCATTAAAGAAAGGAAATTACTTGATCAGCCAAGGCAAAGTGGCAAGAAAAAATGAGTGATCCTCCTCCAAGTGGAAGGGCACAAGCTCTCAGCCCTACCTCATTCCTGTAGAATCAAAGTAAAATATGTTGTATCTGTCTAGATGCCCTATTAATCTTCTGAGGATCTTTAGCCCAAGATTTAGAATCACATTGGGTATTCAAAGAATGCTTCATATCAAAGGAAACTCTGTAAACTGTGACTGCAGAAAGCAAGTAAAAAGATACAAAGAAGGGAAAATATTTGAAAAAAACATTGAACCAGATATCATCAGGGAGATAAAAATGTCATTTGTTCTGTGTGGCTAGATTGTTCTTTAAAAACTCTTATCATATATTTCTATTAGAATATATATGTTGAACATCCTTAATCTAAAAATTCTGAAATCTGAAATGCTCCAACATTTAAAGTTTTCAAAGCACCAATATGACACCATAGCGGAAAATTCTACAATGGACCTTATGTGATGTGTCATAGTCAAAGTTCAGGTGCATTTAAAATGTTGCATGGAATTATCATCAACTATACATATAAGGCATATATGAAACATAAATAAATTCCATATTTAGACTTGGATCAAAAACATGAAACACTTCTAGTCCCAAACATTTCAGATAAGGGATATTCAACCTATACTGCCCTTTTTAGGGATTCACTTTGATTACATTGGCCAGATGCTTTTGCTGATCAAGCAATTGAATTGATTCATCTAATTTTGACAGTCAACCAGGTGTTTGACTAAATGTCCTGGGTTTGGTAGACACCCTACCTTAGATTCTTACAGTGCATGATGATTTTGAAAATATTTGGCCATTTTAGTTAAAATGCAAGGTAACATTTGATGCAGCCATGATAACACCAAAAATCTGTTCTGTTCTAAAAATGTTTCTAGCAATGAAAATATTTCTGGCTAAAAGAATACTCTTGCCTTGTAGGGAGGCTCCTTTGGAATAACTGTATGCATTTTATTTATTTAAAGATTGTCTATATAGATACATTCATTAAATAAGGAAATTGTTGGTGAATGCTCCTAAAATAGAAGTTTATGTAATGAAAGTAAAAGATATATTAAAAGATTTACCAAAGATTATTTTTATAACTTATATGCCAATGCACATGATCTTATATAAGACACCAAAATAAGTTATTCAAAACTGTGAATATGTCAGACAAACACAATGTGTCCCTTCTAGAATAGTCACAAGATGAGTTAGTTATGGCTGTTTTCTGCCTCAAGTAATTCTTCCAAGAAATATCATCTTCACCCTAACAGTAAGCTTTCAAGTATGTTTGAGATATTGTGTTTCAGCTGCTGTGTGTAAATAAACATCCCATCAAGAAAGGAACACATGCAATGTAGTTTTAGGAATCTAGCAGAGTTAAACCGTGTTCATTTCCAAGTTAGTGGAAGGGTCTATATTAGTGTCCGTGGAATGTCCTAATCTCAGCCACGCTGACCGGAGACTGTACCAGTGCTCTTACTTGAGCCACACTTGATCTCCGGTCTTCCATGTGAGAATGGCCAGGTTTATAAATTCTTCAAGAACAAAACCAAGTGTTTAATCTGTTCTCTACTCCTACCTTGTAGAAAATAGTTCACAGCTCATAGCCATTCTATGTATACTTTTCGTTGGAAATTGCTCCTAGTCTGATACTTTTGGATATTAGTGTCCATGGAATAATTCTTATGTCTATGGAAGTTCATCAGGCTCTGTTCTTTGATTTATATGAATCATAAATATATAAAGTAAATAATTCTAGCAACTGAACTTAATTATGTTCTATAATAGAGCACTTTTATATTTTTAAAATCATTTGTTCTTTCTCAGCATATCTGGTTAAAATGGCTGTTGTTGATTCCATTTTTTGTATACTATAGCATCTACCCACAATATTGTGTTTTTAACCAACTGTATTTGAGCAGAGAACTTCATTAGTTTATTTAAATTATGTATTTGCTTAATATATTTTCATATTTGTAACTGTGATAAAAATCTATATAGTATCTTGCACCCATTCTCACCAGTATAGAAATAAAACTGCTATTTGTTGGAGAAGAGTGTCCTGTGTTTTATTCACTTGCTCCTCATTTATCAATTTTTGTCATTCTTTTGCTCAGGATAAAGGTCAAAACTTCCTGCTTTTAAATGAGAACAATCTTTCAGGACATTATCATGAAGAAGATAATTGTTTTAACCTCTATTCCTGTAAGCACTGTTAGTTACCTACAGCTGTGTATATACAGAACACACTCTCCACTTGGCTGTCTTCAACTAAATTCTTCTTTTCAGTTTTTTAGTTCATTAGCAACCAAAATATTATCTATTACCAACAGTGCTGATGTATCATCAGAGGTGCTGGCCCGGCTGGGTCACTGCAGGCCCTTCAAAGACACTTCACACATTAGTGGATGCTGTGACATTTGGTAAAGAGCTGCTGTGCCTACTTCCAGAATTATGAGTTTGCCCTTTTGCCTTTTTCACATTTCAGTTGAAAGACCAGTGTCCTTCACAACTCTGGTATTTTAGTTTTTGATAACTTATTTCAGAAATATTGATTTTTTTAAAAAGTATAATAATAGATTTATATATAAAAAGCAATCCTTTTTCAAAATAGTTTCTGGATTCAAATGATTAGGTTAATAAAATAATTTGATCTATGAATTAGACTTTTCAAAAGTAACTGATGGAATTTGCTCTTCACAAGAGAGAATTACAGGAATGAGGTGTGGTGGCACATGACTATATTTTCAGCTATTCAAGAGGCTGAGGCAGGAGGATGGTGTTTCCAGGCCAGCCTGGGTAACATAACAAAGTGGTGTCTCAAAGGAAAAAATTTTAAAAAGAGAAAATATTATATATGAGGTTATAGCTCTATGGTAAAATGCTTACCTAGCACATATGAGGTTATGGGTTAGATCCTCAGGACTGCAGGAAGAAAGGAAGGAAGGAAGGAAGGAAGGAAGGAAGGAAGGAAGGAAGGAAGGAAGGAAGGGAGGGAGGGAAGAGAAAAGAAAGAGAGAGAAGAAAGACAGACAGAATATTACAATTTAAACTAATTACTTAGTGGTTTTGCTAATATATCTTCCACAATCATAAAATGTTAGAGCTCAAATGGCCAACTTGGAATCAAAATGTAGGAAATCAAGACTCCAGTTTAAAAGTGATAAGCTGAGCCAGCTGAGATGGTGCACACCTGTAATCCCAGCTTCTAGGGAAGCTGAAGTAGAAAGATTATAAATTCAAACCTGGGCAACATAGTGAGACTTCGTTTCAAAAACTATGAAATAAAATTAAATAAATGATAAAGCAAAATAAGACAATGTTAGAATCTTAACCTAGTCTTCCTACTACTTGCAGTGGTAGATATAGACAAATAAGAAAGCTGCTCAAAAAAGTAAAAGAAAAGAAAGCTGCTCAGAAACCAGTGGGCTATGTGGTCATGTATAACAGTGAGACAAAGCGATCAGTGCAACCTGCAACATTTTGCATGATTAATCCTCTTTTTGTTATCACATGTCTGGAGACATCCACTTGCTAACAAATCTCAGGCAGTATTTTAGAGTCACTTCTTAGTAAAATTTATCACACTCTTAAAGCTAAAACAAAATGAAATAGGAAAGGGGAAAAAACACACTTTTTCTAACATAATATCATCCTCAAATTTTATTAAATACAATTAAATCAAACCACCTAGAATCCAGAAGAGTTTCTACAGTGAGATTTTTTAGAGAATTGGTGAGCTTTTTAATGCTGCCTGTAAAAGGAGCATTCATAATTGAAGAGTCAACAATAACTGATGGAGTTCAAGTCTGCGTAATAGAGAAAAATCATGCAGTGATGATTGTGTGCAGGAGGAGTTAACAAACCACAGGAGGTAATAAACCCCAAAGGCCATGCTTACTAAAATATCTTCCCAATACAGTGCTTCCCAAGATAACTTTTACTACTATGATAAAGAATTATTGATTTATCTAACCGGGGTTTTATTGTGACAAAGACTCCGTTGACCAAAATTTTAGTCAGATTCCAGTTCTTTGCTTGACCAGGCCCAATGTTGGGCTTCTCTCTTGTTTTTAAAAAATCCAGATTACAACAGTTTAGTGAAAATCCCCAGACACTGGTACATGACCACCTTCAATCACTTACCACTCCTGGCCTACCTGCAGCAAGAATTATCTTTACTTCTGATATCTTCTCTTAGTAAATCTCCATCCACTGACTCCTACCCTGCTTATTGGTTATAGATTTTCATTTGCCCTTGTAAGAACTGGAGTTGAGTCCAATCTCTCTCCCCCACAACAAGATCTCACTGCAGTGGTCTTTATATATATTGCCATGACTCTTTATATAAGTCTACAATCTGAATTTAGCACCTGTCATGAATATTTTTTTGTTTAAGAACTATAATGATATAAGAAACTTTTGTAAATTATCTTAATAAAGAGTTTACTATCCTCTTTGCTCCTGGAACTCTTGACCCCAAGAAGAAATTTGACATTTATTTCGGTCTTTAAGAAAAAGCTAGCAACCAAATATGTTTCCCATCTCTATTATTCTGCTATAAGCCATTGGTGATCAAGAAGTTTCTGTATTTTAAGTCTTAGTAAGGAGCTATGGTAAAAAAAAAAAAAATCAAAAAAGCTGACAACATGATTATAGAAACAAAGGGCATTACAAACGGAGAGGGTCAGAAGCCTAAGCTCTAATTAGATAACACCATTTGTAAGCAATACAAAGTTTTTAAGATGTATTTTGTTTCCAAAGAACTTTCCTGTGGCAACTGACAACCAAGCTGACCATTTCTTCAACCAAGTAGGCCATACCTTCTTCACTCAGGAGAGCAGGCTACAGAGAGAAATAATCATATTCCTTCAAAGAATAACACATCAGCAATAAATAAAGGTGAACAGGGAATGGAAGAAGAAATAAAATGAATTATTTTGTTTTGTTGTCAGGTTTGGTAAAAGACTGAGGAGAAGACATTTGGAGAGTAAAATTAAAGTATGAAGCAGAACCTGAAAGAGCCTTTTGGAGTCTTAGACCTCTTACAGTAATAGAAGATTTTCACATTCAACCTGAGAAGACTGTCCAAGTCCTGTTTAAAATGCTTAGCTGGGCATAGTGATGTATATCTATAATCCCAGCACTTGGGAGATAGGGGCAGGAGGATCACCATGAGTTGGAGGCTAGACTGAGCTACATAGTGAGGCCCTGACTCAAACACACACACACACATACACGCACACACACACACACACACAGAAAAATAAATGAAATAAATAAAAATAAAATGCTACAGATCTACAGATGAGCTGGGATTGTACCTCAGTGGTAGAGTAGATACTTAGCAAGCTCCAGGCCCTGAGTTCAATCCCAAACACCACCTAAAAAATAAATAAATAAATAAATAAATATATATATATATAATATATATATATAATTAAACAAAAATAAAATGCTATAGAAGAAGATTGTGTTCAACTTCTGGAATGCTCATTAAACCTGTCACATTTAGACAGTGTCTTTTACAAATTCTAAAAAGCATTCAAAGCTACAGTCTTACTGAGTGCCTTCAAATGTCATTAATACAGTTTAGTAAATACCTCCACTTTACAGATAAGGAAGCAGAGGCACAGAAAAGTTGAAGGAGCTGCCCAAAATTGAGCAGAGTAGGAATGATGGCCATTGCATCTGATGCACAAACTGAGTGGTAAATGTTCTATAGAAAACATCTAAATTAACTCCTCACACAATCTTTATTTTAGAACCTTTATTTTAGATCCAAGAAACTGAAACTTAAATAGACAAAATTAATTTCCAGAGAGTCATTCAGTGCCAAAGTTCAGCTTCCAGTCTGGATCTCTCTGATTTCTCAATGTGACCTATTCATCTCTATGCCAGTGTATCTCAAAGTCTGGTTCCCAAGCCAACAGCAGTATCACCACCTTGTTAGAAAGGCAATTCTCAAATCAGCATATCCCATTCCTATTGAATCTCTTGTGATGGAAAACTCTTGTGATGGAAACCAGCAATCTGTGCTGTATTAACAAGCCCTCTGGGTCATTCCTACTCTCCCATCAGTCAAATCTCTTTGGAAAGAAAAACTATAATATGACCTGCAACACAAAGAGGGATAGTAATGTTAATATTTTTGAGCCTTAGAACATAACACTTAATAAGTGTTAGGAGCTATTTTTGCCATGTTCTACATTACCTGCTTTATTTCATTTAACCCTCTCCAACCAAATATAGAAGAGGTTATTATCTCCATTCTTTTTTTTGTATTAAATTCTTTTATTGGTACATTGTAGGTATACAACACAGTTACATTTCACATTGGGAATTGTACCTTTATATAATGCATCTTGGTTCTTATTTTTTCCCCATTCCTAGCCCTCCCTTCATGCCCTCCACCCTTCCCTATTTACAAAGACTTTATTTCCATTTTTTCCATTTCTCAGCATTTTTCCTTTCCCTTCTTTCCTTTCCCCTGCCCCTCCCACTAGCCCTACCCCTTTGGACCTTTTCTTCTTATTTTGTATTATCGATTATTCATTCTAATCATTGGTACATTTTAGGTATACAATATAATGACATTCATCATTGGAAATTTGCACCTTTACATAGTCTCTCTTGGTTCTTATTTTTCACCCTTGCCCAGCCCTCTCTTCAACCCCTCCATTCCTCCCTATTTACAAAGATTATGTTCCTATTTTTCCATTTTCTCATATTAATCCCATTCCCTTCTATCCTTTCCCCTAGCCCTCCCACTTCCTTCCCCTTTGCCCCTTTTCTTCCTATTTCACATTACCTATTATACACTTTAGTCCTTATTTACACTTTCAGTTTCTCACACCAGAAAAACTATTTGGAATTTATTCATGTGTGTCCTATTTATTTCACTGAAGAGTATCACCTCAACGTGCATCCACTTAGCTATAACTATCTTTAATTTCTCATTTTTTATGGCTGAGTAGTACTCCATTTTATTAAAAAACACACATTTTCTTTATCCAGTCTCCAGTTGATGGGGATTTGGGCTGTTTCCAAGTTTTAGCTATCACAAACTGTGCTTCTATGAACATGGGCACACATATATCACTGTGGCATGATTCTTTTAATTCTTTTGGGAAGATACCCAGCAGGGGAATAGCTGGGTCAAATGGGACTTCCAGTCCTAGATTTGAGGTACCTCCCTACTGATTTTCACAGTGGTTGTACCAGTCTACACTCCCACCAGCAGTGGAGCAGGGTTCCTCTTTCCCCTCAGCCCTGCCAGCATTTGTTATGGGTTGATTTCATGATAGCAGCCATTCTTTCTGGGGTGAGGTGGAATTTCAGCATTGTTTTCATCTGCATCTCTCGAATGACCAGTGATGTTGAACATTTTTTCATATGTTTATTTGCTATTTCCACATCTTTGTCTGAGAAATGTCTGTTCATTTCAGATGCCCATTTTTGGACTGGGTCTTTAAATTTAGGTCTGAATTTTTTAAGTTCTTTATAGATTCTAGATAGTACAGCTTTGTCTGAGGAACAGCAGGTGAAAATTTTTCCCCACGTTATGGCTTGTCTCTTCACACTGTTGGTGGTTTTTCTTGCTGTGCAGAAGCTTTTTAAATAAGAAGAGATCCTACTTGTTGATCGTGCTAGTTCACAGGCAACTGAAGTTTTGTTCATAAAATCTTTTCCTACACCAATGTTTTAAAGAGTTCCACCTAACCTCTTTTCCAGCCAATTCAGCGTTTGTTTTAATATTTAGATATTTACTCCATTTCAATATTAGTTTAGTGCATGGTAAGAAATATAGGTCTAGTTTAACGCTTTGGCAAGTTGAAGCCCAATTTTTCCAGCACCATTTATTAAAGAGGCTATCTTTCCTCCAGTGAAGGTATTTGGCTCCTTTGTTGAAGATGAGATGGCTGAGTGTGTCTGGTGCTGTTTCTGCATCTTCTAATCTGTTCCACTGGTCCTAAAGTCTGTTTCTTTGACAGTACCATGCTGTTTTTATCACAGTAGCTTTGTAGTAGAGTTGCAGGTTGGGGATTGTGATACCCCCTGCCATGTCTCTGTTACCTAGAATTGCTTTTGCTATTCTGGGTCTCTTCTTGTTCCAAATGAATTTTTGGATTGTTTTCTCTAGGTCTATGAAGTATGCTGCTGGGATCTCAATTGGAATTGCATTAAATCTATATAGCAGTTTTGGAAGTATGGCCATTTTCACTACATTAATCCTTCCTACCCAGAAGCAGGGGATGTCTCTCCATTTTCTGATATTATCATCTTCAATCTCTCTTTTCAGAGTGCCATAGTTTTCAGAGAAGAGGTCTTTGATTTCTTTTGTTAGGATGATTCCTAGGTATTTCAGTTTTTTGGATGCTATTGTGAAAGGAATTATTTGCCCTATTTCTCTCTCAGTGAGTCTGTCATTGGTGTAGAGGAAAGCTATTGATTTTAGTGTGTTGACCTTGTAACCAGCTATTTGACTGAATTTGGTTATTAAGTCTAGAAGACTTTTGGTGGAGTTCTTGGGGTCTTCTATATAGAGTGTCATGTCATCTGCAAATAATGACAATTTGACTTCTTCATTTCCTATCTTCATTCCTTTTATTTCTTTCTCTTGTCTAATTGCCATGGCTAATGTTTCCAGAACTATATTGAACAAGAGTGGTGATAGTGGACTTCCTTGTCTTGTTCCTGATTTTAGTGGGAAGGATTTCAGTTTTTGACCATTTAGTATGACATTGGTTGTTGGTTTTTCATAGATGGCTTCTATCAGTTTGAGGTAGAGACCATCTATTCCAATTTTTTGTAGGGTTTTTATCATAAATGCATGTTGGATTTTGTCAAATGCTTTTTCGGCATCTATGGAGATAATCATATGGTTTTTGTCCTTGCCTCTATTGATATAGTGTATTACACTGATTGATTTTTGTATATTGAACCATCCCTGCATCCCTGGGATGAATCCCACTTGATCAGGGTATATGATCTTCTTGATGATCTTCTGCATTCTGTTTGCCAGTATCTTATTAAGGATTTTTGCATCTATGTTCATTAGTGAGATTGGCCTATAGTTCTCTTTTTCAGTTGGGTCTTTCAAGGTGATGCTTGCTTTCAGGAATGAATTTGGGAGTATTGGTTCCCTTTCAATTTCATTGAAGAGTTTAAACAGTAGCGGCAGCAGTTCCTCTCTAAATGTCTTGTAGAATTCAGCAGTGAAGCCATCAGGGCCCGGGCTTTTCTTAGTTGATAAGTTTTTAATTATATTTTCAATTTCATTGGTTGATATTGGGTTGTTTAGAATTTTTAGATCTTCTTCGTTCAACTTTGGTAATTCACATGTATCTAGGAATCTGTCCATTTCTTCTGTGTTGTCCATCTTATTGGTGCATAGGTTCTGGAAGTCCGTATTGATGATCCTCTAGATTTCTGCTGGGTCTGTTGTCATTTCACCCTTTTCATTCTTAATTGCATGGATGGGCCTTTTCTTTCCTTTTTCTGATAAGATTGGCTAAGGGTTTGTCAATTTTGTTGATTCTTTCAAAGAACTAACTCTTGGTTTCATTGATTTTTTTGTATGGTTCTCTTAGTGTCCATTTCATTGATTTCTCCTCTGATCTTTATAATTTCCTCCCTTGTATGAGCTTTGGGGTTGTTCTGCTCTTCTTTTTCTAGAAGCTTGAGGTTCAGCATCAGGTTGTTTCATTGGGCTCGTTCTGTTTTCCTAATATGCATATTCACTGCTATGAATTTTCCTCGTAAGACTGCTTTCATTGTGTCCCATAGATTCTGATATGTTCTACTGTCATTGTCATTTAATTGAAGGAACTGTCTGATTTCTTCTTTAATTTCCCCTGTGACCCATTGGTTATTCAGAAGTGTGTTGTTCAATTTCCATGTGTTTATGAATTTTTTTGAGTTTCTTTCGCTATGGATCTCCAATTTCATTGCACTATGGTCTGATAATGTAGAGGGGATAACTTCAATTCCTTTGCACTTACTTAAACATGTTCTATGTGTGAGTATGTGGTCTATTTTGGAGAATGACCCATGTGCAGCTGAGAAGAATGTGTATTCTGATTTTGTGGGGTGAAAGACTCTGTAAACATCTGTTAAGTTCATTTGTTCAAGAGTTTGATTGAGTTCTAGTATTTCATTACTTATTTTTAGTCTAGTTGATCTATCTATTTGTGACAGTGGGGTGTTGAGGTCCCCCACTACAATTGTATTTGTGCATATATGACTTTTCATGTCCGTTAGTATTTGTTTTATATAGTTGGGTGCACTAGTGTTTGGTGCATAGATATTTATGATTGTCATCTCTTCCTCTTGGATTCTTCCCTTTACAAGGATGTAGTGTCCTTCTTCATCTCTCTTAATCAGTGTTGGTTTGAAATCTATTTGATCTGCAAAGAGGATAGCTACTCCTGCTTTTTTTCAGGTTCCTGTCACATGGAGTATTGTTTTCCACCCTTTAACTTTCAGTCTATGAGTTTCCTTTTGAATTAAATGTGCTTCTTGTATGCAGCATATTGTTGGATTTTGCTTCTTGACCCATTCTGCCAGTCTATTTCTTTTGATTGGTGAACTGAGACCATTAATGTTGATGGTTATAACTGAAACGTATTGACTTGTCATTGCCATGACTTTTTCATTTTGTTGGGTTCTCCCCCTTTACATTTAATTTCTTGTCATGCCAGATGGGTTCATTCTGCTTTGCTTCCTGGGGCTGTGATCCTCAATGCCTGTCCCTAGGATATTGTGTAAAATTCTTTGGAGTGCTGGTTTGGTATTCACAAAGTTCCTAAGGTGCTCTTTGTCATGAAAGTATCTCATTCTTCCATCAGTTTTGAAAGATAGTTTTGCAGGGTACATCAATCTGGGTTGGAGGCTGTTTTCTTTTAGGGCTTGGAATATGTCACTCCAAGCTCTTCTTGCTTTGATGGTTTGTGTTGAGAAGTCTGCTGTGATTCTGATGGCCTTCCCTTTGTATGTGATTTGTTTCTTTTCTCTGACTGCTTGGAGAACTTTGTTCTGCTGTTGTGTTTCTGGAATCTTAGCAATTATATGCCTATGTGTAGATTTTTTTTGATCAAGGCTATTTGGAGTCTTATATGCCTCACTTATCTGTATGTCAAGCTCTTTTCCCCTGCTTGGGAAGTTTTCTGCCATTATTTCTGTGAAGAGATTTTTTTATGTCATCTCCACTCTCTCCTGTTTCTTCATTGAGCCCAATCAGTCTTATGTTATTCTTCTTTGCATCATCTAGCAGATGCTGGATTGATTTCTCATGTTCCATTATAATTTTGAAGCAATTTTTCTTTTCCTGGTCACTAATTGCAGTCTTATCTTCTATATCTGAAATTCTGTCCTCACATTGGCTCATTCTGCTGTGTAGACTTTCAATGGAGTTTTTCATGTCCTGGAAATCTATTTGCATCTGTTTTATGGATTCCATTTGTTTCTTATGTTGGGATTCCATCATGTTCCTGAGCTCCTCTCTAGATTTATTAATCATGTCTTGCACTAGGGGCACAATTTCTCCTGTTATCTGAGAAATTATTTCTGATTTCATTTTTTCCAGATCCCCTTTTGTTGCCAGTTCAGTGGGTCCAGGTGGTTGAGTATCAGAGTGTTCCATCTCATTTCCCTTTGGGGTTGCTGTAGGTGATCTGGAAGTCTGATTTTGAGACTTATTTACATGTTTTCTCATTTTGACTGGGGCAGGGGGCTGTTAGCGCCTGCACGGATTACCTCCTCTGAGCTGGGTGAGGTGGGACAGGGGCCAGGAGCAGTGGTAGGGATGGTGATACAAAAGCCCTTTCCTGTGGGCTGGGAGCAGCGGGAGGGATGGTGGCCGGCAAGCCCCTTCCTCTGGACCAGGAGCAGTGGGATAGCGGCTCAGAAGCCCCTCCCTCTGGGCCAGGAACAGTGGGACTCAGTACCTTTGTCTCGTGGTCTGGTGTCCTCTGAGTCTTTGTAGTGTGGAACCAGGTGGCTGCCTGTCTGCAGCGGGGTGATTCGGTGTCTTCCACTCGACTCAGGAACTCAGTAGGGCATGCACAGACCTGCCCATCTGCAGTGGGCTGATTCAGCGTGTTCTGTGCTACCCAGGACCTCGGCAGGGCATGGGCAGACCTGCCTGTCTGCAGCGGGCTGACCTGGCATCTTCCGCACGACTCAGAACCTCAGTCAATTATCTCCATTCTATAGATGAAAAAACAGAAACACAAAAAATAAGTAATCTTGCTCTAGGTCACATAGCTAGCAAATGCCAGAGGCTTATTTTGCACATGGATAATGTAATTCTAGACCCTGTATTCTAAACCACTTCTTACTCTTTCATAGGGTTGAGAAAAGGTAGAGTAAGCTCCATGGCTTAAATCAAATTCATTGTTGGGCTTCCAGCTCTCAGTTCAGCTTTTCAGGCTCACATACATGCTGTAATCACTTCCTTCCACCTTATCTGATTCATGCTAAAGGGCATATTTGTCCATTATCCCTAACGTGAATATTTGTGGGGCTCAACAAAAATTGATACCCCAAATATTGAAGCTTTCACATAATGAGAGGGCTTAGAAGTTGCCTTAGAATCCAAGTCCCTTTGAACTTTTTACGAATCTCAAAGAGGAAATCTCTCTCTGGATTTCCCTTATGGCACAGAGGAAATCTTCTAAAACAAAAACAATTGTTTCCCTAGGAATTTCATCAAACAACCAGGAAAGATAATCACTGGAGAAGAGAAGAAACTAAAGGTGATCTCCACACTGAGGTAGACCTTTCATCTGTTCTTCTGAGGATAGTTCAGATAGATTACTTGAGAGATTTCTTCTACATGAGACGAACTGTGTCCACCCTATGTATTCCTTCCCTCAGCCCTCCCATTGCTTGCCATTGCCACCCTCGAGAATACTACAAGCACCTCTCATTCAAGTCTCTTCCTCTCTGTGGCTTGGGACATCATTTAAGCTTCAACTATCTGGCTCTTGGTGTCACCAACTTTGTGTATGAGTCTGAGTCATTAAAAGTATATCTTTTCTCCAATTAATTTGTCCCTTGTTGGTTTATTTCAGTGAGACTTCAGGGGACAGATAAGACTTTCTTCACTTCTGCAATCCCCCCCCAACATTTTGGACTAAATCAATAGACAATTCTCTAATCTAAATTATATCCCATCTATTCCCTCTAGGACTCAGAAATGTGCTATTGAATAAGGCTTGGGGTGATAATAAATTCTTAGAGCAAAGAAATAGTGATTATCCCATGGAGAACTAGCATGTCAACTGACAACAGGTGGACATAAAGGAAAAAAGAGCACCCACAAGGAAGAATCCACAAATAAAGTAGAAGAAACGGGCCCTAAAATTCAGCTCTCAACTTTCACAGATTTTAATAACTGTAGGCTATAGAAGTCAAGACCTAATGACTCCTGAGACACTTGAGAAAAGGGGTGCAAATGAGAACAGTCCGTTACCACATTGCTTTGAGCAAGCAAATCAAAGGAAGCAAATATTACTCCAGCCATGAAAGGGGAGAACTTGATGGGGAGGCCAGGATCTCAGAGGTGGTATTGCCACTATACCCCCAAACTACAGCCATAATAAAGGTGTGATAAAATCCTCACTTATCTCTTCCCACTTGGGTAAAGACAGCATTGAATATCATCCACAGGTCCAGCAGGAAACACAAGGCACCTCCAAATGGGACAACAAGAAAAGGCCAACAAAGGAACCATTGGTCAAGAGGTGGGGAGTCTCCCTGGATCCACCAGAATTCCCCAGACCAGTACTCTGCAGGACCTTGGCTCTCAGGGCTATGCATGAATTTTGCTGGGCAGTATGGTACAGAAGAAAACCATTAAATTAGAAGGACAGCAAATGATTCCAAACCCACTCCAAAGCTGTATGATATTGGGTATGTCTCAAGGATCAGTTGCTTTTTCTACTCACACCTCCTGAAAATGAAGTCATCCTCAGTACCATTAAGTGCTACAGTATCAACCTTCTAGATATCCAAACTTTCCCCAAGCCACTGTCCTGCCCAGTTAGGTTCTCATCATCTCTCCAAACCCAGAGGTCTCTATAGTTCTGTCTGGCACTCTGGTTCATGTCCACGTTGCCACTAAAATACAGATCTGACCAGTGAAGCCCAGCTATTCATCAAGTGCAGTCTGAGCTCCTTGGAAGTTGAATGGGCCATTTATGACAGTTTGTGCCTTCTTCCCCAGCTTTAACTGTAGCTGCTTCTCTCCTTGCAATTTATATCTCACTGTCTCAAATCAGTTGTTGTGTCTCAAATGACCCCTGCGGGGTTATACATTTTTGTTCCTGTATATTCTGTTTTCTGTATATTCCCTAAAATAGTCCTCACCTCTTCTCTGACATCCAGAACCCATCTCAGGGGGGTGGAAAGGGCAAGGTCATTGGCCTAGGTTTCACCATCACAAAGGCCACAAATGTGATCAGTTTTATCTACAAATAAAATTTAATTAAAGCCACTGAGCTAAGACAAGAATGAGAGATGAAAACGTGTTCCCTGTTGCTTTAAATTCAAGCCATAGTGAGTCAACTATGATTGGGTCAATCTATAGTCATGCATCACTTAACATTTGGGATACATTATAAGAAATGCATCAGTAAATGATTATGTCATTGTGGAAACACCAAAGAGTGTATTTAGACAAACTAAGATGGCTATGGCATTATTAGGCAATATAATCTTTTTTTTTTGGTACCGGGGATCTAACTTGGGTCCTTGTGCTTGCTCAGCAGGCAGTGAAACCACTGAGCTAAATCCTCGGCCCGTAGGCAATATAATCTTATGAGACAACCATCTATATGTAGTCCACAATCAGTGAAACATCATTGTACAGAGCATTACTGTTAATACCTATAAAGCATTATAAAGGGATGTTTAAAATTAAATCTTTTCACTATTTTGTCAATTACATTCTTTTGTATTGTTGAGAATTGAACCTTGGGTCTTGCACATGCTAGGCAAGGTCTGTACTATTAAACTACATCACCACCTCCATCATAACGCATGTACCTCTGAGACCTGCTTCTGACCTGTCTCCCAATTCATCCCACAAACTCACCTCCTTCCCACCATTTCACCTGTATCAATAGAGACTCTTCAGACTATGGCACACTATACTGAAATTATTTCTTCTTTTTCTCCTGCTAGATTGTGAGATGTTTGAGAACAGTTGCTCCAAGGTAGCAAGCAAATGAATTTGATAATGATTCCAGGTTTAATAATAATATAGTTGTGTAAAATACAAATAGATGCATTTCATCAAAGTACCCAGGATCATGCATTGAATTTTAGCACATTTAACTGACTTAATTGTCCTAACAACACTATGAAGTAAGAAACTGAGACCAATAACTGGCAAAGCCAGGATTCAAGCTGAGACAATGAGCATACAGTGGCTCCAGTATAGTCAGACTCCATACTGGTGATTTTAAAACTTTAAAGTGTATCAGAATTACCTGTGGGGCTTATTACCAACATGGCTAGGGCACATTCAGAAGGCTTTTAAATCAAAAGTGTTATACTTCTGGTGTTATGAAAAATAGTGAGCTAAAAATTTTTGTTATCTAATAAATTCTTTGATTATAATTTAATCTAGCTAAATAGATAACTATGTTTCAAAAAATAAGTTTGTGCTTTTTAAAAGAAATTGACTTTAAAGAGGACTTTCTAAAGATCTGGTTTTCATTCGAATTTGTCTAGTCTCTGAAAAAGCACAGTTCTGAGGCTGATAAATCTGGGTTCAAAAACCCCTTCTGAGAAGCTCAGCAACTTGAACAGTCTATTTATTTACCTGAATTCATATCCTCATCCTAAGTAGGTGCAAACACACCTGTTTTATAGGGTTCCTGGAATGCTCCTGAAAGGCTTTAGAGGTAACCCATGAAAGACACCTACCACACTGACCAGCACAAAGTTCTCAGTGAGTGCCAGTTCCTTTTGAGCTCTAAGGAAAATTGCTTAATGTCCTTAAACTGAAAGAATCCTGGTACAGCAGGGTAAAGAAAAGAACCCATATGGCTCAACAAACAAACTTTAAGTAAAGGTCAGTTTACAGAAGCTTGGTAGGATTAAAGGGATCCAATGAAGCGCCTCAGAGAGGCATTAAGAGATTGGCAGGAGGGCGTAGCATTTACTACCTTGGGCCTAGAGTCAAAGGCGAGGAAAGGTTATTGAAGTTCATTAAGGGCAAGAGCTGTGGTAGAGGGACTGCCTGGCAGAGACATGATATGGGAAGGAGTCAGAAGAAATATCCTGGACTCTCTAATCTTCTTATCCCAGAACTTATATCCCCTTGGCCAAATGAAATCTAGTAGCAGCCAACTGGGAGATTTGGGTGACACAAATCAGACAGGCCAGCACAAAGCTGGACAGAGTGGGCAGAGAACAGAAGAAATAGTAGAAGGCCAAGCAAGACTAACTCCAACTCTTCCAGTCTGTGTTAGGTCCCCTCCCTTTGAAATCTCCTAAAGCACTTACATCCCTGCAACCTTCAAAGTAGTGAAAGACAATTTTATCTTTATTTTTATGCTTCATATAAGACAGTGTGACCTTTCTACAAATATATAAACTGCTTGGGCGGAACAATAATCTCTTTAGTGTGGATCCAGGACACATATCATAATAGCAGACTCAAAGTGAAGTCTCAATAAATATGTGTTGATATTTCTGAATAGCACCAAACTGAGGAAAGAATAGGAAATGTCCAACCCATCCCCAAATGTACTCTGACCACCCAATGACAATGAAGAACTTTGCCTGAGCTATGTGATCCAGGATAACAGGTAGTTAAAGAAGTCCCTTCACCCACTATGTTCTGGAAATGATTTATTTTTTCATTCTTCTGAACATGACTTACATAATACTTACACTCTCTTTTCACTTATAATAAGGTCAAGCCCAAAATCTCTAAATTCCCATTCTTTGCCTTATAAATTATTAACTAAGGAAACCCAGCAGAATGAATCCATCAAGCAAGACAAGAAATTAAATACAAAGGGGGACAACCCAAGAAAAACAAAAGGTCATAACCAGGATAAGTCATCACATATCAGTTATAACCATCAATGTGAATGGTCTCAATTCACCAATCAAAAGAAATGGACTGGCAGAATGGGTCAATAAGCTGCATACAAGAAACACACTTAATTAAAAAAGAAACTCATAGACTGAAAGTTAAAGGGTGACAGGAAAAAAGCAGGAGTAGCTATCCTCTTTGCAGATCAAGTGGATTTCAAATCAACATTGATTAAGAGAGACAAAAAAGGACACTACATCCTTGTGAAGGGAACAATCCAAGAGGAAGAGATGACAATCATAAACATATATGCATCAAACACTAGTGCGCCCAACTATATAAAACAAATGCTAACAGACATGAAAAATCAAATAAGCACTAATACAATAGTACTGGGGGACCTTAATACCCCACTTTCACAAAGAGATAGGTCAACTAGATGAAAAATAAGCAATGAAATGCTAGAACTCAAACTCTTGAACTTAACAGATGTTTACAGAGTGTTCCACCCCACAAAATCAGAATACACATTCTTTTCAGCTGCACACAGGCCATTCTCCAAAAAAGACCACATACTTGCTCATAGAACATGTTTAAGTAACTGCAAAGGAATTGAAGTTATCCCCTGTATATTATCAGATCATAGTGCGATGAAATTGGAGATCAATAGCAAAAGAAACTACAAAAATTTCATAAACAAATGGAAATTGAACAACACACTTCTGAATAATGAATGGGTCATGGAGGAAATTAAAGAAGAAACCAGACAGTTCCTACTATTAAATGACAATGACAATACAACATATCAGAATCTATGGAACACAATGAAAGCAGTCTTATGAGGGAAATTCACAGCAGTGAATACGCATATTAAGAAAACAAAGTGAGCCCAATGAAACAACCTGATGCTGAACCTCACATTTCTAGAAAAAAAGAGCAGGACAAATGCAAAGCTCATATAAGGGAGGAAATTATAAAGATTAGAGGACAAATCAATGCAATGGAGTCTAAGAGAATGATACAAAAATCCATGAAGCCAAGAGTTGGTTCTTCAAAAGAATCAACAAAATTGACAAACCCTTAGCCAACCTTATCAGAAAAAGGAAAGAAAAGGCCCACATCCATGCAATTAGGAATGAAAAGGGTGAAATTACAATGGACCCAGCGGAAATCCAGAGGTTCATCAATACCTACTTTGAGAACCAATATGCCAATAAGATGGAAAAGAGAAGAAATGGACAGATTCCCAGATGTGTATGAATTACCCAGGTTGAACAAAGACCTAAAATTTCTAAACAACCCAATATCAACCAATGAAATTGAAAATGTAATTTAAAACTTACCAACAAAGAAAAGCCCAGGTTCTGATGGTTTCACTGCTGAATTCTGCAGGACATTTAGGGAGGAACTATTGCCACTACTCTTTAAACTCTTCAGTGAAATTGAAAGGGAAGCAATACTCCTGAATTCATTCCTGGAAGCAAACACCACCTTGATCCCCAAAGCAGAGAAAGACCCAACCGAAAAAGAGAGCTATAGGCCAATTTCACTAATGAACACAGATGCAAAAATCCTGAATAAGATACTGGCAAATAGAATGTAGGAGTTCATCAAGAAGACCATACACCCTGACCAAGGGGGATTCATCCCAGGGATGCAGGGATGGTTCAACATATGCAAATCAAGAAATATAATACACTTTATCAATACATCCAAGGACAAAAACCATATGATTATATCAATAGATGCAGAAAAAGCCTTCAACAAAATCCAACATGCATGTATGATAAAAACCCTACAAAAAATTGGAATAGATGGTCTCTACCTCAAACTGATAAAAGCCATCTATGAAAAACGAAGAGCCAATATTATACTAAATGGTCAAAAACTGAAATCCTTCACACTCAAATCAGGAACAAGATAAGGATGTCTACTCTCATAATTCCTCTTCAAAATAGTCTTGGAAACATTAGCAATGGCAATTAGACAAGAGAAAGAAATAAAAGGAATAAAGATAGGAAATGAAGAAGTCAAATTGTCATTATTTGCAGATGACATGATACTCTATATAGAAGACCCCAAGAACTCCACCAAAAGTCTTCTAGACTTAATAACCAAATTCAGTCAAATAGCTGGTTACAAGGTCAACACACAAAAATCAATAGCTTTCCTCTACACCAATGACAGACTCACTGAGAGAGAAATAGGGCAAATAATTCGTTTCACAAGAGCATCCAAGAAACTGAAATACCTAGAAATCAACCTAACAAAAGAAATCAAAGACCTCTTCTCTGAAAACTATAGTACTCTGAAAAGAGAGATTGAAGATGATATCAGAAAATGGAAAGACATTCTTGCTACCAGGTAGGATGGATCAACATAGTGAAAATGGCCATACTTCCAAAACTACTCTATAGATTCAATGCAATCCCATTTGAAATTCCAGCAGCATACTTCACAGACCTTGAGAAAACAATCCAAAAATTCATTTGGGACAAGAAGAGACTTAGAATAGCAAAAGCAATTCTAGGCAAAAAGGACATGGCAGGGAGTATCACAACCCCCAACTTGAAACTATACTACAAAGCCACTGTGATAAAAACAGTATGGTACTGGCAAATAAACAGACTTGAGGACCAGTGGAACAGATTAGAAGATGCAGAAACAACTCCAGACACACTCAGCCATCTCATCTTCAATAAAGGAGCCAAACACCCTCACTGGAGGAAAGACAGCCTCTTTAATAAATGGTGCTGGAAAAATTGGGTTTCAACTTGCCAAAGAAGTGGCCAGTGATTTAGCTCAGTGGTTCTGCTGCCTGTCTCAACTTGCCAAAGATTAAAACTAGACCTATATCTCTTACCATGCACTAAACTAATATTGAAATGGAGTAAATATCTAAATATTAAAACAAATGCTGAATTGGCTGGAAAAGAGGTTAGGTAGAACTCTTGAAAACATTGGTGTAGGAAATGATTTTATGAAACAAAACTTCAGTTGCCTGTGAACTAGCACAATCAACAAGTGGGATCTCTTCTTATTTAAAAAGATTCTGCACAACAAGAGAAACCACCAACAATGTGAAGAGACAACCCATAACGTGGGGGAAATTTTTCACCTGCTGTTCCTCAGACAAAGCTGTACTATCTAGAATCTATAAAGAACTTAAAAAATTCAGACCTAAATTTAAAGACCCAGTCCAAAAATGGGCATCTGAAATGAACAGACATTTCTCAGACAAAGATGTGGAAATAGCAAATAAACATATGAAAAAAATGTTCAACATCACTGGTCATCCGAGAGATGCAGATGAAAACAATGCTGAAATTCCACCTCACCCCAGAAAGAATGGCTGCTATCATGAAATCAACCCATAACAAATGCTGGCAGGGCTGTGGGGAAAGAGGAACCCTGCTCCACTGCTGGTGGGAGTGTAGACTGGTACAACCACTGTGGAAATCAGTAGGGAGGTACCTCAAATCTAGGACTGGAAGTCCCATTTGACCCAGCTATTCCCCTGCTGGGTATCTTCCCAAAAGAATTAAAAGAATCATACCACAGTGATATATGTGCACCCGTGTTCATAGCAGCACAATTTGTAATAGCTAAAACTTGGAAGCAGCCCAATTGCCCATCAACTGGAGACCAGATAAATAAAATATGTTTTTTTCATAAAATAGAGTACTACTCAGCCATAAAGAAGAAGAAATTATAGAGACATTTGTAGGTAAATGGATGCACATTAAGGCAATTCTCTTAAGTGAAATAAACAGGACACACATGTGTAAATACCGAATAGTTTCTCTAGTGTGAGAAACTGAAAGTGTAAATAAGGACTAAAAGGTATAATAGATAATGTGAAATAGGAAGAAAAGGGGCAAAAAAGAAGGGGAAGTGGGAGGGGGAGGGGAAAGGAAAGAATAGAATGGAATCAATATGAGAAAATTAAAAAAAAGTAAACAGATTCTTTGTAAATAGGGAGGGATGGAGGGGTTGAAGGGGGCAGGGAAAAAATAAGAACCAAGAGAGACTATGTAAAGGTGCAAATTTCCAATGATGAACGTCATTATATTGTATACTTAAAATGTACCAATAAAATTAATTTTAAAAAAAGATCAGAGCAGAAATCAATGCAATGGAGACTAATTCCCAATTATGAATGTCAGCATATTGTATACCTAAAATGTACCAATAAAATTAATGAATGAAAAAACTAAATAAATGACTAACTAAATTCTATGGAAGCACTGACCAGTCTGGGCAAAAAGACCTGTTACCTTGATTTGACCAAACTTTAGCTAAACTTCTCTCCTTTGCCCAGGCCCCTGAATTTTAACCCACTCTCAGCTTGAGCTGCCATGCACTCCCTCATTAGTGGCCCCTCCTGAGAGAAGGCTGAGCTGGAATAAAACATCTGATCACTCCATTACTAGTTCATCCCACAAATCCATACCCAGTTCTTTCCAGCCTTGTTGACTTTTCTCTACAAAAGCGCTTTTCTATTTGATTTTGAGATCCTTGTAGATCTCATAGATCAAATATTCTCCCTATTGAAATAGCCTCTCTCCCTACTATTGTCAATGAACAATTATCATCTCTTTCTCCCCTTTTGCATTAATCCTTTCAAATGCAGCCTCTCCTAACCCAAATCTGGATGTTTTTGTTCAACACTGCTTTAGATTGTCTGGAAGTAAGTGTAATTTCTCACCCATATAGGGTTCTAGATAAACACTTAGGCATAATCCAGAACCAGCATCTTCAAACAATGATTGAGTCTACTGACTTATAAATAGTAGGAGCTCTTAAGTACTTATTTTCTACAACTTTTAACTTACTGGAGCATGTCTTCTTCATCATGATCTGAAATCAAAATCCTGGGTAAGCTTTTTCACGGACACTACAGTAAAGTCCTGCAGAGGAGCCCCCCAGAGAATGCACATTAGACCCAAAATAAACTTAGCTCTTCTAAACCTCTGAGAAGTAATGCTGCTCTGTGGAGTTGGTTATACAAAAAAACCTATCTGCGCTAAGTTATGAGTACATTTTACTTTATTCTACTTTTCACGTAGTATATATTTATTTTTTATTAGGATATAATATTTGTACGTCATTTTTATGGTATGGAGGGTTGAGGCTAGGGCCTTCAAGCTCTACCACTTAACTACACCCCTAGCCTTTTTTAAAATTTCATTTTGAGATAAAGTTTCACTAAGTTGCCCAGGCAGGACTCAGACTTGTTATTCTCCCTCGTGAGCCTTTGCAGTACAGTTGAGATTGTAGGCATGCACCACCGCATCTGGCTATGTGTACATCTTTTATGGGTACATATAATTTGATAAATGTATATAATATGTAATGGTCAAATCAGGGAAATAGGCACTTCAATCTGTTCAAAAAATTCATTTTTATCTGTTGTGAATCTTGTACTCTTCTTAAATAGTTTATAGATTGTCATGACTAGTAATTGCCCTTCTGGGCTGTTGAAAACTAGAACTGTGTTTTAGTGCTAATTGAGTTTTAGTGTTCCTTATTTAACTTCTTTCAATCCCCCTCCCTCTTGTAGTGACCACCATTGTACGCCATTCTTCTCTGCAATCAACTGCATAGTTTCCACAAATAGGTGAAAACATGTATTTATCTTACTGTGTCTGAGTTATTTCACTTACCATAATGACTTCCAGCTCTGTCTATGTTGCTGCAAACACCAGGATTTCATTTTTTTAATGGTATATAGTGTTCCATTGTATATATTATAACATATATATATATATGTATTCCTAATTCTTTTGTTCAAAAATGGTCATCTAAATAGATTCCATATCTTAGTTAGTGTGAATAGTGGTACAGAGAGTGCAGAAGATATCTCTTTAGTATAATAATTTCATCTCCTTTGGATATATACCTGTGAGTGGGAATGCTGGATCACAAGATAGAAATTTTTAGTTTTTAATGGAATATAAGAAGAACATTTTAAAGCTGACATCTTGATTTGACCCTAATGCCACTCATTTTGGAGTTTAACTTCCAGAAGTGTAAGATAATAAATTTACGTTGTTTTCAACAACCATATTTGTGGTAACTTACTACAGTAGTAATAAGAAACTAATGTACCCTTGTTATGATTTGAATCTTATATCCCCCCTAAAAGTGTTGTAGTGCTATTGGAAGGTGATGGAAACTAGAACAAGCATGTCTAACCCATGGCCCACAGGCTGCATGTAGTCCTGGATAGTTAGTAATGTGGTCCTACAGTACCATAAACTTTAACATTATTTAGTGACTTTTAGCAATAGTTCCATGTCTCAGTTGTGCATTGGCAACAGTGGGGGAGTGTGCAGTGCTAACTCCATCACTTGCACCCACCACACTCTCAGTGGAATGGAAACCTACATGTATCAGATGTCACACATGATTTTGTAAGTTGATGAGTAAAATGCAGTGATTACTAATAATAATATTTCAACCTACTTTACACATGTGTGTGTCTGTGAAGACAGGCATACATTATAATAAGCAGAGAGGTAAATTTTCTTATTTAATTTTAAACTTTTTTGGTATTTTTGTAGCCCCATTTTCAGTCAACAAATACATTCCTTGTGAATTTTCAAATGGAATGTATAGAGTTTCAATCAGATGTTAAACTTGAAGAAATATTTGATTATGTCCCTTTCCTAGTGTTTTCTAAGACCTATCTTCTCAGAGAAAATACCTCTTGCTTTACAATCACACCTTATCCATGTCACTGCACTTCGGCAGTACATACATTTGTGAAAAACTATTTTCAAGGATGAACCACACAAAAAGGAAAATTAGATCCAAAATATCTGAAAAGTATTTTGAGAACTCACTAAGAATTGCAACCACTTCCATCAAACCAGACATTGATGCATTAATTTCACAAAAACGAAGTCAAATATTCCACTAATTTTATGTTTATGTTGTTCCCTTTTGAAAACATTTTAATAAGAATTATAAAAAACAGGTTTTTTTCTTTTGAGATTTCCCATGTAAATCCCATATATTATCTCCTTAGGTGTGGGCCATCCGGTCCCACCCACTAAGACTAAGAAAATGTGGGGTTTTTTTACCTTAAATTCTTTTATTGGTATATTTTAGGTATACAGTACATTTACATTTACCATTGGGAATTGTACCTTTACAAGATGTATCTTGGTTCTTATTTTTTCCCCATTCCCTGCCCTCCCTTCACCCCCTCCACCCTTCCCTGTTTACAAAGACTTTGTTTCCAATTTTTTCATTTCTTATAATTTTTCCTTTCCCTTCTTTCCTTTCCCCTACCCCTCCCACTTCCCCTACCCCTTTGGACTTTTTCTTCCTATTTTGCATTATCAATTATTCATTTTAATCATTGGCACATTTTAGGTATACAATATAATGACATTCATCATTGGAAATTTGCACCTTTACATAATCTCTCTTGGTTCTTATTTTTCCCCCTTCCCCTGCCCTCCCTTCAACTCCTCCATCCTTCCCTATTTACAAAGACTTTGTTTCCATTTTTTCATTTTCTCATATTAATTCCATTCCCTTCTTTCCTTTCCCCTACCCCTCCCACTTCCCCTTGCCCTTTACCCCTTTTCTTCCTATTTCACATTATCTATTATACCTTTTAGTCCTTATTTACACTTTCAGTTTCTCACACTAGACAAACTATTCGGTATTTACACATGTATGTCATGTTTATTTCACTTAAGAGGCTGGCCTCAATGTGCATCCATTTAGCTATAAATGTCTCTAATTTCCCATTTTTTATGGCTGAGTTGTACTCCATTTAAAAAAAAAACACATTTCACTCTATGTGATCCAGGCTAGCCAAAAGATTAGATATTCCTGCTCTAGAATGTGGGACATAGTTAGTGGAGGAAGAAAGTCACTGGGGAAATGCCCTTGAAGGGTAAATATTGAAATGTTGTCCCAGCCCTGACACCCCCACCCCTCACTTCCTGCCCACCATAAAGTGAGCAGCTTCCCTTTGTTAAGCCATTCTGCAATGATGTTCTACCTCACAGCAGTCCTAAAAGCAATAAAGCTGATATTGCATGAACTGAAACCTCTGCAACCATGAGCTAAAATAAGCCTTTTCTCCTTTAAGTTGTTTTCCTCAGGTGCTTTGTCACAATGACAAAATGCTGACTCCCACAGAAAACTGATATTGAGAAGTGGAAGTCATTATACCTAATATGTGGCAGACTTTTAGAACTGGGTGGCAGGAGAAGTGTAGAAAAGTTTGGAGAAGGAGTCTCTAGAGAGCCTAGAATGCTGTAAGCAGACTGATGGGCAATTTTGATGTGTGCTCAGAGATCAGAATGCTGATGGGAATGTGGAGAATAGAGGCCAGGTTTATGAGATTTCAAGTGGAAATGAGGACTTTTTTGGGACTTAGACTGTCAGCCAATTGTGTTACATTCTGGCAAAGAACTTATCTACATTTTATTCAGTCCCTGAGACTGTGTGAGGCTGAATTTAAAGGTGACAGACTAGTTTATTAGGTAGAAGAAATTTCAAGATAGCATAGCATTCAGCATAGCATTGTTGGGTACTTTCTGCAGATTAATAGTGAGAATCGGGAATAAAAAGTAGAGTTCCGGAATTTGAAAAACTTGCAGTTTGGCCTGAAAAGAAGCACAGAAAAAGTTGAGGCCAAAGAAGATGTAAATTTGAAAGGATTAACACTGTGAAAAAGAAGCCAGTGCTGGTGTGGTGTCAGCACATACCTGTAATCCCAGCTACTCAGGGGGCTGAAGTGGGAGTATCACAAAGTCAAGGTCAGCCTGAGCAATTTATTGAGATCAAGACTGAAAAAAAAAAGAAAAGAAAAAAGACATGGGCTTAGCTCAAAGCTCCCTGGGTTAAATCTTCAATAAGCTTGGAGGAGGGGTTGCTTTGCACCAGGATATTAGGAAAGATGCCTTGAGGGCATCTCAGAAACTGTCAGTCCCCACCTATCACAGGCTCAATGGTATAAAGCTGTAAGCTCCTTCAAAAGATTGTTTTGAGTAGAGAGCACCAGGGCACCTTGCTCACATAGCACAACCTAGGAAGTTGTTTCCCCGGGACTCACTTCACCGTGTTAAATGATCCAGCTACTCAGAGGATGCTGCAGCCATGGTCCAAATGAGCACAGCTGGCAGCTGACCTCAGTATCATCCACATGATGAGGTTTTTACAGACATGCAGAGTTGAAGTTTTCACCCAGATTTCAAAGGAAAACCAGGTAGAATGTAGCAGGGTTAGGGGCTCTGCAGCCAGCTCCCAAGAGGGTGATGCATAGAGCTGTGCGAGTGAAGCTTAACTTGCAATGGTGACTCCAGGAAATTAGAAATTTCAGAAATGTGGACTGTCTCCAAGAAAAGCCATGAACAACAAGCAGAGCCACTGCAAGAGAGTGGCTATGTGGGCTGCAACTATGATAGCAAGGACATAGGGGCAGGACCCTTTGGAGCTCTTCCTGTCACCACATGACCATATGCTAGATAGTCGTGAGCTACAGGATTTAATGTTTACCCTCCTGGGTTTTGGTCTTGCTTTGGTCTGATCCTATTCCTTCTTTTTGGAGAGGAACTGTTTATCCTATGTCACTGTTAAAAGTATATAACTTTTTTTTTTAACAGGGGTTGATAGTAAAGAGAGTATCAGAAGAGACTTTGAACTTGAACTTTTGAGTAATACTAGAAATGTTAAGACTACATAATCTCTTGGGGATGGACTAGACGCATTTTGCTTTATAAGACAGACATGAGCCTTTGGGAACAAGGGGTGGATATTATAGCTTGAACCTGAGATGGCTTTTAAAAGCTCATGTGTTGAAGTCTTAGTCCCCAGCTGGTGGTGCTTTAGGGAGATGGTGGAACTCTAGGAAGTGGGACCCATTTGGAGAAAGTAGGTTCTCCCTCCCTCTCTCTCTGTCTCTCTCTCTCTCTCTCTCTCTCTATATATATATATATATCATATATATATGATATATATATAACAATCATGATATATATATATATATCATATATATATATATATATATATGATATATATATATATATATATATCTTCCTTGGCCACTAGAAGGTGAGCAGCTATCTTCCATTATCTCCCACCATGGACATCTGCCATGATCTGCCTCTGTACATGCTCAAAACCTACCTGGCCAAGCGATCATGGACTAAAACTGTGAGCCAAAATAAATCTTTCCTCCTTTAAATTGATTTTCTTAGATATTTTGTCACAGATGTGGAATGCTGACTAACACAAGTTCTAATCCCTGTTCCATATGACAGCCTTTCAGATATTTATAAATAGATATTATGTCTTCCTTTAGCCTTTCTAGGAAAAGAGTATTTTCTAAAGTAGTCCCCAGATGACAGTTTCTTGTTCTGCCCATCCTGGAAAATATGGCCTCTAAGCTGAACACAGTGCCAGTATGGATCTCTTATCATTTTTGTGAATTTCAATCAGTCTTTTGCCAAAATGGGAATTATAAGTCATAAAATTTAAGCAATACTTTCTGAGTTAGAAATGTGGCAGTTTTCTTATACTGACAAATTGGCTGTGAACTTAATGATCCTACAAAATGAGTCATTTGAGTTGGAACATTAATTTATTTGAGCAGCCGCGTCCACATCACTCTGAGGAAAGTGTCATTACTTTGTCCCTACACACACCACACATCTTCTCAAAAAAGTCCCAATGCTTGACTATGGAACCAAGTGCTCAGGCTTCCTTTCTTCTTTCCCATTCCAACTCTCTGACCCTGGAGGAAACAATGTTCCTTGGGAAGAATGTATAGTTGGAACACTCACCTGGCCACATCTTTCCCAGTAAGAGAAATAAATTACTGCTTGAGACTGAAATTCAGTGGGGCCACATGCTTTGTATGAGAGACAGGATCTTCATTAAAAAACTGGGTAGAGATTGAATCTTCAGGTTTGAGATAACCCATATGGCCAATAAGAACTGTTAGTGGATGGTGACAGGCAAGCAGAAATAAAGGAACATATTCAGTTCTTACAGTGGTGTTTTACACTTGATCTTAGCCAAAAGGCCGAGAAGCGATTTTACAGTGGTGTTTTGTCACAGGCTAATGAGATTCAGATGTTAAATTTTATGGACCAGTTGTTAAACACAGCCATTATTAAAAATTATGTAAACTTGCAACTTAAATTTTATTAAAGACAAAGGCAACAGATACTCAAAACCCATCATTTCCTAATATTTTAAATCTTATTCTCTTGAGATTATTTTTGTTGATCACATATCTATAAGATTGAAATGTTATATAATGCTATTATTGTGCATCTGCTCTCAACTCCAAGTTCAGTGATGTCACATTGGTAACTTGCAATCAGCAACAGTGGGAGTATTCACACCTCTGAAATCAGCAAATACTATAAATAAGGGCATCCCTTTCACCCCTGGCTTGTCAAACATTTCCCAGCACACTACTTCCCTGCAATAAGCCTTCCCATCCTGATCCAAGAACACTTCAACACTACACCCAACCAACTCCTCTTCAACAAGGACTGCAGTCATTGATCTCATCATTTCGCCCAATAATTATAAAGAGCAAAGTAAACATTTCTGTAGTTTTTTTCTTCTTTTAAACATGTGTGCGCGCACACACAGTGTGTCTTTGAAAGATTTTATTCACACATTTATGCTTTGTCTGTTTCCCTAAATTTCAGAGTCAATTTGAATTTTGTAATAACATAGAGTTGGCATGTTGGATATGCAGTCTCAGAAAGCAGAGTTTTGGGAGCTAATGGGGATACTTCATTGTTTTCTGGTGTTTCTTTTCTGATGGATGGGACAATATGAGAAATCTCCAAGGGCATCCTTCTTCTTAAATTATCTCTTTTTTTCATGGTACTGGAGCAGGTTAATTAAAGATACACCAAAGTTTCTCCTCGACTCCCAGTTTCATTAACCTTATAACTTAATCAACATTCCCATTTAGTGTTAACCCTACCCAAAATGCTTTTGAGATGTTGTACCCTGTAATTAGAGAAAGTCAAAAGGAAATTGTCTAATTACTAGAGTCGAAGTATTTTTCATTTTTATTGTTAAAATAAAATACGAGGGCTAGGAGTGTAGCTCAGTTGTATAGTGCCTGCTTAGTATTCATGAATACCTGGGTTCAATTCATGGGTTCAATCCACAGCACCAAGAAAAAAAAGTCAAGTAACCAGAGGTCCTACACTTCATTGAACATCCCTGAGGTGGCTGAAAAGGGGAGAATGTAAAGAGTTAAACTCCTCCTTCAAGTTGCTGGTGGCAGTGGAGGGGAAAAGAATTCAAAATCTAGGAGAGAAGAAGGAAGAGTAGAGGGTTCCTGCCAATAATGTGGATGAGAAGCCAGTGACAACTATGAATCTGAACTTTAAATTCAGAGACAACCTGGAATTTACAAGTTGCTTGGAGGACCCAGTGATAAAGGGGTAGGGGATGAGAGTATTTTAATATAGCTAACATTCATCGAGTATCTATATTGTGCCAAGAACTATATTAAACACTAAGCATTTTGCTTATATCCTCTTTTCTTACATTATCTCACCAATTACCTTAACTAAATGACTCAGAGGAATAAATTCTATTCTCAAAGTACCTTATAGACTTCCCCAGAAAATATTTAGAAAATCTGGTTAATAATCATATTTAAAGAAACCCAATGTTATTTTATGGACTCAACTAGCTATGAAAGCCCAGAAAAGGATATTGATTAAATAAAGCTGACTTTATTAAATTTATTGAGGCCAAAAGACTACTTCAGTGAATTTTTGGAAGCAGTTTAAAAAGGAAGCTAGGAAAGGGTAGTTATAGGATTTGGGGATTCTGGCCCAAGTGGTTAAAGTCAACTGTTTTAGACAGAGAACTTACTTGGACAGAGCCATACTTCTACTGGAAGTCTGCCTTGTGTTACTTTATACTGGGATACAAACTATCTCTTATACTAGCTGCTTCCACCCAACCACTGTAAAATTAAAACAGATATGGAAGTTCAATAACTGATGTCTGCTAAATGAGACAAATGACCAAAGATAACCCCCTGCTCTGTTTTGTGAATTACGGACACTTGTAAAATTAGGCAAAGTGAAACAAGTTTTTGGTTCATAAAGTGGAGAATTGTGTGCAGTGCCTTTGGCAGTGGCTTTGAAAGACTGGATACCTTTATTTGCTGTGAGCAGGAACTAGCATTTAATAAGTTCCTGACATCAACATGTATTTTCCTTTTCTTGATTTGTTTCTCATTATCTCTCATTACATCTCCATTGCCTGAATGCAGGAACTCTTGAAGGTAGTTAGTTATACTTTTGATATTTAATATCCTTATCTTTCACAAGAATAAAAGCATTTCTCCCAAACTTCAAACACTTCCAATTCTTCCATAGACTCAGGGTGGTCTTGTTTGAATTTCTCACTGCTTCTAGATGTTGTTTGGATGTGCAAGTCCTAAATGAATCTTTTTCCACCTGCCAGATATGTGGAGCTTGTATGATAATATTTATCAACCTTTTTGATTGTGCTTTTGTAAGCACAGAGGAAAAAGCCTTTGTAAAAGTGACTATTGGTCAGACTTGATAAGGAGACACAGAATATACTTTTTATATTCCAAACTTTTTGGATATAAAAATTTTGCCTCTTTTTGGGGAGATGCATTAATCATGCAAAAAGTACCCCAGTTGTTTTCAGTGTTGTAAAGAGAGACTGGACAAAGAGAGTCATGTTCTTTGGATTTCATCTCCGAGAAAAGAAAGAATCTCAGAAATTGCTTTTCATCAAAGAGAAGACACATCTTTTAATAATACTAGGAATTGCTAAGTATGATAGAATGGAAAATTTCAAAACAGCAACATATTAATACTGAATGAAGTAGAGAATTCAGAAAAATACATACTTTTTAAAATAGATGGTGACTACAGGGATGATTTCTCTGAGTTCTGGAAATAAAAACTAGCCCATGGCAGAACTTCACAAAAGGAAAAGATCTCAGTATTGGTCTTGTCTTAGATTGGTAGGAACTAAGAAGCATCGGAATAATAAAAACACAAACTTTTAGGAAAAAATAGTTTTCAGAACATTTTTCCTTTTTACAGAAACAATGCTATGCCACCACCACCATCATCCCCGTCATCACAGCCATCATTACCACCATCATTAGTATTTATGGACTGTTATTGTTTATATCTAGATGTCCCCCAAAGCCTCCTGTGCTGCTCATTGGTGGGACTTCGGGGAGGAGACTGGATCGTGGGTGTGTGATACTCATCCCTGGATTAGTCCACTGATGGGTTTATGACTGGGGGTGATGTTGGCAGTTGAAGAGGTGGGTCACTGGGGGCATGGCCTAAAAAGGTATATATCCTCCTCCTCCCTTGATCCCTCTCTGCTTCCTGCTGCTATGTCATAAGCTGATTCTCCTTCCAGGCCCCTCTGCCATGCCACCCTACCTTGGAGCCAGCCTACTATGGACTGAAACCTCTACAGATTGTGAGCCAAAATAAGCCTCTCCTCCTTTAACTTGTAGTATTGGGTATTTTGTCCTGGCAATGACAAAGTAACTAAAACATGGACTAAGCACTGTACTGAGTACAAGTACTTGTATATCCCTCGCACTGTTTCACTTAACCCTCCCTAGTGAGAGGGTATTTATATATCAATATCAGCTTCATTTTATAGTTGAGATAACTTGGAAATTAGCTAACTTCCTCGAGATCCCACAGCTAGCAAGAAGAAGAATCAGGATTTGAACTCAGGCTATTTGGCTTCAAATCCCCTTTTCCATTTGTCTCTTTAAAAAATAGTTCTTCATAAGAAACCAAGTTCATATTTATAAGCTGTTATATCCCTATTCTTTTTTCTAAAGCCCTACATAGCCTTCTTAATATTTTATTTCCTACAATTTAAAAAATTCTAACATTCTAGGAAACCCAGTATTTCTTATAACTGGAATGCATTAAGAAAGATAAAAAAATCCTTCTCTCTCTCTCTCTCTCTCTCTCTCTCTCCCTCTCTCTCTCTCTGTCTCTCTCTCTCTGTCTCTCTTTCTCAAGGTGGGGTCTCATGCTATAGTTCAGGCTACCCTTGAACTCACTATGTAGCCTAGGCTGGCCTCAAACTCACAGCAATCCTCCTCCCTCAGCCTCTCCAATGCTGAGATTACAGGTGTGTACCACTGGGCCCAACTTGGAAATTCTTACTGTTGTACTGTCATAAAAGAACACAGATTTTCTTACTGTTTTTCTCTTTCTTACTGAGTTTTAAGAAAATTCTTATTAATTCAATTTTAATCATAACATTAAATTGAGCTTATTTAAATACACATTAATCTTAGGAAAATGGAAAGAATAATCTAAATTTTAAGAAACAATCATTTTTTCTTCAGAATCTATTCTCTCCTCATATCCAACACAGTTTATGTCAATATGTATATTCCATCCAAAAAAGAGAAGGGTAGCAAGGAACTGCTCATAGTCCTCACTGTAATAACAGAACTTGTGCCTCAAGCTTTAGAAGACATGACTGCTCAGCAAGAAGCTAATTTCTTACCAAAGCATATATACATAATTGATGCATAGAACTTCTGCCTCATTTCCTAAAACTGTGCACGCTTGCCCTTACTCCTTCTCTTCTCACTTCTCCTAAACTGACCACTCCAAAGAGGACATACTAGGAAATAGCAGAAAAACAATGAGGAAGGACAGTCTATCCCTGAACAACTTCCTGGATTATTTCTGAATGGCTACATGAAATAAAATCAATCCTATGAACTACTGAATTTGGGAGTGTGCTACAGTGACTGCGCCTATATTCTTATAGGATTAAATTTGACACTAGAATGTGATGGATTAAATCTGCCCCTGCCCCAATTCATTGGTTGAAGAACTAATCTCCCATGAAACTGTATTTGGAGATAAGGCTTGCAAACAGCTACTTAATATTAAATGAGGTCAGCTGGGTGTGGTGGCACAGTCCTGTAATTCCAGCACCCTCTAAAAGCTGAGACAGGAAGATCACAAGTTCAAGCCCAGCCTAGGCAACCAACCCAGTGACTTACAAGAACCTGTCTTAAAATAAAAAATAAAAAAAGGGCTTGAGATGTAGCCCAGTGCAAAATCAGTTCCCATTACTGCAAAAAAAAGTTAAATGTGGTCATAAGGATGGGTCCCAAATCCCATAGGACTGATGTCCCTACAAGAGGAGAGATACGAGGAATGTGCTATATGAGAAAACCTTAAGAGAGGGCTCTCTGCAAGCCAAGGAGAAAAGTCCAGGAGAGATTCAAGCTGCTGGCATCTTGATCCTGGAATTCCAGTCTCCAGAACTGTGAAAAACAAATTTTTCTTACTTAGTACATCTAGTCTTTGGTATTTTATTATGTAGCTCTAGGTAACTAACATAGAGAAGTGGAAAAGTGCCCTCATAACTAAAAGTGAAAATATGTGGCTTTGGAATTATTGCCAAGCAGCAGACAGTGAGGAAACACATTGTGGGGTGGAAAACTAGAGACCTTTGTTATGTTTTAACAAACCACTAGGTTAAACTGTCACCAGCAATAGATTGGAAGGCAGACTAACTATGAGGAAAGAGGAATGATGGGAAAGAGTAGAACAATGATGTTGGTTGGCTGTTGTTTAGTAAGGTACTGTTCTAGACTATTTTGTGTTGCTATAAAAAAATACTCCAGGTTGGGTAACTTACAAAGAAGATTATTTAGCTCACCATTGGTTTAGCTCCAGAGCATGGCATTTGCATATTCTCAGCTCCACTGATGGTGTCACGGATGAAGTCATCACCATCGTAGGGGCACACATAAAAGTGATAATCAGCAAGTGCAGAATGTTTCAGGGAAGGTGCTAGGCTCCCTTACAACAATCTGTTCTTGTGGAATCCAGTCCAGTTCCAAGATCTGAATGAATCCCTTCTGAAGGCTGTGGCCCCATGACTTCACCTGTTAAAAGTTTCCACTCCCTCAACACTATTGCATTGAAAATCAAGCCTCCAGTATATGAATCTCAGTTGCACATATGATATCCAAACTATAAAGGCATATGGTAAATAGTTGAAGTGAGATTTTAAATCCAAATATTAAATTTAAAAAATGGCTTGCATGCAGCTAACACAGCTTTTTGCATAAGCTGTGCTTATGCCTTGAAGTTCATCTGCTTCTGTACTCCAAAGAGCTGGAGATGTGATTATTTTTTAGTCTTTTCTACAAGTCTCCATTACATACTACTAGCCAGACAAGGAATCAGTGCTGTAGAAGAGACTAGATGAAGGGTGTTGTATTCGCACTTAAACTCATTTTTCCAAAAGGCTTCAAGGTGGCTGTCATTAAATTGAGTTATAGATGTATAGGTAAATAGTGACTGCAGGCTCAAGAACTATAACCAGAATGGCTCTTTGGCTATAACTACTTTTGCATGAAATGACTGAAAGCAAATGGACCAAAGACCTACGATAGTGTTTTATTTGTTTGTTTGATTTGTTTTTATGGTACTTGTGATTGGACCCAGGGCCTTTACACTGAACTATATTCCCAGCCTCCCTCCCCTTTTACTCTTTGAGATGGGGGTCTTGCTTAATGCTAAGTTGCCCAGGATGGGCTTGAATTTGTGATCTTCCTTGCGCAGAGTGCTGAGATTACAAATGTGTGCCACACTGAGCTTCTTACTGTTTTTGATGGTATTGTAGTAGCCTTAAAATGCTAGATGATACTCACCACTCAAAATTCATGGTACAATATTATGAATTGAGTTCAGATGTTGAGACTGAAAATTTCACACACACACACACACACACACACACACGAGGCTATGAAAAGGTTATTATTCACATACTGAGACTTTCTAGGGAAACAGAACATGTTCCCAAGTGGGTCTAGAAATGGTAAAACTGGCTTGGAATTTATTCTTGGGTGAGAGGCTGAGGTGAAGGTTACTGTAAGAAGGCCAGGATTTGTGTGATTTGAACTTCTGAAGCCAAAGGAAGAGCCACCCAGGCTTTTATCAGCTTTGTCATCCAGCTGTGGAATGTAAGGGGAAAGGGGAATGGTGAAGTTTGAAAGTGGTCAGAAATCCATTAAAAATGGAGTTGAGTCTTCATGACAGTCAAGTGAACTTTAACCCTGGCCTATGAAAGTCTGTGTTTGCTTAATACTAAGACTTAAATTCCTAAGGCAATTTGGGGTTATGAATCTGCAGCAGCAGAAATGGTAAGAAAGGGGACTGGAAGCTGTAATACTTCTTAAAGTGGATGAGGAGGTTGATTAGCAAGAATTTCCTAGAGCTCAAACTAGGAGCCAGAGAGGACACTGGACAAGAGAATTATTCCCTGTCAGAGCAAGGGATCTTTGCCATGCCTGCTCAACAGATTTTCATCATGGCATGGGCCATTGATTACTGTCCACATTTCTTATCTTTTACTCCGATATTAATTTTCCCTCTTTTTTTCTTTCTCTGGGGAGTTTCAGTAGGACACATGTCTAGCTGGAGATAACAAGTGTCAGCTTTCCTTGAAACTAGATATAGCTCTGTAGTAAGTATTGATGAATGAACTGTGGATAGGAGTGATGGGCAAAAGTTCCTGGAAAGGAAATAGCTTGCTCTCAACTTTCTTTTCCAAGATGGAAGGCGGATGTCCTTTGAGACAGCAGTGACCCATGGAATGTACAAGTCCCTTGTTAATGCAGAAAACAAGGCAGACAAATGCTAGATCAATAACTTGTGAAACAGAGATGGCCAATCTATTCTTCACTTATCTACTATAGTCCTTTGGGCTAGCTGCGTGAGGAAGAAATAAACTTGTTTTACACAAGTCATCATATTTTGGGGTCCTATGTTATAGCAGCTCAAAAAGAAAATGAAAATATTAAGAAGTTTCTTTACCTTTTACAATCTTAAAATGTCCTCTCCTTGTTCTTTTAGGTTTTACCTTTAATGACAAGTGTGCCAGTCAATCTTAATTGTCAACTTCACTGGATGAGGAGACTCCTACAGAGGTTATTGGATCATGAGGGATTAATATACTGATGTTCATAGCCAAATATGCTTTTAGGAGCTGGGCCCAGATGGAGGCAGGTCACTGGAGCTTTGCCTTTTGATGGTAATATTTCTTGCTGGTTCTCTTCCCCTGGGCTCTGCTTCCTGGCTGCCATGAAATGAGTGGCTTTGCTCCCTCATTCCCTTCTGCCATGATGTTCCTGCCTTTCCACTGGTCTGTGGACTGAGCCCTCTGAAACTGTTAGCAAATTTAAACCTCTCATTTGTAATAGCAGCTATCAGGTATTTTGTCCCACCAATGGGAATGCTGAATAATAAACCTAGTATAAATAAGAAGCCTCAAATTTAACTGACTGTAAACAAGTCAGACCCTAAACCTAATTGTGACCTTATGCATTCAGTATGCTTTTCCTCTCTACCTACAGAATGCAGGTGTATATATTCTATGGGGTCAAAAGGAAGTATCTGGTTAATATAAATCATGAGTATCAAACTGACAAATGAAGACTCACACTGGTATATGTCAAAATTTTTTTCCAACACAGATATATGTCCATACACTACTAAGTTTGATCTACTCTCTGTAATTGATTAATCATACATAAATGGATAAAGATAGAATGGATAAAGTGACTTCATTTCCCACTATGTGATGCAAAGATGATGATTTCCTTTGATTCCCAGTTTCCTATTAGTCTATGCTTCAGAATAGTTTGCTGTGTTGCTAAGACAACAAGGATCCAGCAACAGAAAACTGGGATTGAAGTCAAGGTAGTTAGTAGTTAGCTGCCTCAAAGGATGTCACAAATAATGTATTCAAGGCCACTTTTCACAGGCCTGTAACAATTTAAAAAAAAGGTGATTAAAAAAAAAAGTGATTGTACTCATCCAACATTCTTCCACAGAGGACCAGGACATCCTTGATAACTTGAAAATACAGGTATGTACACTGAAAGTCAGAAAACAGTATTCCAATAATAGAGATGTTCTAAAGCCCTGGGGAAAAAAACTGAGAGGAACTTGTTCTTAAACTCTAGTTTGCCATTATTCTAATAGGAAAATATTTGTAGAAGATAAGAAAGAAAAAACATTATGTCAGTTGTTCCTCTACTAAAAATGTACATTTTGTCTAAACAAAGGCTTGATTCAAGGTGGTAAATAAATATGGTAGGTGTGATACTCTCTGAGACCTGCGACTGATATTCAGAATTTTAGTTTATGAATGGAAGCAAAGAAGAATGTACTCCTTAGTGCACTTTTGATCAAGACACAGAAATCTCAGCCACAGAAGTGGAACAGTGATGCATCTCCATGTTTCTCTGAACAGTTGCTGTAATCTTCCTATTGTAATACCCAAAACATCAAGGCAAGGGCAAAACAAAAAAAAAAAATGCTTCAACTAACTTTGAATTGTTCCCTGACCTAAAAGAAATGAGAAATGACAATAGCATTTAGCTATAAGCTGAAGAGTCTCCCTCACATAATGTATATTTTATTGCACCAAGATAAAAATCCAACAAAAATAACAAACAAATGAATAAAGGAGCCCTGTGCTCTCAGAGCTTGGAAGGCTTTCTTTAGAATCCTCATCTCTAAAGATGGAATCTGGTGAACAATAGTAATGAAGTAAAGTCAGAAGGTGGTTAATGTTTCCCCTACCCTTGAGGGAAAGAGAAAGGAGTGAGTGGAGACTGAGTTACCAATGCATAATTCCTTTGTTCAAGCAGGAGTCAAAAGATACTCTTTACTCATGGAAACTGAAGGTTATGCAGTAAGGTCAAGAGTTCTGCAGGAATTCTATTGTTAAGTATAAGTTAAATCCACTGAGTCAAATAAGAAATAGAAAATCTTTTTTTTAAAAAACCCTAGTGTTCTAAGCATAAAAAAGAAAATAGAAAAGAACACAGACCACTCTATTTTAATATTTTAAGTAGCATAAATCATAATGGTTTGTATACTACGCTATACAATAATATACTGTTACTTTCCAAAGAAAATCAACTTCTTATAGGGTTTTTTCAAACAGTTGCTCCATATAGCTAAGGGCTTGACCCTTAGCCATCACTATGACACATGGAATATAAGTGATGAAGTTCCAAGTCTTCCAATTGTGCCTGTTTCTGCTGCCACTGAGGGAGGAGCCTCTCGGAGAGCTGTCGTGCCCCTTCCATCTCCTGCACCAGGAAACGCGGGCTCTGCAGGTGCGCGTGTGCCTACATGGGCAGCTTCTGTGCTATGCTTCCCACAAGCCTGCTCCACTTTAAGAGAACTTGCGCTTCTTCATGGCCTCTGCCTTCACCGCCAGGCTCTTGGCACAGATGGTCAGGACCACAATGAGAACACCCACCACAAATGTCACCACGGGCCAGAGGAAGCAATGCAGGAGGACAATCTCATCATGTGTGCGGTGCAGGAGCACGTCATCTGGTCTGCAAGACAGTGGAGAATGAGAAAGAGTGGTCAACTGCCTTAGCATGGCATTGAAAATCCTTTGCAATCAGGAGCCAAGCTCTTGTTTCCCAGCCCAAAGGGAATAATCATCCTTGAAAATGAAGTCCTCATTCTGACTACAAATACTGTACTTTGTGATTCAAATCCATTTCAAAAATTATGGGCTCTTGAATCAAGTAATTGGTGCAAATTTGTACATCACCTATAATTTGCATATTGCAATGTGTCAAAAGTGCAGCAATCACTTGTGCTATTATGTTCCCCCATTTTGAGTTGTTTAATGTATTCAGTTTTCTCACTTATCCTGTAATATTCATTGATCAAGGGACTTGAATTACTCTAAAAATTATTGATGGATGGGCCTTCGCTAACAAACCTAAACTAGACTTCAGCACTTAGGTCAGACCCAGATAAACTTAATTCAGAAAAACATGTCAGTTAAAGCCACTGTTTGGATTAGTCAGAAAGACAGACAGTTTTGCTGTGTGAACTTCAGGTTTTTATTAAAAATGGACAATGGTTGAACTGAATGTATTTTTCTGTGCTCCTGAGTGTCAGGATTAGCCATCACTCTGAACCACTGACCACACCCCCAATTTTGTGGTACTGGGTACTGACTGAACCCAGGGCCTTGCACACAGTAGGCAAGCACTCTATCAATGATACCTATCCCCAACCTTGATCACTTTATCTTAATAAATCTTGAAATATCTTGGTAGCATATTTGTCTTATCAATGTGGGGCTGTTTTTCAAGTCTTGTACTGGTATCCTTGATAGGAAGTAAAAATGAGATATGCTCCTCAAGCCATAGTCTCTCATCTTTAGCACTAGAGGGATCCTGGGAATTGAGCTTTCATATAAAAGGTTTATATTTTACCAGATACTTCCATTTCATCTGCAGGAAGTTTTGTTCAGTTATATTAGAGTAGCTGTGCCTCCTCCAGAAAAAGAAGAAAATAGTGCAGAATAATTTGTCCAGTTGCCCTCAAGAACATCAAAGGCTTCAGAGTACAGGGACAGTGCATTTAACAGAGAAATGCATTGCTGAGGAGCACTCATTAGTCACAGCTCTCATAATTCAGAAGCTATTTTCTCAGAGGAATGAAAAAGGCCACTGGGTACTTCTTTTTTACCTGTAGTGAAGTTTTCATGTAGCATAACAGAAACAGTTATACAGACTGGTTTTGAAAATTTCTTATCCTTGCACTGTTTTTCTCTGTTGCATAATTTCAAATTTTGCACACAGAGTGAGATTTTAATGGCATTTTATTTCCCAATATTTCAGTTATAATTTATATTAAATGAGTGTCAAGTCATTGTAACAATTAAAGCTAATATTATCGCAGTTTGCAGAAATTACTCCAGTTACTGAATCCTATGGCAACATATTCTTCAAAGCTTGGGTTTATGTACACATATTAATGTGCATATCCTTTTCCCTACAAAGTCCAATAGGGCTGTGATTTTGCTATTTCCTGTTATTCTACACATACACGTGTCTTTAATTGCACTATGTGGTTGCCTTGATGTCTTGAATTGATTAAAAATGTTTACCTCTCATGGTCACTTTGACTTTGGGGAAGAGCCAGAAGTCAAATGGTGCCAAAGCAGGTGAATAAAGTGGTGGATGAGGACTCACCATAATGTTTTTATGAGCCTGCCTTTTCATTAGATTGCACTCAGCAGTAGAGTTCACTGTATTTTGATCATATCTCATAAAGACATGAAAGAGAACTTCCAAAACTACTTCAGAAAGTGGCATGAATAACAGAATGTGTTCAAAACAAGGGGGAGTAGCCTGAGGAGGGTTAGTGGCAATGTGTCTTTTACTATAACATATTTTTTTTTTGGTACAGGGGATCAAACTCGAGACCTTGTGCTTGCTGGGCAGGCAGTGGAACCACTGAGCTAAATTCCTGGCCCTATAACACATTTTTAAAAATTTCATTGACTATATTTTTTGATTACCTCTTTTAGTGATTGCTAAATAACTGCTTGCTACTGATGAGCCTGCCCCTTTTGCAGCCTTACTGTCCATACATACTGTAAAGACACAGTATGACTGGGATCTGAAAAGTAGAGGCCAAGGTTCAAAAACAAGCAGAGTACACACAGGACAGTCAGAAACACAATTTCAGCCTTTGAAATCCCCTTTCCCAGTACTGCCATGATTCTTTTCTCAGCTCCAAGTAACCACAGCTGTCAGCGATGACAGCTAAGTGTGCAAGGGTAAAAGCTGTCTTCTGATTATCTTCTTTCTGGGAAAGTCTCTTCTTTCCTCTAGAATCTACCAGTACAAAGATGAGCTCTAGATTCATCAAAAGGTTGTGAGGATGAGGAGGTGAGCAACAGAGTGAACGTACTTAAAACCACTTGCTATGGTTTGGACCTGAAATGTCCCCCAAAAGCTCATTTAGTGAAGGGAATGCAGCAATGTTCAGAGGCAGGGCCTTTGGGAGGTGACCAGATCACCAGGACTCTAACATCATCAATGGATTAACCCAGTGATGGACATAATTTAATGCAGTGCTGAAAAATGACAGAAATTAGGTGGGGCCTAACTGGAGGAAGTAGGGCATCACCGGTATCTCTTTGAAGGGTATGTTTTGTCCCAGGACACTTCCTCTGTTTCTCAGTCTCCCTCTCTTGGCTTCCTGGCAATGAGGAAGTGAGCAGCTTGGCTTCATACCACATGCACCCTGCTATAATGTTCTGCCTCATCACAAGTCCATGGCAGCAGGACACAAGGACCACAGACTGAAGTTTCTGAAACCATGAACCAAAACAAACCCTTTCTCATTTAAGTATGCTGCTCTCAAGTATTCTGTCATAGCAATGGAAATGTGACTAACACACCACTAAACTGTACTTTTTTTTTTTTTTTTTTGGTACTGGGGATCAAACTTGGGTCCTTGCACTTGCGCAGCAGGCAGCGAAACCACTGAGCTAAATCCCCGGCCCACTAAACTGTACTTTTAAATGGTTAAAGTGTCTAAAAGAAGAAAAAAGGGAGAGGAAAGAGTGGAGGACTTGGATTTTTAACACTATTTTAGTAAATATGCATGTAATTTCCATAAGTAATATGTTTTTTGCAGCTAATTTTTTTAGTAAAATGTTTCAATGTGGATCCTCTCTAGTATTCCTTCTCCAGTCATTACAACTGATGTTCAATCCTTTAACACAATATTATACAATTGAGCCAGAAAAATAACCCAGATGAGGGTCGTTGGAACCACTATACCTGTTTTTTCAAATAGTCTTTAGAACATGTATTGAAAACAAATGTGAGTAAAAAAAATGGGGGGAGGGTTATAACAACTGGAAAATGCTAGCCTGGGAAACTTATTTTGTTCAGGCATTTCTTGGAATTCTACCTCCCCTACAAACCTGGAGGCAATACTTTATTTCAAATGATAAAACAATACCATCCACTTTCAGTGAGCCATAATGAATTTGTAACTGCTTCAAAAGCCCTTTTTGAGGTAGAAATATTAAATATAAATATACACACATTTCTTTACAGATAATTCATGTCTATTTCCATTTCATGCAATGCTAAGATTCCCCCACAGTCTCCTTCAATAGGAAAAACTTATTCCTCTGAGTAACAGTGCTTAGGTTCATCACTTGGTTATATGATTTACTGAGATTCCTCTAAGTTGGTCTTTGTCCTAAATTTGGCTTATTGAAACTGGGATTGCAATGCCTTAGTTGGAGGCAGTCCCTTGCCTCAGTTTCCTCTAATTTTATCAGTCAAGCAGCTTTCAGATTGGCTAGCCAAAAAATTACTGTAAAAGAGTCTGGACTTCGAATTCAGTTGCAATAATTATACAGTAGGTACTGAAGAGAAACATTTAAAATATACATGCAAAAAAAAGATGATTATTTTATGCCTAAGGATTTTTAAAAAGTAAGCAAGAGGGTTCTTGTACAGCACACAGAAATTCTGGATGAGAGAGGTACAGATAATCCTAGGTGAGATCCTAGGTGAGAGAGGTACAGATACAAAAAAAGAGAAAGTGCTGTAAGTAACCACAGAAATTTCTAAAGGATTGGCACTTTCCCAACTTTCAAAGTATATTGTGACAGTTATAATAGTACTTTTCTAATTTGTTTTCTGAGTTTTACCCTTCATTTATTATATGTGTTAGCTACTTTCCTCTCATTGCTGAGACAAAATATCCAGCACCCAAAGTTAGAGGAGAAGGAGTTTATTTGGTTTATAGTTCATAGAAGTTTCAGTCCATAATCAGTTCGCTCCGAGGCTGGGATGGCAAACAAGCATCACAGAGGAGAAACGAGATGGTGCACACAAGGCAGCAAGGGTATCAGGAGAGGGTTACCAATGTCTTTCTGTCCCTTTTATCTTATTCGATACCAGGATTAGGGCAGTGCCAAACTAATCACTCATGTGTAGTGAGTGGTTCAGTAATCACACACCCTTAAGCCCAGCATCATGCTAGATTAAACTGTCTCTGAAAAAGACAGTCCCACCTCATCTGCTCGAGGCTTTGGGGGGACATCTAAACACAAACCATAACACTACTTTAGAATTCAAAGTTGAAGGATCCAGAAATCTGCATTAAAAAAACAAAACCCTCTGGGTGAATCTGTCTATAAAGAAGCATTGTCTAAAGTTGTAACAGTTTTTTAAAATGCAGTAAGAAATATGAAGATATTTAGCCAGGTATATCCCAAAGTGCCTAATTGACACTCATGTCCAGGTAATTTTCGTGATCTCCACATACTGTTATGACAAATTTATACTGTAGAAAGGAAATCTGGGGTAAGACAAAGGGCTGGGAGGGGAAAGACAGATACAAACTAAGGGATGAATATACAGATTATGTGCTAAACTGGTCCACAGAAGGCCCTCTGTTCTAGCTGGGAGAAAGATACTCCACTGGCTAGAAGTGGTGGTAGTCAAATGAGATAAAAAGACAAAGATTTGTTATATATCACCCAAAATATAGAAAATATACTTCCTTTGACTTTATCTCATCAAATGGGAGTCCTTCCATTCTGCAGTGTATGTTCTGTTGACTAATAGGGAGAGAAAATGGTGATCTTTCTCCTTCTTTAATAGGAGGGGAAATAACTTAAACTTGATCAATTTATATAAAACTTTGAACTGCATTATAATTTACTAGTATTGGGCCAGGGATTTAGCTCAGTGGTTGCGCCACCTGCTTCGCAAGCACAAGGATCTGAGTTTGATCCCTGGTACCAAAAAAACCCCCAAAAAACAATAATTTTACTAGTATTGGATGATGGAAACTATACCAAAACAAGAGACAAGATGACACAATTCAAAGTGCTTTCTCCATGAGATCCTAGAGAAAACAGAGACCTTTCTAGATTTGTTATCATAAGTACTTCCTGTTGCTCTCAGCAGATAATTTTTCTTTTCATGTAGTCAGCTAGAAAGTTAAGATTTGGCCTATCTCAACACAATGATACAACTTTCTTATGCCAACCACACTCCTATTGCCTTGCCTTTTTTTCTTACACATTTCTAATTTATCCTCTTAAATCCTCTTAATTCTTGTGTGTGTGTGTGTGTAAGAATATATGACAGGGACTGATGCTAAGCATGTGTTCTATCACTGAGCTGCATACCTACCTCCAATCCTCTCAATCTTTAGGAAACTCATTCAACCTTTCTTAAAATAGACACATACACACACACACATACACACACACACACACACAAGTATCAATTAAGTGCTTATATTTACATATCAGGTATATTATAAAGCATTGAAACTTTTTAGTTGTAAAGTTTTACTGATATTTCTATGAAAAATAAAGTACTACATCATTACAGGAATTTGCACATATGCATTTTGATAAAATCTTAAAAGTCTAAAAGTGCTTTATCATTACTTCAATCAAAATAATTCCAGGCATAACTTCATTCCCATACGCCAGGCCTCTGTCATAGTAGCAGAACCAAAAGATACCAAAAATGTGATCATTTCATTGTCCAGGCCTTTTGAATAGTGCTTTCTAGGCCTGCTTTAAATCTTAATTATTTATAACATGACCTATTTTCAAAAAAGAATCTGAAATAGATAACAAATATGTCAACACAATAAAATCCTTAGTCTGAGTGTAAAGAACAAGTGTGATGTAATTAGAATGGAGGAAAAAGTAAAAGCTCTAGGTTAAGAAAAGTTACTAAAGTCAGCCCAAATGAAATGTATCTCTGAGTCTCCCAAGCACCCAATGCGGGGGGGGGGGGGGGGGGACAACGAGTTACCCAACTGCCATTATTACAAGAAAAGGAAACAACAGTTTGTCAGAATAACCTTTTGGCTGTCACTAAGCTAGAAGAAAAATTCTGTGTGCTTTCACATAAAGTAATCTGTAAAACACATTTAAAAGGCCCTGAACAGCAGGTTTACAAAGCTGACTAACAATAAAATTATTGAGGAGCTTTTGTAATACTGATTTCAAGGCTTCAGATCTACTGCATCAGACAAAGATTTCAAAGAGCTTTCCAGGCAATGCTGACAGCTGCTCACACCTGGGAACAATTACTGATTTAACCAATGCTTTTAAACATCAAATATATCAGCCTAGTTTGTACACAGTTTAAGATTCCAACCACTGAGGAGCCTGGAGCGCAAGCACTCTGTGACCTTTGTCAGGTTATATTCCTGATATGGAGGGGACAAAATGAAATTTTATAATGAAAACCAAAAACTCTGACAAGTGTTCTTCCCCAGGTACCTTTATCTGCTTGGAGCTGGGTTTCAGACAGCCTCCGAAAGTTTTCCACATAAGTCTCAAATGTATAAACAAATATTTAAATGAAATGCCACTGGTTACTGTGTTACAGATTTTCAGGCAGAAATTATCAGTCATTGATATCTAACCTAGAAATTCTTGATGTGGTTATGTGTTAATCAGCTTCCCATCATTATAACAAAATGCCTGAGACAATTAACTTATAAAGAGAAAAGGCTTATTTTGGCTCACAATTTCAGGGGTTCAAGTCCCAGTTGGTTGGCCCCATTAATGTGGGCCTGTAGTGACACACTCCAGGAGTGTATGGCAGAATAAAGCTGCTCACCTCATCACCAGGAAGCAAAAGAGAGGGAAGAAAGACCCAGATCATACCATCCCCTTGAAGGGCATGCCTTCAATGACATAAAGACCTCCATTAAGCCCTATCTCTCAAAAACACCACTATCTCCCAGTAACCACACCCTGTGACATGAGTAACACAAAGGTCTTTGGGGACATTCAAGACCTAAACTATAGTAGGGTATTATTAAATGTTGTGGGTTTTAGCAAGACTACATACTATGGGCTTTTTAGAAGGAATTAAAACATACCCCGCAAAATACCTGATTTGATCTGCTGACTAATGGTTGTTAAAATATTTCAAAAGTTTATTTTATACTAAAACATGTTAAAGTGTTATAACTCAGTGATAGAGAATGTGCTTAGCATGCATGATGAGTTTGCTTCTTCAACACCAAAAAAAATTTAATTGTTTTGGCATAACTGAGTTGCCCTTGCTGAGAGTAAGTAGCTAAATGTGTAGTTGCTCTTGGAGGCAATCATAAGACTTTGCCAAGAGAAGAGACAAGTACACTTGCCTTCCTAAGTGATGATGGGAAAGCACTTGATCAGCTGATTAACAAGAGTGGGAATACAGGAACCAGAATGTAAAGATCCTTTGCAGTATTTCTTATGTTGAGTTGCTTTACTATCGGGACCTACTTTGGCCCCTGGAAGACATCTGAAATTCAGCATATGCTAAAAGAGGCCTTCTAAGAGTTTCCTTTATCTGAGCAACAACAGCAAATTCTGAGATGTGAGGCCACTATAAATTTCCTCTCTGGAGTAGTTTCATGGCCCCCAAGAAGAGAGGAAGACCAGCGATGCCTGCAAAGACAAACATTATGGTACATGCACCCTCCTAAAAATCGCTCCCACTGAAGCCTTTTCTTCCTCCTCCCTGGCCCCTACTAAGTTAAATATGTAACCTTTGAATCTATCACTTCTCTCTTGTTTTCTTTGAAGTTCCTGTGCACATAAAAATATAGTACTCAAAAACTGTATGCTTTTTCTCCTGTTAATTTATCTTTCATTAGTTTAATTCACAATCCTTAAGCACTAAACTTGCAAGAGTAGAGATCAAAGTTTTTTCCCTCCCCTATAGCATTATAAGTTCATTTTTGCTCATGTGGATCTGGTAATGATATTGTGTTAAAGCTTTTAAAAGCTTGGTAGGTGATTATATTAACTTCATGACCAGGAGCGGTGGCACATGCCTGTAATTCCAGCACTCTGGAGGCAGAGGCAGGAGGATCAACGCAAGTTTAAGGCCACCCTGGACTATGTAGTGAGTTCAAGGCTAGCCTGGACTACGTAGTGCGACCCTGTCTTGAAAAAACCAAAGCAAACCAAAACAACCAAAAAATGTGTTGCTCCACAGAAAGTTCCTATCTGTGAATTAAATGCTGATTATAGATCTATAAATGTTATTCACATCCTTGCTTTCTCCTTAACTGTCTTCTCCAAGCAGATTAAGTTACAATAGTAATGTGTCACTGTACATGAGTTGCTCCACAGAGTTATCTGCTCTTTGTCAAGGAATTTAAATCAATTCCAAACCTGCAGTACCTAGAGATAAAAAATTGCATTCAGGTCCTGGGTCACAAGGAAGACGCCGAATCACCACACTGCAGATAGGCAGGTCTGCCCACACCCTGCCGAGGTGCCCAGTGGCGCAGAACATGCGAATCAGGCTGCTGCAGACAGGCAGGTCTGTGCACGCCCTACTGAGGTCCTGAGTCACGCAGAAGACGCCAAATCAGCCCGCTGCAGACAGGCAGCCACCTGATTCCACATTACCAAGGCACAGAGGACACCAGAGCACCAGACCAAGGTACTGAGTCCCACTGTTCCCAGCCCAGAGGTAGGGGCTTCTGAGCCGTTGTCCCACTGCTCCTGGTCCAGAGGAAGGGGCTTCTCGGTCACCATCCCTCCCGTTGCTCCCAGCCCAGAGGAAAGGGCTTTTGGGCCACCTTCTGTCCCGCTGCTCCTGGCCCAGAGGAAGGGGCTTCTGAGCCACCATCCCACTGCTCCTGGTCCAGAGGAAGGGGTTTCGCGGCCAAAATCCCTCCGGCTGCTCCCAGCCCACCGGAAAGGGCTTTTGGGTCACTGTCCCTACCGCTGCTCCTGGCCCCTGTCCCACCTCACCCAGCTCAGAGGAGGTAATCCGTGCAGGCGCTAACAGCCCCCTGCCCCAGTCGAAATGAGAAAACAGGTAAATAAGTCTCAAAATCAGACTTCCAGATCACCTACAGCAACCCCAAAGGGAAATGAGATGGAACACTCTGATACTCAACCACCTGGACCCACTGAACTGGCAACAAAAGGGGATCTGGAAAAAATGAAATCAGAAATAATTTCTCAGATAACAGGAGAAATTGTGCCCCTAGTGCAAGACATGATTAATAAATCTAGAGAGGAGCTCAGGAACATGATGGAATCCCAACATAAGAAACAAATGGAATCCATAAAACAGATGCAAATAGATTTCCAGGACATGAAAAAATTCCATTGAAAGTCTACACAGCAGAAGGAGCCAATGTGAGGACAGAATTTCAGATATAGAAGATAAGACTGCAATTAGTGACCAGGAAAAGAAAAATTGCTTCAAAATTATAATGGAACATGAGAAATCAATCCAGCATCTGCTAGATGATGCAAAGAAGAATAACATAAGACTGATTGGGCTCAATGAAGAAACAGGAGAGAGTGGAGATGACATAAAAAAATCTCTTCACAGAAATAATGGCAGAAAACTTCCCAAGCAGGGGAAAAGAGCTTGACATACAGATAAGTGAGGCATATAAGACTCCAAATAGCCTGGATCAAAAAAAATCTACACATAGGCATATAATTGCTAAGATTCCAGAAACACAACAGCAGAACAAAGTTCTCCAAGCAGTCAGAGAAAAGAAACAAATCACATACAAAGGGAAGGCCATCAGAATCACAGCAGACTTCTCAACACAAACCATCAAAGCAAGAAGAGCTTGGAGTGACATATTCCAAGCCCTAAAAGAAAACAGCCTCCAACCCAGATTGATGTACCCTGCAAAACTATCTTTCAAAACTGATGGAAGAATGAGATACTTTCATGACAAAGAGCACCTTAGGAACTTTGTGAATACCAAACCAGCACTCCAAAGAATTTTACACAATATCCTAGGGACAGGCATTGAGGATCACAGCCCCAGGAAGCAAAGCAGAATGAACCCATCTGGCATGACAAGAAATTAAATGTAAAGGGGGAGAACCCAACAAAATGAAAAAGTCATGGCAATGACAAGTCAATATGTTTCAGTTATAACCATCAACGTTAATGGTCTCAATTCACCAATCAAAAGAAATGGCCTGGCAGAATGGGTCAAGAAGCAAAATCCAACAATATGCTGCATACAAGAAGCACATTTAATTCAAAAGGAAACTCATAGACTGAAAGTTAAAGGGTGGAAAACAATACTCCGTGCGATGGGAACCTGAAAAAAAGCAGGAGTAGCTATCCTCTTGGCAGATCAAGTAGATTTCAAGCCAACACTGATTAAGAGAGATGAAGAAGGACACTACATCCTTGTAAAGGGAAGAATCCAAGAGGAAGAGATGACAATCATAAATATCTATGCACCAAACACTAGTGCACCCAACTATATAAAACAAATACTAATGGACATGAAAAGCCATATATGCACTAATACAATTGTAGTGGGGGACCTCAACACCCCACTGTCACAAATAGATAGATCAGCTAGACTAAAAATAAGTAATGAAATACTAGAACTCAATCAAACTCTTGAACAAATGAACTTAACAGATGTTTACAGAGTCTTTCACCCCACAAAATCAGAATACACATTCTTCTCAGCTGCACATGGGTCATTCTCCAAAATAGACCACATACTCACACATAGAACATGTTTAAGTAAGTGCAAAGGAATTGAAGTTATCCCCTCTACATTATCAGACCATAGTGCAATGAAATTGGAGATCCATAGCAAAAGAAACTCAAAAAAATTCATAAACACATGGAAATTGAACAACACACTTCTGAATAACCAATGGGTCACAGGGGAAATTAAAGAAGAAATCAGACAGTTCCTTCAATTAAATGACAATGACAGTACAACATATCAGAATCTATGGGACACAATGAAAGCAGTCTTACGAGGGAAATTCATAGCAGTGAATATGCATATTAGGAAAACAGAATGAGCCCAATTAAACAACCTGATGCTGAACCTCAAGCTTCTAGAAAAAGAAGAGCAGGACAACCCCAAAGCTCATACAAGGGAGGAAATTATAAAGATCAGAGGAGAAATCAATGCAATGGAGACTAAGAGAACGATACAAAAAATCAATGAAGCCAAGAGTTGGTTCTTTGAAAGAATCAACAAAATTGATAAGCCTTTAGTCAACCTTGTCAGAAAAAGGAAAGAAAAGGCCCAAATCCATGCAATTAGGAATGAAAAGGGTGAAACTACAACAGACCCAGCAGAAATCCAGATGATCCTCAATACCTACTTCCAGAACCTATAAGCCAATAAGATGGACAACACAGAAGAAATGGACAGATTCCTAGATACATATGAATTACCAAAGTTGAATGAAGAAGACCTAAAAATTCTGAACAACCCAATATCAACCAATGAAATTGAAAATGTAATTAAAAACTTATCAACTAAGAAAAGCCCAGGCCCTGATGGCTTCACTGCTGAATTCTACAAGACATTTAGAGAGGAACTGCTGCCGCTACTGTTTAAACTCTTCAATGAAATTGAAAGGGAAGCAATACTCCCAAATTCATTCCTGAAAGCAAGCATCACCTTGATCCCCAAAGCAGAGAAAGACCCAACTGAAAAAGAGAACTATAGGCCAATCTCACTAATGAACATAGATGCAAAAATCCTTAATAAGATACTGGCAAACAGAATGCAGAAGATCATCAAGAAGATCATACACCCTGATCAAGTGCGATTCATCCCAGGGATGCAGGGATGGTTCAATATATGCAAATCAATCAATGTAATACACTATATCAATAGAGCCAAGGACAAAAACCATATGATTATCTCCATAGACGCAGAAAAAGCATTTGACAAAATCCAACATGCATTTATGATAAAAACCCTACAAAAAATTGGAATAGATGATCTCTACCTCAAACTGATAGAAGCCATCTATGAAAAACCAACAGCCAATATCATACTAAATGGTCAAAAACTGAAATCCTTCACACTAAAATCAGGAACAAGACAAGGATGTCCACTATCACCACTCTTGTTCAATATAGTTCTGGAAACATTAGCCACAGCAATTAGACAAGAGAAAAATAAAAGGAATGAAGATAGGAAATGAAGAAGTCAAATTGTCATTATTTGCAGATGACATGATACTCTATATAGAAGACCCCAAGAACTCCACCAAAAGTCTTCTAGACTTAATAACCAAATTCAGTCAAATAGCTGGTTACAAGGTCAACACACAAAAATCAATAGCTTTCCTCTACACCAATGACAGACTCACTGACAGAGAAATAGGGCAAATAATTCCTTTCACAATAGCATCCAAAAAACTGAAATACCTAGGAATCATCCTAATGAAAGAAATCAAAGACCTCTTCTCTGAAAACTATGGCACTCTGAAAAGAGAGACTGAAGATGATATCAGAAAATGGAGAGACATCCCCTGCTCCTGGGTAGGAAGGATTAATATAGTGAAAATGGCCATACTTCCAAAACTGCTATATAGATTTAATGCAATTCCAATTGAGATCCCAGCAGCATACTTCATAGACCTTGAGAAAACAATCCAAAAATTCATTTGGAACAAGTAGAGACCCAGAATAGCAAAAGCAATTCTACGTAACAGAGACATGGCAGGGGGTATCACAATCCGCAACCTGCAACTCTACTACAAAGCTACTGTGATAAAAACAGCATAGTACTGGCAAAGAAACAGGCTTGAGGACCAGTAGAACAGATTAGAAGATGCAGAAACAACGCCAGACACACTCAGCCATCTCATCTTCGACAAAGGAGCCAAACACCCTCAGTGGAGGAAAGATAGCCTCTTTAATAAATGGTGCTGGAAAAATTGGGCTTCAACTTGCCAAAGATTAAAAGTAGACCTGTATCTCTCACCATGCACTAAACTAAAATCAAAATGGATTAAAGATCTAAATATTAAAATAGAAACTCTGAACCAGTTGGAACACAGGTTAGGTAGAACCCTTGAAGACATCGGTGTAGGAAAAGATTTTATGAACAAAACCTCAGCTGCCCATAAACTAGCATAAACAATCAACAAGTGGGATCTCTTCTTATTAAAAGGCTTCTGCACAGCAAGAGAAACCACCAGCAATGTGAAGAGACAACCCACAATGTGGGAAAATATCTTCACCTGCTCTTCCTCAGACAAAGGTCTACTATCTCAAATCTATAAAGAACTTAAAAAGATCAGACCTCTCAAATTTAAAGACCCAATCCGAAAATGGGCATCTGAAATGAATAGACATTTCTCAGACAAAGAAGTAGAAATAGCAAATAAATACATGATAAAATGTTCAATATCACTGGTCATTTGAGAGATGCAAATGAAAACAATGCTGAGATTCCACTTCACTCCAGAAAGGATGGCTGCTATCATGAAATCAACCAATAACAAATGCTGGCAGGGCTGAGCGGAAAGAGGAACCCTGCTCCACTGCTGGTGGGAGTGTAGACTGGTGCAAGCACTGTGGAAATCAGTATGGAGATACCTGAAAGAACTAGGATTGGAATTCCCATTTGACCCCACTATTCCACTGCTGGGGATCTTCCCCTAAGAATTAAAAGAATCATACCACAGTGAGATATGTGCACCCATGTTCATAGCAGCACAGTTTGTAATAGGTAAAACTTAGAAACAGCCCAAATGCCCATCAACTGGAGACTGGATAAAGAAAATGTGGTTTTTTAATAAAATGGAGTACTACTCAGCCATAAAAAATGAGAAATTAGAGACATTTATAGCTAACTGAATGCACATTGAGGCGATACTCTTAAGTGAAATAAATAGGACACACATGTGTAAATACCGAATAGTTTCTCTGGTGTGAGAAACTGAAAGTGTAAATAAGGACTAAATGTATAATAGGTCATGTGAAATAGGAAGAAAAGGAGCAAAGGGGAAGGAAGTGGGAAGGCTAAGGGAAAGGATAGAAGGGAATGGGATTAATATGAGAAAATGGAAAAATAGGAACAAAATTTTTGTAAATAGGGAGGGCTGGAGGGGTTGAAGGGAGGGCTGGGCAAGGGTGAAAAACAAGAACCATGAGAGACTATGTAAAGGTGCAAATTTCCAATGATGAATGTCATTATATTGTATACCTAAAATGTACCAATTATTAGAATGAATAATCGATAATGTAAAATAGGAATAAAAGGTCCAAAGGGGTAGGGGTAGTGGGAGGCACAGGGGAAAGGAAAGAAGGGAAAGGAAAAATGATGAGAAATGGAAAAAATGGAAATAAAGTCTTTGTAAATAAGGAAGGGTGGAGGGCATGAAGGGAGGGCTAGGAATGGGGAAAAAATAAGAACTAAGATGCATCATGTAAAGGTACAATTCCCAATGAGAAATGTAATTGTGTTGTATACCTAACATGTACCAATAAAAGAATTTAATACAAAAAAAATTGCATTCAGTAAAAAAAAAAAAATTGCATTCAGTTTTGCAGGCTATGCAGCAAACTGGCAGGTTGCATTATTTTGGAGAAACAAAGAGTTGAATTAATTATAAGGAGAAAATATAGTTAGTTCCACTCTGATGGAGAAAGCTAAATAGTCTTGCAAGTTCAGGACAGGGTTGCAGAACATAAATTTAAGTTAGGCAAACCTGGGTTTGAATATGGGCTTTGTAACTTGTTAACTAAATGACTGTGAGAAAAATACTTAGTCTCTCCAAGCCTTAATTTTCCTATCTGTAAAATGGGGATAATACTATCTACCTTACTCCTGAAGAGTAAATGACATACTGCATGCGAAGTACTTAGCCCAGATGGGTTCCTAATCATTAGTACCCAATAAAGAATGATAATTATTATAAATCAAAAAATGATTTGAGCAGTATCTTGCCCAAATATCTCCTTCAACTAAACACTGTAAAGAGGCATTCACAGGAAATTTCTTTTGATCAAATGACAACATCTTTAATATAGATGTCTTCATTTCACCTCAGCTTCCTGTGTCTCTAACAGTCAGCATTTGAGTCCTGCATAGGCACGCTTAAAGGAAGCAGTTAATACACAAAATAGGTCTGACAAGGAAATAATTATTTTCAATTCAAATTATATGCATCTCAGGCAGAGATAAGCAAGAACAAATGTAAAAATTCAGTGACAGTACATGTTTGTTTAGAAATACAAAAGAAGTTACAACACTAAACTTACTCCCAAAACAAACCATCTGTCTATCTATTCATCCATCTATTTAGACATATTGGTCTCATTGGGGGTTGAACTGAAGGCCTTGCACATGCTAGCCAAGAGCTGTACCACTGAGTTATATCCCCAGCCCTTTTTACATTTTATTTTAAAACAGGTTCTTATTAAATTGCCCAGGGTAGCCTCAAGCTTGTGATCAACCTGCCTCAGCCTCCTGAGTAGCTTGGATTATAGGTGTGCCCCTGGCATGAACCATCACTGAACAGCATTAGATTATTATGGTAGTGATGCTTGGCAAACATTTCCCTATTGATTAAGGCTTAGGGGCACGCTTTAGTGGTAAAGCACTTTGCTATTGTGCAAAGCAAAGTAGCAAATAATCTCCAGCAAAGCAAATAATAACAACAACAACAACTAATAAGATACTACTGATTAAGATGACTGTCCCCCACAGATGCAGCCCCGACAAGTAATTGTGTCAACCAGGTCTTTGGAGAAAGTCCTCAGGAAAATATTGTAGCTCTATTCTCCCCAGAATAATACAACTATAAAAAAAAATTTATACATACTGTGTGGTACTTTTTTATGTATCTGTCTGTTGAACCTATCTGATTCTTTTATTTTATTTTACTTTTTTGGTACCTGGGATCGAACTTGGGACCTTGCACTTGCGAGGCAGGCGGCGGCACCACTGAGCTAAATCCCCAGCCCTCTGATTCTTAAAATCGTGAGATCAGAGATTTTTACTTAAGATGGCTTCTGAATTTTCAGGGGAAAAGGGGGTAGTTGTCAAGACTTGCAAATTAGAAAGATCATTAAGAATATCTGTCTTTTAAAAAAGGCAACTTAGTGAATTCATTTTATCCTAAGGTCAGTAGGGCATTAAAAGACTTTATAATTAGAAATCTTTCATTGTTCTTCCACTGAAAAACAATGGAAAGGGAAATTTTAAATTAGTTAGATATTCTCGAAGATTAGATCTAAGAAACTCATCAAACTTATGTGAAATCCTTTCCCTTTTCCACTGCGGTCTGGGAGCTGCTCAGGACGAGTGCCCTGTGTCCCTGATCTGTCAGGGAGAAGCCATGCTACACAGGAGGATGTGCAGTTCCCTGACTTCATCAGAGGTCATCCTTTTGGAAACTAGATCACTGCTTCCTTCCAGAAATTCTTGTGAGCTTTTCTTAAGAAGGGTATTCCTGTTTTTCAGGATAATTCCGTCTGTGGTTTCTCTGAGTTACCAAGTACATTATTTATTTTACAGAAGATTGTGACTGTTTTTTCTTTGCCAAAGTGTTTAAACTTCAGTTGAAACAGAGAAAAGAAGATATCTACATTCTTCTATTTGAGACAGATTATTCTTATAACAGTTCTTATGTATCCATTTTGCAGAAATCTGAAATTTTAAATCAGTGTGGGAAAGATGGATTTTTCAATACATTGTGTTTGGGTAATACTGGTCATCCAAAGAGGAAAAAAACCATTGACTTCCACCTTACTCTCCATCCTGCCTCATACACACAAATTCCAGATGGGTCAGAATTTTAACTGTATAATGACACAGGTACTCAGCTCACTGACTGGGACAAAACAGTAGAGCCCCTTATTTACTTTGTGAAGCCAAATACCCAAATGGAAAAGGAATTTCTTCTTACAGAAAAGACTGCACACTCCGGAAGGATCAATCACTGACCAAAGGCTATATGTTGCCTTGCTTTCTAAATGGTCAAAAAGAGCAAAGAGTCTCCTCTTTTAAATTGAATAAGATGATGTCGAAGGCCCAAAGGGAAGCATGTTCTAGGTCTATCCTAAACCATGATCTAAGAGCCCAGTAGTTGGGCTGAGGATTTAGCTCAGTGGTTCTAGCACCTGCCTCACAAGTGCAAGGTCCCAAGTTTGATCCCCGGTACAAAATAAAAAAAAAAAAGCCCAGTAGTTAAACCTGTTTGTTTCACGTGAAGGAAGTCAACAAATACACCAGCAGAGTGACAGCAGCACACGTAGAAAAAGATGCTTTTAAAAGATCACTTTAACAGCCACATTTTGTATCATTTCCCTAAGCTGAATCATGTTCTCAACCCTCGCTTTCGGCAGAGGACACGGAAAACGAGCAGGTGATATAATCACAGATCACACACTTGCAATGTGGGTGTGAGAAACCGTTTCCAGGGAGAGAATGACAAACATACTGATGTACCCAAAATATGCATATGAGCAGGGATTCCATTGGGTGCTTGGAAGGCTGGCAAGAACTTAAGAATTTTGGTTCTCAAGGAAATGAGGTTGGTAAGGAATCCCCTCAAATGTCACTGCATATTCTTACCATCTGAACAATGCTGGGCATATTGTATGCAGTTGAAGCACGGCATTTAAAAGGAGGTCAAGAAACATTTTCTTTGCCACAATTTTTGATACAAAATCAAGATGACAAAGGCTTCTTAAGTAAAACTGAAGGAGGGGGGGCAAGGCAAAGCAGGCTCTTGGCTCAAATGTCCCCACAAACACGATGGTGTCAGTGGGAATTCCCAACTCCAGGGAGCCTGGATTTTTTCCTGGGATTTCCATACCTAGGAGCATCAAGCTCAGAAAATGTTAGTGAAATAGGAACAGGCTTCAAGGAAGGGAGTAAAAAACCACATCCCACAATTTCATTTAAATAAATGGTGTGGGTGGGGGCAGGATTTTAGACTTCAAGGGGATTTCTTCAAATGCTACATACATTTATTTGAAATTGTAAATGCCAAAAAATGTATTTGCATAAGCAATCATGTATATTTACTACTTGTGTTTTTACAGATTGTGCCAACTATTTTCAGATAATTTCCAAGAGCAAGTGGTCATATATACTATTCTCTTTGTCATTTCCTCCTTGTTTGGTTAAAAAATATTTCTAGCTCAGTCAACTTCACTATTTGCATGCTAACTGTTCCTGTTCCTTCAACTCAGCCACCCTGATTGAGGCGTCTGACCCTCCTGAAGGAGCCTTTGGACGCTGCTTCTCTGATAAATGTCAATGTTCTACCCTAGCATGTGAGGAAAGGCTGCCAGCACCAGCTCAGTCAATACCAAAGGAGGTCAAGCAGGTGAGCACACACTTTTTTCTCCCCAAAACTCTGAAAAAGATCCTGTAACTTATTCCAAAGTAATTCATTCCATAATTTACTTTCAGTAAATCACCATAAATGTCTGATTAGGTTAAATCCAATTCATTGAAGAAAAAAATCAGTCAGTTGCCACAATTTCTTTTCTTTTATATATACCTCTTACATCAGTGTTATAGTATTATTTTGGCAGTCCTGAAGAGATGACCTGAAAAATGTATCCTGGGTGGGGGAAAAGTCATTTGAAAAAGTCAAATATGTTTTTATTATGAAAGCTCAAAGAAAAGGTTACTCCTTATTATAATACTGACATTCTAGAAGGTTTCCAATGGTTAAAAGCCTATTTCATTACAATGTATTGAGCACCAGTTACTTTTTAATTAAATAATTGCATGGTATGATATACTTTGCTACTGCATGTAGGAAGATAGAAACAGGCTAGTATTTCTATCAAGGCCAGCAATGAATCATTCATCCTAACCCCTAAATTATAAAGAGCACATGAATAATAGCTTTACATTCCCTTTTGTTGTAGTCTGTGAAGTAATTATATCTCTTAGTTAAAATGGTTTAAACAGATACTGAAATACTTCTGAATAGTAAAATTAGCTAAATTAATTTTGAAGCTCTTTTCCTTGTTTATGTTTGAAGAAAAAGAGTACTATAAAGAAATATGCATAACAATTAAAATTGTGCCTTACAGTTGAATAATAGTATTGTAAAGCTAGAGTAATTAAAATGATCCTAACATTCAAGAAAATAGGTGGAAATAACCATCAGATTGGTGGACTGAATGCTGTAGAGTTTGAAAAATCACTAAAAATGATAGGCAAGGGTATGCCTAGGGGAATTATTGCTTTCTTTTTTTCCCCATGAGTTCAGCATTAATATCCCAGACAGAGGCTACATACAGGATACTGCGGTGATAATGACAAGGAGTAAAGGTATACATATATGATCCAAGACAGACATACACAGGAAATAAACTTTCTTTGCTATAAGCTTCTGAGATTTTCAAGTTGTTACACAGCACATTTAGCCTAGGTAAGGGCTGAGGATGTTGGAATTTGACTATGTAACATCCATCATGGTTGAAACTAGTCCTCTCTTACTCTAAAGCACATAGTTTTCAGATGTATATGTGGGTATTTTAAAAGATTTTCTTGGTACTCCGTTCTCTTCCATTCAGCCCTTCAACATTTGCAGAACATCTAGGATACGGCAGGCTATCTCTCCCTACTCAGCAGTCAGCTGAGGGTAGGGACACTCTCTTCTCCAGTCTTTACTTCTACCACCCAGCATAACACTGCCACAGGCTCCAGATGTTCGGTGAATGCCTGTTGGTTGCTTAAGCTTCAAAAGCATTTCAAAATTCACTGGACATTGCACATTGCAGAGGTAATGAGGAGCAAGAGTACTTAAATTTGCCTGGTAAAATAAAAATAAAGTTATCTTGTGGGCGTATGTGAAAGAACAGGAGCCTAGAGCTTAGAGAACAAATAGACAAAGAATATATTGGCAAAAAACATGCACATACAAAGGCACCAAAGCTTTGGCCTGGGATATTATATTATTTTGCCACCATCACTTCTCAGCCTTTTGGCTAAGATCAAGTGTATTTTGCCACCAATGGTACACTTCAACATGGTCATAGTAGCAACCTCCTTGATTAGATTTAGTAGAGTTCCTTATGTTACGCTATTCCAATGCAGACTGGAATCCTTGCTGATGATCGCAGTATTGCAGCAAAGGTATTAAGAATATGATCTCTGACTGGATAAAGAAAATGTGGGGTTTTTAAAATAAAATGGAGTACTATTCAGCCATAAAAATGAGAAATTAGAGACATTTATAGTTAAATGGATGCACATTGAGGCAACACTGTTAAGTGAAATAAATAGGACACACATGTGTAAATACCAAATAGTTTCTCTAGTGTGAGAAACTGAAAGTATAAATAAGGTCTAAAAGGTATGATAGATAATGTGAAATAGGAAGAAAAGGGGCAAAGGGGAAGGGGAAGTGGGAGGGGAAGGAGAAAGGAAAGAAGAGAATGGAATGAATATGAGAAAATGAAAAAATGGAAATAAAATCTTTGTAAATAGGGAGGGATGGAGGGGTTGAAGGGAGGGCAGGGGGAGGGGTAAAAATAAGAACCAAGAGAGATTATGTAAAGGTGCAAATTTCCAGTGATGAATGTCATTCATTATATTGTATACCTAAAATGTACCAATAAAACTAATTAAAAAAAGAATATGATCTCTGGAAGCTGAATGAAGAGACTTGAAGTTGATCTCAAAGAAAAGTGCAAAATAATGAATTCTAGAAGTTGGGAAGTGGCGGGGCATGGAGGGAAGAAAACAGGCACCAAAAGACAGAGAAGAATAAATTGTAGTATTCTATAGCACAGTAGGATGGCTATATTTCACAACAAGCTATTACGTTTATATTTTATGAAGAATTTGAAGATAAGAAATTTGTCTTCAAAGTTTAGACAAAGAAAGGATAAATGTATAAGGTAAAAAAAGTACTAATTACCATAATTTGATCATTACACATTTTATACATGTATTGAATCACATACTCTTTATATATGTATAATTATTATGTGCCAACTAAGAAAAAAGAGGCTCGAATCTTGACTCCGTCACTTGCCAGCTATGTGATTTAGGCACACTCTTTAACCTCTCTTCAGTCCCTCCACATGTAACATGAGGATTATAATTAACCTCATCAGGCTGTTGTGCAGACTTTGTGAGTTAATATGTATAAAGCACTTAAATAGTGTTTGGCACAGAGGAGGTACAATGTACTATTGATGGCTATTATTGGATAGGAAGAAGGAAAGAGTCAGGTCTGTGTGTTCCAGTCTTTTTAGCATCTTTATCAATAACTTGGATAAGGGAATTAAAACCACTTTGACTTACCATTAAGATAGTATTAGGATAGAAGAAACAACCAATATGATGGGCACTGGAATCAATATCAAAGTAAACATGACAGACTGGGACAGTGAGTCAAAAGCAACAGTATGTATCTATATGGGGATAAATAGGAAAAGTCTTGTAAATAAATCCAGAATGCAAATCTTACAAGTATAGAAATAGGAGGAATTTGCTTTAACAGCAGCATTTGTAAAACAGATGTGGGGGTAGTAAGTTTAATTAATGATCAGCTCTGTATGAATTAACAGTGGGTTACAGCTGCCAAAAAAGCTAGTGCTGCGTCAGGCCTCACTGACTCAGTTTTAGTTTCTGGAGTGCACAGTGGTAGGAGAAATGTCTTGCCTTCCTTTGCATAGGCTAGCTCAGCACACAGGAAGAAGAACATCACAAACAATGACAATGCCTCTGTTTCCACAGTGCTGATGGGCTCCCCATAGTCTGGAGGTCTAGGACCAGTGTTCAGATCTTTGTTCTGCTCCACTTTGATCCATGAACTTAAAGCTGTGGTTGTCTCTGCTGTCAAACTCAAGACAATACAGTCTACCTTCACAATGAGACAGCAATAACCATACTTTTAAAAATTGTATATATATGTAAACATATGTATTATAAAACTTGCCAGTTTAAGTGCACAGTTTAGAGAAATTCATTATAGTTATGATGTTGTGCTACTGTCACTACTATTTCTAAATCTTTTTCTTTACATCGTACAGAAACTCTGCTACCACGGAGCAATGACTCCCCATTTACATCTTCCTCAGTCTCTCATGACTTCTAGCCTAGTTTCTGCCACTGTGATTTTGCTTGTTGTAGGTATTTCCCAAGATGAATTTCTTGACAACCAAAAATGGTTGAAAATGGATGAGCTTTTTCAGGAGGTGATGTCCACTGTCATCAGAGTTACTCAGGCAGAGTGAGAAACACTTTTCAAACAATGATGTGGTAGGGACTCATTCAGGGTTGGAGTAAATGACTGGAAAGGATCTCCAGATTTGAAAGTTTGTGAATCTGTGAACTCCACAGCACACTCCCAGTATCTCACAGGCTCTTTCTGGCCCCATTTTACCTAAGATGAAACTGAGGCAAGAGCTCTTCAGTAAGTAGCCCAAGGTCATTCAATGAGTCACGAACTGAGCTATGCATAGAACTGAAGTCTCCTGACGCGCAGCCCTGCCCTGCATTCCACCATCTGATGGTGCTGGACTCTGTGACCTACTTGTCCTACAGTACTTGTATTTTTCCTCCCAAATTCCCTCAGGGATTTGTTTGAAGAATCTGTAAAGTATCTTAAATGAAAAGAGATCTGATAACATCAAATTCTTAACTTTATTGCTATGATTATAAAAGCTGTTAGATGATAAATTTCCAAGCATAAAACCACTTTGATTAGCCATCAGAAATCAGTCCCTCAAATTCACATTTTAAGTAATGTGTGGTGTTTTGATGTCAGCCTGAAAAAGAGTGCTGGAATGAATTCCATATATATATATATATTCTACAGCATGCTAGAGAAGCCACAGCAACACTGCTCTTTAAAAAAAGTACAGATTTGGAGACCATACAGAGCCTTCAATTCTGATGTAATCTCTTAATATGGAACCAGACACAAATGTACATGGAAAAGACTGAATTTGGGTAAGATTCCAGATTCACTGTTTTGTTTTTTAAGACTCAGGATATGTCACTGAACTCAGTGTCTAAAGAAAAAGCCAGTATGTTCCTTTTAAAAATAACTATGGAACTAGTCTTTTCTCCAATGACAAATTAAGTAATATTTTTCAGGGTAAATAGAAAACAAAACTAAGTAAGTTTTTACCAAATATAAAATATAGTATTTCGTAATTCAGTTGAAGGTCAACAAAATTTCCCTAGACCGTTTATTCAGAATTCAGGTCCTATCTTTATATGTACATTATTTATTAGGATTTGAATCCTAAGAATCCTACAAGGAATGGTAAAGTTTTTTCTTTAATAATTTGTCCTATAAAGAACAACAACAACAAAATACCTTAGAAGCCAATGGTACAATTAGATTCAACATATATATACTTAAATGTACTTTTAGGGCTTCATCTGTTTTTAGAGCTAATCTGTTCTTAGAATGCTGTTATGGCTTAGATCTAAAATGTTCCCAAAGGCCTCGCCTGTTGGGAAGTTGACTGGATGATAGGGCATTATAGCTTACTTGCTGTTAGGTGGTGAGTCCTGGTTGGGGGTGGCTCACCAGGGGCATGCGCTGGAACGGGGTATTCTTGTCCCTGGCTCTTCCTTTCTGTCTCTGCTCATAGGATAAGCAGCTGCCCTCTGCCCAGGCCCTTCCATCATGCTCTTTCTGCCTTGGAGCCAGCTAACTATGGACTGAATCCTCTAAAAGATGTGAGTCAAAATAAACGCCTCCTTTAAGTTGTGGGTATTGGATATTTTGTTGCAGTGACTAATATAAATGCAAAGAAAATAAACTACATGGCAATAATAAGGTTCTGAGTTTGATTCCCAGTACCAGAAAAAAAAAGAAAATAAACTACAATTCACCACCATTTTCTACTATTTTGGTTATATATATGCACACATGCCTGTATCTAAGCATGTAAATGTTGTCTCACATGAGAAGAAATCCAGAGACAGGCAGGTGAGGGTAAGGGCAGCAACTCAAAGTGGGTGCCAGGAAGCTGACTCTCTCTAGTTTCTTACTAATTTGTGGGCATCTGTCCTTTTTATCACCTGAGTGTTGCATGATCGCTTTCGCACCCTGGATTGGGCCATATCTTTCCTTCCAGAACAGCAGTAGTGCAAGCAGGGGACGGCAGTGTAGGAAGTATTTTAGTTAGCTACTAATGAAGAAGGCAGCTAGCTAGGGAAAGGGTCTGAGATGGAGTTGGGTGATCAGCCATATCAATAAGAATGAAATACGAATACACAGTGACCTAAGACTTTGGACCAAGAATGAACCTTTGCAGGCAACATGGAATGCAGCCCCCTCCCTACTAAAGGGAGTTGGAACCATTCCCTTTATGGAGTTCCAGGAACTTAAAATGCAAAATAACCAGTTTTTTTTTTCCCTAAAATCTCAGTCTCCTTTAAACCCTATATGCTGAGTAACTGGGTTTGAGAGCCTAAGTTACAACTGGTCATTTTAAATTCACTGAGCCACCTGTGATAGGTGGCCACTAATCAACTGAGGATTTCCTGTCCTCCAATTATTCATTAAAAGTTCTGGACCAAGGGGCCATGTGGAAATTCCAGGAGCCTTTTTTGTTCTCCTTATTTTGAATAAAAACCCTCTTAACCTCCTCCTATTAGTTCTTGACTTCATTCTTTAACATTCTGAGACTATGAGCTTTGTTTGTACAGAATTAACTGTTTTCATAGTGCTTTTATCAGAAAGCAAAGGTCTTCCCTAAACCTGCCCCCTCCCACTGATGTCACACCTGATAGTTACCCAAGACAGAAAGCATCTACTTCCATTCTCTTCTTAACCCGAACCCCCATCATGCCCCATGTAGATCTCTAAATCTGTAGCTTCCACTTCTTTCAGGTGTTGCTTTCATTCCCTCCTGTTCTTCCTCCACTAATTCTGCCTTTGCTCAAATTCCATTCATCCCTTGTCTAAACTGGTACAATAATCTCCAAGTTGTTCCTCATTCCTCCAACTTTGGTTTATGTCCAGTCTACTCTCTATGTTGCCACCAGATTGGGTTTTTCTCCATTCCTCCCTCCCTCGCTCCTTCCCTCCCTCCCTTCCTTCCCATTTCCTTCCTTTTCTTTTTCAGTACTAGGTACTGAACCTAGGGCCTTACACATACTAAGCAAGCACTCTACTACTGAACAACATCCCCAGCTCTTTTTTAAAATTTTATTTTGAGACATAGTTTCAGTAAGTTGCTAGGGCTAGACTTGAACTTGTGATGCTTCTGCCTCAGCCTCTGGAGTTGATGGGATTACAGTATAGTCTCTATGCCCAGGTCCAGATTGGCGTTTCTAAAATATAAACAAGATTATCACTCCACTGCACACAGAACACAGTCTAAACCCCTTAGCACGGAACAAAGACCCAGTATTATCTCATTCAACCTCTTGAGCTTCACCACCATTTTTAGTTGAATCACATGAAACTCCTTACATTTTCTCCAGTTGCCCAAGATACTTCATATCTCAATAGTTAAGATGCTACTATTTCCCCTGAAATTTCTTTTCCTAGCATTATCAAGAAGATTCCTATACACACTCAAAATTCAACTCAAACATTTTTTCTTTCTCAATGCCTCATATCCACCCAAGTAGATTCAGGTACTATACATGTGGCTCACCTACATCTAACATTAAGGCACTTCTACCTATGTTCCAATACTTACATGTTTGTCTTCCATACTAGGCAGTGAACTCCTTGAGGAAAGGCAGTCTTATTATCACTGGCCAATTATGCCTGTATATAGCAGGTAAGTAATAAATGCTTATTGAATAAAAATGTAAAAATGACTGAAGTGATGGCATTTTTGTGGATGAATTCTAGGAACTAGAAAATAGTAACACTTTGAAAGAAAATTAATAATCTATTTTGTGGCAAGAAGATCATTGTACCTTCTCAAATGATAATGCTTGTCTCACAGAGAGAAGGTAAAAACATGTATCAATTTTCAAAATAACTGAAGTTTTGCTTTTTAAGTTGAATTGAAACAAAAAATATTAAAATATTATTGGCAAAAAATATTTCTAAAAATGCATTACGCATTTCCTTGCCTTTTAAGGAGAGTATGTTCAACCAAATTTAACCTTTTTTGATGACTTATTGTCATCATTATGAAATTCAATTACTGTTGAGGTAGGAGGACTGTCTGCTCTTGTATTAAATGGCTCCAGACTGTTAACCATTCAGTTCTTTACTAACTTTCACTCTCTTCCACCATTAGGATTTTATCTAGCATCTTAAGTTGTTGTAATCATACACCTTCAGAATTAGAGACCAAAAACCCATAGAATTTGAGAACTGAAAGAAGTCTTAGAGTTCATTTAATCTATCAGTTTACCAAATTTTACAAACAAGACAACTAAACCCTAAGAAAGTAAGCACTCCTTTTCTAATTGGTTGCTTTTAATTTTCTATTTAATGCCTTTCAAACTGTGTTGAGAAGAAAATTGTATTCAATTTAAGCTCAGGTCATTATATTCATGTTTCTTTAAAATGCTAAGGTAAGTTTATTTTAAAAATATATGCTAAGGGTAAACTTGATTTAGAAATATACATACTACAGGATAAAAACAGTTTGAATAAATTTAAAAATTAGGATATATCTGTTCAGTATCATAGGTACAATATATTTTTTACTGAAAGCATGTCTTTCTAGTTTCTTGGGTTTTCTATTGCTTTATTCATTAATAAAATCCTAATTATTTACTCATTCAACCCCTAAGCCTTCAATCAAAGAATAACCAGGCTATTCACTGATTAGTTATTTCTCAGTTATTAGAAATTTATAAGGCAAAGGGAGAAAAACATATACATTTACTATCTACTATTGTGCATGTATGATATTTACCAAAACAATACAAAAAACCCTTAAAAGATACTCAGTGTTACCCTCACTTTATAGGTGAGGAAATCCAAATAGAGAAGCTATGTGATTTACCCAAGTTGCATAATTAGGGAGGGGTAGAAGAGAAATGTAAGATGCCTGATGTCACAAGACTGCTACCCTTAAGGAATTCACAAGCTGTAAGAGGAGAAAAGTATATGCTCAACTAACTCTACAGCAGTGTGATAAAAAGCAACGATGGTAATGTGGGCATACAGAAGTAATTCAGTATACCTACAAAAGTGAGAGAATACAAAAAAATATTCGAGGTGAATTTTAATTGTAGTAATAAAAAAACATTAGCAAACATTTTAATAGCAGTCATTATGGGTTAGGTACAAGCCAACTCATTTATATCTTCACAATGTGAAGATATTTTTATTTCTCCCTTCTGCAAAAGGGAACTGAGGCACAGATATGTTGGCTGGTTCTAGTGTCCATTTCAGAACCACTGTGCTAGACTGATTTCTAAAAGTGAAAAAGGTGAAGGTGTCCCCAGGTGAGGGAAGAGGGACAAGAGCAAAAGCATCCAGGTGCATGGGAAACAGAATAACCTAGAGTAGTCAGAGCAGGCAGTGAAAAAATTAAACACTGAAATCACATCATGCTACCACCCCTCTACCTAAAACCCATCACTGGCTGCTCACTACATTCAAGAGAAATCTAAACCCTGCCTACTTCTCTTCCCAGTATCAATTCCCCATCCCTTCTCGTTCCCAGCTCTCCTGCCATGGTGGCCTTCTGGTTCCCAAAATTCACCAACTCTTTCTTGCCTCAGAACCTTTGTACACAGTGATGCTTTATTCTGGTATACATTTCCTCTCATTTTCTACCCTAGCTAACTCTTGAACACGTTAGGTCTTTGAATTTCCCCACCATATTGTACAGCTGTACCCTCAGGTCTTCCTTCGTGGCATTACCCTCCTTTGTGATTATATTAACCTTATCACTCCAGACTATGCTCCAGGAAGGGAGGGACCATGTCTGTTGTTTCGTTTGCTTGTTTCTTCTTCTTACTGCTTTGTTTTTGTTTTTTCATGACTGGCACATAACTCAATGGCAAAAGTTGAAGCCTAAATTGGAAAAGCCTGGTCTTTATCCTATGGACAATAAGAAGGCAAAACAAGTAAACAAGGATGATGAAAAAAATCAAATAGAGGTTTAAATAAAGTGAGACCAAACCTCATGTTTTATGGATGATGGGCAAGAGAAAGACCAAGGCTGTAAGACCAACTGAGGGTCATTTCAACAATCTAAAGGCCTGAGCTATATAGCAGTAGCACAGGAAGTGGCACAAGAGACCACACAGATAGTGTGGCCAGATTTGTTCATTTGATGAGAGAGTATGTGTGCTTGCATAAAAGTCAGCTTTGAGAGCTCTGTGAACTTTGTCTAGTCCGATTTATAAAACAAAGCATTAAAAAACAAACTTGTGGAGAAAAATACATGCTGTCCATAAGAGGAAATTTTCAAAAATAAAGACTGATCACTCCTCTTTCTTAGATCCAATGAAGAACATTAAGTGTTTTCCAGCAAAAATTTCCCCTCTTTAAGGGATAGTTAGTTAAGGTGCAGGTGAAAGGGAAGTATTTGAAAGGACTGATACTAACTGTACAGAGAAGCTTTCTGGAAATAGAAGGGGGATAGCAAACCATGCTTATTAACGGGTCAGAAGTTGGGTTTTGTTGAGAAAGGATAAGCCAGGGAAAGGCTAAGGGGGAAAAAAGGAGTGTAAGGGGATTTTATCTGCATAAGTAAGAATAAACAAGAAATCCACACATGGAAGGAGACTGTGAGCTCTGAGGCTGAGGGAGGCAAAGAACTGAAAAGTAATTAAGACAACCATGAATAGATGCAGCTCGTGGCATGAAGATGCCACAGATGACCACACAGGGCATGACCCAATGGCAGGCACGGCTACTGCGGCTGCACTGGCGACCATGGGCTCTGCTTCTGAGCACGGCTTGCCTCAATAAAGTTTAAACACTGCAAAACTAAAATTCCAATAATCTTCATCTTAAGATTTTTAAAATAACACCCTTTTCTTGAAAATGGAAACTTTTTGGTAGCTATTCTCCATGATTTCCTGCATTTGCGTGAAAGCTAAAGGTTACTTTAAATATAAAGTTCATTTGATCAAGAGCATCTGGAAGTCGATACAGTAAGTCTATTTCAATTTCATATTTAGCAGTAGTAAAAAGTGTACTAGAGTAGATGGCACCGGGGAGCTGCCATTTTTCACACCTCCTAACCGCATTCTTGTTTCCTCTCACATATGTCAAGATGACAGAGCCAAACTTGAAACTCCTGCTTCTCCAGAGTCACTTAAAAATCATGTCTCGAGCACTCCCAGGCTGTGACAGATCACCCCTAATTCTACCTATACCCCTACAGTTTGGGAGTGGGGCAGTGAAATGATGGCTAATGAATGTGCATTCCTTCTGATGAAACGAGGGGAGGCTTAAATTTACTGTACCAAAATGAATACAAGATATTATATATCCTGTAATTTACCCTATCACATCTATGTAACCCCCATAAAACCCTAAACAACAGGGCTCAGAGATCTTCTGGGTTGGTGGACACATCAAGATGCTTGGAGGAGGGTGCACTAGAGAGGATGCCTTGCCCAATGTGTGTCTTCTATCTGACTCTTCCTAAGTTTCATATTTTATAATTAGGCTAGCATAATAAGTCACGTGTCTCCTCAGTTCTGTGAGCCCCGCTAGCAAATTACTGAAGACAGGGAGGAGGACTGTGAAAACCCCCACCTCAGTGTAGGATGGCCAAAGTTCAGAAGCTTGGGGCCTGAGTCTGGTGTCTGGAGTGAGGACAGTCTTGTGGGATTGAGACCTTTAACTTATGGGTTCTGATGCAAACTCTGGATACACAGATACCATCTGGATAGACAGAACTGAATTGAATTGAATTGACTTGAACTGAACTGAATTGAAACCAGCTGGCATCCATAGTACATTGAAGACCTCTTGGGGTGGAAAACTCTGCTCATTTGGTGTCAGAAGTGTTGTGAGAATACAAAAAAAGAACTTTGCCTTCAGCACATAATATAGGTTTATCTCTTTTTAGACACTCCACACTAACCTAAGGAATAGCCTTTATTAATTGGATACTGAAGATATTTAGAATTCAAGCCCTCATGAGAGGCAACCTCCTATGGAGAGGCCCTCTTCACAAAGTCTGGTAGTAAAGGGGGGAATGAGAAGTTTATAAAGATGATCACCAGATGGTTAGAAGGCAGAGGGAGTGCCCTGTTTGCCTCCAACTGCAAGCTCAGGCTCACCCACATTTCTACTCAGAAACCAGTTCCTGATACAGGGCTGGAAGCTTCAGGAAACACCTGGTTCCACAGTGGGGGCTCAGTACCATGCTGCACTACCTCTTCCCTATCAGTGGGCTGCCACTTCACAGGAAAAACCTCCCTACTTCTTGGCCTTTTCATTTCATCCACCTCATTTTCTTCAAGTTGTGATCCATTTTTATCTTATTTACTATACACATTCAATTTTTCTTTCTTCTTGAGCAATTTTAGTCTATAGCAGTTTCATTTCTCTGTATCCATTCCTGTTCTCTTCTCAATTACCTCCTTCCAAACTTCTTTTCCAGTAATCGGCAAACTTTTATTTTATTTTGGCTTAGTTTCGCTTACTGTGGTGAGAACACTTTAAGATAAAGGTCATTTTTTCAGTGTGCAATACAATACTGTTTGACTATGGTGCAGTGCTGTACAGCAGATCTCTAGGACTTATTCACCTAACTTGATGGATTTCATGCCTATTGGTCAGTAATTCCCCATTTCCTTTTTTCCCCAGACACTATGACCCTACCACTTTTTCAGTCTATGAACTTGAATATTTCAAACACCTCAGAAAAGTGGAATCAGGCTGAATAGTATTCCACTGTATGTACGTACCATGTCTCCTCCTCCTCCTCCTCCTCCTTTCCTTCTCCTTCTTCTAAAATGGAGTCTCACTATGTTTGCCAGGCTGGTCTTGAACTCGTGGGCTCAAGTGATTCTCCTGCCTCAGCCTCCTGAGTATCTTGGGCTATGGGCAGACCAACACGCCCTTACTTTAATTAGCATAATATTTTCACAGTTTGTCCATGTTGTCACAATTGTAGAATTTCCTTCTTTTAAAAGCTGAATAGTATTTCATTGTGTGTACATACCATGTCTCCTCCTCCTCCTCTTCCTCCTCCTCTTTCTCCTCCTCTTTCTCCTTCTTCTAAAATGGAGTCTCGCTATGTTTACCAGGGTAGTCTTGAACTCCTGGGCTCAAATGATTCTCCTGTCTCAGCCTCCAGAGTATCTTGGGCTATAGGCAGATCAACATGCCCAGTGTATAGTATGTATTTTCTTTATCCATTCATTCATCCATGGACATTTAGCTTGTTTCCATAACTTGGCTGTGAATTGTGAATATCATGGAAATGAACATAGAAGTGATAATATCTCTCCAAGATTCTAATTTCAAGTATTAACCTTGAAATCCATATTAGAGGTGGGACTGCTGAATCATATAATAGCTCTTCCAATTTTCTGAGGAAACTCCATGCTGTTTTCCATATTGACCACACTACTCTGTACTCCCACAAAACAGTGTGCACAGGATCTAATTTCTCCACATCCTTTCCAACACTTGCTTTTGTTTTTGAGAATAGGCATCTTGACAGGTGTGCAGTGATATTAGCATTTCTCTGATGATTAGTGGTGCTGAGCAATGACTTAAACACCTGTCGGCCATTTCCCATTTTTAATAAGTTTGATAGTACATTTTTTTTACTATTCAGTTGCAGATGTTCCCTACATATTTTGGAGATTAACCCCTTATCAGACTGTGGTTAGCATATATTTTCTCCCATTCTGTACGTTACTTTTTCACTCTGTTTTTTGGTTTGATGCAGTTCACAGAAAACTTGACTGAATAATCTCACATGTGCTGATGCCCTCATATTTTTTACTCATTCTAATATAAAATTATTTTCACAATGATCACCATGGCCTGGTAACTGCCAAAAGTAATGATTTCTCAGCATCCTTCTTAATTACTTCCTTCTCCCTAAAACACTCTCCTTTCAAGACTCTATTTTGTATAGACTTCTGTGCCTCTCTGGCTTTACCTCCATCTCCTTCTGCCTACTTCAGTGTAATTCTGTCAACATTTCTCTTTTACTCTGTGTGCTCCCAGTATGCTTTCTTTCTTTTTGCTTCAACCACAGCTTGTGTGTCAGTGATTCCCAGATCTGTATAACACTGCTCCTGACCTCTTGCTTCTGAACTAAAAGTCTGTATTTCTAACTCTTTCAGTGTATCCTCTGGATATCTCATGAGCACACTCAGAGCTAGACTATCCTCTTCTCATATCCTGTTAAATTTGGCACCTTACCTTTTCACTGACATTGTCATTAAGTTCTGTTCATTCTAACTCAAAATGTCTTTTTGCCATAATAATGCTTGTTTGCTACTCCACCACCACTATTACTCATTTAGTCCCTCATTTGGGACCAGGAGGTGGTTAATACAAGATTTGGGAATCAGACCACATTGGAGTCCATTTTTTAAAAAATCTTAGCACCTGTGTTCATTGGACAAGTTATTTAACCTCTTAAGTCCCGAACTGTTGGCAAATCTCTCCACTGTTTAACTTACATGCACCAGCATCATTCTCAACGCACACTACTAGTATACACTGTTTCCACATACAGGCACTGCCATGTTCAGTGCATCTAGAGAGCAAGTCCTATGACCCAAGTTCTCTCTTTGGTTGTTCTCCAGAGTCTTTATATGTTGCCCATCCCACCGAGCAAGGACTTTTTCTACATGCCTGAAACAGCTGAAACTATCTTCAAGTTGTACCTTTTACCAAGTGAACACAAAATATGAATTGCCAGTGTAATAAACTTCACAGGATACAAATAGTATTAATATGCAAATAAATATTGACTTACCTTTGATATTGATTAAAATAGCAAGTAAATGGTTGGGAGCCAATCTCCTCTTTCCAGTACTGTTGCCAATTCATGACGCTTTCCAAGTTCTTCTGATTTTCTCTCTTACAGGGAGGGATATAGGAACACTAATAAAATAAAACACAGAAAGTAAACATTATTCTATGGAATACTGAAATATAGTCCTTTTTTCTCAAAAACCTTTGTTTGATCATAGAATACTGGTAAGGATTGACGGGAAAGTACAGATATAATGGGCAACCATTGCTCTGTTTAGAACTGAAGGATCATCTTGATAGCTATGAACATGCCAAAGGTGTCACCACTATGCACCCTGGTTTGCCCAAGGCTTCCCATCAGCTCCTGACCCAGTATTATGATTCTGAGACAGAAAAAAATGCTGAGGAGTTCTCTAGCCACCATGCTCATGGGGCAACCTGTCAAAAAACCATCTTAATGTGGCTGAATCAGCTTGGCTGTCTACGGGGACCCAGAGCCACCAACATCTTGCTTTTGGCCTTAGCAACTCAGCTCCTAGTCCATTTTTTAATAACATGATTACCATCTTGTTATCCACATAGTAAATCTAATTTAGAGCTAATTTTAAAATACAACCAAATTGAAATTACTAACCTATATTTCAAATTTCTAATTTGGCACAATGAAAAAAAAATCCAAAGATAAAAAATACTTTCAGTTATTAGGCTATATGGACATTTTATAAACAATGAGTTACAATCTAATCACAAATTAAAAGCATAGCATACTCTTCCTCTTTGGCAGGCAACAGTGGTATGCAAAATAATGTTGATTTTATCCCCAATTCCTATCTGTGGATCTTGATATTTTCCTCTTCTACTTTAAAAAAAATCAAGCACAAACCTTTGATCTGGATACTGCTCTTAACCACTGAAACTTAAGCTTTCTTTTCTTACATTTTCTTGGATGAGAGAATCTGAAATAAAAGTTTTCTCAGATATAATTGATGTATTTTGCTAACTGACGGTTTTGCCTCGCCATGCTGCTGACGAGGTAGTTCTCTTAAAGGGACTCAATTACGCTAAGCAATGTAGATTCAGCAACACTGGAAAACTGCTCTTAACTCCAGATGTTAAAATGAACCCTTACCATTCTAGCCATTTTCTCCAATTCAGTTTTTTATGATGATGAAGATGAGGTCAGCTTATATTTTTTGTTAACAAGATGCTGTATACCCTAACACTTAAGTGACTGAGCCTGTGTACTTCTTATAACAATCTTCTAATGATCTCCACTTTACAGATGAGGAAATTTAGATTAATGTTACCTCTACAAGTAAAATTAGATTCTGACGATTATCACACTCTATTCTCAAATGTTTTATCAAGATGTCTGATATCAAGGAGCAGGAAAAAAACCCTGAAGACATTAGCTTTATGCTATAATTTGCGCCACATTATTTTATTAAGGTGTATAATTCTGTAACACCTTCCTTTTATTTTCTGGTAAAATTTAAACTTTTTAGCATGATGTACACAGCTCTTTCTGATATAATCCCTGCAGGCCTTCATCCTCATGTAATTGTGGGAAACAGCCAAACAGAAGCACATGCTTCCCAAATCTGACCTGTGCTATCACATTTACTAATGGGGAACAGGATTTTTATCTGCTTTTAATGCTAGTTTTCCTTCTTTCAAGAGTCAGGTCTGCTATTACCTCTCATGGGGAACCTGCTCTTTCTTGTTCCATTATTACAGGTTTCTCCTTTGTGCTGCCATAGGAACTGTACTCCATGATATCACAGCCAGAATCACACAGCATTCACACACAGGTGTTTTATGTTATCCTCCCCAAGTTGAGAACAAGGACTGTTATATTTGCACAATGTTATATATTGTTTCAACAACTGAATCACTGAACACTTATCTTGTACACATATTGCTTCACTTCTATTAACTAACAGTAATGGAAAGCTAAAATTTATGTGAAATTAAGGATTCTGAGCTCCTCTTAAGCTGCAGGTGGACTCAGAAGCAAGGAAGAACATTAAATGGGGCTTCAGTCTGGATGTGTAAAGTGTCTAACTATCCTTACTGCTCTTTTCTGGATTTCACTTTTTCTAATCTGTAAAATCTCAAAATAATTTCTAGCTCTGCATTTCTATAATTGTGTTCCTAGTGGCATACCAAGAAAGAGTCCAGCAGGAGGCAGCGCTACAAACAGAGGTGCACAGTCTTCTTCCCAGAAGAGATCCTAACCACTGGGGAGATGGCTAAGAGAAGCCTAACCTACCATCCCAGCCAGCACAGAGGGTCACTGTGGTAAGTCCATCCTGGGGAGCTTTACTTTTCTTAGGAAAATGTTCATAAGAGGACGATGATTTTCCTATTGTTTATTTCCTACAAGTTGGGTATTTCCTTTCTATCATTTTCTTTCTGCACATACTCAATTAGTTTATAAGATGTGAGATGGTGCCAATTTATTGTGCTCTTTCTAGGAATGAGAAATTTCCACTTTGGGACTCAGAAGCTGTGGGGTGGACATCTAAAACCTCATCGGATCCCTTTTAGCAATGGGTATACTTGACAGAAGACACAGACTAAACATTTCAGGAAATAACAACCACCAAATGTAATCAAAGCATATTTAAGTTTTTTGCAGTTAACTTAGTTTGAATTCTTTACTCTTTGGGGAGAAATGAGTATAAAAGAAATATTTTTACCAAATGACAAATCTTATGATTAACCAGGAGAATCACACTAATGTGTTTCTCAAAAAGTAAGGCAGAAACGTTCATGAAGTATAAAATATTTTGTATTGTTTGTTAAGTTTTCACATAGAATGAAAGAAAAGTTTCTTGCCTTTAGGAAATAATGAGCTAGTGTGAATGAACTGTGAAAGCAAAGTATTTTTTTATATTGCAGAAGATAAACGAGATTAAAATTCCAATTATTTTATGGATTGCATTTTTCCCAAAGAGTATAGGTTAAATAATGAGCTCTAGCAACTTTGTACAGTTAACATAGTCTTGAAAGGAAAAAAGTTAAAAGCCTACATTTTATGTTCTTAAAAATTACTTTCTCAAATCCTTTTTTCCAGTTTTTTAGTTTTTTGAGACACGTTCTCTCTGTGTAGTCCAGGCTGGTCTTGACTGCTGGAACTAAGGCATGTGCCACCACACCCAGCCATTTTCTCAAATCTTGATTCTTGAGTTAATTTGTCTTTAAATTTTCTATGAAGCCTGTATCAGATCCTCCCTAGACCTTTCTCACTTACCATCAAGATTGTCAGAATTTAACAATACATTGGAAGTGAAAAATTTAAAGGATCATTCTAGAAAAAGAATTAGGAAATTCAGGCATACAAACTCCTTTTCTTTCTAGGTATTCAAGCCTGATGGTTTTCCTGGCTTTGTAAGAGGCTCACCATGAATATTTCTCCTTTAGAGGGCCAGAAATAATAATCTATATTGTGTCATTACCACATTATGACTAACATTTATTGTCTATATGTCAATCATCTCATCAATCCATGTAAGTATTATAATCACTCCCACTGTATAGATGAGGAAACAGTGGGACAGAGGGGTTTAAGAAACCTTCCTATGATCACAATGGCAAATGGGGAACTCAGACTGCAGAATGTTCTTAACACTGCTCCACAATACCTTCCACATTTCCACCTGCGGGGCTTCTCCATGTTCTGTCTTTGGAGCTCCCCGATTTGAGGCTAAGGAGGAGTCTTGGCCTTTGTAACCTTCCCTTGGAGAGCCAATGTAGTGGTTCCACTGGAATGGAATTGGTGTAATTAGGATGACTGATGAGCTGAAGCAGTCTGGTGCAGCCTTCTACATTCCTGTATGTCTTCAGAGAAATGAACTGTAAGTATTTATTTGTGCCTTCCCGTCTCAATTTGGCTTCAGGATTGATTTCTGGCACCATGGATGAAATTTCACTTAAGTGAATTTATGGACATAATGCCTTTGATCATAGAGGACAATAAGCATTTCCTTGGAGAAACCTCTTCATATAGTTCTGACCTATTTTGTTTTCCACTTGTAAAGGCAACATTGCCCCCACTCCTAATATCATCATCACCCAAATACCTTCACTAGAATCTGTGTTGTTTGCTTCCTGAACTTCTACGAGACAATTTTCTTTAAAAAGTTAAGAGAAAAAAAAAGCAAAAGATAAAACATATTTTTAATGTCTATCTCTTAAAAAAAGTTTTTTTTAACTTTTACATTCATGAACAAACTTGATGAAATTGAGTGAGCTATTCTGAGTATAAGAACAAAGGCTTCCAGTGAGCTTATTAAGAAAAGACTCTATCATCACTTGACATGAAATGTTTGATTATAATAATAATGTACTTATTATTACTTATTTTTTCATTACCTTATTTTAGGGTTTATCAAGACTTATAATAGTATTCTTTTCAGCCTACCAGAATAGATTTATATTTTAGTTGTTTTCTTGAGTAGATTCTTTGTCATGAATGTCTTGAGGGTTACATTTCAATCATGTGGGCAGAATAGGCAGAATTCACTCTCTTCTTTTACTGAGTCATTTAAAAAATACTGCATAGACATGTGGTCTATTTAAATATTATTTTGTGTTTTCTTATCTAAGAAATAGAAATGGAGAAATGTTTTTTCTCTAGTTTCAATCTTGACTTCATTGGTTCGGAAGGGTATTACTATTCAAAGACTTAATACTAGAATGGATTTTGCTGATTAAATGCTTTCCAAATAAGTTTGATTAGAAAATAAACTCAACACAATACTTATTAAAACATAGGTTAAGTTTATATTTTATATAATAGTTTCTTATTTTTGTAATCCTTTGAGAACTCTGTGTCAGCTGTGATTTGTAACTTAAATGATACTTTGATAACATTAATATATAATCAGAAAGCTCTGTAGAATAAAAAACATCACTGAGCCATTTATAAACACCACAATGTTTCAAATGCTGACACACACACACAGAGTCTTTATGAATGTATAGCTTAATTGAAGAAAGATACACAAAATTGTACTTCAGCTAAAAAATAAATTCTAGGGCAGGGGGCTCCAGAATATATATCCATATCTGAATGTTAAATGGAAATAATCTTATGCAACAATTTGAAGGTCAAGTAAGTGGCTTAGAAAAGCAAGGCTAGCTATGAACAGAAATTAAAATGAACTCTTAGGTGATAGGAGGCTGGGTAGAAATAAAATGGCTAATGTAATACACTGTTTATCAAAGTATGTTCCACAGAGACCTGTCAAAAATATCCACTCTCCTGGAATTCTGATTCATTAAGATGAGGATTCTGCATTTTAATAGTTATCCTTCTGCCTTGAAATGACAGGTTTTTAGATTTGATAATTTATGCAACAAATCATTTTTGATTGCTGAGTGGTAAGTAGAGAGTTATTACTCACTCACTCCTCCCTCCATGCCTCCCCAGGAGCATGTACTATAGTAATTGGACATATTCACAAAGTGCTTTGTGACTGCAAAAAGAAGGTGGGAATATGTTGGCCATGGGGGTGGGAGAGATGGCATCATAGAAATGACTTTTGGTTTGTCTTATTGAGGTTGAATAGGAATTTAATTGTGAGGGAACAGGTTAGGAAGGTGACATTCCAAGATGAAATGGAATGTGAAAAGACTGTGCATAGATATTCCAGAAAGACTGAGTCATCTAATATGCTTGAAGGAGAAGGGGCATGGGAGATGGTACTGGAAAATGCCCAAATGATCTGACCTATTACTCACCAAGGAACTACTTTATCTTTCCTTAAATGCTTCTGGGAAAAGTTGCTCATTCCCACCCAGAGAGTATTCCCACTTACCCACCAAGTATGTTGATACTACCACTGCTTTTTAAAAAATTCAATAATATTCATTTAACTTTTGGAGTCAAGCAGGCGTCTAAGGTTGGTGATATTATTAAAATTGAAAAAAGTTCAGAATATTCCACCTTCAAAAGAATATAGTTCATTTGGCTTTAGAGTTAGTAAGAAAATACAAATACACTGTCTTTGCCAAAAATACAGGCTGCATCTCAATAGAAGTAGTCAGACCAAAACAAGAAATTTTAATCTGGATGAAGTTCAACATTTATTATTTATAACAAGCATGACAGGGCATAGAAAAATTTGTCTGGTGGCTCATAATCACAATTTTAAGTCCCTGAGGGAATAATTAAGTGCTTAGCATGTGTGAGACCCTGCACTCAATCTCTAGTACCAAAATAAAATGAAAAATTCTCAAGAAGATGGACAATACTGTATGGCAATATAGAACACTGAAATGAAATGAAATTTCTTAAATTCTCAAACATATTCCTATTTGTTAATGGCATATATTATACTATGTACTATATATAAGGTACACAGATTCAACATAATATATATATATTCCATATATATAATATAATATATATGTATATATATTCCATGAAATATTACAACCATTATTTATGCACAAGGAACCTGACAAACCCTTTCCAATTGAGTTCTCTAGCCGAGGATTTAGCTGAGTGGTTCCACCGCCTGCCTGGCAAGTACAAGGACCTGAGTTCGATCTCCGTTAAAAAAAAAAACAAATTCTACCAATTGAGTTCTCTAGCACTGGGATGGATCAACAGCAGTGATGAAACTTGATACTCTTATTTGTAGCAGAACATTTTTTTCTAAAGATGGTTACACTAATATATATTCCATCTCACACACTCTTACCATGTGAGGTTGACCCTTGTCTATTGAGAGATGAAACATCTATCTTCTCTTTCCTAGAACACTAAGAGCCTGAAATTGCAGTGGAAATGGTGCAGTGTGAGTTCTAAGGCTAGAGAAGAAGAAATGATAAAGCATCTGTTGCATCTCTGTCTTCAGAACGGTTATCCTGGGCCGGGGATTTAGCTCAGTGGTTCCACCGCCTGCCTCACAAGCTAAGGACCTGAGTTCGATCCCAGGTACCAAAAGAAAAAAAAAAAAAGAGAGAGAATGCTTACCCTTTGAACACTATTCTTTGAGGAAGCCCAAAGTAGCCAGTGCACAAAAACTACATGGAGAAGTTTATATGGAAAGGAGTTGAAGTCCCCAGGTAACACCCAGTGTCAATGGCCTGACAGGTGAGTAAATGAGCCTTCCATACCATTCCAACTTCCAAGTGGAATTATGGACCAGAGATAAATTATCTTCCTCAGGTATTATGGACCAGAGATAAATTATCTTCTTGTGCTCTGCCTGAATTCCTGACATGCAAAATTTGTTTACATAATAAAAACAATTTGATCCACAGAGATCTTCAATAGCAGCTAATGGATTGTAAGAGCCCTAGGCCTAAAATTGATGGACAATTTTCTAAGTTTCTCTTTGATCTGCCTATCTGAAAAAAAAAAAGGTTGAGTTTTGGTGAAAGGAAGGGTTATGAGTCAAGGTGATATACTGCAGGGCTCCTCATCCCAGGCCTAAAGTTCCTTTAATGAAGGGCAGTTGACAATTTATCCTTGAGGACCCTATGATAGAACCAAGAGTGGGACCTAAAGAATCTCTTCTAACTTTTCCCAATGGAACATGCACACATTTATCATAGTAACTGTGCAGTAGGGATAGGGCAGACGTTTAGAGTATCTTTGGACACTGGCCCTGTGCTAAGGGAAATGGAATTTGAACCCAAGCTGGTGCCATGATAGGCCTACAGAGTTCATGAACTTGCCTATGGTTGTTCCTACAGATCTCAAAAGGATAAATGCTATACATAAATAGATGTATACAATAAATAGGCATGCCCAACAACTATCCTAACTGATCCTATAACTTTCTAACCTATGGAAAAACAATTATCATTGTGGGTGACTTTGAAAGTAACCACTCCTTCCCAAAATAAAATTTTAAAAAACCAAGAACTGAATAACAAATGTTAATGTGACTGTGATAAAAAGGAACCCTCCTACATTGCTGGTAGAAATGTAAACTGTGGGGCACTGGCCAGAGATATGTGTGAGATGGATATGCAGAGAGATAAAGGACCTTTGGAGTCACACCCCAGACTCCTAGGAATGCATGGTTAGGATCAAAGGGTAGCCTCCAAGATAACAGTCCAAGTAAAGATGGAAACATACAGCCTTAAGAATGTATGCTCTTGTCTTATACTCATCACATTCCAATTAATTATTTAGATTAGCTCTATGGTCAGTCATGTAGCAGACAACCCATCTTTTCCCTGTCCTTCCCCTGTCCTCTACATGAATTCCTGCACAGATGTCCTTCTTTTGTCCTTTATCCTTGTTTTCTGGTTCTATCAATAAAAAAATACTGAAGTTTCAGATCAGGGCTGTTTTGTCTTGAGATTCTCTCATGCTGAGAGGTCACTGGAAAAAGTAGTCCCTCTGGGCTCTCAGAGGTAAAACTGAACATGGACTCCAAGTAATCTCTCATCCTTTGTACCACCACAGTCAAGTAGAGTTACAGTAAACTAGTACAATCATTATGGAAATCAGTATGGAGATTTCTCAAAGAATTAAAATTAGAAATTCCATATGACCCACTAATTCCCTTTCTAGGTAACTTCCCAAAAAAGCTGAAGACATGATATTACACCAATACATGCATACCAATATTATAGAAGCACAATTCATTACAGTTAAATCCTGGAAGCAGCCTGTATACCCAACAACAGACAAATGGATAAAGAAAATGGTATCCATATAAAATGAAATACTACTCTGCTACAAAGGAGTGTGAATTTGAGACATTTGTAGGAAAATGAATGCACCTGAAAATATAATGTTGAGTGAAATAAATCAGATAAACAAGGTTAAATGGTACCTCACATTTGAGTAAGGCAAAGTACACATGAAAAGCAAAGTAAAGGATGGATAGAAATTTCTAGCTATACCAGTAGCTGACCACAGTTATGGATCATTAGGAAAAAACTATGATAGAATCTACAAGTACCAGCAGGTTATTTCACTATTTCAATTTCTAAGTGTGACTTTCTACCCAACCTGCCCTTCCATTCTAGTGTGCTCATGCTTAGAATATACATGCTCTTATTTCTTAAAAGTTTTGTTTCTTCTTGCCTAGAGGCTGCCATTCTCCAGTCATACAAATGGAACTAAGGACAAAAGTGATAGAATTCTTTTACCAGGATACACCAGATCGACCTTGTAAACAACTCATAACTGCTAAATTACTTCTATGATGGATTCTGAAGTTCCCTGGGACTTCTCCTTATCCTCCCTGTGAAAGGCTATTACTAGCTCTTCCTGGTGGAATCATCTGTTGGCTAGATTCATAATATTTCTGTTATACTTAACTGTCTTTCTGGCTTTGTCTCCTCCAGACTCAAAGCTATATGCCTACCCATGATGGAAACATGTGATGCCTATCGAGGACCTTTAGACAGACCTTCTGAAGGGTATCCCTGACTGCCAACCACAACTACAACCCCCTTCAGCCTGAAGTAGCTTGAGCAGTCATTACCCTCTGCCCCCTCACGGCAGTTTGGGATACTTCTTCAGAGGGGGGAATATTATAGATTGATGAGCAAGGTAGAAATATTATAGGCAGTAAGATAGGGCTAAGTCCTCGAGAAGGCCAGGACAAAGGTGAAACAAACCACAGCACCACATCAATTAGACTTCCTGGGTGTACGCACAGAGAGGGACAGACCAACCTAAGCCAAGGGGATTTGCTGGATGGTTATTGGGGGCTTTTGGTATTGTAGACAGCTAAGTTAGTTATAAATATTACAGCCCACTATACAGGGCTGGGCCTTCTGCACTGAGGACAATTGTGGCCCAAGGCACATTCACTTAAGGCCAGAATTGTAAAAAGAGAGAAACTACACACCCTTGTGCTTCCCCTGGGCATAAATAGCAGTGATTGATATTCTAAATAGGTATCAATCACCTGGGGGGGGGTCAAAGTCTTAACCCAGCCTCTCCAGGAAATAGCCCTGACCCAGACCCTTACTGAAAGTCCTTGTAGACTTGCAACTTGACTTGCTTCCCAATTTGACCACCATTACCTAAGTGACTATACTTGTAAACTTACTGGATGTTCATGGCTGTGGCTCAGGTTGTATCCACGTGGGTTTCACCCTATAAAACTTCTCTGTAAAGTGGGGACTTTGGCTACCCTCTCAGGACCCCTCCTGCCCCTCAGGATCTTTCCTATCAATAAATATCTTCCTTCACTTCCTGCTGTGTGAGCACAAGGACCCAAGTTGATCCCCAGTACTGTGGAACTGCATAACTCTGTAATCATAAAACTCCCCTAGCCCCAACTGTGATTGAATGTGAGTAAATAGATAAAGATGCTTGTTAGCTCTGGGACACTAGATAAGATCTGTATCAGCCATAAGGTCCCAAAGTAAATTACTCAACTCTTTGTTAGAAAACTGATGTTTATAGAACAATCTACAAACATCTGCTGACCATCAGTATGTGTCAGCTGACCACTAACCTTTGTTCCTCTTCTGTAAATTTCACCTGTTAACTTGCCCTGCAACCCCCTATAAAAGAGCCTCGGACTCTAGGCTAGTTGCCTCTCTAAGCTACTTTGCTTTGGGAGTGCCGTCTGGCCAGACTAAGGTCTGTTTTACTTTCCAATGTGTCCTGTGTGTTCCTTCCCGGGTGTTCTTTGCTGCAGTCAGCTCCTCGGAGCATTTGGTAAGGCCCTTGGTCTTACATTTTGGAGGCACCGCTGGGATCCCCAGGTGTGCTTCACTGCAGTCAGCTCCTCGGAGCGTTTGGTAAGGCCCTCGGTCTTACAGTACCAAAAAAAAAAAAGTCTTCCAACTTAAAAAAAAAAAAAAGGATGGATAGAAGGAAACAAAGGGATAGATCTTTTGCAAAAGGGAAAGGTTCCAAGAGACAGGGAAAGGGGAGGTGGGGGGAGGGGAAGGTGAAATAAGAAGAACTAAGATATGGCATGTAAAGGTACCAAATATATGTCATAAACATGAACCAAGGATAATGACAAGAATAAAAATGGGGAAAGGGGATTAGAGATGGAGAGAGGGAGGTAAGTGGGAAGAGGAAGAGAATTTTAAAAAGAAACAAGCTGTATTATGTTTAGTACCTACTCCCCAACATGAATGTAAACTTCATGTACTATAAATGTGTACAGTACTAATAAAATAAAAATTAAAATAAAATAAACCAATTATGTATTTCTAGGTCAATCACAGAGGTTACAGGAATGGGTATCCCTATGTCATTCCTATTAAATGTGCTTATTTGGCCTTGAAGGCACACAAATCTTGGAGAATAACTATTGTTTAATGAGACAATCTCTATTCGAGCAAATAAACTTACCTCTGATATTATTCTATGGCTACTGATCTGGAAAATACTATTTTTCTCTACTTTTGTGGCCTGAGAGCAATAAAGGCAGTTTGCTTTCACCTAGCAGACATGGTGAACTTTGCTTTTTTACCCAGGATTGGATCAATTTTCTTGTCATGCTCTAGTCTTACAGAGACCATCTCTCACAATCCCTCAGAACATACATTGTCTGTATTATGCTGATACGCTGATTGGGACTGGAAAACCAAGTGTCTTGGATTCCGTGGTAAAATGCAGAGGTACCAGAGGATTGAAATTTGGGCATCTGGCACTTCAGTGATGTTTCTGGGCATCTCCTAGCATAGAAGTATTTCTCCAAAATGAAAAAAGAATTACTGTATCATTCACTTCTTAAAACTACTAAAGAGGCATAATATTAGTGGACTTCTTTATATTTTAGAGGAAACATATCAACATTTGAGACTGCTCCTCTGACCCATTTACTGAGTAACCCATAATCCTGTTAACAACCAGAGCAGGAAAATCTGCTCCAGACAACAGAGTAGAAAGCAGTCTCAACACCCCTATGGCCTACTGCCTGCAGCAGTTTACAAGAGGTCTGCTGCAAATTAAGAGATATATGGAACCCCAGAAAGCCCTGATAATATAAAGCAAATACATGCTTCCTTTGGCAAATGATTATTCTTTTTCAGAAAGCACTGATTTGTTACTGGGTCCCCATAGGGTCTGAAAGCCTAAACACAGAACATCAAATTACCACGTTATTCATTGTATGCTGGGCTGATTTACTAAAACATAAAAGTTGGGATTTATAGGACTGAAGCAGGTCTTATAGGCAAATAAGTTTCACAGGCAAATGGTTCACACTCCCCAGCGTACTTTCCCTTTTTGTATAAGCAGCTTCCTCAACTTATCCTAATATGCAGTTTTTAATGGAGGTCCATTTTTCTACTACTGAGACATGTGTTCTCTCAGGAGTATTTTGCATGACCAAATTGATGGATGAAAAAATTTGAGCTCAGTGAACATAACTTTGAACAAAACATTTGGATTATTTCTGTAGAAAAGAATGACGTTGGAGGTATAGACCTAAACTGATTTATGAGTACTAGCTAACAAATAACAAATTGTGTTTTGATTAAACTGTTTAGTGTGCATTAAATCCTCAGAAATAGAATTCTGATCAACACATAAGATCTTTAAAGTTGTATTGTGCATGCATACTTTCTCAGGAAGTTACTTGAAGATACACTCCCAAAAAAGGGGGTGGGGAGGAACAAAGAAAGTAAAAGGCACAGGTCAAGGAAACAACACAGAAGAGATGCAGCAGACCTCTGGTACATCCAGTTCAAATTGGGCAGCAGGCTGAAAGGGTCCAGAGAGGATGTCTCAGGAAACTGAGAAAAATGTGGAAAGAAAGTTTGTGTATTGTAATCTTTGCCTATTATAATATGAAAAATAGTGTACAAAGGGAATTTACAGCTCTTTGAAAAAATAAGAGAAATGTACATAGGAAAGTAGGAGAGTTTTTTTTTTAAGGAATGATTGTTAGCTTGAGGAAAATAAGTCAAAGACATGAACAGTACTTTTACATTGTTAAAATAAGAACTCAATATTAACAGCAAAAAATTATGGCAGAATCATAATTAAAGAATAAAGAGAGAAAAAGTGGGATGGAATGTGATGGTGTAAGAATGCAAAATCCACCAGACATGGTGGCACACTCCTGTAATCCCATTACTCAGGAGGCTAAGGCAGGAAGATAACTGAGTTTGGAGGCCAGCCTGGACTATATAATGAGTTCAAGGTCATCCTGAACTGCACAGCAAGAACTTGTCTCAAAAAAAACCCCCCAAAAACCCCAACAAACAAACAAAAAAACCTTTATATTCTCTCACAGGCAGCCTCAACAGTATCTATAATGTAAATGTAAGGAAATTTAATGTGTGGAAACATGAAGAGAAATACTAGGGGAAAATAACTAAAATAGGCAAAAGCAGTTGTGTCTGGGGGAAGGGTGAGAAAGAGGTGTCCTGTGCTTGCTCCAAATAAAAGCACAGTACTATTTGATTTTTTAAAACTATTTTCATTACAACAACAGCAAATATTTATCAAAAGCTTACTATGTTTCAGGTACTGTTCTAGGTGCTTTCTACAGGTTAATCTTAACCCAAGAAGATGGGTATTATAATCCTCATATTACAGATGAGATAACTGAGTCACAGAGCAGTACAGTAACATCTGAAATCACACAGCTATTTTGATTATAAATTAATAAGAGAAAGCCCAATAGATGCACCACATAAAAAATGCAAGCAATAGAAAAGGTTACAAAAGAAGGTGTTCCCTTGTGGCTGATCCTCATCCCCAAACAGTTGAGTTTAGCAGTCACCTGTGGGTCTTCCCAACAGTTTTTATGTTGTATTTTTTTTCTTTTTTTGAGTACCTGAAATCGAACTCAGGAGCTTGTGCTTGCAAGACAAGGTGTGGAACCACTGAGCTAAATCCCCCGCCCCTTTATGCCGTATTTTAACAGGAAAGTGAGCACACTATTTGTGTCTTGCTCTTTGTTTTTTCACCTGTTAATAAACCTTGCTGATCTTGTATCTGTACCTAAGAGATCTATTTCATTAGTTTTTTTTTTTTGGTACCGGGGATCGAACTCGGGTCCTTGAGCTTGCACAGCAGGTGGCAAAACCATTGAGGTAAATCCCCGGCCCTATTTCATTAGTTTTTTGAATTCCACTGGATAGTTGTCCACAATTTATTAATTAGTCCTTTAATGAAAAATGTTAAATCTGCTTCCAATCTTTTGCAATTACAAACACAGGAGCAATAAACTTTCACAAGCATCTATGCACACATGTGTGAGAATAGGAAGAATAAGAGAATGGATGTGTTCAAAAATTCTAATTATGTGACCCAAAGACTATTTTTGCTGCCCTCCTACTGGTGGTTTACGAGAGCACCTTTCTCTATCTCCTTAAAACAATCAGTTACAATTAAACTTTCTAATAGTTGAACGTGGGGCTTCTACTTTTCATTTACACTTTTAAATCTGGGTTTCTTTTCTGTGAGCTGACCATCCATGATCTCTTCCATCTTGGGAATTTTCTCATTGATGTTTAAGGTCTACTACACAGCAGTAGTGGACACAGTCCTTGTCACAAAATGCCAATTTCTTCCCTTAATTTGTCTGTCTTGATAGGACATCTGGTATGTTTGCTGAATTTCCTAGATAATGATATGTAATTTTTATGAAATAAATATATGACAATTAGACCCACTTCAATGACAGACCCATTATCTATAGATGCATTGCAATCCCTAAAACAAGACCACCTCTATTGCATCACCCCAAACAAGGATGAGATGCATGGCTCTGGAAAAAAATTATATAAATAAGCAAAAATGAAACTAAAAACCTCTGATACTGAGTGAGTCAAGATAGAAGAAATAAACACAGGTAGAAAGGAGACAAGTAAAATCATAATTTTAAAAAATTGTATTTAAGAAAATCTGAAGCTTTAGGATACAAAAATTACTCAAGCCTTTTTTTTCTTCCTTCCAGGAAACTCACTCCAAACAAACAAACAAACACAAAAAGCCTCTTAAGGGTCTCAAAGACAAAATAAGTCCGCAAATTATCTCTGGGGCCAAGGTTTTTACCTGTAAATTGTTTTTACTTCTTTTAGGATGTTAATTAAACTCTCTTGAGAAAAACTATCTGATAATTTTTATCTATGTATATTATCACAAGTTTTTGTTCCAATAGAATCCTAAAGCTATAAGAAGAATTTGGAAGTTTTCCTTAATTTTGTATTGTATTAGTTACTTCTCTCTCATTGCTGAGACAAAATATGTGACACCCAAAGTTAAAGAGGGAGGAGGATTTATTTAGCTCACTTTGTACAGGTTTCAGTCCAGAGTTGACTGGCTCCAAGTAGGGTGGCAGAGGGGCAACAGTTCATAGTGGTGGAAGCAGCAAAAGCAACCAGGGACTTTAACAGCATCTTTCTGCCCCTTTTATCTTATTCAGACTACTTAGGATGGGTAGCACTCATGCCCTTAATCCTAGTGCTCTGGAGCCTAGCCCCACTATGAATCACTCACACACTCTAGATTCTGCCACCTCTAAAAAAGCATGAGGCTTTGGGGGAACATTTAAACACAACCCATAACATGTATTCTCCGGCAAAGTTTAAAGTAGAATTAAAGTTACTGTTTTCATAGTTAAATTCTGGAAAGATTTATAGTTATAGTTGATAACTCTATTTCCTTGATGATAAGCAGTTCATGTTTTAGAAAGCTCTATTAGATTGCTTTATTTTGGAAGTTTATACTATTCTGGAGAATCGCCATCTCATCCTATGGCTTCAAGTTTACTGGCATAAAATTGATTACTCATTTGAAATGAACTTTGACTGTATTTGTGGCTATTTCATGTCGTTACTGATTTTCTGTTTTTAAATAACCCTTCCTTGGTAACCTAACTTGCTGAAGATGTGAATTTGTCTTCTTCGAAACATTTTTTTTTTTTTTTTTTTTTGGTACCCGGGATCGCGCTCAGCTCCTTGCACCTGCGCAGGAGGCCACGAAACCACTGAGCTAAATCCCCGGCCCCTTCAAAACATTTTAATACCATAAACCTGTGCTGTTAATTTTACTGTCTAGCTGCTCTGCAAAATCAAACAAATGTTAGCTGAAACACACTGAAGGACAAGGTGTCTGACATTAACCAAAAGAAAATATTCAGTACATCACATGCACATGGGAAATAAAGCTGGATGAAAGGAAGCTCAAGAAATGGAAGAGGCAATGTTCCCTCACACCTAAGCAGTAAATGCACCTGCCACAGCTCTGTGGGCACCCTCCTAAAAAGGCACGAGAAAGGAAGCTTCCACCCAACAGGGGTTTGTTCACACTCACTGCATTCCCTGCACTCAGAATACTGCTTGCCACATGGCAGGTACTCAGCAAACATTTGTTGAATCAATGACTCTACAGATATTTTTGAGTACTGTTACCAGTAATGATTTGCACTGTAGATATTTTCCATCAGCGATAAAACTAAGGAATGGAGAAAGTCAGAATACTGACAGCCTAAAAAGTATGTTGTTGCCTCAATATTACCAATACAGTTTGTCACAAAATTGGTAAACTCTTTTCTCATCTGTGAAGTTCTCCCTGCTGGATACCTTGAAAACTACATTGCAAATACCAAGATAGATTCATTGCTTAGGCTGTGAAGAAAATGACTACCAAGATGTCAAGTGATTGACCTACAAGGACACACTTATTAAGAGACACCTGGATTCAGACACGCCAAGCATTATACCAGGCAGCTTCTCTGATGCCTGTATGTACCCAGCTCTGTCCTGGACTCTGGTAGTGAAATCTCAGATGGTCCTCAAAATGGGGACTGTGGAAAAGGAATTTCTGGTCCTCCTTTATTGTGATGGACTCAAAATAGGTGAAATGGGTAAGTACATGGACTAGGTGAGGTGGATATATATGTACAACACACTCAGTTTCTCTGAGCAGGTAGCCGTACCTGCAACATAACTGATCCTGTCACTTCTATTATTTCATCTTTTTCTGTGTGTTTCATGGAGCATTTATTGTAATGTTATTTCTTTTTGATGGCTTGGCTTTTATTTGCAGCACTGTAATGTACAACAGAACATAAAACTGCAGCACTGTGCTGTACAGTACAATCGGCCAAAATCACACTACTGTGCTGTAGCAGAAGCCACCGTAAGGCCGCACTGCCACTCCTGTTCCTGCGTGGTCAGTCCAAAGGCCCAGTGGCCGCCTCTGTCGTGGGTAGGTCCTTAAGGAATATCTGTATAGCAAGAGGTGTTTCAGGCAGAGTCTGGCTATGTAGCCCAAGCTGGCCTGGAACTCCTCCTCCTGGTGATCCTCCTGCCTCATCCTCCCAAGTGCTGCCCAGTTTGTACCCTTAATAAAGAAAGAAGGGGGATTTAGCTCAGTGGTTTTGCCGCCTGCTGCGCAAGCGCAAGGACCTGAGTTCGATCCCTGGTTCAAAAAAAAAAAAAAGAGCCCCTAAAACTAGTAAGAATAACAGATGTTGTAGTTGAAAAACAATTAAAACACATGAACAAGAAATTTGCAAAAGGTGAAATACAAATTGAAAATAGTGTGACATTCTCAATAGTACAAAGAAGTACAACTTAAAAGTGTGATAATTTTGCGTGTGAGAGGACTGGCCATATTTTTGGGTTTTGCTGTGCTCTTTAATATTAAACACCCCTCAGATTCTGTGACTGTTTGAAGAAACTGCTGCTGATGCACCCTGCCACCCTGGAGTGCAGGCTGTTGCAGCCTTTTCCAAAGGACGTTCTCATCTTGTCTTCAACTTTTTCATGTCTCCTTTGGGAGACTCAGAGAGAGATACACAACTCAGGTACCAGCTGAAGGGCATGGGGGCCATGCCTGTCATCCCAGCACTTACTGGAGGCTGAAGCAGGAGACTCACTGTGAGCTTGAGGCCAGCCCCAGCTACACAATAAAACACCATCTCAAAAAAAAGTCAGAGAGGAGGTGATGGTGGAGAGGATCTTGACCAGCCCCCTCCCTTGAGCACTGGTCCCTCACTGCTAAACATATCTTTAAAAGTCCCCAATCTTTTTTTGAAATTTGGGATCTTTTTTATTTTTATACACATGACAAGATTTTACACCAAGAATACTCAGTTAAATAGTACAAATTTACATTCATGAGGAATGTTAAAAAAAATTCAACTAAAAAATCCACTTCTTCCTGTCACCCACAATCCCAACATTTTACAGTGCAGAGGAGAAGGGGGTAGGGAGCACCCAAAACAAGAAAATTAAGCCATCTTTATTAAAGAAAATTTAGAAGGTGATCAAAAATAAAATTAGTGATGTGCTTTCACTTGGGCATTCATCTTTCTTGTATTTTTTTTCATATAAAATTTTTAAATTTACATGAACAAAGTCAAATGTCATATTCTCCTGCATTTTTCAATTGAAGGTATATCTCTATTGTAAGACCCAGGTGAGACTTAGCACAAGTAACGCCATCTTGTTACAGGCCCTCCATCTTGTCCCTATGGGTTTCGGGGTCACTAAAGGACACAGAGTTCCTGGAATGTACTTGTTTATCTGTTAAGACACCATGGAATGTATCATTGTTTCTGTGTAAAGAACATCCTGTAGATAAGTAAAGAACATCTGCAAACTCCCCTAACCATCCCCTAACCACAAAAATTCTGCTTCTGTAGTTCTGCTTGCTAAGCTCCCCTCAGTCCCTATAAAACCTTCCAACCCCCTGAGCTCAGGGCCTCTCTAAGCTTGTTTGCTTGGAGGGTGCCATCTGGCCAGACTAATAAAGGTCTGTTTTTTCCATCTCAATCTGTCCAGTGTGTTTCCTCCCAGGTGATCCTCACTTCAGTCAGCTCCTCAGAGCGTTTGGTAAGGCCCTCGGTCTTACACTATTATTTACACAGGAATAATGAATATTATAGCCAAAAAAGAATATGGTAAAACTAATGTAATTAATAGAAGTATTATATATAATAGAAGTTATTAAAAAAAAGAAAATTAGTAGTATGCATATACACATAAACTCAAACATATATATATTTTTTCAAACAGGGAATCATACAACTGCAGATAGCTAAGTTAGTTTGAAAATATTATAAGACAATTGGGCAAGGCTGGGCCCTTAACATAAAAAACAATTGAGGCACATCCACTGAAGGTTAACATTAAAAAGAGAGCACCTACTGCGCCTTCATACTTCCCCTAGGGATGAATAGCAGTGATTGACATTCTAAAATCGACATCAATCACCTTAACTGAGGACCACAACACACCTAGCTGGCCCATTCCTTCCAGGAACTCTGCTTCCCCATTTGATCTCCATTAAATCAATATTACCTGGGCTTCTATACTTGTAATCTTATTGGTTGATTATGGTTTTGTCCCACCTCATGTCTACCTTGTGATTTTCCATTGGATCTTATAGTTTTGTCCCACTTTGTACCCACCTCACCTCATGGCTTTGCCCCATAAAACACCTTTAAGAAATAGAGTGGGCAAGCAACTCACTTTTTGGTCCCCTGTCTCTCATTGATATTGTCAGGTAAAAGGGCTGAAAACCAAGACCAGACCAGGGCACAACAAGCCTTTATTAGGGGAATAGATCTGCCGTGCTGTCTCTGAACAAAGAGACAAAAGCAATATGGCTGGACAGGGAGAGTCTTTTATAGAGACTGGGGTGGGGTTTGTAGGGGCTGAGGCGGGGTTGAGTGAGGTAGTGACTAGGGAATGGAGGAGCCAGTGATGTCACTAGGTGGTAGGAGGTGAGCTAGTATTAGGTTACTCTCTAGGCGGGAACAGGGGCATGCTAGGAAGAAGGGTTTGTTCTTTGGTGGGAGCAACCATCTTGGCATGACGTCACACAGGGGAGGGGGCAAGGCACAATAGGAAGAGGGCAGCTACTATACATAATAGCTGCTGAGGTAGTGGGAGACCTATCAGATATAAGCTGTATTTCTCTTAATAGATTCTTCCTACTCTTAACCTCTGTTGTTCCTAGAATTCATTCTTCAATTTTAGAGAACATGAACTTGGTGTTTTGGATATCTAGCAGGTTGGGAGTTTCCCTTTTTGGATTATTTTGCTTATGTGGATTACTTGGTACCCTATATTAATACTGTTTTGTAATCTATTTTTTTGGTTAACAGCATAATGTAAACATCCTTTTATGACAAAATATACACTTCTTCAATACATTTAATCCATATTTTACCATATAAATGTGTTATCTAATACTAAATATACATTCATAGTAGACATGTTTTTATAATAGTATATTATTAGTTATCTAAGTTGTTTCAGATGTTTTACAAGTTTGTATGATACTACAAGTAATTTCTTCATAGCCCTATCTTTCAACAGCTTCATAATTTTTTCCCCTTATGGTGTATATCATCAGATGCAGTATGACTGGGTCATAGTGTATACTTTGTACACTGGTATGAAAAATGACCCCACTCAAATTCATGTCCACCTGGAACCTCAGAATATGATTTTATTTGAAAATAGGGTTTTTACAGATGCAATTAGTTGAACCCACAGTGGATTGAGAGGGGCTCTAAATCCAAAAACGTGTCTTCCTAAGAGTAAGAAGAGGAAGAAACAGAGAGAAGAGGACCATGTGAAGACAGGCAGAAACTGGACTGATACAGCTTCATGCCAACGAATGCCAATGACCATAGCTAGGAAGAAGCAGAGACTGTTTTTTAGTGGCTTCAGGGACACATGGACCTGGTGATACCTTGACTGTAGACTTTTGGCCTCTAGAACTATGAAAGAATAAATTTCTGTTGCTTTAAGACATGCAGTTTATAGTACTTTGTCATGGCAGCCTGAGGAAAGTAATCCATCGGCTTTTTTGGGACTTTGACATACATTTCCAATCACTTCCTGGTAATGAGCTACTACCAACAGAGCACATAACTTCTATGTCCTTATGTTTTTACCAATGTAATGTTAGCCAACTTGATGGGCAGGAAAGCTATCTCATTTTATTGGTTATTCGCCTTCCTCCTTCCTTCCCTCTTTCTTCTCTGTCACCCAAGGCTATACTTAGGCTAAACATACACTTTATTGCTGAGCTATACCCCTATGCCCTGATTAATAATTCTTCCTCCCTAGCTTTGAGTTTTATATGATAAATAAAATTGTATATATTTAAGATGTAAAACATGTTTTGATAAACATATACAGTGAAATAATTACCACAATCAAGCTAATTAACATACCCACCACTTCATATAGTTATGATTTGATTAAACCTTGTATATTATCCCCATATATCAGTGAGGTTACACATATTTTTCATGTGTCTGGCTACTTGTAATTCTTCACTGAATTGCTTTTGCATACTCTTGCCTCATCCTCTACTAGAAATGGTTTTTTATCGCTAAGAGCTCTTTAACTGTTGACTTTTGAGTCATTTCCCTACCAAAAATTTGTCATTTTTCTTTCAACTTTAAAAAGGCTAAGGGCCGGGGATTTAGCTCAGTGGTTCCGTGGCCTGCCTCACAAGTGCAAGGACCCAAGTTTGGGTCCTTGAGTTCAAGGACCCTGGTACCAAAAAAAAAAGGCTAAATTTTCCCTTATTATGGTATTAAATAAACTGGCATATTCTTTTTTTTGGTACTGGGGATCAAACTCGGGTCCTTGCGCTTGTGTAGCAGGCAGTGAAACTACTGAGCTAAATCCCCAGCCCTAACTGGCATATTCTTTTATGATTTCTGTCACTGGCATCATGTTTAAAAACCTTTGCCCACCCCCCTAAATTAGTTGAATATTTACTTATATTTTATTTATACTTTCATAATTTATTTTTGTACTTATAAATTTTTATCCCACTAAAACTGTAATTTTAATTAAATAAAATTTTACTTTGCTTTTCCAAATTTTTTTGAAAATTAATACTTTCCAAATTTTTTTTAGAAAATTCGTATTTAAAAATATCTTTTCAAAACAGCAGACCAGTCTTAACACACTTTACTGAATAAGACATCTCTTTACAAGTTATTTGAAATGCTAAAATCTGCACAGCAAATCTCTATTATTTTGGAGGTCTAACACCTTTGCTAAAATATAATGCACATAGCATTTAATTCACCCATTTAAAATGTTCAATTTAATGGCATTTAGTAGATTCATAGACATATTCAATCATCCCCACAATCAATTTTAGAAAATCTTCATCACACCAAAAGATATCCTGTACCCTTTAGATATTGTATTTAATTATCCTATGCCTTCCAGTTCTAAGCAACCATTAATCTACTTTCAGCCCCCTTAGATTTCCATTTTCTGGACATTTTAGATAAATAGAATCATGTAATATGTAGTCTTTTTTGTTTTCATCCTATTTTTGTTTTTGTTTGCATTCTTAGTATATTTTCAAGGTTCATTCATGTTGTAGCACATCATTCATTTTTACAGGTAATTTTCCATTGTATAGATATAGTACATTTTATTCACTCATTCATCAGCTAATGCATGTTTGGATTGCTACCTTGGTTTGGTTATTGTGAATTGTTCTTTCATGAAGAGTCACAAGTTTTTATGTGGACAAGTGTTTTCATTTCTCTTGGGTATACAACTAGGAATGGAGCTGCTGGGTCATGTTTTATTTTCAACTTTTTGAGAAATTGTCAAACTGCTTTCCAAAGTGGCTGTATCTTCATTCTTACCAGCATTGTACAAGGGTTCCAATTTAGCCACACTCCCAACAATACTTGTTCTTGTCTTCATTAAATAACCATTCCAATAAGTCTTAAGTGGTATCTCATTGTAGGTTAGATTTATACTTCCCTGATGACTAAGAATTTTGAACATATTTTCACATCCCTTTTGGCCATTTGTATACCTTAAGAAAAATATTAAAGCATACCCTTTGTCCATTTTTCAATTGGGCTATATGCCTTGTTCTTTTTGAGTTGTAAAAGTTATTTATATGTTTGGATACCAGAGCCTTACCAGATCTAAGATTTATAAATATTTTATTCTGTGGCTTTCTTTTTCACTCTCTTGATGGTATCTTTTGAAGCACAAATGATTTTAAGTGTACTTATGCCCAATTTATCTGTCTTTGGTTGTTTGTGCTTTAAGAAATTATGCTTAATCCAATGTCATTATTTATGCCTATGTTTTCTTCTAAGAGCTTTAAGTTTTAGCACTTACATTTAGGTCTATGATTAACTTTTGTATACAGTGTTGGATATCAATGGTTGGAGACTATTCTTTTCTTGCTGAATGATCTTGATGCTTTTGTCAGGAATGAATTGCCCATAGGTGTATGAATTTATTTCTAGACTCTCAATTCTACTCCATACATTGCTATGTCTGTCCTTATGCCAGACCCACAGTTTTCATTGCTGTAGCTTTGTCACAAGCGTTGAAATAAGGAAATGTGAGCCTTTTCATTATATTCTCTTTTGGCTTTTCTGGGTCTGTTGCATTTCCATGTGAATTTTAGGACCAGCTCATCAATTTATGCAGAAAAAAATCCAGCTGGATTTTTCCAGCTGAATCTATAAATCAATTTAAGGAATACTGTTATCTTACTAAAACAAAGATGTCTTTCCATTTAAGTCTTCTTTAGTTTCTTTCAATGATGTTTTGTAGTTTTCAAGGTATAAGTCTTATACTTTTATTAAATTTGTGAAATTTATTCTCAGGTATTTTATTATTTCGATACTATTGTAAATAAAAATGTGTTAATTTCACATTGGTCTGTTGCTATTGTATGAAAATATATTTTGTATACTGAGCTTATATTTTGCAAACTTGCTGAATTCATTTATTAGCTCTAATGACACCTCTTCCCCACTGGTGTCACCAATACAAAATTAGGAGATTTTTAAATAGAAACGGTTATTTCTTCTTTTCTAATCTGGTTGCCTAAGTGCTCTGGCTGTAACCTTCACTGCCTTGCTGAGCAGAGTTAGAATGAGTGGATATCTTTCTTTTTCCTGATCTGAGGGGAAAGGTTTCCAATGTCGCACCATTAAGCACATTAGCTGTCAATTTTGCACCAGTACTCTTTATCAAGTGGAGGAAGTCTTTTCTATTCCTTTTTGTAAAAAAAAAATCATAATTGTTATATTGTCAAATTTTTTTCTTCATACACTGAGCAATCATGTTTTACTGTCTTTATTCTACTAATACAGTATATTACATTCACTGATTTCAGCATGTTGAACTAATTTTGCACTCTTGTAATAAATCCCACTAGTTTATGATGTAGAATCACAAACTGCTTCAAAAAACTGAACAAGGAAACATTTCCCAACTCTATTACAATGATACCAAAATCAAATAAAAACATCACAAGAAATCTATATACTAATAATTCTTATGAATATGAATACAAAAAATCCTCAGCAAAATATTAGTAATTCAAACCCAGGAGCCTACAGAAAGGATTATATACCATGACCAAACTGAAGGAATGAGGAGTGATTGCTAATGTATATGGGATTTATTTGTGGTTGATGAAAATATTCTGGAATTAGTGGTGATAGTTAAAAAACTGTGAATTACTAAAACTGTATACATTAAAGGGACAAATATTATATTAGTTATATCTCAATTTCTTTTTTCTTTTTAAAAGTTAATTTCATTGGTACATTTTGGACATACATAATGATCACATTCATCATAGAGAATTTGTACCTGTATATATCTTCTCTTTTTCCCCATTCCCTTCCCTTCTCTCCAATCCTTCTTCCCCTTTCCATTTATAAAACTTTGTTCCTATTGTTTTCCTTCTATTCTATTTTTTATCCCTATTCTCTTCCTTTCTTCCCTGCTCCCCTCCCTTGTTCCCCTTCCAATTGAACATTTTCTTCCTACTTCCCAATATCTATCCTCCATTTTGGTCCTTATTTACCCTTTGGCTTTCTTATACAAGAAAAACAATGTGATATTTAAACACGTGTGTCTGATTTATTTCACTTAAAATTATGTTTTCAAGGTGCATCCATTTACCTAAAAGTCTTTCAAGTTTATCCTTCTTTATGATGGAGTAGAACTTCACTGTATACAAAAACCAAATTTTCTTTATCTGTTCATATGCTGATGAGCACATGGGCTTTTTCCAAGACTTAGCTACAAGAAATTGTGCAGCTATAAATATAGGTGTCCATATATCACTGTGGTATGATGCTTTTAACTCTTTCATGAAGAGACCTAGAAAGGGAATAGCTGAGTCAAATGACACCTCTAGTTTTAGTTTTTTAAGGAATCTCCATACTGATTTCCATAGTCGTTATACCAATTTACACTCCCACCAACAGTGGAGAAGGGTTCCTTTTTCCCTACAGCTTTGCCAGCATTTGTTATTGGTTGATTTCTTGATAATAACCTCCTCTATTGTATCTTTTCCCTCTTCCTACTACCTAGAAGGCAAACATAATACAAGACAGAAAAAACATGTTAAGGGCTAGTAGAGCAAAAAAGAGTGAGGACTCAGGTCTTTCATGACCTTCTGGATCACAGTCCCAAGCCAGTCGTGATGGTACATGCCTGTAATTCCAGCACTCGAGAAGCTGAGGCACAAAGATCACCAGGAGTTTGAACCCAGCAGGGGTTACATAGTTCAAGACAAGCCTGAACTACATAGTGAGACACTATCTCAAACAATCAAACAAAAAAGTATTAGAAGAAAACTATGGTACCATTGGTAGAAACAAAAAAACTCTGGAACAGAAACATATTTGGGGGGAATAAAGCTGAATTTTGTCACCATTTTTTTACCCTTAAAACAGAAAAAACAAAAGGAAATTAAAATAGAATTGAGAATTTAGGTCTTACTACATAGTATTATTATTTGGTTTTCATTTCTTTAGATAGATCTATTTGAAATGAAACTGTTCTGACAAAATTTACACATATGCTGGAGATGAAGCTCAGTGGCATCGGGCCTGCCTGGCAGATGCAAAGTTCTGAGTTCAGTTCCTGATACTGGAAAAAAATTTTTTCACATATATGTTCATTACAAAGAAAAAAATGGGGGCCGGGGATTTAGCTCAGTGGTTTCACTGCCTGCTGTGCAAGTGCAAGGACCCAAGTTCAATCCCCGGTACCAAAAAATAGAAAAAAATGGATTAAACTTCTGCTTTCTAGAATTGAGTTTTCTCCAATGAAATACAACATCAGTATATGCTGCTATAATTAGATGAGAACTAGGGATTGGATAAGATTTCAAACTTCAGTTAGTCTACTGAATCAATTAGATGAATGATATGGAAGGAGGAAGTTTTAGTTATTTCTTTTCATGTGGTTCAGCATACAAAGCACCATCTAACTGACCTAATCTACTAGATTCTGTTACTCAAGAAAGTAAATGTAAAGTGAATTTGTTTACTTTATTTACAAAAATAATTTAATAAACATAATGATTTGCAGTTATAATACTGGTTGTTTTGAAAGAATAAAGGAGGATATTTCTTCAATTCAAAAGTAAAAATTTTTACGCATTGATTTATGTGTCCTAGAGAATATCTAAGACAGCATGAGAAATGGTTAGAAACATATGCAATATTAAAAACCATTCACTCAGTATTTTACTGTGAGCAATTATGGTACAGTACAAAAATGTACTGTTGATTTAGGAACTCAAATGATTATGAAATTCTGTTGAAGACTGAAAGAAAATTTAAGCTCAGGGGAAATAAAACTTGACATTTTCATTCATAAATGAATGTCAAAAACATTTTATTATAAATAAACAAAACGTGCCAAGAACTTGTAAAAAGCTTTATAATTCTCAGGCAAGTTTGTGATAAAGTAAATGCATTTTTCTCACATTGCTGCTAGCATCTATTGTAACATCAAAAAACTTTTTGATTTTTAGTTTCTTATTAGTTTTTTGAAACATAATTTTTGGGGACCTTAAAAATATAAATGAGATCGATCTTCATACGTGACATCCACCAATGCAGATTAGGGTTAGATTATGAAAAGTAATCTCAAATATATAGATTCTAGCATCCTGCAGATTAGAATGTTTCTAAAGAGATATAATATAGCCAGGGATTTAGCTCAGTGGTTTTGCTGCTTGCTGCGCAAGCACAAGGACCCGAGTTCAATTCCTGGTATGAAAAAAAACCAAAAAACAGATATAATATAGATGGACAATTAATATATTCTGACCAAGTCTTTGAATTCCTAATCCTATCAGTCACATGTTCAAAAATCTATTTTGGCTTCTGAATTAGTTTTGCTGCTATAACTCAAATTTAGTGGCTTAAAACAAAACAAATTTAGTGACTTAAAACAAAACAAATTTATTATCACAATTCTGGAGGTCAGAAGTCCACAAAGGGTTTCAATGGGCTAAAACCAAGACTCCAACTGGGCCATATTCCTTTCTGGAGGCACAGGGGAGAATCCATTTTCTTGATTTGTCCTCATTTGGAAAAACAGATTACTTGCATTCCTTGGGGCATGTTCATCTTCATTATTCAAAGATACTAGCAATGGATAGTTGAGTCTTTCTCAAATTGCATTACTCTACTTCTTATCCTTCTGTCTTCTACATTGAAAGATTCTTGTGATTACACTGGGCTTTATATGCATAATTCAGGATAATCTCCTATTTTAACATCAACTGATTTGCAGCCTTAATTCCATCTGTAACCCTAATTCCCCCCTTGCTTTGTAACATAAAATATTCGTAAATTTTAAGGATTACAGTGTGCACATCTTTGAGAAAGGGTGCATTATTCTCCCTACCATAATTCCCCAATGTCCACCAAACCCATGCTGGCTGTGAAGAACCTCTGCGCTACTGGCATTCCTTTGCCCTGCACCTACAACCTTTCCCCCAAAACTTCCCCCTACAAGTCCTGTGTTGAGGGCCTGCCAGTATATTTGCTGATGTCCCAACATACCCCAAAGTCTGAACACTCAGAGCTTTGGTTCTGGCACTTATTTTACCTTGATATCCTTTCTCTTCCTCCCCCATCGCCCATCTCTTTCCTTACCACCAAGATGAAAAGTCTTCTTCTTAAAGATACCTGGCATGGGCTGGGGATTTAGCTCAGTGGTTCCACCACCTGCTTCGCAAGTGCAAGGATCCGAGTTCAACCCCCAGTATCAAAAAAAAAAAAAAAAAAAAAACCTGGCAAATGTCTGTTTTTCCATGAAGCTCTCCCTCTGAATGTTCATATTACATCACTGGTACCTCCCTATAGAACTTGGCATTTTTCTGTGTTTGATAGTTACCTATGTTCTTCGTCTCTGGAAGATAATTGTGAGGGTAGAGAATCATGGATTCATCCTTATTTGCATGTCTGATAGGCATATGTGGAACTTAGTCCTTGATTTTTCATCTACACTCTTCCAATCCTACATCTCTAGTTTTCCCCATCTGGTAAAAGACCCTATTTTTATCCAGCTGTGCTTGCTTTGGAGTCATCCTTGACTTCTCTTTCCCATATTTCCCATCAGTGAATAATTCCCATCAGTGAATTTTACCAAGCTACCTGCCTATCAGTGATCTAAGCCAACTCAACCTTCTGACTATTCTGCTGGACTCCCTGTTTCCATACTTGCCTCTGCACCTCACTCTGCACAAGTGAGGAGGTGAGCATGCACATATGGGCACATAGGCATACACATGTGTGCACACACACACATACACACACACACACACACACATACACACACACACACACTGTATTTTCAACTCAGCAGCCAGTGGACTCATTTAGTTTTTAAAGTCTAGATCTGATTAAATCTCAACCCTCTTCAATGTCAGGTGCTTACCATCATCACACTTAGAATAAAGTTTAAAGTCTTTAGGATCCTAACCTCATCTCCCACTCTTCTATTCCTTGCTCACTGTGGCCCAATCTCACAGTGGTTCTCACTGCTTCCCATTGAGACCTGTCACTCACTTGTCTCATGGCCTGTGGACTTAGTGTTTGCTCAGCCTGTGGAACCCTCCTTCTCCAGACAGCCATATGATTCACTACTTCATGCTCTTGTAGCCTCTACATATCCCTCACCTTCTCTGGGTCACTATGCAAATGTCACTGCATTAGGCCCATGTTCTCTGAGCATCCTTTCCAAAAGAGCATCCTTTGCTTCTCCTACCACTAACTCTACCCTCACCCTGCCTGAATTTTCTTTACCCATATATTATCACATGCCATTATATTATAAATTTATTTATTGTCTGTTATCCTCCATTAAAATGTAAGCTTTATAAGTAGAAGGTCTCTGTTTTGATGTCTTTTCTAGTCTCAGAACCAAGAAGCACACATAGCATACAGTATTTACTAAATTTTTGTCAATCACTATGGAAATAAGTAAAAATCACAATGAAAATCAGTAAATCTAAAAAATAGAAAATTCCATTTGACCCAGCTACATGTCTTCTTGGTATCTTCCAAAAAGAGTGAAAATCACCACGTTAAAGTGATACATGTATCCCCATGTTTATAGCAGCACAATTCATAACAGGTAAATTATGGAAGCAGCCTATATCTCCATCAGCTGATGAACAGATAAAGAAAATCTACACAATGGAGTACTACTTGGCCATAAAGAAATGATAAATTTGAGTCATTTGTAGGAAATGGATGGATCTTGAGACCATAATGCTAGTGAAATAAATCAAACTGAGAAGGTTAAATATTGCATGGTTTCTCTTATGAGAAACCCAATATATAAATAATTTAAAGAGCAAAATGAGAGATGGTAGGAAACAGGGAGGGAGACTTTGTGGACATGAGAAGGTAATCGGGGAAAAGAAGAGAGGAGTCCCTAGGGGAAAGAAGGGGGAGTAAAAATGACTGAGATGTCATACGTATATGTACCAATTCCTCAAGAACAATGTAATGCTGTATTACAAACATATACTCCTTAAAAAGAGCTGGGTAATAAAGAAAAAAAATATTTGTCAAATGAACAAACATGTCCTTCAGTTTCATGCTCAGTCCTTTTTTTTTCTTTTCCAGACAGGGTCTCCCTATATAGCCCAGGGTGGCCTCGATTGCAAGGCAATTCTCCTGCCTTAGCCTCAAGTGTTAGCATTACAGGCATGTGCCACCACTTAGTATTTTTGATCATCATAGATCCACAAAAAGTACTTGCTCAACTGAATCTTATATACATTTTCAAATACTATTTAATATAATCACTGAGGAAATACAAGGCAAGCCACTTCTTCATGGAGATATAACTACTGTATACAAGTTGTCACAACTTAGCCTTTTATCACATACTTCTGATATGATGTACTTTCCTGAACCACAAAATATTTTTAATTGAAAATATTATTTCAAAGAAGGAGCTCAGAAATTAACCCAGCAGGCCATGCTTTCTACACAATGTCTTGCGGTGGGGTGCATCACTGTAAGCCTGAAGAATACCAAGAACACCAAAAAGGTAACTATAAGTCACAATGTCTCAAAGTAAGGGACATCCAGCTGTAGAGAATGTGCTTAATACCTGAAGCCTTTTCCAGTTCTTCGTAAATTCTTCTCTTCAATGCATTTCTCTCACTTTTAGAATTCTGGCCTCTTAGAAATATCCTTATCCTTCATTTCTAGGTTTTTACTATCACAGGAAGAAAAAACCCTCAAATATTAAATATATAGTCTCGGGGCCGGGGATTTAGCTCAGTGGTTTCGATACCTGCTGCACAAGTGCAAGGACCCAAGTTCGATCCCCGGTACCAAAATAAAAAAAAAAACAAAAAAACAAATAAATATATAGTCTCTAATCATCTACTGTCTCTTGTCCCACATGCTAGAGAGTAGTTTTATAAATTCATTCTTGGGGGCTGGGTATTTAGATCAGTGACACCGTGCCTACCTCGCAAGTGCAAAGTCATGAGTTCGCTCCCCGGTACCCCCCAAAACAAAACAAAGCAGAACAAAAAAAAATTCATTCTTGTTCTATCTAATGTATATAAAGATGCAAAAGCAAATGTCTAGAATCGTATACCTTTTCATTTAAATTAACCAATGCTAAATAATCATTTCCATACTAATTTTAAATAATTCTCTTCCTTTAGAATTTCCTTCAAGTCTTTTTTTATATCCACCTCCTAAATTGAGTAGCATGAATAACTTTTAACCTGAAAACACAAATATTAATCACAGTTAATCCTTTTTGGTTCTAAGTTGATTTTTTTTTTGCACAGTAGATGAGGATATTTTCTAGATGGTGCTTTTCATCTCTTTCCTACATAGCAGAATCATCTGCAGAACTCTGAAAAACAAAAACCCACCAATACTCAAGGAGCTATCCAGGATCAAATCAAAATCTCTCTGAGGGTTGGACCCAAGCACAAGAATGTCTTTCTAAAGTTCCCAGGTAATTCCACTGTGCACCCATAGCTGTGAACCCAAGCTCTTAATACATGCAACTGTGAGTCACCGAGAGGCAGTATAATGAGGGAACAGTAGCTGAACCCCCAAAATTAAGATTCTGCTGTGGTTAATCCATACAGAAAATCATTTCCCTGTGGATAGTTAACTTGAATACTACATTATATGACTGGATATAGCTGCTGCTCCAGACAGTAAGGATTTGATGCAAAACATAAATAACCTGAATAGGACTTAAAGACATTTTAGGGGTTTTTTTGGTACCGGGGATCAAACTTGGGTCCTTGCGCTTCCAGGGCAGGTGCTAAATCCCTGGCCCTAAAGACATTTTAAAGAAATTAGCAAAGATCAGTATCTTCTTTAGTAGTCTACAGCTTAAGAAGGTATATATTTGTAATATTCTTTCCCTTGCCTACCTTTCACTGTAATTAATGCAGGAAGCTTAATGGAAAGAAAAACTGCTTGTTCTATTTTTTAAAGAAGTGAAAGCCTAAGTGGATTCTTACAGTGGTGGATCTAGAAAATGAAGGTGGATGGTGTTTAGAATACACACAAAAAAAGGAATTGGTAGGAAATTAGTCCTTCAACAAACAGATGAGTAAAATAAGGCAAAGAAAAGATCCAGATAGCCAAGATGTATTAGGGATGGATGATGGATACCATCTATTGCAAGGGCATTTTACAAACAATCTGCTTATGTACTTGACTTTGCCATAATATTTGGGTTGCACTAAACTTTTCCATCACTTATTGTTTACAGAAATTCTAAAATTGAGCATTAAATTGAACAAAAATAGAAAGGTGATGTTAAAGAACAAATTTATGTTCTATATATGCTACAACACATCATAAAGAGGATATTATGGATAAAGAGGCATCAGTTTGGCTGAGGAAATGCTCAAAATTGTTGGAAATAATATTTATCACTTTCTGTAATATAAATACACCACTTTTCAGTTCTGTCATTTTCTGAATACTTCACTTTATAAAATATGATTTTGTTCAGGTACTTCACACACACACAAAAAACTGTTGCTAACTGGCACTGGGGAAAAAAGCAGATTTGCAAATGAGTAAGAGAGCATCTTAGTATTATATAAAGCATTGTGATTGCTTCCAACTGATTTAAAAATCATTGTCTTAATAAGAATTCCAATTTACTATTTCTGCCAGATCCTGCAAAATTGCCTAGAAATTGTGAAGAAGTCTTCTTGTAGTAAATTCTAATTTGCCCATGTCATGATTAGATTTTAACTATTTACTAGTATATGTATATTTATTAGTGACTAAGCCACTATCTTAAAATAATTAGCGATGTTTCACCACCTGTAACAACTCCCAAGTGATGAACAAATATGATTTCTCAATCATTACACTTGGCACCTATATTATTATTATTATTATTTTTTGGTACCGGGGATCGAACTCAGGACCTTGCAGTTGTGAGGCAGGTTGTGAACCACTGAGCTAAATAAATCCCTGGCCCTGGTACTTGTATTATTGGTTTAATACTGAAAAAAAGTTTCTGTAATCCTGAGTTTCTTTTTAAATTCCTAAGCATCAAACAGATTAATTTATAACATTCGTCCTTGAGTCATTATCACTTCCAGAGGTTGAGTATCAAACTCTATATTCTATATTCTACTTAGTACCCTTGTATTATCTTCATATTGAAGGCAAATGCATATTCATTTATTAGCAGAAGGACTTTTCTAAGAAATCATAATTTTAAAAAAATTACTGTTATCTTCCCAAATTCAACAATTTACTATTTAGGAGACAAGATCGTGAGTTTTACTATAGATGGTAAGCTTGTATTAATTACTTTTAAAATACTTATTAAAAAATTGTTTAAGTGGTTCCGCCGCCTGCCTCCTCGCAAGCGCAAGGTCCCGAGTTCGATCCCCGGTACCAAAAAAAATTGTTTAGGTTAATATAAATGGTATCTTGTCACATTTAACAGAAAGTCTCCTTTTCTTTTGCACTAGTTTCCTGCTTGGTCTTCAAGCATGGCCCTCACAAAGAGAAAAAGTTTCAGCAACTTTTAAAAACAAACACATCTTCACTTTGACAATTAAGCAACAAGGATAGTAGAAGAGATGAAAGCAGCAAAGATAACCCTTCTTGCAGAAGCAGGTACATTACAACACTCAATTAGTTCAGACTGAGGACACTGCTTTTTATGTTTCTCCACTGGGAACAGTTTCCGGAGTCTCTCTCTGCTCTCCACCCCGTGAGTCTAAACCAGGTGTTTTTGTTTGGGGGTGGGGGTGGGGGGGTTGTGTGGTTTTTTTTCCTTGCGTATGACACTGAAAGAAGTCGTTAGGCAAGGACTATTTGGTATATTTCACTGGAGACTTTCTATTTTCAGTAAGTTTTAACTGTACTCCAGACCGCGGAGAGTGCCTAGACAATCTACTAGAATACCTCTAGTCACCCCCTCCCCAAGTGGGCCCCTGCAAAATTTCGAATTTGATGACAGGTTGGTTGTCGACTCTGCAAAACTCATCTTTAGACCCCAAGTTAATTAAAAACGCCTTTTGAGAGCTAAAAGGCAATGACACACACACTCTCTTGGAACTTCGGAAGAGCTGAGCGGCCCCCTGGGCGTCCCACTGGAGGTCCTTCCAGCTGACTGAAGGCCAAGTGAAGCTCAGACCCGACAGTCCCTGCGCGGAAGCAGAGGCATCCTCGCTGCCCTATAGCTTTAATCGAAGGAAAAGTTAACTTTCTCTGCTCCTTGCATTTCTCCAAATCCTGGACCTGAGTTGGGTCGGGCCTCAAAATCTGAGAGCAGACAAAATAGGTGGGTAGAGAGAGGGAGACTACAGGTATCACCAGTCGCAGGCACAACCCACCGAGGGCGGGGTGCGCGCTCCGACCCCACCCGCGGGGTCTAAACCCGGTGCTGACCCGGACCCCCGGAGCTCCTCGGGAGCGAAGCGTCCTTCACGCGAGGTCTTGGCGCCCGGGACGTCCTTACCTTGGGGTTGGTGAGGAGCTGGTGCTCGTCGCTGTGCAGCAGCGCCCTGGAGTTGGATTCCGAGTTGTTCACGTAGACCTGCACGCAGGGGTACTGAGAGGTGCCTCTGCAGTCGGCGCCACAGGTGAAGGTGCACTCGAACACCTCGGCGATCTGCTGCACCGACAGCACCGTGCAGTTGGCCGCCGTGGCTTGCAGATCCTGCAGGGCGGGACTGAGCCAGCAGAAGCCGAAGATGAAGAGCGACACGACGCCGGAGATGATGAGGAACAAGCCAAGCCGGATGCTCTTGTCCTCGGCTTCCGTGTACTCGTAAGCCACCCGGAGCTTCGCCATCGCCCCCCGCTCTCGGCGGCGGGCGCGCTTCTCCCGCCCCCTCCCGCCCCCTCCCGCCCCCGGCGCCGAGCCCGACAGCCCCGCGCGAGAGGAGCCGCCGCCGCCGCGCGACAGCAGGGGAGTGGGCGGCGAGGCGCCTTGCGCGAGAACAAAGGGGCTCAGGAGCCGCTCCCCCACGGCCCAGCAGCCGCCGGGGGCCGCCGGTCCAACCGCCGCTTTAGAGCCTCTGGCTCCCTCGGGCGCGGAGAGCGCGCCGACCGCCCCAGCCTCCAGCGCCCCCTGCCAGCCTCCGCCTCCGTGCGCTCCGCGCCTCCCCGACCCCGCCTCCCCTCGCCGGGTGTCTCCCGGTCGCCATCGCGAGCCAGCGCGTCTCGGCTGAGTTGCCTGGCACCGACCCCGAGGATGGCAGCGGCTGGGGTGGGGCCAAGCCGGGCTCCCCGGTGAGGGAGGTGGCTGCGCCCCGCCCCCGCCCCGCCCCGCCGGGGCGTCTCCAGACCTCGGGTTCCTCGCTGAACCCCCTGGCGGAGCCGACTGAGAACAGAGCTTTGTAGCGACGGAGTTTAGCGCTAAAGAAAGTTAAAAAAAACAAACGACGAGATGGGGTGAGGCTGTGGCGCGATTGTAGCGGCGGGAATCTTGAACTCCGAGCGAGAAGCGGTCAGCCAGCGAGGAGAGCGGGCGCGGCATGCGACGGGCGCCATCTAGAAGCGGGCGCAGGGTGGCTCCGGTGCGGCCCGGCCGGCCAGAGGGACAGGGGAGCCCGCGAGTGAAAGGCGAGAGCTGGGTGCGCCCCTCGGGTGCCCACGCCGCGGTCGGCTGTTCCTGCCCCGCGACCCGGCTCCGAGTGCTCAGGAGTGAGGTGAAACGGGCTGAGTCGGGCGCAGTTTGCCGTGGAGACTACACGCGAGGGGAAGATCCCCGCAACTAGAAACAAAGTCTTGCTGCCTGCGTCCTCGGTGAACCTTGGCGGCTGGCTTGACCTTAACTTGATTTGTCCCCAGTACTGGGGCTAGGTGGAGACAGAAGGAAAAAAGTGGAGGCTTGAAGCTTGGAAAGAGGAAAAGAGACACTACTTTCCCCGTCAAGACCATCACCTCTTGAGAATATACTCCTTTGTGTTGTTCTTTAGGAGTCTTGCCAACCCCTGCCCTGCCCGCCCTGCCCTGGGAGTTTTGTAGATGAGCTTTCCAGAAGCGCTGCGTTGGCTACAGTGGCAGACCCACTTTGGGAGAGGCACTGTTTCTAGCTAGAGCTGCGCTCTGGTCTAATTCTTGCTCCCTCCACCCCACCCTGCCCTTGGGTACCTGTCAGTCCCTTTTCCTGACCTTTTTTTCTTATTTGTTTTTGTAAGTTATGATTACCTTTTCCCAAACCACACTTCTATCATAAAACCAAGCTTGAGAAGTATTTTGAGCCACGTTTTGAAGAATAAAGTCATAACATGCATCTTTTTTCAAAATATACGTATCTCTTGGTTTGCAAGTCCCAAAAGAATAATTTCTTAATTAAACTGAACTATGTCCCTGATGAATATCAAACATAGAATCATGGAATTCTCTTTTCTGGACTTCAGATGTTACTTAACTGGTATTGAATACCTCTCTGCTGCAGCTTTGGTAAAATTATTTTGAGGTACAACATTCCTTTATGGGAAAGGTTAATAAATATTTCTAAGAAATGGACAAATCAAGATTAATTATGGAAAACAAAAAAGTGTTTTTCTGAATAAATTAAGATGCAGGGTTTGGAAAACTTCCAAATCAGGAAGGTACTATGTTAATACCTGTCAAGTTTGAGTCAGTTTCCTTTTTATTAAACTAAGATCACTAATCTTCACTTTGAATTTATTTTCCTCTTGAAGATTGTAGTGTTCTTTTTAAGAAGGCTAGCCTCAGCTAAGATTGGAGATAGTGAGGAGCAAGTAACAAACCTCAGTTATACTGGGGAATTGATCCTTGAGGCAGAATTAAGATTAATGTTCACAAGCATGGGGAGCTAAGAATAATTTAGTAAATGATTCATTTTCTTCAGTGATTCTAAAGCTCTTAAGTGTCCAGGCACCAAACCTCTCAAAACTGAAGATGTTCTTCAAACAACATCACAAACAATGTCAAATACACTATCAAAAAATTCTATCCATCTAAACTTAAGAGCTTTTAAATCTGTTTTTCTAGTTCTGCATTTAGTCACTTTTTCCTTACAGTTATCCTCAAAGAAGTTGAAAAGTTGAATGAATTGTTGCCATGCAGCCTTTTGTTAAACATTTTCCTCTATTTCGTATTTTAAAATTAGCTTGTCTTCTTTTATCTTTCTTATTTTACTTTTTTTTTTTTTCCTTGACATGGTCTCACTATGTAGTTCAGGCTGACCTCAAACTCACTATTATATGTACCCTAAACTGGCCTGGAACTCTCAGGAATCCTCCTGCCTCACCCTCTGGAATGCTGGGATTACAGGCATGCACCACCATGTGGGCTCTTTCTTACTGAAACATATCAAAAGACTTCACAAATTAAATCAATTTGTTTTAAATCAATCCTTAATTTAAACACTACAAATGTTTGTTATACTTCCTTTACATGAGGTAGGCTGCCTTATCACATTCCCAAGGAAGACTGGGCTCCTCAGTTTTAGAAAACAGGTGATCAATGACTGAAATGCTAATCTCTGAGGTCATTTAGCATCTTCCATTCCCTATGAAAGGGCAGAGGCAACAGCTAGAACTTTCTCTGAATAGTGTTCCACCTAGTGAAAGATACAAAAATGTAATACTCAGAACCATACTCACTTTATGTGTATTATTGTTTGCAGCAGTTTCATTTCAGGAGAGTCATGCCCATAAACTTTTAGGTCTTTTTTTTCTTTTGGTACCAGGGATCGAACTCTGGACCTTGCGCTAGCAAGCCAGGCACCAGAACCACTGAGCTAAATTCCTGGCCCTATAAACTTTTATTTAAAAGAAAAATAAAACCTATCTAAACAAGTTGCAATATTTAATCTTGTATAAATACAGATTTTTATTAAAAGATTTGAAGAATTAGAATAAGGAAGGCTTTTGTGTCCTAGGAATAGAAGGAAATTTAAGAGCATATTGGGAAAGTGTTTATAAACTGTTTGAAAATATTGATACATTGTGAAGTTTTTCAATAACTGCTACTAATATTGCTTAGTTAAAATACACAGGTGAGGAAATTAATGTCACCACCATTTTTCATTAAAATTCATGTTAGACCTTTGCAACTAGGATAATTAGATAAGTATGTGATCCAACAAAGAAAACCATATAGAAACATTCTTTTTGATCCAGCAGATACAACTGCAGAAAACTGAGTTTCCCTTGTATGTGGCCTTTAAAATGTTTACAGTTGTACTAAATGACTTCCAGATTGTGGCTACCAACAAATTAACTTTCTTTACATGTCCCAGTGTGAACGTTAAGTATTTGTTGTTAGAATTTTAAATGCAAAATAAATTTCCTTTGTAGCCACTGTTTTTTATTTTTACTGGCCATAAACTGTACCTGTTATATTGAATATGATTATTAGTGAGAACACTATTAGATATTTATGAGTATATTAGAGCAGAAGAGGACCTTAAATACCATCTAGTTCAACATTAATAAGGAACCTCCCTAAGACTTGTATTTTGTTTGAAAGTGTTTAAGATGTTTTTTACAAGTTCAGAATTAGGTTTGCATGTAGCCTTTATGTTTGCAATTGAGGGGAAAAAAACAATGATAATCACTTCATGTTAGTAAATTTCTTTTTTTCTTTGGTACAGGAGATCAAACTCAGGACCTTGTTCTTGCCAGGTAGGCGCTGTGCACCTGAGCTACATCCCTGGCCCAGTAAATTCTTAATATCATACTGGTAATGCTAGCTACCAAATTCCCATTGTTAAGTCTTTCATCAGTTTCTATGGCAGATTGATTATATATATGTGTGTGTATAAAGTATATATTTTACTCACATATACAGTAAAAGGGACATTAATGTTGGAATTGGAAAGTTAGAAGCCAAGAGGTAGCCGGGCCCATATCTATTGAACTAATATAAATTATTTTAAAATGCCCTAATTTAATCATCTCATGAGGAGGAACAAAATTCAGAGCAATTAAGTTTTTCAAGGCTGCACACATCAGGGCCAGATTGCAAGGTACATTGTTTTTCTGTCACCTGTTCTGATTTTAGTAGTAAAGTGTAGGTAATACAAAAAGCACTGATGAATGGATTTCAATTGTATGCATATAACTTGTTTTCAAGGTTAGGGTTGGTTGATCAAAATCCCTACCATAAACCTAACTAAGAAAAGTTAGTAGAGCACTATGCAGCCAATGGCTAAATCTGCTACTCTTGTTTAATCATATTGTGTTGAAAACAGCTTTTTCAGATGCACAGCATATAAGTAATACTGTCTTCTGTGAGACAGATTAAGTGTAGTATTTAGGTTACTAGTGGCTTGTTGGGACTTAAAGCTATATTCAAAATAGATATATTCAGGGAATACCTAAATGTTAATAAAACATGTCATTACATGATTAAGGTAGGACAAAATCCTATCCTCCTAATGCAAAAATCACCTAATATTTCTTATACATTTTTCTTGCCTTTGGTTGCACACTTTCAGTGATGGAAAAAACATTAACTCTTTTTGGGGGGGGGACCTTTTAAAAAAATTGAAGTACTATTTTATTGTACAGTGAAATCTACCTTTCCCATAATATCCACGTGATGGTCCTTTTTCTGTTCTTTGGTTTTGTATAGGATACTGAATATTTTAAGTATAAAGCAATGGTGGAAAACCTATGGCATGTGTGCTGTAGTGGACTGTATTGTTGAAAGCTCTAAAAGGTTCGCCATCACTGGTATTAAAGCTTTACATCTGACTCTACTTTAGATGCCAGAAGACAGCCATTATCCTTCCTAGGCCTTTTAGTAATCTTCCAGTTCCTTCAGTATTCTTCCAGAGTTTAGGAAACAAAGGTTTTATCCTTATCTGAAAGTGCTAAGAAAAATGAGTTCAGAACTGAAAAAGATATCCCACTTTAACATTCTCTGAAACAAAACTCTGCACATTTCTTTTCCATACTACTGATCTGCAAACACTTCTAGGACAATGGATTTTGTTTTCACCATCAATATCATCACAAATGTAGAAAGCCAGGGAAATGATTTTGCCTTACCTTTCAGAGAATCTGTGTTCCAAATAGTGTTTTGCAAGTCAACCAACTTATTTTTCAAAATTTAGAATGAACTGGAAAATATACTTTAGATAAAAAAGACAAATGAATTTTCTTGCAAAGTAACATGACTTGCATTTTAAAAAACAAGTATAACTTTCATGTAATTATTTTGAGGTATTAATCATTTGGAGACAAATTACTTAACAGTAGTCTTCATAAGAAGGGAAATATTTCACAACTCGGAGGCAGCCCATTTTTCATGCATCCTTACATATGATAATTAACACTGTATCTTAAAATAAATTTTAAGTATGTAACAGATTTAAGAGGTAGCTTCTAAACATTCTAGATGCCCCAAATCTTATTTTTATACCCAAAAAGATGAAACTATGTCATTCCCTCATGTAATGGTTTCTTGAGATGTATAATTTTGAAGAATGTTTTAAGTTTTTCTACTGTAAATGACCATCAAGAGGCCTGAGTAAAAAGAATTAAGCAGACTCATATTTGTGGAATAGCATCCTTGAAATTTGAGGCATTTCTTCTAAAATGTCTGAAGAACTCTTGTGTTATCAAAATTACCTCAAGTATGCACTGAAGAATGCACTTAATTATCCTAAGTATGTACTAGTGACCCATAAGAAAAATCCTTTATCCTAAGCTTTAAAAATCAAATTATGTGGTCAGCTGGGGATTTAGCTCAGTGGTTCTGCTGCCTGCCTCGAAAGCAGAAGGACCCAAGTTCAATCCCTGGTACCAAAAAAAAAAAAAAAATTATGTGGTCAAAATATCACTTAGGCCAAAACCAAACAGAAATTACAAAAACATTACATTTCATGAAATGCTTATGGTAAGTGACCAGCTTTGATTTATACTGAAAAAACTGTTTTCCTTAGCTAGTAGCCTCAATTGCTTGAAGGAACTGCCTTTTATTTTAAAAGGCAGTCCTGTCAATAGTAACTGTCATCCAGTTTCTGCAGAAATCTTTAGACAGAATCCTTACTTCATGAAGCAGCCAGTACTGTGGCAGTTACAGAACCACAACCTATCTCACCCAACTTCCATCTTTTACTTTAATACATGCCTTCTCCCTAAGTTCTTCCTGTATTTAAAGGCAGCTGCCATGTCTCCCCTTAGTTGTCCTTTCTCTCTTCCAAGGTACACCAGCACCACAAAAACAAAACAACACAAAACACAGTTACATTACTTTTTTAACACTGCGCTAAAATCTTCCTATGGGTCCTTGTTCTGCTCTTCTGTAAGACAAGTGAACCTTGCCTTTCACTGACCTATTTGATACTTCAAGACAAACACTAATGCTTTCAAAGTTTATTCTATAATGCTCAACATTTCAACTTCCTTTTGGTAACATTTTAATTTACTGAGAAATGGATACTAAAAGCAACTTCATGATGCTGTCCTTCAGACGGTATATAATAATGTATGTAAAAAATGGTATTTCTTGGCAGCTGAAAGGCATGCCCAGCTCCTTCCCCTTTGGCCTTTCCCATACATGCAGGTCTTAAATACAGCATCCTAATTGGACCTGACATTTCACATGTGACTATTTCAAAGACAGTGGAATTCCTGTCTTGGTTCAGAGCACTGCACTTAACGTAGCTTAAGATTACAATAGTATTGTTGGCAATGGAATCACAGTTCATGTTGATCTACATATGAACCACTCTTAAGGGATGTTATATTCTACCATCCTTTATTCGTTTACCATCCAAACTATAAAAATAATTTATCCTGCTGTACCTGGATTAAATCAGCACACCAAATTACAAGGTTAGATTTAGATACCAATTTTGGCTGTGTGTTTATGTGCTTCATTTCCCAGGTCCGCCATCTATTTGTATAATTTAATTCATGGCAATGCTCATAGAAAAGAGAGCCTCGTGACATTTTATTAGGATCTAGCATCTAGAAAATAAAAGATATTTCAATGTTTGGCTTATCTCATTCTCCACTCTTTTCTTTCAGTGCTAGGGATTGAACCCAAGGACTCATGCATGTTAGACAAACATGCTACAACTGAGCTGTATCCCTAGCCCCAGAGAGTATCCTAATGGAATCATTACTAGATCTCTGTGTTCTTTATAAACTACATAGACAAACCATTGTTAACATATACTGTCTTTGTTTCCACACTCATTTAAGTTTTCAGCAACTTTTCTTTGCAAAATTGATGCTATTATTAATGCAAATCTGTTCAATCAAGTGAATCCTCCTTCAAAGTCATGGTCAGATACCTCATATTTTATGGCAGTAGTTAGAATGGAAGACCTATGGTTTGTGAATGAAACAGGATTTAGAGAAAGGATCAATTTTAAGACAGGAAATTTGAAAATTAATTAGAAATGGTTAAAGATTGTTATGAAAATGAAATTACAGCAAGATAGTAAATTATTTCAAAGCCCAATGTTTTAATTTGTACATTTTATTTTCAAATTGAAATATCAAATTGTACCATTCAGTTAACAAGTATTCATCAAGCACCTTCTATGTCCCAATTTCAGTGGCAAAAAGGAAAAGACCAGTTAAATACTTGGTTTTATATATACTTTAAGAATTTAAATAAAATTTCAGTTAATTTATTAAATCTAAGGGAAAGTATTTTGCAGTGAAAAACCCCTGAAAATGTAATTTTATCATGTAAATTATGGTACTACCTTTTACAACTAAATAGCTTTGGTTTCCTGGGAGCCAATTACAGTTTAATCTCAAAATTGATGTAACAAGGGAACATTATCTATTTTACTAGCTATACAGGAGGAAATTAGCAAAATTAAATCTGGAGTGGGGGGGAGTAAAATATAATTAGTTTAAATCAAATTCTGTATTATGTATAACCATGTTATAAAATCAAGGCCTGTTTTATTAAATAGTTTAATGCAGTATTTTAAATAGGAATCATTTAAAAATTGTGTTTAAGTCCACTTGTTGAGTGGCTAATGTACAAGAGTCTCCTAATTTTGATGACAGAGAAAAAGAACTGAGAAAACTGGAGAGTGTGCACTAAAAATTCTTGCATAAGGCAGTTAAGAAAGAAAAAATTAAAGCCAACACAATAAACCACTAAACATGAGCTATCTGGTTTTTCTGAGCCATCCATACAGTACCAGTCATGGCCATGCTTCAGCTGAGACTTTATATTATGTTGTATTCATAAGAATATAGATTCCTTATGTTTTTTCTTCCCATCTGTTTCTCATCAGTTATGTAGGAAAAGTTACATTTTACAAGGTATATTATTATTATTATGAAGATGTAATCTTTATTTTTATTAAGAAACTGATTTCTAGGAGTTGACTCTGGTCAAATGTAACAGTGTTTGTCATTTTTTAAAATTGTAATTACCCAAGTGTCCTCTTTGATACTGAGTAGATGCTTTGGTTTAATTCTGAATGATAAAAAATATCCTAATTTTTTTTCAGTTGCTAGTATCTCATAATACATAGAAAATGTAAAATTTAAAGCCATTTTACATTCTTGATACACACAGTGATGTCATAAATGTTTAATTTTCAAACATGATTTGGTAAATGTCAACAAACTTTCACTATTATAGAAAAATAGGTTAAAAATGTCTTTTTTCTAATTCTCTTATCTGTAGTTCTGCTTTGGTAGCCTTAGTCTTCAGACATTTTTATATATAGTATTTGTATTTATATGAGAAAAGAATCCATCCACTTTTAAACATGAAATATTCAGGCCAGAAAACTGAAGGTAAAGTCTATCTCACCTCACTTTTTGGCTTACCTTAATTTGCACATTACTTCATAAAGATAAATTTCAAAGGTCTATCAAGAAATTCTTCAGAAATTTCTCACAAAAGTATTTTGATTGGGTCCCAAGAGTGTTCAGGATGTTTTACTTCTAATGCTGCCATAATCTATTTAATAATTTTTTGTTAATACTTAAAACTGTCTATACTTTTAACCTACAGGTGAAATGATTCACTGTGGTTCCATTAAATTATTGTTCAAAGCGAAAAAAAGACATTTTAAATTTAATCATACCATTCAGTTTGATATTTGTAAAACTTCAGGGTTTTCCTGTTTTTCATGTTGAAGAAATAATTTCACAATTTCAAATCAAAGTCAACACTGCAGTGAGGAGAGCTTTTCTACTTTATTACAAAGAGAAGAAGCCTTTATGTGGTCAGAAAATACAAGATTGATCTTTTTCTCTTCCTATGAAACGCTGCTGTTCAAACAGCCAGAGTGAATTGTCTCAGTTCACTTCTTTAAGTCCCATCACATTCACTTGGGTATGGATGTCCTTGGCTGCTGAAAATCTGGCCCTTTAGTGCACAGGGCGACAAAGTCCCCTGACCAGCAGTTCCAGAATGTCCCATTTTCATATATTGCATCCATGCACACCTCCTAAAAATGAGGTACAGCAGGGCAAACATTTTTCCAAAATAGATGTCATATATATAATATATACACATTCGTACATACATACCTTTATTCATGTGATGTCCAAAAATTTAAAAAAAATGTACACATTTATTACAAAATCGTAACAAAGACTGGACAGTGTTTTGCTCATTCTGGAAAGATGAAGCTCAGTAATAACACAACCCTGGAGACCATCCAGAGATTGTGGCAATATCTTTCTTCTCAACAGTCAGATATTCTTGCATTTAAGCTTGGTGCAACTGCCTTTCAAAAACAGAACGGGAAGTAAAATGAAGGAAGCAGACCTTGCTCATCTTTCCACATGAAATACGAGAAGGATCTTCACATAGAAATGCACGAACATTTGTTATTTTATTACCAATAGTGCTACAATGAACAATGCAAAATTTTGTGGTCTAATTTTGTTGAGTCTTTTGTGGGTTTTCTTTTTTACATTTAAGAAACTAAATGGTAAACTTCTGTCAGTGTACTTGCTTGTCTTTACAGACTCAAAGTCTGTCTGCTGGCAAAAAAGAAAATAAATGAAAAAAATTCAGACCCTGCTCAAACTAGAAAAAAAAAAATTACAAATTTAGTTGTTGGGCAGCACATAATTAGTAAGGCAGGACCTTAAATGGTGACCCTTTGCGTAAGCCAATTGCCAGATCCTCAAGGAATTAAAACCAGGGTGCCTGAGCCACATCAGTTCTGCAGTTAGGTTGAGTATTGTGCTGAGACAGCCATACCCCAAGAAAAGGGAAGTCTTTTTAGAAGGCTTGCTGAGCAGGGTTGTAGTTGAAGGTGGATGGCAGGTGAGGCCTTTCTTCTAATTTGTCATATTCCAGATGGAACTCCTAAAAAAAAAAAAAAAAAAAACGGAAAACAAATTCAAATGATTCCATCTCCTTTTGATATCAAATTTCTGTCAAAATATATTTTACGATATAAACAATTAAAACATCTACGCAGGGCCAGGGATTTAGCTCAGTGGTGTGCCACCGCCTACCTCGTAAGCACAAGGTCCTGAGTTTGATCCCCAGTACCAAAAAAAAAAAAAAAAAGCAACATAGAAGAAGGACCACAGACACGTATGTTACGTAGAATACAGCTTGAAGAAAAATGTGTAGTTTTTGATAAGTACAAAAGAACAGCTCAAATGCCCATCAACTGGTGACTGAATAAAGAAGCTGTGGTTTTTTAATAAAATGGAGTACTACTCAGACATAAAGAATAATGAATTAGTGACATTCATAGCTAAATGGATGCATATCAAGGCCACAGGACACACATGTGTAAATACCAAATAGTTTCTCTGGTGTGAGAGAATAAAAGTGTAAATAAGGATCAAAATGTAGAACAGATAATGTGAATTAGGAAAATAAGACCCAAAGGGGAAGGGGAAGGGAGAAGTAGGGGAAGAGAAAGGAAAAAATAATACCAGGTAGAAACCAATAATTCTGCTTGCTTTCCATCACTATGAAAATAATGTGGAAGAGTATTAATGAAAGTGGCCAGAAAAATATTGAGAGATTTCTTAGGGAATAACTTAATGGTATTATTTATCAAATGTAATTTTCCCATTTCACAGCTAAACTTTTAAAAGTGAAGCTAAAAGCTCAACTACTTAGGAAGTATCAGATAAAACAGGGCAGAATTACTTTACATATAATATACATAATATATTATAATATAATATATCAATATATTATTATAATATATATTAATATATATAATATAAAATATAATATATATTAAGGTATATTTTAGATAAGTAGATATAATTTCAGCAATTACCTGAAAAGAGAATTAAGTTAAAATGCCCTATAATAATGCTTTCTTTCTGAATATGTAACCTTATGGGGAGAACTTAATTCTGGAAAATGGATTTTCTCACCTAAGCTGATTTCTTCAGACATATCTATCATTAAACAAGGAGTGCTCAAAATATATAGCAAATGCTTAAATAAAAAAATTATAGTAGTAAAAGATGCATTACCACTTACTCTCCTCAAAATCCAGTACTCCCTTGCACTTTAAACACACTTAGTCTACAGTTCTTGCTACTTTCTAAAGCAGTTCTGGAAGCCCTCTTTTATAGGGTGGTAAACACATTACAGTGTGTCCTCATCCACTTATTCACTGTATCTGGCACTGTGCCACTTCTGGCACTTTCCCAAAGTAAATGTTCTGAATCACTTCAGAACAGCAAGGCAGCCTGACAGTGCAACTAAAGACACTGACGAAAGAGCACTTCCAGAACTGCTTGAGAAAGTGCAAGAGTCATAGACTAAATTGTATTGGGGGTTGAGGGTGATTAATTGAAATGTATCTTTTACTGTAATAAAATTTTTAAAATTTAAGCATTCACTGTATTTTCCAATCACACTGTGTAAGGCTATCAACTGCAAGCATACAGTCTCTATTTACATATTTAAGTTTGGAACTTACAATACTACTGGGGAAAAATCTTCAAATTGAATGAAGAAAACTTTATTTACTAATTAATAGACTTTTCCCCTTCAAAGATTGTTTTCTCTTTTGTAGATTCCCTAATTCAGAAGTAACTATGGCTCTGCACCAGGACAGAATTACCTGACATAACTTGAAAGCTCATTAGAAATGTAAAATCTCAGGAGCCACACCTACAGATTACTATCTCAGAAAGAGTGGAATTATGATTTAGCAAATTTTTAAAGTCCTTCATGTGAGTCTGGTACAAGTTAAAAGTTTGAGAACCCATGAAGTAAGTGAGCAACAATCGGTTACAAATTTTCCATGTTTGTAGGAATACTAGTAGGCTGTAACAATGATGATGAAAACAGCAGCAACACAACTACTACTACTACCACAACTACTACTAATACTTCTACCACCACCATGACCACCATAATAAATTACCCAGTATGTTCCAAACACTGTATTTAGGGTGTGTGTGCATGTATGTTAAAATCTCATTCTTCATAATAACCTAGAGGAAATTGCCATCTTCATTTTACAAAAAATAAAAAGGCATGAAAACTTGTGCAACATCAAAGCACAAACAGCAGACACAGGAGTTAAATTCAAATCCATGATACAACAGGTATGGCTTCTGGCTATACCTGTTTTAATTTGTGTAATTATTTCTATTTAAAATGTTAAGTTATACATATAGTTTTGAAACCAGGTTATTCATATTAAAATTGTTGAAATAAATCAAATACAGTAAATGGGCCTGGTCTGAGAACTAATGATATTTACCAAGAAACCTAAAAATAATAATAATAAATATTTAACCTCTGGTGTGTTTTTCATTTTTGTGGTTATTTGCTGGGCTTATCTTTTTCTTTATCCAAGTTTTATATAATATCTTCTTGGAATGATAACGTTTGTGATATATATGTAAACATTTTATACTGCCTTCTTAAAGTGTAAACTTTTTATCAGCTTAATAGAGCTTACTCAAAACACACAACAAAAAAACCAACAAATATTGTCCAAAAAATTAAATGTTATAAATATTTTTTCTTTAATTTACCAAAACTAAATAAAACTAACTCCTGAGTTTACAATCCTAAGAATCACTGATGGAAAATGCATTCAAAAAAATTACCAGTGGCTCTGTGAAATCAAGTAATATGGGCTATATTCTCCCTTAGGCAGACTACACACAAGGTACAAAACACAGATGTGAAATACATTTTGACACTCAGAGAAATTTTGCACATGAGACAGGCATTTTTTTTTGTACTGGGGATCAAACTTAGGACCTTGTACTTTCAAGGCGGGCAGCGGAACCACTGAGCTAAATCTCCGGGCCCGGGACAGGCATTTTTGTGAGGCAAAGCTGCAAAACATAATAATCAACTTTTCCCTACTGCCCGTTTTTTCCTCAATATTTAGCACAGTGGTCACAGGAATAGTAATGGTTAATGTTTTCAATTTTCTTTCTTTAAATGATTTGCAAATAAAAATTTAGGTATCTTTGCTCCAATGAATGTAAGTTTAAAAAGCCTTTTACATACTGCTTTTAGGAAAACCTCATCTTTGCTTAAAGTAATAATACATGAAAATACATGACTGAGATTGCAACAGGGTATCTTCATTTTAAATTAAGTAGATACAAAAATATTTCAAATGATACCATGTCTTGTAAAATATTACAAAATCTTTTACTAAGTTTAATAATTTTCCCATATTAGTAAAATGAATTATTTTTGGACATTCTCTTAAAATCAAACCAAGGAGGCAGACATAAAAGACTTGGCAAAGATTCAGCACATTATTGGAATGGAAGCACTGGTACACATAAACAGACTAAAAAGAACACTTCTTTAAAGTCTGGATTAACAGATTTGCACATGGGAAAAAATATACCTTAGCTACTTTCCTCCAGTTAAGACAGTCAAAGAAGTAATATGTTCCCCTCTCGTATGTATTGGTTTTCATTGTTGGCTCCATGCCTGGTGCCCTGGTTATCCATACTCGTTCTTCTTTGTGGTATCTCCAATCACGGTTAAAACTTCAATATTTAAAAGAAAAAGAGTATAAATGTTTTTCCTCTGACTTACATCAAATATTTTCTACATTCTGTACAACTTTCTCAGAAAAATTACATGTAACAAATATAGATGCTTCTCAACTCTATTTTAAATAAAATATTAAAATAAATATTTCCTTATACTGAAATATAGGGAAAAAAATATTTGTCCAGAAAGCACATTCTTTAATATCCGTAACTTTACTGAACTGTAGAAGCTTTCTATGTGAACAAAATTAAATTTTAAAAGTTCTATGATTAATAGGATAAAATTTGGGCAGACCAATAAAGATATAATATGTTCTAGAAACTTGATTCTTTTTTTTTTTTTTTTTGGTACTGGGGATCGAACTCAGGTCCTTCTGCTTGCGAGGCAGGTGGTGGAATCACTGAGCTAAATCCCTGGCCCAAAACTTGATTCTTTTCTTGGTTATCTGAACACTCCACAGAAACTGAAATGTTACTAAGACAAAACTTTTTTACTAATTAAATTTATTGGTACATTTTAGATATATATAATGATCACATTCATCAAAGGGAATTTGTACCTGTACATGATATAGCTTGATTCTCTTTTTTTTTTTTGTCCCATTCCCCTACACTCCCTTCAACCCCTCTTCCCCTCATCTTTACAAAAGCTTTGTTTCCATTTTTTTCCTTCTTTTCTCATTTTTTTCCCCTTTCTGTTATCGTTATGTATTATCTAAAATGTACCAATAAATGTCTGGCTAAAAAAAGAAAAACAACTTTTTTGTTGTTATTTTGAGACTGGGTCTTGGTATGTAATTGAGGCTGGGCCTGAACTCACTACGTATCCCAGACTGTCCTTGACAAGACAATCCTCTTGTCTCAGCCTCTTCAGTGCTGGGATTATAGGCATGTGCCACCAGACCTGGCTAAAAAGTGAACTATTTGGATTATTTGGTATAAAAATACTGTACAAAGTATATTTGAATTATTTAAATTCACATTAACTGTTGAAAACAGAAACCATTCTGAAAATTTTAGTGTATTACTTTATTTTTTATTCAAATATTACCGATTTTAAATTTTAAAAAGCAAAGAGGATACCATCAGAATTTATTCAAAACCAATGGCCACTTATCATTTATAAACCAGGGAAGTAACATCCAAAGAGGATGTTATAGAAAACTTTCATTTTAAATAAGTGCTTTCTTACCAACACCATGAGGTAGTTTTTAGAAATAAATTAGATATGAGAAAACTGCCAATCACAGATGAACTAACTGAATTTATTACAGAAAAATTAAAAAGAATAAATGATAATCAAAGCAGGAAACATGGGGAGAGAAATATATACTCAACTGAGAAGTTATCACTACCAACCTAGTCACTTTTACACTATAAAATATCTGATCAAGGCCATTTATAAAAATGTTATTAGTAATACTATGATATTGAATGTGGATCTTATAGCCACTTCAAAATACATAAATATGCAGAGAACCTTGCTGATAATCAATGAATGTTTATTAAATGATGAAATTCAGTGTCTAATCATTAGTATATATGGTTCCACAAGAACCACAATCATGAATCCTAGCTGATCAATTTTTTTTTTTGGTACCAGGGATCGAACTCGGGACCGTGCACTTGCAAGGCAGGTGGTGGAACCACTGAGCTAAATCCCCGGCCCGAATCCTAGCTTATAATTCATATAAAACTTCAGTTAACCACAGCCATGAGTCAAGTTGATTCTGTTTTCTTACAAATTTTTAATTATTTAAGTATGAAATTCCTTTTATGTACAGAGATTATAAAGCCATGGTAATATATTGTTTCAATCTAAATTAAATTTATTTTAATAAGTATAAAGTAAACATTTTAAATTTCTTGATGAAGATTTTCACTTTAAACTATAGCTATCATCATAAAGTTTTCAGAGCAGTCAAGATCCATAATAATGAAAAAGTGATTAAAATATTTTGAACATACAGCTCTACTGCAGCTAAAAGTTGTAATACATCGCCTCCATTCATGTAATAGAGATAGAAGAGAAGATCTTCTCCATATCGGCCAAGTTTTATTGCAGCCAGCTGGAAAAGAAAAATTTTTATGAAATGCAAAACAAATTTTAAAATTCTAATATATAACTGCTACTATTAAAGTAAAAAATGGAAAGAGAAACAGACTCCTTTATAGCAAGTAACTGTTAACACATTATTACAGCTAGGTAATTATAATTTTAACTTTCTTCATTTAAATAACTAGGCATTTATTTAGATGTTCTGTCTGAAGAAAAAAGTTAAATAAAAACTTCCATGGTAAACCAAATGTAGATTATTTCACTCCAAGGATTTATTAATAATCTAGTGGCAACAATATTAGAATATTGGGTTCAGAGGCCTAGGACTGTATTCAAGTCCTAATTCTATTGTTAATATGACCATGTTCAAGTTATCAAGTATCTTTGAGCTTTGGTTCTAAAATGTGGACAATGGTACCTATGAGGGGTACTAAAAATGAGTATGAAATTAAATGAGTGAGGGTATATGAAAGCATCTTGCAGGGTGCCAGATATATAGCAGGATTATAAGCAGTGTTAACAAAATCTACATCTGATAGGGATTCACAAATTGCTTGTATGCTTTCAGCAAATCATGGATGCTGAGTACAAAAACCACACACATGACTCTTTATTTTGGTTAAACAGATGACTGAAAGACGACTACTTTACATTTCCCTATACAAGGTAGAATTCAACCACCTACCAAACCGTAAACTGTAAGTGAATTCAACAATCTCAAATTCTTACATTACAATAAAACTTAAAAGTGCTCCAAAACAAAAATATTTCTGTATTGCTACCTTACGCTCTACCTAAATGTTTACTCAGCTGTTACAGTTTTTCTGAGTATAATTTTTCCCCATTCATGTGGCAACTGGCAATGCACCAAATTCTTTCTCATATTGGCATAAAAAAAGGTTGTGGAACTGTAGCAAAAGAGCTCTTTTGAGGTGGCACCAAATCACACAATCCACAAATGGAAAAATATCAGCATTCCCTTTATTATAATTCTTGCTCTCCATCTATGGAGGTATTAAAAAACATACTGAAATATATATCCCTTTATTTGCCTCTCTACAATATCAACATCCATTTGGCCACATAATTGTATGACTCAGATTCAGAATGCTGTCATTTAATTATATATGATTGTATTTATATTATATATGCATAGCAAATATATTTTTGCTAAATTACATCAACATACAAGGCTAAGATTTAGATTCCATTATATACTTTTTCTTAACAGAAATGAACTTTTAGTTCTCCCTAAGCAAAATTTACCATTTTCTTTCTCAGATCAAAAAAGATTTAAAGCTATCATCTGTTAATAAATACTTCATAACAAAAATTATAGATAATTAAATCAATGGAAAAGAAAAAATAGAGGGAGCAAAGTCACAGTAAATCATTTGAAAAGATATATGTTATTTCATTAAAATCACTATCTGTATAACACTTATAAAGAGAAACCTTTCTTATGGGTAAGCGCATAAAATGAGAATATGAGAAGAAAGTTCATCTAATTGTTTACTCCCATCAACTTTTACAATAGTTATACCCTTTTATTAATTATAATATTTTACCAGTCTTAACATTGCTTTGTTTTAAAAATATAACAAAGGATATCATCAAAACATTAAGATTATAAGCAAAAATAGAATGAAACAGCTATATATAATTAAATGGACAATCAAGAACATACGCCCTAAGACAACTGCTAATTCAAAAATATGCTGTCTGACCTGAAAAACAGCACCTGAAAAATATATGAAATTCATGCTGACTGAGTAGAATAATAAACTACACTCACCTTATCCCTAATGTGAATGTTCGTTAAGTACTCAGATGGAACATGGAAGTCTGGATAATAAAATGAAAAAAGCCTTATTAACTGATTCTCAGTTATAAATATCTTCTTAAAAGTTCTGAACACAAACAGATTTTCCTACCTATGTCTTGAGGTCGACAAGGTGAAGATGCCCAGGGTGATGCAAATTTGGGGTACAGATTTCTGAATAAGGGGGGGAAAAAAAACCACTTTGAAGTCCAAGTAGAAAAATAAATTTCTAATTTAATTTCAGGAAAACTAGGAAAAACAGACTTCAAATGTAAAATGAGCATCTTTACTTCTAAGTCCCTTTCTTGGGTTTACTGTGGCTTATATAGCAAGAAACTGAAACAATTATCTATCTATATATATGAAAAATAAAACAGGACTGCTCCCATTAGTATTCCTGCAATACAATATAAATAACATAATGTATCATAATATATGAAACATAGAATTTAAATTTTCTTCTAGTATACTTCAACTAACAATGCTTTAAACCTGTCAATACCATATCCCCAAGTCAAATTATTTTTCTATTTATATACACCTCTACTCCCCAAAATATCAGTAATTATTATGAGAAAAATTTCAAATTCACCAAATAGTTATAGAGTGCCTATTATATGCCTGGCAGTGTTTTAGGTGCTTGGAATTACACAGTGAACAAAACAAAGATTGCTGACAACATGAAACTTACTTTCTGGTTGCATATGGTAGATTACAGGGAAGCAGACAATTAGTGTAATGAATAATCCATATTAGAGGAAGGTCTGGGAGAAGAGACTGGTTGCATAATAAGGTGATCAGTGTAGGTCTCATTGAGAAGATCAGATGTGAACAAGCAATGAAGAATATGAAGAAACTAACATTATCTGATAGAAGATTGGTTCTCCTTAAAGGGAAGAGCTAGAGCAACTAAGGTAGAGACATGATTGCTATCTGAGATACAGCAAGAAGGCCAGTCAAGGTGGAACACAGTGAATAAAAGGAAAAAATGTTGGGTTGGGGCTGGGGGGGGAACATAATGACCATGCAAGACCTTGTAAGGCTGTAAATATGAGTTTATAATTAAAACCTTACTGGGTATGAAGCAAAGGAATAACTTACTCAAAATGGACTGTCCTGGTTGTTATATGAAGAACGTGAATGGGTGAGGGCAAAGGCAGAACCAGGGATACCTGGTGATTGGGTAACGGCATATCCACACAAGAGGATAATGATTCAAACCAGAGTAGTAAAAGTTTAAAGAAGTCAGAGAATCTGGTCAAATTTTGTATATATTTTGTGAAAAGACTAGATACGGTATATATCAGGAGGCGAGAAGTTAAGGATAGCATCTCAAAATATTAACTGAGAATGGGAAGGCAATAGCTAGAGTATGTATGGGGGTAAGATCATTCAAGAGATGTTTAATTCCAATTTGATCTAGAAATCTCAAGTTCAGGACAGAATCAGGGATGGAAATAAATGTTTCAGATTTCTCAACCCATAGAGCACATAAAATTATTAGGCTGGAAAAGGTTATCAAGAGGGTAAATATGGAGAAGAAAACTAACACAAAGAGGTCAAGAAGAGAAGGCAATATCAGCAAAGGAAACTGAGAAGAATCAACCAGTGAAATCAGGTAAAATGGTATATTCAAATTCAAACAGGAAGAGATCCTGTAAGTAACTGCTGAATTTAACAACATGGAGGTTACTTGGTGACCTTTGATGAGTATAGTTTTAATGGAGTGGTTGGGACAAAACCCACTAAAAAAGGTTTAACAGAGAATGGGAGAAAATAAACTGGAAAAAGTTAGATGATTCTTTTGAGATGTGTCTCAAAAGGAAACAGAGAAATGGGACATTAACTCAGAGGAGGCTGGCTCAAGAGAAGTCATTTTTATAAGGTGGGAGAAATAGCCTCTGTCGTTGATGGAAATCATTCAACAGGTGTAAAAACCATTACAGTCATGTCCTTGAATTTTCGAGAAAGGTGTTAAGCAGACAGCATGGATCAACTATGTAAAGCAGTGGTAAAAGACAAGAACAAGGGAGATGAAGATCATAACAGGCAGATTTGGTGTCAGGACTGTATTGAAACTCTCTTCCAATTGCTTCCACCTTTTTTTAGTAAAGTAGAAATAAAAAAGGTTATCCCTTGAGAGTAGAGACAAAGAGAGAAGGTATTAGGGGTTTGCAAAAGTGTAAAATTGTTCCACATAACAGCAACAGTGAATGGACTAGCATGCCAGGTTTGATTATGACTGACAAAATTAAGGGTAAATTGTTTGAGGCTCCCGGCCATCAACATAAAGAAAAGACCAGGCAGTGAAGTTGTGTGTGTACCTCTAGCCAAGCACAACAGCACAGATTAGGAAGGGAATTAGCAGAGATATTTCTACAATTGTAGTTGTTTGTGTACAATGCAAGTATGACAAAGTGAGAGAAGGGCAAAGCAGTCAAGTGAATATGAGCAATTATGACTTAATAGTGATTAACAGCTAAGAAACCTGTCAAAGGGAATGGAGACAGGGATACTGAGGAACAGTGAAAAGGTAGAAAAATCAAATGAAATGTCTCAATGGAGTCTAATGATTAAAGGAGTTAGTACAAGAGGAGAGAAATGCAAAATAGGGTGGTAAGAAAGCTTGACAACATGAACTTAAAATTATGGAGAGACTATAGTTGCTAGCAATGAAAAGGTCAAAGAATGAATAAAGGTATGGTTGAGACACAATGAAAGACATGATTCTGGAGAAAAGAGATTCAAAAAAACCAAGATTTCAGGATTTTGGAAAGATCATATACATGTATATTAAATCTGTCAATTTGTAAAGGGACTGATGTTGTAGAGTAACATTGATTCAGGGGTTAGCTTGAGAAGGAATGACCCAAAGAGTAAGCAGATAACTGCAACAATGAGGGGCAGTAGGTGATGTAATTTGATGACATGAGAATAAAAACTAGAAATTTGAAATTAAATACTAGAAATGTTATATATAAATGGGGAAGAAGAAAAAGAAAACTTACTCAGGAGAGTTCAGATTGAGGCCTAATGTTGTTAAATCACTTCCTAAAGCAAGATGGACCATTCCTGGGTCTGTCTCTGCTGCCCTGATAAATGTTAACAGGCCAATCATTCCAAATTGGTCCGTCACCATCCCTTGAGGAATGTTAGTAACCCGACCTGGGTAGAAAAAAACAGTCATTTTATTTTTCAGGAAAAATTTTTAAAAATGTATTTTATAAAATTTTTGACATTTATAGAGTCCCACCATCAGGTAACACCTGGATCCCTTTTTTCTGCTGATTATTATTTTGTGTTGTTGAACTTTTATCTCCAGGGAATTTGGGTCCATCTGTACTTGACGTTGTCTTGCCAGATGTATTCAAATTCTGCCATAAAAAAAAATTAAATGATATTAAAATGTGGTGAGCATATAAATTCAAATTTATATCTTGGTATTCATCTATTATATTTGAGTTGGTAGTGAATTACTACCTGTTTTTGAAATTCTACATAAATATTTTGTTTCCATAACCATCCCATGGTACACAAATAAATCCTGTATTATCCACCATTGAGCATTTCATGGACAATGGAAATATTCTTATTTATCTCAGATTTTAAATCACAGAAAAAGTATCTTCTGCTTAGGGCTTTATGCTTTGGGATACACTTTAAGTTATATTTTTCAATGTTTTCCTTTAAAAGAGGAATTACAAAGAGTACACTACCTAAAATATCACCAAAGCAACCTCCAAGACAAGCAAGGAACATATCAACTTCTAAAATTCATACTTAATTGAATCCTTACTGAATAATCTTATTATTTATTTGAATAATATACAAACTCCCATCACACACAAAAAGAGCTATTTTCAGTTTAGTGTAGAAGAAATAAACACATTTGTTAAGTCAGAAAGAAGCTGAGTTGGCTGAATCAACACAGGTATAAAAATGTGTATAAAGATTCTTCAAGGAGAAAACTTACTCAAGAAAAACACAGCTCCTTAGAAGGCTATATTATCAAACTTCATGGGATCCAGCTGACAGGGACTACAATAAAAGTCTAAATTAACTCTGAGAAGTTCAACAGAAATTTGCAAACCTATATGAAATAGGAAAAAAATAGGCTATCTTCTAAGTTATAAAGCTTTTCCACATTCTTCAGAAGTTAGATTATTACAGACAGTCAAGACAAACAGTTTTGTAATAGTATTTAGTAACTGTTAATATAAGAGAAATCTGAAGGGAAGAAAACTACATTACTCACACAAGTTTCAGTTACTTACAGATTTGCTGTCATCATTACTTGATGTTGGATCTTTATAGCTGGAACCGGGTAATGCTGGAAAATCTTCGTTGTGTATTGAAAAGTCCTGGGATTGCTCATTTGCTGGTTTTGTTACCATTCCAACTATGTAATAAAAATAATCCAGAGAACTCCAATTAGTATCTCTGATATTTTGCTATGTATTATAAAAAGTTAACTTTCCAAATAATAATCTACCAATAGGCTTTTAACATTATGAAAGCACACCTCAAAATATTAGTATTGAGGATAACAACGAAGAATTGTATTTTATGTACCAATTTATATACATAATTCAACATACAAGTACAAGGGAGATAAGTGGTAATCTTGTCATTCTAATCTAATGTCATACATAAGCATTCAAAATTATGATTTGATATTGGTAATGATTATTAAAAATTTTGGTTTAAAGGCTTGTGTTAAATAACTGACTAGATATTATAAACACCAGTAAACTGTCAAAAAGAACAAAAAAATTTTAAAAGAACATGTCAGTATTCTACTTGAAAGTGACTTACAGAGTGAGCAAATTGCAATCAATTATAAAACAACTCCATATTATTTCAGATTTTCTTGAACTCCATGTTATAGATGTAAAACATGCAAGAACTGGGAAATAATCCTCCCACTATACTTGGCATTAGTCAGGCCCTTATTGGAGAACAATATCCAGTTTGGGGCTCCACAATTCAAGAACGATATGGAGAAACTAGAGATGGTCCAAGGAGAGCAACGGGAATGATTAAAGGGATGAAAAAATGGACCTATGAGGAAAGGTTAAAAACATTAGAGTCTGAACTGAGCATCAAGTAGCTAGGTACTCAACTTACAGGGCAGATCACTTTTTGTTATTTTTTGGAAGACTAATTAATTTGTAAGCCTTAGAATAGAAACAAAATTTTCTCTTCTTCACATATTATTTGTATTCATATTCTGAAAAGTACAGTAATCCTTCTTGATTGACAATGGGAAAAAATATTAGTTCGATATAAAACTAACTGACAAATTGAGCCCTCTAAGTGCAATGTTTGGTCTCTCTCAGATCTTTCCAAAAGGACATAGCTATGTGATAGAGTATGGCTACACTGCCATCACAGAACTTTCACGTCTAAATTGTTTTACTGTTATTGCATATTTTTCCCTCTTTTTATTTGGCTTCTACCACCAAATTTCTTCATTAGAGACCGTGAAAATGGGGAATGAAGGATACTAATGTTGACTAACAATCTAAATAAACTATACATAATCCATGAGTAGTTCTCAATAGTGTGCAATTTTTCTCCCTGGGAACATTTGCTAATTTTCTCTCTAGAAACATCTGTGTCACAATGGTGGGTGGAGTGTGCTGGAAGGTTGAAGCTAGGAATGTTGTCAAACATTCTATATAAACAGGAGCACCATCCTTCCTAGCCCCTCTACGAAGAATTTCCGACCCAAATATCAATAGTGTGAATACTGAGAAACCTTTGCTTAGAAACTTCTTTAATGTGTAGCCCTTCATTATTAAGTACCAGGAATGTATTCTTTTTTTTGGTACTGGGGATCAAACTTGGGACTTTGCACTTGCAATGCAGGCGGCGGAACCACTGAGCTAAATCCCTGGCCCAGGAATGTATTCTTTTGAAAAATATGAGATCAACTAAGAAAAAGCAGAACACAAAATAAGCCACTTAAGGTGAACTAATGGAGAGATGCAGAAAAAAATAACTTCTGAATATTGAGTATTTCCTTTTCAGTTTTTATACAAAATTTTACCAATAAACTTTGTTGTCATGGAATTCTGGGAAGGAAAATCAGATTTCAAATACCAATTTTGAAAAAAATTACACTAACCCAATTAGAAAATAAATATGCACCATTGTGTACCTATACAATCTGTGCATATGTACCTATGTGTGCATGTGCATATTTGTGTACAAATGCAGCAGAAAGTTTGCACTGGCCCTCATTAAAAAGTTTAATTACCATAAGGAGCTCTGCCAGCCAAGGGGTTTATTAATGGAGTTGGGTTACTGCTTCCTTCCCTTCTGTTTCGGTCTGCTAATGCTGGAAAGTCTGAAAGGTCCAATCCTGTCACATTTTCACTTCCATCTAAATAATATGAAACAATATTAGTTATTGATTTCATAAACATCTAAGATGAGATCATAAAATCCAAACACAAAACAATATGAAATAACAGTGCTTTCTTCCTAAACAATGTAGAACACTATACTAGGTATATCTTAGGGCTCAAAAAGTACTTGAGGATTCAATTCATGTCAAAGAATTTTGTAAGCAACTGTGGAAAGCAATACATAACAGCATATTAAAAACCCTAAATCCTAGAGACTTACTGCATATTATTTTCACCGCAGAAGATGGCAATCTAAAATTATAGTTACCTAACATGAGAGAGACTGAGATGATCTAACTGTTCTTTTCACTGTATCTACATGCAAGTTGTTATCTGGAATTGCTGGAGCTTCAGTTATATATATGAGTGACAATGACATTACCTCCTACAAATGGCCAGAAAGATACAGGCATGGACAGTGTAAAGAGAAGCCCTAAGGACTTCTGTCTTGTACTCTTGGTTTCATGTACAAGTATGTGTGTGTGTTTTGGGGACCCAAGAATAAGTAGGGTGGGAGTAGGGCTCCCACATCTGGGGAGTGGGTAGGAAATACTGTATGAAAATATGTGACAAAACCAGAAGTTTATATTACCTGTTACACAGTAGGCGCTCAATAAATACACATTGGATAAATAAAATTTATTTGTATTCATTTTAAATTACTGTGCTTCCTTTAAAAATTAAATTTAATCGAACTTCTCTATTTTGCCTATTTTTTGCATATTTATATCTTGATTTTTTTTTCAACTTTCAGTATTCTTATAACCTTGTATTTAATTTTTGAAGAACCTAATTGTCTACCACCAATCCAGCCTATGCCATATAGCTTTTCTTTAATCTTTGTTTGATCTTGTTTTATAACCATTTTCAATTTTGTGCCGTTTTCCAATTTTTATTTTTGTCCAAATTTTATAATTAAAAGGATCTCAACTGTTAATTTAAGATTTTCTGATAGAAAAACAAGAAACTCTGTTAACACTCCAAGACAGGTGATAATTTAAAACTATAAGACTTAAATCATTTAACCACACTGTTTAAAAATAAATTATTAAATTTTCAATTAAAATACTATCATCTGAATAAGATAATAGAAATTAAAATGTTATATACTGTTTTAATTTATAAAATAATTTCTCAAATTATTTAATTCTAAAACTTTAGATATATACTGACTTTTAATAACCATCTTTAGGTCCTGCAAGATAAAATTTAAAACAGCATTTATTTGAGAATATATTTTAACCTAAAAAAATTCAATAAATCCCCAAATTTATATTTTTAGGGAAACACTTGAAAATAATTTTCCTAATGTAAAACATAAATAGTGAAAATAGCATTTTAAAAACAATTCTAAAATTTTATAGCAGTACATAAAACCATAACTCAGAATCTAAGACAGCACTGTTCAACACAATGAATGTCCCACTTAGAAAAAAAAATTCCAACTGAATTGTGGAATGCAGCCTGATTTCACAGGTACTTAAACATGAAAAATGTGTATTTTATAAACAATAAAATATAGTACTCTGTAGTATTTTTAATCCTGAACACAAAACTTCCACATACAAATGCTAAGATTTGGAATTTTTTCAAAGGTTTTGATCTTGTTTGATCAATCTATGCTGCAGTGCAAACATTAGCATACGTTGGCAAATTAAAAGCCTATAGCTGCAAATGACACCTCCTTATTAAATCTTGTCAAGCTTCTAAAATATGATTAATCTCACTAATTCTTCTTTCACCTACCACTTCCTTTACAAATATTTCTCTCCCAACAATCCTCAGTTTTGATACTATAAGCATAACAACATCTTTTACTTCCTTTCTCAGGAAAGAGTCTGGAAGTGATGGGGAAGAAGGTAAAACCTGAAGCACAAAAAGACAAACCAAAACAAAACAAAAATCTGAAGCAAAATAATAACAATATTTTCTATTCGCTTTTGTATGAAGTATTTGATAAAAAAAACAAACTGCAGGAACTTTTTGTCAAAATTAGAAATGGTTTTCCATGTAACTAAATTTTAAATTTTATACATAAAACTGGATCAAAAATTCTAATAGTTAAATGCCACGATTAGTATTATCAAAACTGACAAAAACTCCAAACTATTAAGTACTCCATACCATTGGTAAAGGTTGTCCAGTCTAGGTCTCTCTATAATCAGAATGTCATACCACCTAACCTAGTCCAGACGGTTGTTCTCACAGTGACAGGCCCAAGAACAGGAAAAGTTTTGAAGCAAGAGAATCTAAAGAATAAGTATAACCTAAGCAAATGTTTGGGCTTTGTCTCAGTGTTAGAGTAATAATCGTGATGTTATAACACAAATCACTGCAATAATAACATGTCAAGTGAAAAAGAAACTGTGTATCAAATTAAATCCTATTTCTGACAATTTCTCACAAAATTCAGTTCTACCATGTAACAAAATAAAATTTTAAAAACCCTACAATATGTAAAGACCAGTATGTTGCACTGGCTTATATTTTAGAACTTTACTGTATTTTTAACAGGGTACTAGCTCCAGAATAAGCTTACCTGTTCCATTAAAAATGTTACTTGATAAGGAGTTATTCATTCCAAATGCCTGATTCCTGTTCATTCCAAATCCAGACATACTGGGTACATAGAAAATAATTTTAGATATACAGTAAGAACACTAACTTTGAAATGAAAAACAAAAGTGTATACTTCTGGTCTCCTCATACAAAACAATGTAAGTTTCAAAACAAATATTAATTTTCTTCTTCTAAATTTAATCTTTATTTTTATTTCAAAACTTCCCTAACGTACTTTCATGAGTAAGTGAAAACCAAGACAGCTCACAGAGATTAACTGAAAAACAAAGAATTTACATATGAACCTTGAGGGATACTGAAATTAGGGGTGCCATTTTATGTTCTTGGTGAACCAGTTTACCGGATACTACAAGTATGTAATCTCAAAAATATGCAGGTAGGTATAAGAGTATCCTTCCTTGTTTTCCTTGCCTTATTTGTGAAGCCTGCTATTATTTTTCATAACGTATCTTCTTTCACACAGTATCTATCTTTCCCAACTAGAATACAAGCTTCTCATGGACAGAGTCCATGTGATATTTATCCTTGCAACTTCTGCCCTTTAGTGTTTATTAAAATAGGCATTCACAAAATCGTTAGTTGACCTGAATTAAATGGTGCTTTTCTTTAATTGAATCCAGTGTTCTAAATGTAATTTACCTTCCATCCATTTAATAAGAAAAAAAAACCTTTGTAGTACCCCCCCCAATTCTGAACATACAACTAGTATTTTGTAAATTACAAATGCCTCCCTTTATTTGCAGAAACCTAAGAATGACAAGGAAAAGAAAAAACAGGCTAGAGCAAAGCTAAATAATTAAGAATGTCAAGAATTATTAGTGCAGGTTCTATAATGAAACTTATGTATCCTTAGCATCAAGTAATCATTTGATAAAAGACAATTTATCAGTGAATAGGGTTAACCCATTTGAAGATGGCAATTTTTTTCCTAAATCTCTAAAATGAACTCTGGCCAAACAGCTTTCTGATAAAATACATAGTTGGTGAAACAACACTCTAGAGTAGGTAAGACAATGGAAATACTTGTTTAACATGAAATCAGAATTGCTGATGATCTAGGTACTCTCACATAGAGTAAATGTTCAAAGATGAAAAAACATTTTATAATCAATACAAGAATCAATAGTAGAAATAAGCAAGGCTTTAGATTTTCATGTTACATTGACAATTTATAAACAAAAGTATTTTTTATTTTTTAATATTTTTTTTGGTACTGGGGATCAAACTCAGGACCTTGTGCTTGAGAGGCAGGCAGGGGCACCACTGAGTTACATCCCTGACCCAACAAAAGTATTTTTTAAAAAATACAGTTTGAAAAAATATGGGAAAGGCAAAAATTTAAATATATTCAATGAGTAATACTACAAGAATGCAGAAAGACGTGATAAAGCACAAGAAGTATACTGTTAGGAAGCTATCTAAAGATGATACTTTTGATAACCTCTTATAAATAACTTATTTAAAAATCAAAAGAGCAATAAAATTATAGTTGAAATAATCAAAAGTCTACATAAAGGAATGAGAATAAAGGATGATTTAATAGGAAATAAGCTAATAACCTATTTTAATCCAGTTTAATTTTAATTTTAATTTTACAAATACTAGATAGAAGTAAATGGGTATGATAACAACTAGATCAAAGGTCCTCACTACTTCCATGGTCCTCCATTAATAAAAAAAATGCTTGCAAGGAAGCCTATTTTAGACCTAACTTGCATATAAATTACTAAACAGCTTGATACTAATAAAATACTAATAAAGTGAATAATTCTTACTGTTATTTGCATAGCATATGCAATGGACGGTACAAAAAGGAGTGAAAAAGCACAACATACTATCTTTTTGTTTTGAAGCCCGATACAATACTATTTTAAAGTACTCTAAATATGATCTTAAAAAGGCTTTGGTCAATGTCTCTAAAATACAAAACTGAATCTTAATTCATAATGTATTTAATTAAAGTATAACTACAGCAAGACAAAAATAGTCAAACATGTCTCCAGCCCTATCCATGAACCTGAAGCTCTTACCACATAGGTGATCCACCTAATTTAATAGAGGAGGTATCAATAAAAATTTGCCTAGTGGCAACCTAAGAATAATTCTTTTCTAAAAACAAAAACAACAAAAAGATTTAATGTGCTTTCTAAAATCTAACATATTTTCTAAAAAGAATGTATCTTTAGTTTTGGGAGAGTTAAAAGTTGTGATATGTAACAGAATCACTGCTCATAGATATATGATGAAACACACTTATGATACAGAAGCCAAGACTGAAGAACAAAACGTTGAATATGAAAAGGCAAATTTGAGGATATCCAAAAGACAATTATACACAGTATCAATAAATATCTTACCTGTTCACAGTAAAAGGCTGTCGAGAAGGCTGCTGCTTTGGCATACATATTATGCTTGGCGAGCTTCTGTTGGGGCTACCTAACCCTGAACTGCTCATGCTATTTGTCCTGCTAGGAATTCCAATTCCCTGACCAACCTGGGAGTGGTTCATCATATTCCTAGGATTCATAGGCAAAATACCCCTGCAAAAGAAGTCCATTATACTAAATAAGCTCTCTACAATCACTCATTAATAGTCTCTATAAATCATCAATTGGTCTCATTCTAGAGTCCCAAATATACTTTCAAACTGTATTCCTAGTTTTTATTAAATTCTTGTGTTTAGTCCACTCTAGCTCCCTGAAATGAAAAACCAAAGTAAACAAAAAAGAGAAAATTATAGTGGAACTAAATAAGGTGGTGATATGTAAGACGATGAATTATCAGTGTGACTATGATATAAATTACAAAAGTTTTACATATTTAGAATAATTTAACTCTAAATTCATGTCATTCTATCTTCTTCATACTAATATATGCATAATCTAGGTCATGTTTTATTTTGCTCACACTTAAAGCATGGATGTGCAGCTAGAGAGCAAGGATTAGAATTATCTGGGGAATCATTTGCACGTGTTTCAGGAAAGCTCCCCAGTACATAATTAACCCTTAATATCTACCCACTTAACAACTAGTAGGCTAGTTAGAAGATAAAAACATCCTGTACTATATTTATCAATTTTGCAATGAAATAAAATGAGCATAGGATTCCCCCCTTGATGAAAGGCACTGAATCAGAAAATTCATAATTAATTATCTTATTAAAAAATTAAAAGCTTGCTTACTATACAAAGACACAGTTTGAGAAATACTCTAGTCCATCCATAAATACCTGCTTGGAGATGGAGGCGTGTGAAGTGACATTGTTGGTACCCCTGTTGTTGGCGTGACGTGGCTCGGTAACTGAGTGCCTTGTGATAAGCTGCGATTTAACTGAGGAGTATTGTTGCTCATCCCCCTCATTGGAAGGCCTAGTGCACCTAAGAGAAAGATTCAGAAGAAGGAAATTCATTGCCATCAGGAATGAAATTGTCATCCATCTTCTGGAGCTGGCAATTTAAAACATTTTTAAAATGACCTAATGTAATATGCAAATTTTAAATGGACAGATTCAATTTACTCCAAATGGACTGATTTCAACAAAATATTCTAGCCTAAAATTTAATACTTTAAATATAATTTTCATAATTCTACTTTACAATAAACTGTGCCTGTCAATGGTTACAATAATTAAGATGTATTACTATGAACAAATAGTTTTCAAACTTATTAAAGGCACATTTGCATACACACAAATACACCTTTAAAACATTTTACAGTCATGTTTTGTTTTAATTCACAACTGATGTACACAGAAAGACATTATTTCCCACTTTGCCGAAGTATTTAATTTTATATACTTTCTAAAATGCATTTTGAACAAAGTATATAAATTTATACGTATTTCTCAATACTACATATTTTACAGATCCAACATAAAATGCCAGCAACTGTTAAAAAGCTTAACCTGATATAGAAGATAAAAACGTAAGACATTTAAAAAGATTTCAAGGTATTATATAGCAGTCCTGCAGCCAGATACAGGGATGGACATGTTTTACAGATACTATTTTTAAGACTGCTAAGGATTTAACATTCAGATATAAAACATTTAAAAATTAACCCATTTGGACAATTTTAAGATGTCTGACATATTTACTTTTACTCAAATGTGAAATATACATTTTAATGATTCATTATTTTCCCAGGGATGGATAGTTCTATATTATTTTCTCCCCTTATTCCTTAAAGTAAGGATATATATAGCTGTCATTTATGTTGTCATCCTTTTTTCCATCTTTCTGATCCACAGGTTTAGTGTTTTCTGTTTCTAGTCTACTGAAGAATGAATGTTATCCAAACTTATTGTGAATGAAAATTAAAAACATTAAGTCAGAGAGAGCTAATCAGTAAGCAGACATCTTTCATGCTAGAGATTTAAGATTTTTTCTTTTTTCTTTTTGATCTAAGTTTGGGTCAAATAATTTCACAGACCTGAGGATTTTTTAAACTATGACCTCCAAATAAATGGAGTACTACATACAGCGTGAATATTTTCTTTCAAACATCTTTGTAAAATTTATCTTTTTTTTTTTGGCACCTGGGATTGAACTCAGGACCTTGCACCTGTGAGGCAGGCAGCAGAACCACTGAGCTAAATCCCCCACACTTAAAATTTATCTTTTGACATACAGTAATAATGTATCACTTTCTAAGTGATCACAAGAATTTTACCATTAAGTATCTGGAATTTGGCAACCTAATTTCTCTAACATCCCTAAAGAGAACCAATCTATCTCAATATGTATGTTTATAGTCACTATAAATTTTGTAACCATGAGAATGCCACTAGCTGCAGCCACTTTCTCTGAACCTTAGACAAAATAAGGAAGAATAAGAGATTAAAAATTAGCATACTGAAGATTTCTTCTGAAGAAATCAGTCTTTTTTCTTGCATAAGCACACCAGTTTTCCTCTAGGCTTTCTATGTACTCCCATAATGAACCATGAAAATCATTCTTTTCACATTACTCAGTCAAACATTCATTAGGTACCTATTATTTGATATGCACTGTACTACTTGCTAAGGATATAGCAGTGAACAAGATAGAAAAGCCTCCCAGCCTCAAACAGCTTAAATCCTACTCCCTAAACAAGATGTCCTAAAGTCAGCGATATGCAGATTTCCCATAGGAATGTGTTTCTCAGTTACTGATCAAAAGAAATAAGCAAAAACAACAACAGTATTTTAGATCTTAAAGATCATCTAGTCCAATGTTTGCATTTTACAAAAAAGGAATCTGAATCTCAGATAAGTTAACTGACTCTTATATTTATTTATCACTATAAACATATGCTTGCCAAAAATCCAGCACTTTTTGGCCTCCTTTAAACATCAGTAAGATATTTAAGTAAGCCTTACAAAAGGCTGAGGTCTGTTCACTGTATCTCTCCATATACATATTATTTTATACTATTTAATGAAAACTTATAATTTCAGAAATATTTTAGATAGTGGAGATTATCAAATATTAGCAAAAAATCTGGAAAAGAAGAATGGGCAAGGTTATTTAGTAAATTAAGGATTGGAATACTTGAATTAATTTATGGTACTAAAAGACTGTGGAATAAAAATATTAGTGTTTAATTTTAGACTTCAAAATTTATCTTTTTTATCAAAAAATCTAATAAACTGAAAATGTCTGAGGTGCATTTTGTTAAACTATGAAGAGATCAAAAGCAAAAACACCATCACAAACTGGATCATCAATTTTTTGGTACCAGATTTTGAACTCAGGACCTTGCACTTACGAGGCAGGCGTGGTGCCACTGAGCTAAATCCCCGGCCCTGGATCATCAAGTTTTGAATACTTAATGGAGTTATTTTAACTTAAAAAAATTAAGTTCTCTAAATAGCAATGAACAGGAACACACAAAGATTTATCTTTAGGAAATATACAAAATCATCAAATGTGATTTACTTGAGTCAAACTATTAGAACTAGAAAAGTTCTGGGGAGCAAAAAAAATTAAACTTTTACTAGTGTAGTATAATTAGAAGCACTCACATAGAATCATCTCTAAAATATTTGGCCAAGAACAGGACATACAAGCTAACATAGAAAAAAGGAAAGAACGGAAGGGGAGAGAAGGGGGGACAGTTAAAAGTTTGTGTTTTCTTTCCCCCAGAGGGGGCATAAAAGAACTACAGGAGATAAAAATATAAATATGCATAGATGAGCTTGTACATGAGTTAAGTCACTAGAAGACAGCAGAATTAAAAACTTATTGAGTACCTAACTACCAAGCATTATGCTACTACTTCACCACATTTACTTCTTTTTAAGAGTCCTATAAGGAAGATATTTAAGCCCAACTCCTTTTTTCACACATAAGGAAAAAAAAAAACCAAAACAGAAACTGGTTTAAAAGGTTATAATTGTGAATTTTTTCTCGTAGGACTATAAGAACATACTCTAAACTCTTATTTGGCAGGGTCCCAAAGTATGAATTGAAATTTTTATCGATCATTTTTCTGAAACCCTAGAGAATATGATCTAAGAAATTATTCTATGAATTATTTCAGTTGCACAAACCAACTAAAATATGTCTCTTAAATACTCAAGGGAAGAAGTGCCACTGCGTATTCAATCTTTTGCTATAGATAATATTAATAATACACGTTATATAGAAAAATATTCAATCATAGGAACCACTGTGAATATTTGCAGTTAAATAAAAGTCCTCTGAAATATTTGTTATGGTAATGGAGGAAAGTCAAGAAAGCCAAGTGTTCCCTTTTCCATTCCCAAAATATCTACCTTCTTGTAATTGTCATCCCACATTAAAAAAGGACACCAGTCCTAAATGGTACTTTATCTCATTATCTTCTTACTGCCAACCTGTCCTGCACTTAGCTCATTAATTTTCCCTGTAAAACTATTTCATTATGAGATTTCTTTCATTAAGTTCAAAGGATTTAGGAGTATAAAAAATTCAGAGACCATCCAACTAAGTTACAGGGGAAGAATTCAAAACAAGTACTGAGTTTGCTGCTCAAGATAACAAGCAATAAAGTACTGTATAAAGATGATTCAGTTTCTTGACTCCTAACTTCAATGACCTTTTTACAATCAATACTGGTTTCCACTTTTTATAGCTGTCACTAACTTTTGCTTTTCCCAGAGAACTGCAATATATGGGTCCTATCTCCAGAAATTGTGATTTAGTCTGACTAGGTAATTCATGGGCAGTAGGAAAGGTTGAGAACCACTGTTATATAGTATTAAGTCTAATCCAAACATAGTTTAGTCTTTAAAATTTTGTCAGAACCCAAAAGATTCTTTTCTAACCTTGATTAATATTTTGGTATTTACATATATCACATTTTGATTTATAATTTTGTTCCTTCTTTCCTTACTTACCCTCTCAAATCTGTCCCTGTACCCTTTTAAAAATAAATACATAAGTACTATGATTCAAGTGTCTTTACATAGTCTACATAGAATGCCTGTAGGAGGGGCTACTATTTCAGACTTAGAAGTAGATAAGTCTGTAATCGGAAAATGTTTCTTGAAGGGGACAGTAATATGAACTAAAAAATAAAAAAGATTTAACCCAGGCATTTGGTCGTGGTGGTGGTGGTGGTAGTGGAAAGTCAGATGAGTATAGACTGATGCTACAACAGTTCAATCTGAGAAAATGACAAGATGTATGAAAATGAAGACAAACAAGCTGGGTAAAGTAGCTGCAGCTACTCAGGATGTGGGGGCAAGAGCATCACTGACACTCAAGAGTTGTGGGCTGGGCTAGGCAACATAGGACCTTCCTCCAAAAGAAGGAAAGGAAAGAAAAAGAAAAAAGGAGGACAGGAAAGGAAGGGGGAAGGGGGAAGGAAAAGAAAAGGAGGGCAAATTATACACCTCGGGGAATGGGCTTCCCTCTAGGTGCTAAGGATATATGAGACAAAAAACATGCATTGAGCTGTCTTCATCATCTCCAGCCAACAATCCCAGACAACATCTGGTTGGATCTTCACAGAAGTTCCACAGGATCTTTACCTGTGAGAGAGCTGTGTGCATCTCCCAAGTAAACTTTGTACTTCTCCTCAACCTAAATACCTATTACAGATTAGTGACACTTTTTCAGGTCTCAAACCTTAGAAATTATCCTTGATCCCTCTCTCCTACATCCCACACCATCAAGTCAAACCAGCTCTATCTCCCAACTATTCCAAATCTGACCACTTCTTAATAACTCCATCACTAATCCAAGTTACCCTATTTTGTTGCCAACTACTGAAGTGGCCTTGTCTTTTGTTCCTTCCCCATCCAGTCCATTTTTTACATAGCCCAAGTGACCATTGAAAATGAAATTGTACATTCAAAATTATTTGACAACTGCTGCTTCATTAATCTTCTCTTCATTCATTACACTAGCCCTCTTAATCTTCCCGTACCTCATTAAATTCATTCTTACATCTTTGATACTTAAAACTGTCATGCCTGGTGATGGCTGTACCTGAAAAGCTCTCCTTTACATCATCCGAAGGACTTCACCTCCACAACATTCAGTTTTCCATTCAAACACTACCTCCTCGGCAATAAGTCTCTTTGCCCATTCCCATCTAAAATACTAATCCTATCTACTCATCTCATTAACCTGACTTAATTTGTGTAGCACTTTTTATAAGTTTTATTATTTACTTAGTTGTCACCATGTTTATATTCTCTCACTCCATTAAAAGTAAACACCATGAAAACAGAAACTGTTATTTTGCCATATTCTTATTTAGTTCTTAGAATAATAGTCACACTCAGAGTGGTCACTCAAGTACATGATGTATGAATAAATTCTACCACAATGTCTTCAGCAGAGTGATCCATAGACTCCTGGCATCTATGGATTTAACACAGGCAGTTTTTACTACTGTGCAAATGGCCCTTCTAGGGTCATGACATTCAGTAAATAGTATTTAGCTTCTGAGTTTCAAAGAATCTGCAGTTCTCAACTCATACATACAATTATTCTTGTAAAGCAATTCTGGTGTAATCTACTATTTACACAACCTTGGGCAAGTCCCTTAATCTCTTATGAAATTGTGAAAATTAAATAAGTAAATTTACATAAAATGCTTAAAATAATATCAGACAGTAAATAACAAATATTTGCTGTTTGTTTTTTTTGTGAAACAGGCCTATGGCAAGAAAGCCTATGGTAGAGATAAAATAAGATCATCTAATGAAGTGATTGTTTTCACCACAGAATAGCTCTTGAAAGTGGCAAAGATCTTGAGATATATCCCATGGAAAGTGAAGACTATAGTTCTTCACTGAAATTAATTTAATAGTTCAAACCTATCCCACGCTGTAAGTATTGTTTCCAGGGCTAACACAATTTTACTTACAGTCTCTTCAAAGCCAATTTCAAACATGATCTCATCTGTGAACCCTTTCCAGATCATTCTTGAAGACAGGAGATGATTCCTGCCTTTGAAATATCCAGAAAACTCTCAACATTTTACTCTATAGTTAAATTATATATAGGAACCATATCTTGTTCTCATCACACATTCAACAAATGTTTACTGAGTGTCTGTCATGTACAGAGTACTGAGGATATAAAAAGCAATATAAACATGCAAAAAAAAAGTCAGTAACACTACAGCAGTATATATATTGTACAGAGATATCATAAAGAGAATAAATGGTTTCTTCTACACATATCTGCATTATCTAGCATGGCACAATATGTATGGTGGGCATTCAGTAAGTATCTGTCAAATTCAATTCCTACCTCCTTTCTGAAGCTTTCCTATAACCACATTAACTCACTGTGCTTTTTTTCCCTAAACCCTAAAACACTGTCCATACCATTCCATATAATACTCATATATTAGCATCATAGGCTGTCATTTAATATTTTATATATATCTTATCCTCAACTACAGGAATGTGTTTGAAAGCAAGACTTCCCAGTGTTCAGTACTAATCACTAAACTTTAAGTGTCTGTTAAATGATCAATGTCTTAAACCAATTAATATGCATCATTCATGTATTTACATTGTTAAAAATATCACTCTCAAGCCACCTCACTTATGCCCTGGTTTTCTACAACCAAGGAGCCGTCTCATAGGAGTTCTTAAAATGGAAGGCCAAAGATATATCTGATAGAAGCTTGAGACTATGCCAGTACTCTAAAGCTAACAGTTCAAGGCACAGAAAGAATTATTTCCTATTCCAACTAGAGGCTGGGCTCTTGGGAATTCAGATACAAATGTATATAACAGACTGAGGAAGAGAGCTAAATCTATATGCCTATAAGACAGTACCATATACTAGGAAGCACTCAATAAATGGCTCTTAATCCTATTGGTAAGCACTCCAACTATACCACCTCTTAATCTCAAATCACTGAATATCCAGTAGAAATTAATTCCTGGTTCCCTGTTCACTACAATCTAGTAAACATTTTCAGGGAGCTCAAAGATCTTTAAATCCGTAAGGCATACCAAATCTTATGAACACACTCACAAAGACAAATACAGAACACCATAGAACTGGAATATAACAATATGCTCACTGGTTTCTATAGTTACCATCTGATATACACTATTCGAACACTTGATGAAAAGTTGACCTATACATTAGGATACAATCATAATACACCTGAATCTGAGATCATACAAACCCCTACTCCAGTATTTTCAGAGTATCTCAAGCACTACACAATCTTTCACCTAAATCTTGAAAAATATAGGTTTAAGTAGTTTTATATCCATTCCAAGAACTCCCTTGTTTAATTTCAGTAAGTCTTAGCTCTGGAGAGGCTATTCTTCCTTTTTCATGTCTTCTATTTCTATCTTTTTAAACCAGCAGACCTCACATATGGATGGCACAAATTCCTACTGAATTTTTCCAATATTAATACAAAGTTAATGGGGGTACCTCAATGCACTTTGAAGAATGAACTTTGAGTTATGTCAATCTCGATGTGTCATTATAAAAAGTTGCCATTAAAAATGGCACTCCTGGGGTGGGGATTTAGCTCAGCAGCACAGCGTCTGCCTCACAAGCACAGGGTCCTAAGTTTGATTTCTACCACAAAAAAAAAAAAAAAAAAGGCACTTCTTATTTACAAAGAGGGGTGGAAGGGAGGGGAGAGGAATGGGGGGGGAGAACTAAGATGGAGCATGTAAAGGAACAAATTCCCAATGAAGAATGTCATCATATCGTATACCTAAAATGTACCAATAAACTTATTGAATTAAAAAAAACATAGAAGGCCGGGGATTTAGCTCAGTGGTTCCCTCACCTGCCTCACAAGCGCAAGGTCCCAAGTTCAATCCCCGGTACCAAGAAAAAAAACAAATGGCACTCTCACCTACTAATTCCTTCTCTCTCTATCTTTAAGGTCAGTAATTCAAAATTTATCATTCTGAGTTAAACTATTAAAACGTTGACCCTCACTTAAGTCCCAAATGGTAATCTGTTCTTCCCTGTCTGGCAAGGTGTTTACATTACCAGTTAAATGAACAATTTGGCCGTCAGAGGTCTCTCAAGAAAAAACTGGCAACCCAGGCTGTCCTCTTATCATTAATTGCAGCTTCTAAATATGTACCCCGGAAAATAACTGTATCCCAACACAAGACAGGTCAGCTAAACTAAACAAAGGTTCGTTTTTTCAATAGGTTAATACCTAAAATATAAATTGAAAAAAATAAGCTATATATTCAAAACGTTGCTTCACCAATGTTATGGAAATATAACCATTTGACCAACAAAAAGGGACTATCATAAATAACTTCTTTTAAAACTAAGAAACACTTTAAAAATACTTTTTCTAAGGAAAGTAAATTTGCTCCTTTATTAATCCTTATATGTCCTTAATAAACAATGATTTACACAAATTTGAAGTCAATAAATATCTATCATAAAATCCATTCTCTTTTTAGCCTAATTTTATTTTTACATTTTAAGGTTAAAAAACATACACTGGTTTTTATAGCCTGAATAAGCTGAAAATAATCACTGTAATTTTCCTTTTAAAGTAACCTTAGTTTCCCAAATGTTATTTTTCTCCATTTCATATTTCTGCTATAATATACTGAGGACTTTTAAATGTTAGCAAAATAAAGTCTCTGCTTTTGCTCTACTGAAATAAAAGCTTTAAAACAGCTATATATTTCTATGGTAAATATCTACCAGAAAGATAAAGGTCAAAACTGAAATAGAGGCTAAACAGAACACCACAAGTTAATAACACTGCTTCAACAGTTAGCATAAGCATTTGTTGATAAATAAGCAATACCTATTCTAGGCAACAGAAAGCTTTAAAAATATTTTTATTTAATTGGGAAAAACTGCAGAAGGATGGAAGGGAGGGAGTGAGGGAGGGAGAGAGGGAGGGGAAGGGAAGAAGACGTATTTTATTAACTAATTCTGTATTAGCAAAATTATGTTTCACAGCAAAAGAGGAAAATCACAAAAGAAAAAAACAGAAACAATGCCTATATAAAAAAATAAGTTTCATCTTCCCACTAAACCTTAAAAATCTATATGAAGGGTAAAATGGTATGACAAGCTATTCTGATGCCTATCAAAATTTTATTTCTCATTATACAGGAAAGGTTCCAAATCAAGTAAGTGATTTTTATTTGAAGCTGTTAAGATTGACAGTCATCAGATGTCTTCTCCAGTTACTCAATAACATATTTGACTGGAATTTATAATACTTTTAACTACCTCATTCCATTAACAGAGATTCTAATAACAGAAATGAGAAATCAATACATCGTTAACACTAACGGAGATGATAAAATCTTATTTTTTTTTTTGGTACCAGGGATCGAACTCGGGTCCTTGCGCTTGCGCAGCAGGCGGCGAAACCACTGAGCTAAATCCCCGGTCCGATAAAATCTTTTTAATAGGTAGCATTTTTCAAATCTGGAAAAATATGAAGATATTTTATAATTCAGAATTTTATACAAACTTTATGATAATAATAGCTAACATTTATTGAGCACTTACTATGCGCTAGGCACTATGCTAAGCGCTTTAGAAGTATTATAATACTTTTTAAAAAACTTATGTAATGAAAAAACTGAACTGTGAATAAAAAATTTAGATTCTATGAGACAGAGCTAAAGGAAAAGAGAAAATATTTGCTAAATAAAAATATATTCATAAACAGTTGCTAATGTACTTAAAATCACAGGCCAAAATAATATAAAATAAAACAATTTACCAAACTAAACAAAAAACAAAAAACCCCACTCCTTTAAGTTCCTGTAATTAAAAACAAAGAGAATAACTACTTTTAATTTGCTTACCAATTTTAAAAAAATACTACAAAGAACATACAGATACAAAAGATGTCAAAATAAATTTGAATCTACCCTATGTCCAAGTAATAAATCTAGAATTATTAAGGTGCTAAAAATAATGAAGTTTCGCTATGTAAATAAAATTTTTTTAAAAAACTATGAAGAGTATCTTTGCTGTTAAATCCTATAAACCAGCAAGGGCAGCACTGGCTGTCCTTTATTTGACAGTTACTTTTCTCTTTAAATAAGTATCCGAGAATAAATACAAAATTCTTACTTTGTTGCCCGTATAAACTTGCCCCAAACTGAGACAGCTGACCTGATGTAGATGGTGATGCCAGCATCTAAAAACAAATTAATTATATTAGAGCATAAAGAACATAAAGCATTTTATTTACATTTTATAAATCTGTACTTCATATCACAAATGTTAGCCTCTAACCCATTCTCTTTCTTCCTAAAAAATAAATATTGTTACAAACCCTGTTTCTTATGAGACTACCACAAGTGAATGAAACCAAATTGTGCAAATGGAAGTTTCAATTTTAATACCTTTAAGGTTTTTATAAAGTTACACTAAACAAAATTATATCATCACTATTCACATGAAGAAAAAAACTGGGCTAAGCTAACAAAAACATACATATGACATCTCAAAAAGTCATTTCCTGTAAATTTATAAGTGAAATTACTTGATTCTTAGATAATAATTAAACTGTAAATTCAGTTTATTACCTAAATAGAGAAGTTCTGTTCTTCCTAAGAATATTTCCTGATAGAAATAAATGATTTATATCATAGGGGGAGAAAAATGTACAAATATACACGCAACCATAAAAGTAGAGATGCAATGGCAAAAGACATGAAAAAATACAAAAATAAAGACATGATAATGATTGATAAAGTTAATGAATAATACAAATTTCAAGGTACTTTTTGAACAATGCCTTTGAATTACCACATCAATGTCTTTTTTTCATAGTAGGATACAAATTCTTTGAAGGCATGTTATATTCATGGAGTATGCTATATTCAATTTTAGATTCTACAGACAAGAGTGTAGCACATATATATATGCATGCATATATGTCAGATATTTGAGTAAATGAAAACGTGTATGCTGAGTATTCTCTCTTCTATTAGACAACTATCAAAATGGGCCATGTCATCAAGAGGCTTAAAATCTAATGGGGTAAGAGATTGAATTATACAATGACATTCCAATCTACAGTGTGAAAAATGGGCCAGGGATTTAGCACAGTGGCCCTGTGCCTGCCTCATAAGTGCAAGGTCCTGAGTTCGATCCCTGGTACCATCAAAAAAAAAAAAAGTTTGGTACAGTGTGAAGAACAAGGAATTATAAACCATCACTGGAGAGATAATTGTGATACCTGCACAAAGGTGAGGTATCACTAAAATGTTGTAGATAGTAACAACATGATGAGAAAACAAAATAAGAAATAGTGGTGACTGTACAACAGGCTAATTAGGAAAGGAGATAACGTTTACATATAAAAGGAAAGATAAGAATGGGAAGTAGAATTTGAAAGCCTAATTGCAAATGTTCCTCTTAGATGTCACATAGTTGGCTAGCAACTACGACAATAAAGAAAAAACAGTATTAAGCTAGGAAGTGTGACATGATCTAAATGGGCTTTGGGAAGAAAATTCTAAGAGTAAAAATGGATGGAAATGGTGCACAACAAGATCAGCATAAGTGTGACTACAAACAAGACACCCTGATGGTAGAAGTAAAAGGACTTTATGTCCTGCTGAACTAGTTGTGGTATAGGGAAAAGCAAGTGAGTGGAAAATCATGAAGCAGAGAAGCATGTTTCCTGGGAAGAAAAATCGTGGTGGCATTAGGCACAGTTAAAAAAAAAGAAATGTTATACAGATTCAGTGCTGTCCCAATCAAAATACCAACAGCATACTTTACAGAACTAGAGAAACAATCCTAAAATTCATATAAAACCAGAAGAGACCTAGAATTGCAAAAGCAATTTTGAGCAACAGATCAAAGCAAGAGACCTTGCAATATGACTGCAAGCTATACTACAAAGCAATACAGCATTCATAAAGACGGTATGGTACTGGAACAAAAACAGGTATGTAGATCAATGGAACAGAACAGAGGATACAGAAACCTCCCCAGCACATTCAGCTATTTGATCTCTGACAAAGGGGCAAAAAGTACATGTTGGAGGAAAGATAACCTGTTCAACGAGTGGTGCTGGAAAAACCCATTATTTGTTTGGAGAAGATTGAAACTGGGCCCTTATTTCCTAAAAATAAAAATGGATCAAAGATCTAAACACTAAAAGAGAAACAGTAAGCCTACTGGAAGATAAAAAAAGTAAAACTCTTGAAGACACAGGAGTAAGAAAAGGTTTTCTAAATAGAACTCCAAAAAGAAATAACAGCAAGAATCAACAGGTGGGACTTTATCAGATTAATAAGCTTCTATACAGTGAAGAATCAATTAGTAAAATGAAGAGACAATCTACAGAATGGGAAAAATTTTTGGCCAGCTATTCTTCAGACAAAAGGCTAGTATCTAGAATATATAAAGAAAAAAATTAGAAGACCTAAAATTAAAGACCCAGTCAAGAAACAAGCATGAGAATTGAACTTCACAGAGACTTCACAGAGGAAGAAATACAAATGATCAACAAATACATCAAAGTATGTTCGACATCTCTGGCCATTAGAGAAATGCAAATCAAAACAACTCTAAGATTCCATCTTACTCCAAAAGAATAACAATCATTAAGAAATCAAACAATAACAAATGCTGCATGGCTGTGGTGAAAAAGAAACCCTCCTACCCTGTTGGTGGGAATGTAAACTAGTACAACCATTATAGGAATCAGTATGGAGATTTCTCAAAGAACTGAAATTAGAAATTCCGTATGACCCAGCTATCTGCCTTCTAGGAATCTTTCCCACAGAGCTTACAACATCATACTATAGTGACACATGCATACCAATGCTTACAGCAGTGCAATTTGTAATAATAGCTAAATCCTAGAAGCAGTCTGTATGTCCATTAACAGACGACTGGATAAAGAAAATGTGCTATCTATATATAATGAAATACTATTCAGCTGTAAAAATGACAAATTTGTAGGAAAACAGATCCACTTGGAAAATATAACACTGAGTGAAATAAATCAAACACACAAGCTTTAATATCTGGTATCCCTCATTTGAGTGAAGCAAAGTACAAACAGAGAATAATGAAGGATGGATAGAAGGGGATAAAGGAATGGATCTCTTGCAATAGGATCTCTTGTAATAGGGAAGGGTACAAGGGAACAAGTGAAGAGGAGGGAAAGAGGAAATAAGCAGAATAAACATGTATCATTTTTAAGAGCCTCAATGAATGTAAACATTATAGGCCATAACATGAGCAAAGATTAATAATATCAACAAGAATGTAAATTGGGATGAGGATTGGGGGGGAATTAAAAAAAGAAAACAAGCTGGAGTATGTATATGTAACCACTCCATGACTATAAACTGCATATACTGCAAATATTTACTAATAAAATTTTTAAGTTAAAAAAAACTAAGAGGAAAAACTTTTAAACAATGGCAGTTTACAACATACATTTCATATTTTTATGTCAAAATTCTTAAGCTGTTTGAATTATTGTAAAGTTTGCACAATTTTTATATACCAATCTAACTTATAATACAGTACTTATATATAGTAATAAATTTTTTAAAATATCAAACATTATATTCTTTCTTAAATCCAAAGAGCAATCTTGACAATTACAGTAACACTCAAACCATATATTTTTAGTCAAGTTTAATCCAAGAGATCAAAAGATGCCTGATCAAATTCTTTTTCACTGGTACTATGGTCATAACACACTAACTACAAATATTTTTATAGATATACTAAACATTCATTTCCAAGTTGCAAAAACAAAAAATATGTGTAATATATAGCAAAGCTTTAGTTGCTAACAAAGAAAGGTAAAAAGGTCTATGTAAAATGCTTAAGAATCATGACTTCATTATCATTATCAGGTATAAAAGAAAAAATATAGCTGTCTCTAAAAGTTTCAAATACTGTACAAGATGTTGGTTAATATCACTCCTTGACTTAGAATTTTCCATAACACGAACATTTTCAAATGGACAACTTAAAATGTTTCTTTTCAACAATTTATGCCTACTAAACACTCAGCTCCAAAGAACAGACATTTTAATATGCTTTTTCATAAAGGTTATACATATACAAATAAACTACAAGTGTGCCAAATATCAGTCCTCTCAGCATGGGAGGAGAGAGTAAGAAAGGAGAGAGGCACAACACGCAGGTGTAGAGAGGCTGTGGCTTCCAAAGCCAGCTATTTCATACTAAGAGCAGTAGGGTGATCAGTTCACTATCATGTATATACTAAACATCATTTTCTCTATTTTAAATGAATCAATGTTAGTAAACAGAATGCTTAGAAATATGAAAGAAGTTTAATGTTACATTTAGGAGTTTATGACCTTCAATATATTCATGTAAAACAAGCACTGATCAGCCATATGGACAGATGTTAAAACTATTGCCTTAAAATGTGTCAGAAGTGCAAATATACAATTTCTTATAAAATCTACACCTAATATGTATATTTTTATATTTTGAAATAGTGCCAAAACTGAATTTAACATAATCAAGGAATGTGAATGAGATAAGAATGCATTTATGAGAACAAAATATATATATACATAAGGAGTGTGCCCTGGCAAAGTAATGAATGTTAGCAGACAATAGAAAATTTAAACATCTTAAATGATAAAAGATGAATTGCTTAGAAAAATATAAAATCTCAAACAAACAAAAAAAGAAACCATGAGAAAAATATAAAATCTCAGATCAAGAGACATATTACAGGAGGGAATGCAGTATAAGCAGAACGAGCCCAACTATGAAGAAAAAAAAATTCCAATTTGAATTTTCGTTCTGCCACTTACCATGGAAACAATGGAGCCTTGGTTTCTTTCCTGTAAGAGGAAATAACACTACCTACCTCACAGAAGTTGAAGTGAAGATTAAATGAGAAAGATATGGAACATAGTGCTCAACAAATTATATCAGCTGCTAAACTAGAATCCAATCTTTCTCTCAATGTAAAACTTTTAACAGCAGAGGGGTGTTCAGCCTCTGGCAATTCATTGGATAATAACTTAAAATTATATAATTTTTTTTTTTTTTTTTTGGGTACCAGGGATCGAACTCGGGTCCTGGCGCTTGCACAGCAGGCAGCAAAAACCACTGAGCTAAATCCCTGGCCCTAAATTTATATAACTTTTTTTGCCCAAGGAGCTAAATAAGTTTACCTTGAGAAATTACAAGTAAAATAAGGTGTAGAACTTGTGTTCACGAGAAACAAAAGGCAAAAAAGACTAAATGTCACATAATCGGTAGAATGATGAAACCCCAAAAGCAGGTTACTGTGTTTCCAGTCTAAAACGATCATAATAATTATAATTTTCCACACAGCAAGAAATGTACAATATACATTTCAATCAAACACAACAATAAGAATCTGGATGCAACTAGAAAAACCAGTAATGTGATTCTAGTTATTTATTTTTCTGACTCAAAGAACCCCTTTGTCATCTAATACAGAAAATCAACAAATTAAAACTGCATTTAAAAAATTATTTCCACTATTAGTACACATTCATGACCAATGAAATAGGCTAAAAAAATTTGGGTTTAAAAATGTGTATTTGAAAACTGTAAATCTGGCTCCTGCCAGCTCTTCATGATCACACTTAAGTATTAAATCTTCTACCTGTCTCATGCTTCCTAACAGTGATTACTTCTCTGAGTTACTTCATCCAAATAAATAAATACTCCTCCAATCATGAAAATATTTTTAGGAAACATTAAAATCAGCTTGGTTAAGAAATTATTTTCATGGTTTCAAAACACAAAATTTTATTAGGTAAAAATTCTCTGACAACAATGAAATTAAAAATGAAATAATTTCGTAAAATAATGTTCTAAAAATTTATTGTATAATATAAAGGTATAGTGAAAATGATGATTCCAAGAAAAAAATTACTTCTGACTGTATCTTAGCTACATAAACAAAAAGAGACAAAGAGAAAGGAAGAAAGTTATGTCCATGTACATACAGTACCTACATATTTAGAATTCTAGATCTAGAGAGAATTTGGAGAACATTTTAAAATTAAAAATGGAATTATTTTTTTAAAAAATTAAACCAGACAAAATCTAGCAAACTGGCACAGTAAGAAAGACAATACAGTAAAAGGAACAGAAGAGGAAAGGAACAAGACAGGGATACCAAAGCATAAATTAGTAAGTTATAAAACCTGATAGCTTATGAATCACATACAATGAAATTATGAGTTTACTATGCATTCTACGTAATTTTCATTAAAATCATAGGATTATATAAAGAATATTTTTTAAATAATGAAATATTTAATGTAATTCCCTGTATTAAACATTCGAGTCAAATTTTTACTAAAAATATATTAATAAACATCTTCATATTACACTGCCTCAATTCCAAGTTTGAGCCAAAGAACAAATTTATTGAAAGACGTATAATTTAAGATTTACAGAAAAACATGATTTAATGTTAAAACCTTTAAACATGCATTGCTAATCTCTTTGTTACAAAGGTTATATTACTTTTACACAGCAGTCATCTCAATGTTCTCTCAAAAAACTGCTAGCAATTCTTCCAATTAATAACAACAACAACAACAACAGAAGCTTGCTAGTACAGGTTAAGCAACCCTCCAAAATCTAAAAATTTCTGATTGCTAGCATGATGCTCAAACATTCTAATTTACAGATATTCAGACTCAGGATGCTCAACCAAAGTCTATGCAAATATTCCAAAATCTGAAATATTTCTTGTCTAGGGTAAAGGATACTCAATCTGTACTATCAGAATACTTTCTTGCCATTTAGATGATGATGATACTAAACATTTTTGTAGACACACTGATATTGGATATTCTTTGTAGATAAACCATTTTACAACTAAGCTTTTATCTTTAAAATACTGAGTTTGAAGCTTATGTGAATGTCAATGAATGGGTTTAAGGTTTTTAGAAAGTTGCTTTCAAATAATTTGACATTTCATTACAAATTTTTAGAAAATACTCTTGATTTACTTTTGACTTCGTCATATAAATATCATTGACATTCATATATTTTTGATTTTCTTTTAAAAGCTTATAAAATGATTTTTAGGTATTTAGATAGTCCTGTCTGTAAATAATATTTTTATTTTTCAATAGTATACATTCCCTCCCTCTCTTTAACACTCACTGACAGTCTATGTCTTATTATTATAGATTCTAAGATCATGGGAGTATATTAAAGTCCCTGTCCCATTAGGCTTAAATTCTAGTGGGGTAAACAGGACAATTAACAACTAATAAACATGTACTTTGAGATAGTGACAAATGCTACAATCAAATAGCTAGACGTTCAGACAGACAAACCACTGTATACAGTTCAATACTAAATTACGGGGATGACAACTGTGGCAGAGGTATCTTTATTTTATATTAGATTCTAACAAAATATTATTGGCATGAGAGAAATCTTAAGTTACCAGCAACTGCTGTAGAGTGACACTATATGAAGGTAGGTATGATCTAAAAGAAAGGTATTGAAGGCTTAATGTTGGCAGTGCAGAAAAAGCAAAGTAATTGCATACAATCAATTCCACAATATTTCAACAGTAGAAGTGCTCTAGGAAATTAAAAGATACTAGAAGGGTTATGATCTACAGTTCTCACATTTCATTAAGAAAGATTTCAGACTGGGAAAAAAAGAAAGAAAACTAGGTATGAGTTCAAAATGATTTGTCAAAGTAAGTGTACTTATTAGTGTTAAGATTTTTTAAAAGGAGGTGTCACATCTCATGTCATTTCAGTATATATTAAGCCACAAAAAGGGGGCCCCCACAAGTTAGTGTTTCTCAAATGATTATGCTTAAGAATCATCAACATGAGTATAAAAAGACTCAAGACTTTTGTAAAGCCTCCTGACTTGACAAAAGCAAAGTAACAAGGAAAATAAACTGATATCCACTTAAACAGGTAAAAATATCTAAGGAACATGTATCTGTAATATGTGTGACACCATTTTAATAAAAAAGCAAATACATGTATCATTCTGTAGAAAGTCACATACATAGCTACAGAAGTATCTTTAAAAGTAAGGAGTACCACTAAAGAACTACTTAGCAATTTAACTAGCACACAATTTTAGATAGAACATTTTCCAAAATACTTCTACAGTCATGCAGAAGAAGAAAAGGTGGTTAGATTTTATCCTCTATGGAAAGGGTAACCAGGAAATTTGGATTTTTTTAAAATCACAAACTATTTGTAGTTGTATAGTTCAGTGACATTAGTATACTGATTTTAAAGACATTAATCACTTCTCTGGATATCATCAAAAGATATTAAATGAATTTTACCTGAAAAGGTATTAATTCAAAATTCTGCTGCCTCCACCCAAAATAAAACTTAACACACAAAATCTATTATTAAGATCTAATTTAGCTGGCTTCAAGATTCACTCAACCAATAATTTTCCTTTATCACAAATTACAACTGAAAATTATTTTCTTGAGCTATAGAGCAAAAAGAAAAATTATCCCAATCATTTAATACACTAAAATTTTTTACCATAAAAGTTTTTATAAAGAACAAAATATTTGCAGAAAATACACATAATTAGAAAAACAGAACCAAATGAAATACTATTAATAATCATATTAAAGAACACTTACTGAACACTGGTTCATCTAAAAGTTTTTCATAGTTATTCAATCAATCCTTGTATCTACCTATGCTGTTGTTCCTATTTTACAGGCAAGAAAATGGGCACATAGAGACTGAATAGCTTGCTCTGAGACATATGCTGAAATTCATGTTTCTGAAATACATACTCATAATAGATTTCCAGACCCCACATCCTTAGTCACAAAACACTAAAAACAGTTCTTTGTAAGGCAGTTGGTTATAAAATAAATGCACACCAAGTAATTTACAGGTCAGTAAAAATAAATCTTAAAAGTGCAATGAAAATGGCAACTATAAAACTTTACTTATTAAAACACATAAAGAACAACACACCTAAAGACAGAGATTTCTTTCTAAAAGGAGGTCAATATGGTATTGATGCGCAATAGTCAGAAACATCTTTATACAAAAATGGATGTGGAAGACTTTACACCTAACATGTTTCAACAGTCTATAAAGCTAAAATTAACAGCAATTTGAACTGCTTTTGTTTAGACATAGAATCAGGATGATAAACTTGCTAAGTTTATAAACAGACCCTAGAATATATCAGGCACTAATGTATACTAAGGAGAATATTTCAACTAGCCATAAATGAATGGTTTAATTTAGAATGGGCAATAACTGCCTGCAGACTGAATCCAGAATACTACTTGTTTTTGTAGAGTGTGTGAATTATGAGTGATTTTTACATTATAAATAATTATATAATATCCTCAATTTTGCTTCTTAATCCACAAAGCCTAGTTACTATCTGGTCCTTTAAAGGAAAGTTTTCTGACCCATGATCGAATTAAAGCATAAGTATTATTGGGACAGCTCGATAGCTTCAAAAGAAAAAATATATGGCACCTTATAATTTATACTTTAAACCAAAATGTATTTCTGATGGATTTAAGTTATAAGTGAAGAATAAAAACATAAAAAAAGGTTTAGGAAAAAGTTTTTTCCAAGTATGATGTCAAAAACAGAAACCATTAAAAAAAAAATCCCCAACAGAAATGATAAATGTTTGAGGTGCTATATATATTTAATCTGATTTAAACATTATACAATGTAATACATATCAAAACATCACCAGGTATACTATTTTTCTTTTTTTTTTGGTACTGGGGCTCGAACTCAGGACCTTGGGCTTATGAGGCAGGCACCGGAACCACTGAGCTAAATCCCCGGCCCTGGGTATACTACTAATACAATTTTTATATTTCTATGTATCAGTTTAAAATAAATTCAATTAAAATCTTACAAACTAAAGAAGATTGAAAGGTCACATTTAATAAAAATGATATTTGTACACTATTAATGCCATAAACTACATTCAAAGTGAAAAACAAAATAGTTTTAACAAATGATAAGGTTATAACCTTAATACATGGAGAATATGACCAAATAAGACTACTGATGCAATAAACAAGAAGTTGCATAAAAATAGGTAATCAACATGGAAAAAAGTGGCCCATAACTATATGGAATAGACACAACACAATGTATACGTGTAAAATTAGCATGTTTTATGTGTACAATAAAACGATAAGCTTTTTTATTAGTAAAGACTTAAAGGTAAGTGCTGGTATTTCTGAAGGTGCAGAAAGTAAAAACTGGTACAAACTTTCTAGTGGAAAATATGGCATTATGTTTCAGAAATGTAAATAATCATTACATTTTTTTTTTTGGTTTTTTGGTACCGGGGATCGAGCTTGGGTCCTTGCACTTGCGCAGCAGGCGGTGAAACCACTGAGCTAAATCCCTGGCCCTCATTACAGTTTTAATAAAAATATTTAATGAAAATAAAAATTCCAGTAGTAAATTATTCCTGATGTTTCTTTTTCTCTCCACCTATATTTTCTAAAATTCATAGTTTCCCTGCGCTACTTTATTTTAAAAAGTAATAGCAACAGCAGCAATTATATTACTATATCATCACCATTTTAAGGATGAGAAAACTGAGGCTTAAAGTTGTTTTTGCTAACAGGTAAAGATCCAAATAAGTAAGTATATTGCGTTGGCCTCCAAAGCCTTAAATTGTATATCATATTACCTTAATTAATTTTTTTAAAAAAGGCTTTAGGAAGTAAATCATTCTCTGTCAGTTCTGTAATAACTAAACTGGAAAGGTAACCAAGATACATGAATATGGGTTTAAGTGTATATATAAACTAACCATAATTTAAAAACTCCGATGCATATTATTTCTGTTTTCTAGAAGACAGACATGTCATTCATTTCCTATACATGCAATATTTCAGAATTGTTTTCAAAGCTTCCTATCTTCCTATTTAAAATAAATGCTTTTAGGGCCAGCGATTTAGCTCAGTTGTGCCACCATCTGCCTCAAAAGTGCAGGGTTCTGAGTTCGATCCCCAGTACCAATCAATCAATCAATCAATCAATGCTTTTAGTCAATCCATAGTATTTCACTATCACTTTTCTATCAAACTTAACTTTCATAGTACGATCTTAGTAATGCACACAAGTTGTAGCTTTATAATTTCAGCAATATTACCAAATATATATATACTTAACTTTTTATCTATAAAATCAACACTTAAAGACAGACATGAGCAAATAATTCAAATATAATTTACATCAAATAGCAAATAGCTAGAAGGGCAAGTAAGATAACAGAATGAAATGACATACTATAACCTATGAAGATCCACTTAATATAAACAAAACTGCACACATCCTTTAAAAACAGCTCTAAGAAAACAATTGTTTGTTTCCCAAATGACACAATAGTCACATAAAAATAAAGGGGAGAAAAATAGAAAAACAAGGGGGAAAATCTAAAATCCTAACAAATGTGGGTCAAGTTAATTTATGAAATTCTAAAAAGACTAAGAAGAGTAATTTACTAATAATTAGCTTTCAAGAAAAATGAGGGCATTTGTTACATACCTTAGAACACTATCATTGCTTTATTTAGTATAAATCTTTTTTTTTCCCCATTAAGTTTATTGGTACATTTTAGGCATAAAATACAGTCACATACATCATTGGGATCGTGTACCATTACATGAGTATCTTGGTTCTTATATTTACTATAAATCTTATTAGGTTAATAGCTAGAAGAAACTGCTACATAGGAAAATCAGGGATAGCAAAATTTGTAAAGTTTGAAAGTAGGGAAAAGATGGTCAGGTACCAAGTAAAATATCCAATTGTTTAACTACAGAGAGTTAAATATAATTTAAAGTAGCTTAATAAGATTTGAACTGGGACCAGAGATTTAGCTCAGTGGTTCTGCCACCTGCCTTGCAAGTGCAAGGTCCTGAGTTCGATCCCCAATAACCAAAAAAACCCCAACAAACTGAACTGAATTTAAAAATATTTTACAAATATTCTAATTAAAATTTGGCTATATTCTAATTTTTTATGCCAAATTGGATTACTGAACTACTAGCCTTTTAAAGCACATATGTTCTTCTACCATATTTTGAATATAGTTCTTCAACATTTTTTTTTTACTGTATTACTGTGGCTGAAGAAAGATATTCTCTACCTGAGGTCTAGGATTACAGTCAGAAGATTATACAATAAAAAGAAAACTTGACTGAAACTTGTCATTATATCTTTAAGTCTGTGCAAATCTGCTCTTTATGCTATATATATTTAATATAAAAGTTACTTCTCATGTTAAATTAAAAAAAGACATAACTCATGATTTTGATTACTTTCTATCATAGTATTATATTATCCCAATTAAAAAATACCAGGACATTATGTTTCCCTTTAGAATATAAATTCTTTGTCTTTATATCCTCAGGGCCTAGCACTGTGCCCAACACACAAGTCACTGAACCACAGACTGTATCCTGTGGTCCATATACTGCTTTTCAAGAAGGAGAAACAGACAGATACTGCTGAGTAAATGCAATGTAATTCATTAACTTACATCTTTTTCTGACCGATGTGGAAACATAGAAGACTGGCTGTAGTACATGTTTTCATCATGGTAGTCACTGTCGACCCCCTCTACAAACTTCTTTCTTGAAGCACCAAACATGCTGTTTGTCACCTAAACAAAAATGTTATTTATCAAAAATAATACTTTGAAAAATGTTCAGCTTTACCTTAGTGCTACATGAAAACAGAAAAAGGGAAGCACTGCTAAGAGAACTAAATCAACTAAGGGGTAAGGGGCTCATGATAAAGTCATAAATCTAACTACAGCAATACAGGACTACATGTTTGTTTCTGAGTCCTAAAAATAAGAAGCAAATCTTATGCAACAGTTTTGCTTACTTCTAAGGAACTAAATATCATTTAGTCTTGAAAATAACCCCATATATAATTTTTCTATAAATAGATTTAAAAAATGTTTATGTTCAATCATTTAAAATCTTTACATGTACCTTCAACATCAGTGTCTCTGTCATCACTACACCTACGTACTTTAAAAATTATATTTTTTACAGCATTTTATCTTTATTAAATTTACTGGGATTCAGCATTTTTTTGAATCAGCATGCAATAGCATTCTAGAATGGATCTCAAGCCCCAAGTACCCACTCATATAACAGCAGGACATTTTTTCCTTTATTACATTGGTATAAATTTATGATCTCTTTTGTTTACTGCTTAGTCTTATTCAAGTTTTTACAACATGCAATATTAAGAAATTTGAGTACATATAAGTACTTAAATCAGTGCTTTCTGTTTTTATTTTTTAGTGATTTCCATAAAGTTTCTAAAACTATCAACCGACTGAGGTAATATAAAGTCAAAACTGAGCCAGGCATGATGGCACACATCTGTAATCCCAGCACTTGGGAGGCTGAAGCAGAAGGATTGCCATAAGTTCAAGGCCAGCCTGGGCTACATAGTGAGGCTCAAAAAACCAATAAAGAAAAGAAAAGAAGTGCTGACTATATAGTTCAAAGTGAACTGAAATGCCAATGATAGGAAAAATTTGTGTAAGACTTGAATACAAGGTAACTACATCTTTTTACAATTATACTTTTGAAGAGAAATTAACTCTAAATTGGGTATGTTTTGTAGAATCATGATTAAAGTTATTTTCTATTGTAAGTGACAAGTGAGGAATTTCTTTTATGTCTCATTTCAAAATAAAACACTGTAATCACTATTATTTACCAATGGACATGGTAAACTGACATACTGTAGATGATAAAGGCCAAATTCTATGTGCCAACTTTGCTGAAAGTACTCATGCTATTTAATAACTGCCTTATACTGTAAGTTCCTTGTTAAATTTGTAGGAAATTGAATTATTTTTCCTTCCTAAGGAAGTATGAGATAAAGCTATTGGAGTAGATATTAAGAACAGTATAAGGATAAGTTAACAATTACTTTGCTGTTTTTGAGTTAAGAATCTCTTTAGCTGTGAATTATACAGATATCTCTAAAGGGCCTATTCATTAGAACATAGGTTCTTAATCTTAGGGCAGTGAACTCCACGATGAATTTCATATGCTCTATTGTCTAATATTAAATGTGAGTTCATACTAGGATCCCACCTGCATATTCACCAATCTCCTACATATTTCCTAGTGGTTGGGGAGGGAGGCTCTGTTGGTTCTTTGGTAAATTTAATTTCAGAAAAGAAACAGTGGCAAAAACAATCACTTTAAAGTTTGCAAATTAAGACAACACATGAGATTATAAAAGTTTGTTTTGCAAACATTAAGAAAACACTTAATTCTCTTTATAGCATCTTAGAATTTATAGCTCTAAATACTAAGAAATAAGAAAGATTATAAAATAACATGAAACTTACATAATTCAATAAAATTTCAGGTGAATACCTAGGCATCTCACATAAGATTTTACACATATAAGTTAACTCAAATGGATATAAACTCTTAACAGTGTTTGTAAAACATTCATCATTAAAACCAATTACAGACTCCTAGAATTCCAAAGCTGAAAACTGTATAGATAAAAAATTTCTTGCTTAAACACCATGAAAGGTAAAATGACTCCAACAAAGGAAAGTTCCTCTTCTGATCCCAGACTTTCTTAAGAGTATGGCAGGGAAATGGGAGGAGGAAGAAAGTGAGAGAATATGCAGGAATTCACTTTTGAAATTATTATCAGTGAGAATACTACTTATTCTTACATAACTTCAGCAAAAAGAAAGGTAAGAAGAGAATACTCTGCTCCTCAAATATGAGAACTGTCCAGGATGGGTGCTGGGATGAGAAAAAGAATTCTGATCCTGAGAGAGGGAGGGGAAGGGGGAGGGGAAGGGGGAAGGGGAAGGGGAAGGGGAGGGAATTTTTCATAAAGCTGGATTTGTCTTTTATTCTACATGGAACAATGGAACAGGGTAGGAAGATATTTTAGAATATCCAGGGATTGTGAAACTGAGAAGAAAACAAGCAGAAAAGTAAACGAACTAATCAGGCAAGTACCTGTAGGAAAAGCATTTCCTTCAGAGGGAGATAGTAAGACCCTCTTTGGTGAAATTCAAATAGCATGAACTTAGTGTTGAATGGTATAAATTTAAGTAGGAGATATGGTACTGGTAAGGGCCAGATCACACAGTACCTTGCAAGCCTGAGGGCTGTGAGTTTTATTCTGTGTAAGATGGGAAATCGAGGCAAGCATTTGGGGGAAGTTTAGAAATGACATAATTTGGCATGTAGTTTTAAAAAGTAATTCTAGTTCATCATGAGGAATGGACTAAGAAGATAATTATAATGGAAGCAGAACAATGGGTGAAGAGGGTGATGATAGATGAAGATGGCTTGGAATAGAAAAGCAGTAGTTGAGGTAGTGAAAAGTGCTTGGATACAAGATATATACTTTGAAGGGCTGATAGGATGGAATAAATGAATGAATGAATGGAAGTAGTACATGAAAGGGTATTCATACTGGCAGAGAATAAAGTTAAGGTACCTCAAAATCAATTTCTATCAATTTCAAAGAGGGTATGTCAATACTCTTTGAAATTACTGGTTACGCCACGTATGTTAAAGTCGATTTGGGTACATAGTTCTTAAACTAGATAAAATTAAATTGTACTCCCTTATATTTTGGTGCTATTATCTGTTTTTTCTTTGTAAGACTGGATCTTTTTTGTCCAAGTAATTATTTTAAAGATAATGATACATAATATATTAACTTTTTATTCTTATTTTATGAAATTTTATTTTATCATAAAACAAAAAAGATTAAAAACTTGTTACTGTTATGTACAATTTGTCAGCTTTTTCAAGCAAATAGCCTAACAAATGCTTACAAATACTTTGTTACCTAACCACCTCTTAACCCTCACACCAGATTATAACAAGCAGAGACAGATTTGTCCAAAAAAGAATGATAAATATGTACTCAAAGCAATGTCTCTTAAGCTTATTTTAAACACAGATCTAAAACATCTGATCAAAAAATTTTACCTTTCTTTTAATTCTACAAGAACAAAGCATTGTATTCTAAAAAGTACACAGACAAGTGAGCTTACACTAATCTTAAGAGCCCAATTCCTCAGAATGAGTGGCCTCAAAAGTAGTAAAGAGAGAATTAGGCTGGGAAGCATTACATTGGCTGAACCCAGTTTACTCTTTCTTCATTATTTAGTTTGAGCTAGCTATAAATTCCCATGGCACAATATTCTCAACATGTAAACAAAGTACTTCTATTCCAAATGCAGTTAAGTCAGAATACCTACAGAAAAGGAATCTGCAGAAATTCTAAACTTGAGATAATCTAATCAACTTCAGAGATGGTGAAGTAGTCCTTGATACGGAAATAAAAGAAACAGGAGGGCAGGGTCTAGAGTTTTTTAAATGATCAAGGAAATACAACTAGGATACCTTTTAAATGTAACTTGAAAATACGTATATGTATTAAAAAAGATCAACAGGAAGGGGTGAAAAGCAGACACAGATTTTATCCAACGGCAGACTATATTTAATCTAGCACAAATATACTTAAGCAAGGCTTCTAGAGAGAACTTTTCCTGAAAACTTTTATTATCTAGAACCCTAGCAAATGCTATGCTAGACATAGAATCCTACGCCCTACAAACATATCCAATGGCAGAATGGTCTTTTCCTGACAGCACATATAGATTTACTTCAAAATCTTTCTCCACTCTTAAGGTTCTAAAAGCATCTTATGAAGAGTTGTCTAACATTTCCTCTTGGGAAATAATGATGTAATAAACTAATATTTAAAACTGATTTGCCAAGTTATTTTCTTCTACTTTGTTCTGCACACCCAAATTCTATCCTTTCTTCACAGTGGCTTTTACATTTGTCTCTTTTTGTAAGTCTTCCTGTCCCCATCTTAGTTTAAGCTGTGGACTAGGTGTTCTTTTTTGTTTTAAGCTTAATGACTAATCTTCTCTCACATTTCAATCAACATTGCTTATTACATGAGTTCTGAGAAAAATTTTCCTAATGAAGACAGAAGCTGAAGAAATAAAAACTCCAGGCTTAAACAAGCTCACTGTCTAGGGAAGAGACAAACCTGTAAACAAACAATTACAACAAGAAAATTTTGTTTAGTCCTTTGAGAACCCAAATAAGGAACCATTTAACTTTGAGGAAAACAATGAAAAGTTCTATTACCAAAGAAATAATGTTTGGAAAGAGCAGAAGGAGGTGAAGGAGGAGGAAGAGGAAGAAAGAGAAGAGAGGGAGAGAAGAGGAAGAGGAGACAGGGAAAGGGAAGAAGACATGTGAGAAGTAGGAGGAGGGAGCAAACTGGCATAAAGAGAAGGCATGCGCAAGGGCTCACAAGTGAGAGAAAGCCAAGGAATCAAGGAAACTTTCAATGTGGCCAAAGGATAAATGGAACAACAGTGCTAGATGAGGAAAAATAAGTAGGGACTGCAGTGTTGCACCAAGAGAGCAATCACATAGGCAGGGAAATCAGGTACAAAGTCAGACTTTCCTCCAGTAACACTTTACTTCTGTGATCTTCAACAACTAACCCATGTAATCAAACTCTTAAATATTATTCATAGCCTCAATATCTTTCCATCTCTACTGTCATTTACTAACACAAGCCACTTCAACAGCCACCAAGTAGGCTTTTATTAATCTATGCTTTATTCTCTTTAAATCTAACTCTCCCACATCATTCAAAGAGATTTAGTAAGTAAAAATGTCTTATCTTTGTGATCACCTTATCAAAATTATTGAACAGCATTATCAAATCAGTAATCCTTGCAAGGTCCCATGTAACTGCTCCGACTTCTCTATTCACAGGTGTCCCTCTTCATAGCACTAACTCTTGCCATACCCTCAGTTACTCTAACAAGCCCCACGCCCCCTTTGTATATGCTGACACCTTTCCTTAAAGTACCTTCCCTCTCATTCTTCTTGGAAACTGAGTTAAAACTCCTGCTGTGCATAATCACTAAAAATACTCTAACATAGTCACAGTTATACAATAAAAAATTACTTTTACTGCTAATGTTCCAGATAATATTCTAAATGTTTTAAGCACTTAACAATTTACCCTGAGCATCACTCAGTCTGTTTATGTACTATCCCAAGCATTGCTTTTCATGTCATTTCATTTCAACTATTCCATTCTTGCATTGAACAAATTTGATTAAATTGTCATTTTTACATTTCCTGTCATCTTATAAAAGTTAATAAAAATATGCAACTTTTGGTCATTCTGTGGTAATTAGACTGGTATGTGGTTAAAATTTATCTATATAATCATCATAATTCTATAAGGTCAAAGCAATTAACTATCCTTGAGAAAGCTAAGGGCCATAGAAGTTAGGTAACTTGCCCAAAAAGTTATTTATCTGCTAAGTACAAAGATAGGTACTGATCACAGACAATTTGTTAGAGTGCCCCTTTTAACCACTCCAGTACACTGAGATCGAACATACAATTTACAGCTTAATCTGTGTTCTTTCCTAAAGGGAAAAGTAGAAAGAATTCAAGAAAAAAAAGTCCTTATTCTGTGGTAAAACAATGGTAAGTATTTCATGCCATAATCAAATATTTGTGTGTGTATGTAAAGTGATCACTTTAGCAGAAGAAAATGTACTATCAGTATGAAAAAAGGGCCAGCCTCTATGAGATTGATTATACCTGTTTTAGAGAAAGTTAACATTAGAATGAGATTGTGATTTTTAAAAAAATTATGTCAATTAAAAAATAATTATTTATCCATGACCCATTCTGAGTAACATTTTGGCCATTCTTTTTTTTTTGGCCATTCTTTTAAGATTATGATACACAGTGTATCAACTATTGTTATTCTCTATTTTGTTATGAAATTTTATTTTATCATAGAAGAATTTTTTTTATATTTTCTTTATTAACATCTACTTACATTAAAAAAGAATTAAATGCTTGAAAAAATATGCAGTTATTAGACTGAGGATATAGTTCAGTGTTAAGTTGCATCATGTGGAAGGCCTTGGGTTTGATTTCCGGCAAACACACACACACACACACACACACACACACACACACGCACGCATGCACGCACGCACACACACAGAGCAATTAACCAAAGGAAGGCTTCAGGTTAAGTAGAAATACTTAAAAATAGGGCTGGGGATTTAGTTCAGTGGTTCTGCCACCTGCCTCGCAAGTACAAGGTCCTGAATTTGATCCTTAGTACCAAAAAAATTAAAAATTATACACATCTTGTTCCCATATACCAAATGAACATTTTTAAGGTCTTCCTAAATTTAGTGAACATAATTTAATCCTCTAAAGGATTAGGATGATAATAATCAAACTACATTTTATTATAAAGCTAGTAATATAGACTCTGCAGCATTACTAGGCACGAAACATCTATAAACTAGATTTTTTTAAAAGGGAAAATCCCCAGTAACAACATTTTCTTTTCAATTATCTTTCTAATGGAGGAAGGAGTTTTACTGCCAACATACTGATACAAGTATCCCATTATAAAATCAATTATATAAAAAACATTCAAAACATCTGTATTAACACTTTTCACTGCTTCAGAGGCACCAAATTTCTATTCCTGGCTAGAGTTTGTGCTCACTTTGCATCCTACAGGACAGAGTGATAAGTGCAGGTCAGATAGTGCCTGAGAAGGGGGAAACTGTCCCTTTCTTACAGTTTTCCTAGTGGAGATTTTCATAACTTATTCTGATGCTAAAACAGATTTTAATTAGTAAAAATTACAGCCCAGTGTCCTTAACATTTGTCTGATTTTAACAAGTAGTCAGTCAATTAACATTCGAAAGTAATCATGAGAAGACATAATATATGAGGATAACCTACTATTTTTACAAATGCCCCTTAGGGGGGAAAACAGGACAAGCAAATCTCACTGGAAGACTGCCCGAATTCTACAGAGCTGGAATATGCCTATATCAAACAGTATATTGGTACAACCTGAAAATACTATAGCTCAAGGTATTTTCATTGTAGCAATACTTCTAATAGAATTCTGAGCTACTTATCCTAACTTAGAACTATTATAATTTTAAATTTATTTAATTCCTAAAAAAAAGTTAAAACCCAATGGGCTTAAGAAATAAGCACACAAAGTGAAGACAAAAAAATTCTATCTTCTCAAAAAACAAAGATTTTAATATCTAGAAATCTTGCCTTCTTTTTTTTGTTTTGTTTTGTTTTTTGGGTTTTTTTGGTACCGGGGATCGAACTCGGGTCCTTGTGCTTGCAAGGCAGGCAGCGAAACCACTGAGCTAAATCCCCAGCCCAATATCTGGAAATCTTTAGAAAAGGAACAAATAATGTTTTTTGTGTGTAAGAAACATTACCCAAAGTCCTCCTGGTTCTAGACTACTTTGGGGCTTGGTATTTCTAATATGACAAAGGTACAATGAATAGTTCATGAATTTACTTAGGATGGATCTAAGAAAAGTGAAGGTTTAGATTCTAAAATCTAAAATTTGAAATAAATCAACAGCATAAAAATAACTAAAAGCAACTCCTATAGTACTTTTAGAAAATACAGAATATCTAATAAAAAAGCAATAAAAGCCTTAATGAATATTGAAGGCAGCTAACAGGTAGGGAGGTATAAGAAACGTGACTCCAGGTGAAAGGTTTGTTAGCAGAAAACTAGGGCCTGTATAAACATTTCCATAACCATCATTTTTGGTAAGTATCCCGGCACAGAGTCCTTTCCAAGGATTACAGAAATGTTTTCAGTATTTCTGGAGAGCTTATTCTTAATACTCCCTTCCCCCAAAAATCCCAAAAAACTCTCAAACTGTATAGGGAAAACTGAGAGAGCAGGGAGAGATAGCACTCTTTCTGTACTTTGGTGTCTGAACCAGCTTTATTCAGATGACATTTCCAAAAGCCATGGATACCAAATCCCTTGACATGCAAAACCCTACAAATTCTATAAAAAGTATTACTAAAATATCTATAAATACCACTTGTCAATTTGGTTTTGATCTAGGGCAAGTACATTGTTTATGCTTCAATTTTTATGAATGGATTTTGTCGTTTTCCATAATCTTTATATATGTAGTGATAAGCCTCATTCAGATTAAAATGAATTACAAACAGGTAAGCTTTAAAAGGTAGGTGGGTGCACCATTCTAAAAACCAAAGCGCAAATGGTTCAAAAAGTCTTAATCCATGGGAAAAAAGTTAACACTCATACAGCACAAGTTAGAGGTGAAAATTCACATAATGGAGGCCAAAATTAAAGAAGTAATTTTTTCTTAAATATTAAGATGGAAAATTACAAAACATAAATAGAAGGGGATATAACAGTAAGATGTCTCTTAAGTGTAGGATACAAAACACTTAAAGGAGATACTCTACTGAAAGTGAATGCTTTTAAGTTAATCCTTAAAAGAAGGAGAGGAAGGACTGATCTAATGAAAAGGAAGCAGAAAAGGGGTTTCCAATAGGTACAGCAAAAATGGATCTATGGTCTTACTTCAATGAAGGATCTATATTTCTACCAGGCTCTACATAAATTTAAAAAACTCTTAAGAAAGTGGGAGATAAACTGAGATTCTTTATATTTAAGACCATTTTTCAGACCTGAAATAGTCGGTGCTTCAATTTCTTTAAACCTCACACATTCTCTGATGTTACCTCTCATAAGCCATAGCAAAAAATGTTTTTCTTGAATTTAATTTCAAACATCTTTTTATGTTCAAAAGAATCTACAAATCGCATGAATATTAATTATACAGAATAGATCTGGGCAAGCTAAGGAAGTAATTTTCAAATGTTTTCTGAAAAGCAAGAGCCTCAAGAGGTAGAAACAGAAAGGTAATGAAGACCTAGGCTGTAATCATACAAAATTATTTCTAAAAAACAGCCCTTAAGACAAAAAGAATCTGTAATACTAGATCATGATTTTTGGTACAAGGAAGACAGAAAATGATAGGGCCTTCGGTAATCAATCTGTCACGCATTGTCACTCTTTCTCACATACAGTATTTGGTGAATATACGCATTCAACAAATACTGCTGATGTGTACACCAGATTCTGTGCCTTCACTGTATCTATATTTTTGTTAACATCAAACCTAGAGGTTAGCAGAAATATCCTAGTCCTCTGTCAAGGCTTCAAAGAAAAAGATATTGGACATTTGTATTCCTGTAGAAATCAAAAACATAGCTACCTGCCTGAAAGAAAAGCTACCTGCCTCAAGAAAAAGGCAGCAGCTTTAAAGTTGGTGAAAGAAAACTAAAACCTGCTCCTTTTTAGACCATGGTAAATGTTGCAAAGTTGCATTCTATGATTATATGCCTTCCCTCACTTTTTTCTTAGCTTTTTTTAAAAATACGAGTTTTCTGGTCCTGCTACACTCTTTGGAGAATACAAAGTTGTTGTTTTTTTTTAAACAAACATTTCTTTGATATAATACTGTTTTTTCAACTTAAAGTTAACTATTTCTTACAACACTACACTTTTATGTAATCATTTATGAGATAATTTTATGAGGAAAATAATTTATAAGAAAATTATTATGTCTAAACTAATAAAATAACTCATTGGCAAAATGGCCCAACATCCACCCTCAAAATATCGATGACAGTACCACTGTTTCCCCCAGCTTTTCCCACCACATACTTACCTGTGCAAGTTCTTTCAACATTTGCTACTCTGGGAATTGGAAAGCTCAGAGCTGGAGGCTGAAGTGAAGAAGGAAAGGTTGGAGGGTGAGCCATGGCACTAGCCCCACACTAGGAGCTCCCCTGAGATATTACAGCAGGGTTGACACCATAGCTCTGAAGTTCAAACTCCAGCAAACGATAAGAAAGGAGTCCAACCAGAACATGATAAACGATGGAATTCTTCTGCTCTTTGAAAAATAAGGAAATCATGCTATAAAGATCTGAATGTCCAGTTTCAACATTATGACTCCCTGTTCAACTCTTCACTACTACCCAACCCCAGAATCATTTTTTAGATTGTACTAATTAAAGAACAGAAAGCAGAGATCTCTACAAATCTGCATACTTTTCCAGAAAATACAAGAACAGGGCTTACCTGGCCATCATGAAAACATCTTAAGACAATTTGTTCAAATACTCTGGCTATCTGCTCCTTGAAAATTCCCTTGCTCTCCTGAGTATTCAACATTAAGTCTAAAAACCTCATAACACATTAATGTCATCTACCAGGAGAAACAAAGTTGCAATACAGGACATGTACTTCCTAAAAATGAGCCATTTAACTTATAAAAACAAGGGATAACTCTAGTATAAGTATATTTCTTGGGAAGAAATTAATTTATGTGTTCCATGTTGATAAAAAGAAATGAGCACCATTCCATTGGAGGGACATTTTAATCAAACTAAATGATAAAGGGAAAAATAAAGATTTTAAATAACAAATTATCTGAAAATAGCATTTAAATGACATATGCAATGAATTCCCTTTGGTTTTTTTCCAGTGCTTGATTGAACACTTGCACATGCTAGGGAAGCACTGTACCACTGAGCTACTACCTCAGGCCTTATTAACTTTTATAAAAAAGTTAAGACTTTGTCAACCCTTGTATTTTAAAAATACACAGGCATATCAGAATACTGAATTGCATATGAAATAGTTAAAAATGAAAAATATTATTCTTTCAGTAAGGGAATATGGGGCTTTTAAAACACTTCTAAGTATCTGCCAAAGAAATTAATTTAATAAACACTGAGAATCTACAAAGACATTACGCATTGGCTCTTACATACTTTATCCATTTAATGTTTAGAAAATAGGAACATCACAAATAAAAGAAGCAGAGGGAAAAACATATTTACAGTGAGTTTCTGCACTATTACTAAGGCCTCTTAAGTAACCCTACCCTTTGTTACCATTCTCCCTCTTATTGCGCTCCAGCTACCCTGACCTCTTGCCTTTCCTCAAACACATCAGGCATGTTTCTGTCTTCAGGTCTTTGCAATTACATCCTCTAGGAACGCTCTTCCCCTAGATTATCTACATGGCTTCCTACTTTACCTACTTCAGGTATTCAATTACCTTTATTTCCCTGTCTACTTATAATTACCCCTTCCCTCAACCATTTACATTTAGTTTTGTTTCCTTTATCTTTTCCAATCGACACTTTACACTTGTCTTTCACAACAGTGATATCCTATCAAATAGACTATAGAATGTCTTGTAAATTTTTTTTTTGTTACTGGGGACTGAACTCAGGACCTTGTACTTGCGAGGCAGGTGGCAGCATCAGAGCTAAATCCCCAGCTGTCTTGTAATTTTGATGTCTGATATTTTCTCAGAATCAGATTAAGGTTATATGTTTTTAATATAACACCACCACAAATGTGATCTGCCTTCTCAAATGAGTCATATATGATGTACATATATTCCAATATAAAGAGCACTGTATTAATACATCTTATTGTGGGTGATACTAACTTTGATCTTGGTTCAGGTGTCACATTTATTATTTTTTCCACCATAAATATCTTTCTTTTTTGAAACAATGTTTTGGGGAACCAGTTTGAGAGCATGCAAATATCCATTTGTTCTTAAATTTTTGACCATTATCTACAGCATTCATCCACGGATACTGCCTCTAGCACCTATGCTGTGGTGTTCTAATGGTGGTTTTCTATTTTTTCATTCTTCTATATTTGTAAAGAGAAATGCAAGGTCCATGATCTTTAAAAGACCTCTTAAATATGATGAACACAAAGCAAAGACTACCTAGCCCAAAGTGATACAGGTAGAAGTGAGAATAATGGCTCAAACACAAAATCCTTTAGCAATCATCTTTTAACTTTATCACAGTGCCTTTGTCCTGGAAGAAAAGGTTTAAAATTTCACATGCCCCAAGCATCCTCTCTCAGTATTTCTGGCCCTAAATTAAAAAAAAAAAAAAAAAAAAAGTTTTCCTATTTTTTCCTTGAAAAAGTATCTTATTTTCATTAACACTTTATAACACTAATTTATTGTATCAGATTAAACAAAAAGGACATAATACTATTCTATGCTGTACCACACAGTATTTTATTTTGGTTCTGATTTTCTGAGACAGGTTCTCACAATACTGTCCAGGGTGGACTCAAAGTCAAAATCCTCCTGCCTCAACCTCCTGCATGAGTGCTGGGATTACAGATATGCGCAACAATGCCAGCTAACACAGCTTTTTTGAGTAAGGAATACTAATTAATAGCACCATTACCTTACAGGAAGATGAATGACCACTGAACTTATGGGGCTATTAAGACTCTAGGGAGTCTTGAGGGAGGCAACACCAGAAAGAAATACAGGAACAACTCTCAGGGTTAACACAGGGCTGGGAACTGTTTAGGTTCCTTCCTACAGGTACTCAGATAAAGTACTGCTTCAGTAGCTGAAGAAAAACTAGCCCTAAATATAAAGGTTACTCAAATGGGAAGGAGACTGAGAGATGGAGGGATGGGAGAGGGAATGGACGAGAAGGGGATGTAAAAAGAATTAAGATGTGTTATGTACATGCAACAACTCCCCACTATGAATGCAACCATTATGTACTGCAAACATGTACTAAAAATGTACATATAAAAAAAAAAAAAAATCTCAAAAGGATCAAATTGATCAAATACTTTCTAGGTAACTTAAACCCCCACAAATCTCAAGAATTAACAGAAATATACACAGTCTGCAAAAAAAAAAAATGCATATACACTTCAGGAAAAGAAAAACTTGTATAAACACTTTAATATTAAATTTAACGAGACATCATGAGATTAATACAAGTTACCTTTGGCCTCTACAATTACAAGAGGTGCTCATTAGCTTCCAAACATTTATTATTTTTCTTTTCCTGGAGTATGCACACATTTTTTTTTGGCGGACGCTGTATATTCCAATAAAATAAAGTCCCAAGAATTAACGCCTAAGCTAAAATCATCTGCCATTCAAAGCAATAAAATATAACAGATAAAAGGGAGGGGAAAAAACTGCAAAAATCAAGAGAATGCACTTTGTGTCTACTGACAGAAATGAAACAAAAATTACATAGAGGTTAGTAGACAGTGACATTAAAAGTTATAATTACATTTCATATGCAAAAGAAGGTAGAAGAATGGCATGCTAAAAAGATAAGTGAACTTGAAATCATAACAACAGATATACTTTAAAAAACATTAGAAGAGAAAAAATGAAGAGAGCATCTGTAAGCTGGGGACAACTTCAGGGCACTTTAATGTATGTGTCATTGAAATTCCCAGAGAACAGCAGATACAGAAAAAATAAAAAAGCAAAGGACACAAAAAATCCCCCAATTTGTTAAAAACTATAAGGACACAATTTCAAGAAGCACAACAAACCCCAAGCAACTCAGTCATGAAGAAAATTAGACCAAGATAGATCATAATCAAAATTATATATCAAAAAAATATATATATCCCCTAAGAAAAACAAGGACAAATTTTAAAAATCTTAATAGTAGCCAAAGAGAAAAAGAAACATTATATACAGCAGATTTTTCAAAAGGCTTTTCAGGCATACAAAAACACTAGGAATATTCATCACCATCAGAAATAGGAAAAAAATGTTTTTAGTCCTTTAGCTAGAAGGAATATGGTAAGAGAAAAACTATAGGAGACAGAAAAAAAGAAATGGAAAGAAAGAAGGAAAACGGAGGGAAGAAAAAAGAAGGAAATAGAAAGAAAGAGAAGAAAAAGAATTACCAAACCTATATAGCTGTAGATAATGATAAAAAGCAGAAAGAACACTATCATTACCTTTCAAAATTACAATAAAACAAGATTATGCAAACAGATTAAGTAGAAAATTTTTCTCTTAGGAAGTAAAATTTCAACTGAGACCTAGAAAAATCTGTATATGTGTGTACATGTTTGTTAGTACATTAAACTATTAAAAAATCAAAATGTTCCACTCAAAAACAATTAAAAATGCTGCATGAGATACTTATTCAGCCAACCAACAAATATTTACTGTCTAATATATGCTAGGTATTACTTTTTTTTTTTTTTTTGGTACCGGGGATCGAACTTGGGACCTTGAGCTTGTGAGGCAGGCACCAGAACCACTGAGCTAAATCCCCGGCCCCTACTAGTTATTACTTTTGAACAGAGATATTATACTGCACAAAATATTTTAAATGTATTGTCAAGCCTGAAAGGAAATTGAGCAAACATTTTATGCACATAAACAAATAACTGGTATTATAGTAACCACATTCCTTAACCACACTGGAAGTACATACAAATCAGCACAGTGTGGTAGTACATGTCTGTAATCCAAACACTCTGGGAGGCTGAGGCAGGATAATCAAAACTTCAAGCCCAGCCTAGGCAACTCCATCTCAAAATAAAAAATAAAAAGGAAGGGCTGGGAATGTAGCTCAGTTCAAGGGCCCTGAGTTCAATGGCTAGTACCACAAAAAAGGAAGAAAAAAAAAAAGAAAGGGGAGAGAGGGAGAGGGGGAAAGGGAGAGGGAAAGGGAGAGGGAGAGGGAGAGGGACAAGGAGAGGGAGAGGGAGGGAGGGGAGGGAGAACAGGAGTGCAAGAGCAACCATGGATGGATGAACAGGGGGAAAGGTGGACTGGAGGGAGGAATCAGCAATAAAAAGACAAAAAGAAAAACTTGGAAAACCTTAAAAACATTCAAGTTCAAGGGACAGTAAAATAAACCCTAAGAAGTGAAGTAAAAGTACTGAAGATTATTGATGAACACTAAACAAAAATTTAAAAATTATCTGCAGGAAGCTAAAAGTTGATTCCTAGTAAAATTGACAAGTCTCCAGCATATACAGAAAAAATGCACATAGTAAGCACTCTTAAGAATGAGAAAGATTTTGCAGAGAAAAAAATATATTACAAAGTAGCATACTTTACCCTAATAAAACATATCTAACAATTCCCTATCAAACATCATATTTAATGGTAATAACTTAGCTTTCCATGTAAGATAACAAGAGACAGATTACTATTAACATTTCTTTTCAAGTGCATATCAGAAGTATTAGTGAGTTGAGAAAAGAAATGCAAGCCATAAATTATAAACAAAGTTACAAAACTGTCATTTCCAAAAGATATGTTTATCTACATGAAAACATTCCTCCAAAAATGTTAAGCAACACTGATGGATACAAAAGCCAATTTAAAAAGCTATTTCAATTTAGCAGTAGCATTACAAAATACAATCTTAAAAAATACCATTTACAACTACCTCCCCAAATCAACAAAAAAGTACTTGGGTGTAAATCTAACTAAAGATTTACAAGTCTATTGTTAAATATAAAACTGGGAGAAAGTACAGAAGACCTCAATATATAAATTCATGGATAGAAAGAATATCATAAGCCTATTAATTCTTCCTGACTAAAAATAAAGTCAGTACAATTCTATTTATAAATTCAATACTTTTTTTTGTTGGAAAGGAGTCTTTTCAAGAATATTCTGAATTTTTCATAGAGCAAAATGGCTAAGCCATTCATGAAAACCAAAGTTAACACCGAGACATGATTATTTAACATAAAGGCATAGGAATTTAAAAAACATACTGGTACAGGCACAGACAAACACATCAAAGTAAAGGAACAGAGACAGAAGAAACAAACCCATGCATATAAATGTGGTTGACAATATAGCCAAGGAACTAGCACCATTTATTAGTTAAAGAAGATAGAACAAATTGATACATGATGCTAATGAATGGACCAGATAGACAGTAAAGGAAACTGGATTCTTCACACCATATCTAAACTTCAATTTTGGACGGATTAAATTTAAATATAAAAGGCAACACAAAAAAATCTAGACTCATTGGATAATATCTTATTTACTTAATTCCAATAAGGAAAGATGTCTCAAATATCATCTCAATAGACTGGGAAAAAATTTAAATTCTGACATTACCAAATGTTGGAGCAGAATGAACACGGGATAGAATTCAAAATTTGTATAAATGCTCCAAACTATATTTCTAGATTTCTTGTGAATTTAATATCCTGAAATATTAGAATATGGGTTTTTAAAAGATAACATCTCTAATTTCATGTAAGTTTCCTCTTCTGTTGTTTTTGTGTAGTGTTTGAAAATACACAATTTGTTTCCCGAAATTTTTCTGGTCCTATCTCCCTCCTCCATTTTTATCTGCACCTTCTTTTCCAATGTCTCTGCTTTTCATGCCCTGCTGTATTCTGATTCCTCTCCTTATGAGATCTCAAAAGATCATTCTCAAGAGTTAACAGACCTATGCTGCTCCAGTTACTTTGGCCTTATCACAGGTCCCTTATGCAACCTAACATGGTTGGCAAAATCTATCTTAATTTCAAACTGGCTAATTGTACTTACCAGTGAATACCAATGAATACCACTTGAATACTTCCAAGTGTTTCTACTCTCAGGTCCATCACACAATGTGTCTCTCTACATTTTTCTCCACAAAAACTGATACATGTCATCTTTCCTTAGTTCTCATCTACCTATATTTTGGGGTTCCTTTGGACACCATGTCACTAATTTTGTTACAAAGATTTTCATGAGCTTTGGCTTTGCTACCTAGCCATTCTCATTTTTATGAGAAAATTTAGAAGATTAAAAAAAATAAGTTGCCGTGTATATTTTCTATGGTTCACAGATATGTTTGTAGTAATATGTTAAATTTCATTTTAATGAATATATAATTTCATATTCATAATTGAAGCAGATCACTTATATGTAAAGTTTTTCTGAAAGAGAACACTTAATGTTTTATGTATAAAACCTAGGACATAAATTCTCAAAAGTACCAAAGGGAACACACAAGGATGCCACCAGATTATTTATTTTTTATTTTTATTTTTTTTAATGTTGTTTATTTTTTATTTTTTTTAATTTTTATTTTTTTTATTAAATTCTTTTATTAGTACATTGTAGGTATACAACACAATTACATTTCTCATTGGGAACTGTACCTTCACATAATGCATCTTGGTTCTTATTTTTTCCCCATTCCTAGACCTCCCTTCACCCCCTCCACCCTTCCCTATTTACAAAGACTTTATTTCCATTTTTTCCATTTCTCAGCATTTTTCCTTTCCCTTCTTTCCTTTCCCCTGCCCCTCCCACTACCCCTACCCCTTTGGACCTTTTCTTCCTATTTTACATTATCGATTATTCATTCTAATCATTGGTACATTTTAGGTATACAATATAATGACATTCATCATTGGAAATTTGCACCTTTACATAGTCTCTCTTGGTTCTTATATTTCACCCTTGCCCAGCCCTCCCTTCAACCCCTCCATTCCTCCTTATTTACGAAGATTTTGTTCCTATTTTTCCATTTTCTCATATTAACCCCATTCCCTTCTATCCTTTCCTCCAGATTATTTTAAATCTTCTTGGAAAACACCATAGCAGCTGTCATATACACCGTGTCAACTACTACTATAATTGAAACGGCATAACTACTTAGCAGAATTTCTTTTTTTTTTTTGGTACCGGGGTTTGAACTCAGGTCCTTGCACTTGCAAGGCAGGCGGCAGAACCACTAAGCTAAATCCCCGGCCCCTTAGCAGAATTTCTTTAGGCCTAGAGGAATTATAGGAAAAAAATTATCGAGATACTAAAGGATGTCATAAAGGAAGGATCTTGGTGAAATCTCGATCACATTAAAAAATGTAATTAGGGGCCGGGGATTTAGCTCATTGGTTCCCACAGCCTGCCTCACAAGCGCAAGGTTCCGAGTTTGATCTCAGTAACAAAAAAAAAAAAAATGTAATTAGAAGAGCAACTTCATTTTAGCAGCTGTATTATTCTAAGTGGATGAAAACATAAGTCATCCATTCTGAGTTTTTTCCTACCACCTTTCTTTTTATCTGGCTAGACACAATAGGTCACAGCCATTTGTTGACTGCAATAGTTTCAAGAGGAAAAAGAAAAAAGCTGTGAACCAGTGCACTGGATTCAGACATACATTTTTAAAACTATTTCTTCATCCAGGCACTTTCATGCACACTGAACACCAACTAAAACCTCCATTTTTCTTCTCTGGGCACTAGAGATCTACCCTGATAAATCTTCAACTATTAAGTATATTCCCACTGATTTTATATTATTAAATATTCTTTATAGTCATTATGTATCTTTTAACATACCACATATCATAGACTCTAAGAAGATTTGATGCTCATACTATTTTTAATCACACTAGAAGGGAGCCACAAAAGTCACAAGCTACCTATGCTACAGCTATGACTCTAAGACTTCGTCACTTACAAGATCCTGGACCGCACAGAGATAAAAATTTTCAATAATATATACAAAAAAAGGAAAGTGACATTTCATTGTTTATGCTTGTATTTTTGCTCCAGTATAAAAGAAAAATGTTTATTTGTATATAGTACTACATAAAGCTTATACACTAAATAGAAACATAGTTACTGGTACATTTGTACTTGTTACAAAATTAGATAACTTGTGTTTTAAATGCTTTACACATTATTCAAAATCTTTGGTCAATTTCAGATAGGTGTTGAGGCCTTATGCAGCATCTGAGAAACTGTTTAGGGTTCTGGATAGACCAGAAACTCATTATTTTTTCTATTCTTTTGAATACTTTTATATGGGGCGCTACTTTCCCCAAAACTGCCCCACATAAGGCTACACTTGTATATATGTAACCAAACATATAAAATAAAAATGAATGAAATAAAATTCAAACTGATGATTAATTTTAGAAAAGACAGGGGAAGAGACAGGATACAGAAATATCACCACAGGTATAGTAAGCATACTGCAAAATACATATTTGTTAAAAACAAAGACAACAAATCACATCTGCACTTAGTCACTAATAGGCCTGAAAAGATACACACCAAACTGTTAAGAGTAAAATTATAAATGTGAGCTTTCACATTGCATTTTATATTTTTTTCTTTAACATTTTTCAATGAGCCATCTTTTACTTCTGTGATTTAAAAAATCAATACAAGGGAAATGACTTCACATTGAAAAGTTCTATTCAAAGTAACAAGAGTGAAATATCTCAGAAATACTACTAGTAGGTTATCCAGCACATTTCCCTATTTCTTCTTTTCCATTATTTCACTGCTTTACTTAGCTTTATTGAAACAATATGAATTGAGCACCTGTCTATATATACTAACCACTATGCTAGGTATGGGCAATATCAATATAAATATAGTCCTAGTTTTCAAGAAGTTTAATACATACAGCAGCATCGTCTAAAGAAATTTCTGCAATGACGAAAACATTCTAATGTATGCTCAATACGTTCTAATCTATGTTCAATATGGTAGGGATTAGCAGCATATAGCCACTGAGCATCTCAAATGTGGCTTATGTGACTGACAAGCTAAATTTTTTAGTATTACTTTATATAAATAGTCATTTGTTGCTAGTGCCTACAGTACTGGACAGCACGGGTCTATAGGAGAAAAAAATAAACAGAGAACTGCAATGTATTATAGCAAACACTAAAGTAGAAGTATGTAGAAAGACTACAAAAGCAAGAGAAAGGTGTGCTGAGCCAATTGTAGAATGATTTCTGGGAAAACCGTAATCAAATTCTCGAATTATGTGATAGTAAGACATTAAATGAAGGAAACCAAAATAAGCGAAAGCTTGAAAGTGTAAAAGTGCATAATAGGGAAACTAAGAGGTTTTTTTATTACTAAATAGAAAAACCCACTATAGCGAGTAACAGAAGACACACTGGAAAGGTAAAAAACGTGGGGATCAAAAAATAAGAAGACTATGTATAATGTGTAATGGCAAAGCTTTTAGAGCTTTTATTGATAACAGCCTGCCACCGGATACATGCTATAGGTTCACCATTACTGGTCTACAGGGTTGAGTAAGAAAGTCACTGACCAGAGAGATTGGTTACTAAGACAATTTATATTTATGTATGCTAATATCTAAGATAAATTAGTAAATCAGAGGAAGATAAGAAAATTCTAGCCAAAAAAAAAAAAGGAAGAAAAATCAAGATTATATTTCCTTGGAAACAGCTTAATAACCCTCCCAAAACAAGTGAACTGTGAAACATTTAATACACTGCCTTACCTAATACACCAATCCATCCTATGCAAATAAACTTCAACTACTGTATCTCAATTTCAAATATCTAATTGGGCTTAAATATGCAGTGAGAAAGAAAACATACAAAGTATGTACCACCATAAAAATCAATACTTTAACTCATGCCAATGTGAAAACCACCTTTACAGAGAGCTAAGAAAGAATGAATCTTCCTGCACTAGCAAATTCCTAAGGCTTTAATTCTTAGGTTTTAATTAGGTCTATAAGGAAACGAGAAGTACAGAACTGTTATTCTTCTTGTTAAACTCTGGAATATTATCTCCCATTATCAGGATGCTTAAAGAATCAACTGCCCTCCAAAAGCTAAAGCCCTAAAAGATGAATGAAAATAGTTATAAATATGGATTAAAAAAATCTTACTTTAATCATGAAAAATAAACACCTCCAAAATAGAATTTTTAAAAATTGAAATGTTTTATCTAAGACTATACACACTCTAAAATAAAAATACTGTTTTAGTGATTTAATTCCTTTTAATATTATGCTATGAATCCCATATGCTTTTAACATACTTATCAAAACACTGAACAGGAAATTATATCTAGACATGCCCAGAGGTGGTTGCAAAATAATTTTACAATCCAGATTTAAGTAATTCTTGCCAGGATATTTCAATATGCATTAAGCATCACTATACAACAACAAAAGAGAAAAGGTAAATTATTTTCAGTCCGCAAAACCCTAATCAAAAATGCATTTTCCAGATAAACTCAGAAACCTATTATTATAAGTAATGTAACTGGAATAATAGTAGTGCTTTTAGAGTAGCATGAGCAGGAATAAGCCAAACTCTTTAAGTGTAAAACAAGACTCTGTTTTATTCCATTCTTAAGTATAAATTTTGGAATTTTACATGAATATGGTTTCATGAGGTATTAACTGCACTGCATAATCGAACAAAATTTCTATATTCACATTTTGCAAACTAGGTTATGAATACTGAAAAGTCACATAACCTAGAATCAAAAAATTTTTTAAATACTTTGGTAGAAACCACCAAAAGATGCAAAAGTCCAAAAAGATGGTTGTAATACAAATAATTAGCAAGGCTATACTGGTTAAGTCTTTGAGGACAAATCAGAAGAAAAGGTTATAGAAAGAACTAATTCAGCATAGATCCAGCTTACTCTGGCTTATTAAAATCATAAAGAAAGACCTGGCAAGAAACATCATGCATCAAGTTAGGCGAAACACTATGTAGGTTAAATATTAAAGTATCCATTGGGGATAGTACCTAAAACCAAGACTCAGATCTTATAATCAAAGGCTCTTTGCTATTATACACCATAAAAACTAATTTCTCCACTGTTCACATTCCCTTTTTGAGGAAAAAAATTAACTGCAATAAAACAAATGATTTATAGATACATGAATAGTTAACCAAGACTGCTGTTATCCCAGTTATCCCTTCATACCTGAGGAATGAAACTGGTGGAGGGGAAAGGAAGGTTGAAGACACAGTTGTGCAAGAAAACTAAAATTTATCTCTACTTGAGCTTTAAACTATTCTGCACTCTATACTACTAGATTACATATTTTAATAATAGACTACTATCAATGTTAAAGCAAGTTTTCTTTAAAAAATTAAATTTGTATGTTATTCCTTTTAAAACAAAACTACTATTTAATAGTGCTATCTTTAACATTCACTGGTTTTAGAAGGTTGAAAACAATTAGCAATGTTTCATTACAACTATTTTTATGGCTTCCCTACACACTGTGTAAGGGATGGATACTATTATTAACCAACTTATTAAATGAGAGAACAAGAATCTGGCATGGTAAGGACAATAAACTAATACAAATTCCATAGAATTTGGGCCCATAAATATCTTGGATATCTCATTTTTATTTCTCCTACATTCTGTCCAATTTTGCCTACATTTCTATAATACTTTTATTACACAAAATATAGCCTAATTCTACAGTTTTACATTTTTCAAGAATGTATTAAAAAATCAATACTTCATTATATGAATTATTACCTCTGAATCTTGCCACAAACTTACACATATCAATCTAAGATTTGACATATTAGAAAATTTTTGACCCTAAAAATATACATTATGACCATGCTTTGTTTTGAAAAATGTTTCCAACTATTTCAAAGGTCAAATCCAGGAAATATCCTTAAAATATAATAAAAATTTCTCAAATTGAGTATAAAATAATATTTACTAGTTACAACTAAATATAATACATTAAAAGAGTTTAGTGTAGCTATATGACCAATAGAAAAAAAAGGAAAAAAGTCTTACCTGGTAGTTTCTTTTCTCAGATAATGTATGTCCATCAGTCCTCACCATAGAGTCGTGTCCTTTCCTCACAGTACTGGAGGCAATCAAATAGAACTGTCACTCAAGGGTCGTGTCACAGGAAGGACCGCCCACCAGTTCTCCCTCTAGAGTGGAATTATCCAAAAGCCATCAAAATTACTAACATGTAAATAAATACATGAACAGTAGCATAAATATCCATTAAGATACACAAAAATCAATAAAAACAAAAATTATACTCTAACTCATCTTTCCTCTTAACCAGTTAGGGAAGGCTAGACTGGTAGATACTTTATTTGAAATAAAAATTATTAAGTATGAACAAACCTTTCCTCCTACTTCTATCAATTATGAGTGTTCACCAGGCATCACACACAAGAAACTTAAAGTGAATATAAAAGATGTCCCATCAACTAACATTTTTTCTTTTAAATAATCTCTGGTTTATCTCAGAAACATCCAATTCATTCATACTCAGTCATTTAAGTAGAAATCACTTGCCCAAATGCTTAAGTATTTGGATAGTAGGATTATGTTATTTATATAGCTACTGATTCACACCATTCAGTTCACTTCTATGCCACTAAATGGGAATGCACATTTTTTAAGATGACTTATAGATGGTAACATAATTCAATATTCTATTAAACTTTACTCCAATGAAGAACAAATGCCATCTTTCATGTCTGCTTTTGTCCTTTAGTCCTCCAATTTCATGCATACTCCAATAAAATTCAGATTTTGATATTGGTAAACAAATTTTTTAAAAAAGGAAGGCTCATTTCTTTTTCTTTCTTTTTTTTTTTTTTTGGAAGGCTCATTTCTTAACCAGAACAGGGATAGTCATCCAAAATGACTTAAGCTTTGGGCCAGAGATTTAGCTCAGTGGTACTGTGCCTGCCTCACAGGCACAAGGTCCTGAGCTCAATCCCTGGTACCGCCCCCCCATAAAAACAAAAACCAAAAACCAAAATGACTTAAACTTTGTGCATCTCAAGTACAAAATTCACTGAGGTAGAAGTGGTAGTATATTGAAGTAGTATTGAGGTAGAAGTAGTAGTATATAGTATACTATATTGAAAATGAAAGTTCAAAGATTCAAGCATAGTGCCTACAAAAATAATTTGTCAAAGACACATTTTCAAGACAAGTATTAAGTTCTAGTAAAACATTTACCCTAAAGAACAGTATGCATACCTACTAATGTTGCTAGCCACTACAACTTATATTCAAATTTAGAGTGATTATTTAATACCTGAAATATACTTTGAGAGGGGATAAAACATCAAATTTATAATTTCTAAGGAAAATAAATCAGTATTATTAAAACTGACATACACACTTATCACATATATGTGTGGATTATGTCTAAAAAGCAATCTATTAAGAAGGTAAGAAAGTTTTTAAGGACAACAAATCATTACTCTGGCTCCTATTTTATATGTCTGTTCATAAAGTTAGTGGGAGCTACATTTCTACTCAGTTTTGACCATCTTACATTCTATGTGTTTGGTTGAAATATTTAAAGATACCCGACTCTAGTAAAACTGTAACTGCTTATTACTCAATTTATATGTACCTCTGGAATTGAGTATGTCTCTCAAATATAACAAGGCAAAAGGTTTTTAACCAAAAGAATATTCACTACTATAAATGTAATCCTTATCATTTGGCAAGGAATTAGGTCATTCAAAAGGAAAAGCTATCAAGTGAACTATATGCCCAAGAATAGTTAAGTGACACACTGGCTCTAATTTTTATCTGTCACAAGAGAACAAAATTATTTTATTATGCATGCACAAAACATTAAGCCTCTTTAATAAGTTTTATACTACCTGTCAACAACAATATATTCATGGTAACTCTAAATTCAATGGACAACTGTGCAAAACTTCAGAACAGAAGTATTTTCCTTCTCAAATAATGTTTAGGTGCCTGCAAATTATACTAATTTCATCAAAAGAAGTATTTAGAATCTAAAATCAAGCAAGGTAATTTTCAAGACCTTAATGCTGTATCATCTTTAAGAATACAATCTAATTATGCAAAAATTAATTAGGCTTGAATTCATATACACTAATATCTTGTTTCCTCCTCTTGGAATAATTTCAAACATTTTATGGCCTAGGGTTTTGATCAACAGCCAGTATATACTCTATCTGATATAGGAACTAATAATCTATATTGAATTAGGAAACAAAGGAAAAAATATTTAAAGTACTTTATTTTCTTCTAAGTAACCATGAATAGTTAACATGTGTCAGCACTATCATCACTATATTGTATCAAATAAACATGCTTAATAATACATTTGTGTTGATAATCTTTACATAAGGAATGAAAGGATACACAATAAATGAAAGATGATGAAAGCATATACATGAGATAGAAAGCACGTGAAAAGAAGCGCACATGCCAGCCACGTCCAACATGTGGCCCGCCTCTCACGCCCCCCCCATTCAAGTTAAGAGGTATTGTCTTGGGCTGCATATAAAATACACAATGCATATAAGTAACAGAACCTTTTTTATATTTTTATTATAACATTAAGGGGGTCCAAAGAAAGCAGACTGAAAGTTGGATGTATCGTCATTTTACTGAAAAGTCCTACAAACTGTCAAAAAGCCGAAAAAGGCCGGGGATTTAGCTCAGTGGTTTCGCTGCCTGCTGCGCAAGCGCAAGAACCTGAGTTCGTTCCCCGGTACGGAAAAAAAAAAAAAAAAAGACAAAAAAGACAACTACACGTTTGTGAAACTATAATGAAATTTTCTACAAAGCAGGGATGTCTTCCGTGACAGAAAGAAACTCCATTTACTCTTCTATCTTAAATCACCAGAAAACTAGACAAACAATGAATTTTAAACAATGGTTTTAAACAAGTTATCTCAGGATAGAAACCATCAAGAAAATGAAATGAGCTCTATCAGTTCTCCCAGCTCATTACTTAATAAAGTTCTGAGGTGGATAAGGGGAAAGCAGGAACCAATCAGAGCCCAGTGCTCTCACAGTTAAATCTATGGTCTAAAAAAGTTCCAAGTTAGAGATACCATGGTAGCTTGAATTTGCAGGGCAAACAGAAGAAAGCAACAGAGGTAAAGAGTGTCAAAGATCTGAAGAGAGATCCCTGAGGAATCATTTAAACAGAGGGATGATTTGTGCATGCATATGAAAAAAATTATTGAGTCTGGACAAAAAAGACCCTGAAGAGGAACAGTCGAAATAATCCTCACAGTTCACGTTCACATCAATCAAAACAGAAGGACTTCTTAACACAGAAAATCAAGTACAATTGAGAAGATAATAAATACTTGAACAACAAAATCAAACTTTAGAACCAAGATGCTCTAGGCTGCCACTAACAAAGCTCCAGAAAGATCAAATGGATTCTAATATAACAGTATCCCAAAACAAAGCCCAACAATATATAAAATAAGGTAAAATTAATTGTCTGAAACTCAACCAAAGACCAGGAAATATAACCCATTAAAAGTGAAATGTAAGTGGAAATAAAATGCAGCAACAATAGAGGTAATAGTAGATAAGAATGCTAAAACAAACACTTGTCTATATTCATTCTCAAAGAGAAAGAATGAACATGATAATAATTCAAGATATTAAGAAAAGACCACGGCCGGGGATTTAGCTCAGTGGTTCCGCCGCCTGCCTCACAAGTGCAAGGACCTGAGTTTGATCCCTGGTACAAAAAAAAAAAGACCACAATTCGTAATGCAAAAGACTTTCTTTGCAGTTATAGAGAGCTTCTGTATCTTGGTTCACTGGTGGTATCACAGAATAGGAGGCAGATATACCAAAGAGGTGAGTGCATACAAAAACTGGTGAAATCTGTGTTACATATACAGCCTAATTTTATTGTGCCAATAAATTTCTGGTTTCGAAAATGCAAGACAATATTTTTTGGGAAAGCTAAATTATGGGAATATGAACTTCTCTAATTCATACTTATTTAAAAATTAAAAGATATTTTCAAAAGGTCAGACTGAGCTAGAGATAGAAATTCAAATATAAAGAAAAATAAATTGGATAGGATTAATAGATTAGATGTTGCAAAGGAAAAGTCTAATGAACCTGAAGACATAGCAGTGGGAAAAAATAAAAAATTACACACAGTGAGAAAAGGAACTAGAAAAAAATACCACAAGAGATCAAACTATAAACTATGAGACTTTTTCAAGAGGCCTAACATAAATTTAACTATTGTCCCATGAAGTGGAAAGAACAAAAAATAGTAACTACATTTTTGTAAATTTGATGAGAACTATAAACTCACAGATCCACGTTCAACATCAAGGAGAACAACAACAAAATCATCACAACATTTAGGGCAAAATCAGTGAGTTTCCAGTTTTCAGTCTTTTAAGCAGTCTCTATACTGATTTTCAGTGACTGTACTAGTTTATATTCCCATCAACTATTGTTCCTTTCTCATCACATCCTCATCAGCATGTTATTATTTGAATTTTTGATGCTGGCCATTCTTTTGGGGGTAAGACAGAAACTCAGTGTTGTTTCAATTTATATTTCTCTAATGCCCAGTGATACTGAGCATTTCTCCACAATTATTTGTACTTCTCTGATAAAATGGAAAATCTTAAAGCATGTCTGTGGGAAATGACATTAGATTTCTCAGAAACAATGCAAGTCAGAGAGAATGGATCGAATTTAAGTGCAAAAAGAAAAATACAAAATTATCACTAAAGAATTAAACTCAGCTAAAATATCTTTCAGAAATGAAGGTATCTGCAGCCACTGTAGACAACAGTTTGGCAGTATAAATATAGGCTCGCCGTACAACTCAGTGTTTGTTCCCTGAAGTATTTTACCAAAATGAATTTATGTTCATATAAAAACTAGTAAAAGAATGTTTATACCAGTGAAGATGTCCCTCCAGTAAGTGAACCAATAAACAGAATATCCATAAAACAGACTATTCAAGAATTCAAGATTCATTTATTCAATATTAATAAAAATATATAAAGAGATAACTCCTGTATTTTTGGTACAAGAAAGAATCTAAACCAAAACAACCATCAATGATTCTACTAATACGACATTCTGGAAAAGGAAATCCATGAGAATTAAAAAAAAAAAAAATCAATTTCTCTGCTCTGGCCTTAGTTTTGCAAAGCTGTAAAATAAGGTGACTGATTTGCATGAATTTTTAAAAGCAGGCAGCTTGAGATTTTTGTTTTTTAAATGCACTGTAAAGGTAACTGACTCAGAAAAATGGACAATTACACTGTCTTTCCCCATGTGTTTTCTTTAGTCTACCACTTCACTGCTCAATTGATTTATAACAATGTCCAAATAGTTTGGATGTTGAAAATGGTACCTAAAATATCTATAACTGGCAGTCATTATCCACTCAATTTTAAGTTAAAACATGAATCTAGTCAAGTTAAGGCATCTGAACCACTTAGATATTTATTTTTATTTTTTAAATACAGAAGACATTATACTCCATTCTGAGTATCCATTAGAATCAACTATATGATGTAGGCTGGGGATTTAGCTCAGTGGCACTGTGCCTGCCTCCCAAGTGCAAGGTCCTGAGTTCAATCCCCAATCTACAAAAAAAACTCCCCAAAACACCAAACTATAAGATGTGACGAGTTTCACTGGAACTCAATAAAAGTCAAAGAAAACACACTAAATCATCTTCTTTAAAACCTAGGGTTTCTCAAATTCTAAAACCATATCAAGAAACTTAACAGAGATTGCAACCACAAAAAAAGTTTCCTTACTATATGAACTAATTGTTAGTTTGATCAATGGAGTTTCCCGGATTCTAAGTTGATGACTAGTGGTACCTATAAGAAACATGAGCAAATAAAATAAATTTAAGTCCCCAGTGCCCAGGAGGAGGCTCGCCAGCTGCCATAGCTGCTAGACGATGTAAAGTAGAATAACATAAGACTGATCGGAGTCAATGAAGAAACAGGAGAGAGTGCAGGTAACATAAAAAAATTGTTCACAGAAGTGATGGCAGAAAACTTCCCAAGCAGGGGAAAAGAACTTGACATACAGATTAGTGAGGCATATAGGACTCCAAATAGCCTTGATCAAAAAAAATCTACACATAGGCATATAATTGTTAAAAGATTCCAGAAACCCAACAGAAGAATAAAGTTGTACAAGCAATTAAGAGAAAACAAACAAATCACATACAAAGGAAAGCCCATCAGAATCACAGCTGACTTCTCTACGCAAACCCTCAAGGCAAGAAGAGCTTGGAGTGACTTATTCCAAGACCTAAAGGGAAAACAGCCTCCAACCCAGATTGATGCATCCTGCAAAACTATCTTTCAAAAGTGATGGAGAAATAAGATACTTTCATGACAAAGAGCATCTTAGGAGCTTCATGAATATCAAACCAGCACTCCAAAAAATTTTAGACACTATCCTAGGAACAATGAGGATCACAACCCCAGGAAGCACAGCAGAATGAATCCACTGGGTGCGACAAGAAATTAAATGTAAAGGGGGACAATCCAACGAAAAGAAAAAGTCATGAATTTCATCTCCCTAATGAGTGTATAATTCAACCTTGTTATTGTACTGATTAATATTTTTCTGATTCTAGTGTTACACAACTTTCCTTGTGCTGTACTGGCTATTTATCATCTTCTTGTGTCTACTTTTTATTCGGGTTGTCTACTAATGAGCTGTAAGAGTTCTTTATATATTCTGGTCATAGGTTATATGCATTATAAATACGATCTGTTTAAGGACTACTTTCCATTTTCTTAATGATGTCATTTAAAGTTCTAAATTTTGATGGAATCTCATTTATCAATTTTTTTCTTTTATACATCATGTTTTTTATATCCTAGGAAATTCTTGCCTACCCTAAATTCATAAACATTTTGCCTTATAATTTCTTCTTAAAGTTTTATACTTTTAGGCTTTCATATTTAGGTTCATAGATCCTTTCAAGTTATTTTTATATATGGAAATTAAGGGTTGAAATTAATTTTTTATATACAGATAGCAGGTGTTCTAGTGCCATTAGCTGAAAACACTATCTTTTCCTCTACTCTTGAGTTTATGTTCTATAAAATGTTAATGTTAAATAATCTTTCAAAACTCAGTGGACCATATATGTGTGGTTCTATTTCTAGATTCTCTGATTTATTCCAGTGGTCTGTATGTCTTTCCTTAACGCCAACACTGCCTTGATTACTCTAGCTTTAGAAGAAATCTTAAAATTTGGTACTAATTGTCTTCCAACACTGTTTTCTTTTTCTTTTTACTTTTCTAGGTCCTCTGTACTCCTACATAACTTTTAAATTTCAATATCCAATTCTTCATTTATAGCAAGTATACATAGACCTAAGTTTTTATATATACCTTGTGTTTTCTAATCCTCCTAAATCCAAATACAAGTTCTAGGGACTCTGCAAGATTTCTTAGTATTTTCTCTGTAGATGATCATTTCATCTACATATAAAGTTGGTTTTTTTGTTGTTGTTTTTTGATACTGGGGATTGAACTCAGGTCCTTGCGCTTGTTAACAGGCGGTGAAACCACTGAGCGAAATCCCCAGCCCTACATATAATTTACTTCTACCTTGCTAGCCCTTTTCTAATTGTGTCATTTTATTGCCAGACTATTTTGGTTTGGGCCTATGTTTCAAAGTTTAATGGACAAATGAAGAGTAGGCATATCTACCCTTGTTTCCCACCTTAGGGAGAAACCATTGCATCTTCTCCATTCATATAAGGCATTTTTCCTGGAAGTATGGAGTACATGTCTTTTATCTGTTGAGAAGGTTCTGTTCTACTTCTGCTCTCCTGATAGCTTTTATCATGAACAGCTGTAGAATTTTAGTCCAATACTTTTTCTCCAACTACTGACAGGATCATATGGCTTTTTCCTTCTGCTTTAAATGTTTGATATAATTTATCAGTTAAAATGTATATGAGCCTGTTGTTGTCATGCAGGTGGGTTTTCAAGCTAGGATTATACTTTCTTTAATAGGTGCTATTCAAATTTTATATTTCCTCCAGAGTTAGTTTCATTAATTTGTCCTCCAAGGTACTTCTTAGAAGTTGTCCAATTTATTTCAAAAATGATTTTTGTAATATACTTTCTATATCCTTTTAAATTCTGTAAAATCTGTGGTAAGGTCTTCTAGATCTTGATATTGTAATTTTAAAAATGTGTAATTGATATTGTGTAATAGGAAGAAAAGGTCTAAAGGAGTAGGGAAAGTGGGAGGGGTAGGGGAAAGGAAAGAATGGAAAAGAAAAAATATGAGAAAAGGAAAAACATGGAAACAAACAAAGTCTTTGCAAATAGGGAAGGGTGGAGGGGGTGAAGGGCAGGCAGGGGAAGGGGAAAAAAATAAGAACCAAGATACTCATGTAAAGGTACAAGATCCCAATGATGAATGTAACTGTATTGTATATCTAAAATGTATCAATAAACTTAATGGAAAAAAAAAATAAATAAATAAATGCAAGTAAAACTCAAGAAGTACAATTTCTATCATAATTATATGATACTCAGCCTCAGAAAATTGCTTTATTAACTAAAACTAATATTTCTGATTATTTTAATAATACACGTTTCACAGTGTAATAAAACAAAATCTATAATTAATTGGTAAGATGAAAAGTTGCCTATATTTACCAAACAAAGAAATTTTAATTAATGTTATTTCCTTGAGATCAATTTACTCTCATCATCGTCAAACATTTAACAACTTAATTTTTTGTGTCTTTGTGTTGTCTTCTGTATTCTGTCACATATATTCCAGAATTCTACATATCTGACATAGTTCTGTATGTCTAAAAGGCTTATAATTTCAAAACACTGACATTTTCTTCTGTCAAGGGTTAAAAGTCAGAAATGAAATAAAATAAAGGGAGCCCTACTGAACTTAATAAAAGTTCAATAATTTTTGAACCACCGGCTTTAAAAGGCATTTGTTTTAGAGTCAAGTTAGAGTCTAAAATTAAGACCATGGAGGTGGAAAGAATCTTTCTACAGTCTTCCCCATTTTTCTAGTCTTCATTATGTTTAAACAAATTGTTAAATGATTCTGATTAATTTCCTCATATTATATATAAAACGATATTGTTTCATAGCCTAGGAGAGGAGCAGTGAAAAAGATAAAGGAGAATGTGGTAGATATTCACCAAGGTAAGTGGGCTTAGTGGTTAAAGGAAAAGCGACTATTTCAAATGCAAAAACAAAAGGAAGAGAGAAAAGGCATATTAATCTTTAGATTTAATAGCATAAAGTTCATAGAATAGTTCTGATGTAATGGTGGAGGAAAAAGCACTAACTAGATTTGGTTCACAAAACATAGACATTTTTCAAAGAATTCTGCCATAAAAGCCAGGTAAAGGAGAACAGGCAGGAAGAAAATGTGAAGGTGAGAGAAGCCTTTTAAGACGGGAAAAATTATGGCATAATGGAAAAAGCTTATGGTACAAGGTGGGGGTGGATTACTGGAGTGACAGGTTGTAGTTGTGTAGATGGAGTCTAGGAGAGACAGACTGGCATTAGCCACGAGGATACACTGACAGCAAAAGGATAGTAAATGATTTAAGCAACAGATTAAGGTAAGTGGTAACAATTACTTCTCTTTTCTTAGTAAAACAAGAAATAAGACCATCAGCTAAAGAAATAGATATTTTTTAGCTACTGAGATGTCAGAGGCTTAAGAAGGAGGAAAAGGTATGATAGTCTAAGAAAGTGGGAGAATGAAGAAATTTAAGGGACTACAGTAAGTAGAAAGGTCAAATGGTTCTAAGGACCCACTTAATTGGTGTTTCCCAGCAACATACAGCTGCAGGGATGTGGGAACAGTACAGACAGAGGTAATGAGTATAATGAAACATGTGAGAAGCAGGATCCAGGATATAGGCAAAGTAAATTATTATGGATATATATATATATATATATATATATATATATATTTTTTTTTTTTTTTTTTTAACTTGTCAAAAACAACAGAACAATCACCAGCAATGAGTAGAGATGAACAACTAGGGGTAATACCAACAGTAGCAGAGAGCTTAACAGAAATAAAAAGGAAAGACAGATAGCTCTGTTAAAATCACTGTCATGACAGGATTAACTGTGCCCATGTCCAAGGCTGCTTTCTCTGATACAAGACAATAGGCACTTCATACTGCAGGGGATATAAAACTTCATTAAACTTGCTCAGCCAAGCCATTAAAAAAGCAAACAAGAAGCCCTATAAGGGAGAAAATCGGTATCCAGAGATGTTGCAATGTATTATATAAAATGCCCTCACCCCTGGTTATAACATACAAAGAAATAAAAGACAAACACACAAGAGTTAAAAAAAAAAAAAAAAAAACAGGCAACAGAAACTACCTGTATGAAGGCCAAGACAACAGGCAATGAAGACTTCGTGTTTAATGATTTTGGGAAACAATGCTTAAAGAAGGAAAGCATGACACTATCTCACCAAAAAGATAATCTTTTACAAAAATGTTTAAAAGAAGCAAGTGGATATTATAGAGTTCACAAGCAATTTAGCAGCACAATTCATAATACAGTAGCTAGATCTTGGGAAGTGGCCTATATGTCCATCAACAAAGGAGTAAACAAAATGTATTTATGCACAATAGATTAGTGTTCTGTGATAAAGAATAAACGAGTCATTTGTAGGAAAATGGATGCACCTTGAGACCATATTTCTAAGTGAAATAAATCAGACACAGACTTGCATGGTTTCTCTTACATGAGAAACCCAAAATATAAACAGGGCAAAATAAAAGATAGCTAATAGCTAATCTTTTGTAAATGGAAAGGGGACCAAAAGATGGAGGAAGGGAAAATGAAAAAAAGAATTCTGATGTGTTCCATACATATGTCAACTCCCCACAAGGAATGTAGTCATTATGTACTGCAAACAAGTATTAGTAAAATAAAATTCAAAGGAGGGCCTCCACTATAAACTTAAACTAAGGGAACAAAGACTAGGTAAATTTAAAGATGACTGAAAAAGGTTACATAGCCTACAGAAAAGGGCAAATAAGTGAAGACATTTGAACAGTGTCTCAAAGGAATTTGGGACACTACTAAGTGCACCAACATGTGTAATGGCAATACAAGGAACAGAAACAAAAAATAGTTCACGAAATGGCTAAAAACTAAAATTTGATGAAAAACATTCATCTACATGTTTAAGAAACTCAATTAACTGCAACTAGAATAAACGAGACTAATTCCTACAAACAACACAGTAAAAAATGCTAAAAGTGCCAGGGATTTAGCTCAGTGGTGCTGTGTCCTGAGTTCAATCCCCAGTACCAAAAAAACCCCCCAAAACCAAAAAACAAACCAGAAATGCTAAAAGCCAAAGATAAACTTTTAAAAGCAAGGAAAATGTGACATGTTACATACAAGAGATAGTGAGATTGAACTACCTACTCATCAAAAAGAAGGGTGATTGGAAAGCTGTTGGATGACCTATTCAAATGCTGAAAAAAAAACTGGAGAAATTTTATATCTAGCCCAAATATCTTGCAAAAATGACAAACTCGGCAAAACACATATTGACAAAATCCTTACCTATCGGACCTTATAAAGATAATTATGATTATAAAAGTATAAATGCAAAATATTTTCTTAAATTGTCTAAAACAAACTGACTAAAACAATTAAGTGTATCGGATCTCTAACAATACTGGAAAGAGTATTTGACTATAATAGTACAAAAATGGGTGAAAGTTAAGCTATTTGGAGTAAAAAAAGATGATAACCTGAATCCATAGTGAAAATGGACAAAACCAAAAATGAAAGTTAATGTAACGATTAGTATATTTTTACTCTCCTTTATGACTTATCCCTTTAAACAACATGAAATTATGTAAGGTAATAATCGTGGCAGCATATTGTTGGATTTGTAAAATATATAGCTATAACATGTATAACAACAATAGCACCAAAAGGGAGAAAAGGAAGAGAGGTTTTAGAAGATTTCTGTATCTTAGATTAAGTTAGTACAAGCCAGAAGACTCTGATAAGATGTATACAGTAAGCCTTGTGCCAACAACTAGGAAAGTAATAAAAAAGAATAATGTAAAAATATGATTAAAACAGTTAAAATATTATACCATAAAAGTCATCTGAAGCCAGGGATGGTGGTGCACACTTGCAATTCCAGCAGTCTGTGAAGCTGAGGCAGGAGGATCACAATTTCAAGCTCAGTCTGGTTAATTTAGTGATATAGCAAAACCCTGACTCAAAATAAAATTTAGAAAATCATTTAAGATAAAGAGAAATTTTTATTATAATAAATGGGCCAATCTTCAGAGAACTATATAATTTCAAACATATGAACCTGAGACACTCAAAATAAAGCAAATAAAACAATACATCATATTAATAGAAGACAAAAACCGTGATCCTATCAAGATGCAGAAGAGGGGCTGGGGATTTAGCTCAGTGGTTTTGCTGCCTGCTGTGCAAGCACAAGGACCCGAGTTCAATCCCAGGTACCAAAAAAAAAAAAAAGATGCAGAAGAAAATTTGAAAAATATCTAACAGATTTTCATGATAAAAATACTTTAAAAACGAAACAGAAGGGAACTTCTTCAAACTAACAAAATGTAACTATGAAAAAGCAAATTACATAATGATTATCATAATTAATGGTGAGTGACTGAATGTTTTCCTTTTAGATTCAAGCCTAAGCTGTCCACTCTTGACGTTTTTATTCATCATTGTACTGAAGATTCTAGCCAGAATAATTAGGCAAAAAAATGAAACTGAAAGCAAACAGATTGGAAGGAAGTGAAATTGTATATATAGAAAATCCTAAAGTCATTAAAAATGACATTTTACAGTAGTTTAATGATAGTTTAGATTTTAATACTGACAGTAAAAGTAACATTTTTACAAGTTAAATGGAAAAATTTAAGATTAAAGGGTACAAAAATCAATATGTAAAAAAATTGAATTTCCATACATTAGCAAGAAAACAATTCCACTTCCAAATCATCAGAGATTAAAACACTTAGAAAAAGTTTAAGAACAAATTTATACTCAGAAAACTACACTGTTAAAAGAAATTAAAGGACTATATAAACTTATCCCATATTAATAGGTCTTAAGATGGCAATATACTCCAAATTGATCTCCTGATCCTTATCAACACATTCCTTATCAAAATTTAACCTGGTTTCTTTGCAAAAATCATCAAATCCTAAAACTCAAGGGACAGAGACTAACCAAAACAATCTTGAAAAAGAAGAACAAAGTTGAATTATATTTTGCTTTCAAACCTAATCTATAATCAAAGCATACTAGCATAAGGATATAAAGATCATATAGAATTAAGAACCCAGAAATAAACCCTCATATTTACCTTTGATTCATTTTAAACAAGGATGCCAAGATAGTTTAAAGGGGAGGAAGGACAAAAGAATAAAAAAAAAATATACTGAACTTTAAACCTTGCACATTTTTCATTAACTCATCTTTTCACATAATCTATGCACAAATTTAAATCCAGCAGCATACAAAACCTAGAAGTTTTAACATCCTACTGCTAAAGAAATACAGTAAAAATGGAGGGATGATATTTGCTGCACCAAATATGCATTCATCCACCAAACCTTTGTGAAGTGAAACTAGTACTAGGTAGAAAAAATAAAAACAAAACACCTACCCAACAGAAGTGAATGCTTCATGCATGCAACACTAATTTTTTTTAATTATGCTGAGCAAAGAAGTCAGACACAAAAGAATACTTCTCTATATTCCACTTATTTGAATCTCTTTAAAAAAAAATCTAATCTATACTTACAGAAAGCAAATCAGTGGTTGCCTGGGTTACAAGAGTCACTGCCTGGGTCACTGTTTCGAACCAGTGAACTTCAGGGGTGATAGCAATGCTGTTTATTTGAATCACAGTGATGGCTACATAGGTGTAAAATCTGTCAAAACTCAAAGAAAAAGACACCTAAATGGGTGTCTTATATGTAAATTCCCTTAGCACATTTAATTTAAAAATAACAATGGTTAGCAGTTTCTATGGATATTAAAATGAAAAATTAGCTCTGCTTTGAGAAAGAACATCTTACTAGAAAAAATATATGTAAATTTAAAGAAATCTTCCTAAAATATTTTACTACCATATCAACTTGCTAAAAAAAAAGCCTCCATGTAATAAATGTCATCAGAAATCAGCAGCAATTAAAAAAGCACTAACTTCTTGGTCTTAATTGCTTGGTCCTTTTAGTGTAAGATTTAATTCAGCAGGTCTGAAGTGTAGCTCACTCAGTTCGCAGAGCACCTGTCTAGCATTCATGCAATGCAGTGCAGCCCACTCCTCAAAAAGAAAAACAAGGGTTAACAGAGCCACCGGTTTCTTTACTAGATTATTTTTCTGCAAGGGATTTAAATCACGTATGAACTTTCAAATATGATACATGTACATTTTATAATCTAACTGAATTATACCTTGTTTCTCATTTTAAGAGCTATTTCTATACAACTGGTGGTTTATTTGTTTTTTTACTTCATGATAGTGCAAGTGATATACATTATTCAGTAGAAAGTGTTTCAAAATTTGAACTGGTTTTTTTCCTGGGCTAGGAATATCTACAATGTTGGACATCAGCTGCAGGGGGCACAGCTCCCAGTCAGCCAGGTGATCACATTAGTAAACAGCCAGTACGCTTTAGAGTACTGTGTTGCAAAACTGTGATGTTCAGTAGTTTAAATGTATTCAATGTACTTTAAATTTAAGGTTTGGTTTGGTGTTGTGTTGTGTTGTGTTGCTTTGTTTTGTCTGCAGCATTAGGAACTGAACCTAGGGCCTTTTTAAAAATTATTAATTTTTTTTATTTTGAGACAGCATCTTGCTAAATTGCCCAGTCTGGGCTTGAATCTGTGATCCTCCCACGCCTCTCAGAGTGCTGGCATTATATGGGTGCAGTGCAGGTTTAGTCATAGGTACTCGTACTGTAAACTGAGGATGGGATCTATACTGGCTATCCAGTAAACTCTATTAAACTATAAAAGGGAAAGAATTTAACTAACTTAGTATAACAAATGTAAAGAAGATATAGCTTTTACCCCAAGTAAAAGCCAAAGTCTTTATGGTCGCTTAGCAAAGTCTCATTTGTACTGTACCCCTAACTTTTCTGTACTCATTCTCTTCCTACTACACTTTAGCAATACAAATTTTCCTGCAATTTTTAAATCATAATACATTAAAAATATTACAATCAAAGGAAATGTACTCTGTTGTCCCTTGACAGAATCCCTTTTCCCTGGATTTGTGCAGAATTGCTGCCTCACCTCAGGCTCACCCATTCACCATCCGGGGGGAAAGGACTTCTACTGACCTATTTAAATCTGTAACCTAAATATACTCCATATTCCCCTGGTTTCTTTTTCTCCATATTCTTAACACCATCTACTATACCATATGCTTTATTTTGTACACTATTATATTCTCTTATGACATGTACCTGGCATGTAACAGGAGTTAAATATTTGGCATATTAATATATAAATCAGTAATTATTTAATACAGAACTAGATGTTACTTTCCTTTACCTACTCCCCACAAAGTAAACCACTCATTATTTAAAATACATTCACAGATGTAAGTGATTCTGAAGTCCTCCAAATAGCATAACCTTAAAAATGACAATGCAATCCAATACTACCACTTGGAATTTTCACATTAAATCAGTAAAAAATCTGACTAAATTAGTCAAAAATTTTCTCAAACTACACGTTTCAGTTTATCCAGTTTAAACCACTTGGTGATCAATCACGAGACAGTATTCCTGTATATTAACTTCATCTTGTATTTGTGCACTATTAAATGCTTACTGCCATCCCTCCAAATATGGCATGAGACCTGAGACAGGATTATTACAATGTATTATTATCATTACTCTATTCTACTTTTCAATGATAGTAACATAAACAGAAAGCATTTAAAATATAAGTAATCATACAATAAAAAGACATGTCAGAAAAGTTAAAATACAATTCTTTTTAGTTTTTTGTTTTATTTACACTTGATCTTAGCCAAAAGGCCGAGAAGCGATAGTATTTTATTTTATTTTATTCGGAGACAGGATCTCACTGTACCATTCAGGCTGGCCTTGAACTCATGGAGCTCCTACTGTCTCAGCCTTTCAAGTGCTGAGTGCTAAGATTACAGGCATACATCATGACAATCAGCTAAACTACCCTTTTACACTTTTAATTTACACCTTTTTTAAATACAACCACAGTATCATTGACAATGAACTGAAAAGTAGACAATTCAAACAGCAGCTAAGAATGTAAATTGGTATGCCTTGATGTTAAAAAAAAAAAAAAAAGGCAGGAAAACAGCAAAAGCTTTGGAAAATAACCTTTTGTACATTTAATAAATATTTGCCAGACCTTGTGTGAGGTTTCAAATATACAGTACACAAGATTGACTTGACCCTATTCATGATCTAGTGCTGGAATGAAAAACACAATTTTTAAAAGTTATTTAAAATACAGGATTAAGTATCTCTAATACAAAAATCAAAAATCTGAAATGTTCTGAGCTCTGAAATTTTTTTGAGCACCAATATGATACTCAAAAAGGTTCAAGTTTTGGAGAATTTTGACTTCCGATTTCTCACATTAGGGACACTCAACCTGTGAGGGTTATGCACATGTTCCAAAATGCAAACAACTCCAAACTCTTAACACTTCTGCTCCCAACCATTTTGGATAGAGGAACTTAACCTGCAGATGCTACAGGAGGGAGAGTATACCTAAGAAGGGGAAGGCCTTCACTATCCTGTTACACATATTTACTCCTCCTAAACTATGAGATAAGTAGCATTGTTGTAGTTACTCGTACATGTGAGAATATTAAAGCCTGAAAAGTAATTTGGCAAAAAAATAAAATTAGTTAAGCACTGGGGCTTCTTAACTCCAAAATTCACATACTTTGAAATCATTATATTTACAGAAATGTTTTCTAAAGAATATTCAAATGTACAAAAACAATTCATTCAAATTTTCACCGGAGTGCTATACAGAAAAGTGAAAAATCAAAGTAAGTGTTGAATAAGAAATCATTAAATCATATGTACTTGCAGCCATTAAGCATTCTGTTTGGAATAAAAACTGAAAAATTAAAAAACTCTTGTGATGTGAGGTTTGTTTTTGCTTTCATAATTCAGGTTAAAATTCAATGAGTATATACCAATTTCTCTATTACAAAGTAGAAACAGTGCTTGTCTCTGGACAGACTTTTTCTCCCCTTTTCATACTTTCCTTCATTTGCTAAACTTTCCACATCACCCTATAATCAGGGGGAAAATCAAGAGAGTGTGTAGTGCTTACACACAGAGATAGACAGGAAGTGAGGGATGATGTTTGTCCCAGTTAACAGTTCTGAAAGTTGCAGCCTTCGAAGTGATTTTTATTTTCTTTTCCTCATCTTTATTTTCTACCTTTTCTATAAAAAATGTGACTATTAATTTTTACCATATGCCTTCTTTAGCACACAACCTCCCATTTTATTTACAGCATATAAAAAAACTTTAAAACCAATACATAATTAATAGTGGCGCTTCCTTAGCATGCTATAATATATATCCCTATACAAGCATCTAAAATTACAAAATAGGGAAATTATAAAGAAATCATTTATATTACAAGTCTTCCCCCTTTTAAAATTTTTACTTTGGGAATTCTGAGGATTGAACCCAGAGATGCCCTACCACTGAGCTACATCCTCATGCCTTTTACAATTTATTATTTATATATATATATATATATTTTTTTTTGCAATACCAGGGATTGAACTCAGGACCTTGCAATTGCGAGGTAGGCACAGTGTCACTGAGCTAAATCCCCAGCCCCTTTTACAATTTATTTTAAGACATGGTCTCCCTAAACTGCCCAGATTGGCCTTCAGCTTGAGATCCTCTGCCTCAGCCTCCCCAGTAGCTGGGATTACAAAAGTGACCATCATGCATAGTTTAAATCTTCCCTTAAAAAAATTCACCTCAGAATTCCTATAGTTGTCCCAAAGTATAAAAAATTTCTCAAATTCTCAATTTGAATAAGGTGTTATATATTAAATAATTTTTGATTTTTCTGAGCCAAATGATACATCAGAAATAAAGTAAACCATTTCTGAAATAACATTAAAGCTGACAAAAAAGTAAAAATGTGTTTATATTGTATTTATACAGGGATGTAGACTATTCTGAAGAATGAATTCTCTATAGTTACTTCTAGTAATTTTCTACAAATTAATCAAAAAGCCTTTGATACTGTAAATTTTTTAATCTGTTACGTCTTTTCTTACAATAATAAACAATGAACATAACTAAACATGTGATGATTGGGTATACTGCTGGGTCTGACAATCATTAAATCTATCAAAATTATAAAAGGGGGGTCAGGGATTTACAGTGGTTCCACTGCCTGCTTCGCAAGTGCAAGGTCCCAAGTTCGATCCCCAGTACCAAAAAAAACAAACAAACAAAAATATAAAAGGGTATTACCTTGACCAAGACCTGCAGGCTTCCTGAGGTTTACTTCGTAAGTTTCACATAACAAATGTTTTATAAATAGGTTTTAGATGAGTTCTCTATTTAATTTTAAATTATTTGCTTAGTCAATATGCAAAAATGGAGAAGCAACCTAAGTAGTAGATATGAAGTAGAATTCCAGTTTCTAGAAATTTAGTATTTGTTTTTAGTAGAAAATGTATTTTCTTGAAAGCAGCTTTTTATAACAGTACAAGATAAAATAATCACCAAACCCCAAAGAACCTAAAATAATTAGATTTTACAAGAATGACAGTAAAAACAATCCCTTTTCCTTCACTGCACAATATTTTGTGATTCACTTTCCATACTTTGCTAATGCTGCTACCTAATACTACTCTGTTTTCTTGTATGATATTTATTTTTCATGTTTCAAAGGCTCAGTTCTCAAAAAGATTTTACACATTTAAGGGAGGGGAAAAAAGCTATTCATCCATATTACAGACATAAAGAATAAATAGTTTTGAACTATTGTGTTGAAATTTTCAATGCTCTAGCTATAAATTACAAATGAATTTCATAAAGCATGATGTTTGCAAAAAATATGCTTAGCTAACAGTGATAGAGAAAGTACACAGTTACATAAATGAAAATAACCCAAAGACTAGTCATGATCTTCACCCTCAGTAAAGAAAAAACAAAGATGAGACAGACTTCCTGCTATATACACTTACAAACAGAAAGTACTCTATCAAGATTTGAGTGTGCAAAAATACCCCACTACCGTATTATAATGAGCACAATGATTTTTTTCCCACTTCAATAATCTCTCTCAACTCCCCTCTCCCAAAAATCTAATAAGCCTGGCCAGACATGATAGTGCACACCTGTAATCCCAGCACTTTGGGAAGCTGAGGCAAGAGGATCACAAGTCCCAGCCTAACATGGTAAGCAAACTAGTGACTTATGAAAACCTGTCTCAAAACTAAAAATAAAATAAGGATTGGTGATATAGCTCAGTGTGAAGGTCCAGGGTTCAACTACCAGTTCCAGCCCAAAACAAACAAATGATAAGCCACATATTTAATAAAAATGCACAGAAGGCAAAGCACAGGAATCTAGCAGTATTATAACAGGAAAAATGAATGTATCACACATCTTAGAAAAAAATTTGTTTCATTACAAGAATTAATAATCAGGAATCAGTACTCTAATGCTTTCAACATGCTTTATAGTTAACCAAACACTTGCTTTCATTATCTCAACTGTTATCAACAACACTGGGAGGCATAAATTATTTAAAAAACGGAGTTTCTTCAATACTAATTGATTTGCTCAACCACATAGTTAATAAATTCTTAAACCCAGACTAGAATCCATCCTCTGAACCCAAGTGTGGAATCTTTCTAAAATAATATATTATGTCTCCATTAAAGATAAGCATATATTCAAAGACAAATAAATGGCCTGATTTTCTCGACTTTAAAAAATAAATGTCAGGTACTATTAAATATTTCCTCTGAACTTCCAGAATTTTGGAAGTATTTGCTCAGCATAAAAAAGGAATAGCAACCAACTCTGTTCAGAACCTACTATCTGAAGTTTTACAGGATCTTATTTAACTCATAAAATACACCTCAGAGAAAACATTTTGTCCATTTTTAAGGAAAACTGAGGCAAAGAGAAGAAAACTGCTCCAAGTAACTCCATAGTACTCAGACTGTAAATGAAAGACATATATCTTGACTCCTAATCCATTAGGTTTATCCCATTTAACAAAGAAATTATTAAATATCTATGATGTGGCCCGCATTGTGCTGCACACAGAGCAATGCTGATTTGTTTACATTATTGCAAATATAATACTTCACAGAAAGTCATCTAAACAAAATTCCTGGTTAGAAAAACATGTCTAGACTCTAAGAGCAAGGCTGTATTCTTTTGGTTTACACTTGCAAATCTGATAAAAGAAGGGCACAGTGCACTCAAATAAATTGTAGCTAGCTCTTGTATACCTCAGAAGCTTATCCTTAATGTGACAAACTCCACTCCAAAAACAAAACACCCACAAAAACACTAAGTCCTTATGTCAACTCTAAGAGGTAAATATTGGTATTTATCCGTATTTTTCAAATGAGAAAACGGAAATTTAGGGAAGATAAGTCACAAAGCTAATTAAAAGCAGACTAGTGATGTCAATTCAGGTTGGCTAGCTCTAGAGACTTTAGCAGAATCATGTAAATTTTCAGCACAATATAACCGTCTTTAATAGAAAATGTTATCATTAGTTCCATTTTATTCAGCTAAACAATGAACTAAGTAGACATCCAAATCACCATGGTAGACATACTAACTTTTGCTATAATGAGATGCTATGTAATGAATCCTACCAAATGATTTGCTCAAACTATATTCATAGGGAATCAATTCTTTCTACTTAAAAAATATTCATTAGGGTTTGTTTTTGCATGTCAGAATTAACATGTTGGTAATCTAAAAATCAATGCATATAAACACTGTTATATACAGTATTTTAAGTAATATATATATTATAAAGCAAGCACAATCTAAGTAACAATAGTGTTTTAATACATACATTATAAAGCAAGCACAATCTAACAATACAGATATCAGCTCTTGTGAGTGATTTTATCACTAATTTAATTTTGTTGGTATTAGTCAAATTTATCCAAGTAATGTTAAATCTCATGTCTACAAATTATATCATATTACAACATTCATATTTTGCCTGCTCCATAATTTATGTAACAATTCCAACTAACTGTCAAAACTGGTTTATACGTCATTGGTTTCCATGTATGTATCACAAACAAGTTCTCCAGAACATGTAAACTACAGAGTTTAAAAGTTAGATGGTGCTTCATAAAAATCCCACTAATATGAATACAAAATGTTTAATTTGTCTAATGGAGACAAAAAAAATCCTTTAAAACTTTGAGAAGCATAGTACATCATCAAGCATGTTCAGTAATTTCATTTGTAAATCAACTGTGGAGTCTAAAACCTCCCCGCAAAGCACAAATCTGATCATTACTTTCACTAGTCTTCAAAAAAAAAAAAGTCAAGGGCTCCAAAGAACAAGTGTAAAAGATAAAAGTCTCTTATGCTGTGGCTACTTCATCCCTTCAACTAACTTCTCTGAGATCCAGAACTCCATAAAGAGCTTTACATGGTCATTCTACAAATGGGGCATATTCTCCGAAATACAATGCTGATGTCTATCCTCTTACACAGAAGTGAATTCCAAATCACCCTTCTGTATCCAGTTCAAGTATCACCTCTCTAAAACTAACTCATTAACTCCTTCAAAGTTTCTCTACCCTAGCATATTACTTACAGCATGCACCACAAAAACTTAAAACTTGAGAAATCATTCAGTACAAGAGTGCACAACACATAAAGTATCATTGATTGAACTCTCTGATTAAACATGAAAACCATTACTAATGTCTAAAGCAAATCCACCTAAAACTGTAATACTAAAAATTCCTAAGTTTTTATTATTTTAAGGAAACATAAACTGAGGAGTCTTTAATTTGCTCTCCTATACAATTCTCCATTAATACAGACAGATTCCCAGTAACATCAGATCTAGAAAACATTTTCAAGATCTCTTAATGAAAAATAATCTTTCTGATAAAATGTATTAAAGACTACAGGGTCCATAATATTTTCAGCAGTTAAATGACAAAGATTATGTCTTAACCACTTCTTCCTTTAGTATTTTCTCTACCTATGTAGAAAATAATAAATAAACTATGAAATTTCTTATCTTCAAACATGCAAGATTTGACCCTACCTCAAGGCCTTTTACTTGGCCTGGAAAACCATTCACTCTCGTATCTGCATGGTTTTCTTTTTCAGTTTCTGCTCAAATGACACCACCATAGAGGTCATCTCTCAATATCTTATTAAAAATAATCTTTCTGCTTCCAACACTAGTTAACTGCTATGCCCTTAACCCTTTTAATTTCTTCATAACTTATGTGAAATTATATATTTTTTTATTGTCCGTCTCTTCCTCCAGAATATTAGCTTGATGAAGATGGAAACTTGATCACCAACATATATCTCACATCTGTAACAATGTCTAACAGAGAACAAACATTCAAATTACTAAGGGACTTAGTTGAAAACATTTAGAGGGATAACATCCAACCACCAGAACCTAAAATTTAAACTAAAACAATTCATATCCAAATATTACTCAAAAGTTCTATGAATTTTGCATCTGTACACAGAAGAAACAGTCTTAATTCTTTAAAAATACAGAATTTTAAGGCTTGGAAGTGACTTCAGAGATCATGAGATCCAGTGGTTTTCAAACCATGCTCTGAAACATCTTAAGTGTTTCACAAATTTGTGCTTCACAAAACTCACTGAAGGACTGGATTACAATTGTTTACATATACATCTATTTTAAGAAGTGCAATTCACACACAAAAATGCACTATATATCAAATGTATAAAACACTGTGGAGACTGGTACCTCGTCTGTTAGGTTAACTGGTTTTGCTGTAGATCTCAAAGTTTAACCTGACGTGTTTAAGAGTAGACCTATAATTTCTAAGTGTGCAGAGATTAGAAAAGTTGTAACTAAGTTTTTCTAATTTCATGCCAGACAGGCTCACTCATACAAATAACATAAAACTACATCCCTAAAGCACTACTTTGAGCACTACTATATCATGGCAATGCTCAGACCACCTGCTCAGCATGTGATCTCATAGAGTAACTGTGCAGTAAAAAAGGTGTAAAATGTGGTATCAGTATGATACATTACCTATTTTAATACAATACTGTTTTCTCAATGAATGTTTGTATTTTAAAAAATATACTGCCAGGGCCGGGGATTTAGCTCTGTGGTTTCGCCGCCTGCTGCGCAAGCAGAAGGACCTGAGTTTGATCTCCCGCACCAAAAAAAAAAAAATCTACTGCCAAGAGTCAAAGTTGAAACAAAATTTCCTACTTCTCTTTCAGGCTTCTCTATCAATTTAATTAAATATTCTGAATCATCAGGAAAATCAGATAACAACAAAAACATACCTTCCACTTACACCTACTTAAATGGATAAACTGTAATTTGCTCTATGGAGGACTACTAAAATAAATAAATGAGACGAGTCTAGTCTGAGGATGAAAATGGCCTTTCTAATTCCCAACTTCTAATTTTCATACTAATCAAAAGAGCCTAATTGTTCGATCTTTATAAATGTTAAATTCACTTTAAAGTTCACATCAAAACAGCAACCACATAAAACTGAAATAATGTATGGGAAAGTGTTTTTCCAAGCTGTAAAGCATTTTTAAAATATTTAGCAGCAAAGCCAAAGGAATCAGTTTTTTTGAATGCTATGGTAAACAATGAATAATATTATTTTGCTGGTCTATGAAGTAAAAGGAAAAAACTAAACAAATAAAAAAACTGTATGAATGGTAAGCACTATGATTTACAATGTAAAAGGTAACACAAAAGCACATTCCTGCCAGGTATGACACAAAGCCAAATGTTCCTCTCCAAAACACATTGTATTACATAATCAGTTATTACATTTTGTCCAGATGCTTATTCACAATGTAGCTATGTTTCTACATCTAAATATAAGTGGAAAAATGGTGTCAATGTTTGGGGAAAAAAAAGTCTACTGTTGCCAGTACATACTTTTATTTTACCATTCCTTGGCATAGTAAAAGTTTACTAAGGATCTACTTTCACATGAGGCATTTCCATTCAGTAAAAGCAGAGAAAGACTGGCGTTCTGAGCACAGCATCAAATTCTCTTTGAAACATACATACTGTATCTCTAGTAGTTCTTAGTCATTAAAATGTCCCTGGGAAATGTATGGGCAAGAAAAATATGAAAAAATTTCTAAAACTATAATTCAACATTAGCATTTCTACCAAATGCTCTTCTAGTAGTCATTAACCCTGTTTGGATTTCTACTTCTCTGAAACAGACACAAAGCTGGCTCATAATCACTTATCAAACCCTTAAAGGCCAGATATTTCTCCAAATTATAATTTTTTAGATTTTAGAAATGTAACATTAACACTCCAACCCACACCCGTGCTCTAGGTAGCACCTGCAGTCAAAACAATTTCTATATCAAAATGTTGTAAATTAGAGTAAGAGGGATAATTCCTGTTGAAATTTGCCACGTTACAAAAAAAAAAATCAGTTTTAGAACCTTTTGGATAAACCACCTCATCTAATTCCCATAATTATGATGGTATTAAAACTAGAGAATTCCTACTCCATATTAAGCCCTGGACCAGGCATCAGGAGTCAAAAGATGGTGGGGGAAAAAAAAAAACCAGACTCTAACTTTAAAAAGGCCAAACCTACAGTAATAGGAGCTCATGGTTATGTAGTAGAAAAATATGTATTAACTTATAAATACAAATTAAAAATATCTCCTTCAACTTAGTGATTATAGCCATACAAAATACAGTAAGAAATACAGGTCTAAACACTGCCAAAAGCAAAGGAGGGTATTAACTGCTCTATTACTAAAATTCTTCCATTACTTCAATACTAACCCTACACTGTTCTCTAAGAAGCTAATTACCTATTGCCCCATAGGTAATTAAGAAACAAAACTGTAAAAAAGGATTCAGAAAGTGAAGGAATAAAGAACAACCTTATCCCCACATTTTCAAATTTGTTGCTTCTGATTGTGGATTGGGAAGCAGAACACACTGACTGCATTGTGTCAAATGACAGTCTGGCAATATCTCTGTACTTACTGAGAACCTACTAAGTACTATGCACAATAGAAGACACTATGACTGTTAAATATATACAAGATAGAGCTTTTTCAGGTGCTCACAGTCCAGAAGAGGTTATGGTGGAGGATATGAATGGACATGAATATACTGAAGTTTCTAGAAAAGAAAAAAAAAACAAAAAAACTTTTTTTCTAGATAAATTTTATGTTTCAATATTATATAAGCCATGAGTTCTTACCAAAAAAATTGTAAACCATTATACTATTGCATAATGCAGCAATCCCCAAGTGGTATGTCAAGAGATTTGCAACTGCATTTCAGAAAACAAGCTGTCACAAAACAATAAAAATTCTACTTGCAGGTCATGTCTACTAGTCATAATGTATAAGTTTGTCTAATAGTACATAAATGAATAAGCCTTATCAGCATAATTTATCATAAGACAAATTTTAAAGCTGAAATCAAAAGATGTCAAAAATTAGAAAAGAATAAATTATATACTATTTAAACTGAAAAAGGGTTCAACTAATAGAGCCAAGATACAAAATATAAACAATTTTTAAGAGTTAAAACTTTATACTTCTTTTCAAACACAAACTTTCTACAACAGAAATCAACTTTAGCATAGCTCTTGGCAAAATACACAGTCCTGTATATGTCACAATGAAATTCAATTCCTTTCAGTATCACAGGTAGGAATCATCTTTGGTAACAAAGAACAGTAACCTGTGTCAACAACCAGAAAGGCTCCTATCACAGCACTAGATCCCTTCATCAATACTGTATGTAATCCCAAACATCACAGTACAATTCAGATTAATTCTGCCTCTAGAATGCCCTATCTGGTACCCTGGCTTCTTCTACCTCTTTACAAAATCTCATGCTACAAAATCCACTAGCAGTATAGGTTAACAAAGTAAGTATTCAGTGGTATCTTTTCCTAAGACTGCATAAATTGTCCTCAAGTGTCTAAGCAAGCATATGATATCAAGAATTTGCTTTTAAATGTGAATGGAAAAGAGTGAATTTTCCACGGATAAAAAATTGTAATTAAAAATACTATTATTGTTCAACATTGCTTTTCAAGAGCAAAAGATGAATTGTAAACTTAGTTTAGTAACATCTCAATCTCAAATGTACACATGAAGTACATATTTTTATTTTCCTACATTATCAGAAAATCTTACGAAGCAAATCTGTCACTAAAAAGGCAAAATTATAACTTCTCATGGAGTGTGAAACATTCTGTAATCTTTCAAAGTACAAGTACTTTTAATATCAGGTATCTCTTCTACTAAAGAGATAAAAACTGGAACAACCAGGTTAGAAGAACTTCTAAAGGAATCTCATAAATCTGATGTACTTACTTTTGAATAAAAAACATTTTCAGGTTTTAACTATAATGCATCTTTGAATAATCAAAAATTATACTAAACATTCAAAATTACAAAGTGAAAACAAAAATTAGTTCTAGAGCAGTATATCATTCTGAATTTTATTAAGATTGGGTGTTTCTCAAATAAAGTGTATAAATTACTCACACATAAGTACTCTGACTTTTTTTCCATCATATTAGTTTATGTCAAAGTATTAAACTGAAAAATCTTAAAGGCTGTATTTATTACTTGTTTAAACCAACAGGCAATTCTCATTCTCTAGAATCAGATTATGCTACACTTAGAATGAAGTATACAAAGATGTCTCTATATTGTATTCTTAGAATGAAAGGCTTCTGCCAACAAATGTCTACATTTAAACTTATTTATATTGATAAAGCACTAAGTAGGACATAAAAATGTGAAATACAGTTTATTTCCTGTTTAAATACAAAGTATTCAAAGAAATCACTGGAATTCAAGTCTTTGGAAAAAATGAGAGAAAATATTTTAAAATTAAATGAGGATTCTGTAAAGTCAAGAAAGACTTGAATGGAATAAAAGGAATCTGTCTTTGTTCAGTTTATGTTGTATTTCTTTTCCCTCAAATTTAATACTACAAAAACACTACAAACTAGAGTGCAATATACCTTAATAATCTTGGTCCCTTAAGAAACATTTCAATGTAACAGGATCTGAATGTAGCCATTTAAACATTTGAGTGCAGACATTTAACCATTTCAGTCTACTGTGATTCTTAACCCTGCAAATGTGAGATAAAGTAACCTTCCAAAATTGCAAGAGATGCAGTCATTGATGTTTGGAAAAGAACTGTTGTCAAATATACAGAGCTGCCCCAAACTCAACACAAGGCTGGTATGTAAACAGGTATGTTCAAATCTCTCTCCCACCGCCAGCCCACACTTTATCTCCAAGTAACGCTGTTTTAAAAGGCAAATCAACAGTGACACTTAATGATTTCTGAGCTCTAGATTCCCAGTATCGAGGATGACAAGAAACGTGTTTAACTTTGAACACGGAATTCAATTATGGTTTCACTAGTCTATTAACTCAGTACAGTACTTCCTATTTTGTCAACAATCTAAGGTTTCATATCAGCGTGCTTAATTATTAGGAACTATCTAGATCATTAAGAATGAGTAGGGTTCTCTAAGGAAGAGTTTTATGAAAATATGTTGCACTTAGTCTTCCGGATGTTGAAAAGTAAGGATGTCTCCTAAGATTCAAAGGAAGTTGATGTTCAGGTCTCTTCCATGACAGTGGTGCGCCCATGTAACACTTTTGTGGTGGTAAAACTGTACCACATGGCCTAGAATAAAAGTAAGTTCTAAAATCTTAGAAATGTTTTTACAAAAGAAAACTACAATTTGCTTTCACTAAGGTCCACAGTTAACAAGAACTAGAAGCCTGCTCCTGAACATAACCAACAGTACCTCAAGAACCACAGGGGTTCTCTTTTTAGCCTACTCATTTCTTCCATGAAACTTTTTAAGTTAAACACAAGAGCAAAAGGAGGAGAGGCCCCACCGGAAGTAGAAACCTAGGGCTTGCAACTTCACAAACAGAGGTGTCTCGGGTTCCTCCGCCGCTCCAGGACCAAACGGACTGTCTCTACAACACTATAGCTTCACTCTCCAGGTGCAGTAAGAGAAGCAGCATCACAGTTGCACTCCAGCTCCCTTCACCATGCATCGCCCTCAGTATCCCTGGGCCTGGAGGCTCCTGAGACCCGTTATCCAGTTCAATATGCCCCATCTTATACACAAAAACAAAAACACGTAAGTGGAGAAAGATGAGAGTGTACTGAGAGACATCTGAAGAGCTGGGGACCAGCAGCTGCTGGGAAGGTGGCAGAGCAGACTAAAGGGGGCCCGGACGCCTTGGTCCCGCAGCTACCGCCTTGTCTTCTACCCCAGGAAGCAGCGCGGCAGCAGCGGCTAGTCCGCGCTGGCGGGAGCCCGGGGAAGAGGAGTCCGGGGAAAGCCCAGCTGCCCGCGGACTGGACCGGGCCTAAGATCTAGAGCTGCCGCTGCAGCGGCCAGAGCACAGCGACGCTTTACGTCCACCGCCCCCCCCATACACACCCCCCTCCCTCCACCGCCGCCACCCCCCTCCCCGCCCGCTCCGCTCTCCCTTTCTCGATTGGAGCCGAGACAAAAGCAACGGGAAGCGGTGGGCCGGGGCGCTACCCGCGGACCCCGGGCGCGACTGGCCCGGCCTCGAGACATTCCCCTGCCTTGCGGGGGCCCCGAATCCGCCGCCCCCGCCGCACGCCCCGCTGCCAGACTTCCGAAAATTTGCCAAAAACTCACCGCATGAATTTTCTTGTCCCGCGGATCCAAGATGGCGACGTATCCACCGCGGAGGCTGCTGGGAGCAAGACCTTTACCCCCTGACCCCCGCCGTGACCCCCGTCGCTCTGGCTTCCCTTAAGGCGGCAGTGGAAGGTGGGTGCGGCGATTGCGGATCGAACACAGGGCTGGGGGTGAGTAGACTGCTTTCGCGCTCTTGTAAGCAGGTAAGGAGAGGCGCTTCACTCTCCCACCACCCTCACCGCGGCTGCACCGTGTCTCTTACCGGTTCACAAGAAGCCGTGTGGCTCACTGCGGCTGTTACCCAAGCTGGGCCTTTGCATCCCAGGCCTTGGGTCGGAGGGGGCCGCGGGGCGAGGAATGGTAAAGTAGCGTCGGCTTGGAGGTGTTTGTGTTTGAGGACGCCCCGCTCCCGGGTCCCCACGGAGCTGGTCTCTTCCTAACTCCTACCTTGAGCAGACTGGATCGTTGTCTCTTCCTCCCGCAGATCCTGCATCCTCCGGTGCCGTGTCTGTACTTCAGGAGACCCGCAACACGTCACCGTCGCCTTCTGAGAAGTGAGTTTCCCTCTGCCGAGATCATTGGTGCCTACTTGCTCCCCCTTCCTTTTATTTTTTATTTTAACCTGGTAGTAGGAAGTATTAAGGGAGCAGGTTTTTAACACACTGTGGTGCGAACTGACTTCAGCCGAATCACCTTTACAGCAGTTTGCCTAGCTCCCACCCCCAGTCTCCTGTTAAGCCTGAGTTACCCGCTGTGCCACCAGAGATCGTTTGAAATTGTGATGACTTTGGTGGAAACTTGGAGTGGAGAAGGAGTGAAGTCTGCTTTCCACGAACGTACCTGTCATTGAAAGTGAAACGAAACTTGTTTTCTTTGCGGTAATCTCCCTTTATTCTTTTTGTGTATGTAAACTTTTCTTTTTATAATTATACAAGATATTTTGACTGAGAAGAAATCCTCTACATATGTGTTTTGGAATTGTGTAGTTGAACGTGAAAACTATTTTCTATTTCATTGATAGAATTTAGTAATGTAAAATATAATTGATTTAAAAGTAAATAAAACTTATGCGTTCCTTTTTTTAAAAAATCACCTTTTCTTCCATAAAAAAATCATTTAATCCACTTTAAATTTATCACTGAAAGCCAAAGGCAAGAAACAGCAGTTACAATGAGCTTACTCTGAAATAAAAGGTTTGTCATGTTTTGAATACAAGGTACTTTACCTATTAGTAGATGTATAAATTCATTTAAATTCCAAAGGGTGCTGGTGTGGCCAGTAGAAAATGTATTGCATCGTTATTCATTTCATTAAACATTCTCCTTCACTGTTCAACTTTAAGGAATTTCACAGGGTAATAAAACATTTCTTTGTCTTTTTCTCCCTTTCTCCTTCTTCCCCGAAAGGTGTCTTCTTTCCTGCTCCTTCCTGCCTCTTCTGCTTTCTCTTCCTTTCGTGTTAACATCCCATATAAAGTAGTATGTTAAAAGATTGGCTATGTCTCTGTATATAATACATACAGTACATGAATATATGCAATATAAATACATATTACTGAGCCTTTAGCCTAGCTATTAATAATTTGAAAGTATAACTATTCATGATTAATTAATTGATAAGATGGAATGATAAAAATAGCATACAACTATGTTACATTAAATATCACTTAAACCATTTTTATCTGTTTGACTTATACGTAGGACTTTGTCCAGGCCAAAAAATAGATTATTCTTATTATCCCTGTATTTACTTAAAAAGCACAAATTTTAAATAGCATGAACATGAAAAAATTAGAAAAATCACTCCTATGGAGACAGATCTAATGTAAGAGTTTTATTACTTTGGGTTTTTACTGGAAGAGGTAGAACAAAAAACATTTTCATAATGAATGTGTAGGGTAGAGGTAGAAAAAATATATTGATACTATTGTTTTCTTTTGGCAGATTTTTTTACTGGAAAATATTACATACTGATTATGTATTTGTGTGTTTTTGAAATATATGTTAAATTTTTTGGAGTACCTCACAGAAAAATTACTTAGATTGAAAAAAAGTATTTTATTAAGGGAAGAATGAGTTTGTATACAATTTATAGAAGACATAAGATTCTTAAATTTTGAGTAGTGATATTATAAAAGTTTAATAGTAACCCCAACTTAGAGTGACAAAATATGTTGCACATAAGTGTAGTCTTCGGGAGTTATTTTTACAAGTGATTATTTCTTGATAGTACTGGCAGAAGTTCAGAGAAACAAGAGTAAGTTTCTAGAGTGCAGTTTGTCAGTATGTTTCAAAACCTGAGCCTGTGCTTTTGTCCCAGCAATTCTTCTAGAAACTGTATCATAAGGAAATGAAGATGTGTGTAATAGTCTGATTGCAAGAGTAATCTTTACTACATTATTTGTTAGATTAAGCAACATATATACTATAAAGAGTACTCAGCCATTAAAAATAATGTAGAGGAAATCTTACTGAGGTGATTGATAGTTGAGTACAAAAACATTTTAAAATATAATTCCAATTTAAAAAATTTTTTAAACTTACCTAGCAAGATATGCACAAGCTATGAAGTTAACCTTGCAGAAGTAGCTATCGTGGTTAATTTTTTTTTCATTATTTTCATCTTTTTATAAGTTTTCATAAAGTTTTTTTGATAATACTACTTTAAAAGGCTACTTTTACCTGGAAAACAAAGCCACATACCCACTTAACAGACCTCAAACTTTTTTCTTTTCTACATTTCTTAACTAAGCACCAATTCCTGTATATTTTACCAAATATGCCTAGGATTTGTTCTTCTCTCTCCATTCCTATGAGCCATTCATTGAATTTTAACTTTATAATTCTCCATCTGAAGTTTTGAAAGAGGATTTTAAAAACTATCTTAGTCATGTTTTTGTCACTGGCACACAGTACCTGACATCTACAACTTAAAAGAGGAAAGCCATGTTTTGGCTAACGGTTTGTAGAGGTTTCAGTCCATAGTTGGCTGGCTCCATGGCAAGGCAGCGTGGCAGAGAGGAAGGGCAGAGAAACCAGTCATGCATGGTGGCAGGAAGCAGAGAGAAATTAAGGGCGGAGGGAGGGAGATAGACCCTTCCAGGCCACACCTGCAGTGACCCATGTCCTCCAACCAGGCTTCACCTGCGTAAAACCCCACCTTGAGTGCATGAGGCTTAGGGGGACATTCTTTTTTTTTTGGTACCAGAGATCCAGCTCAGGACCTTGCTCTTGGGAGGCAGGCGGCAGCACCACTAAGCTAAATCCCTGGCCCAGGGGAACATTCTGATCCAAACTATAATGCTGCATTAAGTTTTACCTCTAGTCTTCCAAACTATCACCAGATAATGCTTTCTACTGTGTAAGTCTTAGGAAATTTACCCACTATGTAAAATCTTTGTAATGATGCCTGTTGCCTACAAGATAAAAATACAAACTCCTTTCCATGAGCAAAATGATTTAATTAGAAAAAAATATAAATAAGAAATAGTTATAGCAGCAACAGCAGTAGACTTAGAGTTCAATGCATGCGAAGCATTTAAAAAATATCTTTATAAAAAAAATTTTTATAATAACTGATGAAATTCTTTAATGTCTACTTATGAGGTAGGAAATGCTAATATATATGTATGTTTAGAGGCTATATTTTTTACTGGTTTAGATAGAGAAGTTGAGAGAAAGCTTGTGTATCAGGAACAGCTTCACTGAGTGGCTGATTGTTCCATGGGGAATGGCGTGTAATTTGGATTGATAAAAGGGACAATTTTAGTGAAGGGAGTATCAAGCAAAGGCAGATAGTTTGCTAGGATACAAACATACACTGGGTCACTTAAAAATTTCCTCAGTTCTGGGGGTTAGAAGGCTAACACAGGTACCTATTTTCCCATGTCTTCACATGGTGTCCTAACTCATTTATTTGTTTATTTTATTTATTTATTTATTTTTTTGGTACCAGGGATCGAACTTGGGACCTTGCGCTTGAGCGGCAGCGCCAGAACCACTGAGCTAAATCCCCGGCCCTTGTTTATTTTTGTGTATTGAACTCAAGGCTTCTGCACTGAGCTACAGCCCAGTCCTTACTTTGTTTTTGTGTTTGTTTGTTTTTGTTTTTGAGATAGTCACTAAGTTGCCTATCCTGGGCTAGAACTTTCAGTTGTCCAACCTTCACCTACAAATTGAGATTATAGGTATATGCCCCCCATGCCTGGCTTCCTTACTCCTTCTGAGGACACTAGTCATTGAATTTCAGATCACTCAGTAACTTTATTTTACCTTAATTTTTACAAGCCCTATCTCCAAATATGGTCACACTGTGAGTACTAGAGATTAGAATTTCAACATACAAATTTGGGAGGTAGGAGCTACAATTCAGCCCATAACAGAGGTATAGGCCGAAATGAGTATAAGCCAGTGACCAGAATCAGAAGGGACTGATTGGATTTACATAGGGTAGGGTGTCAGAACTTTGGAGTGTGTTAAATGCCAGGCAGAGGAATTGACCTGATGGTTTTAAATAAGTCACTCCTAATTCAATCCATTCCCAGTGTTTAGCGCCCTAAGAGGGTGAAAAATCACATTAGAATAGTTAGTACCACATGTCTACACTTTGTATCATATCTAATCCTGTCACCTGACACATGTTCTTATCCTGCCAAAATAATTACTTTAGACATATATCTACAAATCATTTCAAAATTAAAATGCCATGTAAGTTTTTAACCATCTAAATCAATTTAATGTAATAAAATATTTCCCCATATCATGTAGAAGTAACAACAAAATACTTATACTCAGCTTTCTCAACTACCTCATTTAGATGAATGTTTAAATACATGAAAAAGATGTTTTCTCTGTCAGAATACCAACATCTATATTACGTTATCTTTCATTTAAAAAATAATAAAATTACCTCCCCCGAAAGATTATCAGAAAACTATGTAACAGTAAATCAATATAAAATTAACATATACTCATCTAGTATATATTTGCTGGCAATGAAAAGTTGACATCTGTTAAGTACTAAAATACTAAATACTAAAATAATGAAAATTACTTTTTCATATATATAGGAGGTCAATATAAGACTTATCTGTGCCTCTTGAATTGTAATGACTAGTGATGATCATTAAAATGCTAAATATTAACCTATTTTTTTTAAAAGTAGCTTACTCTTAAAGCAAAAATACGTTCAGTATAAATGAAAATGAAATGAAGTAATGATTATGAAGTTTATGTAATCCCAAGAAAATCTCTGACTTGGAAGAGGCAATCTAAAAATCCTTTACTTAAGATTGGTTTCATTTCATAACTCATGCTCTCAGGAACTATTTTTGTGTTTAACCTAAAATTTTCATATTGCTATTTTTGGCAATTTGTTTCAAAAAGGAACCCCCCGTTGATTATCTGGTTAAACATGAATAGTTAGGTTAGTACTGAATGAAGATATAGCATGTACAGGTACAAATTCCCTATGATGAATGTGATCATTATGTAGACCTCAAATGTACTAATAAACTTAATTAGAAAAAAAAAATGTATTGGAAATTTTGTGTGAGGACACAGACGATACCAGGTTCATTTATTTATTTTTTATTTTTGTTACCAGGGATCGAACTCAGGTCCTTGCGCTTGCAAGGCAAGTGACTGAACCACTGAGCTAAATCCCTGGTCCTGATACCAGTTTCATTTAAACAAAATAGTCATGATCACAAATCTGTGCAGTAAAAGACAAATGTTTCACTAAGTTGCCAAGATGCCTTAAGTTGCTATGGTTTAAGAAAAGTCAGCAACAGGTTAAGAATGCTAGCAGTCAACTCTGCAATCATTCAAAATAAAGCATTTAGCTTGCTTTCCCAATCTGTAACAAATTCAGTAGAACAAACAAAAGTATTATGGATCACAGGGTTAGGTTTTATACATATTTTTAGAAAATGTACAAAATTGTGAAAATGTAGTGTCTTTAAAAAATTTTTTTTTTAAAACCACAACATAATGTACTTTAACTGAAATATTAACCATTCTAAAAATGAGGTAGGAAGTGGTAAGCATCTTTAATAATCCCATCATTTTGGGGAGGGGGACAAGTTCAATTGTTTGTATTCTTTTTAAGATCACTTGGTGGATCTAAATCTTCCATAAATGTTGAAGTTACTTTTAACTTATAAAAGCATTGTATATTGCTTGAGGATCTTTATTAAAACTTAATCTCAGCCTTTTATGAAATCTAGTAATGATGACTACAGTGACATTGTAAGACATACCTAAATTGTGTTTATGCCCACATATATTTAAACAATATTTGATACTTATACAAAAATGACAATGAAAAAGTAAAATAAAAATTGGATGGCTCCTTGTTTTAGCTTATAACTTAGAGTTTTCAAAGTTCTGCATTCCTTTCATACCACTTTTCCTAAATTTGTATATTTTCTGTAGCATTTTTGAATTGTATTCCAGAGATGTATGTAAAAGTTATTAATACAGCAAGGTTTGAGAATAGTAGAAAAATGCTCCCTCACCTTAATATGATTTTCTGTTCTCATTCAATATTCGTTTGTCATTCGTTTCAATATGTGCCAGGCATTGCATTGTGACTCAGAGATGGGAAAACCAAACTGTTTTTCTCTATTCTTACACACTGCTAAACAAACTTCTGATAGCAAATGTGTAGGATTATATCCCACATACTGTACCAAGCAATCATTTCTCTAGCCTACACTGGTTGGGTGTTCCCTAACTCAATTCTGGCCCTACATGGACAGGATGGACAGGGCAACTTACAGATGAGGACTCAGTCCCCCAAGACTGTTTCCCAGTTCAGATACCAGTCAAAAGTAGTTTGTCACCTATCCTCTGACTGATAGGATGCCTATGGCCCTCTCCTAAGGTGTCATTTGCTAGAGTGACTTAACTCAAACATTTTACTTATGCTTATCCATTTTTTGTAGAATATTACAAAAGACACACAGAACTGCTAGATGGAAGAGGTAAGGGAGAAAGGAGATGGAGATGTCATGCCTTTCTCAGGTGTGCCACCTAGGTGTCTCCATGTGTTCATTCTATGAATATACTCAGCTGTCTAGAAGCTCTCTGAATCCTTTTTTTTTTTTTCCTTAAAGTTTTTTTTAGGAGATTCCAAAGCATTAATATGATTGGTGACATCATTGGCCATTGATTAAAGTAACCTCCAGAGATTTGGGTGGGAGGGTACTAAACATTCCAGCCCTCTAATAACATGGCTGGATCCCCCTGGCAACCAGCTCCTAACCTGAAGCTATGTAGAAGCCCACCAGGAGTGACCTCATGAGAACAAAAGATTTTTCTACCTTCAGGAAATTCCATGGGACTTAAGGGCTCTGTGCCAGGACAGAGAGACAAAGACCAACCATAAATAGCGTATCTATAAATGTTATCAATCATAATAACACATTGTCATTTAGTTCTCAAACGAATGATGGGCTATAGATATTATCTGTTCTTCCCCAGTTTTGTTATATGCCATATGTGTGAACCAGATCTTTTTGCAGTTTAACACATTCATGAAGGGGCCATAATTTGTATGTCTCACTGCCAGGGAGCTCTGAGCCACAGTAGTATATGTATGGCTCCCATTTGGTGGCACGGGAGAGACCCATCAGATGGTACAAGCCACCCAATGGGATGGTCATGCATTTATTGCCAGTGGGAATGTTAACTTTGTGTGCCATATTTCCCTCTCAAATATCCTTGTCCATGTGCTGAATTTCCCTTACTACTCATCATCTTTGGAATTAATCACAGCAGTATTAAAGTAAGAATATTCCAAACTGAACATTAAAGTTGTGTTACTCTCCAGCGCTTCCATCAGTCACTATCATCTGTATAATAAAATATGTTTTAAAATAATTAAAAGTCAATTAGGAAAGACCTACGTGAGGAAAATTCCGATTCAAATATTGTATTCTCATTGTACACCAACTTTACAGATGCTGTTTTTCAGCTTTCATAATGCAGGAACACTCTTTAAGAATTGCTGTGGATACTCAATGTGATGTTACTTTTATTATAAAGTTACCCAACTATATGCATATATAAAACTAAGTGTACACTTTTATGCTTTTAATACTTTTTTAACTATCAAACTTACTTTCCAAAAATTAGGAAGAAAATACTTAGAATTGATAACATTAATTTTGATTTAACAGAATGTTGTTTTGCTGAGGAAAATCATCACTAGAAATTAAGGCAGCACAGGTTTATTGTGATAACTCAAAAATGCTGTTTTCCCACTAGTTTTTTCTTTGTAATGTTTTAAACTTTTGTTCCAGAAACAAGCAGTTACAATATTTGGCCTTTCATGCATCATTCATTTATTTATTCTTTATCATAGCCCAGAACAATTTAATTTACATAGCTTGACTCTAACTGTAATATAAACAAAAATATAGACACAAATCAAGTGAGATCATTTATATCTTTATATCATCCTTGTGATCTAAATATATTTTAGATGATTTTTGAAATAATTAAAAACTGAAGGTTTTTATGAAAAATCACAAATATTAAAGAATATGTTAGTGTATCACCAGAGATTTGAGGAGTAAAGATTATGAGCTGGAAGTTTGAGTGACTAAGACATGGAATTTTATCCAGCTAGAACATGCAGGCTGATTATCCCTGGGCAACCCCTCCAAGCCTCAGTTTTGCTACCTCACATTTATGCATAGAAGTACTATTATGTCTTCCGAGTTAGAAATATTTTGTCAGATGGCATATGGAAATGTGTAGAATGAAGGAAAATATTCAGTAACTAATAGTTGCTGTAGTGATAATAATGTTTTTATGTGGAAGACTACATGTAATCTAAGGCTTTCAAGTAAAAAGCATAATTACCAATAAGGTGTTTGAAAGGGAAGATATGAGAAAATAGAGTATGTAAGTGGCTGTTAATTATAGAAACAAATGTGCTAGCTGACTGTTACATATTTTCTATGAAAACTAATCAGATAAGGTAGGAAAGTAAAGCGTATTGCTAAGTGATTACATTTCATACTATTGACTAGCAATCATATTTTATTTTGCTACCATCTGAATATTTTAAATAGCTTTTAAATAAATATGTTAACTAATCCTTTTAGCTTATGGGATGCTACACCTTTCACAGTTACTACCAGGGCTTTTAAAGACCAATCATAGCTAGGTGTGGTGGCATACTCTGGGAAGCTAAGGCAGGAGGATTACAAGTTTGAGCCCACCCTGGGCAATTTAGTGACTTAGACCTTATCTCAAGATTTTAAAAGGGCTGCTTGATGTGGCTCAGTGCCTGGGTTCAGTCTTCAGTATTGCAAAAATTAGAAAACCTGATAGAAGGACCTCACACATAACATGATAAGGAAATGGTTTATCAGTAAGCTATATCCTCAGCCCCAAATCCATCATTTATAAAAAATGCTTACAAGATAACTACCAAATATTTGCAAAAAATCTCAAATAACTTTATATTCTTAATGTATATAAAGTAGCATATCTTTGATAAAGGTAGCCCTGGAGGGATATACTCCCAAAATATCTTTTCCTTTTTATTAAGCAGAGTACAATATGAAGCAGTTCTCCAACAGCATACACCTGTTGTTAATCTGTTTTCCATTGCTATAACAGAATACTCAAGACTGATAATTTATTGAAAGAAGTTTATTTAGCTCACAGTTTTGGAGGTCCAAGAGCATGGTACAACCTCTGCCTGGCTCTGGTGAGGGGTCCATAGAAAATAGCATCAAAATGGTAGGAGTGTGGGCCAGAGATTTAGTTCAGTGGTGCTACCACCTGCCTCACAGGCACAAGGTCCTGAGTTCAATCCCTGGTACCAGAAAAAACTGGTAGGAGTGTTGTGTGAAAAAGCTCATATGGAAGACAAGAAGTCAGAGAGCAGGGAGGAGCCAGTCTTACTTCTCTATAACTACCAACTCTTTAAGAAACTAACTGAGGTCTCATAAGAACTACGTTAACTCTTTCCAAGTACAGTACCCTCAGTCTCCTAACAACCTCCCACTAGGCTCTTTCTTTAAAGTTCTGCAACCTCCCAGCATCACTACACTGAGAACCAAGCTTCCAACACAAACCTGAAATCTTACTGAAACCATAACAACTCCCATAAGTAAACATAGAACAGTCAAATGGCAAAACCCAGAGAGTTAATTGATCACATTTAAACTCAGCAACTGCCCATTAGAAGATATTTGATAGAAGATACAAGAAAAAATCATAAAACATCAGACTTCTAAATGTTAGAGAAGACCTGTTTTGCAGTCTGACCCAAAGTCTGGGAATCTTAATAAAAAACAAAAATGTCCTCTTCCTATACTAACAGAGGGAGAAGAAAATCTGTTTTTTAAATTAAAACATACCATACATATTTATTGTGCCTTTTAAATTAAATTGAGCTTGCATGAATTTATGTAGTTTCTAATAGAAACAAAGATTACAAAAAGGAAGAGAATGAAAGAGAAAGAACCCATGTTGAGTTTCTCAGTTCTTCAGTACATTAGTTTCATAAGCAACTGATAAGTATTATTTTAAAAACAAAAAACATAAAGGAACCATTGTAAATTAAGCATAGGAAATGTGAGTTAAACCAAGTAAGTTTTACTATGGGAAAGTTTGTTGCTACTTTTAATATGTGTCTCTAAGTGGCTTAGTTCTTTTTTTATTGAAGATTTTAGTATCTCACAAAACATCATATCTGACTGCATTTGATAATACTGTTGTAGTCAGGGTTTGCAAGGGAATAGGTTTAATACAGGATTATTTATAGGATTATTTTATAATAATCACCCAAAAAGTCAAATGCAGAGCACTGCAAGATATCTGTCCACAACCTAGAGACCTGAAGAATCTAGCTGAGGGCCTGGATCCCATGGCAGTATCCTGCACAAGTCCAGCTAAAGGCCTAGAACTGAAGGCAATGTCCTCCATGAGTCCAGCCTAAGGCCTAGAGCTCACAGCAATGCCTCATGTAAGTCAGTATTAAGAATCTGCAGCTCCCAGTGCCCAGGAGGAGGCTTCTGGGCCGCCATACCACTCCCTTCAGCGCAGAGGAGGTGAGCCACACGGACGCCAGCAAGACCCCCACCCCACCCCCGTCAAAATGAAAAGACACAGAAATAAGTCTCAAAACCACATTTCCAGATCACCTAAAGCAACCCCCAAAGGGAAATGAAATTGAACACTCTGATACTCAACCACCTGGAATCCCTGAACTGGCAACAAAAGAGGATCTGGAAAAAATAAAAGTCAAATAATTTATCAGATAACAGCAGAGGTTGTGCCCATAGTATAAGACAAGATCAATAAATCTAGAGAAGACACAGATAAAAAAAATAGAGGAACTGAGGAACATGATGGAATGCCAACATAGGAAACAAATGGAATCCATAAAACACATGCAAAGAGATTTCCAGGAGATTAAAAACTTCATTGAAAGCTTGTACAGCAGAATGAGCCAATGTGAAGACAGAATTTCAAGTATAGAAGATAAGATTGCATGTAGTGACCAGGAAAAGAAAAATTGCTTTAAAATAGTAAGGGACCACAAGAAATCAATCCAGCAGCTGCTAGACGATGCAAAGAAGAATAACAAGACTGATTGGAGTGAATGAAGAAACAGGAGACAGTGCAGATGACATAAACTGTTCACAGAAGTGATGGCAGAAAACTTCCCAAGCAGGGAAAAAGAACTTGACATACAGATAAATGAGGCATTTAGGACTCCAACTAGCCTTGATCAAAAAAAAATCTACACATAGGCATATAATTGTTAAGATTCCAGAAACCCAACAGAAGAACAACATTCTACAAGCAGTTAGAGAAAAGAAACAAATCACATACAAAGGAAAGCCCATCAGAATCACAGCAGACTTCTCAACACAACCCTCAAGGCAAGAAGACCTTCAAGTGACATTTCAAGCCCTAAAGGAAAACAGCCTCCAACCCAGGTTGATGTACCCTGCAAAACTGTCTTTCACACCTGGTGGGAAAATAAGATACTTTCATGACAAAGAGCACCTTAGGAACTTCATGAAAAACAAACCAGTGCTACAAAAAATTTTAGACAATATCCTAGGAAAAGACAATGAGGATCACAACCCCAGGAAGCCTAGCAGAATGAATCCATTGGGCATGACAAGAAATTAAATGCAAAGGGGTAGAATCCAACAAAAAAAAGTCATGACAATGATAAGTCAATATGTATCAGTTATAACCATCAATGTTAATGGTCTCAGCTCACCAATCAAAAGAACTAGACTAGCAGAATGGGTCAAGAATCAAGATCCAACAATATGCTGCATACAAGAAACACACTTAATACAAAAAGAAACTCATAGACTGAAAGTTAAAGGGTGGAAAACAATACTCCATGTGACAGGAACCTGGGGGGAAAAAAAAAAAAAAGGAGTAGCTATCCTCTGCAGATCAAGTGGATTTCAAATGAAAGTCTGAAACACTTCTGGTCCCAAGCATTTCAGATAAGGGTTAGTCAACTTGTATGTACAAATCTATTGTGAACATGTGTTTTCATTCCTCTCAAGTAAAAACTTAAGAACAGGACTGTTGGTTCTTAACAGTAATACAAGAAATTTCTATATTGTTTTCCAAAATGGTTTTATCATTTTACATTCACATTAGCAGTATTCGAAAGTTCAAACTGGTTCACACCTAAGCTCACATTAGTTCTTTTAAAACTTTTAACTTCATCTGCCTAATGAGTGTATAATATGATCTTGTTATTGTACTGATTAGTATTTTTCTGATTCTAGTGTTGCACAACTTTCCTTGTGCTGTACTGGCTATTTATCATCTTCTTGTGTCTACTTTTTAATTGGGTTGTCTATGAGCTGTAAATGTTTTTCATATATTCTGGTCATAGGTTATATGTATTATAAATATGATCTGTTTAAGGACTACTTTTCATTTTCTTAGCGATGTCGTTTAAAGTTCTAAATTTTGATGAAATCTCATCAATTTTTTCTTTTATACCTCGTATTTTTTGTACCATAGGAAATTCTTGCCTACCCTAAATTCATGAACATTTTTCCCTTATAATTTCTTCTTAAAGTTTTATAGTTTTAGTCTTTCATATTTAGGTTCATAGATCCTTTCAAGTTATTTTTATGTATGGAAATAAAGGGTTGAAATTAATTTTTTATATACAGATAGCAGGTGTTCTTAGTGCCATTTGCTGAAAACACCATCTTTTCCTCTGCTCTTGAGTTTATGTTCTATAAAATGTTAATGTTAAATAATCTTTCAAAACTCAGTGGACCATATATGTGTGGTTCTATTTCTAGGTTCCCTGTTTTATTCCAATGATCTATATGTCTTTCCTCACGCCAACACTGCCTTGATTACTGTAGCTTTAGAGGAAGTCTTAAAATTAGGTAATAAATGTTTTCCAACACGTTTTTTTTTTCTTTTTTTCTTTTTTCTTTTTACTTTTCTAGGTCCTTTGTACTCCTACATAACTTTCAAATTTCAATATCCAATTCTTCATTTATAGCAAGTATACACAGACCTGAATTTTTATATATACCTTGTGTTTTCTAATCCTGCTAAATTCAGATACAAGTTCTAGGGGCTCCTAGAGATTTCTTAGTATTTTCTCTGTAGATGATCATTTCATCTCCATATAAAGGTTTTACTTCTACCTTGCCAATCATATGCTAATTGTTTCCTTTTATTGCCAGACTATTTTGGTTTGAGCCTGTGTTTCAAAGTTTAATGGGCAGATGAAGAGTAGGCATATCTACCCTTGTTCCCCACCTTAGGGAGAAAGCATTGTATCTTCTCCATTCATATAAGGCGTTTTTGCTGGAAGTATGGAGTACATGGCTTATCTGTTGAGAAGGTTCTGTTCTACTTCTATTCTCCTGATAGCTTTTACCGTGAACAGCTGTAGAATTTAGTCCAATACTTTTTCTGCAATTACTGTTAGGATCATATGGCTTTTTCCTTTCCTCTGTTAAAATGATGACTTATAGGAGTGGATCTTCCAATCCTGAACCAACACTGCCATCCCTATAATCAAACCACTTTCTACCTGCTGCCAGATCTGACTTCTAATAGTCTGTTTTGTTAAACAAATTATTATCTATGTTCATACTTTTTTCTTCTATTATCTTTATCCAGTTTTAGTATTGGCACAATGTTGATTTCCTAAAATGAGGGGAGAAATGTTCCTTCTTTTTTCTGCTTTAAATGTTTGATATACTTCATCAGTTAAAATGTATATGAGCCTCTTGTCATATAGGTAGGTTTTCAAGCTAGGAATATACTTTCTTTAATAGGTGCTATTCAAATTTTATATTTCCTCCAGAGTCGGTTTCATTAATTTGTCTTCCAAGGTACTTCTTAGAAGTTGTCAAATTTATTTCAAAACAGATTTTTGTAATATGCTTTCTATATCCTTTTAAATTCTGTAAAATCTGTGGTAATGTCCTCTAAATTTTGATATTGTAATTAAAACAATGTATAATTGATATTACATAATAGGAAGAAAAGGTCTAAAGGAGTAGGGGAAGTGGGAGAGGTAGGGGAAAGGACAGAAGGGAAAAGAAAAAACATAACAAAAGGAAAAAAAAAAGGAAACAAAGTCTTTGCAAATAGGAAAGGTTGGAGGTGGTCAAGGGAGGGCAGGGAAAGGGGAAAAAATAAAAACCAAGATACATCATTTACAGGTATAAGATCCCATTGATGACTGTAACTGTATTTTATACCTAAAATGTATCGATAAACTTAATGGAAGAAAAAAAAAAAAATCTGCACCGGGAAAGCCCAAAGGCCAGTGGTGGAAGCTAGAAAGTCTTTGCTGGTGGTATGAAGGATCTGCACTGGAGCCAGGAAGCGACACTCAAGGCGAAGACAGCTCCTCTGAAAAAAACAGCCAACCCTGGTAACAGTGATGAGAACAGCCAAGATCATATCAGGAAAAACAGCTGTGGCAAGCTTCTCCAGGAAGATCAGCAGCATACATCTACCCCTCCAGTTCTTTTATGCTATTGGCAACAGTCCTCAGGTGAGGCTTCCACGCCTAGAACCATGCTGACTCGGTTCAGCTGGTATGTTCCAAGTTGACTACAGATGTTATACTTGAAAGGCTGAATTCTGGGTTCCAGTACTTACTTGAAGATTGAGAATTATCAACTTTAGTGTGAGAAATTGACATGCGAAATGAATTGTATATCAGGGAAGATAATTTGAACAGGACCAGACAAGAGATTTCTCTTATCCTCTTTCTGCAAGTTTTACAATATGTTAAACAATGTGTTAAACTAACACTTTAGGACAATACTATACATAGGTTGATCCAAAAAAATAGTGTTTTAAATTATTCCGATAAAAGACATTGCTATTAATCCCTTTCAGAATACCCTCTTGCTTCAGACACATCCTATCATTCTTGCCACCTTATGAGTGTCCTCTTTCATGAATACTTTTACAAGATATTATCAAAACTAGTGAATGCTGTTGCCAAGTGCCATCCAGTGGTGAGGCAGGCTTATAAAAACATGGTGTGACCTTGTCCACCTTATTCACTGGATCTGGCATAATGAAACTTTGGACTCTTCCCCAAAGTTAAAATGATTTTGAAACCTAAATGTTTTCAATCAAGGCAGCCACAACAGCACAACTGAAGACATTCACGAAAGACTTCCAGAACTGCTTTAGAAAGTGGCAAGAATGACAGGATAAGTGTGTTTGAAGGGGGGGGCCCATATTTTGAGAGGGGTTAATGGCAATGTGTCTTTTACTATAATAATTTTTTCAAATGTAAACATTCACTATTTTTTATTCACCTTGTAGTTACAGCTGAATTATTTTTGTAGATACCTGTATACTATAATGTTGAGTGAGCGTTTTCCCCTTGCCCTATAGTTAAAATTATGCCTGAAAGCTGAGAATAAAATGTATTAAATTCTCCTTACTATAAGTTCAAATAATGTTAAATAGCCTAACAGTATTAAACTAAGTAGTGTCATAATCAGCCCCATCACCATCACCACTACTTACGCCTGTCAATCCTCAGTCAAAAATTAGTAGGAATAAGAGATCAAAGGAGGCCTTTTAGAGAAGCAGTGTTTGTGGGTAAGGGCACTTGCCAGTATGTAGTTGGAATGGTAGGGGGGTGTTTGAAGAGAATCGGTTGTAAAGATTAAGATTACTAGTAGAAGGGGAGATATATCTTTTGAATATTGGCTTGTTAGGGGACTTGATGAGCTCCTAGAAGCTGTGTAGAGAGAAAAGAATTTGAAAGAGATGATAGCCTGAAGGAGGCCAAGACAGCAAGAAAGTGACCTCTGTGACAATAATTTAGTGTGGTAGGAATAATGGAGATTGCTATTGGTGGTAGGAACACCAGGGAAGTTAGGTGAATTGAACCATTTTCCCACTATGAAGACTGACCACATCAAGAGGAATGAAATAGGTAAAGTCCAAATGGCCACCATCAGGAAACTAGGTAATCAGAGGCCCCTATAGACTCCCCTAAAGAAGCCTAATTGGTGATACAGCTTTTGGATACTGCCACACAGAGTTTATCAATATCTAATTAATGAGATTTGTGTCCTTAACTAGTAAAACCTAAACATTTGCCCTTTTCTTTATCCTTTTTGCCACAAAGCAAAAGCACTAAGCCTAGAAGGGGAAGCAGGTGTCTGAAAGCAAGATTTCTCTCCCACAACTTCCATGTCACTAGAGTACTCCCTATACTGGGGTGGGAGGAGGTAGGAAGAAAAAATAAGAGCTTGGAAGTGAGCTTAGATTGAAGCTTGAAAGTTAACAAGACTGATTCTTTAATCTTAGATTGTGACTATGTTAGACTGTGACTGTTTCGAGAACCTTAAACGATTGAAAATCAGAACCTTACAATTACCATTAAAGGAGCCACCACTCTAAAAAAAAAAAGGAAGGAGATTCTACCTGTTATTGTTGGGGACAGTGGTGGGTAGGGAAAGAACACTGTTATTGTTTAAATTCAACAGGTTCAAACATTTTAGTAAACCAGACAGAAATACTTAAAAATATGCATGCTTATGTAAAGTTCTGCAGTTGAAAACAAGAAAGTATTTTAAAGGTGTGCCTACAATTTTCAGCAAAAGAAAGACATAAAAGTCTTAGGAAAGCAGCATCCTTTACAGAAATGTTAATTCTTTAAAATCCAGTTCCTTTTTGCATTTGCTACACATTGAAAAGAAAGAGAGCTGTATCATTCAATCCTGATATTGTCACTTAGGTCAATCTGGATATTGTTACCCATTCAAGATTTTAAACTGAAAAGTAAGATTAAAGAGCAAAGGAGTCTAAACTTCCACTTTACTTTTAGCATTTGCCTTTTTAAGTCAATTACACAGAATTTTAAATCAGTGTTTTTACTTTCAATAATTTAAAGTTTCACTCAAAAATATTATCTCATATCTTCCAGGTGAATATTTTATTGATGTCTGGTGCAATAATATCTAGCATGTGTCTAGTCAAACCTTTAAATCATCTCACCTAATAAAATGTGACACATGACAAACTGTTTTTTGTTCTTTTTATTGGTGAGGAAATAGTATAAGTGATTGCCTTCCAACTTCAGATCTGGACACAATTGGATCATTCTTTTTTATGAAGAACAACACAAGTGCATGCAAATTTCCAGTGTATGCATGCTGACAGTTACTTACTATGTGCCAGGCACTTAGCTAAACAGGAAAACAGAGGAGTAAGAATGGCAAGTAAAGGCTCCTGTTTTGTGGAAGTTATCAGTCAACCAAATATATTCTACATAATATTATTGAGAAGAACTATGAAGGAAAATGAAACAAAATAAGAATGACAGGAAGATGGAATGCTCTTTTACATCAAATGGTCAGTGAAGACATCTTAGAAGGTAACATTTGAGCAAAAGATCTGTAAGTACTGAGGTATCAAGCTCATGTTGATACATACGTAATATAGGCATCAAGCTATTTAATACTCCTTAAATAATTTTTTTGTATATTCTCAACTCCATTTAAGAAACAGTCAACTTCTACAAAAACTAGCACATTGTTAATTAATTACAATTATTTCTCCATAGAAAGTGTTGCTCTGGTCTCATTCATTTTATTTCATTTGAATTCAGCAACTCTATAATAGATTATTTTTATATTCCAGAATTTATTCTACACTCTTATCATCCAACATTGAATAAATAATGTGGAGATTACATTCTAGCAGAAAAATACAGGCAATAAATAACCAACATAATATGTACTATGTTAGAAGGTGATTTGTGCTATCTGAAAGAGAGTAGATCAGGATAAGAGATTATAATTTACTATGAGAAAGATAGTTTTCATTAGTAAATAGGCTACCAGAATGAGCTTCAGTTGAGGCTAGGCCTGGAAAAACACCTGAACAGGCAAGGGAGTTGCGGCTCTCATTGACAAACGTTGTTTTATCCATATATACATACACTTTTTCTTCCAAGGAATTTACTATCTTTCAACTTTTTTTTTTTAGCTAATTTATTTTCTTTTGGGGGTGTTACCAAAGATCTAACTCAGGACCTTGTGCTTGCAAAGCAGGCATGGTGCCACTAAGCTAAATCCCCGGCCCTTTTTTAGCTAATAAAAACAGAGTGAATAAGATATACCATCACCATGTATAAAACTATCTGCAGTTGTGTATATATTTTCATTTACTTAGATGATAACATATATATATATGATCTTAAATTTTTACCTGAGATTATAAAGAACTGCCATTTTAAATGCCACTGAAGATAACATGATTAGAGACATATTTTTATATACTGGCATGTGTAGATAACACGGCAAGTATCTACTTTCTTGTTTTAAAAAAAATGGTATTCTTAAATCCAAATAATAACTAGAAATCCAAAATAATAATTTGAGATTAGTTGAAAAAAGTAATTACTTCATGCTATAAATTGAGTGGAAGGCTAACAAGTATAATGATTTGTTGGTATGAGTAGTTAAAAAAATTAACTTTGTTGAGTTCGTGGAATAAAATTAGAAGTTTGATATTATTTTTTGGCTTAGTTCTTCTGTTTTTTATATGTTGCTAACTTTATTACAAATTTGATTAAAGACAACCCTTATTAATCTGCACATCATATTTATTATTCTGCAGAGGTAAGTAATTTTATTTTTGGAACAGGGTCTTGCTAAGTTGCCCGGGGTTGTCCTTAAACTTGTAATCCTCCTGCTTCAGCCTCCTGAGTAGCTGAGATTACAGGCATGTGTCACCATACCCAGCAAAATCTAATTTTTATGTTTCTAAGGCTTTATATTTTCAAAACCTACCTACATAACCACTACTAGCCATTTTGGTATAGTAATTTTATTTCTTTTCCATTTTCAAATTGCATTCTGTGTTAAATTTTGAATCAGTGTTGGCTAACAGATAACCTTTTTATAACTTTAGATACAGTATCTTTTGTTAAAAAGGTCATAATTGTTTGGTAAACACTGTATATTTTACTAACAAAAATCAGCGTTTCATTTGCTAAAAAAATTTTAAAGAATAAGTTTGGATTTTTCCCTCCCATAAAACCCTTCTTTCAAGCCTAGTCTACATTGTCTCTTTCTCTCTTCTGAATTTATTTTCTATACTATTTATAGGTTATCTTGTCTGTTTTAGCTTCCAAAAATAGACCATCATTTTCTGAGGACAAATAACCAGCTCTTACCAGTTAGCACAATTTTTTTTTTCACAAAACAACTGTTCTACTATACTTGCACCACTCACAATTTTACTACATTTATATTTATATCTCTTAAGTGTAGATATAGATGTCTATAGGGTAGTATACCAAATTATTTTTTTATTATACAATTGAAGTCTCTTTAAGTTTGAAAAAGTATTTAGTATGCCTCCCTGAGCTAGGAAGCCAGAGACCACCCTCCCTTCTCTCTCTGTGGTACCTGGGGTTCTATTGTCCAAATCACTTTGTAGCCAAAGTGACAATCCTAAGCTATTAGATATAAAAAGTTGATCATAAGAGAATATTAGTCATAAAGTTCAAGCCCAAAATGTTTTTATTTTAAATTGTCATTAAAGTATTTTGCTGTTAAATCTACAGTCTAGAGATTTTTAAAAACCAAATTAAAGAGCTTTCATTACATTTTCCTTCTACAGTCTGCACAAATGTTAAATATAACCTCTAGGCATTAAAACATGACTATTGTAATTTAAAAGTAGGCATGAGATTCCTGCTATTTGATAGATTTTAATTTTTGGATACATAAAACATTATATCTAGGGTGTCCTTAGGAAAAACTCACAAAGTAATCTTTGATATCTACCCCTACCCACTTTAAGTCCTCATCCCTGATGATTATTTCCTGCATGAATTTTCCCATTTCCAGAAAAAATTGGGGAAGAGTGGGCCAGAGTCTAATTTTAGAGAAATAGGGTACTGCTGAAGTTGTCAAGACCTAGGGAACCAATTACTTTGAGTAGAACTATTGTAAAAATTGAAGAAAGACTAACCTGATCGAGTAACCTGCACCATAGGCATTGTACACCTCCACTTTTTCCTGCTAAAGAAAAACATTACCTCATGGGCTGAGCTTTGGCTAGAGCTGGAACTTCATGTGAATTTCAGTTCACATCCATACGTATGGAGAACTGAATAGTTTATACTGATTTTCAGCTTCCCCCAAATTTTGCTCCCATATTACTCCTTACTCTACTTATAAGTACTCTCCATGGAAATCCATTTGTTCTATACATGATCTTCTCAAGGTCAAGTAATCCATACTTTAAAAAGGGTGTCAGGGAGCTAATTTGATAAAGTAGTACAACAAAGCAGAGTCCTATGCTCCTGCACAGATTGCATGCCTATGAAGTTGGGCCCTCTGCATAAAAAGTGCAAGATCATGATAAAAACTCTAGAAGTCTATTACTGCAATTAATAGAACTTCTAATTTTATCTTCTGAAAGAGCCCAATGAGTACCTACGCTTATTAAAATTTTACTTGGAGGGCCAGGGATTTAGCTCAGTGGTTCTGCCACTTGCCTCCCAAGCACAAGGACCTGAGTTCGATCCCCAGTACCAAAAAAAAAATTTTTACTTGGAAAAGTACTTGATATTATAATTGTAGAGTTATTAGCATGTTTTCTCATAATCCAAATTAAAATGTATAGCTATGTTAAAAATTCAGATTACAGGGCTGGGGATTTAGCTCAGTGGTTCCGCCGCCTGCCTCACAAGCACAAGGTCCTGAGCTCAATCCCTGGTACCAAAAAAAACAAAAAAAAAAAATTCAGATAACAGTATTTGTTAAACTAATTTTTTGTTATTTTTCTAAACAGTAAATATAAGTTCAGATTTTCTAAGGAGAAAAAGTCATATTTTTATTTCTATTAAAAGGATATTTTAATAAACAGTCTTAGGTTTTATGTTCTATAAGTGAATGGTACCAGCTTGAATTTATTATATTTTCAATTGAACATTCCTTTGGCCTTATTAATAAAAAATACACTTTAAGGAAGGAAATCATTTGACAGCTAGGAAAATAACACCGCATTTTATGTTTTTCAGACAAGCTTGAGTTTAGAACCTAGAAAGTACAGCAGTTAAATTGCAGTATGCTTAATCAAGCTTGTTTAGTTTACATATTTTTATAATGTACAAAGTGAAATTTAACCAAGAACCTTTCAATACAATCTGTTGCAACAGATTAATAATCCTTTTCCTCCTTAGAAACTTTACAGTAGTTAAGAAAGCCAAATCATTTTTTAACTTTCTGATTTGGATTTTTAGGCTGGATACCTAATTAACTAATACATGAAATTGGTAAATAGGCATTATCAATGTGACATGCCTTCCTAAAACAAAGTATATGGAACTAAGTTTCAATCCACCTAAATTGCTCTCTTAGATTGTACAACTTCCTCAAGAGCTTGAGAAACTAGATCCCTGAATGAAATCTCTTCTCATACTGCCTTCTCTCTGGCAATTTATGATGTGACAAATAGTAAAGTTAGCAAAGCAAACCTTAATATCCCACATGTGTGCTTAAACTCTAAAGAGAGTGAGCCAAGCAATAGGAAAAAAAACTTGTAAGTAAAATTTTGGTATGTTACATATGGTTAAGAACCAGGAAAAAGATAAAGCAAAAAAGGAATATAGGACCCTAGGTAGAGAGATGATGGATGCAGGACTGTAATACAGAATGAAAGAAAAGTCCCCTCTGAAATGACTAAGTAGAAATGTGGAGGAAGAAAGCATATAAACCATTGAGTATTGGGGGGAAGAGCATTGCATGCAGAGGGAGCTTGTTATGTTCAGGGTCCAGCATGAAGACAAGTAAGGCCTGAAAGCAGTGAGAAGTGAGATCTCACTAGGATGCAAGGTAAGAGAAACAAAGAAGTGAGAGAGGAGGGAGTCCTGTGGAGAAGGGTACAGAATCTCAATCATACTTCACTATAAGCTATCTTGATAGCTGAGTTTTAAATGAAATAAACCATTAGAAGATTTAGAGTAAAGTGATGTGATATTTTGTTGAGAAGGCCTGACTAAACTGTGGTAAGAAGCAGAAGCAGGAAGGGCCGGTAGGATGCAATAGCAGTTTTCCAAGTGAAAGGAGATAATGATTTGCACCAGAACTATAGCAAAGATGTGAACAGCAGTAAATTTCTGAATAAAGAGCTCCCTGATCTATTTAGCTTACCATTAATTTAAATATTATTTTACAAAAATAAATACTATTTTACAATCATTTGTGACATACATTTTCATAGTAAAATGTTTGAAAATTATAAGTAATTGAAGAAGTCAAAGCAAAAATCACTCAACCTCACTCTTAAAATTTAATTAATAGCTTTTCATCCCTTCTGATTCATTATACCAAATATCATTTTGTTAACCACTATTTACTTGTATATTATGATCATTTCCTATTTCTTTAAATATTTTGCTGTAACATAGATAGCATTAGGGCCTGCATGGCATAGTGTGTATATAACATAATGTAACTGTTGTATAAATAGAGCAGTTTATTTAACCAGTTCTCCATTGTTGACCATATACACCTTTTCAAATTTTTTTCTATTATAAATACCACTAAAATGAACATCTTTGTTGCTATGTCTTATAATTGAGTGCTGAATTTGAGCTCAAAAGAAGACATCATAGGACAGAACTATTACCATAAACTGACAACTTAGATTTTTTTAGCTATAAGGATAAAGAAATTATCTGCGTCTTATGCATAATGACAGATTTTAAAGATACCAAAAATATTTCAATATAAAATATTTATAAATTTCTGCTGAAGACTGAATAAGCACTCATGTATATAAGAATTTGTTTTCTATTTGTAATAGTCATAGTTGACCAACTGGAAAAGCTGTTACTATTTTAAAATTCAACATGAACTGTGGTCATGTTGGCTTTCTGGCACCTAAGCTTTTATAACCATCTGTTTATTCGGCATTATCCCCACTTGTGACACTTATGCCAGTTTCTAAAAACCGTGTTTAAATCAAGATGGACAATATTTATCCTTTGAAATATAAATCATCAATTAAATTATTGTACTGAAAGTTGAACCTAGGCCCTTCACACTGAGCTGTATCCACAACCCTTTTTTCGTGTTTTATTTTGACAGTATCTCACTGTCATTTTGAATTAATTTTTTAAAGACCTATAGTCATTTACTGATTTTAAGAGTATGTGGAAATTAAAATATCCGCAAACTTGTAGCTCTACTAAGTAATAAATAGAATATAAGAGTAATTCTACATGAGGAAGTTGAAATTAGGAAAAGTACCATAATATTTTATACTTAAAAAAACTTTTAATATACTATTCAAGGGGAAGAAACCAACATTTACTTGTTACCTTTTCTATGTGAGGTGCTTTTACATAATTTGAACTTATAAGTATCATAATAGTCTATGGAATAGATTTTATTAACCTTCCTTTTCAGATAATGACAGATAAGATTAAAGTCTCACTAGAAATCAAACGTATTGGTGTTTTTTCATCTTACTGACTAGTTTTAAAACAAAGTCATTATTTTCCTCCTCGCTCTGAGCCCCTTCCTTGCAAAAATTAATGTTCCATATTATCATATGTAGTCTAAGAAAATTAGACAGGGTCACAGAACTACTAAGTAACAATTAGATTTAATTCAGGTAATCCATCTTTAAGAACCTATACTTTTAACTACTACTGACATTGTTTGGATGCTTCAGACACCATGCTTTCATTCTGCCCACATGCTTCCAGTGTGCCCTGTGGTTATATTTCACTTAAGCTAGTCTTTTTTCTTCTTTTTTAGTTTCTTGTTAATTAATGCAAGCTTACATGTGGAATATAGTTTCTCTCTTTTGTTAGCTACTTTTCATCCTCCCCACTATAGCAATAATGGTAATGATAATGATAATGATGTCTGCTAAATTTACTGAGCACTTAATGTGCCAGCTGTCTTCGTCCAAGCAACAACTCCAGGGCCGGGGATTTAGCTCAGTGGTTCCAGCGCCTGCCTTGCAAGCGCAAAGTCCTGAGTTTGATCCCCAGTACCAAAAAAACCCAAAACAAAACAAGCAACAACTCCATTGAAGCAGATACTATTAACTCTGTATTTTAGATGAGATTTCTATGGTGTAGAGAGGTTACATAACGTGTGTTATGTTTGCATCTAAAATGTTCCCCAAAAGTCTCATGTGTCCAGAGGTGGGGCTTTTGGAAGGTGATTGAATCATGGAGCACTAAATTCATCAGTGAATTAATCCTGTTGATGAGTTATAACTGAGTGTGCTGTTAGAAGGTGGGGCCTGGTTGAAAGAGATGGGCTACTGGAGATGTGACCTGCAAGAGTATATTCTTATCCCAGGCCCCTTCCTCTCACTGTGCTTCCTGGGTGCCATGGATTGAGCAATTTTTCTCCATTATGCCTTTCCACCACATCATTTCTTCCTTAGAACCAGCTGACTGTGGAATGAACCCTCCAAAAGTGTAAGCTAAAATAAATTTCTCCTTTAAATTATGGGTATTCAGATATTTTGTCCCAAGAACAGGAAAGCTGACTATTGTGTATCCTCATAATATTAATTAATGATAGACCCTGCATTGGCCAGATCTGTCTGACTTCAGGGATTCACTTTTTTAAAAAATTATCTTTTTCAAAACCCAGGTATAACTTACATAGTGAATTGCCCAACTCTAGTTCAATGAATTCTGATATGTTATATACCTGTGTAATAACCATCAAGAACATTCTCAGGTAAAAGGCTCTCCTAATGCTCCCTCCCCATATATAATCCTTCAAAAGTAAACACCACTTTGATATCTCTCACTATGGATTTGCTTTGCTTATTTTGGGACTTTCTTACATTATATACTCTGTGGTGTATTTCTTTCCATTCTTTTTTTTTTCCCAGTAGTGGGGACTGAACTCAGGAAGCTACATCCCCAACGTTTTAAAATTTCTCTTGAGTCAAGATCTTGCTAAGCTGGCCTCAAACATGTAATCCTCCTGCTTGAACTTCCCAAGTAGCTGGAATTACAAGCATGCACCACTATGCTTGGCTTAGAATCCTGTTAATGACCAGTGGATACTTTATCCAACTAAACTGCCAGATTCTTGGTCCTATTTCCCTAGGCTTGTTCTTACTAATGTTAATGATATAATAATCTAATTAATGTTAATATATTAATGAGCAAAAATGGCTGAAGTTTCTTTTTTTCAAATAATTAACTAGTATCACAATTGACCTGAAGCCTAGAAGAATAAGCACTGAGAATTTTAAGGAGAGTCTAAGAGAATTTTTAGGGCAGAATATAAAAAGATTTTGTTTTTGTTGAACACAGTGTTTTAACCAGTTGTCTTAGCTCATTTTTGTGGCTATAACAAAATGCTTGAGACTGAGCAATATATATGTAACAGAAATTTATTTCTCACATACCTGAAGGCTGGGGTGTTCAAAATCAGGAGATTAGTATGTCCTGTGTCTGGAAAAGTCTACCTTATATTTTCAAAATGGCTTCTTGTTTCTGTGTCCTTACATGGCAGAAGATAAAGCAAAAAGGGCATAGTTACAGTAATTTTAGTTGTATATGATCCTTTAACTTTAGGAAAAAAACTCAAAGTATATAAAAGGAAAGCAAAAGGTTGAAAAGGAGAAACAAAGCATATACATAATCTGAGCAAAGAGAGCTGTGTATATTTTGTAATATTGGCATAGAAAAGTGTCTTAATCTGTTTGTGCTGCTACAGAAGACTGTGTACACAAGACTGTATACACAAGACTGGATAATATTTTTTTTCCAAAAAAACATTTATTTTTCATTATTCTAGCAACTGGGAATTCAAGACCAAGGTGCTGCCAGATTCCTTGTCTAGTGAAGACCTCATGAAACCATCCAAATGTCTCTATGGGAGGAAGGGACAGAAAGACAAAAGAGGGACAAACTCTTTGCTCACATACAAAAGTAAAGGGTCAAGAAAGTACTTCCTTCAACCTTGAGTCATTTTGTAAGGGTACTAATCACCTCCCAAAGAGTCTCCTCTCTTAATACTGTGGCGTCTGTGCTTGAGTTTCAACATACGGATAGAAATACAGAAATTAAAACGGGTATGTGTGCCTTTAAATTTTATTTATAAAATTAAAATGTTACATGTATAAATGAAATTGACATATTACAGAAATCATAGGTGCATAAAAAGAAAGATTAACATGATATGAAAAATGAGCATTGAAGTTATAAAAGTTTTGGGTTCTTTTCCCAGCTCTACAGCTTACTATCTTATTAACTGACTTAAATCACCTAATCTTTCAGAGTCAACTTTAATATCAACATGAAAATATTTGACATCCTTGACATGTTAGTGTAAAGGTCAAATATGAAATAATGTATATTATTTTATACTTCATAAAGTCTCATGTGAAATTCTATATATAACTGGGGGAGAGAGATCCCACATAAAACACCAAGTACAATAATTGATGTGTAAAATTGAATATTCTGACCATGTTATGTAATAAAAAAAATTTAGTGAAATTGTTTTTGGAGAACTACTTTAATAATGTAAACTGCCAATCACTCAGTTTGAGTTTGTCATATCTAAACTAGTGGATTTTTGAATATCTAACAGCAATTTTCTTCCCCATTTCATTTGATCAAGTTTTTACATTTTGCATCTCAGTTCTAAATTTTGTTGGAAAACCAGATATAATGTTTTTACTGTTATCACTTTCCTTAGAATTTCTTGTGTGGCACATAAATTTGCTTAGCGTCTTCTGTAACAAAAATTATCTAATTGCCAATTCAGAGTGTGAAGAAGGTACTGTGGAGAAAAATATGAAATACTTTTCTTATGATAACCATATTGTTATTAATCCATAGTCAGTGAAAAACTGAGGGGGTTGGGTAGCAACAATAGGTTATATACTCAGCTTTACTTTGGAGTGTCCCCTATTGGTAAATTATGTCAAATGTTTGACAAAGTAAAAATTTGTGTTGAGGCATTAGAACAATTAAATGGTTAGAGAATGGCATCAGCAAGATGGTAGAAAAGGACAAACATTTGTCTCCACCCAGAAACATCCATTTGAATGACTACCCACACTTCAAAATACTTTCACAAGAGCAAAAGTATCCAGGTGAGCTATTACAGAATTGGATGTAGCACAAAACTTTTTTTAAAAAAATACTACGTGGAAAACATCAGGAAGAACAGTTTCATATTGTTATTGAGTTATGGTTTAAATGTATCCCTTCCAAAATGCAGATGTTGATTTTTTTTTTTTCCTTGAAATACTGGACATCAAAGCCAAGGAGTACTGGGATACAGCCCTTTTAATTTTATTTTTGAGACAGGGTTTTGCTAAGTTGCCCAGACTGGCCTAAAGTTTGTGATCCTTCTGCTTTAGCTTCCAAAGCAGCTGAGATTAGAGGTATATGCCACCACACCCAGCTCACATACTGAAATTTAACAGATAATGTGATAGTTTCTGTGGTGGGACCTTTAAGAGGTGATTAGATCATAAGGGCTCCTACCCTTATGAAAGAGATTGAGGCCCTCAGATATTTGACTCACAAGCTCTCCTGTCTTCTTCCATGTGAGAACATAGAGTTCTTCCCTTTCATAGAGTGCAGCAAGAATGTGCCATCTAGGAAGCAAAGAGCAGCACTAACCAGACAACTGAATCTGCTGGGCCTTGATCTTAGACTTTTAAGCTTCCAGAACTGTGAGAAAATCAGTTTCTGTTCTTTATAAATAACTTGGTCCCATCACTTTTGTTTCAGCAGCAAAAAAAAAAAAGGAATAAGTCATTGTGTCACTCCTCCCACAAATCCAAAGAGTACAGCACAGCATGTAGAGAAATACATTCAATGTGAGGAAGAGAAAGTGAAATGAACATACAACTTTTAGCCAGGAACCCCAGCATCAGGCCTAATACAGGAACCCCAGTGCTGGTCAGCTCCTAATGGCTCTAGGCTCCAGGTTGACCCATGTAGCCCTAGGATCAAAGCCCAGCCTTACACCAGTCTATCCTTAAGTGCCCTAGGCTCTAGGAACACAAGCTTTAGTCTCACCTCAGTCCCAGGCTGGCTGCTCCAACTTCAAGCTAGACCGTGAACAGAGATTCCAAGCCTGCTACATTATCAGGCCAGCTGCTGGAGCCCTGCAGTCCAGTAAACTCAGATTCCAGGCCTGCTCAAATAGACTCAGTGTCAGAACAGCCTCCACAGACCCAGGCTTCAAGCTAAACCCCATGTACCCAAGGCCTAGACCTTCTAGAGACTGACGCTCAAGGCCTACCACCATGGACTCAGGACCAGGGCCATTACCATGGGTCCAGGATCCATGGATCCATTGCCAAGGACCAAGCCTTCTTCAGTGCTAGATTGGCCTTCATGGACTTAGGCTTCAGGCTGGCTCCTGCAGGTACAAGCTTCAGGTCTTCCCATGTGGGCTCAATCATGAAGTTAGCTCCAGTGGACTCAAGTTCAGTCTGGCTTTCACAGACCACTCAGGCCACTTCATTGACCCAGTTCCATGGCTAAACCACCCCCATATAGACATAGGCACCAGGACAACCTGTGTTGTCAGCACCACAGATTCCAGCAGACCTCACTACATAGCCCATCTAAATTGTCTAGCCTGTCTGGCTGCCTACTTCTTCAGATGGGCAGTTATCACATAAAGAAACAAGAATCATGAATAATGAGGGAAACATTCCACCAAAAAAAATCAAAAGAACAGTAACCAAATCTATAGAAATGGAGAATGTTAGGATTTAGATCTAAATTGTCCCCCAAAAGTCTCATGTACTCAGAGGTAGGGCCTAGTTGAATGTGGTCACTGGAAGGTATATTTTTGAACCTGACTTCTCCCCTCTCTAAATTCCCTGCTTCCTGGCTGCTATAGGTTGAGTCGTTTTTTTCTGCCATGTCTTTCCACCATGCCGTTCTGCCTTAGAGCCAACCAACTGTGAATTGAATCTTCTAAAAATCCATGAGCCTAAATAATCCTCCCCTCCTTTAAGTTGCACCTGTCAGGTATTTTGTCCCAGTGACAGAAAAGCTAGCTAATACAGACAAATTAATACCAGGAGTGGGGTATTGCTATATCTGTATCTGACCATGTCATTCAAAATCTTTTTGTTATTGTTCATATCTAGCTGCCCCCCACCCAAAGCCTCATGTGCTCATAGGTGGGGCTTTTGTGAAATGATTGCATCATGGAAGCATTATACTCATCAGTGAATCAGTCCACTGATGAGTTTATAACTAAATGTGATATTGGGAGATGATGCCTAGTTGGAGGTGAGTCACTGGAGGTTTGGCTTGGAAGGGTATACCTACCTCTGCCTTTGATCTCTCTCTGGTTCCTACCAGCCATTCCATAAGCACTCCTCTGCCTTGTCCCTTGGCCATTGCTGCCATGCCCTAGAGCCAGCAAACTATGGTCTGGAACCTATACAAACAGAGCCAAAATCAACCTTTCCTCCTTTAAGTTATGTGTTAAAAATTGTATCTCAGTGATGAGAAAGTAAGACACTGGTTTGTAAGAGGAGTTTGGAAAAGTTTGGAGATGCTGGCTAGAGAAACCTTAGAATGCTCTAAGGAGAAAAAGATTCTGGTTGAACTTCAGAAGACCAGAAAGCTGGTAGAAATTTGTACAGTAAAGGCCAGGCTCATGAGGGTTCAGTTAGGAAGAAAGACTATTGGAAACTGAATTATGTAAAGGCCATGCCTGTTTCATTCTGGCAAAGAATTTGTCTACATTTTTCCCATATCCTAAGACTTTCTGTGAGGCTGAATTTAAAGGTGGCAGACTAATTGGCCTGGTGGAGGAAATTTGACTGCTCATTCAGGCTATGGATACTGCTGATTGCTTTTAAACAGATTTATAGTAAAAATTAGGAATAATAGAGCCAAGAGATGTGGAAAGTTTACAGTTTCACCAGGAAAGAAATGCCTACAAAGTTGGAACTGTGAAGAGCATGATTGCTGAAAAGATTAGCATTTTTTTTAAAGCTAAGTATTTTGCATCAGGAAAATAGAAAATGTGGCTTGAAGGAATCTCGGGAATTGGCCAGACCTCACCCATCACAGGCTCAAGTGTGTAAAAGGGTAAACTCCTTTGAAAGACTTTGCTTTGAGAAGAGAATCCCATAGCACCCTGCTTATTCAGGACTGCTTAGGGAAGTGTTTTCCCCAGTTCAGCCATCTAGGCAATCAGAGACTACTACTGCCATGAACCAAGGGAGCAGGCTTCTGCTTAAGCTAGTTGAAGACTTTGGCATTATCCATGTGGTATTTGTTTTGTAGGCATGCAGAATGCAAGAATTATGGGGTCATGGAGGTTTCAACCCTAACTTCTGAGGAGGGCCTGGGAAATCAGTCAAAAATGTGTCAAAAGATCACAATTCCTTTCCAGGAGCCGCTAAGAGGGTGATGCTTGAAGCTGTGAGAGTAAAACCAAAGATGAAATGGAGAACCCAGAAAGTCAGAGAACCTAGGAATGTGGAAATTCTGCTGAGGAAAACTACAGGCAGCAAAAGGAACCAGCCTATGAGAGAGGCCTCTTGGGCTCCAATCAACAAGGCCATAGGAATAGGCTGTCTAAACCCTTTGGAACTCACATCTCGCCACAACTTACCCTGAGTGCATAACATAAGAGCTGTAGGGTTTAGTATTTGGCCTGCTGGGTTTTGGTCTTGCTTTGGTCTCACTCCTTTCATTCCTCTTTTCCTCCCTTTTGGAAAGCAAATGTTTATGCTATTTTATGGTGGAAGTCTTTAACTTTTTGATTTTCATGGGGACTTACAGCTAAGAGTTCATCTTGTCTCAGAGGACACTTTGGACTTGGATTTTCAGTAGTGCTAGAACTGTTAAGATTTTGGAGTCTCTTAAAGGTGAACTAAATACATCCTGCATAAGATGGACATGAACCTTTTGGGAACAAAGGGTAGACTATTATGGTTTAGATCTAAAACATTCTCCAAAAATCTCATGTGGTCAGAGGTGGCCCTGGTCAGAAGGGGTGGGTCACAGGGAGCATAACCTGGAAGATTGTTTTCTTATCCTCAGCATCTGCCTTCTCTCACCCTCTGCTTCCTGGCTGCCATGGGTTGAGTCACTTTCCTTCACTATTCCTTTCCTTCACCCTGGTTCTGCCTTAAAGTGCACCAACCATGGATGGAATCCTCTGAAAACTGTGAGCCAAAATAAGCCTATCCTCTTTTTAGTTGTTGGTGTTATGTATTTTGTCCTAGCCTTAAGAAAGCTGGCTAATACAAATATCTATATACTGCCTATGAAAGTTCTAAATAATCATCATCGAGATCAGTGAGCTATAAGAGAACAGATAACTAAACAGTATCTGAACATACTGAACAAAATGAAAAATTCAGCGGGACAGAAGCCATAAAACAAAATCTGTAGCTGAAGAACATAATGCTTGTACTGAAATTTTCAGAGCTTTAAGCAGACTTTACCAAGCTAGTAAGGTTGAAGACAGATCATTTGAAATTATTCAGTCAATGGAATACCTGCCTGGTATCTCAGAGATAAATCTGTATAGCCCAAGCAATTTTGAGCAAGAACAAAGATGGAGGCATCACATTACCTGGTTTCAAAATATACTACAAAGCTAAGATGGACATGGTGCAATCCCAACACTCCAGGAAGTTGAGGCAAAAGTATCTCAAGTTCAAAACCAGCCTGATAAACTTAACAACTTAGTGGCACACTGTCCTAAGATTTAAAAAAAAAAAAAAAAAAAGGAAGGGGGCCATAAAAATAGACCAATGGAATAGAATATACACAGATATAAACTACGCATTTGTGGTTAACTGACCTTTAACAAGGTTTCCAAGAACACAAGGGGAAAGGACAGTCTCTTCAATAAAAAGGAGTTGTAAAACTATATCCATATGCAGAAGAATGAAATTGACCCTTCTATCACACCTTGCAAAAATCAACTCAAAATGCATTAAAGACTTAAATCTATGCCCTGATACTATATAATTACTAGAAAAAAACATGATGAAAAAAGTTCTTAATATTGGTCCAGGTGATGAATATTTGATATGTACAGGAGATCGGCCCTTGTACACTGTTGATTGTTGTGAATGTGAATTTTTATAGCCATTCTAAAAACCACTTATAGAGATTCTTCAGAAAACTAAAAATAGAACTACCATGAGCTCCAGCAATCCATTTCTGGTATAAATCCAAAGGAAATGAAATCAATATGTCAAAGAACTACCTGTCTTATGTTTATTGCAGTGTTATTCAGAATAAACCAAAGTATAGCATTAATAACAGTGTCCATCAATGGGTGAATGGAAAATGTGCCATTTGAAAATGTGGAAGAGTGTATCTGTCTATCTCTGTCTGTATGTCTGTATCTACACATACGTACAATGGAATATTAGTTATCCTTTAAAAGGATGTCTTGTCATTTGGGATAACATAGATGAACCCAGAGGGCATTATAATAAGTCAAATTAACCAGATGCAGAAAGACAAACAATACATGATATCAATATGTGGAATCTAAAAAAATTGAACTCATGGAAGTGTAGAGTAAAATGGTGGCTTCCAGGAGCTAAGGAGTAGGAACGAATGAGAAGATGTTGATCAGTGGGTAGAAAGTTAAAATTATGCAGGACAAGTAAGTTCTGAAGAGCTAATATACACAGGCACAATATTCTATTACATACTTCAAGTGAGATGAGAGAACAGATCTTAAGTATCACCACATACAGAAAAAGTAACTGAGGAAGTAAATAAGTTAATTACCTTGAGTATAATTCCACAATGTCTATGTATATTAAAACATCACATTGTCCATTGTAAATATATGTAATAGTTATTTGTCAATTATACCTCAATAAAGTTAATATATAAAGCACCTACTGGTTATTAGGATCATTCTGGAAAATTGGGATTTGTTTTACCAATTTCATTCACTTATGAAAGATTTTCTCACAGCTTTTTTGGATAATTTGGAACTCTAATCAGAAGTACCAAAAGTATGTACTGAGGGTTCATTGTGTTAATTAAATACTCTACTGGGCAATGAGTTTGCAAGAGTGAGAGAGAGAAATGTCCCTGACCTTTTGGAACTTTGAGTTAAGACTAAAATGAAATAAATGAAAAGTGGATTTCTAAGATGATATGAACAAAATAAAGAGGCAGAGAGAATATTTGGTGTGTAGAGAAAGTGCTCTGTAGTTTGAGGGAAACTCTTGTCAGGAAAAGTCCTTTTAAGACCCCCGCCAGGACACAGGAGGTGAGCTGCTCCCAGCACACAAGAGGAGGCTTCTGGGCCACCATACCACCCCCACCAGCACACAGGAGGTGAGCTGTTCCCAGCACACAAGAGGCTTCCGGGCCGCCGTACAACCCCTGCCAGCACACAGGAGGTGAGCCACTCCTAGCACACAAGAGGCTTCCAGGCCACTGCACCACCCCTGCCAGCACACAGCAGGTGAGCAGCACCCCTGCCCCTGTCAAAATGAGAAGACACATAAATCTCAAAACCAGACTCCCAGTTCACCTACAGCAACCCCAAAGGGAAACAAAATGGAACACTCTGATACTCAACCACCTGGACTCCCTGAACTGGCAACAAAAGAGGATCTGGAAAAAATGAAATCAGAAATAATTTCTCAGATAACAGCAGAGATTGTGCACATAGTGCAAGACATGATTAATAAATCTAGAGAGGAACTCAGGAACATGATAGAATCCCAACATAGGAAACAAATGGAATCCATAAAACAGATGCAAACATTTCCAGGAGATTAATAACTCCATTGAAAGTCTACACAGCAGAATGAGCCAATGTGAGGACAGAATGTCAGATATAGAAGATAAAATTGCAATTAGTGACCAGGAAAAGAAAAATTGCTTTAAAATTGTAAGGGACCACAAGAAATCAATCCAGCAGCTGCTAAACGATGCAAAGAAGAATAACATGAGACTGATTGGAGTCAATGAAGAAACAGGAGAGAGTGCAGATGACATAAAAAAACTGTTCACAGGGCCAGGGATTTAACTGAGTGGTTTTGCTGCGTGCTGTGCAAGCACAAGGACCTGAGATTGATCCCCAGTACCAAAAATAAAACCTGTTCACAGAAGTGATAGCAGAAAACTTCCCAAGCAGAGGGAAAGAACTTGACATGCAGATAAGTGAGGCATATAGGACCCTAACTAGCTTTGATCAAAAAAAATCTACACATAGGCATATAATTGTTAAGATTCCACAAACCCAACAGAAGAACAAAGCTCTACAAGCAGTTGGAGAAAAGAAACAAGTCAAATAAAGGAAAGCCCATCAGAATCACAGGAGTCTTCTCGATGCAAACCCTCAAGTCCAGAAGAGCTTGGAATGATGTATTTTAAGCCCTAAAAGAAAACAGCCTCCAACCCAGATTGATGTACCCTGCAAAACTGTCTTTCAAACCTGGTGGGAAAATAAGATACTTTCATGACAAAGAGCACCTTAGGAACTTCACGAATACCAAACCAGCACTCCAAAAAATTTTAGACAATATCCTAGGAAAAGACAACAAGAATCACAACCCCAGGAAGCCCAGCAGAATGAATCCGTAGGGCATGACAAATTAAATGCAAAGGGGGAGAATCCAACAAAGAGAAAAAGTCATGACAATAAGTCAATATGTATGAGTGATAACCATCAATTCACTAATTCACTAATCAAAAAAAAAAGACTGCCAGAATGGGTCAAGAAGCAAGATCCAACAATATGCTGCATACAAGGAGCACATTTAATTCAAAAAGAAACTTATAGTCTGAAAGGTAAAGGGTGGAAAACAATACTCCATGTGACAGGAACCCAAAAAAAAAAAAAAAAAAAAAAAAAAGCAGGAGTAGCTATCCTCTTTGCAGATCAAATGGATTTCAAATGAAAAACTGAAACACTCTGGTCCCAAGAATTTCAGATAAGGGACAGTCAACTTGTATGTACAAGTCTATTGTGAACATGTGTTTTTATTCCTCTCAAGTAAAAACTTAAGAACAGAACTGTTGGTTCTTAACAGTAATACAAGACATTTCTATGTTGTTTTCCAAAATGGCTTTATCATTTTACATTCACATTAGCAGCTTTCGAAAGTTCTAACTGGTTCACACCTAAGCTCACATTAGTTCTTTTAAAACTTTTAATTTCATCTCCCTAATGAGTGTATAATTCAATCTTGTTACCGTACTGATTAGTATTTTTCTGATTCTCGTGTTGCACACCTTTCCTTGTGCTGTCCTGGCTATCATCTTCTTGTGTCCACTTTTTAATTGGGTTGTCTATTGATGAGCTGTAAGTGTTCTTTATATATTCTGGTCATAGGTTATATGCATTATAGATATGGTTTGTTTAAGGACTATTCATTTTCTTAACGATGTCATTTAAAGTTCTAAATTTTGATGGGATCTCGTTTATCATTTTTTTTCTTTTATCCATCATGCTTTTTATATCCTAGGAAATTCTTGCCTACCCTAAATTCATAAACATTTTCCCTTATAATTTCTTCTTAAAGTTTTATAGTTTAAGTCTTTCATATTTAGCTTCATAGATCCTTTCAAGTTATTTTTATGTATGGAAATAAAGGGTTGAGGTTAATTTTTTATATATGGGGGAATAAAAAGAAAAGTACTTTTAAGAAGATCTTTAAGTGCTTGTTATTTGTTATATTCCAAGCTGAGCACAGTGCCTAGTACCTAATCTATTAATAACCAGTAAATATTTGCTGAATAAAAGGATAAATTATACTGGGTGATAGCTTTGAGTATAGATGCATTGACCAGAGTCAGAATATCACCCAACTTTCTTGGCTGGTCATATGCACGTGGGTTAGACTGGTTTAAAAATACAAAAATAGGAAAGCTACTGGACGTGTATGCAGCATAATTACTTCCTTTTAACATGGTCCAGTTTATAAACCCAAGTAAGACACCAAATATTGATGAAAATGATGACTCATTTCAAGGCCACATTCAGTTTAGCACTAAATTACCAAGTAACTGGGACAAAGGATATATACACAGAAATAAAGATAGATTAGATCAGGTGTGTACAGGTTAGTATGGCCATAGGTAAAAATAAAGATCCAAATGAGTTGATGTATCATCTTAATGCTTTCCTTGTAACTCACAAATGTCTAAGTTCAGTCACTGAGTCAGCTCAAATAATCAAAAGGGGTTCACAACTGCAGACCCCTTAGATGAAGGGTTGTACTTAAGAATCTGTTTCACTACCATATAAAAATTTATTGTTGCACAAGAGTAATATCTTAATGTAGTCTATTTCTTGCTACATTGCTTCATCATATGCCCTCTGCTAGATGTGTAGGTCTACCAGAACCTCAGTGGAACTAAATAATTGGGAAAATGAGAGTAAAATACAAAATTTTATGGAATAATTAAGTGCTAACCTATAAATGTAATAGGGAAGTAATAAGGAAGAGAACCAACTTTTTATGATCTCTTTCACTTTTGTGAAACTTACTGCCATTGATAGCACTTTATGTTGCATTCAGTAGATCTACCTGTCATGTACATTTTTTTCTGTCCATAATCATATATGAATAACATACCTACAGATCAACCTATGAACATTGATGAGTATGGCAGAGATTATGGTTTTCATATATCCATTCCCTCCTTTTTCAATAAGAGAACCCTAATTTTTAGTTGGAAATGTTGTCATCCATCTAAAAGACTACATTTCAAAATCTACAGCTTAGCAAAAAGTGACAAGCTCTTGCCAGTGAAATCTAAGTGGAAATATTGTACAGTACTTCTGTAAAACTCCTTGAAAGAGAAGGCATGTATACTTTTTGCTCTCGTCTGTCTTGCTTTTTGAAATACAGAATTGATAGCTGGCACTCTAAAATTCAGATTGGACCAAAAGGACAAGGGCCATAGTGAAAACTGGAAACATCTCAGTTCTCTGATAACTGTAGAGCCACTATATCAGCCCTGAACTACTTTTGACTTCTCTTGAATGAGAAGCATCTGTCTGGTATATGACATTGTTCTTTTGAGTTTCTGTTACTCTCTGCTACACTACATCTTAATCTTTTCACTATATGTCTTTGTATTAGGTAAGTCCTCTCTAGTCCCTTTCCAGATCTAAATTACCTTTAGACCCTCCCTATCTATAAATTTTTTTAATATCTTGGAGTTAAGGCCCAGTCTCTTGTCTCTGATCCTCAAATAATATCTGGTAGACATTCTGCTTGCTTCACCCCTTCTTCAGGGATTCTTCCTCTAAAGAAGGACAATTTTATTTTAGCTGAGCTTTTCCTGGTAGGTGCACTATGCCACAAGATGATAGTAGTAACAACAATCTACATGATTAAACGTTCACCATGAGCAGTTGTTCAGTCCTGTTTTACAAAGCGGATGAATAGGGCTCAGGGTTTAGCTCAGTGGTTCTAGCACCTGCTTTGCAAGTGCAAGGTCCCAAGTTCGATCCCCAGTACCAAAACCAAACAAACAAACAAAAAAAGGGGGATGAATAGGAAGAATAGTCTGCTTGAGGCAGAAAAGGCTAGCTGTCTACTGATATTCAGTGAACCTGTGTTATTTGCTCTTAAGCATAGTCCTCTTTGAGTGGTATTTATCAGAGGCCATTTACTCCCATGGTTTGTTGCTGCTTGTCCCTTTAGAAAGAAGTCAAAGTTATTTGTAAAGTTTTGAGTTTTTTACTTATGCAAGATATATGTATTCACATTTCACATCTTCCAATTCCAGAGTCACTTCATAGTTGAAGAAATTAATCACAAATGAAAGGATATACTGAGTAAATCAGACCAAGGGAAAATATATATACTAGTTAATCAGGGATTTTTGGAGAATAAAACATTTTAAGATGAAACTTAAAGCCAGATGAGGGAAAAGATAAAGGTCTGTAGATATTTTGTGGTAGATAGACTTTTCAGAGGCTCTTAAGTCAATTTGCTATCTTAAAACCAGTCTAAAGGAAGGAAGTTTTAAAAACACACTCAAAAAGTTAGAGTATCTGGACATAAAATAAATCCATATCTAACCCTTCATCATACAGATGAAAAGTCCGAGTCTTGACAATGTGACTAACTTAACCAATAATATAACTAGTTAACATCAGGGTCAAGATTAGAATTCAGATCTCTTAACTGCTAATCCAGTGGATTCCATCAAAACTAGGGTGACTGGAGTCTAAGTACTAAATATGCACTTACAGAAAAAAAGCAAGAAAGAAAGAAAAGAGGGAGGCAGAGGGAAAGAGAAGGAAAGGAGGGAAGGAGGGAGGGAGGGAAGGAGAGAGGAAGAGCAAAAACAAAGGAGGGTAGGGCTGGGGATTTAGCTCAGTGGTTTCCCCACCTGCTGCGCAAGCCCAAGGACCCGAGTTCGATCCCTGGTACAAAAAAAAAAAAAAAAAGAAAACAAAGGAGGGTAAAAGGGAGGAAATGAATGAGGTAGATCCTGCAAGTCTGATACTGAATATGGGGAAACCCAAATGTAAATAGTAGTAGAATAGAATCTCAAGCTATGTTGCCTTTTGTAAAATGTTGATTTTTATCATATTAACTGTATCAATTTTTTTCTTCCAGAATTGTTAAACAAAAGGGATACACACACACACACACACACACACACACACACACACACATATATTTAGGCTCTGAGACTTTTTTATATGAGATGATGTGTATCATTTCAAATCCAGCTTCATTTGATTTGGGCAGTACTTTGAAGCAATAGTCAAAGAACAAGAATGAGTCTGTTGTTTGAAAATGCCTGGCTGAGAGCCATGGGAGTCAGAATAAGGTCATGTTTGCCTTATTGGAAATTTAATCCTTATGTAGATTCAAAAAAGGCAAAGAACAAGGTAACGAAGTCCATTGGAGACCTAAATTGGGAGGCATTGTCACTGTGACTGAAAACCAACTTAAAAGAAAATACAGTATACCTTGCAAAGTCGCGGCTCAGAGTTCTCAGCCTCAGTGGATTGAAGATTTTTCCTTAGAATCTAACTAATAATTGTTCGTGGAAACACCCACAATTTCATGGAAACCGCAAATATCCTCCACAATTGTTGTCTTTTGGGTTTTTTTGGCGGGAGGTTTGAAAGTACCCAATCCAAGACAGTTATTCTGTTCTTCTTGCTGCTGATTGGCTGCTGCCCTGTAACCATCTCCACAGATGCACCAGCATTCCCCAGCAAGTTGCTGTGCTGCATGTAGCCATTTGGAGTGCTCTTGGTTTTGTTCTTCTTAAAGCCCTAACATGCCGCCAAAACACCCTGCACCTTCTAAGCCTTTACTGATACAGTATTTTATTAAATTAAATTATATAACTGCAGAAGATATAGCACATTTCGGATTTAAACTACAAAAATAGTCAATTATGGGCATTTTTGTGACTATATCTGAAATTCATGGTTTTTCACAATTCACAGATGCTCTAGGAGCCTAACATCCACGAATTTCAGGGGTCCACTTTAATCAAGTTTAGATATATACAGCAGGCAGATAAAGTGGGAGTTTAGCTCAAAACCAACTGAATAGCTTGAAATGAAAATGGATTCCTGCAATTCTACAGATAGAAAATGATGAGAAAACAAAAAGGAAAGGGGAATTATAACAGTTTGTAAAAGTATACAAGATTATCATTTTGAATAGAGAAAAAATACCCCAAATAAAGTATGTTTTTGTATACATGCATGTAAGTGACATGATGAAATACAGCACATGATTGCTATGAAGTAAATTCTTTCGGAAATCACACACCATTTGACAGGAAATGGACCCTCCAGGCACAACTGGATGAGATAATTGAAGTGGCCTTTTCAGCAGATATCACCATTTACTCATGAAAAGAATCCATTAAAGATGGCAAGAGATATTCAGATTAAAGGCTGGCTACCCAAAATTATTAAAAGATCCGGCTACACAAATCCTCACTAAGTCAAATGTATGTAAAGGCTTATTGCTTTGCAAAAGTATAATAGAAACCATAAGTGATGAATGATAGATAAAAGGGAACAGAATTGAAAGGGGAAAAAGAGAGTTTAGTATGATTGTTAGTAAATTTCTATCTAGCCTTCAGTTTTAATAGGATGTTCAACTTTACAATGAAGTAGTCAGTATTTATCAGTTAGGGTTCTTGGGAGCTTAAAAGCAACAACTTTAAATGATCTCCCAGAAGAAGAGTTAGGAATGACTTGAATACAGATTTTCTCCTTCTCTCTTCTGAAAATCTAACTTTAAAAATCAAATGAACATGGCCATCTGGAATGCTCTGCTCTTCCCCAACCAGCACATATGCTGCTTCTGATCATTTTCTTAGACCACCAGGCTGTTTTGACAGAGGGCACTGTGTCAACCTTAATTTACTTCAGTATATCCTTTTATGAACCAGTCCATGGAATCTTTAACCACCATCCTATTTCTTTTGCCTACTCAGTTCTGTGCATCTGATTTATTCTAAAAGGAAACTCAGCGAAATGTCATACTCTTCAGATTTTTAAATCAGCAATATCATAACATGCTGTCAGAGTAGTAAATGGAACATCAACATCTGTGAAGGCACAGTGGTAATTACAAAGAATTCACTGAATGCAGAAACAAAACCATCATTGGAAAGGTAGATTTTTATATTCAAAGAACTTCAGATAAGTAGTTATGGTTGAGGGAAACTTGTTTGTAATTCAGCTAATATTTATGAGGTTTATTTGTACCTGCCACATGGACCATGCACTACTTGCTTGATTTTGGTTCTTACTGGGGATGTACTTCAGTGGTAAAGGTCCTCAGTTCAATCCCCAGTACCATAAAAATAAAAATAACTAATAAGAGCCAAATATATTTCAGTCTTAGTCCATTTGGGCTGCTATAAAAAATACCATAGATTGGGTAATTTATAAATAACAGAAACTTGTGCTCACAATTACAGAGCCTGAGATCTAGATCTAGGCATCAGTAAGCTCAGTGTTTGGTGAGGACTCATTTGAAGAGCAAACAGTTCCCTAAAGACTTTTTTGTAAGGTCACTAATCCCATTCATGAAGTCAGAGCCCTCAAGACCTAATCATATCCCCAAAATCCTAATTCTTAATACTATTGTGTTGAAAATTAAATTTCAACATATGAATTTTGAGGGAACACAATTATTCAGACCATAGCTTGTGCTTATGCTGGGGATACAAAGAAATAAAATACAACCACTGCCTTTAAGAGGCTTAGTAAGAAAAGAGATTTATTAAATAGGCAGTTACATTGGGTGAAAATGTGGTAAGTGTAATGAAAAAGGCAAGTATAGGGTGCTCTGGAAGCACATAGGAGGGATTAGGAAAAGTTTTCTTTAGGAATGGCTTTTGAAACAAGTCTTAAAGAGGATAGAATGTCACTAAGACTGGGCCACCAACTGAGAAACAGCACTTTAGTAGTGCTAAAAACTGACAGGGACATTGAGTAGGGGAAAACGGTGGCTGAAGAGAAGAACCAGATCATGGAAGGCCTCACATCCTAGCAGATTTTTGATGGAATGTTTTATTCTAGCTGTTTAAAAAAAAAGTTTTAAAAACATGGTATCAACAAGACTTCTTTACAGTAGAGTATCTTGGATACTTAAATATGCCAGTGTGCATTATATATCTCTAAATAGAATATATTTTGTAGTTTCTGACCATAGAACACATCAAAGATCAGCTTTTGGGATTCAAGTTCTGAGAAGCATCCTTCAGCAAGTAGTGCACAAATCTTGGGGGGAATCTTTGAGAGTTTTATATAGATCATTAACATAGGGAGATTTGCATTTTAGAATACAGTGGTAACATTTCAGAATTCTCTGGCAATCATGTACAGGACAATTGTAAGGTGACAGAATTGATAGCAGAGAGTCCATTAGGAGACCATTGTTTTCAAAGGAGCAAACATGAGAACCTGCACTCCTGTAGAAGTAGGATAAGGATTTTTAAGTGTCTAAGAGGTTTGATTGACAGAATTTGATGGCTGAATGCAGGGATTAAGGGATAGGAAAGACTCAATTTATAACATAGAGGATCAAATGAATGGGGGGTCTGCAATTAAATAACTAGAAGAGGAGTAATAGGTTTAGTGAAGATGCCTTGAGTTTAATTTATGATAAGCCAAAATTGAAGAAATGTATAGGACATCTATATGGATATTCTAAGAAATATTTGGACATGAGTGTAAAGCTTTTGTTAAATGCACAGATTTTCATAGTTAATGGCATGCAGGTATAGTTACAATTATGAGAATATTAAAAAAAAAATCATACAGAAAGAGTGAGTAGAGTATAAAGAAACATGGGCCAAAAATAGAGATCAGGGGAATTCCAGCAAAAGTGTTTGCATACATAATGACTTCAAAACCTTGAATAAGCTCAAGCCATAAACACAGTTTGCCATTTAAAAGGCACTGAAAACACACTATTAGACATATTTCAGTGCTAAGTTTTGGGTCTCTATTTCATGCCTCTCTCTACTTAGACTTTATATTGATCTATATCAAGATCTAAATATGCATATTAAAATAAGTGTTCTTCACTCTATAAATTACTAGAATTTTAATTTTTCTTTAACTTCAAAGTGCTTTCTTTTACCTACCCTTTGAAAACAGATTTAGCAGCAAATAGATATGAACTGAAGTTAACATATTTGAGTTTGATTTTGCAAATCGCTAGTGGTGGGTCAGAAATTTCTACATAGGGAGGTCTTGGTGAGGCAATCTTGTTGAAAGAAGGTACTAAGGCAAAGTTTACATTGGAAATGTTTAAAAATGAAGTTGTATATTACTTTGAGGAATGTGGGGTTGATAAAATTTATATATAGGAGTATAGAGAATTTAACTTTCCGTGCAGCCTCTATTTGACCCATGACTGCTCTTTTGCATCATTAATATTCCGAGCTGCTATTAAATTAACCCTCTAAGTAGTTAACAGTATATATTTAACTATATATATAAATACATATATATATTTCCTACAACTAAATGATGCTAAGCCACATCTTCATCACATATTTATCAATTTAATTTATTATTTTGGTTTTTTTGTTTTTTGTTTTTTTTAGTACTGGGGATCGAACTTGGGTCCTTGTGCTTGCACAGCAGGCGGTGAAACCACGAGCTAAATCCCTGGCCCTTAATTTATATTATTGATGAAATTATCTGTCAGGTTCCTTTTTTAAAGCAGTGTGGTAGCATTTTAAAATACAATACCTATAACCAAGCATAGCTTTACTTATCTACTGCTGCATTCATCTACCACAATTAACTAAAGTTATTAGTGTCTGTGCAATATAAACACTATTGGCTTTCAGTTTTGGGTTTTGTTTTTGTTTTTGTTTTTGGTATGGGGGTTGAACTCAGGACCTTGTGCTTGCGTGGCAGGCGCCCAAACCACTGAGGTAAATCCCTGGCCAGCCTTCAGTTTTTATATTATAGATGCTAAAAATTTTCATAATCATCTATGTTAATCAGCTTTCTGTCACTGTGACAAAATACCTGAGAATAACAACCTGAAGGAGGGAGGGCTAGTTTGACTCACAGTTTCAGTGATTTTAGTCCATGGTCTACTGGCTCCCTTTTTTTGTTTTGGTACCGGGGATCGAACTCGGGTCCTTTGAACCTGATGTGAGGCAGAAAATGATGCTGGCAGAGGAGGAGGCTGCTGGCATCGTGGTGGTTACAAAGCAAAAAGCAAAGAAGAGGGCAGGGACAAGATATACTGTTCCTAGACATGCCCTCCATGACCTACTTCATCCAACTAGGTCCTATTCATTGATGAGGTCAGAGCCTTCATGATCCAATCACTTTGCATAAGCCCCACTTCTGAACATTGTTGCACTGGAAACCAGGTCTTCAATATGAGCCTTTAAGGAACATTTCATATCTGAAACCATAACACTAGGAAAATCCTTTATGGAAGAGTCAGAGTATAAATAAAAATGAATAAATAAGTATACATAGCATCATATCAAGTTTGAATAATAAAATATTTATCTAATTAACATAAATGGCATGCATTGGTGTTTGTGTTACAAGTTCTGTATTACACAAATGTCAAAAAGTAAAATAGAAGAAAATTCAAAATAGAGTAAAATCATGCAATCTGCTAGGTATATATTAATTAACAGCAACTTAATAGGTTATACTTCATTGATTTAAAGAAGTACAACAATTAGGTTTTTTGCCAAAGGAGTAATTTAGGCATCAGAAATACAGCTTGTAATGTAGTTACTGCAACCTTGGAAAAACCAGAGGCAGTATGTCTTTTACATATGCCCATTCCAGATAAAGCTTTGCATAAAGTAGGTTTGCCCAGAATTCTTGCAATGGGTATAATTAAGTTAAAGCTTAATGAAATTAAAATGGTTTTCAGCACTCAGGATTCATGGTCAAAACAATGTTCACTGTGATTTTCTGAGAATGATCAATGCATGGCCTGGTTCTCTAGTGCAAGAGATAATGTTAAATTAAAGGAATAAAACAATGGCAATAGTAACTTTTTCCTAAAATTGATTTCTTTCAAAGAATACCAAAGAAAAAAGTGTTTTATATCAATGCAATCTTTGTAAATTCAGAGGAAAAATGATAAATCACATTTCATAGAACATTCAAGCTGATGTTTGAAAAAATTATTTGTGAAGAAGAAAAATATATAAAAAAACCAAAATATCAGACTTAAGATAATCCATATTTCTTCTTCATGAAATATCTGGACTTGGGCTGAGATTTTAGGTATGGGGATAGGAATTATAGTAGCCAATATTTCCTAGGAAATTTAGGTGATATTTCCCAGGAGTTTCGTAGAAAATTCCCATGAAGTCTGCTCTTATGGATGCATAATGTTTTATGAGAATCTATCCTTTTTATATATAGGTTTCAAATCCTTTGGTATGGATTATCTGGTTTCAAATGAGAAAAGAACCTTAAAATATATTAATCTGAAGTTTAAGAATGTCTAAAAAGAAAATCCTCAAGTAGAGGATAAAGAGAATTTTAAGATCCTGAGATATTAGAAGTATCATCCCCCCCACAATATACCAAGAACATAAGTGAGTCAAAAAAGAATAAGAAAAATAATATTCAGAGTGAAAGCATTGCAGAATAGTGTTAGTAGGGGAAGGAAAAAAATTCAGATATATTTAATAATTTTATGAGACTTCATTTATCAGAGATGGTTTGTTATCATATGAAAACCAGACCATGCAAGTGTCCAAGAAATCTAGACTGATGTTTATGAACAATCTTGATAGGTTTTCAGCATTTAAATATATGCTTTCACTTACTTCACTTTCAAGTAACATATTAATCTACAGGTAATTATAGATTCATTTTTGGTTGATATTTTTGGTAACAACCACATAATTACATTATTTTCAATTTTAAGTCATAGCTATTTTTTATTGTAATGTGGCTTACTTTCCATTTTTCTTATAATTATGTTCATATATTATTAAACAATGTATATATTTATAATTATTGTTTGTTTCTATTATAAAAGGGACTGTAAGCTATTAACTTTTAACTCTTTTTGTTTGTTTGTTTGTTTAGGTCTCACTGTGTAGTTCAGGCTGGCCTTGAACTCACCATGCAGCCCGGGCTGGCCTCGAACACGTGGTGCTCCTCCTGCCTCAGCCTCCCTCTGAAGTGCTGAGATTACAGGCATGCACCACCATGCCCTATTTAACTTTTAATTCTTTTTTTTAAACTCTTAATTAGCTTGATTTTACACATAAACACAAATCATTTAATGTCTGAATGCTTACAAATGTTCTTCCATCTCTATCTCCTCCTGCCTTCTGTACCTCTTTCAGCTACTATTCTCACTTTATATTGTCTCATGTCTCTGCTAAATCAGATTCCAATAGCCCTGCCTAAGAAATCATGAATTAAAACATAGTAAGTGATCATTAATTTTGTTTGTCAACTTGATAGGATTGAGTAACCCTTGAAAATTGATAAAGCACATTTCTGGATGTGTCTGTGAGGTTATTTCCAGAGAAGGTTGGTATATGGAACAGCAAACTGAGTGAGAGAGATCCACCTGGAATGTGGGCAGAACCATTCCTTAGGCTTGGGTCCAGAAATGCATGCTTGTGTTCAGCCCTTCTTGAGTGGATGTCTTTTTGTTAATGCTATCACCTGTGGACATCAGGATGCAGATTTTTCAGTCTTTGTATGTGAACTTGAACCTATGGTTCTCCTAACGCTAACCCTAACCCTAACTCTAAATGGATTATCTATCTCTGGATTAATGGGTTAATAAATTACTGGAATGTTAGAGTAGGTGTGGCTTTGTTATAAATGCAAGCTAGCAAGCTTATTCTGTCTTGCTCCTGTGCCAGCCACCTTGAGACTGCAGAGAATTTTCACCAGAAAGAAAGTTTTTATGAGATGTGACCCCTCAACCTTGAACTTCCAGCCTCCAGAAGTATGAGAAATAAATTTCTTTTTTAAAAAATGTTACCTAGACTGTGGTATTCAATCATAGCCACAAAAAATGGACTAAGACACATGAAAAAAACAACTGTAGGATAGTAAAAAGAAGACTGCCAAGATTGGATATAGTCTTAGATTCAAAATAAGGTTCTCTTATCTAGACTTTAGACTAACAGATAAAATTCAAGGTATCTAGTTAAATTTGAATTTCATTAAACAGTGATTTTTATTATAAATATGCCACATAAGTATGGAACATGCACTAAAATTTTCATTTTTTCTTTTTAAATCAAATTCAAATTTAACAAGGGATCCTTTTTCTAAACCTTGAAACTTTATTTTAGATAAGTATTTTTGTTATGTATAGTTTATCAAATACATCCTCTTAAAAAAACTTTTTTGGTCTTACTCTGTTCTTCTAGGAGCTGACTCTTATAATTGTTGTTTCCTGTACCTTCTTGACAGTGACTTTTTCTTGTTGAATCCAGAAAGTGGAAGGAAAGGGAAGAATTGACAGTAGGAAAAAAGATAGAGGCCAGATTTTCTTCCTACCTTGTCATGCCTACTGAAGCATCTCTGCTAGTGGAAATATCTCTCTATAAGTATAGTGCATGCATGACATTTCCTCCTACATGGCTTTAGATTTGCATTAAACTCTGTTTCCTTCTTGGGCCTTAGTTAGAAAAGCAAGTCTTTTTAAGTCCATGGAACCTTAATCATATTTTTGTGAAATGAGGGAAATAATACCTCCCCTGCACATTTTTTTTGGTAAGAGATTATGTATGTGGCTATCAGGAGGAAATCTAATATTTCAATTGATATTTAGTATGCTGTATCAATAATTCTCTCCAGCTCTTCTATAGCTGAATAGTGACTATTGAAAAAAATCTAACGTAGACAGCAACTATAAACTCCTGACAAAATATAAAGGTTAACTTTCTGAAGGAGTTGGCTAATAATCCACAGCAGGCATATACTAGAGGAGAGTAACTTACTGAGATGAAAGAAACAGGACTGGATGAATTTTTCATTGTTATAGCTTTTAAACTAAGGGCAGTCCCAAGTCTTACCAGACTGGGAGGCTTAAAAATCCAGCAAAAAACTGATAGCCTAACTGGCAGAAGAATCAAGAGTTTAGGACAACTATAGCCACTAGAAATTGACGAAGAAATCCTACAAAGGAGGGTTCTAAAACTGAGAACACAAATCTAGCTATAAGCTCTCCCCAGATTTCCAGCTGACCCCTGAATCATACCTGCATGGGGCAGGCTCCAGCAGGCCAACTAAAACTAAAATAGTAGTACTGAAATTTAAGTGTGTTGTCTGTTTTTTAAGAGAGAGTTTGCAATTTGAGTCCATTCAAATTAAATATTAAAACAAATTAGTCAGCACTTTTTAGAGACACCATAGAATCCAGAATCTCTCCAATACATCATTTACATTGTCCAAAATACAGTCCATAGTAACTTGATGAAAAAATTGGGAAAATAGGGCCAGGGATTTAGCTCAGTGGTTTCGCCGCCTGCTATGCAAGCGCAAAGACCCGAGTTCGATTCCCGGTACCAAAAAAAAAAAGAAATTGGGAAAATGAACAATTTTAAAAAGAGAAGAAAATTGGTGTCATGTGACCTTCAAAAAACTCTCAGATGTAAATAGCAGGTAAGAATTTGAATGCAACTATTATAAATGTGCCCAAGGATATTAAAAAATGCTCACAATGAATGAAAAGATTGGAAATCTCAGAAGAAAATAGAAACTATAAAATAAAACTTCTAGAATTGAAAAATATAATATCTGAAATAAAAATATTCATTGAATATGATTAACACAGAAAGAATAGAATAGAATAAAGAATAAATTAACTAAGATACATCCAAAGAAAAACTACACCCAGCCACATCACTGTCAAACTGCTAGAAAATAAAGATGAAGAGAAAATCTTGAAATGATAGCCAAGGAAAATGACATACTTCATACAATTCAAATGACTGTTGACTATCAATAACTATGAGACTAGGAAACAGGCAATATCAATTAAGTACTGAGAAAAAAACAAAATTTAGAGTTCTAAACTCAACAAAAAAAACAGTAACAAAGGCAAGAAAAAGCACATTTTCAGTTTAAAAAAAACAAGAGAATTCATTGCCAGCAGACCTGCACTGAAAATTCTTAGGACAGATAGAAATTGAAACAGCTGAAAATTCAGATCTTTAGGAAAGAAGGCCTTTTCAAATGGTAAGTCTGTGGGTAGATAAGTACCAACTACCAACTGACATAAAAATAATCAAGTTTCTTTATGTTATGTTACTTTATGATACATAATGTATATAAATATATATAAAGTAATATTAGATCAGAAATTTAAACTAGGACACCTAACTTTGAGGGCAGATTTCAAAGTACACAGTAATCCAGATGGAAGTTTTTAAAAGAAATTACCAAGAATTTACTAGATAACTCAACCATATTATGAGCATAAAAAGTTTGGGTTCTTGGACAATTGAAAAGATTTTTGAGGATGATTAATATGCTCTGACTACCAACCTTCACCATTCAAAGATATTGGAGTGCTATATCTGGCACTTAAGTTTAGTGAAATGGGCTTTAATAGGACTACTTGGATAATTTGATATCTATTCACTATGGTGGAAGAGTGTAAGTAGGTTTACTAATTTATTATTTATTTGAGTCAGGCTTATTGAGGCCCAATTTATGCAAAGTAAAGTTAACCTTTTTTAGCTGCACAGTCCTATGAGATTTCACAAATAAGTTTTAACAAGTAATACCATATCATTACACCTCTCCAAAAGCTCACTGGTATTCCTTTGTAGTCAATAATCTCATTGCACTTCTAGAGGCTATCAGTGGTTTGATTTTTATTCCTATAGTTTTATCTTTTCAGAATATCATATAAATTGAGTCATAGAATATGTGGTCTTTTGCTCACTTTGGCAGCACATATACCAAAATTAGAATATGTAGCATTTTGTATCTGTCTTTCAATTAACATACTGCTTTTGAAATTCATCCATATTGCATGCATCAGTAATTTTGAACACAATTTGTCCACTCATTAGCTGAATTCTTGGATCGTGCTATGGTTTGAATGTTCCTTCCAACACTGATGTTGAAATTCAATTATTGAAGTAGTATTGAGAGGTGGAACCTCTAAGAGATGATGAGGTCCTAAGGGCACTCCCCATGAATAGAGTAAGGACATTAGTGGGTTAGTAATTTTAAGAGTAGGGTTAGTTATTTTGAGAGTAGTCTCCTTGGCCCTGTTTTTCTGTCTCCTATGTACGCACTTGCCCTTTTGCTATATTATGGAACAAGAAGGCCCTCACCATATGTTCCCTGCAATATTTAGAACTATGAGTCAAATAAACTTCTATAGTTTATAATTTTCCCAGTCTATGGTGTTCTGTTATAACAGCAGAAAATGGGCCAAGACAGATGGCTCCTAATTTTTATTAACTACAAATAAGACTTATTTAAGCATTTGTACACAGGTTTTTGTGTGAGTGTGTCTTCATTTCTTTGGGATTAGGAGTAAGATTTTTGGGGATAGTATGTTAAGTGTATGTTTGATTTTATTGGATTGCTAGATTTTGTTTTGGTTTTTATTTTTGGTGCTGAGGATTGAAACACAGGGCTTCATGCATGCTAAGAATATGCTCTACCACCGAGATATACTGTCAAGCCCTGGATTGTTGTTTGACTACTTAGAAAATCTTCAAGATGGGTTGGCAACTGCAGGAGAAGAATGAAGGAGAGCCATCTTCTCATCCTGAATATGCTGAGATAAGGGACACATAAGTGTTTACTGTAGACCAGACAGTCTTTGTATTAGTTTCTGCTAAAAAAAAAAAAAAAAAAAAAAAAAAACACCATCCCAAAATACATAGGGCTTAAAACAAAAGCAATAATTTATTTGCTCACAGTCTGCAATTTGGGCAGGCACAGGGCTGACATCGCTGCTGTGTTAGCTGGGGCGCCTCTGCTCTCTGATACTGGAGGATCTAAAATGTCTTCATTTCCGAATCTGGTGCCTCAGCTGGCAAGGCCACAACACCTGGTGTCTGGCTGAGCCTCTCTCTCCAGCAGCGTAAATGGACTTATTTACATGATAACTGGAGTTCAAAAGGGCCAAACACCTAAATGAAACAAAAAAAACACAAGCTATAACACTTCTTAAGGTATAGACTTGAAAATCACACAGCATCACTTTTGCTGCATTTTATTTGGATCATCCCAGTTTAAAGAACTTTCTCATTCCTTTTACCTCTTCTCCCCTCCCTATGCCAACTTCTACTCTGGAAGAAACAGAAAATGAGAAACCAAAGTTAATAAATGAGGGAAGAAAAACAGGGAAAGGAAGCAAGACAGTACTCATTTCTACTTGCCTATGTCTAGCTTGCAGCAGGTGTTTATGACATTAAAACAATTTTGGACTCTTGATACCTTCATTATTGGACACATATAATTACGGTACTCAGACTGTATTTGTGACCTACCATGATTATAGGACTTTATGTAAGAGCAGGCAGGAAAAAATATGGGGCCTGCCTGAGTTTTAACCTAAGGGTAGGCAAAAGACAGAATAAAGCTTGAAAAAAATCATGGAAACAACAAATAAATTATTAAAGCTGTGAGTTTTATAGTTAGGTTTATCATAGGTAAGTTTTTGTGACAGTTGAAGAATACTACAGTGATATATGTATACCCATGTTTATAGTGGCACAATTTGTAATAGCTAAATGTTGGAAGCAGCCCAAATGCCCATTAACAACAAATAGATAAAGATGCAGTTGTTTTTATACAATGGAGTACTACTCTGCCATAAAGAAGGATTAGCTTCAGACATTTATAGCTAAATGGAAGCACCTTGAGACCATACTCTTAAGTGAAATAAATCGAACACACATGTTTAAATGCCACATTGTTTCTTTGGTGTGAGAAACCAAAAATGGAAATAAGGACTGAAATGTATGATAGATACTGGGAAATGGGAAGAAAATGTTCAAATGGGAAATTGAACAAGGGAGAAGGGAAGGAGAAAGGAAGGAAAGGATGTGAAAATAGAAGGAAAATGGAAACAAAGCTTTTGTACATAGGGAAAGGAGGGGGCTTGAGGAGGGGGGAAATGGGAAAAAGGAGGCAGGATGTATCATGTACAGCTGCAAATTCCCTATGATGAGTGTTATCACTATGTATGCCTAAAATGTACCAATAAATGTTTTGTTATAAAAAATACTTCCTTCTACAAAAAATTAAAGAGTGAATACTTAATATAGCCAGTCAGTTGTTATGATATGATATATAGTAAAATATTCCATCACTTACCAGCTATGTGATCTTGGGCAAGTCCCTGAATCCCTCTCTGTCTTATATTTTTCATGTGTAAAATGAAGTAAATAATACCTGTCTTGTTGACGAGTTGAGAGACTTAGAATCTAAGTTAAATCCTTAACAGATTATCTGGCAAATAGTAGCTTTCACATGATGGTTATCATCATCTTCATCCACCCTAAGTTGTTTTTTTGAATTAAATTATTTTTTCAAGAAGTTGTCCTATTCTTTATTTCTACCATGTTGTACACATTTATCCATGGGCTTTAAAAATAATATTTTAATGAATGCAATAATATCCTTAAAAATGCTAAGCAGTTCAATAAATAGTGGTTAGTATTATAGTTGCTTGAATATAAACCCTTTCTCCTCTTCCTACAGTGTGCTAGCTATACCATTTCTGATACTCCATTTAATTTTTATAAATCTGATAAAGCTGATAGCTTCACTTATAACATGCTTTCTAAAAGTAAATGTATTGTTTCTAGCCCTTATGCATAGATGCATAGATGCTGTGAATTCAGGGTATTTGAAAAATTGCACTAGCCTACTAATATTTTTTTCTCCTTGATATGGATCTTTCTTATGTTAGCTGACATTTCTTAATCAGTTTTTCTGGTAGTTAAAAAAAATGGGCTGAGACTTCACCAATGCCTTCCACAAGATAGGGAACTCTCAGTCCATTTTTTAACCACCTGAAAAATCATGGCATGTGGCTCTGACCTAATTTATTTTAGAATTTACTTTTTCTTGGAGCACAAGATTACTATAGCTTTTGATTTCCATTAGGGCAAAATAGTTCCTTAAAAAGCAAAAAGTCAAAATCATGAACAAATATACGTGAATGCACACAAATACATTTACTTTTATAACATCTTACTCTTGATAATATCTCTGAAATTAAATTAAAACCCCACTTTTTTGTTTCAAACCAGTGTCCCTTCTCTATCTGCATGATATCAGTTGTCTCTATTGACTCAAGAAGTTAAAACTGATTATTATGAAGGCAAACTGGAATATATATTTTTTTCTAAAGTCAATATAAAATTCCTGGAATTATTTATAGCAATCTTTATGCCCCAGACCTTTCCTTGTTAGTTTTTAGGATTGAAAATTGACAGCACAATTATTCTAGGCCTCCAGAATAATCAGGGCAAAACTTTTCAGTAGTGAGGAGTCACCAGCAAGCTTAGCCACCACTCCAAGCAATTGTTTTGGTTTATGTGAACTTATGACATACTATCCCTCAAAATTAGCTAGGAACAGACATCTTGCAAAAGTATGCTACTTGTAGAAAAGGTTACATGGCCAGTGGAAGAATCAGGAATTACTCATCATTGCTATTGGAAAAATAACTTAAAATAATCTGAAAGTTGCTATTTTGCCATTGTTTTGGATGCAATTTATCAAATGATGTTTTGGAGAAATGACAGTGATACAATACTCTGACATGAAGTATAAATCCATCTTAAATGTTTTCATTTTTATTTCCCAAGTTGAATTTGTTATTACACTGTACTGGGCACAATAAATAGGCAAAGAGGACAAGTGGTATATATAAATACTGTTAAAAACACACTTATACCATCATTCTTGTCACTTTTCAAAGCATTTCTGGAGGTCTTCCCTTTTTAGTGTCTTTAGTTGCATTGTTGTGGCTACCTCAGTGGTCTGAATTGATTCAAAATTTTTTTCTTTCACGGTCATTTTGACTTTGAGGAAGAGACATAAATCATCCAGTGCCATATCTGATGAATAAGGTGGATGAGAACACCACATAATGTTTTTTATGAACCTGCCTTTCAATTGGATGGCTGTCAGCAGCAGCATTCACCATATTTTTTTTATCAATCTCATAAAGATATGAAAGACTTCCAAAACTGCTTCAGAAATTGGCAAGAGCAATTGGTTAACTGTGTTCAAAGCAAGGGGAAGATTTCAAGGGAGGTTAATGTCAATATGTCTTTTACTGTAATTTTAAAAATTTAAACATTCACCATATATTTTGATCACCCCTTGTATAATTCCTTAAATAATAATAATCACTCTGTGCAATAAAGAGTATTTTTGTTGCAAGGTTTTATAGTACATATTCTATTATCCATAAAATTGTGAAATGGGAAAGAACATTTGAGAATAACGGGTCTGATTTTACATATGAGGGAACTGATGACTTTCCCAGGAACACAGTGCTGCTCATGGTTCAGAATCATATAGATATGAACTTAGTTTTCCAACACTAACTCTTGCATTCTTCCCTTTCCAATACTTTACAGATTATACAGGTAAATATTGTTATGTTAAAAAAATTGGTGCTTTAGCACATAGTGAAAAGTAAAATTATACTTAAAAGTGGTTTTCTATCTTAGACACACATTAAAATTACCTATACAGCAATTAAAACCATGAACACAAAACTGCACCTCAGATGAATTGCATCACAATATCTGGTGATGAGATCTAAGAATTACTATCTTTCAGAGCTTCCTAGGTGATTCCAATAGGCAGCCAAGTTTGAGAACCACTGTACTAAAATAATTATAATGAAGGACAGGTGTCCCCTGCTCAACTGTTTCTAACTTCTTAGTTATACTTCCTAAAGCAATTGCTCTTAAAGTCTGGACCAAAGACCAGATCAGTCCACTCCAATTTATTGAATCAAAATCTCTGAGGATGAGATCTAGATAAGTGTGGTTCTTATTCATGTTAAATTTTGAGAATGAACTATTCTGCACACGTGTCCTGGGATTAATAGATTGCGCCTACTTAGTCATCCAATCTTAGTGATATCCTACCTTCCTACCACAGTAGGATATGATTTGGTGTTTCTATATGCTAACCTGTAGAGGAGAAATTGCATTAGGAAAGATGTGGAGAAGGGCTGCATTTCTGTTCTGCTATTCATTAGAACTCTAAGGACCCTTCCAGGCTTCCATACCACCACCCCCAGTGTGACAAGCAGAGCCGCCCCCATCAAAGTGGAGGTGAGCCACCCAGGCACCAGCAGCATACACCACTCCACCCACCCCTTGAAATGAGAAGACATAAACAAGTCACAAAACCAGACTTGAAGATCACCTAAAGCAAACCCAAAGGGAAAAGAGATGGAACACTCTGATATTCAACCACCTGGACTCCTTGAACTGGCAACAAAAGAGGATCTGTAAAAAATGAAATGAGAAATAAATTTCTAACTTAGGAGTAGACATTGGGCATACTGCAAAAATGATTAATAAATCTAGAGCAGACACAGATTTAATAAAATAGAGGACCTCAGGAACATGATGGAATACCAACATAGGAAACAAATGGAATCCATAAAACACAGGCAAACAGATTTCCAGGAGATTAAAAACTCCATTGAAAGTTTATGCAGCAGAAGGCGCCAATGTAAGGACAGAATTTCAGATATAGACGATAAGACTGCAATTAGTGACCATGAAAAGAAAAATTGCTTTAAAATAGAAAGAGACTGTGAGAAATCAATCCAGCAGCTGCTAGATGATGCAGAGAAGAATAGCATAAGACTGATTGGAGCCAATGAAGAAAGAGGAGAGAGTGCAGATGACATAAAAAAACTGTTCACAGAAGTGATGGAAGAAAACTTCCCAAGCAGGGGGAAAGAATTTGACAGATAAATGAGGCATGTCAGACTCTGACTAGCCTTGATAAAAAAAAAACTAGACATAGTCATGTAATTGTTAAGATTCCAGAAATCCAACAGAAGAACAAAGTTCTACAGAGAAAAGAAACAAATCACATACAAAGGAAAGCCCATCAGAATCACAGCAGACTTCTCAATGCAAACCCTCAAGGCAAGAAGAGCTTGGAGTGACATATTCCAAGCCCTAAAGGAAAACAGACTCCAACCCAGATTGATGAACCCTCCAAAACTATCTTTCAAAATCGATGAAGAAATAAGATACTTTCATGACAAAGAGCACCTTAGGAACTTCATGAATACCAACCAGCACTCCAAAAAATTTTAGAAAATATCCTAGGAAAAGACAATGAAGAACACAACCCCAGGAAGCTCAACAGAATGAACCCATCAGACAGGACAAGAATTTAAATGCAAAGGGGAGAGAATCCAACAAATACAAAAAGTCATACCAATGATAAGTCAATATGTGTCAGTTTTATAACCATCAATGTTAATGGCCTCAATTCACCAATCAAAAGAAATAGACTGGCAGAATGGGTCAAGAAGCAAGATCCAACAATAGGATGCATACAAGAAACACACTGAATTCAAAAAGAAGCTCATAGACTGAAAGTTAAAGGCTGGAAAACAATCCTCTATGTGACAGGAACCTCCAAAAAAAGCAGGAATAGCTACCCTCTTTGCACATCAAGTGGATTTCAAACCAACACTAATTAAGAGAGATAAAGAAGGACACCACATCCTTGTAAAGAGAACAATCCAAGAGGAAGAGATGACAATCATAAACATATATGCACCAAACACTAGTGAACACAACTATATAAAACAAATGCTAATGGACATGAAAAATCAAATGAGCACTAATACAGTAGTAGTGGGGGACCTGAATACCCCACTGTCACAAATAGATAAACTAGACAGAAAATAACAAAATATTAGAACTCAATCAAACTCTTCAACAAATGAACTTAACAAATGTTTACAGAGTGTTCCACCCTACAAAATCAGAATACACATTCTTTTCAGCTGCACACAGGTGGTTCTCCAAAATAGACCACAGACTTGCTCATAGAACATGTTCAAGTAAGTGCAAAGGAATTGAAGTTATCCCCTGTATATTATCAGACTAGAGTCCTATGAGATTGGAGATCAACAGCAAAAGAAAATGCAAGAATTATCGCTTCTCGGCCTTTTGGCTAAGATCAAGTGTAGAAAATGCAAGAATTTCAGAGACACATGGAAAATGAACAACACACTCTGAATAACCAATGGGTCACAGAGGAAATTATAGAAGAAATCAGACAGTAACTGCAATTAAATGACAATGATAATAAAACATAGTGGAATCTATGGGACACAATGAAAGCAGTCTTGCGAGGGAAATTCATAGCAGTGAATACTCATATTAGGAAAACAGAGTGAGCCCAATTAAACAACCCGATGCTGAACCTCAAGCTTCTAGAAAAAGAAGAGCAGGACAAACCCAAAGGTCATACAAAGGAAATTATAAAGATCAGAGCAGAAATCAATGAAATAGAGAGTAAGGGAACAATACAAAAAAATCAATGAAGCCAAGAGTTGGCTCTTTGAAAGAATCAACAAAATTGATAAACCCTTAGCAAACCTTCTCAGAAAAAGGAAAGAAAAGGCCCAAATCCATGCAATTAGGAATGAAAAGGGTGAAATTACAATGGGCCCAGCAGAAATCCAGAGGATCACCAGACCTGCATCGAGAACCTATATGTCAATTAGATGGAAAACACAGAAGAAATAGATTCCTAGATACATATGAATTAGCAAAGTTGAACGAAGAAGACCTAAAAATTCTAAACAACCCAATATCAAACAATGAAATTGAAAACATAATTAAAAACTTCACCAAATAACAAAAGCCCAGGTCCTGATGGCTTCACTGCTTAATTCAACAAGACATTTAGAGAGGAACTACTGCCACTACTCTTTAAACTGTTCAATGAAAATGAAAGGAAAGCAATACTCCCAAATTCATTCCTGGAAGCAAACATCACCTTGACCCCAAAGCAGAAAAAAACCCAACTGAAAAAGAGAACTATAGGCCAATCTCACTAATGAACATAGATGCAAAAATCCTTAATAAGATACTGGCAAATAGAATACAGAAGATCATCAAGAAGATCATACACCCTGACCAAGTGGGATTCATCTCAGGGATTCAGGGATGGTTCAACATAAGCAAATCAATCAATGTAATACACCATATTAAAAGACCCAAGGACAAAAACCATATCATCATCTCAGTAGATGCAGAAAAATCATTTGACAAAATCCACCATACACTTATGAAAAAAACCCTACCAAAAATTGGAATAAACAGTCTCTACCTCAATCTGATAAAAGCCATCTATGAAAAACCTACAACCAATATCATACTAAAGGGGCAAAAACTGAAATCCTTCACACAAAAATCAGAAACAAGACTAGGATGTCCACTGTCACTACTCTTGATCAATAAATACAGTTTTGGACACATTAGCCACAGGAATTAGACAAGAGAAAGAAAAGGAATAAAGACAGGAAATGAAATCAAATTGTCATTATTTGCAGATGACATGATACTCTATATGGAAGACCCCAAGAACTTCACCAAAAATCTTCTGGACTTAATAACCAAATTCAGTAAAGTAGCTGGATACAAGGTCAATATGCAAAAATCAATAGCTTTCCTCTACACGAACAACAGACTCACTGAGAGAGAAATAGAGCAAACAAATCCTTTCACAATAGGAAAAAAAACCCTGCAATACCTAGGAATCAACCTAACAAAAGACATCAAAGACCTCTTCTCTGAAAAATACAGCACTCTGAAAAGAAAGATTGAAGAGGATTTCGGAAAATGGAAAGACATTCCTTACTCCTAGGTAGGAAGAATCAACATAGTGAAAATGACCATACTTCCAAAACTGCTGCAATTCCAATTGAGATCCCAGCAGCATAATTCACAGATCTTGAGAAAACAATCCAAAAATTCATTTGGAGCAAAAAGAGACCTAGAATAGCAAAAACAATTCTAGGCAACAGAGACATAGCAAGTGGTATCACAACCCTCGACTTGATACTGTACTACAAAGCTACTGTGATAAAAACAGCATGGTTCTGGCAAAGAAACAGACCTGAGGACCAGTGGAACAGATTAGAAGATGCAGAAACAACTCCAGACACACTCAGCCACCTCATCTTTGACAAAGAGCCAAATACCCTCACTGGAGGAAAGATAGCCTCTTCAATAAATAGTGCTATAAAAATTAGGTTTCAACTTGCCAAAGATCAAAACTAGACCTATATCTCTCACCATGCACTAAACTAAAATTGAAATGGATTAATGATCTAAATATTAAAACAAATGCTGAACCTGATGGAAGAGAGGTTATGTAGAACTTTTGAAGACATTGGTGTAGGAAAAGATTTTATGAACAAAATCTCAGTTGCCCATGAACTAGCACAAACAATCACCAAGTGGGATCTCTTCTTATTAAAAAGCTTCTGGGGCCGGGGATTTAGCTCAGTGGTTTTGCCACCTGCTGTGCAGGCACAAGGACCCGAGTTCAATCCCCGGTACTAAAAAAAAAAAAAAAACAAAAAACTTCTGCACAGCAAGAGAAACCACCAACAATGTGAAGTGAAAACCCACAATGTGGGAAAAAATTTTCACCTGCTGTTCCTCAGACAAAGCTCTACTATCTAGAATCTAAAGAATTTAAAAAATCAGACCTCCCAAATTTGAAGACCCAATGCACAAATGGACATCTGAAATGAACAGACATTTCTCAGACAGAGAAGTAGAAATAGCAGATAAACATATGAAAAAATGTTCAACATCACTGGTCATTCAAAGGTGCAGATGAAAAAGAACACTGAGATTCTGTCTCACCACAGAAAGAATGGCTGCTATCATGAAATCAACCCATCACTAATGCTAGCGGGGTTGTGGGGAAAGAGGAACCCTGCTCCACTGCTGGTGGGAGTGTAGACTGGTGCAACCACTGTGGAAATCAATATGGACATACCTCAAAGAACTAGGACTGGAAGTCCCATTTGACTCAGCTATTCCCCTGCTGGGTATCTTCCCCAAAGAATTAAAAGAATCATACCACAGTGATATATGTGCACCCATGTTCATAGCAGCACAATTTGTAATCGCTAAAACATGGAAGCAGCCCAATTGCCCCTCAACTGGAGACTGGATAAAGAAAATGTGGTTTTTAAAAATAAAATGGAGTACTACTCAGCCATAAAAAATGAGAAATTAGAGACATTTATAGCTAAATGGATGCACATTGAGGCCATTCTCTTAAGTGAAATAAATATGATACATGTGTAAATACTGAATGGTTTCTCTAGTATGAGAAACTGAAAGTGTAAATAAGGACTAAAAGGTATAATAGATAATGTGAAATAGGAAAAAAAGGGGTGAAGGGGAGGTGGGAGGGGTAGGGGAAAGGAAAGTAGGGAATGGAATTATTATGAGAAAATGAAAAACTGGAAACAGTCTTTGTAAATGGGGAGGTATGGAGGTTTTGAAGGAAGGGTAGGGGAATGGGGAAAATATAAGAACCAAGAGAGATTATTTAAAGGTGCAAATTTCCAATAATGAATGTCATTATATTGTATACCTAAAATGCACCAATAAAATTAATTTAAAAAAATAATTTTGAGAAGCCATGCCTGCAAGCTTTCATTTTTCATGAATTTTAGCAGTTTCCTCAGTGTTTGCGTCCATCTCTACATAATATCCTTATAATCTTTCTTGATTTGAACATTTTATATTTCATCTATAGACTTCCTGTTATGGCAAATGAGAATTTATTTAGTTCTTTGTAATGTTCACCCCTTCCATCATCCTTCTGATAGAGTCATAGCACAAATCTTATAAGTCAATTAGCCTGTCTTTACATTATATACACTGTACCATAAAACATGATTTTTTTGCCAAACTAAATCTGTATTATATACCTTTTCTTACACACTTATAGATTTTCCTGGAATTAATAAATGCCTGATTTATTAGCTTACTTTCTATATGTCTGTTTTGTAAATTAATTTATAACTTTATTATCATTCATTAAACACACACATATACAAAAAGTAAAATTATTCAAAGCAAAGCAATGCAAGGCAAAACTAACTATAATAACATTCAAATATAATAGAACTCAACTGAAGCAAAACTGAAAAGTGCTTAAACATTTTTCATATAACTAAAAAAAAAGATCTGAACCATTAACAAGACATCAGAAGATGTGATTTGTTTTAAAAAGATTTTCAAAACTAATATTGAACAAATAGTGGTCTAGAGAAAAAATTCTAATTAAGTAGTAGACTCCACATAGGCCAATTTTTTAAAAAACTTTCAATACAGTCATGCGACACATGATGCAAATATAATCAGAGAAATATGTTATTAGGCAATTTCATCCATGTGTATCGCAAAGTACCACACAGAGTGCCAACTTCTAAGTGAAAACTGAATAGGTATATATCAATCATCTGTGATGGTCCCTTGATATTATCCAAACATGCAGTTAAACATGAGCTACATGAGGCTACCACTGGCATAGCAGCACACTGTTTTACAGTAAACTCTTACATAAGTAGGATTATGCTCTAAAGGATGAAAAACACAGCATGTTATGATAAGTACCTAAAACAGTAACAGTCATTTATCACACTATCAAGTACATGTGCTTCTTCTGGAAACATACCCTTCTCTCCTTTGATCTCAGTGACTCTTCCTTCCGAACCCACTGGTGAGCTCCAGCCTAGTCTCTATCTACATTTCTTCCTATAGTTTTAAACACAATCTATGTATGGATTCTTTCCAGATTCCAGCCTGTAACTCTGATCTCTCCCCTTTCCCTCCTGTCATCCCTACCACTTTGAACTTTTTCTTCCTCTTTCAAATTATCCATTATTCATTTTAATCATTTTAATGCTTAATTACACTTTCAGTTTCTCACACTACAGAAACTATTCAGTATTTACATGTGTGTCCTATTTATTTCACTTAAGAGGATAGCCTCAATGTGCATCCACTTAGCTATAAATATCTCTAGTTTTGTGTTCTTTGTGGCTGAGTAGTACTCCATTTTATAAAAACACCACATCTTCTTTATCCAGTCTCCAGTTGATGGGCACTTGGATTGTTTCCAAGCTTTAGCTATTACAAACTGTGTCGCCATAAACATGGGTGCATATATATCACTGTGGTATGGCTCTTTTAATTCTTTTGGGAAGATACCCAACAGGGGGATCGCTGGGTCAAAGGGGACCTCTAAGCCTAGTTCTTTGAGGTATCTCCATACTGATTTCCACAGTGGTTGCACCAGTCTGCACTCCCACCAACAATGGAGAAGGGTTCCTTTCTACCCACACCCCTGCCAGCATTTGTTATTGGATGATTTCTTTATAATAGCCATTCTTTCTGGGGTGAGGTGGAATCTCAGTGTTGTTTTCATCTGCATCTCTCAAATAACCGGTGATGTTGAACATTTTTTCATATATTTGCTGCTTTTACTTCCTTGTCTGAGAAATGTCTGTTCATTTCAGATGGCCATTTTTGAATTGGGTCTATAAATTTGGGAGGTCTGATTTTTTAAGTTCTTTATGGCTTTGAGAGAGTAGACCTTTGTCTGAGGAACAGCAGGTGAATCTTTTTTCCCACATTATGGGTTGTCTCTTCACACTGCTGGTGGTTTCTCTTACTGTGCAAAAGCTTTTTAATAAGAAGAGATCCCACTTGGTGATTGTTTGTGGTAGTTCAAGGGCAACTAAGGTTTTGTTCATAAAATCTTTTCCTACACCAATATCTTCAAGAGTTCTACCTAACCTCTGTTTCAGCAGGTTCAGCATTTCTATTTTAATATTTAGATCTTTAATCCATTTCAATTTTAGTTTAGTGCATGGTAAGAGATATAGGTCTAGTTTTAAGTTTCGGCAAGTTGAAACCTAATTTTTCCAGCACCATTTATTAAAGACGCTATCTTTCCTCCAGTTAGGGTGTTTGGCTCCTTTATGGAAGATGAGATGATTGAGTGTGTCTAGAGTTGTTTCTGCATCTTCTAATCTGTGCCACTGGTCCTCAGGTCTGTTTCTTTGCCAGTACCATGTTGTTTTTATCACAGTAGCTTTGTAGTATAGTTGCAGGTTGGGGATTGTGATACCCCCTGCCATGTCTCTGTTACCTAGAATTTCTTGCTATTCTGGGTCTCTTCTTGTTCCAAATGAATTTTTTTATTATTTTCTCAAGGTCTATGAAGTATGCTGCTGGGATCTCAATTGGAATTGCATTAAATCTATATAGCAGTTTTGGAAGTATGGCCATTTTCACTATATTAATCCTTCCTACCCAGGAGCAGGGGATGTCTGTCCATTTTCTGATATCATCTTTAATCTCTCTTTTCAGAGTGCCATAGTTTTCAGAGAGAAGTCTTTGATTTCTTTTGTTAGGTTGATTCCTAGGTATTTCAGTGTTTTGGATGCTATTGTGAAAGGAATTATTTGCCCTCTTTCTCTCTCAGTGAGTCTGTCGTTGCTGTAGAGGAAAGCTATTGATTTTTGTGTGTTGACCTCGCAACCAGCTACTTGACTGAATTTGGTTATTAAGTCTAGGAGACCTTTGGTGGAGTTCTTGGGGTCTTCTATATAGAGTATCATGTCATCTGCAAATAATGACAGTTTGACTTCTTCATTACCTAACTTTATTCCTTTTATTTCTTTCTCTTGTCTAATTTCCGTGGCTAATGTTTCCAGAACTGTATTGAACAAGAGTGGTGATAGTGGATATCCTTGTCTTGTTCCTGATTTTAGTGTGAAGGATTTCAGTTTTTGACCATTTAGTATGATATTGGCTGTTGGTTTTTCATAGATGGCTTCTATCAGTTTGAGGTAGAGACCATCTATTCCAATTTTTTGTAGGGTTTTTATCATAAATGCATGTGGGATTTTGTCAAATGGTTTTTCTGCATCTATGGAGATAATCATATGGTTTTTGTCCTTGGCTCTATTGATATAGTGTATTACATTGATTGATTTGAGTATATTGAACCATCCCTGCATCCCTGGGATGAATCCCACTTGGTCAGGGTGTATGATTTTCGTGATGATCTTCTGCATTCTATTTGCCAGTATCTTATTAAGGACTTCTGCATCTATGTTGATTAGTGAGATTGGCCTATAGTTCTCTTTTTTAGTTGGGTCTTTCTCTGCTTTGGGGATCAAGGTGATGCTTGCTTCTAGGAATCAATTTGGGAGTATTGTTTCCTTTTCAATTTCATTGAACAGTTTAAAGAGTAGTGGCAGTTGTTCCCCTCTAAATGTCTTGTAGAATTCAGCAGTGAAGCCATCAGGACCAAGGCTTTCGTTATTTGGTAAGTTCTTAATTACGTTTTCAATTTCATTGATTGATATCGAATTGTTTAGAATTTTTAGGTCTTCTTCATTCAACCTTCGTAATTCATACGTATCTAGGAATCTGTCTATTTCTTCTGTGTTTTCCATCCTATTGGCGTATTGGTTCTTGTCGTAAATATTGATGATCCTCTGGATTTCTGCTGGGCCCATTGTAATTTCACCCTTTTCATTCCTAATTGCATGGATTTGGGCCTTTTCTTTCCTTTTTCTGATAAGATTGGCTAAGGGTTTATCAATTTTGTTAATTCTTTCAAAGAACCAACTCTTGGCTTCATTAATTTTTTGTATTGTTCTCTTAGTCTCCATTGCATTGATTTCTGCTCTGATCTTTATAATTTCCTCCCTTCTATGAGCTTTGGGTTTGTTCTGTTCTTCTTTTTGTAGAAGCTTGAGGTTCAGCATCAGGTTGTTTAATGGGGCTCACTCTGTTTTCCTAATATGAGTATTCACTGCTATGAATTTCCCTCGCAAGACTGCTTTCATTGTGTCCCATATATTCTGATAGGTTGTATTGTCATTGTCATTTAATTGAAGCTACTGTTTGATTTCTTCTTTAATATCCTTTGTGACTTATTGGTTTTGCAGAAGTGTGCTGTTCAGTTTCCACGTGTTTATGACATTCTTGTGGTTTATTTTGCCATTGATCTCCAATTTGATTGCAGTATGGTCTGATAATATACAAGGGATAACTTCAGTTCTTTTGCACTTATGTAGACATGTTCTATGAGCAAGTATGTGGTCTATTTTGGAGAACCACCTGTGTGCAGCTGAAATGAATGTGTATTCTGATTTTGTGGGGTGGAACACTCTGTAAACATTTGTTAAGTTCATTTGTTCAAGAGTTTGATTGAGTTCTAGTATTTCATTACTTATTTTTTGTCTAGTTGATCTATCTATTTGTGACAGTGGGATATTGAAGTCTCCCACTACTATTGTATTAGTGTGTATATGACTTTTCATGTCCATTAGTATTTGTTTTATATAGTTGGGTGCTCTAGAATTTGGTGCATATATGTTTATGATTGTCATCTCTTCCTCTTGGATTGTTCCCTTTACAAGGATGTAGTGTCTTTCTTTTTTGTTTTTTGTGTTTTTTTTGGTACCGGGACTCGAACTCAGGTCCTTGCGCTTGTGCAGCAGGCGTTGAAACCACTGAGCTAAATCCCCGGCCCCTAGGACGTAGTGTCTTTCTTTGTCTCTCTTAATCAGTGTTGGTTTGAAATCCACTTGATGTGCAAAGAAGATAGCTACTCCTTCTTTTTTTCGGGTTCCAGTCACATGGAGTATTCTTTTCCAGCCTTTAATTTTCAGTTTATGAGTTTCTTTTTGAATTAAGTGTGTTTCTTGTATGCAGCATATTGTTGAATTTTGATTCTTGCCTCGTTCTGCCAGTCTATTTCTTTTGATTGGTGAATTGAGACCATTAACATTGATGGTTGGGCCAGGGATTTAGCTCAGTGGTTCTCCCATCTGCTGCACAAGCTCAAGAATCTGAGTTTGATCCCCTGTACCAAAACAAAAATTGATGATTATAACTGATGCGTATTTTTTGTTGTTTTTTGGTACTGGGGATCGAACTAGGGATAACTGATACGTATTGACCTATCATTGTCATGACTTTTTCTTTTTATTAGATTCTCCCCCTTTACATTTAATTTCATGTCATGCCCAATGGATTCATTCTGCTAGGCTTCCTGGGATTGTGATCCTTATTGTCTTTTCCTAGGATATTGCCTAAAAATTTTTGCAGTGTTGGTTTGGTATTCATGAGGTTCCTTAGGTGCTCTTTGTCATGAAAGTATCTTATTTCTCTATCAATTTTGAAAGATAGTTTTGCAGGGTACATCAATCTGGGTTGGAGGCTGTTTTCCTTTGGACTTGGAATATGTCACTCCAAGCTCTTCTTGCCTTGATGGTTTGTGTTGAGAAGTCTGCTGTGATTCTGATGGGCCTTCCTTTGTATGTGATTTGTTTCTTTACCCTGTTTGTAGAACTTTGTTCTTCTGTTGGGTTTCTGGAATCTTAACAATTATATGCCTATGTGTAGATTTTTTTTTTTATCCAGGCTAGTTGGAGTCCTATATCCCTCACTCATTTGTATGTCAAGTTCTTTTCCCCTTCTTGGGACTTTTCTGCCACCACTTCTGTGCACAGGTTTTTTTTATGTCATCTGCACTCTCATGTTTCCTTGTTGACTCAATCAGTCTTATGTTTTTCTTCTTTGGATCTCTAGCAGCTAATGTATTCATTTCTCATGTTCCTTTACAATTATGAAGCAATTTTTCTTTTCCTGGTCACTAATTGCAATCTTATCTTCTATATCTGAAATTCTGTCCTCACATTGGCTCATTCTCCTTTGTAGACTTTCAATGGAGTTTTTCATCTCCTGGAAATCTGTTTGTAACTGTTTTATGGATTCCATTTGTTTCCTATGTTGGCATTCTATCATGTTCCTCGCTCCTCTCTAGATTTATCAATCATGTCTCACATTATGAGCACAATCTCTGCTGTTATCTGAGAAATGACTTCTGATTTCATTTTTTCTAGATCCTCTTTTGTTGCCAGTTCAGGGAGTCCAGGTGGTCCAGTATTAGAGTGTTCCACCTCATTTCCCTTTGGGGTTGCTATAGGTGATCTGGAAGTCTGGTTTTGAGACTCTTACATATCTTCTCATTTCAACCTCCTGGTGCCCATGCAACTCACCTCCTCTGCACTGGGAGTGGTCCAACAGTGGCCCAGAAGCCCCTTTCTCTGGGCTGGGAGTGGTGGAATGGTGGCCTAGAGGCCCCTTCCTCTGCCCTGGGAGTGGTGGTACGTGAGCTCAGTGGCCCCTTCCTCTGTCCTGGGAGTGGTGATATGGCAGCCCAGATCCCCCTTCCTCTGTGCTGCGTGTGGTGCAATGGTGGCCCAGAAGCCCCTTCCTCTGTGCTTGGAATGGTGGTATAGCAGCCTGGAGGCCCCTACCTCTGCTCTGGGAGTGGTAGAATGGTGGCCTGGAGGCCCCTTCCTCTGTGCTGGGAGTGGTGGAACAGTGACCCAGAAGCCCCTTCCTTTGGGCTGGGAGGGGTGGAACAGCGGCCAGGAGACCCCCTTCCTCTGTGCTGGGAGTGGTGGAACCGCAGCCCAGAGGGTCCTACTTCTGTGCTGGGAATGGTGGTACAGCAGTCTGGAAGACCCTTCCTCTTCACTGGAAGTGGTGGAATGGTGGCCCAGAAGCCCCTTCCTCTGGTCTGGGAGCAGTGGTATCCAGAGTGCTATAGTTGTCAGTGCAGAGATCTTTTGTTGCCTTTGTTATATTGATTCCTAGATATTTCATTTTTTGGGATGCTATTGTAAAAGGATTTGTTTCCCTAATTTCTCTCTCAGTGAGTCTATTATTTGTGTATAAAAAGGCTATTGTTTTTTGTGTGTTGACTTTATATCCAGCTACTCTACTGAATCTATCAATTAAGTCTAAAAGTCTTCTTGCAGAGTATTTTGGGTCTACTGTGTAAAGTATCATATCAGCATATAATGACAGTTTAACTTCTTCCTTTCCTATTTTTATTCTTTTTATTTCTTTCTCTTTTCTAATTGCTGTGGCTAATGCTTCCAGAACAATATTGAACAGGAGTGGTGATAGTGGGCATCCTTGTCTTGTTCCTGATTTTAGTGTGAAAGTTTTCAGTTTTTGACTATTAAGTATGATGTTGGCTGTTGGTTTTTCATAGGTAGCCTTAATCAAGTTGAGCTAAAGACTTTCTATTCCAATTTTCTGTAGGGTTCTTATCATAAATGGGTGTTGGATTTTGTCAAATGCCTTTTCTGCATCTATTGAGATGATCATATGGTTTTTGTCCTTGAGTCTATTGATATAGTGTATTACATTTATTGATTTATAAATGTTGAACCATCCTTGCATCCCTGGGATAAATCCAACTTGGTCAGCGTGTATGATCTTCTTGATCATACTTTGTATTCTGTTTGATCATACTTTGTATTCTGTTTGCCATTATCTTGTTGAGGATTTTTGCCTCTGTGTACATTAGGGAGATTGGTCTGTCATTTTTCTTTTGGGTTATGTCTTTCCCTTGTTTTGGAATCAAAGTAATACTTGCTTCCTGGAATGAATTTGGAAGCCTTGCTTCCCTTTCAATTTCCTTGATGAGTTTAAAGAGTAATGGTGATAGTTCTTTTTTTTTTTTTATTAAATTCTTTTATTGGTACATTGTAGGTATGCAACACAATTACATTTCTCATTGGGAATTGTACCTTTACATAATGCATCTTGGTTCTTATTTTTTTTCCCATTCCTAGCCCTCCCTTCAACCCCTCCACCCTTCCCTATTTACAAAGAGTTTATTTTCATTTTTTCCATTTCTCATCATTTGTCCTTTCCCTTCTTTCCTTTCCCCTGCCTCTCCCACTACCTCTACCCATTTGGACCTTTTCTTCCTATTTTACATTATCGATTATTCATTCTAATCATTGGTACATTTTAGGTATACAATATAATGGCATTCATCATTGGAAATTTGCACCTTTACATAGTCTCTCTTGGTTCTTATTTTTCACCCTTGCCCAGCCCTCCCTTTGACCTCTCCATTCCTCCCTATTTCCAAAGATTTTGTTCCTATTTTTCCATTTTCTCATATTAATCCCATTCCCTTCTATCCTTTCCCCTACCCCTCCCATTTCTGTCCCCTTTGCCCCTTTTCTTCCTATTTCACATGACCTATTATACATTTAGTCCTTATTTACACTTTCAGTTTCTCACACCAGAGAAACTATTCGGTATTTACACATGTGTGTCCTATTTATTTCACTTAAGAGTATCGCCTCAATGTGCATTCAGTTAGCTATAAATGTCTCTAATTTCTCATTTTTTATGGCTGAGTAGTACTCCATTTTATTAAAAAACCACATTTTCTTTATCCAGTCTCCAGTTGATGGGCATTTGGGCTGTTTCCAAGTTTTACCTATTACAAACTGTGCTGCTATGAACATGGGTGCACATATCTCACTGTGGTATGATTCTTTTAATTCTTTGGGGAAGATCCCCAGCAGTGGAATAGTGGGGTCAAATGGGAATTCCAATCCTAGTTCTTTCAGGTATCTCCATACTGATTTCCACAGTGCTTGCACCAGTCTACACTCCCACCAGCAGTGGAGCAGGGTTCCTCTTTCCGCTCAGCCCTGCCAGCATTTGTTATTGGTTGATTTCATGATAGCAGCCATCCTTTCTGGAGTGAAGTGGAATCTCAGCATTGTTTTCATTTGCATCTCTCGAATGACCAGTGATATTGAACACTTTATCATGTATTTATTTGCTATTTCTACTTCTTTGTCTGAGAAATGTCTGTTCATTTCAGATGCCCATTTTCGGATTGGGTCTTTAAATTTGGGAGGTCTGATCTTTTTAAGTTCTTTATAGATTTGAGATAGTAGACCTTTGTCTGAGGAAGAGCAGGTGAAGATTTTTTCCCACATTGTGGGTTGTCTCTTCACATTGCTGGTGGTTTCTCTTGCTGTGCAGAAGCCTTTTAATAAGAAGAGATCCCACTTGTTGATTGTTTATGCTAGTTTATGGGCAGCTGAGGTTTTGTTCATAAAATCTTTTCCTACACCGATGTCTTCAAGGGTTCTACCTAACCTGTGTTCCAACTGGTTCAGAGTTTCTATTTTAATATTTAGATCTTGAATCCATTTTGATTTTAGTTTAGTGCATGGTGAGAGATACAGGTCTACTTTTAATCTTTGGCAAGTTGAAGCCCAATTTTTCCAGCACCATTTATTAAAGAGGCTATCTTTCCTCCACTGAGGGTGTTTGGCTCCTTTGTCGAAGATGAGATGGCTGAGTGTGTCTGGCGTTGTTTCTGCATCTTCTAATCTGTTCCACTGGTCCTCAAGCCTGTTTCTTTGCCAGTACTATGCTGTTTTTATCACAGTAGCTTTGTAGTAGAGTTGCAGGTTGGGGATTGTGATACCCCCTGCCATGTCTCTGTTACCTAGAATTTCTTGCTATTCTGAGTCTCTTCTTGTTCCAAATGAATTTTTTTATTATTTTTTCAATGTCTATGAAGTATGCTGCTGGGATCTCAATTGGAATTGCATTAAATCTATATAGCAGTTTTGGAAGTATGGCCATTTTCACTTATTAATCCTTCCTACCCAGGAGCAGGGGATGTCTGTCCATTTTCTGATATCATCTTTAATCTCTCTTTTCAGAGTGCCATAGTTTTCAGAGAAGAGGTCTTTGATTTCTTTTGTTAGGTTGATTCCTAGGTATTTCAGTTTCTTGGATGCTATTGTGAAAGGAATTATTTGCCCTCTTTCTCTCTCAGTGAGTCTGTCATTGCTGTAGAGGAAAGCTATTGATTTTTGTGTGTTGACCTTGCAACCAGCTACTTGACTGAATTTGGTTATTAAGTCTAGGAGACTTTTGGTGGAGTTCTTGGGGTCTTCCATATAGAGTATCATGTCATCTTCAAATAATGACAATTTGACTTCTTCATTACCTATCTTTATTCCTGTTATTTCTTTCTCTTGTCTAATTTCCGTGGCTAACGTTTCCAGAACTGTATTGAACAAGAGTGGTGATAGTGGACATCCTTGTCTTGTTCCTGATTTTAGTGTGAAGGATTTCAGTTTTTGTCCATTTAGTATGATATTGGCTGTTGGTTTTTCATAGATGGCTTCTATCAGTTTGAGGTAGAGACCATCTATTCCAATTTTTATAGGGTTTTTATCATAAATGCATGTGGGATTTTGTCAAATGGTTTTTCTGCATCTATGGAGATAATCATATGGTTTTTGTCCTTGGCTCTATTGATATAGTGTATTACATTGATTGATTTGAGTATATTGAACCATCCCTGCATCCCTGGGATGAATCCCACTTGATCAGGGTGTATGATCTTCTGTATTCTGTTTGCCAGTATCTTATTAAGGATTTTTGCATCTATGTTGATTAGTGAGATTGGCCTATAGTTCTCTTTTTCAGTTGGGTCTTTCTCTGCTTTGGGGATCAAGGTGATGCTTGCTTCCAGGAATGAATTTGGGAATATGGCTTCCCTTTCAATTTCATTGAAGAATTTAAACAGTAGTGGCAGTAGTTCCTCTCTAAATGCCTTGTAGAATTCAGCAGTGAAGCCATCAGGGCCCGGGATTTTCTTAGTTGATAAGTTTTTAATTACATTTTCAATTTCATTGGTTGATATTGGGTTGTTCAGAATTTTTAGGTCTTCTTTGTTCAACTTTGGTAATTCATATGTATCTAGGAATCTGTCCATTTTTTCTGTGTTTTCCATCTTATTGGCTTATAGGTTCTGGAAGTAGGTATTGATAATCCTCTGGATTTCTGCTGGGTCTGTTGTAATTTCACCTTTTTCATCCCTAATTGCATGGATTTGGGCCTTTTCTTTCCTTTTTCTGACAAGGTTGGCTAAAGGTTTGTCAATTTTGTTGATTCTTTCGAAGAACCAACTCTTGGCTTCATTGATTTTTTGTATTGTTCTCTTAGTCTCCATTGCATTGATTTCTCCTCTGATCTTTATAATTTCCTCCCTTGTATGAGCTTTGGGGTTGTCCTGCTCTTCTTTTTCTAGAAGCTTGAGGTTCAGCATCAGGCTGTTTAATTGGGCTCATTCTGTTTTCCTAATATGTGTATTCACTGCTATGAATTTCCCTCGTAAGACTGCTTTCATTGTGTCCCATAGATTCTGATATGTTGTACTGTCATTGTCATTTCATTGAAGGAACTGTCTGATTTCTTCTGTAATTTCCTCTGTGATCCATTGGTTATTCAGAAGTGTGTTGTTCAATTTCCACGTGTTTATGAAATTTTTTGAGTTTCTTTTGTTATGGATCTCAAATTTCATCGCACTATGATCTGATAATTTACAGGGGATAACTTCAATTCCTTTGCACTTACTTAAACATGATCTATGTGTGAGTATGTGGTCTATTTCAGAGAATGACCCATGTGCAGCTGAGAAGAATATGTATTCTGATTTTGTGGGGTGGAACACTCTGTAAACATCTGTTAAGGTCATTTGTTCAAGAGTTTGATTGAGTTCTAGTATTTCTTTACTTATTTTTAGTCTAGTTGATCTATCTATTTGTGACAGTGGAGTGTTGAGGTCCCCCACTACAATTGTATTAGTGCATATATGACTTTTCATGTCCACTAGTATTTGTTTTATATAGTTGGGTGCACTAGTGTTTGGTGCATAGATATTTATGATTGTCATCTCTTCCTCTTGGATTGTTCCCTTTACAAGGATGTAGTGTCCTTCTTCCTCTCTCTTAATCAGTGTTGGTTTGAAATCTACTTGATCTGCCAAGAGGATAGCTACTCCTGCTTTTTGGGGGGTTTCTGTCACATGGAGTATTGTTTTCCACCCGTTTACTTTCAGTCTATGAGTTTCATTTTGAATGAAGTGTGTTTCTTGTATGCAGCATATTGTTGGATTTTGCTTCTTGACCCATTCTGCCAGTCTATTTCTTTTGATTTAACCTGATGTTTTAGCAAGCACATTTGAAAAATATTTCTCATCTTTGACCAATGTAAAAGCCAGTTTTTTAAAAAAATTATTCTTTTCCAACATCATGTTAAATGGTCAAAAACTGAAAACTTTCATGCTAAAATCAGGAACAAGACAAAGATGCCCACTATCACTACTCCTGATCAATATTGTTCTGGAAACATTAGCTACAGCAATTAGAAAACAGAAAAAAATAAAAGGAATAAAGTTAGATAGGAAAAGAAGAAGTTAAACTGTCATTATTTGCTGATGATATGATACTTTACACAGTAGACCCAAAATACTCTGCAAGAAGACTTCTAGACTTAATTGATAGATTCAGTAGAGTACCTGGATATAAGATCAATACACAAAAAACAGTAGCCTTTTTATACACAAATAATAGACTCACTGAGAGAGAAATTAGGGAAACAAATCCATTTACAATAGCACCCCAAAAAATGAAATATCTAGGAATCAATCTAACAAAGGAAACAAAAGACCTCTACACTAAAAACCACAGCATTCTGAAAAAGGAGATTGAGGAAGATATAAGCAAATGGAAAGGCCTCCCTTGTTCCTGGGTAGAAAGAACCAATATAGTGAAAATGGCCATACTTCCAAAACTACTATATAGATTTAATGCAATGCCAATTGAAATTCCAACAATATATTTCACAGAACTAGAGAAAACAATCCAAAAATTCATTTGGAACCAGAAGAGACCTAGAATAGCAAAAACAATTCTAGGCAACAGACATGGCTGTATTACAATCCCAAACTTGAAACTATACTACAAAGCTACTGTGATAAAAATAGCATAGTACTGGCAAAGAAGCAGACCCAAGGATCACTGGAATAGATTAGAAGATGCAGAAACAACTACAAACATATTCAGGCATCTCATCTTTGACAAAGGAGAGAACCATAAATTAAAATTAAATAGATAGCCTATTTAATAAATGGTGTTTGAAAAACTGGATTTCAACCTGCCAAAGATTAAACTAGACCCATACCTATCACCGAGCACTAAAGTAAGATCAAAGTGGATTAAAGATCTAAATATTAAGATAGTAACTAAACTTGCTGGAAGATAGGTAGGACTCTTGAAGACATTGGCATAGAAAAAGACTTTATGAAGAAAACCTCAGTAGCATGGGAACTAGCACAAAGAATCAAGAACTGGGATCTCATGTCATTAAAAAGCTTCTGCACAGCAAGAGAAACCACCAACAGAGCTAAGAGACAACCTACAATGTGGGAAAAAATTTTCAGTAGCTGTACCTTAGACATAGGATTACTATCTGGAATATATAAAGAACTGAAAAAAAACAGACCCCCCAAATTCAAAGACCCAATTCAAAAATGACCATCTGAAATGAACAGACTTTTCTCAGACAAAGAAGTAAAAGCAGCAAATAAATATATGAAAAAATGTTCAACATCACTGGTTATTCAAGAGATGCAGATGAAAACAACACTGAGATTCCACCTCACCCCAGAAAGAATGGCTATTATAAAGAAATCATCCAATAACAAATGCTGGCAGGGGTGTGGGTAGAAAGGAACCCTTCTCCATTGTTGGTGGGAGTGCAGACTGGTGCAACCACTGTGGAAATCAGTATGGAGATACCTCAAAGAACTAGGCTTAGAGGTCCCCTTTGACCCAGCGATCCCCCTGTTGGGTATCTTCCCAAAAGAATTAAAAGAGCCATACCACAGTGATATATATGCACCCATGTTTATGGCGACACAGTTTGTAATAGCTAAAGCTTGGAAACAATCCAAGTGCCCATCAACTGGAGACTGGATAAAGAAGATGTGGTGTTTTTATAAAATGGAGTACTACTCAGCCACAAAGAACATGAAACTAGAGACATTTATAGCTAAGTGGATGCACATTGAGGCTATCCTCTTAAGTGAAATAAATAGGACACACATGTAAATACTGAATAGTTTCTGTAGTGTGAGAAACTGAAAGTGTAATTAAGCATTAAAATGATTAAAATGAATAATGGATAATTTGAAAGAGGAAGAAAAAGTTCAAAGTGGTAGGGATGACAGGAGGGAAAGGGGAGAGATCAGAGTTACAGGCTGGAATCTGGAAAGAATCCATACATAGATTGTGTTTAAAACTATAGGAAGAAATGTAGATAGAGACTAGGCTGGAGCTCATCAGTGGGTTCGGAAGGAAGAGTCACTGAGATCAAAGGAGAGAAGGGTATGTTTCCAGAAGAAGCACATACAACTATGTATAGTACACAGTACTTGATAGTGTGATAAATGACTGTTACTGTTTTAGGTACTTATCATAACATGCTGTGTTTTTCATCCTTTAGAGCATAATCCTACTTATGTAAGAGTTTACTGTAAAACAGTGTGCTGCTATGCCAGTGGTAGCCTCATGTAGCTCATGTTTAACTGCATGTTTGGATAATATCAAAGGGCCATCACAGATGATTGACATATACCTTCTCAGTTTGCACTTAGTAGTTGGCACTCTGTATGGTACTTTGCGATACACACAGTTGAAATTGCCTAATAACATATTTCTCAGATTATATTTGCATCATGTGTCACATGACTATTGAAATTTAAATTTTAAAAAATTTGGCCTATGTGGAGTCTACTAGCTAATTAGAATTTTTTCTCTAGACCACTATTCAATATTAGTTTTGAAAATCTTTCTAAAACAAATCACCTCCTTTGATGTCTTGTTAATGTTTGAGATTTTTTTTAAATTATATGAAAAATGTTTAAGCACTTCTCAGTTTTGCTTTGGTGGAGTTCTATTATATTTGAATATTATTATAGTTTTTTCCCTTGCATTTCTTTTCTTTGAATAATTTTAATTTTTGTATATGTGTGTTTAGTGAATGTTAATAATGTTCTACATTAAAAAATTATTCTTTCTCTGGATGTGTGAAATTAAAATGAGTTTTAAGGGAAAATGTCAAACATTTTCCTTTCCTTCAGGGCAACATCATGCAGGTAAATTAATATTTCTTCTGCATAGAGTTGTCAGGAAATCCATCTGAAAATAATGAATCATTTCCTTCCATTTCACTACATGCAGGGTCTGAACAATTAATGTTCTTCTTACTTGCCTTCACAATGGTTTGGTGTGATCCAAAACAGACTCAATCATCTGTCTGTGATTTCCTTCATTTGCACCATTTATTATTCCTGCTAATCTGCTTCTTTTCTCTACCCCACCCCCTCCATCAAATTCAGGATCTTGTGCTTGCCAGGCAGGCACAGTGACACTGAGCTAAATCCCCAGACCATTTCTCTGCTCTCTGATTCACATAGACCAAGCAAAGGTGAGCCTATCAGACTACAGAAATATAAAATATTCTCCTACTATATTTATTTAGCTACTAATATTTCTTAAAATTTTATTTATACTTAATTTTTACTGACAGAAACTTTTAAAACTGTTGCCAAAATCAAATATATGTAAAACTACCACCGTGCTTTGAAGAAATAAATACAGTTTTCATTAGATGTGGAACTCTCCATCCCTCTTTTTCCATCTCCCTTCTTTCCTTCCCTTCTTCCTTTTTTGGTTTTCCATTATTTTCGTTGTCAGAAGATCTTTCAATTGTACATTATTTCACAATTCTTTGGCTCTCATTATTATTTTTTAAAAAGCTGTCCCTTTAATTGTGTTTACCTTGTGGGTAATCTATCTTTTCTTTCTAGTTGCTTTTAGATTTTCTTCTTGTCTTCATTGTTCTGCAGTTTACTTTGTATGCCTAGGTGGGGATTTATTTTATTTATACTGTGTGGGGTTTATTAGACTTTCTGGATGTAACAAATGATATTTCTCATCAACTTTGGAAAAATCCATAGTTTTTCAACTATTGCCTGTTTTTATCTGAATTGCCTCTTCCTGGAACTCTAATATTCATTTTCATTTTTCATGACTTTAAATTTCTGTTTAGCATTTTATACCTATTTGTTTCTCTGAGCTACAACAGTAATTTTTTTAGTTTACTATCCATTTATTAATATAATCATATGTATATAATTTATTTTTTAGCCCTTTGGTTGAGTTTTAAATTTCACTTATGACATTTTCATTTCATTTTTACATTTTCAGTTCATTTCAGTGTGGTTAGTTCTCAAATTTTTCTGATCACTTTGCATTGTCTTTTTTTAAAAATCCCTGTTGTATTTCCACACATGTATTACACATAGTTTATTTTTTCAAATCTAATATTTACAATACCTGAAATCTGTCCATGCCTGGTTTCCTGCTATGTTGTTTATTCTTGTTTCTGATAACATGTTTCCTTTTGTATTTGTGATTTTAGATATATTAAATAATATTTAGGCTGGGCATGCTGATGCATGTGTGTAATCCCAGCACTTGGGAGGCAGGAGGATCACAAGTTGAAGGCCAACCTGGGCTACGTGGTGAATTCAAGTGCAGCCTGGACTACAGAGGGAGAGCCTGTCTCAAAAAATAAACCAACCAACCAACAAACAAATAAATTTAGGGCTGGGGATTTAGCTCAGTGGTTCCGGCGCCTACCTCGCAAGCACAAGGTCCTGAGTTCGATCCCTGGAACCAAAAAAAAACAAATAAATTTGGAACTCTGTAGGAGTTTCTTGAGTTTAGCATAAGAATATGTTCTTCTAGGAAGAATTTGTATTACCTTCTTTCAGGAGTCTAGAAACACAACACATCCAACACCATTTAAGTTTTAACATTCCATTAATGTAGATTTAGATCCCATATACTTGTGAAGTCAGATCATGGCCACAACTTTGTGTGGACTTTCTAAAAAACTTTCCATCCAGAATGAATGCTGAGACAGGTCATCTATTTTATTATCAGGAAAGTCAAGTTTCTTTTTTGCAAGTTCACTCTTTCCCTGAGAGTACAGGTCTTTATGTGGTCTGATCTTTGGTCCATTCAAACTTTGTCTCTACATGCTCTTCTGCACAGTTATTGTAAGCTACTATGACTCATATAGTATGTACAAGCTTCAAGGTTCTCATATGTTCATGATCCTGTGTTTCTGAATCAGTCCTGTCTTCAGTGGATTTCCCTTAGCTTATTGTAGGCTTACTCAATAATTTTTAAATGAATTAACTTTAATTTTATAGAATATATTTAATTGTTCTATGGAAGGAGGGTTTTAGAATCTCTCCACTAGATTGTCACTCTATTGACATTTTTATTTCTTTTACTTTTTGAGGATAATTTCACTAGGTATAGAGTCCCAAGTTTATTTTTAAATTTTCTTTCAACACTCTCTTCTCGTTTACATGGTTTCTAATAGAGTCTGCTATAATTTTTATCTATTTTCTTGTATACATAAGATATTGTTTTTCTTTTGGCTTCTTTCAAAATTTTCTCTTTGATTTTAGTTTTCTGAAATTTATAAGTAATATACCTAAACATGAGATGCTTCTGTTTTTACATTTATAAACATTTTTAGAACTTTCTGCATCTGTGTTTTAGTGCCTGCCAGTAATTTAGTAATTATTGGCTATTATTATTTCAAATATTTCTCTTGTTCTCTTTTGTTTTTCTTCTTCTGTTAATACATCTATACGTATATTAAACCTTTGTTATAATGCCACCATTCTTTGATGTTCTGTTCTTTTATTCATTTTTTACTCTTGGATTTCAATTTGGAAAGTTTCTAAGGAATCCTCTCCAAAATCACCAATTCTCTCAGCCATATTAAGGCAGTTAAGCCCACTGAAGGCAGTCTTCATTCTTTTTACTCTATTTCTTGTTCTATTTCTGGCATTTCCTTTTTATTCTTTCTAAGTTCTTACATCTTTTTGCTTGTATTACCATAAAATTTTGTATTTGCCTACTTTTTCCACTAGAGCCTTTAACATATACTTTAAATTTCCCCTCTTATAATTCCAACCTCTGTGACATATCTGAGTCTGGTGCTGGTGATTATCTTTTCAAATTGTATGTATATTTTCTTACTTTTTAGGATGCCTTGTAATTTTATGATAAAAGCTAGACATGTTGTAACAAGTAATAGGAACCAAAACAAATAGGCCTTTAGCAAGAGGATGTATGTTAATGAGATGTGTTGTGTAGTGTTTGTTATAACTATAGGCTTTTAACTTTTCTAGTCTTTTTTTTCATCTCCATTCCTAAGGAGTCATATGTGCTGCTCCTCTAGAGTCCCTGTTTTGCAAATCTTTTAGCTATCAGCTGCTGGTATAGTAGAGCTTTGCTGGTATGACAGTAGAGTATATGAGAATGTGAATACTTTATAATAATTAAATTAGTCTTTTATTGAGCAGTGTCTTGGGTTTGTGGCCTTGACAAGTGTTTCTATCCTTTCTTCAGTGGGATAGATTTTATCCCCTACTCCTTATTCTCCCTGGCCACAATGTTTTAAACTATTTCCTAATCCTTGTCCACTGTTAACTGTGGTTTTCCTTTCCCATTTTCACATAAACCAGGAAGATAGCCCGAGGCTGGAGGAGCAGGAATTTCTTTTTCGAACCTGGGATACCTTCTTAGAATTATGCTCTGGTAAAGACTCTTTCTGGAAAGTACACTTTTGTTGTGGAGCAAGATCTAGGTGCGGTTTGCAATTGTTATATTCCCCTACCCTGTTACCAAAACCAAGAGGGAATTTTCTGGGATCCTGACCATAAGAACTTGTTAAGACTTCTAGAGAGATGCTTCTGACTTTCACATTGGTCCACATTCCAGCTAAGCAGTTTATCGCAACTTCTGATTTTACATGTTCCTCCCAATTTATATTTCCAGTGACTTCTACTCCAATTAAGCAGCTATTAGCTGCTCTATTTCTCTGGGACTGTGTGTCTCTCCAGATTTCAGGAAGGCATTTTGCTTCAAATAATTAGTTTTCTGATGAGTCCAAGAAAAGTCACTGAGTTTTAGTATATGTGCTGCCAAAGCGAGGACGAAAAGTCACTGAGTTTTACTTTGTCCGGATTGTTTTTGTTGTAAGGATGTAGTGATAATATTCAAGGTCTTTAAATGCAGCTGAAACTAGAAGTTTCACTACTGACTTTTAAATTTTCATTGCAGTCTGAGCTCTTTGTTTTTAAACAAAGAAACAAATGTTGGTGTACTTAAGTAAAGAGGTGTTTGTCAGAGGGCTATTGAGAATAGAGGCAGCTTTGGGCATCAGTAAACAAGAACAATAGGAAGGCTTTATCAGTGAAATTTTAGTTGGGATATCTCCACTGAGATGAAGAAATTTCAAGTGTTTTCAATACCTTCATTAGTCTACCTAAGATTCAAATTTCAGGAATCACGGAAAGAAGTATCAGGGAGGCAGCAGGAATTTTGAAGTGAACAACTAGGTAAGGGAACTATTCAAGGAGCATGTACAACAGAATTAGATGACAAAATGTGCCTACTTCTTTGGCTTGCTTTGCTCATAGCCTGCAGTATTCCTCAGCAGATGCTTCCTGTTCCTGGCATCTCTAACTTCCTGAGATCTCCATTCCATCTTTAACTTCATTCCTACAGCTTCAGGTACTGTCCTCTCAGGGTTACTTTTCCTGGCCTCTCAGGCCTGCCTTTGAGATCTGGATGGAAGCCTCCCTGAATCCACAGCTCTTGCCCTCTGCATGCCTATAAAACTAGCATAATGTGGATAACAACAGCTGAGCAGTAGCTGAGCCCTTTTGCACCATGGCTGTAGCAGTTTCAGACTAACTAGATGACTGAACAGAGTGAAAAGAATTTCAAAGAATCAATTCCCTAGGTGGCCTTTCTCAAGTAGGGAACCCAGAAACTCTCTTCTCAAATGAAAAGTTTATATTTTTCATCTTTAAACCTGTCATCAGTGAGGTCTTGGTAATTCCTGAGATGCCCTTGAGGTATCTTTCTTTTTATCCTTGTTCAAAGTACTTGGTTTCTTTTTAATGATGCTTAATCTCTTTAGCAACCATAGTTCCTATACCCCTAACTTTACACTCAATCCATTTTGGCCAAAATTTAAGTGTTTCCAATATGTCTGTTCTGTTTTTTGTTCCCTATTCATACTATAAATCTGACTAAAAGCAGCCAGCAGAACTCATTCAACAGCCTTAATGTCGGGCTGACTTGATACTTCCTCCACCAGATTTGTCCACCACCTTTAAACTTAGCCTCCCACAGAGTCTCAAGATATGGGGAAAATGTAGACTTTTTTTTTTTTTCCAGAATATAATATGTATGGCCTCTGTCCATTTCCCAATAAAATCTTCATTCCCAATTGACACATTTTGAGGCTGGTCTTTATGTCTGCATTCCAGTAAGCATTTTGGTCATCTGAGTTCCAATCAGAATCACTTATCAGGTTCTACTTATAACATTTTAGGGCTTCTCAAGACCCCTTTTTCCAAACTTTTCCAAATACCTCCCCCAAACCATTTCCAAAGGCTTCTAAACTAGAAGGTCAGGTACAGTCATAGTAATAACTCCAATTTTGGTACCAATTTTCTGTATTAGTCACTTTCTTGACTGAGACACTAACACTTGACACCTACAATTTAAAAGGGGAGAGATTTAACTTAGTTCATGGGTTTGGTCTATAGTTGGCTCCCTCCTAGGCAGAAACATGCTAGAAGAGAATGATGGAGGAAAGCTGCTCAATCCACAGCCACCAGGAAGTAGAGCAGGGGAATAGCACCAGAGAAGAAGAGACCAGGGACCTGATATATACACAAGGTCATGCCTCCATGACACATTGAGATACATGCAGAAGTACTAATCTCCTAAGCAGATCCCAAGCCAGTCAAGTTGACAAGTATGCTCATCTGGCACAAGCAGTAAACTAATTATGGGGATAAGGACATTCAAAATAAGAAAGGATGTAGCTCAGTGATAAAGCTCTTGTCTAGTATTCATGAGACTCTGAGTTTCCTAGCAAGAAAAAATTATAAAATTCAGCAATCTAAGGAACGAAAAAGTGTTTTTAGATAATGCTTTTTTCCCATTTAGTTTATTGGTACATTTTAGGTATACAATACAGTTACATTCATCATTAGGATCTTGTACCTTTACATAATATATCTTGGTTCTTATTAAATAATGCTCTTACATGTAAGAATATGTGGAGCTGATCAAAGACAAGACAAACAATATTTGTAATGAACAAATATATAAGGCTTTTCAAAAGATTTTAAAAGTTTTGGTACCTTCTGATTTACTATAAACGTTTTTCTTTATTGAATATAGATTAACTTTTGGATTATTTTTAAACCATCACTAAGATTATAATATTATACTATTAAGATAAACAATTATTTACCTTGAAAGTTATTCTTTCTGGGTGTGGGTGCATGCTTGTAATCTCAGCTACTCTGGATGATGAGGTAGGATTGCAAATTTGAGGGCAGTTTGGGCAACTGAAGTAGATCCTGTCTCAAAAAAGGGAAAACAAAGCATTGGGGATGTAGCTTAGAAGTTCCCTGATTTCAGTCCTCAGCACCCCCCCATTATTTCTTTACATATATATATATATTTTTTTTTTTGTGGTACCAGGGATTGAACTCAGGTCCTTGCTCTTGCACAGCAGCTGGCGAAACCACTGAGCTAAATCCCCAGCCCATGTTTTTATTTTAAAAATATTTCACACATATTTTTATTTTATAGTATTTTGTGGGGGTTTTATGAGGTAGTTGTTTTTTTTTTTAAGTTTAGTGATCTATTGCACTGCATGGTGACCACAGGCAATAAGATAATGTACATTTAAAAATAGCGAAAATAGATTTTAATGTTCTTTTGTTTATTACTACATGTTTACAGTACGTAACAGATAAACTAAGACAAAGTCACAACTTTTGGCTCTTGGTACCACAAATGGCTTAAGTCTTTTGTTTGTTCCCTGTAACCAAGGGACTGCATTTGAAATCCCAACAAAATTGGAATTTAAAACTTAAAATTTCCTCTCTGATAAAAGAGAAGCAATCAAACATAATCACAGTAAACTTTCATTGCCACTATTTCTGTGGGAGTTTAGATTTAAGTCACCGGAGACCAGACTTTCCTCCAGGGGACAAAAAATTCAAACATTACTGAAATAAATTCAGAAAGAATAAAAAACAGCTTTTTGGCTACAGTGTTTTTCTAGAAACTGCTAAGTAATTCTTTCAGATGCTGTACTGTCTGATCTTTAATAGACTAGAATTCTGTTAGCTTTACATTTCTTAGTAAAGTATAGCATCTATAGAACAGTTAAAGTGGTATTGAGATGTTTTTCCTGGAAAAATTAAATGCTTAGGAGAAATCTAATAATAACATTTAAAGAAAAAAAATCACAGACCATTTCTTTACCTATATTAGGGATACAGCAAGATAAACATATCATTTTTAATCTTTAAGTTAGAAGAAAAACGTGTGTTTGATTCAAAACCACAGAATCAAGCACAAAGATAGCATTCTGTAGAAGGCTAAAATAGCATAGATTTTGTTTCTTCATTTCAGGCCTTACCTATTAAATTACTAAATCACTTTTTCTGACAATTGATACTTGGTTTTATATAGCTCCTCATCTTTTCTTCTTTCTTGTTCTATCTGCTTAATATAATATGCAATCAGAATAAAAAGGCACTCATCCATCACCTCTGATGACTACAAAATCAAATGTCAATATTGATTACAAGAGAAATAAAATATAGATATCAGTTATATTAACTAAGACATTTAAATATTGTTAACTTTTTTTTAAATTGAGAGGCCATTAGGCCCAAATGCCTTGAGTTCCTGTGTAAGCAAACCTTAGCCCACTTCAATGTAAGCACTAAAATAAAACTTAAGCTTAACCAATGAGAAATTGCCAACTAACCTTAAACTAGAGACTTAATCAATCAGAAATTACCAACAAACCTCATCTAGGGACTTTCCACTTTAAACAATCAAATATATGTTTTTTCTTGCTTTCTTAAATACTTTATAAAATTTTCCTCCTGCTAATTGAGTCTGAACTGCATGGAGTCTGTTGCTACCTGATTCATGAATTGCTATCTGCTTAATCTCTTCAAACTTTTCATGTGCCAAAGTTTATCTTGTAACTGTTCACATTTATGTGATGCAGAATATATTTCTTATCACTGCTGATCTATTGTTGTCATCAGACATTAACTCTCTGGATAACTGTGGATGAGATCTTTGAGACTTGGTATGTAGTTCAGGTTGACCTTGAACTTACTACATAGCCCAGGCTGACCTCAAACTCTCAGTGTTCCTCCTGCCTCAGCCTCCCTAGTTCTGGGATTACAGATGGGCACCACCACACCTGGCTCACATTAAATAACTTTACTGGCCAGTAATGGTTGTAAAGGAGAATGCACTTTTCTGGAATGGAGTGGCATTTGTTCTCAGCTGTCTAGCAGGGCAGGATGGCCAATGTAGTAGGAAGCTTCAGACCACACTTTGAGAACCATAGCCATAAGAAGAAAGAGGTAATACAGTATTTGAAATTCATGAGCCAAGGCTTTCTTCAATTATTTTCATTGAAAGTGTTTCTTTAAAAAAAAAAAAAAGTGTCTGTCTTGAAATAGGGGCATGGTGAGCCAGGCATGGTGGAGCATACCTGTAATCCCAACACTCAGGAGGCTGAGGTGGAAGGACTGCCATGAATTCAAGGCCAGCATGGGCTACATAGTAAGTTCAAGGCCAGCCCAAACTACAAAGCAAGACCTTGTCTCAAAGACCTATGCAGTCCCTATGTTTATATATATTCATCCATTCATCAAATACTTACCTATTATTCAAATGACTAATGAACATGTGAAAAGATGTTTAGCATCATTAACTATTAAAGAAATGTAAGTCAAAACCATAAGAAGACACTATTTCACACTTACCAGGAAGGCTTAAAAGAAAAAAAAAGGGACAGACAATAACAAGTGTTGATGAGGAAGTGGAGAAATTGGAAGCCTCATTCCCTATTAATTCCCTATCAGTAGAATTGGAAAATGATGTAACCAATTTGTAAAATCAGTTTGGCAGTTTTTCAAAATGTTAAATGTAGAGTCCCTTGGGGCCTACCAAGTAGGATCCATCAATTCCATCTCTAGTTATATACCCAAGAGATAAGAAAACATATGTCCACACTAAAATTTATACATGATTGTTCATAGCAGCATTTTCATGATAGTCCAAAAGTAGAAACAACTTAAATGGGCACAATCTGATCAATAAACAAAATATGATATATTCATATAATAGAATATAGAAGTAATGATGTACTAATACATGCTACAGCATGGGCAAAATATAAAATATTATGCTAAATAAAATAAGCCAGAAATTTATATAAAGTGTTCAGACTAGGCAAATCTATGCACATAAAAGATAGGTTGGTGATTCTCAGGGGTTAGGGAGAGGGAGAGAATGCAAAAGTGATTGTTAATAAATGAATAGTTTCTTTCTGAGGTAAAATTACTATAAAATTATATAGTGGGTGACAGTTGTATAACTTGGTAAATATACCAGAAATGATTTCCATACTTTTTTTTTTTTTTTGGTACCAGGGATCGAACTTGAGTCCTTGTGCTTGTGAGGCAAGCAGCAGAACCACTGAGCTAAATAAATCCCTGGCCCTTGATTTCCATATTTTAAAAGTTGAATAAATTGTATTGAAGTATTTCTGTTGTTAATACTATTACTGACTGTCCATTCTGTGGTAGAAACTCTTGTAAGTTCTAAAAATAATGTAGTGAAGATGTCAAAGGCTCTGGTCTCAAAAAACTTGAAATAAAGTGAAATATCTGTTGAATCTAAGCTTGTGTCCCTGACAGATATTAGACTTTTGCCACTTTTGCCAAGGAAAAATTTGGCAGAGTAATTTTCTTCATTGTAATCCTTTCTCTATTATAATCCTCATTGTTCCCTACTCTGCAGTCTTTTCCACTAAGAAAACATAAAGAAACTTCAAAGAAATAAGAGAATAAATTGTCACATATTATAAGAGAATACACAATTTCACAATGAGATTGACTGAACAAAATCATCAGATGCTACAGAAAGTCAAAAAACATAAAAATAAAAATATATCCTTTGTGTTTGACAATTATAAGTTTTATGGTAATCTTCTTGTACAATATTTTGGTTTATACCTAAAATGGTCCCCAAAGCCTCATGTGTTTTCAAGGTGACTGGGTTATGGGAGCATTATAGCTGACTTACTGTTAAGAGGTAGGATCTAGTCAGAAGAGGTAGGTCACTGTGACTGTGACCTTCAAGATTATATCTCCCTTCCTGGCTTCTCCCTTTGCTCTCTGCTTCTCAGCCACCATTATGTGAGCAGCTTTCCTTCATGTCAGACCCTTCCTCCATGCCTTCCTGCCTTGAAGCCTACCAACTATAAACTAAAAACATGAGTTAAAATAAATTTCTCCTCCCTCATGTTGTAGGTATTAGGGTATTTTGTCCCAGCAACAAAGAAAGTGACTAAGACAGACTTTTGGTAGCAGAAGTTGGTGATTGTGGTGATTCTACCTGAGCACGTAGTTCAGAAGCCAGAAAGATTTGGAGATGCTGGTTGGAGAAGCAGACTTAGAATGCTGCAAGCCAAATTTATTGTGTAATACTTGTCAGAGCTCAAAAGACCAGAATGCATATAAAAATGCAGACTGTAAAGATTAAACTCAAGAAGTTTAAATTTGGGAAAAGGCAGCACAGACCATTGGCAGCACAGACCACGTGTGTTAAACTCTGGCAGAATATCTGTCTATAGTTTGCTCATGTTCTGAGACTTTTCAAGAGACTGAGATTAAAGATGGTGGGCTAATCTGGCAGAGGAAATTTCAAGGCAGGCCAGTGTTGAGGCTGTAGCATAGATGCAGTTAGGGACTTTTGGCCTGGTTTATACTGAAAATCAGAAGCAAAAAGCCCATTTGAAAAGTTTTTGGTTTCACCAGAAATAAAGAGCCTACAAAGTTGGTGCTAAGGAAGAGAACTTGGTTGCTAAAAAAATTAGCATTAAAAAGAAGTCAGGTACTTTACATTAGGACAATAGGAAAAATGGCTTAAAGTTATATGCAGAATCAGCAAGACCTCTCCATTTGTGGCTCAAAATTGCAAAGCTGCAAGTCTTTCATTGGAGAAGAGAGTTCCAGGGCACTCTGCTCCAGAAGGACCACCTAGGGCATAGATTCTCTAGGTTTCAGTTCCCATCACTCAGTCATACAGGTACTCAGAGGCAGTCATAATTCAAGGAGGCCTGATTACTGCTTGAACTGGTGGCAGATATTGGTATCATCCATGTCATCCTGGTTTTACAGGCATGCAGAATGCAAGAGTTGTGGGGTCAGATTTCAGAAGACCTGGGAGGCCAGATAGTGTGCCCTGAGAGGGCAGTATGTGAAGCTGTGAGAATGAAGCTAAAAGTGCAGTGAAGGCCTCAGAAAGTTGAAGAGGCCAGGGACATGAAATGTCTGAAACCACAACTTGTGAACAAACCACCTCAAGGGAGACGCCATAAGGTTTACAACCACTGACAATGTCATAGTGGTAGGACCACCCAAACTCTATGGAGCTCATATCTCACCTCAGCTGGTCCTGGGTACTGTACATAGATAAAGGATTTAATATGTGCCCTGATAAGTTTTAGTCTTGCTTTGATTTCATACCTTTCATTTCCCCTTTTCTTCTCTTTTGGAACAGGAATGTTTTCCCTGTGTCATTGTATATTGGCAGTGTTTAACTTTCTTTTTTATTTTTATAGGAGCTCATAGCTAAGAGTTTGCTTTGCATCTCAGAGGATACTTTGGACTTGGACTTTTCAGCAGTGCTAGAACTGTTTAAACTTTGGTAACTCTTAAAGATGGACTGAATAGATTTTGCATAAAGAGATGTGCATAAATCTTTTGGGTCCAGGGGAAAAATGTTATGATTTATATTTAAAAGAACCCTAAAAGCATCATGTGTTTGGAAGATGATTGGATTATGAAACATTATGCTGATTTGCTGTAAGAAGGTGGAGTCTGGTTAAAAGAGGCAGGTCACTGTGGGTGTGACCTAGAAGTGTTTATCTCCCTTCCTGGCTTCTGCTTTTGCTCTCTGCTTCCTAGCCACCATGAGCTGAGCAGCTTACTTCTGCTGGACCCTTCCATCATGACCTTTTGCCTTGGTTCTGGCCAACTATAGATTAAAAAAAGGAGCTGAAATAAACTTCTCTCCCTTTAAGTTGTTAAGTATCGGGTATTTTGTCCCAGTGACTAGAAAAGTCACTGAGACATGTAGTTTCAATGAAAAGCATGGGCAGAAGCAATTTTTCAATGGTTGCACATAGCGTAATAATACTAGTTGTTAAAAATACTTGTTAAATTGAATTGATAATAAGTATACTGTGAACAAGAAAAAAATATAAACTATGTATACAAAAAATATATGACAGGGGAAATGGTATTAGGATAAATATGAATAAAAGAAATTTAATTTTTAATATGATAAATTAATTTTTTTCTGAGAACATGGTACTAATAGAGAAGAAAAGTTTCACATGATAAGAAAGAGAGAGATAGTAGCAAGGTCTGGAAGAGTTTGGAAGGTTCAGTATCGAGAGAGGGATTAACTATGCACATCTCATGTACATCTCATTCTCTATGATGAAACTAGACTTATACAGATAGTAAACACACGTTTATCTTCAGGCAAAAAGTTAGGGAAATAATACCTAATGGCTTTAAGTTTCTTTATTAATCGGGAAGCAAAATTATCTACAAAATAAAGATGTGTTGTAGGGAACCAAAGAAGGAGGCTTGAAGATATCAATGAAAATTTGGAAACAGGTGTAAAGATTGGAAATAGAAACTTATCAAAAACAAGGGAATCAATAAGTCTTGGTTTGTAATACAAACCTGCCACAAGCTGCTTATGTCAGCTAATTATGTGAGATATACATAACTGAGCCTAATTGCTCATTAATTGCCTCCTCGCAGGGATGAAATAGACAAGAAAAAGGAATTGTTAGAGAACATTTTAGATGTAAAAAAGTCTTTTAAGACATAAATACAATGAAATGAACCAATGACTTCAAGATGTTGCTCTAGGGCTCCTGAAGAGATTAATTGATACTAAGGAAGAAGGTGACAAATTCATGTCCCATACTGCCTCACCTGCAGGATGATATGTAACATAACAAGAATAAACAGGAAATATTTCAATAGGAGAATGAGAAAGACCCTGTGATTTGAGTAAACTACTGTTCTGGTATCTAGGGGAAACACCTTCCAAGGATAAACAGGCTTTTCAGATTCATTAATATAAATTTAGCTTAATGAAAGGAATTTCATGCTATGACTAGAAAATGTGACTTGAAGTTTTTACAATAATATTAATAAAAGTAGATGATAGAATAGCTGGAGCATGGATAGTCTGAAAATGTCATTGCTATAATGAGGAATTGTATAGAATTAAGAAATTCCATTACCTTTTGGATAAGCATCATAAGATTAGAGGAAGAAGGGCCTGAGTTTTGTGGAGAAGGGGGAAGGGGTGGCTAAAATGCCAGATTAAGAAAACAGATTGCTCAGCAAGTAATTTCACCAATGATGAAGCTTAAAAACAACATCTCATCTGATACTCAAGTGTGTTATTCTGACTTTGAATACCAGTAGTGTTGTATTTCTGGTTTGGACATTGGAAAATTGTAAACAACCGTGATCAGATTTTTAAGAACCATCTGAAGATCTGAGAATTCTTCAGAAATGGGAAACTGGAAGTAATACAGTAATTTAAAACAAAATTATTATAATATCAATTGGGGTTGAGATATGTGCAAGTTCAGGTATTCACAATTGAATTGTAAACTACAGTAACCACCATTGATTGAATACTTATGCTATGCCAATTAGCGTGATAGGTATTTTACAAGTAGAAGCTTATTTGATTCAGAAAATAACAACAAGGTATTTCTCAGTTTTACAAATGATGGAAATGAGGTGAATTAGATGTACTCCAAACACTTGAATATTTAGCATAATGGGGAGTTCCAAACAGGCATGTTTGTACAGGAAATGCTTTGTAAACCCAGGGATAAGGAGATGGTGTCATTTACTTTGGGATTTATTGCAGAGATTAAGACTTGAGCCACACCTGGGATATTAGTGGAGAAGTAATTATAAAAATCTTGTCCTCAACTTGCTGCCTTTTCAGCCACTAGCTTATATCACTATGCTAAACAAATTAAAAGAATCTCAAATCTCATGGAGCTTACATTTTAGTGATTTAAGTCCATTATTAACAAATAGACAAATGTTAAAGTTATTTCAGGTTATCATATGGCTATGAAGAAAATGTGGTAGTGAAATGGAAGAAGTTAATTTTATTTTGAGTGATCTTGGACAGTTTCCCCCAGGAGACAAAATTTGAATGATCCTCCAATACTGTGAAGAAGTCAGTTTTCTGAATATCTACTAGAAAAGCATTGCAGATAAACAAAGTAAACATTTGGGAAATTGTCTAACTCCTTTAGCATTTAAGCACTCTGTGGTCCAGTTTGTTGCTAAGATCCCTTTACACATACATTGGGTGGCTTCTTATGGACTTTTCAGCCTCATTCCAGCTCTTACAGAAAGATATTTTCCTAGCTGTGGCAGGTTATTTACAAAGACAGCTAGCTACAACAGTCCTCCCACTTGTGTACAGGCATATGTTTGCAACTGTGATTTTGCTATTTCTCTCAATTCTTTCTCCACACCCATAAATCTGGACTGTCCTTGTGACTTGGCTTTACCCTTGAAAGAATTCAGTGGAAGTAACATTGTGAGACTTCTGAGCCAAGGCATCAGGAAGCCTTTGAAGCTTTTGATTTTGCCCTCTTGGAATTCTGCTTTCACCACATGAACAAGCCCCCAGCCAGTCTCCTTGAGGATGAGAGACCACATTCTCAGGGCCGGGGATTTAGATCATTGGCACCGTGTCTACCTTGCAAGCACAAGGTCCTGAGTTCAATCCCTGGTTAAAAAAAAAAAAAAAAAAAAAAAGGCCAGGGATTTAGCTCAGTGGTTCTGCTGCCTGTCTTGCAAGTGAAAGGTCCCAAGTTTGATCCCTGGTACAAAAAACCCCCCAAAACCAAAAACCACATCCTCAGAAAACAGAGGCCCATCATCAACCAACAGACTTTAGAGTAAAGCCCCCTTGGACTATGAATCCCAAGTGACTGCCCAATCATAGTATCCTCATGAGATCAGCAGGTAAATCATGAGATCAGCAGTTGAAATTTTTGATACAGAATTAGGTGCAAATAAAATGGTGGTTGTTTAAAGCCATTGTTTGTTACATAGCAATAACTCATTAAGAAACTATCTATGCTTTGAAAATCTGTGTTTTGAATTCTATGTATTTTTACTCTGTACTTAAAGTTGCTAAATGATAGCTACTTCAAGAGATCACTCAAAAGATGCCAGAATATATTATACTATGCTTTCGCTCACTTTAAAAATTATTTCAAGCATGTACATAAGCAAAATTGAAAGATTAGTTTTACTCATTATTCTGAACTAATAGACATATTATATTGCTAAACCTGAATGGATAGATTCAGAGTCCTATCTTGCTGTTCTCAAGTGCTTTTCTGTACCATGGTGGTTAATGGATAAATAATTGTCAACTTGTTTAGAGACACCCAGCTGAATTGAGTCAGCATTGTTCTGGTCATGGGAGACCCATTTTAAGGAAGATTGCTGCTGAACAGTACGAAGGAGAACAGGAGGGAAGGATTTCAACTGATTTTCCTTCAAAGAGCTTCATTGTAGCTGATTTTCCTTGGAGGAGCTTCATCTGTTCTCTTCAGAGGAGCTCCAGTCTTTGCCTTCACCTTGGGCGTCGTTTCCTGGCTTTGGGTGCGGACTTAGCTTCTAGTACTGACCCTTGAACATCCCAGCACAGAGCCCTGGGTCTTCTGTCATATATCCGTTGGCCTCCTGATGCAGATTCATATGGGTCATTGCCATATAGGCTCCATATGGGTCCCATCTGGGTCCTTCGGATCTCTAGCACCAGACAGATCTTTTGCACTCTTTCTTCTGTGTTCGATTCTGTGGACAGCCACTGTAGGCCAACCTTATAAATTTCTGTGGTCCACATTAAACCTGATCAGAGCATGTGAAGTCTTTTGAGGAGCCTTGCTCCAGCCCTGCAAGCTCTTGTAAGCACTAATACATGTAGCACATGATCTGAATTCTTGCCTTACGAATCTTTGGTATTTATGCTACTCACCAAGTATGGATAGCTGGTGTCCTTAGTACTAGACCCTTGATTACTATTTATCTATTGATTCTTGGTGTTTCAGATACAAGCCAGTAGTAGTCAAAAGGGAATTTTGATTTGAAACATTATGAAGGTGTATTTGAAAAAAACAACCCACATTAATGAAGAAATCATTTATACTTTTACTGTAGTATGTAGCACTGATCTTAATCACTACTTCCTCCCCACTAGGAAAGGTATGAAAACATTGGTTTATGATTTTCCATTTATATATTTATAATTTATTTATGATTTATTTATGATTTTCTAATGCTCTAGCTACGTTTTCCTTTTTTGCTACTGAACAGATTCAGGCTGAATAATTCTTTAGATTTAGCGGATGTCTACTAGAGCTTATTTTAGATACCTTCTCTCTTTATTGGAACTACTGTGGTATTTTTATAAGGATTTGTATAATTTGATGAGAAGTCAGTTTCTGATATGAGTGGTCACTGAAAAGTCTCATATCTTACAATACCACCATCCTATTGTTATGTTGTATGTCATTTGATCCTTTTCCACTATCCCATCATTAGCAACTGTGATGAAAATTCTCCATTTGCTAGTCTGCTGTGGGATTTGTGAGGTTTATCTGAGCAATGGCACTTATATATTAATCTCTCAAATGATTTCTCTATTTCCCATGCCATACCATGACTCATTTTTAACACTATCTTTTCTGAATAATGTGATATATTTCTTTGATTACCTTTTTTTCTGTTTCTAAGCTTGTGTTCCTTTTTACTCTGGGCATTCAACTTTCCGCTTTCTGTTTGAAGAACAGCTTTCAGTTTAAAGTAGTAATAAATGGCATTTCTTGAGTTCATTTGTTGAAACTATTCTATCATTCCCCAAGTTATGTATCCAGATCTTCACACTTCCCCATGTTCGTTTGGTGATTAATATGCATGCATTCTTCAAGAATGTTTCTAAATGTCTTTTAGTTATGGTAATGTAGTGCATGTACCTGCAAGCATTTTTAGAGGTGGGACAGATAAGCACCACAAGGTGCAGATTTATAAATGGTAGACATTTACAGATTTATAAATTTATAAAATTTCATTCCAAGATTGTTTTTTACGATTCCATATTATTAGTCTCTATATGTGAGTTTCCATTTCTAACTATATATCCAAAGGAAATGAAGTCAGTATGTTAAAGGGACATCTACACTCTCATGTTTATGGCAACACTATTCACAGTAGCCAAGATATAGACTCAACCTAGATGCATGGATGAATAAAGAATATGTGATATATATGCATACATGTGAATTTTTCAGATATTAAAAAGAATGAATCCTGTAATTTGCTGCAAAATGGATAGAACGGAAGAACATTTTGTTAAGTGAAATAAGCCAAAGAAAGCAAATTATTTCTCATATGCAGAAGAGATTAAAAAGTTGATCTTAAAGTAGAAAAGAGTAGGATAGTAATTACTAGAGGCTGAGAAGAGAGTGAAATAGAGGAAGTTTGGATAACGGGGACCAAAATACAGTTAAATAGAGGAATAAGTTTTAATGTTCTACAGCACAGTAGGGTGATCATAGTTTACCATTCATATTTTATGAAGAACCAGAAACCTGAAGATTCCACACATAAAGGAACTGTAAGGAGACATAAATGTCAATTAGCCTGATTTGATCAGTACATAATATATATAAATATTTGAATATCGTACCATTCCCTATAGTATGTTACATGTTAATTAAAAGAAAAGTTAAAAAAGTAAAATACATAAGTGCCAGATTATCAGTGGTGATTTCTTTTCTGGAGTTTATGTGTTGTAAAAAGAAAATAGCTATTAACTTACTACCAATAAAAATGTGAAAGGGAAAAAGCAGAATGAGTATAAATGTATATGAGGTTTTAGATCTAAATTTTTAAGAGATTTAAAAGGATAGAAAAATAGTGATTACTGTTTTACAGGTCTTCCTTTAGTAAAGAAAATATGATCTAAAACAATATTCCAAATTCACAGGTATGATGTGGTCAGGATAATAATTTTAATTATATTATTTGAATGACCCACATCCTACATATTGCCATTGTGAAAAACTAATGTTACATAGAAGCAGGTAGAGCATTAAATTAAATATTTCTCATTTAATTTTGGGTTCTTCTCAAAGCAGACTGAGAAAACAACTTGAGTATATGTATTATAATTAAGAGGTGATCCTAGGAAGCAAATGAGGTATAGAAAAAGTAAATAATGTAGTGCCTTCTAATATAATAAATTGTGGTTTTATAATGCTCAATTACTACACAGATTTACTCTTTATAAATAAAGCAAAATGTATTTAAAAAGTTTAATGTTTATGGTTTTAAAAATTCTATCCATAAATTACTCTAGGAAATGAAATAAAGAAATAAAATTTTAATAGTGGATACCAACAAGTTTTTAAAGCATACTGTACTACTGTGGTTGAAAAGAGAAGAAGGAAAAGGCCAGCTTTCTTTCACATGTGGGAAAAAGGGCCAAGTTTTAGCTTTCTTATCAGATACTATGAATCTAGGAAGTGGAAGAGAGGACATGATGGCATGCTACATGTGAACACTGGTCTGAAACATGACTTGTCTACTAGAAAAGTTGGTTCCATGAAAGTCAGATTCCTGCTCATCAAGTGAACAACTCCTCATCCCAGTGGCTCCAGGGTAAAGTATTTTCTTCCAAGATTCAGTGACCCTGTTTCCGCCTTGAGTAGAATTATATATTTTTTCTTTTCTAAGCTAAAATAGGAAGAGAGGAACAGATGCATGATGTGTGCATTTTGCAAAATGCTATTTTATCTGTTGATAATATTATTGCTCTGATTTGGAGGCTTACATGATTTAAACAGAATGTCAAATTTTGACTATAAAAATTAAAAAATATATTGCACTATATTTTTATATTTTGGATCAGATTATAATTTCAACACTAAAGATATACATTTCTGTTCTGTTTATCCTCTCCTCACTAGACTTAGATGTTCTCACAGTTGAGAATCTTCTGCTAATAAATAAATAGTAATGGGGAAAAAATAAGAACCAAGATGCATTATGTAAAGGTACAATTCCCAATGAGAATTGTAATTGTGTTGTATACCTAAAATGTACCAATAAAAGAATTTAACATAAATAAATAAATAAATAGTTGAAAACTATAATCAATTTTCTATTTCTTCCAATATAACATGCATGTGCTTTAATGAAATTTCTAAAAGTTGTTTCAAGACTGTGAATGCCAAATAAATTAATCATTATTGTATTACTAAAATATCCTAATGAAAGAGCGAACAATTTAAACCTAAACAAATATTCCTATAGTTTTACTGCCAAAAGTTATCTAAAAACAACTGGCAATGTATCAGTTTTTAAAAATTGCATTTTGTAAGATCTTACATTTTTGTCATCTGCTTTTATCAACTGGAATAGACTTAATAATAGGATTTATGTTATTTGTGCCATTTATACATACATAAAAATTCATGCCTATTATAAATATGTATTTGTGAAGAAAACCAAACAAAAAAGCCAAAGCTGAAAATATAGTGTAAAAGCTTTCATTTAAAAGCACATTTTTGTTAAAATAAAGATAACAGCTAAAAGAGTTCCACTATAAAACATAGGTATCAACAGATACATATAAAGTTATTGCTTTAGTCTATATTTACTTTAATTGAAAGGTTAAAGCTCAGAAATAGTTTAGCTATTTTTATGCTGTTAGCAAAGTAGAAAATGACATCTGGCTGTTTTCTTTGACTTTCTGTTACAAACTCTCATCCTGAATGTTACATAGCATAACATTAATTAATTAATTCCCAAGGTTATGACAGTACTTTTCATTATAAAATATGAACTATAACTTTATCTTTTGACAAGTTAGAATATTCTTTAGGAAATATAACAAAGAAATTAACAACAAAAAGATTTCCGTATTTCATGTTTAAAACAGGAGCACATTAATTTATATTAAAGTACTTACAGAGAGCTGTGCAAATGAAAGATGTTACTATTAACAAATATAACTTTTGTATTTTTTGCTTTTTATTTTTCCTGAGTTTTTAGTCTTTAGTAGGAATACTTTGTACCTTTCATCTGATCCCTAGTCCATTTCTTTGTCTCTTGGTGGATCTTACCATGCACAGAAAAAGAAAGGGACAAGAACCTAACAAGAACCACACTAAGCTCTTTAAATAACGTTCTCACTTCATCGTAGAGCACAGCAACATCTTAGTAGGCCAGGTATCTGTGGCTCTTCTGGTCATAGATGAAATGTAATTTCCACTGATTATCTATTTAGGCTATTGCTTTTCACTTCTGTCCTTTTATCCTACTGCTTGTGCTTTAAATCTGAGTTTACAATTACTGCTGCATCCATACCACATGACCCTGACTGCACATGAAAACAGATCCTATTCTATATAACTAATAGATATGGGTTTTAAGGGTTTCATGTGTAGATCCAAATCTAGTTTTTCCACTGCTTCCAGTAACAAACAGATACATGTGTCCACAGAAAATGTGCTGGTCCCCAAGGAATAACAAAACCACTCTTAGGAAAGCAGCAAATCATGTAAAGTAATTGTGTTAAATAAAAATATCATTATGACTATATCCCTGAGAAAATAAAAGCTTTCCACATTACCACTGATGTATTTACTTGCATTCAGAATTTTTGAAAAGCCACACATAAACCAGAGATTACAGAGATTAGACATTTTGTATGACATCTTTGTTCAACCTAACGACTTCCTCTTCACCATTCTCCCCCACAAAAGCTGCTCAGATTTTGTTTTTTCTGCCATTCCCTGAAGTTACCATGTGCTCTTGCCTCAGAATGTTGCATTCACTTTCCCCTTCTCTGTTCTCAGCAAGTTTCTGTTCACTTTTCCCCTCTCTTACTACTTTTTTTGTTTGTATTTATTCAGTGCCTAGTAACACTCCCTTTACATTTATTACATTATTTGGTTCTCACAATAACCCTATCATACAGGTATCCTGATTCATAGAGATTAAATAACTCACTCTAGGTCCTGGAGCTAGTAAAATGACAAAGGTGTGATTTGTATACAGAGCTTTGCAAGTCAAGGACAAGAGGCTCTTAGCAACTAAAATATAAGCACTTTCAATTCAGCATTTCCTGCTGCACATGCTGACTTAGTTCCCAATCCCACATTATTGATACCACTATCAGCACAACAGCATGTTTTACATTTTAAGTGTGTTGCTACTTACCTTAGTCACTTTGCTCACTGCTGTGACAAGATACTGATTCCTGTTATTTAAAGGAGGAGAGGTTTATTTTGGCTCACAGTTTCAGGTGGTTCATTCCAGAGCCTGCCAACTCCAAGGCAGAAATGGCATGGTGGAAGGAAGGCCTACCATGGGGAGGAAGCTGCTCACATCCTAGGGGCCAGGAAGCAGACAGTGAAGTGAGGAGAGGCTTCTAACCAGGCTCCACTTTCTAATAGCCAGTCAGCTATGAACTCATCAGTGGACTAATCCATCGAGGAGTGTCCATGATCCAGTCACCTTTCAAAACATATCTAAACTTCAGATTGTTATTGAAATTAATAACAATCCAAATAGATTGTAAAATAAAGCATTATGCCAAATTTCCCACTCGTCCTATGTGATATGTAAACTCTTTGATCTGGCCCCAGTTTATGAATGAAGGGACAGGCTTTTGAGTCTTCAAAGTTTGTGTTTCAAGGTGAGGATATAAGATAGAGGTTAACAACTCAGAATATGGATTTAGACTGCTCTGGTTAAAATCTGGCTCTGCCATTTTTGATGTTAGGTGACTTCATCTCTCTAAGGTTTGGTTTAGTTTCTTCATTCACAAACCTTCCTCTTACACCCATGTAAGGATTAAATGAGATAATATGGGGAAAAAATCAGGTTTGCCAATCCTAGTAACAGAACCTGTATTTTGCCTTTGAGAAACAGAGGTCAATAAAATATTTCTGTTCTCAAGAAACTTCCAGTTTACTATGGGCTACAACTGTCATGTGAATTCACTGCTATAAACTCTATAGTAATACAGAGTTGTATACATGTTACTCTGAGCACACGGTGAAGGGAGGGCCTATTTCCATCTTTGAAAATCAAGGGCGTTAGCAGAGAAGAGGGATCATATATGTGAACTCTGTTCTTTCTGTTCAATATTTCTATTAAACTAAAACTGCTATAAGAAATAACATCTATTGATTTAAGCAAGCAAGAAAAAAAGGGAGACTGCTCAAAGACATTCTGATGGAGCTCAATCCTGAAATTTAAGGTGGAGGAAGATATCCAAAGAAATGACAGAAATGAAGTCTGAAAAGGCAGACTGGATCCAGGTACATGTTTGGTTTTTTCTAATATGTCATATTTTTAAATTCTAATGTAATTTTTAAAGTTGTTATGAAAATGCTAATGGAAATAATTTGTCTTGTATCTTATGTTCCCTAACATAGTGTAATTAATATTTTCATTTTAAACCAAGTTGTATTATATATTAAAAATTAAAAGTAATTTGTTAATATATTTTGATGTATATGACAAACAATTCATATCTTTAAATTTCAAAGAAATACAACAAATTAGTAATAAAGAGACAAAAACTCCATAGAAAAATGGGTAAAAATACATGAGCAAACAATTCATCAGAGTGGCTAATCAATATGAGACTTTCAGGAAGATGGCATAGGGCTAAACAGCAATAAGTCAGCTTCTCCAAGATTTTGAATCCAGACACTGGAAGAAAAGAAGGAGGGAAGTGGATCCCAGGGACCCAGGAAGGATCTAAAGGGAAAACTGGAGTCTACAGAGAAATTGAAGAGTCAGACCACAATGCGGAAAAAGGAAAGGGCAATCTGCAGTTTCTCCCCAGCTCCTGGCTCATGGTAAGAGAAAGGAAGATTGAATTTACAGAGACACGGTGAAAGCAGATGACTCCAGAGGCCTTCAGGGAGAAACACACCAGTGGAATGGAGCAGAGGATGCCATGCACAACAGCGACTCCTGTCCAAGCAATTGACAGATCCCCTGGAGAGAATGTCTGGTTGGATGCTATTTTAGGGAGGAGCCAACTGAACCTGGGTCTCAGGGCAGCTGTGGGTTGGCTTCATCTCAGGGCTTCCAGTGTTAAATTCCCATAGTGACTGTGTGATGGACACCCATGGGAGACATCCATGGTCAGGAAGCCATGGTCAGGCTGGAAAGAAACATCCAGAGTGTTATAAGCTAAATGATTCAGGCTCCATCCCCAGGACCAGAGGCCAGGTTCAGCCTGAATTTCTGTGGATTTGGCACATCATCCTAATCCTACTGCCAGGTTGCTGGCATTATCCAGCATGGATCTGGGCTCTGACTGCCTCCCTTGTCTACAAGTGAGAGCAGAGTCACACATTGAATTGGACACTGCCATGAAACTGTAGACCCCAGAAGAAAACCATAAGTTTGAAATCATAGATTAATCTCTTTTTTTTTTTCTGCTATTGGTCTTTTTTTTTTTTTGATTGCTTGTTTTTTGGGTGTGTGTGAACATTGTTCCTAGTTGTTTTGTTTTGAACTTTTTTTGTTTCCTCCTTCTTTCCTTCCCTCTTATCTTCTTCACCAGTTTCCTGAAGCTTGGGTAGTCTTCCTTTGTCCTTCAACCTTGTTTCTAATCTCTTTTTCTTCTTTCATTTAATAATTTTTCTATCTTTTCCATTTTACTTTTTCTCCCCTTAGGATAAAATTGCTCTATTCAGTGAATATTTACTGTATATAATTTTCTGATTTGTCTTAGATTTTATTACATAACAATAAATCTTGTACCTAAGATTAAAAGTGGCAAATTATTAGTTATATTTGTCATTTTCCAGTATGTGTTTGATGTTATTGTTACTACTGATTCTACTACTTTAGCCAAGGTGACATAATTGTTTTGATCAATTGATCTTCCTTGTATACCAATACCTAGATTGTCTGGGAGTCATAAACAATACTACAGCCCAGTATCAAAGAACTAGATGCTAGGCCAAACAAGCTGCAACTTTTCACCCCTTATAAATAGAAGTGGGAAGGTCCTGGGGCAAACTCAAGGGCTAAAAGCCAGCTATGCCTAGAAGATATCTATGAAAAGTAGTCATTTCCTTAGGTTTTGATACTAGTAATAAAGCTACCATAAGGAATTTACAAGCTTCAATGCAAAAAACAAACAAACAAATAGAAAATGAAAAACCACTGAAGCAAAATGCAATTCAACACCCTCAACTCACCCAAGGCAAAGCCAGGGGGCATTGAGGTGGAAGAAACCAAGAGCCACCTGGCTGTACTTTCTGAAATGGTTGTAGTGGAAGTAACAAAACAGATGAATAACTCTCTTCTCAAAGCCAAAACAGAAATAATTACACAGATAAAGAGATGATGACTACAATGAAGGGAATGGGTAGTGAAATGAGAGTAGAAACATATAAAAAATGGAGGATCTAAGAAAGAAAGGAAAACATGAATGCCCAATGTAGGAAAGAACTGGATGCCATAAAACAGGCTCAAATAGATATCCAGGAGATTAAAAATTCTATTGAAAGTATACACAGCAGACTCAACCAATCTGAAGATAGACTATCAAATCTAGAAGTCAGGGTTACAGTTGGTGCTCATCCAATAAAAGACTTCTTAAAAATAGCAAGGAACCATGAAAAATCAATCCAGCAGCTGCTAGATGATAAGAATAATATAAGATTAATTGGAATCAATGAAAACTCAGAAGGTAGAACAAAGGACATAAAAACTTGTTCACAGAATTGACAGAAAACTTTCCAAGCATGGAAAAAGAAGCTGACATATAGATAAGTGAGATACATAGAATTCTAAATAACCATGATCAGAAAAAAACTACACCAAGGCATATAACAGTCAAGATTCCAGAAATTCAAGACAAGAACAGATGATTAAAAGCTGATAGAGAAAAGAAATAAACCCATTAGAATCACAGAAGACTTCTCAACACAGAGCCTTAAGTCAAGTAGAGCTTGGAGCAATGTATTTCAAGCTCTAAAAGAAAACAACTTCCAACCCAGATTGCTGTACCCCAAGAAACACTTAATTTGTTGGAAGATAGAATAGATAAAACTCTCAAAGACAGAAGTATAGGCAAAAACTTTATGAACAAAACCCAGATCACACAGGAAATACTACAAAGAATCAACAACTGGTATCTCATCAAATTAAAAAGCTTTTGCATGGAGAAAGAAACCACAACAGAGTGAAGAGACAGCCCACAGAATGGGAAAAAATTTTATCAGCTTTTTCTCAGACAAAGGATGAACATCTTGAATATATAAGGAACTTTAAAAAAATGAACCCCCCAAATTTCAAAGATTCAATTGAAAAATGAAATGAATAGATAATATTCAGATGAAGAAGTACAAACAGCAAATAAATACATGAAAAAATATTTAACATCACTGGTCATTCCAGCAATGTAAATTAAAATAACACTGAGATTCTATCTCACTCCAGAATGAATGGCTATCATCAAGAAATCAACCAATAACAAATGCTGGCAAGGCTGTGAGGAAAAAGGAATTTCTCTACATTGTTAGTGGCAGTGTAACTTGGTACAACCACTGTGGAAATCAGTATGGAGATTTCTCAAAAAACTAAAACTAAAACTAGAGGTTCCATTTAACCCAGCTATTCCCCTTCTAGGTATTTTCATGAAAGAATTAAAAGCATCATGCCACAGTGATATATGCATACCCATGTTTATGGCAGCACAATTCATAATAGCGAAATCTTGGAAATAGCCCATATGTTCATCAACAGATGAAAGGATAAAAAAATGGTGAATTTATATATGATGGAGTACTATTCTACCATAAAGAAGGATAAACAACACAGTAATTAAACAAGAGAAAGAAATAAAAGGAATAAAGATAGGAAAAGAAGAAGTTAAACTGTCACTATTTGCTGATGATATGATGCTGTATGTTGAAGACCAAAAAAACTCCACCAAAAGACTTCTAGACTTAATTGACAGATACAGTAGAGTAGCTGGATACAAGGTAAACACTCAAAAATCAATAGCCTTCTTGTACACAAACAACAGACTCACTGAGAGAGAAATTAGGGGAATAATCTCTTTTGCAATAGCATCCAAAAAAATGAAATATCTAGGAATCAATCTAATGAAGGAAGCAAAAGACCTCTGCATTGAGAACTACAACACTCTGAGAAAAGAGACTGAAGAAGATATAAGAAAATGGAAAGACATCCCTTGCTCCTGGGTAGGAAAAATCAATATAGTGAAAATGGCCATACTTCCAAAACTGCTATACAGAGTCAAGGCAATCCTGATTGAAATCCCAACAGTATATTTCACAGAGCTAGGGAAAACAACCCAAAAATTTTTTTGGAACCAGAGGAAACCTAGAATAGCAAAAGCAATTCTAGGCGACAAAGACATGGCAGGGGGTATCACAATCCCCAACTTGAAACTATACCACAAAGCCACTGTGATAAACACAGCATGGTACTGACAAAGAAAAAGACCCAAGGATCAGTGGAATAGACTAGAAGATACAGAAACAACTTCAGACATACTCAGCTACCTCATCTTTAACAAAGGAGCCAACCATTCTCACTGGAGGAAAGATAGCCTATTTAATAAATGGTGTTGGAAAAACTGGATTTCATCTTGCCAAACATTAAAACTAGACCCCTATCTCTCACCATGCACTAAGCTAAAATCCAAGTGAATTAAAGATCTAAATATTAAAACAGAAACACTAAAATTTCTGGAAGATAAGTTAGGTAGAACTCTTGAAGACATTGGCATAGGAAAAAACTTTATGAACAAATCCTCAGTAGCACAGGAACTAGCAGAAAGAATCAACAACTGGGATCTCATCTTATTAAAAAGCTTCTGCACTGCAAGAGAAACCACCAACAGAGCTAAGAGACAACCTATAATGTGGGAAAAAAATTTTACCAGCTGTTCCTCAGACAAAGGTCTACTATCTAGAATATATAAAGAACTCAAAAAAATCAGAGCCCCCAAATATAAAGACCCAATTCAAAAATGGGCATCTGAAATGAAGAGACATTTCTCAGACAAACAAGTAAAAGCAGCAAATAAACATATGAAAAAATGTTCAACATCACTGGTCATTCAAGAGGTGCAGATGAAAACAACACTGAGATTCCACCTCACCCCAGTAAGAATGGCTGATATCACAAAATCAACCAATAACAAATGCTGGCAGGTTATGGGTAGAAAGAAACCCTTCATTGTTGGTGGGAGTGCAAACTGGTGCAACCACTGTGGAAATCAATATGGAAATACCTCAAACAACTAGGATTGGAAGCCCCATTTGACCCAGCTATCCCTCTGCTGGGTATCTTCCCAAAAGAATTAAAAGAGATGGTGAGGTCCTAGGAGCAGCTTGGAGCCCCGCCTCCATCCAGCCCAATTCCATCCCCCACCCCCCACCTTCCTGCTCTTCTGCTACCTGGTCCCACACAACAGAGGCACAAGGGATTATATTTCACATAGTTAAATGTGATAGATTAATAAGTATCTGAAATTGTCATTTTCTAAGCTGCACTTGATGCTATGGTATTGCTGATTGTAACATTTGGCCTAACATGTTGTGATTGATCTAATCAGTTTTCCTTCCTGGTATGAGGAAAATAAAATAGCCTGAGAGTCATTAGAGCCTCAAAACCTAAACACAAGCCATATCTGGAAGACACCTCTGAAAAGCAATCATTCCACAAGGGTTTTAAACACAAGCAACAAAGATACCTGCATTAAGCAATATTGAAATATCAACCCAGGAATTAAACCAAGGACAGTACCAAAAACAAAAATGAGAAGACATTTAGGCAAGGCACAAATGCAGGCTTCGATGCCACAAAAAGGAAATTCTGGGGGAAATGAGGTGGAAAAGTCAGATAATCAACCACCTGGACACCCTGAACTGATAGAACAGGAAGTAACAAAGCAGATACATGAGGCTCTAGAAAAATACAAAGCAGAAATAATCTCCCAGATAAATACAGAGATGGTGAGTAGAGTGAAAGACATGATTAGAGGCTCTAGAGCAGAAACAGATAAGAAAATAGATGAGATCAGAAACATGCTGGAAGCCATGAATGCCCAGCATAAGAAAGAAATGGAAACCATGATCAACCAACATAAGAAAGAAATGAAATCCATGAAACAGATTCAAACAGATATTCAGGAGAATAAAAACTCCACTGAGGGCATGCAGAACAGACTAAGAGAATCTGAAGACAGAATATCAGATATAGAAGACAAGATTGCAGTTAAGGACCATGAAAACAGAGATTTCTTAAAGATAGTAAGGGACCATGAGAAATCAATCCAACAGCTGCTAGATGATGCAAAGAAGAATAACATAAGACTGATAGGAGTCCACGAAAAAACAGGAGACAGTACAATTGACATAAAAAAACTGTTCACAGAAGTAATATTGGAAAACTTCCCAGACAGAGGTGGAGAATTGGACACACAGATAAGTGAGGCATATAGAATTCCACCCAGCCATGATCAAAAAAAAATCTACACCTAGACATATAATAGTCAAGATCCCAGAAACCCAACAGAAGAACAAAATGCTACAGGCAGTTAGAAAAAAGAAACAAATCACCTACAAAGGAAAGCCCATCAGAATCATGGCAGATTTCTCAACACAAACCCTCAAATCAAGGAGAGCCTGGAGTGAAGTATTTCAAGCCCTGAAAGAAAATAACTTCCAACCTAGACTGTTGTATCCTGCAAAATTATCTTTCAAAATCAATGGGGAAATTAGATACTTTCACAACAAAGACCACCTGAGAAATTTCATGAACACCCAACCAGCACTCCAAACAATTTTATGCAATATCTGACAAAAACACAATGAAGGTCACAACTCCATGAGGGCCCACAGAGAGAAGACACCACGCAAGGCAAGGCACTAAAGGGAAAGGGGGAATAATAAGAAAAGAGCCAACAACAATAAAACATCATGGCAAGAATGAGTCAATATCTCTCAATTATAACTATCAATGTTAATGGCCTCAATTCACCAATCAAAAGAAACAGACTGACAGAATGGATTAAGAAGCTAAACCCAGCAATATCCTGTATACAAGAAACACACCTAACTCAAAAGGAAATTCATAGACTGAAAGTAAAAGGATGGAACACAGTTCTCCATGCAACAGGATCCCAGAAAAAAGCAGGGGTAGCAATCTTATTTGCAGACAAAGTAGATTTCAAACCAAAACTAATTAAGAGAGACAAAGATGGTCACTACATCCTTGTGAAGGGAACAGTCTGATAGGAAGAGATGACAATTATAAATATATATGCACCAAATATGAATGCCCCCAACTATACAAAACAAATATTAATGGACATGAAAAACCAAATAAACAATAACATAATTGTAGTGAGGGACCTCAACACTCCTCTATCACAAATAGATCATCTAGGAGAACAATTAACAATGAAATTCTAGAACTGAACCAAGCTATTGAACAAATAGACTTAATAGATATTTATAGAGTGTTCCACCCCACAAAATCAGAATACATATTCTTTTCAGCTGCACACAGGTCATTCTCCAAAAGAGATCACATGCTAGCTTATAGGGAAAATCTAAGTAAATGTAAAAGAATTGAAGTTATCCCCTGTATATTATCAGACCATAGTGCAATACAATTGGAGATCAATAACATAAGAAACCACAAAACACCCACAAACACATGGATATTAAATAACACTCTCCTGAACAACCAATGGGTCACAGAGGAAATTAAAGAAGAAATTAGGCAGTTTCTACAAGTAAATGATAATGCCAGTACAACATGCAGGAATCTGTGGGACACAATGAAAGCAGTTCTATGGGGGAAATTCATAGCAGTGAATGCCCATATTAGGACAACAGAGAGAACTCAGTTAAATAACCTAATGCAGAACCTCAAGCTCCTAGAAAAAGAACAGCATAACAAACCCAAAGCTCCTACAAGAAAGGAAATGATAAAGATCCGAGCAGAACGCAATGCAATGGAGACTAAGAGAATGATACAAAAAATCAATGAATCGAAGAGCTGGTTTTTTGAAAGAATAAATAAAATCAATAAACCTTTAGGCAACCTTATCAAAAAAAGGAAAGAAAAGGCTCAAATCCATGCAATTAAGAATGAAAAAGGGGAAGCCACAACAGGTCCAGCAGAAATTCAGAGGATCATCAATACCTACTTTGAGAGCCTGTACTCTAATAAAATGGAAAACACAGAAGAAATGGACAGATTCCTAGATACATACAAATTGCCAAAGTTAATTGAAGAAGATATAGAAATTCTAAACACCCCAATAACAATGAGTGAAATTGAAAATGTAATAAAAAATTTACCAACAAAGAAAAGCCCAGGTCCTGATGGGTTCATTGCTGAATTCTACAAGACATTTAAAGAACTATTGCCATTACTCTTTAAACTCATCAAGGAAATTGAAAGGGAAGCAAGACTTTCAAATTCACTCCTGGAAGCAAGTGTTACTTTGATTCCAAAACCAGGGAAAGACCCAACCCAAAAAGAGAACTACAGACCAATCTCCCTAATGAACATAGATGCAAAAATTCTCAACAAGATACTGGCAAACAGAATACAGAGTGTTATCAAGAAGATCATACACCCTGACCAAGTCGGATTTATCCCAGGGATGCAAGGATGGTTCAACATCCATAAATCAATAAATGTAATACACTATATTAACAGAGTCAAGGACAAAAACCATATGATCATCTCAATAGATGCAGAAAAAGGCATTTGACAAAATCCAGCACCCATTCATGACAAAAATGTTACAGAAAATTGTAATAGAAGGGCTTTATCTCAACCTGATTTGGCTATCTGAAAAACAAACAGCCAACATCATAGTAAATGGTCAAAAACTGAAAACTTTCACACTAAAATCAGGAACATGACAAGGATGCCCAGTATCACCACTCCTGTTCAATATCATTCTGGAAACATTACCCATAGCAATTAGACAAGAGAAAGAAATAAAAGGAATAAAGATAGGAAAGGAAGAAGTGAAACTGTCATTATTTGCTGACGATATGATACTTTACATAGAAGACTCAAAAAGCTCAGTCAAAAGTCTTCTAGACCTAATTGACAGATTCAGTAGAGTAGCTGGATATAAGGTCAACACTCAAAAAACAATAGCTTTCTTATACACAAATAGAAAACCCATTGAGAGAGAAATTCAGGAAATAATTCCTTTTACAATAACATCTAAAAAAATGAAATATCTAGGAATCAATCTAACAAAGAAAGCAAAAGACCTCTACACTGAAAACTACAGGACTCTGAAGAAGGAGATCAAAGAGGATATAAGAAAATGGAAAGATATCCCTTGTTCCCAGGTAGGAAGAATCAATATAGTGAAAATGGCCATACTTCCAAAACTAGTATATAGATTTAATGCAATACCAATTGAAATTCCAACAATATACTTCACAGAACTAGAGAAAACAATCCAAAAATTCATTTGGAAGCAGAAGAAACCTAGAATAGCAAAAGCAATTCTAGGCAACAGAGACATGGCTGCGGGTATCACAATTCCCCAACTTGAAACTATACTACAATGCTACTGTGATAAAAAACAGCATGGTACTGGCAAAGAAACAGACCCGAGGATCAGTGGAGTAGACTAGAAGATGCAGAAACAACTCCAGACATACTCAGCCACTTCATCTTTGACAAAGGAGCCAATCACCCTCATTGGAGAAAAGATAGTCTGTTCAATAAATGGTGTTGGAAAAACTGGATTTCAACCTGCCAAAGATTAAAACTAGACCCAAACCTATCACCATGCAATAAACTAAGATCGAAGTGGATTAAAGAGCTAAATATCAAGACAGAAACAGTAAACTTGCTGGAAGATAATTTAGGTAGAACTCTCAATGACATTGGCATAGGAAAAGACTTTATGAACAAAACTTCAGTAGCACGGGAGCTAACACAAAGAATCAACAACTGGGATCTCATCTTATTAAAAAGCTTGTGCACTGCAAGAGAAACTACCAACAGAGCTAAGAGACAACCTACAATATGGGAAGAAATTTTTAGCAGCTGTACCTCAGACAAAGGTCTACTATCTAGAATATATAAAGAACTGAAAAAAATCAGACCCCCCAAATTCAAAGACCCAGTTCAAAAATGGGCATCCAAAATGAACAGATATTTCTCAGACAAAGAAGTAAAAGCAGCAAATAAATATATGAAAAAATGTGCAACATCACTGGTCATTTGAGAGATGCAGATGAAAACAACACTGAGATTCCACCTCACCCTACAAAGAATGGCTGCTATCAAGAAATCAACCAATAACAAATGCTGGTGGGGGTGCGGAGAGAAAGGAGCCCTTCTCCATTGTTGGTGGGAGTGCAGACTGGTGCAACCACTGTGGAATTCTGTATGGAGATATCTCAAAGAACTAGGACTAGAGGTCCCATTTGACCCAGCTATTCCCCTACTGGGAATCTTCCCCAAAGAATTAAAACAATTGTACCACAGCAATATATGTGCACCTATGTTTATAGCAGCACAGTTTGTAATAGCTAAGGTTTGGAAACAGCCCAAGTGCCTATCAACTGGAAACTGAATAAAGAAGATGTGGTTTGTTTTTTTTTTATAAATTGGAGTACTACTCAGCCATAAAGAATGAGAAACTAGTCATTTATAGCTAAATGGATGCATATTGAGGCCATACTCTTAAGTGAAATAAATAGGACACACATGTAAATACAGAATAGTTTCTCTAGTGTAAGAAACTGAAAGTGTAAATAAGGATGAAAATGATTAAAACGGATAATTGATAATTTGAAATAGGAAAAGGTCCAAAGCGGTAGGGGTGGTGGGAGGAGAAGGGGAAAGGGAAGAAGGGAAAGGAAAAGTTATGAGAAAGAAAAAAAAATGGAAACAAAGTCTATGTAAATAGCGAAGGGTGGTGGGGGTGAAGGGCGCTTAGGTAAAAAAATAAGAACTAAGATATATCATGTTCAGGTACAAACACCCAATGATAAATGTAAATGTATTGTATACCTAAAGTGTACCAATTAATATATAAATTAAAAAAAGAAAAGAAAGAAAAGAATTAAAAGAATCATACCACAGTGATATATGCTTACCCATGTTTATAGTGGCACAGTTTGTAATCGCTAAAACCTGGAAACAGCCCAATTGCCCATCAATTGGAGACTGGATAAAGAAGATGTGTTTTTTTTTTAATAAAATGGACTGCTACTCACCCATAAAGAACAAGAAACTAGAGACATTTCTAGCTAAGTGGATGCACATTGAGGCCATACTCTTAAGTGAAATAAATAGGACACACATGTGTAAATACCAAATAGTTTCTCTGGTGTGAAAAACTAAAAGTGTAAATAAGGATCAAAATGTATAATTGATATTGTGAAATAGGAAGAAAAGGTCTAAAGGAGTAGGGAAAGTGGGAGGTGTAGGGCAAAGAAAAGAAGGGAAAAGAAGAAATATGAGAAAAGGAAAAAATGGAAGCAAAGTCTTTGTAAATAGGGAAGGGTGGAGGGGATGAAGGGAGGGCAGGGGAAGGGCAAAAAAATAAGAACCAAGATACATCATGTAAAGGTACAAGATCCCAATGATGAATGTAACTGTACTCTATACCTAAAATGTACCAATAAAGTTAATGGGGAAAAAAAGAAGGATAAGCAAGTCATTTTTAGGTAAATGGATGCATCTTGAGGACATAATATTAAGTGAAATAAATCAGACACAAATTTAAATATTGCATCATTTCTTTTGTGTGAGAAACCAAAAGGGTAAATAAGGAGCAAAATGGAGGATAGATACTTGGAAGTAGGAAGAATGTGTTCAAATGGAAAGGCGAACAAGGGAAGGGAAAGAGGGAAGGGAAGGAAGGGAAAAGGAATTTCTTTAAAAAAAGAGAATGGAAGGGAGAAATCAAAACATTTTGTAAATGGGAAGAGAAGAAGGGTTGAAGAGAGGGGAGGGAAATGGGAAAAAAGAATTAAGACATATGATACACAAGTACAAATTCCTTATGATGAATTATGTACAAATAAAAAATTTAAAAAACAGTATATGAATGTGATCTGTAATGTATGGTTCTTAAAAATTCAGAAACTTTGTTTAAGCAAAGCAGTTTATATAGATTACAAGGGAAATCCTTATAGAGGAAATCCAACATTTTGTATTTTAATAAAATTCCACTAAAAATGAAAAAAAGTGGTTAATCAGTATATGAACTATTCTAAGTTCTAAAAAAATAGAAGTGGAACTTAAATATAAAGCCATTCTCACTTATCACATTGGTTAAAAAATTAAATATTTAAATATAAGTATATGTGCATATATTTTTAATGCAGTTCATTATTGGCCAAAACTGCTGAAATGGGCATAGTCACAAAAATCATTGCCAACATATATCAAAAGCTCAAAGTATTCACTGATAAAATTACACAGTGGTTGAGGCTTGTAGTCCTAGCTACTTGAGAGGCTAAGGTAGGTGTATTCCTTGAGTCTAGGAGTTCAAGACCAGCCTGAGCAACACAGCCAGATCCTATCTCAATATATACATATAAAACATGCTTACAGCTTTAACCCATCAATTCCATCTTACAAATCTATTCCATGTAAGTGATCATATATGTGCACATGGATTTAATTGTACAGGTTCACTATAGCACAGTAGCAAGAAAGAAAACCTAGAAAAAATCAGCATCCAATAATACATGATTGATTATACAAATAAAATTCAGTATATTCATATAATCCCATGCTATGTATACTTGAAAATGACTTCATCAGAGAACACTTAATGACATGAGGAGATATTGATAAAAACAGATTATAAAATAATATATGTAAATTATGAATTTTAAGTAAAATGTATGAATGCATGGAAAACAATGTGAAAATATAAGCTTATAAAGAAGGTAAAATTTAGTATTGATCTTTAAATGCCAAAACTCTTTGTTATACTCATTTAAATTTTTACACAGTTATTGTTATTTATTTTATAGTCAAAGAGAATTAGTAGTTAAGAATCATTTATCTGTTTTGATATCTATTTCATCTAGGATGATATAGGTCCCTTTATATTAAGTAATATGTTATATTTATATATAAAGGGACTAACCTTAGTGGTTAATATGGAAAAGCTGCTAAAATATTTGATAGCTGACTAAAAATACTGTATTTGTCACTGTTAGTATTTGTTGATTAAAATTCTTTTATTATTTCATCAGTGAATTTTGTGTTATTTTATACACATAGTAAATTCATCTCTTCTTTTAAAAGTGGGCATACATTAATAACTTTCAGTTACTATCTTCTGCTATATATATATTTTTTTGTGAAATACAAAGATGGGTTTTTTTAGAGGAAAGCTAGAATTATTCAGGAATCAGCTTTAGCTCCATAACAAATAACACAGAATTTAGTAGCTTCAAATAACATTTATTATTTCTCATGATTTTGTGAGTTTTCTAGAATTTCTTCTGGTCTGAGCTAGTTCAGCTGATCTCTAGGGTCAGTTGTTGATTTGAGTGGAGTTGAGAAGTGTAGAATAGCTTCAACATTATGTCTTATAGTTAGCTAGATGTCAGCTGGCACAACAGGACTGGACATGGCCACATAGCTCTCATTATCCCACATTAATCCAAGCATTTTCACATGGTGGTGATTAGCATTCCCAAGATAGAGTAGAGAGCATGCATTAATGTATCAGCACTCTCAAGCCTCTGCTTGCCTTTTGGTTGCTATTGTCTCACTGACTAAAGCAAAAGACATGGCCAATCCTAACTTCCAGAGGTAGAGAAATAAATCCCACCTCTTATTGGAGGAGCTGTAAATCACATTACAAAACAGTGTACATATAAAGGAGAGAAAGAATTTATTGCCACTTTTTTTAATCTACTAAAATTTATAATAGTGACATTTATTGGAATTGTGGAAGACATTTCTAGATATACTAAAAACATATTTCACCTGGAATATATTTTATAGCATTGACACATTATATTAAGTATATTTAATTATTTTGATATATTTTATTCAAAAATAGAATGTGTATCCATAGTGTGTCCTATAAGGAGAAAAGGGCATAACCTATCTGACTAGGCAACTTCCATTAGGTGAGGCAATTCTCTGACATAGATGGCAACTGTATGTCACTGGCACATGATAAAGAGGATCTGGGTGAGGCACCAATAGAGATCACCACAAAAGTGATTCTTTCAAGATATGTTCCCCCATCTAAAAGCATCAGCACGGTAACTTACAACAAAATAATTTCTAAAATAGCACCCTGAATTATTATATTCTATTCTTTCTATGTGTCAAAAGCATAGCAAACTAAAGATGAAAATCATACATTACTACGCAAGACAAAATGTAATAGTCATTGAGATAATGCAATATAACACCAAAACACATCCATTCAACAATATTTATTGAGCACTTATGGTGTGTCGGGTTCCATACTGGTGACATGGTTACAAGCAAAACAGACATATCACTTTCTCTCACAGAGAAGCCTAAAAATACAGTGGCTTAATTAAATATTGCACACTTAATATAGTACATGTATAGGTTTTGCATGATTTTGGATTTTTTTAATCCAACATGCTATATGTTTTCAGTATTATATAAGAAAATTCTCTTTTCAGTTTTCATCTCCTATATGAAAGATATTTCAGTGGGTTTTCTGGATGGGGTAATGATATAATTGGAAAAAAATGCTGTGGTTAAACATGGAAGCATATATAATTTCAGTTCTGGAGCAGTACTTGGTCTGCAATTTAAAGTTACTTATTAATTTGAGATTTTGTTTCTCTATCTCTAAAGAAAATGCCAATAAACATATCTATTGTGTAGGTTATTATGTGGTATTCGAATGATACTTGTTTTTTTCTCTTTTCAGAAACTATAAGCAAGTGGTGGTGAACCTATGGCACGCTTGCTGCACCGGGCTATTTGTTATCATTAAAGGTCTAAAAGGTTTGCCATCACTCCAAAGCTAAACATGGATTTTGAAAAGAGAGATAAAGAAAACAGAGAGCTTGTTTCCAACTACTTTATAATTATATGACAATGAAAAACTGAATCTGTATAATTTATGTCCTGAACATTAGTATTACTACACATTTTGGACCTTGTGCAAAAATTCTGGAAGGCAAGACTTAGTAAATTGAAAAATATTAATCACTTTTCATTTTTCCTATTTCAAAGGGCTATCTGGGGGGAAAGGAGGTCATTAATAGAGATTTTCTTGTTCTCTGACTAAATCTTTTCTCTGTTCTTTTAAAATTCTCTTGAAGATGGAAAAAATTGACTCAACTGACTAATGGCTTTTGTAGAAAAAAACTAATCTTCACCTACTTAGTTAATTCACCAAAATTAGAGAATTCAATTATAAAGGGTAGAGCAAAATGCAAAATTTTAAGAGCCTTATACTTGTATCAATGCTAGACAAAAGTATGAGAAGATTCTATTTGTCTTTGGTGTTCCTGACCTCTCCTTTAACTGTCCTTTTCCAATCATCTTGTATACACAGGGTTTTCAAATGCATCTGCCTCTCTGTTTTAGAGGAAGGACTATTACATTGACTATAATTTATATATGTGTAACTTCCCTCAAGAGTATTCACTTGTCAACAAGAGCTAAACAGCAAAGTCATAGGAACATGGAAATTGTCAATTTAAGTAACTCATAAATCTGTATAGTGTTTAAAATACAATTTTCCTTTTTGAAAAATAGTATTCTAATTTCCTTTCATGAAATTACCACTTCCCCATTCCATGCACACTTGATGAGATGAGACCATAAATCCTAGTATCTGCCTCCACTGGTCTGGGAGTAAAACAGATGACTCAGGGTAGGCCAATCTGACTTCTTGGTTTTCTAACTCTTTAAGGGATTGATGTAGGGATGAAGGTAAAACAACAGTTGTCTTCTCATTCTCCATGGCTCTCTGTTAAAATTTTGAACAATTCTTATTTCTGAGACTAGGGAAACTGTCTCATTTTTATTCTGCCTGATCATGGCACTCCAGGCTTTGCTTTACTTCTATGAGCACCCAATAATCTTCCAGCACATTCATTTTTGCTTAAATTAACCAGGACAGCTTCTGTTGCTTACAAGTCTCATGTCAGATTCAAAGTATTCAGAGATGTGATGGCTCTCTGACATACTTTAGCATGTTTGGTATATATATATATATATATATATATATATATTTCCTTAGAAGTCTGTAACAATTCTGAACATATGCTTATTTCTAGAGGAATGAGTTGGGAGCTAATGCACTTTCTCATTAACTATGACTTCTAATTTGGTCTCATAGCATGCCTTCAGCCTCTAGACCCTGGGGCCCATTTAAGGTCATTTAAGCAGAGGCCACATCTGTGGTATCTGAATTATTGGCTAAACAGCCTGCACTCTTTGGATATTTGCCAACCATATGCTAGATCAGGGCCTGTCAGGATGGCCTCATTTTGGAAGACTAAATGGCAAGAGAAATTAGATCTGAGAAAGGAAAACATGGGTTAAGAACCCAAGGAATTGGCACAGCTGGGTATCATTAGCAATAATCAAACCTTATCCAGTATAACAAGCAACAGGAAGTGAGATGGGGGCAGTGTGTACATGTATGTGTATGTAAGTTTATGTAAGTATTTCTGTTTGTATATATGTATCTGTGTAAGAAAGTAAATGTATAAACTTTAAAAATCTTATTTCCTTTAACTACTTCCACCCGTGTGTCCCAGTGGAAGTGTTTGATGTATTGAAATAATATTAGAATTTCACAGCCTTTCAGGCAGCAACTTTGATGCTGCAAACTCAGAGAAAAGCTAAGTAATTACATTATTAACAGGGAAAAAAACGCAAATATAAACAGCTGCCAAGAATTTAAGAAGTTCCATGAAACATTCCATAAAAACAGATTCATGAAAGATTTATATCTTTTTCCCTCCAGTTATTATACATTTTCTAATGATATTTTCTGATTATAAAGTAATACTTTTATTTCAGAAAAGAGAAAGTTGGAAACTATATGAAAATGATATGATCTATATAATCATCCCTCAGTATCCACAAGTTTTCAGGAATCCTTATGAATATCAAAATTTGAGGCTATGCAAATGTCTTATATAAAATGGCATAGTACTTGTATATAACCTATACACATCTCATACACTTTTCTTCATCTCTAAATTTCTAAATTTTTAACAAATTTTCAATCTGAGGTTGGTTGAATCCATGGATATGAAACACTACATATGGAAAACTGACTGTATATAAAGAAGCAAATAGGAGCCTTCCAGGACACTGTACAACCACCCCAATGCCAAGGAGCAGAGCCATGCCAGGGCCAAGGAGGAGCCTTCCAATCTGCTATACCATCACTCCCAACAGTCAGGAGATGAGACGTACAGGTGCCAACAGCACACACCATTCTGCCCACCCCTTGCAATGAGAAGACATGTAAACAAGTCTCAAAACCAGAGTTCCAGATCACCTGCAGCAACCTCAAAGGGAAATGAGATGGAACAATCTGACACTCAATCACCTGGACTCACTGAACTGGCAACAAAAGAGGATCTGGAAAAAAATGAAAGCAGAAATAATTTCTCAGATAACAACAGAGATTGTGCCCATAGTGCAAGATATGATTAATAAATATAGAGAGGACACAGATAAAAAAATAGATGAGCTGAGGCACATGATGGAATCCCAACATAGGAAACAAAAGGAATCCATAAAACAGATGCAAAGAGATTTCCAGGAGATTAAAAACTCCATTGAAAGTTTGCACAGCAAAATGAGCCAATGTGAGGACAGAAGTTCAGATATAGAAGATAAGACTGCAATTAGTGACCATGAAAAGAAAAATTGCTTTAAAATAGTAAGGGACCATGAGAAATCAATCCAGCAGCTGCTAGATGATGCAAAGAAGAATAACATAAGATTGATTGACGTCAATGAAGAAACAGGAGAGAGTGGAGATGACATAAAAAACTGTTCACAGAAGTGATGGCAGAAAACTTCCCAAGCAGGGGAAAAGAACTTGACAAACAGATAAGTGAGGCATATAAGACTCTGACTAGCCTTGATTAAAAAAAACTACACATAGGCATATAATAGTTAAGATTCCAGAAATCCAACAGAAGAACAAAGTTCCATAAGCAATTAGGGAAAAGAAACAAATCACATACAAAGGAAAGCCCATCAGAATCACAGCAGACTTCTCAATGCAAACCATCAAGGCAAGAAAAGCTTGGAGTGATGTATTCCAAGCCCTAAAGGAAAACAGCCTCCAAACCAGATTGATGACTTCTGCAAAACTATCTTCCAAAACTGATGGAGAAATAAGACACTTTCATGACAAAGAGCACCTTAGGAACTTCATGAATACCAAACCAGCACTCCAAAAAATTTTAAACAATATCCTAGGGAAAGACAATGAGGATCACAACCCCTGGAAGTCTAGCAGAATGAATCCATTGTGCATGACAAGAAATAACATGCAAAGAGGGAGAATCCAACAAAAAGAAAAAGTCATGACAATGATAACTCAATACGTATCAGTTATAACCATCAATGTTAATGGTCTCAATTCACCAATCAAAAGAAATAGACTGGGAGAATGGGTCAAGAACCAAGATCCAAAAATGGTTTGCACACAGGAAACACACTGAATTCAAAAGGAAACTCATAGACGGAAAGTTAAAGGCTGGAAAATAATACTCCATGTGACAGGAACCCCCAAAAAAGCTGAAGTAGCTATCCTCTTTGCAGATCAAGTGGATTTCAAACCAACACTGATTAAGAGAGATGAAGAAGGACACTACATCCTTGTAAAGGGAACAATCAAAGAGGAAGAGATGACAATCATAAATATATATGCACCAAACACTAGTGCACCAACTATATAAAACAAATACTAATGGACATGAAAAAAATCAAATAAGCACTAATACAATAGTAGTGGGGGACCTCAATACCCCACTGTTGCAAATAGATAGATCAACTAGGCAAAAAATAAACAATGAAATACTAGAAATCAATAAAACTCTTGAACAAATGAACTTAACAGAGGTTTACAGAGTGTTCGAACTCACAAAATCAGAATACGCATTCTTTTCAACTGCACATGGGTTGTTCTCCAAAATAGACCACATAATCACTCATAGAACATGTTTAAGTAAGTGCAAAGGAACTGAAGTTATACCCTGTATATTATCAGACCACAGTGTAATGAAATTGGAGATCAATAGCAAAAGAACCCGCAAGAATTTCAGACACACATGGAAATTGAACAACACACTTCTGAATGACCAATGGGTCACAGAGGAAATTAAACAAGAACTAAGACAGTTCCTACAATTAAATTACAATGACAATACAACATATCAGAATCCATGGGACACAAAAAAAGCAGTCTTATGAGAAAAATTCATAGCGATGAATACTCATATTAGGAAAACAGAGTGAGACCAATTAAACAACCTGATGCTGAACCTCAAGCTTTTAGAAAAAGAAGAACAAGACAAACCCAAAGGTCATACAAGGGAGGAAATTATAAAGATCAGAGCAGAAATTTATGCAATGGAGTCTAAGAAAATGATAGAAAACTCAATGAAGCCAAGAGTTGGTTCTTTGAAAGAACAAACAAAATTGACAAACCCTTAGCCAACCTTATCAGAAAAAGGAAAGAAAAGGTCCAAATCCATGCATTTAGGAATGAAAAAGGTGAAAGCACAAAGGACCCAGCAGAAATCCAGAGGATCATCAATACCTATTTCAAGAACCTATATGCCAATAAGATGGAAAACACAGAAGAAATAGACAGATTTCTAAATATGTATGAATTACCAAAGCTGAATGAAGAAGACCTAAAACTTCTAAACAATCCAATATCAATCAATGAAATTGAAAACATAATTAAAACTTACAAACTAAGAAAACCCCAGGTCCTGATGGCTTCAGTGGTGAATTCTACAAAACATTTAGAGAGGAACTACTGCCACTACTGTTTAAACTCTTCAATGAAATTGAAAGGGAAGCAATACTCCCAAATTCATTCCTGGAAGCAAGCATCACCTTGATCCCCAAAGTAGAGAAAGACCCAACCAAAAAAAGACAACTATAGGCCAATCTCACTAATGAACACAGATGCAAAAATCCTTAATAAGATACTGGGAAATAGAATGCAGAAGATCATCAAGAAGATCATACACTCTGACCAAGTAGGTTTCATCCCAAGCATGCAGGGATGGTTCAACATACACAAATCAATAAATGTAATACACTATATCAATAGAGCCAAGGACAAAAACCATATGATCATCTCAATAGATGCAGAAAAAGCATTTGACAAAATGCAACACACATTTATGAAAAAAACCCTATAAAAATTGGAATAGAGCAATCTCTAACTCAATCTGATAAAAGCCATCTATGAAAAACCAACAGCCAATATCATACTAAATGGTCAAAAACTGAAATCTTTCACACTAAAGTCAGGAATAATACAAAGATGTCCACTATCACCACTCATGTTCAATATAGTTTTGGGAACATTAGCCATGGCAATTAGACAAGAGAAAGAAATAAAAGGAATAAAGATAGGAAATGAAGAAGTCAAGTTGTCATTCTTTGCAGATGACATGATACTCTATATAGAAGACCCCAAGAACTCCACCAAAAGTCTTCTGGACTTAATAACCAAATTCAGTAAATTAGCTGGATATAAGGTCAACACACAAAATATCAATAGCTTTCCTCTACACGAACAACAGACTCACTGAGAAATAGGGCAAACAATTCCTTTCACAATAGCATCAAAAAAACTGAAGTACCTAGGAATTAACCTAACAGAAGAAATCAAAAACCTCTTCTCTGAAAACTATAGCACTCTGAAAAGAGAGATTGAAGAGGATATCAGAAAATGGTAAGACATCCCTGGCTCCTGGGTAGGAAGGATTAATATAGTGAAAATGACCATACTTCCAAAACTGCTGCAATTCCAATTGAGATCCCAGAAGCATAATTCACAGATCTTGAGAAAACAATCCAAAAATTCATTTGGAGCAAAAAGAGACCTAGAATAGCAAAAACAATTCTAGGCAACAGAGACATAGCAAAATGGTATCACAACCCTCGACTTGATACTGTACTACAAAGCTACTGTGATAAAAACAGCATGGTACTGGCAAAGAAACAGACCTGAGGACCAGTGGAAGAGGTTAGAAGATGCAGAAACAATTCCAGACACACTCAGACACCTCATCTTTGACAAAGGTGCCAAACACCCTCACTGGAGAAAAGGTAGCCTCGTTAATAAATGGTGCTGTAAAACTTGGGTTTCAACTTGCCAAAGATTAAAACTAGACCTATATCTCTCACCATGCACTAAACTAAAATCTAAATCAATTAAAGATCTAAATATTAAAACAGAAACACTGAGCTGGCTGGAAGAAAGTTTAGGTAGAACTCTTGAAGACATTGGTATAGAAAAAGATTTTATGAACAAAACCTCAGTTGCCTATGAACTACCACAAACAATCAACAAGTGGGATCTCTTCTTATTAAATAGCTTCTGCACAACAAGAGAAGCCACCAACAGTGTGAAGAGACAACCATAGTGTGGGAAAAAATTTTCATCTGCTGTTCCTCAAAGCTCTACTATCTCGAATCTATAAAGAACTTAAAAAAGCAGACCTCCCAAATTTGAAGACCCAATCCAAAAATGGGCATCTGAAATAAACAGCCATTTCTCAGAGTGAAATGTAGAAACAGCAAATAAACATATGAAAAAGTGTTCGACTTCACTGGTCATTTGAGAGATGTGGATGAAAACAGTGCTAAGATTCCACCTCACTCCAGAAAGAATGGCTGCTGTCATGAAATCAACCCATAAAAAATGCTGCCAAGGCTGTGGAGAAAGTGGTATACTTCTCCACTGCTGGTGGGAATGTAGAGTAGACTGATGTAACCACTGTGGAAATCAGTATGGAGATACCTCAAAGAACTAGGACTGGAAGTCCCATTTGACCCAGCTATTCTCCTGCTGGGTATCTTCCCCAAGGAATTAAAAGAATCATACCACAGTGATATATGCTCAACCATGATTATAGGAGCACAATTTGTAATCACTAAAACTTGGAAACAGCCCAATTGCCCCTCAGCTGGAGACTGGATAAAGAAAATGTGGTTTTTTTAATAAAATGGAGTACTACTCGGCCATAAAAAATGAGAAATTAGAGACATTTTTGAATGTGAAATAGGAAGAAAAGGGAGAAGGGGAAGGGGGAGGGGGAGGGAAAAGGAAAGAAGGGAGTGGAATTAATATGAGAAAATGAAAAAATGGAAACAAAGTCTTTATAAATAGGGAGGGATGGAGGGGTTGAAGGGAGGGTGGGGGAATGGGGAAAAAATAAGAACCAAGAGAGATTACGTAAAGGTGTAAATTTCCAATGATGAATGTCATTATATTGTATAACCTAAAATGTACCAATAAAATTAATTTTAAGAAAATATAGAAACCAAAGGTGTAGGGGTGGCAGGAGGGGAAGGGGAAAAGGAAGAAAGGAAAGGAAAAATTATGAGAAAGAAAAAAAAATGGAAACAAAGTCTATGTAAATAGGGAAGGGTGGAGGGTGTGAAGGGCACACAGGTAACGGGGGAAAAAATAAGAACCAAGATACATCATGTACAGGTACAAGCACCCAATGATAAACATAAATGTATTGTATACCTAAAATGTACCAATAAATATATAAATAAAAAAATAGAAGCAAATAATATTACATGTGTGTTTATATATACTGCATGGAGATAACCACTATAAATATTTTAGTGTATTTATTTTTATTTGCAGAATATAATTTTTAATGAAACAATCCAAATTTGAGATTATTAAATTCAATTCGGGAATTCTTAATTTAAAAATGTGCATTTGGTCACCAATTTGGTAAATAGAAACAAGGCAAGAGTTCCCTTGGTAGCTCTTAATTTACCTTTACAAAAAGACTTTAAAATTATTGTCTTGAAGATGTCCTTTTCGAAGCTTAAGTATAGTATTTTACATTTGATCCTTCAAGTCTCATTCTTTTCAATTCACTTTATTACACCAACCTCTCCTCACCTTCAAATGTAAGTCAAAAGCCCTTCCAGACACAATTTCATAGCGTACATTGAAAAAGGAAGAGACAATCAATAATAGTAGCCAAACATCACATGACAAGAACCACACCAAGGCTTTTTATATGTCATCTCATGTAATCCTCATAAAATCTTATAAAATAGATACTATGACTGCTTACTATTTACAGATGAGAAATCTAAAATCTCAGAGAGATTAAATGACTTCCTCAGAATTGTTATAAGCTAGTTACTCACAAGGCTGATATTCATTTAGGTTTATCTGACCCAGGGCTTTCACATTGCAATAAATAAAGGGAAAAAAGGTACTGGCCATGCCTATACAAAATTATGAAGGCAAAAGTGTGTATTTTAAGCTCTCCATTCCCAGCCAATGAAAGCCCATTTTAAAAGTAGCATTTGATGAGGAGAATATTAAGGCATTTTTGTATTAAGGTAGGTGATATGCTCTGAACATTGTGATATTCTTTGGAACACTGATATCTAGGACATTACAGTTGGGAAGATACTTAGTATGATCTAATTTAATTCCTTCAAACTACAGATTTAAAAAATCTGAAGCCTAGAGAATAAGGTTTTAATTTCTTGGCAATGACAGACTGGGGCCTAGAATCTAAGCCTGTTGATACTTTGAAGACCTTGAGTATAAGGGCCCACCTTGAATCCTTATTTTATAATGTATGTAGATGAATTTGATGAAGCAAAATGATTTTGAGTGGTCTTTAGTGGACATTGCTTTTATATCTACTAGATGGTTCTCTCTAGAGTCGATTCTTTTAGGCCAAGGCCACATAGTGACTAATATTTACTTTTTAAAACTTTGTATCTTTCTGATGTTTCATCAACAGAATCACTGAGATTCAGCTATTTCATATCCTTAAGTCTTAAAATCTCCACAGAAACCTTTTCTGTACCATCTGTCCTATGTATTGTAATTTATTTGTAATTTCTAAGATAGAAGCTATCCCTGAAATGATTTCATGTTGCAATGTTGTTCTCTTTCTCTGGCTCTTTTTTTAACTTTTAAAATGAAAAAAATATATCAAACATAAAAAGTAACCAAATGTAAAATAGCCCTTCATATAGTTTAGTACAACAAGTGGTTTAGAAAATAAAATGATAAATTGGTGCATTTGGGTTTATATCTTTTAAATCCCAACTTGCTCTCATATGTGCTTACCTTAGAAGAGTTTGTTCTAAAATTTCCATGATAGATGCAGTTCTCCTCAAGCCAGAACTCAAAGAAATGTATTTAAGCTTCGTTACCTTCAGTTTCTACCATTCTTTCCCATTGGTTTGACCTTAAATTTGATTTTAAGCCTCTGAGTTTAGCTTCTTAAAATATTTAGGATGCAGAAGTAACAAAAACATTTCTCATTAGGATAGGAGTGAAGAGAACATATTATCTATTTAGTTTTATTTTGATAAAGTAAACTGGAATTCCCAGAAGATTTAATAAGAATAGATAGAGCAGATGTTATCAGATTTGTGGATTTGTGAAGTAATCCTGACTAAATATATGTTTTGCAAAACTAAGCTATGTCAGCACCACACCCAGGACATTAACTATAGTGTGTATTTCAAATGAACACATATGAGATTTCTATATTGAGGTAATTTCTTGGAGTTTGCTGAAGGCTTGGGTCATGTTAAATGAAATGTGGAGAAGAATATCTAAATCCTGATTGATAAATAAAGATAATAGACACTATAGTGCCCTAGAAGTGGAATCTATCATTATTTTAGGAAGAAAAGCATAGCAAATGATTAAGGGTTGGTCATCTTTATATGCTCATGGGGCTGGGGATCTCGCTTAGTGACACAACTTTCCTTCAATCCACAGCACCACCACCACCATCAAATAAAAGAATGCTTATAAGTTATACAAAATAATTTTCATTTATATTTATGAATGTGATGCAAAGTGGGCATTTGTACATTTTAATATTTGCTAATTATACAGTATTTAGACAGTATTTAGAAATATCCTTAAGATAAACCTTTAGCACATGGCACAAAAAAATTAACAACGTTTATGCATCCGGAAACATTCTCTATCCCATGACAGTAGTAAAAGCCAAAAGGGAACAAAAAGGTTGTTTTCATATTTCCATGAGGGCCCTTCTTCTGAGATATTGGGTGTTTGTAGTCTTATATGGGCTTGGATTCATTCATTACTAAATATGTACTAACTGTCCACTATGTCCCAAGCACTGGACTAGATTCATTACTCAAAAGCCAATACTTCGAAGATAAGAGTTGTTGTTGGGAAGGGGATCCTAAAAAAGATGAAGGGGCTATTGTCCACAAAACTCCATCTTATGGCACTGAGACACAAAGAACCTCTGTTGGGGGGAAAAGAGTAGCAGGGCTGAAATGTTATGTACTGAGCACTGTCTTGTCAGCCAGAGTATATGTCTCTCTCTCTTTTTCTTCTTCTTGCTTTTTTTTTTTTCCCCTGGCCCAGAACATCACAATCAACCTTGACCTCTTAGGGCTAGCTCTTGTTCTTTAGATAGACATATTTATGTCTCTGCAAGTTAAACCTCATTACAATTTAAATTCTTTTTTTTTTTGGTACCGGGGATCGAACTCGGGTCCTTGCACTTGCAGGGCAGGTGGTGGAACCACTGAGCTAAATCCCCGGCCCCACAATTTAAATTCTGTGTGTTAGTTGATGCACAGAACTAAAGAATACTGAATGTTAAACATTATGATGTTCTCTGAAGGTCAGCAGCATTCTGAGTTCTGTAAATCTAAAGAAAGATTATTTAGCAGTTCTCATCTTAATAATTCAGAAGCAAATTGGCATGCGGGGGAAAGGGAAGGGACATAACCTTGGAAATAGCATAGGGAAGGGATATAATATTGCCAAGGACAACTCACAAAGGAGCAACTACAAGGATTTATAGGCCCTAAGTAATCTGTGAGTTTTCTCTGAAAATGATAACACTCTACATTAGTGTTTATAATTTATAAATTACTCTCAGCAATAAGATTGTCCTCTCAAACCTAATAATGTGTAGTGCATAGCAAGTACTCAGTACATGTTTGTTATGAATTAGTGATATAAATGTTTAATCCTTCCTACTTCTGGTTTGGTTTTTTAAAGTATTGGAACAGTAATAGATTAGAACAACTTTTGGCCTTCACTCATTTTAATTGTGTCCGTGATAGTAGAAGATCAATAATTTCTTAAGTGATTTACAAAAAGGTGAAATGTGGAAAGAGCAATGTATTTGGACAAAGAGTTGGTTTCTAATCTGTCTGTGCAAATTAGTTTAAGGATTCATTTATTCATAATGAGAGTGATATTTCATAGCATTATTATATATGAAAAGTACTTTGTCACCTGTGAGATGCTTTAAAATGTGAGATTTCTTCATTCTTTAATTAATTTATACAACTCTACATACTAGATTAATTCTTTTGCCCCTGGACTGAATTGGAAAACTGGAAAGATTGATGTACTTATGCTCATGCAGCAAAGTCTAAAAGCCAGGATGGACATGATAAAATTGAAGTTCATCCATCAGAAGTGAGTGAAATAAAAAGATTGACATCCCTAATTATTTTGGTCACCTTAATAATAATGAGTGACCAATTAAACTGTTCACTGATATCCATAATAAAGATGGTCATAATGTATGTTACCAGCTCTACTGAAACGATTTAGTGGAAAAAGAACATCATGGGATTGAAAGCTAGAAGTAGTCTCCTGTCAAAGATAAAACATGTGATCCAAGTTAATTGTTGAAACTTTCAGAGCTCTAGTATCTACTTCTGTGAAATTATGTTCCAGGGTACATGATTTTCATGTTTTCTGTCTGGTATTATTGCTAATTCTTGTTCTAACCATGCCTACCAATGAGATAGATATTTCCTCTTTATTATTTTTTCACAACATTTTTATGTCTTCTCAAATCTATTTGGAATAGTATTTTAAACTGTTCTTTATTTTGCACTTACTGATCATTGTATTTTAGGTTAGACAAATCTTAGCCCTGGGTTTTATGGTTTGATGTTTGAAATGATTCTTCTAAAGGAAATTTAAAGTCACTAATAATAAAATATATCCATTTAGACAATAAATTAGGCAGGTTATTTAATAACTAAAGTGATTTTCTTAAGGCTGTTTACATTAATAGGCCAAAATTATTGTATTTTAAGATTACATATAAAGAAACCATAGAATTAGACTTCTGGTTTAATTAAATCAGATTTAATAAGGTTTTTCTTCAATAACATGTTATTACCCAAGCTTTAAAATATTTTAAAGGTGAGATAAAGCAATATTCCAAACATGTCTTTACTCAGAGAAAGTTAGGGTAAGAAAATGAAAGAAATTATATACTAACATTAAAATGGATAAAGGCTGATACTATCTTCCAAGCTAACTAAGGAAAGTGCCCTCCCTCAAGAACTTCAAATGTAAATCAACCTGTTGAGGCTATTCATGAATTAGCCTTAAAAACCTAAAATGAATTAGGATCTACTTAGGCTGTCACATACTCTCATTTACTGGTCAACTTTTTTGGGCTTCTACAAAGACCAAATAAGCAAGAAGTGGCAACTCAGAGAAATGTCTCAGGACCAGAATTTCTTGAGGTGTCAAGCACTGGGTCTCTGCAGTTGGCCACTCCTTGCAGCTCTGCTAGTGTCTACTATGTTGGGTACATTGGTACTGTACAAAATCAGGACTCTGTTAGCAAGACAGAGGAGCAAATGACTTTGGTCAGGAAACCATCACTATCTTCTGCCTCATATTGTCCAGTATACTCACATCTGATTGACTTTCTTCGGGTGAGTAACTATTCATTCATGATTTCCAATCTTTACTTTCTTAAAGCTGTAGAGGCCCTAAAATAAAAAGGAATCTATGTAATAAAGAAAGAAAATTCAATAGCAACTTCTTTTTTTTTTTTGGTACCGGGGATCGAACTTTGGTCCTTGTGCTTGCGCAGCAGGCAGTGAAACCATTGAGTTAAATCCCTGGCCCCACAACTTCTTTCACTTGAGATATGTGGGCAACCAGAATATGTCACCCTAAAATATGAAGGATTGTTGAGCTGAAGACAAGAAGAAGTGGAGCCAGGCATGGTGGTGCACACCTATAATCTTAGCTACTTGGGAGGATGAGGAAGGAGGATTGCAGTTTTGAGGCCAGCCTGGGCAACTTAGTGAGATTATGTGTCAAAATGAAAAGTAAAATGAGCTAGGGATATAGCTCATTGGTAGAGCACCTCTGGGTTCAATCCCAAGTACTTAAAAAGGGAACAAGAATGGGACAGGGGGAGGAGGAAGATCAGGAAGAGGAGGACATGGAGAAGAAGGAAAGAAACAGAAGTTCTCTATCCTTCATTTGTCTAAAAGCAGGATGTATAAACAAAGGCAAAAGGTATCCTCCCCACTCCGCTTTTTCCAAGGAGACTAAATGTTAACCACTGAAGACTTTAGATCCTTATAAGCCTGTAGATGGTACTAGAGAAATTTAAATTAACAAACTTTACTAACTTTTACCTTCCACTGAATTGATTTTCTACAAGTTGCCGCATCTACAGACTCAATATCTTTTACCTTTGTCTTGTCACTTCTCTAAAAATATATTTTCTTTGTTAAAGATGTCACATAAGCTGGACTTCAAAGCCACCATTTTGTAACTACTCATTTTTTGGGTGTCTCCTCTATTATCACCAAAGGACAAAATTGTAACAATTTACCATAAAAAACTTAACTTGCTTTATTTTGATTCTAGAAAATAGAATTTTCATAAACTAAAATAAGTGTTCCCTGGGGCCTGGCAAAAAAGAGTGATTTTAATAGACAATGATTGAAAAAAGAAGAAACAAAGAACAAAAAGCAGGACTGGTCATTTCAAAGTTACTTTCCTTGTAAGGTAGGGACAGGAAGCCAGAAAAATTGAAAACTGATTAGTTAACATCAGATTACTTTAGGTAACCTTTTCTGTGTAATGATTGAGACAGAGGGAATTGCTATGTGAATTGAAACTAGCATGTTTGGGAAATTCAAACATGTTTGTTCTCCCTTTTGATTTCTAGGAAGGTCAGGAATTCTGGTCAGAATTTTAGTCTGGTGTGTTGAGATGCAGTATGAGAGCTTAGTTAAAAACAATGGCCTCATAATATTTATTTAACAGTAAGAAATATACATGTTATTAAACCTATGTTTTCTTTTCTTTAACTGTTGTCAATAACGAAGGTCCATTCTAACTAAATGAAGATATTCTTCCCCTGCAGATAAGTGACATGAAATCATAGAACTCTGCAAAAATTGTTTGTAAACCATTGCTCTAGTATGTAATCTTCTCTTTAATTGTAAGATCCAAAATTAAATATGCAATCTGGGGCTACATTTGATCTCTCAATTCATTGTTCTATATCTGCTAGTTTTAAAAAACTTCCCCTATATACCAGAACAACCAAACTCTGGTCCTTCCTCAGACTTACCCAATGAGGTCCACATGCAGAAGATTTAAGGTTATAGAAGTTATTCTCTAGTAAACTTTGTGTGTATGATCTCTCATTCTGGTAGTACTACACATAATAAGATGCAGTTGTGCTTCTACAAGCTGTTGTACTTACACTAATGTAAATTGAATATTGTATAACCAAATAAATATAAATCCAAAAATCAAGGCGTTGTTTCATTAAAATTAGATACAAAATTAACTCTAAGTGGATCAGAGTCCTAATATAACAGTGAAAGCTATAAAATACCTAGATAAAAATCTAGGAGACAATTTTTGACACCTTCAGGTAAGCTAAAATTTTATAGAAAGAACACAAAAAATACAAACTAACAGAAAGAAATCAATACATTGCACTTCCTCAAAATGAAAAACTTTGATCTTTGAAAGAAAATGAAAAGCCAAACCATGAAATGAAAGAAAATATTGGTAACATATATACTTAATAAAAGAGACATCCATAACCATAAACAATAAATAAAGAACTCAAACTGTCACTAGCTAGTATGGTCCTTGCTTCAGTGATCATAGAAATTAACAGAATAGAATTTTTTTTGTACTGGGAATCAAACTCAGTACCTTGCACTTTTTGAAGCAGGCGGTGGCACCACTGAGCTAAATCCCTGGCCCATTGATCACAGAAATTAAGACTGAGGCAACATCACAAATTTACAAGCAGAAGCTTTAATTAGAATGTTTATTAGAGAGATGAAATAAAGCTGACTATCCCATAGATAGCCCCATGAAGAGACAAGAGAAGTTAGCTACTCAACAGACAGAAAGCCAGCTCTTCTATAGATAGAGAAGCACCTAACAAAGGGTATGTTTCATTTTTATGGGGTCCCAAAGGAATGTAATTAATTATTCATTGTTTTTTTTTCCAAAAGGGGTAGAGGTCTCCAGACAGGTAGAGTTTATTTACTTTGAAGGTATGAGTTTTCACAGGGTCAAAATGTGCTTAAAAGTGCATAATGTCACCTCTTTGGGTGAAAATTTTATTAGGGAAATACATTATAATGAAATTTAGGGTCAGTTTTTCCTCAGATCCATCACCATCTTTGCTTACATTGGTCTCATCCAATTTGCTCATGTAGCTCACTTTCTTATTTCCAAGGCTACAGTGGATTGCTCACTTAATTGATAGCCTCTTATTGCTCCAAAATTGGGGCTGCCTGATTGTTTTCTCTCAGGTTGCTACTTCAACATCCTGCCATTCTCTTCCTGTCTCACCCTCCCTCCAAACCAGGAGTAACATCTTCCTTAATCTTAAGGGGAGCTAAAAGGTGAAGGTCCATTTTTGGAGCTACTTCAGAGCTGCACTAGAACAACTACCGGAGGAATGAAGATTCTTTGATTCCTAATCTTAGGCCCTGATGGCAGGCTTTAAACTTTGGTACCAACTGTGGATATAGACTCAAAGTCACACATGGTCATCATCTCTCTAGATGGAACTGTTGTAATCTAGAGGAGACAAACTTAAACAAATTAAATAAGTACAGGCCAAAGACAAGAAGTAGTAAAATGGTGGGCCTAGGAGAAATAGAAACCAAGTAAAAATAGGCAAGGTGGTCTTAGTACTGTCCAACATCACACCTGTCTAAAAGTCTACCTCTTTTTATATCTAGTTTATTAGCATGTAAATACATAATAATACCTTGAAATGTGTGGAGAATAAATCAGGTAACTTCCTGACACAACCACAAGATGTGATTTTAAAAAATACCATTATGTTTACATGTTTAAAATTTATTACAGTAAAAGACATGTTGCCATTAACCCCCCTCAAAATTCTCCTCCTTCACTTAAAATGTACTTATTCCATTTTTTGTCTTTAGTTGCAGTGTTTGTGGCTGCCCTGATATATGCAATTGATTTTAAAAATTTTCCTCTTATCATTTTGACTTTGGGGGAGAACTATAAGGACAGTGCCATATCTGGTAAATAAAATGAATGAGATTTGTTAACATAAGGAGTTTTATTGGAGTTTCATTTAAGTCTGTTCTCTCTCTCTCTCTTTCTCTTTTCATGCTGGAAGCCTGTTCTTTTAGAAGTCATATTTAACCAAAAGTACTTGAGCACTGAAGGCACAAGAAGACTTGGGCTACTTAAACCCAAGTCACTTTTGGCAGGTTAAAATGGCAAAAATGTGGTGTGGTTGGAGACTGCTGGAACTCATCAGCTTTCTTTTTTTTAAATACTATGATCATTCTTGATTTTTTTGAGTAAATCCTACAACTAGCTGATATATTATCTAGATCCCCTTTTAAGGTATGATCTATCTCTTTTTTATCTTTTCTTTATTGAAGACCCTAGGAATCCTACCTTTTCTTTTTTCTGTTTTGCATTATCATTAATTAGTCCATTCTTTAGTTGTATTTTTCAGCTGGGTGTTTAAGACTGAGTATATGTCCTCTATGTCAGTCAAAAATTAAACTATTTTTTTCTTGTTAAGGTCAGTTGAGGCTCCTTTAATTTTTTCCTTTACCAGTTGTATCATCTGGCAGGACAGGTCATGGTCTCAACCACTTGGTTTCCCTTGAAAGTTTTGGGGACCTTCTCTTCTCCCGAGACCTTCTTATTTGCAAAACATACACTTGTTGGTCCTACTCTCTAGAGTCCTCACAACCCACCTGGTTGGAAGGTTGGGTAACTCACCATAATTGTAGGGCCCTTTTAAAGGGATCCTGTGGTTTCCTGTGTCCTGGCTGACCCTGGAGGGTAAAGGCCACAATATTAGCTGTCTTTTAGTTCTTTTATCTTTTTTGTCTTTGATCTCCAAGTCTCAATCATTGCACATCCAGAAGGCTAGTTTTGAAGTGGGTTTTACTCTTATATATGGTAATTTTTAGGATATTGGATGCACCTTGAAATATGGAGAGAGACCAAAGGACAGTTACCCCTGTCCTTGAGTAGCAGTATTATGGCTTATATCTAGATGCCCCCCTAAAGCTTCATGGACTCATATCTGGGGCTTTTTGGAGCTTTTTAGATCTAAAGTGGATGATACTAGGATTAAGGGTGTGTGATACTAAATTAGTTCAGTGATTGGAATTAGCATAGATCTGGGCATGGCCAAGTGGATTCACTGAAGATAGAAACCCCACCTTGGGTGTGGGTGACACCACCCAAAAGGCTTGTAGCCTAGATGGGATAAAAGGGAAAGGCAAGATCACTGCTATTCACTGCCTGATGCTTTCTGCTTTCTGTTTCCTGCCTGCTACACTGTGGACTGGTTCTCTTTTGTCATGCCCTTCTGCCATTCCACCCTGCCTTGGAGTAGGAAAATGGATGCACCTAGAAAACATAAAGTTGAGTGAATTAAATCAGATACAGGAGTTTAAATACCATGAAGTTTCTCTCATTTAAGTAAGGTAAAGCACAAATAAAGAGCACAAAGAGGATGGATAAAAGGAGACAAGGGAATAGATCTCTTGCAAATGCGAAGGGGTCCAGGAGACCAAGGGAGAGGGAGAATAGAAGGGAAAATAAGTAGAATAAAGATATGTCATCTACAGAAACCTAATAGCCTCAATGAATGTAAACATTATGTTTACAAAAATGAACAAAAATGGAGAAAGAAAATTTAGAGGAGGGAAAAAGGTGGAAAAAAGAAAAAAACTTGTGTTATATATATGTTCTTTCACTTCCCAAGATGATTGTAATCTGCATGTACTACACACATGTACTGATAAAATTTTTTAAATTTAAAAATTATAATAAAAAACTTTCAGGTAAGTTTAGCAATTAAAAAAACAAAATTTTTATTGTATACAGTATTTTAAAGTAACTGTTATGATTAAGAGAATTATACCAGTACCATCAAGCATTTTTATTATTATTCTAAAAATATATTTGGTCTTTTATTTTATTGTAAAGAATAAAATAATTTTATATAATTTATCAATAATAGTTCACTTTTATCTAATGATATGGTATTAAGTGTTATATGATATGCTTGTTAGGTGACAAATGCCTAATCTTTAAATTATTAAGTGGCTCTGTTTGAAATGCAGTGTCTGGGTACATCTAATTACTTTTGCTTAAAGATGATAGCCATGATGTAATAAGCAACATACAAACAGAAACCTGCAAAAGTCTATCACTGCAAATAGTTTTAGTTTAGAAGACAACAATATGGTAACTTGTACTCCTTAGCTTTGTATTATAGAAGATTTGTACATTTGGGAAACATAAATGTAATTAATATACAAATAGGCTAGTAAAAATTAGCATTCCACTCATATAATAAAAGTCTTATATATTAACTTGGGTTTTACCTTTGAAGTAGAGTATAGAGATTAACAGTACTGACATAAATCAAAGAACACTGCAGTCTTAGACCTTTCACAATTTTAGGAACCAACATGTAGACCAAAAATAGGCTGATTACATGATGTCCAAGTCTAACTCACTTATACTATAACAAAATGTTATTTAGTCAAAACCAATAGATGTAGACCAAGTTTTACATGACATACTGTCCAAATGATTGGACCCTTTTTAATCTGGATGGTTCCTAATATAAGAAACAGAAATGTCAAATGTTTTATTGATCATTTTATATGCTTAAAGTCCAGATGCAATGCATATTATACAAAAGAGAGCAGTTAATGGTTACCTTGCCTGTATCAAATTTTGTACTTTAGTTTTACAAATTTTGCAAAATATTTAGGCAAAACTTAGTCATGTGACATATTTAGTCCTCAGAATTACACAAATATCTAGAAGAGTATCAATACATATCTACAAAATATAGATATGTAGAGTATAAAACATACTATAATAACTTAGGATAATAATTGTTTATTTAATCAGTCATAACCTGATTTAGCCAGAATTATATAGTGTTAACTTAAGACATTGCAACGAACAGACACTTAGACAAACTCTGACTCTGTTAAGACTCATTTTGTTCAAGTAATTAAATGTCTAACAAACAATATTTTTTCTTTTTTAGGCCAGTCCTTTATGTTATTAAAAGTAGGCCAATATTTTAAGAAAAGTCTGTTGCTTTAAATGTAGAAAAATAAATTGTTTAATATCAATACAGTCTCCTTCGGTTTTAGAGAGTCCATTAAATAACCTTTTAAATTAGAGCTAAGTTTATCACATATAAAAATTGTATTTTACATCTGTCCTTTATAAATGCTATGTGACTTGTCCAGACACTCTACAACTTCCTTGCTTTTATTTTGTCTTTCTGTCTATATTGGAGCAGTGCAGAAATTTAGGATAAAAATCTTATTTTATTATATAAAATTGTTTTTTTCCTAAAGCATTTTCTTTTCTTAGAACCTTTCTTATTAAAAAGATCACTCTACCTATAACCTGTTTATATTTACCTGTCTCCTATATATGGCTTTTTTTGTATTAACATTCTTTACAATTACACTTTCACTTTGAAACAATTCTTACAAAACTTCAGAATTAAGACAATTCAATCAAGTTTCTAAAGAAGATAAAGATAAAAATCAAGACACAGTTTAAACCCTTCCTATTTTACATATAGAATTATATATTAGAATTTGAATTCTTAATAATTTTATGTTTAGTGAAGACCAAGGAAGAAAACAATCTTCAAGCTTTGTATGCATCAACAGTTTATGAAAATGCATTTAATAGACCCAAACATATTATCTTTTTATAGACTTTAAGAAGCCAAGAATGCTTACACTTAGTTTTTTGTTTTTTGTTTTTTGGTACTGGGGATCGAACTCAGGACCTTTCACTTACGAAGCAGGTGGTGGCTTATATTTAGTTTTTAACCCAGATGTTTTATTATAAATGTTTAGGAACATTTATCTCATTTACATCTACTGAATTTACTTTTTCAGAATTATTTTAAAATTACTATTAACAGACATCAGATAAGGCTAGTCATCATTTAAAGAAGGATCAAATTCAGAACCTTGTGCTTGTGAGGCAGGTGGCAGCACCCCTGAGCTAAATCTGCAGCTCCTTAAAGATGTTTTTGGTCAAAGAAAAATCTTACAGTCAAATTGCTATACTTGGAACATAGACACAAACCCAATTTATATAGCATTTGTGTTAGAATTCCAACTATGAGATAGAATAATATAACAAAACAAATTTGTCAATTTATAAAAAGAAACTCAAATTACATTTATGGCAAAATGAAACCATTTGGGTATTTGGGTAACTTTAACAAGTTTATTTATAAATGTCATATAATCTTTATAGCTGCTTGGAATTTTAAATGTTCCTCTCTTTTTTTAGTCACAAATGAGCAACAGTTAACACACAGATGTTACCTTTCAATTAGAATTGGCTAAAATAACAGACTTTTGAGTAAACTTGTATTCCCAAATTATCCCAGAATAAGCAAACAGCAGCAGAAGGGAAAGTTAACCCTGCAATCATAAGTTAAGAATTATTTTAAAGTTGTTTACAAAAAAATGTTAAACCGGGCATGTTAAAGACAAAATATTAATTTAAGCCATAGAATCCAAAAGTGAATTTACCAAACTTGGTGGCCATAATATCTTATCTGAAACTCAATGATGTTAAAAGGTGCAGGAGATATCCCTGCCAAAAACATAGACCAGCAGTGTCCTTACAAAACACTATTTTTAAGAATTCCATGTACAGTTTAAAATTTTGTAAAATGCTGCCCTCAGGACCCATTTTGAGATTATTGTTTTAATCTCAAAGGATATCATAGCTGTGGAGTATAACAAAATAAAATCACCTTTTTATTAGTCACAGGTTTATAGCTATAAGTTGGTCAGTCAGCTAAGACATGTCTCAGTGCACTCTTGGATGATATCAAAATCAAGTTGCCCACTTTAGATTTTAAGGAAAACAAAACAAACAGCCAAAGGAAACCAAAACCAAATAGAACATTTTTTTTAAATGACAAATTTTCCAAAAGGAGAAGCTGGGAAATATAGTCCTTTGACTGTCTCATGCCACCTCACCTCACTGTTCAAGACCCCAAAACACTGACGTTTCTGGTATGCACATCTGCAAGATTTACCCTATTGGGTTGTTGATCCTTTTCTCAAATGCATTTTCTCTTCCACAGTGAAAGTAAATGGGTAGAAATTGGAAGTGTTGTAGGTGTTGGGGAAGTGGGATCATAGGTCTTTGGGGAAAGCTGGGGGATTCACCAATCATGGAGATACCTGAAACAAATTGATTTGGGCAGCTGCTTTTTGTAGCCATAGGAGAGATTTGTCCAACAGTCCTATAGCCCCCATCGTTTACTAGGAGAAAATTCCCTGCTTTTTTTTCCCCTTTAGTTCTAAGTGATTTGGTTAACCCTTGAAGATCTGCTGTTTCCAGGTAAAATAACAGGAGAAAAAACAACCAAAAGTTTCTATCTTAACCTTATAATTGTAGTCAATAGTTATGTGCACATGGAACTAAAAGAAAGAAAAATAAAAATGCATAGAATGTGTTAAAAAATAGAAAATTGAAGCAGCTGCAGATACCCTCACTAAAGTTACTTTTAGAAACTTTGGGGGAAGTTCCCCTCTGGTGAGTTTTGAATCAAATTTTCAGTTGTTCCCAGCCATAACATACTTCTAAAAAATCTTTACCAAACTAATTGTAATAAACACAGATTAAGCACCAGAATAACCAACAAAAGCACATATAAAACACATTAAAATTACAATAAATCAGAGTGCACTTTCATATACAATAACCAGAATTTTCCTTAGGTGTCCAAGATAGAAATAGTTTCTTTTCTTTATCCTTAAGTAAATCATAATATTCACTCAAATATCTTGGTTTCTCTGAGAAGCCAATAGACTCACTCAGAATGGGAGAGAAAAGAAAGAGAAAGGAGGGAAAAGAGAATGATCTGGGTAGATCACACACAGCAACTTGTGTTGCTGTGGTGAAGGTCAGCAGCAGAAACACAAGAAAGTCTAAGAGGCTTGAATCCACTGCACATCCACCCAAAGGAAGATCTGACCCCAACTCAGGATTTTGAGAGAAAGAACCAATACCCCTCCAAAACAACATTACACAATTCCTGATTAATTTTAATTCCCAGAAGGCACAATTACAGGATTGATCAGATTCCATATATTAAATGAGTCCTGGCATTCCAGGATATCCAAGGTAGAGGTGAGGGAAAGGAAAAACAGATTGGAAAACTGACTATAGGGCTCCCATCCATGCAAAAGGACTCATCTGTCTGCTCTCTCCAGTAGCATTCATGACTGATTAAATTTGGGGGTCTGTGTGAATTTTGCAGCATGGATAGAGCAGCCTTATTGTGGGCTCCAGGATGTGGTCACTGGCTAACATAGGTCCTTGCTTCAGTGATAATGGAAATAAAAACTGAGGCAACATCATGGGTTTTCTTGCAGAAGCTTTAAATGGAAAGTTTACTATAGAAAAGAAACAAAGATGGCTATCTATAGCTAGTCTCAGAAAAAAATAATAAAGACATATAATGCATGAAAAGACACATAATGTTAGTCATTCAGGAAATGCAGATTAGAATGATTTAAGATATCACCACACTTTCAGTAGACCAACCAAATTAAAAAGTTGCCATTGGCAAGTATTGGTGAGACTGTGGAACAACTGGAACAATTTTAGTCATTGCTGATAGGAATGGAAAAAAATGCAATTAATTTAGAAAAATATTTTGACACCTTCTTAAAAGATAAACAAAATTTACCATAACCCTACCCATTTTACTTTTAAGAATATAAACATTTAGGTCCATACAAGGACTTACTCATAAGGATGCTTAGAAGCTTCATTCATAGCTCTAAACTGAGAATGATCCATGTTCATCAAAAAGTGAATGTGGTAGGTAAAAGAATTATTCTAAATTCATAAACTGAAATAATACTCAGAAAAGGAATGATTTACTAATTCATGCAACAGCATTGGTAACTCTCAAAAACATTATGCTAAGTGAAAAAATATAGTATAAAACACTATATATTGTATAATTGCATTTACTCAAAGGTCTAGAAAAGACAAAACTAGAGTGATAAAGAACAAATCAGTAGGTATAGGGGTAGAATTTAGTAATAGTTTCTCTAGCATCTGTGAGGTCCTGGGTTTGATCTTTAGCAAGACACACACATGCGCGCGCACACACACGCACACACACACACACACACACACACACAGAGAGAGAGAGAGAGAGAGAGAAAAGGGAAAAGGAAGAGAGAAAAAGAAAAAAGAGATCAGAGGAGGTAAACCTTCCGGGCCACTGTACCACTGTGCCCAGCACAGAGGAGGTGAGCCGCACAGGCGTCAGCAGCACACATCACTCCCCCCACCTTTGAAATGAGAAAACAGGTAAACAAGTCCCAAAACCAGACTTCCAATCACCTAAAGCAACCACAAAGGGAAACGAGATGGAAAACTCTGATACTCAAGCACCTGGACTTGCTGAACTGGCAACAAAAGAGGATCTGAAAAAATGAAAGCAGAAATAATTTATCACATAACAGCAGAGATTGTGCCCATAGTCCAAGACATGATTAATAAATCTAGAGAGGACACAGATAAAAAAATAGATGAGCTGAGGCACATGATGGAATCCCACATAAGAAACAAATGGATTCCATAAAACACATGCAAAGAGATTTCCAGGAGATTAAAAACTCCACTGAAAGTCTACACAGAAAAATGAGCCAATGTGAGGACAGAATTTCAGATATAGAAGATAAGATTGCAATTAGTGTCCAGGAAGAGAAAAATTTCTTTAAATTAATAAGAGACTATGAGAACTCAATCCAGCAGTGCTAGATGATGCAAAGAAGAATAACATGACTGATGGGAGTCAATGAAGAAAGAGGAGAGACTGCAGATGACATAAAAAAACCTGGTCAGAGAAGTGATGGCAGAAAACTTCCCAAGTAGGGGACAAGAACTTGACATACAGATAAGTGAGTCATATAAGACTTCAACTATCCTTGATCAAAAAAAAAAAATACACCTAGGCATATAAGAGTTAAGATTCCAGAAACCCAACAGAAGAACAAAGTTCTATAACCAGTTAGAGAAAAGAAACAAATCACATAAAAGGAAATCCCATCAGAATCACAGCAGACATCTCAATGCAAACCATCAAGGCAAGAAGAGCTTGGAGTGATGTATTCCAAGCCCTACAGGAAAACAGCCTCCAACCCAGATTTATGTACCCTGCAAAACTATCTTTCAAAATTGATGGAGAAATAAGATACTTTCATGACAAAGAGCACCTTAGGAACTTCATGAATATCAAACCAGCACTCCAAAACATTTTAGACAATATCCCAGGAAAAGACAATGAGGATCACAACCCCAGGAAGCCTAGCAGAATGAATCCATTGCACATGACAAGAAATTAAACGCAAAGGGGGAGAATCCAACAAGAAGAAAAGGTCATGACAATGATAAGTCAATACATATCAGTTATAACCATCAATGTTAATGGTCTCAATTCACCAATCAAAAGAAATAGACTGGCAGAATGGGTCAAGAACCAAGATCCAACAATAGGCTGCATATAAGAAACACACTTAATTAAAAAAGAAACTCATAGACTGAAAGTTAAAGGCTGGAAAACAATACTCCATGTGACAAGAACCCGAAAATAAGCAGGAGTAGCTATCCTGTTTGCAGATCAAGGATAAATCAAATTAACACTGGTTAAGAGAGACAGAGAAGAACACTACATCCTTATGAAGGGAACAATCCAAGAGGAAGAGATGACAACCATAAATATCTATGCACCAAAAGCTAGTGCACCCAACTATATAAAACAAATACTAATGGAAATGAAAAATCAAATGAGCACCTATACATTAGTAGTAGGGGCCTCAGTACCCCACTGTCACAAATAATCAACTAGACAAAAAATAAGCAACAAAATACTAGAACCCAACCAAACTCTTGAACGAATGAACTTAACAGACGTTTACAGAGTGTTCCACCCCACAAAATCAGAATACATATTCTTTTCAGCTATACATGGGTCATTCTCCAAAATAGACCACATACTCGCTCATACAACATGTTTATATAAGTGCAAAGGAAGTGAAGTTATCCCCTGTATATTATCAAATCATAGTGTAATGAAATTGGAGATCAATAGCAGAAGAAACCGCAAGAAGTTCAGAAATACATGGAAATTGAACAACACACTTCTGAATAACCAATGGGTCACAGAGGAAATTAAACAAGAACTAAGACAGTTCCTACAATTAAATTACAATAACAATACAACATATCAGAATCCATGGGACACAATGAAAGCAGTCTTACGAAGGAAATTCATAGCAGTGAATATTCACATTAGGAAAACAGAGTGAGCCCAATTAAACAACCTGATGCTGAACCTCAAGCTTCTAGAAAAAGAAGAGCAGGACAACCCCAAAGCTCATACAAGGGAGGAAATTATAAAGATCAGAGCAGGAATTTATGCAATGGAATCTAAGAAAATGATAGAAAAAATTAATGGAGCCAAGAGTTGGTTCTTTGAAAGAACAAACAAAATGACAAACCCTTAGCCAACTTTATCAGAAAAAGGAAAGAAAAGGTCCAAATCCATGCATTTAGGAATGAAAAAGGTGAAAGCACAAAGGACCCAGCAGAAATCCAGAGGATTATCAATACCTACTTCAAGAACCTATATGCCAATAAGATAGAAAACACAGAAGAAAGGGACAGCTTCCTGAATACATATGAATTACCCAAGTTGAATGAAGAAGACCTAAAAATTCTAAACAACCCAATATCAATCAATGAAATTGAAAATGTGCTTAAAAACTTACCAACTAAGAATAGCCCAGGTTCTGATGGCTTCACTGCTGAATTCTACAAGACATTTAGAGAGGAACTACTGCTACTACTGCTTAAACTCTTCAATGAAATTGAAAGGGAAGCATTACTCCCAAATTCATTCCTGGAAGGAAGCATCACCTTGATCCACAAAACAGAGAAAAACCCAACCGAAAAGAGAACTATAGGCCAATATCACTAATGAACTTGATGCAAAAATCCTTAATAAGATACTGGGAAATAGAATACAGAAGATAATCAAGAAGATCATACACTCTGACCAAGTGGGATTCATCCCAGGCATGCAGGGATGGTTCAACATATGCAAATCAATCAATGTAATACACTATATCAATAGAGCCAAGGGCAAAAATGATATGATCATCTCAATAGATGCAGAAAAAGCACTTGACAAAATCCCACATGCAGTTATGATAAAAAAAAGCTACAGAAAATTGGAATAGGCAATCTCTACCTCATTCTGCTGAAAGCCATCTATGAAAAACCAACAGCCAATATCATACTAAATGGTCAAAAACTGAAATCCTTCACACTAAAATCAGGAACAAGACAAGGATGTCCATTATCACCACTCCTGTTCAATATAGTTTTGGAAACATTAGCCATGGCAATTAGACAAGAGAAAGAAATAAAAGGAATAAAGATAGGAAATGAAGAAGTCAAATTGTCATTATTTGCAGATGACATGATACTCTATATAGAAGACCCCAAGAACTCCACCAAAAGTCTCCTAGACTTAATAACCAAATTCAGTCAAGTGGCTGGTTGCAAGGTCAAAACACAAAAATCAATAGCTTTCTTCTACATGAACAACAAACTCACTGAGAGAGAAATAGGGCAAATAATTCCTTTCACAATAGCATCCAAAAAACTGAAATACCTAGGAATTAACCTAACAAAAGAAATCAAAGACCTCTTCTCTGAAAACTATAGCAGTCTGAAAAGAGAGATTAAAGATGATATCAGAAAATGGAAAGACATCCCCTGCTCCTGTGTAGGAAGGATCAATATAGTGAAAATGGCCATATGTCCAAAACTGTTCTATACATTCAATCCAATCCCAATTGAAATTCCAGCAGCATACTTCATGGACCTTGAGGAAACAATCCAAAAATTCATTTGGACCAAGAGACCTAGAATAGCAAAAGCAATTCTAGGTAACAGAGACATGGCAGGGGTTATCACAATCCCCAACTGGAAACTATACTACAAAGGTACTGTGATTAAAAAAAAAAAAAAAAAGAACCAGCATGGTACTGGCAAAGAAACAGACCTGAGGACCAGTGGAACAGATTAGAAGATGCAAAAATAATTCCAGACACACTCAGCCACTTCATCTTTGATAAAGGAGCCAAACACCCTTATTGGAGGAGAGATAGCCTCTTTAATAAATGGTGCTAGAAAAATTGGGTTTCAACCTGCCAAAGATTAAAACTAGACCTATAATTCTCACTATGCACTAAGCTAAAATCAAAATGGATTAAAGATCTAAATATTAAAACAGAAATGATGAACCAGGTGGATCAGAGGTTAGGCAGAACTCTTGAAGACTTTGGTGTAGGAAAAGATTTTATGAACAAAACATCAGTTGCTCATGAACTGGCACAATCAACAAGTAGGATCTCTTCTTACTAAAAAGCTTCTGCACAGCAAGGGAAACCACCAACAGTGTGGAGAGACAACCCACAATGTGGCAAAGAATTTTCACCTGCTGTTCCTCAGACAAAGTTCCACTATTTAGAATACATACAAAACTTTAAAAACTCAGACCTCCTAAATTTGAAGACCCAATTCAAAAATGGGCATATGAAATGAACAGACATTTCTCAGACAAAGAAGTAGAAATAGCAAATAAACGTATGAAAAAATGTTCAACATCACTGGACATTCAAGAGATGCAAATGAAAAAAATGCTGAGATTCCACCTCACCCCAGAAAGAGTGGCTGCTATCATGAAATCAATCAATAACAAATGCTGCTGGGGCTTTGGGGGAAAGAGGAACACTGGTCCACTGCTGGTGGGAGTGTAAACTGGTGCAACTTCTGTGGAAATCAGTATGGAGTGGCCTCAAAGAACTAGGACTGGAAGTCACATTTGACCCAACTATTCTTCTGCTGGGGATCTTCCCAAAAGAATAAAAAGAATCATACCACAGTTACATTTGCACCCATGTTCAAAGCAGCATAATTTGTAATTGCTAAGACTTGGAAGCCTGTCAACTGGAGACTGGATAAAGAAAATGTGTTTTTTTATATAATGGAGTACTACTCAGCCATAAAAAATGAGAAATTAGAGACATTTATTGCTAAATGGATGCACATTGAGGTGATACTCTTTAAGTCAAATCAACAGGACACACATGTGTACATACCAAATAGTTTCTCTAGTGTGAGAAACTGAAAGTGTAAATAAGTACTAAAAGGTATAATAGATAATGTGAAATAGGAAGAAAAGGGGCAAAGGGGAAGGGGAAGTGGGAGTGGTAGGGGAAAGGAAAGAAGGGAATGGAATTAATAAGAGAATGTGAAAAAATGGAAACAAAGTCTTTGTAATTCAGGAGGGATGGAGGGGTTGAAAGGAGGGCAGAGGAATGGCCAAACATAAGAATGAAGAGGGATTATGTAAAGGTGCAAATTTCCAATGATGAATGTCACTATATTGTATACCTAAAATGTTCCAATAAAATAAAATTTAAAAACGAATAAACAGACCATTTCACAGACTGAGTGATGGGGAGGAGATTGACTCTAAAAGGATACAACTCCCTAAAATAAAGATCCAATAAAAAAAAATGGGCATTTGAAATAAATAGACACTTCTCAGAAGAAGTATAATTGACCAATAAGTATATGAAGAAATGTTCAGCATCATTGGCCATTAGAGAATTGCAAAATGCATATGAAAATGACACTGATTCTATCTTACATCAGAAAGAATGGCTATCATCAAGAACTCAAAAAACAACAAATTCTGCCATGGCTATAGGAAAAAGGGAACACTTCTAAATTGTTTGTGGGAATGTAATGCAGTACTTTTTTTTTTTTGTACTGAGAATCAAACTCAGGGCCTCATGCTTGCCAGGCAGGCACTTTGCTGCTGAGCTACATCCCTATCCCACAACTACTGTGGAAATCAGTGTGATAGTTAATTTGATGAGTGAATGATGGAATACAATTTTTTTTCTGAACCCTATTAAATGTACTGCTAAAAATAAAGGACTTGAGAGAAGGTGAGCTGGTCCCAGCATCCGGAAGGAAGCTCCCATGCTGCCATCCCAAGCTCCTAGGGCAGAGAAGGTGAATTGGTCCCAGCACCCAGAAGGAAGCTCCCCCACCACCATCCCAAGCTCCTAGGGCAGAGAAGCTGAGCCACGAGGTGCCAGAAGCACCACACCCTCCCTGGAAATGAGAAGACAACTGAACAATCCTCAAAAAGAGACTTTTGGATCACCTACAGCAACCCCAAAGGGAAACTAGATGGAACAATCTGATACTCAACCACCTGGACTCTCTGAACTGGCAACAAAAGAGGATCTGGGAAAAATGAAATCAGAAATAATTACTCAGATAACAGCAAAGATTGTGCTCATGGTGCAAGACATGATTAATAAATCTAGAGAGGACACAGATTAAAAAATAGAAGATCTGAGGAACATGATGGAATCCCAACATAGGAAACAAATGAAATCCATAAAACAGATGCAAACAGATTTCCAGATTAAAAACTCCATTGAAAGTCTGCATGGCAGAATGAACCAATGGGAGGATAGAATTTCAGATATAGAAGAAAAGATTGCAATTCATGACCAGGAAAAGAAAAATTGCTTTAAAATTGTAAAGGAACATGAGAAATCAATCCAGTCGCTGCCAGACGATGCAAAGAAGAATAACATAAAACTGATTGGAGTCAATGAAGAAAGAGGAGAGAGTGCAGATGACATAAAAAAAGCTGTTCACAGAAGTGATGGCAGAAAACTTCCCAAGGAGGGAAAAGAACTTGACATACAGATAAGTGAGGCATATAGGACTCCAGCTAGCCTTGATGAAAAAAAATCTACACATAGGCATATAATAGTTAGGATTCCAGAAACCCAATAGAAGAATAAAATTCTACAAGCAGTGAGAGAAAAGAAACAAATCACATACAAAGGAAAGCCCATCAGAATCACAGCAGACTTCTCAATGCAAACCCTCAAGGCAAGAAGAGCTTAGAGTGACATATTTCAAACCCTAAAGGAAAACAGCCTCCAACCCAGATTGATGTACCCTGCAAAACTATCTTTCAAAATTGATGGAGAAATAAGATATTTTCATGAGAAAGAGCACCTTAGGAATTTCATGAATACCAAAGCTGCACTCCAAAAAATTGTAGACAATACCCTAGGAAAAGACAATGAGGATCACAACCCCAGGAAACCCAGCAGAATGAATCCATTGGGCATGACAAATTAAACGCATAGGGGGAGAATCCAACAAAAAGAAAAAGTCATGACAAGGCTTTTAAAACTTTTAACTTCATCTCCCTAATGAATGTACAATTCAATCTTGTTATTGTACTGATTAGTATTTTTCTGATTCTAGAGTTGCACACCTTTCCTTGTGCTATACTGGCTATTTATCATCTTCTTATGTCTACATTTTACTTCGGTTGTCTATTAATGAGCTCTAAGAATTCTTTATATATTCTGGGCATAGGTTATATGCATTGTAAATATGGTCTGTTTAAGGACTACTTTTCATTTTAATGATATCATTTAAAGTTCTAAATATTAATGGACTCTCATTTATCAATTTTTTTTCTTTTATACATCATGTCTTTTGTATCTTAGGTAGTTCTTGCCTACCCTGAATTCAGAAACATTTTCCCTTATAATTTCTTCTTAAAGTTTTATACTTTTAGGCTTTCATATTTAGGTTCATAGATCCCTTCAAGTTATTTTTATGTATGGAAATAAAGGGTTGAGGTTAATTTTTTATATATGGATACCAGGTGTTCTAGTGCCGTTTGCTGAAAACACTATCTCTTCCTCTGCTCTTGAATCGAGTTTATGTTCTATAAAATGCTAATGTTAAATAATCTTTCAAAACTCAGTGGACCATATATGAGTGGTTCTATTTCTAGATTCTCTGTTTCAGTCCAATGATCTATATGTCTTTCCTTACACCAACACTGACTTGATTTCTGTAGTTTTAGAAGAAGTCTTAAAATTAGCTACTAAACATCTTCCAGCACTGGGGTCTTTTTTTTTAACTTTTCTAGGTCCTTTGAACTCCTACATAACTTTTAAATTTCAATATCCAATTCTTCTTTTATAGCAAGTATACACAGACCTGAAGTTTTATATATACCTTTGTTTTCTAATCCTGCTAAATTCAAATACAAGTTCTATGGGCTCCTAGAGATGTCTTAGTATTTTCTCTGTAGATGATCATTTCATCTACATATAAAGATTTTACTTCTACCTTGCCACTCCTATCCTAATTGTGTCATTTTATTGCCAGACTATTTTGGTGGGCCCTAGGTTTCAAAGTTTAATGGACAGATAAAGACTAAGCATATCTGCCCTTGTTCCCCTCCTTAAGGAAAAACCATTGTATCTTCTCCATTCATATAAGGCATTTTTCCTGGAAGTAGGGAGGACATATCTTTAATCTGTTGAGAAGGTTCTATTCTACTTCTAGTCTCCTGATAGCTTTTACCATGAACAGCTGTAGAATTTAGTCCATTACTTTTTCTCCAACTAGTGGCAGGATCATATGGCTTTTTCCTTTCCTCTGTTAAAATGATGACTTTTGGGAGTGGATCTTCCAATGCTGAACCAACACGGCCATCCCTGTAAAAAAACCCACTTTCTACATCCTGCCAGATCTGACTTCCAATAGTTTGTTTTGTTAAACAAATTTCTATCTATGTTCATACTTTTTTCTTCTATTATCTTTATCCAGTTTTAGGATTAGCACAATGTTGAGTCCCTAACATGAGGGGAGAAATAGTCCTTCTTTTTTCTGCTTTAATTGTTTGATATAATTTATCAGTTAAAATGTGTATGAGCCTGCTGTTGTCATATAGGTAGGTTTTCAAGCTAGGAATATACTTTCTTTAATAGGTGGTATTCAAATTTTATATTTCCCCCAGAGTCAGTTTCATTAATTTGTCTTCCAAGTTACTTCTTAGAAGTTGTCAAATTTATTCCAAAAAAGATTTTTGTAATATGCTTTCTATATCCTTTTAAATTTTGCAAAATCTGTGGTAATGTCTCCTAGATCTTGATATTGTAATTTAAAAAATGCATAATTGATATTGTGTAACAGGAAGAAAAGGTCTAAAGGAGCAGGGGAAGTGGGAGGGGTAGGGGAAAGGAAAAAAGGGATAAGAAAAAATATGAGAAAAGGAAAAAAATGGAAACAAGTCTTTGCAAATAGGGAAGAGTGGAGGGGGTGAAGGGAGGGCAGGGGAAGTGGGAAAAAAAATAAGAACCAAGATACTCATGTAATGGTACAAGATCCCAATGATGTTTGTAAATGTATTTTTTACCTAAAAATGTACCAATAAACTTAATGGGAAAAATAAATAAATAAATAAAAATAAAAATAAACGACGGCCCTATGTTATAAAATTTCTTGCACAAGTATCAATTTAGGTGTTTTAAATTCATGAAATACTTAAAACATATCTTTTTAAAAGTGATTTTCTACCTCATCCCTTGTTCCATTAACTAACCAGCTTTAGCTACTAGTCCAGAACAGCTAAAGGAGTTCTCCTGGCCATTTTTCTCCTCTGTCTGGGTCACTTAACTGCCATTTGTGGGCTCAGTCTTACTAGGGTTTCTATCACAGGCACAGATTAAGAAATTCTAACTCAATCCATTGGGAAGTGACACTATTGACTTATTACATCTTCCTGGTTGTCAGAGATATACAGGTAGAAAGAAGAAAACATAAAGCAAAACAAACCCCCACCACAACCACTACTCCAATAGTTCAAGAAATGAGCTGATTAGAAGGGCACCGGGGATTATTTCAAAACCAGCTGGGCCTCAAGAGAACAAGAAAATGAACAATACAATCAGGTCTCCTGAGAATTCATCAGATAGCTAATGTCTGTGTGGTCCCATGGTATCTTGACTATTTTATCTTATGCTGCCACATTCTACAACTTTCCTTAAACTGTTTTTTTTTCTTTTCTGCTATTAGAACTGTATGCACATGGCTATTGGAAATGTATGGTTGAAAATGGCCACCAACTCTTACACCACATCAACATCTGCAGTCCAGTGCCCAACTCCATTTAACTGGCTAAATTTTTATCTCTTAGGTCTAATTTTACAGAGAAGATCTAATGCTCGGTCAGCTGTGTCTGGGGAGCAGGGTTACTTACGTTAAGACACTGTTGGATATCATGAGTGTTATAGTTTAGATTTAAAATGTCCCCCAAAGTCTCATATTTGTGGGTGCATCCTGGTCAGATGGGACGGGTCATTGAGGGCATAATTTAGAAGGGTATATTCTTGTCCCAGGCTCATCCCAGGCTCCTCTTTCCTCTCTCTACTTCCTGTTCACCATGATGTGAACTGCTTTCCTCTCCCTGTTCCATCTATCATCCTGTTTCTGGCTTAGTGTTGGCCAACCATGGATTGAACCCACTAAAACTGTGAGCCAAAATAAACTTCTCTTTTTAATTGTAGGTGTCAGGTATTTTCTCCCAGTTACGAGAAAGTGACCAATAAAAAGGGCATGTAACTTGTGCAGTCTCATAGGGTCCTAGTCTCTGAGAGCTCTGCATACTCCATTTAATACTGTATTATTACTGTCAAATTCTTAATTTTTGAACAAAATTTCTATATTTTCACTTTATACATGGCTCTATAAATTACGTAGCTGATTCTGGTGCTTGCCTAGATATGGGGCAAGACTTGGTGGTAAGGGCAGCTTTCTTTCTTTTAGATATTGGCAGATAGAGAATATCTGGTGTATTTTATAGCCTTAGTTCTTATAATTAGACTTTTCCTTTATTCGTACTTGCATTTCTGCTTAGTACCTTCCTCAAGTAATCAGCAAATATTGGCTCTTTCTAGGTATTAAAGTTATGCTGGGCATTGGAAATATTTGATTAATAAGACAGATAGAATTCCTTCAGTCATGGAACTTAGTGTCAATCCAAGTTTACTCCAGCCGGTTCTCAAGGAACTGCCACTCTTCATTTTCAGAGCCCCTGGCCTTCTTTCCTGAAGCTTCCTATATACTCTAGTCATTATCCAAGTAGGTATAATTGAAAGGCATGCTGAGACCTTAGTGACAGAGACCAGCAGAGGAAAGAATCCAGTATTAGTATTAGTGGATTTGGCAGTTGAAGTGTCCTTTTTTACCTCACTTTAAGCACACTGAGTTTCAGTAGCTTTATAGTCAATGCCCAATACGACAAGTCCAAAAAGCATAATAAGCTTGCTTCTAGATCGTATTAATATCCAAGTTAGTTTTATCTAACAGGAAGTAGAAGTACAAAACCAGGGAGTAGTAAAACTCAGAGAGAGCAATATTGTAGTTTTAGTTCCTGGGATTTATTTTGTAGCAAGCTAGCTAACAGCTGGGAATATAAAGAGATAAGGACACAGCTTCCTAATGGAAGGTGCTAAAAGACCTATGGTGGAGACTGTGACACTAGTCAAGTATATGTTCAGGACTGAATAAAGATTTCATAAGAAAGCCAGTGCAGAATCCAATGTGAAAGGCCTTAAGAGAAGGCTGAGATCCTAGGACTCCCCTTGAATCATGGTCAACACAACACAGTAACTATTATCAGACCCAACTATCTGTTGCTGTCTCTCTGTATTGTTCACATGTGGCTCAGGAACCAAGTGTGAGTGATTGAAGATATCAGTACCCACAAAAAATAAAGGTTCTTAAATGCATGTATTTTTTAATATTGTTGGCTCTGTAATTACTCACAACTGAATCATCTGTCAAGACACTCAGGTACTTTGTAGTCTACTTATCTTATTCTGACAACTTCATTAGAATATCTTTTATGATTTGTTTGCTGCAATAAAACTAGTTACTATGGTGGAGACTGGTAACCTCTCTTCCATTTAGTAAGAAAACACCTGAACTTTGGCTAGTTACATGGTTGCTCAACTTGATTGCTCAGAATCTCTTGCACGGAGATGTGGCCTACAGAAGATTAGGTTTTATTGATGGGATATGAGTGGAAATGATGTGGACAGGTTAAGCATCTTTTCCTTACTGCATGCTTAGGACTTCATCTTTCCTTCTTTCCACTTACTAGAAATAGCTACAACTAGCAGGATCCTTGATCCAAAGAATGACAATGGTCTCAAGGTGATGTCACCAAGTAAAGCCCACTCACCAGTGTTGGACCACTGAGAGAAATAAACTACTATTTAACTCACTTTAACTGCAGTGTAGCTGGTATTCTAACTTACCCATTTGTTGAGTATCTGTCATTTACCAGGCACTGGACTATAAGCACTCTGTGCATGTCATTTCATTTCACTTGTTCAACCACACTATCAACATAATAGTTATGCCCCTATTTACAGATTGATAAACTGAGATAAGAAGGGGATCCAGGGATGGAGGGAAGGGGGGAAGGAAAGGAAAAGTACAATATATAAGGAAGACTAAGTAAATTGATTCAATATTTTATAGCTACTAAATGGCATAAGGATTTAAGTCCAGGGCTGTTTGACTATGTAGTCCTTGCTGTTTCACCCAAATTTTGCTGCTGAGAATTTTAGGAATTTTATTTCACCTACTGGAGATGACTTATAGAAAGTTATACTGAATAAAATATTCCGCTCCTCCTATCCCACTATCCTAATCAAGAAGAGTAACGTGTTTATATGTATTATTATTAAAGGTAATAAAACAAGTATATCCAGTTATCTTATTTACTCCTTGCATTATGTCAGCATTTTCTTTTTGCAACATTCTTAATAAGGCTATTACTCTACATACCTAGAGAGTCATTTTCTGTAATAAGTTCCCTACCTTGATATATATAATTGAGGAGAAGCTTTGAGGCTGTTAGAAGAATTAACCTTTCAACTATAAAAGATGTTTACTATTTATATGTCTTTTATAATTGTAAGAACATGTCACTAGAATATATAAATGCAGTCACCACCTACATGTACAATGATGAATGTATATTGCTTTATTTATCTGGAGGAACATCAGTGGCAGGAAGAACATCAGTTAAGTTGAACCCAAATCTAGTAAAGACTTTATGATTGAAAACCAGGAAGTTACAAGACAAAAATGACATCAATATCTTGAAACAATTGTGAATGTGTAGTATTGGCAGTGAGAATGTAGTCTAAGCTATGCAATCAACACGTATTTGAATCCATTAATTGTCAGGGACTCTATAAGACACAGGCTTCATGTACAAAGTTTTTTGGTTTTGTCTTTTAACTAGTTTATTACAGTTAAATCTTGCTATAAATATTATTATAGTTAATTAAATATTATATTTTATTCCTTGATTTTCTTTATTGTAGACTATTATGGTCCATCTTCTACTGCCTTCCTGCTGTAGAGGGTGAGAGGCTTCCTACTGTTTCATAATATGACAAAAGAGCAAGTGAACATGTGCGAGACAAATGGGCAATGGGAGAATGATCTTGAAGGCATTCCAGAAATCCTTGAGGCAAGCTTGGACTGCGAGGGCAAGTCTTCCATAAAGGAGCCTGTGGGACCACAGGGTTTGCTCTTCAGGGCTGCCTAGGGACTCTGCTCTCTGCATTCTGGTGCAGTGCTGCTAACCCAGCCCCAGGCATGGATGAAACAGACCCAGGAGAGACTTGCATCCATCAATTTGAAGGGTACAAATGGTAAGCTTTGGTGATGTCCTTGGCGCTGACTATGCAGGTTCACAGTATGCATGAGCTATGGGGTCACATTTGCCTCTCACCTAGATTTCAAAGGATGCATCAGACAGATTTAGGGCCCAGGCAAACTTATTGCAGGGTCAGAGCAACCATAGAAAACCTCATTAGGGCAAAGTCCAGCATCCTATAGCATTGAGATTCTCTGCTAGCCCAATGTCTGTTGGAGCCATAGGAGTGGAACAGGCTCCCAAATCGAACTGTGGGAACACTGACATTCAGCTGTAGCCAGAGGAAAGCTATAGGCACAGACTTCCACCTTTGTGAGCCTCTGGCTGTACTGAACCCTGCAAAGCCATAGACCTTGGGGGTCCAAACCCTGCCCCAGTATGTCCTGATGTGGGACATGAAGTTAAAAGAGATTATTCTGGCATCTTAAGATTTAATATTATTTTTCACAAATAATGGGTTTTGGATTTACTTAAAATCAGTTACTCTATTCTTCTTGTCTATTGGTTCTTTTTGGAATGGGAAAACATGCCCTATGCCTGGCCAATCATCATATTTTGGAAATAGATAATCCATTTAATTTCATAACCTTTCAGCTGGAGTAGCATTTGCCTCAGGATGAACTGTCACTCATATCTGATTTAGAGATGAGACTCTAGATTTTTAACTTTTGAATTGGTGATGGAATTAGTTAAGGCTTTACAGCTATTGAGATGAAAGGGGGTATATTTTACATGTGAAAAGAACACAAATTTTTGGCACCAGGGATAGAATGCTGTGGTTTAAATGTGTTCTCCAAAATTCATGTGTTGGCAACTTTATCCCCAGTGCAACAGAGTTAGGAGGTGTGGCTTAGTTGGAAATGTTTAGTACATGAGGGCTCTACCCTTAAGAAATGGATTAAAGATGATTATAAAAATTCAGCCTAAAGCTGAAATTTGATGTCTTGGTCTCTTTCATTATGTGATGTCTTCCAACATGTTATGATGCAGCAAAAAGGCCCTCACCAGATGTGCCCTTTGATACTGGGTTTTTCAGTCTCCAGAACTGCAAAAAATAAATCTATTCTTTTTAAATTATGCACTCTCAGGTGTTCTGTTATTGCAGTGCAAGATGGTCTAAAACAAAAGTCTTTTCATATCAGCTTCTTTCACTTAGTAATATGCATTTAAGATTTCTCCTTGTCTTTTCATGGCTAGATAGATCATTTTTTAGTGCTAAATATATCCCTTTATCTAGATATACCACAGTTTACTTATCTACTGCAGGTTATCTTTGTTAATTTCAAGTTTTGGCAATTATGCTATAAACACCCCTATGAGAATTTTTTGGTAGACATAAATTGTCAACTCCTTTCAGTAAATCCAAGAAACACAATTCCTTGATCACCTGGTAAGTGTATGTTTAATTTTATAAGAAACAACCAAACTGTCTTCCAAAGCAGTGGTACCATTTTGCATTCCCACTAGCAACGAATGAGAGTCCCTGCTGATCTACACCTTCACCAGCATTTGATGTCTGTGTTCTGTCTTTTGGCCATTTGAACAGATATGTTGTGATATCTTACTGAGGTACTTTTAAAGTCTGACTCATTTTTTAATTGGATTGTTTATTTTCTCATTGTTAAATTTTGAGTTGTAGCGCAAGGACCCGAGTTTGATCCCTGGTACCAAAAAAATAAACAAATAAAATTTAAAATAAATAAATAAATAAATAAATTTTGAGTTGTTTGTGTATTTTCAATAACAATCCTTTATCAGATATGTACTTTGCAAATATTTTCTTCCAGTATCCAGCTTGTCATTTCATTTTCTTGACAATGTCTTGCAGAGTATGAAATTTAAAATTCAATGAAGCCCATCTTTTTGGTCCTTTCTTTCAGGGTCATGACTTTGATGTCATATCTAAAAAGTTATTGCCAAACCCAAGATCATCTAGATTTTTACCTGTGTTATTTTCTAAGAGTTTTATAGTTTTGCATTTTACATTTAGGTTGGTGAGGGGCCAGGGATTTAGTTGAGTGGCACAGTGCCTTTCTCACAAGTGCAAGGTCCTGGGTTTGATCCCAGGTACCAAAACAAAACAAAACAAAAAATTTAGGTTGGTGATCCATTTTGAGTGTTTTCGTGTGTGAAATATATAAAGTCTGTGTCCACTTTCATTTATTTTTTCCAAGTGGAAATCCAGTTGTTTCCATATCATTTGTTAAAAAACTGCTTTTTCTGTTGTACTATCTTTGTTCTTTTGTGAAAGACCAATTAACTATATTTATATGGGTCTATTTGTGACCTCTTTACTCTGTTCCATTGATTTATTTTTCTATTCTTTTACCAATACCACATTGTCTTTATGAATATAGCTCTTTAGTAAGTTTTGAAGTCAAGAAAAGTCAATCCAAACAAGTCAAACTTTGTTCTTCTTCAACATTATGTTGGCTATTCTGGGTCTTTTGCCTCTCTATATAAAGTTCAGATCAGTTTATTGTTACCTAAAAAATAACCTTGTTAGGATTTTGATTTAGATTGCATTGAAGCTATAGATCAAGTTAAGAAGAATGACATCTCAACAATATTGAGATTTTCTGTCCATTAGCATAAAATATTTTTCCATTTATTGTTTTAAAATTTTCTTTAATCAGAAAATTGTAGCTTTTCTTATGTAGATCTTATATATTGTTAGATTTATACCTAAGTATTTTATTTTGAAGGTTGCTAATATAAATTTTTTTAAAATTTCAAATGTCACTGTTCATTGTTGTTATATAAGAAAATAATAGACTTTTGTTTATTAACCTTGTGTTTTATAATGTTGTTATACTTGCTTATGAGTTTCAGGAGGTTGCTTTGGTTTATTCTTTTGCTTTCTCTATATAGACAATCACACAATCTATGACCAAAGACATTTTTATTATTTAAGATATACTTTTCTCATCAAATAAGTCAAGTTATGGGATGTTCGAGAAAGGGTTTATATTTTCTAAATTAGAAATTTCAAAAAGCCTAATTTACTACGTATACATAAAACAATATCAAATCTAATCTATTCCAAAGAAAATTAACAATATATATTTTGAACTATATTCAAGCATAGGAACCATTCTAATGTGGTTCAAATGCAAAAATATCATCCCACTCTTCAAATAGATTACAATCTAGTTAATGAAGGGAGACAGCCATACTTGGGCTCTACCTGCATATAAACCACATTTTTTATTTTAAATCTTTCTTGGTCTCAGTTATCTCACCTGTAAAATGAGTGCTTTTAAAATGTTATACAAAGTATGTATTGGTTAAAACTTCCTATGATTCTAGAGGGGAGGTGCAGTAGACACTGGTTTTTTACTTTTTGTTTAGTCAGCATCTATTTTCCCTATTTTTTCATAACAGAAATCTCAGTTTTGTGCAAGTTATTGCCCACCTCTACGTAGGTGTGACTACTGGGAAGCAAGTATTCCACAGGTGAATCTAACTGGTCTGTGTGTAGACTGTTTCTCTTGTCAGTGATTGTTTCAGGAATAATCATGGAATAAACATTCATCTGTTTAGAAGGTATGCTTTTGAGAAAAAATTCCCTTCTCCGAAGACAGAATCACAAGAAGACAAATTTCTCATCTTCTGTCCACTGTCATATTGATGATCATCCTCCCATTCTGAGGATGACAATAATGTTGAAGATGATAGTGTTAAGAAATGACAAGAACTGGAGTTCTTGAGCTGATGTACAAACCATGTAACCCATCATATTATTATTCCTTTGTCATATCTATAATTTGTGACTGAAATTATGATTTTTTTTCTAGTTATACAACAGTTACTATTGATACTAGATTTAAGATATAAAAGATAATGATGATGGAAATGTTCCAAGGTAGTATTGATGATTACAATTGTTAAATATGTGTGTCCGATTGGGATTTTGTGGTAGAGTATTGATGAAGAAAGAATGTTTCAAACCTTTAAAGGTGGATGTGATTAGGTTATGTATGAGGAAGTGGTAAACATCTGTTATTTGTATTTGTTTAGCATTTATTTTTTCTTCTTCTTCTGTAGTATATTTTTATTCTCCTCTGAGGAACCACTTTTCCCTTACCCTCAGTCCATGTGGTCTGTGTGGAGGTGACATACTCTGAGCTCCAGAGAATGGTGAATGACCTAGATTTTAGGTCATTTTACTAAGTGGGCAAATATACCCTTGGTCACCATGCTAATTCCATGATGGGTATAGCAATGAATTCAATGGTTTTGTGCTCATAATGAGACTCAATACTGAAGTTTTTGGCAGGGACAAGTGAAAAATAGAATTGCTTTTTCCTCTATGGTTGTTATGCTGGGAGTGATATTCGTTAGGTGCTTCTGGTGTTCATCTTGGTATCATAAGAGAAAGTCTACTTGAGAGCAAAACAAACCAAGAACAAAAGCAGAGCCATGAGTTGCAAAGATGAAGAGATTAAGTTCCAATGACAATTTTTAAACTCCTTGATTTAATTATGGAGAAGGCAAATGTACTTTTCAATTATATAAGACAATAAATCTCTTCCCCCCACTTTTTATTTTAATTTATATTTGTTTTGTTTTTTGAGACAGGGTCTTGCTATAGTTCAGCCTGTCCTTGAACTCACTGTGTAGCCCAGGCTGGCCTTGAACTCGAGGTGATCCTCCTCCCTCAGCCCCGCCAAGTGCTTTGATTACTGGCATGGACCACCATGCCCAGCTACCTACTTTTTAAAAGTTAATTGATCTTAGTTTTCTTTACAGGCCAAGAATATCCGTTAAGATAAGAATTTCATGAGGGCAGAATCATGGATTAACACTTTTGCCATTTGAAACTTGAAGTTTACATGTAAATCTCTTATAGTTTTAGAGGAGGAAAGACATTTTGTACTTATTACTTTCTGTAGCTGAAGTCTGTGTGAATCAAAATGACAAAAGACGGATTAACAAGAAAAGAGCATATAAACTTATTTGATATTAATATTTTTATGTGGCACAAGGAGCTTTGAAGAAGGAAGTGAAAATTCCAAGGAAGCAATTAGACCCTGGGTCTTATATAAAATTCTAAAAAGAGCAGTAAATAATGAGTAAGTGGAAAGATTTTTTAAAAAGGAGTCTTGGCTAGAGGTAATAAATTATGAGAAAGCAACAACAAAATATATAGAGGAAACTAAGGCAAAAAAGGGTTATTTTAGGAAGAGTTGTTTGTACAGACTTACCTTGGTATTGATTCCCCATCTTCGGTGATAAAAATGTTCACCTCCTCCTGGTACAAGAAGGTCACTGTTCTTATGAGAAGATATGCTTCAATTTAAGGTAGAAAGGAAGAGGGCAGAAAGTCCTTCCTGAATCTGTTGTTTTCCAGTGTTTTGCAGCTCAAAATAATCAAAATACCAAAGTGACAAATTTCCGAGTGGTATGTCCTAATACTTTTCACAGTCTATCTCAAAAGGAGAAGTTCAAAATATACAATATTGCTCCTGTTAGTTTATGTTAATGTTATCACATCTCAGAATGAAAGGTTGCAGTGGTCACTGTGACTTTCTAATGGAGGAAAAAGTCACCTAAACACTTTACATTTTCTATTCATTTTATTATATATTAGTGCTATGATTTGAAAATGATTTTTGGTCCCCAATAGTCCACTGTGACTAAAGGCTTGGTCTTCTAGGGGGTATTATTGGGAGATAGTAAAACCTTTGGGGGTGGAGCCTAGTGAGAGATCTATAGGTCATTGGAAAATGCCCTTGGAAAAAGTTGTGGGTGCTCAGTGTTTCAGTGGTTGTTTGGCAGTGTAAATTCTCCCACAAATACACACAAATGTCCCTGCCATGATGTGCCACCATCCCCACCTTCACCATACTCCAACCTGGTCATGGACTCTGAGCCTCCAAAACTATAAGACAGGTAAACTTCCTTCTCCTCATAAATATCTAATGATGAAACGCTAATACAATTATTTTTTATTAAATGCGTACATATACACATTTTAAGAGAAAATGAAAATATTACAGAGATAGTTTTAAGATCAGGCTAAAATCCACATCTATTCACCAGTCAATCTTCTTTCATGTACATATTACTTCTGAGAGAGAAAAAAAAGCTTCATTCCAAACATCTGTATATTTACACTATAATCCTCTTCTCTGCTGGATTTACTTTGGATTTAGCTCTCAAAGACATGCTCTAAAGTCTTTAATTTAAGCTTAAAAAACAAATAGACTTCAGGTATCCAGGCTTTATTCTAAATTCTAGGGAAATGCCACTTGGTTACCCTTTTGAAAAATTTAACAAGAATAATTTCATCTTTCAATATGCATTTAAAATTTATTTCTACATTCTTTCTGACTATTATCTGCTTAAAAGATATTGGTGTGGTTTGTCTAACATTATTTTCAAGGAAAGAAAAAGGTGACTTCCTGGGGTTGTCAGTAACTACAGCATTTCTCCCTTTCTCAAATCCCAGGATAATCCTCTCTGAGGTTTGATAGAGTTTATAGAATTATTATGACATTCAGAGTGCTCTCAGGGCTCTGAGCCACAGAAAGTATTTTTTCCAATATTATAATTTGTCTGTGATCTTTTTACTGCTAGGTCCTCTGAAGTACTCAAGAAGACAAGGTCAACATAGTTGATACTTTTGTTTTGTTCTGAGAAGACAATGTGTAGACCTTAGAGGTCAATAATACTGAATTCACTGTTTCCTCTTTATACCATTTCTAGTGAAAGACTCCAGAAGGATTTATTGCTTCATATATACATAGCTTATCAGGTACTTTGTCACTCTTACAGCAATATTTACCTATTTCCCAAATACCTGGATCTCCTACATCTAGGTGTAATATTTAGGATTACATTACACTAGGTGTAATACAGCTGGTTCTTAGATTTGAGTTTGGCCCCAGAGTTCTGCTGTAGTGCCGCAGCCTCTATAGTTCCTGAAAGGTGCTTATGTTAGAGGAGAGGTGGGATGTGTGAAAAGGCCCATGGAGCAGACAAAGAAACTCTAGACAACATTTATAGAGTTACACTGCATATCACATTCATTAACAAGTTGGCAAGGAATTACTTTATTTCAGAGCTAACACCTCAGAGCTCAGCACTACAGAAACAGGATTTAAATGTGAGAATATAGGAAGTATGGAAGTTCTGGGCACTTCCCAAATCTATTTGAAATACTAAGAAAGGCAGTGCTGGACACCAATGGAATATGGATTACAAGGGAAGAGGACATAGGAGAGGCTTCAGAGGTAAAACAATTCCAAATTCAGGTCACGGTGTCTCATAATTTTGCCTAACAGTGGCTTGCTTTCAGAGCTAACCCCTTCAGTAAAAGGTTAATGCAGAACTACTTTGAGGTTACTCCTCTCCACATGGTGATACCTGTCCTGAATGGTTTTGTTTGTTTTTGTGGTCATCTCTGAGTTTTCCCATATCCTACATGTACAGGAGCAGTTTCATGCTGCAAGTTGTTGTAGATTGGTAAGTAAAATTAAACAATAATGTTCACATTTTAGGTCAGAACATTTATATTTCTTCACTCTAATGAAGAAACCCAGTAATTTTCTTTTTGCTTCAATGGAACTTATGCCTATAAGACATTTCAAGAAACATTCTTCCTTGCAGCCTCAGATTTCTTTTGACAGCTAGCTTTCTATCAGACCTCTATTAGCAAGGCACAAATAGTTGTCTCATTATCTGGTATTAGAGTGGACCCTTGACTTATGAACTCAATCATTTCCCAAGGGCTGGTTGTAACTAAACCAATACAGCTGAGATCTAGATGTTTACCTGGGAGCACGCTTTAGATAACAAGAGGCAGTTGAATCTTCTGTTAACCTAATTAATCCAAGTTGTTGGTATGTCAGGCTGGTTGTAACTTGAGGGTCCATTGTATTTGGAAAAAGTAATTGTTCAAAAAAAGAGAATATGCAGACAGACTGAGCTTTTTTTAAGAGTAGGAAAATTTATTAAGAGAAAGATAGCTTCTAAGAGAGTCAGAAGGGGGACTGGAAAGTGGATTGCCTGCCCACCCCACTTTTCAAAGATGTTTTATACAGCCATGTCATGTGGTGAGGTGGGTATAAAGTGGGACAAAACTATAAGGCCCAATGGAAATTTACAAGGCAGGCATGAGGTGGGACAAAACCATGGCCAACCAATAAGATTATAAGTACAGTCACCCAGGTAATATTGATCCAATGAGAGAAATCACAAGGTGGACAAAACTATGAAAACCAATAAGATTATGACAAGTATAGTTGCTTAGGTAATACTGATTAAATAGGGATCCAATGGGGAAACAAGTCACATAGCAAGCATACAAAGAATGAGCAAGGATTTTTAGTGGAAAAGGGTGGGTCAAGGATCTTTCCTGGAAGATCTTTGTCTCCCACCCATGTGGCTGATACCTATTTATCCTTAGGGGAAGCACCTGGGTGTAGTAGTTTCTCTTCTCTTACAATGCTGGCCTTCAGTGAATGTGTCTTGATTGTCTGCCATGTTGGCTCCTCCTGGGCTGGCTCTGTCTATCTGCCTACAAGATATCTAATAAACTTACCTATCTGCAATATTCCCCCCTCTGAAGAACCTCTAACTGGTGTGAGGGGGCAAAGAGCAAAGACCATTCTGGCTACTTCTGGCTGAAGTTGTGATCAGTTGTAGTTGTGATCAGCAGTCAGTTACTCTACAGAGGGTCTATCTAAAGGCCCTCCATAGGTGCCAGGCGTTGTCATTTTGGGTAGGCTTATAGCATGGAATCTGGAGGAGACAAATCCAAAGGAACAGTTAAGAATACATGGGCCATCTCATCATGCACTAAACTAAAATCAAAATGGATTAAAGATCTAAATATAAAAATAGAAAATCTGAGCCAGCTGGAACACAGATCAGGTAGAACTCTTGAAGACAGTGGTGTAGGAAAAGATTTTATTAACAAAACCTCAGTTGCCCATGAACTAGCGCAAACAATCAACAACTGGAATCTCTTCTTATTAAAAAGCTTCTGCACAGCAAGAGAAACCACCAGCAATGTGGAAAAAATTTTCACCTGCTGTTCCTCAGACAAAAGTCTACTATCCAGACTCTCTGAAGAACTTAAAGAAATCAGACCTCCAAAATTTAAAGACCCAATCCAAAAATGGGCATCTGAAGTGAACAGACATTTCTCAGACAAAGAAGTAGAAATAGCAAATAAATACATGAAAAAATGTTCAACATCACTGGTCAATCGAGAGATGCAAATGACAACAATGTTGAGATTCCACCTCAGTCCAGAAAGAATGGCTGCTATCATGAAATCAACCAATAACAAATGCTGAGTAGTTTCTCTAGTGTGAGAAACTGAAAGTGTAAATAAGGACTAAAAGGTATAATGGATAATGTGAAATAGGAAGAAAAGGGGCAAAGGGGAAGGGGAAGTAGGAGGGGTAAGGAAAAGGAAAGAAGGGAATGGAAGTAATATGAGAAAATGAAAAACTAGAAACAAAGTCTTTGTAAATAGAGAGGGATGGAGGGGTTGAAGGGAGGGCAGGGAAATGGCCAAAAATAAGAACCAAGAGAAATTAGGTAAAGGTGCAAATTTTCAATGATGAATGTCATCATATTTTATACCTAAAATGTACCAATAAAATAAAATTTAAAAAAAAAGAATACATGGGCCAAATTATAACGTCAGCAGGATTGCTATGAATATAACCAACAAGTATTTCCACTGGGAGGAACTAGTAATAGCATCCCACAAAGAGGATAAGGGGAAGGTTTAGGTGACTTCAGAATCCAACATAGAAGTTGTATTGTGCAGTTTAGCAATTATGAGCTGTTTACAAGGTTGATCTGGTGAATCCCATTAAAAGAAGTCTAGCACGTTTGTCATTGATTTCATTTGTATGACTGCTTGGAGTTTGACAGCCTCTAGGCAAGAATAAACAAAACTTTTAAGAAATTAGAGTGTGCATAATCTAAGCATGAGCACACTAGAATGAAAGGGCAGGTTGGGGAGAAAGTAACACTTAGAAATTGAAATAGTGATTGTAACCTGCTGGCTCTTAGATTCTTTCATTGATAGAGGTTATCTCTAAGTCTGATACTTTGTCATAAGTCTCTCTAGTTTTAGTTATAAGAGACAATTTGAAGAGCAAATTTTGCTAAGAAGTATAAAACTCTAGCTGAGCTCTTATAGATTCTACCATAGTTTTTTCTAATGATCCATAACCACGGTCAGCTACTGGTGTAGGTGTAAACTGCCAGGAGGGGTTATCAATTGGAACCCCTTTTATATCTAGCTTTATTACTATGACATGATTTTTATACCTCTTTTAGTTTTTTCTTTTCTGCTGGGCATTTAAGACCAAGTTAAAGTGAGACCTGTGTCAATCAATATGAACCTCTTACTGTCTATCAAGGTCAGTTAAGTCTCCTCAGGCATTACTTTGGAACCATGCATACAGGCTCTCTGCTCCTCGCAGACAGACTGATTTAATAATTTGTATATCAATTTTGCCTGATGTTAATATATAAATTAACTTCCAAAGCACATTCTGAATAGTGTATAAACTGTGGAATGGTTAGATAAAACCAGGCATATAAAGTCTCTCCACGTACTAAGTAATTTCCCATAGCTTAAAATAGAAAAAGAGCCTAAGATTCTGAAAACATATGAGACTACCTCACTGTGCAATAGAATTCAGAGCCATTCCCAATCAAAAGCTTTGTTTGATGTTTCGGCAAGGAACTCTTGCCAAACAGGTCAGCAGAAGGCAAGAAATGCAAGCTCTGGAAGATGTGCCTACATGTCCAGGCATGCCAAGTCCTGCTCAGCTATTTAATACTCCTGTTCTACTTGTTTGATGTTGAATATTAATATGAGCAGAGGCATCCATGTCTTATTTCTTATCTTCATGGAAATATTTCTAAACTTTCAATGTTTAGACAAATATTTGCTGATAATTTTTAATGGATTCACCCAATTAGGTAGAAAAAAATTTCTTCTGCTGCTTTTTTGGGGGTACCAGGGTTCAAGCTCAGGACATTGCTCTCATGTGGGCACCACTGAGCCAAATCCCTGGCCCTTCTTTTGCATTTTTGAGTTTGGGTTTTTTTTTCCTGTTTTATTGAGAGAAGCAGGATTTCTCTGCCAACTTCTTAATATGATAAATATATTTTAGTTTTATAGATTTTTCTGATGCTAAATCATCTTTGCCTTCCTAATATTAATTTTTGGTCACAATTCACATACACAAATTTAATTACATATGACATTTTTAGAACTTTTTAATTCACTCATTTAACAAATATTCACTGAGTACTTCCTATGTGCCAGGCACACAGGTAATAAAGGTACAATAGTGAACAAAAGAAATTTAAAATTAATCTTCACCACTGTAGATTATATTAATGGAAGCAACTAAAAAGCAGGTATAATAATAGTATGTTAGATAGTGATCACTATTAAAGAAATGAACAAGAGAAAAGGCATGTGAAATCTGTGAGAAGGATTGAAATTTAAAGTGCAGCCAGAGAAGTCCTCACAAAAGGTACATTTAAAGACAGGTCTGTTGGAAGTGAGGGAATCTGGCTATTCAGCTCTCTGGGTGAAGAATATTCCCAGCAGAGGAACCAGGAGTTAAACAATATTGAGGCAGCGACAATTCTGACAAGCTTGAAAAATAATTTGTTATGGTCTTTTTCCAGAAAATAGCTCATTTCATTGAAATGTTTAAATTTATTAGAATATAAATACCTATAATTCCTTGATTATTATTTAAAATGGTTGTATTTTCAATCCTAATATTGCTACTTATTTATTTTTAATTGTTTCTCTTTTTGCATTAATAATGGTTTTTATTTCTTCCTTAATTTTAGTTTTTTATTTTTTTGTATGTTTTGTTTTGGTACGGGGAATTGAACTCTGGTCATTGCGCTTGTGAGGCAGGTGGCGGAACCACTGAGCTAAATCCCTGGCCTATATTTTTTATGTTTTTAAAAGCAAAATATTTATTGACACATTTTAGATATACATAATGGTAACATGCATTATAGGGAATTTGCATCAGAACCACTGAGCTAAATCCCCAACCTCATCATAGGAAATTTGTATTTGTGCATGATATATCTTGCTTCAATATTTTGTTGCTTAAACTGAAAATTAAGTCCATAGCTATTTGCTCTATTATAATTTTTAGATAGATGCATTAGACAAGGATATTTATTACTTATTAATAATACATCTAAAGTGTTTTGACCCAGGTCAAGAATTTTAAAGATGTTTATTTTTAAGTTTTTATTAGTATAAAATGATTACATTCATTGTGGGGTGCTGGTATATGTGCACAACACATTTTCCATCTCTTTGTTTCTTGCATTTGTTTGTTTTTAAAGACTAGATCTCCATATGTTCCCTTGGTTGATCTTGAATTTCTGGGCTCAAGCACTCTCCTGACTCATCCTTCCCAAGGAAGAAAGTGAGGAGAGGAACTAGAATCCTTGAATGGAAACTGAAACATTCCACATCTTTCAATTTCACAAATAATGAAATCTTTTGTTTCTCATGATGGAAAATACTTTTTGTGAAACTACCTTCCCAAGGAGAGTGGCAACCAATTATGGATAATGCTTGTCTTGCTGCTTAGACTTGACAAATAGCAGCAATGAGAGGTTCCTGAGTTTAGTTCTTTAAGTTAGGAATTTCAACTTAAATGTCTAGTCACTAGACTAGCAGCTTTAAGCTGCTTACAAGGATCACAGCAGTGGCATCATACTTGTTTAGCAGAATAGTGTAGTGTAATATCATCAGGCTGCCTGGGTTTGGACCCAGGCTCTGTCACATAGTCCATGTGAGTTTGGACAAGTTACTTAACTTTAGTTTCTTCATTAAATAATGAAAATAGTAACTGTAGCTTGTTAATAAGGAAGTTGTGAAGAGTAAATTAGATAATCCATAGAAGTTATTAGCATAATATGTACTATTGAGCCCTCAATAAATGTCCATTGTGATTATAACTAGAGCAATTATTAGCATCATTGTGTGAGGTACAAGTGAGCTCCCATTTCCTCTGTCCCTTCAGAACGCCTGGGTAGTAGTAGTATTACCTAGAATTAATAAGGCTGTGTTGAAATCTTCTGATTCAAACCCCATGCCCTTAGCCATCATCCTTTTCTGACAGGTTTAATAGAGAGTGAATAAAAGAAATAGTTCAGGAATTCTGGTATCATCCTACTAGATCGGGTATCCAATAATGAAAAACAAAATTAGAATGCTGTGACATTTTTCATGTTGTCTCTGTTACTGGTATTTGAACTGCTCAATGCAAGTCTATAAGATGTTCTACAAACTTCTCTGAAAACACTTTTTTTTTTTCCTTAGCTTCTTTCATAGGTACATTTTAGGTATACAATTCATTTACATTTATCATTGGGTGCTTGTACCTGTTCATGATGTATCTTGGTTCTTATTTTTTCCTCATTCCCTGTGCACCCTTCACCCCCTCCACCCTTCTGTATTTACATAGATTTCATTTCCATTTTTCTTCTTTTCTCACAGTTTTTCCTTTCCCTTCTTTTCTTTCCCCTTCCCCTCTCTTCACCCCTATGTCTTTGGACCTTTTTCCTATTTCAAATTATCAATTATTCAATTTAATCATTTTAACCCTTATTTACACTATCAGTTTCTCACACTAGAGAAACTATGTGGTATTTATACATGTGTGTCCTATTTATTTCACTTAAGAGTATGGCCTCAATATGCATCCATTTAGCTATACATGACTCTAGTTTTTCATTCTTTATGGCTGAGTAGTACTCCATTTTATTAAAAAAGCCACATCTTCTTTATCCAGTTTCCAGTTGATGGGCACTTGGGCTGCTTCCAAGCTTTAGCTATTACAAACTGTGCCTCTATGAACATGGGTGCACATATATCGCTGTGGTATGATTCTTTTAATTCTTTGGGGAAGATACCCAGCAGAGGAATAGCTGGGTCAAATGGGACCTCTAGTCCTGGTTCTTTGAGGTATCTCCATACTGATTTCCACAGTGGTTGCACCAGCCTGCACTCCCACCAGCAATGGAGAAGGGTTCCTTTCTCCCCACACCCCCGTCAGCATTTGTTATTGGCTGATTTCATGATAGCAGCCATTCTTTTTGGGGTGAGGTGGAATCTTAGTGTTGTTGAAAACACTTCTTGAAATTTATGCTTTATTTTTAGTCCACAAAAAAGTGCATATTATATTAAGCATCATATTTACTTGAAGCAAGATATCATTTGGCATTGAACTATCCAGCATGAGGATATTTTCTGGAACATTAAACAATTATTGATAACAACTATGCTAGTTTTGCTTAAATGAAAGACAGCATGAAACAACCACACTGTCACATCTAGCAAAGAACAATGGCATTCATTAAATTCTGGGGATTACTGTGTCAGAGGTACAGATTTTTTTCAGCAAGCATTTACCCCGAAGGATAGTCTCTTTTGAAAAAAAGAAAACAATAAGACTGAGGGACAGTGAGAAAGAGAGAAAAAGCGAAAAGGAAGTTCTGATTATTAGGTATATACAGACCATGCACTACTCCCTTTACAAACTACAAAACTTACAGTATTATCCAAGCAAATTATTCCAAGTGCCATCATTTCATGACTATAAAATTATAAGCAACACTAGAGATAGAAATTGCATTTAATAAAAATTTTGTAGTTAAAGTTGTTTCAGTAACTGTATCAATATAAGCAGTAATATGTAAATTATACCCTAGCAGGGAGTGGGGAGCTCCAAAAAGGATCATCAAGAAAAGAAGAACAAGACAAAAAAAGAAGAGCATCTAGACAGGGCAAAGGTAATGATTTCCCCTTGGGCCCTCTCAACTCAAGACCTACTAAAGTGAATACTAGAACTGTTCTAGATATTACTTGTAGTTTGTCATGTTATGAATGGTTGCTTAGATTGACAGTGGAGTAAGAATATGTGATACAGCATTTATCTTTTTATTATCAATATAAAATCTTGGGTAAAAGGCCTCCTTTAGGCATTGTAAGTGGAGCCAGGATGGAGGTGGGTAAGATTCATCTGATAATTTCAGTACTTATTTATTATGCTTGCAAACTTGATAGAGATAAAACAAGTTCCAATGCCCTAAAGCATCCAATTTATATGAGTGATTAACTTTTCTCTTTTGCATCTAGAATACTATTAGCTATGTGCCATCATCTTTGGAAAAAAATGGAAGATAATATTCAAGTCAATTTTTGGTAAAGTTTAATTTTCTTGTAGAACTCCATTGAAGAGGCCATTAGTAAACATCTTCAAAGGAAGACTTGTCCCACGTAGTTTCACTGATGAACTAGGATATGTTAAGCTATTGTTTCTTGGTACTGGTACTTTACTAAGTTGCATCAGAAAAGTCTTTAAACTATGTGGTACTAACTTTGGACCCAGAAGGTATGGGTTAAAATTCTGGTTCTGCCACCTTCAGGTGGTTTGATTTAGGGAAAGTTACTCATCTCCCACCTATGACATGTAACACGTATGATATTATAATCCTGCTTGCCTTGTAGGTTTGCAGAGGTGATTTTATGAGACAAGTGTACAACAGATCTCACTCAGCATCGAACAAATGTTATTATTAACTACTGCACATGGCAGCCCTGAGTACCTCACTGCAAGCTTTCCTCTAGGGGAGACTAGAACAACAGAGAACCATTAAATATGTCACCTATGGAGCCATCTGGTATTGATTTTTTAGTTGCACATCCTAGAGAGTCACTAGGATCATAAATAAAGGAAGCAATAATTCTCCTCTGACCACTCAGCTGCTAAAATGAAGGGACCTGAAATTTTACACTCTCTTGAGTAACACGGAGAAAGCCTTCTAATAGGGTACCTGTTGCTTGTTTTGTGACTGTTAGCTAAGAAGAGAGGAGCATTTGATATGCCAGAGGGCTTAACACTATCCATTAGCATTGTGGTCTCCTTGGGTTCTTGTCATAATCTACAGTGGTGTTTTATGAAAGAATTAACCCCAAGTAGCTTTTACAGCAATAAAATAACATGCTGTGGAAGTCTTGCTCACTTTCTGCATGTGTTTTACTGCTATGTAAGACATGAGGAATGAGAAGATTAAAAAAGAAAAGGCTTAAGGAAAAGCAGAGAGAAGATGGACAAAGAAAAGAGGGAGAAGGATATATTGATCCTATTTTTTATTTCAACTAAATATATATTTTCTAAGTCTTTTTCTGACTACAATAAAATTTTTTTAAATGAAATAACGGTTGTCTTTTTCTGATTATAAAATAACAAATAATATGAAAAGCATAAAGAAAAATTTTAAATTCCCCATAACACTACTAACCAGACAGAGATATTTGTAATATCTTGTATATTTCCTTATAATATGTATTCTGTGTATACGTGAAGATCATATTGAACATATAATTTTATGTTCTCCATCCTTAAATTATCATTGTTAGGTACATTTCTTCAGGTTATTGAAAAGTCTTTTCTATGCTTTTCTTTTTAAAAGAAAAGGTCTATGTTGCCCAAGTTGGTCTTGAACTCCTGGGCTCAAATAATCCTCCTGCGTCAGTTTTCCAAGTCTAAACTTATACATGTGTGCCAAAAACAAAAAGTTGTTCAAAGATAAGATTTGATTAATCTTCACACCACACACAAGAATAAACTACAAATGAACAAAACATTTAAATGTTAAAAAACTGATTTTCCTTATAACCCGTGTTAAGGGAATACTATGTATATACGACTTAGAGTTCAGAGGTAATAAAAAAATTGAGGTTTCATTACATGAAAATCAAAACCTTTTGCATGGCAAAAAAAAACAAGCAAAAAAAGCAAACAAATAGAAACCCCACATAGACAAAGGGCACACAAACTAATAGTAAATATTTGCAAAACATATCACCACGACTTTTCAACAGTGTGAATTTTTAAAAATCTCTCACTATGTTGCCCGGGTTGGCCTCAAGGGACTCCTGGGCTCAAGCAATCCTCTTGCCTCAGTGTCCTGAGTGGCTGGGACTACCAGTGTGCACCCCAAGCCCCACTGTAATTTAATATATTCTATGATCTACAGAATTATAAGATAGCTTGCAAGGTTCTCATCTCCTGGCTTAAAAACCCTATACTTTCTTTGTTGGATATTGTTGAAACTCATGAATCTGATGGGATGTTGCTCCTTGGTTAGGTTATATGAGCATAGTTATTCCCATCATTATGTTATATTATATGTGAGTTTATAGAGAGATTAGGAGGATTTTCCTGCTGGCTTCAAAGGCGCAAATTGCCATATTGACTTCTAAAAACTATACATTATAGTTTGGCTTTCCAACATATATAAAATATAAAACATGTACTATACATAAAATATACCTTTCTGCTTGCTGTAAAGGCCCTCAAGCAATGCCATCCCAATAACAATGTACATATTTAATACATAGATCTTGATTCCTAAATATTCTTACCTTCCAAAGAAGATAGGGCTCCATAGAAAAATGGCCGGTTCTATGGCTGGCATGGAGGAGGTGTTAATATGAACTTCGAACATCTTATTGTGCCTAAGGAGGTAATAAAAGCAACAGCCATGTCAAAAAGAAACAGGAGTCACCTTAAACATTTACATAAATAAGAATATTGATGTATAATAATTCATTGAATAAAATAAGAGTCTATGAGTCTGAGCTAATGAATAAGAGAAAGAAGGAGGGATAGAGGGAGAATGAGAGAGTATAGAGGAGGGAAAATATTCCCTACAGTTGAAAGCTAATAAATACAGAAAGAATAAAGAAATGATGGAGTCAGAAAAGTTACAATTTTGAAGCTATAATAGTAAATAGTGTCACAGGCAATATTCATCAGTAGATCCTAAATCTAAAGCGGAAATGTTTGATGATGCACAGAAGATTTACAGTATCTCAAAGTATCTCCCTACAAATTTAATTTCAAAAGGAGAAAAGTAACTATGGTAGAGAAACCAGACAATTGTTTAACCAAATAGTCAAAATTAATCTCAACAATTTATTAACAATTTCTCAAGAAAAGCACTCCATCACTAATGTGGTATTTCAGCTCAAAATACATAATCTGAATTTAATCAAAAGGAAATTGAGGAACATTCAGTAAAACAATTTCCTGTCTCCTATGGTTATATCAATGTCATAAAAGACAAAGGCTGAAGAGGTCATTCAGATTAAGAAAGTGCAGGGAGGCATGACAGCTAAAAGCAATGTGTCATCTTAGACTAGATCTTATGTTGGGGAAAACCTACTATAAAGGGTATAAAGTATGTTATTGAGACTGTACATCATTGTAATATGGACTGTAGATTAGATAAAAGTATTATATCAATGTTAAGTTTTTAAAATTAAATAATTGTAGTGCGGTTATGTAAGAGAATGTCTCTGGTCTTAGGAAAATAGAAAGGATGAAAAGGCGTAGTGAATACAATCTACTCTCTAATGGTTCTGGTGGGGAAAAGATGAGATCTAAAAATTTAGTGAATGTTTAAACTAAAAAGAAGTTAATTGCAGTAAAAGGCACAATACTACTCCCTCAAAATACTCCCCTTTTGCTTCAAACACACTTATTCCATTGTTCTTACCATTTTCTGAAGCATTTCTGGAAGTCCTTTTTGGTGTATTTAGTTGCACTCTTACGGCTGCCCTGATGTCCTGAATGGATTCAAAACACTTACCTTTCCTGGTCATTTTGGGTTTGCAGAAGAGCCAGAAATAGCATGGTGCCAGATCTAGTGGAGAAGGTGGAGGAGGACGCACTGTAATGGTTTTACAGGCCTGTCTTTCCACTGCATTGGATGGCACGCAGCAGCAGCATTCACTATATTTTTTATCATACCGTGTAAAGTACACTCATGAAAGAGGATTTCCAGAACTGCTTCAAAAAGCAGCGAGAAAAATGGGATAAGTGTGTTCCAAGTGAGGGCAAATCTTTTAAGGGGAATTAATGGCAATGTGTCTTTTACTGTAATAAATTTTATTTAAATGTTTACCGTAGTTTTGTCAGCCCTTATATTTCACACACACACACACACACACACACACACACACACACACACAGAATAATAAGGAAAACATACTAAAAAATTAAATTTAAATAAATGGTTTATGCTATTACTTTCATAAAAGTTAAAAATCTTTTCAAAATGAAATGTAAAGTAAAAATATGAAATTTAAAGTAAGATTTTTAAAATTAAAAATTCTTTTCATATGTCATTTATATTAGTTACAAAATATTCTACCTTATAGTTGTACTATAAATCTTTATTTTGTGATTGTTTATTTTTAATTTTTATTGTAATAAATAATATAATGATATCTTATATATGGGTCTTTGTAGCTCTGTTTATTTCTTTAATATATATTCTTTTAAGCCAAATTACTGAAATAAAACTTTTTAAAACTTTTTAAAGGTTACTGACATATATTGCCAGAAAGCTTCTGGAAAGTCTATATACATTCATCTAGTTATTCATTCATTTTATTCACTGGTTCTTACCAATTTACAATGTTTTACCTACTCATATCCCTCCTAAATACTGAAAATAACTTTTCTTAATATCTTCTAAATATAGGCAAAGCTTCTATTTTTGTTATTAAATAAATTATATTGATTATTTTTATTTGTTCTGGGATATTTCTACCTATATTCTCTGCCCATTTTTAGGGATGTCATGGATTTTGGTTTGTTTGTTAGGTATTATTTCTTTATACAGAGGCAATATTATTACTTTTCCACTTTTATTGCAGAAGATGAGTGGTTTTAATTCCATAGTACTAATCCTAACATGGATGTGCAGGCTGAGCAGAGAAGTGTTATAGGCTGCAGGAGTCTTAGTTAGCAGGGCTGACTGGGCCAAGGGTTCTATGATAGGAAAAGAGAGGGTCTAAACACACTTGAAGACTAGGGAAAAATCTTCCCTAGAAGGTACAATGCACAAACCAAATTAATCCTGTGGCAAGTGGCCAGGGCAGCTGCCCCTGGCACACAGGGCTGAAAATGCCTCCTCCACAAGAATGCAAGTCTTATCTCTAGGTGAAACCTACTCTCCTTGTAGCAGCAGTGTACTAGATGTGTGGGAATGAACAGGGTTTGAATATGCAAAGTGGAAAATTTTATCAGTTATGAAAGGAAGAATTCAGCAACATTTCTAATGTCACTCTCTGAGAGAAGTGGCAGCTTGCACGGATAGATTCTACTTCCCATCCCTACCACAGGTGTCCCACAGGTGTGGTATATTTATAGATGACAGACAGCTAACCAAGTGGGAGTGGCATTCTGGTGAGGCTGGTATCAAGAGCTTATGCCACCTTAGGAGATGCTGCTGAGAGTCTGCTATGATCTTTCGCAACAGCAACTTTGAGACCCTGTTATGTAGTTCTTTCTTTTTTTTCTCCTAGAATAATGGCTTTAGATTCTGAGCATTGACTTCACCCTCCACCCAGCGCACCCATTGGTATGGGATGGTTCTGTGTCAATGTCTTATGTCCCATTGACTTTTTTTTTGGTACTGGGGATCGAACTCAGGACCTCGCACTTGCAAGGCAGGCACCAGAACCACTGAGCTAAATCCCCAGCCCTAGTCCAATTGACTCCTCATGATGAAGTCTGGTTGGTAAGAGAAGACTGCAACTTTGAAGCTCCTAAATGAACAGCCTCCACCTGGAGAGAGACAGCTAAAGCTTCAGCAATCGAGGGAACTTCAGATCTGCCACAGCATTGCAAATGTTAGGCTGGCCAGAAGCACAATTACTGTGCAATTTGATTTCTTTGAACTTTAACTCAGAAGAACCAGTGAATCTAATTTCTGACATAAAATCATCAAGAGCTTTATATTTTTTACTTTAATATGAAAGGACCTTAACCTTCAGACTTAAATTTCTCCTTAGAAATTTGATATCAGGAGGTTCATTTATATGAAAATATTGGGCACCTGTATGCTATTTTTGGAGTGCTTTAATAGAATTGTTTATCTCATTACAAAGGCCTCTGCTAGGATGTGCTGAATAACATGGCTGCACATAACTTGGAATCAGACACAGAATGAGAATATACTTCTCATAATCTTGGAACCAATGTAGTTCATGGAAATCACCATATCAAAGTGCTTTTTATGGGACTTTCTCTATTGATTTCTCCACCTTGACCAAGAAAACTGACCCTCAAAGAGAGTGGAAAGATGCAGTCCTACTTTGTATCTAGAAGGAGGAAAGCATCAGAACAGTTGTCCACAGCCCTGTGACTCCCACAAACCCTGAATTTATGGACAATCCTCCAAGGATGCAGAACATCACTCCTGCTGTCTCTCACCTAATTTCTGACCTGTTACATTTAAGAAACACTTTGTAAAGTAATGTGAAAAGTTATTCCTTTGCTACAGATGTGGAAATGATGAATCATAATCTGGATACCTCAAAGTCCAGACCTGTGGCTGTGCACTTTCTTATGGGTGAAGACCGGATAGAGTAGTCTGGAGATGCAGTGAGGAGAGATGAAGAGGCTCCCACCTTCATTCAGGCCAACAGTTTCCTGTGCTTCAGAAAGGAAAGCCATTATAGACCATTAAAAATGACTTCTCTAGTTTGGTTTGTGATTTACATATATACTGATTTTGGCAAAAGTTTGATTGTTGGTCTTAAGAGTCTAGTATTATTGTGATTGTCACATTTTTTCTTATTGTTTCTAATTATTTTAATGTAGAATTGGTAAAAATTGCATCAGAAACCATTTGAAAATGTCATGAAGAATTCAGTAAACCCCACAAGGGGCTTGCATGCCATAAATATTCTTCCTTTTTTGTAACTTCTTCTCTGAATAAACTATTTACTTCCCTTGATCATGTGTCCAAATTTTAATTTTTAAAATGGCTAAAGATTAATAAGTATGAAATTTAGAATTTCTTTTTTTTTTGTACCCTCATCTTTATTTGGGAAGGGGAGAAAGAAATCCCTGGGGCACCGCCCCCACCCTGCTGGTCCTGGCTAGACTCTTTCCTCCTTCAGTACTGGGGATTGAACCCAGGGCCTCTGCACTGAGCTCCATCCCCAGCCCCTTTCTGTAGTTTTTCAGAGGGCGTCTCGCTTAAGTAGCTAGGTTACCCATGTTGGGCTGAAATTTAGAATTTCTGAGCTAAACATTTCAGAGAAAGCTCTAGTTCTCATTGTACCCAGAATTAGTACAGTTGGGCCTGCCATGACAAAAATACCACAAACTGAGCAGTTTATCGTCCCACAGCTCTGGAGGCTTAAGCTCTAAAATCCAGGTTTTAGCAGTGTTGCTTCTTTCTGAGGGTGGTGAAACTTTTCTATCCTCATCTAGCTTCTGGGGTTTGTTGGCAATCTTTGACATCCCTCAGCTGATAGAAGAATTATCTTAATCTTTATATTCTTCTTTCCATTATGTTCTTCTTGTTTGTGTGTCTATGTCCAGATTTTCCTTTTTTATAAGGGATTAGTCCCCTCTACTCTACTATAAATTCATTTTAAGTAATTACATTTGTAGCACATATAGTTCCAAATAAGGTCACATTCTGATGTACTGAATATTAAGACTTACATGAACGAACTTAACTCATAATATTCACTATATGACAAATCTCCAGAAATAAAAATATAACCTACACACACACCTCACACACAGAGTTATGGACACCTTTCTAAGGTCAAAGAGGAAGCAGAGGTAAGAAAGAGAAGGAACTGTCACTGAGCTCTTCTAATATACTGGTGAATATTTAGGCATTTGAAGCACATTATATAATTTAATATGCAATCATTTGTTTCAGCACAAATGACAAAAACTGAAGGTCAAAGTAATTAAACTACTTTTCAAAGATCAGTTAGAAACTAGATTCATTTGTGAGTATGCCTGACTGCAAAGCCTGGGCACCTTCTCCACACTCTCCTTGCCTCTGCAGAGGTAAAGTGTTATCAATAATGGCAATCATGATAATAACAACAAGTCATGGAAATGTTTCATTGAAGCAATTGCTTCTTCTAGCATACAGCAAAAACAACAGATTGAAACAAGCAATGACATTTCTGACAGTGTGACATACTCAAAGCTTCAATTCTGCCTAAACATTCACAGCAGGATTTTCCTTCCTACAGCGACTAGAGGCTAATTTCTAGGAAATAAAGGGAGAAAAAGAAAACAACAGAATACAACTTAAATATTCATGAATGTCAAAAATTGCAAACCATTTCTGAGAACTTCCTAACAGTTACTGCAACCCTCTATGTGCCAAATTCTGATTCTGTCTAATTCGCTTCAACCTTACAACAGTCTTGTGAACTGCTGGCATTATTATCTCTATTTTACAAAGATGAAACAGAGGACACAGCCTAACTTCAAAGCCTGGTTCTCAAATGCTCTGCCCAGCCGTTTCTCACTGAACAGAAAAGTTAACCACCAAAGGAGAGTTCTGTGTGGCTCGAATTATGTTTTGTAGTCAGTAGTTTTCGGCTGGAGGAATTATGGTGATTAGAGCAAGGGATCTGGAGTCAGATAAACCTGAATTTGAATTTTGGCACCACTTCTTATTAATTACATGCCTTAGGTAAGTTGTTCAGACCTCTTGAGTCTTCTTTAGTCTTTCCAAAATGGGAGTAATAATATTTTTCCCATAGAGTTTATGATAATTAAAAATCAATGACAATCACTAGAGCAGAGGTAACAGCTATTAAATTTGTTATTACTACAAAGCAGATCAAACATTCTTTTGAGTTATATTCAGGTATCTCCATGTCTTAGGAATCTTCTCACGTGGAAACTTCTTACTCCATAAAGAAGAAGGTTCAAGTGCTTTTAGGAGAAGGACAGATACCTGTTAGAATAGGGATATCCCTGCTTATTTTTTTGTTAGAAATTGAAGTAAGACAATAACCTCAAAAACCAAGTTTTTCTAAGAAAAATTATTTTAAAATTTTCTTTCAGCTTCATTTGTATACAATTCGGTTTGAATGTCTAAAATATACATTTCGCCCTTTGAGTAGGGAAGACATGCCTTGACGTCTCTTCTGGCTTTCTTCTTAGGCTAAGATGAAGATGCAATATAAAGGAAGCAGGGGTCAGAGAAGAAGCAAAGCCAAGGGAATTTTATGAAGTCAGATATTAGAGCCCTTAGCAGCCCCTTTTCCACAGCATTGGGAGCACTAGAAAGTACCTCTAAGAAGCAGGTAGGAAGAAACCACTTTAAGAAACACTCAGACAGGAAACAACCAGAACATCAAGACTGATGGCCAGCTTCCCTGGCTTGGGCATGACATAAGCAGGCTGTAGACGTTTGAGAGAAGCTTGGTGTTGTAGTCAGAAGGATTTGGCAAGGGAATACATTAAATACAGGACACATAACTTATAAGATTATTTTATGATAATTACCCAAAGAGTCAAATGCAAAGGAGTGCAAAGTGAGTAACTGCACACTAGAAGCCCAGAGGATTCAGCTGAGGGCCTGGATCCCAGCAATTTCCCACACAAATCCAGCTAAAGACTTAGAGTCCAAGGCAATCTCCTGCTCAAGTCCAGCCAGTGGTCTAGAGCCCACGGCAATGTCTCATTCTTGTTCATATTGAAGTTCTGCACCTGGAAGCCCAAAGGCCAGTTGTGGAAGCCAGAAAACCTACTCCAGTCAGATGAAGAATTTGCGCCATCAACGTGAGGGATCCACATTGGAGGCAGGAAGTGATGCTCATGGTAAAGGTTGGAGCTCCCCTGATGAAACAGCAGCCATTCCCAGAGATAGTGAGGCCCCGAGCTCCTCCTCCGACCGCAACAGCATCAGGAAAACCATCTGCAGCAAGCTTCTCCTAGCAAATCAACGGGCCAAGATCTTCCCCTCCAGTTCTCTTTTTATGGCTACTGGTAACAGTCTTCAGGTGGATCCTCCAGGCCCAGACCACGCTGATGCAGTACAGCTGGGTGTTACAAGTTGACCATTAGCCAATCCGCCACACTTGGTTTGGGGATAATCACTACATTCACGTGGCTTCCGAGCAAGTGCATGGATGTGATAAGTGGGGGAGTCCAGATTAATGAGCCTTAGCCATGCTCCTGGTTCCCTGAAGCTCAGGGGCAGCTGAAGGCAGGCAGAGAAGTCAGCAGACATGGAGGCCAGAGACTAGCAGACGTCTAGAATTAGAGCAAAGGGTAGGGACCCTTACCCCCAAAACCTGCAGTAGAAAACACAAGGTCCACTAATAGGTGCTGGTATGTCTCCTTACATATTGGAACAACTCTAACTATGCTTTCTTTTCTCATAGCTAAAATAAAGCCTGTAGATCTTCCCCTTCCTTCTCTTTAGGAGCAGGGACAAAGAGCAGGACTCTTAAAGGCTGAAAATTTACCTGAAAGATGGTAGAGATCAAACCACAGATGAGACATTATTGGATTATACTATAAAATCTAGTGTATTTTCTCTTGCTACTTGGTGGGTTGGGCTTCCTAGGTTAGAAAAGAGAAGGCATGGGAAATAATGAATAAAGTTCCTTTTCATATCCTGTCTCCAGTAAAGGCTTGTATGGGTTGATTAGAAATATGTCTATAGAGGGTCGGTCGCGCGCCCTTCCAAGCTCCCGGATGTGCCTCCGCTTCTGGCGCGCTCCCGCGAGCGATAGGGGGCGCTCATCGAGGGTCTCTGTTGTTTACGGGCCTTTGTGGCTCTGTGACTGGAAGATAGAGCGAGAAGCCTAATGTACGGGTAGCCTCCACCCCCACCCCCTCCCGGCGGAGGTCTGGCCGCTCCCGCGCCCAGGAGCCTCCTTCCTCGCTGCCCTGACTGCGTCTGAGCGCCCCAGTGGCCTGGGCCCCCGAGAATAGTTGCCGAGACCCAGGTCATCGGGCTTCCGCGTGCCGGGTGACGGGAACTGGGATGTCCTGGGGGACCCCTGACCCCACTCCGAGCTCCAAAAATGCCGCGCGGTGAGGAGCAGGTGTGGCTATGAAGCGAGGGTCAGTTGTGCGTCTGAGCTGTGTTCACTGGCAATTGGAGATAGACACCTGTGATCACTGGCGTACAGCAAGGTTTCTGAACTGATCCAGGCCAATGTGCAATACCAACATGTCTGTCTACTGATGGTGCTGTAAGCACCTCCCAGATTCGTGCTTTGGAACAAGAGACTCTGGTTAGACCAAAGTCATTGCTTTTGAAGTTGTTAAAGTCTGCTGGTGCACAAAAAGGCACTTACACTATGAAAGAGGTCATATTTTATCTTGGTCAGTATATTATGACTAAATGATTATATGATGAGAATCAACAACATACTGCATATTGTTCAAATGATCTTCTAGGAGATTTGTTTGGAGTACCAAGCTTCTCTGTGAAAGAGCACAGGAAAATATATACAATGATCTACAGAAACTTGACAGTAGTCAATCAGCAGGAACCGTGAGACTCTGGCACATTTGTGAGAGCAGGTGTTACCTTGAAGATGAGAGTGAACAAAAGGACCCTGGGCAAGAGCTACAAGAAGAAGAACCTTCATCTTCAGATTTGGTTTCTAGGCTTTCTATCTCATCTAGAAGGAGAGCAATTAGTGAGACAGAAGAAAATTCAGATGAATTGTCTGGTGAATGTCAAAGGAAACGCCACAAGTCAGATAGTGTTTCTCTTTCTTTTGATGAAAGCCTGGCTCTGTGTATAATAAGGGAGATATGTTGTGAAAGAAGTAATAGCCGTGAAATGACAGAGACTCCATCAAATCTGGATCTGGATGACGGTGTAAGTGAACATTCAGGTGATTGGTTGGATCAGGATTCAGTTTCAGATTAATTCAGGGCAGAATTTGAAGTTGAATCTCTTGACTCAGAAGATTATAGTCTTAGTGAAGAAGGACAAGACCTCTCAGGTGAAGATGATGAGGTATATCGAGTTACTGTGTATCAGGCAGGGGAAAGTGATACAGATTCATGTGAAGAAGATCCTGAAATTTCCTTAGCTGACTATTGGAAGTGTACTTCATGCAATGAAATGAATCTTTCCCTGAGAAAGCCAAATTTGAAAACTCAACACAGGCAAAAGAGGGCTTGGATGTGCCTGATGGTAAAAAACCTGCAACAAATGATTCCAGAGAGTCATGTATTGATGAAGATAATGATAAAGTCACACAAGCCTCCCAGTCACAAGAAAGTGAGGACTATTCTCAGCCATCAACTTCTGGTAGCATTATTAATAGCAGCCAGGAAGATGTTAAAGAGTTGGAGAAGGAAGAAACACAAGAGAAAGAAGAAAGTGTGGAATCTAGTTTTCCCCTTAATGCCACTGAACCTTGTGTGATTAGCCAAAGTCGACCTAAAAATGGTTGCATTGTTCATGGCAAAACAGGACATCTTATGTCATGTTTCCCATGTGCAAAGAAGCTAAAGAAAAGAAATAAGCCCTGCCCAGTATGCAGACAACCAATTCAAATGATTGTGCTAACTTATTTCAATTAGCTGTCATAGCCATAAAAGTATATATTTTAAATTTGTAACTATATAAGCCTAAAAATTTAGACAACATAGATTTTATGAATATATATCAAAGCAAGAAATATAAGTAGGACCTTTAAATGTAACTTACTTAGTACCTTTTGTGTAAAGAGGAAGAAAAGTGTGTGAAAGAGTTAATATTTAAAAGGTAGATACTCTGAAACACCAATCCTTAGTTTCTCTCCCCTTTCAGAAGTTCTTACATTTGGTGCTATGTTATGTAGGTAAAAATGAGCCACTTATTATAATTACTAAGAATCTTCAGTGAAATAGTGAAAATAACCAGAATTGGTAGTAATAATAATTTTTTAATTTAACAGTTTTATTGTTTTAGAATTAAAACCTTGCTAATATTAAGGTGCACTGCAGTTATGCCATGCTGCCAGTTGTTACTAGGACAACAAATGCCCCCAGTCAGTGACCCAGAGGGCTGGGAAGACACATGAACTCATTCTTTCAGAGCACATAGAACTGTTATTTACAGTTTCCTTCTGGAAATCAGCCTGGAACATCTCAGTCTACTTAAGTATTGCCATAGCACTTGCTGTGATGCTCAGAATGCCTCAGAAATGTGTTCAATATCATGGTTTGTGGGTCCTCCAAAGATTCTCTTGTTAACATGCAAGCAAATAGTACTAAACAATATTATCTAAACTATGGCTGCCAAATACTGGATTTTAGTAATGAAACCAAATTATAAAACATTTCATTGTAGAGCTATACAAAAGATATAAAATTAAAATTAAAAATGTCAACCATCTTTAAATATTCCAATTCTGCTACCATGCAGTTTTCTACACCTTTATCACTACTGAATGTTTTAAGAGTAATGTTAACAAAAATAAAAATTGATAAAAATATTTAAATCTTTCGATACCTTTATTCCATGGCCTTCATAAAAACACAAGAGTGGCTGATTTTTTTCCATGATAGCTAAAATATCAAAAAGACTAGGGCCAGGAATTTAGCTCAGTGGTTCTGCCGCCTGCCTCACAAGCACAAGGTCCCAAGTTCAATCCCCAGAACCAAAAAACAAAAACAAAACAAAAATAACAAAGACTGATTAGTAATTTATAATTAGCAGTGAACTCTATTCTGAGTCATTTGTGGGTCACAGACCCAAGGAAAGTGTTAATGATGTGATACAGTTTATGGTTGCCAAAATAATTTTGAACACTGAATCCTTTTGAAACTAATGGACTGAATCATTATCAAAACAAAATTCCAGGTATATCAGGAAGAACAGGTTAATTGATACCTAGTTTCAATGTCATAAAAAGGGGGGAGGGTTACTTATTTGAAAATACTGAAAAGTACATTCTTATCTATGATTATTTACATTTGTATACTGAAAATATCTATTATTTGAACAAATCCTGTGATACATCATTTGCTACAAAATGAAGTTCTTAGACTGAGCATGAATAATTTACCCTTTTGGAAGAATGTATCAAATCTTCATTTATGTTCAAAACATTAAAAACAGAAATTAAAAAATCTTAAGCCTAGAAAGCTAAGGAAAAAAAGAGACCCACTCATAACTTTGCTCTTCAGCACATCAACTTCTGCAAAGACACAGTATGTTTGCTGACTTTAAAATGTTTATTCTTTAAAAAATTAGCTGCTTTTTATACAGCTATACAAAGTTCTTAATGTTTCTTTGGCAATGGAATATAATGGAATTTTACACCTATATAAAAAAGTTTCCTTTGCCTAAGAAACAGTATTTACCATGTGTACATAGTTGACTGACAAAATTCTCTACCATCCAGCACCCTAATTAATTGACAAAATAAGCTACTTCAAAATCTACAAACTCTCTTCCTCCACAGCCTCCTCTGAATCCACCACGAAATCCCCGAGGCGTAGTGAAGGTACCACCTCTGCCACCACCATGTCCTCTCCCACCATGGAAACCAAGACCTCCTCTGCCTCCTCTGTACCCTCCATGGCCACAGTTTGGATGAAGTGGATTTCCAAAACTTTCATCATTTAATCGCCTTTCTTCAGCCCAGGTTGGTCTCCGTTCTCTGTTATCATCACAAGAAACATTATCAAAGAAGGATTTAGTTTTTTCATAATAGCAATTAGGTCCAAGTGGTTCTTCTTCAGCATTTCCTCCACTGTTTTGGGTATCAACTCCCGAGTCTCCCTTATCTTCACCATTTACAGGTTTCTCAAGTTTATCTTCTTTAAATTTAAGCTTATTGTGAAATTCTCTGTCAATCTCCTCTTTGTTAAATTGTGCATTTGTACTTTCGAAGTCAAAGTCTTTCTCAAATCTCATTGGACCATCTCACCAAATACCAAACCTTCCCCGGCCACCTCGATGACCTCCACTCCCTCTCCTTGGAGGTGAAGGAGCACCTGTAACTATTTGTCTCTTGCTATCATTTCTGAGTTGCTCATTTTCTGGCCTTGAAACTTTGTGTATTTCAGCTCGCCTGTGCTCTTGATTCTTTAATGCTTTTTGGCTGGTGGATGGCAAAGGCCAGCTTGATGTAGGGCTCCTTCTCCCAACAGGTGCTGGAGCAGGTAATTGACCCGAGGCGGTCTGTACTGCTTGCTCCATGGTTGGACTTTTTCTCAAAGGGTCTAACTGAGGGCTTGAACGACCTTGAGATAACTGTTTTATAGATCTTGTTTCCTGTGTACAGGCAGATCCAACCGCACTACTTTGGGATAAGTTACTACTGTTCGAGGTCTCTGCTCCAAAGGATGTCAAAGAGCTTCCAGCAACACCAACAACACTAAACTGTTGCCCAACCAATGAACTTAGACTGAACTGGCTGTATGTCGGCATCCTGCCAAAAGGTTCATAGGAACCCACTCCCACTGACTGGAATGAAGAAGTAAATGAACCTAATGAAGACTGAACAATAGCTGAGGTCCTGAGGCAAAGAACATTGTGATTTTGGTGGCTCACAGTGAGGTCTTTAATATCACTCCCGCGGAATATAATCTATTCAGAGACTTCATCTCGAGGTGGTATTGGACGATCTGTTGGTGTCTTCTGTACCAAAGGATTGAACTTTGGTGAGGGCTACGGTGGAGGGCGCCGCTCCGGCCGCTTGCAGAGAGGCAGATCCCACGCCGCTCTCGCCGCTCTGCACGCTTGCTCGCTCCGTGACGCCAACAGCAGCCGCCTCAGACCTGGCTCCGCTACCCTCCCCCAGCCTCCCGCCCTCAAACCGAGGCACAGCGGCGGCCGGTAATAATAATAAATGAGATTATAAATGATAACATAGGTAATGTTATTCAACTCAGCTCTGCAAAATGGGTCTCATTTTATATGCTTATGGATTACTAATGTAGTTTTGATTGTCTAAAGTTTTAGGTTTAGCATATGTATATTATTTATTACAAATAAACAATTTATTGAATTTTTAAAAAAAGAAATATGTCTGTAGCATATATGTCCAATAAGTGTTGGGTATCATCTGATTAAAAATAGAATACAAGGTGGGTGGTCTTGAGGGTAGGACTATGAGGCTTAGAAAAAAGAAGTTAAGGTTGCCACACAGAAATGGAGAAAAAGAGAATGAATAATGTAGTTTCTGGTATTTAAGATGGGCCTTTGACAAGAAAAATGAACAGACACTTTACAGAAAAAGAAATATAAATGATCAACAAATATATGAAAAAATGTTCAACAACTCTGGCCATTGGAAAAATGGCAAATTAAAACAATGGTAAGATTCTATGTTACTCCAGAAAGAATGGCAATCATTAAGAAATGTTAGTAATAGTAAATGCTGGCATGGCTGTGATGAAGAAAGAACCCTCTTTCATTACTGGTGGGAATGCAAGCTAGTACAACCATTATGGAAATTAGTATGGAGATTTCTCAAAGAACAGAAATTAGAAATTCCATATGACCCAGTTATCCCCCTTCTAGGAATCTTCCCCAAAGGGCTTAGGTCATCATACTACAGCAATATATGCATACCAATGTTTATAGCAGCACAATTCATAATAGCTAACTCCTGGAGGCAGCCTTTATACCCAACATCAGAAAATTGGATAAAGAAAATGTGGCATCTTATATAATGGAATACTACTTGGCTGCAAAGAATGACAAATTTGAGACATTTGTAGGAACATGGATGAACCTGGAAAATATAATGTTGAGTGAAATAAACCAGACACACAAGTTTAAATACCGTATGGTATCTCTCATTTTAGTGAGGCAAAGTACAAACAAAGAAATTGATAAAGGATGGATAGAAAGGTACAAGGGGATGGATTGCTTGCAATAGGGAAGTGGTCCAAGGGAACAAGGGCAAAGGGTGAGGAGGAGGGGAAGGGGAAATAAGAAGAATAAAGATATGCCATGTATAGGAGCCCAGTAACTTCAATTAATGTAAACATTATATGCTATAACATGAGCTAAGACAAACAGTATCAACAGGAATGAAAAAATAGGATAAAGGACCTGGAGGAGGAAGGAGTGGGAGAGGGAAGGGGAAAGGGATTTAAAAAAAAAATCCTGTAATATGTACATGTAACTATTCCCCAACATGATTGTAAGCTACATGAACTGCAAACGTGTACAATTTAAAAATTTTAAAAACCACAAATAGGCCTTTTGAATATGCAACAAGATAATAGATATGAAAATCTTGCTCTTTGAGAAAAATATTTCCAGTATTTAACATCTCCCTTCATCACATTTAGAGACAGACTCAGTTAAGTCAGAACATATGATTTTACCCTATGTTCCGGATAGAGATGAGAAAAAGAGCTAAAGAGAAGCCAAAAGCCCTGTCCTCTGGATATGAGGAATTGTGTGTGTGTGTGTGTGTGTGTGTGTGTGTGAGAGAGAGAGAGAGAGAGAGAGAGAGAGATCAAGGAGATAGAAAGAGAGAGGTCTTTGGAAATGCCCCCCAAAGCTGGTTTTCCAATATGTATAGGGAAGGCACAAAGGCAGTGGCAGAAGGCAAGTGAATAGATGAATGTTGTAAATTGACTTCTCTGAAAGTAAATACTGGGACAGAGTTTGGATTACACACTGCTTTTAAGGGAGCAATACTTATCAAAAATTGGGAGGAAGCAGGACTGGGTAGAGGAAGAAGTCGAACTGTGATGCAACCCAACAAAGATTTAGCTAACCTGAAGGGTAGCTAGGGCTAAGAATTGCCTAATAGTGTAGTGTTGTGATCTATTAAATTGGTCAGGCCTTTAAACTTGCACCACACTCGGTTCCTGATGAGGGTTACTCTGCCACCATTTCAGCCACAGTCATGTGAGGCCATGAATGTGTAGAATTGAGTATCCTCATCTTGAGTACCCCCAACCGTACCCATTTATTCCCCACACCCAGACACTATCTTTAAGAGGAGCAAAAAAATAGTACTGAACACTTAGCATTGACCTGAATTAACTGACCAGAGACTGAATTGCCTAAGGAGATTTTTAAGTGATTGTACCAGACTAGGGTTCTATACTTAGGTGAAAAATTGGTTTTTAATTTTCTGTTATCTGGCAGGCAAAGAGATTTTCAGGGACAGAACATCAGATAAAAATTATCAAGGACACTACATTTGCTTCGCACATTTGTACGTTTTGTGAGGGACATTTTGCATTTGCTACATTAACAAGAAAGATTAAGCACCAAATTTCAGTTAATAAGAGTTCCAGACTCAGAGGACAAAAATTACGTTGGAGAAGGAGTTGGATTATGTTTTCTGAGAAATCCATTACGTAATTGCTAGATTTGGTTGCTAGATGGTGTAATTTTTCATCCTGGCTTACTTTTTATATTAAGTTCTGAAATGTTAGGAGTATACTCACTCTAACTGGACATAAAAAGTACATGTTAAACAAAGCCCAAGATTTAGTAACTAAAAATCACTGACTTCCTGCTACTGTGAAAACCTACACCCAAAAATAACAAAAAATGATTATAGTTGATCTTATCCCCTACAAATATTACAAATACCAAAAGCTTTGGCAGCCAGAGATAGAAGAAAATTAAATCTACATAAATCTCTTCATGAGCAAGTAAAAGTCAAAAACAACACCACTGAAACTCTTCAGTCAGAGACTGGCAAGATGTGAGATGCAGCAGGCCACCTATGGTAAGAAACACCTCCCACACACGTGCCCTCTCCTTCACTTCCCCCACCCCTGGCACAGAATCAATGGACAGACATTTCAAATGGGAGACTTACCTACCTTTCTGGGCTATGCCAGATCTTGGAGAAGGAAATGAGATTGATAAGGAAATAATGCAAGACAGGGCAAGACTTTGTCTGTTGCCCAGCTCCCCCACCATGCTTTTACCATAGGATGTTCTATCCAAACAATGTAACCGTTTGTACTGCAGATGTTCCTGCCCAATATATCAAAAGTTCTGTTCAAACAATGTAACTGTTTGTGCTGCACAAAGTGTATACCTAATGTTTCAAAAATGTTGTGTGCCCATCTGCCTCAATGAGCATGCTTGCCCGGTAGGTGGGCCCACTCACCTACCTTGAAAATCTCTGTATCAGGTTGCTCGCATTGCATACAGGGCTCAGAGTTTGGAGTACAACTCCTCTAAGTCTGCCGGCATAATAAAGAATCTCTCCATTTCTCTGAGTGCTACTCAACTTCTTCACCACCAGAGACCTTTAAATAGCCACAACACTTGGCTGTAACTCTTGGCTATAATGCTGAGCTGTCCCACTTTGCTGTAACAAGATGACAAAGTTACAGCGCAGAGGTCCTAATTCAATGTAAACTTCTCTTGGGCTTCTCCCAAGTTCTTCTCTCCTCTCTCAGTTCAAAATGATTATTTTCACCATGGTCATGAAAAACTTCTGAGGAAGTTGTAGCTCCATCTCTGAATCCAATTTTCTTTTATAGTGGCATGGAACCTGGTGAATTTATGGTGTAACAATATCACATGTAGGCACATATATCTTTCAACCTCCTTAAAGAGTCTGTAAATAAACACTCTTAACCTTTTCCATCTCTAGAACTCTACCATGATGAAAACAAGGTTGTAATAATAATAATAATAATAATAATAATAGTAATAGTAATAGTAATAAGAATGATAACAGGGCATAGTGGTTACACAACTGCAATCCCAGAACTCTGGGAAGCTGAGGCAAGAGAACCACAAATTCAAGCCCGTATAGCAACTTATGAGACCCTGTCTCAAAACAAAAATAAATATAAGTATGAAAGGCTGGGGTAGTAGCTCAGTGGGAAAGCCTTGGATTCAGTCCCCAGGACCACAAATAATAATAATTAACATTTATTGAACATTCACTACCCCAAATACTGTGCTGATCTTTTTTCTTCTAATCCCTCCAGTAAATGGGCATAATTATATACCTTAAAAAGTATGCTACTCAGAGAGATTAAATAACTTTCCTAAAATCACACATTTAGGATATAACTAAAAACACAGAAAGGATTCTCAAGTGAAGAAAGGCTACCAAAGATGAATACATTGGCATAATTTTGTCTTTAGAATCCTACAGTCAGTTCTTCTACATTATTAGAGAATTCAGTTCCAGGCACAAGGGCCAGCAGAGAGAAGCAGAAAAAGGGAAGCCCATGTGAAACTACACTATCAAGTTCAAAGCTCCTGAGACTGATCAGATCCATAGGCTATCCACCAGGAAGCCATATAAACTGAATCTTAAAGAAATACAGTTTTCCTCTATCGGGAAAGAAGGGAAGTGTTTATCTGCTGTTTGCTTTTGTACTAGTAAGTTCATGAAAACAATCATATCAGATATAACCCTGCAAGTCTATCCAATATACCCTGCTGGTTAGTCCTTGATTTCATTTGTTCAACAATTGCCCAAACTCAGAATGTGATGCTGTCCATGACAAATCTGCACATGGAATCTAAACAATGGAACCATTACTAGAAGGCCACATTACACATCATAATATAAAGCCCCAGTAGTAGAATGCTGACTCCATTGTGATATAGGACAGCTGGGTGATAGTTGTTGCTCTCACATTAACCAACTGTGTATGTTTGAGGAAATGGCCTGCTCACTTTGGTTTCTTAATTTTTAAAAAGAAAGAAAAAGCCGCTGGACTCAGCATAGGAAACAGGAGCAACCAATACCTGGAGTACTGGTGCTGTACAAAAAGTTTTACTTTCAGCTTTTACAACAGAAAGACAGGAATACAGGCAGGGGTATCCTCATTTTATTGAGGAAGAAGTGTGAGAGAGGAGTCACATCTTCCCAAAAGTCACAAAGTTAACAAGCTGCAGAGACCAAGATTTAAGTCAGTTTCATCCAAATTTAAAGCCCTTTCTTTTTCTTTGCTTCTTTCTTGAAAATACATTTCAATGACAAAAGCAGTGTGAGTATTACTCATAAAAAATTAAAATATTTCCAAAAAGGATAATGTCTCTTTGGAATACAACCTCTCTCTGCCCTGACAAACCTTCCCATGTCATGATAAATAGTCACATCATTTTAGTGTGTATCCTCTGAGTTTTACTGTGTATTTATACATTATACTTGTAGTCCTAGAGAGCATAAAATATTGTTTATAAATGTGTATGTGTTTTTCTACAAAGAATGATGGGATCACTCTAAAAATATCTTTATTAAGTCTCTTTTTTATTTAACAAAAGAGCTTGGCAATATAGCTGTATTAGTCCACAGAGAGTGATCTCATTCCCTTCAGCTGCTGTGTACTATTTCACACATAGGAATAACACTCTATCAAGCCATCCTCCTACTTATGAATATTCAATTTGTTTATTAGCCTTTATTTCCATTCCAAATTTGTGCTCTGTTTTCAACTTTCATGGATAAGTTGTATAGCCTCTGTTAGCTTAAAAACTTCATGGCATGAAAAAAATGAAATGGGTATGAATCTGAAGACAGTAGTTCACTCTGACAACTCATTTATCGGCCAGTGAAACAGCACCAAATTGTGAAATATATGTGTTACCATTAAAGGGACAGAGGCAAAGAGACCAAACAAAAGGATCTAAACAAGTCTAGGCAGGGTAAATGTCTCCCTGGTGACTAGAGACAACCCAGAATCTAGTTTATGTTCATGTAAGTATGTGACTCAAGACTTTGTGTGATTATTCTTGATTATAGCAATTTATTCTATAATAGTTACTAAAGTTTAATATGGCATCGTGCAATGTGCTGGAGACTACACATATTATATTATTTAGTCCTAATGATAATCCTTGAAAGCAGATATTATCTCTTTTTTATTGCTGAAGCAGCTTGAGGCTTGGAGAGTCTAAGTAATTTTGCTCTAGGTCTGACAAATCAGTGGCAGGACCAAGGTCCAACCCATGCTACCTGACTGCAAAACTCTGTTTTCTTCCACTGTCTGTTATCAATTCCCTTTCACCTGAGTTAGTTTAGAAGAACCCAATGAAAAAGAACAGATTCCTGCCCGATGTAAAATCTGTCAACACCCAGTCTCTTGTTTACTTCTTCAGTTCATCTTCCACTCCCTTCCCTGTTGTACACCTGGCCCTAAGTTATTTATTACTCCCCAGTAACACAGGCTTTGCTCATACTGTTTCCTTCTTCTGGAATATTCTTCTATTTTCTGAACAGTAGGCAACTCTGACTGATCTTTCAGCTCAAGCATATCTTACTCCAGGAAGCCTCTGCTGTACCATTCCCCACCCTTACACCTGCCCACCACTGAGTTAAGGTCCTGCCATATCATCCTATGATGCTACATGTTTTACCTTTATAAAGAACTTGACATAACTAATTCTAAATATTTGCTACTAGTATTTTTTCCTGTAGTACACATTGAACTGAAGAACAAGAATCACAACTTATTCATAATTACATCTCTGGTCCTAGCATAGTGTCTAATATACATATACAGTAGGCATTTGACAAATGTTGATGAATAAGTACATCATAGGGTAATTATGGCAGAAGTGAACTGGATTCTTTAACCTCACAGCTGCTGATTACCTCCAAGATAGACACTTAGCAATCCCATTGCCAACCTGTCGTACTTCCTGACTCATTTCCCAAGATTGTAGGCATTTTTCTCTGCATCACAATTTGGGAAAATATGGCCAATAGAGTTTGAAAACCTAATGTGAAGAAAGCCTGGAAACCTCAGGAATAGAGTGTCCAAGGACAAAGTAGCCCTTCTTTAGGAGAAGTTCAGATTTATTTCATTGATAAAAGATGGGGCATTTCTGTACTCCCCAGAAAGCAGAGGGAGAAATACTAAGGAATACATGGAAGCTGAATTTTATTGAAATTGATTGTAGAAGAAAAGTAATGAAGGCATCTTAGGAAATATCAAAGAAAATGTATCATTCCCTAGTTGAACAAAAATCAAAAGATTCAAGCCAGAATGCATGAGACATAAACAGATTTTGCAGATGATAAATTTCTCCACTGTACATATCTTTCTCTCTTCAGTTAGAGATCATTTAATAAAAAGAATCTGTTTATTTGAAGTTTGCCAACATAGCTTTTGTTTTGACACTTCAAAGAATGCATCAACTTTTCCTAATAGCCTTTGAAGCCTCAAATACAGAAATTTGGTATTCTAGACAATGCTTAAAAATTGTTCGTGGTGATGTAACATAGACTTTGTGTTTACTAAGTCTTAGAAAGAAAAAATAGAAAATGTGACCAGAAAGAAATAAACATACACTCTAGAAAGGGCTGCCATCTCCATCTGATTATCCAATTAATACTAAAAAATTAGTATTAATTGTTATTTTTGAGTGCCAGGATTTTACTATATGGTAGGCATTGTGCTAGATTCTAATAATGCAAGGGAAAGTAACAGATTGGCCTTGTTACTGGATAGCCAGATGTTAAACAGATAATTGGAAGGTGTGTATATCATCAAAAAGGTTATAAGAAGAGAGGCATTGAAAGCAATAATAGTAGGGGGTGGCTGCTTCAGATAGGTAGCCAGGGAGAGTCTCTATGAGGAAGTGATATTTAAACTGTGACCTGAAGAGTAAGAGTAAAAGTAAGAGGCAGCTAGGTGAATAGTGGAGGGAAAAGAAGTACATACAGGTAGAGGATAAGAAATATGGAAATATCCTGATATTAGAAAGAGCTTGGCCTTTTCAAGGAACTGAAAAGAAGGCCTGCCCACCCATTGTGTTTTCCGTGGTGCTCAGGTCTACCTCTGCTCCTGGTAAGCTGGTACTACAGGGGACTGCCTCCTGCAGCTCTCAGGCCTTCTCGCCTTCTGGGTCTGCTGTTCAGCCAAGGGAAAGGAATGGTAGGAGATTTGAAGGTGAGCACAAAGAAGAAGTGAGGATATTCCTCTTGGTTTTCTTTCTGCTTAGTAGAGCCTCTTTAGCCAGTGGTGACATCTCTGTAACTTAGATGTTATGTTCTGGAAGAAACATGGGGATAACCTCCCTCCTCTATTTTGGCCTAGGGTAATTTTCTGGGGAGGGCATCCTTACAGCTTCATGATACCTATGTGTATCACAGTGATGTGGTTATGATTAAAATTGGTCTGGTCTCTTCCTTCCAGAATGTCTTATGTTTATAAGAAACAGAAAGGCTAAAAAATTGTAGCATTGACATATAAAAGCTCATTATTCCATTTTCCCACTAAAGAAAGAAAAAAAATGTTAAATACTGTGACCATTTCTGGAATGGCTTAAAATACTATGAAAATTTTGGTCAGGGCAGCCAAAGTTTTTAACAGTGACTCACATGATCCTAAATCCACATGGAAGCAGCTGTCTGAATTGTTTTTTTAGTGACAGTGAGTGGAGAAGTTCATCCTAAGCACAGAAAAGTTTCACATAACTTACAATAAATCAAATGTATGTTGTTTATATATTTATAGCAATAATTACCACTAATTGGGCATTAATTCTATTCTAACCTATGTACTAGATACTTTACATATAATATTAAATTTTCATGGTAGATCAAAATGGCCTTCAGCATTATTGATTCCATTCTGTGGAAGGAAAGCTGAGGTTTGGGGTACTGTGAACCTTATTTAAGATCAAAGAGATGGTGAACAAATTCACATTTGTCTGACTTTAAAATACACAATATGGCCAGGGATTTAGCTCAGTGGTTCCACCGCCTGCCCCTCAAGCTCAAGGACCCAAGTTCGATGCCCGGTACCAAAAAATAAAATAAAGGGCCTGGGATTTAGCTTAGTGGTTCTGGTGCCTACCTCACAAGCACAAGGTCCCGAGTTTGATCCCTGGTACCAAAAATAAATAAGTAAACAAATAAAAAATAAAATATTTAATATTGTACTATACTATAGTATCTCCTTTTTGTCAATAAATTCATAATAGCTCAATTTAATGATGGAGTTCAACATCACAAAACTAGTATTTGAATTTTATTCAGCTTTAAATATCATCAAAAATTAATCAAGATTGCTAACATGTGACAGTTGGTAATCAGATAGGAGGAAGAAGCCTATTAGGTCCTATCAGTCTATGAATTTTGAAAGTGAAATAGATCTTCAACAAATTTTTTATCATTTCTGTATTTAAATAAAAATTGCTGCTATATTGCAGTGGCCCCCAGTTGGATGCTCAGGATCCATCTTTTTTTTTTTTTTCAACATGGGGATTGAACTCAGGCTATTCACACTGAGCCACATGCCCAGATCTTTTTATTTTTTTATTTTTTATTTTGAGACAGGGTCTTGTTGAATCTCTAAATTGTCCAAGCTGGGCTCAAACTTGCAATCCCCCTGCTTCATCCTCCCAGAGTTCTGGGATTACAAGCATGTGCCACCATGCCTATAGGCATGGATCCATCATTTTTCAATTACACAATCAGGCCTTCTTTATCACACGAAGCTATTTGGCACTAGCTCTAACTAACTGGAATAGTTCTCTTGAGTGATGTGCAAAAAATAACTTCTGGGGCAATCAGCTGAAGATTGCCTCAACATCTGGCATGACTTTGGGAGTATGACGGATGCAGTGGATTCCTCATGTCTGCCCCAGTAGCCCACTGCTGGTATGGCAAAATGCCTTAGTGATTTGAGTTTCTTCTACTGGACTTTCCCAGCCAGTTTCTCAAACTTTTACAAAACAAAGACATTATGATGCAAAATCCTGGATCTATGTTTAGGGGAAATTTTTTCTTTATTCTTTCTTGGTTTTTTTCTTTTTTGTTTTTAAAACAGAAGCTAGAAAGAAGAAATGAAGGGCATTTAAGTTTGATCATGTCTGCGGATGGAGCACACAGGATGAGTGGTAGGCCATCACACATACTAGGGCTGAGGAATATGTTTTCAGAGAATCTTAGTGAGGTAGGTATATAGCTCCTCCTTGGTCTGTCATGCTCTGGGACAGTGCAGTGACCTCACAGAATCTGCAGTCCAAATCTATGGGCTATAACCCCCATTTTGGGGAAGCACGAGTGTCTCCTTTGGTGATGAGGGCCTGGGGTCTAAACCCTACTGAACATCCCCTCTTTCTCAGCATTCACTCACCGTGGGTGGTACCAGATCCTTCCTGCTGTGAACAGGATCTCAGGTCCAAGTTTGCAGTTTCAGGTGTCTGACATGTGGAACCTTGGCCTCCAGCTCTGTTCCTCCATCTCAGCATTCTCTCTGGATCTTTACTAAATGGTCCCACCATGCAGGAAACAAACTCTCTCTGGGAGATCTGCCAGGGGCCAGTGTCAGACACATTAACCTTTATTTTCACTTGAGCATAAACCTGAAGACCTCTGAAGACCATCTAGAATTCAGACTATCTTGCCAACCCAGGATCTTTGCCAACACAGCAACTCTCCTAGCCCATAGTACTTGTTAGCCTATTGGTCAAAAACAAAAAAAATCAATCAAATTGATCAAACATGTTCACTTCATAACTAAGTCATTCTCTCCAAAACTTCTTCAGTCTTAGTCCTTGATAGTTTAGTTATATGCCAACATGATTCTCGCAATAGACAGATCTCTGTTTCTTTGAATTCCACCCTACCTCAGTCACCCACTTAATGATCATATGTAATCTTGTTATTTATTACCAGCAATTGCCACTCCTTCATTATCTCAATTTCACTCCCTCTCCTGTTGTCTTTTCCATCTAATATTCAAGTACAGTAACCCTTTGACTTCATCAGGACTTATTGGTCCTAGTATCTGTCACTGTTCCTCACCTGCCCTTTCACTTCTCTTCTTCCCTAGCTTAAAAATCTGACAACCATGATCACCATTTCTGTACAGCTACTCTTAATTCCTTTGCCTCTCTCTCTCACTTTGCACTAACTTGCCAAAACCAGCCCTGGTTAAACCTAACCCTCTACTTTTCCATACAGCATTTGGCTTAGGGAAAGCACACTACCTTTTGATCAGTTCTGCTCTATTCATGACTGTACACATCCAAAGTCCTTGATACTGCCTGGAAAATACACTGTATTTCCCTGGTCCATTCTCCATTCTCCTTTCCTGAACTACTGTTTCACACCATCCCTCTCTCCTCAAACCCTCAGCAAATTCCCTGCATCCATGTATCTCCCCCTTACTAGAGACAATCCATCTATGCACCTACCTAAGGCCAACACCTCCACATACATATCCACATACAAATTGATCCCAGTCCCTTTCATACATGCAGTGACATCATTGTAGTAAATTTCTTTTCCTTCTTTGACAACATTGATTTTCTTTCTTTCTTACTGGACATTCCTGTAAGTTCCTAAACTTATGTGCCATTTCTCCTACTAAAAACAACTCTTTTGGTCCTAGGCCTTCACAGGCGCTATCCCATTTCTTTGTTACTTTTAGCAGCAATATTCCTCAAAAAGAGCTGTCTGTAATTGTTCTTTGCAATTCCGCCCTCCTTTCTGTCTTGAATAATCCACTGTAGTGAAGCCTTTGCACCCATAATTCCACTGATGCTGCTCTGATCAACTTCAAAAATGACCCTGACACTGCTGAATTCAGAAGTCAATCCTCAGGAGCATTTGGGATTGTTGTTCTCACTCTTCTCCCTGATACACCTTCTTCATTTAAGAGACTCTCTCTCTTTCTCTCTCTCTCTTTCTCTCTCTCTCTCTCTCTGATATACCTTTTTCACTTTCTTGGCTTCTGTGATATCACACAATCTTGATTACTTTCAAACTTCATTAATCATTTCTTATTTATTTTCCTGCCCATTCCATCTTTTCTCCCAGACTTCTTAATATTGAAGACTCTGGAGCTCAGGTTTTGCCCTTTCCTTCCTTTCTGCTACCTCTTTCCTTGGTGATCTCATCTAATCTCTGTAAGCTTAGTTAGGATTTCATTTATACTCTAGGGCTAGCTTAATCCTTAAGGAGTGAATATCCTGGTGACAGAATTATCTAGGTGTGCACTCTGTCTTTCCATGAAAGCAAACTGAAACTTAAATATCTCCCCACATTCTGAAAACCCTGGTAATTGTTCAGTTTATTCTCCAGGAGTTGGTGCTGTCAGATAAAGTACAGTTGGGACACACTGATACTAAAAAATTATTTATGTTTATCTGAAATTCAAATTTAACTGGTGTCCTATGTTTTTATTTACTAATATGAAAACCCTACTAGAATTTGTTCTTTGCCCTTCCTTATGGAATTTTACACAACTTATGCTTTGTCTAGTGTTCAGCTAAGAACTCAGGGGCCCTCTATATAGATTACAGGGCTCATTCTCTAGATAGATTTTCCAAACCCACAGTATACAGTCTCTCAAATTCTGCTTTAACCATCCCAAATTCCAATGGCTGTCTCTTCAATTCAGTGAGAAGACTGTACTGCATATGGGCATCCTCACAATTTGCCCTAGTCCAGGAGGAGAGCACAAGAAGAAAGATAAGGTAAATTTTAGGCTTCAGCTCATTCATTCTCCTCCTAGAGATCACAGTTCTAGAATGCTTGTCGTCCAATACCTGATGACAATGTTTATAATTGTTCTTATAATTATGCATTGAAACTTTGTAGATTTTCTATATATGTATGCAGTTATATCATCTACATATCATAATTTTGTTTTCTTTCCAAAGTCAATTTTTAAAATTTTTATTTCTATATTGTAAACTCCATGAGGGCAGAGATTTTTGCCTCTCCTATGCATTTCTGTATCCTAAGCCTGTCATGAGGAACAAACAATATAAATTTGCTGATTAAATTAATGTAACATAATAAGTAAGATCCCAGGTCTGCAGTTAGATTGCTTGGGTCTGAATCCTGGCACAACTACTTATTAGATGTGTTGCCACATCTCTGAGTTAAGTTTCCTTAGTTTCAGTTTTATTTTTCATCAATAAGTTGATTATAATAGTAGCTATATATAAAGTTGTATACATTAAATGAGGTAAATAATCCATAAAGTGAACTTAATGGAGTACCTGACACAAAGTAGATTCTTTTTTTTTTTCTTGGTACCAGGGATCGTACTCAGGTCCTTGCGCTTGCAAGGCAGGCGGCGGAACCACTGGGCTAAATCCCAGGCCCTAATTCTTGATATATTTTTATATTTACTATTCTTTCTCTTGTCTAATTGCTCTTAGTTATACAACATAAAGTAATTATGATAATGATCAACTTCTGCTCCATATAATAGGAATATTTATAGAGTTTCACTATTAAGGGCTGAGGGTCTAGCTCAGTGGTAAAATGTGCTTTGCATGTGCAAGGTCTTGGCTTGGATATCCAGCTCCAAAGAAGGAAGGAAGGATAGAAGGGAGGGAGAACAAAAGGAGAGAGGGAGGGAAGGAAGGTGAAAGGAGGGAGGAAAGAAGGAAAAAAGGAAGGAAAGAAGGGAGGGGAAAAATAGTTGGGTTTGGTGGCACATGCCTGTAGCCCCAGCAATCAGGAGGCTGAGGCAAGAGGATTGTTGTAAGTTCAAGGCCAGCTTGGGCTACTTACTGTAAGTTCAAGTTACTAAGTTCAAGGCCATGCTTAACTACATAGGGAGACCTTGTCTCAAAAAAACTGCAAAAAAAGAAAAAAAGAAAAAGAAAAAGAAAAGAAAAGAGAAAGAAAGCTACAGAAAGAGAAAAGAAGGAAGAGAATTTCACCAGTTAGCATTATGCCAGCTGTTGGTTTGAGACAGAGCTTTTAAAAACAGGTTTAAAAAAATATTTGTATGTCTCTGTATGATTATATAATGATGGTATTGATTTAGGAATGTAAATAGTTTGATCAAATACCTTTCATAATCTATTGAGGCTGTCATTTCTTGGTCAACCATTTAATAAATTACATGAATACAGTTTTTAATATTGAAAAATCATATTACTGAGATAATGAGAATCCAAATGGCATTTTCAAAATTAAGGTATTTTTAAAAATGTACTCATCCAAAACAATGTTTTCCATACACTTCCTTTTAAAAATCATCAGTAAATTCTCACAATATGTGATCCCTGAACTGGCATAATTGTGATGCATGCAGGAGATTTCAGAGCTCTGCAGCTGCTTCACGGTTCATCCATGCAAAAATTGTGACGTTATCCCAAAATTAATAGGAGAGAAGAGCTTTTCAGCAGCAGGACTTTGGACTTTCTGCCTTTCGATAACCATACAATGGCTCGAAGTTAACCCTGATCCCAAATGTTTCATCCTTCTGCTATGGCCCAGACCTGCCTACTTGGCAGTTTTGCCTCCCGTTTCACTTTGTCCACTTTCCAATTCAGATTCTGGGGCCAACTGCCTCACTTTATGGAAGCATAAATGCTAATGGGATTGACATTTGTTGTAAGTAGAGGGTATTAAAATTTGTTGTATAGTTCAGTTCCAAAGTAGTAGCTCCTAAAAGAAGCAAATCAAAGAATCACATTTTTTACTAACTCCCAATCCTTAGTCTGATAAAAAGATTTTTTCCCAAATTTGGGCATTCACTTAAATGAAAATTTTCATGAAACCATAACAATAAAATCATGTCACTGAACTCTGAATAAATTGCTTTTTTAAAAAAGAGTAAATTAAATGAAATTGTCTCTGTCTCAGGGAATTTCAAATCCTTTAGTTTAAGATTGAAATGTGCTCTTTCATTTTTCTGGTTTAACTTCCATGTATAAATTGGCCTTTTGTACTTTTGACCACATTAAAACTTTTTATTTTATGAATATAAACATTTCCAACTGTTCTTGGATTAGGTATTTTTTTTCTCTTTTTTTCTTTTTTTTTTCAGAGCTAGGGATCAAACCTAAGTCCTTGTGTGGGTGAGGGAAATGTTCTACCACTGAGATAAATCTTCAGCCCAGGATTTCAAAGATCATTCTGTTTTCCCACAGCTTTCCTTACATGTATGAGTTTTTTCACCTGGATGCAGTGGACATTTGATCTCTCTTTCTGTATATTTTCCTTGTTCTTTAAATGTGCATTCCAGAGCCCAAGGCAATTTGCATATTGCTATAGGTGTGGTTCTAAATCTGTTAGGTGATAACTCTGAGGGCCAGTACATTATTTCACCAGACCCCACATCATGTGAACATTACTACTTGAATTCTGAAAATATTCTATCTGTAAAATTATATACTGTACATACAGGCTAGTCAACCCTCTCCTGGCCTAATTTTTCCGTGTGGAGAATGTCTGCTAGAGTGATACTCCTGGCTTCTCTTCTCACTCCTTACTTGTTTCATTCTTTAGGCAGCTAACTGATTATGTCATTGGTGAGTTTTGCGAGAAGAAACCAAGCATGCTTAACTCTGCACATCTGGCATCTCTCCTTATTTGCCTCCAATATGTCCATAAGAGGCGTGCAATCGATTTTTTTTTCCTCCCATGCATTTAGGAGCATGTCTCTGTAGGGAAGTGCTCTATTTGTGACTGAGTGTGTACCTTGTCTGATTAAGGGGACTGTTTTAGGGAGATAATTGTAAGCACACACGCTAAACTGTGTTTTCCAATAGCAATATTCCTAAGGGTAATATTTGATCTACATCTAAGTAACTTTTATGTCTACCTCTGAATTGGCTTTGAAATCAAGAAAGGAGATGTTATTGTTTCCTAAAATCCTAGCATGTATGTTATTATGCATAGCATGCATGTATGTGTAAGTGTGTGATGGATATTTATTTACACAAACCATGGGTTGTTTAAAGGATTCAAGAGAAACTTTGATATTGGCTCATTTTCCTTTCTCTTGACTTTGAAAGCCAATGCCCACATCACATGTGAAACTTCCGTATGTTGTGCCCAGCAACAAAAGAGAATAGAAAACCTCACACTCACCAGCATGTTCTCACAACTTTGTGGAATGGGTCCTGTCAATGCTAGAAGTGGCCTTTTTCATTAATAACATAGAAGACATGGGAACAAGTTCTCACAGTGATAAATTACCACAGGATTCAATTTAATGAAGACATTCACTTCAATGCACTTCTGTGACAGTCACATATTTCTAAAATAATAGCTGAGTCCCTGCTATTAACCCAAACAGGACTCAGGTTTACCAGCCTTTTAAAATTTCATTTTTGTTAAAAGAGTTATGACCCCTTTACCCTTTCAGTTTGACAAACTTTTCCCTTTAACAAATATCTACATAGATTTAGCCTTTGCAGATATACTACATGAACAGATCATAAAATGGAAAAAAATGCTGTCACATTTTTCTCACACAGAAGATTTTTTTATCCATATATTTAACATCTCTAAAAGCTCTATAGAATTTTTAGTATATCTCTTTGTATAGATTTGCTAGTGGTTTCTGTAGGGTTTGCATTGTATATATGGAACAGAATTTACTCTTTCTTCTCATAACATGATTTTACCAGTTTGAATAACATATAGAACATTATCTCTATTTAGGTCCCTTACCCCTCTATGCCACACCCCTGTTTATAGTATAATTCTCTTAATTATTCCATTATGTACATTGAGAACTACAGGTAACATTAAAATTTTCCTTCAGCTGAGCTGGGGATTTAGTTCAGTGGTACTGCCTTCTGCCTCACAAGCGCAAGGACCTGAGTTCGATCCCTGGTACCAAACAAAAAATTTTGCTTCAGCCATCTAACACAATTTACAAAACTCAAGAAAAGGATAAAGTATTATATTTACTCTTTACATGGTTATTTCTTCATTCTTGATCAGATTTTCTTTCTTGTATTTCATTTATATTTGAAGAACTTATAAAATATAAGTTAGCTCTGCTGCAATAACATCTCTTCTTTTCCTTCATGTGGGAATGTCTTGATTTCCTCTCTATCTTCCCAGTGATATTTTCATTTGATGTAGGATTCTGGACTGACAGTTCTTTTCCTTTTTTCCTCCTTAAATTCTTTTATTGCTACATGTTAGGTATACAACACAATTACATTTCTCACTGGGAATTGTACCTTTACATGATGCATCTTGGTTCTTATATTTTCCGCATTCCTAGCCCTCCCTTCAGCCCCTCAACCCTTCCCTATTTACAAAGACTTTATTTCCATTTTTTCCATTTCTCAGCATTTTTCCTTTCTCTTCTTTCCTTTCCCCTGCCCCTCCCACTACCCCTACCCCTTTGGACCTTTTCTTCCTATTTTGCATTATCAATTATTCATTCTAATCATTGGTACATTTTAGGTATACAATATAATGACATTCATCATTGGAAATTTGCACCTTTACATAATCTCTCTTGGTTCTTATTTTTACCCCTTCCCCTGACCTCCCTTCAACCCCTCCATCCCTCCCTATTTACAAAGACTTTGTTTCCAGTTTTTCATTTTCTCATATTAATTCCATTCCCTTCTTTCCTTTCCCCTACCTCTCCCACTTCCTTCCCCTTTGCCCCTTTTCTTCCTATTTCACATTACCTATTATACATTTTAGTTCTTATTTACACTTTCAGTTTCTCACACCAGAGAAACTATTTGATATTTATACATGTGTGTCCTATTTATTTCACTTAAGAGTATCACCTCAATGTGCATCCACTTAGCTATAAATGTCTCTAATTTCTCATTTTTTATGGCTGAGTAGTACTCCATTTTATTTTTAAAAACCACATTTTCTTTATCCAGTCTCCAGTTGATGGGCATTTGGGCTGTTTCCAAGTTTTAGCTATCACAAACTGTGTTGCTATGAACATGGGTGCACATATATCACTGTGGCATGATTCTTTTAATTCTTTGGGGAAGATCCCCAGTAGTGGAATAGCGGGGTCAAATGGGACTTCCAGTCCTAGTTCTTTGAGGTATCTCCATACTGATTTCCACAGTGCTTGCACCAGTCTACACCCCCACCAGCAGTGAAGCAGGGTTCCTCTTTCCCCACAGCCCTGCCAGCATTTGTTATTGGTTGATTTCATGATAGCAGCCATTCTTTCAAGACTGAGGTGGAATCTCAGCATTGTTTTCATTTGCATCGCTCGAATGACCAGTGATGTTGATCATTTTTTCATGTATTTATTTGCTATTTCTACTTCTTTGTCTGAGAAATGTCTGTTCCTTTGAGATGCCCATTTTTGGATTGGGTCTTTAAATTTGGGAGGTCTGATCTTTTTAAGTTCTTTATAGATTCTAGATAGTAGACCTTTGTTTGAGGAAAAGCAGGTGAAGATTTTTTTCCCACATTGTGGGTTGTCTCTTCACACTGCTGGTGGTTTCTCTTGCTGTGCAGAAGCTTTTTAATAAGAGGAGATCCCACTTGTTGATTGTTTGTGCTAGTTCATGGGCAACTGAGGTTTTGTTCGTAAAATCTTTTCCTACACCAATGTCTTCAAGAGTTCTACCTAACCTCTGTTCCAACTGGTTCAGAGTTTCTATTTTAATATTTAGATCTTTAATCCATTTTGATTTTAGTTTAGTGCATGGTGAGAGATATGGGTCTAGTTTTAATCTATGGCAAGTTGAAACCCAATTTTTCCAGCACCGTTTATTAAAGAGGCTATCTTTCCTCCAGTGAGGGTGTTTGGCTCCTTTATCGAAGATGAGATGGCTGAGTGTGTCTGGCATTGTTTCTGCATCTTCTAATCTGTTCCACTGGTCCTCAAGTCTGTTTCTTTGCCAGTACCATGATGTTTTATCACAGTAGCTTTGAAGTATAGTTGCAGGTTGGGGATTGTAATACTCCTTGCCATGTCTCTGTTACCTAGAATAGCTTTTGCTATTCTGGGTCTCTTCTTGTTTCAAATGAATTTTTGGATTGTTTTCTTGAGGTCCGTGAAGCATGCTGCTGGGATCTCAATTGGAATTGTATTGAATCTATATAGCAGTTTTGGAAGTATGGCCATTTTCACTAGATTAATCCTTCCTACCCAGGAGGAGGGGATGTCTGTCCATTTTCTGATATCATCTTCAATCTCTCTTTTCAGAGTGCTATAGTTCTCAGAGAAGAGGAGTTTGATTTCTTTCGTTAGGTTGATTCCTAGGTATTTCAGTTTTTTGGATGCTATTGTGAAAGGGATTATTTGCCCTATTTCTCTCTCAGTAAGTCTGTCATTTGTGTAGAGGAAAGCTATTGATTTTTGTGTGTTGACCTTGTATCCAGCTACTTGACTGAATTTGGTTATTAAGTGTAGAAGACTTTTGGTGGAGTTCTTGGGGTCTTCTATAGAGAGTATCATGTCATCTGCAAATAATGACAATTTGACTTCTTCATTACCTATCTTTATTCCTTTTATTTCTTTCTCTTGTCTAATTGCCACGGCTAATGTTTCCAAAACTATATTGAACAAAAGTGGTGATAGTGGACAACCTTGTCTTGTTCCTGATTTTAGTGTGAAGGATTTCAGTTTTTGACCATTTAGTATGATATTGGCTGTTGGTTTTTCATAGATGGCTTTTATCAGTTTGAGGTAGAGACCATCTATTCCAATTTTTGTAGGGTTTTTATCATAAATGCATATTGGATTTTCTCAAATGTTTTTTCTGCATCTATGGAGATAATCATATGATTTTGTCCTTGGCTCTATTGATATAGTGTATTACATTGACTGATTTGCATATGTTGAACCATCCCTGCAGCTCTGGGATGAATCCCACTTGATCAGGGTGTATGATCTTCTTGATGATCTTCTGCATTCTATTTGCCAGTATCTTATTAAGGAGTTTTGCATCTATGTTCATTGGTGAGATTGGCCTATAGTTCTCCTTTTCAGTTGGGTCTTTCTCTGCTTTGGGGATCAAGGTGATGCTTGCTTCCACGAATGAATTTCATTGAAGAGTTTAAACAGTAGTGGCAGCAGTTCCTCTCTAAATGTCTTGTAGAATTCAGCAGTGAAGCCATCAGGGCCCGGGATTTTCTTAGTTGATAAGTTTTTAATTACATTTTCAATTTCATTGGTTGATATTGGGTTGTTTAGAATTTTTAGGTCTTCTTCGTTCAACTTTGGTAATTCACATGTATCTAGGAATCTGTCCATTTCTTCTGTGTTGTCCATCTTATTGGTGTATAGGTTCTGGAAGTGGATATTGATGATCCTCTAGATTTCTGCTGGGTCTGCTGTAATTTCACCCTTTTCATTCCTAATTGCATGGATGGGCCTTTTCTTTCCTTTTTCTGATAAGATTGGCTAAGGGTTTGTCAATTTTGTTGATTCTTTCGAAGAACCAACTCTTGGCTTCATTGATTTTTGTATCGTTCCCTTAGTCTCCATTGCATTGATTTCTCCTCTGATCTTTATAATTTCCTCTCTTCTATGAGCTTTGGGTTTGTCCTGCCCTTCTTTTTCTAGAAGCTTGAAGCGCAGCATCAGGTTGTTTAATTGGGCTAGTTCTGTTTTCCTAATATGTGTATTCACTGCTATGAATTTTCCTCATAAGACTGCTTTCATTGTGTCCCATAGATTCCGATATGTTGTATTTTCATTGTCATTTAATTGAAGGAACTGTCTGATTTCTTCTTTAATTTGCTCTGTGACTCATTGGTTATTCAGAAGTGTGTTGTTCAATTTCCATGTGTTTATGAAATTTTTTGAGTTTCTTTTGCTATGGATCTCCAATTTCATCACACTATGGTCTGATAATATACAGGAGATAACTTCAGTTCCTTTGCAGTTACTTAAACATGTTCTATGTGTGAGTATGTATGTGGTCTCTTTTGGAGAATGACCCATGTGCAGCTGAGAAGAATGTGTATTTTGATTTTGTGGGGTGGAACACTCTGTAAACATCTGTTAAGTTCATTTGTTCAAGAGCTTGATTGAGTTCTAGTATTTCATTACTTATTTTTAGTCTAGTTGATCTAACTATTTGTGACATTGGGGTGTTGAGTTCCCCCACTACAATTGTATTAGTCCATATATAACTTTTCACGTCTGTCAGTATTTGTTTTATATAGTTGAGCGCACTAGTGTTTGGTGCATAGATATTTATGATTGTCATCTCTTCCTCTTGGATTGTTCCCTTTACAAGGATGCAGTGTCCTTCTTCATCTCTCTTAATCACTGTTGGTTTGAAATCTACTTGATCTGCAAAGAGAATAGCTATTCCTGCTTTTTTTCAGGTTCCTGTCACATGGGGTATTGTTTTCCACCCTTTAACTTTCAGTCTATGATTTTCCTTTTGAATTAAGTGTGTTTCTTGTATGCAGCATATTGTTGTATTATGCTTCTTGACCCATTCTGCCAGTCCATTTCTTTTGATTGGTGAATTGAGACCATTAACGTTGATGGTTATAACTGAAATGTATTGACTTGTCATTGCCATGACTTTTTCATTTTGTTGGGTTCTCCCCCTTTACATTTAATTTCTTGTCATGCCAGATGGGTTCATTCTGCTTTGCTTCCTGGGGTTGTGATCCTCATTGTCTTTTCCTAGGATATTGTGTAAAATTTTTTGGAGTGCTGGTTTGGTATTCACGAAGTTCCTGAGGTGCTCTTTGTCATGAAAGTATCTTATTTCTCCATCAATTTTGTTGGATAGTTTTGCAGGGTACATCAATCTGGGTTGGAGGCTGTTTTCTTTTAGGGCTTGGAATATGTCACTCCAAGCTCTTCTTGCCTTGATGGTTTGTGTTGAGAAGTCTGCTGTGATTCTGATGGGCTTTCCTTTGTATGTGATTTGTTTCTTTTCTCTAACTGCTTGTAGAACTTTGTTCTTCTGTTGAGTTTCTCCAATCTTAACAATTATATGCCTATGTGTAGTTTTTTTTTTTTTATCAAGGCTATTTGGAGTCCTATATGCCTCACTTACCTGTATGTCAAGTTCTTTTCCCCTCCTTGGGAAGTTTTCTGCCATTACTTCTGTGAAGAGATTTTTTATGTCATCTGCACTCTCTCCTGTTTCTTCATTGATTCCAATCAGTCTTATGTTATTCTTCTTTGCATCGTCTAGCAGCTGCTGGATTGATTTCTCATGTTCCCTTGTAATTTTGAAACAATTTTTCTTTTCCTGGTCATTAATTGCAATGTTATCTTCTATATCTGAAATTCTGTCCTCACATTGGCTCATTCTGCTGTGTAGACTTTCAATGGAGTATTTCATGTCCTGGAAATCTATTTACATCTGTTTTATGGATTCCATTTGTTTCCTATGTTGGGATTCCATCATGTTCCTCAGCTCCTCTCTAGATTTATCAATCATGTCTTGCACTAAGGACACAATTTCTCCTGTTATCTGAGAAATTATTTCTGATTTCATTTTTACCAGATCCCCTTTTGTTGCCAGTTCAGTAGGTCCAGGTGGTTGAGTATCAGAGTATTCCATCTCATTTCCCTTTGGGGTTGCTGTAGGTGATCTGGAAGTCTGGTTTTGAGACTTATTTACGTGTTTTCTCATTTTTACTGGGGGGGGTGGGCAGTGGGGGGTGCTGCTGGCGCCTGCGCAGCTTACCTCCTCTGAGCTGGGAGAGGTGGGACAGGGGCTGGGAGCAGAGGTAGGGATGGTGGCCTAGAAGCCCCTTCCTCTGGGCCAGGAGCAGCGGGACAGTCATTTGCCCAAAAGCCCTTTCCTCTTGGCTGGGAGCAGTGGGAGGGATGGTGGCTGGGAAGCCCCTTCCTCTGGACAAGGAGCAGTGGGACGGTGGCTTAGAAGCCCCTACCTCTGGGCCGGGAGCAGCAGGATGGATGGCGACCCAAAAGCCCTTTCCTCTGGGCCAGGAGTGGTGAGACCTTCTTTTCTTTTAGTGCTTGAACTGTACTATGTCACTTCCTTCAAGTCTCCATGGTTTCTGGTGAGAAATTTATTATCATTTCAATTATTGTTCCTCTATATACAGTGCTTCATTTCTTTCCAATCACTTTCAAAATTTTTCTCTTCATCTTAAACCTGTCTGAAATATGATTACGATGTGTCCAAACATGGACTTCTTTGGATTTACCCCACTTGAGGTCCACTTATCTTATTAAATCTATAATTTTTTGGTCTTTAACCAAATTTGGGATCTTTTCAGCCTGTAGTTATTTGAATACCTGTTCTTCATGCTCTCTTCCCCCCTCCTGTGGAAATTCTGTCTGAATGTCAAGGCTGTTATGTTGTGCCCCAAATTCCTAAGGCTTTTTCTTTCAAATTCTCCTGGTTGTTCAAGTTAGGAAATTTCTATTTTTCTAGCTTTCAGTTCTTCAATTCTCTTCTGTTTTATTTATTGTGCTCTCAATTCTATTCTATTGAAGATTTTTAAATGTTTAAAAATATATTTTCAATTTTAACTTCATTTTTAGGGTAACTGGCATATCTATCATTTTAGGTATTCATCACTTTTTGGTGTCAAAACTACTAAAAATCTTTACAGCTATTTTGAAAATTTCATTGTTATCAATTATAGTTATCTCACTGTGCTATAGAACTTTACAAGTTACCTCTCCTACTCAGCTGCACTCTGTACCTGTCAAACCATGTTCTTTTCATAGCATCCCTCACCTCTGCCACTCTTCCCAGGCTCTGGCAATCACTCTTCTATTCTTTACTTTTTGAAATCAACTTCTTAACTTCCACACATATTGAGAGCATGCAATATTTATCTTTCATTTCCTGACTTATTTTACTTAAATTTCATCCATATTTCTGCATGTGACAGAATTTCATCCTTTTTTATGGATTAATAATATTCTATTTTCTTTATTCATTCATCCATTGGTGGTTGCTTCCATATTTTGGCAATTGTAAATAGTCCTCCAATAAACAGAGAAGGGTAAATTTCTCTTTGACATATTAATTTCAATTTCTTTGGATATATGTCTAATAGTGGGATTGCTGGATCATATGGTGGTTCTATTTATAGTTTTTTGAGGAATTTCCACACTATTTTCAATAATGACTATATTAATTTACAATCCCATTAATAGCATCTGAGAGTTCCTCTTTACCTTCACCCTTGCCAGCATTTTTTTTCTTTTTAATAACAACCATTCCAACTCAGATGATATGATGTCTCATGATTTTGATTTGTATTTTTCTTATGATTAGTGATGTTGAAGTTTCTTTAAGTGTTTACTGCTCCATTTTTATTCTCTCTTGCTGGGGATTTAACACTCTCTCTCTCTCTCTCTCTCTCTCTCTCTCTCTCTCTCACATGCATGACAGGGCTTTGCTGGGTAGTTCAGGTGGCCTTGAATTCATTATGCAGCTCAGGCTGGCCTTGAACTCATGGCAATTCTTCTGCTTCAGCCACTTGAATACTTGAATACAGGAATTACAGGCATGCATCATCACACCTTGTGCATCCATTTTTAATTGGAGGAATTTTTTAAAATTATATTTTTCAGTTCTGAAGTTTTCATATTTTTCTTCTTTATATTTCCTATGTCTTTTCTCAGATATTAAATTATTTCTTTCAAGTACATACGTACCTGCTTGCTAAAACATTTTTATGATGGCTGCTTTAAATATTGTCAGAGCCCATCTCATCTGTTCATATTTGTAGATTGCCTTTTCTATTTCATGTTGAGACTGTTCTAATTCTTTGTATGATGAGTGGCTTCAGTTATATTTTGACATTTGGGGTATAATGTTGTGAGACTCTGTTTCCTCTTTAAATTGTTTGTTTTTATTTTTTAATATTTATTTATTTATTTATTTTCAGGCAAACATCCTGTTTGGGTTTTCATTCTGTTAAATGTGGGCGATTATAGTACATCACACTTTTGAAATCCCATATGGACAGTTTTTTCGATTTTCAACACAAAGAGCCCCTCTGAGAAGACCCATGTACTTTGGTTAGCTTCAAGGTCCACTTTAAAATTAGGAAAGCTGGGAAACTAATGTTTGTTTGTTTACTGGTTTCATTTAACATGTCTTTTTTTTTGAGATTTACAAATATTGTACTATTTATCTTCTTTCACTTAGGGCTCCCCCAGGCTGCTTTAATCTGCCTAGGTCAGCTATAATCTCAGCTGCTACTTACGACATAGGTATTTAGCTTTTTAAAAATACTCCCACAAATCTCCCTGAGATGTACAGCTGTACAGTGGCCCTGAGGCTCTCTCAAGCATTCACTCCACAGCCAGCCTGGGCTTCTAGCTCCTGTGTTGCTCCTTTCCTGTGCCCCTACTCCTTCCTCCTCCCAGAGCCCTGAAGTGTCTTCCTGGGGGAGGTGTGTGCTTCTACTGGCAGCCAATCTACTCAGGTCACTCCTCTTTGGAGAGGATGGAATGGCTTCTAAATACTGGACAATATTGCTTTTGAATATTGTGATATTATTCAGCTGTTGGAAACAAACAATAAAATCCAAGTTAAACAACTTTCCTGCCTATACCTCAGCTCTAGGCTCTAGAGAAGAAAGGCCCATGGTGCCTCAGGAAAAGAAGGAGGAGGACAGAGCACTAGAACCCCAGGTTGTCTGTGGAGTGAGAATTTACAGCTAGAGCCCAGAACGCTTAGGGAGAGTGTTAGAAAGTAAGATAAATACTAAATACGTGCACTCCAGTGAAGAAATCAGAACACAGTAGGAGGAGGGTGGGAAATGAAGACAACCTGGCAATACTGTAGGTGTGAAAAGAAAAATAATAATTGTACTTGAAAGAAGAGATGTTAACTACCGTGTGATAAGAATGTTAAAAAATGACCCCTCTCTTTGCTTTCTTAATTTTAAAGTGGAAAGTGAAGTTACCCAAAGTGCCTTTTGTGCTTCTTGGAGAGGCTGTATCCCCCCCAAAAAAATTTTTTTTAATGCCAAAACAAGAGTTTTAATAGTATGGTGTATTTTCACTGTTTTCATTTAACAAATTAATACTTTTACCATAAAAGGGATAATGTAATTGTGTTTCTCCATAAGAAACATCTAGATTTTTTCTTTAAAAAATTAAGACCCATGATGCAGTTTTCTCAGTCTTTAGTAGAGGATGAGCAGCCCCTTCCCTTAGACCTGACTGTGTAGCCTGCCGATTGAATCTACTGCCTTCACAGAAATAGAGGCCTTTATCATGGGAAGCTTGGGCTGAAGAGGCTCTCCTCCCAAGTAATTGGCCTCCCAGGTACTGTGTTGAGCAAGGGGAGCCTGCTCCCCGCTGTTACTCACGTGGGAACTTGCTTCAACTGGCTTCTCTCCTCAGGCAGATCAGTCACCTGGGGGTGGCCTAGTGCATACACAAATAAAGCTCCTTTGCACCTTGGCCTACCACCTCAAACCTGTTTTCATGCTGGCTATATGATGAGATGGGATGGAGGTAGGAACAAGAGAGAAGGAAAGTCATGTTCTCTGAGCAGGAAACGAGGGCCTAGGTACCTAAGAAGTTGCAGAAATGAGGCCTCTGATCTGGGTTGGCTCTGCTAGGCCTGTGCTTCAGAGACGGACATGAAATTGTGTGCACACAGTGTGTCTGCAGGTTTGTACAGCTGCTGTCAGTGTCACCATCCTTATATTTTCTGCTCCCTGTTGTAGCTTCTTCCGCAGAGTGTCAAAAAAGCTGGCCTCTCTAAACTACCCAGGCACTTTCTGGGCCCCTCCTGTTCTCCCATCTTGTTTCTGTTAGTGGATTTGGTTATTTGGTTAAGAATCTCTGAGAAAAATACATTTCTTTATCCTCAACTCAAAATTTCTTCAGCAGCAATCTCTCTTCTACATAATGAGGGACTCTTTAGTCCTTAATGTCTCTGTCTTCCCTCTTATCAAACCTAGCCCTCTGCAGATCTGATAAAACTGTTTACACTGAGGGGCATAACTGTGCCATTCCCCTCCCAATGTATCTGCATCTTAACAAGCTTTAAAGCTTCATGTCAAATAAAATTATATTTAATTGTGTAATTTCAGGCATCAGTAGAAAGAGAGACCGTCTTTGGAGGAGTTTGTAGGAGGAGAATGTGCATGGGTTTTGAATTTTAATTTCATAAATTGGTCGTTTTCTAAAACTATAAAGTACACATAATACCTACATACAAAAGAATTTTCAGGTTTAAAACAAGGGAGTACATATACCTTAGCCCAATGCCACACAGAAAAGTGATTGGTTAGTGTCACTTGTAGCTGCTGTGGCTGTTAGGACTCAGTGTTGCCCCTGTACAAAACATTGGGATAGCCAGCAGAAACCAAAAAGTACAACAACAACAAAATGGGTTTCTAGACCCCAGAACTCAACCTAAAAGAAAGCTATTTGCATCTGGACAGCTTGGTTTACCTTCCCTGAAATAATATAACGTTTTCTCATGTTGTAACTCAACACACTCTCCACACCCCACCCACCCTACTGGGTTTTGAACCCAGGGCCTTCCCATTAAGCTGCATTTTGAGCCCTTATTTTTGTTTTTTATCTTGAATCGGCTAAATTGCTAAGTTTCCCAGGCTGGGTTCAAACTTGTGGTCCTCCTGCCTCAGCTTCCCAGAGGGCTGGAATTACAGAGCCAACACACTTGGCTCTCACTCAACTTTCTTATCCTCTCCTCCCTCCATTCTCTTCTTACATCATCTCTAAGAGACTAGATAACTCCAAGAACTTGTCAAAGTGCACTCCCAGATTGGAACAGATGTTCTTTTAAGTGAATGTGACTCAAAGATATGCATATCACAGCAAAATACACTAAAAATAACAAACACACCCTCACAGAGTTACTGAGGTTGAGTTTATAGGAGGGGAAGACCAATGAAATCAAGAGAAAAACACCTCTATTTTTTTTTTTTACTCAAAACGTGTACTTGAGTTTGAGCTCAGAAAATATGCTCACTATAAATACAACATGATAATAGGAAGTCATCAAAAATGTTTCATAAAATTGAGCTTTTACTCAGACTGTCACATTGGAAGTCATATAGCAGTGTGTGTGTATGTGTGTGTGTGTGTGTGTGTGTGTGCATGTGAGATGGGGTGGTCAGTAGAGGGATACTCAGCATAAGTAGTTGGATTGTAAAGCTTGACATGGTGGGATATCCTCCATAAAAGTGATCACTTGATTAATTCAAGAGCACACTAGTCATTTTAATTACGATTCTGTCGATAAATTTTAGTGCTTGTGCAAGGTGCTGAAGTAGAATTGCATTTCACCTTCCCTGGCACAACAGCAGAGAACAAACTTTGCTGTCACTGGCTTGACCTCTCTCTGCCTCCCTCTGCTGCCTGAACACTAGAAGCCAGGATTCTAATGAAAGTGGGTGATCTTCCTGCTTATTTCACAGTCTTTGCTGTCATTGCATATGAAATCTATTTTAATAGATTATGGTTAACTGGTTACTGTTAATATATATATATACACCCTACATTTCCATGGCTCATTTTGGCAACCCAATATCTGAGCTCCTCCTAAATTTCATCCTACAGCCGTGTCCCTTTGAAGATGGAAAAGTGACTATGGTTTTGACAATAATGCCAGAGGAGCAGGTTGCTTGAAGGAAAACTGTCTCCTAGCAAGTGTGGACTGGGGCATCTAGTCCTTCAGTGTGACAGTGGAGGGCCTCTGGGAGTTCAGCCCCTCAGTGACTGGGAAGTGGCGACAGTGGGGTCTTCATGCTGGAAGCCCCTACTGCAAATATGTACACATGTATGTGTTTCATGTCACCAGACTGGGTCTGAGAAGGTTCCCCTAAAGAAGAGATGGGGCCCTCAACTCCCCCCACCCACAAGTTCCGTTGTAAGTTCACTGATGTCCATCACAGAAAAATAATTCTCAAAATATAAATGAGAGCCATAAAGAGTTTTATTAGGCACAATTTAAAGTACACACTCAGCCTAGGGCAGAGAAGCTCAGCCTGTCCCAGCACTTGGAAGGAAGCTCCCTGCCTCCATCCCAGGCTTCTAGGGCAGAGAAGGTGTGCCATGTGGGCGCCAGAAGCACCCCCTCCCATGGAAATGAGAAGACATGTAAACAAGCCTCAAAAACAGACTTCTGGATCACCTACAACAACCCCAAAGGGAGAAATGAGATGGAACGATCTGATACTCAACCACCTGGACTTTCTGAACTGGCAACAAAAGAGGATCTGGGAAAAATGAAATCAGAAATAATTACTCAGATAACAGCAAAGATTTTGCTCATGGTGCAAGACATGATTAATAAATCTAGAGAGGACACAGATAAAAAAATAGAAGATCTGAGGAACATGATGGAATCCCAACATAGGAAACAAATGGAATCCATAAAACAGATGCAAACAGATTTCCAAGAGATTAAAAACTCCATCGAAAGTCTGCACAGCAGAATGAACCAATGAGAGGCTAGAATTTCACATATGGAAGATAAGATTGCAATTAGTGACCAGGAAAAGAAAAATTGCTTTAAAATTGTAAGGGAACATGAGAAATCAATCCAGCAGCTGCTAGATGATGCAAAGAAGAATAACGTAAGACTGATTGGAGTCAATGAAGAAAGAGGAGAGAGTGCACATGACATAAAAAAACTCTTCACAGAAGTGATGGCAGAAAACTTCCCAAGAAGGGGAAAAGAACTTGACATACAGATAAGTGAGGCATATAGGACTCCAGCTAGCCTTAATAAAAAAAAAATCTACACATAGGCATATAATAGTTAGGATTCCAGAAATCCAACAGAAGAATAAAATTCTACAAGCAGTGAGAGAAAAGAAACAAATCACATACAAAGGAAAGCCCATCAGAATCACAGCAGACTTCTCAATGCAAACCCTCAAGGCAAGAAGAGCTTGGAGTGATGTATTTCAAGCCCTAAAGGAAAACAGCCTCCAACCCAGATTGATGTACCCTGCAAAACTACCTTTCAAAATTGATGGAGAAATAAGATACTTTCATGATAAAGAGCACCTCAGGAACTTCATTAATACCAAACTGGCACTCCAAAAAATTTTAGACAATACCCTAGGAAAAGACAATGAAGATCACAACCTCAGGAAACCCAGCAGAATGAATCCATTGGGCATGACAAATTAAATGCAAAGGGGGAGAATCCAACAGAAAGACAAAGTCATGACAAGGCTTTTAAAACTTTTAACTTCATCTCCCTGATGAGTGTATAATTCAATCTTATTATTGTACTGATTAGTATTTTTCTGATTCTAGAGTTGCACACCATTTCTTGTGCTATACTGGCTATTTATCAGCTTCTTATGTCTACATTTTAATTCGGTTGTCTATTAATGAGCTCTAACAATTCTTTATATATTCTGGTCATAGGCTATATGTATTGTAAATATGGTCTGTTTAAGGACTACTTTTCATTTTAATGATATCATTTAAAGTTCTACATTTTGATAGAATCTCATTTATCAATTCTTTTCTTTTATACATCATGTTTTTTGTATCCTAGGTAATTCTTGCCTACTCTAAATTCATTTTCCCTTATAAATTCTTCTTAAAGTTTTATACTTTTAGGCTTTCTTATTTAGGTTCATAGATCCCTTCAAGTTATTTTCATGTATGGAAAAAAAGGGTTGAGGTTAATTTTTTTAATGTATGGATACCAGGTGTTCTAGTGCCGTTTGCTGAAAACACTATCTCTTCCATCGGCTCTTGAATTGAGTTTATATTCTATAAAATGCTAATGTTAAATAATCTTTCAAAACTCAGTGGACCATATATGTGTGGTTCTATTGCTAGATTTTCTGTTTTATTCAAATGATCTATATGTCTTTCCTTACACCAACACTGCTTTGATTACTGTAGCTTTAGAAGTCCTAAAATTAGGTACTAAATGTCCTCCAACACTGTTTTTGTTTTTGTTTTTGTTTTTAACTTTTCTAGGTCCTTTTTACTCCTACATAACTTTTAAATTTCAATATCTAATTCTTTATTTATAGCAAGTATACACAGACCTGAATTTTTATATATACCTTGTGTTTTCTAATCCTGCTAAATTCAAGTACAAGTCCTAGGGGTTCCTAGAGATTTCTTAGTATTTTCTCTGTAGATCATCATTTCATCTACATATAAAGATTTTGCTTCTGCCATGCCAATCCTATCCTAGTTGTATCATTTTATTGCCAGACTATTTTGGTGGGGACTAGGTTTCAAAGTTTAATGGACAGATAAAGACTAAGCATATCTGCCCTTGTTCCCCACCTTAAGGAGAAAGCATTGTATCATCTCCATTTATATAAGGCATTCTCACTGGAAGTATGGAGTACATGTCTTTAATCTGTTGAGAAGTTTCTGTTCTACTTCTAGTCTCCTGATAGCTTTTACCATGAACAGCTGTAGAATTTAGTCCAATACTTTTTCTCCAACTAGTGACAGCATCATATGGCTTTTTCCTTTCCTCTGTTAAAATGATGACTTTTGGGGGTAAATCTTCCAATGCTGAACCAACACTGCCATCCCTGTAAAAAAACCACTTTCTACATCCTGCCAGATCTGACTTCCAATAGTTTGTTTTGTTAAACAAATTTCTATCTATGTTCATACTTTTTTCTTCTATTATCTTTATCCAGTTTTAGGATTAGCACAATGTTGAGTTCCTAAAATGAGGGGAGAAGTGTTCCTTCTTTTTTCTGCTTAATTGTTTGATATAATCTATCAGTTAAAATGTTTATGAGCCTGCTGTTGTCATATAGGTAGGTTTTCAAGCTAGGAATATACTTTCTTTAATAGGTGGTATTCAAATTTTATATTTTCTCCAGAGTTAGTTTCATTAATTTGTCTTCCAAGTTACTTCTTAGAAGTTGTCCAATTTATTTCAAAAACGATTTTTGTAGTATGCTTTCTATATCCTTTTAAATTCTGTAAAATCTGTGGTAATGTCTCCTAGATCTTAATATTGTAATTTAAAAAATGTATAACTGATATTGTGTAACACGAAGAAAAGGTCTAAAAGAGCAGGGTAATTGTGAGGGGTAGGGGAAGGGAAAAAAGGGAAAGGAAAAAATATGAGAAGAGGAAAAAAATGGAAACAAGGTCTTTGCAAATAGGGAAGGGTGGAGGGGGTGAAGGGAGGGCAAGGGAAGGGGAAAAAAATAAGAACCAAGATACTCATGTAAAGGTACAAGATCCCAATGATGAATGTAACTGTATTTTATACCAAAAATGTACCAATAAACTTAATGGGAAAAAAAAATAAAGTACACACTCAGAGAGAATCAAGTTCAGGTCCTCAAGAGAGAGGCACATTATGATCTGGAGCTAGGTGTATTTGAGTGGTCTTGGCAGTCTCTTCAAGATAGGGTATGTGGGATGTGTATTCCTGCTGTCTGTCAGGTGGCCCATCTGGCAGTCTTTTAGAATACAAGCCATTTATGTGTGTGTGGACTTAAGCTATGCTGTCCACTGGCACTGCTGATTTCTTGGGGAGGGAGGTTCATGAGAGGAAGGACAATTTACAGGTGAAAAGTACAGGCACAGGGCCCAATTAATTAATCCTTCTTTCTTTTCCTTTCCTTTCCTTTCCTTTCCTTTCCTTTCCTTTCCTTTCCTTTCTCTCTCTCTCTCTCTCTCTCTCTCTCTCTCTCTCTCTCTTTCTCTCTCTCTCTCTTTCTCTCTCTCTCTCTTTCAGTTGGGATTGTACTGTTTACATGGCTTCAGGGTCTAGTTTTGCCTTCTCACAAACACTGTGAACTGGCTAATAAATACAATATGTGCATTTAAAAAAATTTAAACCAGTTCCAGTCCCTTCTTTGGTTTTTCTGAATTGCTAAGTAGCAGTAAAAAATAACTCAATAAGTTACAGTCATGCACATGGAGTGTCCAAGATGTCATTGTGTGATAAAAGCAAAATACAGAATCACAAAACAAAATGGCATATTTCTTCATGTGTGTATATTTTTGGAAATTTAAAGAAAACTTCTCGGAGTAAACAAACCCAACTCATAATAGTGGCAGCCTCTGGAGAGGGGACTGGATGAAGGGAGACTTGTCCCTTTTAACTTATACAGCTTTGCTTAAATTTTTACATGGAGAATGCCTTCAAGCACTGCTTCTGTACTCAATATAGAAAAACCAAATAACCAGGAACAAGAAAGTTTGTGGGCAAGAATGCAGCAGAGAAAAGAAGTCTCCAGCCCATTATCAGCTTGATTCCATTCAACTAATGTCATAAACTTCACCTGCACTCAGTGCAGCGAAGACAAAATGAATAAGGAGGGCTCTCTGCTTCCAGGGAGCAGAGAAGCAGATATACAAACAGTTGAATGATATATAGTGTTGTAAGTGGAAGGAGAGCAGCACTAGGAGGTTTTATGGGCAGTCCTGAACAGTTCTCCTATACTCCGCCCCCAAAAGAGTGGGACACAGTAGAGCGTTCCTTGTGGAGTTGACACAACATTCCAAGTCTCGAAGAATAAAGTGAAATAAGGGAAGAAGAATTCAGGGTGTGTGAGGTGTTCCATGAGTGGAAGCAGGATTATCATTCTCTTCTACTTCATCTGCACAAAGCTGCTTTTACCAGACAAAACAGCTGGCCCATAACAGAGGAACTGTACAAACTAGAGTCACAGTCAGATTGTTTAATCTGAGCCTAAATAGCTGCAGGGGTGCACAGGCAGGTCCTGAACCAATTTGACAGCTGCCTTCCTCTTTGGGGGTCATGCAGACTAAGTGGCTCCCTCAGGGCCTGGAATCAGGAGTACCACCAGTATCTTTCTCAGGCTATGAGTGGGCATTCACGAAGATCTGTGCTGTAAACTACAGAGTTTGTTTGCCTGAAATAACAATGGTGGGGTGCCTCTCCAGAGACATGGCTTAACTCAGGAATAAACAAGGGGTTATAATCTGGAGTGTGTATCCTCTGACAGACCATAGGCATATCCAGAGAGATGAGGCAAGGAGAGCTTTACAGGCAAAATCCGGAAAATTTTGTAAGTTTCTTGGCTACAAGGATCGATAGTAAGGGTGGGATCAGTCCAGAGTTGAGCAGGCAGTTGCTGAGCAGATGTCCCTGCAGAAGTACTTTTTGTGTCAGATTGCGCTGGCCCAAGTACACAACTGTGGTTTTCAGAGAGTCCTTGTAATAGCTTTTATCATGGTATGTGTCACCCCTTTATGGCTTTTTGATTACATTTTGTTAGCATAAGTGACTCCATTTTGATTCTGACAACTTTCCCAAAGTTACAAAGAATACCAGACCAGGTTGCATAAACTCTGCTGAGTGAACAGTCAACATTTGCCTTCCGTATCCTGTGCCTTAAACCTGTGACCTTGTACCATCTTCTAATTATTGTCTACCCTACTGTCTTCCCTCACAGTTCCCACTCGGTGCCATCCAGTGGTTAGTATCTCCCAAAACTACTTTCTAGACTTCTCCCTTTTCTTGGAAGCCAATTTTTACACTGTAGTTCTCAGTTTAGCTATGACTTGGGGCCAGTCTGATACACTTAAACTGCCAATGTGATAATGAAGGATGACTGCTTGAGGAGTTACTCCAAGTAAGAGATTCATATTTTAACTATGTCTCCCAAGTATACAATCTCTTGCCTCAAAGAGGGACACAAATAGATGGGAGACTTAATCCCAGTATGCCCTCCCCAGCCATCCTGGTCAGATGTAATCACCTGGGCAACACATCTGCCACTCTAGGTCACTCTCTTGTCCAGTGCAGTTAGAAGTCTATGTCTGCCCCCCACCCCCACTGTGTGACCCCTGTGAGGGTAGTGTTCAGCCCAGAACGTGCAGTAGTGGGATTCAAGGTAAACCACTTCAGAATTACTGAACCAAAAAATCTTTATACAACTCCAATTGTAAGACACTGATAGTTCTAGGAATAGACAAACCATTCCTGCTCTGAAAGTGCCAGGTCAATGTGAACCAAACAATTCTGCCTCACACTTTCAAAGAGTTTACATACAGTTGGAGAGGAGAGATGGTCTAAGCATAAATAAACCCATTGCAAAGCCAGACATTTATAAGTACCGGGGCTCCCCACAATGCAGCAACAGCTCAGCTGAGTGCAATAAATGGATAGCTCCAGGCTCCTTCTATTGGAAGAGAACTGTATTGTATTTGAATAGAAATGGTTTTCATTTTTATTTTCCTCTCTTAGTTTCCTATTGTATTAAGAAACATTTGAATGTTACAGATAACAATAAAGCAAATATCCTTAATTCACACCATCTGGATCCAGTGATTGTTAAACATTTTAGCATGCTTACTTCATTTCTGTTTTTAGTAAGGAAATAAAGACCAGAGTTAGAGCTGTAATCCCTCTGAAACCTCTCCCTAATTCTATTCCCCTGCCTCTTTCTCAGAAGTCACCACATTTTTAAAGTTGTTTTATCTCCTTCCTATATATATATATTCTTAATTCATTGGCTCCATTTATTTGCTTTAGTAAATATGTATGAATTGGGAGTGTGTTTTTAGAGCTTCTATAAGTGCATCTATGTTGTAGGTATATATATATATATTTTTTTTTGCAAAATGCTTTTCTTAGTCAATATTTTAGTCAATATTTAGTCAATATTTTAACTTTTTATGCTATTTATTTGTTGGCTAAACCTCAATTTGCTTTAAGATGAAAATATCCATATAACCTTCCACTGTCCCGTAAGCCCCTACCCAGACACTCAAATCTGGCTAAGACCCCTTTGTTGCGGTCCAGTAGCACTTTGCTTGCTGATGCGTTGTGTGTGTGTGGTAGTAGACATGAAACTTGGGGTCTTGGTACTGAGCTACATCCTCAACCCCTTTTATTTCATTTAATTTTGAGACAGCCTTACTAAGTTGCCCAGGCAGTGCTCAAACTTACAATCCTCCTGCCTCAGCCTCCCAGAGTTTGGGGGTTATAGGTTTGTGTCACCATGCCAGGCTCTTTACTGATACTTATAACATTTTGAATATCTTATCACAGAGCGTCATGCTCTATTAACTGTCTGTTTCAAAGTCACTGGGATTTATTTCTCATTAACAACCAGTGTCTAGGCTAGTATGTGGCATACGCAAGGAGATCCATTAATATTTAATGCAGGAATCTAAATTCCTTGAAAATATAAGCATGTCTATGCACACTTATGCGTGTCTTTGTGCCTATATCTATAAGTCAGTTTCTTTTTATTTATTTGTGGTACTAGGGATTGAACCTTGGCTTCATATATGCTGAACAAACACTACCATTGAGCTACATACACCTCCAGCCAGCAAAGGTCATTTTCTGAGGATTCCAGTCACCTTCCTCCTCCTCACCTACATTTTAGGTAGATTTCTGATAAGCTCACCTGTTAGTCTGCCTACAGCTACAGGAAGAAATACAAGTTGGAACAAAAAAGGAAGGATTTCAGGGCCAGGGGTTTAGCTCAGTGGTTTCACCACCTGCCTTGCAAGTGCAAGGAGCCGAGTTCAATCCCCGGTACCGAAAAAAAAAAAAAAAAAGAAAAGAAAAGGAAGGATTTCAGTCTGCTTGTGGAAAAGAGCATTCGTAGCAGCAATAAATGGGAGCCAAACAGAGAGGAAAAAAAATTAGAAGAAGCCTAGGTGTCTGGACATATTTGCTGTAATTGATGTCTGTAATTAAAATGCTGATTCACAAAAAGATGATTAGATTGCACTGCATATCCTTTGGCTAAGAAGACAGGGAAATACATGTTTTGAAAGATTAAAAGAAAAATAGTATGGAATATTTAAATTTTTTGGACATGCCATCTTGCTCCCAAGTTGAATAGATGGGGAACTGCTGTATGAGCTTTTAATTAATTGATATCACTCAACACTCAAAGAGTCCTCACTTTTAATTTTAAAGCAGGTGAGTCAGAACATTTTGTAATACTGTCTTCCTAAAAACTCCCACCAAAAAAGGGAAAAAGTAAATTACTTTCATGGCCCTCAACCAAGTTTTGGAAGAAATAAAACAGGACTTTCCTTGGGCACCTTCACCACCTCCTCGGGAAGCCAAGGGACAGAGCACTCTCCTGCAAGCTTCCAGTGCACAGCCCTGTGTCCCCAGCCTGCAGCAGGCTGCTTGGCAGAGGCAGATCAGAGAGCAGGGCCTTGGACACCTCAGCCCTCTTTCCACACCTCCTGAAGGCTGACAGTCTGGATACAAGCAGCCTTTGTCAGCCTCCACATCCCAGGAAGTTAATCCTGGGGGTCTCTGGGATAACACACAAAAGGCCTACGTGGCTCATCAAATTTATGAAAGCAGCTTCACAAAGGATCTCACTGGACACCTCTGCCTGGATTCCAGGGCAGCACAGCATGGAGTCCTTGGCAATGCCTGGCTTTTCAGAGCTCAGAGACAGCTGTCCTGACCACCCAGGCCTAGCACCTTGGCCAGAGTCCTTACATACAACTCCTTGTCTCTGGCATCCATGGCTTCCAGCTTTTCAAGCACCAGGCGCAGCACCCCCAGCCCCAGCCCTGCCCTGCAGTTCACTGCCTCCCCTTGGCATTCAGAGTCCCAATAGGGAAGCCACGGGTGACAAGCTCTTTGGGCTCTGCCCAGTTTCTCCACGGTTGGCCTCGCTCTGAGGAATTCAACCTCATCCTTCCCAGCAAATCCACCCTCTCTGCTCTGCCAGAGGCCTGTGCTCAGGCTTTGAGAACAGACTGTCCATGGAGTCCAGGGGAACAGAGAACAGGACAACCTAATGTGACCCCAGGGAGGCGCCCCCAAAGCCTAAGCTGTTCCTTAGGACTAGAAACACTGTAGTGGCCGGTTCATTAACTCTGTGGATGTTTTTGAGGTATGAGTTGCATTACTTGCTGCTTACATCCTAACCTTTGTTTGTCAACAACTACTTTTTAAAGTAAACAGTTGAGACTATTTAAACATATTACAAATCTGTGTATAGTTTTAGAAATCCAGGGTATTTAACATAATTTTTCATATTAGCTCAGCAACTAATGTTGTCCAGAGATTAAAGAGGTCATTGGAAAATATGTTCCTCAGAAGTCCAGTATCTGCTTAGTTGAAAAGGGCTCATAGAAAAGGCAGATATAAGATATATGATGCTAGAAGAAATGGCATGGGATGTTTCTGAAACTAAAATTTCAATAAATAATACCCCAATGACTAGCAATATCTCACCTCCTTACACTTCTTTCCTCTCCAGCTTCTGTCCTGTTCAGAGCTCAGAAACAGCTGTCCCAACCACACAGGTCCTAACACCTTGGCAGTCCCCAGCCAGATGCAGTGCCAGGATGTGTGGCTGTGTTGTGGTGAGGGCCTAGTACGCAAGCCATTCTTGGGACTACCAAATTACTGTACCCATCTACCGTGAGTCCTATATATATATGTGATGGCACCCAAACTCACCTGGAAGAAATGGTGAAGGGAACATCAGGTTTGCTATCTGGCCTTAGTAATGCTGCAATTAACATTGCCAGATAAATAGAAGAGACCAGGGCTGCCCCAATCGCCGGGGGTAGGGAGTTGTAAGGAAGGGCAGGAGCTTCTTTGGGAGAGCCAGGCATTAGCTTGAGGTTCTCATAAATTCTCAATAAGAGAACCAGTATGTATTTACTTATTCATCTATTTTTGTGGTGCTGGCATTGAACCCAGGGCCTTGTACACACTAAGCAAGCAGCCTACCACTGAGCTCCACCCCCAGCCCAAAAAATGCTTTTGAGTGTGACTTCACAGAGTAGCTGTAAAGATGAATTTCATTGTTGCCAGAGGACATCATGGTTATCACCAAGGGAATGCCTGACTACAGTAGGAAGGAATGAAATCAGTGGATAAAAGGTGAGAGACTGCCAAGGGGTTGAGTCCCTTGGAGATCTTGTTAGAGGCCTCAGACCTGCCATGTCTACCAGGTCTACTCCAGAACTCCTCAGTTATGTAATCTTTTCTGCTTAAGCCAAATTGATTTGGTTTTCTGTCACATACAACCAGAAACTTGGTATTTTTTTTTTTGACATCATGAATTTTCTCAGCACTTAGATGAGCAGACCCATGGAAACCAGTTTATAACTCAAAAGGGCTAGAGAACATAATTAGCAAATAAGGAAGCAGAATAAAAAGATTATGGGAGGGGAACATGGTTTCCTTGATATAATTTGTGCTATAAATATTAATAATAGCTAATTACCTCTACAACAAGCAGGACACTCTTCTGAATGTTTTGAAATATTGTCACTTAATCCTCCTAAAATGCTGCTGAGTTAGTGTTACTCTCCCTATTCTGCAGATGAGAAAAACCAAGCACAGATAAGATGCACTTACACTATACAGCTGGGGAACGGAAGACCTGGAGTTCAAACTCAAGGTAATCTGGTTACCCAGGTTTAACCAATACACATATCATTAGTCTTTAAACAGAAAGGACTTTTCTGATAATGGCTGGCAGGTAGGAATTCCTGTTTGTAAAAATCATTACAAATGCTGTGCTTTCTCAGATCTGTCACGTTAGACTCTCAATGACTAGACCACATAAGAAAATGAAAGATCAATAAGCAAAAACCTACTGATTTAGGCTTTATTTGTCTGAGCTTGCAGACAAAATTATAAACTGTTTTGCTCATCCTCTTAGAAGATCTTAAGAACAAACCTTGCAAAATTTGTTATAAGAGAAAATGAAAATAGAACCTAGACTTAGACCTACATTTTGGCCAGTTGATATGAAGAGAAATATGAAGAAAGAAAAAGAAGATAATATGAAAGGAGAAAAAGAACCAACACAGTTCAGAAGCTACAAAAGAAACTAAGCCCACAGCCAAAGGGCTGACATTAAATAATTGAAAAACAAAAGCACACCCAATTGCAGATGAGACACCCTGGCAAAAAGAGAAAGAAATACCCACAGAAATAGATGAAGATAGATTGTCAGTGCCCTGAGGACAGCACAAGGTCTGTTTGGTTTGCTGGTGTTTTCACATAGTAAGCCTTGAAGAGAGACTGGAAGGACTGAGAGGGGAGAGACTTGCTCCTCCCCATCTGTTTCTGTTTCTGAAAGTTTCTTTTCCAAAAAGTTCTCTCCCTGAAACAGCTGTTCTTTTCTGTAGCAGTAACTAATCAATTTTCAGTTTATAAAATTTAAAACATTTATTTTTTACTGGTTCATGTTTGCAGTACGTAATGTTTACATTTCTTGTTTGGAGTTGGTGCATGCACATAACACATCTTAATTCTTTTTTTCATCTGCTTTCACTCCCCCTCCCTCCCCCTTCCTCCTCCCTAAACCTCTTGATCTCCTTCCCATTTGAGAAAGATTTATCTCTCTCTACTTCCTATTATCTATCTGCTATTTTACTCATTATTTATATTTTGGGTTTCTCATATAAGAGAAACCATGTGATATTTAAGTTTGTGTTTCTGATTTATTGTACTTAACATTAGGGTCTCAAGGTGCATCCAAAGTGATTCAAGTTTATCATTATGTCAGAGCAGCACTCCCTTGTATATAAATATCGCATTTCCTTTATCCATTCATCTGTTGATGGTCATATAGGCTGCTTCCAAGGTTTAGTTATTATGAATTGTGCTGCTATAAACATGGCTATGCATGTATTGCTGTAATACGATGTCTTTAACTTTTTCAGGAAGATGCCTAACAGGGGAATAGCTGGGTAAAATGGAATTTCTAGGTTTAGTTTTTTGAGAAATCTTTACACTGATTTCCATAGTGGTTGCTGTAGTTTACATTCCCACCAACAATGTAGAAAGGTTCCTTTCCCAACTCCCAATAGGGTTATGAGGATAGATGAATAAAGTACTTATAATATTGCCTGACTATAGTAAAAATTCACTAAATGTTAACTGTCTAATATAAAGACAGAGTAACACTTAGTAATACTGGGGGTGACACAGACAGGCTTTCATGGAGCAACACTGTAACTTTTTGACTTTTGAATACTTTGGTAAGTGTACTCTGCCTTTTCAGCTATAGGGCAGTTTCCATCAGATACAATATTACTGAATCTAAGACTCTACTGATTGTCACACACAGCATAAATTTTGTGTATTACTAGAAAAATAAAAAATTATTACCAATTAAATTATGGCATGATATCAATTGTGAAGCTCATTCTGATATTAGAGATAATAATACGTGAAAAAAAGTCTTAGGGTTGATGAAACACAGTATTTACATTGAACCATAGCAAATACAAGGTAAGCCTTGGCTGGATCTCTAGGCCCCAAAGCATTCTTTATTCTTTGCTATATGGTATGAACATTAATAATGCATACATACATAGATACTAGGAGAGATAAGAGGAAAAGCATTGTGTGGCCCTGGATAGACCCTTACTTGAGAGTCATTGAGGAAACAGTGACTAGCCCCAAGGAAAACAGTCTTCTATTTGGTTTAGTTTGCCTGTTTTAATCAAGTGCTTCCTCACCCAGCAAACCTTCCAGTTTTCTAAGCAATATAACCTAGCACACAAACCATAGACAGATCAGAAGTGTGTTTTCTGCTCATGAAAGAGGGAATGAGAACCTAAAGAGCAGTTTCCTTTCTTGTTAGCATGGCTAGTGGTCTGCACTAAAATTATGCTGTGCTCAAAACACTCTGTAGGATTTTATGCATCATGCTTAAGCTTCAATCCAAGTATGTTTCTAGAGTATGGTTACAATCAGAAAAATAACAATTGTAAAAATAACACTTTTATGAGTCAATGTGTTTTCTGACCATAATAGGTTCTTACTATGACCAGCCCTGCCCTCCCCCAATCACCTTGGGAAAACAGCCTAGAGGTGAGTCCACATCGTGCAGATTCTAGAATCCCTGGCTCTATATCAAGTCATGGATAAAAGGAAAGGGAAAGGGAAAAGGAAGGGAAAGGGAAGGGGAAAGGAGTGAGGGGAGGGGGAAAGGGGAAAGGAAAGGGAAGGAGAGAGGAGGAGAGGAGAAGAGAGGAAAGAGAAAAAAATTGGTGACTTGGTGAGGGGGAGGGAAAGAAAAAGGAATGGGTGTAAGACTGAGTAGTGATTGATCTGAAGAATATTAAATGAAAACTTTTCAGAAGATGTTCAGTGACTGGGGTTGATTTCTTTCAATTCTCACACAATGATCAAATAGAGAGACCTGCAGTCTCTCTCTATATACCCCCTTACCTGGGACGCCCCATCTGAATGTGGGAATTGCAGCAGATTCTTTTTTAAAGCTCTGTGTACTTGTTTAAAAACCCTCACTATACTTCCCTGTCTTAACTTTCAAACTCTTCCCTGGACTTCATGAAGAAGAAAAGTCAGCTCCAACATGGAAGCTGTAGGGTGCACAAGGAAGGGGACACCGGAAATGCTTGCTTTGTATGAACAATGGTGTCCCTCAGAATCCTTAAGGAAATTAAGGGGAAGAACACACAGAGGCACAGTGAGGAAGTTGGACTGAGTGGTGTATGTTGAATGCTCTATTTATTATATACTTACTTTATGACTAGTATTGTGTTAAAGACTGAAGATCCAAAGACAAATAATAAACTTCTAGTTTCTAGAAACTCAGTGTAATCAATATAGAAACCATCAACCAATGTTACCCCCAAATAAAACCATCATTGAAAGGTCAGAGTTCAGGGGAAGCACAGAGGAAGGAAGGAATTAAAAGGCAGTTGCCTCAGGACCTTAGCACTTTCAATTCTCTCTGGCTAGATGTTTTCCTCTTAGTAGATATCTTCATGCATATCTCACCAGCCACACTGGGGGGGGGGGCAAGGGTAAAATGGATGACTTTCTAGGGTCTCTGGCATTCCCTGAACCCTTCCAATCAAAAACATACCAAGTCTCTTTCCATACTGATCAAACGTCTTCACTGATACCACTTTTCTCCTCACATATGTGTCAGTTTTCCTCTGTGCTGAATCTGTCAGATGTGATGAGTATTTCTGAATAATATATTCTGAAATAAGACCCTTAGAAGTGTAAATCATGACCCCGCTTTGTGGCTCAATAACCCATTATGTTCCCCCTGGAAAATGCAGCACAGATGTGGAGCTCCAGGGAGCACTGCAATGATAAGGCTGTCGGTAGAGGTCAAGGGCAATGGTGCACCAGAGCTGGTTGGCATGGCTCACTGGAAACAACGGTCAAAAACTGTAAGAATTTTTCCAAGCCATTTGGTGCATGTTGGTAAGTTTAAAATCAGCCATAGTGCAAGTATCCAAACCACAAAAATCAGCCAGCATTACACATTGGAGCTTCTTTTCCTTCCATAAAGTCAGTCCTTGAGCATTGATTAGAACACCGTTGTCAAGGATGAGCCTCCTGGGTTGTAGGGAAGAGCTTCCACAAATGGTTCCTGTAGCAAAAACTATACAATGTGCATGGAAGAGGACAGAAAACAGATTCTCTCCGATCCTGTACAAAGAAAAGTCATCTTAGGCTTGCTCCATGCTCAACAACTTTCTAAAACAGGGAGTTTTGCAACCTTCCTATAAAGGGCCAGATAGTAAATATTTTTGGCTTTGCACGCCATCTGGTCACTGCTGTGACTTCAGTTCTCCCTTTGTAGTCCAGAAACATCACAGTCAATATGTACATGATGAGTGGGGCTGCATTCCAATAGACTGTTATTTAGGGAGTTTGAATTTTGTACATTTGCATGTGTCATAAAATATTCCTTTGCTCTACTTGCAACCATTTGTAAACATGAAAACCATTCTTAGCTCATAAGCAGAGGGCTGGATTTGGTCTGTGGGCTGTAATTTGCCTAATACTGCCTTGAAATATAACAGATTGGGCCGTGCCAAAGAAGGGAAGATGATCCCCATGTCTTGATTAATTGTAATAACAATTCAAATTATTGAGTAGTTTATGCAACAAGTTCTGTAGAAAAAGATTTATATACTTGAACTCATTTAATCCCCAAAATGATCCTAAATAATGAAACTAATATTGAAGCTTAGAGGAGAAATATAAACAAGCCAAATTCACTCATTAGAACATGACTGGGGTTGGGATCCTTGTCTGACTAGTTTGAAAATACATACTCTTAGCTTATTCCACCATAGTCTGAAATCCCAGGTCTTGTTTGCAAGGAATAATTGTCAACATTTGCCACCAGCTCATATGTTTGTCTTCCTTTAGCCACAGCTTGTAGCTAGCAGCCCCTCTTTCCCTGCTTTCTCAGTTCCTGTCTCCTAGCAGCCATCCAGCAAGCTTATCATAAAAGAATAATAAGATGAGCTAAGCCACATTTTAGACTTTACCTTTTTAAAAAAATAACTCCATAAAATATGGAAGTAGGCTGAGTAGCACTTGCCATTTTGAAAAATCAGGCTAAAAAGCATCTGTGTCACATGAGGATGACAGCAAGTCTCTAGACTGGACTTTGTCCTTGACTTGCAAAAGGCAACTCCAGGCCAGTGAACTGTGTCTCCAGCTCCAAAGCTGATAGGACAGAGGTAGGAGCTCTGCTTCTGAAAATATTTTTAAATAACAGACAGAAGATTAGATTGAGAGGACAAATGAATCCTGGCAGGAAAAATTGAGATGTTTGTGTGCATATGTGTGTGGGGGAGGGGGGGATTCATTTATGGAAGTAATACCTTAAATATTTAGAAATGAAAAACAGCATAAAGTATACAATTTAATTATTCCTAGGACATCAAATGTCATAATTTCTATGATTATCTTACAACCACTGCAGTTTTTAAAAACTGATGAAGCAAATACAAAATGTTAATATTGTTAGCTATAAGTGAGATGATTTATTAACACAATTTATAAATGCCTAAAACAAATGGCATGATTAAACAAAAGATAGACTTTTACAAATTTTTAGATAGGTTTTTAAAAGCTAAATTTTATTTATTTAACTATTTATTTATTTATTTATTTTTGGTACCAGGGATTGAACTCGGGACCTTGCACTTGTAAGGCAGGCAGTGGAACCACTAAAAGACAGATTTTTCAAAGATAGATTTTTAAAAATTTTGTTTCACTAGAATTCTAAGATAAATTAGCGGGTGGTGGCCTGGGTGCCATTCAGTGGTGTCCTGACAGTGATTTTCCAATGTAGGTCTGCCTTGGCAGCACACGATCCTTCCCTTGGCCATAAATTCACTCAGCTTGCAAATAAGCTTAATCTGTCTTTGCCAGGTCAACTCAGAACTCCAGGCACACATTTAAAAGAAAATTTAGTTCAACCTTGAAGACCAGGATAAACATTCACTGGCTCGTGGAGGGAGATGATTTGTGCCCTGACACGGAAAGCCAGCCCTTTAAATAAGAAAGTATGGTGTGGTGCCTTTAAAAAGGCCACACTCCTGGTGACAGAGCTCAGGATTCAAAGGAAGACCCAGATTTCAGAATGAGAATGACTAGGAAGATTGATGTTACCCAGAGCTGCTGAGGGTTTGAGGAAACTGGCTCATCTACTACCATTTTGGTGGGAGTGTAAATTGGTGCAATCTTCCAGAGGAAAACCCAGAAATGTGTCAAAAAGCCCTTTTAAAAAGTCTTTGGCTGACAAGTCCCACCTTAGGAATTTACCCTAAGCAAATAGTCAGATAAATGCATGAAGTTAAACAAATAAGATGCTACTTTCAAATTTACATCACTGATAAATTTGAAATGCCTTGAATAATTAGCAATAGGAATTCAGATAAATACTTACGGTATGCCTACCTAATGACCATGAAGCCATTAGCTAGGATGATATGGATGTATATTTATAGATATGGATGGATAAAAGTTTATATTTTACTAAATTAAAAAAACCTATGGGTCTTTAGATTCTATCTGTGGGAGTTGAGCGTGTGTGTGTGTGTGTGTGTGTGTGTGTGTGTGTGTGTTCCTTATTATAGCCTTTACAGAGGTTGAAATATTTAGGTCAATTCCATTTTTTTTGAGACTCTTAGCATATCTTTCTTGCTATTTTTCCTGTAAATATGCATTTACTTACATTTGTATATAATTTAAAAATGTGTAGAGGAGAAATGACAAAATAGGCTTACAATTCTTAGTCAAACATAACTATTTACATTTAACAAAGTAATGTTTTTATCATCAAAAATACTGTATACACATATTTCCATATAACTAATGGTGTTTGTTCAAAGTGAAATTTTCATTTGCAGTGCACTTTAGATGTCTGGTCCCAGAATGGACCTAGAGTTTAAAGTGGTATAATGGAGAGTTGCCCCCAGTGCCCAGGAGGAGGTGGAACTTCCAGGCTGCCATACCACCGACCCCAGTGCCTAGGAGGAGGTGAGCTTTCCAAGCCCCTGTACCACTACCCCCAGCACCGAGGGGCATAGCTGCCCCCAATGCTAAGGAAGAGCCTTCTGGGCTACTGTACCTCTGCCCCCAGCATGAAGGAGCAAAGCCTCACAGGCGCCACCAGCACACACCCAGCCCCTCCTCTTGAAATGAGAAGAAACGTAAACAAATCTCAAAACCAGACTTCCAGATCATCTAAAGCAACCCCAAAAGGAAACTAGATGGAACAATCTGACATTCAAGCACTTGGACTCCCTGTACTGGCAACAAAAGAGAATCTGGAAAAAATAAAATCAGAAATAATTTCCCACATAACAGCAGAGATTGTGCACATAGTGCAAGACATGAAAAATCTAGAGAGGACACAGATAAAAAAATAGATGAGCTGAGGAACATGATGGAATCCCAACATAGGAAACAAATGGAATCCATAAAACAGATGCCAATAGCTCTCCCTGGGTTGGCCAAGCAGCCTGAGGCTCCTAGGCTGTGTTCCGGTTCCTGCCCATGGCACAGTGAGGTCCCAGGAGTGGCTTGGAGCCCTGTCTTCATCTGGTGTTCTGCTTAGCCACTTGGGTGCTTGCAAGGCCCAATTTCATCCCCCCCCCTTCCGGCTCTTCTGCTACCTGGTCCCTCATTACAGAGGCACTGGGGATTATACTTCACATAGTTAAATGTGATAGATTAATAACTATCGCAAATTGTTATTTTCTAAGCTGCACTTGATGCTCTGGTATTGCTGATTGTAACATTTGGCCTAACATGTTGTGATTGATCTAATCAGTTTTCCTTCCTGGTATAAGGAAAATAAAATAGCCTCAGAGTCATTAGAGCCTCAAAACCTAAACACAAGCCATATCTGGAAGACACCTCTGAAAAGCAATCATTCCACAAAGGTTTTAAACACAAGCAACAAAGATACCTGCATTAAGCAATTTTGAAATATCAACCCAGGAATTAAACCAAGGACAGTACCAAAAACAAAAATGAGAAGACATTTAGGCAAGGCACAAACACAGGCTTTGATGCCACAAAAAGGAAATTCTGGGTGAAATGAGGTGGAAAGGTTGAATAATCAACCACCTGGACACCCTGAACTAATAGCACAGGAAGTAACAAAGCAGATACATGAGGCTCTAGAAAAATTCAAAGCAGAAATAATCTCCCAGATAAATACAGAGATGATGAGTAGAGTGAAAGACATGATTAGAGGCTCTAGAGCAGAAACAGATAAGAAAATAGCTGAGATCAGAAACATGCTGGAAGTCATGAATGCCCAGCATAAGAAAGAAATGGAAACCATGATCACCCAACATAAGAAAGAAATGGAATCCATGAAACAGGTTCAAACAGATATGCAGGAGATTAAAAACTCCATTGAAAGCATGCAGAGCAGACTAAGAGAATCTGAAGACAGAATATCAGATATAGAAGACAGGATCACAGTTAAGGACCATGAAAACAGAGATTTCTTAAAGATAGTAAGGGACCATGAGAAATCAATCCAACAGCTGCTAGATGATGCAAAGAAGAATAACATAAGACTCATAGGAGTCCATGAAAAAATAGGAGAAAGTACAATTGACATAAAAAAACCTGTTCACAGAAGTAATAGTAGAAAACTTCCTAGACAGAGGTGGAGAATTGGACACATAGATAAGTGAGGCATATAGAACTCCACCCAGCCATGATCAAAAAAAAAATCTACACCTAGAAATATAATAGTTAAGATCCCAGAAACCCAACAGAAGAACAAAATTCTATAGGCAGTTAGAAAAAAGAAACAAATCACCTACAAAGGAAAGCCCATCAGAATCATGGCAGATTTCTCAACACAAACCCTCAAATCAAGGAGAGCCTGGAGTGAAGTATTTCAAGCCCTAAAAGAAAATAACTTCCAACCTAGACTGTTGTATCCTGCAAAATTATCTTTCAAAATCAATGGGGAAATTAGATACTTTCACAACAAAGACCACCTGAGAAATTTCATGAACACCAAACCAGCACTCCAAACAATTTTATGCAATATCCTAGAAAAAGGCAATGAAGGTTACAACTCTATGAGGGCCAACAGAGAGAAGACACCATGCAAGTTAAGGCACTAAAGGGAAAGGGGAAAAAATAAGAAAAGAGCCAACAACAATAAAACATCATGGCAAGAATGAGTCAATATCTCTCAATTATAACTATCAATGTTAATGACCTCAATTCACCAATCAAAAGAAACAGACTGCGTGCCGGGGATTTACCTCAGTGGTTTTGCTGCCAGCTATGCAAGCGTAAGGACCCGAGTTCGATCCCTGGTACCAAAAAAAAAAGAAAGAAACAGACTGACAGAATGGATTAAGAAGCAAAACCCAGCAATATGCTGTATACAAGAAACACACCTAACTCAAAAGGAAATTCATAGACTGAAAGTAAAAGGATGGAAAACAGTTCTCCACATGACAGGATTCCAGAAAAAAGCCGGGGTAGCAATCTTATTTGCAGACAAAGTAGATTTCAAATCAAAACTAATTAAGAGAGACAAAGATGGTCACTACATCCTTGTGAAGGGAACAAACCAAGAGGAAGAGATGACAATCCTAAATATTTATGCACCGAATGTGAATGCCCCCAACTATACAAAATAAATAGTTACGGACATGAAAAACCAAATAAACAATAACACAGTTGTAGTGAGGGACTGCAACACCTCTCTATCACAAATAGACAGATCATCTAGGAAAAAACTTAACAGTGAAATTCTAGAACTGAACCAAGCTATTGAACAAATGGACTTAATAGATGTCTATAGAGTGTTTCACTCCACAAAATTAGAATACACATTGTTTTCAGCTGCACGTGGGTCACATGCTAGCTCATAGGGCAAATCTAAGTAAATGTAAAAGAATTGAAGTTATCCCCTGTATATTATCAGACCATAGTGCAATACAATTGGAGATCAATAACATAAGAAACCACAAAACACCCACAAACATATGGATATTGAATAACACTCTCCTGAACAACCAATGGGTCACAGAGGAAATTAAAGAAGAAATTAGGCAGTTTCTATAAGTAAATGATAATGCCAGTACAACATACAGGAATCTGTGGGACACAATGAAAGCAGTTCTATGGGGAAAATTCATAGCAGTGAATGCCCATATTAGGACAACAGAGAGAACTCAGTTAAATAACCTAATGCAGAACCTCAAGCTCCTAGAAAAAGAACAGCATAACAAACCCAAAACTCATACAAGAAAGGAAATTATAAAGATCCAAGCAGAAATCAATGCAATGGAGACTAAGAGAACAATACAAAAAAAAAATCAATGAATTGAAGAGCAGGTTTTTTGAAAGAATAAATAAAATCAATAAACCTTTAGGCAACCTTATCAAAAAAAAGGAAAGAAAAGGCTCAAATCCATGCAATTAAGAATGAAAAAGGTGATCCCAAGCTCCTAGGACAGAGAAGCTGAGCCAGCCCCAGCACCCGGAAGGAAGCTTCCCCACCACTATCCCAAGTTCCTAGGGCAGAGAAGGTGAGCAGGTCCCAGCACCCAGAAGGAAGCTCCCCCACCGCCATCCCAAGCTCCTGGTTCAGAGAAGCTGAGCCATTCCCAGCACCCAGAGGGAAGCTCCCCCACCACCATCCCAAGCTCCTATGGCAGAGAAGCTGAGCAGTGTGGGAGCAAGAAGCATGACCCTCCCCATGGAAATGAGAAGACAGATAAACAAGCCTAAAAACAGACTTCCAGATCACCTACAGCAACCCCAAAGGGAAATAAGATGGAACAATCTGATACTCAACCACCTGGACACTCTGAACTGGCAATAAAAGAGGATCTGGGAAAAATGAAATCAGAAATAATTGTTCAGATAATAGCAAACATTGTGCTCATGGTGCAAGACATGATTAATAATTCTAGAGAGGACACAGATAAAAAAATTGAGGATCTGAAGAACGTGATGGAATCCCAACATAGGAAACAAATGGAATCCATAAAACAGATGCAAACAGATTTTCAGGAGATTAAAAACTCCATCGAAAGTCTGCACAGCAGAATGAACCAATGTGAGGACAGAATTTCAGATATAGAAGAGAAGATTGCAATTAGTGACCAGGAAAAGAAAAATTGCTTTAAAATTATAAAGGAACATGAGAAATCAATCCAGCAGCTGCTAGATGATGCAAAGAAGAATAACATAAGACTGATTGGAGTCAATGAAGAAAGAGGAGAGAGTGTAGATGACATAAAAAACTGTTCACAGAAGTGATGGCAGAAAATTTCCCAAGGAGGGGAAAAGAACTTGACATACAGATAAGTGAGGCATATAGGACTCCAACTAGCCTTAATAAAAAAAAAATCTACACATAGACATGTAATAGTTAGGATTCCAGAAATCCAACAGAAGAACAAAATTCTACAAGCAGTGAGAGAAAAGAAACAAATCACATACAAAGGAAAGCCCATCAGAATCACAGCAGACTTCTCAATGCAAACCCTCAAGGCAAGAAGAGCTTGGAGTGACATATTTCAAACCCTAAAGGAAAACAGCCTCCAACCCAGATTGATGTACCCTGCAAAACTACCTTTCAAAATTGATGGAGAAATAAGATACTTTCATAATAAAGAGCACTTCAGGAACTTCATGAATATCAAATCGACACTCCAAAAAATTGTAGACAATACCCTAGGAAAAGACAATGAGGATCACAACCCCAGGAAGCCCAGCAGAATGAATCCATTGGGTGTGACAAATTAAATGCAAAGGCAGAGAATCCAACAAAAAGACAAAGTCATGATAAGGCTTTTAAAACTTTTAACTTCATCTCCCTAATGAGTTTATAATTCAGTCTTACTATTGTACTGATTAGTATTTTTCTGATTCTAGAGTTGCACACCTTTCCTTGTGCTATACTGGCTATTTATCATCTTCTTATGTCTACATTTTAACTCGGTTGTCTATTAACGAGCTCTAAGAGTTCTTTATATATTCTGGTCATAGGTTATATGCATTGTAAATATGGTCTGTTTAAGGACTACTTTTCATTTCAATGATGTCATTTAAAGTTCTAAATTTTGATGGGATCTCATTTATCAGTTTTTCTCTATTATACATCATGTCTTTTGTATTTTAAGTAGTTCTTGTCTACCCTGAATTCATAAACATTTTCTCTTATAATTTCTTCTTATAGTTTTTTACTTTTAGGCTTTAATATTTAGGTTCATAGACCCCTTCAAGTTATTTTCATGTATGGAAATAAAGGGTTGAGGTTAATTTTTTATATACGAACACCAGGTGTTCTAGTGCTGTTTGCTGAAAAAACTATCTCTTCCTTGGCTCTTGAATTGAATTCTATAAAATGCGAATGGTAAATAATCTCTCAAAACTCAGTGGACCATATATATGTGGTTATATTTCTAGGTTCTCTGTTTTATTCCAATGATCTATATGTCTTGCCTTACACCAACACTGCCTTGATTTCTGTAGCTTTAGAAGAAGTCTTAAAATTAGGTACTAAACGTCTTCCAATATTGTTTTTGTTTTGTTTGTTTTAACTTTTCTAGGTCCTTTGTACTCCTACATAACTTTTAAATTTCAATATCCAATTCTTCTTTTATAGCAAGTATACACAGACCTGAAGTTTTATATATACCTTGTGTTTTCTAATCCTGTTAAATTCAAATACAAGTTCTAGGGGCTCCTAGAGATTTCTTAGTATTTTCTCTGTAGATCATCATTTCATCTACATATAAAGATTTTACTTCTACCTTGCCAATCCTACCCTAGTTGTGTCATTTCATTGCCAGACTATTTTGTGGGGCCTAGGTTTCAAAGTTTAATGGACAGATAAAGAGCAAGCATATCTTCCCTTGTTCCCCACCTTAAGGAGAAAGCATTGTATCTTCTCCATTTATATAAGGCGTTCTCACTGGAAGTATGGAGTACATGTCTTTAATCTGTTGAGAAGGTTTTATTCTACTTCTAGTCTCCTGATAGCTTTTACCATGAACAGCTGTAGAATTTAGTCCAATACTTTTTCTCCAACTAGTGACAGCATCATATGGCTTTTTCCTTTCCTCTGTTAAAATGATGACTTTTGGGGGTGGATCTTCCGGTGCTGAACTGCTATCCCTATAGCAAAACCACTTTCTACATCCTGCCAGATCTGACTTCTAATACTTTGTTTTGTTAAACAGATTTCTATCTATGTTCATATTTTTTCTTCTATTATCTTTATCCAGTTTTAGGATTAGCACAATGTTGAGTTCCTAAAATGAGGGGAGAAGTGTTCCTTCTTTTTTCTGCTTTAATTGTTTGATATAATTTATCAGTTAAAATGTTTATGAGCCTGCTGTTGTCATATAGGTAGGTTTTCAAGCTAGGAATATACTTTCTTTAATAGGTGCTATTCAAATTTTATATTTCCTCCAGAGTTAGTTTCATTAATTTGTTTTCCAAGGTACTTCTTAGAAGTTGTCACATTTATTTCAAGACAGATTTTTGAAATATGCTTGCTATATCCTTTTAAATTCTGTAAAATCTATGGTAATGTCTCCTAGATCTTGATATTGTAATTTAAAAAATGTATAACTGATATTGTATAACAGGAAGAAAAGGTCTAAAGGTGCAGGGGAAGTGGGAGGGGTAGGGGAAAGGAGAAAAGGGAAAAGAAAAATATGAGAAAAGAGAAAAATGGAAACAAGGTCTTTGCAAATAGGGAAGGGTGGAGGGGGTGAAGGGAGTCCAAAGGGAGGGGGAAAAAAGAACCAAAATACTCCTGTAATGGTACAAGATCCCAATGATGAATGTAACTGTATTTTATACCAAAAATGTACCAATAAACTTAATGGGATAAAAATAAGGATTAAAAAAAAGAATGAAAAATGTGAAGCCAAAACAGATTCAGCAGAAATTCAGAGGATCATCAATACCTACTTTGAGAACCTGTACTCTAATAAAATGGAAAACACAGAAGAAATGGACAGATTCCTAGATACATACGAATTGCCAAAGTTAAATGAAGAAGATATAGAAATTCTAAACACCCCAATAACAATGAGTGAAATTGAAAATGTAATAAAAAATTTACCAACAAAGAAAAGCCCAGGTCCTGATGGGTTCACTGCTGAAGTCTACAAGATATTTAAAGAAGAACTATCGCCATTACTCTTTAAACTCATCAAGGAAATCGAAAGGGAAGCAAGACTTCCAAATTCACTCCTGGAAGCAAGTGTTACTTTGATTCCAAAACCAGGGAAAGATCCAACCCAAAAAGAGAACTACAGACCAATCTCCCTAATGAACATAGATGCAAAAATCCTCAACAAGATACTGGCAAACAGAATACAGAGTGTCACCAAGAAGATCATACACCCCGACCAAGTCAGATTTATCCCAGGGCTGCAAGGATGGTTCAACATCCGTAAATCAATAAATGTAATACACTATATTAACAGAGTCAAGGACAAAAACCATATGATCATCTCATTAGATGCAGAAAAGGCATTTGACAAAATCCAACACCCATTTATGATAAAAAAAAAAACCCTACAGAAAATTGGAATAGAAGGTCTTTAGCTCATCTTGATTAAGGCTATCAATGAAAAACAAACAGCCAACATCGTACTAAATGGTCAAAAACTGAAAACTTTCACACTAAAATCAGGAACATGACAAGGATGCCCACTATCACCACTCCTGTTCAATATTGTTCTGGAAACATTACCCATAGCAATTAGACAAGAGAAAGAAATAAAAGGAATAAAGATAGGAAAGGAAGAAGTGAAACTGTCATTATTTGCTGATGATATGATACCTTACATAAAGGACCCCCAAAACTCAGTCAAAAGCCTTCCAGACCTAATTGACAGATTCAGTAGGGTAGCTGGATATAAGGTCAACACTCAAAAAGCAATACCCTTCTTATATGCAAATAGCAGACCCACTGAGAGAGAAATTGGGAAATAATTCCTTTTACAATAACATCTAAAAAAATGAAATATCTAGGAATCAACCTAACAAAGGAAGGAAAAGACTTCTACACTGAAAACTACAGCACTCTGAAGAAGGAGATCGAAGAGGATATAAGAAAATGGAAAGATATCCCTTGTTCCTGGGTAGGAAGAATCAATATAGTGAAAATGGCCATATTTCTAAAACTAGTATATAGATTTAATGCAATACCAATTGAATTCCAACAATATACTTCACAGAGCTAGAGAAAACAATCCAAAAATTCATTTGGAACCAGAAGAAACCTAGAATAGCAAAAGCAATTCTGGGCAACAGAGACATGGCTGAGGGTATCACAATCCCCAACTTGAAACCATACTGCAAAGCTACTGTGATAAAAACAGCATGGTACTGGCAAAGAAACAGACCCAAGGATCAGTGGAATAGATTAGAAGAGCAGAAACAACTCCAGACATACTCAGCCACTTCATCTTTGACAAAGGAGCCAATTACCCTCATTGGAGAAAAGATAGCCTGTTCAATAAATGGTGTTGGAAAAGCTGGATTTCAACCTGCCAAAGATTAAAATTAGACCCATACCTATCACTGTACACTAAACTAAGATCAAAGTGGATTAAAGAGCTAAATATCAAGACAGAAACAGTAAACTTGCTGGAAGATAATTTAGGTAGAACTGTCAATGACATTGGCATAGGAAAAGACTTTATGAACAAAACTTCAGTAACACAGGAGCTAACACAAAGAATCAACAACTGGGATCTCATCTTATTAAAAAGCTTGTGCACTGCAAGAGAAACTACCAACAGAGCTAAGAGACAACCTACAATATGGGAAGAAAGTTTTAGCAGCTGTACCTCAGACAAAGGACTACTATCTAGACTATATAAAGAATTGAAAAAAAATCAGACCCCTCCCAAATTCAAAGACCCAATTCAAAAATGAGCATCCAAAATGAACATTATTCTGACGAAGTAAAAGCAGCAAATAAATATATGAAAAAATGTTCAACATCACTGGTCATTTGAGAGATGCAGATGAAAACAACACTGAGATTCCACCTCATCCCACAAAGAATGGCTGCTATAAAGAAATCAACGAATAACAAATGCTGGTGGGGGTGTGGACGTTCTCCATCACTGGTGCAACCACTGTGGAAATCCATATGAAAATATCTCAAAGAACTAGGACTAGAGGTCCTATTTGACTCAGCTCTTCCTCTATTGGGTATCTTCCCCAAAGAATTAAAAGAATCATACCACAGTGATATATATGCACCCATGTTTATAGTGGCACAGTTTGTAATAGCTAAGGTTTGGAAACAGCCCAAGTGCCCATGAACTGGAAACTGGCTAAAGAAGATGTGGTTTTTTAATAAAATGGAATACTACTCAGCCATAAAGAATGAGAAGCTAGAGTCATTTATAGCTTAACAGATGCATATTGAGGCCATACTCTTAAGTGAAATAAATAGGACACGCATGAGTAAATACCGAATAATTTCTCTAGTGTGAGAAACAGAAAGTGTAAATAAGGATAAACATGATTAAAATGAATAATTGATCATTTGAAATAGGAAAAGGTCCAAAGGGGTAGGGGTGGTGGGAGGGGAAGGGGAAAGGGAAGAAGGGAAAGGAAAAAGTATGAGAAAGAAAAAATAATGGAAATGAAGTCTATGTAAATAGGGAAGGGTGGTGGGGGTGAGGGGTGCATGGGTAACAGAGGAAAAAATAAGAACTAAGATACATCATGTTCAGGTACAAACACCCAGTGATAAATGTAGATATATTATATAGCTAAAATGTACTAATTAATATATAAATTTAAAAAAATAAATAAAAAACAGATGCCAATAGATTTCCAGCAGATTAAAAACTCCACTGAAAGTTTACACAGCAGAATGAGCCAATGTGAGGACAGAATTTCAGATATAGAAGATAAGATTGCAATTAGTGTCCAGGAAAATAAAAATTTCTTTAAAACGGTAAGGGACCATGAGAAATCATTCCAGCAGCTCCTAGACAACACAAAGAATAACATAAGACTGACTGAAGTCAATGAAGAAACAGGAGAGAGTGCAGATGACATAAAAAATCTCTTCAGAGAGGTGATGGCAGAAAACTTCCCAAGGAGGGGAAAAGAGAAGTGAGGCATATAGGACTCCAAATAGCCTTGATCAAAAAAAATCTACTCATAGACATATAATAGTTAAGATAACACAAACCCAACAGGAGAACAAAATTTTACAAGCAGAGAAAAGAAACAAATCACATACAAAGGAAAACCATTCAGAATCACAGAAGACTTCTCAATGCAAACCCTCACAGCAAGAAAAGCTTTCAGTGATGTATTTCAAGCACTAAAAGAAAACAGCCTCCAACCCACACTGATGTACCTTGCAAAACTACCTTTCAAACTTGATGGAGAGGCCAGGGATTTAGCTCAGTGATTTTGCCACCTGCTGCACAAGTGCAAGGACCTGAGTTCAATCCCTGGTACCAAAATTGTTGGAGAAAGAAGATACTTTCACCACAAAGACAACTTAAGGAACTTCATGAATACCAAACCAGCCCTCCAAAAAATTTTTACACAATATCCTAGGAAAAGACAATGGGGATCACAACCCCAGGAAGCCCAGCAGAATGAATCCACCAGGAATGACAAGAAATTACATGCAAAAGAGGGAGAATCCAACAAAAAGAAAAAGTCATCACAAGGATCAGTCAATACATATCAGTTATAACCATCAATGTTAATGGTCTCAATTCACCAATCAAAAGAAATAGACTGGCAGAATAAGTCAAGAAGCAAAATCCAACAATATGTTGCATACAAGAAACACACTTAATTAAAAAAGAAACTCATACAATGAAAGTTAAAGGGTGGAAAACAATACTCCATGTGACAGGAACCCCAAAAAAAGAAGGACTAGGTATGCTCTTTGCAGATCAAGTGGACTTCAAACCAATACTGATTGAAAGACAAAGAAGAACACTACATCCTTGTAAGGGAACAATACAAGAGGAAGAGATGTCAATGATAAATATATATGCCCCAAACACTAGTGCACGCAAGTATATAAAACAAATATTAATGGGCATGAAAAATCAAATAAGCACTAATACAGCAGTAGTGGAGGACCTCAATATCCCACTGTCACAGATACATAAACTAGACAAAAACTAAGCAACAAAATACTAGAACTCAATGGAACTCTTGAACAAATGAACTTAATAGATGTTTACAGAGTGTTCCATTCCACAAATTCAGAATACACATTATTTTCAGCTGCACATGGATCATTCTCCAAAATAGACCACATACTCGCTCATAGAACATGTTTAAATAAGTGCAAAGGAATTGAAGTTTTCCCATAAGTTATCAGAACATAGTGCAATGAAATTGGACATCAATAGCAAAAGAAACTGCAAGAATTTCAGAAACACATGGAAATTGAACAACATACTTCTGCATAAACAATGAGTCACAGAGGAAATTAAAGAAGAAATCAGTCAGTTCCTTCAATTAAGTGACAATGACAATCCAACATATCAGAATCTATGAGACACAATGGAAACAGTCATACAAGGGAAATTCATAACAGTGAATACTCACAGTAGGAAAACAGAGCGAGCTCAATTAAACAACCTGATGCTGAACCTCAAGCTTCTAGAAAAAGAAGAGCAGGACAAACCCAAAGCTCATACAAGGGAGGACATTATTAAGATCAGAGGAGAAATCAATGCAATGGAGACTAAGAGAATGATAGGAAAAAAATCAATGAATCAAAGAGTTGTTTTTTTGAAAGAATAAACAAAATTGACAAACCCTTAGCCAACCTTATCAGAAAAAGGAAAGAAAAGGCCCAAATGCATGCAATTAGGAAAGAAAAGGGTGAAATTACAATGGACCCAGCAGAAATCCAGAGGATCATCAGTACCTACTTCAACAACCTATATGCCAATAAGATGGAAAACACAGAAGAAATGGACAGATTCCTAGATACATATGAATTACCAAATGAAGAAGACCTAAAAAATCTAAACAACCCATTATCAATCAATGAAATTGAAAACATAATTAAAAATTTACAAACTAAGAAAATCCCAGGTCCTGATGGCTTCACTGCTGAATTCTATAGGACATTTAGAGAGTAACTACTGCCACCACTGTTTAAACTCTTCAATGAAATTGAAAGGGAAGCAATACTCCCAAATTCATTCCTGGAAGCAAGCATCACCTTGATCCCCAAAGCAGAGAAAGACCCAACCAAAAAAGAGAACTATAGGCCAATCTCACTAATGAACACAGATGCAAAAATCCTTAATAAGATACTGGCAAACAGAATGCAGAAGATCATCAAGAAGATCATACACCCTGATCAAGTGGGATTCATCCCAGGGATGCAGGGATGGTGCAATACACAAAAATCAATTAATGTAATACACTGTATCAATAGAGCCAAGGACAAAAACCGTATGATTATCTCCATAGATGCAGAAAAAGCATTTGACAAAATCCAACATGCATTTATGATTAAAACCCTACAAAAAATTGGAATAGACAGTCTCTACCTCAAACTGATAGAAGCCATCTATGAAAAACCAACAGCCAATATCATACTAAATGGTCAAAAATTGAAATCCTTCCCACTAAAATCAGGAACAAGACAAGGATGTCCACTATCACCACTCTTATTCAATATGGTTCTGGAAACATTAGCCATGGCAATTAGACAAGAGAAAGAAAGAAAAGGAATAAAGATAGGTAATGAAGAAGTCAAATTGTCATTATTTGCAGATGACATGATACTCTCTATAGAAGACCCCAAGAACTCCACCAAAAGTCTGCTAGACTTAATAACCAAATTCAGTCAAGTAGCTGGATACAAGGTCAACACACAAAAATCAATAGCTTTCCTCTACACCAATGACAGACTCACTGAGAGAGAAATAGGGCAAATAATTCCTTTCACAATAGCATCCAAGAAACTGAAATACCTAGGAATCAACCTAAAGAAAGAAATCAAAGACCTCTTCTCTGAAAACTATGGCACTCTGAAAAGACAGATTGAAGATGATATCAGAAAATGGACAGACATTCCCTGCTCCTGGGTAGGAAGGATTAATCTAGTGAAAATGGCCATACTTCCAAAACTGCTATACAGATTTAATGCAATTCCAATTGAGATCCCACCAGCATACTTCACAGACCTCGAGAAAACAATCCAAAAATTCATTTGAAACAAGAAGAGACCCAGAATAGCAAAAGCAATTCTAGGTAACAGAGACATGGCAGGGGGTATCACAATCCCCAACCTGCAACTCTACTACAAAGCTACTGTGATAAAAACAGCACGGTACCGGCAAAGAAACAGACTTGAGGACCAGTGGAACAGATTAGAAGATGCAGAAACAATGCCAGACACACTCAGCCATCTCATCTTTGACAAAGGAGCCAAACACCCTCACTGGAGGAAAGATAGCCTCTTTAATAAATGGTGCTGGAGAAATTGGGCTTCAACTTGCCAAAGATTAAAACTAGACCTGTATCTCTCACCGTGCACTAAACTAAAATCAAAATGGATTAAAGATCTAAATATTAAAATAGAAACTCTGAACCAGTTGGAACAGAGGTTAGGTAGAACTCTTGAAGACATCGGTGTAGGAAGATTTTATGAACAAAACCTCAGCTGCCCCTGATCTAGCAAAAACATTCAACAAATGGGATCTCTTCTTACTAAAAAGCTTCTGCCCAGCAAGAGAAACCACCAACAGTGTGAAGAGACAACCCACAATGTGGGAAAAAATCTTCACCTGCTCTTCCTCAGACAAAGGTCGACTATCTAGAATCTATAAAGAACTTAAAAAAAATCAGACCTCCCAAATTTAAAGACCCAGTCCCAAAATGGGCATCTGAAATGAACAGACATTTCTCAGACAAAGAAGTAGAAATAGCAAATAAACATGAAAAAATGCTCAACATCACTGGTCATTCAAGAGAGGAAGATGAAAACAATGCTGAGATTCCACCTCACCGCAGAAAGAATGGCTGCTATCAAGAAATCAACCAATAACAAATGCTGCCTGGGATTGTGGGAAAAGAGGAACTCTGCTCCACTGCTGGTGGGAGTGTAGACTGTGCAACCACTGTGGAAATCAGTATGGAGGCACCTCAAAGAACTAGGACTGGAAGTCCCATTTGACCCAGCTATTTCCCTGCTGGGTATCTTCCCCCAAAGATTTAAAAGAATCATACCACAGTGATATATGTGTACCCATGTTCATAGCAGCACAATTTTTAATAGCTAAACCTTGGAAGCAGCCCAATTGCCCATCAACTGGAGAATCTATAAAGAAAATGTGTTTTTTTCATAAAATGGAGTACTATTCAGCCTTTAAAAATGAGAAATTAGAGACATTTATAGATAAATGGATGCACATTGAGGAGATATTCTTAAGTCAAATAAACAGGACACACATGTATAAATACTGAATAGTTTCTCTAGTGTGAGAAACTGAAAGTGTAAATAAGAACTAAAAGGTATAATAGATAATGTGAAATAGGAAGAAAAGGGGCAAAGGGGAAGGGGAAGTGGGAGGGGTAGAGGAAAGGAAAGAAGGTAATGGAAGTAATATGAGAAAATGAAAAAATGAGAGAATGTCTTTGCAAATAGGGAGGGATGAAGAGGTTGAAGGGAGGGCAGGGGAATGGGCAAAATATAAGAACCAAGAGAGATTCTGTCAAGGTGCAAATTTCCAATGATGAATGTCATTATATTATATAATATACTTAAACTGTACCAATTAAATTCATTTAAAATGTAAAAAATAAATAAATAAATAAAGTGGTATAATGAAGTTTTTCCTCCTCCAACTTTATCATGGCATATCTCGGGCTGGATACACTCTCAGTGGGATATAAATATCAGAAATCAAAATTTTAAAATGAAATTTAGGATCCCTGTGAATGTGCACTGAACAAATAATCTTTCTAACTCTTTTTTTAAAAAATTCTTTTATTGGTACATTTTAGGCATACAATACATTTACATTTCTCATTTGGAACTTGTACCTTTACATGATGCATCTTGGTTCTTATTTTTCCCCATTCCCAGCCCTCCCTTCACCCCTCCACCCTTCACTATTTACAAAGACTTTGTTTCCATTTTTTCCATTTCTTATAATTTGTCATTTCCCTTCTTTCCTTTCCCCTGCCCCTGCAAATTCTCCTACCACTTTGGACCTTTTCTTCCTATTTCACATTTTCAATTATTCATTCTAATCATTGGTACATTTTACATATACAATATAATGACATTCATCACTGGAAATTTGCACCTTTACATAATCTCTCTTGGTTCTTGTTTTTCCCCCTTCCCCTGCCCTCCCTTCAAACCCTCCATCCCTCCCTATTTACAAAGACTTTCCATTTTTCCATTTTCTCATATTAATTCCATTCCCTTCTTTCCTTTCCCTTACCCCTCCTACTTCCCCTTCCCCTTTGCCCCTTTTCTTCCTATTTCACATTATCTATTGTAGCTTTTAATCCTTATTTAGACTTTCAGTTTCTCACACTAGAGAAACTATTCAGTATTTATACATGTGTGTCCTGTTTATTTGACTTAAGAATATCTCCTCAATGTGCATCCATTTATCTATAAATGTCTCTAATTTCTCATTTACTATGGCTGAGTAGTACTCCATTTTATTAAAAAACCCAGATTTTTTTTTTTTTCAGTCCTGAGGATCAAACTCAGGTCCTTGAGCTTGCGAGGCAGGCAGCAGAACCACTGAGCTAAATCCCTGGCCCTGTGAACAGTTTTTTTTATGTCATTTGCACTCTCTCCTGTTTCCTCTTTGACTCCAATCAGTCTTATGTTATTCTTTGCATCATCTAGCAGCTCCTGGATTGCTTTCTCACGGTCCCTTACAATTTTGAAGCAATTTTTCTTTTCCTGGTCACTAATTGCAATTTTATCTTCTATATCTGAAATTCTGTCCTCACGTTCACTCATTCTGCTGTGTAGACTTTCAATGGAGTTTTTGATCTCCTGGAAATCTATTTGCATCTGTTTTATGGATTCCATTTGTTTCCTATGTTGAGATTCCATCATATTCCTCAGCTCCTCTTTAGATTTATTAATCATGTCTTGCACTATGAGCACAATCTCTGCTGTTATCTGAGAAATTGTTTCTGATTTCATTTTTTCCAGATCATCTTTTGTTGCCAGTTCAGAGAGTCCTGGTGATTGAGTATCAGAGTGTTCCATCTCATTTCCCTTTGGGGTTGTTGTAGGTGATCTGGAAGTCTGGTTTTGAGACTTGTTCATGTCTCTTCTCATTTCAACCTGGGGTGGGGGGGTTCTGTTGGGGCCCGCTCGGCTCACCTCCTCTGAGCTGGGAGCAGTGAGACAGCAGACCATTAGCCCTTTCCTCTGGGCCTGGAGCAGCGGGACAGATGGTGGCCCAGAAGCCCCTTCCTCTGGGCTGGTGGCAGGATGGATGGCCCTTTCTGACTCTTATAATAGGCTTGACCTGTGTTCCAAATTGTTCAGTATATTCCAAACCATCCAGCCCCCATAGTTCCTTTATTCTGGTTTTCTCAGACTGGACTCTGGCAGTCTGTATTTACAACACTCAAAATATATTCTGGATGCCCCGTGGGCCATTGTAACCCAATGGCTTTCAATTGAGAATATGGCCTCTATTAAATCCCACATGAGAAGCATGGCTGGGCCTGCAGATTTAGCTCAGTGGTGCCCAGGCCTGTCTCACAAGAGCAAGGTCCTGAGTTAGATCCCTGGTACTAAAAACAAAAAGAAGAAGAAGCATGGCTGCCTGTTGTGGTAAAGCAAGGCCCAAATACACACCATGGTGGTGTGGCTTTTCTGTGGTAGCTTGTTGCCTGCAGAGCCAAAATTCTAGAAATAGTGACTCAGGGGCTGTGACACCAGTGTCACCAATGGGGAACCACAGTGCGAGGGGTGGATAGAGCCATGAGCATGACACCTGCCTATGTTCAGAAAACTATAGATACACCCAAGGGTACAGCTGCAATAACATCACATGAAGCACTGAACTAAAAGTTGGTGTCATGTCAACATTCTACAGGGCCTGCTCCAGGTCCCCTCTTTGGATCATTGAACAAATGAGATTTCAGTGTTCACCCCGAGGCAGACAGAGTTCCTTCACAGGGATTCACAAGCTCGGTAGACCTCAGTGGCACTGCTTGTTTCACCAAATTCCCCTGTACGCTGGACAGGAGCAGACACTGGCATAATTATGTGTTTCCACCACATTCTAACCATCTGCTTTCCCAGTGATGGAAAACACCCACAAATAATATTGTAATTAACATTCTTGCATATATCCTCATGCACCTGTATGAAAATATCTCGGGGATAGCAGCTATATTGTTGGAACACTGGATGTGTGCATACTTAACTAAATTCTGGAAGATACTTGCCAGAAGGGTGGTGCCAGTCTATATTCCCTAGCACTGTGTGAAGATCCTTATGTTTCCACATCCCCAGAACAGGAATAATCTACAAGAGGTACATCACAATAGGGAGCCATTTCCTTTTAGACTATAAACTTTCTGTGTTTTTCTCCTAGGCTGTCTGGCTGCCTGAGCTCAAAGCACCTGAGGAAATGCTGAAAGTTGGTACTGAAAATGCCCATTGCCTGAGCTGGCTAGAAGATGAATTAATGTATTCCTCCACTAGTTGGTTATTTGACTATATTTATTTTGTATCAAGTGCAAAACTCTGTGTTAATGGGGGAAATTTTCACATGATTTGTTCCTTCTTTGTATTTAGAAACCATTGTGGGAGCATGACTTTAATTCAAATTCTTACAAATAAATGATCATAAAAATGGACTGTTGTGAGGAAGAATTTCAGGATGCCATGAGGGGACATTACCGAACCAAGAATGAAAGCACCATGAGGGAAAGAGTTTCATCTGCAATACTGCACCTTAACAAAGGACATCTGACTCAAAATAGGCCTCTCTAAATATTTGCTGAAATATTTGCCTCTCTGATATTTGCTTAGGGGCTCCCTAAGACACGATGTTTGAATAAAGCTCTAGAAGATGAATAAGGGTTACTAAGAACACAGTGATGCCGGTGGTGGAGGCGATGGTAACGATGGGGTGATGGAAGGCGATGGTGGAGTGACGGTGGGGTGAGATCCCAGAGACTCTCCCAGGAAGAAGCTGAGGGTGGTCTCCTAACAACAGCAACAGCTAGCCCATCTGTGGAAATGCTTCTGTATGCCACCTCAAGCACATGAGCCCAGATGCCCGCATCTCTGCTCAGCAATGATGTTGGGACCAAGTTCATACCAGTGAAGCAGGTCAGGGTCAGTGAGGAATGTTGCAGCCATGGGGCAGGAGATGATGTTTCTGTAGAATAAACTGGTACATTTTTTTCCAGCATAGGGAAAAGAGAGCAAGTTTGGAATCACAGAGACCCAAATTTGAATCTTACTACTCTTTTAACAGCTAAGGAAATATGTGCAAGTTAATTAACCATTTGTTTGCTCTTCAGTAAAAAATAGAGATAATGATGTCAATTTTACAGAGATAATGAGAAAGTTAAATAAGATACATCAAAAAGAAGGGATATTATGTAATAATAACATATAGTATAGTGGTGATGGCTAGCTATTCTTGAACACTCCTTTGCTAACATGTTCCTTGACTTCTCTCTTCTATCCCTAGTGTCTACCTCATAGGGCTGATGTGGGCACATAAGGACTTAGAGGAGTGCCTGGCAAAAAAGAGCTCAAAAAATGTTAGCTACTATCACAGAAGCGTCCCCATTTTATAGATGAGGAAATTGAGACTTGGAGAGCTTAAATGACTTGCCAAAATGTGCACACCTAGGAAGTGGCAGAATCAGGATCAAACACAATCTCAGCCTGCATTGTCTGTGCCTAAGGTAGTGCCTGTCACACAGGAGCTCCCCAAATACACGTTACCCTCTCCACCTATTCATGTCTATTCCCACCCACACCCTTTCCCATTTTCCTCCCTGGAGGCATGATTAGCCATGACCAGATCCATAAGGGGCTTCATATGGAGGCAGAACTGTCAAGGAGAAGAGAGCACCTAAGTGTACCTCTGTACACACACAAGCATGCAAGCACACATGCTGATGCATGCAGAGAGAGAAAGAGAACTTGTAAACATTCTGTCAAATGTGGACAGCAGGCCATAATTATTGTAACGTGTCCTAAACTGATGTAACAGAACATGTTCACCTTACTGCTGTGAATTCTGAACCTTTGTGACAAAAACTCGTGGATTTCATAAGCCTTGTTTAAAACTGGGGGTAATTTAAATAAATAAATTTTTAAAACTAAGTCACATCCTCACTTTTTCTGGAAGAAAACAGGAAAAATCCATTGTGGTGCCTGATAATTACTACTTAATTAATCTGAAACTGGGCAGAATATAGGTTGTTGAATTATGGCAGGTAACTGGAATTTTCTTTTAGATGAAATAACCCAAAAATCAAAGAAGCTCAAGTGTGCCAGGGAGAAGATAAAACATTTGAAATGGACATATGGGACCCTGAAACTCTCTCTCTCTCTCTCTCATAATTTATTTTCCAATGAAGCTTTCACTCAGAAGGAGAAATCTGTTTCTTGAGAGAGTCCAGGAATTCTCTTGAGGTCCCTTAAGGATCCTGTAGAGGTGCAGTGATTAAGTAACAACCCCAATGAAGAAAGAACCAAAAGTTCTCTAACCACTTTTCCCAGGGTCCTGCCCTGTCCTTTTCCTTCTCCTCCCCCAGCTCCTGAAGTTTTTAACCCCAGGATTTTCTTGTAATGCATGAATTTGCAGAGAGCATACTAACCAGAAATAGGAGGGTTTATTTCATAAGATAGTCTAAATATCTTGGGCTTTCCGCCAGGCACAGAATAGACTTCTGCCGGCATGGAAACATGTAGAGCCAAGGAAGAAAAAGAAATCCTCAGACAGTGTGGCACAATGCCTGACCAGATATGTGGACTCTTTGTCTCTGCTCACAGAAAAAGGCTATGGGGTTTATTCTCTAACAAAGACTGATGCTACGGGGAAATTGCTGAAGTCTCTTTCTGTCTCTTTGTCATCCCCTCCACCCCCATGTATTGGGAAAAAAGAAAATGGAGAAAGACAAGATCATTTAAATTGGGTGCAGCCCATGTTAATGAGATAATAGGCCAGACTTGATAAATTATGAAAATAAAACTAAAATAAAGTAAAATAAATCTGAAAAAATCTATTTTTCAGGACTTTAAAAATCATAAATAAAGGCATATTTCCAGCTAAGAATGGTTACTTAGAACAACTTATAAAATGAATCCTTTCCATCTCTGATTAAAACAATCCCTTTTCTCCCGGACAAGAGCTCCATAAACAATGAAAGGTGTATATGAATGAGTGCGTGTGCGTGCGCGCGCGAGCGTGTGTATGTGTGTGTGTGTGTGTGTGTTAAATTACTATCTAGATAAATCCATACTGCATGTCATATTGATTTTCTGGTAACTCAACACTAATTCTTGGCAAAGCACCCTGGGAAATTCCAGACTTGCAAACGCCTTTCTGGAAGGTCATGACCAAGATGTGTAGAAATCCAACTGTATTTCAAACAATTCCGGGATTCTTTTTTTAAATCAGAAAACAGTTTCTTTTTTAAAAGCAGAATACAGCTTCTGCACTGCTTTTTCTCATGCTGGAACAGGTATCTTTCATTAAATTGCTGGTATCTGAAGAATTTTGCCTAACTCTTGAAATACCTTAAAAGGAAATATGACGAGTGTTATCGCTAGAATTCTCCAGAGATGAAAAAGTTTACACTCAGTAGATCAGTGGTGGAAGTGAACATAAATCCTGAATTTCATGACTCAGTTTAATGAGGAGTCCATTACACATGATCATTTCCTTGATCCTCTGACCTCCATCTATTTCTAGCAATTAGGAATAAACAGTACTTCACTTAACATTACAATCTGTTTTATTTTATAGAATAAAAGGATGTTATAGTATTTTATTATTTTCTCCTCAGCACAAGATTCATTTAGTCTATTCAGTTCAGAAAAAGAGAGTCAATTTATTCATCTCTCATTCAATAAGCATGCCCTAAATTACTGCAATGCAACAGGAAATGGCTTCTTTTATCTGTGTACTCTCCTTCCTCTACTTCCTCAGTGGAAAGGTTGCTGCACCTTGGAGGGCTTATTTGCCTCAGCCAGGGTAAGACACATCAAGTACAATAAAAGTTTCTATTATATCACCAAACAGCACTTTTTCCTTGCTTTTTGGATGGGGCCACACATGTTCATTTTGTAAAAGGTTCCTCAGATTATGTACCTGGTCCTCCTGTCACTAATTACGTATTAATTACATCTTTTGAACTCTTGGAAAGAAAAACTTTTAGGTCACAAAAGAAAAAAGCACCAAGACCCAGAAATAGTCAAAACTTGGACTGGAAAGTTTGCCCTCAAGTGATAATCCAAAGGGGAAATAGATAAGAAAATATTATATACTCAAGAGCGGCATGACTATCTGCACTAGAATGGGCAATCTGGGAACACCTAGATAAACCTAGATAAACTTCCCCTAGGACAACTCTGAGCTCAATGGGCAGAGTTAACTTGTAGATATTTAGTATCCAGCAAATGAACTTATTAGAACCATCACTGATTGGTTTTTGGTCTTGGTGTGCCAGTGTTTAGCTTGGACTCACTTCCTAGAATTCCCTAGTGTTTCACATTTGCCTGCCTCTCACACTTGTTCATGTTTAATGCTAGGGAAGTCTGGGCTCTGAAACATCTGTGTGTTTTACTCCCATTCTGAGTATTACATCTAGGAATATCTGTCCTGCTTCTTTTACGGATATGATTCTATAAATAGAGTCATAGTGTCCATAAACACCATTTGACTCTGGGAGAAGTTATTATTATGGGGTGTGATGTTTGTACATGTCTCTATCCCTAACTGGACTGTGGACTTCTTTTCAATGACACTTATGTTAGTCATGATACTTTAACTGTTGGGGCAAGTCTCAATTTTCAGTCTCAATGGTAACCCAGGAAAGGTTGTTTTTTGGGGTGGGTCTGTTTTTTGGAGTGTTTGTGTGTGTGTGTGCGTGTGTGTGTGTGTGTGTGTGTGTGTGTGTGTCTTCATATCATAGTCCAGTAGGAGTCAGCTGGGGGTTATCTACTCCACAGTTGTTCAAGGCTCCAGTCTCTTCCACCCTATAACATCTTGTGACTTCTCTGAGGGTCTTGGAGTCTTCTACTGGGTCCTCAATATTTGGCTGGCAGATGAAGAAAGAAAAAGGCCTGCCCTCCACCAGATTATGAGAGAGGTTGTCGGGGGTGAGGACTGGAAATGACAAACATCATTTTCATCCACTTTTACTGGTGTTCTTCCAGCACAGGATCTCACATAACTGCAGGAGAAGCTGCCAACAATTATCGAATTTACTTTCAAATGGACTGAAATCCAGAGAGGAATTGGACTTATTCAGAGAATGTCAACTAATGATCTGCTTTTGAGGGTCCTGCCTGCACCTGAACTATTCTCTCTCCTAAGCTTGAGTCCGGCCCTGCAACTTGACGAGCTGTATGACCTTGAGGAACTTACTTAACTTTCCCTTAGTTGGTTTCCATGTAGGCATATGTTTAAAAAAAAAACAACCAAGAAATGGGGTTTGGTGCTACACAGGCAGGGTCTTTATTACATTAAAAATCATGTGGTGTTTTTTGTGTATGTGATAGCTGGCATGTAGAAAGTATTCAATAAGTATTTGCCAGGTAAATAAAATAAGTTAGGTAGATTAATTAGTATGGGCTGGATTCCTGTAACAAAAAGAAGGTGCTAGTCTGACTAGATTTGAAATGAGAAGAAGGATGTTATTTAGAGAAAATGAAAATTCAAGGAGTTGCCTAGAATTGTTGATTTGTGTCCTTTGATGACTAAGTGGATAATATGTGTGCAAAATCAATCTTCTCTACTTCATTGGCTTCTCCTCTTTTAGTGAATTGCTTCTTTCCTTATTAGATTCCTTTCTGCTTATATTTGTTTATTCTCCAAAGAATGTGCCAAAAGTTTTCCAAAGTCTGATTCTGCCTTTTCTTCAGGGTCGTCAATGGCCTTTAGAACACTTCTATCCTGCAAGTCATTAGTGGCTTAGCAGAGCATAATAGACTTCAGTTTGGCTTTAAAACAAAACAAATGCCACACAGATGTATACTTCAATGACACATCCTCCATAGAATAAGCAGCCCTCTAAACAATGAGAATACAAATGCAGTGCCCATTATTATCACAGTAGATATCTATTATCTCTATTCATTAACTTGAATGTGCCAGGATTTTACCTTTGTGTTTCCTCATTCCTTTTACATCAATTTCATTTTTCTTTTAAGCTCCCAGTCTACCCAGCTGGTGAAAAGTTTAGTCATTAGTACAGCTTGGATCTACTCCTGGGATAAGACCAGAATTCTTGAGATCCAGAACAAGGAGAATGGACCATCTGATCTCCAGACTGTCCTACTTCCTCCTGAATTTCATGTTGCCCAGACCTAAATCCAGAGGCTTTGGTCTTCCTGCTGTGCCTGTGGGGAGGGTGCCTTTGCCTGCATCTAGTGTTTCAGTGTCCACACACCCAAAGACTCTCCATGGCCTTCCCACTGGAAGTCTGCAGAGAGGTGTTCAGGGAGTCATAGTTGGGAGACACTGGTGGTGAGGAATACGGAAAGTTTGCTGTCATTTCTTTGGCTTGTGGTAAGGCATCCTCAATTTTACCCAGACTGGTTTTGTAATATCGGTGCTAATATCAACATAGTAACTATTTACAGGAAAACTTCAGCTCACTTAATATTGCCAAAGGCATACTTTAGGGAGACAAATTCAATAGGACCTAAGAGTATAAGTTTATAGTGCAGTGAGGAGTCTTGAGTAATAAATTACATAATGCTAAAGTCAGAAAAATTCAATGTTGATTAAAAAAGGGTGAACTCAAGCCCAACATCCAAGCTTGGATTTCTCCTGTTCAATGCTCATGCTTGCTTTTTACTTGCTTTTATGCTCTATTTAATTCATTTGTCATAAGTATTGTATTTATGTAGTTATATCGCACTATTGTTACCTAATTAGAGTTGTCATCTCTAAACATGACAGTCTTCAGAAATTCAGACCTTTCTTTACCCATAAAATAAATGTGGCCACTTTATAAATGATTACATTAGAGTTTTTGGTGATGCTGGATTTCAATCTTCACCAAATATTGTGTAAAACTGCTGCAAAGATATTAGATTTCACATAGTAGATCACTAAGTAATTAGTAATAACAGTAATGATACCTTCTCTTGGTAGTAAGTATGTACCAGCCAGTTTGATAATCATCACAACTTCTGTAATAGAGTGCTGTATTATTAATTCATTTTTATAGAAGAAAATACCAAGAAATTATGTGATTTGTCCAAGTCATATATCTATTAAGTGGCAGAAATGGAGGCATAACCCAGGCCATTGTCTAAAAGCCTTTAATCCTTTCTGTTTTCTGCTTATATGCATCTTGACTCTATTAAATCATATTGTTTTATTTTCCCATTTTCTCAAGATCAACATCTTAGATGACCATCTGGATACAATATTGTTTCCATAAACTCTTTGGAGCGCATTCATTTGAATTAAAAGATTTTGTCAACAGTTAACCCCTTGGACTGCATCTCAGTACAGATTTGAAAAGGGACATTTTTTTAATAGCTAGCAAATAGGAGTTACTTTGTGTTATTCTGCAAAATCAATCATTTGCAGACAAGATAAATTCTAATAGTAATGTTACTCTGTCATCAAGCACTAGCCATTTTCAGAATCCAGAAAGGAGTCAGCTGCTGAGGTTGTATGTTTATGTCATAACCTTGATCCTGCACCAACAGAATGAGGATGATCCAGGAAGCCCAGATTCCAACATATTTGCCTGAGCTTAGGAAGGAAGCCGAGGGACTGTCAGTCCCCTCACTGGGGGGAAGAGGAAGGCAATGGGGTGATGTAACTAATTCAAAGGTAGATCTAAACACAGGCTGTATTCCTCAAAGATGAAACAGCAGAACAGGGAATGGAAATAGCCAAGGTCTTTGCCTTCAGTTATTTGTATTCCATTAGGGAATATGAACATAGCCAGTACGTGTTGTAGCCAGGTATAGCCAAGATTGCAACCTACAATTTGGTTCCAAAGTCCCTAGGCACTTATTGGCCCAAGGCAAAGTTGATAAAGGTCATAAATGATGTGCCCATTGAATGCTATAGGAGAGGGGAAGGAGGGAGGGAGGCTGGCAGACACCATTTTGCCTGGAGGGAATAAGGAAAGTTTTGGGGATTAAGGAAGACTTCACAGACAAATGCATTTAAACTGTGCTTGAAGACTGGAGGAAGTGTTGATATGTGGAGAACAGAATGTGAGTTACAGAATAAAAAAAAAACAGATAACACCCAAAATGGTTAAGACAAAATGGAAGCATTTTGACTTGTGTGTCTGAAAAATCTAGGATAGATCTGGCTTCGAGCCTGGTCAGGGTTCTTGGTCACTACTGGTTTCCCACTCTCTTGCCTCTACTTCAGCTGCACTGGCTCCTCCTTCAGGCAGTTCCTCCCAGGTAGCAGAGCAGCAGCATGGCTGAGCATCCAAGAGTTGGGCCAGTTGTCTCTAGGACAGACTTCTGTGCAAAGGACTTTAGACTATATCACAACAGAGGGCAGACTATATGCCAGAGGGGAGAGTGTTTGTATGGAAATAATAGAGCAATTGCTGTTTGGTTTTTGTCTGTGTGTGTGTTTTCTGATGCTGGGGATTGAACCTAGGGCCTTGTGCATACGAGGTAAGTGCTCTATCACTAAACCATGTCCCCAGTCTTGCCTGTCTGTTTTTGTACCTTCCCATTCGAATATCTACATTTAATAGTCTGAATTCACTTTCATATTTGCTCCAGCTTCTGGCTTCTGTGTATTTATGTATTGATAGAAACTGTACCTTTTTGACTGGGGATCAACACACAAATTGTTCCTCAATCCATATTTGTTCCAGACACTCCTCCTCAAAATAAAACACATTTAAAGACATTCAATGAGAAACCAAGAACCTGTAAAAGATCTCTTGGGAGGTGGTGCTCGGTTAAGCAGGCAAACGAAGTAATCTAGACTTGCAAAAAATTTTCAAACAAAACAGTGAAACTAATTGCTTGAGATTTTTGATGAGAGGAAACTGGACTGAGAATTTAAATTTGATGAGTTAGAAAAAGTCTGTACAAGCTAGGATTCTGTATCTAGTGTCTATAATAGTGCCAATTTTCTAGAATGTAATGAAGAGAATCAGGGCCATATCACCTCAGTCAGGTGTAATGGTATAGACCAGTAATCTCAGGACTCTGGAAGGCTGAGGCAGGATGATGACAAGTTCAAGGTCGCCCCTCCCCCACCAGAGCAATTTAGCAACTTAGCAAGATCCTGTCTCAAAGAAAAAAATTCAAAACAAAACACCAAGGGCTGTGGATGTAGTTTAGAGCAAAGACCCTGAGTTCAGTCCCAGGTATTGAAAAAAGAAAGAGAAACATAAAAAGAAATGAAGAAATAAAAGAAAAGAGGAAGGAAGGAAGGAAGGAAGAAAGAAAGAAAGAAAGAAAGAAAGAAAGAAAGATAGATGTTACTTCAAAATATGCCATTTTTGACATAAGGATTAATTTGAGGTGAAAGCACTGCAGAAACAGACAAAGGAAAAGATTCTCTACTCTCCCCTTATTTGCCTAAATATGGGAAATAATTTCCCTTTGGGAAAGTGTTCCTTTTCCCTCTTTTGTATCAGGAAATATAGAATGGCTATGAATTACCAGAAACTACCCTTTACTTACCAGTGGGGAGACCCTAAGATGAATCTGTATAACAAACCTCACTAAACAACACTTTTCTGCAGTTGGTTTCCCACACATATCTACCTTCTCAAACTGACCTCCTACAGAAAGGCAACAACTCCTCTTCCTCTGACTTGTCACAACTTCATAATTTATCACTCTTTGTTAAAGTGTTATACCAGCCATGAGTTCTGGGTGCCTCTTTGGGATTTCAACCTCATTTCTGTGAGGCCCTCATATGCATATGAAATGAACCTTTTTTTCCCCTGTTTATCTCTTTTGTAGAGCCCCAGCCACTGAATCTAAGAGTAGAGAAAAACCTCCAAAACCCCAGGATTGTTACACATTCAAAAGGCTTTGTTTATATACTTACATACCACATGCTCAATAAATATTGTTGGTTTCTTCATACTCAAGAAATATAAAACATTTGAGCCAGTTTTCCCCATGTAGGTATCATATTACTGTGATGCATACATACACATGCTTATAGCAGCACAATTCATATCAGCTAAATCTTGGAAGCAGGGTTTATGTGCACAACAGATGAGTGGATAAAGAAGATGTGCTAGTTACACAAAATGAAGTATTACTCTGCCAAAAAGAAGGATAAACTTGACTCATTTGTGGGAAAATGGATGTGCCTTGAGACCAAAATATCAAATGAAATAAATCAGACACATAAGCTTAAATATCATATGGTTTCTCTTAAATGATAAATTCAAAATATAAATAAAGAGCAAAATAAAAGATGGATGATAGGAAGTAGGGAAATAGATCTTCCTCAAATGGAAAGCAAATCAAAAGATAAGGGAGAGAAGGAATTAAGATGTATTATGTATGTGTACCAACTCCACACAAGGAATATAGTACATGTATATGTACTATAAACATGTGCTAATAATTTTTAATTTAGAAAAGAAATTTAAAACATCAAAATGTACAAACATATTCTAGATTCATTTAAAGTTCACATTACTTTTTCTGAAAGGTGATCTCCAAATTATCTTCAATAGCTTATGAGTGAATTATTTTTTCATAATTTTTTTTTCATGCTTAACATTTATTAGGAGCTTAGTGTGCACACCACCAGCATGAGGTAAGCACTAATACTATTCCTTCTTTACATATGAGGAAATTAAAACCTGAGGATGGGCCATAACCTTCTTAAGTTTACATAGCCTGCATGGATAATGATTATACTAACTCCCTGCTGATGGAGCTGAAGGTAGGGTAGAGAGAAAAAGATGAGAAAAATAAGGCCAGGGATTTAGCTCAGTGGTTTCACCGCCTGCTATGCAAGCGCAAGGACCCAAGTTCAATCTCCGGTACGAAAAAAAAAAAAAAAAAGATGAGAAAAAAAGGTGAAGGAAATGTATCTGTCAAAATGGTTTCTTGTTGATCAATGCTTTCCATTTAACAGATACTTAAATATTTGCTGAACGAATGTCTGACATGAAATAAAATGCAACGAATGGCCAAGAAGGCTGGTTCTTCCCCTTCTCATACCTCTCTAGCCATTTCAGGATCATCTGAAAGGGCCAATCTTTCATCCTGTGGAGAACTTTGCCAATACTGATTTCCTATCCATTTAACTTTAGGCATCTTCTATCAAACAATTGATGAAATTGCTATGTATCACATTATGTTGTATGTTTTTCTCTTCCTCTTCCCTCAGTATAATTGAGCTGATAGACCAACTGGCTGAGCAGTTTAAATCCTTTTCAGCCCCACAGTAAATGCAGCTCTATGGCTTTTTCTGTAAGCAAGGCTGTATGGAGTATTTGCATAGTGAAATCTCTTGAAGCAAAATGTGATCACTTTTACAATCATTCTGCCCCAAAGCACATTTATAAGCAAGTAGGTTCCACTTTGTTCCTTTCAAATTCTTGTTTCCATCAGTTAAGTACAGAGTTCTGAAAGATTAAATTATTTTAAACTATTTGAATGTCATTTGCTGACACCATGCACTAGTTTTCCTGAGTCATATTTTTCGGGTTTATTCTGATTTATTTCTAATCAGCAGTTTAGTGAAGTCTTTTCTGTCGTGGACCCTGTAATGAAAACAAATGAGGTTGTGACCCGGACTGCAATTTGAAGAACCCATATAAGAGTTAAGAGAGCCCCAGAGTTACTTCCAGTTCACTGGAGAGCAATTTCAAACAAGGTACAGTTTTCCTTGTAGTCTACTATCTTGAGTCAGATCTTCTTTAGTCCACAATTTTGGAAAATAAATTCTTTTAGAAGTGATGGCAATTTTGAAAAGCTGAGATAAAGAGCCATCTGAAGAGGCAATATGATAACTCCTGCAGTCTTTGGAGTAGGGGAAGGATGACCAGATGAGCAGTATCACCATTGGAGCTGGACAGCTAGGTCTCCTGCTCTGGGCCCCACTCTAGGTTTCCTCTGATTAGACCCCATCTCCACAAAGTGACAAGCCCCTCAGCCAAAGAGATTTTTCCACCTTGAGATCATATACTCTCCCCTGGACCATCACCAAATAGCCTGGAGTGAGTACCAAGTCCTGCTTGGTCCTCCTTGGGTCTGTCCTCCCAAGGGCAGCCATTGCCATTTATAAACCCCAAGACCTGAGAGATGGCCAAGGAGCGCCTGCTGGGAAGTCAGGGAATGAAGGACCATGGTGACAAGGGTCCTCACATGCACTCACACTCACAGATCCCCTGTTGTGAAGAAAAGCACCGTCAGGGTAACAAGGGTAAGGAACAAGCCTGAGCCTTCCACTGTTCATTTGTCTTAGATTCTCACATGGTAGAAACAGGCTTGGGGGTGAGGGGAGAATAAGAGATTGCCTCAAATGTGTAGGCTAATAAATTTGATTTTATTAGTGTACTGTAACATGGTAGCTCTCTAGTGCATGCTCTTGGTGATCAGGCTCATGCAAACCCATCTCTCTTGTAAGTGATGCACAAATGCTGGCTCATATCCAGTAAGAACCAAAACCACCAGGCCAAGTGTTGTTTGTGTTCATGGATAATAGTTCCTGGGGAATTTTTTTTCAGGTTCTTGGTGTCCTGCACAAAGAATTGGACAAAACACACAGAAAAGGTAGTGGGGAAGTAGATTTACTAAAGGGAGAAAAGAAGTATGGTCTGTAGAGAGGAGGCTGATGATAAGGGAAGGAGGTCTTTTGTAACTAGAATTTCTAGACTGGCTTCTCTATCACACAAATAAGATATTGGGAAAGTTGTTTTATCAAAAACTCACTTGAGAGCCAAACTCAGCACCCGGGAGGAGGATCCCCAGCCACTATTCCACTGCTCCCAGGGAAGAGGAGGTGAGCCAATCCCAGCACCCAGGAGGAGGCTCCCTGGCCACCATTCCACCACTCCCTGGGCAGAGGAGGTGAGCCACGCAAGAACCAGCACACCGCCCCCCCTTTGGAAATGAGAAGACGTGTAACCAAGCCTCAAAACCAGACTTCCAGATCACCTAAAACAACCTCAAAGGTAAATGAGATGGAACAATCTGATACTCAATCACCTGGACTCCCTGAACTGGCAACAAAAGGGGATCTGGAAAACAATGAAATCAGAAATAATTTCTCAGATAACAGCAGAGATTGCACCCATAGTGCAAGACATGATTAATAAATCTAGAGAGGACACAAATAAAAAAATACAGGAGCTGAGGAACATGATGGAATCCCAACATAGGAAATAAATGGAATCCATAAAACAGAGACAAACAGATTTCCAGGAGATTAAAAACTCCATTGAAAGTCTACTCAGAAGGATGAACCAATGTGAGAACAGAATTTCAGATATAGAAGATAAGATTGCAATTAGTGACCAGGAAAAGAAAAATTGCTTCAAAATTGTAAGGGAACATGAGAACTCAATCCAGCAGCTGCTAGACGATGCAAAGAAGAATAACATAAGACTGATTGGAGTCAATGAAGAAACAGGAGAGAGTGCACATGACATAAAAAAGCTGTTCACAGAAGTGATGGAAGAAAACTTCCCAAGGAGGGGAAAAGAACTTGACATACAGATGAGTGGGGCATATAGGACTCCAACTAGCCTTGATCAAAAAAAATCTACTCATAGGCATATAATAGTTGGGATTCCAGAAACTCAATAGAAGAATAAAATTCTACAAGCAATGAGAGAAAAGAAACAAATCACATACAAAGGAAAGCCCATCAGAATCACAGCAGACTTCTCAATGCAAACCCTCAAGGCAAGAAGAGCTTGGAGTGACATATTTCAAACCCTAAAGGAAAACAGCCTCCAACCCAGATTGATGTACCCTGCAAAACTATCTTTCAAAACTGATAGAGAAATAAAATATTTTCATGATAAAGAGCACTTTAGGAACTTCGTGAATACCAAACCAGCACTCCAAAAAAATTTTAGACAATAACCTAGGAAAAGACAATGAGGATCACAACCCCAGGAAGCCCAGCAGAATGAATCCATTGGGCGTGACAAATTAAATGCAAAGGGGGAGAATCCAACAAAAAGAAAAAGTCATGACAAAGCTTTAAAAACTTTTAACTTCATCTCCCTAATGAGTGTATAATTCAAACTTGTTATTATACTGATTAGTATTTTTCTGATTCTAGTGTTGCACACCTTTCCTTGTGCTGTACTGGCTATTTATCGTCTTCCTGTGTCTACTTTTTAATTGGATTGGCTATTATTGAGCTGTAAGAGTTCTTTATATATTCTGGTCATAGGTTATATGCATTGTAAATATGGTCTGTTTAAGGACTACTTTTCATTTTAATGATGCCATTTAAAGTTCTAAAGTTCATTTATCAATTTTTTTCTTCTATACATCATGTTTTTTGTATACCAGGTAGTTCTTGCCTACCCAAAAGTCATAAACATTTTCCCTTATAATTTCTTCTTAATGTTTTTTACTTTTAGGCTTTCATATTTAGGTTCATAGATCCTTTCAAGTTATTTTTATGTATGGAAATAAAGGGTTGAGGTTAATTTTTTATATATGGATACCAGGTGTTCTAGTGCCATTGGCTGAAAACACTATCTTTTTTCTGCTCTTGAATTGAGTTAATGTTCTATAAAATGTTAATGTTAAATAATCTTTCAAAACTCAGTGAACCATATATGTGTGGTTCTATTTCTAGATTCTCTGTTTTATTCCAATGATCTATATGTCTTTCCTTACACCAACACTGCCTTGATTACTGTAGCTTTAGAAGAAGTCTTAAAATTAGGTACTAAACATCTTGCAACACTTTTTTTTTCTTTTTCTTTTTCTTTTTCTTTTTACTTTTCTAGGTCCTTTGTACTCCTACATAACTTTTAAATTTTAATACCCAATTCTTCATTTAGAGCAAGTATACATAGACCTGAATTTTTATATATACCTTGTGTTTTCTAATCCTGCTAAATTCAAACACAAGTTCTAGGGGCTCCTAGAGATTTCTTAGTATTTTCTCTGTAGATCATCATTTCATCTACATATAAAGATTTTACTTCTACCTTCCCAATCCTATCCTAATTGTGTCATTTTATTGCCAAACTATTTTGATTTAAGCCTATGTTTCAAAGTTTAATGGACAGATAAAGAGTATGCATACCTCCCCTTGTTCCCCACTTTAGGGAGAAAGCATTGTATCTTCTGCATTCACATAAGGCCTTTTTTTTGGAAGTATGGAGTACATGTCTTTGATCTGTTGAGAAGTTTCTGTTCTACTTCTAGTCTCCTGCTAGCTTTTACCATGAACAGCTGTAGAATTTAGTCCAATACTTTTTCTCCAACTAGTGACAGGATCATATGGCTTTTTCTTTTCCTTTGTTAAAATGATGACTTTTGGGGGTGGATCTTCCAATGTTGAACCAACACTGCCATCCCTATAATCAAACCACTTTCTACCTACTGCCAGATCTGTCTTCTAATAGTTTGGTTAAACAAATTTCTATCTATGTTCATACCTTTTTCTCCTATTATCTTTATCCAGTTTTAGGATTAGCACAATGTTGATTTCCTAAAATGATGGGAGAAGTGCTCCTTCTTTTTTCTGCTTTAAATGTTTGATGTAATTTATCAGCTAAAATATATATGAGCCTGTTGTTGTCATATAGGTAGGTTATCAAGCTAGGAATATACTTTCTTTAATAGGTGCTATTCAAATTTTATATTTCCTCCAGAGTTAGTTTCATTAATTTGTCTTCCAAGGTACTTCTTAGAAGTTGTCAAATATATTTCAAAAACGATTTTTGTAATATGCTTTCTATATCCTTTTGAATTCTGTAAAATCTGTGGTAATGTCTTCTAGATCTTGGTATTGTAATTTTAAAAATGCATAATTGATATTGTGTAATAGGAAGAAAAGGTCTAAAGGCGCAGGGGAAGTGGGAGGGGTAGGGGAAAGGAAAGAAGGGAAAAGAAAAAATATGAGAAAAGGAAAAAAATGGAAACAAAGTCTTTGCAAATAGGAAAGAGTGGAGGGGGTGAAGGGAGGGCAGGGGAAGGGGAGAAAAGTAAGAACCAAGATACATCATGTAATGGTACAAGATCCCAATGATGAATGTAACTGTATTTTATACCTAAAGTGTACCAATAAACTTAATGGGGGGAAAAAAACTCAATTGATTTGGGGCCAGATTTAAACTGTCTTCTTGAAGACTCACTTGGTTTTGTACTGGATGCAAATGAAGAATTGGAAAATGGCACTTTTCTGATTGGTTCTACATGCAGTCCTCAGGAACTGCAGAGTCATCCTGGATGCTGTGTTCTGCGCATGTGTCCTGGGTCTTCGCAACTTTAACACATTTTGCCCTTGTCGTCTACCTCACTGACATATTTGCTTCCTCTAAGAAATGACAGATTGTAATCTGAAATTTTCTCAGCAAAAGCAGAGCCAGCATAAGAGGAGTTAAAAACAAGGTCCAAGCATTGGTTGATATATTAAGATATCCATTTCCAGGTAAAAGGTTACACCTGCTAAATAGACTCAATGTATGTAATGCCAACTCATTAGCATTATCTCCTAATTTCCTTGCTTAACACTGACAATTTTTTGATCTTTGGATCCTTTGTAGACCATTCCCATTTAGTTTATGGGTCAAGAATTCTGTCTTCAAATAAATTCATTGCAATGAGCAGTCAAATATTTTTTTTCCTATTAGTGAAGACTTGAATGTATTTCTAGGCTTTCTTTTTCCTTCTTGTAAATCATGCCTTTTAGGGTAAAAGTTTTGGAAAGAAAATCCTAGTTCATCTTTTACTAGACTAAATACAAGCCTGAAAGAAAGTCTAGGAGTCTCTGCCCTGAGAGGCCCTGCCGCTTTTCTTTTAAGAGTCAGTCCTGTTCCTAGCATGGGCATAGAGCATGAATACTACAGTGGAGAAGGTTTCAGTTTTCATTGTAATTACTAGCATTTTTTTTAAAAAAAAATTCATGTCCTTAGCTTATGATCCAGAGTCACTGGCATTCTTTATTGCATGTGATATTTTTTTCTCTATCCAGGATTTGAAAGTAGAAACAAAACAAGGTTCAAGCTTCTCATGATCTCTTCCAGGCTAATTCTTCAATTATTTTTTACCTTTTCTATTTCTCTAGCCATAAAGAAATAGAAGAGGCATTCTGGAATGGTCCTAATCTTCATAGACAAGAACTAAATAAAAAATAGCATTTATCAAAGGATATTTCTTCATACATCCCCATCTCAAAATTTAAAATGTATGCAATGTGTCCACTTCATGTCTAAAAAGGCTCAGAGAGGGATAAATAACAATCCATAGAAAATCAAAGTGGATAAGTGTGTGTGCGTGCGCCTGTGTGAACTCATACACATGCACTGGTTCCTTTTGCATTCAGTTCTTCTAGATGTATGTGTATGTGTATATGCTTGCACATGTTTTGGTGCCCTATGTGTATAGTTCTGAGGCAGCTATTCCTTGAATCTGTGATAGAAAGTGGAGTGGAACTGCAGGCAAGTGCTTGATTTCTCAACTGGAAACAAGGAAAAGTGAAGAAACAGCCAAAAGAAGCCTGATGGCTAAACCTGGTGATTTCAAGTTTTGTGTGTTTCTGAATGAAATACATTTTAGGGTTATAAATTTTGAATTAGCTTCTTTATGAAGAGAACAGGAAACCTCAACTGTGATTCTACAGAAAGACTTTATTTAGTGTCCACATTTTGCAATGGTGAGTGTGCAGCATCTAAAGATCTCAGGCTCATGCTTGCCATTTCCCTTTATTTATATTTCTCTCTCTTCTGACCATCTCTAAATTTCACTTACAAATCTGTGAATCTATGGTGTATTCACACTTTGCTCTTCAATAAGGTTAGGCAGAAGCCAGAGGGGATCAATCTAGACAATCTTTCTGTCAGAGAGGTGCAGAAAGTAGAGATGCCCATCGACCAGGCCTGGAGAATTCTGGTCATTGGCCTGACAAAGTAAGTAAGTGTGTCTAGTAAAAAATGTCCCAACACTGGCAGGAAACAGAGCCCAGAAAATAGTAACAGGAAGCATCTACAGAAAATAGAATCATACTGTGTTCAGCTGTGAACAATATTACATCACCAAAATAATAAAAACACAAAATATAAATCATTATAGAATTTTAATATAAATGTATTGGAGAATGAGGTGAGAGGTAGATTGAAAACTGATGAACAAGAAAAAAAATAAAATTGTGAACAATAGCAGCATATGCATATTATTAAGAAATATGGACCCAGTACAAGAATAATGAACCGAAACAGTAGAAAGTAGTTGCTTCTGGAGAGGAAAAAGGTATGCATGAAATAACCACAGTATCATCAATGTACTTCCTACTCTTCTTTCACTCTGAAATCATGTGCATGTATTGCTCTGATACAACATTTTTCTAAATTGATCTTTGTCCAACTCCAAATTATCCATATTAATGCATAGGGAAGTCAGTATTAACAATTTCTCATTTCTTAGGTAACAGCGAAGAGTCATAGCATCTTCAAACTTACATCCCCCACCCCATAGAGCCCTTCTCTATCCCCTGTAAACCAAAAACACTGTATCTAGGACAGTGGAGTCTCCTGAGCTGGGGTGGTGATGAAGGTCTATTTTCAATGTTTCTGAGTTTTCTGCACACACAGGTTTTATGTACAGAAGGTGCCATCGATAGTATTCTGGAAGGAGGAATTTGTGTAATAACAATGAAATAATTCACAATAAAAGGCTTAGCTTTTAGGGGAACATACCCCTTCAGTTGCCACCAATAACTATAAATTTCTATTCTAATAGAAGATATCAATATAAACTTGTGAAATATTAAGCAACTCTTGCTTTTAAAGGATGAGGAACAGCCCCTTGGGAGTTAATACCATTCCTCTCTTGAATTCATTTGTACGTCTTTCCTGTTTATTTGTACCTACCTGGCTTCACATAAGTAATAAAATACTTTTATTTCTCTCTCTGCTTATCCCTTAGTTACACACTAGATGCCTCACCTGAAATTTGAAGACCAGGGAGAGGCTGCTCCAAACAATTCTCAGCGCCAGAGAATTATCTGAAGACAAAGATTTTAAAATCCAGTTGAAACGGAGAACTGTATAATGCAGAGGGAAGAACAGCTGCTATTCAGCTCTCCACCCCAACTCTCCACTCCCAACGCCCCCAGCCCAGAGGAACTAAATTCCTTACAGTCCTCAGGAACAGAGATGCCAAAAGCATTAACTTCAGCCAGGTAAACTGTGTTAATCCTAAAACCAACAATCTCTGTGTGGTTTGCAAGTTTATGCCTTGGGTGAATAGCACCTAAAGCTCAGATTAAGCCTCTATGTCTTCCACATTCCAAAGCTCCTGCTGGGACAAATGGACAAAGAAGATAAAGTGCGGTAGCTGCTTTAGTCAGTGGGGTCAAAACCAATGGGGCCTGTGGAACTGTAGCTCTGTTATCAAAGTGCAATTACAGGCCTAGAGTGACAGGGAGTATGGCGACAACACTCATACTCATCATCAGAGAACAGAAATCAGAGCCTGCAGTCAGTTATCAGCTCTACTCTTCCCCAACTTAGTCTGGCCCTCAAAGAGCAAGTGCTACATAGTGAACATTGCGTCATTGTTAATGAACGTTGAAATCACTTAAGATTTCTGGACCTTTGCGACATTAAAATAAGGAGATTTGGGCCTGGGATTTAGCTCAGTGGCAGCATGCCTGCCTACCAGGCACAAGGTCCTGAGTTTGATCCCCGGTACCAAAAAAAAAAAAAAAAAATGGAGATTGTACTATGATGGGTTAAAATGATGATTGCTAATATTTAATATTTATTATTTAATAGGTACTGGGCTCTGTTCTAAATTAATTAAACATTTTATTTGTCATAAAAATCATATTATTTCCTTTTAATATATAAGAAAATCAAAACACTGAGAAGTCAAATAATTGGCTGAGAATCACAGATTTGGTAAGAGACAGAACCAGGACTCAAAACCCCAAAGTCCATGAGTGAATCCAATGTGCTTTTGTAACCATCTAGCTCATATGGCTACTATTATTCTCATTTTATTAACTATAATTATGAGAAGATATTTGATCCCTAATTTATATGTATGACATGTATTACTTTTTATAGTTTGGTCCTCTGTATTCATTAGTAGTTGAGCCTTCCAACATCATTGAGCAGCCTGAATTTACTATTAAAATATGATAAACTAGGAATTTTTTACCTACTTTGGATGCTATAAAGTGGAGAATAGCAAATATATTGCTATTTTTTGATGACAGAATCATAACCGAAAACATGCTACTGAGCAACAAAAAGCAGCTGCTCTAACAAGATACAAGGAGTAGGAATAAATACAGGAATGCGCTGATGAACAAATTCTCAGAAAAAAAAAAAAGCTCCAGTATGGATCATTTCCTAAGGAATGTCATGGGCCAAGAACTGAAGGATCCTGAAGAGGCCACGGGTGTGTGGGAGAAAAAGCACAGGACGTGGATTCAGCTGAGTGTAAATCTTACCAGCTGTGCAACCCTAGGCAAGTTTGTTTACCTTGCTGAACCTGGTTCTGCTTCTGGAAATGGGGATGAGTCATGTACCTCACAGACACGTCATGGTGATTGAACGGGGATGACATAAAACGCATGGCAGATTCTAAAGTTTTGCTCTTTAAAGTGGGTGCACAGACCAGCAGCATTAACATCATGCAGGAGTTTGTTAGAAAGGTCATTCTCAGGCCCCCCACACACCTACTGCCATAGAATCTGCCAGATTTCTGGGTGAGTAGTTTGCACATTCAAGTTTGAGGAGCCCTGCCCTAAAGCACTAAGTGAATGTATCCTGTCGTAATCCTGAGGCTCTGTTTTGTTTTCATAGATTGCCAATGAAATACAACATGGCCAGATCTAAAGGACTGAGCCCTTCCCAGAGGTTTCCATAATCCTCTTCCCTAGCTCCTGATAAGCTCGCCAGGTATGGGGAAACAACGCCAACCATGAGAGTGTGTTATTTCTGGAGAGGAGTTTCCTCTGCCCATGAAAGGACCACTTGAGAGTCATTGCCTTATAAAATCCTTTGGCATTTTTGAGCTAGGAGAACCAATAAAATGCAAACCCACATATACAAAACTATCCCAGCCCTGAGAAAGATTGTTAAATCTGAGACTAAATGTAGGTAGTAGCCAAAGTGGAGTTGAAGTGGATTTTAATCTTTCCTGTTCACAGTGCCTAAGAACAACAACCAAAGGCAGCAACTCAGAATGGGAGGACTTCTTATCATAAATCTCTCTTTTAAAATAGATCCTTGGTATATATGAGACCAATAGTAGATGCTTCACAAATACCTGTTAAATTGAATTGAACATTCTATCAACTTCCTAACTGCCATTAAGGTTTTTAGTACTACTATGAACTGGGTCTTATTTCAGAGATTGGACACACAGAATGTAAGAACTCCTTGACTTTTAGCTGGCTTAACTCCATTTTATGTGCACATGCATGTCAGTGCACACACACACACAAATTGTTGGATAGTTATCATTGTCTTTATTTTCAGTTGTCTTACTTTCCCTTGGTCAAAAATTAATCTTCAGAATACACACACTTTATTAACCTGTTGGAGTGTCATAACAGAAATGGAACAATTCCATTTGTAAATCACTATATACAAAAACTTTTTTTGCATTTCCAAAGTATTTTAAATAGATGTCCTCTATTTGGTTTAAGAAACAATCTGTTCCAGAAAGTCTATGAGTAGAACATAGATAAAAAAAACAAAAATAAAAACTAAAACTAAAGCTCATTAGTGGAGTATTAGTGCACAGACTTAAATAACGGTGCTTTGTTCTAAATCTTCAAAGGTCGGGGATCTGTGCTATGCAGAAGCAGGTCGAGGAAGAGAAAACGTCTTCCAGTTGGAGAGTGTCTCAACTAGAGATTATTGTAGATGAGATTATTTGTCCCTCAGGAATAGTGATGTTTTAGATTTTAGATTTTACATTTTACACAAAAGAAAAATGAAACGAGAGGATCAGAAGGGCTAGTGACATTTTCTCCTAAATGAGGTGCTGAGGTGTAGCACAGAGTTGCCTGGGAAGACTATGACTACAAGGTGCTCCCAGAGCCCAGAAATATGGGAACTGAAGTGGAGCCATGGTGTTCTCAGACACATTTGCATTTCCTGAAGATTCTGTATCAGTTGGTTTTACTCTACTCAGAGGTAGAATTATGTAAAACACTATTTGATAAGTGGTCAACCTGACAGAATGTGCCCACATGTTCGCATGTATTTATGTACATTTTGCTTTAAAGTCTATATTCACCTAAGATTCAAGCATGTCTGGCCATGCAGTGAGTTCCTAGGGCCTTTTTACACGAAAAACCAACAGGTCCATCCTAGACAAAGCAAGGAGAGGCCCGTTACCTTGCCTCTAGGGTAAGGAGCAGCTTGGAGGAGGGTGCTGGTATTTATAAGACAGTGAAGTTCAACTTTCTGATTATCTCCTGATCCAAGCAGCCTAAATTCAGTCAGGGCTGAATCCCTGGAAAAGGAAGCTGCCAAAAAGGATCTCTGCGTAGTGGAGGATGAGTACAGATGTCACCAGAGCCAGCCCTCTGTTGGTGCAAAGACCAGATAGAACCCTTGACCTGACTTCAGAGAGGATACTGAGGCCCAACCACTGATTGCCAGTAATAGCACTACCTTGAGCAGCTATTTGTGGCATCTTTGGTAGGTGCCAATGAGTGAGCAACTGAATTGCTGTGTCGAAAATGTTCAGTCTTCATAAGGATTGGTATTCATTAGAACTCTTTTGGCTATGTGGCAGACTCCAAACTCAAACTAGCTGAAAAATAAAATAAAATGTATTAGCCCACCTAACAGCTAAGTTCTTGGGGGAGGGGCATATCTGACTTAGTCATCTCATTCTCATTCTTCAGTTCTTTATTCCTTGATGTTGTCTTCATTTTAGGCAGGCAGTTCACTGTAATGGCAAGGTGGTCCCCAGGCTCACTCCTGCAGCTTCATAAGTCCCATAGAGAGTACCTCTACTTTTTGCTTCCAGAAAGGTTCTCATTGGCCTGACTTAAAGCCAATCACTGTTGCCATGGGAGCACAGTTTTTTGCGTTTTTGTTTTTTTTTTTTTTGGCCCAGGCCTGGGTCATGTGCTCCCCTCTAGAGTGAGGAGATGGTATTGGATTCACCTGACTCATAGAGATGGAGATTGAGAAGATGATGGTTCACGTGAAGAAGAACTAAGCTTCTGCTACCACAAGAAGGAGGATGTCAAGCTGAAAGGATTTTTAAGAGATTCTCCCAGCCCTTCTCATCAGGAGCATTTGAGACTTAATGAAAAGCAAACTTTCTTTGGAAATAAAAGCCTTTTGTATTTTAAAGTGGGCAGAGTGACCAAAAGATTTATAGCCTTTGCTCACTACACAAATTTCATCATCAAGCCCCCACCGTCAAGAACAAGAACAGTATCTGTGGATGAGTCAGTCACTGTCCCGGGGCTCAGCACCCCACCCACGCTCTCCTTGCCAGCTCATTGAGTCATCCATGCCCCACCCAACATGTTCTGCTTTTCCCACAGTTTCCTTGACTCTCCTGGGACAGATGGCTGCTCTTGGAGCTGAGGAAAAGAGGTGGAGTCTTTTAGAAACAAGAGCACACCGTCTCCTGCAAGCAAAGCTAGCAGAAGAGCTGACTGAGGGGGTGGGGGTGGGGGTTACTCACTTTGCAATTCCTAATGCACTGAAATCAGATTCTTGGGAGTTTTTTGGTTTTGTTTTTTAATGTGTTGGGGATGATCCTAGGGCCTCATGCATGTTAGACAAATGTTCTACTCTGAGCTTCATCCCTAGCCTTAATATCACATTCTTTATTATAAAAAGTGGATTCATTCATAACTTCTACCTTTTCTATTTCTGTTTAAAACAAACAAACAAAAAAGAAAGAATACTTGTATCACTGTATTCTGGTATCACTGGATACCATATAGCTCAGGGTCTCTTTCTGCTTGAATCTTCCCTTTTCCTGCCTCCCCTCTTCTTTCTCATTTACCTGAGGGGCAGCATTTATCACCCTGAACTCTGACAACACAATGCCAATGCCATAGTTACAGGGCTTTTCATGTTATGTGATGGCTACCTGGGTGGCTGCCTGGTCCACAATGGCTCAAAAAGGTCAGTAATCACCCTATGTATCTCTTATTTCCTAGTATCTTATACAGAGTCTGACAAATTGAAAGTTCCCACAAATGTTTGTGCAGTGAGTGAAAGATTGAGTGACTGAAAATGGACAAACTTTTATAGACCTCAAGGTGAACAGATGAAGGATCATCAAAATTGGAGTGTTCTTTGTTTTTGGGGGGGTTTTTTGCTTTTGTATGCTTTTATCTCTAGGAAATGACTAAGAGCCCTTTTCTTTTTAATATAATCTTCAGCAGCTTTCTTATTGTAGATAATTCTAGATACTGCTGTGAGAGCCAAGAGCATCCATACTTAACAGGAAATGTAACTATAGACAATGACAGTTCTTAGGACTGGAAGTCCCATTTGATCTAACTATTCCCCTGGTGGGTATCTTCCCAAAAGAATTAAAAGAATAACACTACAGTGATATATATGTACCCATGTTCATAGCAGCACAGTTTGTAATAGCTAAAACTTGGAAACAGCCCAAATGCCCATCAACTGGAGACTGGATAACGAACATGTGGTTTTTTTATAAATACAGTATTACTCTGCCATAGAAAGTGAGAAATTAGAGACATTTATAGCTAAGTGGATGCACATTGAGGCGATACTCTTAAGTGAAATAAACAGGACACACATGTGTAAATACCAAATAATTTCTCTAGTGTGAGAAACTGAAAGTGTAAATAAGGACTAAAAGGGATAATAGATAATGTGAAAAAGGAAGAAAAGGGGCAAAGGGCAAGGGGAAGTGGGAGGGGTAGGGGAAAGGAAAGAAGGGAATGGAATTAATATGAGAAAATGAAAAACTGGAAACAAAGTCTTTGTAAATAGGGAGGGATGGAGGGGTTGAAGGGAGGTCAGGGGAAGGGGTAAAAATAAGAACCAAGAGAGATTATGTAAAGGTGCAAATTTCCAATGATGAATGTCATTATATTGTATACCTAAAATGTACCAATAAAATAAAATTTAAAAAATTTTTTTAAAAAAGATGACAGTTCTGAGATCTTACATCAGTGGAAACGCTACAGTGGTCTAATTACTCACATCATGTGTTCAATGTTTGGCTACAATAAGAAACATTCATTAAATACTTTATGATTAATCAGCAATTAATTTGGATGCTTATGCAGTTGTGCTGTACAGAATTAAATGCTGCAATATAAATATAAATAATGAATAATAAGCTGTAGCTGACTATCAGGAGTCTGGAATCCTCCAACAGACAATAGACCATTTGCTTTTTGTAGTTTCTATTGGAAGTCATTTAGAGGTGTTTTAAATATGCTTGAAGAAAAGAATAATAACATTTTATTCCAAGTAATTATAAGATAATAATAATCCTATTATTCCAAACAATAGCAATAAAAATAATCACAGTGAAAGAGCAAGAGGAATTCAGATCTGTTTTAGTATGCCTTCTTGCTTTACTCCCTGGTAAATAAAGAAGACAATGTTTCCCTTTATGTACTTTTCATTTAATAAATGTTAATCATCTAATATGTTTAGGCCATATATTTTCCAGGTGAAGAAGATGGTAGATAAATATAAAAATAACTTACCCTAAGCATAATGAACTAAAACTGGTGAAAACAAGAGACGATTTCTAATGTCTTATTTATTCCTTCAAAATAATGTCCTCCAGTGACCAAAGTTAGTGATCCTTACGTTCATATAGTATCTTCCACTTTACAGAGAGATTCCCCATATATATCATTTAGTGTTTACAAAAATCTCAGTGGTAGGCAGGACTACTATGAATATAATTTTGCAATTGGGACAGTGAAACTTAAAGAGGGTAGGTGAATTATCACAGGTGACACTAATGACAAGTTATTGAGCAAGGACTAGCACCAAGAATCCTGGCACTGAGTTTAAGGCTCTTCCCAGTTATTTTTCATTTTAAACAAGAAGTCTGACTGATATGATTAAAAACTGGTTTAAGAACCCAACTCTGGTGAAGACATGTTATCAAGAGTCATTCTATATTGGTGTGGGGCCATAAAGAAATGGATGGATCAAGACTGTGATTTTTGGCACACCTTCCTTTCTCCAAAGCATGTCATAAGAGCTAACCAAGGCTTTCCATTCACAGAATTCAGCCAAGACTAGATGGACTTGTATACTCAACACTGCTGGTAAATTGAAAGTCTCTGAAGCTGCATTTCTACAAGCTTTAAACAACCACTCATCAAGAATGCACTAGATTCTAAATCCTTGGATGCTTTTTAAGAGCTCAATTGGCTCTTTCGAATCAGACACAAAAATCAATGATACATGCCCTTGAAGAAATGAAAGCCAAAACACTTTTAGCTTTGCCAAGTGAAGATTTTACTGGCATGCTCCTTAGAGTGAGATTAATATTTAGCATTCTTAAGTGAGCTGTTAAGCTCTGGTGTAATATAAATAGATGTAACTTACTGGCTGGTGACAGAAGATTCTACCCATCTCTGTTCCTCTGCCCTCCCCCTATTCTGTATTATGACTAAATGGTCTCTAATCAGCTTACAGGCCTCGAGAAAAACCACTTACAAAGCCATTAGTGGGTTAGTGCTTTTTTTTTGGTGGGTCAATATCTGAGTTAGTGGTCTCTCATAAACCCCAAAGAGCCATGAAGAAAGGAAAAACTTCTCAAGGGTGAATGAAGTGGTCTTGTGGAAAGGGATAAAATTTAGTACCAGAAAACGTGGCTTACCTCTTTTCCTTGCTTACTCTCTCTGTACCTCAGATTGCTAATATGTATAATGGGGGTTCCCCAATATAAAGGGTCTTTTGACAATATTTAAGAATAATTCCCTTCACTCTCAACATCACAGGGTTGTAGAATCAAATGCAAGAGCAGGTCTTTGAAAGTGTTTTTGTAAATTGCTGACAGGATCGCATTTTCTCTTTTACTTCAAAGACCTTTAATTTTATAACTCAATCAATGCATTGCTGGAAATCTGTCTGTAAAGATGAACCAAAAATTATGTAGGAAAAATAAATTTAAATAAAAATTTATAAAAGGGTAGGTTAAGAGCACTACAAAGTGTTTTTATTTTTAAAATGCTGAAAGGTTGGCACATGCGTGCCAATTGCTGTTAGTGAATTTTTATGACTCAGTGGTTAAAAAATACTGTCAGAGCTTTCAAAATCATGATTTAGTACTTTTATTAGTACTCAAAATTATTGGAATTTTATTTATGTTATGTGATTTTTTTTATAATATTCTATATTTGAGAATGAATTAAATCATACATAGAATTTGACCTTAAATAATTGCCAAAGCAAGGAATTACGATACTTTGAATTACTTGAAGTTAAAAATAGTACCTATTTTTCATGGTTGAATTTACACTATATAGTCATCCTATCTCTTTAAGCTCCTCTTGGCTGTGACATAGTCCTAGAATTTTCTTGTTTTGAGTGACGTGGACAATTTAGAAAAATACTGGTTAGATATTTCATAGATGATCTCTCAGTTAGAATTTAACTGAGTTTTTCTCATCAGTAAACTGAGCTTATGAGTTTTAGTGAGGGAGACTCCAGTGAACATTTTAATGATTGGAGTTTGGGGACATACAGCTAGGAAATTTTTCTGGCATGAAGAAAAGCCTTTTTGCCTGAAGAAGCATGAGCCACAGTGACCATATCACACCGCTGCAAGAGTGCTTCGAACATGAAGAGAATCTTCCAGCCTGTTCTCCCAATAGCATTTACTAATCCCAGCTGACACAGATCTGTTCACTTACTTAAATCTTTTCTTTCTGGGAACTTTCAACACTATCTCCTGTATGTTTCCTGTTGGGGAAAAAAACCTTTCAGTCTTCTAATGGAATTTAATGTAAAAGCAGTACTCATTCTATAGAAATGCCCTTAGAGGCAAAATTAGTAACCTGAAGTAGATATGTAAAACTTCCACATTGTCTTAAGCAAGCGTAAGTGTATGAATAAAAGAACATTGGATTTATGATGCTGACAAATATCCCTTTACTAGAAGAAAAAGAGTCAATTAATGGAATCTCTCCCATACTAACAATCTGAGATTCTGCTATGACATAGGAGACAATTCCAGCATATGGACCCAAGTCATGCTGACTACAGCTCAGAAGAGCCAAGTCTGAATTTGAATCTGAAAAAGTGGAGGAATCCCAAAATGCTTCTCCCAAGAATTAACCACTTTATTCCATTTTCTACAAAGGCCATGCTGTTAATAAAAAGAAAAACAATTTCAAAATATAGTAAAATAGAAATATGTGATACACATACATCTGTTCTATGTGCAGCTTGATCTTTATTATTGATGAAAATGTCTTGATTTATGTGTATTTAGTTATTCAGTCCCTTTACAAAACTACTGTAATCTTCATAATGATTCTGTTCTCTGCTGATAATAATAAATGTTTATTTTTATTTAGAATGTGTCTTTACATGCCACGTCCAGCTGGTCCTGTCTGTTGTAAATTCCCACTATCCTTGTCTATAAACGAGGAAATTAAAGTTTAAGAAAGGCGGAAGACGCGGAATCACCGGGCAGCAGACAGGCAGGTGGGCCCACACCCTACCGAGGTCCCCAGTCGCACGGAACACACGCCGAATCAGCCCGCTGAAGACAGGCAGGTCTGTGGACGCCCTACCAAGGTCCTGAGTCGCGCGGAAGACACCGAATCACCCCGCTGCAGACAGGCAGCCACCTGATTCCACACTACAAAGACGCAGAGGACACCAGACCACCAGGTCAAGGTACTGAGTCCCCCTGTTCCCGGCCCAGAGGTAGGGGCTTCTGAGCCGTCTTTCCATTGCTCCTGGTCCAGAGGAAGGGGCTTCCCAGTCACCATCCCTCCCGCTGCTCCCAGCCCAGAGGAAAGGGCTTTTGGGCCACCTTCTGTCCCACTGCTCCTGGCACAGAGGAAGGGGCTTCCAGGCCACCATCCCTCCCACTGCTCCCAGACCAGAGGGAGGGGCTTCTGAGCCACCATCCCACTGCTCCTGATCCAAAGGAAGGGGTTTCCCGGCCACCATTCCCTCCGGCGGCGTCCAGCCCACAGGAAAGGGCTTTTGGGTCACCATTCCTACTATTGGTCCCGGCCCCTGTCCCACCTCTCCCAGCTCAGAGGAGGTAATCTGTGCAGGCACTAACAGCCCCCGCCCCAGTCGAAATGAGAAAACAGGTAAATAAGTCTCAAAACCAGACTTCCAGATCACCTACAGCAACCCCAAAGGGAAATGAGATGGAACACTCTGATACTCAACCACCTGGACCCACTGAACTGGCAACAAAAGGGGATCTGGAAAAAATGAAATCAGAAATAATTTCTCAGATAACAGGAGAAATTGTGCCCCTAGTGCAAGACATGATTAATAAATCTAGAGAGGAGCTGAGGAACATGATGGAATCCCAACATAGGAAACAAATGGAATCCATAAAACAGATGCAAATAGATTTCCAGGACATGAAATACTCCATTGAAAGTCTACACAGCAGAATGAGCCAGTGTGAGAACAGAATTTCAGATATAGAAGATAAGATTGCAATTAGTGACCAGGAAAAGAAAAATTGTTTCAAAATTACAAGGGAACACGAGAAATCAATCCAGCAGCTGCTAGATGATGCAAAAAAGAATAACATAAGACTGATTGGGCTCAATGAAGAAACAGGAGAGAGTGCAGATGACATAAAAAATCTCTTCACAGAAATAATGGCAGAAAACTTCCCAAGCAGGGGAAAAGAGCTTGACATACAGATAAGTGAGGCATATAGGACTCCAAATAGCCTTGATCAAAAAAAAATCTACACATAGGCATATAATTGTGAAGAGTCCAGAAACACAACAGAAGAACAAAGTTCTCCAAGCAGTCAGAGAAAAGAAACAAATCACATACAAAGGAAAGCCCATCAGAATCACAACAGACTTCTCAACACAAACCATCAAGGCAAGAAGAGCTTGGAGTGACATATTCCAAGCCCTAAAAGAAAACAGCCTCCAACCCAGACTGATGTACCCTGCAAAACTATCTTTCAAAATGGATGGAGAAATAAGATACTTTCATGACAAAGAGCACCTTAGGAACTTTATGAATACCAAACCAGCACTCCAAAGAATTTTACACAATAGCCTGGGAACAGACATTGAGGATCACAACCCCAGGAAGCAAAGAAGAATGAACCCATCTGGCATGAAAACAAATTAAATGTAAAGGGGGAGAACCCAACAAAAAGAAAAAGTCATGGTAATGACAAGTCAATACGTTTCAGTTATAACCATCAACGTTAATGGTCTCAATTCACCAATCAAAAGAAATGGCCTGGCAGAATGGGTCAAGAAGCAAAATCCAACAATATGCTGCATACAAGAAACACACTTAATTCAAAAGGAAACTCATAGACTGAAAGTTAAAGGGTGGAAAACAATACTCCATGCAACAGGAACCCGAAAAAAAGCAGGAGTAGCTATCCTCTTGGCAGATCAAGTAGATTTCAAACCAACACTGATTAAGAGAGACAAAGAAGGACACTACATCCTTGTAAAGGGAAGAATCCAAGAGGAAGAGATGACAATCATAAATATCTATGCACCAAACTCTAGTGTGCCCAACTCTATAAAACAAATACTAACGGCCATGAAAAGTCATATATGCACTAATACAATTGTAGTGGGGGGCCTCAACACCCCACTGTCACAAATAGATAGATCAACTAGACTAAAAATAAGTAATGAAATACTAGAACTCAATCAAACTCTTGAACAAATGAACTTAACAGATGTTTACAGAGTGTTCCACCCCACAAAATCAGAATACACATTCTTCTCAGCTGCACATGGGTCATTCTCCAAAATAGACCACATACTCACACATAGAACATGTTTAAGTAAGTGCAAAGGAATTGAAGTTATCCCCTGTACATTATCAGAACATAGTGTGATGAAATTGGAGATCCATAGCAAAAGAAACACGAAAAATTTCATAAACACATGGAAATTGAACAACACACTTCTGAATAACCAATGGGTCACAGAGGAAATTAAAGAAGAAATCAGACAGTTCCTCCAATTAAATGACAATGACAATACAACATATTGGAATCTATGGGACACAATTAAAGCAGTCTTACAAGGGAAATTCATAGCCGTGAATACGCATATTAGGAAAACAGAACGAGCCCAATTAAACAACCTCATGCTGCACCTCAAGCTTCTAGAAAAAGAAGAGCAGGACAACCCCAAAGCTCATGCAAGGGAGGAAATTATAAAGATCAGAGGAGAAATCAATGCAATGGAGACTAAGAGAACGATACAAAAAATCAATGAAGCCAAGAGTTGGTTCTTTGAAAGAATCAACAAAATTGACAAACCTTTACTCAATTTTGTCAGAAAAAGGAAAGAAAAGACCCAAATCCATGCAATTAGAAATGAAAAGGGTGAAATTACAACAGACCCAGCAGAAATCCAGATGGTCATCAATACCTACTTCCAGAACCTATATGCCAATAAGATGGAAAACACAGAAGAAATGGACAGATTCCTAGATACATATGAATTACCAAAGTTGAATGAAGAAGACCTAAAATTCTGAACAACCCAATATCAACCAATGAAATTGAAAATGTAATTAAAAACTTATCAACTAAGAAAAGCCCGGGCCCTGATGGCTTCACTGCTGAATTCTACAAGACATTTAGAGAGGAACTACTGCCACTACTGTTTAAACTCTTCAATGAAATGGAAAGGGAAGCAATACTCCCAAATTCATTCCTGGAAGCAAGCATCACCTTGATCCCCAAAGCAGAGAAAGACCCAACTGAAAAAGAGAACTATAGGCCAATCTCACTAATGAACATAGATGCAAAATAAGATACTGGCAAACAGAATGCAGAAGATCATCAAGAAGATCATACACCCTGATCAAGTGGGATTCATCCCAGGGATGCAGGGATGGTTCAATATATGAAAATCAATTAATGTATACACTATATCAGTAGAGCCAAGGACAAAAATCATATAATTATCTCCATAGATGCAGAAAAAGCATTTGACAAAATCCCACATGCATTTATGATAAAAACCCTACAAAAAATTGGAATAGATGGTCTCTACCTCAAACTGATAAAAGCTATCTATGAAAAACCAACAGCCAATATCATACTAAATAGTCAAAAACTGAAATCCTTCACACTAAACTCAGGAACAAGACAAGGTTGTCCACTATCACCATCCTGTTCAATATAGTTCTGGAAACATTAGCCACAGCAATTAGACAAGAGAAAGAAATAAAAGGAATACAGATAGGTTATGAAGAAGTCAAATTGTCATTATTTGCAGATGATATGATACTTTCTATAGAAGACTCCAAGAACTCCACCAAAAGTCTTCTAGACTTAATAACCAAATTCAGTCAAGTAGCTGGATACAAGGTCAACACACAAAAATCAATAGCTTTCCTCTACACAAATGACAGACTCACTGAGAGAGAAATAGGGCAAACAATTCCTTTCACAATAGCATCCAAAAAACTGAAATACCTAGGAATCATCCTAACAAAAGAAATCAAAGACCTCTTCTCTGAGAACTATAGCACTCTGAAAAGAGAGATTGAAGATGATATCAGAAAATGGACAGACATCCCCTGCTCCTGGGTAGGAAGGATTAATCTAGTGAAAATGGCCATACTTCCAAAACTGCTATATAGATTTAATGCAATTCCAATTGAGATCCCACCAGCATACCTCATAGACCTCGAGAAAACAATCCAAAAATTCATTTGGAACAAGAAGAGACCCAGAATAGCAACAGCAATTCTAGGTAACAGAGACATGGCAGGGGGTATCACAATCCCCAACCTGCAACTCTACTACAAAGCTACTGTGAGAAAAACAGCATGGTACTGGCAAAGAAACAGACCTGAGGACCAGTGGAACAGATTAGAAGATGCAGAAACAATGCCAGACATACTCAGCCATCTCATCTTTGACAAAGGAGCCAAACACCCTCACTGGAGGAAAGATAGCCTCTTTAATAAATGGTGCTGGAAAAATTGGGCTTCAACTTGCCAAAGATTAAAACTAGACCTATATCTCTCACCATGCACTAAACTAAAATCAAAATGGATTAAAGATCTAAATATTAAAATAGAAACTCTGAACCAGTTGGAATAGAGGTTAGGTAGAACCCTTGAAGACATCGGTGTAGGAAAAGATTTTATGAACAAAACCTCAGCTGCCCATAAACTAGCACAAACAATCAACAAGTGGGATCTCTTCTTAATAAAAGGCTTCTGCACAGCAAGAGAAACCACCAGCAGTGTGAAGAGACAACCCACAATGTGGGAAGAAATCTTCACCTGCTTTTCCTCAGACAAAAGTCTACTATCTCAAATCTATAAAGAACTTAAAAAGATCAGACCTCCCAAATTCAAAGACCCAATCCAAAAATGGGCATCTGAAATGAACAGACATTTCTCACACAAAGAAGTAGAAATAGCAAATAAATACATGAAAAAATGTTCAACATCACTGGTCATTCGAGAGATGAAAATGAAAACAACGCTGAGATTCCACTTCACTCCAGAAAGAATGGCTGCTATCATGAAATCAACCAATAGCAAATGCTGGTGGGGCTGTGGGGAAAGAGGAACCCTGCTCCACTGCTGGTGGGAGTGTAGACTGGTGCAAGCACTGTGGAAATCAGTATGGAGATACCTCAAAGAACTAGGACTGGAAATCCCATTTGACCCCGCTATTCCACTGCTGGGGATCTTCCCCAAAGAATTAAAAGAATCATACCACAGTGATATATGTGCACCCATGTTCATAGCAGCACAGTTTGTAATAGCTAAAACTTGGAAACAGCCCAAATGCCCATCAACTGGAGACTGGATAAAGAAAATGTGGTTTTTTTATAAAATGGAGTACTACTCAGCCATAAAAAATGAGAAATTAGAGACATTTATAGCTAAGTGGATGCACATTGAGGCAATACTCTTAAGTGAAATAAATAGGACACACATGTATAAGTACCGAATAGTTTCTCTGGTGTGAGAAACTGAAAGTGTAAATAAGGACTAAATGTATAATAGGTTATGTGAAATAGGAAAAAGGGGCAAAGGGGAAGGAAGCGGGAGGTCTAGGGGAAAGGATAGAAGGGAATGGGATTAATATGAGAAAATGGAAAAATAGGAGCAAAATCTTTGTAAATAGGGAGGAATGGAGGGGTCGAAGGGAGGGCTGGGCAAGGGTGAAAAATAAGAGCCAAGAGAGATTATGTAAAGGTGCAAATTTCCAATTATGAATGTCATTATATTGTATACCTAAAATGTACCAATGATTAGAATGAATAATCGATAATGTAAAATAGGAATAAAAGGTCCAAAGGGGTAAGGGTAGTGGGAGGGGCAGGGGAAAGGAAAGAAGGGAAAGGAAAAACTGCTGAGAAATGGAAAAAATGGAAATAAAGTCTTTGTAAATAGGGAAGAGTGGAAGGCATGAAGGGAGGGCTAGGAATGGAGGAAAAATAAGAACCAAGATGCATTATATAAAGGTACAATTCCCAATGAGAAATGTAATTGTGTTGTATACCTACAATGTACCAATAAAAGAATTTAATACAAAAAAAAAAAGCTTAAGGAAGTTAAATAACTTGCCTAAAGAGACACAGATAAAGTCAGAACTTTAAATGCAAGGCAAAGACTGGCTCCCAAGGTTAAACCACATTTCTACTTCAAAGTTTATTTCAAAATTTATTTCAAATGTTTATTTCAAATGTTCTTGCTTCTGTCACAGCAAGAACCATGTCTTTTCTTAATTGTTGAAGTCGCACAATTAATTTCATCTCTAAGGCATATACTTAATATCTGAAAATAAGAAAGAGGATATTATTACTGCTGATTACCATTGTGAAGTAAAAACAAAGAGCCATATCCTAATTGATCCTCAGACCAACTGTAAGATAAGAGAAACCAGACATTGAGCACCCCAATCCTTGGAACCACAGTGAGAGGACCTTGGCTCTTCATTTTCTAAAACACAACATATTAGTGGAAAATTATAGAAAATATAGCATATTGTTCTATTAATGAGGTATAGAATGACCAACAAATTGGGAGACAATTGCCATCAAAAAGACCGTCTTTTACTTGTCATCCCAAGACAAGAGATCATGCTATTCCATGGGAGGTCACATGGGGAGCAAGGGGGTCACTCTGGAAGTAGAGGAGAGGAACTGCAGATAAGAGCCTTTATGACAGTATCCAAAGGAATGCATGAGCAAGGCCATTGAAGCTGATTTTGGATTAGTTAGATGGAATAAGGTCAGAGGTGTCTGGGCACAAGAAGGTATATCCTACCACACAAAAGCCTAATGTCCATCAAGCATTACAAAGCTGATTTGCATCTCTTTCACTTATATCCATTTGATTAGCAAGATACATTTTGTAGTCTGCTGTATTATGGGCATATCATATATATATATATATATAGAGAGAGAGAGAGAGAGAGAGAGAGAGAGAGAGAGAGAGAGAGAGAGAGAGAGAGAACAGTTTACCTAAATGTGAACTCAGCATCAGACACTACTGTCCTCTCCCACAGGCCTAACCCCATCACATATTTTCCAGAGTCTATATTAGTGGGTCCAATATAGCTTTTCATGATTTTTCTTCTTAACAGCTTTTAAATACAATAAAACAAAGATAGAGCTAGACCTTCGTATTTTGACCTACAGCTTCCTTAAAACAAGAAGCAGTGTTTTCAAATCCAATGGTGCTCTTTACTCCAAGAAATGTTTTCTTTACAGTCATGACAAAATCAAATACCACATTCTTTCAAGTTGCAGCAAACACTTTATTCTCCTCATTAGTGTCTCAAAACCACTGGAAACCAAAGTCTGAAAAAGTCCTTCAGCAATAAATGTGAATGTTTCACAGAAAAGATGAAAGAACTTTCAAGAGAATGTCAGTGTCCATTAATTGTATTTCTGAGCATTTTTCTTTGGTAAAAATACCAAACGTGAATAAATTAGGTACAGCGTCGGTAGAAATAAAAGAAATAATCTGTGAAGAATATCCCAGCAAAATAAGGATCCGTTGAACAGTCAGCTAAATCCTGTCGGAACAGGAGAAAAGAAAGATTAATGTAAAAATGAACTGTAGCTAAAGTATTTTATTTGTTCCTTTAGTGGTCAATTTCTTACTAAAAAGAAATAAAAAAGTAAGCTTACTGGTGCAGCTACACGGAAATGGTATGCACTGTCAGAAAACGGGGCCACGGGAAGGTTCCAAATGTGCTGATATCCCTAAATAACGAATGCGAGAGATCCATTTCATAACCACATTTTCTACTCAGTTAGTGAGGGTATCGGCTTAAAAGCATTCCCTTGATGACTTGAAAGGCATCTGTGATAGCAGCTTTTGATAGGTGTCAGAAGAACAGTCTGCAGCTTCTAAAGGACACTAGGAAGACACTGATTCAGGCTTCCTAACGAGCCAGCCAGCACAAGGAAGCAGTGAATTTGGCTCAAGATGTCCCTCGCGCAGTTGGAAATAGAGGCCGTGATTCTAAACATACTTCTTCTGGAACAGGAGCATAAAATCAAGGATCTAGAAAACATTACCTGTGTCATCTCTGGGAAGACTTCTCCATAGCTTTGGGTCCCTTTGGTTTCCTTTTTACTATGGAAACATATATTTCCAACGGTGAGTTTGCATTGGAAGACTATCAATGGTTCTGTTGTGCTTCAAGAGACAAAGGAAAGAGGCCAAATGGAAAAGGAGTTACCAGTTCCTATTAGGCTACATCTTGGTAAGAGGGATGAATGGGAACGTAACTTGTAAATCCCTTGAAAGTTCACAAAGTTCATTATGCAATCCTCAGTGATACCAATAGGCTAGCTCACATCTTATTACTACAAAGAGAAACCTAACCCGCACAGGATTACTGAAATAGCATGGGATAGTTTCTAAAACCAAGTATTATGTCTAAACCACTTTATATCAGAACTTCTCATCTCTAAATAATTTCAATGATTTTTGTTTTGTTTTGTTTTTTGGTACCGGGGATGGAACTCGGGTTCTTGTGCTTGCACAGCAGGTGGCGAAACCACTGAGCTAAATCCCTGGCCAATGATTTTTTGATATATCCTTTTCTTTTTACTGGCAGCTGACTTTGCACTTATCTTAAACTTCTAAGATTTTAGAGTGTGAAAGGTGCTGGCCTAAATGGACATTATTTGAAATAGCAAGGCAAACAAATACGGATAGGAGTTTGGGGGTGAGTTCCATTAGAAATCAACAGTATTCAAAATTATCAGAGTAGAAGGATGAAAGAATGGTTCTTCTCTGAAAGTCGTTCAGGATGAGATACATTTCTCTTTGGAAACAATCCTTCTGCACAAATGGAAACAACCTACATCCTCAGCTGAGTTTACAGTAATTCCCCCTTATTCATGGTGGGCGCATTCCAAGACCCCAGTGGATACCCTGAAACAACAAATAATACAAAATCCTATATGTACTATCTTTTCTCCTATACATACGTACTTATGATATAGTTGAATTGATATTTTAGGTATAATAGGAGTTTGACAACAACAGTAATAAAATAGAATAATTATAACAATATACTCTTGAAAATATACTGTTTCTGGAATTTTTCAGTTAATATTTTTGTACTATGACTACAGATAACTGAAATTATAGGAAGTAAAGTCATAGTTAAGGGGAAACTAGTAAATGTATTATTTTAAAATCACCCCTGTTTCAAAAATGGTTCATAGACCAACAGGCCTGATTTAGTGGCTCAGGTCGATCTTCCACCACTTCAAGCATATAATATATAATCTTATTTCCTTCCTTGAAGCTAGGAAAGGAAATGCTATTCTAGGTTGTAAAGGAGTGCTGAAGAATAGTTCATTTATCATGTAAGAATAGCACACTTAGCATGTAAAGATAGTACATTTAACATGTGAGACTAGTACATTTAGCTTTTGCTCTGCCTTGAAATATAGTGGATTCTGAGTCGTGAAACGCTGGGTGCCTGAAACAAACATTTGCAAGGCAAGCAGCTGGGCTGAGTGTCATTACCTGCTCTTCCACGCAAAGCTGATGAGAAAACCAGCGTGGAGCCCAAGTAAATCAGAGAAGATGGGGTGGGGGTGATGGAGGAGGATTAACTGACCTAGGGAAACTGGAGGAGAGTGGGCAGGCCAAGGACAGGGACAGAGAGGGAGAAAAGGAAGGGAAGAGAGGAGATGTGGAGGGAAAATAAAAAAGACTAAAATCAAGATAAAAAGTAACAGTCTATCATCATGGTTAGTAACAAATTGCATGATTTTTTAGTACAATTGGTTGCAAGCCTTAAAATACCATAATTACCTAAAATATTAAATAATAATAGATTAAATTAGAGTTCTGTGATTTTGGAGAAAAGGACAGTAAAATAAAAGCTACATTTATTGAGTGCCTACTATCGATCAGGAAGGGGCAACATCATGACATCTCATCCCTGGGGAGGCGGGACAGTGATGGTTGGAAGGGAGGGCTGTATTTGAATCCCAGCCCCACTACTTGCTAGCTGTGAGTTTCAGAACACTTTTTTTTACCCCTTTTTATACTCATGTTTCTCATCTGTAAGACAAACTGGAGAAAAAAATACCATCTTGGGAAGGTTGTCGTGAGGATTATATGACCCAGTAATAACATACATGTTCAGTGTCTGACCCATGGTCTGTGCTCAGCAAATGGTAGTTATTAATTTCACCAATATTAACAATAATTCCCACAATACCTTTGTATGTTACAGCATAATGTAATATTCACTTTACAGAACAAGAAATGGTAGATCAGAGAAAACATGTGGCTTTTTCAAGATCATAGGATTAGTAAGTGACAGGAAGAAAATTTGAAAACTAGTCTGCTCAATTCTAACCTCTGATTTTTTTTCCTCTCTCCCTTTCTCTCTCTCTCTCTCTCTCTCTCTCTCTCTCTCTCTCTCTCTCTCTCTCTCTCTTTTTCTTTGGTATGGGGGGTGGTTTGAGTTTTTTTCTTTTTCCAGTCCTAAACAAAGTGGTCAGGTAGCCTCCCCATTGAGACACAAATTACAAAGGGTGATCAAAAACTTCGGTGAATGTTTAAATTTTACAAATTGGAGTATAAGAAACAGTGCCATGAATCCCCATCAAAATATTCCCTCCTCAATTTAAATATATGTATCCCATCATTATTGCCACTTTCTGAAGCAGTTCTGGAAGTCTTCTTTCATGAATGTCTTTACAAGGTGTGATCAAAAATACAGCAAATAGGGCCAGGGATTTAGCTCAGTGGTTCCAGTGACTGCCTCAAAAGCACAAGGTCCTGATTTGATCCCCAGTACCAAAAAAAAAAAAAAAAAAAAAAACCACAGCAAATGCTGCTGTTGAATACCATTCAATGGAAAGGCAAGCTTATAAAAAACACGTGTGTCCTCATCCACCCAGAGACTTTTGGCCCTTCCCCAAAGTCAAAATGACCATGAAAGAAAGGTAAAGTTTTTAATCAATTCAGGATATAAAGGCAGATAGAAGACATTCACAAAAAAAGACTTTCAGAACTTTTTCAAAAGGTGGCAAAAGAGTGAGTGATGGGATATGTGTGTTCAAAATGAGAGAGTATTTTGAGGGGGCTTAATGGCAATGTGTCTTTTACTGTAATAACATTTCTTACTTAAACACAGCACATTTTTCAAAAATACCTCATTACTCTTGTTCCCACCCTATTTTGAAGGGAAACAGTCAGGGGAGGACTGCAGCTGTGAGCGTCCAAACAAAGCCACTCCCATTTCGCAGGTTTTCCTAGTTTGGAGCCGCTGTTGCCTGGAGGCCTGGGTGATCCCTGCCCTGGCTCTGACTCCCCCTAAACCAGCCACTTCTCCACCACCATTCACAGACTGACAGCTTTCTACCTACCTCCTAACTTATAGATGGAATTGTAAAGTAAATTCAGACTTGGTGGTTAATTAGTAATAAAAATCAAAAACAAACTTTTTAGATCCATGTACTTACTTGATTTCCAGAGAGAATTTGACATTTGTGGGTGTGTTCTTATTAACAGGAATATTGTAATGATAGTATCCAGACCTAGTTGTGGAAGAAAATTAAACTGAAAATCAATATATGAAGGAAAGGCTTTTGTCCACTTATATACTCTGCAAGCTGTGAAATATTATATAATAAATATAGAAAATAGTTAACCTAGGTTTTCAGAGACATACTTGTCAAATTTGAGTGGTCTTATCCACATATTAATATAAAATATATTGCAAGATTTATAATTTTTAGAACACATGGAAAAAATGATGGGAAGTCAAATTCCAAACCAAATGCACAAAATTAAATGCACAGGAAATAACTCCAGTTCCCTTTATGGAGATACAGATTTCAGAAGACAAATGAGGCAAAGACCTCAGACTCATAATCCCCCTGAAAAGGAAGGTTGAAATTAATACCAGTTTTTCTACCACAAATCACTCCCTTTTAAACAATATTAATGGGAAATATGTACTTTTAGAACCTGAATATGCTATAATTACTATAGCCCTGATTACTATTTAGTAATGGAGAAAATTATAAAATGGAATTGATTATCTGTAGGCTCCTCCCTACTGGTACACCCCCAATTTAATATTGAAAAAAGGAAATTCCATTGATTTATATTGTAATGAAAATTTCCAGCAAAACAGCACATTTGTATCTAACACAACTTCTCCTTTTAACTGGTTATCCCATGAATTATGTGGAGAAACAACTTAAAATTAGATAAGTGGGGAAAAGTCAGGCATTTTAGATTCTAATTAATATTAATTAATGCTAAACTAAGTTGCTAAAAATGTGCAAGCAAAAACAGGGAATTAAAATAACTGGCATTTTATAACATATAGAAATACAAAGACATCACTTTGTGCCCCTTGAATATACACAATTTTTTCATGTTAATTATATCTCAAAAAGTAGAAAAAAAGATGGGTGCTACTTATGTACCAAGTAACAGAACTATTTCAGTTAATTAATATGTTAAAAATATGTAGAAAAATCTGCTTTAGGGTCAGGAATGCTTTAGGAAACCTAGATTAATAGAATTAATTTCCTGTGATGGGCCCCCCAATGTCTGTCTGCTTCACAGCAACCCAATTCACTTGATAGTGTTCCCATCATATACTTGAGAAATGAATATTCAAGGAGAATAAACATTTTTGTCTAAGCCCTAGGACTGAATTGTCTAATTCTTTTTCATTGTGTCATCCTACATATTAACATCAGTCTCTGATGCACAATCAGATGCAAATCATTAGATGCGATCTTAGGCAAACTTTTTCAAACCCACTGAAAACTACATAATAGGAATAAATAATACCAACTTCTTAGGGCTTTTGTGAGAATGTGATATTTAATATAGGCATCATAAAGCTCCATACAAGTTATTTTTATAATTCAGGACTATCAAGCATAAATTCTATCAGATTGAAAAAGACATAAAGCTAAAAACCCAAATGATTTGTTACACTAGTTCAAAATACATGTCTTGCCTTTGATGTAGCAGATACCACATAAATATTTATCAAATTAACATAAATAAAACTCCCTATTTTTAATGCCTACCATCTGCATTTGTGTTTGTTGAAGCAGCTTGCATTCTATGCTTCTAGGTGTATCACTGCATGCCTTTACAGGTGATATGACACAGACCAGAGACAGAGAGGTTGCTGATAACTTGGAATACCTAGATGTTTTTCCCCTTCTTATGGAAAAAGCTAAGATGAGCTATATTTTTTATCAATGAAAATAATGATATCCCTTGTTATTAAAATATACAAATGGCAGCTCACTCATAACTTGGAGCCATCAGTAACCTTGCCTTTCTTGTCTATAACATTAATTAGCAGCTCTGTGCCCTCAGAGTCAGCCACAGAGTTGTTCCCAGGCTTTTTGCTTCAGACTTAGCCATAAAATCAGGCAATTAAAATCACTAGGGCTGTGACTTACTGACATTTGCTCATACCAATTATTTTGTGATTCCCTTGTAGCCATGTAACCACTGTGGGGGGCGACGTAAGTACACACTGATTTCACCATGTAGCTTTAGTTTTCATTCCAGTCTCAAACCTAGTGCCCTGAGTAAATTCAAGAAACAAGCATGGTATCATGAGGGGGCTTACCCACCCACACTGGAGCCATTTACTGCAATACCGACGATCAATTACATGCTGGATTTCTATAATCTGAATAGAACTGATGGACGTATCAATCCCTGAATTAAGAAGAAATAAGAGACGCAAAAGTAAACTCTCCAGGAAGGGAAGCGTATTATGCTCCAGAATAGTACCTGAGTTGCATCATGTAAGTGTTTCCTAGATAAATGGATTCCATTTACACTCCAGTAGAAAAAGGAGAAGGAAGGAGACACATTTTCTGGTTTTGGGGTTTTTTTTCATTTTGTTTTGTTTTGTTGTTGATATAGTAAATTGTAAGAAAATTAATAAAAATCCAGTCTCCAATAAACAGCCCCCATAACATTCAAAAGAATTTCTGGACCATGGAACCCCTACTACATCCAAATTTACTGAAAACCAAGAATGCAATGTGAAATGCAATCTGTTTCAGAAAACAAAAAATGAACTTTAAAAAATACTCAAAATAAAAGAGGAGGATGAGAACTTCAAGTAAATTATTAAAATCCATAGAGATCAGTCACAATTTGCCTGGCAGTGAGTGATAATTTCTAACGCCTCATTAATGGTCAAGCTGTCAGTGACCTCAAAACAGCCCACAGGTATGCATAGGGCACAGGCTTTGTTCCCCTTCTCCACTCCAGGAATGCGTAATGCTTTTATAGCTTGTGATTTTGCCTGGCCCCACAAAGGCAAACAGGGTAATGTCAACTTACAGTCACTCTGCCAGTCGGCACTGATGAATGCACCTCTTGTCAGGAATGATTTGCTTTTGTCTTCTGAAGAGGAAAGACATGTGTCAGTGTTGAGGGCTTGCTCAGGATGAGGAGAAACCCCGCGTGCCCTAGCTTGTCTCTGTGAGTTGAAAGTTTCCCCACTCTTTCTCTCCCGCCTTTCGACCCAGCTACAATCTGTCCCACTTCTCACAGATGTGGGTTATTCTTACCCTCCTCCAAGCAGCCATCTCTTTATAGGCTGAGCTGTCTACCCCTGAATCATATGTTGAAGCTCTAGCCCCCCGTTCCTCAGAATGTGACTGACTGGATTTGGAGCTAAGACCTTTGAAGTGTGATTAAATTAAAATAAGGCTGTTAAGATGGGCTCTAATGAAATCTGACTGGTGCCCTTATAAGAGGGGCTCAAGATAAATGGGGAGACACCAAGGGCACATGCCCAGAGGAAAAGTCACAAGAGGACCCAGGAAGAAGGTGGCCATCTGCCTGCCAAGAAGTGAGGCCTCAGAAGAGCCCAGACTTGCAGACACCAAGATCTTGGAACTCCACCCTCTCGAAATACAAGAAAATAAATGTCTATTGTTTAAGCCACCCAGCCAGTCAGTGGAATTCTACTATGGCAGCCGGAGCAGACTAAGATACCACCCTGAGAAAGAAAGCTTGCAGCTCACAGCTCCCTCCTTTGCATTGCCATGGCATTTATTACTGAACCACCCATGTGGTCATCGATCAGTGATATATCTGTCACTAGACTGAAGGACACATCATCCTTCAATGTGTTACCACTTAGCTTCTCATGTATTTTTGCCTTTTCTTGACCACTTCAGAGTAGGGAACCTCTATTAACATTCTTTGAATCCTCTGTAACTCCTGGCATAATGCTTTGCTCATACTATGGAACTCATTTTCTTTGATTAATGACAAGCTAAATGTAATTTCATTCTTCATCTAGTTTCTGAATTAACAGTGTTGCTAATCAAAATCAGATTTAGGTTATCTGGGTTCTTTTCTATGCAACTTATTATTCACTATCTCAGCATAATGTGGGGTTTTTTTGGTACCAGGGATCAAATTCGGGTCTTTGTGCTTGCAAGGCAGGTAGTGGAACTACTGAGCTAAATCCCCAGCCCAATCTTAGCATAATTTATGTTAAGGTACAAAATAGAAATAAGTCATCAAAAAATTCTTGTGATGGGGGGCGCCTCACAAATTCTTGAGACAACTCATTTCTCTGCTGGGCAGTCTGAGTACCAGTTTTCCCTTTCACTGAGCCAGCATCTACTTTCCTGCTCATCCTTTTTGATCCTCACAATTCTACCTCTTGAGTGAGTAGAACTGGCCCTAAAGGCAACTTCTCTGACCAACCCAAACCTGGATCATGTGCAGTTGCTGGGAGCACATTTTTGACTCTGAGCAAAAACAAGGATCATTATAAACATAGCATTTGGAAAGTAGGAAGTAGAAAGGAACAATAGCATGCATATTGGAATCTGATTTCTGAACTATTCTTGGAAACTTAGAGGAAAGCAAGGAGATGGAATTATTTGGTTTAACAATCCATTTAGAGTTGAGTTCATGAACCACCAGGGCCTAGCATTGAGGGTACATTTGTACCCACTGGTTTTTCAACCTTGCTTACTTCCATGGACTCCCTGTTGCATAATACACCCTGTTAAATTAGAGAATGTGATTCAAAAGCAGTAAGGAGAGTGAGTAAAAGTGAAGAAAAATAAGAACAAGACTATCTTTCAAATAATGATCTATCAACCTTTACACAAATAGAATTGGGATCTCTCAAGATAAATAAAACTTGTAAAACAAATTGACATGTTCTTCCATATTAGAGAAAATTTTATGAGACATACATATTCTTGCATTGAAGGGTAAAAATGACAATTATGTGTACTCTTCATTGGCACATATTATTTATGAGACATTGTTCTGAGGGTCTTAGAACAGTTCAGGAAGGTGGCTGTCCCCATTTGACAGACTAACTGAGGCACTAGGAGGTCAATCTGTGGGTAAGGAATAGAGTAGGACTTTCGATCCAAACCATCTGATTCAGAGTCCACACTTGTGCTACCCTGGAAATATGTGAAATATGATCCACGCAGGGGAAATGGTGAGTTTAAAGCCTGGAGTAAGGACTGGGTTGCAGCCAGCTGAAGAAAAGAATCAGATCACTGGTGTGGGGTCAGTGCCAGGGGACAGTTAGGCCCCTCACATAGCTAAAAAGGCATTTTAAAAGCAACTTTAAAGGGGCAATTGTTTAGATTATTGTTGTTAAGTCTATGGAGAAAAATATGTATGTTTTAAAAGCAGATAGTGAAAGCAGACATTTAATGGGTTGCTAAACAAATCTAACAGGAAATTTTTGTGAAGTTTTAGCATTCACATTTTTGAATTTGCTGAAATCTATGTTCAAGTTTCTACATCAGATTTCAAGACAGAAAGCAAAAGCAACAGGGCACAATACTTTGGTAGAGGGGTCCTAAGCATCTCTATTCTAGTCAGTGCTTCTTGCTCTAGGTAGAAGGGCTCCTTCTCTTGGCCACTCACCTGGTTGTGAGCACCCTGAAAACTGCTCCGTTCACACTCCTGTTCCCCAGACAGGCAATGCTGAGCTCTGTGCAGCTACTCAATAAATACTTGTGGAAGGGAAGAGGGAAGAGCCAGGAAAAGAGGAAGGAAAAGAGGGAAAGAAAAATAATTCCTCTTAGGGAACACACCCGAAAAGAAAATTCCCAGGAACTGGGAGCAGAGATGCTGAGAATGGGTGTGAGAGAATGGGCTCCTTCACTCTCTTAGCAAATGGGAAGGAGGCAGAACTGAAGGGCAGGGCAAGGTTCTGAGCCTCTAGCCCCAGTATCATGCTTTGCATTAAGAACTGGATCTTGAGATATGAGAATTTTCTGTAGAAATGAATACTGATTTCACTTTCCATTTAAGTATACATGCTGCCCAAAAGGTCTCCAGATTTCTTAGATTCCAGATATTCCAATAATAATTCTCATGACTCCTACTATTAGTTGTGCTTAAGATGCTTTCACAGAAGGCTGAAGTTTGCAAGTCAAATGAGACACAGAGTGGAAACCAAGTCTCCTCTACCCCCGTCTGTTTTCTACCTTTTGTTCTATTTTTCTGCTGAATTTTCAGGAAAAATGGCTCATCATAAATTCTGGCAATACATACACAGATTTGCCTCACTTCCACAGAACTGTGTTTAGGTTCTTAGAGACAGAGAATCCTATAAATAGGATTGCATATCTGGTGAGATAAAGTATTTTTTAACAGTCATAAAAAGGTAAGGTTGAGAAGAGATAATCTTGCAGATTAGAACTATGAAAATGATTTTTCAAAGGCAGGAAATAAATTTTAAATCTGCTACAAAACACCCCAATTTGTCACTTCTCTGAAACAAGACTCTTCAACTCTGAAAGACTGGACATTAGAAAACTATAAACCTTCCTGTACTAACACAGGCGCAGCTCTTGCTTTACAGATGCCTTCTAACAATATTCACAGTAAACTTAATATACATTCCCAGTGGTTTTCATTAGAAAACTGAAGATAAATTTCATAATTGGCAAATAAGACCTTGCAATAAACTAAATTAGAAACTTCTTAAGAGGAGAAATTTGGGATGGTGTCCAACAAAAGTATATCCTGCTGTGGATACCAAATCAACACACAAAAATCAATAGCACTCCTGTATACCAATAATGCATTCACTGAGAAAAAAATTAAGAAAAATACCATTCACAATAGCACAAAAAATTAAGTACTTAGAAATTAACCTGACTAAGGAAGAGAAAGGCCTCTATGACAAAAACTACAGTATTCTGAAAAAAGGAGATCAAGGAAGACTTAAGAAAATGGAAAGATATCCCATTTCTGGAAAGGAAGAACCAAAATGGCCATATTTCCAAAACTGATACATAGGTTTAATGCAAGCTCAATCAAAATACCAACATCATTCCTCACAGAACTATAGAAAACAGTCCTAAGATTCACAGGGAAAAGAAGGGACCCAGAATAGCAAAAGCATCACCGCTAACAGGACCAAAGCAGGAGGCATCTCAATCCCCGATTTGAAGTTACATTACAAAGCTACAGTGATGAAAACTGCATAGTACTCACAAAAACAGACATGAAGATAAACAGAACAGAATAGAGGATGCAGAAACAACTGCAAACACATTTAACTATTTGCTTTTTGACAAAGGTTCCAAAAACATACACAGAGGAAAGACCACTTGTTTAATAAATGGTGTTGGGGAAATCGGCTATCTACATGAAGAAGATTGTATCTAGACCCATATATTTCACCATGTAGTAAGCTAAAATCCAAATGGATCAAAGAGCTAAATGTTAAAACAGAAGCGCTTAATCTCCTGGGAGACAAGAAAAACTCTTGAAGATATAAGTGTAGGCAAGGACTTTCTGAATAGAACCTCAATGGCACAAGAAATAGCACCAATAATCAAATTTTTAAATTTCTGCACCTCAAAGGAAACAGGAATGGAAGGAAGAACTAATCTACAGAATGAGAAAAAATTCTGCCAGCTATTTCTCAGAGGACTAACATCTAGAGTATATAAAGAATAAAAAAAAAAAAACATCCTCCAAAATAAAAGACCCTATCAAAAATGGGAAAGTGAAATGAATAAACACTTTTCAGAAAAAGAAGAACAGATGGCCAATAAATACATTTTAAAAATGCTCAGTATCACTGGCCATTAGAGAAACACAAATTAAAACAACACTGAGATTCTATCTTACTCCAGAAAGAATGACTATCATAAAGAAATCAAATAATAACAAATTCCTGTGAGGCTGTAGGGGAAAGGAATCCTTCTATATTGTTGGTGAGAATGTAAACTAGTAAAACCACTATGGAAATCAATATGAGATTCCTCAAAGCCCTGAAACTAGAAATTCCATTTGACCCACTATTCCTCTTCTGGGTATCTTCCCAAAAGAGTTTCAAAAATCATATTACAGTGATACATGCATAGCCATGTTTATAGCAGCACAATTCATAACAGCTAAATCTTGGAAGCAGCCTGTATGTCTATCAACAGGCAAATGGATAAAGAAAATGTGGTATTTGTATACAATGGAGTACTACTCTGCCATAAAGAAGGATAAACTTGAGTCATTTGTAGGTAAATGGATGGACCTTGAGATCATAATGTTACAGAAATCTCGAAAAGAAATACACAGAGACACAGAATTCGGATAAAATAATAAAATTTCTTCTCGTGAGTGGGCAGGAACACCAGAAAACAGTCTGGTCAGTATCCCCGCCCTTTGTTCAGCATTTCCCTTTTTATATCCTTTTTAGCCATTATCTCATCCCTAGTGGCCTTTGATATGTAAATACAATTGCAGTTCCTGTCTACAAGTCACAGACACAAGATAGGCACATACACATTGTAAATTCACCCTGGCATGGTAACTTTGTTAAGTTAATGAAGTTACAGGTTAGAGTCAGATAATCACCACCTTAAACAAGAAGTTATGGGAAAAGCAAATCTTAAAAGAACACATTATTTTGCTTCTACAACTACCTTAATATTCAATCTATTAAGTTATCTAAAACTTTTCCATATCAATAATGTTAAGTAAAATAAATCAGATATACAAGCTTAAATATTGCATGGTTTCTTTTACATGAGAAACTCAAAATATATATAAATAGCAAAATAAAAGATAGATAATAGTAAATACAGAGATAAATCTTTCTCAAAGGGGAAAGGGATCAAGAAATGGAGGGAGGATGGAAGAGAGGGGAAAGGAAATAAAAAACATAATTGAGATGTGTTATATACATGTACCAACTCCCCACAAGGAAGCTAATAATTAGGCACAGCAAACATGTCCTAATAAGAAATTAAAATTTTAAAAAAACAATGTACATCCTGTTGTGGTAGAGGGTGGCTATTTCCCTATTTGTAAAACTGCATTGATGAGTGAGTTCCAATAGAGCTTATTGGATACTTTTTCTCTTCCCCTGATTGAATCAGACTCATAAAAGTCAGTGAGTTCCACCAATCAATGGCTGAGTTCTTTAACACTGGGGACCATTTTTTTTTTCTGACATTTGCTTTTCTCAGAGTCCTGGTCTCTAAAACAAAATGAACATAAATTACAGATCCGTTTTTGCTTTGTGACTTAAAAAAAAAACTCACCATCCTTCTTACTTCCCTACCTACTTTATTAGTTCCACAGATTAAAATCCAATCCATCATGTTCAGTTGGTTTCTCAGAGTAGAAGCTTAATATTCTAAAATACTTCCTGGTTCCTGACTAGTCTAACCCAAATCTTTTATCAAGTGGGAGGCTGGGGAAATGGAGATAGGACTGGGGAGCAGGTAACTTTTTTGAAAACATGAGCACAGACTTACACAATCAAAAATCCAAAAGAAAAATAATGACTTGAACTCAGATGTCATAAAAATGCTAATTTCCCTTCACATATTTTATTGCAGTCCTACTCTTCAGGGAGGAGTTCACAAAAGTGTTTTGAGGCTTAGAAAACTGTTAGCTATTATTGTGCATCCCATTGAGAACTTTTCTAACTTTTTTTAATCCTTGGATTTTGAAAATTTTACTTCTTTAAGTTTAATTGGTTTTTAATTCCTCAGAAACATCTAGTTGAAATGAATAGCTGCCAGGTTTTCTCCTCTTGTGTATTCTGTAACACCCTGGGTTATACTGTGCCTTGGACAGATAAGAGGGAAAGATGCACCAGTAAGAGAGGAGGGGACCTTTCCTCAGAAATACCTTGCACTGGGGACATCTTGATGGCTACACACAAACTTGGTAGAGAGTTAAGCACAGAAGGGGCTTTTTAGTACCATATAGGGGATACTTTCTGCATCCTGCAGTTTCTCTCAGGTACGTACACCATAGCTCCAAATAAATGGAAGTGGGATGGTGAATGGGAAGGACCCCAGAATGGGGAGCTGAGGAACTCAGATTCCAATTCTCATTTTGCTAGTAATTCACCTGAGAAATATTTTTGTTTGCTTTTTGTTCATTTGTTCACTTTTCATTGGATTTATTTTTTATTTTAATTGACACATAATAATTGCACATATTTTATGGAGTACAATGTGATATTTCACTATATGTGCACAATATGCAGTGACCTGATCAAGGTAACTGATATACTCATCACCTCAAACATTTATCATTGCTTTGTGTTGGGAAAATCAAAATCCTCTCTACTAGCTATTTTTAAATATAAATTAAACATGGCCAAGCATAGTGACTCTACTATGCTATAGGACATTAAAAGTTACTCCTCTTATCCAGCTCCACCTCAACTGCAGAATCTAAACTGAGGTCCCCAGGCCTCTATTTCATCAGTTGCAAATGGGTATGTTGGTATAAATCAGAGGTTCTCCTGATCGGAAGTCTCCAAAACCCTAAGTGATTGCGCAAAGGACTCATTGGAGTTGTCTGCAGACTTGAAAAGCAGTATATCCCATAGATTTGTACTATTTTTCAAATAGTTGGGTTAATAAAAACCCAATATGAAGACCTGGTTATGGATATGGTTACAGATATGAAGAGCTGGTTGCTCAATGGAGTGAATTTACTCAGGGGTCAAGAAACCCTTAAAAATGAAGAGTAGACCAGAACATGGCCTCTTCCTGCTCAGTATCCACAGTCATCAGTGTATCTTTCATAAGTGGGGTAGTCTCCTCTAGGAACTGCTCTCAAAGAAGGTCATCAAGTATCCTCAGTGAGATGCTCAAGGTAAGTAAAGAAAGCACAAATTTCTATGTGCTTTCATAAATGATGAAGGCTTCAGGGATTTTTATGATAGTACAAGTTTTTTATAGCTAAAAACGTTGAGAATATGATAACTGAAATCAATTCTTTTCCTCAAAAAGAACATTTATTATGTGCAGACACACTCAGCCACCTCATCTTCGACAAAGGAGCCAAACACCCTCACTGGAGGAAAGATAGCCTCTTTAATAAATGGTGCTGGAATAATTGGGTTTCAACTTGCCAAAGATTAAAACTAGACCTATATCTCTCACCATGCACTAAACTAAAATCAAAATGGATTAAAGATCTAAATATTAAAATAGAAATGCTGAATTGGCTGGAACAAAGGTTAGGTAGAACTCTTGAAGACATTGGGGTAGGAAAAGACTTTATGAATAAAACCTCAGTTCCCCATGAACTAGCACAAACAATCAACAAGTGAGATCTCTTCTCATTAAAAAGCTTCTGCACAGCAAGAGAAACCACCAGCAGTGTGAAGAGACAACCCACAATGTGGGAAAAAGATCTTCACCTGCTGTTCCTCAAACAAAGGTCTGCTATCTGGAATCTATAAAAAACTTAGAAAAATCAGAAGTCCCAAATTTAAAGACCAAATCCGAAAAAGGGCATCTGAAATAAACAGACATTTCTCAGACAAAGAAGTAGAAATTGCAAATAAATACATGAAAAAGTGTTCAACATCACTGGTCATTCAAGAGATGCTAATGAAAACAATGCTGAGATTCCACCTCACTCCAGAAAGAATGGCTGCTATCATGAAATCAACCAATAACAAATGCTGGCGGGGCTGTGGGGAAAGAGGAACCCTGCTCCACTGCTGGTGGGAGTGCAGACTGGTGCAAGCACTGTGGAAATCAGTATGGAGACACCTCAAAGAACTAGGACTGGAAGTCCCATTTGATCCCGCTATTCCTCTGCTGGGGATCTAACCCAAAGAATTAAAAGAATCATACCACAGTGATATATGCACACTCATGTTCATAGCAGCACAGTTTGTAATAGCTAAAACTTGGAAACAGCCCAATTGCCCCTCAACTGTAGAATGGATAAAGAAAATGTGGTTTTTTAAAAATAAATGGAATACTACTCATCCATAAAAAATGAGAAATTAGAGACATTTATAGCTAAATGGATGCATGTTGAGGCCATACTCTTAAGTGAAATAAAGAGGACACACATGTGTAAATAGCGAATAGTTTCTCTAGTGTGTGAAAGTGTAAATAAGGACTAAAAGGTATAATAGATAATGTGAAATAGGAAGAAAAGGGGCGAAGGGGAAGTAGGAGGAGTAGGGGAAAGGAAAGAAGGGAATGGAATTAATATGAGAAAATGGAAAACTGGAAACAAAGTCTTTGTAAATAGGGAGGGATGGAGGGGTTGAAGGGAGGGCAGGGGAAGGGGGAAAAAATAAGAACCAAGAGAGATTATGTAAAGGTGCAAATTTCCAATGATGAATGTCATTATATTGCATACCTAAAATGTATGAATAAAATTAAATTTTTAAAAAATAAATAAAAAGCAAAAAAAGAAGGGCCTTAAATACTGACAAGGAAAAAACCCTCATGCTTAAAGCCTTGTTTCTCTTTGAAGATCATTTACCTGCTCTTTGGCTCTGATGGACTTCCTTGTCCTCCTGAGGCTCTCTTTGCACAGGATGTGAAGAGGTTCTTCTCATTCCCCAAATGGGACAGCAGTAAGTCTCCTGACATGGCAGAATCTCACAAAAAGTAATTTCAAGTATTTCTAACGAGGTCTTTGTGGTTGCCAGAGATGTATGAGGCCCTGTGAGGCATTGGGCAGAGGGGAGGGAGGCAGTGAGGTTAGCAGAAAGGGTGGTTTCTTCTGTTGACATTTCGAGGGAAAGATGGGCTGGGTTTGAGGGTAAGGTGGACTTTACCTGAGGGGGAGTCTGTAGATGGCAGGGCCAGCACTGGAGAGTTTGTGGTATTGCTAGAGGAGGAGGACAAGATAGTTAATGAAAGACATCTTCATGAATCCCTCTCCCAAAGGTACAGAAGATCTGAATTCTCACCTTGGAGGGAGATGTACGGAATGCTTGTTCTGATCTTTTAAGCTCAGTATGTAAAGAAAAACTATCGTCAAGACACTGTTAAGGGGGAAAAAAATAGCATTATGTGACAGATTTGTTTCCAGATATATCTCACACATCCAGCTGGCCAAAGATGTACTCTCAGAGGCCACACGGATGGGGAGAGGGGGAAGGGCAGCTGTAGCTGGCAGAAACACCATGGAAACCAGCACAGTCAGGCTTTTCTGCCCTAGTGAGAAAAAGGCTTAGGCTTCCTGCAGCTCAGAAGCTCCTGGGCTACTATGCTGATAGATTTTTCCATGTAGCAGCCCCTGGCCTAGCAGGCTGTCTCAGTAGCATCTGTCACTTGTGGAAGATTACAAGAGGAAGCATGTAAATAGCTGGAGACAGCCCTCCACTCCATATAGGAATGAGTTGGCCAGAGTTCACATCCCTCTGGTGATGGTCTGGAGGTCAACTGCACAGTGGCACTGGAAGATGAAAGGACACATCCACAGGGGATGCCAAACTCTTTGGCCTCTTCTCTGACAACTTCAAGCTGCTTGTCTTTTCATAGCACAATATACCAAACTGCGCAGAGGAAGGAAAAGAAATGGAATAAAGCACACATTTCCATACTACTTGACTTCAAAATGATGGTGTCTTTCCTTCCAAGAATTTTTATTTCCAAATAGAAGCTTTCCTTACAGGTTCTGGAATTTGGGCAGCTAAGCCTAACAATGCTCATGCATTCAAACAGATCATGTTCTTCTCATGAGCCACAAGAGGGATTCTGTTGCTTATAGTCTCACTGTGGGATGGGCTTCATACAGTCACCGAGTTGACTTCTTGCCAGCTGGACTTCACACCTGATTCTCCATCAACTCCTCATCATTTTGTTCCCCATCAAAGGTGGTAGATTTCCCTTCATTAAGTACACTTAAAGAAATGCAACATGCATTTGAATTCCACTCATAAAAAATGAATTTCCAGTGCTCTTAGCAGCAGCTGATGACTGCCCAGCAGCCTCTGCCCTGCATGGGAAAGGGTGCTGAGCCGAGAGATGCACCAGACAGGTGATCCCCCGAGTATCCCACAGCAACTTTCACTGTGGGGAAATCTTCTTTACTTTGTTCTATGTCTTCCATTCTCCACCTCCTCATTACTAATCTTTTAAAATCCTTTTTCTGGTTTGTCTTTGGGATCTGCCTCAGGGTACAGCACAGAAAACTCTAGGCCAGTGATGGTGAACCTTTCAGAGACTGAGTACCCAAAATGCAATGCAAAACCCACTTATTGATCAAAAAGTACCAACACTGCAATTAAACCTGAATGCTGAGGTTTTAGTTTAGAAAAATCAACTCATACATTTGGCTTGTGTGCTGACAGAGAGGGCTCTGCATGCCCACTCTGGCACTCGTGCCATAGGTTTGCCACCACTGCTCTAGGCCCAAATGAAATGCACATCTGCTCCCTTCTTCACAGCAAACCTTGGTTTTGATTCTTCTTAGTTATACCATACGCCAGAAGCAAGATAATAAGCCTAGTCCATCCCATTTATTGTCTTAGTGATCAACAATTTTGGAATTCAAAAGATCTGATAAGGATCTTAAAAAGCAGTCTCTTCACCTCGAATTAAATTTCCTTTCACCTTTCCATTGGGCTGGGAATCTATTATCTAGAGAAAGTGAAGTGTGTCTGCTAGAAATGGAAGCTCACCCTCTTTTGCATGGAAATTCCTGCAGGAGAAGACAAATACTTAGGAGAGTGCGAAAAAGGTACAAAGGCTCCCACTGGAATTTTTGTGGAGTGGCGTCCAATGCTTGGCCATGGTCCTACAAGTGGGCAGCAGCAAGTCACGCTCATGGGCAGAGCTTGTGTGTAGCATGTTCAAGGCCCAGGGTTTAATTCTCAGCACCCCTCCAAAAAAGTGAAAATGCTGAGGGGAGAGAAGGGCCCAGAGACCTGCACTGCCTTCTGTAACTGGAAAGACGCTTTAAATAAAAAAACAGGAAGCACCTTGAAACCCTAACTTGCTCTCCTTAAAACAGAAGCCAGTGCTTTCTCAAGATCATAAATAATTTTTTCTTTCCCCCATGTGAATAGAATGAAAAACAAGAGCCTCCAAAGGCCCCAAGAGAGGACACAGGCAAGATGACCTGGGCTCAAAAGCCAGAAGCCATCACAGCAGCAGCAGCAGGAGGAGCCTGAAGACCGGAGGCCTGAGAAGCACTTGCGTTCTAAAAGGTGATGAGTCCCACCTCCAGGCAGCAGCCAGGATAAGGGTCAAAAGTCACCCGATTTGCTGTCTTCTTTGCTTGGTTTAACTCCTCAGTAGATCTGTCTACAATTTTATCACATTAGATTCATTCTCATCCATCTTGGTATTCCTTTGGTATAAAGTTGTCATTGAAGAATCCAGAAGAATCCTAGTGAGTATGGGCCACTAAAAAGAGTGGATTACAATTGACTTTCTACTTATTCCTGTCCCTCAAGTAGACAGGAAGGAAAACGAAGAACTGGAGAAAATTATTTGCAAAGCTAAAAGAGAGAAACACACACACACACACACACACACACACACACTGCATAGTTTGCTACTAAAACACAACTGTTGGTTTTTTAAAAATCCATCATCTCACATTTAAGTACAGACAGCCTGCTTTTTTCTTTAATATATAAGTTTTAAAGGCTCTAAGCCAGGGGTGGCAAGCCTATGGTACGCATGCTGCAGTGGCCCCTCAGAGCCCTCTTCCCAACATGCAAACCAAGTGTATGAGCTGTTTTTTCTAAACTAAAACCTCAGTATTCAGGTTTAATTTCAGTGTTGGCACTTAGCAGTAAATAAGTGGGTTTTGTGTTGCAGTTTGGGCACTCGGTCTCTAAAAGGTTCACCATCACTACTTTAAGGTCCTTGCCTGGTTTAAAGGGCTCCTTGTCTTCAGAGTAAATAGAAGGTCAGTCCCCAGTTCAAATGTGAGGCGGGGGCGGGGGGAAGCAGGAAGTACAAAAAAGAGCTTGTTACAGCACACTGAAGGTTTTCTTACCAAAATGCCATCACAGAGATGAGAGTTACAACCATGGTCTGGAAAATCCAGTTAGAACACAACAGTTTTTTTCCTGAAAAATAAACCTACAAGAAGGTTCATTAATGAACATGACAACTCAGCACAACAGCTATGAGAAGGGAGCCTGAGGTTCTGTTCCCAACAGGAGTCTTTACTGTCCCCCTTGGTAGGATGCCTGTGCTTACCTCAATTTACGTTTCCACTCCTTCCCTATCTCTCTGAAAAAGACTTTCCTTCAAAGCCTTCCCCAGGACCCTCTCTTTCTTTGATATCCCAGACTATAGCAGTTTTTCATTTCCCTGAAACCCTGCAGGACAAATGTCACTGCCACTTACTGTATTTGGCACTTATCCTTGCAGTTTTATGACAAAAGACACCGCCAGAACCCAAATGTCCATTTCTTAATAGAGTAATTTTGGAAATCAAAAAGTCTTCCAGTTTGAAGGAGTAAATCCCAATGGAAGAATTTCAGGCATCATGACAAACCACAGAAAAGATTTTTGTGGCAAAAAAATTCTTACTAAGTACCCCTTATAATAATAATACATCAGTATACCTATTTATAAGGACAGCCTTGGGCCTGTGTCTTATTTATTCAACAAATACATATTGAGTACTACTGCATACAACACTATAGGAGAGATGAGAATTAGTAAGTTGCTAGTGAAGTAAATGAGACACATATTTAGAATTGATGCATATTGACATAAAAACTTGTACACAGAGAATGGATCGATTCCACACGATGGGCAGCTGTGGAGCTGGGAGGAAATTCAGATAAAGAGGTTCTCTGCCCATTTAAGGTGATCCTTAAATATGAATTTCCTGCTAATGCAATGGGAGTATTATGTTTGCTTCCTCCTGAGGATGCAGGCTAGAATCATGCTTGCAGTTGAAAGCGTATTAGAAAGGTGGTGGCAATTACAAAATAGCTTAAAATGGGTTTTTAGTTATATTTCTTGGGCTTACTATCTAATTTTTTAAAAGAATGTAAAAAGGAGGTAGGATTAATCACACACTTTTGAACAAGTACACAACCCCTTCAGGCTATTACAACTGAATCATCCGTAAATATCACTGAAAGACAGTCTGATTACCAAGAAGTCAATAGTTCACATCATTTCTACATCTCCCTGGAGTTGTTCTATGAAATTTGTTGAAGTGATTGCAGTTAAGTAGTATTCACAGAAGAAATTCTTCCCTTTCCAACCTATACTCCACAGCTGCTAGATTATTTTAAATCTCCATTATTTTGCTCAAAATCCTTTCACAAAGCATAGGAAAATGGCCCAAGGCCTGGAGTCAGACTTGGAGTCTGACTAGGTCCTAAACAAATCATCTAAATGTCATTGGTCTTCATTTTCCAAACAATGAAATAAGAATAATAAATAATACTTTCATTTTTCAGAGTTATTGGGTGGTCCTATTAATACCCAATTACTCTGAATAGTTCTCCAATTCAGAGATGCATAAGAATTACTATGGAGTCCGCTAAAAACCTAAACGATGTTGGAAAATTCTTTTTCAATAGGTTTTGTTTGCAGTGGATTAGGGGCTGGGAATCTGTAAGAGGTGAGATGATGACAAATACTTATCTATGTTAATTTCTTCTTTCTCCTCATCTCCTCCAAATACTCTGAATTCTAACTTGAACTCTGAGGGTCTTTTCACCTCACCCCCACCACTGTGATTTCATAGCAAGTCACCCACCTACCTCTTGGAGGTGGAGAAAGCAAAGAAAGAGCAACCCTATGGATTAGATGAACACTAGATCAGGAGACCTCAATGTTCCTCGAGAATGAGTCTTGATCAGTACAGGGAGCTATGTGGAAGTTGAGGCAAGTTCCTAGCCAGGCTTCTTACCATCTCATAAGGCCCATCAAATGCCCACAGTAAGCACCTTGCTCATTAGCAGCCCCCATTCAACCAAACAGTACCACTCCCCACCCACACTTATATATTTCAGTCACCCAAAGAGCCCCAAAGAACAGAGGTCACCTAGTGATTGATGGTAGTATGGGAGGGAGAGTAAACTTCTAGAAACATCTGAGATCTCCTACCAAGAAAAGCATAGGGGGAGCAAAACATTCTCATTACGTGTACTTTACCAGCTCCCTGGAAGATTCTACTACACACCAAAGTATGAGAATGACTAAAATAGTGAGCTTGAAGACAGCAACAACAGCCAACACATACCATGCACTCTTCTGAGTGCTTTACATACGCTAATGTAGAGAACAATCCTCACAATCATCCTCAACAACCCTAAAACAAAGTGGGTACTTTTACCGTCCTCGTCCTAGGGGATTTTACAGACAGTGAAAAGGAGGCATAGAAAGCCAAGTTTCTCACTCAAGATCATACTGCTAGTAAGTTACAGAGAAATTATTTAAGTTAACATTCTTTGGCTCCGCAATCTATGTTTTTAAATACAATGATATGCAGCCTCCTTTTTCCTGTCTGTAAAAACATGAAGAAATCACTTTAGAAAGTGTCTTCATGGCTAGCAAATGAACTAAGCTGGTGGTCCAGGGAATCTGAGCCTAACAAATATTTTCAGCCTTATCTTTACTATCCTCCCTAACGCCCACCTCATTCCTCAATGAAGCCCTCTCCAGAACTCTGCTGATGCTATTTCATCTGAAACATCGCCCTAGGCTCACTGCTCTCTAGCAAACCACACTGCCTTTCAGGCTAGGCTGTTGCAAGACTCCTGCAGCACTGAGTCTCTGCAGTATTTATCACATCTAGGTAAAGCCATTCTTTATATTTTCTTCCCCTCTTCCCTTGCTGTGCTATAATCCCTTAGGAGAAGAGATCACATCTGACTCATCTTGGCGTCCTGCTGACCTCTTATAAAGACTGAAGAATTGAAGTTTAATGACTACATAAATTTTGGACCGGGTGACCACATCCCAAGTCCCACCTCACCCGCACATCCAAAACACTGAGCCACTTAATGTTTTTAATTTAAATTGTGAGCCTTCAGAGAATACCTTCAGACTGGGGTCTCTACTCCAGTATTCATCTGACAAATATTTCTGAGAGGAAGGCAGACCCAGGGCCTACTTCATGACCATTCTAGTTACTATTCTGAGATAAGTGTGAAACAAAGAGAATTTTTATTTTCTTAGTGTAAGATAAAGATACAAAGATTGGAGATGACCAAATTTCATCTATCAGGGTTGCTATGGATGTATATACCATTCCTAGCATTCTATTGCAAATTGGTTAGTGCAAAAGACATCTTTCCTACACATTTTTAGTATTTTGTGTTTTACTGTGCAAAGAGTTTTAGCAATCTTATCAACAATCTTTGTAAGATAGAAACTATAATGTTTCCCAATGTGACTAAGTTGCCCAGAACATATATATATATATATATATATATATATATATATATATATCCATGTGTTTGTGCTTATTGGTACACCAAGAAGCTTGTAAGCAACGTAATATTTTACTAGTTTTTAGTAGAAAAATTTCGAACTATTTCTGAATCCCTTTATAGTAGCTCAACCCATTGTTGCATGAAGAGAGCAACTGGAGGTGTATCCCAAGCGTCAGGTCATCCTTTAATAAGGTACAGATGAAGCCATGCATATTCTGTCTTGGAAAGGGCCGCCTTTTGACCAGTGATGGATCAGAGGGACCAAGCTGAATTTCACAGTTCTCTGTGAATTGCATCTAGGCCAAGACTGTTAGAGCTTCTCCCTCGTGACACATCTCTGTGATAGAAAGGGCATCCTTCAAGTTAATAAACAATTAACCCTCACTTTGTACTGGAAGTGTTATCCTACTTGATGTAAGTTGCTTTTATTCATTAATAAAAACATCACATTTCAGCCTTTGAAAGCAAGTGAATATCCTCCCATTTTCATATTTAGTATTAAATATCAAAGGGTAAAAGGAGATTTGAGGAACTGAAGTCTTTTAGGGATTATCTGAAGCCAAAGATAAGGAATTAGGTAAAGTCAAGTCATAAACATGGATCTTGCAGCCCATGGCCATATGCAAGTTGAAATTCTTGAATTTCACCTGGTGGGAACAATATAAACAAAAAACTGGCAAGATAATATTTCTGAAATGAATGTGTTTTGTACCCTTTTCTCAAAATGTCTGCTCTTTAAAAATATCCATTAAAGGGTTAGTAGCTAAATACCTGGAATGCATAAGGATGAAAACTAGGGAAATTTATCAACAAATAAATGGGGGGGGTTCTTGATCAATTTCTCTAAAAACTTATTATTTTGTATAGAAAATATCATCTCTTTATTATAAATTTAAGTCTGTTTACCTTGTTGGGATTTTGGGGAATAGCCCTTCTTGGAGAAGATGTACTAACAGCTCTGCTAAGTTTGCTTTAAAAAGAGAGAGAGAAAATTGATTACTATTCAGATGCCTTTCCAAGAGTTATATGACAAAGGCCCAGGCTGTCAGAAACACAGCAGTATGATTTTCTTTTGTAATACAGTGATACTTTGAAAAAAGAAAAGTCACAACAATTGGGAGCTCTCTGTGTGTAAAAAACCTTTAGCAAGCATAAATGAATACATTAAGCATTACATTTCTCTTTTTCTTGCAACTAGATCCCAGGAAATACTACTTACTTCCTTAATTAATAAAAACAAATAATAAGTTTCCCCCCACCAGGACTGAAAATGGTTTTCTAAATTGAGAAATGACTACTTCTCCTTCTAAAAAGAGAAGACATCCTTTTGCTAAAATTTAGCTTTTCCTAGTATAACAACTGCTATTAAAAAGATGTCTCATGTTTTGTTTTTAAAGAATCAGCAGAAAAAAATTAAGAAAACTATCACATAAGGCAATTGTGTTCCTAAAATATTCTAAGAGAAGAAAAGGGACTTCATTATCAGATAGACCAATTAGAATGATCTAGTTATGGAAAGAGCCCACTCTTTCTTTCCCCCAAACTTCTGTGGAAATGCTGCATATACCTGATTGAACTTGCTTGACTGACTGTGGATTTGGAACTGCTGAGCCCCTTTAGCATGGCCAGCTTTCTATTCCATATTTCTAATTCTTCTATTCTTTCTTCAAGGTTGTTGGTTAGTTTGCAGAGCTGCTTCACAGCCCCTACATTTTCCATGAAGATTTGGTCCTAAAAAAGAAAAGAATAGAAAGCACATAAATTTATAGTTTGAGACAGTTTGAGATAGTCAAAACACAACATTGATAGTGGTTACACACTTGCAACTTCAAGTTCATTCAAGATAAATCTGGAGAGGTTTGAAACTTGAAGCAGTCTTGCTAAACTGCTGACTGTGTAGTAAAAGTGCTTCTGTTACATTTGCAATAAAATGGAAATATGTCCTTGTAACTTAAGAGAGATTGGAGCTGAAGGACGTTGTTGAGTTTGGAATCCAATGATTTATTTTCAATGGCCATTATGCTATATTTAAAACGCATAAAAAGAAAGGCAGAACAGACTTCTGAATGTTGATTTGTGTGCCCATCACTAAATCTCCATTAGAAAAGGATGCCAGCTCTCCCTGGTAAAATTGGGCGTCAAATTAGGCAGGTGAAAGAGGGAGGAATGAAGATCTGGGCTTTCCTCTGAGTTCTGTAACCTACTAGATATGAGGCCTTGGGTAAAATGTAAGAAGCTCTTTAGACTTCAGTTTCTTTACCTATAAATGAGAGGAAAATCCTTGAGGCGTTAATTTCTGCTTTAACATCTCATGTACAATTTACATTTTAATAACCTTTTTACCCAAACAAAATTTTTAAAACTACTTACTTCTCTTTGTTCAAAGAAAGTCATTGACACATCAGAAAGAGAAAGAAAGGGGAAACCAAGTGAAACCAGAGCTTAGGTCACGACCTCTTCCACCCACACACTCACACTACGGTTGTCATATGAACGTGCATCTGTCTCTCAGCTAAAAAAAAACAAACTGGGAAGCTTTTGTGAGATCACACCCTAACCCTATGACTTCTCCTCTTTTTCTTTTTTCCTCTTAAAAGTTCAGTTTCATAACACTCTCTGGGTCTCTTAGAGACTGGTCCACTACTGTAAAGTGAAAAGCCCAAAGTCAGTGACTCAAGACTGTGGTTAGGAGGTCAAACTCCAGGCTGCATGTCTTTGAGATTCTCATCACACAAACTAGAGCTCCAAGCATTTCCAACACTCAGAGCAAGCACTCTGAGTGAGGAAAGCAATCACTCAGAAAGGAATCAACAGCTGAACACTATGGATTTTTAAGGCTCAGTTAACGTAGTTTAAAAACAGGTGTATCTTGTGAAATACTGCAGGACTCTCTTAAGCTCCCAGATCAGCCACAGAGGTCTAATGAAGTGCCTTAAGCATTCTCTGACCCCCATGTCTATTATTCTAATAGTTACCTCTGATAAAAGTGTTTCCTCAAGGTTAGTACAAATCCCACAACACCCAGGACTTTCCCAGAGGCCACTGATCAGAAGACACTTTGTCTTCTACAGTGTCCTCAAAGTACGTTCAGTTTCATCACTTGCCTATTTGTCTTGCATCAGGTGTCATATGCCTGCCTCCCACCCATATTGTGAGTTTGGGAAGGCAGCCCTTATGCTGCTTCATTTGCTCATCTCACCAATATTTAGCACTTGTCCTTACCCGTGAAAAATGCTCAGTAAAAGCCCTGGAAAGTGACCTGAAAGGTGCTGAGTTAGCAGTTTCGATAAGTAAAAAGACAGAAGTCTTTCCTATTTAGAAAGTAAAATGACATAAAGCTAATTAACTAAGGCCTACGCTTACTTTAGGAAATGGTGTTTTAATTTTTTTTATTTAAAAACAAAAACAGCCATCCCTGTATTGGCTTTTCAAAAATTATCAGAAAACCCTATATTTTTCCTGAAGTGTTATCAGATATTTTTCAAAATCTATCAAAAATTACAAATTCATTAAGCTATTATACAGTAGAACTTATTAATATTGAGCAAAATTATACATGTTTTTATTCGGGGGTCAGTAATCCTACTTCTAGGAATCTATTCCATAACCCCCTGGAGAAAGGTCAGAAAAAAGAAAAAATGAGACCGACATCCACTCAAATGTCCATCATCAGGGCTCGATGAAAAACTGGTGTTCATTCAGCTGCATAATAAGCAGCTGTAAAAAGGAATGATGATACCTGTAATGTGTAGAGCAAAGTCTAGAATATAGTATCAGATTAAAAAAAAAAACAAGTGCAGAACATTAGGCATCATACTCTACTTTTTGTCTAAAAAAGAGACAATACAAAAAAAAACCTCACATATTTTATTACATCGATTAAAAGGAAAGATAACCCAAAAACTAATTTAAAATTTGTACACAGCATGCAAAAGAAGAAAATGTGAGTGAAATGGATGGAAACCAGACTCTTTGAATGTACCTTGTTTTATAATAAAGTGTAATTTAACCAAAAGCATACTACAAAAATAAAAAATTGAAAGTAAACAAATGAACCTACTTTGGTTTTGAGTTTCTGGTTTAACCATACAGAGAGGATTTATTTTCAATGTCTTCAAAGTAAGTTGGGAATCCTGGCACACACCTATAATCTCAGCACGCTGGGATGCTGGGGCAGGAGGATCAAAAGTTCAAGCCCAACCTGGGCAATTTAGTGACTAAGCTAGACCCTGTCTCAAAATAAAAATATTTTTAGAAAAGAGGAAGGGATATAGCACAAAGGCCCTGAGTTCAGTCCTAAGTACTGCAAAATAAATAAATCTTTAAAACATAGTAATTCACTCATTCTTAGATGGATATATCCTAAAGGCAAAAACATAAACAATGAACAAAAAATATATAAACTTTTTAATATTGTTAGTAATAATAGTGATGGGTTATACACACATACATTTATAAGTGGTTAAAATAAATACACAGTTATGTTAGAAACCAGTTTTTATCATTTAACAAAAGAGGTATAAATATAAAATCAAAACATTAAGTAAAATCCTAGCAAAATTAAATTTAAATTAGCAATATTACTATGAATTATTTCCTAGCTACATCCACTACAAAGGACTGGGGAAAAAATATTTCCCAACCTACTAAGAATGAGCACCCTCACTGTAGTCGCTAAATGCTTTTCCCATTGGAAGGAACCAGGGCCCTTTGGAGAACAAGAGATAACGGGTTTGGAGTAGGAACGTGCCAAGCAAACCTGAAACACCTCACAATATCCGAACAAAGAGGCACCATCACAAAGCTCTGTAGCTGTGTCAAAATGATGCAGGAGCCAAGAGTATCCATTGGCCAAAGACAGAACATCAAAGGATTGGGTACTATAATAGATCAAAGAGTTAAGTATCTTTGAAAAGTATCCAGAATCCTACTCAATTTTTTAAAATAGTTTATTAGCTACTTTGGGAAGGTATAAGAGGTTTAAGTCATTTTTGGAAAACTAGTAAATAAGAGAATGAAGTTGTATTCTACCTTTCCTGCATTATCAGCTACATATTTGATAAGGGGAAGTTCTTCATTTTAGAAGAATTCCAGAAAATAAATAAAGAAAAAAAAATGATAGAATATTATTATTTTCTAACACCCCAATAAAACAATGGATCTAGTCAAATATTCTTAATGGTTACTAAAACCCTATATCTGTATATATATGAACATTAGGGAAATTTCAGAATCAATTGCATTCGATGATATTAAAGAATTTCTATACATTTTTATGTATGATAATAACACTGTGGTTCAGTTCTCAAGGGGTAATCTTGTCTTTCCTTTTTTAAAAAAATTCATGTATCTATAATAAAATGATATGCTGTTGAGGTTTGCTGCAATAATGTAGTTGAGGGAAGAGTATTTGGTAGGGGATTTAAGTAAAATAGGATTAAACAAGAATTTATGACTGGAGTCTGAATGAGACTACATGGGGTTTATTACTATTCTATATTTAATTTTGTATATAATTGCAAATTTTTATTAAAAATACTTAAAAAAAATAAATTTAAAGCAAAATTTTAATATCTCACAAAAAATTCCTCCTAACTTTTCTAATCCTGGTACAGGTTTTCATTTATTTATAAATTTGTTTTAATAAAAATGAAACAAATTATGAAGCTAAGAAGAGCTTTCAGTGATTCTAAATCACAGTGAATGTTATATGATTATTTACTAGGTTTGTTCTGTAGAGAGTCTGATACTATATTAACTGTATTATTTGGAATGGATCATGTGTCAGTTCATGTCCACCGGGCAATAAGAAACAGATTCCCAGTCATCCTCTCCGACTCCTTCCCAAGCTCTGCTCCCTGACAGGCAATTGTCACACAGTACTATCAGTAACATGTCCTAAAGCTTCCAATCAGCCCTCTTTTCTGTATTTTCACTGGCACTACTTCCATTTCTCTTTTTAAAAAATTTTTATTGGCATTTGGCTTCTTCCAGTAAAAAAAAAAAAAACTTGCTTGCTTAATGTTTTAGTTTGTGATTTAGCCAAAACCAAAGCAGATCATGAAAAATTATGATAAATTCCCTTTATACCACATTAAGTTCTTCCTGTAATGACTTCCCCTGAGGGACTTTTAATATTGCCTCATGAAACAACAGCAAAGTCTGCAAAAGTCCCATTACTTGTCAATGATGATAAAAAGCCTGCTCTAATTTCTTTTTTTTTGTATTAAATTCTTTTATTGGTACATTGTAGGTATACAACACAATTAAATTTCTCATTGGGAATTGTACCTTTACATAATGCATCTTGGTGCATATTTTTTCCCCATTCCTAGCCCTCCCTTCACGCCCTCCACCCTTCCCTATTTACAAAGACTTTATTTCCATTTTTTCCATTTCTCATCATTTTTTCCTTTGCCTTCTTTCCTTTCCCCTGTGCCTCCCACTACCCCTACCCCTTTGGACCTTTTCTTCCTATTTTACATTATCAACTATTCATTCTAATCATTGGTACATTTTAGGTATACAATATAATGACATTCATCATTGGAACTTTGCACCTTTACATAGTCTCTCTTGGTTCTTATTTTTCAACCTTGCCCAGCCCTCCCTTCAACCCCTCCAGTCCTCCCCATTTACAAAGATTTTGTTCCTATTTTTCCATTTTCTCATATTAATCGCATTCCCTTCTATCCTTTCCCCTAGACCTCCCGCTTCCTTCCCCTTTGCCCCTTTTCTTCCTATTTCACATTACCTATTATACATTTAGTCCTTATTTACACTTTCAGTTTCTCACACCAGAGAAACTATTCAGTATTTACACATGTGTGTCCTATTTATTTCACTTAAGAGTATTGCCTCAATGTGCATCCACTTAGCTATAAATGTCTCTAATTTCTCATTTTTTATGGCTGAGTAGTACTCCATTTTATAAAAAAACCACATTTTCTTTATCCAGTCTCCAGTTGATGGGCATTTGGGCTGTTTCCAAGATTTAGCTATTACAAACTGTGCTGCTATGAACATGGGTGCACATATATCACTGTGGTATGATTCTTTTAATTCTTTGGGGAAGATCCCCAGCAGTGGAATAGCGGGGTCAAATGGGATTTCCAGTCCTAGTTCTTTGAGGTATCTCCATACTGATTTCCACAGTGCTTGCACAGTCTACACTCCCACCAGCAGTGGAGCAGGGTTCCTCTTTCCCCACAGCCCCACCAGCATTTGTTATTGGTTGATTTCATGATAGCAGCCATTCTTTCTGGAGTGAAGTGGAATCTCAGTGTTGTTTTCATTTTCATCTCTCGAATGACCAGTGATGTTGAACATTTTTTCATGTATTTATTTGCTATTTCTACTTCCTTGTGTGAGAAATGTCTGTTCATTTCAGATGCCCATTTTTGGATTGGGTCTTTAAATTTGGGAGGTCTGATCTTTTTAAGTTCTTTATAGATTTGAGATAGTAGACCTTTGTCTGAGGAAAAGCAGGTGAAGATTTTTTCCCACATTGTGGGTTGTTTCTTCACACTGCTGGTGGTTTCTCTTGCTGTGCAGAAGCCTTTTATTAAGAAGAGATCCCACTTGTTGATTGTTTGTGCTAGTTTATGGGCAGCTGAGGTTTTGTTCATAAAATCTTTTCCTACACTGATGTCTTCAAGGGTTCTACCTAACCTGTGTTCCAACTGGTTCAGAGTTTCTATTTTAATATTTAGATCTTTAATCCATTTTGATTTTAGTTTAGTGCATGGTGAGAGATACAGGTCTAGTTTTAATCTTTGGCAAGTTGAAGCCCAATTTTTCCAGCACCATTTATTAAAGAGGCTATCTTTCCTCCAGTGAGGGTGTTTGGCTCCTTTGTCAAAGATGAGATGGCTGAGTGTGTCTGGCATTGTTTCTGCATCTTCTAATCTGTTCCACTGGTCCTCAGGTCTGTTTCTTTGCCAGTACCATGCTGTTTTTCTCACAGTAGCTTTGTAGTAGAGTTGCAGGTTGGGGATTGTGATACCCCCTGCCATGTCTCTGTTACCTAGAATTGCTTTTGCTATTCTGGGTCTCTTCTTGTTTCAAATGAATTTTTGGATTGTTTTCTCGAGGTCTATGAAGTATGCTGGTGGGATCTCAATTGGAATTCCATTAAATCTATATAGCAGTTTTGGAACTATGGCCATTTTCACTATATTAATCCTTCCTACCCAGGAGCAGGGGATGTCTGTATATTTTCTGATATCATCTTCAATCTCTCTTTTCAGAGTGCCATAGTTTTCAGAGAAGAGGTCTTTGATTTCTTTCTTTAGGTTGATTCCTAGGTATTTCAGTTTCTTGGATGCTACTGTGAAAGGAATTATTTGCCCTATTTCTCTCTCAGTGAGTCTGTCATTGGTGTAGAGGAAAGCTATTGATTTTTGTGTGTTGACCTTGTAACCAGCTACTTGACTGAATTTGGCTATTAAGTCTAGCAGACTTTTGGTGGAGTTCTTGGGGTCTTCTATAGAGAGTATCATGTCATCTGCAAATAATGACAATTTGACTTCTTCATTACCTATCTTTATTCCTTTTATTTCTTTCTCTTGTCTAATTGCTGTGGCTAATGTTTCCAGAACTATACTGAACAAGAGTGGTGATAGTGGACATCCTTGTCTTGTTCCTGATTTTAGTGGGAAGGATTTCAATTTTTGACCATTTAGTATGATATTGGCTGTTGGTTTTTCATAGATGGCTTCTATCAGTTTGAGGTAGAGACCATCTATTCCAATTTTTTGTAGGGTTTTAATCATAAATGCATGTTGGATTTTGTCAAATGCTTTTTCTGCATCTATGGAGATAATCATATGGTTTTTGTCCTTGGTTCTATTGATACAGTGTATTACATTAATTGATTTTTGTATATTGAACCATCCCTGCATCCCTGGGATGAATCCCACTTGATCAGGGTGTATGATCTTCTTGATCTTCTGCATTCTGTTTGCCAGTATCTTATTAAGGATTTTTGCATCAATGTTCATTAGTGAGATTGGCCTATAGTTCTCTTTTTCAGTTGGGTCTTTCTCTACTTTGGGGATCAAGGTGATGCTTGCTTCCAGGAATGAATTTGGGAGTATTGCTTCCCTTTCCATTTCATTGAAGAGTTTAAACAGTAGTGGCAGCAGTTCCTCTCTAAATGTCTTGTAGAATTCAGCAGTGAAGCCATCAGGGCCCGGGCTTTTCTTAGTTGATAAGTTTTTAATTACATTTTCAATTTCATTGGTTGATATTGGGTTGTTCAGAATTTTGAGGTCTTCTTCGTTCAACTTTGGTAATTCATATGTATCTAGGAATCTGTCCATTTCTTCTGTGTTGTCCATCTTATTGGCATATAGGTTCTGGAAGTAGGTATTGATGACCATCTGGATTTCTGCTGGGTCTGTTGTAATTTCACCCTTTTCATTTCTAATTGCATGGATTTGGGTCTTTTCTTTCCTTTTTCTGACAAAATTGAGTAAAGGTTTGTCAATTTTGTTGATTCTTTCGAAGAACCAACTCTTGGCTTCATTGATTTTTTGTATCGTTCTCTTAGTCTCCATTGCATTGATTTCTCCTCTGATCTTTATAATTTCCTCCCTTGTATGAGCTTTGGGGTTGTCCTGCTCTTCTTTTTCTAGAAGCCTGAGGTTCAGCATCAGGTTGTTTAATTGGGCTCGTTCTGTTTTCCTAATATGCATATTCACTGCTATGAATTTCCCTCGTAAGACTGCTTTCATTGTGTCCCATAGATTCCGATATGTTGCATTGTCATTGTCATTTAATTGAAGGAACTGTCTGATTTCTTCTTTAATTTCCTCTGTGACCCATTGGTTATTCAGAAGTGTGTTGTTCCATTTCCACGTGTTTATGAAATTTTTTGAGTTTCTTTTGCTATGGATCTCCAATTTCATCTCACTATGGTCTGATAATATACAGGGGATAACTTCAATTCCTTTGCACTTACTTAAACATGTTCTATGTGTGAGTATGTGGTCTATTTTGGAGAATGACCCATGTGCAGCTGAGAAGAATGTGTATTCTGATTTTGTGGAGTGGAAGACTCTGTAAACAGCTGTTAAGTTCATTTGTTCAAGCGTTTGATTGAGTTCTAGCATTTCATGACTTATTTTTAGTCTAGTTGATCTATTTGTGACAGTAGGGTGTTGAGGTCCCCCACTACAATTGTATTAGTGCATATATGACTTTTCATGGCCGTTAGTATTTGTTTTATATAGTTGGGTGCACTAGAGTTTGGTGCATAGATATTTATGATTGTCATCTCTTCCTCTTGGATTGTTCCCTTTACAAGGATGTAGTGTCCTTCTTCGTCTCTCTTAATCAGTGTTGGTTTGAAATCTACTGTCAAGAGGATAGCTACTTCTGCTTTTTTGGGAGTTCCTGTCACATGGAGTATTGTTTTCCACCCTTTAACTTTCAGTCTATGAGTTTCCTTTTGAATTAAGTGTGTTTCTTGTATGCAGTATATTGTTGGATTTTGCTTCTTGACCCATTCTGCCAGGCCATTTCTTTTGATTGGTGAATTGAAACCATTAACGTTGATGGTTATAACTGAAACGTATTGACTTGTCATTGCCATGACTTTTTCTTTTTGTTGGGTTCTCCCCCTTTACATTTAATTTGTTTTCATGCCAGATGGGTTCATTCTTCTTTGCTTCTTGGGGTTGTGATCCTCAATGTCTGTTCCCAGGCTATTGTGTAAAATTCTTTGGAGTGCTGGTTTGGTATTCACAAAGTTCCTAAGGTGCTCTTTGTCATGAAAGTATCTTATTTCTCCATCCATTTTGAAAGATAGTTTTGCAGGGTACATCAGTCTGGGTTGGAGGCTGTTTTCTTTTAGGGCTTGGAATATGTCACTCCAAGCTCTTCTTGCCTTGATGGTTTGTGATGAGAAGTCTGCTGTGATTCTGATGGGCTTTCCTTTGTATGTGATTTGTTTCTTTTCTCTGACTGCTTGGAGAACTTTGTTCTTCTGTTGAGTTTCTGGAATCTTAACAATTATATGCCTATGTGTAGATTTTTTTTTGATGAAGGCTAGCTGGCGTCCTATATGCCTCACTTATCTGTATGTCAAGCTCTTTTCCCCTGCTTGGGAAGTTTTCTGCCATTATTTCTGTGAAGAGAATTTTTATGTCATCTGCACTCTCTCTTGTTTCTTCATTGAGCCCAATCAGTCTTATGTTATTCTTTTTTGCATCATCTAGCAGCTGCTGGATTGATTTCTCATGTTCCTTTATAATTTTGAAGCAATTTTTCTCTTCCTGGTCACTAATTGCAATCTTATCTTCTATATCTGAAATTCTGTTCTCACACTGGCTCATTCTGCTGTGTAGACTTTCAATGGAGTTTTTCATGTCCTGGAAATCTGTTTGCATCTGTTTTATGGATTCCATTTGTTTCTTATGTTGGGATTCCATCATGTTCCTCAGCTCCTCTCTAAATTTATTAATCATGTCTTGCACTAAGGGCACAGTTTCTCCTGTTATCTGAGAAATTATTTCTGATTTCATTTTTTCCAGATCCCGTTTTGTTACCAGTTCAGTGGGTCCAGGTGGTTGAGCATTAGAGTGTTCCATCTCATTTCCTTTTGGGATTGCTGTAGGTGATCTGGAAGCCTGGTTTTGAGACTTATTTACGTATTTTTTCATTTCGACTGGGGCGGGGGGCTGTCAGCACCTGCATGGATTACCTCCTCTGAGCTGAGTGAGGTGGGACAGGGGCCGGGAGCAGCAGCAGGGATGGTGACCCAAAAGCCCTTTCCTGTGGGCTGGGAGCAGCCAGAGGGATGGTGGCCGGGAATCCCCTTCCTCTGGACCAGTAGCAGTGGGATGGTGGCTCAGAAGGCCCTCCCTCTGGGCCAGGAGCAGTAGGAGGGATGCTGGCCTGGAAGCCCCTTCCTCTGGGCCAGGAGCAGTGGCACAGAAAGTGGCCCAAAAGCCCTTTCCTCTGGGCTGGGAGCAGCGGGAGGGATGGTGACTGGGAAGCCCCTTCCTCTGGACCAGGAGCAGTGGGATGATGGCTCAGAAGCCCCTACCTCTGGGCCAGGAACAGTGGGACTCAGTACCTTGGTCTGGTGGTCTGGTGTCCTCTTTGCCTTCGTAATGTGGAATCAGGTGGCTGCCTGTCTCCAGTGGGGTGATTCGGTGTCTTTTGCGTGACTCAGGACCTCGGTAGGGCGTGCACAGACCTGCCTGTCTGTAGCGGGCTGATTCGGCGTCTTCCGCATGACTCAGGACCTCGTTAGGGCATACACATACCTGCCTGTCTACCTGCTCTAATTTCTTCAACTCAATTTTCCCTGCACCATATGTCTTTCAGATAAGTCCAAGGGAAAGGAGATAATTCATGTGTTTTCCTACTCAAGAGGAAATAAAGATGAGAGAATTTACTACTACATTCCTGATTATAATTATGGCCTTTGCTGACTTTAAGGACCCAATGGAAAATTACCAAAAAATAAATTTCTAGGGCATGTTATAGGGCTGACTCTTGCTAAAATACTTGAAGTTCTGATTTCTGTTCTCCAACATCACAGTAAAGCCCATATAAGAATATTCAAAAATATAGTTTCCTTAAAAATGTCCTTTTCTATGAAGGTAATAAGATCTCTGTGAGAGGACTATGATCAGGAATGTACATCACATGTGCTTGAGGAACTTTTTGTTTTTCAGTACTGGGTATTAAACCTACATGCTATGCAAATGCTCTTAACACTGAGCTACATCCCCAGCCCTTTTTATCTGGAGGCAGAATTTCACTAAGTTGCCCAGGCTGGCTTAGAACTTTCAGTCTTCCTGCCTAAGTCTCCTGATAGCTGGTATTACAGGTGTGTGCTCCCATGCCTGGCTTGGGACTTTTTCTTAATGCACAAGTCAAGGCCCCATGTGAAAGAGAATTTATTTGAGCTGAGATGTGTATACATTGGAGCATCTTGAAAACTGTCCCAATTTGACATCCATCACTGTAACTTTATAACTAATCTTAATTTAATTACTCAACTCTTTCCAGCTATTAGCAGTTTTAAATGGGTCCCATTACCTCAGCTGAAACATAGCTTTATGATTGTGATGGGAAAAAATGATTACTCTAAATTTTGCGATCAAAGTTACTGGTGAGACTGTGGAGGAAAAAGTAGTGCCTGCTTCAAATCACACAAAAATCTTTTACCCACTGCTTGAAATACTTGCTTTGTGGACAGGGTACACATGGACAGAGTGAGCACATTTTCTAAAGAGACACTTGGGACAGTATGGCCAGTATATATGTCCATGAAAACAATGCAGACATTTGTGAAATCAGAGTTGTTATCTACCTTAGAATAGGTGCCTTACCTAAAACTCATCCTTTACCATACATACCTCCTTCACACTCTATGCTGCAGCCATATGGAACCATTTGTCACCTGCTGAACAAGTATGACACCTCCTGTCTCTGGAACTAGCACATATGTGAACCACCTGTCCTCTCCCCTCTTCTACTTTCTTTACACTTAGTGTCACATTTACCTATGGAATGAACACATGCAGAGGGGAGCTTCTTGAAGTCAGGGCCCACACTTCACCCATAGGCCATTCTCTAGTAGACTAGTGACTCAGTACCTATTTGATGATTAAATGAATTAATATCTTCCAAGTGGTGGGTGGTTTGTGTCATGAAAGGGCTCAGTATTGCTCTGTAGTGAAAGGAAGAGAGTGGCTAACTTCCAGTTCTTTCTTTTATTTGAAGCTTCTCTTAGAGAAACAATAAATAAATGAGATCCAACTTCCAATTTCATGTTAGGAAATCCCTGTGGAAATGGGAGTGAATTACTAAACACTACTATTTAATCATCTTCAAGGAAGTGAGTTCATGTTTTGGCTATAGACAGCAAACTGGGCTCCACCCAGGTTAGCCCTTTTTCTGTGGCAGGGATTTGGCCAGGAAGCAGATAAAATCCCCTCACTCCCCAGCTTCATCTCCAGGAAACTCTTCAACTCTGCTTCTGCAGTTCCTTGGATCCTTGCAGATCTGAAGATGATCAGCCTACATATCAAAGCACAGCCAGGCAGTAGAATGAACCTCTCCTCTCTCTGGAATGATAGCTTATTCCCACAATTCTGAACAAGGGTAACTAACCCTGATCACAAAGAAAGTTGTGAGAAGTTGAAAGAGGCATTTATTTCTTTCCCAATAAGAGAGAGCATGGATTTAAGAACCTCTCCTTGTGGTAAACAATGCAACTGATATTGGATGGACTAAGGTTTTATAATAAAATCATGGAATAATATTGTCTGTAATTCAACATTGTAAAACTTATAGCTAAAGGGAGAGAAACTATTTTCACCTAATGGTGTGTCTGGCAATTTTCGGGGTTTTGAATAAACACAGCTTTAGATTTAAAAAGCCTATTTAATAAATGGTCCTGGAAAAATTGGATTTCAACCTGCCAAAGATTAAAACTAGACCCATACCTATCATCATGTACTAAACTAAGATCGAAGTGGATTAAAGATCTAAATATTAAAACAGAAACACTAAACTTGCTGGAAGATAAGTTAGATAGAACTCTTGAAGACATTGGCATAGGAAAAGACTTTATGAACAAAACATCAGTAGCATGGGAACTAGCACAAAGAATCAACAACTGGGATCTCATCTCATTAAAAAGCTTCTGCACTGCAAGAGAAACCACCAACAGAGCTAAGAGACAACCTACAATGTGGGAAAAAAATTTTAGCAGGTATACCTCAGACAAAGGACTTCTATCTAGAATATATAAAGAACTGAAAAAAATTCAAAGACCCAGTTCAAAAATGGGCAGCTGAAATGAACGGACATTTCTCAGAACAAGAAGTAAAAGCAGCAAATAAATATATGAAAAAATGTTCAACATCACTGGTCATTCGAGAGATGCAGATGAAAACAACACTAAGATTCCATGTCACCCCAGAAAGAATGGCTGCTATCAAGAAATCAACCAATAACAAATGCTGGTGGGGGTGTGGGGAGAAAGGAACCCTTCTCTATTGCTGGTGGGAGTGCAGGCTGGTGCAACCACTGTGGAAATCAGTATGGAGATACCTCAAAGAACCAGGACTACAGGTCCCATTTGACCCAGCTATTCCCCTGCTGGGGATCTTCCCCAAAGAATTAAAAGAATCATACCACAGTGATATATGTGCACCCACATTTATAGCAGCACAGTTTGTAATAGCTAAAGCTTGGAAACAGCCCAAGTGCCCATCAACTGGAAACTGGATAAAGAAGATGTGGTTTTTTTATAAAATGCAGTACTACTCAGCCATAAAGAATGAAAAACTAGAGTCATTTATAGCTGAATGGATGCATATCAAGGCCATACTCTTAAGTGAAATTAATAGGACACACTGTGTAAATACTGAATAGTTTCTCTAGTGTGAGAAACTGATAGTGTAAATAAGGGTTAAAATGATTAAAATGAATAACTGATAATTTGAAATAGGAAAAAAGGTCCAAAGACATAGGGGTGAAGGGAGAGGAAGGGGAAAGGAAAGAAGGGAAAGAAAAAATTATGAGAAAAGAAAAAAATGGAAATGATGTCTATGTAAATAGGGAATGGTGGAGGGGGTGAAGGGCGCACAGGGAATGGGGAAAAAATAAGAATCAAGATACATCATGTACAGGTACAAACCCCCAATGATAAATGTAAATGAATTGTATACCTAATATGTACCAATAAAAGAATTTAAAAAATAAAATGAAATAAAATAAAATAAAATAAAGCTTCTGCACAGCAAGAGAAACCACCAACAGTGTGAAGAGACAATCCACAATGTGGGAAAAATTTTCCACCTGCTGTTCCTCAAAGTTCTACTATCTAGAATCTATAAAGAACTTTAAAAAATCAGACCTCCCAAATTTAAAGACCCAATCCAAAGATGCGCATCTGAAATGAACAGACATTTATCCAACAAAGAAGTAGAAATAGCAAATAAACATATGAAAAAATGTTCAATGTCACTGGTCATTCAAGAGATGCGGAAGAAAACAACACTGAGATTTCACCTCACCCCAGAAAGAATGGCTATCAAGAAATCAGCCAATAACAAATGCTGGGGGGTTGGGGAAGAAAGGAACCCTTCTCCATTGTTGGTGGGAGTGCAGACTGGTGCAACCACTTTGGAAATCAGTATGGAGTGACCTCAAAGAACTAAGACTAGAGGTCCCATTTGACCCAGCTATTCCCCTGCTGGGTATCTTCCCCAAAGAATTAAAAGAGTCATACCACAGTGATATATGTGCACCCATGTTCATAGCAGCACAATTTGTAATTGCTAAAACTTGGAAACAGCCCAATTGCCCGTAAACTGGAGACTGAATAAAGAAAATGTGGTTTTTTAATAAAATGGAGTACTACTCAGCCATAAAAAATGAGAAATTAGAGACATTTATAGCTAAATCGATGCATATTGAGGCCATACTCTTAAGTGAAATAAATAGGACACACATGTGTAAATACCAAATACTTTCTCTGGTGTGAGAAACTGAAAGTGTAAATAAGGACTAAAAGGTATAATAGATAATGTGAAATAGGAAGAAAAGGGGCAAAGGGGAAGGGGAAGAGGGAGTGGTAGGGGAAAGAAAAGAAGGGAATGGAATTAATATGAGAAAATTTAAAAATGGAAACAAAGTCTTTGTAAATAGGGAGGGATGGAGGGGTTGAAGGGAGGGCAGGGGAATGTGGGGCGGGGGGGGGGGGGTGTCGAATTTCCAAAGAAGAAAAGCATGCTGTTGAGATCATGTGGAAACTCTGTCTTCCAGTTGAGTTTTCAACAGGTGTCTAGTTGAGTTGGCATATGTTCTGTTTGTTGTACTTTTTTCATTTCTTGGCTTCTCATGGTGACTGATGAGCTCCTTTAGAAGATGCTGAGGATGTCTTTGATTCGCCTTGGCCAACTCAGTACCTGACACTTCTAATTTAATGTTCAATTAATCAATAGAATCAATAGTTCTTTATTAACCACCTAGGATATGTTAGATACTCTCCTACACACTAATAGGAAACAAAGCAGAGACAGCTTCTACTCTTCATAGACTATATTTTCCAATAAGGGAGATTTGATCAATAATAAGTATAAACAACAAATAAGTCACAGTTTTAAGCTATAATTAGCAATAGAAAAGAAGCCCAGCCATTGAAATAGAAAATAATTGTCACTATATAAAGCTACTATTATAGATTTAGCATATTAGTTTTATTTTAGGGAGCACTGGAAAAAAACAAAGTGATAGTCAAATAAACACTGTATTCTTATCCTGAAAAAGACATAATCCAATGGCATGCTGGCCTGAACAATAGACAGAGGAGGAACGCAAGTAGCTAACAGAAAGAAATGCACCACTTTATTACTGATAAAGAAAAGGCAAAAATAAAACAATGTGATACTGTTTTAACTCAATCAGAATTGCAACATTTAAAAAGTCTGATAATGTTAGGTGTTGATAAGGATCAAGATAGGAAAAAGATAGGCTCTTGCATTACTCCTATGAATTAGAACTGATCAGCAATCAGCCAGTACTTCCTAGACAACCAACATGTTTCTTATACCCACGGGCACATGCCTCAAAGCGAACCTCTTGTCTCATCCATGTCCTTCTCCTTTCCCTCTTTGCTCACTGCCCCAGGCTTCCCCTGCTTTCACCCAATCCTCAAGCATCACAGGCCCTCTCCTTCCTCGGTAGGCCCTAACTGGATACATTCTCAAAGTTGCTGCCCTTGGTCCTTCTGGCTTCTCATTCTGTATGAACTCTAAAACCTGTAGGACCATGCAGGCAACAGGACACAGAAACAAGAGGGCACATGAAGTCCTTGTTGGGGGAGCCTCACTCCAGCACCACATCTCCACAACTTCTCATTTCAAGGAAACCCAGTCTGACATTTGTGTGAAGATCTTCTGTTTTTTAAATGTAGGTAACAAATTTGAAAGTTTTTAAAACACCATGAGGGAAAACTATCAACAGGCCAGATTTGACCACAGACTTTCCATCTGTGACCTCCATCCATGATCTTTCTTGTAGGGAGGAAGCTTCAACCCTCAGCTGCTCTCCCAGGTTCTTCCCTCCTGGTCACTTTCTGAACATTCTCATCTGACTGCTCAGTTGATATCTGAAAGTCAAAACTGAACCCATCCCTTCCCCCAGAAAAATCACTATTTGTCAGATGGCCTTATATTAATAAAATTTCTTCTTTGCCCTTCAGTAGTTCTCAAAAATGTAGGCTTTAACATAAACAAATTCTTATCAGAGTTATCTACAAAGTATCAGATACTGTACCAATCATCACAGGATTGAGGAAGCATATTTTCTGAACTCCACAATCTCACTTTCTAGTGAAAGAGGCAAGAAGGGAAAAAAATGACAGCACAATGTGATAAATACTATAGAAGATTTATCTCCAGAGGCCTAAAGCAGTGTAGGATCAAACAAGGCATCACACAACTCATTAATTCATTCTACCAATATTTGTTGAATTCCTACAGTACAAGAAGTCCTGGTGCAAAAGCCACAATAAAGTATAGAAGAAATAACTTTAAAAACACACAGACAATTTCTGCTCTCATGCGACTTTTTAGAGAGTTTGTCAAAGAACAAATAGGCAAATAAACAGATAATTTTAGTCAGGAACAAATACTCTCCAAGCTGCTATGAACAAGTTTGCAGTTTGTGTCCAGTTTGTGTCCAAACTGCAGTTTGCAGTTTTGCACAGAGTCCCAGCTGAGGGGGCAGGCGGGGTCTGGAGTCAGGGGCAGCGTTTCCTAATTAGTGCAGAGGTACTGTACCCCACCCCTGGGCAGTGACTTTGAACCTTACAAAGTGAATCTGAGCAATGCAGAGACTATTTCAGAGGAGTAGATGGGGAAGGCCTCAACCTGGAAATCCAAACTGTGAGAGGACAAGATCGCCTAAAGGGAGAGGGGTGTTTTTGGTTCTTTTCTTTTTTGATTTGAGGATCAGAGGAAAAGGTTGGCATGGGAGGAACTCACAGACAAGATGTGCCCGTGTGGCCAGGCAAGGGAGGCAATGGAAGCCCCTGAGGGAGAGAGAGTAGAGAAGCAGGGTAGGAAAAGGGAAGGTTCCATGACGAATAGTGAGAGGGGGCAGAGGCTCCCAAGAACACAGCATACATTGCATTCTGAAAGGGCCCAGCTTCCTTGAAAAGAGGTGAGAAGGTCATCGTTCCATGTGGCTTCATACACAGGTGTTGAGGGGTTGAGGGGTTGGTATGAGTGTTTAGGAAATAAGTTAGAAAGAGAAGACCTGATCCAGATGATAAAGAGTTATAATAGTCTATAGCCAATGAAAAGTCAAATACGGGGGAAAGGGATTATTATATGATCAGAGATTTGTTTTGATTGTTTCATTTTTAAGGTAGATAATTCTACTAGTGGCTAGCAAGACAGTGAGGACATCACCATGGTAGTTTGGAAGAAAAAATGAAAAGAATAAAGGGAGCTGAAATACTGGTGATATTGCCAAAAGAAGACAATTAGGGCTTGGTGTCCATTTGGATATTGTGGATGAGAAAATGGAAGACTTGAGTGGCCATACACCCTCCCTTGGTCACATATTTGGTCACTGAGGTCCGCCAGTGTCTTCTTCTGCTTGTCTAAGTCTTCCCTGTTCCTTTACATTTATGAACTTCTTCCTAGAGGCTAGATGGCCCTATTCTTCTGGACAGATGGAGTGCTCTATTGACATATCCCACGGTACTTACACTGCAACTGAGAGCTCAATTACTGTATCATTCTCTTCTCAACCCCCTCCAAGAATATAAGCTACCTGAAGACAGAAGCCAAGTGTCACTCAATGATTTCATAATTCAAATAGACAATTTCCTGCATGTTATGATTGAAGGGAAAAAATAGATTAAATGAGTAAAAGTAGCTATATATTATATAGTAAGATGCCTTGTAGCATCAATTGAAAAAAAAAAAAAGCACATTGCTGGGAGTGGTGGCACATGCCTGTAATCCCAGCACTAGGGAAACTGAGGCAGGAGGATCACCATGAGTTCAAGGCCAGGCTGGGCTACATAGTGAGCCCAAGGTCAGCCTGAACTACATAGCAAAACCCTGTCTCAAAAAAGAAAAACACGACTTGTCTGTGAACTAATTATTCACAAGACACATCCTATCTTTGTATAGTTGTGAATTAGTTTAGAGAATTTTTTTTTTGTCTTTTTGAGGCAGGGTCTCTTTGTAGTTCAAACTGGCCTTGAACTCACTATGTACCCCAGCCCAGCCTTGAACTTGCACCAATCCTCCTGCTTCAGCCTCCCAAGTGCTGGGATTACAGGCATGTGCCACCACATCCGCGAGAAATTCTATATGTATGGAATATGCTGTTCTTATCTGTAGCACATCTGGTAATAATTCTCAAGAATAATAACCACTTACTCCCACATAATGACAGAAACAAATAAATAAAATTTCCAAGTGAAGATGTAGATTAAAAAAAACTAAAAAGGTAAAGTACCCGTTGTTTGTCTCCTCGGGCTCTCATCCTCAGCATCAACCTTGACCCCTCTCAATCTACCCCCCATCACCGGGCCTTCACTGGTGGAGAGGACACCATGAGAAATTTATGAGAAGAAGCAGATTATCCAGATAAAAAAAGTTTATCTTGCAAGGTCATCTCTCTTGTACCAACTTTGAGAAACATTACTAACTGGTTAGTTCATGGGCAGTCTATAAACATCCAGCCATTCTCTTCTCCTATTTTGGTGCAAAGTTGCAACACACTTGCGAAAATGAACCAACAATTGTGGAGAGAAATGTTTTGACATTCTCATAAGCATGTCTAGTTCATATTTAGATTCAAAGAAAATTTCCTTATTAAAAGGGGCTAGATGGTGGAAGAGAAATAAAGTGAGAAATGGAGAGACTGTACCTTAATCTGACCTCTGCCAGTTACTATAGCAAATGAAGCCCAGAAATCCTAACAGAGTCCCTTAAAATAAGCAGCCCTGGATGTGGCGATCAGAGCTACCACACTGCCCACATGAGTGGGTAGAGGCTAGGAAAGCAGGAGGCTCCCATGCATCTTGCTCATTTCACAATTAATAAAAATCACGGGACAACAGGAGCGGAGTTCCTTGCATTCTTAATGAGAAAGAATAGAGGAAATGCTCTGCGAGCCCTTATAGTGCTGGAAAGGGACATTCCACGGTGTCAAAGATTAGCTAGCAAAAAGTCTACCTCAGAATGCATCCAGAGACCAGTGTTGGGCTTCTCCCACCTTATCAGGGTGGGGAGATGTTCAACTGGCTTTTGGAGTAACAGTTTCTTTCTCTTTTTTTCCAACCTTAAGTATAATATATTTATGCTTAGACATATAGGATACTTGAGATTTTCCTTTCATTCAATATGTGAAATTATCTTTCTTGAGCAAAAGTATCATGGAAAATATCCCACTATGTAACTGTTTAACACTGTTTTCTCCATGACCTTAAATTTTATCTTTAAATAGAAATGGGCCTTTAGGATGTTCACATAAAATTACCATCATGCTCAAATATTCATGAAATACAGTTGTATGGTATAATTTATAATTTAGTTTCAAAACTAAACCTACATCAAGGTAACTTCCTGAAAATAGTACCTTATTTTTATTAACTTCATCTATGATTGGGTGTATCCATATTGATGACTAGAGTTAAATATGCACTTCCCAACATAAATATATATTTAGAAAACAGAAATTACTCTAGAGGTGAATTTTGTTTAAAATATATTTCTTCCCCCCCCATTTATTTATTTATTTATTTTTATTAAATTCTTTTATTGGTACATTGTAGGTATACAACACAATTACATTTCTCATTGGGAATTGTACCTTTACATAATGCATCTTGGTTCTTATTTTTTCCCCATTCCTAGCCCTCCCTTCACACTCTCCACCCTTCCCTATTTACAAAGACTTTATTTCCATTTTTTCCATTTCTCATCATTTTTCCTTTCCCTTCTTTCCTTTCCCCTGCCCCTCCCACTACCCCTACCCATACAAACACCTTAAATTATTACTACAGTTATCTCATGGCTCCAGGTTCAGCCTAACACGGACCCTGAAGGCAAATTCAAGGGTGGCTCTGGAATACACCTTCAACCTTGGTTCTACCAGTCACAACATTTATGGGCAAAGTTTTCCTTCTAACTTCAAGGGGATTATTCTAAATTTACTTCTAAACCAAACATGGGCCTCTGTAATTCATGTGAAAAAAATATATTAGGTATACCCACTTTACAAAGCATTAAAATTATAGCGTAAAAGGAATGGTGTGTGAATCCAATAGACTTCCTTCTATTTAGTCACATTCAATACTATGGCATGAATTTGAACTGGAATTCACCAAAAACAGTTTTGTTTTGTTTTTTTTCAGAGTCAAAATTAACATTTCAGTGCAAGTGCATGATATGCAAAAACATCCAAAAAGAAAACAGCAAATTTAAAAAACAACACCAATCTTAGTTTTTTCCTCCACTAGATCTTAAATTAACAATGAAACTCCATGGACCCTGAGCTAAAACTTATGAACTCAAGGTGAAAATGATTACGCACAGCAGGCTGGGAAGATGAAGATGAAGATGGTGTTAAGATACCAATAAGCCCTGAGGTAAGAGCCTCCTGCCTTCCTCAGTAGGTTCCTTGAAAAGCTGAGTTTTGGATGCCTTTGGGGCACTGGAGTAAGACTTGGCAAAAGCAAATCCAAACTGAAATCTGAGCAAAATGGCATCTCCAAGATGCATAAGATGCTGCGGAGGATTTCTTCCAACAGAGTCAAGGCCACAATGTGTGCTCCACCAAGTCACACAGGACCTTTGGTCCCTCCCTGTCCAGCGATCCCAGAGCTGAGCAGGCAATGACAACAATTAAATTGCACAAACTTTTTTTCATATTTTTAAAAATATTATTTTATTGGGGGCTATGGATTTAGCTCAGTGGTTCCAGTGCCAGCCTCACAAGTGCAAGGTCCTGATTTTGATCCCCAGTACCAATATATATATATATAATTTTATTTATTGGTACATTTTAGGTATACAATATAATGACATTCATCATTGGAAATTTGCACCTTTACGTAATCTCTCTTGGTTATTTTTCCCCATTTCCCTCCCCTCCCTTCAACCCCTCCATCTCTCCCTATCTACAAAGACTTTGTTTCAATTTTTTCATTTTCTCATATTAATTCCATTCCCTTCTTTCCTTTCCCCTACCCCTCCCACTTCCCCTTCCCCTTTGCCCCTTTTTTGCTATTTCAAATTATCTATTATACCTTTTAGTCCTTATTTACACTTTCAGTTTCTCACACTACAGAAACTATTTGGTATTTACACATGTCCTATTTATTTCACTTAAGACTATCGCCTCAATGTGCATCCATTTAGCTATAAATGTCTCTAATTTCTCATTTTCTATGGCTGAGTAGTACTCCATTTTATAAAAAAAAAAAAAAACACAATTTCTTTATTCAGTCTCCAGTTGATGGGCAATTGGCCTGCTTCCAAGCTTTAGCTATTACAAATTGTGCTGCTATGAACATGGGTACACATACATCACCGTGGTATGATTCTTTTAATTCTTTGGGGAAGATACCCAGCAGGAGAATAGCTGGGTCAAATGGGACTTCCAGCCCCAGTTCTCTGAGGTATCTCCATACGGATTTCCACAGTGGTTGCACCAGTACGCACTCCAGCCAGCAGTGGAGCAGGGTTCCTCTTTCCCCACAGCCCCGCCAGCATTTGTTGTTCTTGATTTAATGATGGCAGCCATTCTTCCTGGAGTGAAGTGGAATCTCAGAGTTGTTTTCATTTTCATCTCTCCAATGACCAGTGATGTTGAGCATTTTTTCATATGTTTATTTGCAATTTCTACTTCTTTGTCTGAGATATGTCTGTTTATTTCAGATGCCCTTTTTCGGATTTGGTCTTTAAATCTGGGACTTCTGATTTTTCTAAGTTTTTTATAGATTCCAGATAGCAGACCTTTGTTTGAGGAACAGCAGGTGAAGATTTTTTTCCCATATTGTGGGTTGTCTCTTCACACTGCTGGTGGTTTCTCTTGCTGTGCAGAAACTTTTTAATAAGAAGAGATCCCACTTGTTGATTGTTTGTGCTAGTTCATGGGCAACTGAGGTTTTGTTCATAAAATCTTTTCCTACCCCAATGTCTTCAAGAGTTCTGCCTAACCTCTGTTCCAGCCGATTCAGCATTTCTATTTTAATATTTAGATCTTTAATCCACTTTGATTTTAGTTTAGTGCGTGGTGAGAGATGTAGGTCTAGTTTTAATCTTTGGCAAGTTGAAACCCAATTATTCCAGCACCATTTATTAAAGAGGCTATCTTTCCTCCAGTGAGGGTGTTTGGCTCCTTTATCGAAGATGAGATGGCTGAGAGTGTCTGGAGCTATTTTTGCATCTTCTAATCTGTTCCACTGGTCCTCAGGTCTGTTTCTTTGCTAGTACCATGCTCTTTTTATCACAGTAGCTTTGTAGTATAGTTTCATGTCAGGGATTATGATACCCCCTGCCATGTCTCTGTTACCTAGAATTACTTTTGGTATTCTGGGTCTCTTCTTGCTCTAAGTGAATTTTTTGATTGTTTTCTCAAGGCCCATGAAGTATGCTGCTGGGATTTCAACTAGGATTGCATTGAATTTATACAGCAGTTTTGGAAGTATGACCATTTTCACTATATTGATCCTTCCTACCCAGGAGCACTAGATGTCTTTCCATTTTCTGATATCATCTTCAATCTCTCTTTTCAGAGTGCTATAGTTTTCAGAGAAGAGGTCTTTGATTTCTTTTGTTAGGTTGATTCCTAGGCCTTACAGTTTTTTTGGATGCTATTGTGTAAGGAATTGTTTGCCTTATTTCTGTCTCAGTGAGTCTTTTGTTTGTGTAGAGGAAAGCTATTGATTTTTGTGTGCTGACCTTGTATTCAGGTACTTTACTGAATTTGGTTATTAAGTCTAGAAGACTTTTGGTGGAGTTCTTGGGGTCTTCTATATAGAGTATCATGTCATCTACAAATAATGACAATTTGACTTCTTCATTTCCTATCTTTATTCTTTTATTTCTTTCTCTTGTCTAATTGCCATGGCTAACGTTTCCAAAACTATATTGAACAGGAGTGATGATAGTGGACATCCTTGTCTTGTTCCTGATTTTAGTGTGAAGGATTTCAGTTTTTGACCATTTAGTATGATACTGGTTGTTGGTTTTTCATACATGGCTTTTATCAGATTGAGGTAGAGACCATCTATTCCAATTTTTTGTAGGTTTTCATCATAAGTGCATGTTGGATTTTTTCAAATGCTTTTTCTGCATCTATGGAGATGACCATACGGTTTTTGTCCTTGGCTCTATTGATATAGTGTATTACACTGATTGATGTGCGTTTGTTGAACCATCCCTGCATAACCTGGGATGAATCTCACTTGGTCAGGTGTATGATCTTCTTGATGATCTTCTGCATTGTATTTGCCAGTATCTTAGTAAGGATTTTTGCATCTATGTTCATTAGTGAGATTGGCCTATAGTTCTCTTTTTCAGTTGGGTCTTTCTCTGCTTTGGGGATCAAGGTGATGCTTGCTTCCAGGAATGACTTTGGGAGTATTGCTTCCTTTTCAATTTCATTGTGGAGTTTAAACAGTCGTGGCAGTGGTTCCTCTCTAAATGTCTTGTAGAATTCAGCAATGAAGTCATCAGGACTTGGGCTTTTCTTAGTTGATAAGTTTTTAATTGTGTTTTCAATTTCATTGATTGATTGATATAGGGTCATTTAGAATTTTTAGGTCTTCTTTGTTCAACTTTAGTAATTCATATGTATCTAGGAATCTGTCCATTTCTTCTGTGTTTTCCATCTTATTGGCATATAGGTTGTTGAAGTAGGTACTGATGATCCTCTGGATTTCTGCTGGGTCTGTTGTAATTTCACCCTTTTCATTCCTAATTGCATGGATTTGGGCCTTTTCTTTCCTTTTTCTGATAAGGTTGGTGAAGGGTTTGTCAGTTTTGTGTATTCTTTCAAAGAACCAACTCTTGGTTTCATTGATTTTTTGTATCATTCTCTTAGTCTCCATTGCATTGATTTCTGTTCTGATCTTTATAATTTCCTCCCTTGTATGAGCTTTGGGTTTGTCCTGTTCTTCTTTTTCTAGAAGCTTGAGGTTCAGCATGAGGTTGTTTAATTGGGCTCACTCTGTTTTCCTAATATGTGTATTCACTGCTATGAATTTCCCTCATAAGACTGTTTTCATAGATTCCAATATGTTATGTTGTCACTGTCATTGTATTGTAGGAACTGTCTGATTTCTTCTTTAATTTCCTCTGTGACCCATTGTTTATTCAGAAGTGTGTTGTTCAATTTCCATGTGTTTATGAAATTCTTGGGGTTTCTTTTGCTATTGATCTCCAATTTCATCGCATTATGTTCTGATAATATACAGAGGATAACTTCAGTTCCTTTGCACTTACTTAAACATGTTCTATGAGTGAGTTTGTGGTCTATTTTGGAGAATGACGCATGTGCAGCTGAAAAGAATATGTACTCTGATTTTGTAGGGTTGAACACCCTGTAAACATCTGTTAAGTTCATTTGCTCAAGAGTTCAATTGAGTTCTAGTATTTCATCACTTATATTTTGTCTAGTTGATCTATCTATTTGTGACAGTGGGGTATTGAGGTCCCCCACTACTATTGTGTTAGTGCATATATGACTTTTCATGTCTGTTAGTATTTGTTGTATATAGTTGGGTGCACTAGTGTTTGGTGCATAGATATGTATGATTGTCATCTCTTCCTCTTGGATTGTTCTCTTTACAAGGATGTAGTGTCCTTCTCTGTCTCTCTTAATCAGTGTTGGTTTGAAATCCACTTGATCTGCAAAGAGGATAGCTACTCCTGCTTTTTTTCGGGTTCCCATTGCATGGAGTATTGTTTTCCACCCTTTAACTTTCAGTCTATGATTTTCATTTTGAATTAAGTGTGTTTCTTGTGTGCAGCATTTTGTTGGATCTTGATTCTTGACCCATTCTGCCAGTCTATTTCTTTTGATTGGTGAATTGAGACCATTAACATTGATGGTTATAATATATGTATTGACTTTTCATTGTCATGACTTTTTCTTTTTGTTGGATTCTCCCCCTTTGCATTTAATTTCTTGTCACGCCCAATGGATTCATTCTGCTCAGCTTCCTGGGGTTGTGATCCTCATTGTCTTTTCCTAGGTCATTGTCTAAAATATCTTGGAGGCTGGTTTGGTATTCATGAAGTTTCTACTCTTTGTCATGAAAGTATCTTATTTCTCCATCAATTTTGAAAGATAATTTTGCAAGGTACATCAGTCTGGGTTGGAGACTGTTTTCCTTTAGGACTTGAAATACATCACTCCAAGCTCTTCTTGCCTTGAGGGTTTGCATTGAGAAGTCTGCTGTGATTCTGATGGGCTTTCCTTTGTATGTGATTTGTTTCTTTTTTCTAACTGCTTGTAGAACTTTGTTCTTCTGTTGGTTTCTGGAATCTTAATAATTATATGTCTATGTGTAGATTTTTTTTATCAAGGCTCTTTGGAGCCCTATATGCCTCACTTATCTATATGTCAAGTTCTTTTCCCTGCTTGGGAAGTTTTCTGCCATTACTTTTGTGAACAATTTTTTTTATGTCATCTGCACTCTCTCTTGTTTCTTCGTTGACTCCAATCAGTCTTATATTATTCTTCTTTGTATCATCTAGCAGCTGCAGGATTGATTTCTCATGGTCCCTTACAATTTTGAAGCATTTTTTCTTTTCCTGGTTACTAATTGCAATCTTATCTTCTATATCTGAAATTCTGTCCTCACATTGGCTCATTGTTCTATGTAGACTTTCAAGGGAGTTTTTGATCTCCTGGAAATCTGTTTGTATCTGTTTTATGGATTCCATTAGTTTCCTATGTTGAGATTCCATCATGTTCCTCAGCTCCTCTATTTTTTTAATCTGTATCCTCTCTAGGTTTATTAATCATGTGTTGCACTATGGGCACAATCTCTGCTGTTAGCTGAGAAATTATTTCTGATATCATTTTTTCCAGATCCTCTTTTGTTGCCAGTTCAGGGAGTCCAGGTGGTTGAGTATCAGAGTGTTCCATCTAGTTTCCCTTTGGGGTTGCTGCAGGTGATCTGGAAGTCTGGTTTTGAGACTTGTTTACATGTTTTCTCATTTAGACGTGGGAAGGGGGGGTGCTATTGGCACCTGCTCGGCTCACCTCCTCTGTGCTGGGAGCTGTGGAACTGGGGCCCGAAAGCCCCTTCCTCTGGGCTTGGAGCAGTGGAATGGCAACCCAGAAACCCCTTCCTCTGGGCTGGGAGTGGTGGAACAGCGGCCCAAAAGCCCCTACCTCTGTGCTGGGAGCAGTGGAACTGGGGCCTGGATTCCCCTTCCTCTGGACTGGGAGTGGTAGAACTGGGGCCCAGAAGCCCCTACCTCTGGGCTGGGAGTGGTGGAATGGTGGCCTGAAAGCCCCTTCCTCTGGGCTGGGAGTGGTGAAACGGTGGCACAGAACCCCCTTCCTCTATCACACAAACTCTTGAACCGTCCCTGCCCTGCTGCTGTTAAGTAAGAGGACTGCTTCACTCTGAAGTTGCATAAACTAATGACTCGATCTTTTTCAGGAGACCCACGCTGTGAGCACAGCACCAACTTGAAGCCCCACAAACTGTTAAGCAGATCATACTCCAGCAACCTTAGAATGGAGGAGTTGAATGGATTGAAGAATCACAAATCACTCAGCAAGTGTTACTGGAGTAACAGTTTCTATAAAAGGCTGTGGCCTTAACAATGTCTCCATAGATTATATCACCACTTGGTCCTGCTACAAAAAGAATCACTTTTACTTTTTGGACTCCTACCAGTTTTGCTTATTTACAAATAGAATTTTGCCTTCACGTAGTTTTCTCCACAGGTGACACAGAACTGGCTGTCTGGAACAGTAATGTCACCCTCCTACTTTCCCAGAGACCTGGGTTTCCCCTCCTAGGAATGAGCTTCAGTTACGGCCTCTGCTAGGAGATGGGAGGTGGCCCTTGGACCTCCTGTCACTAACAGTTTCAACTGTCCCATTCAACTCACCTGGGGAGTAAGAAGCTTCTGCTGGGCAGAAGGGGAAACTACTTGCTGAACAATGACTATCTTAAGGCCCTGGGCAGAAGACATGATCTACACATAGGTTCATGAACACTCCTTTCCTAAGTGTACAAGGGTGGGCCACATCCAAAAGTTATTGAACTGCTACCTTGGCAGCCAAGTGACACACTCGCAAGCTCCCCTGTGACCAATAGATATGCACTCCTTTCCTCTCACCCCAGAAAACTTGAAAAATGCATGAGTGAGGGTGATTTTACTACACAAACACCTTTGAATATGCCCCATTTTGTTTTAATGTAATTTATTGGAAACTTCAGTACTTTATTATTAAAAATAAATTTATCAGCAAGGTGGCAAGACACAGTCGCACACAAAAATTAATTGCTTTTCTAATACACTAATAATAATTTGAAAAGGAAATTATAAAAACTATTCCATTTAAAATACCATCAAAGGATAAAATATGTATTAACTTAAGGTAATAAAAGATTTATACAATAAAAACTATAAAATATTGCTAAAATAAATTAGGGGAAACATATATAAATGGAAATATGTCCCATGTTTATAGACTGAAAGACTTAATATGGTTACAATGTCAGTGTTGTCCAAAGTGATCTATATATTAAGTGCAATCCCTATCAAAATCACAATGATGTTTTTTGTAGAGAAAGAAAACCTACCCTAAAATTCAGATGGAGTCTCAAGGGATCACAAAAGTCAAAGAAATCTTGAAAAAGAACAAAACTGGAAGACTCACACTTCCTAATTTCAAAACGTATTATAAAACTACAGTAATCAAAACAGTGTGATGCTGGTATAAAAATAGATATAGAGGTCAAAGGACTAGAATAGATAACCCAGAAATACAAATACTTTTTGACAAGGGTGCCAAGGCCATTCAATGGGGAAAGAAAAGTCTTTTCAATAAAGTGCTGGGAACACTGGATATCCACATAGAGCAGCATGAAGTTGGAATTTTACCCAACACTATATATAAAAATTAATTCAAAATAGATCAGAGACCTAAATGTAAGACATAAAACTCTTAGAAGTAAACGTAAGTCAACATCTCTACAACACTGGATTTGGCAATGATTTTTCTGGATATAATAACCAAAGACTAATAAATACAGTAGATATCATCAAATTAAAATTTTAAAAAATTTCCATACATAAAAAGACACTATTAAGAGAATGAAAAGACAATCCATATGAGAGAAAATATTTGCAATAATATATTTGATAAGTGACTAGTGTGCAGAATAAATAGAAAACTCCTAACTCTCAACAACAACAAAACAACACAATTCAAAGATGGACAAAGGCTTTGAGTAGACATTTCTCCAAAGAAGATATACAAATGGTCAATAATCATATAAAGAGATCCTGAGCATCACTAACCATTAGGGAAATGTAAAGTAAAACTATAATGAGATATTACCTCACCCATTCAAATGGCTACTCTTTAAAAAAAAACAGAAAATACCAAGTATTGGTGAGAAAGTGCAGAAAATTGAAATGTCTGGGCATTGTAACTGGGAATATAAAATGATGCAGCCACTTTGGAAAGCAGAATGGCAGTTCCTCAAAAAAAATGCCACATATAATCTAGCAATTCCACTTCTGGGCATATATCCCCTAAAAACTGAAAACAAGGGCTCAAGATAAATATCATTTACACCCACATTCATAGCAGTATCATTCACAACTCATTTTATTAAAATGCAAACGCAACCACCAATAGATGAATGGACAAGTAGTAAAGTGTAATTTATACATAGAGGAGAACATTTTTCACCCTTTAAAGGAAGGAAATCTGACATATGCCACTACATGGATAAATCCTGAGGACATTATGCTAAGTGAAGTGAACTAGTCACAAAAAAGAAGTACTGTATAATTCCAATTATATGAGGTACTTAACTCAGTCAAAAATCATAGAGACAGGAAGTATAACAGTCCTGTTGCCACAGGCAAGGGGAAGAGAGGAATGAGGAGTTATTGTTTAATGGACACCAAGTTCTACTTTTAGAAAACGGAAAGAGTTCTGTTGATGTATAGTGATGATAGTTGCACAACACTATAAGTGTCTTTACTATCATTGGGCTGTACATTTAAAGTTGTTGGGATGATAAATTTTATGTTGTATGCATTTTACCGAAATAAAAAATTGGAAAATCAGTAAATAAATTCCTCCTGGTATACCTCACAAATGACATGATATCCTGGGTCTGCCAGAGAGCAACAAAATAATTCCTTCTATGTAGATGTGTTCCACGGGAAGCAGAAGCAGTAAGTCAGCTTCTGCCACTCAGCTTTTGCAGCCTCAGAATGACCAGGCCTCCAAGATGCTGTTATTTGAGTGCTTTGTGAACAGGGCTTGTAGGTAGAGGATGGTGGAGGTGCCTAGTGTGAAAAGGTACAGTTTGTTTTGCTATTCCAAGTGTGGCTTGTGACCCACAGGGATGGCAAGATTGGCACACCTGGAGGCTAGTTAGAACTGCAGGATCTCTCAGGTCTCACCCCATTCCTGCAGAATCAGAATCTGCATTTTAATAAGATCCCCAGTGATGTGTGAGCACTTTGAAGTTTGAGAAGCATTGCTCCCATGAACTGACAAATTATAAATTAGTCTTCACTCAAACATCTCTCCCCACAGCTACAAAATCCCTATGGCAATCAGACTTTCCTCTCAGCACAAAATACAAAAACTCAATGTAAAGTCAGTCAGCAGCAGACCAAATTTGTGAACTTTGCAAAAGATACAAGGTGTCACAGAATTGATGGACATCATATCAGGGAACTACTCAAATCACACACACACTGCATCAGCAAGCAAGGAACTGGCAGGCTGGACCATGAGGAGAGCTAATCTAGAGGCATGATGACATTCCTTCAAAAGGGGATGATTTGAATACCAAGGAATTAAGACAAGCCCTTGGGGAAAAATGAGGAGACCCATGAATGTCTTCATAAAAATGACCCACTTTGTGATTATACTATGAAAGTCAAATATAATTTCATCAAAAACTAGTCCAAAAGAAAGTCACCACTCCAGTCATTATTCATTCTGAGTAATAGCACATTGTATACTTATAATTGAAGCTGTGTAACATTAGATAATATATAGTTTCATAAGTTTCAGTTCAATTTTTATAGATGAAGTCTAATCAAACTTTTTCTCACTGTCCATTGTTATGTTAAACCCTTGTTTTAATAACATTGATGCTAAGTGGACTTTTCCAATGCCAGTTTTCCTCCAATACTTGCTAAAGTGAAATTATTATTGTGTATTCCTTTTTCTTTTTCTCTTATGGGACTTCTTTCCTTATTACTACATATTGACAAATATAGCTGTACATATTTGAGAGATACAAAATGATGTTATGATTTTTTAATATAATATGGAACAACCAAGCCAACCAACCAAGCCATCCATCACCTCAAACATTTGGCATCGCTTGTGATGAGAACATCCTTATGACACAACTTTTTTCTACCTGTAATTGATACAACTCACTTCATAGCTAAGTGAAGAAGTCTTTTTTAATGTGTATTTTCTGGTGACATGTTTCAGTCCATTGTGCCGCCATAGAAAAGGCTTATTCATGGGGGAACAGATATCTATTCAGTGATGTATTACCTTATCAACCATGAGGAAGTTCTCTAGCTTCTCTCCATTTTCACAGGTGACATCACCAACCTCTCTCACAGCTCTGGGCAGGATCTCTTGCACCTCCTGGGCAATCATTCCTATGTACAAAACACTCCAACAGATTTAATCAGAGAAAGACTGCTGGGAGAAAATCCTGGCAGGTCTATGTCAGGATGAAACCCTGATAGCCACAGGACATCTTAGGAAATAGATGTTTATCCCTTCTAAGCTTTGGCTTTGATCTACAATACATTTTACACAAAGAGGAAACTTTGAGCCAAGAATCACTATAGGATTCAAAGTGAGAATATAGTTATTTTACTCTCTTTCTATTTAAAGACTCTCTGACAAATGTTGGGAAGGGTGAGTAAATACCTTAAAATCCTTGTACATAGAAGGAAAGGTGGGGAATTAGCTTTAATTCCTTTCTTTTCCTATGAGAGGCCTTTGCCCCTAAATATTCCTTCTTTCTTTAGGATTCTTGGGTTAGAGAATAAACATCATTTTGTTTACACTTTCTCTTTCCTAGACCTACCTTCCTACCCTCCAACTTCTTCCTCCATTCCCAAACTGCCCAATACTGCCCCTCCCACAGTTTGAGCTACCATTTTCCCAACCTTTATCTCATGAGCAAGATGATTCCATCGAAAAGAAACAATATATTCAGATTACTCCGCTAGGACATTACGGTGCAGGAATGGAGGTGATAGAAAAGATGACACAGAAATTCTTCAACCTTTCCTGATCTGGTGAATGTGGGTTTCACAGAGAATGAGATAGAGCACCAGGGTGTTATCAAATCCTATAGCACACAACCTCAAAATTAAGAGGGAATTCAACTTTAATGGCTGATGATACAAAATTGAAAAGGGAATTTGTTTGTGTACCTGTTTGATGGGCAGTGTTTATTCCCATTGCAGATGCAAACTCAGGTTTGTAGTCATATTCAACAATCCTCATTTGTGCTATTCTTCTCAGCTGTTCATTTGTGTCAACCTAAATTGATTAAAGAAGAACAGATTTACAATGTTTAGATAACTGCTATTCAAATCAATGCCCAGAGAGATTAGGAATATTGACAATGGGACTGTTCTTTTCTTTTGCCCAACTACTGTAAGAGAAATTTCTCTTTCTCCTTAGAGGAGCCAAAGTTGTAAGGTTCACGTCAGTGATTTCCACCCACTGACTAATAAACTGACTCAGGGTTTTGAACCTATATTATAGGGCAAAAGCTTGATCTGTCACTGTTCTTGCCATATTTTTCTCCCCTGAGAGCTGAATCCTCCTTTTGAGAAGAGGTTCTTCACTTTGTAGAGAAACAGTGGCTTCTCTGGATCATAAGGCATCATTTTCAAATGATACAGATTAATAGCAAAACTTGTATTTGCAAATTGAAATGGCAGTGCTTTGTTCAAGGGCCTATATTATTGAATTGTTTTTAAACATTTTGTAGGAGAAAATTCCTTCAAGTGGATTACAAGTCTAGATTATTCAACTACTGGTCCTTCAGGACTCAGACCTCCCACTTCGCTAGGTAGCTCAGTGCCCCAGGTCACTCTGGTCAACCAAGGTACCTGCCTCTGAGATCTCTGCTCTGTGTACAAACGCATTTCTGTTACTGCAGAGTCCTCAATTTCACTGAGCCCCAGGAAAACGGTAACAACCATAACACAATGAATTTTCCCTAAAGCTAAATGTGTTTAAGCCAAATGATTCCCTAGTGGGGTTTTTTTTATGACTTGTTGAAACTAGCCTGATCAATTTTCTTAATTACTTTATTTGACAAACAAAATATTGGACACCTTTTGCAGGTTCATCAAAATTTGTTTTAGAATATTACTGAGCTGGGGATGTAACTCAGAAGAAGAGCACTTGCCTAGAATACTACTGGATTATGAAGCCAGTGGTGTCTTGCCAATAAGAAATATACTGCCTGGGCACTCATCCATGCTTTAGAGGAATCCAATATGCTTTTGTTGTTGCTGCTGCTGCTGCTATTTTAAGAAATCCCCTGTCATGGCTGTCAACTCCTTCTTTGACCAACTCCATGAAGCCGAGGAAAGTTCTTCCACAGTCAGGACTCTCCGCCCTTCCTCAGTTTGACTGGTTGTAACAGTGGACACTGGTACTCATTTGGCCAAAAGGACTAACTTCACTTCAGATACTTATCTCATAGTATAATTTTGAGTTTCTTGCTGTTTTAATAACTACTATTATCAGAAGCTAAGGTCAACTCATTTATTATTTGTTTCATTCAATTAATATTTACCAGTCACATCATGCATTATTAAATATATCATGTACTATTAAATATTGGGGCTTTTAAAAAATGATTGCCTTTTTAAAGTTTCTGGTCTCAACAGGAAGATAGACACATCACATATAATTATATTACACTGAGAAAAATGCAGTGTGTTACTGAAACTATGACCATCCTCTCAGCTCTGAGGAGCTACCTAAAATATTTTTAGGCGAGCCAAGAAGAAAGCTTCCTAGAGATGGTGAAGCCTAACCAAGAGCTTGCCTTCTTTCAGTTCCTCAAATATGTTCTACTCTTTGCTCCTCAGGGCCTTTGCTCATGCTGGTTACTTGCCTAAAGAACTCTTACCTTTTCCTCCTCCAATTTAAACATCTTTTCCTCAGAAGATTTTTGACCCTCAAGACTAGGAAGTGTCCCTCTACTTTCTGTGCTCTTTGCACTGTTCTCCTTCACAGTACAAATCACAATACACCAGATGACTAGTTGTGTCGACTTTATTCTCTGTCTTCCCCTACAAGGTATACACCCTAGAGGATGAAGACTGTGTGAGACCATCATTTTCTGTTCATCACCATATCACTAGTTTCTAGTATAATACTTTGAATGCTGTAGGTGCTCAACTAATAGTGGGGTAAATACCTTGATAATTTTAAGTTACAAGTAAAGGAAAGACATAGACTAGGATGTGGGTAGAAAAAAAATGAGACTAAAATAAAAACTATAAGCAAAGAGAACACCAGGACACAAGACCCAAAGCACCAAGTCTCCTAAATGAAAACTGCTTAACCAAGGCAAAGTTTGGAGTTAAAAAACTATAAAGGTCAAGGCCAGAGCAGCAAGGGCCTTAAGGCCATGTAAGGAAGGAACAGTCACCAGTTCCCATTACTGTGTGCACATATCTACCACTATGAGCTCCTTCACTCATTCAATAAATATTTAGTAGCTACTGTGTACCTGATGTTATCCTAGGCACTGGATATTTGGTGACTATATCTTGTTTGGAGTTTATATTTTTTTTAGATTACTAAAAATATTTCTTACAGTAAAAGACACATTGTCATTAATTCCTCTCAGAATATTCCCCCTCACTCGGAGTTTAGGTTTTAATAAAAGCTTAGTTTTAATAAAGGGTAGATTCTATGTCTTATTCATTTCAAGGCCTGCACGGTGTCTAAAAAAAGAATTGGACAAAAATCTTCAATGGAGAAAAAAGGAAATAAAAGAATGAAAGTAGTGAAATGGCAGAACAGTTCCTGGCAGAACTGAAGGGGAACAGTCAATGAAGATACTTCCTGGACTGATCTAACACTATACAGTTCCCTACCCCTGCACTGCTAGCAGTCCTTTGCTCCTTTCTTTTTACCCTTTGCTTCCTGCATGGCCTGTGGGAGTCTCCAACAGAGAATAAAATGGAGGCAGATTGGTCCTTTTCCTGCAGGAAGAAAGCAAACAAACCCACGCCCTCCTGCATGCTGTCCACACAACTGAGAGGGTTTCCCAGTTGGATCCTTAACTTCATTTTCCCCAAAGATATTGTTAGACATAGAATTAGATTCTCTAGTGCTATTATCATTGTTCTTTGAATAGATTTTTTGATGAACTACAATGTTGAGGGTCAAATTAAAGACCTAAACACCTTATGTAACAGTATGCTTCAAAGAGAATACTCTTTTTGTCTCTAATGCTGGTTTTTGGACTTCCCAAAGCCAGATAGATACAGGCCATACTACATGTTCCCTGTGTGCACAGTTGGCCTAAGAAAACCCACAAGACAAGAATGTGCCTTCTTTGAATTCTTCCCAGGCTCCTCACACAGACCATCATAGAATGAACCATGTGTTGACTAAGAAGCTAGAATCTAGATTTGGGTGTCTAATTTGATCTTACAGCAGATTTGAGAAGTTTTGACCATGAATGCATTGGTTTCCATTATCATGCTGTCTCACACCCAAGGTTTCTATGTCATTAACTTAGGAACTGTGCCACCTTACAGTTCATAGGACTCTACTTTGTTCAGGGAAGACAGTCTCACTACCTGTGGTGTGATTATGGCACACAGCCCAGCCTCCTGATGACATCTGCCTGAACTACACCTGCTCACCCAAAGCTGAGGAACTATGGCCTTTGGATTGTGGCCCTGAAGGTGACTTTGCATGTTTGGCTTTCTCCAGTCTTTTCCATGTTCATTTTTGTCTTCAACTAGCACACTGGCTGGTATGGCTTGGAGAAAAACAAAACTTTTGAGACTTTCATCTGAACTGATTTCTTTTTCTGGGTTTTATTTTTAAATAGCTTGCTGCCTTTTTTCAGATTGTACCACAGAATTGGATGCATTCAACTCTCAACTTCCTCATGATGTTTTGTTTCCTTTTGTTGCATTAACATCAATATTTTTTGACAGCTCCCAGAACAGAGGAGGCCTCCAAGTTGGCATGTCACAGCTCCCAGCACACAGGAGGACTCTGGGTCGGCATGCCATGGCTCCCAGCCTAGAGGAGGCTTCCAGGTCAGCGTGCCAGAGCTCCCAATGTGGAGGAGGTGCCCAGGTAGGGGTGTCACAGCTCCCAGCCTGGAGAAGGCCTCTGGGGTAGGCGTGCCACAGCTCGCAGCACAGAGGAGGTGACCAACGCTGGCACCAGGAACACCTCACCACCACCACCCATGTCGAAATGAGAAGACATGTAAACAAGCCTCAGAACCAGACTTCCAGATCATCTACAGAAACCCCAAAGGGAAATGAGAAGGAACACTCTGATATTCAACCACCTGGACTCCCTGAACTAGCAAGGAAAGAGGATATGGAAAAAATGAAATCAGAAATAATTTCTCACATAACAGCAAAGATTGTGCCCATAGTGCAAGATATGATTAATAAATCTAGAGAGGATACAGATAAAAAAAAAAAGAGAGGAGCTGAGAAACACGATGGAATGGTAACATAGGAAACAAATGGAATCCATAAAACAGATACAAACAGATTTCCAGGAGATCAAAAACTCCCTTGAAAGTCTATGCATCAGAATGAGCCAATGTGAAGACAGGATTCCAGATATAGAAGATAAGATTGCAATTAGTGATGGGGAAAAGAAAAAATTCTTAAAAATTGTAAGGGACCACAAGAAATCAATCCAGCAGCTGCTAGACGATGCAAAGAAGAATAACATAAGACTGATTGGAGTCAATGAAAAAACAGGAAAGAGTGCAGAAGATGTAAAAAAACTGTTCATGGAACTGATGGGAGAAAACTTCCCAAGCAGGGGAAAAGAACGTGACATACAGATAAGCAAGGCATACAGGACTCCAAAGAGCCTTGATCAAAAAAAACCTACACATAGGCATATAATTGTTAAGATTCCAGAAACACAACAGAAGAACAAATTCTACAGTTAGAGAAAAGAAACAAATCACATACAAAGGAAAGCCCATCAGAATCACAGCAGACTTCTCAGTGCAAACCCTCAAGGCAAGAAGAGCTTGGAATGATGTGTTTTAAACCCTAAAGGAAAACAACCTCCAATCCAGATTGATGTACCCTGAAAAATTATCTTTCAAAATTGATGGTGAAATAAGATATTTTCATGATAAAGTGTACCTTAGAAACTTCATGAAAACCAAACCAGCACTCCAAAAAATTGTAGACAAAATACTAGGAAAAGACAATGAGGATCACAACCCCAGGAAGCCCAGCAGAATGAATCCACAGGGCACGACAAGAAATTAAAAGCAAAGGGGGAGAATCCAACAAAAAGAAAAAGTAATGACAATGATAAGTCAATACGTATCAGTTATAACCATCAATGTTAATGGTCTCAACACACTAATCAAAAGAAATAGACTGGCAGAATGGGTCAAGAAGCAAGATCCAACAATATTCTGCATACAAGAAACAAACTGAATTCAAACACAAACTCATAGACTGAAAGTTAAAGGGTGGAAAACAATACTTCATTCAATGGGAACCTGAAAAAAAGCAGGAATAGCTATCCTCTTTGCAGATCAAGTGGATTTCAAACCAACACTGATTAAGACAGACAAAGAAGAACACTATATCTTTGTAAAGGAAAGAATCCAAGAGGAAGAGATGACAATCGTAAATATCTATGCACCAAACACTAGTGCACCCAACTATATAAAACAAATACTAATGGGCATGAAAAACCAAATAAGCACTAATACAATGGCAGTGAGGAACCTCAATAAACCATTGTCACAAATAGATAGATCAACTAGACAAAAAACAAGCAACAAAATACTAGAACTCAAACTCTTGAACAAATGAACTTAACAGATGTTTACAGAGAGTTCCACACCACAAAATCAGAATACACATTCTTTTCAGCTGCACATGGGTCATTCTACAATATAGACCACATACTCACTCATAGAACATATTTAGGTAAGTGCAAAGGAATTGAAGTTATCCCCTGTGTATTATTAGACCATAGTGTAAAGAAATTGGAGATCCATACCAAAAGAAACTGCAAAAACTTCATAAACACATGGAAATGTAACAACACACTTCTGAATAAACAATGGGTCACAGAGGAAATTAAAGAAGAAATCAGACAGTTCCTTCAATTAAATGACAATGACAATACAACATATCGGAATCTATGGGACACAATGAAAGCAGTCTTATGAGGGAAATTCATAGCAGTGAATACTCATATTAGGAAAACAGAATGAGCCCAATTAAACAACCTCATGCTGAACCTCAAGCTTCTAGAAAAAGAAGAGCAGGACAACCCCAAAGTTCATACAAGGGAGGAAATTATAAAGATCAGAGCAGAAATAAATGCAATGAAGACTAAGAGAACAATACAAAAAATCAATGAAACCAAGAGTTGGTTCTTCGAAAGAATACACAAAACTGACAAACCCTTCACCAACCTTATCAGAAAAAGGAAAGAAAAGGCCCAAATCCATGCAATTAGGAATGAAAAGGGTGAAATTACAACAGACCCAGCAGAAACCCAGAGGATCATCAATACCTGCTTCCAGAGCCTATACGCCAATAAGATGGAAAACACAGAAGAAATGGACAGATTCCTAGACATGTATGAATTACCAAAGTTGAACGAAGAAGGCCTAAAAATTCTAAACAACCCAATATCAATCAATGAAATTGAAAACACAATTAAAAACTTACCAAAAGAAAATCCCAGATCCTGATGGCTTCACTGCTGAATTCTACAAGACATTTAGAGAGGAACTACTGCAACGAATGTGTAAACTCTTCAAGGGAAGCAATACTCCCAAAATCATTCCTGGAAGCAAACATCACCTTGATCCCCAAAGCAGAGGAAGACCCAACTGAAAAAGAGAACTATAGGCCAATCTCACTAATGAACATAGATGCAAAAATCCTTACTGAGATACTAGCAAATACAATGCAGATTATCAAGAAGATCATACACCCTGACCAAGTGGGATTCATCCCAGGGATGCAGGGATGTTTCAACTTATGCAAATCAATTAATTTAATGCACTATATCAATAGAGCCTAGGACAAAAACCATATGTTCATCTCCATAGATGCAGAAAAAGCATTTGGCAAAATCCAACATGCATTTATGATAAAAAACAAAACCCTACAAAAAATTGGTATAGACAGTCTCTACCTAACTCTGATAAAAGTCATGTATGAAAAGCCAACAGCCAATATCACACTAAATGGTCAAAAACTGAAATCCTTCACACTAAAATCAGGAACAAGACAAGGAGGTCCACTATCACCACTCCTGTTTAATATAGTTTTGGAAACGTTAGCCACAGCAATTAGACAAGAGAAATAAAAGGAATAAAGATAGGTAATGAAGAAGTCAAATTGTCATTATTTGCAGATGACATGATACTCTATATAGAAGACCCCAAGAACTCCACCAAAAGTCTTCTAGACTTAATAACCAAATTCAGTCAAGTAGCTGGATACAAGGTCAACACACAAAAATCAATAGCTTTCCTCTACACGAATAACAGACTCACTGAGAGAGAAATTGGTCAAACAATTCCTTTCACAATAGCACCCAAAAATTGAAATACCTAGGAATCAACCTGACAAAAGAAATCAAAGACCTATTCTCTGAAAACGATAACACTTTGAACAAAGAGATTGATGGGGATATCAGAAAATAGAAAGACAGCCCTTGCTCCAGGGTAGGAAGGATCAACATAGTGAAAATGGCCATACTTTCAAAATTACTGTATAGATTCAATGCAATCCCAATTGAAATCCCAGCAGCATACTTCATGGACCTTGAGAAAACAATACAAAAATTCATTTGGAACAAGAAGAGACCCAGAATAGCAAAAGCAATTCTAGGTAACAGAGACACGGCAGGGGGTATTACATGCCTCAACTTGAAACTATACTACAAAGATACTGTGATAAAAACACCATGGTACTGGCAAAGAAACAGACTTGAGGACCAGTGTAACAGATTAGAAGATGCAGAAACAACTCCAGACACACTCAGCCACCTCATCTTTTTGTTAGTTTTGTTTTGTCTTTTTTTGTTTTTGTTTTTTTGGTACCAAGGATTGAACTCAGGTCCTTGTGCTTGCACAGCAGGCAGCAAAACCACTGAGCTAAATCCCCGGCCCATAGCCACCTCATCTTTGACAAAGGATGTCCCTCGCTGGAGGAAAGATAGCCTCTTTAATAAATGGTGCTGGAAATTTTGGGTTTTAACTTGCCAAAGACTAAAACTAGACCTATATCTCTCACCATGCACTAAACTAAAATCAAAATGGATTAAAGATCTAAATATTAAAACAGAAATGCTGAACCAGCTGGAACAGAGGTTAGGTAGAACCCTTGAAGACATCAGGGTAGGAAAAGACTTTATGAACAAAACTTCAGTTGCCCATAAACTAGCACAAACAATCAACAAGTGGGATCTCTTCTTACTAAAAAGCTTCTGCACACCAAGAGAAACCACCAACAATGTGAAGAGACAACCCACAATGTGGGAAAAAATTTTCACCAGTGGTCCCTCAGACAAAGGTCTACTATCTAGAATCTATAAAGAACTTAAAAAACAAAAATCAGACCTCCCAAATTTAAAGGCCTAATCTAAAAATGGGCATCTGAAATGAACAGACATTTCTCAGACAAAGAAGTAGAAATAGGAAATAAACTTATGAAAACATGTTCAACATCACTGGTTGTTCGAGAGATGCAGATGAAAACATCACTGAGATTCCACCTTACTCCAGAAAGAATGGCTGCTATCATGAAATCAACCAATAACAAATGCTGGAGGGGCTATGGGGAAAAAGGAACCCTGCTCCACTGCTGGTGGGAGTGTAGACTGGTGCAACCACTGTGGAAATCAGTATGGAGATACCTCAAAGAACTATGACTGGAAGTCCCATTTGACCCAGCTATTCCCCTGCTGGCTATCTTCCCCAAAGAATTAAAAGAATCTTACCAGAGTGAAATATGTGCACCCATGTTCATAGCAGCACAATTTGTAATAGCTAAAACTTGGAAGCAGCCCAAGTGCCCATCAACCGGAGAATGTATCAAGAAAATGTGGGGTATTTTTTATAAAATGGAGTACTACTCAGCCATAAAAAATGAGAAATTAGAGACATTTATAGCTAAATGGATGCACAATGAGGCCACACTCTTAAGTGAAATAAACAGCCCACATGTGTATATACCATATATCTTTTCTAGTGTGAGAAACTGAAGTGTAAATAAGGACTAAAAGGTATAATAGATAATGTGAAATAGGAAGAAAAGGGGCAAAGGGGAAGGGGAAGTGGGAGCAGTAGGAGAAAGGAAAGAAGGGAATGGAATTAATATGAGAAAATAAAAAAAGGAAACAAAGTCTTTGTAAATAGAGAGGGACAGAGGGGTTGAAGGGAGGGCAGGGGAAGTGGAAAAAAAAATAAGAACCAAGAGAGTATCTAAAGGTGCCTGTCTCCAATGATGAATGTCATTATATTGCACACCTAAAATGTACCAATAAATGAATATACAAAAAAAATATATTTTGCTTCCCCTTGGTTTGGGGCATGTCCTTTTCTCTGAATTCAGCTGAGTTTTCACTGTCACACTGTCAAAGCTGCATTTCCTTCTCTGGTATCTAGTCACATCAGTAGGCACAATGCCAAGTTAAACTATTCCTCACCACTCAGGTCAAACTTATCCTGCCAGTGCTTCAGCCGCACAGTTTCAGTCATACCTACATCATCTTTTCTGCATCTGGGATATATTTCTGCATGCACACCAGACATCTTCTGCAGGACTCCATGCAGATAATTGTGTGCTTAATCCACAAAGCAACCTTTGTGGCCCTCAGTGAGGAGATGCATAGTCAGGGAAAGGCAGCAACCTATATTCATTTTCCCTGATGACAGTGTTAAGGAACATGCTGGGCCACTGCATTTCACAATAGCTGGTGCAGAAGCCAGCTCTGGTTGGCATGCATCCTTAAAGAATGAGAAATTACCCCCCAGTCCCATATGTGCAATCAAATCAACCAAGGGTCACTGCTATGATTTAAATGCTTGTGTCACCTACAAAATTCATGTTGACAGCACCAAGGAAGAGACTCCCCTACCGCTATTCCATGGTCCTAGGGCAGAGAAGGTGAGCCGCATGGGCAACAGAAGCCCACAAACACCCCCCGTGGAAATGAGAAGACACATAAATAAGCCTCGAAAACAGACTTCCAGATCACCTATAGCAACCCCAAAGGGAAATGAGAAGGAAAAATTTGATACTCAATCACAAGGACTCCCTGAACTGGCAACAAAAGAGGATATGGAAAAAATGAAATCAGAAATAATTTCTCACATAACAGCAAAGATTGTGTCCATAGTGCAAGACATGATTAATAAATCTAGAGAAGACACAGATAAAAAATAGAGGAGCTGAGGAACAGGATGGAATCTCAACATAGGAAACAAATGGAATCCATAAAACAGATGCAAACAGATTTCCAGGAGATTAAAAGCTCTATCGAAAGCCTACACAGCAGAATGAACCAATGTGAGGACAGAATTTCAGATATAGAAGATAAGACTGCAATTAGTGACCAGGAAAAGAAAAACTGCTTTAAAATTATAAGGGACCATGAAAAATCAATCCAGCAGCTGCTAGACAATGCAAAGAAGAATAACATAAAACTGATTGGAGTCAATGAAGAAACAGGAGAGAGTACGGATGACATAAAAAAGCTGTTCACAGAAGTGATGGCAGAAAACTTCCCAAGGAGGGGAAAAGAACTTGACATACAGATAAGTGAGGCATATAGGACTCCAGCTAGCCTTAATCAAAAAAAATCTACACATAGGCATATAATAGTTAGGAGTCCAGAAACCCAACAGAAGAACAAAATTCTACAAGCTGTGTGAGAAAAGAAACAAATCACATACAAAGGAAAGCCCATCAGAATCACAGTAGACTTCTCAATGCAAACCCTCAAGGCAAGAAGAGCTTGGAGTGATGTATTTCAAGCCCTAAAGGAAAACAGACTCCAACCCAGATTGATGTACCCTGCAAAACTATCTTTCAAAATTGATGGAGAAATAAGATACTTTCATGATAAAGAGCACCTGAGGAACTTCCTGAATACCAAACCAGCACTCCAAAAAATTTCTGGCAATATCTTAGGAAAAAGACAATGAGGATCACAACCCCAGGAAGCCCAGTAGAATGAATCTGTTGGGCATAACAAATTAATTGCAAAGGGGGAGAATCCAACAAAAAGAAAAAGTCATGACAAGGCTTTTAAAACTTTTAACTTCATCTCCCTAATGAGTATATAATTCAATCTTGTTATTGTTCATGATTAGTATTTTTCTGATTTTAGTGTTGTACACTTTTCCTTGTGCTGTACTGGCTATTTTTCATCTTCTGGTATGTACTTTTTAATTGGGTTGTCTATTAATGAGCTGTAAGAGTTCTTTATGTATTCTGCTCATAGGTTACATGCATTATAAATATGGTCTGTTTAAGGACTACTTTTCATTTTAACAATGTCATTTAAAGTTCTAAATTTTGATGGAATCTCATTTATCAATTTTTTTCTTTTATACATCACATTTTTTTATCCAAGGAAATTCTTGCCTACCCTAAATTCATAAACATTTTCCCTTATAATTTCTTCTTAAAGTTTTATACTTTTAGGCTTTCATATTTAGGTTCATAGATCCTTTCAAGTTATTTTTATGTATGGAAATAAAGGGTTGAGGTAAATTTTTTATATACAGAAACCAGGTGTTCTGTGTCATTTACTGAAAACACTATCTCTTCCTCAGCTCTTGAATTGAGTTTATATTCTATAAAATGCTAATGTTAAATAATCTTTCAAAACTCAGTGGACCATATATGGGTGGTTCTATTTCTAGATTCTCTGTTTTATTCCAATGATCTATATGTCTTGCCTTATACCAACACTGCCTTGATTACTGTAGCTTTACAGGAAGCCTTAAAATTAGGTACTAAACATCTTCCAACACTGTTTTGTTTTTGTTTTTTTTACTTTTCTAGGTCCTTTGTACTCCTACATAACTTTTAAATTTCAATATCCAATTCTTCATTTATACCAAGTATACATAGACCTGAATTTTTATATATACCTTGTGTTTTCTAATCCTGCTAAATTCAAATACAAGTTCTAGGGGCTCCTAGGGATTTCTTAGTATTTTCTCTGTAGATGATCATTTCATCTACATATAAAGATTTTGCTTCTACCTTGCCAATTCTATCCTAATTGTGTCATTTTATTACCAGACTACTTTGGTTTGGGCCTATTTTTCAAAGTTTAATGGACAGATGAAGAGTAAGCACATCTGCCCTTGTTCCCCATCTTAAGGAGAAAACATTGTATCTTCTCCATTCATATAAGGCGTTTTTCTTGGAAATATGCAGTACATGTCTTTAAACTATTGAAAAAGTTCTGTTCTACTTCTGGTCTCCTGCTAGCTTTTACCCTGAACAGCTGTAGAATTTAGTCCAATACTTTCTCTCCAACTACTGACAGGATCATATGGCTTTTTCCCTTCCTCTATTAAAATGATTACTCCAGGGGGTGCATCTTCCAATGCTGAACCAACACTGCCAACCCTATAATAAAACTACTTTCTACATACTGCCAGATCTGACTTCTAATAGTTTGTTTTATTAAACAAATTTCTATCTATGTTCACACTTTTTACTTCTATTACCTTTATCCAGTTTTAGGATTAGCACAATGTTGATTTCCTAAAATGAAGGGAGAAGTGTTTCTTTTGTTTTCTGCTTTAAATGCTTGATATGATTCATCAGTTCAAATGTATATGAGCCTGTTGTTGTCATATAGGTAGGTTTTCAAGCTAGGACTATACTTTCTTTAATAGGTGCTATTCAAATTTTATATTTCCTCCAGAGTTAGTTTCATTAATTTGTCTTCCAAGGTACTTCTTAGAAGTTCTCCAATTTATTTCAAAACAGATTCTTGAAATATGCTTTCTATATCCTTTTAAATTCTGTAAAATCGAGGCAGGTCTGTGCATGCCCTACCAAGGTCCCAAGTTACACAGAAGACACCGAATCACCCCACTGCAGACAGGTAGGTCTGCCCACACCCTACCGAGGTCCCGAGTGGCATGGAACATGCTGAATCAGGGCGCTGCAGACAGGCAGGTCTGTGCACACCCTACCCAGGTCCCAAGTGGCGGAGAAGATGTCAAATCACCCCGCTACAGACAGGCAGCCACCTGATTCCACACTACAAAGACACAGAGGACACTAGACCACCAGACAAAAGTACTGAGTCGCGCTGCTCCTGGACCAGAGGTAGGGGCTTCAGAGCCGCCATCCCACTGCTCCTGGTCCAGAGGAAGGGGCTTCCCGGTCACCATCTCTCCCACTGCTCCCAGCCCAGAGGAAAGGGCTTTTGGGCCACCTTCTGTCCCACTGCTCCTGGTCCAGAGGAAGGGGCTTCTGGGCCACCATCCCTCCCATCGCTCCCAACCCAGAAGTAGGGGCTTCTGACCCACCATCTCACTGCTCCTGGTCCAGAGGAAGGGGATTCCCAGTCACCATTACTCCCGCTGCCCCCAGCCCACAAGAAAGGGCTTTTGGGTCACCATCCCTACTGCTGCTCCTGGCCCTGGTCCCACCTCACCCAGCTCAGAGGAGGTAATCCGTGCAGGTGCTAACAGCCCCCTGCCCCAGTCAAAATGAGAAAACAGGTAAATAAGTCTCAAAACCAGACTTCCAGATCACCCACAGCAACCCCAAAGGGAAATGAGATGGAACACTCTGATACTCAACCACCTGGACCCCCTGAACTGGTAACAAAACAGGATCTGGAAAAAATGAAATCAGAAATAATTTCTCAGATAACAGGAGAAATTGTGCCCCTAGTGCAAGACATGATTAATAAATCTAGAGAGGAGCTCAGGAACATGATGGAATCCCAACATAAGAAACAAATGGAATCCATAAAACAGATGCAAACAGATTTCCAGGACATGAAATACTCCATTGAAAGTCTACACAGCAGAATGAGCCAATGTCAGGACAGAATTTCAGATATAGAAGATAAGATTGCAATTAGTGAACAGAAAAAGAAAAATTGCTTCAAAATTATAATGGAACACGAGAAATCAATCCAGCAGCTGCTAGATGATGCAAAGAAGAATAACATAAGACTGATTGGGCTCAATGAAGAAACAGGAGAGAGTGCAGATGACATAAAAAAAAAGTTCACAGAAATAATGGCAGAAAACTTCCCAAGCAGGGGAAAAGAGCTTGACATACAGATAAGTGAGGCATATAGGACTCCAAATAGCCTTGATCAAAAAAAATCTACACATAGGCATATAATTGTTAAGATTCCAGAAACTCAACAGAAGAACAAAGTTCTCCAAGCAGTCAGAGAAAAGAAACAAATCACATACAAAGGAAAGCCCATCAGAATCACAACAGACTTCTCAACACAAACCATCAAGGCAAGAAGAGCATGGAGTGGCATATTCCAAGCCCTAAAAGAAAACAGCCTCCAACCCAGATTGATGTACCCTGCAAAACTATCTTTCAAAATGGATAGAAAAATAAGATATTTTCAAGACAAAGAGCACCTTAGGAATTTTGTGAATACCAAACCAGCACTCCAAAGAATTTTACACAATATCCTTGGAACAGACATTGAGGATCACAACCCCAGGAAGCAAAGCAGAATGAATCCATCTGGCATGACAAGAAATTAAATGTAAAGGGGGAGAACCCAACAAAAAGAAAAAGTCATGGCAATGACAAGTCAATACGTTTCAGTTATAACCATCAACGTTAATGGTTTCAATTCACCAATCAAAAGAAATAGACTGGTAGAATGGGTCAAGAAGCAAAATCCAACAATATGCTGCATACAAAAAACACACTTAATTCAAAAGGAAACTCATAGACTGAAAGTTAAAGGGTGGAAAACAATACTCCATGCAACGGGAACCCGAAAAAAAGCAGGAGTAGCTACCCTCTTTGCAGATCTAGTAGATTTCAAACCAACACTGACTAAGAGAGATGAAGAAGGACACTATATCTTTGTAAAGGGAACAATCCAAGAGGAAGAGATGACAATCATAAATATCTATGCACCAAACTCTAGTGTGCCCAACTATATAAAACAAATAGTAACGAACATGAAAAGTCATATATGCACTAACACAATTGTAGTGGGAGACCTCAACACCCCACTGTCACAAAGAAATAGATCAACTAGACTAAAAATAAGTCATGAAATACTAGAACTCAATCGAACTCTTGAACAAATGAATTTAACAGATGTTTACAGAGTTTTCCACCCCACAAAATCAGAATACACATTCTTTTCAGCTGCACATGGGTCATTCTCTGAAATAGACCACATACTCACACATAGATCATGTTTAAGTAAGCGCAAAGGAATTGAAGTTATCCCCTGTATATTATCAGAACATAGTGTGATGAAATTGGAGATCCATAGCAAAAGAAACTCAAAAAATTTCATAAACACATGGAAATTGAACAACACACTTCTGAATAACCAATGGGTCACAGAGGAAATTAAAGAAGAAATCAAACAGTTCCTTCCATTAAATGACAATGACAATGCAACATATCGGAACCTATGGGACACAATGAAAGCAGTCTTACGAGGGAAATTCATATCAGTGAACACACATATTAGGAAAACAGAACGAGCCCAAATAAACAACCTGATGCTGAACCTCAAGCTTCTAGAAAAAGAAGAGCAGGACAACCCCAAAGCTCATACAAGGGAGGAAATTATAAAGATCAGAGGAGAAATAAATGCAATGAAGACTAAGAGAACAATACAAAAAAATTAATGAAACCAAGAGTTGGTTCTTCGAAAGAATACACAAAACTGACAAACCCTTCACCAACCTTATCAGAAAAAGGAAAGAAAAGGCCCAAATCCATGCAATTAGGAATGAAAAGGGTGAAATTACAACAGACCCAGCAGAAATCCAGAGGATCATCAATACCTACTTCTAGAACCTATATGCCAATAAGATGGACAACACAGAAGAAATGGACAGATTCCTAGATACATATGAATTACCAAAGTTGAACAAAGAAGACCTCAAAATTCTGAACAACCCAATATCAACCAATGAAATTGAAAACATAATTAAAAACTTATCAACTAAGAAAAGCCCAGGCCCTCATGGCTTCACTGCTGAATTCTACAAGACATTTAGAGAGGAACTGCTGCCACTACTGTTTAAACTCTTCAACAAAATTGAAAGGGAAGCAATACTCTCGAATTCATTCCTGGAAGCAAGCATCACCTTGATCCCCAAAGTAGAGAAAGACCCAACTGAAAAAGAGAACTATAGGCCAATCTCACTAATGAACATAGATGCAAAAATCCTTAATAAGACACTGGCAAACAGAATGCAGAAGATCATCAAGAAGATCATACACCCTGATCAAGTGGGATTCATCCCAGGGATGCAGGGATGGTTCAATATATGCAAACCAATCAATGTAATGCACTATATCAATAGAGCCAAGGACAAAAACCATATGATTATCTCCATAGACGCAGAAAAAGCATTTGACAAAATCCAACATGCATTTATGATAAAAACCCTACAAAAAATTGGAATAGATGGTCTCTACCTCAAACTGATAGAAGCCATCTATGAAAAACCAACAGCCAATATCATACTAAATGGTCAAAAACTGAAATCCTTCACACTCAAATCAGGAACAAGACAAGGATGTCCACTATCACCACTCTTGTTCAATATAGTTCTGGAAACATTAGCCATGGCAATTAAACAAGAGAAAGAAAAGGAATAAAGATAGGAAATGAAGAAGTCAAATTGTCATTATTTGCAGATGACATGATACTCTACATAGAAGACCCCAAGAATTCTACCAAAAGTCTTCTAGACTTAATAACCAAATTCAGTCAAGTAGCTGGTTACAAGGTCAACACACAAAAATCAATAGCTTTCCTCTACACCAATGACAGACTCACTGAGAGAGAAATAGGGCAAATAATGCCTTTCACAATAGCATCCAAAAAACTGAAATACCTAGGAATAGACCTAACAAAAGAAATCAAAAACCTCTTCTCTGAAAACTGTGGTACTCTGAAAAGAGAGATTGAAGATATCAGAAAATGGACAGACATCCCCTGCTCCTGGGTAGGAAGGATTAATATAGTGAAAATGGCCATACTTCCAAAACTGCTATATAGATTCAATGCAATTCCAGTTGAGATCCCACCAGCATACTTCATGGACCTCGAGAAAACAATCCAAAAATTTATTTGGAACAAAAAGAGACCCAGAATAGCAAAAGCAATTCTAGGTAACAGAGACATGGCAGGGGGTATCACAATCCCCAACCTGCAACTCTACTACAAAGCTACTGTGAGAAAAACAGCATGGAACTGGCAAAGAAACAGACCTGAGGACCAGTGGAACAGATTAGAAGATGCAGAAACAACACCAGACACACTCAGCCATCTCATCTTTGATAAAGGAGCCAAACACCCTCACTGGAGGAAAGATAGCCCCTTTAATAAATGGTGCTGGAAAAATTGGGCTTCAACTTGCCAAAGATTAAAACTAGACCTATATCTCTCACCATGCACTAAACTAAAATCAAAATGGATTAAAGATCTAAATATTAAAATAGAAACTCTGAACCAGTTGGAACACAGGTTAGGTAGAACCCTTGAAGACATCAGTGTAGGAAAAGATTTTATGAACAAAACCTCAGTTGCCCATAAACTAGTACAAACAATCAACAAGTGGGATCTCTTCTTAATAAAAGGCTTCTGCACAGCAAGAGAAACCACCAGCAGTGTGAAGAGACAACTCACAATGTGGGAAAAAATCTTCACCTGCTTTTCCTCAGACAAAGGTCTACTGTCTCGAATCTATAAGGAACTTAAAAAGATCAGACCTCCCAAATTTAAAGACCCAATCCAAAATGAGCATCTGAAATGAACAGACATTTCTCAGACAAAGAAGTAGAAATAGCAAATAAATACATGAAAAAATGTTCAACATCACTGGTAATTTGAGAGATGTAAATGAAAACAATGCTGAGATTCCACTTCACTCCAGAAAGAATGGCTGCTGTCATGAAATCAACCAATAACAAATGCTGGTGGGGCTGTGGGGAAAGAGGAACCCTGCTCCACTGCTGGTGGGAGTGTAGACTGGTGCAAGCACTGTAGAAATCAGTATGGAGATACCTCAAAGAACTGGGACTGAAAGTCCCATTTGACCCAGCTAGTCCCCTGCTGGGGATCTTCCCCAAAGAATTAAAAGAATCATACCACAGTGATATATGTGCACCCATGTTCATAGCAGCACAGTTTGTGATAGCTAAAACTTGGAAAGAGTCCAAATGCCCATCAACTGGAGACTGGATAAAGAAAATGTGGTTTTTTATAAAATGGATTACTACTCAGCCATAAAAAATAAGAAATTAGAGACATTTATAGCTAAGTGGATGCACATTGAGGCGATACTCTTAAGTGAAATAAATAGGACACACATGAATAAATACCGAATAGTTTCTCTGGTGTGAGAAACTGAAAGTGTAAATAAGGACTAAATGTATAATAGGTAATGCGAAATAGGAAGAAAAGGGGCAAAGGGGAAGGAAGCAAGAGGGCTAGGGGAAAGGATAGAAGGGAATGGGATTAATATGAGAAAATGGAAAAATAGGAACAAAATCTTTGTAAATAGGGAGGAATGGAGGGGTTGAAGGGAGGGCTGGGCAAGGGTGAAAAATAGGAACCAAGAAAGGTGCAAATTTCCAATGATAAATGTCATTATATTGTATACCTAAAATGTACCAATGATTAGAACGAATAATCGATAATGTAAAATAGGAAGAAAAGGTCCAAAGGGGTATGGGTAGTGGGAGGGGCAGGGGAAAGGAAAGAAGGGAAAGGAAAAATGATGAGAAATGGAAAAAATAGAAATAAAGTCTTTGTAAACACGGAAGGGTGGAAGGCGTGAAGGGAGGGCTAGAAATGGGGAAAAAATAAGAACCAAGATGCATTATGTAAAGGTACAATTCCCAATGAGAAATGTAATTGTGTTGTATACCTACAATGTACCAACAAAAGAATTTAATTAAAAAAAGACATACTTGAGAAAAATTAAAAAATAAAAAAATAAATAAATTCTGTAAAATCTGTGGTAATGTCTCCTAGATCTTGATATTGTTATTTTTTAAATGTATAATTGATATTGTGTAATAGGATGTAAAGGTCTAAAGGAGCAGGGGAAGTGGGAGGGGTAGGGGAAAGGAAAGAAGGGAAAAGAAAAAATATGAGAAAAGGAATATAATGGAAACAATGTCTTTACAAATAGGGAAGGGTGGAGGGGGTGAAGGGAGGGCAGGGGAAGGGGAAAAAATAAGAACCAAGATACTCATCTTATGGTACAAGATCCCAATGATGTATGTAAATATATTTTATACCTAAAATGTACCAATAAACTTAATGGCGAAAAAAAATTCATGTTGAAACATGGTCTCCATTGTGGTGATATTAAGATGTGGGGCCTTTGGGGAAAATGATTAAGTCAGGAGGTCTCTGGCCTCATGAATGGAACAATATCTTATAAAAACACTGAAGAAAACTAGCTTAGCCCCTTTTTGCCTTTCCTTCCCTTTCACCCTGTGAAGATATTGTATTCAAGAACCACTTTAGCAACAGAGACCAAGACCATTACCAGACATGGAGCCTGGCAGTACCTTGATCTTGGACTTCCCAACCTCTACAATGGTGGGAAATAAACTTCTATTGTTTATAAATTACTGTACCCCGTTCATAGTATTTTGTTATAACATGGCCAGTTTCCCAGAGAATTTATAAGACTGGCTCTTTCATTATTAAAAGTTTGATAAACTAAAGCTGGACACAGTGGCACATGTGTATAATCCCAGCTACTCAAAGGCTGAGATGGGAGGATCACTTGAGCCCATAAGTTCAAGAGCAGCCTGGCCAACATTGTTAAACTGAGTCAGGGAGAAGTGAAGGTAAAGTTCACACATCTGTCAGCACCATATCAATATTTCATCTCTCTCATCTCGGCCATAGATAGTAGATGGGACAGACAAATTTTCTAGGAATATATATTTCATAAATGCAGATAGACCAAATGTGTATGGAATAAATATACTAATATAAAATAACTTAATATAGTGCATATAATTTGCATTTTATGCAAGTGCAAAAATAATAACTATTGCTTAGCCTTGTACAATTAAAAAGTGTCCCACATATATGAACTTAGAAAAATCCCTTGACCTGGGTAAAATAATTATGACCAGCTCCTGTCCACAGACAAAAGAGGAATAGGTCACCTCCTGGGGAAGGAGTCTTGGGCTGGCAAAATCAAGATAAACCTCCCTTCTTCTAACCATAGACTGGGATTCTCTTCATTCCACCAGGCTGCTGTGAGCTTAAAGGGAGTAGAGGAATTTCACATGCAGAACCCTGGACTGGGGTTACATTTAATTTACATGGAGAAGGTTTTTTAAAGGTATATGAGAAGTTCCATAGAAACTTGTTATTTTAATTTAATATATTTTCTTCCATCCAAAAAGCAAAATTTGAAGACTTCTGATAAAAGAAACAAATATGCAAGCCTGGTGGTAGCAGCGGGGTTATTATAGAGGAAGTTGCCTACTCACTGTAGTCCACTTATATTTCAGTGAGACATGGTAGGAAATGGAATAGTCAATTGCAAGGATACAATTGAATAGGTGTGATCTGAAATGCAGACAGTTTATCTGTGAAGTCAAAGAGTTGATATCTAGCACTGAATCTGAAAACGTACGTGAGAACTTTCTAGTCCTGTGTTCCCATCCAGCTAGTGGGTCACAGCTCTTCTAACATGAACCACAGCTTCAGTAGCTTAAAAGTCTACAATTACAACCATTCTTTGGAATCCTCTCAGCAAAAAAGGACATTCCTTGGCCGGTTTAGAATAACCAATGCAGATTTTCACTGGGAAAGGAATGCAGTCTGGAAGAAGGGCCAATGATTAACAGATTAGGTCTGCTCATAGCTAAAAAATAAAAAGGAAAGCAGAGAAAGAGTGGTTTAAAAACACAACTCTGCACAGCCTCAAAAATGCTTTTCCAAGAAGCAAAATGAGTGAGAAGGTGGGAAGGTGGGAAGTTGGTAGGAGCAGTGAATGGGACACAGTTGAAATAATGGAAGAACTGGAACCAGGAGAGGCTGAGCCCAGGGATTAGACTCTTCATCCTAATCAGTTTGGTTCACACAGCAGGTGTGCTTTCCAAGATGGGTGTGTACTTTATCTCAACTGGTGAAAAATTTAAGATAGACTCAGGAGGGTCAGGAATTGGGAACATTTCCATCTTGTAGAAGAAGACCAAGTTCTATGAGCTTCAGCATTTTTTTTTTTTCTGATACCGAGGATTGAACTCAGGTCTTCAAACTAAGCTGTATCATCCCCAGTCCCACCCCTTTTTTTCCTACCTTAAAACAAAGTCTCACTAAGTTGTTAAACTGCTCCATGTTCAGCATTTATATCCAGGGTCACATTGCTGGTGAAAGCCCCAAGTGGGGGAGTGATCTGCTGATATTTAGGCCTATTCTGATTTCCACCAGGTGACTGCCTTTCCACAGAGTGGGGAGGTCTCACCCAGAACCTCTGGGCCACGAGATTGACCCAGTCAGGACTGAGGAACAGAAGCATCTCAACTGCTTCTCAGAGAAAGATGATGTATGAGGAAGACAATGACCTGCGGGACTGATGCAGGGACCTGGGAGGAAGAGGCTGAGGCATCCAGGAAAAATACGATCAGGAAGAAGATTGAAGCAGTGCTAGGGAGATTCAGGGAGGTGAAGAGGCAAAGGCAAACTCTGGCAGTTGACAAACAGGGAGAGAAGGGGAACGGCTTGTGGAAAGTAACTCTGAGACCTGCTGTGTGTGAAGCCAGTGAAATCCTGTCACTGCCCACTGCTCCTATCAGGTAAATCCATTCTCTTGGATAGAAACTGTTTTACGATTTCAGCAGATGGCCAACAGCTCCAAAAGTCATCTTTATAAAGCAGCGTGATCATTTCAAACCAACAGGTGACATAAAGATGTCAAGGATGCCAGGAGAACCCAGCACCCCTGGTATCGGTGAGGGCCCAGGGCCTGCCACTGAACTCACCTCCTGGATATTCTGCTTTGCCCGGCTGTCAGAAGGGTGCATGATTGTCCCCATCACTTTCATGTTGCCACAGACAACCAGGGCTTCATCTGGTGTATCTGTGTTTATTCCTATTCGACCATGACAGACAACAGATTCTGGGACTTGTCCTCGCTGCCATAATACATCACTGTCATTTTCAAACTGCCCGGGGTTAGAGGCCTGGAAAAGTATATAAACATTACAATTAAAGTTACAGTAGCAAGAATAGATGATTATCAGTCTTCAGAGGAAAGGATAGCAGGATGTTACTTAAATCTTTCACATGAGATTTCTGTATTGGGCAGAATCTGACATGATCTGAATAACCCTGGGTCCCCAGGAGTTCAAGGAAGGTGTCTCCTAACCACCCTGCCTTCTAAAGGCACGAGACCTGCATGCTGTGGCTTGGGACAGCCAATCTCTGCTGCATTTTTCTGGAACTGAAAATGTGATCAGCTATACGAGGTGGATGATAAAGAAGCAGAAGAAAACTGAAAATGACTCTCTTTTTAGAGATAATAACAATAATTTAAAATAAGAATACCTTACAAGTTTATTAAAGCTCAGATAAGTAAAAGTACCTTACATTTACCTAGTCCTTTATAGTTTCAAAGCACTCATATTTGTGATTTCATACATAATTGACAAGCAAATGGTAATATAGATATATTTACTACACTTCAACTATTCCCTAAACACAGGTGATACTGAAGCAAGAATAATAACAACTAAACATTTATGTGCTGATCCCCACTGCAATTCTATGGTATAGGTACTGTTATTCTCATTGTATTGACATTGACACTCTAAAAGGATAAATTGACCAAGAACAGATAGCTAATAAGTTCTGAAGCCAGAAGTACATACTTCTTCTAATTATCAAATAAGGACTAACTTTACCCATTTTATGATGCTGCCTATAAGTAGCCCCGGAAGACTTTGGAACTACTCAAAGTTCTGAAGATTTTACTCTTAAATAAAATTCTTTACCAAAAAATTTTCCATCGTAATGCCTTCCCTTTTCCCTGCTTCTCTGTAGCTGCTGAATATATTTCCAAATATCTTTAAGTAGAGATCTCTAAATCCCTCAAAATCTTCACCAGAAAATCCACTTGCTTTTGAAATGATGACATACTCTTCTAGTGTGATTTTTGTGTGTTTGAGGCAGTTGGTCACAAATCAAAAAAGTTGGGATCCTAACCCTCTAGAAAGTCAGTACTAACACAGTGATTTCAATTTTCGTCTTTCTGGTAGTTTCTGAGCCTTGCCAGCACAGCACCTGAATATTCTAGCTTATCTCTGAAGACCATTCAGGAAGCTAATAGGAAAGGTTTCCTCAAGGACAGAGACTGGAAGGCCTAGAAACTGGGGCAGAAGGAAGATTCACTCACTGTATACTCTCTTGGTATTGTTTTGCCATTTGTGTTACCCATTAAAAATAATTACAAGGAAACACAAAGTTGAGTTCTTAGTTTTGGTTTGGCTAAAGAACTTTCAGGTGTCTCTGACTTCCTATTTTATCCCCACCTGTCTGAACTGTGAGCTCCTTAGAAGGCTCAACCATGGATATCTTACAGACAAAAGCAGTGAAGGAATACAAAATAACGTTATTTTGTATAGATTTACTTGAACAAAGAGCTTTTCTGCAAGGTCCCTGGAGTCTCCTTGGATGTGAATGCCAAATTGGCTTTGACTCAAACCCGTTTATAGTGAGCAATCAACTAAATCCACAGGTATGCTATAGAGAACGTTGATGTATTTTCTCTATACTAAACATAATGAGCCACTTCATGGAAACAAAATAGGACAGTGATGGATATTTTTTGTTGTTTGTTAATGAGCTTTGGGATAATTATTATCATGTTGGTAACACAATACTGGAACAGCAGATATAAGTAGATTCAATTTTTTGGAACAATTATACCATTTCACTTGGCTTTCATCAGATGACATCTCAAATCTCTAAAATATGTTCAAATCATTTTAGAAAAGAGACACTGGCTTACAGTATTCTATTGGATATATAGCCCTAGGAAGTGAGTCCTTGTCAGGAATGGAAAATATTACTATAAGATCTATAACTGTATTTCCCTTTTCTATAACCCACAATCTTCATGTGTCAAAGCAAACTGTAATGTAGGACCTCTTTTCAGAATTCTGAGTTTCTATTAATATGTGGTCCAGTAGCAGTTGGTGAGCAGCAAACACCAAAATGAATTCATTAAAATTTCTAACATATGTTTTATTATTAGTTTTACAGCCTCATATATTTATGAAGACCTGAACACTCTAGTCTGTGTTATGATACCAACTGGCTGTGTGACCTTGGGACAGTCATTAATCTTTCTGTACCAATGTCATCTTCTGAAGAATAAAGATAATCATGTCTTCTTTACCTATTGCACAGGGTTATTGTGGAATTAACTGAAATTATGTGTTCATGAACAGTTTGCAAAAATGAGGATGAATAGTCATAAATTCATCCCTCAATGTGCTCTACTGGGCAGAGCAATCAGGGCTTAACCAGTAAACACTTAATCTGTTCTCAGCAACTCACCTGCAGAGTGCCACAATTCCCCCTGAGACGCTGTTCATGAAGAATCCAATGTACAGGGTGCCCCCTGCAGGTTTATGGAATAGGAAACAGCATCACTAGTAATTTCAGGCCTATTCTAAATAGGGAATGAAAAGCTGGAATATTTTTTGCATTTTGTTTTCTGTTTCTTGTTCTTGCTTTACAGTTATTTGGAATTCAAAAACAGCAGCCAACAAGGTAATAGGAGAGCTTGACCTGAAGAAGGTAGCAGTTAGGAAACCAAGTTTTGCACCTTTTGAAAGGGTTACCAAAAATGGATCTAGAAAAACTCTCCACCAGTGCCATCCAAGGAGTGGTCTGCAGGTCAGCATGTCAGCATTTTGTGGTAGTTTTTCAGAAATACATATTCTTAGGCATCCTTGGCCTATTAAATCAAAAACTCTAGGTTAGACCACGGTGCCTGTGTTTGTGGAATTCAAAGAAAGCTCTGTTTGCTGAATTCAAAGTATAGGTGAAACATATACTTTGCAAACATTCCTTTGGGTAAATAAAAATTCATTTGATCTCCAGAAAAGTGTGTGTGTGTGTGTGTGTGTGTGTGTGTGTGTGTGTGTGTGTGTGTGCCAGGAGAGAGAAAGTAGATCGGTGGTCAGAAATAAGAGCCAGTGAAATTCAGCAGTACAGAGGCCACTCTGTTCTGTCCTCATCCCTTTCCATACATGTGACTGTGTCTCTTGTCTTCCCTACCTCTGAGTGTTGGATTCCTACATTCAGTTTGGTTTGTAGAAGAGAGGTTTGGAGGATGTAGCCATTTCTATTCTTCTGGGAAGGAAACTGGAATCATTTATTAGTTTTTCAAAATAAGGAAATCCTAGAGTGTCTTTGAAAGGCAGAGAAAAGTAATCATCCCTCCTGCTTGCAACACACCACTCCAAACCAGGTTTAATTAAGTGTTTCAGAAGGAACGTGGAGCTGAAGTAAAGCCTAGTCGTTAACAAGGGGAGTCTGAAGGAACTCCACTGGGGAACACTCCCCAAAAAAAAGTCCTGGGAAATAAATCTGTTCTTTGGAGTAAATCTTAATTTCCATTAAATTGCCCAATTTACACCTCAGGAACATAATGTATTTCTAAAGCTGTTTTGATTGACAACCTGGATGAACCATTACTGAGTCCTGCCCACCATTCTCTCTCCAAGGAGAATTCAGACAGACTTGTTGTTCTGGACCCCTCCTGGAAGCCTGAGCCTCATCAGACAGCAGCACTCATACAATGCCCTCACCGCATAATAGAATGCTTATCTCTAAGGTTTGGAGAAATGGTTCTTAGTCTACAAAGTGAATTTGGATTTACTGAAGGCAGTTTGCACTTCTCCACTTAATGTGTCAGGTCTTGTAATGTCTTTAATTATTAAATCTGTCTTCCTGTACTTCATTCTGCAGCTCATACTAACAGAACCAGGCCATAGCCCAAGAGGCCACATTTGGCTATTGGGTAGGATGCAGTCTGATCTACCCTCTTCCCAAACCACTGTATAAACCACTAGTGGTGAACCTATGCCACGAATGCTGCACCGGGTTGTTTGTATCATTGAAAGCTCTAAAAGCTTCACCATCACTGGATATACTGTGCCTGAACAGCCCCCTCTGGAAACGTGTTCTGTGCACATTCCTAAAACTCTCCAAATCAAACAACAATGCCATTTCTTAAATTCAGTTTCTCTTTTGGTTGGTTTAAATGTTAATTATGTAGACCGAAAAGTATGCATTCATTTTCACTTCTATGTTTGGAGGTTAGAATGATATCAATAATGGATTTTCAGTTGGGAGAAAATACAAAGGGTTTGTGTTAGCATTAGCATTTTCTTCTCATTGCTTTTCGGATAACTTTTGTGTTGCTCAGCACACTTACAGAACAGGGCGTTCTCTTTAGCCAAAAAAGAGACTTGGTGGAAGCTATTAAATCTGGATACAATCATTCTTAAAATAAACGTTTATTTTTTAATTTAATTTTTATTAGTAAATGACATGACACCAAATGTATGCTGAGTAAAACTTAACATTTTTTTATATTCATACTGAACATGAGTTACAGAAACTTTCAACTTCTCAGAGAGAATCATCTTTGTGCCTTGGATATGAGGAGGTGCCAATTAGCAGAGAGCTTTTGGCTAAACAGAACGCTACAGAGTGCAACCCTCTTCCTCCCGTTGCTGTCCTGGACTTGTACAGCAGCCCCAGGAGAGCTTCACCAGGAGGAAATATAGAAATCTTGTCATCAGGTAAATTATTCAAAATATGCAAGTGACTAGCGGACTGCCTAACTCAAGCATGAATTACACAGCTCAGGACAGCACGGTCATGAGATCTAGTCTTGGAAAACTTGGAAAAGAAAGGCATTGTCTGTCTTTATTCTTTCTGAAGAGAAATTAGAAACAACAAGTGACCTAGCTTTCCAGACTTGACAGCAAAGCAATCCCAGATTACAATCAGGCAAAATGTCGAACAAAGTCTGTCCAGTGAGGGATGGACAGGCCCATGGCCAAAGAAGAGGGCCTTCCCACCTTGGCCTCAGAGGAGCCTCATTCACCTCAGATTAGGTCAGGTCCCAAGGCGTGTGTGGCCAGCCCTCCCATGGGGACACTGAACACATAAGTATTCTACCTCATTTCTCTCACTACTTCACTGCCTATAAAATTCTGAGACTTGAAGGATTTCCAACAATAAGCAGCTTATTACTTTTAACTGACTAAAAAATTACAGAGAGCCCTTTGTTTCAGGACACCTCAAAGCAGGCAAGGAGAGACACCACTTCCCAAGGGCAGATTTTCTCCCCAGGGCCCATGGTTAACACATCCGTGGGCATGGCCTCAGTGAATGATTTTCCCTCCTGGAGTTTGCTCCTCCTCTCTCATTCCTTCAAAGACCTACAGGTGCCAAGCCTGCAGTTACCTGTTACTTTATGCTTCTGGTATTCTCAGCAGCAGCCAGCCTGGCCTTACATAGCTGCAGCTGCAGCTGCCAACAGCTTTATGTTCCTGTGGCTGCCAAGACTCCCGTCTATAGCTGTGACCATTCAGCACAATATGCTGAGCCATTCCTGTGTACTAGGCTGTGGCCCAGCAGAAAGCACAGAAAGCTTTCATGGTACTTTCCCTACTCTGTAGGTTTGGGGGTCAGTTCTTTATCTGTCATGTACAGATTGTCTAGTTCAGTCCTAGAATGCAGTAAAAATCAGGATTTCCCAAGCTTAGTACCATCAACATTTTGGGAGGAATAATTTTGTGTGTAGGGTTCCCTTGTACATTGTACAGCATTGGGCAGCATCACTAATCTCTACCCACTAGATGCCCGTTGCAACAACCAAAACTGCTCCAGACATTACGATGTGACTCTTGAGGGATAAAATTGGCTTTGGTTGAAAACCACTGTGTGAACACTAAAATAATTGAATTGCTTTTTCTGCTATCACTATTATCATCATTACCACCAATAACAATTTAAAAATAGCACATTTTAAGTATGTCACTGAAAATTCAAATTCTTCCTACAGCACAGAAAAGCAAGTGGAATCCAGAAAAATCAAAGAATAAGGCTTACCCGTACAATGATTCTTTCAGAGATATGGGCAGACAGCAGATAGAACTGGTCTTGGTTAGCAGCATACAGTCCAACCACCAACTTGAAGTATCTAATTCAGAAACAGCAGACCAATGCCAACACATCAGAGTGCGGAGACATCATTGTGTGATCAAACACCACCCGACAGTTAAATACTAGTAAACTTACCGAGATGAGTTTGCCTTTTCCCTTCTGCTCTTAGCTGCACCCCACTGAAACAAGAGAGCAACTGATGCACTTGCTATTGTCCCGTGTGTACTCTGTACTGAAGTAGAGGTGTTTGTCAAGCTCCAGGGCAGCAGGAAAGCAGCCTTCCCTGGGTAGAGTTCCCACTGGGGGCCTGGGCTAAGCCCACCTGTCTTGCCAGGCCTCATTCACTGCATGCCTGGGCCCTCAGCATGGCACTGCTCACAAACACAACAGGAACCCACCAGAAGTCCCTACATCCAGAGACACCCAAGTCTTGGGCCTTAAAGACCTGAACCTCCCTCCAATTTCAAGGCAATTTTTACCACTGTTATTGCAATTACTTCTTCCTATGGACAATTGAAGAAACAGTCTTCGGATTAGACTATTTCTTGAAAGTTAAAAAAAACTATCCATATCAGAAAAGTTTCACTTTAAAAACTGCATGAAAAAAAAGTTACCAACTTCCTTGGTATACTCTATGGGTATAGCCGTGGAAAACAAAAGTTATCTCACTGTATCTAAAATAAATCAGAACTAGCAATAATTGTTACCATTATTGTGATTAACTACCATAGAAAACTCAAGATATGTTAAGTGCTGGGTTAAGCAGTTTGCTTACATTATTTCATTTAGGTCCCCCAAACAACTTTATTGGAGTAAGATATTGTTATTGCCCCTATTTTACAGAATAGGAAAATGAGTCTCAGAAACATTAAGGTATATGCCTAAGGTAGCAAATGGCAGCATTAAAAGTTCAAACTCAATTTTTCCCAGCACCAAAACCTATGTCCTAAAACCAGTGCATGTATCAGAATTATCTGGAACATTTGCTAAGATATAAATTGCTAAGCTCCATTTCTTGAGCTCCACTTTTTTATTCAGGAGGGTGTTAGTGTGGAGGATGGGGAACCTGTATTTCTAACAAATGTTCAGGTGTCACCATCTCCATTGGTCCTGGGACCACACTTTGAGAACCACAGGTTTAAATCATGATACAAAGGTATTTCCTTTTTTAATCAAAATGGTTACAGCAGTGCTTCAGGATTAGCAAACAAATTTGAGGAATGAAGTCAATTTTCAGCTCAAAACAGTAATGAGGCATGAACATATGAGGACCAGAGGGTCCCCAGAAGCTGCTTCATGTCAGATGGTGTGTCTAGCCCTCCTAGTGTGCACAGTGGCACTGGTACCTCTGGTCAGGATTCGGTTTCCCCTTCTTTCTCATGTTGTTTGCCGTAGTCTCACTGAAGTGTAATCGTCCCAGTGTTACTTTGGTGACCTGGTCAGCCAGTAGGTCAATTCTAAAAAAAAAAATAGCAGAAATACCAAGAGATTATAAGAGAACACAGAACCCTTGATCATATCTAACCCACTCTGAGACTCTCAAGGTGTTGAGTCCTCAGTTCCCATCACACTGTGGAGGACAGTTTATTACAGGCACTGATTCCTAGTCCGATCCACAACCCAGCCAGAGGCAGCCACCAGAAAGGCCACAGAATGACTTGGGCACTGAGAAATGCTCACTCAGCAGCTCTGCCCAGAGTTTCTGACTCATGAGTGCCGTATGCTCCATACACCACATATGGGCTCTGTGACCTCCTCAGTGAGAAGAAAGGTGCCTCTCACTGTATTGCTACCATGGTTACTGTAGCACTCACCTCTGGACAAGCAGTTTCTCTAGGTTCTTTGCAAATGCCTTGGCTTCTCCTTCATGTATTTGTTCTCTCCTAGCCTAGTGACGGGGGCAACTTCCTCCAAGGGAAGACTACACAAGGGAGAAACACACACTCTAAGCAAGCTGAGTGCTGTTTGTTCAAGTGCCTGGTCTGTATGAGCTGGTCTGTCCAAGGTGTTGGGCCATTCTCTTCCCAGCTCACATGGGACTGACTGAGGGTCAAGACATTGAGATGTCTCGACTTTGGAGTGTCATATGGCTGTGCACACTACCAGTAGTGCACACTTTCTATCTTGAGTCCAGTCAGCCATCAATGTAGCCTTTAAAAAGAAGAAAAACAGGCTGGGGATTTAGCTCAGTGGTTCCCGAGTTCGATCCCTGGTACCATAAAAATAAGAAAAACTGAATTGTATGCACAGTGTGGAAATGGAACCTTGAATTAATTCAGTCAGCATCAAGCTGATTTACATGGGAAGTGCAAGGCAAGATAAGGCTATAATCTTTCGTAAGGAACCAAAGTTGTTAGTAACATGTGTTAGTACTAAATGATTATAAAAAGGATGATTTTTTAAAATGAATCCTTTTATAAATGATTTTGCAGTGTTTCCAATATATTTTGCCAATTTTATTTTTATTGATAAATATGCATTCATAATACAATAATACAGTGCCTCAGTTCATCAACACTTCTGTTCACAATCAGTTCACAAACAGAAGTGTTAAGCAAAATTTTGCTTCCATTTATGAACTCCACATCAAGTGACAAACATGATGTGTCTGTGGCCATATTCCCAAGAATCATGGAACAAATTAAGTTTGTGGTCCGAGGTACCACTCTATTAAAATACTACAGTGTTGGGGCAGGGATTTAGCTCTGTGGTTCCACCACCTGCCTCTCAAGCGCAAGGTCCCAAGTTCGATCCCTAGTACCCACAAAAAAATTCTACAGTGTTACTAATTTATATTCTACAGTGGGTTTCATTTTAAATAAGCAAAATAAATTAGACATCAGATTTTCTTCCCAAAATATTCACCAAGGAATTCAGAAAAATAGTTCTTACTTAACAGGATTGAAAATCCTTTTGCTTCTATCTGCTTGGGACTGTTCAATAGCAATTATTTGATTGGTGGTTTCTACCTGTATGCAACAATAAAAAGTAATTAATAGCAATAACTTTATTAAATAAACATTCATTCATACAAAATATTTAGATACTTAAAAAAATTCTCAAGGCATCATGCCAGACTCTAGCATTTAAGGGCAAATCACTGAAAAGACAGAATACAGTGGCCCCTGCTTTAAAGCACAATGCTACTGATGAGAAAACAAATAAATGCTTATAAACTTAAACAATGAAAATGCAAAACAACAAAGCAGTTCAGGTAAGCAGTGAATACAGAGTCAAGTAGTAGATGACTGAACTATAGAAGATAAACTCAGGACGAATTCAGCTCAAAGAACACACACATTCATTCATTCTACAAATATTTATTAAGCACCTACTTTGTGCCAGGCACTCTCTAAACATTAGAGATAAGAAGTGGACAAAATTAACAAAAATCCTTGCTCTTCCGGAGCTTACTTTCTACCATGAAGAAACAATAATATAAAAATAAAAATAAATAATATACAAGAAATGACATTTATTCAGCATCTGCTACATACTCTTCTTCTTGTTCCATGAATAGCAAGAAGCAAGGGCATGAGACCGATCTTGTAATATACAGCTTATGGATATTCAAATACATTGTAACAATCTTTCTGGGAAGTAATTGGGCAGCCTACATTAAGAGCCTTAATAATATTCATATCTTTGATGATAAAGTCTCCTTTTGGAATTTATCCTTCTGCAAAGATGGGTGCACACAGATATTTAGTGTAGCTTTAGTAACAAATATAACATCCCAAATATAACTTAATTTGATGCTTTCTTCATATATTTCTATTATATTTCAAAATTGTCACAATGGACTTACATTGCTCACATAATCAGAAAAATGTGTTTTGTTGTTATTTGGTAACAATATTATTTGAGTTCAGTAGCTCATCCTGTTTTAGGAGATTCCACGGCCAATCCTAGATTAACCATCATAATGAAATATGTAGGTAATGGATGCTACTCCCCCTAAGGATCTGGATATGAGGTAATAACTTAATAGATACTTTTTAACTTCCCAGTCATACTGCCTACATTCTAAACCCAGCTCAATCGTCTACTAACTTGGATAAATTGATTAACATCACTGGGCCTCAGTTTCCCTTCTCTTAAACTACAGAAGACCAGCATTGACTAAATTAGTGGTTCTCTGGCTTCTTTTAAATTAGAGACCTCTTTGAGAATCTGGTAAAAACTATGAATCTATCCTATATGCATAGTTTCTCTTATATGAGAAACCCAAAGAATAAATAAAGAGCAAAATAAAAGATACATGATAGGAAGTAGGGAAGTACAATCTGCTAAAAGGGAAAAAAGATCAAGAGATGGAAGGAGGGGGAAGGGAAGAGAAAGAGGACTAAAAAAAGGAATTAAGATGTGCTATGTACATATACCAATTCCCCACAAGTAACATAAGCATTATGTACTACACACATGTACTAATAAAAAATATACAAATACATTGAATAAAAAAGAAAACACACCAGCATTAATAAGAATAAAATAATTAAGAATAAATTTAGTAAAAGAAGTATAGGATTTATACACAGGAAACTAGAAAAACTATAGTTTGAGGTGATGCTGTGCCAATTTCTGAGGTGAAGAATTGGGATTTTCCACTTCCTGTGTCCTGTAACTTCCTGTGTCTTAAAACCCATCCACCATGCTGTGAGGAAGCACAAGGTATCCCATAAAGGTGTACATGTAGGGAAGAGCTAAGGGCTCCCAACAAAAGTCCCATTTGATCTCCAGCCAATGGCTGCCCAAATGTATAAGCATATGAGGTGCCATCTTGGAAATGGCTCAGCTGAGCTATCCCAGGGATGACTCCTCAACAAACATGAGTTTTCATAGCCAAGCCTGACCAAGTTGCAGATTTGTGATTCCTATATATTAATGATATTATTTTAAACTCCTAAGTTTTAAGATGGTTTATTATTAAATTTATTATTAAATTCAATTGAAAAAATAAAAGTTTTACCTTAATTCCAAAAGCTTTCAAGTAAAACATTTCTATTGGCTTTAGGCCCATTTGGGTTTTAACAAATTTTGGACTTCCCCAAACTTGGATGTGGATGGTTATCTGGAAATGGTTCTTCTTTTGACAAACAAAAGCCTCATCTGCTGGAGAGAAACTAAATCCTTTGTCTGTGACAACTTGATAGCCCACATCAGGTCTAGGAAGAAAGGAATCAAGAAACCAATTTTACAAATATTTTCCACACGTTTTCTTTTACCATCAATATTCATTGTACAAACATTTCAAGAAAATGTAATGTGAAAAGTGCCTTTGGCTATATCTAATCAATTGATCCCTTAATCTTTGTAAACACAGCCCCAGTTTCTTAACCTTCTCACAAAAAAGTACAATTTTTGTCAAATGGAAACATCATTTCCTCAATCTGCCTTTCCCCTTTGTGCTTCCTAAACTTTTAATTGACTCCATAATGCAATAGAAAGATGTAGGCTAGAAATTGCAAAATCATCACATTACTAAGAAATATCTGGGGTAGAATTAATCTCTTTCCTCTTTAAAAAAAAGTATTAAGCTTTATCAGCTCTACCACACTCAAAATGAATGAATGAATGAATATTCAGTCCATTGATGGTCATATAAAAAATAGCTTTAAATTAAATTAACTAGAACCAGATATTCTAGTCATTGGGAACCTGTGTTTACTAGAGTATGTTCATTTCCTTTTTATTCTCCCAATCTGATGACAGCACTGAAAAACTGAACTACTTTAACTACTTCAAACTCAATTTCTGTTGGAAAAGAAAATGCGGTGGTAGGATGGCTAATCAGACTTTTACTTTGTTTTATCATAGCTATGTTCAATAGAAATCCTTTGTGTATATCACGTTTAACAAAATACTTTAAAATGTTAATAAAAATAAAACATTAAATGAATAATGTTTTCAAGTAGAGGACTCCTTTGGTGGTTTTTTCCATTCATGTTGTAGATATGGAACAGAATTTTTAATTCATCAATATTCCTATAGCTGGATTTTTTTCCTCAGAAAAGAAGCTCCTTCTAAGAACCATGAGTGGAAGAGGGACTATTCACTGCTCTACCACTGTGTAGATCTTTACCTCCTGGGATCTTAAATGTGATGTTTGTCATTATAATATACAATTTAAGTTTCTAATTTTTGCTCTAATTCCAGACACATACTATTAATGGGTCTCTTGGGAAAAGAATGTTCATGTCCTTTGCAAGTCAGTAAAACACCTCCCAAAGGATCAAGTCATTGTTTCACAGATTACCATTAAGTAGATGCTTAGTCAATGGCTTCACAATCACAGTGAACAACAGCAGCTAGGGGAAATCCACTGAATGAAGAATTTGATAAGACTACATGTATGATGCTACCACAGAACTTTGTATGACTCAGGTTTCTAGAATTAATCTGCTAATTAGCTCATCTAAAGGCTATATGGATAGAATTACATAGATTTTATTTTTAATTTTTTTGGTACCGGGGATCGAACTCGGGTCCTTGTGTTTGTGAGGCAGGTGGCAGAACCACTGACCTAAATCCCTGGCCCTACATTGATTTTATTATGGAAGGTAATAAGAACTGTGTTGGTTGAGAATAGCAAAGGAATTTTTTGTGAAAAATAATTCTTAAAAAAGGTATAATTTACAGCTTATATATGACCATTAGTCTGGCCAACTCCCTAGACTTCATTTTAAGGAAATATTATTTCTTTCTTCTAGTTCATCCAACACAAATGTTCTCATAATAAACTTTGCTCTATTTGAATTTGTAAAATACCAAGAAGGGCCTCAAATACCAAGAAGGCCCTCAAATTTATCTTTCAAAGTTTCTAATTTTATATTATATTTATGACTTGAAAATTCGACTTAACCATTGGCATATTTTAATGTTTCAAGGAAGCATTTGTAAGCAAGAAAAACTGTAGAAAACTTAGGCAAATTATATTTTAAGAAATAAAGAGACAATTTAAAGGTTGTTTAATATCAATAATGCATGAGTCCACATTTATGTTTAAAACTATAATGTTATAAAAATATAGTTAGGGCCAGAGATTTAGCTCAGTGGTGCTGCCACCTGCCTTGTAAGCACAAGGTCCCAAGTTTGATCCCTGATACCAAAGAAAAAAAATATGGTTAAACTTTTTTCTAGTTTTAGGATAATTTGCATGATTTGACCAGTCTTTGAATATGAAGAAACCACTCCCTGTGGTTGCAGGCTCACCATTCAAAACATGCAAGTTATATTGATAGTGAACTTGATAATACCGCTTCATGGCACAGATGTTAAGGGTGTCACTGGCTAACGAGTTAATGTGGACTCCTACAATGTATTCCATGGCATTCTAAGTTAACTGCATGATAAAGTGTTAGTGATTTGGGAAAGTTCTGTTTTCCAACTTTTAGTTTAAATTGAGCCTGTGGTTTCAGAAAATACCCTTTCCCTCCACCATTTAGTGGGTAAATTATGAGTTAGAATTACAAGTCTGGGTTCCTGAAGGCCAAAAGCCCATGTCCCAGCTATTAATTAGTTAAGATGGAAAAATAAGGTGTAACACAGATACTTCCTCATTGACCCAGCCCTTGACCAGGTGTAGCATCCAAGCCCAAACACTTTGATTCAATGATGAGATTTAGCACTGGTTTACACACACACACACACACACACACACACACACACACACACACTCCCACGCACCCAAGGTGTTGCTAAGGCCACTTACAGTTTTTCATGATGACAGTTTAGTAAGCTATGCCAAGGAACACTTTGGTATGGCTGCCACTTCAGAGCAGGGGAGAACTGGCCTGCAGGCATCCCATTCTGTAGCTCACTGTTATGGTCCTGCACTTCACTGCTGTGACTCCTGCTGGTCACTGCAATGAAACCAGTAGGTTAGATTCTTCCTGCTAAACTTCTCTTCTCAGACTCACAGGCAGCTGCACAGAGCTGATGCATGGGCCTTGTGTGAGGCAGAGTGCCTGAATGGGAGGCGCAGATGGTCGGAGGCAAGAGGTGTGCTGCTGCCCTGAGCCCTCATCTGTAAGAAGAGCAGCCTGGGGTCAGTGATCTCTAAGAGGATCCTGTATAGCATCTGCTCACCTCCACTGTGTGGTCCCAATAAAGTCTATTACAAGCTCCAGGAGGGCAGGTGACCCAGGCTCAGTAGATCAAAGTACAGCATTCAGTACTTTCATCAAGAATGGCTGCAAACGGCCCCTGCCTGCCACACAAGCTCAAGGTTCTGAGTTCAATCTCCGGCACCAAAGGAAAACAAAAAAAGAATGCCTTTCGCGATTCAAGTAAAGGGCATCTCAGCACTTCACAAGAATTCAGGTTCTAAGATGCTCACTGTTTTCCATGAGGTTTAAACCTACAAGATACATCCCCAAGAGCTGTTGGCATCATTGGGGATATAAAGGGGAAGCTCACGCAGGAATGAAACCAGTACAGCAGAAAAGAGGGTGAACTATGAAGGACAACCAGGCTTGATGATGTCATTTGAGCTCTGGGATCCAGTCCTAAATGTTTGGGTTTCAGGAGCCAGTAGATCCCCTGACTCTTTGTTTTTTTTCTTGTTTGTTTTCTGTTTTGCTTTATTGCTTAAGGCAGTTTGAGGATTTTGGTTTTAGTTTTTTTGTTATTTACAGCAATATATCCTAATTTGTTACAGGTCTGTGTGGCACCCATATTCTGTTGTTCCAACAAGCTTTTTGAACTTAGATGAGTTATTCACTTACCATCTTACTTCCCTCAACTGGAAAAATAGAAAATTAAACACATGTGTGCTGCTCATCTTGCAACATTATACAAGCAAAGAATAAGAGAATAGAAGTGAAAGCACTTTCAGAAGTTAAAACCAAGAGAAACTAACAGATCTTGGTAGTATGTAGTATCAACTCTAAGAAACTTCCACTTTTGTATTTCAAAACTGTCAGATAACAGCAATTTCACATGGCCAACCCCTATTTTTGCATAATCCTTAAAGTTGTCTGTCTTGATTTGAGTATGCCTCCCAAACCATATAATTTAACCTCGATATTACGTAAAATGTGACTGGTACGTTTGCTGTTTCCCTTTTTTTCTAACAGCCCTACCATCACTCTTGCCTGACACCAGGAGCGGAAGGGAAATGGTGAGTGTTGGTAAGACCAGGTGCAGGCTGTCAGCAATAACAGGGAAATAGACATTTGCTTTTACAGAATGTGCCACTAAAGCCCACAGTGTGGGAGATGCAGGAGAGAAAGGTTGAGTTTTCTTTTACTTCTCTAACTTTTCCTTTATGTTTCCACTGAATATTTCATAAAATAAATAATTTGAACTGTTTCCCAAACAATACCAAATGTTATAGAAAATGAATTTTTCTTGGAATCTCAACACTAAATGTCACCTAAGCAAAATATATATTTTTTAGTTTTTGTAAAACATCCATGAAGGAGAGATTTCTTGGAATCCTAAAAATTTGTTCCCATCTAGTAACACTGGAGGTGGGCAACACAAAGACCTGCATATGTCCTCACTCCTCCAAAAGCTCCCTGGCCTAAAATATTTTTGAAAAAATTGCAAAAATAAAATCATTTCATGGTTCTACTCCCACAAAATTCAGAGAAAGGGAGAAACTAGTTCTGCCTTCTCTCCTTCCTCTCTGCTGTAACAAAGAAAGCATCAAGAAGGGTCAGTGTGAGCCCTAAACACACCTGATACCTAAACATCTGATACGTAAATACCTAAAATTATTTATGTTCTCTGGACTTCGATTTCTTCATCTGCAGAACTGGAATAACCATGTGCCACCTCCCAGAGTTGTTGAAGGGACTCAACGAGGAGATGTCTACAAAGTGCTTAGCCCCTTGTTTGCCACCAAGGAGCATCTAAACAATGCTACCTTTAGGTATTATTTGTTCAAGAGGGTGTTATTTAATTTCCATGTGTTTGTGGGAGTTTTGCAGTTTCTTGTGTCATTGATCTCCAGTTTTATTGCACTATGGTCTGATAATATACAGGGGGTAACTTCAATTCTTTTACATTTACTTAGACATGTCCTATGAGCTAGCATGTGGTCTATTTTGGAGAATGAACCATGAGCAGCCAAAAAGAATGTATATTCTGATTTTGTGGGGTGGAACACTCTGTAAACATCTATTAAGTCCAATTTTTCAATAGCTTGGTTCAGTTCTAGAATTTCATTAATTTTTTGTCTAGATGATCTGTCTAATTGTGATAATGGGGTATTGAGATCCCCCACTACAATTGTATTAGAGCTTATTTGGTTTTTCATGTCCATGAATATTTGTTTTGTATAGTTGGGGGCATTCATATTTGGTGCACATATATTTATAATTGTCATCTCTTCCTATCAGACTGTTCCCTTCATAAGGATGTAGTGACCATCTTTGTCTGTCTTAATTAGTTTTGGTTTGAAATCTACTTTGTTTGCAAATAAAATTGCTACCCCTGCTTTTTTCTGGGTTCCTGTGGCATGGAGAGCTGTTTTCCATCCTTTTACCTTCAGTCTATGTATTTCTTTTTGAGTTAGGTGTGTTTTTTATATTCAGTATATTGTTGGATTTTGCTTCTTAATCCATTCTATCAGTCTGTTTCTTTTGATTGGTGAATTGAGACCATTAACATTGATAGTTATAATTGATAGAAATTGACTCATCCTTGTCATGATGTTTTACTATTGTTGGCTCTTTTATTTCTTGTTTGTTTTTTTTTCCCCCTTTCCCTTTAGTTTCTTACTTTGCCTGGTGGCTTCCCTCTGTTGGGGCTCATGGAGTTGTGCTCTTCATTGTCTTTTTCTAGGATATTGCTTAGGATTGTTTGGAGTGCTGGTTTGGTGTTCATGAAATTTCTCAGGTGGTCTTTGTTGTGGAAGTATCTAATTTCCCAATCGATTTTGAAAGATAATTTTGCAGGATACAACAGTTTAGGTTGGAAATTATTTTCTTTTAGGGCTTGAAATACTTCACTCCAGGCTCTCCTTGATTTGAGGGTTTATGTTGAAAAATCTGCCGTGATTCTGATGGGCTTTCCTTCATAGGTGATTTGATTCTTTTCTCTAACTGCCTGTAGAATTTTGTTCTTCTGTTGGGTTTCTGGGATCTTGATTATTATGTGTCTAGGTTTAGATCTTTTTTGATCATGGCTAGTTGGAGTTCTATATCCCTCACTTATCTGTATGTCCAGTTCCCTCTGTCTGGGAAGTTTTCTATTACTTCTGTGAACAGTTTTTTATGTCAATTGTATTTTCTCCTGTTTTTTCATGGACTCCTATCAGTCTTATGTTATTCTTCCTTGCATCACCTAGCAGCTGCTGGATTGATTTCTCATGGTCCCTTACTATTTTGAAGAGATCTCTGTTCTCATGGTCCTTAACCACAATCCTGTCTTCTATATCTGATATTCTATCTTTAGATTCCCTTAATCTGCTGTGCATGCTTTCAATGGAGTTTTTAATCTCCTAAATATCTGTTTGAATCTGTTTCATGGATTCCATTTCTTTCTTATGTTGGGTGATCATGGTTTCCATTTCTTTCTTATGCTGGGCATTCATGGCTTCCAGCATGTTTCTGAGCTCATCTATTTTTTTTATCTGTTTCTATTCTAGAGCCTCTAATTATGTCTTTCACTCTACTCACCATCTCTGTAGTTATCTGGGAGATTATTTCTGCTTTGAATTTTTCTAGAGCCTCATTCATCTGTTTTGTTACTTCCTGTGCTATCAGTTCAGGGTGTCCAGGTGGTTGATTATCAGACTTTTCCACCTCGTTTTCCCCAGAAATTGCCTTTTGTGGGGTGGAAGTCTGAGTTTTTGACTTGCTTAAATGTCTTCTCATTTTTGTTTTTGGTGCTGTCAGTTATAAGTCAATGAGTCTCAGTAAGCCAGTCACAGACCCGTGAGAGTCAGGCAGATTTCTGGATGCAAGTCCCAAAATGAGCTCCCTGTCCTCCTGCAGGGTTGAACTCTGCAAGGTTCTATTACAGGTTCCAGCTGTCTTTCCCCTGAAAATAGTCCAGGTTCAAATGGGAGGTGATGATCCTTCCAACTTACCAAGTACAGTGGTCTGGTGTGCCTATATTGCAGAGATTCTCTTCACTTTTACAGTGGGCTTCAGTTTTCATCAGGGAGCCTGACAGAGGCCCTCTCTCTGTTGTTCACTTCTGCAACTCAGGACAATGGCCTTTATGTCCCCCTGTACCCGTGCAGCCAAGCTGGTGGCTGGTGGGCCTGCGGGGGGGGGGGGGTGTCCTCATGGTCTCGTGGATGCAAGTGGGCGGAGCAAGCCGGACAGAGCAGGGTGCAGCCACCTGCGTCAGACCACAAGTCCAAACTGGTGGCCAGTTTTAGGTATCGCTTGTCTTTATTTCAGCTACATGACTCAGTTATTCCTAAGAAGCCATGAGGGATTATGACTGGCCTGACATACAAAGAACTTGATTTAAGACCAGAATTTTAGTTTTAACTTATGACCAAAGTCTTGAGTTATGACTCAAATGCTAGCTGCTTATGCTTCCAGATGGTCTTAGATACAGATTTAACCCTTAAAGAGTCCTGGAAGGAACATTACAACATCTTTTCCTGTTGGGGGGTTGAGAAATTCAGGGCCAATGTCTCTCTAAGGACACTGAGATCTGCCTGGAAGAAAGTGTGGCCTAAAATTAGAGAGAAGAGAGACTCTGGAGGTAATTGACCAACTGGAGTTACAACCAGCACTCAGGAACAAATTAAGTTCATAAGTCACACATCCACTGTAGTTCTGTTCTTGGCTTCCACCTACTGCAGCTAATGTAAAGAAACTACTAGATGTTCCCAACTGAATTCCAGCTAACACAGGCCCTGTCGCAGTAAGGCCAATGTGCCTAGGTGCATGGCCACAGGCCAGCTCTATTCCACCAGACACTGATGGAGTGCATGGTCAGGGATTCAGGGGCATTGTCATTGTGCTCAAAGATAATGGCATTACTCGCTCTTTCTCATCAATATAGCAAAGGTATCAGAGCAGCCACTCCAACAGGAGTCGCATAGTCGTGGCTTCCCTGGGAGCTGCTTATCTGCTGGTAAGGCCCTGAGAACCACAGGACCACACTAAAATTCCAACTCTGAGCCCAAAGCTGGGACTTCTTACTACTTCTACTAATAACAACTTCTATTCTGTGTGCTTTCTGTACCACAGGTACTGTCCCAGACACTTCACACAGTGTATCACCAATTCCTTAATTCATCTCCAAGGGGAGGATCATCTTTTCAATAAATTTTCTTTATTGAAGAATTCTATACATGAATAAAAGCATACAAATTATGAGCACACAATTTTATACTTCTTTATATAATGAATTCTACTACACAGACCTACCACTAGATCAAACCATAGGATACTTCCAGACTTCCAGGAGATATCCCTATGACCCCTTCTAATAACTCCTTTCTTCTGCCTAAAATTGTCTTGAAATCTAACAGCAGAGAGGAACTTACAGAAATGGAGTAAGATGATATGGTATGGCCTGTTATGTGCTAGATATGGTATGGCCTGATGTTATGTTTATGAGATCCATCCATTATTACTGCACCAGCAATCCTTTGTTCATTTTCATTGCTTTCTCATCATATAAATGTGCCACAGTTTATGCTGCTGTTAATGGCCACTTTGTGGCTATTATGAGTGATGCTGTGGGGGACATTCTTGCACATTTTCTTTGGAGAGAATGTGCATACATTTCTGCTAGGCTTATTCCTAGGTGTGGAATCACTGCATGTAGGATACCCTTGAGGAGATGCCAGTAAATATTTCTAAAGTGTATGAAGCAAAGATTCTTACTCTCATTAATGTGGAAGCTGAGGCTCAAAGACCTGATATAACTTGCCCAATGTTGCAGGGTTTAAGTGGAAGAGCTGAGATTCAAACCTTCTTCCTTTCATGTTATCTGAGGATCGAAGGAGAAATTCTAACACAGAGAAGCAGAAGTGTGAACACAGTACACTGCTCAAGTTCCAACCTTCAGAGAAAACTGCTTTTCAAAATATCTTGTATACTTTGCTGTTAAAAAGTCTCAGAGATAAGTGAAGTAGAAATCATGACTCATTTGCTAATAAAGAGAAGTAATGCTCTGAGAGTTTCCATTCACTATAGACAATACAGGCACTTTCCTGACTATTCAGGGTGAATTCAACTAGTGTGGGCCAAAGGTCATGACTGGAGCTGGAAAACCCCTTCACATATGAGGTTCAAAATATAAAAGGGTTGAAGCCTGCAAGTTAGGCCAGGAACCCTCTTTTATTTGGGCAGGTAGAACCAGGAGCCAGCTGACAGGAGCCTGCCCACCAGCAGCTTGCTCTCAACACAAGATTTTACATCTGCTCACAACAACCCAGTAATTGTACATTTGGCTCTACAAATGGACTCTTGAACCCTCAGCCAATGTATGTTGCCTAGAAGAAGGTCATTAGAAAACCCTTATTAACTGATTTAGAATATCCTGTCCCACAGAAAATTGGTAATCCTATTCCTGTCTACAAGACTGACAGAAGCTCTTCCTTCCTCCACCAATGTGTGCCTTCCTCTAGACCTTGTAAAAACCCTGCAACATCAAATAGGAGATCTCCACTGGAATACTTTGGCTAAAAAATACAACTGGTAATGAAAATGTGGTATTTGGATTAACTAAGTTCTTCCCTTTGTCTTTTCCCCTTCTTTTTCCTGGGAACCTGCTCATTTTCATTCTTGAACAGTTGTCTGTAACCAATTATTTTTAGTCAGCTTTTCAATGTCCTTTAAATAGGACTTAAGGAATTCGTGGTTTCCTCACTGTTTGCATTCTTCAGTTACTCTAAGATCTCTCTGAAGAGGATGAAAATAATCTATGTTCTGTCCATCTGGGACAGGCAACAGAAAATCATCCCAGGATGGAAGTTAACTCTAGAATGATTTGAGTAACAATCTGGTCCACTGAGGAAACTCTTGGAAGGTTTCAGTGACTGCCCTATATCCCCCATTGAGCTGATGTGTCTGCAGGAGAGTGAACAGATGGTTCCCTCATCTGGCTAGGAATTTGTTCAGCCTTTATATTTGAGAATCATACAGAAACTGCAGGCAAGATGCAGGAATCCCTGAAGAAATTAGGGTAACCTTGCATAGGAAGGTGGACAGAGAGCTCTATATTATCCACAAAGGGGCTCTAATTAGCACATTGTATTGCAAGGGTTGAAAGAGCATTTTATTTCTAGGGTTGGGGAGGGGGTGAATGTTGACTGTTCATCATGGTAGACCCATGTAAAAGGAAAGGAGGATATAAGAGGTTTACTTTATAAAAGGGCTGGAAGTCCAGCACCACTGTGACATAATACTCCCAGGGGACAGTGATGTTGGGCTTGGCTGAAAGGGTGGTATTGCTATCCACTGAAAGACCTCCTCTGCCCATGCTGGAGGTGAAGCCAGGTGTCCTCCCACTCCATGGGACTGTTAAAGGCAAAGACAGCGACCCCTACTGGTAAGAAAACATGCATTTCCTTTCAGAGCAGTATAAATCTCTATTTGGGGACAAGAATGGAAGGGGGAGCCCCAAGAGGAAATCCTGGGCTTCTTGCCAAGCTGACTCATGGTACCGTGAATTGGGGGTGATGTTCACACTGCTTATGTTTGAGCACTTACAGTAGCTCATAAAATTGGCCCAGAGTATTTTCCCTAGAAATGCTGTGGAATTTGTGCCTGGAAGATTCTCACAGTTCAAGTCTTCAGCGTCAAGACTTTCCACCTTCCTTTCAGTGGAGACTTTAAGCTAAAGTCTTGCTTCTCAGAGCATCTTCCAAGAACCAACAGTATTGATATCACCTGAAAACTTGTTAGAAATGCAGGTCTCAGACCCCAGCTCAGATTTATTGAATCAGAATCTGCATTTTTACCAAGATTTCTGTGTTAATCTGGGTTAAAATCCAGGAGGGTTGCACTAAACAAAGCAATGGACACACCCACAGGCTCTCAAAGACACTGTACCTTTCCCCCAGGCCTGGAGCCTGTGTTCTCTGAGACATGCTCCTGAAATTGAAAGACTAGCATTTTACCCACACCAAGAAGGAGAAGGGAGTCTCTTACTGCAAGCACTGGTATGACCCCAACTGCACTAAAGACATGTCGAGAGGGAAGAAATAAACTCCCAAGTCTATTGTTGCCCTTCTATGAGAAAGAACATCATGTTGTAGGGCTGCTCAAAGGCCAGTACAAAGCCGTGATCTGATGGTCAAGGTTTTGATAGCCTTGACTCTGTTACAGCCCAGGTTTGCTCACCTGGTCTAGAGGGGTGGGCCCACACCCCACAGTCCTCGGAGCCCTCCAGGGACTCTGTGTGCTTTCTCTTCTTGGTTGGAGGCAACGAATCTCTGCAATCAAGAAACCAAAAGGAACATTAGGATTCTCCTTTGCTCGGCCTGTTACATTAAATTGAATTTAACTTCCCAGGTCTCTGTTTTCTGCTTTCCTAAATCCAGCCCCAGCTAGTTAAGGTTACTGAAACCTTAACAGTCTGAAGCTTAGCCAATGAATTTGAGGTTTACCTACCTTAAAAAATAAACTGACATTTTCAAAAGCAGAAGACTCATTGAAACTGAAGATACAGACTTAAAAATATAGGTATACATGTTACACCCAAGAATGTTTTTACTGTGGAGTTTGGCCTCCATTTTTTTTTTTTTTTTTGGTACGAGGGATCAAACTCTGGTCCTTGTGCTTGAGCAGCAGGCGGTGAAACCACTGAGCTAAATCCCCAGCCCTAGCCTCAATTTTTGATAGCCCTGACTAGTTTTTTCTACCTTTTGGATTCAGAAGGAGGAATAAACAGGAGAAAAGGAGGAGAGAAAAGAATTTGTTAATGCTTAATTGACAGTTTTCCAAGAGCTCGTTCCCAAATTTCCTTGTGTCATCTGGCCTACGTGCATGAGCAAACACGGTTTGCCTCTATCGCCTGGAATCTTCCTACACTTCTGACATTTTACTTTTTGTTGAATGAGCACCTTGGATTTAGTGGAGTTTTAATTAAGAGATTGTCTAAGCCAAGAACGCTGGGATCCCGCCATGTCCTATTCGCGTCTCAATACTGCCATCTCCTGGGCAGGCTCCCACTGCCGTTCTCCCTACGTCACTACCGGGGTTCTGACTGCTCTGAGGCTTCCTACCAGGTCTTTTAGAACTAATTATCCTGCCCTTTACCCAGGCGTGTGGCACAAAGGCTCCTGGTGGTAAGAACAACTTATCCCCAAATGGGAGGACCCGGATTGATCCAGGAGGTTGGCGGGATGACTGGTGTTTGGGTAGCAGTTGTGAAAGCTGCCATGGGTTTGGCCCGAGTTGCTCATTCCAGACATGCTCTGCTGCAGGTTCATGGACAGCATCCCAAGGGCTGCTGCGGAGTGGAGAAAAGCAGCTGGACTCCTTCCAGTTGTAGCCCTCGGGGTCCGGAAGCTTGTACCTGGTGGAAGACGAAAGCCAGAAGTACCTCTATTTCTCACCACTCAGAATCCAGAGAGTAACAATACAAGACGTGCTGACGGTGGATTGCACTCACCTTTGACCTGTGGAGGGGAGCATGAATCTGATGCAGAATAGGGAGGGGTATCTGGGAGCCGGCGTTGCCTGTGGATTACAGACACGGATTTTTTTTTTTTTTTTACTCTATTCCATCATACATTTATCACAAATAGGAGGAAGCCTTCAGTGTACAGCACCCTCAGTGATGGTTTCAGATGCTGAGGGGTGGGGAGCAAAGCCCATCAGACCACAGCCAGTGTCCTGTCATGGCTCCATGATTGGGCTTTGAGTCCCAACTCCTTCACTTCCTAGCTATGCTTCCATGAACAAATAACCTCTCCAGGCCTCCATCTCCCCACTGACAAAACAGCAATAATTACTATACCGACTTCAAAGCATCTTGGCAAGAATTGAGATAATGTCCATATAAGCCCACAACATACTGTTTCCAACACTGTGAGTGCTCAATAAAGTTTAATTAATACTGTTATTGTTCTTAAAATTCTTACACCAGAGAGACAGTTCTACATATGATTTGAGCTAAGGTTATACAAAATGCTGTTGCTAAAGTAATGGTTTTCCATCTCTGAATCCTCTCGGGTATCCCTAGCTCTTGGAAGGAGCTCAAAAGTACAAAAGAACATTTTTAATGCCCGGAGGAAAATAACATTTTTCTGTTTTATATGTTCAGGTGCCAGCAAAATTTCATTTTAAGAAATGAGTAGTCCAATCAAAAAATTTCCCAAAAAGCCTGTGACACTGGGATCACATAAAACCTCTAAATACAAGGGTAAGAATAGGGCTGAAAATAGGGTTAGTTGAAGGTTCAATTAAGAAACAATCAAACCATTATATCAACTTCCCCACCTGTCACCCCAAAAGAAGTGAAATGGAACCAGGGACATTGTTGTACAAGGTTACAAGGCATAGTTAAGGCCATTGGTAAGCGGCTGGCCTGAACATGGAAGGATGCATTAGAAATCTAAATGCTCAGCTGTGGTATCTCCCTCAACTCTGCTTTGAATAAAACCAAACCAATATTTCATGAATAAGAAATTAGAGCATTGTTCCCAAGAAAGCTTACATGTACTAAAGGGCAAAAGGGATACAAAATGTTGACGTTACCAAGGAAATAGTTTGTCCCTGTCTGATCACTTTACAGTGAAATTCACCTTTTAAGAATAAAGGTTTGGATGTACATTGAGGCCATACTCTTAAGTAAAATGAACAGGACACACATGTGTAAATAATGATAGTTTCGCTGGTGTGAGAAACTGAAAGTGTAAATGAGGACAAAAATGTATAATAGATAATGTGAAATAGGAAGAAAAGGTCCAAAGAGAAAGGGGAAGGGGAAGTGAGGAGAGTTAGGGGAAAAGAAAGAAGGGGAAAAAAATACAGGAAAGGGAGAAAATGGAAACAAAGTCTTTGTAAATAGGGAGGGGCAGAGGTGTTGAAGGGAGGGCAGGGGAATGGGGAAAACATAAGAACCAAAATACATCATGTACAGGTACAAATTTCCAATGACGAATGTCATCATATTGTATACCTAAAATCTACCAATAAACTTATAGAATAAAAAAAGATATTAGGCAGAGCAGAGAGCCACAGCTCCCAGTCAGCCATGCTCTAACAAGGGAAATCACCCATACTTTACAGCATACAGTGTGGGTGAGCGATCTTTGGTTGGGTGTATTAAATGTGTTTTCAACTTATGATATTTCCAATTTTCAATGTGTTTATAGGGACATAACCCTATTGTAAATAAGAAATGGAATATACAGTACTTAGTGATTAGATTTAACATTGTAGGGTGGGAAGAAGGGAAAGAAGGAAGGAAGGAGAGAGAGAGAGGAAGAAGGAGGAGGAGGAAGAAGAAGGAGGAGGAGAAGAGGAGGAGGAAGAGGAAGAAGAAAAAGAAGAAGAGGAGGAGGAAGAGGAGGATGGGGTGGGGGATGAGAGGGGAGGGCAGGGAGGGGAGGGTCCAAGTTGAGCCGAGCTGAGCCAAGAAAAGAAAAAACAAAAAGAAGAGAAAAAGTGAGATAAAAGAGAAGAAGTTAAGGACGATGTTCAGCTTTCTGACTCAGCAAGCAAGTGCATAGTGCCATTATATACTAAAAGAGGCAACACAGGAGTAGGAACATATCTGGATAGAAATAGGATAGCTTCAGACATAGTGAGTACATAAATACTTCATGCATCCAAATGAAGAGGTCCAGTAAGGAGTAGGTTATAGGAGTTTGAAAGTTAGGAGGCAGATCTGAGCTAAAATTAGCTGTGGAAACCACTAACAGAGAGAAGGTAATTACAGCTATGGAAATGGATGAGATAATCCAGGGAAATGTACTATAGAGGCAGGCCAAGGACAATTGGGATGCAAGAAGTATGGACAGTTTGGTTGGCCTGTGGACATTTAATTAAAGAAACAAAAGGAGTAGGTTGGCAACATGACAATAGCTAAAGAATCAAAATCTTAGACCCAAGCTGGCACTGGCTCAGCTGAGAAAAATCAGCAGACCTGTGGTAGGTAACAGGAGGAGTGCCCACCCATTCTGTTCTTGTCTGTAGTTTCCAGGTTCAGTCTGCCACCTTCACAAAGACTACATTCATCCAAAATAAATAAAAATCAGTTAAAAAGAATAATGGCGTGGATGTAGAATTTCTTAAACAGGAACAATGAAATACCAGATATTATCAGAAAGCCTTTAAAATTTAAAGACAGAGCAAACAACTAGATAAGAAATACACAAAAATCACCAACCACTCTTCTGCTTCTAATGCAACTGATCTCTTATATGACTGACTCTACCAAACCTGACTTTCCCACAGATAAAAACTCTAAACTCTGTGTATAAAAATCTCACCCAAAAACGCTGGAAAGTAGACAAAAGAAACAAGATTCTGGAAGAGCACAGAAAGGTAGGAAGATAATATCAGACTGTGAGTTACCTGTCCTCAGTGTTCAACCTGAAAGGCTGATCAAAGTCAAAGCATCTGAAACCATCTGAAGAGACCATCTGAAACTCCAATAAAAATCCAGTCCTTCTGCCTTGAACAACCGGAAAAGAATGTGGGATAAACATAGCTGCTCAAAACTGAAGGGAGAGCCAATCCCAGCACCCGGAAGGAAGTTCCCCCTCCTCCATCCCAGGCTCCTAGGGCAGTGAAGCTCAGTCGGTCCCAGCACCCAGAAGGAAGCTCCCCTGCTGCCATCCCAAGCTCCTAGGGCACAGAAGGTGAGCCGTGTGGGCGCCAGAAGCACTTGCCCCCCCCATCCCCCTGTGGAAAAATGAAATCAGAAATAATTACTCAGATAACAGCAAAGATTTTGCTCATGGTGCAAGACATGATTAATAAATCTAGAGAGGGCACAGATAAAAAAGTAGAGGATCTGAGGAACATGATGGAATCACAACATAGGAAACAAATGGAATCCATAAAACAGATACAAACAGATTTCCAAGAGATTAAAAACTCCATTGAAAGTCTGAGCAGCAGAATGAACCAATGTGAGGATAGAATTTCACATTTAGCAGATAAGATTGCAATTAATGACCAGGAAAAGAAAAATTGCTTTAAAATTGTAAGGGAACATGAGAAATCAATCCAGCAGCTGCTAGACGATGCAAAGAAGAATAACATAAGGCTGATTGGAGTCAATGAAGAAAGAGAAGACAGTGCAGATGACATAAAAAAACTCTTCACAGAAGTGATGGCAGAAAACTTCCCAAGGAGGGGAAAAGAACTTGACATACAGATAAGTGAGGCATATAGGACTCCAGCTAGTTAGGATTCCAGAAATCCAACAGAAGAATAAAATTCTACAAGCAGTGAGAGAAAAGAAACAAATCACATACAAAGGAAAGTCCATCAGAATCACAGCTGACTTCTCAATGCAAACCCTCAAGGCAAGAAGAGCTTGGAGTGATGTATTTCAAGCCCTAAAGGAAAACAGACTCCAACCCAGACGGATGTACCCTGCGAAACTATCTTTCAAAATTGATGGAGAAATAAGATGCTTTCATGATAAAGAGCACCTCAGGAACTTCATGAATACCAAACCGGCACTCCAGACAATTTTAGACAATACCCTAGGAAAAGACAATGAGGATCACAACCCCAGGAAACCCAGCAGAATGAATCCATTGGGCGTGACAAATTAAACGCGAAGGGGGAGAATCCAACAAAAAGAAAAAGTCATGATGAGGCTTTTAAAACTTTTGACTTCATCTCCCTAATGAGTGTATAATTCAATCTTATTATTGTACTGATTAGTATTTTTCTGATTCTAGAATTCCACACCATTCCTTGTGCTATACTGGCTATTTATCATCTTCTTATGTCTACATTTTAATTGGGTTGTCTATTAATGAGCTCTAAGAATTCTTTATTTATTCTGCTCATAGGTTATATGTATTGTAAATATGGTCTGTTTAAGGACTACTTTTCATTTTAATGATGCCATTTAAAGTTCTAAATTTTGATGGAATCTCATCAATTTTTTTCTTTTATACATCATGGTTTTTGTATCCTAGGTAGTTCTTGCCTACCCTGAATTCATATATATTTTCCCTTATAATTCCCTCTTAAAGTTTTATACTTTTAGGCTTTCATATTTAGGTTCATAGATCCCTTCAAGTTATTTTCATGTATGGAAAAAAAGGGTTGAGGTTAATTTTTTTGTATATGGATACCAGGTGTTCTAGTGCCATTTGCTGAAGACACTATCTCTTCCATCGGCTCTTGAATTGAGTTTATATTCTATAAAATGCTAATGTTAAATAATCTTTCAAAACTCAGTGGACCATATATGTGTGGTTCTATTTCTAGATTCTCTGTTTTATTCAAATGGTCTATATGTCTTTCCTTACACCAACACTGCCTTGATTACTGTAGCTTTAGAAGAAGTCTTAAAATTGGGTGCTAAACGTCTTCCAACACTGTTTTTGTTTTTGTTTTTGGCTTTTCTGGGTCCTTTGTACTCCTACATAACTTTAAAATTTCAATATCCAATTCTTCATTTATAGCAAGTATACACAGACCTGAATTTTTATATATACCTTGTGTTTTCTAATCCTGCTAAAGTCAAGTACAAGTTCTAGGGGCTTCTAGAGATTTCTTAGTATTTTCTCTGTAGATGATCATTTCATCTACATATAAAGATTTTACTTCTGCCGTGCCAATCCTATCCTAGTGGTGTCATTTTATTGCCAGACTATTTTGGTGGGGACTAGGTTTCAAAGTTTAATGGACAGATAAAGAGTAAGCATATCTGCCCTTGTTCGCCATCTTAAAGAGAAAGCATTGTATCATCTCCATTTGTATAAGGCATTCTTGCTGGAAGTACGGAGTACATGTCTTTAATCTGTTGAGAAGTTTCTGTTCTACTTCTAGGCTCCTGATAGCTTTTACCATGAACAGCTGTAGAATTTAGTCCAATACTCTTTCTCCAACTAGTGACAGGATCATATGGCTTTCTCCTTTCCTCTGTTAAAATGATTACTTTTGGGGATGGATCTTCCAATGCTGAACCAACACTGCCATCCCTATAACAAAACCACTTTCTACATCCTGCCAGATCTGACTTCCAATAGCTTGTTTTGTTAAACAAATTTCTATCTATGTTCATACGCTTTTCTTCTATTATCTTTATCCAGTTTTAGGATTAGCACAATGTTGAGTTCCTAAAATGAGGGGAGAAGTGTTCCTTCTTTTTTTTGCTTTAATTGTTTGATATAATCTATCAGTTAAAATGTTTATGAGCCTGCTGTTGTCATATAGGTAGGTTTTCAAGCTAGGAATATACTTTCTTTAATAGGTGCTATTCAAATTTTATATTTCCTCCAGAGTTAGTTTCATTAATTTGTCTTCCAAGTTACTTCTTAGAAGTTGTCAAATTTATTTCAAAAAAGATTTTTGTAATATGCTTTCTATATCCTTTTAAATTCTGTAAAATCTGCAGTAATGTTGCCTAGATCTTAATATTGTAATTTAAAAAATGTATAACTGATATTGTGTAACAGGAAGAAAAGGTCTAAAAGACCAGGGGAATTGGGAGGGGTAGGAGAAGGGGAAAAAGGAAAAGGAAAAAATATGAGAAGAGGAAAAAAATGGAAACAAGGTCTTTGCAAATAGGGAAGGGTGGAGGGGGTGAAGGGAGGGCAAGGGAAGGGGGAAAAAATAAGAACCAAGAGACTCATGTAATGGTACAAGATCCCAATGATGAATGTAACTATTGTATACCTAAAATGTACCAATAAAGTTAATGGGGAAAACAAAACTGAAGGGAAATCTTGGAAAAGAGTGATACCAAGAAAGGGAAGCCAGACTCTATGTATAACTTCCCGAGTCTCTTGCTGATCCCCAAGCTGTCCATGTGTGGGGCAGAAACTGAAATATGAACTTCTTCCCAAGAGACAGAGTTTATAGTTTGAGTCTAAGCAAAGTGACTGCCTGAGAAAACCAAAGCATATTCATTCTTCAGAGAAATATGAAAGAATCCCTGTGTTCAGTGAAAGCAATTCACCACAGCTAGTCTTTTATTTCTTTATATTTTATACCCTTTCATGCTAAATACATTTTAGTATGTTCAGAGAAATTTTGCAGTTCTTTTCAGAAAATCTGAAGAAAGAATTCATGAAATCTACCTTGAAAACTAGGCAAATTGTTAAAACAAGGGCAAAGATGAACTCAAGAAAAATACTGTTGTTTGGGCTGGGGATTTAGCTCAGTGGTTCTGCCGCCTGCTTCAAATGCGAAAGGACCAGAGTTTGATTCCCGGTACCAAAAAAAAAAAAAAACAACTGTTGTCTGAGATTGTTTTTGCACTCCTTCCCGCTCACAAACAACATATCAGAAATCCAAGCAATGTACAGCAGACTTTCTTTGGCCTTTGTGGTCTCAATTTGTCTCTTAAACTACAGGGATTTTCATAAAGCAGTCACCAGAAATGACAAACACCTTGAGTCATTCTCTGAGTGGCCAACTCTACCTCTAGCTTCTGTAGGAAACATCTGTAAAAACCAAGAGATTCTTAGCAGCTGGTTAAAAGAACAGAATAATTTGCCTTCAAAACTCCTCCTCTTGGAAATATAATATGTTTTTGTTTTTTTGGAAGACAAATGGAGAAAATAGTCTCCTGGGGGCTGAATTGTATGCAAATCAAAAGAGGAGGGCATAAAAGAGACTATTCCCTCTAGGTAGTTGCAGTTATCCGTACACCCGTGATATTCACGTGCTGCCTCCAAAGCAGCCGGTGTTTCTTTCCCATTGTAGCCTTGATTCAGAACACTGCTGACTGAGTGCCTATATGCCCATGACTCTACTGAGCACTGTGCAGAAGCCCACACAGTATTAAGACATGGTCTTCCTGTGACTACACCAGTGAGACTGCTTACAATTCAACAGCCCATTCTGAGTTTGCTCTAATAAGTCCCCCAGTGCTTTCACGCAACATCAACTGCACCTTCTCCAAAGCTCCATGGCACCCCTCAGTGACCTCAGCTCAGGAGAGTGTGTGGTACAGAGTTGGTGTTTAATAAATATGAAATACTTTTTTAAAAAACTATGTACTGCAATGAATATTCTGTGTATATAATTTCATATGTTAAGAGCAGGCTGGCCCCCGCCGCCCATACCGCGTCACGTGGGAGGCGGGATCAGTACGAAATAAATCAAAATGAGTTATGCAGAAAAGCCCAATGAAATCACAAAAGATGACTGGATGCAAAAGCTCAATAACTTACATGTCCAGTGAGCAGACATGAATCAACTCATCATGAACTATCTGGTCACAGTGGGCTTTAAGGAAGCAGCAGAAAACTTTCGAATGGAATCTGGAATTGAACCAAGTGTGGATCTAGAAACACTTGATGAACGGATCGAGATTCGAGAGATGATTCTGAAGGGTCAGATTTAAGAGGCCATCGCCTTGATCAACACCCTCCATCCAGAGCTCCTGGACACAAACCGCTATCTTTACTTTCATCTGCAGCAGCAGCATTTCATCGAGCTGATCCGCCGGCGTGAGACTGTGGCGCTGGAGTTCACCCAGACACAGCTGGCAGAGCAGGGCAAGGAGAGCAAAGAGTGCCTCACAGAGATAGAGTGCACACTGGCCCTGCTGGCCTTTGACAGCCCGAAGGAGTCACCCTTCGGAGACCTTCTCCACATGATGCAGAGGCAAAAGGTGTGGACTGAAGTTAGCCAAGCTGTTTTAGGTTACGAGAATCATGAGTCAACATTCAAGCTGGCAAAATTACTGAAACTACTACTTTGGGCTCAGAACAAGCTGGACCAGAAGAAAGTAAAATAGCCCGAAATGACAGACCTCAGCAAGGGTGTGATCTAGGAGCCCAAGTAGAGCTGGTGCAGGCAGACCCTGGCCCTGCCATGAGGGCACAGGACACACCTCCTCTCGGACTGTGACGGAAAGACTTTCCGTGCAGTAGAGAACCCTTCACCCCTTTGTACTTTTCTTTTTGACCCGGAATCTTTTTTTAAAGGGAATGTGTCCCTTTTAAATGCTGGCAAACCCACGGGAAAGACACTTTAGGAGTCTGAGTGGTCTATACACTGTGGTACATCCTCAGGATTTCAACACTTTTCTGTTTCCTGTCCCAGTGCTCCTGGTGTTTCTGACTCCTGAGTGTTTACCTTGTCATTGAGTGCTGCATTATTAGGGAGTATCAGTTAACTTAAGGTCTCCCAAAGTACATGAAGACCACTGATCATTCTTTTGCTTTCTGTCAGCTCACAGGCAGACAGTATGTTTGTTAATTTTCCTAAGTCTTGTCCAGCCTTTATTTTCAGTGTTTCCTTACCCCTTGCTTTTCATTTGGAAATTTTGTTTTGTTTTTCATAGGAAAGAATATATAAATTTGTAAATCCTAATTCAAAGATGACTTTGTGTGAGGGTATTGAGTTTGACTTGTTTTTCCCTTTTGGTCCAAGCTGTGTGACTTTTGGGGAGATGTGTGTGTGAGGGGTGGGGCTGTGTGTTCTTTAATTTTTTAAATATATATTTTGGTGCTGTATGTGAAGAGAGACTTGTTTATAGTAGATCAATGAACCATCTCTTGTAGGCATATTTGTTGAAAATAAAGGTTTCTCTTTGATTAAAAAAGAAAAAGAGAGCAGGCTTTCCTGACCACCCAATCTGAGACGGTAGCCTGCTCCCACTTGTCACTCTCCACTTCCTTCCCCTGCTCTTCTTTGTCCTCATCTTACTGCATGACCTTAAACTACCTGTCACTGTCTTTCTCGTCCCACTGGAGTGATCCGACAGCAGTGGAGTGCCAGGAGAGGAAGGGAATGGCCTGCCTCAGGAGCAGGCAACAAGGAAATGTATTGTTTGCAGAGAATTTTAAAACAATACTTAAGCCTATGAAGAATCAGTCTACTTTTTACTATCACTAATTCTGAAAAAATGCCTGTGAAGACTGATCCCAGCACACAGCCCTTTGTAAGCTATGGACAAGGATTCCAGATGTTTTGTTTAGTATTATGACTTATCGCAACTATAAAAATAGTTGTTACTAAAGATATTTCCTCTAGTTTTTCATGTGCATGATATATCCCACACACACATGAACTTTCATATTAGGAATTTGTGAGTGTACACACATGCACATGTCCATGCATGCATACCCCATAATACCCTAGAAGTCTGTGTGGGAGGCACTTGATAAACACTTGATCAAGTTTGGTTAGCATTTATACCTACCACCCTGAAGATAGGATGGGAAAGGACCTTGGCAGAAATGTCAGTGGATAACATAGCTCAAGAAAACCATATCACGATAGGATTGCAAGAAACAAAACCGAAAAGACTCCACTTCTCCCCTTCCACTCTGTATTAGCAAACTGCAGGGACCCTGTCTCTCTCACCACCTATCCTCTGTGCTTTGGGCACAAAGGACTCAGTTTGAGAAACTTCACTGGGCAAGGCACCCCAGTAACCCTTGTGTATGTTGTTTCATTTAGTCTCTATATAGAAATGTATTTCTATGGTATTGTTCCTACTCCAGAGACAATGAAACTGAGGCTTCATGAAGTTAAACAATTTACTCAAGATCATTCATCTGCCAAGTAGTCAAGCTCGAGTTGAGTGACCTACTACCAGAGCTTAGCCTCTAAATACAGATCTTCTAATCCCATGAATTATTTTAGACTATAGTGTTTTGTACAACTCTCCTTAAAATGGAGGAGTGCAGAGTAGTGTCTTAGCCCCCTAAAGAGAGGAAGCTCTCTAGGCTTCCTCTTACTACATCAATTTGAACTCAAGGTCAAACCAGTCCATGGACTCAAGCAGCCATTAGTAAGCTCCTCCCACAGAGCTACATGGACTGCCTCATTCCCTGTTGCAATGTCACAGTAAAAAACTTATCAGCTCTATTCTAGTGAGACATGTATGAGGTAACGGACTCCTAACTCCTTTTGCCATCCAACCTGAGTAATTTCAGTCCTAAGTGAAACCCAGAATATTAGATGCTTAAGATCAACCATTAAAATGAAATAAAATGAAGCTGGGGATTTAGCTCAGTGGCTCTGCTGTCTGCCTCACAAGCACAAGGTCCCAAGTTCGATCCCTGGTACAAAAAAAATAATAATTAAATAAAATGAATCCTAGAGTTGATTCCTTCATGACCTAAGTTCTCCTCTTATGAAGTCACTATTCAAACATCCTCCTTACAGGTCACCTCAGTGCACTCAGTTTTCTCTTACTCTATATACAGGACTCTAGCCCATCCCAAAACTCACTATAATATCAACTTCCTTTGAGTATACTTACTCAAGCCAAACTACATTAATTACACACGTGCCCCGTAACATTTCAGCCTGTTGTTCACAGTGGTCCCATAAAATTATATCACCTAGTGACATCACATCTGTCTTAGCTCATGTATCAATGCAAAGAAATACCTAATGATGTTTTTCTCAGACTGTATCCCCCTCATTAAGTGATGCAGGACTGCATTTGGCTTGGGGCTTGAGAGGTTGGTGGGGAAGGAGGCATGTCTACATGACCTAACACAAATCTCAATCTGTAATGTAGATATGAAACCCACAGAATCCTATTAAAAATACAGATTCTGATTGAGCATTTCTGGGTAGACTTAAAGATGCCATATTTCTAGTTCCAAGCTGACACTTACATTACTCCTCAGCCCTCACTTCATTTATTTATTTGGCAGTGCTAAGGATTCAACCCAGGGCCTTGCCGGGCTAGGCTAGGCAAGTACCCTACCACGGAGCTACATCCCCAGCCCTCAACCATCACTTTGAATAAAGGAAGAAGGTGAATCTCTAGGCATTTTTCAAGGAAACAAACTTGTCTTTAAGATTCACTAGTCTTCCCCCCACACACACACACACACACAATTGTTCTTTTCATCGCAACTTCCAGAGTTCTATGCTGGCCCTTAAATTTCTAGCTCGCACTCTCCAAGCAGTACTCCACACCTGGACACTTCTCGGGATGTTCTACCAACACAGCTCACCTGTGTACGTAGGAGGTAACTGGCTGGCTAACCCAGGAAATCAGAGAGGACATCAGCCAGCTCCTCTAGATAATTAGCTGCCCTGGACTATGCCACATGAGGAAATACAGAGTTAAGAGCAATTCGCAGAAATTGTCACATGCTGAGAGGATGTGGCCCCTGTTCCACATACAAATTCAATTTCACAAGAGGATAAGAAAGTCCTGAGTAGCATATTCCAATGCTCATAAATGAATACCTGTCTCCCAAAAGAAGTCCATGGCCAAAATAATATGAAGAACATGCCACAGCATTTCCCTTCTCCAAGTACACATTAGCATGTCAAAGGCTCTGAGAAGCTCTACAGTAAATACGCTCATTTAATTTGGTTTAAGCTAGTTAGTCACAAGTTTATTTATTGATTATGGAACTTTTTCCCATAACACCTGCTGGGATATGTTTTCAATAGAACATTCAGAAAAATCTGGGTTACAGGACCTATAATTCAACCTTTTAGTATATTTAAGATTTGAAAATCTGCCCATGAAATTCAAACTGCAGTGGCACCACGCCTGCCTGAGTTCAATCCCCGGTACCAAAAGAAAGAAAGAAATTCAAACCAGAGCTTAGCAATTTTACACTCTAGCAGGCTCTGAGGTAATTTAGATAAAAAGTTTTCATTGATATTTTTAAAGCCACAATTCATAGGCAATTTAGTAGAGAAGTAACCCAGGATTTATAGCAAGCCAAACTCTGAATTTCAGCTCTGCTATGGGGTGAGGGGGTGGGGTTACATCCTATGGTTATTGGAAGAAATGCTGCATAGAGCCTGGTGTCTCCAAACTTTGTGTATCTGTACAGGTAGTACAGATAATGATAATTATCATATTAATAATGATCATTGAACCAGCCCAGCGTCCTTGAGGTCATGGACTGGGCCTGTTTCTACTTGTTCCCACTCAGATTTTTATTACAGCCCCACCTAACTGCCTGCACCTGAGCATTTTTTATCAACTAATGACAGGTTATCTGATCATAGGGCTTTCCTGTAGTGAATATGAACTCTGACAATCTTTACACAACTAGGGCTCAAACTTATTCTGAGTCACACCTTTTGATAGATAATTTGAGATACTTTAAATATATTTCCCTGAGGTCCAAATTTCTCCAAAATATTCCCTAAAATATCAGTTAATCTGAAAACTCCAGGTAGGAGAAAAGATAGATTCTAACCCAGCTTTGTGACTTACTGACCTATGGAGTGCTACTTAACCTGTCAGCACATTAGCCTCCTCCTCTATAAAGTATAAATAATACTATATCTATTTAGCAGAGTTAAGAAAAAGAAATATATGATATCAAATATAGAATTAAATAAGTGAATATGTAAAATACAAAGCACAATCCCCAATGGTTTGGCCATCATTAATATTCAGCAATATTATCCTCCTTCTCTACTTCACTTATAATCTGCTCCTTCAATCCACCTCCAAAAATACTAAATCCATTTGGGCAAACTAGGCCTGAATTTCAATAGCAATGAGAAAGGTTGTCAGTAGATATTTGTGGTTTGCCCAGAAAGGACTATTATTACCATGGACACTAAGGTCCTATGACAAATTTCAGAATTCCAAGATAAGACAATCTGTTAAATAAGACTTTTGTTTACAGTCTCGACTCAAACAGCTAAAGATCTGTCTGCTAATTACAAAGTGGTCATGGTCCAGGTGATTAATTCTGATGGTCCAGTGTTCTGGTGAAATGAGCTATATCTTCTCTCAGGAAGGCGACACTTAGAGAAAAGAGTATATGACTTCTGGTAAACTGTTTTCAGGTCAAAGAAAATAAGAATACATCCATTGCCCACCCTTCCCACTTGAATTCATGCCAGCTGCCTGGATGTGATAAGAAATGTAGGGGTAGGCACTAGGGCAATGACTGAGTTTAGCCCATGCAATGCCAGTTGGCTTGGATAAAAGAATGAAAATGACAATGATAAAGGAGGGCCAGTAAACATGAAGACAGATCAATAGAAATTATTCATCCTGAACTACAGAGATTGGAAAAAAATTTGAGAAAATTAACTGAACCTTAGGGAACAGCATGACATCAAAAGGTCTAACATTTGTATTTTTGGAGTCCAAAAAGGAAAAAAGAAAGACATTGGTACAAAAAAATAAATGTGAAGAAATAATATTGAAAACTTTCCAGATGTGGTAAAAAGCACAAATTTATAAAATTCAAAAAGTTTAGCAGATCTCAGATAGAGTAATCTCAAAGAAAACCATATGCCTACTCAGATATATCATAGTCAAATTGGTGAAAATCAAAGATAAAGAAAATACAGGTACAGAAAAATGACATGTTACATACAAGGGAACAATGATTCCAATAATAATCCTTTTCTTATCAGAACCCATGAGGGTTAGAAGACAATAGGCCAACCTATTTAAAGTGCTGGATGAAAAAAGATTCTATCAACCAAGAATTCTACATCTGGCAAAAATGTTCTTTAAATATGAAAGTAAAATAAATACATTTTCAATGAAGGAAAATTTAGAGAATGCATTGCCAACAGATCTACTCTAAAGGAAAGGCTAAACAGAGATTTTAAAGTGGAAGAAAAATGACTCCAGGAAGAATCATGTCATTTCCTCATTGAAAAAAAATCAACAAAAAAATGGTAAATGCTTGAGTCAATATAACAGGCTATTTTTCCTCTTCTTAAGTTCTCTGACATGGGTATGAGTGTGGAAACCAAATATTATAATACCATGTCATACTTTTAAAGGCAATATGATTGTATCAAAACTGAGATATGCAGCTAGCCATACAGAGAAATGTATAACACTGAATTCTTAAATTAGCAAAGAAAGTTCTCAAATTAAGAACTAATATTCTACCTCAGAACTAAAAAAGAAGAGCAAACTTAACGCAGGCAGAAAGAAGGAAATAAAAATAAGGGTAGAAGTCAGTAAGATTGAAAAATAAACAGAAAAATCAATGAAACCAAAAACTGCTTAATTGAAAAGAACAATAAAATAGATATACAAATGGTCAAGTATATGAAAAATGTTCACATCACTAATTATCAGGGAAATTCAAGTGAAAACCACAAGTATATATCATTTCATCCTAGTCAGAATGGCTATTATCAAAGTAACAAAAAATAACAAGAGCTGGCAAGTATGCAAAGAAAAAAGAACTTCCAAATGCTGTGGGCGAGAATGTAAATTAGTACAGTCATTACGAAAAACAATACAGAAGTTTTTCAAAAAACTAGAAAGAGGGCCAGGGATTTAGCTCAGTGGTTTCGCCGCCTGCTGCGCAAAAGCAAGAACCCGAGTTCAATCCCCGGTACAAAAAAAAACAAAACTCGAAAGAGAACTATCGTATGATTCAGCAACTCCATTACTGGATATATAACCAAGAGAAATGAGACATTTGTACTCCAGTGTTTATTGCAGTAGTATATGGGGGGAGGGGGAGAGAGAGAGACAGAGAGAGAGAGAGAGAGAGAGAGAGAGATTATTCTGATACTCTACCCTCCCCAAAAATGCCGTAACAGAAAGGAAAACTTCAGACCAATATTCTCATGAATATTCAAATGCAAAATCCTCAACAAAATTTTAGTCAGATGAATTCAAGAATATGTATCTAAAGACCATACATTAGAACTAAGTGAGGTTTACTCGAGAAATTTGATGCAGTTCAATATTCAAAATTAAGTAAACTAAGTCACCATATTAATAGGAGAAAAGATGTATAATTATGTCAATAAGTACAGAAAAAACATTTGATGCAATTCAATGTCTATTCAGAGTAAAAACTTCTCATCAAACTAGGAGACTCTCCTTAAATGAATAAAGGACACTGCAAAAACCTTATAACTTATATCACACTTAATGATTTAAAAAAACTGAATCCTTCTTTAACACCAGTTACAAAACAAGAATATCTGCTGTCACTACTTCTCTATTCAACATTATACCCAATTCAGTAACCTTTCAGGAAAAGGGGTCCAAAAAAGTATAACGTTTGGAAAGAAAGATATAAAACTGTCTCATTTTGCAGATCAGATAATTATCAACATAGAAAAACCTGAGAAATATATCTTTCAAAAGCCTTTAGAACTAATAAATGGCTTGATTAATATTGCAAGACTAAAACCCCCAAAATTAAAAATTGTTATTTCTATATACCAGCAAAAATATTGGAACACAAAATTTTTTTTTTTGGTACTGGGGATCAAACTCAGGTCCTTGCGCTTGTGCAGCAGGTGGCAAAACCACTGAGCTAAATCCCCGGCCCCACAAAAATATTTTTAAATGTCATTTACAATGGCTCAAAGGAAAAATGTGAAATACTTAGCTATAAATAAAACAAAATATGTGCAGGGTATATGTTGTAGATTGAAAACTACAAAACACTGACAAAAGAAATAAAATTAAAATAGAGAAATATACCGTGTTCATGGATTGGAAGACTCAATTTTATTAAGCTGTCAGTTCTCCCCAAGTAGATTTTCATACTAATACAATCTTAATAAAAATCCAGCAGGATTCTTCAGATACAAAAAGCTGATTTTAATACTTATTAATAAAACAATTTTGAAAATAGGACAAATTTGAAGGATTTATACTATATTATTTTAAGATTTGTGATAAAGCTGCAGTAATAAAGATGGTATAGTATTGGGGAAATGATAGGCATATAGAACAATGAAATAGAATAGAGATTGTAGAAATGAGACCTCACAAATATGGCCAATTGATCTCTTTAAATAACCTTGAATTCAATTGATAAAGGTTCTAAACTAATAATTTTAGAATAATTGAACATTCACATACTAATAATTTAGTTTTGATATATCTCAAACTTTATACAAAAATTAATTGAAAACAGATCACAGATAGACATAAGTGTAATACTGTAGCTGAACATGATGGTACATGTTTATCATCTCAGCACTTAGAAGGCTGAGGCAGGAATATTGCCATGAGTTTGAGGCCAGCCTGGATAGCATAATAAGTTCAAGACCAGCTTGAAGTATATAGCAAGACTGTCTCAAAAAAAAAAAAAAAAAAAAAAGGAAATTTCTTAGATTCTTAGAAAAAACAAGAGAAATTTCTTGGGAACCTGGATTAAGCTGGATTATATTTCTTAAATATAAAGTATAAATCATATGAGAAAAATTTTGAACACAATCAAATTTAAATTTTTTGCTCTGAAAAAGGCATTATTAAAAGAATTAACATGTAAATTACCAACTATATTCACAAGTCTAACAAAATTCCTATAAAATTTTTCTAAAACAAAAGATTAGAAAATAATCTCAATTTTTTTAAATGGACAAAAAAATTAAACAGACACTTCACCAAAAAAAATACATGAATGGCAAATAAGCACATGAAATAACACCCAGCATCTTTAGTCACTAGAAAATGTAAATTAAAACACAATGAGATACCACTGCAAGTCTGTTAGGATGGCTATATTAAATTTTGTTTTGGGGGCTTTTTTGGTACCGGGAATCGAACTCAGGACCTTGCGCTTGCGAGGCAGGCAGCCGAACCACTGAGGTAAATCCCCGGCCCTATATTAAATTTTGTTATATTGGTAATACTAAGAACTGACGATGAAGAGAAGCAATTGGATATCTCACACACAGCTAATAGTAGAATAAAATAACATGGTCACCCTAAAAAATTTGGCAATTCTTTAAGTTTACATTTATAATACATCCAAGCAGTTTTATCTTAAGTATTTACTCTAAAGAAAAACTCTTGGTCAAACAAAACTCTGCATGTGAATATTTATATAAACATTATTCATAACTGCCAGTAAGTGGAAATAATTTAAGTATCCTTGAATGGGTGAATGGATGAACAAACTGTGACAAAAGCATGCAAAAAAATCTTTCTCAGCAATAGAAAGAAATTAACTATTGGACAAAGATGTTATGCTAAGTGAGTGATAACTGGCTCAAAAGGTAATATACTGTACATTTTTATTTATGTAATATTCTGGGAGAAACAGATCTATAAGGACAGGAAACAGATCAATAGTTACCAGGAATTAGAAGTCTGTAGTTTGTTTGATAACCAAAGGACAAGATAAGGCAGAGAAAACTTTCAGATGAGGAAACTGTTCTTTATCCTGATTTTGGTAGTAGTTATGCAACTCTATGAACTTGTCAAAACTCAGAAATATATACAAAAAAGTTAAGTTTCACTGTATGTAAGTTAAGAATAAAAAAGAAAGCTTGTACAGCTGTAACAATAGCAAAAATAAGGGCAGAAACCAATGAAAGGGAAAACAGAACAATTGAGAATATAATTTTAACCTGGTTCTTTGAAAAAGTTAAGAAAATTGATAAACTTCCCGCCAGGTTGATCAAGAGAAAAGACACAAACTACTGATATAAAGAATGATGTGAAGATCATCACTACAGATCTTAATGCCATTAAAATTTAATAAGGAAATATGAATAATTTTATGTCAGTAATTTGAAAACCTAGATGAAATGGACAAATTCACTAAAAGACACACACTGCCTAAGGGGGTAACAACCCAGCAAATAACCTAAATAGCTCCATGTCTATTCAAGACATTGCAATTTTTGCAATGACATGAGTTGAGAAGAGGAGAGGGCACTTCCCACAAACAAAGTTCCAGGTCCATGTGTCCTCGCTGGTCAAATATACCAAATACACCAAATATGCCACAGAAATAATACTAATTCTACCTAAGTTCCTTTGGAAACTAGAAGAGGATGAAACCCTGCCTATCTCATTTAATTATCTCTTAATTTTGAAAACATCAAATGAAAAGATGTGCTCTCATTACTTACAAGACCCCCAAATCAAAGTCATTGCCCAAGAACTCTTCCAGTAGACTTGTATCCAGGGCTGGGTTCTCCAGAGTGCCATTGGCTCCCTGAGCTGCAAAGGCAAATTGAGACTCTTTAGAACCATGAAGATTTCAGAAGATGACACCTTATACTCAAGAATTTCAAAGCAACTAAATAGCACAATGCATTTATGAGAATGTGGTCTTTCTTCCATTTAAATATTTTCTTCAGTCATGTCTTTAGATGCACTATGTATAGTAACAGTTCCCCAAGATGAATGTAATTATTATGTACCGCAAATATATACTAATAAAAAAAGAGCGGGCCGGGGATTTAGCTCAGTGGTTCCGGCACCTGCCTCACAAGCGCAAGGAGCTGAGTTCGATTCCCAGTACCAAAAATAAATAAATAAATAAAATTTTTTTTTTAATGATAAAAAAAGAAACTAAAAAATAGACTCAGAACAAAAGTAAAAAAAAAAATCACTGACTAGCTGACAAGATAGATTTATTATCCTGGTAGAATTCAATCCTGTAACACAGATGGTTTAGCCAAACACGGAGCAGCTCTTGTCTTGTCCTAAACGAAGCAAAAGCGAACTGAAATTCTGTGAATGCTTAGAGTTGGGAGACCCGCACATATGGGGTCTTGATGAGAGGATGTCATCTCCTGATAAAGCTGTGCTTAGCAAGGGTTACATTCTCGGTAGTAAAGCAGCCTCTATGCCCCCAAAAAGAATAAATTCGTGTATTTGGACTAAAAAGGGTTGGATAGGTTATGGCAATAGCTTTTTGCTGGCAGAGTAGCAAATTCAGTACACGACATCACAGGGCAAGAAATAGAAAATGGACATCTCTGTGTCTGGCCTCTGCCCCTCTTCTTATAAAGCCACCAAGATTTCAGTCACAGAGGCTTCACCCTAACAACCGTATAAGTCGTCATTTTCCAAAAGTCCCACTTCTAAACACCATAGTTGGATTAAGTTTCCAACCTCTTAATACTACTAACACATGAATTTGGGGATTGAACTTCATGAGTTTGGGGGAACAGGCCATATTCAAATCATAGCACTACCGAATTCTGAATCATCAGTTTCTTAAAAACTGCTCCAACTGTTAAGTGACTCTTAAATCTTGTTTCTTAGTGTTGGAAAAATTCTTTGGAACTGATATATCTAGAAGTAAAGAAACAATTACTTTAAATTCTGTAATTCCTCCAGTTTTCCTTTAAGTTCTTTTTATTATTAAATTCAAATAAAATTAATATAGTGCATGTAAGATAAGATCTATTTATTATAAAACTATTTCCATTCATTTTTATAGGTAGATATTCTGAGAGATGATAAAATAATATCCCACCACTATTAACACTGGTGAGAGTATAGGATTTTAAATAACATCTTTTTTAAAGAATTATTTTACATTTTGGAAAAATGTATACAACTTCAGATAAAAGGATATTTTAAACTTTTTTAAAAAAATAAAATTGCCAAGATAGGGTCCAAATAAAAAGAATGACTAGTAGCCTTGCAATAAATACAGAGATTTTTCATCCATGACCATCAGCTATGCTTTGCTTAAAAGAGCAAGTTTCCACTGGCATCAAGCACCATGCTTCAAAGCTTTAGCAACATAATAACTCCTCTCCTGTTTTCAGAACTCTGGAACATAGAGAAAGAAAAAGGCCTCCAGATATTTTTTATGAAGCCAGCATAAAAGAAAGGGATGCCAAAATTTGACAGAAATGAAATGCATAAAAAACTACAGACTAACATCAATTATGAATATTATGCCCAGATCCAAAAGAAAATGTGGGGAAATGGAATTCAGCATCAAGGGAAGAATTTATCATCAAGGAATACAGTGATGATTCGATACTAGAATTTATGTATCATGAGTAAAAAGCTACCTGACCTTCTTGATCAGGGCCAGAAGGCATTGAGCATTTAACATTGATTCCAATGACATCATTAAGAGTGAATATATTCATACACATGTGTACATCGTACTGCACCTATTTCTTGTATACATGTGGTTTTTCAAAATTATTTTTTAAAACTAGAACTACTTCCATTAATGTTAGGAATAAAATAAGTACTTTGTAAAAAAAAAAAAAAAGAAATTCACCAAAAATAAGTACTTTGTTACCATATTATTACTCAATACACAACTAAATGCACTAGCATCACATTTAATCAAGAAAACAAAATGAGAGGAATGAATGTTTAAAAGGTGGAAACAATTTGCATAGGACATTCATTTTAAACTTACAAAACCAAAGAATACTAACTAAAACTTATTATAAATAAGAGAGAACTTCAATAAGAAGACCATCACAAAAGTAATATATATTAAAATAGATTTCTATAGTGTACTTAGAAAATTTAATGTAAAGATTCCTAGTAATAAACTTGATAAAATCAAAAAAAGAAACTGTAGGGCTGGGGATTTAGCTCAGTGGCACTACACCTGCCCTGCAAGTGCAAAGTCCTGAGTCCGATCCCCATACTGCAAAAAAAAAAAAAAAAGACACTCTAAAACTCTGATACATAACTAAATGAAGACTTGAACAAATAAAGACCATTTTTTGGACAAAAAGAGGCAGCAGTGCAAAGACATAGACATTCTTATTTTTTTCTCCATGCTGAATGAAGAAGTTTATTAGGTTTCTAATTTCCATGCCTAGAACATGAACATTGATTTATACACATTGCTTCATTTTGAAGATCTCACATGTATGTGGTGTTTAGTCAGTTGGACCTTTGATTTTACTTGTCAGTAACTTACAGTTAGCATAATCTATGTATTTAATAAATCTATGATTTAAAAACTCTTGAAATAAAAATGTTATTCTATAGTTTATTTCAAAAAATGTAATGTGATACCCAAGAGAATAAAAAATAAACAAATAAATAAGGGATATATATTAACAAATACATACAAGTAGTATAAATTTTTTGTTATAGCAATAGACCAATCTTTTGAATACAATAATGTTCAGAAATAAGCCCCAAATATATTTTTGGGAATTTAGGTAATGATAAATGTATCATTTTATGTTAATAAAAAATGAATAGGTTAGAATCTCACTTCTACATCAAAATGAGTTCCTAGGTAATGGAAGATTTAAATAAACCACAATATTAGAAGAAAATAGGGATGTATGTTTGTATATTTTAGAAGGGCAGGTCGGTTGTCAAATCATAATGAGGACAACAAAAACATAAGAAAAAGGTCTATAAATTTGACCATATAAAAATTGAGTTTTTCAGACTACACATAAAAAGGCCGAAAGCAAAGACTACTTCTTAAATTTTAAATGACTAATTCCCAAATCAAACCTCTTAATGATTCTGTATATTCTATTCAATAGAAAAGTTCAATGAGTGCTAAAATCATCGTCTTATTCCTCTCTATAACCTCATCACTTTGAACAGTGATAGAGAACCTTTCAGAGCTTTCAATGAAAACAAAGGCCCTGCTGTGATCCATGTGCCATAGGATCGCCACCACTGACCTAGATCCTTCAGCTGGCTCACAGTTGAGAGTCAAAGTACATTTGTTGAATGAATGAATGAAAGAAATATCTTCCTTTTAAAGGACTAGACTGATGATCCTTTACTCCATCCTCTTGGCCTTTCCTGGATGCGACCCCACCCCACAACAAAGGCCCTTGAAATCTGAGCTTCCTTCAATGCCCTCTGACTAAGCTTTGTCTTACCAGAGCAGTTTGAGTGGCATGAGAGCCCCCACCCAAACATACAGTTCCCACGTCATTATTTAGAAGCTTTTCATGCCACTGTAACTACACTGTAGCTCCTGATAACCAATAACCAATTACTTGAAGCCAACATACAGTGGTTAAACCAAGGCAAGCAATTTATCTGTGCTAAACACAGATGGGAGCTAGTTTTACTGTAATCAACTGCTCTCTAAAATGCCAGGGATAAACCAATTCACTCAAACCCATTATTTAGGATTCAAGGACTCCTCATGGTGTACGTATTGTCTTTGGCAACTCCCAGTCTCCATTCTGGGTGGTACCTTCTGTTGGGTAAAATATTTTGCTTCTCTAGAGAATTATAATATTCTCATCTACAGGATCAGAAACAACTGTTTTTTGTTTTTGTTTTTTACTTTTGCCAACAGTGGAAGGCCAAAAGGGTTTTCTTTCATTTTATTAAAATCTGAAATAGATGATAGATAAAAAGGTCTTAACAAATTTTGTGGGGGTTTTTCCAAGTCTAACTTGGCTATTCATTAAATTAACACTCTGCGCCTCCACCAGTATTCCTCATGTTTTATGCTGTCTTCATAAAAAGTACTTGGAGGGCCAGGAATTTAGCTCAGTGGTTCCAGCACCTGCCTCGCAAGCTCAAGGTCCAGAGTTCGATCCCCAGTACCAAAAAAAAGCACTTGGAGATTTTCTTCTTTCTCTATGTTCTCAAGGTGTAGAAATAGAGAAGAAAAGACATCACCAACTCTATTTGATGACAGGTACTAAGAAAGAAATAGACAGAACATATCCCCAGTGCCTCCTGGATTTGTAAAATAAAAAGATTCTTTAAAGTTGTGATAGTCAGAAATGACTTCCCAGTGGAATTTAGCCTTCAGCTAAATTTTAAAGAAAGGACAGGTTGGAGATGGCAGGACAAAACATTAATTCAACCAATACTTACTAAGCATCTGCCATGTGCCAAGCACTGTATGAGGTTCTGGGAGCATTGCCGTGAAAAAAAACAAAACAAAAGATAAGACTCTTCTAGGAAACTTGTATTCTATGGGAGGGAAATGTGGCGACCGAAAGGGTAGGGTAGCACATAAGTGACATAGGGAAAGCAATAAACAAACAGGGTATGTCCAGATAGTGATGAAAAGGAAACAGTGTGGTATAATAGACTGTGGCAGAGGATCGCCTTTTGTTTTGGAGGCTTCTCTCAGGCAGCAACCAGCCACGGAAGGATCAAGGACAGAGCATGCCAGGCAGAGGGAAGGGCAATGCCAAGATCCTGGGGGCTGAACAGTGCTGAGCGAGTATGAGAAGCAAATCATTCCAGTGTCTAAAGCCCAGGAGCACAAGAGTAGAGCAGGTCAGAGCAGTGGAAATCCTCTGGAAAGGGACATGATGTGCTCTACATGTTTAAAAGTTCATTCTAGCTGCTGTCTGGAAAAGGATTATAAGGGAACAACAAAAAAAGGGAAATCCATGTGAACATTACTGCAGTTGTCCAGGGACAATCAGAGTTTGGACTTCTTACTCTGGGCTAAGAAAGAGGACAAGCACTTAACCTGAGTTATCTTATTTAATTTTCAAAACAGCCCTAGCAGGTGGACATCAACATTAATCCAAGTTTACCAATAAGGCCAAGTGATTGCACAGGTTAACTGGTGTGCTCACAGTCCCATACCTTCCAGGTGACACACAGGGAAGCCAACACAGGCCTGCCTTGATTCCTGAGCATGTTCTCACCACCACCCCATCTTGCCTGCCCACTCTGTGCTCCTCTGCTCCACGAGGAGCTCCAGCCAACTGCAGGACTGACTTGCTTCTACTGTTTCTTTGGGCTTTGGACAAGCTGACTGCTAGAAAAGCAGATGGAGAGAGGAATCTGTTTAGTTTCCCACTGAAGCTCCTGCTGGTGTCCCATCTGCTCTATATGGCACCCTCCCCCAACACACACACACACACACACACACACACACACACACACACACACACACGGTCCTAGGTAGAAATAGGAGGCTCATGGATTCTAAGTGCTGACAAAGCACCACTTGCTTTACAATACCCTGCCCCCTTTCTGGGTAGAAATAGAAAATGGGCCCCAGCTCCCAGGATGCGCCTGTTCAGCTTGTCCAAACACCTTAATGAACATGGAGAGATGATCCCTGGAGCAGCTAGCTTTCTCAAAATCACATCTGTGCTTTCCAAACACAAAGGAAATTAATCAACAAGATAAATCCATAGTGTCAGATAAAACTGTTTCAGGATGTTTTACACACAGAGAGCAACTCTCAAATGGCTTTTAAAATAAATCTCCTGCTTTTAAAAATAATCACTCTACTCTAAATGTCTTAAACACTTGTTTATAACACCAAACCTGCAAAGAACATATCCTTGGGCATTCTATTTCCTGTCCAGGGAGGGTCAGTTTCATATTGGATTCCACCTGCTTCTACCTGTATCTTTTGTGGCTAGGAAGGGCTGCTGTAGTCCTGCTCACAAGAGGAGAAACAGCCCACAACCTTTGGAAGGCTCATAGAAACCCTTCTTGATTCCTTTCCAAAAGTAAGCCCATACCTCACCCTAGTTCTCTGCCTCCCCTTCCAGGGACAATTGCAGGATGGTAACCTGCCCTGCTGCCTTGGATTCAGACAGATAAGGATCAATCAAGGTTATAAGGATCAACAATCCATTGGGGAATACGCAGACAAATCCAAGTTGTATCCACAGAGCCCATGAACAAACACTCATATATCTTTGGGGCTTCTCTAAATTATAAGCAGGGGAGCCACAGCAAAGACTTTTCCTTCCTTACTCCTTCCATCCACCAGTTCATCTGCCTACCAACCAATCCTATGTAAAGACCCTTCCTGTTTCCATCAGACAGGCTCCCTTCCCACAGCCCTGATATCTCTGATGCTCCCCTGTTCCTTTCCATTCTTTCACCCGTTGTGACACACAAGGTTGCCCAGAAGATTCAGACAACAGCCAAGACCACATGTGCTTGTCACAGCAGCTCTAGTTATTTAAGAATTCTAAATGCAATAGGAAAGAACACTCAAATGATTACCTTTTGGATTTAAATATAGTTTCCCTCTAATAGGCTGGTGTTCTTGAGAAATTGGAGCAGAAATGGCAATAGAAGGGGATGATTAAGAGGATGAGAAACCAATACTCCTCTTCTCTCATTTGCTACGGAGAATTTTTTCTTGAAAATCCACTGAAATTGGAACAGGATCTAAAATCTAATGTTGATGTCTAGAGCCACAACCAGTTTAGTTAGGTGAATAAAGATTACATTTTCCAAGAAATATTGCTAATCATCAGTTGACTAATTGTTTATTCACTTATGTGCACATTTACTTAATGTTATTCTTAGTGGAAGAACACGCAACAGTGTGTGGGAGCCAACTTGGACAAATTTGTGTGTATCTCATCCCAACTTTGTAAATACTGACATCATGTTAGTAGCTCAAAACTGACCACGGTGGGAGTATTTATACCACAGAAATTGGCAACACTACAAATCAGGGCTGATTGTTTTCTTCCACCAAGAGCTTGTAATTAAACATTTAGAGACAAGGTCACAGTCCAGTAAGAGAGTCAAGAAAATCAGCTATAGCAGTGCAAAGTGTTAAGTGTTGTGATGAACATACACTTGAATACTATGGAAGCTTTGATTAGGCTGGCCAGAAATAAGCCAAGGACTCTAGGATCAGAAAAGAGAATATGCAAATGATTTCAAACAATGAGTATCAGGACTTCTTTGGAAATGTGTCAGTAGTCCGACCAGATTCAGGAGATAGGTGAAGAATATGGCAGAGACTGAGAGCAGTGCCCTTCATGGATCCCACTACCAGCTGTATGTACATTTATTTCAACTATATAGCAATACACCTGTCTCTACTTAGCTCTAAGCTCCTCTACAACAGAAATTGCCTATTATTGTATGTATCCTCATATCTACAACAAAATCTAGAACATGATAGTTATTCAATTAGCATTGAATTTGTTGCATAAATACATAAAGCTCTAAATGAATAAATGTGATTGTGAATGGTGAAAAGTGTATCTAGAGACACTGGCAGACATCAAATTTTAAACAGAGAGGTAAGATGATCTGGTTTATAATTATAAACAGTCATTCAGCCTACAGTCGGGAGATTGAACTAAAGCTGGGAAGACCAGAGCAAAGACTAATCAAGAACACTGCCCACACTGGCCTCCTCCCATTATGTCATTTGGCATACAGTGGACACCTACTTGGAGCAGGCACAGTGCCAGGTACAATGAGCACAAAGATAAAAAGAATTAGTAGTTAAGAGTCCTGGTTCTATAGCAAGGCCTGAGCTCAAAACCTCACTGAAACACCTCAGCTGTTCAATCTTAGGCAAATTACCTAGGCTCTCCTGTTTCCTTTATCTATAAAATGAGGCTAATAAGAGCATAATAAGTCTTATGGAGTTGTTATGAGAATTAAATGAGCAAATGAACACAACATGTTTATCACAGCTCAATAAATACCACCTTGTACAATTATTATCAGCTTCTGTGCTTAAGAAGTTTATAGACCAATGTGAAAAATTGACGTAAAGACGTATACCACAATAATGTGCTATGACAGTGGAGATAAACATAGGAGCATTTTATGGGATGCCTAAATAACTCAACAAGAGAAAAAGGGCACCAAAAACAAAAACTTCTAGGGAAAAAGGTCAATGAGGCTACAACAGTCAGAAGAAGTAGATCCTGGGGTATCAAATCCCATGAGACTCTGACCTGGTGCATTGAAGAAATGGCCAGGAGGGCTGGGGATTTAGCTCAGTGGTTTCGCTGCCTGCTGCACACGCAAGCGCAAGAACCTGAGTTTGATCCCCAGTACCAAAAAAAAAAAAAAAGAAATGGCCAGACAAGTGGAAGAATGTGTAATAGTGTGCAGAAGACAGCTTGCACAGATTTGTGCATTGTCTTGTCCCAACTTGACAGTGACATCATGCTGGCAGCTTAAAACTAGCCATAGTGGGAGTATTAAACCATGGAAACTAGCAAATACTACAAAGATGGGCTATTTTTTCCCTGTCAGGAGTTTGTAATTAAACATTTACATCCTTGCATGTGAGTAGTAGTTGAGAGAATAAACCACTGGTTTTTGTGACTGGTTAAAAGAATCCAGGCAATTTTTCCCAGTCCTTGATAGTTATGTTTGTGTCTTGAGATACGAAATGAGATTTGGTCAAGGAGCCTGGAGTTCATCCACTCATATCAATCCTATTTTACACACTCTTAGAAATACAAGTGAGCAGCAGGGCACTATCCCCAAGAGAAACTCCACCTAATGACCTGAATCTTGGGAATCTCCTTGCATGGTTGGTCTTACATTGACCTAGTAAAAATTTAATCAGTTCTTCCCAGCAGAGGTAACATGACCCATCATTGGAAATAGTGACTAAATTGAAAGACTCTCCTTGGACTTTAACATGGTCTGAATCACCTGGAATTTACGTTGCTGATAATAAAGATAAAATGAAAATTAACCTTTATTCAACTTGAGTACATAGTTCAAGCACATTATATAACAAATGGCAGCCCCCACATGGGTTTTCTGTAACTGACAAGGATGCAAAATTCTAGAAAAGACTATCAAAACTTTGGCTGCTGGACTCTGAGAACAGGAGAAGACTTCAGAGAGCCTACGTATCCCTACCAAGAGCTAGCCAGGCCAATGGACTTCCTTTCCTTTCCTGTTCAGCTACCTGACAGCAGGCTAGGGACTCTCAATGGACATGTGTATTTTGAGTTCAACTAAATACATACTTAACAAAATTGCTCATTCATTCATTCAACTTCCAATGAATATTTAATAAGTGCATGCTAGGCACTAAGGACAGAATAGTTAGCAACATTCATGTTACCTTCAAGGTGGAGAAGGGGAGCATAGAGAGGTAAACAGTACCCAGCAGAGGAAGAAAAGTCTGACAAAAAGAAACATTTAGCAGAAGGTTTTTCTAATCATCTCCCCTCCTCATATAAGGGATTGAGCCCAGGCCCTTCACACTAAGCTACATCCCCAATCCTTATTTATTTTTAATTTGAGACAGATTCTCTCCAAGTTGCTAAGTTTTCCAGGCTAGTCTCAAATTTGCAATCCTCCTACCTCAGTTTCCTAGAGTGCTGTAATTACAGGCTTGTACCACCACACTCACCTAGGAGGGGCTTATAATCCAATGGTGGGGACCAGGAAAGGTCGAAGATGGATGACAGTAATTGTAGAGAAGATAGAGAAAGATAAAGTAAATTACATTAATATTACACAGAATTGGGCTGGGGATCTAGCTCAGTGGTTCCGCCGCCTGCCTTGTAAGCGCAAGGACCCAAGTTCGATCCCTGGTACCAAAAAAATAAACAAATAAAAAGATGAAAAAAGAATATTACACAGAATTCAGATCATTTCTACCTAAGAGAACAACTGTTCCTCAGAATGCTAACCTGGAGAAAATCTTAAAATTTAGTACAAAATGACTCTGCTCTTACCCTTCCCAATAATGTTACATATAATTTAGAAAAATATAGAGAAAACAAACTGTCCAAATATGTAGGCAGCTAGAAGGAGGTGACCAAGGCACAATATTGTATGAGAATGTCAGAAGCTAATCTGGAATAACTGGATTGATAGCTGTCTCTGACAAGAAGAAAATTAGAAGGTTAAGTATACAGATTTGCTGCCCATCAACTGGAGACTGGAGAAAGAAAATGTGTTTTTTTTATAAAATGGAGTACTACTCAGCCATAAAAAATGAGAAATTAGAGACATTTATAGCTAAGTGGATGCACATTGAGGCGATACTCTCAAGTGAAATAAATAGGACACACATGTGTAAATACCGAATAGTTTCTCTGGTGTGAGAAACTGAAAGTGTAAATAAGGACTAAGTGTATAATAGGTAATGTGAGATAAGAAGAAAAGGGGCAAAGGGGAAGGAAGTGGGAGGGCTAGGGGAAAGGATAGAAGGGAATGGGATTAATATGAGAAAACAGAAAAATAGGAACAAAATCTTTGTAAATAGGGAGGAATGGAGGGGTTGAAGGGAGGGCTGGGCAATGGTGAAAAATAAGAACCAAGAGAGACTATGTAAAGGTGCAAATTTCCAATGATGGATGTCATTATATTGTATACCTAAAATGTGCCAATGATTAGAATGAATAATCGATAATGTAAAATAGGAAGAAAAGGTCCAAAGGGGTAGGGGTAGTGGGAGGGGCAGGGGAAAGGAAAGAAGTGAAAGGGAAAATGATGAGAAATGGAAAAAATGGAAATGAAGTCTTTGTAAATAGGGAAGGGTGGAGGGCATGAAGGGAGAGCTAGGAATGGGAAAAAAAATAAGAACCAAGATGCATTATGTAAAGGTACAATTCCCAATGAGAAATGTAATTGTGTTGTATACCTATAATGTACCAATAAAAGAATTTAATACAAAAAAAAAGTATACAGATTTGCACTGACTTTTCTAATGATGTAAATATAATATACATAAACTTGGATTGTGGATGAATAGATGATAATGGCATAGATCTTTTAGATTGTCATCATAAGAAAGTATTAGACAAAGAAACTAACATGGTACAGAGATTGGATTACAGAATCATTGAATACAGAAATAGGATGGTAAGGTCTCTGCTCCTCTGTGCACAGGTCAAACCTTGATGACATGAGACCCATGTTTGAGAAGAATGCTGGCAAATAGTATTCAGAGATGAAGGCAAGCCATTTGAGAGATGGACAATGGAGAAGAAGAATACTTGGTAAGTTTGGGGAACACATTCTGTAGCAATACTGTGATAAGAATTTTACACAGCAGAATTTATTTTCTCATTTAATCCTCACACCAATCTTATTCTATTAATCAGATAACTACTCTATCAGATATTACCACACCCATTTTTCAGAGCAAACAGTCCTAGTAAGTGTAAGTATTGCCCAAGTTGTGGTTGTTATTTCAGGGGCTCAAGTGTTTGCTACTATAACATATGTGTTCCTAAACAATCTTACTTTCTGTAGATTTATACAAAATAATAGGAGGATATGGAGTTGGCAAATACCACTAGAAGTTCACAAAAGCAATAATGTTTTTAATAGAAATTTAAATAACATGTTAAATTATTACCAATATTGTTAAGTACCTCAGGAAAATGGAGGCATTTACCTTTTATAAAAGGCATGCTGGCCGAAAAGAATTGCAGGTGCTGAATTATGCAAGCAAAGGAAGAGGGGGCAGGGAATTTAGATTATGATAACTGGTTTAAGCCAATTATAATCCGTCTGATAGAGCTGGATCAGAGGTATCCTTCCTGGGTTCAAGGACTCTCCTCCAACTGAATAGGTGAGGCTTTTGTTAGCAGGAAAGAAGGTGGGTGTGTCTGCTGATGGTGTCTGCCAAGCATAACTTTGAAATGCTATGTATCCTATTTCCTTCAGCATTAATGTTATTAAAATTCCATATAATGTCTCTTTTATTGCTTTTTCATTAACTCAGGCATCACTCAAAATAAATAATGAATGATTAGTGATTGGCTCATTATCTTTGCAGAGCTGCCCTTATAGTATTTGTGCAACTTCTTGATGAAGAATCTAAAATTTCAAATGGGATTCAAAGGAAGATGGGAAAATGATATGTCTATTATATCATGTAACCTCTATTTTGATGGAACAATTTCAACATTTTCACTAGTAGATTATCAAGGTCACATTTCCTCTTTTAAATTAGTGATTTAAGAAATAAATTAAACAAGATCCTCTGGCCTTCCAGGGAGCTTGGGAATCCATTTTTCCAGAAGTTTTGAATCCTTACACCTAATCCTCCTTCTTACACCCAGCCCTATAACAGGATGATCAAACTTTCATCCTTCATTCATTTTCTCTTCAATAACATACGTTAATGTTAATATATACTGGAATAAAAATATCAGAAGAGAAAAAAAACAATTGACTGCATTTAACCAATATTAGCTGTAAGCATTGTCTTAGTTACTTTTCTCATTGCTGAGACAAAATACTCAACACCCAAAGTTAAAGGAAGAAAGGTTCATTGCAGTTCACAGTTTGTAGAGGTTTCAGTTCATAGTTTTCTGGCTTCAAGGCAAGACGGCATGGTAGAGGGGCATCTCAGAGGAGAAATAGTTCATGGCAGGCAGAAGACAGAAAGGCAGCAAGCAGCAAGCGATGACAACAGCCCTCTTTCTCTCCCTGATAGTCTAACCAGGCTACATGCCCTTAGGGCTGGTAGCCCTCACACCTAGGGTGAGACACCCTTAATCCTTCACATTATCCACACCAAGAACTAAGCCAAACCAATCAGTGGACTAATTTAGTAACCACACACACTTCATCCCAGCTTCACACACTTAATCCCAGCATCACATACTTTAGATCCAGCCACCTCTGAAAATCCCCACCTATGACCACATGAGGCTTTGGGGGGGACATAAGCCACAACAACCATGAAGATAAATTTGGGAAATAGAACCTGAAAAATTGTTTAAGTGGCATAGGAACACATCAGACGATCTCATTGATTTTATATTCAAGGCTTTAGAAAATTATTACTATTCTGATTTGGACTATTAAAAAGTCTAGTACACTAATAGCTGGTGATATTAAAGGCCACTGGTGTCAAAAGCAGCCTGCTACTGGAGCTGGTAACTGATGATGGCTGCAACAAAGAATGGTGAAGAACAATAGGAAATTTCTGGGAACCACCATCTTCACTGACTGGAAGAGTTCCTGAGGCCTCCTGCTTGGAACAGCAAGGAGGGTTGCTAACACTGAAACAGCTGATAGTGGCTGGCATTCAAAACCTCAAACATTAACACTAAAAGAGGTGATAGCTGTGGGTAGTCAAAGCCTAGGGCCATTAATTTTTAAAGAGCTACACTTTGCCAACTTGTGATTTCTATATAAATTGAGCAGAACTTTGAGCTAGTTGGTAACATCTTTGAAGCCTGTAGGAGGACTATCCCCTTTAGAAAAAGATGGCAAACAATAGTGACAGTTGTCAGCAAGCTTGAGGATGAGCCCATATCAGATTTCCAACTTACATGTGGCTAAGAATCCATACTAGTTGGTGACAAAAGCAAAGGGCTAAGCAAAGGCTGAAAAGGTAGAAACTTGCTGCCTCTATTGGGAGAGGATGTGGGATTGGGAAATCTGTGACCAGAGATTATGAGATGGCTAATGGCAAAGTGAAAGAGAAGGGATGGAAAGGAGGAGGTTTTTCCAAAGACTGACCATGTTTAAGTATTTTTCTGACAGCTAGCCCTAGAATATGGGGGGACATGAGCCAATGCCTGTCTTTATTTGCTTTTTCCTTTGAAAAGACAGAGTGGAATGCAGATGGAAAGTGCTGGATTTAGAATGAGAAGACAAAGGTTTTGTCTCAAACCTGGAACTTATCAGCATGATTTTAGATATATCTCAACTTTTTATACCTCAGTTTTTTAACATCTGTAAAATTCTTCCCTCTCAGAATACACAAGAGGCCAGTGAGAATGGCAATCCAGGTTTCCATATGAAATATCAAACTCTATGAACAACTATAATACAAATGGATAAGAGAGAAAGAAACTTCAAAGCAGGGTTAGGAATGAACTGGAAAAATAAGTAAATGAAAAAATTGGTGGATGCATATGGATTTTTGTTTTTTCCAATATTTCCATTAAAAAGCCAGCAAGGGGAGGATCAGTCTTGAGGACTGTTTCACAGACTTGACCTTCTCAGCACCATGTAAGACTGTTTCAGATTTCACACAGAGCCTAACTCTCTCTCCAGGGAAGGGAAGAACATTTTTGTCTTTGTTTTATCCTCATACAGATAATAAGAGGAAATAGTTCAAATGCTTCTCAAGGCACCACACTTGAAATGTATGAATAATAGATTCCTTCTTTTCCTCAGCTGGAATCTGCAGACTCACACTCACAGCTAGATCTTATTCTTTCATTTTCCCACACAAAGATAGTTCCAAAGTACGTTTTACACTCAGAAGAGCTTTGACCAACTGTTACCCCATGGAACCATAATATATTTAAAGTATTCTTTCTGCCTTTTCCTTCATGTACAACATTTTATGTGCGTTATCAGTAGAGTTGTTTCAAAGCAACAAGCTCCCTTAATTCAACAAGGGGAAAAAACAAGAGGTTCACTCTCTCCACTTTTTTTGCATCTATAGAATCCCACTACATATGTAAAATACTTATAGGGACAAAGGGCACTAAAATTTCCAACAAGATATCCTAATCTGCTTTGGTACAGTTTTAAGACAGATGAATAGAGAAATAGTCATGTAAATTAAAAACCTTTTTCATGTAGGTTGTACTGGACATACCCATGTTTATAGCAACACAATTTATAATAGCTACATCTTGGAAACAGCATATATGTCTAGCAACAGATGAATGGATAAGGAAAATGTATTCAGGCACAATGGAGTACTTCACTGCAATAAAAAACAATAAACTTGAGACAGTCATAGGTAAATGAATGCAACTTGGGAGCATAATGTTAAGTGAAATAAGTCAGACAAGCAAGCTCAAATATCACATGGTTTCTTTTATATGAGAAACGCCTTATATACAAATAAAAGCAAAATAGAACAGAGATAAATAGGAAGTAGGGAGAAGTTCAGATACTTTCCCAAATTACCTATTCCATTGTTTCAAAAATATTTTAATATATGTGCTAATTTGTTTCCTTTGTACTACTAATTTATCTTACTTCATTGAAAAGAAAGTTTTGTGTTGTCTGTTTTCTTCTTTGTAATAATCTTTCTGGTCTGTGTCTTGTATTCTGAGTAACTACATCGAAGATAATGATACACAGTGTATTATTATAATTCTCTTATTATTTTCTTATGAAATTTTGTTTCATTTTTTCATAAATGAAAAAAATAAGTTGTACTGAAATTCCTTATAAAATGCTAAATAGTGATATATTCTTTTAATTATTTTTAGACTCCCAAACCTTTATCTACTGATTATCCATGGGCAAAAACAACAGAATTAAAAGGTTCGATCCCATTTAAAGTCAATTTAATTTAGCTATAAGCCTTAAAAGCAAGCTTCTCCAAACCCTGCCCCATGCATAGTTGAATGGCCCATTTCAGTGAATACCACCATCAGCAGAAAGCATTTTCTCATACAAATTTAACTCCATCCCAGCCTTTCCCTCAAGATTATCCACAGGTAAAAGAACTGGGTCTTTGACACAACATTACAGAACACAAAATGAAAAAAAAATTCTCTCCCTAAAATAAATTCTCAATCTCTCAGCTTCAGAACTTCTTATAGATTTACTGTAGAGTTAGTACAAAGTGATTTAGATTATCCGATAACAGAGCAATCATAACAATGTATTCTTTCAGCTTTGATTCAATTCCCATATGAGAAATGTCATATAAGGCTTAGGATTATGGTATTAAGTTTCACTATTCTGTCTTTTCTGAAAAATGTTGATTTCAAGACAAACATGGGAAAGCCAAAGCTTTTGCAATAAAGGAAATACTCAGTACTTTGTCCTTTGTTGCTTGGAAACTGAGGGCCATAAATAGATTTTATGATTATAAAGGCTTTGGAATTAATGTGAACATGTAAAAGTCATAATAACTCCCTGGAGATAGGAGTATTCTTTTGAAAAAGAAATGTATGGATCTATCTATGTAGCTTACTTATTCTTGTGTCAAAATAAAGAAAATAATTTGGTTTTTTCACACTTGAAAATATAATAATAAAATCAATAACTACCATTTATTTCATCATTTCAACATTTTATCATTACTCTGCACAACCCTAGGAGATAAGTGTTACTATCTCTATTTTATAGATGGAACAAAAGAAACCTAAAACTTTCAAAGGGTAAGTAATTAGCCTAAGGTAACACAACTGAGGAGCAACAGACTAGGATTCAAAGCCAGGTTTGTGTGAATAAAGGTTATGCCATTAACCAACACACTATTGGGATTACTAGAATGCATGTTTCTGGGCTCCCAATATTTAAAGCTATTGATAGCTTTAACACTGTGTGAGTGACATCAGTTCCAATGATCAAGTCACATGATATTCCCCTTGGATCAAAGTACTTACAATTGCTATATATGGCATTTATTTCTTATATTGCTAATACCAGAGTATCAGTTATGCAGCTTTAATTTTGCTGAACTTTTTGTCCTGAGTCTGGTTACCTAAAGTGACAAGATTAAAAATTAATATTGTCTACTACATTTCTGTGCAAACCAATCTACCTAAATTCCCCTGTAGGATTTTATTATACACCAAGCGGTACTAAGGATCAATGTTGGCTTCTTAATCTTTGCATTCTTATTAGTGGCCTTATCTTTTGAGTTTCTGTAGCTGCTTGCTCTGTAAACATAAAACATTGCCTTTTTGTCACAAACCCCTCATCTTATGATGCTGAAGCTGGGCTTTGCCAAAAAATGCCAGATGGTAGTAAAGTACCAACTGCTCACAGTCCAGAATAATTTTCTATAAAAATCATCAAAAAAGATACTTGGTTATTTTAACAGAAGCCATAAGTTCTATAACTATCTTATAACCTATTTAGAAGGAATTATACACAATGCCTATGTACACAGACCTTCAGAGTCAGATAGGCCTCTGTGTTAATCCAAGCTCTGACATATAACAGTGATGTTATCCTAGACAAGATATAAAACTTCACTGAATTTTTATTTTCTCATCTGTAAAATGGTGATCACCTTATCTACTTGTTCATTGTGTTGTGCAATTTTGAATTAATACAATGAAAGGTCTTAGTACAATGTCTAACACAAATTCAAGCATTCTCTAAATGGTAGTGGTTTTCTTACTGCTTCAGGGAGCTCCTTTGTAAATGTTTTTCTTAATTATAGAATACTAATAATACTATGTCACCGGGCAATAACTGTGTCAGGCAAAGGACTTTATATGTTTAATCTTAATCCTCACTCCTATTCTGTGAGGTATTATCCCATTTGATAGATGAGGAACCCAGTCATTTGCCAAGGCAGAACCTTAAGTATGCAATATAAGCAGGATTTAAACCCAGGGCAAGGCTGGGGATTTAGCTCAGTGGTTTCACTGCCTGCTGTGCAAGTGCAAGGACCCGAGTTCGATTCCCGGTACCAAAATAAATAAATAAATAAATAAACAAACCCAGGGCAATCTAGGTACAAGCCTGTGCTAACTACTACATCACTCATCACCATATGTACAGGCTGGCATCAGGAGCTCAAGAATAATGTGTGATTTATAAAGGTTTCCAATTTCCAGAGCTGATGTGAGTGGGCAGTTAAATACAGTCTTTATAAGAGAAAGAGGCTGTAATCAGACAACCTCCAATATCATTCTTACGACCCCATTTTCATTACCTTAACAGTGTTTCCTAGCACTAGGACCTCTATTTTTACTCATGACTAGAGTTTCCATTTCGCTGTTTGATTGCTAACATCTAGTGACTTTCAAATATTGAGCCTGATTTTCAGCTCAGCTCAGCTCAGTTCAGGACCCTGAGTTTCATCCTGTCTCTTCCTTGTGGACTTTAGTTTCCAACCCTTTCCATTCCCAATTTGCATGTCTGCCATGTTTTTACTGAGCACCACAACTCCTCTATTTCTTAGCTGTCAATAAAGAATCCCTTTTATGGAGAATTAGAGATACCCTAACAGAGGAAAATTGCTACTATGGATAACAGAGAAATTCCAAGAGAATTTTACATAAAATGAGGAGCTGTGGCTCTCTTACCAGAGTTGATCCCAGGACTGATATTAAAATATCTGTAAAGAGGGGTTGGAGGTATAACTAAGTGGTAGATTCCTTGCCTAGCATAAGGAAGGCCTTGGGTTCAATACCCAGTACTCTGAAAAATATGTTATTTTGGCTTGTATCTAGCTTCCCCCAAAAATCTCATGCATCAAAGGAGGGCTTTTCAGAGGTGGCTCAATCTAGAATGCATGATGCTGGGATTAAGGATGTGATGCTGGAATTGATTTGTGGTGTGATGCTAGGATTAAGGGTGCCTCACCATGGATGTGAATGGTACTTTCCCTGTGCAGGTAGCCTGGATAGACTATAAGGGACAGAAAAAGGTCTGCTGTTGTTGCTTGCTGCTTGCTGCTTTTGTTGTCTTCAGCCCACCATGAACCATTTCATCTCTGTGATGTCCCCCTGCCATGCCACATTACAGACTGAAGCCAGCCAATTACAGGCTCTACACACTGTGAGCCAAAAAGAAAAATCTTTCCTCCTTTAACTTTAGGTATTAAGTATCTTTGTCTCAGCAACAAGAAAAAGTAACTAAGACATTTGTAAAGAAGTGTAAACCAAGATATTACATATAAGATGACAAAGACCCCTTTTACACTAGAAATATTGATCAAGATCTCATTTAACAAGATTTTTTAAATTAACTACTATCTATAAGACACTAATCCTGCAAAGATGAATGAGGCAAAAAAGTTGAGTACTTCAACTAGAGTACTGACTGTCTTTGGGAAAGACAGACATTAAACACATAAATTAACAGTTTAACAATTATCAATGTGAAAGGTGCTAATACAAAGGTATAGACAAAGAGCCATGTAAGTATGGGGAATTTTGCTTCTAACTTTGCCCATGAAAGTTAGAAAATTAGTTTTCACTAATTTTGCTAAGTGAAAAAGCAAGAAAGAACATTCTGGGCAGAAGGCATGGTCAAAGCCTCAATGCTATAAAAAGGTAGAATGTATTCAAGAAACCATGAGAAGTTCAGTGGAGTTGTTATACAGATAAAAAATAATAACAATATTACTAAAATAATGACGGTGATATCAAACAGTAATCCAAGTCCTATTTTGAGCCTCATGTCTATTGCATCATTTCATCTACTGTCAGTTCCAGTATTATCCCAATTTTATAGATATAGATCTGAGTTTCAAAGAGATTAAATAACACTCCCAAGATCACATCACTAGCAAGGGGCGGAGTCAGAGTTTGAACTCTGGTCCTATGGCATCTCTTCATCACTACCCCAAACTGCCTCTCACAGATGTTAATATGGGGGAGTTAACAGAGATAAGTCTCCTTAGAATGTTACATTGAGGCCATTTTTCCAAGCTGAGGCAATGGACATTCAATAAAAATATTTAAATAATGGCTTTTGTGTGAATCAATAGCAATGTGGAAGGTGATCAACTCAAGGTGAGAAGTTAGAAGGCTCTTGCAAGACATGAATGTCAAAACAAAGAGGGGTAGATTTGTAGATGAAAGATACTGTATTCCTGAGGTTTAAGCAGCAAGATTTGGTACACAATTATTGACAGAGTATAGAATGAGTCGTCAAACATTATACCCCTATTTATAGTTTAAAAGGTGCTATGATTTGAATGTGTCCCTTTCCACATTCAGGTTTTACTAATGTGACAGTCTTAAGAAGTGGGGCCTTTAATAGCTGAATAGACCATGAGTACTCCTTCCTCTTGAATGGGAGCAAGGCCCGTGGCTAGCTTGCTCTGTTACCTTTCTGCATTCTTCCATATGTGAATACAGCATAAAAGTTTGTGGCACTTGAAGAGAAGTATTTCAGAAACAGGCCTCTGGAGTAGACAAGGAGGAGAGTGAATGACTGACTGCAGGAGAATGAGAGGAAACAGAGAGGCTGGATACCATGGAAGCAAATAGGAGGGAGTGCCTATGATAAAAATAGGGAACAGTGATAAAGCCTAGCATGAACTCCAAGAGCATGAGGGCTGAAGATTTTAATGTGCTCTAGCAATGAGAAAAATTTCAGAATAAACTAAATCAGAAGCAGGATTAAAGTGGGTTGAACAGTGAACAGAGAAGAGTGGGTGTTTATGAGATTGGTGATGGAAGGGAAAAGACAGGTGAGTGGAAGTAGAGGGAGAGTTGAAGGAAGAGGTACTCAATCTTCTCATTGGTCCATTGTTATCTTGATTTCACTATTATACTTCAAGGAGTTTCTATTGCCTTCTCTTCTCCCTTGTATTGACTTTTATACCAATTTTGAAGATATCTTTTAATATAAATTCTTTCCAACCTCTTTTTATAGCCAAGCTAAGAATAAATAACCAATATAGTGCAAAGGGGCTCCTCCTCACAGACTCATCACCAGCTCCACCCTTGGAAGCATTTCTTCAAATGCCTCTCTGGCCTGGGGTTTTCACCAATAGTCCCTGGGGACTGAAGCCCAGGGAAAAGATCTAGTCACCTTTTCCTGATAAGGACAACTTGTCTGGGAAAAGTTCCCTGGTTTTCTATTTCAACCATAAAATTGAGCACAGATTTCCAAAATTTAACTCACTTTTTTTCTTTTAAAAATTTTTTCATTAGAATATTATTTTGGTACTAAGTATTTACTGATACTGTCACAAGTCAGAATAAAAAGAGAAAACAGCAATTTTTCATCACAGTCCATAATCATACTGTTATATCACCCTATCCCATAATTTCACAACATTTTTAGTTGAATCTATAAGCTTCTAGACCCTGATTGTTAAAATGTCTCCCAGTCCAGAATCTTTTACCTAATTCCAAGCATACCCTCTCCTTCATGGGCAGCTCCAGGTTTTGGCTCTACCAGGAAGGGACAAATAATAGAAACAGCCAATAGCCTGGGAATTGTAGTGATTCCTAATTTCATGTGGTTTGTGGACTATGCTGAGCATATGATCAAAGTTATAGAAGCTTCCTTGAAATTATGACCATTCATAAATATATATTTCTATCCTGTTCAAAGGATTCAATCCCCCCTACCTACCCCCAGGATCTTATCCCCGGTTAAGGACTCTGGAAGTAGAGAAACATTTTCTAAGCCCAAAAAATGCAAATTAATATCAGGCAACACCAATAGCTCAAGTCTTCAGACTGATTTTCTTAATCTTCCCAGCAGGTAATTTGGTAATAGTAAGCAAAGACCTAATTTTTTAAAAGATCATGCATGTCAACAATTTTTTTAAAAAAAAAATAAACAACTGTGCATTCTATTTTAGGTAAATTTACCCAAAGTACGTAACTAAAGATTTGGGGGTAAATTTCATCACATTTTTTTAACAGGCAAAACTTGAGAGCCAGCTCAATATGAACAACAAATAGCTAAATTATGGAGCCTCTCAAACAGAAGTTGTTTGTAGCATGTGCCTAAGGCCTAAAAGTGGGAGAAGAGTTCTCTTTACTCCTCACTCCTGTTTCCAGACAAGTTTCCCTGCCTCTTTCTTCACATGCTTCAGTTCCCTTGAACCAGAGGCCAAAAAACCACACTACCTCCTACATGGCATCTACCAACGTTTTTATCATTATCCCTTTTTCATTGGATACTTACAGTGCTGCTTCCTCTTCCCCTTTCAAACACTACTCTTCCCAAAAGGGCTGGTTCCTTCAACATCCACCCACTAATATTCCAGCCTTTCAGAGCCTTACACTCCTCACCACCAAGTATTTTTTTTCCACCTCACTTTAGCCACCTCCTCTCAGGACCCTTTCCAAGGCCTCAACAAAAGCAAGGCACATGTGTGTAACTTCTGCTTACTGACACAGCCCACTCTTAACAGCTTTTCACATCCACTTATTCTCCACCCATTGAGCCCATTCTCACCTTTCATAGCTCTTCACCCCACTTCTGTCATACCTTCTTCCCTTCTTACCCAACTAGCTTACCATTCCATCGTTCTAATCACTCCAATCCAAAGACTTGTCACTCTCTTCCCTTCCCACTCTCTGTGGCACTCTTCTGCAAAAACTTCAGCTTCAGTTAAGCATAAACCTCACTAAAAGTAATTGACCTCTAATTGCAATACTCACTAGGAATCCTACTATCTCCCTAGCAGATTTTCTTTCCTACTGCCTGTAGTGAGCTGAAAAATGCCCCCTGCAAAAGGTAGGTACACTCAGAACCAGAAAAAGTGACCATCTTTGCAAAAAGGGCCTTGGCAGATGTAATTATATTATGAATCTTGAGGTCATCCTAGATTTGGGTGTCCCCTAAATCCAGGGACAGATGTCCTTAGAAGAAAAGAGGACTCAGAGAATCTAACGTGAAGATGGAGGCAGAGATCCAAGTGATACATCTACAAGTCAAGGAATACAAAGAATCCCCAGCCACCACAGATACGGGAAGAGAGTCTTGGAACAGATTCTCTCCTAGAGCCTTCAGAGCTAGTGTGGCCCTGCCAGTATCTTGATTTCCAGGCTTCTGGCCCCCAGCACTATGGAGAAAATAATTTTCTGTTCCTTTAAGCTGTCAAAGTTGTAGTTATTTTCTATGGCAGACTTAAACTCTCTAAGAAGATAATTTCATAACTTATTCTCTCTCTCCAAATCCTTAAATAGTCCCCCACCATACCCCACCCCACACCAGTCCCAGCCAGTTCCCTCTTAGGACACCTCAGACTTCACAGGTAAAGCAGAAGTAGTCTATCTCAGTTTCTCATCCCGACACTTACCAAATAAACTGCACCTCTTCCAGATACCCTACGTCTCTTCTTATTATAAGAGTTAAGTGTTCTTGCTTGCTGCTCAAGGGCACACTCTCCAGTGCCCTAGATGCCATCCCTGACCACCTGGTCAAGATTCCCCTCCTGCAATTATCCCCCCCCCCCTTCTGCACTTATTATTCTAAACTGAATCATTTCTATATGCATACCATGTTTCAGCATCTCCTATCTTAAATATCAAACCCAGACCAATAATCAAATAAAACTTCACTTACTTCTGCACCCCTCCAACCACTGCCACATTTCTCTGTTGCTGCCACAATAGAGCTTCTCAAAACCATTATCAGTTCTAGCTCCTAGCCTCCCACTGTCTCTTCAACCCAGTGACTGGGTTTCTTCCCCACCACATAGAAACCACTTGTGAAGGTCACACACAACCTTCTTCCCAAGTTCTATGGAAAATTACCTGGTATTACAGAAGCATTCAAGCAATTAACCCCTATCCTTTCAGAAACACTTTTCTCTCCTAGCTTGACACCACACTATCCTGGTTTTCCTCCCGTTTCACCTCCCATTTCTTTGCTACTTGCTTTCACTTGGGTTCCTAAATATTTTGGAGGGATCTTTCCTCTATCTATAATACTTTCCTGGTGACTTCATCTAGTCTCAAAGGCTTTAATACCATTTATATACTAATGACTCCCAAACAGACACAAGCAGCCCAATCCTGTCCTTGGGTTTCAGATTCAATTATCTAACAACCTCAACATCATTTCTACTTGGTTATCTAAAAGATATTTCAAATGTCTCAAATGAATTCTTGATAACACACACGTGCACGAACACTCTTTCGTCTTCCATATCTTGATACATTGAACCACCATTTATAAAGTGTTGACTACAACACATAGGCATCATCCTTAAAAGATTCATCTGTCTTCCTCACTCACACAGCCTATGCCCTACCTGTTATTCTGCTTATCTCCGCTAATTTACCGTGGCACTAAGAATAAAAACTCTAACTCTAATGTCCTTTTCTCCTACCCTCCCTGTTGTCATTTGTTATATTCCAGCCAATTCAACTTCACTTTCCTTCCCCATGCCACTCTAAACCCTTCTAAGCTCAGTGACTTTGCCCTAATAGCCCCTTTTCCTGGAATTGTTTTCTCCTGAACTTATGCATAACTTGCTCCTGGTCATTATTCAGGTCCCATCATTCAGCTGTCATCTCCTCAGATCCCTTTCCATAGTGCCACAGTGCGAGTAATGAATGCATTTGCCCTCCCCTCATCAGTCTCTCTCTGCATCATCATCTTGTTTTATTTTTTATACTTAATGATTTTTTGAAAATATCTTTCTTATTTATCTCCTTATTGTCTTCTTCCTTCAGCTAGAAAATGACACCCCTTTAGTGCAAGGTCTCTTCTTGTTCACCAATAAATTAAGTATCCATCCAGGTCTTGAGAGACACTCAGATACTTTTGATTGACTGGATGAACAAAGGAAGGAATCAATGATGAACGTGCAGGCACTTACTGTGTGGATGACCCTTAAACAAGCTACTTAACTTCCTCAGGCCTCATGTTTCTCATGGGGGAATAAAAACTGCATAGAGCTACTACTTTGATTGGGAAGCAGAGAAAATGATAATTAACTGTGAAAATAATTATTGACCTGCCTGTGCCAGTCATTATGCTTCACAACCAAATTTTGAGATAGTACAATTATCTTCATTTTACAAATAAGGAAGCTAAGGCCTGCAGAGATTTACTGATCCCTAGTCCCAGGGATTGTAAGTGGCAGAGCCAGGATCCACATCCAGGATGACTGATTCAGAACCCATGTTCCTATTATTCTATATCTAGCACATAAGAAGTACTCAACAAATAACAGTTATTCTATTAATTATGTTGCAGGCCAGGAGGTGCCAAAAACATTTTCTGTAAATAGCCAGATGGCAAATGCTTTAGGACTTTCAGGCCTTATGATCTCTGTTACAGCCACTCAACTCTGCCACCATAGTGCCTAAGCACCAGAGGCAACATAAATGATTAGATGTGTTCTGTTAAACTTTATTTGCAAAAACCAGCTATAGCCCAGATTTGGCCTATGGGGCATAGCTTAAGCATCTCTGTTGTAGAGCAGCAAGAATAACTAATGGTAAGAGATATTCACTCTATCTTCCATGAAGAAGTCCATTGCTAAAGAGTAAAAATATATACAAGTAATCTTTTTTGTTTTTAAAAACTCACAAGATCAACACCAAAATGAATAATAATTACCATTAAGTCTGAGTTTACTAGCGATAACTATCTTCTTTTAAAATGTTTGTTTTCCAAAATTGTCTATAGTTCAAATGTCTAGCTTCTAAGACAGAATAGAATTGTCAGAAACCCAGCCCTAATTCCAAAGTTGAAAAGATGACAATATCAGTAATAACAAAGATGGTGGTGACTCATTTGATCCAAAAAACATAGATGTTTTGTGAAAACCCTTTGAATATGAGAAATATAGAAAACCCTTTGAATATAGAAATGTTATGTGGCATTAGATCATTTGCTATTTGCTCTTTCTGAGCAAGCTCAGGTTCTATTGGGACAGAAAGAAGAGGGCAAGATGACAGTGGCTGAGATAGTGGTGATTCTCAAAATTGAAAGAAAAAGGAGAAATTGAGAGACTGGCCTGATGGCAGAGATACTCTGCTCACAAAGGGAACCTGCCCAGGGGCAGCTCAGCAGTGGACCCCTTCTGCCCTTTATATTGCAATCAGCTGCTCAGAGTTTCTGAATTTTTTCTCAGGAATCCAGAAACATCAGCAAATCAGAGGGGGTTTCACATTTTTGAGAAACAATGTATAGAAACCACTGAACACATTTATCATTTATCTGTGGTAGTAATGAAAACTGAGGCTTTATTCTAATTGGCTCAGTTCTTTTAATTTCCCCCAGTTGCTTCTATTCTATTCACTGGACCATTCGGCTAGCAACATTTTCCTTCTTCCTACATTTGAATTTGCCGGGTACCTAAAACCTATTTGGAATTCAATAACTGTTTGTTGATATCAATAGTGTTTTGTGTTGTTCTTTCATTCATTCATTCTATAAATATTATTGAATGTCTGGCATGTGTGATACCATACAGGCACTTTTTCCAAGCTACATTTCTTTTTTACTTAACAGCTCTGCCTCACCTCCCTTGAAGTCTTCTAGATTAATCCTTTTGAAACTGAGCACTTCAGTCCATTTTTCTGCTCCAGAGGCTTCAGCACTTTTTCAGTTTTACCAAACACTAGGTACCACCGTGTATTCCTATACAACTCTTGAGCAGCAGATGTTTTTGCCTTTCCTCTTTTCCTGTTTCACTGCCCTCTTTTGATAAGAGCTTCCTGAAGAATTTAAATCTTAAGTAGAAAGACAAGGACAGAAAATGTTCAGAGCTGGTTTGATACTAGTTTCCTTCTTCATGGATCTCAGGAGCTAATGGATGGTTTCTGCCCTCTCTCAGATCCTGGTTCCAAGAGCTACCCCACAGCCTTCAGCAAGGGAACTGGAGTTCCAGTCTGCCAGTTTATAAGACAAACAAACATTATCATGAGCTTTCACAGGCAAGACCATTTAACTCAAGATGATGGTGTCCATTTGGATGCTCTTTAATACAAAAAAATGCTTATGAAGAAAAATGCACTATTAGATCTTGGTTTCTTAGAATAGAGTCCAAGAAAATGAAGAAAAATAGCTTTCAAGTGTGTAACAATTTTTCAAAACTTTTCTTGACTTTCAGGGTTTGCTTTTTTTATGTGAGTTTGTACTTAATTAGAAATAATAACATATTGATGGGAACATGGCATGCAACAACTGGCCTTCTTTGTTACATATCTAGTTTTGTTGTCATTTTAAGGAAGATTTGAAAAAGAGAAAAGAAATTATTAAAATCTAAAGAAAAAATTTCAAAGCTCTCCCAGATATCACCCAGAGAACATGGTTTTGGACTTGGCATCGAGTAGATGCTCAGTTTTTGCCAAATAGTGGAGGGAATTTTTTAAATTGATAATTAGGACTTCTTCAACTCTGGAAAAAAATGAAGTAGGCTTTTTGTATTGACAAAATGAATTGGTGATTTCTCTTTTTAAAAAAAATAGTGCAGATACACCTGTACCTTGAAGCTTGTCACTACTACTCAAATGACAGTTATATCTGATGTAAAACCAAGCAAAACAATGAAACAGCATTCATTTGCCTTGGACAAAGGTTGGCAATGCTGACTTGGCCACTGTCCCAGGCAGAACTTGATGGTATAGATTATAGGACTGAAGGGACATAGTTTTCTTAGTCTTATGTTCCTTTTTGCCACTTCTGCCAAAATTCAAACCACAGATACTACTACATTGTGTTGAGTGGTCCTGATAGTGACCTAGAATCTCACTATTTGTTTGGTAAGATCTATTTCTCTCTAATGCTCAACATGGTGTGTAGTGTTTGATCAATTCCACTCAACCTCTAAATGTCTGTTATTTGTCAGTTACTTTACTAAGTTCACAAAATGTCAAGAGTACTTCCTCACTGTGCTACTTGCTGTGCTCTGGCACATTAGTCCTCCAATCACCCTCAGTGTTTCTCATCCTCCCTCCTGCAAAACACCTTGAAATGTGTAAAAACTACAGCCATGCTTCCCTTTGCATGGACTTCTGAGCATGACTAGCTGATAAAGCACTGAGGCCACAATGATAATAAGTCCCCCAAATGATGCCCCAGAGGACAAGTCCTTGCAAATATCTTCAACAAAGTCACATTAGAATATCACCCAAGGCAATGTGAGCAGATGTCCTGACATTTTAGGTTTTTAAAAGGAAGTTATAACCACATCCATAGTACTTGCTGCCCTTGGGGAGAAAAATATTCGACTTCAAAAGCAAATCATTATTCAGCTACACATTTTTAAGTGTTATAAATAAAACAGAAAGATGAGGATGGAGTAGGGAAAGTTGTGTTCTTTGCTAATTTAGGCTTTTTGTATTTATTTATATAACTAAAAATGTTTAAGTAAAATCTTAAATTTTTCTTATGCTATATTCAATAATTTTAGAGATAAGACAAATCCGAGATTTCTTGAAACATAGGCAATTCAAAAGAATAAAATCTAGCACAGGACCCAGACAAGTAATAATAACAAATATCTTGACATCTTCATTCTTTTAATAACCAAGCTATAAGATGGAAATCCTCTATTTCTTAAGTCTCTATCCATATCATTAATGATTACTACCCATGAAGCAAATAAACTTCTACTTCCTATATCAGGAGAGTTATCTAAGTATGATATTATTTCTATTAAGACAAAGTTTAAGTGAACACCAAAAAGATAAAATCATGATAGCAAGCAGTGATATTTCTCAAAAACAAAAACTTAATATTAGAAGCTGGGCTCTTACCTTCAAAGAACTGCTGCAGGGCCTCATTTTCACCTACCACATCCATGGTGCTTTGGTCCTAGTAATATTTCCTCTTAAAACAAAAGTTATCAAACCTCAGGAAGTAAGTGCTGTCCTCTGAACTCAAAGCCTATGAATGCTCTTGAAAAATCATTTTCTTTTTACTGGAGCAAAGCATATCTTCAGCCACTGAATTGTCCCCAGAAAGATGGTTCCGTTTTCAAATGTGATTATAAAACCAACAGGATATGCAACTATATAGAAAAAAAATTACGAAGAGGGAAGTGGCAGCAAATTCATCTCTCTTAATGCAGGCGACTGTTTCTACTTTGCCTTATGTCTTTGTTTTAAGAACCTTTGTCCTTAGTGACACACGTAATTACATAAATGGGCAATAAATGCATAGTCTTATCTCTTATTTGTCCTTTTACACTAATATATTTATATCTCCACCTTTATCAACCATATCCATTTAGCCACTACCAAGAAAAGATAGTTATTTTCTTTAATCTAGAAAAAGGAGAAATCAATATAATCACTTTTACAGGTATAGCAAGTGATTTTAAAAGGCTTGTGACAATGAAAAGTTAGAATTTGTTCAATATTTTCAAATTTATAGCAAAAACTTACATTCCTCAATACATATCAAGTCTACTTTCTCCAGAGTTTATTTTCCTTAAAAGTATAAACCAAGAATTCAAAGTCTTTCTTACAAACAACAAAGACTGCATTATTAACTTAATAACTCTTACAACTGCTAGTAGGTTTTACTCCAAAATATAAAGCTAGATTCAAATAATTGATTTTCACTGCTTGGCTATAATTTATTTAATAACAGCCTAAGAAGAATACAATTAAGAAACTAAACTGTTTTTCTAGTCCCTTATTTTTCTCTTTTGGAAAAACTATGAATCTACAGAATAATTGAAAGGGTTATATCATGATATACCCATATGCTCTTTATCTAGATTTACTAATTGTCTTGACACTTTTGTTTTTTCTCTCTTCTTATATAAACATTCTATTTTTTTCTTCAAGTCACTTGAAAATAAGTTGCCGCCATCTTGACATGTCACCCCTAAATAATAGGGTATGTCTCCTAACATTGAGGCCACTCTCCTACATAGTGACATTATCATACCAAATAAATATAACATGAATTTAATACTATCATCTCATATATAATTTCCACTTCTAAAAATATCTTTTAGTTTGTTTGTTTGTTTGGTACCAGGAATCAAACTTGGGTCCTTGCACTTACAGGAAGCAGAGGAAGCACTGAGCTAAATCCCCGGCCCTAAAATATCTTTTCTAATATCTTCTTTTCTGATCAAGTATCCAATGAATGTTCATTTACTGCCTTTGGTTATATCTTTTTAAAATACAGAACCTTCTCCCTTATCACCTTTTTTGATTGATTTTGTTTTTCATTATTTTGGTGCTTTTTTTTAAACCCATTAAAAAAAAAAAAAGTCCATTGTGTTATGGCTTGTATCTAGATGTCCCCTCCAAAGCCTCATGTGATCAAAGGTGGGTTTTTTAAAAGTGGCTGGATCTAGGGTATATGATACTGGGATTAATTAAGGGTGTGATGCTGGATTTGAGGATACATGATTACTAAATTAGAGCACTGACTGGTTTAGCATAGTTCTGGCTATGGATAATGGAAAGGTTCACCCTGGATGTGGGTGGCACCACCCAAAAGCCTGGTATCCTGGATGAGAAAAAATGGAGAAGTTGGCTTGCTACTGTAGCTTCTGCTGTTTCACTGCTTGCTGCTCACTGCCTTCTGGCTTTTGGCTTCTGCCTACCCTGCCACATCATGAACTGTTTCTCCTCTGTGATGCCCCTCTGAAATGCTGCCCTAACTTGGAGCTAGCCAACTATGGACTGAAACCTCTACAAACTGTGAGCTAAATAAACCTTTCCTCCCTTAACTTAGGGGTGTTGGGTATTTTGTCCAGCGATGAGAAAAGTAACTAAGACGTACCGCATGTAGAACGTTTCTCTTTCTGATTTTTTCTATTGTTTTATTATTAAAATTAGTATAAGTTATGTAGTATACTTTCAAACATATATTTTTAAATCTCACACAAATAGGGAGGGGTGGAAGGGTTGAAGGGAGGGCAGGGGAATGGGGAAAAAATAAGAACCAGGATACATCATGTAAAGGTACAAGTTCCCAATGATGAATGTAAATGTCTTGTATACCTAAAATATACCAATAAAAGAATTTCAGAATAAAAAAGCTCACACATATGTAATAGTTTCTAGAAAATGAGCAAACTTTTTTTATTTGGAAGGAAAAAAGAGGTTTATCAACCTCTTTTGAAGGTCCCCCAGATCTTTGAGGACATGTTGTCAAGTTGTTTAAAAGAATGAATTTTTAATTTGTTTCAATTAGACTTGTGTGGAGCTATCTGCTGGTTACAAGAAACAAAAAGATGAGTAAATAATGGTTCCTGCCCTTCATAAACTCAAATCTAGGACATGAGAAAAACACAAGTAAGTATAACTCAAGGCAAACTGATAAGATCTTGGTAAAACATCCCAAGAGAACAGAGGAAGGAAAGATTAATTTTATATTAAAGGACCTGGCAAAGTGCCACAAAGAGTTAGGATTTGAAGAGACTTAAGTAATGAATGTGTCTTTAAATATAGAGGCAATAGCTTGGAAGGTAGAGAACACAGGTGTAGAAACTATGTACCTGGCACAGTGGGAGAAGTTTGGAAAATGCTGAAGAAGGAAGGTGGGAGATTTTGAATGTAATCTGAGTCCACACATGTTCATTCTAAATGTATCTATTGATGGTTTCTATTTAGGTGGGTGAAAACCATGATATAATTATATCTAACTCAGAGAGATAGCTGTATTGGAGTGTGCTGACTGCTGCAGGTCAGACCAGGTAAGAAGCTACTGCAAGAATCCAGCTGGGCAATAATAAAGCATGAAGTAACACAACATAGAGTCAAAAATTGACTACTGACTTTAAATGGAGTGCAAGAACAAAGTTAGGGTGAATTTTTGAAGGATTTATGTCTTAGATAAAATATAAATTAATATGCTAAAACACATAGTTTCTAGCTAAATCTAAACTCCAAGGGAAACACCCAGCCAAACTTACTGGAGGCCACTGAAAGTCAGCACACAAACTCACAGTGAATTCCGGATCCTATCCAACAGTTCACCAGAGACTTCAAGTTCTCAGAAGCAGAGTAATGAGTGACAGGAAATGTCAGCAAGAGAGAAATTAGATTCAATTTAATGAGCTGAGAAGCTAAAGTTAGAATTGGAAGCCCAACTCAAATATTTCTAGGTCCTGGCAGGTAACTGAGTAAAATGGATCAAAATAAGCAAATACTAATCATGAAAGCATGTTGATAACTGACAGCTGACCCTTAGCTGTGGTGTCAGGGAGACAATCAGGGGTGGTGAGTTATGGACCAAACCAGAGAGCACAGGCCCTGCTACCAGGGGTAGAGTCACTCAACTTCACAAGGGTTGTCATTCAAGAATTTGGGTTCAGTGTCATCAAATGGCCAATTTTAAAAGAGAAGCTGAGGTGCACATTCCAATTTTAAATCTCATCATTGATAAAAGTTGAAAACTGATTTAAAACAAAATGAACAACAGAAAAAGAAACCAAAACAATGTCCAGAAAAAATAGCACACATGTGAAAACACTAAGCCTGCTGGTTTCAGGATGCCACCTCTAGTTCAGAAACTGACATACAACCAGCAGGAAGCTGGATAAACTCAGAGAGATCTGAGGAAAGTAAAAAGAATTTTGAACAGAGTTGTTATACGAACTGGAAAATATATCTGTATTAATTAGAGTCCAGAGCAACTCGCTAAGAGTATAATCCATCTGTGGCAAATGCAATTTAAATAGAAATTTCTCCCTTTTCATGAATAACAAATATTATCTAGGTTCCACGCTCCTAGAGCAGAGAAGGTAAGCCGATCTCAGGGCCCATGAAGAGGCTCCCGTGCCGCCATACCATGCTCCTAGGGCAGAGAAGGTGAGCCACACGGGCTCCAGAAGCACCCAACCACCCCCCCACTGTGGAAATGAGAAGACACATGAACAAGCCTCAAAAACAGACTTACTGACCATCTACAGCAACCCCAAACGGAAATGAGATGGAACACTCTGATACTCAGCCACCTGGACTCCCTGAACTGGCAACAAAAGAGGATCTGGAAAAAATGAAATCAGAAACAACTTCTCAGATAACAGCAAAGATTGTGCCCATAGTGCAAGACATGATTAATAAATCTAGAGAGGACACAGATAAAAAAAATAGAGAAGCTGAGGAACATGATGGAATCCCAACATAGGAAACAAATGGAATCCATAAAACAGATGCAAACAGATTTCCAGGAGATTAAAAACTCCATTGAAAGTCTACACAGCAGAATGAACCAATGCGAGGACAGAATTTCACATATAGAAGATAAGATTGCAATTAGTGACCAGGAAAAGAAAAATTGCTTCAAAATTGTAAGGGAACATGAGAAATCAATCCAGCAGCTGCTAGACAATGCAAAGAAGAATAACGTAAGACTGATTGGAGTTAATGAAGAAAGAGGAGAGAGTGCACATGACATAAAAAAACTCTTCACAGAAGTGATGGCAGGAAACTTCTCAAGCAGGGGAAAAGAACTTTACATACAGATAAGGGAGGCATATAGGACTCCAGCTAACCTTAATCAAAAAAAATCTACACATAGACATATAATAGTTAGGATTCCAGAAATCCAACAGAAGAATAAAATTCTATAAGCAGTGAGAGAAAAGAAACAAATCACATACAAAGGAAAGCCCATCAGAATCACAGCAGACTTCTCAATGCAAACCCTCAAGGCAAGAAGAGCTTGGAGTGATGTATTTCAAGCCCTAAAAGAAAACAGCCTCCAACCCAGATTGATGTGCCCTGCAAAACTATCTTTCAAAATTGATGGAGAAATAAGATACTTTCATGACAAACAGTACCTTAGGAACTTCATGAATACCAAACCACCACTCCAAAAAATTTTAAACAATATTCTAGGAAAAGACAATGAGGATCACAACCCCAGGAAGCCCAGCAGAATGAATCCGTTGGGCATGACAAATTAAACACAAAGGGGGAGAATCCAACAAATAGAAAATGTCATGACAAGGCTTTTAAAACTTTTAACTTCATCTCCCTAATGAGTATATAATTCAATCTTGTTATTGTTAATGATTAGTATTTTTCTAATTCCAGTGTTGCACACCTTTCCTTGTGCTGTACTGGCTATTTATCATCTTCTGGTGTCTACTTTTTAATTGGGTTGTACATTAATGAGCTGTAAGAATTCTTTATATATTCTGGTCATAGGTTATATGCATTGTAAATATGTCTGTTTAAGGACTACTTTTCATTTTAATGATGCCATTTAAAGTTCTAAATTTTGATGGAATCTCATTTATCAATTTTTTCCTTTTATACGTCATGTTTTTTGTATCCTAAGAAGTTCTTGCCTACCCTAAATTCATAAACATTTTCCCTTATAATTCCTTCTTAAAGTTTTATACTTTTAGGCTTTCATATTTAGATTCATAGATCCCTTCAAGTTATTTTCATTTATGGAAAAAAAGGGTTGAGGTTAATTTTTTATATACAGATACCAGGTGTTCTAGTGCCATTTGCTGAAAACACTGTCTTTTCCTTGGCTCTTGAATTGAGTTTATGTTCTATAAAATGTTAATGTTAAATAATCTTTCAAAACTCAGTGGACCATATATGTGTGGTTCTATTTCTAGATTCTCTGTTTTATTCCAATGATCTCTATGTCTTTCCTTACACTAACACTGCCTTGATTACTGTCGCTTTAGAGGAAGTCTTAAAATTAGGTACTAAACCTCTTCCAACACTTTTTTTTTCTACTTTTCTAGGTCCTTTGTACTCCTACATAACTTTTAAATTTCAATATCCAATTCTTCATATATAGCAAGTATACATAGACCTGAATTTTTATATATACCTTGTGTTTTCTAGTCCTGCTAAATTCAAATACAAGCTCTCAGGTCTCCTAGAGATTTCTTAGTATTTTCTCTGTAGATAATCATTTCATCCACATATAAAGATTTTGCTTCTACCTTACCAATCCTATCCTAATTGTCTCATTTTATTGCCAGACTATTTTGGTTTGGGCCTATGTTTCAAAGTTTAATGGACAGATGAAGAGTATGCATATCACCCTTGTTCCCCACCTTAAGGAGAAAGCATTGTATCTTTGCCATTCATATAAGGCATTCTTGCTGGAAGTATGGAGTACATGTCTTTAATCTGTTGAGAAGGTTCTATTCTACTTCTAGTCTCCTGATAGCTTTGACCATGAACAGCTGTAGAATTTAGTCCAATACTCTTTCTCCAACTAGTGACAGGATCATATGGCTTTTTCCTTTCCCCTGTTAAAATGATGACTTTTGGGGGTGGATCTTCCAATGCTGAACCAACACTACCATCCCTGTAAAAAAAAACACTTTCTACATCCTGCCAGATCTGACTTCTAAGAGTGTGTTTTGTTAAACAAATTTCTATCTATGTTCATACTTTTTTCTTCTATTATCTTTATCCAGTTTTAGGATTACCACAATGTTGATTTCCTACAATGAGGGGAGAAGTGTTACTTTTTTTTTCTGCTTTAATTGTTTGATATAATTTATCAGTTAAAATGTATACAAACCTGTTGTTGTCATATAGGTAGGTTTTCAAGCTAGGAATATACTTTCTTTTTTAAGTACTATTTAAATTTTATATTTCCTCCAGAGTTAGTTTCATTAATTTGTCTTCTAAGTTACTTCTTAGAAGTTGTCAAATTTATTTCAAAACAGATTTTTGTAATATGCTTTCTATATCCTTTTAAATTCTGTAAAATCTGTGGTAATGTCTCCTAGATCTTGATATTGTCATTTTTAAAATGTATAATTGATATTGTGTAATAGGATGTAAAGGTCTAAAAGAGCAGAGGAAGTGGGAGGGGTAGGAGAAAGGAAAAGAAAAAATATAAGAAAAGAAAAAAATGGAAGCAAAATCTTTGCAAATAGGGAAGGGTGGAGGGGGTGAAGGGAGGGCAGGGGAAGGGGAAAATGAAAAGAACCAAGATACTCATGTAATGGTATAAGATCCCAATGATGTATGTAAATGTATTTTATACCTAAAATGTACCAATAAATTTAATGGGGGGAAAAACCAAATATTGTCTATATTGCCTTGATTATGGCTTTATATGGACAATATTTTCTTTTTTTATTTTTTGGATTGATACATAAATGATATCTTTTCTATTTTTATTAGTATATTTGTAGTACATAATGTTTACGTTACTTGTGTAGAGTTGGTACATGTACATAACACATCTTAATTTCTTTAATTTCCTTCTCTTCCCCCTTCCATCTCCTGATCCCCTTCCCATTTGAGTAAGATCTATCTCCCTACTTCCTATTATAGTCTGTTTTGCTCTTTATTTATAATGTGGGTTTCTCACATCAGAGAAATCATGTGATATTTAAGGTTATGTGTCTGATTTATTTCACTTACCATTATGTTCTCAAGGTACATCCATTTTCCTACAAATGACTCGTTTACCTTTCTTTATGACAGAGTAGTACTCTGTTGTGTGTAAATGCTACATTTTCTTTATCCAGTCATCTTTTTGATGGACATCAGGCTGCTTCCAAACTTTAGCTATTATGAATTGTGCTGCTATAAACATGGCTAATATGATGTCTTTAACTCTTTCAGAAAAATACTCAGAAGTGGAATAGCTGGGTAAAATGGCATTTCTAGTTATAGTTTTTTTAAAAATCTTCATGAAGATTAAAACCCTTTAATAAACCAATAACAGGCAATGAAATTAAAGCAGTGAGGAAAAAAATCTACCAACTAAGAAAACCCCAGGTCCAGATGGATTCATTGCTGAAGTCTACAAAAACTTCAGAGAAGATCTAACACCAATACTCCTTGAGTTCTTTAATGAAATTAAAAGGGAAGGAGTACTCCCAAAGTCATTCCTGATGACTTTGACCAGACCAGACCAGACAGTAAACCAATCTCTTTAATGAACATAGATACAAAAATTCTCAACAAGATACTGGCAAACAGAATGTAACAAATCATCAAAAGAGCATACCTCATGACCAAGTAAGCCTCATTACAGTGATGCAAGGATAGTTCAACATACACGAGTCAATAAATGCAACATATCACATAAACGGAAGCAAAGACAAAAATCACATGATCATCCCAATTGATGCAGAAAAATCTTTTGACAAAATCCAACATTCTTTCATGACAAAAACACTGAAGATAATAGGTATAGAAGGACTATATCAAACTCATAAAAGTCATTTATGACAAATCTACTGCCAATATCATATTAAGTGGGGAGGAACTGAATGCTTTCCTCTAAAATCAGGAACAAGACAAAGAATGTCCACTATCATGACTATTGTTCAACATAGTATTGAAATAGCAAGAGCAAACTGGCAAGAAAAAGAAATTAAAAGTATATGTATAGGAAAGGAAGAAGTTATTATTTGCAGATGACATGATCTTCTATATAGAAGACCCAAAAAAATTCATCAAAACTCCTACAATTAAAAACCAAATTCAGAGAGTGGTATGCAACAAAAACCCAGACTCTCTGAGATTTGTAATTCAGACACTGGAAAATAAAAACTTGAGGAAGGAAAAAAAGAAGGAAGTAGATCCCTGGGAACCAGGAAGGAACTGACTGGAAAATTAAAACCTACAGAGAAATTGAAAAGACAGAAGAGAACACAGAACAGGGAAGGGACAATCTGCACTTTTTCCCTAGTTTGTAGCTCTTGAGAAAGAGAGATCAAATCTATAAAGACAAAGTGAAAGTGGGGTACTCTAGAGGGCTCTAGGGAGAAATGCAGCAGTGAAACAGATGGGCAGATGCTGTGAGTTGCAACAACTGGAGAGTAACTCCAGTCCAAGCCCACCATACCCACTGGAGAGAGTACTTGGTTGGACACCATTCCAGGGAGGAGTTCACTGAACCCAGCACTCAGAACAGCAATGTGCTGGCTTTAATTCAGGGCTCCCAGTATTACATTCCCACAGTGACTGGGTAAGAGACAGCAACAGAAGACAGCTGTGGTCAGGGAGCTGTTGTCAGGCTGGAAACAGACCGCCTGAAAGGTTTAAGCTAAAGAATACAGGCCCCATCCCTATGGCCAGAGGCCAGGCTCAGCCTGAATTGCTCTGGATATAGTCTCGGAATTGGCACCCTCACCCTAATTCTGTTGCCTGCTGGTGCCTGCATTCAGCATGGATCTGAGGTTTGTCTGCCTTCTTTATCTACTGCATGAGCAGGAACACATCTTGACCTGGATGTTGTCCTGAAAATGTAGTTCCTGGAAGAAAACCACACATTTGAAATCACAGAGAAATTTCTTTGTCTTTGTATGTATGTTGTTTTTACTTTGTTATCTTTTTCTTCTTCAGCAGTTTATTGGGGTTTGAGGAATTTTCTTTTATCCTTCTCTGCTTATCTCCTTTTCTTCTTTTTTCTCTTTACTTTTCTCCTTCTCTCCTTTAATTTTTCTCACTTTAATTTTTAAATTTTTACTCTCTATATAATTTTTTCTCCCTCTTTCCTTGTATCTTATACTTCTCATTAATCTTTTTCTCTTACCTTTACCCAATTCTATAAATATCCTTCTACTCCCCAATAGGATTCTTTGTACCACTTCTCTCTTCTCTTTCTCGTATTATAGAGTTAAAGTTTCAAAGTTTTCCTCTTGCATACCCCATTCCCAAACTCTCTATCTTTAATAGTATCACTATAAAGCTTTATTAATCTTTTTTTTTTTTTTGGTACCAGGGGTCAAACTCAGGACCTTGCACTTGTAAGGCACATGCCAGAACCGCTGAGCTAAATCCCTGGTCTAGCTTTGTTAATCTTTTGATAGTTAAGTCTGCAAAATCTCTGTTGAATTCTTGTCTACCATTAGCAAAGATATACCTGTTACATTTCATACATACTAGCTGTAAGTCAATACCTGGTTTGTCTTAATGCTTACACCATAATTGTGGATTTCCTCTCTAGGATTAACCTTAATACATAATTAGTTCTTATGGTATGTTAACATCCAATTTTCCTTAGATGATTCTAGTGTAGCTGATTTGCTTGATATTAATCAGCTCATAGAATTGGCAATTTTTCTCTGAAACTCAACACTCAGTTTACCTTTATGACATTAACAATACAAAAGTATATTCCCAGAGAATTTGGTTGTAAGGCTAACTGCACTACATCCTCCCCTCCCAAATTAGCCAAGGTGGTTGGACCTTGAAGCTGTGGCAAAAGAATAGTTAGCCATGCCCAGGGTACCTCACTGAAAAGCAACTAAAGAGATCTCTATACTAGCACAAAGTCTTTAGAATATAAGCATCCATAGACCCCCATGAGCACAGAGGAGGTGAGCCACTCCCAGTGCACAAGAGGAGGCTTCTGGTCCTCCATACCCCACCCCACCCCCCTGCCCCCAACCCCCAGCGGAGACCACAGAGGAGGTGAGCTGCCCAGGCACCACCAGCACTCCCACCCTTCATTGAAATGACAAGACAAGTAAACAAGTTTCAAAACCAGACTTCCAGATCACCTAAAACAATCCCAAAGGGAAATGAGTTGGAACATTGTGATACTCAAGCACCTGGAATCCTGAACTGGCAGCAAAAGAGGATCTGGAAAAAATAAAATCAGAAATAATTTCTCAGATAACAACAGAGATTGTGCCCATAGTGCAAGACATGATTAATAAATCTAGAGAGGACACAGATAAAAAAATAGAGAAGCTGAGGAACATGATGGAATCCCAACATAGGAAACAAAAGGAATCCATAAAACAGATGCAAACAGATTTCCAGGAGATTAAAAACTCCATGGAAAGTCTATGCAGCAGAATGAACCAATATGAGGACAGAATTTCAGATATAGAAGATAAGATTGCAATTAGTGACCAGGAAAAGAAAAATTGCTTCAAAATTATAAGGGACCATAAGAAATCAATCCAGCAGCTGTGAGATGATTCAAAGAAGAATAACATAAGACTGATTAGAGTCAATGAAGAAACCGGAGAGAGTACGGATGACATAAAAAAAGCTATTCACAGAAGTGATGGCAGAAAACTTCCCAAGCAGGGGGAAAAGAACTTGACATACAAATAAGTGAGGCATATAGGACTCCAAGTATCTGTGGTCAAAAAAAATCTACACATAGGCATATAATAGTTGGGATTCCAGAAACCCAACAGAAAAACAAAATTCTACAAGCAGTTACAGAAAAGAAACAAATCACATACAAAGGAAAGCCCATCAGAATCACAGCAGACTTCTCAACGCAAACCCTCAAGGCAAGAAGAGCTTGGAGTGATGTATTTCAAGCCCTAAAGGAAAACAGTGTCCAACCCAGATTGATGTACACTGCAAAATTATCTTTCAAAATTGATGGAAAAATAAGATATTGTCATGACAAAGAACACCTGAGGAACTTCATGAATACCAAACCAGCACTCCAAAAAATTTTACACAATATCCTAGGAAAAGACAACGAGGAGCACAACCCCAGGAAGCCCAGCAGAATGAATCCATTGGGAGCAACAAGAAATTAAAAGCAAAGGGGGAGATGGGCTGGGGATTTAGCTCAGTGGTTTTGCCACCTGCTGCACAAGCACAGGGACCCGAGTTCGATCCCTGGTACCAAAAAAAAAAAAAAATACTCCATGTGACAGGAACCGCCCCCCCCAAAAAAAGCAGGAGTAGGTATCCTCTTTGCACATCAAGTGGATTTCAAATGAAAATCTGAAACACTCTGGTCCCAAGAATTTCAGATAAGGAATAGTCAACTTGTATGTACAAATCTATTGTGAATATGTGTTTTCATTGCTCTTAAGTAAAAACTTAAGAACAGGACTGTTGGTTCTTAACAGTAATACAAGAAATTTCTATATTGTTTTCCAAAATGGTTTTGTCATTTTACATTCACATTAGCAATATTAGAAAGTCCTAACTGGTTCACACCTAAGCTGACATTTGTTCTTTGAAAACTTTTAACTTTATCTCCCTAATGAGTGTATAATTCAATCTTGTTATTGTACTGATTAGTATTTTTCTGATTGTAGTGTTGCACACCTTTCCTCATGCTGTACTGGCTATTTATCATCTTCTTGTGTCTACTTTTTAATTGGGTTGTACATTAATGAGCTGTAAGTGTTCTTTATATATTCTGGTCATAGGTTATATGCATTATAAATATGGTCTGTTTAAGGACTACTTTTTATTTTCTTAATGATGTCATTTAAAGTTCTAAATTTTGATGGAATCTCATTTATCAATTTTTTTCTTTTATACATCATGTTTTTTGTATCCTAGGAAGTTCTTGCCTACCCTAAATTCACAAACATTTTCCCTTATAATTTCTTCTTAAAGTTTTATACTTTTGAGGCAGGTCTGTGGATGTAGTCCCGAGGTCGCCAGTCATGCAGAAAACACTGAATCAGCCCACGCCCCTGCAGCAATCCACTGGACCCCCTGCCCCACTTCTTTGGCCTCTTCTCTGTACAGCCACCTGGTTCCACACTACAAAGATGCAGAGGACACCGGACCACCAGACCACTGTACTGGAGCTAATCAAATTCTCAGCATTTAAAGAATTCCTGCCCAGAGGTAGGGGCTTCTGAGCCACTGTCCCGCTGCTCCTGGCCCAGAGGAAGAGGTTTTTGGGCAACCGTCCCTACCACCACTCCCGGTCCCTGGCCCACCTCTCCCAGCTCAGAGGAGGAGAGCTGCACGGACACTAACAGCATACCCCCTGCCCCCCCCAGTCAAAATGAGAAAACACATAAATAAGTCTCAAAACCAGACTTCCAGATCATCTACAGCAACCCCAAAGGGAAAGGAGATGCAACACTCTGATACTCAACCACCTGGACCCACTGAACTAGCAACAAAAGGGGATCTGGAAAAAATGAAATCAGAAATAATTTCTCAGATAACAGGAGAAATTGTGCCCCTAGTGCAAGACATGATTAATAAATCTAGAGAGGAGCTCAGGAACATGATGGAATCACAACATAGGAAACAAATGGAATCCATAAAACAGATGCAAATAGATTTCCAGGAGATGAAAAACACCATTGAAAGTCTACACAGCAGAATGAGCCAATGTGAAGACACAATTTCAGATATAGAAGATAAGACTGCAATTAATGACCAGAAAAGAAAAATTGCTTCAAAATTATAAGGGAACAAAAGAAATCAATCCAGCAGCTGCTAGATGATGCAAAGAAGAATAACATAAGACTGATTAGAGTCAATGAAGAAGCAGGAGAGAATGCAGATGACATAAAAAAAACTCTTCACAGAAGTAATGGCAGAAAACTTCCCAAGCAGGAGAAAAGAGCTTGACATACAGATAAATGAGGCATATAGGACTCCAAATAGCCTTGATCAAAAAAAATCTACACTGGTGGCACAGAACATGCCAAATCAGCCTGCTGCAGACAGGAAGGTCTGTACACACCCTACCGAGGTCCCAAGTCATGCAGAAGGTGCCGAATCACCCCACTGCAGACAGGCAGGTGTGCCCACACCCTACCGAGGTCCCCAGTCATGTTGAGGATGCCGAATCAGCCTGCTGCAGACAGGCAGGTCTGTGCATACCCTACCGAGGTCCCCAGTTGCGTGGAAGACACCGAATCACCCCACTGCAGACAGGCAAACACCTGGTTCCACACTACAAAGACATAGAGGACACCAGACCACCAGACCAAGGTACTGAGTTCTGCTGCTCCCAGCCCAGAAGAAGGGGCTTCTGAGCCGCTGTCCCACTGCTCCTGGTCCAGAGGAAGGGGCTTCCCAGTCACCATCCCTCCCGCTGCTCCCAGCCCAGAGGAAAGGGCTTTTGAGCCACCTTCTATCCCGCTGCTCCTGGCCCAGAGGAAGGGGCTTCCAGGCCACCAACCCTCCCACTGCCCCCAGCCCAGAAGTAGGGGCTTCTCAGCTGCCATCCCACTGCTCCTGGTCCAGAGGAAGGGGGTTCCCAGCCACCATCCCTCCTGCTGCTCCCAGCCCACAGGAAAGGGCTTTGGGGTCATCATCCCTACCACTGCTCCCAGCCCCTTTCCCACCTCTCCCAGCTCAGAGGAGGTAATCCGTGCAGGTGCTAACAGCCCTCTGCCCCAGTTGAAATGAGAAAAGACAAATAAGTCTCAAAACAAGACTTCCAGATCACCTACAGCAACCCCAAAGGGAAAGGAGATGGAACACTCTGATGCTGAACCACCTGGACCCACTGAACTGGTAACAAAAGGGGATCTGGAAAAAATGAAATCAGAAATAATTTCTCAGATATCAGGAGAAATTGTACCCCTAGTGCAAGACATGATTAATAAATCTAGAGAGGAGCTCAGGAACATGATGGAATCCCAACATAGGAAACAAATGGAATCCATAAAACAGATGCAAATAGATTTCCAGGACATGAAAAACTCCATTGAAAGTCTACACAGCAGAATGAGCCAGTGGGAGGACAGAATTTCAGATATAGAAGATAAGATTGCAATTAGTGACCAGGAAAAGAAAAATTGCTTCAAAATTATAAGGGAACATGAGAAATCAATCCAGCAGCTGCTAGATGATGAAAAAGGAGAATAACATCAGACTGATTGTAGTCAATGAAGAAACAGGAGAGAGTGGAGATGACATAAAAAAATCTCTTCACAGAAATAATGGCAGAAAACTTCCCAAGGAGGGGAAAAGAACTTGACATACAGATAAGTGAGGCATATAGGACTCCAAATAGCCTTGATCAAAAGAAATCTACACATAGGCATATAATTGTTAAGATTCCAGAAACTCAACAGAAGAACAAAGTTCTCCAAGCAGTCAGAGAAAAGAAACAAATCACATACAAAGGAAAGCCCATCAGAATCACAACAGACTTCTCAACACAAACCATCAAGGCAAGAAGAGCTTGGAGTGACATATTCCAAGCCCTAAAAGAAAACAGCCTCCAACCCAGATTGATGTACCCTGCAAAACTATCTTTCAAAATGGATGGAGAAATAAGATACTTTCATGACAAAAAGCACCTTAGGAACTTCGTGAATACCAAACCAGCACTCCAAAGAATTTTACACAATAGCCTAGGAACAGACATTGAGGATGACAACCCCAAGAAGCAAAGCAGAATGAACCCATCTGGCATGAAAACAAATTAAATGTAAAGGGGGAGAACCCAACAAAAAGAAAAAGTCATGGCAATGACAAGTCAATACGTTTCAGTTATAACCATCAATGTTAATGGTCTCAATTCACCAATCAAAAGAAATAGACTGGCAGAATGGGTCAAGAAGCAAAATCCAACAATATGCTGCATACAAGAAACACACTTAATTCAAAAAGAAACCCATAGACTGAAAGTTAAAGGGTGGAAAACAATACTCCATGCAACGGGAACCCGAAAAAAAGCAGGAGTAGCTATCCTCTTGGAAGATCTAGTAGATTTCAAACCAACATTGATTAAGAGAGATGAAGAAGGACACTATATCTTTGTAAAGGGAAGAATCCAAGAGGAAGAGATGACAATCATAAATATCTATGCACCAAACACTAGTGCACCCAACTATATAAAACAAATACTAACGAACATGAAAAGTCATATATGCACTAATACAATTGTAGTGGGGGACCTCAACACCCCACTGTCACAAATAGATAGATCAACTAGACTAAAAATACGTCATGAAATACTAGAACTCAACCGAGCTCTTGAACAAATGAACTTAACAGATGTTTACAGAGTCTTCCTCCCCACAACATCAGAATACACATTCTTCTCAGATGCACATGGATCATTCTCCAAAATAGACCACATACTCACACATAGAACTTGTTTAAGTAAGGGCAAAGGAATTTAAGTTATCCCCTGTATATTATCAGACAATAGTGCAATGAAATTGGAGATCCATAGCAAAAGAAACTCAAAAAATTTCATAAACACATGGAAATGGAACAACACACTTTGGAATAACCAATGGGTCACAGAGGAAATTAAAGAAGAAATCAGACAGTTCCTTCAATTAAGTGACAATGACAATACAACATATTGGAATCTATGGGACATAATGAAAGCAGTCTTATGAGGGAAATTCATAGCAGTGAATACACATATTAGGAAAACACAGCGAGCCCAATTAAACAACCTGATGCTGCACCTCAGCCTTCTAGCAAAAGAACAGGACAACCCCAGAGCTCATACAAGGGACAAAATTATAAAGATCAGAGGAGAAATCAATGCAATGGAGACTAAGAGAATGATACAAAAAATCAATGAAGCCAGGAGTTGGTTCTTCGAAAGAATCAACAAAATTGACAAACCCTTAGCCAACCTTTTCAGAAAAAGGAAAGAAAAGGCCCAAATCCATGCAATTAGGAATGAAAAGGGTGAAATTACAACAGACCCAGCAGAAATCCAGACGATCATCAATACCTACTTCCAGAACCTATATGCCAATAAGATGGACAACACAGAAGAAATGGACAGATTCCTAGATACATATGAATTACCAAAGTTGAATGAAGAAGACCTAAAAATTCTGAACAACCCAATATCAACCAAAGAAATTGAAAATGTAATTAAAAACTTATCAACTAAGAAAAGCCCAGGCCCTGATGGCTTCACTGCTGAATTCTACAAGACATTTAGAAAAGAATTGGTGCCACTACTGTTTAAACTCTTCAATGAAATTGAACGGGAAGCAATACTCCCAAATTCATTCCTGGAAGCAAACATCACCTTGATCCCCAATGCAGAGAAAGACCCAACTGAAAAAGAGAACTATAGGCCAGTCTCCCTAATGAACATAGATGCAAAAATCCTTAATAAGATATTGGCAAACAGAATGCAGAAGGTCATCAAGAAGATCATACACCCAGCTCAAGTGCCATTCATCCCAGGGATGCAGGCATAGTTCGATATATGCAAATCAATCAATATAATACACTATATCAATAGAGCCAAGGACAAAAACCATATGATTACCTCCATAGATGCCGAAAAAGCATTTGACAAAATGAAACATGCATTTATGATTAAAACCCCACAAAAAATTAGAATAGATGGTCTCTACCTCGAACTGATAAAAGCCATCTATGAAAAACCAACAGCCAATATCATACTAAATGGTCAAAAACTGAAATCCTTCACACTAAAATCAGGAACAAGACAAGGATGTCCACTATCACCACTCTTGTTCAATATAGTTCTGGAAACATTAGCCAAGGCAATTAGACAAGAGAAAGAAATAAAAGGAATAAAGTTAGGTAATGAAGAAGTCAAATTGTCATTATTTGCTGATGACATGATACTCTATATAGAAGACCCCAAGAACTCCACCAAAAGTCTTCTAGACTTAATAACCAAATTCAGTCAAGTAGCTGGTTACAAGGTCAACACACAAAAATCAAAAGCTTTCCTCTACACAAATGACAGACTCACTGAGAGAGAAATAGGGAAAATAATTCCTTTCACAATAGCATCCAAAAAACTGAAATACCTAGGAATCATCCTAACAAAAGAAATCAAAGACCTCTTCTCTGAAAACTATGGCACTCTGAAAAGAGAGATTGAAGATGATATCAGAAAATGGACAGACAACCCCTCCTTCTGGGTAGGAAGGATTAATATAGTGAAAATAGCCATACTTCCAAAACTGCTATATAGATTTAATGCAATTCCAGTTGAGATCCCACCAGCATACTTCATGGACCTTGAGAAAAAAATCCAAAAAATCATTTGAATCAAGAAGAGACCCAGAATAGCAAAAGCAATTCTAGGTAACAGAGACATGGCAAGGGTTATCACAATCCCCAACCTGCAACTATACTTCAAAGCTACTGTGATAAAAACAGCATGGTACTGGCAAAGGAACAGACCTGAGGACCAGTGGAACAGATTAGAAGATGCAGAAACAACGCCAGACACACTCAGCCATCTCATCTTTGACAAAGAAGCCAAACACCCTCACTGGAGGAAAGATAACCTCTTTAATAAATGGTGCTGGAAAAATTGGGCTTCAACTTGCCAAAGATTAAAACTAGACCTATATCTCTCACCATGCACTAAACTAAAATGAAAATGGATTAAAGATCTAAATATTAAAATAGAAACTCTGAACCAGTTGGAACAGAGGTTAGGTAGAACCCTTGAAGATATCGGTGTAGGAAAAGATTTTATGAACAAAACCTCAGTTGCCCATAAACTAGCACAAACAATCAAGAAGTGGGATCTCCTCTTATTAAAAGGCTTCTGCACAGCAAGAGAAACCACCAGCAGTGTGAAGAGACAACCCACAGTGTGGGAAAAAAATCTTCACCTGCTCTTCCTCAGACAAAGGTCTACTGTCTAGAATCTATAAAGAACTTAAAAAGATCAGACCGTCCAAATTTAAAGACCAATCAAAAAATGGGCATCTGAAATGAACAGACATTTCTCAGACAAGGTAGATATAGCAAATAAATACATGAAAAAATGTTCAACATCACTAGTCATTCGAGAGATGCAAATGAAAATAACTCTGAGATTTCACTTCACTCCAGAAAGAATGGCTGCTATCATGAAATCAACCAATAACAAATGCTGGCAGGGCTGTGGGGAAAGAGGAACCCTGTTCCACTGCTGGTGGGACTGTAGACTGGTGCAAGCACTGTGGAAATCAGTATGGAGATACCTCAAAGAACTCGACTGGAAGTCCCATTTGACCCCACTATTCCACTGCTGGGGATCTTCCCCGAAGAATTAAAAGAATCATACCACTGTGATATATGTGTGCCCATGTTCATAGCAGCACAGTTTGTAATAGCTAAAACTTGGAAACAGCCCAAATGTCCATCAACCGGAGACTGGATAAAGAAAATGTGGTTTTTTTATAAAATGGAGTACTACTCAGCCATAAAAAATGAGAAATTAGAGACATTTATAGCTAAGTGGATGCACATTGAGGCAATACTCTTAAATGAAATAAATAGGACACACTTGAATAAATACCGAATAGTTTCTCTGGTGTGAAAAACTGAAAGTGTAAATAAGGACTAAATGTATAATAGGTAATGTGAAATAGAAAGAAAAGGGGCAAAGGGGAAGGAAGTGGGAGGGCTAGGGGAAAGGATAGAAGGGAATGGGATCAATATGAGAAAATGGAAAAATAGGAACAAAATCTTTGTAAATAGGGAGGAATGGAGGGGTTGAAGGGAGGGCTGGGCAATGGTGAAAAATAAGAACCAAGAGAGACTATGTAAACGTGCAAATTTCCCATGATGAATGTCATTATATTGTATACCTCAAATGTGCCAATGATTAGAATGAATAATCAATAATGTAAAATAGGAAGAAAAGGTCCAAAGGGGTAGGAGTAGTGGGAGTGGCAGGGGAAAGTAAAGACGGGAAAAGAAAAATGATGAGAAATGGAAAAAATGGAAATAAAGTCTTTGTAAATAGGGAAGGGTGGTGGGTGTGAAGGGAGGGCTAGGAATGGGGAAAAAATAAGAACCAAGATGCATTATGTAAAGGTACAATTCCCAATGAGAAATGTAATTGTGTTGTATACCTACAATGTACCAATAAAAGAATTTAATAAAGTGAAAAATAAATAAATAAATAAATATCAATATCCAATTCTTCATTTATAGCAAGCATACATAAACCTGAATTTTTATATATACCTCATGTTTTCTTATCCTGCTAAATTCAAATACAAGCTCTAGGGGCTCCTAGGGATTTCTTAGTATTTGCTCTGTAGATGATCATTTCATCTACATATAAAGATTTTGCTTCTACCTTGCCAATCCTATCCTAATTGTGTCATTTTATTACCAGACTATTTTGGTTTGCGCCTATTTTTCAAAGTTTAATGGACAGATGAAGAGTAAGCCCATCTGCCCTTGTTCCCTACCTTAAGGAGAAAACATTGTATCTTCTCCATTCATATAAGGCGTTTTTCTTGGAAATATGCAGTACATGTCTTTAATCTGTTGAAAAAGTTCTGTTCTACTTCTAGTCTCCTGATAGCTTTTACCCTGAACAGCTGTAGAATTTAGTCCAATGCTCTTTCTCCAACTAATGATAGGATCATATGGCTTTTTCCTTTCCTCTGTTTAAATGGTGACTTTTGGGGGTGGATCTTCCAATGCTGAACTAACACTGCCATCCCTATAATTAAACCACTTTCTACATACTGTCACATGTGACTTCTAATAGTTTTGTTAAACAAATTTCTATGTTCATACTTTTTTCTTCTATTATCTTTATCCAGTTTTAGGATTAGCACAATGTTGATTTCCTACAATGAGGGGAGAAGTGTTCCTTCTTTTTTCTCCTTTGTTTGATATAATTTATCAGTTAAAATGTATACGAACCTGTTGTTGTCATATAGGTAGGTTTTCAAGCTAGGAATATATTTTATTTAATAGGTTCTATTCAGATTTTATATTTCCTCCAGAGTTAGTTTCATTAATTTGTCTTCCAAGGTACTTCATAGAAGTTGTCACATTTATTTCAAAAAAAAATTTTGTAATATGCTTTCTATATCCTTTTAAATTCTGTAAAATCTGTGGTAATGTCTTTTAGATCTTCATATTGTAATTTTTAAAATGTATAATTGATATTGTGTAATAGGAAGAAAAGGTGTGAAGGAGTAGGGGAAGTGGGAGGGGCAGGGGAAAGGAAAGAAGAGAAAAGAAAAAATATGAGAAAAGGAAAAAAATGGAAACAAAGTCTTTGCAAATAGGGAAGGGTGGAGGGGGTGAAGGGAGGCCAGGGGAAGGGGATAAAATAAGAACCAAGATACAGCATGTAAAGGTACAAGAGCCTAATGATGACTGTAACTGTATTTTATACCTAAAATGTACTAATGAACTTAATGGGAAAAAAAAAGAATATAAGCATCCACAAACCTCAGTGCAAAACAATAGAAACATGAGAAGACAAGACAACAAAAGACCTCCCAAAACTTCCAACTCTCCTGAAGCTAATCCAGGGGGCACTGAGGGTCAGAATAGCATAAACCACATGCAGGAATTACTGAAAAAGACAACAGAGGAGATTGGAAAACAGATCAAAGAGGTATTCAGAGAGATCAGAGAAGATATAACTAAACAGATAATGGAAGTAATAACAACAGATGCAGGAGCTTTCAGAAGACACTAATAAAAAGTTAGATAAGCTAAACAGAATGATGCAAAACATGAATGACCAGCCCAATGAAGAAATAGAGTCCATGAAAAGATTTCAGTAAGAAATCTAGAACATTAAAAATCATATATGGCAGCAGTAGCGACCAATGTGAGGACAGAATTTCAGAACTAGAATACAATGATGCCTCCAAAGACTAATTGCTCAAAGACACCTTAAAAACAAGAAAACATGAAAAATTGATCCAATAGCTGCTAGATGAAGCAAAGAGGACTAATCTAAGAATAATTGGAATAAGTGAAAAATCAGAAAATAACACAAATGGCACCAAATAACTATTCACAGAAAAAAATGGCAGAAAACTTATCAAATATAAGGACAGAAATAAACATACAAATAAGGCATAGAGAACTCCAAACAGCCACAACTAAAAGGGCAACTCTCCATGCTACATTATACTCAAAGTACCAGAAGTCCATCCCAGGGACAAAAACCTTAAAAGCTGCTAGAGAAAGGCAACAAATCACATATAAAGGCAACCCCATTAGGATTATAATGGACATCTCTACATAAACCTTAAAGGGCAAGAGTGCTTGGAGCAAAGTGTTTCAAATCCCAATAGATAACTTCCAATACATGCATCCTACAAAATTTTCCTTCAAAACCAACAGTGAAATAAGGTACTTCCATGATAATGAGCACCTCAAGAAATTCATGACCCAGCACCTTGAAGGAAGCTCCCCCACTGCCATCCCAGGCTCCTAGGGCCAAGAAGGTGAGCCGGTCCCAGCATCCGGAAGGAAGCTCCCTGCCTCCATCCCAGGCTCCTAGGGCAGTGATGCTCAGCCAGCCCCAGCACCCAGAAAGAAGCTCCCCCACTGCCATCCCAAGCTCCTAGGGCAGAGAAGGTGAGCCACATGGGTGCCAGAAGCACCTCCCCACACCCCGTGGAAATGAGAAGACACATAAACAAGCCTCAAAAACAGACTTCCAGATCACCTACAGCAACCTCAAAGGGAAATGAGATGGAACACTCTGATACTCAACCACCTGGACTCCCTGAACTGGCAACAAAAGAGGATCTGGAAAAAATGAAATCAGAAACAACTTCTCAGATAACAGCAAAGATTGTGCCCATAGTGCATGACATGATTAATAAATCTAGAGAGGGCACAGATAAAAAAATAGAGAAGCTGAGGAACATGATGGAATCCCAACATAGGAAACAAATGGAATCCATAAAACAGATACAAACAGATTTCCAAGAGATTAAAAACTCCATCGAAAGTCTGCGCAGCAGAATGAACCAATGTGAGGACAGAATTTCACATATAGAAGATAAGATTGCAATTAATGACCAGGAAAAGAAAAATTGCTTTAAAATTGTAAGGGAACATGAGAAATCAATCCAGCAGCTGCTAGACGATGCAAAGAAGAATAACATAAGACTGATTGGAGTCAATGAAGAAAGAGAAGACAGTGCAGATGACATAAAAAAACTCTTCACAGAAGTGATGGCAGAAAACTTCCCAAGGAGGGGAAAAGAACTTTACATACAGATAAGGGAGGCATATAGGACTCCAGCTAACCTTAATAAAAAGAAATCTACACATAGGCATATAATAGTTAGGATTCCAGAAATCCAACAGAAGAATAAAATTCTACAAGCAGTGAGAGAAAAGAAACAAATCACATACAAAGGAAAGCTCATCAGAATCACAGCTGACTTCTCAATGCAAACCCTCAAGGCAAGAAGAGCTTGGAGGGATATTTCAAGCCCTAAAGGAAAACATCCTCCAACCCAGATTGATGTACCCTGCAAAACTATCTTTCAAAATTGATGGAGAAATAAGATGCTTTCATGATAAAGAGCACCTCAGGGACTTCATGGATACCAAACCGGCACTCCAGAAAATTTTAGACAATACCCTAGGAAAAGGCAATGAGGATCACAACCCCAGGAAACTCAGCAGAATGAATCCATTGGGCGTGACAAATTAAATGCAAAGGGGGAGAATCCAACAAAAAGAAAAAGTCATGACAAGGCTTTTAAAACTTTTGACTTCATCTCCCTAATGAGTGTATAATTCAATCTTATTATTGTACTGTTTAGTATTTTTCTGATTCTAGAGTTGCACACCTTTCCTTGTGCTATACTGTCTATTTATCATCTTCTTATGTCTACATTTTAATTGGGTTGTCTGTTAATGAGCTCTAAGAATTCTTTATATATTCTGCTCATAGGTTATATGCATTGTAAATATGGTCTGTTTAAGGACTACTTTTCATTTTCATGATGTCATTTAAAGTTCTAAATTTTGATGGAATCTCATTTATCAATTTTTTTCTTTTATACATCATGTTTTTTGTATCCTAGGTAGTTCTTGCCTAAGCTGAATTCATAAATATTTTCCCTTATAATTTCTTCTTAAAGTTTTATACTTTTAGGCTTTCTTATTTAGGTTCTTGAATCCCTTCAAGTTATTTTCATGTATGGAAAAAAAAAGGTTGAGGTTAATTTTTTATATACAGATACTAGGTGTTCTAGTGGCATTTGCTGAAGACACTATCTCTTCCTCGGCTCTTGAATCGAGTTTATATTCTATAAAATGTTAATGTTAAATAATCTTTCAAAACTCAGTGGACCATATATGTGTGGTTCTATTTCTAGATTCTCTGTTTTATTCAAATGATCTATATGTCTTTCCTTACACCAACACTGCCTTGATTACTGTAGCTTTAGAAGAAGTCTTAAAATTGGGTGCTAAACATCTTCCAACACTGTTTTTGTTTTTGGCCTTTCTGGGTCCTTTGTACTCCTACATAGCTTTTAAATTTCAATATCCAGTTCTCCATTTATAGCAAGTATACACAGACCTGAATTTTTATATATACTTTGTGTTTTCTAATCCTGCTAAATTCAAGTACAAGTTCTAGGGGCTTCTAGAGATTTCTTAGTATTTTCTCTGTAGATGATCATTTCATCCACATATAAAGATTTTGCTTCTGCCATGCCAATCCTATCCTAGTGGTGTCATTTTATTGCCAGACTATTTTGGTTTAGACCTATGTTTCAAAGTCTAATGGACAGATGAAGAGTAGGCACATATGCCCTTGTTCCCCACTTTAGGGAGAAAGCATTGTATCGTCTCCATTCATAGAAGGAGTTTTTGTTGGAAGTATGGAGTACATGTCTTTGATCTGTTGAGAAGGTTCTGTTTTACTTCTAGTCTCCTGATAGCTTTTACCATAAACAGCTGTAGAATTTAGTCCAATACTCTTTCTCCAACTAGTGACAGGATCATATGGCTTTCTCCTTTCCTCTGTTAAAATGATTACTTTTGGGGATGGATCTTCCAATGCTAAACCAACACTGCCATCCCTATAATTAAACCACTTTCTACATCCTACCAGATCTGACTTCCAATAGTTTGTTTTGTTAAACAAATTTCTATCTATGTTCATAATTTTTTCTTCTATTATCTTTATCCAGTTTTAGGATTAGCACAATGTTGATTTCCTACAATGAGGGGAGAAGTGTTCCTTCTTTTTTCTGCTTTAAATGTTTGATATAATTTATCAGTTAAAATGTTTAACTGATTTAAATGTTTAACTGATGAGCCTGGTGTTGTCATATAGGTAGGTTTTCAAGCTAGGAATATACTTTCTTTAATAGGTGCTATTCAAATTTTATATTTCCTCCTGAGTTAGTTTCATTAATTTGTCTTCCAAGTTACTTCTTAGAAGTTGTCAAATTTATTTCAAAAAAGATTTTTGTAATATGCTTTCTATATCCTTTTAAATTCTGTAAAATCTGTGGTAATGTCTCCTAGATCTTAATATTTTCTCTCTTTTCTCCCCCATATATTAATATTTAATATTTTAATTTAAAAAATGAATAACTGATATTGTGTAACAGGAAAAAAAGGTCTAAAAGAGCAGGGGAATTGTGAAGGGTAGGGGAAGGGAAAAAGAAAGGAAAAAATATGAGAAGAGGAAAAAAGTGGAAACAAGTTCTTTGCAAATAGGGAAGGGAGGGCAAGGGAAGGGGAAAAAAATAAAAACCAAGAGACTCATGTAATGGTACAAGATTCCAATGATGAATGTAACTGTATTTTATACCTAAAATGTACCAATAAAGTTAAGGGGAGGGGGAAGAAATTCATGACCACCAAACCAGCATTACAAAAAATCCTCAAGGATATCCTAGAGACCATGAAGCCAACAATGCCAATAAGTCAAAAAAGAATGAATACATCTGGCAGGATGAGCAGCTAAACAAAAGGAAAAACTAATTAAATTAGCAACAGGAAAATAATGCAGTGACAGGAATAAGACAATACCTCTTAATAACAACTCTGCCACTGCTTTTTTTTTTTTTTTTTTTTTTTTTTGGTACCGGGGATCAAACTCGGGACCTTGCGCTTGCGAGGCAGGTGGAGGCACCACTGAGCTAAATCCCTTGCTCTCTCAGTAATAACTTTGAATGTCAATGGTCTTAGTTCCCCAATCAAAAGACACAGACTGGCAGAATGTATCAAGAAAGAAAACCCAACAATATGTAGTATACAAGAAACACATTTAATTCAAAAAGAAACTCACAGGCTCCTGGGTGGCTGGAGGCCGCGGCTTCAGCGTGGAGAGCGAGCCCAATGGAGGAAGCAAGCAAGGGGCCAGGTTCCTGAGCTTCGCGATTCCTGTGTCACCTTCTGGGCTCCCAGCCTACTGGGTTGCATGATCCCTCCAGCAGGAGCTGGGATTTTTTGCCAGCCGCTGCGAGGCCGGCTGAGTTACCAGCTATGGCTATGGGGCTGCCACCTCCTCTCCCGACCTATGATACAAAAGATCTTCCAGGGGCTGCACCTGCCTGCTTTTGCCTAAGAAGAATTTGAATAACCTTATTTTGGCTTTGGATTTTAGAAGAGAATCACTAAGCCGAGACCAGACTCAGTGAGTGAGCAGGTGTTTTGGACAATAGACTGGTTGACCCCATCTCTATTATAAAAATGTCTCAGAGCAACTGGGAGCTCGAGGTTGACTTTCTCTCCTACAAGCTTTCCCAGAAAAGATACAGCTGGAGTCAGTTCAGTGATATAGAAGAGAACAGGACTGAAGGCCCAGAAGGGACTGAATCAGAGATGGAGACCCCCCAATGCCATCAATGGCAACCCATCCTCGCACCTGGTGGATAGCCCCACAGTGAATGGGGCAACTGGCCACAGCAGCAGTTTGGATGCCCAGGAGGTGATTCCCATGGCAGCAGTGAAGCAACCTCTGAGGGAAGCGGGCAACTAGTTTGAACTGCAGTACGGCAGGCATTCAGTGACCTATGCTGTGCCCAGATTTTGAGGTCCCCAAAGACCACCAAGGAGCTGATTCCGATGTAAACACATGAGGGTCATTTATTCAAGCTCGAGCAGGCACTCCCAACCGTCACCGCCACAGCAGGTCAAGATTGAGAGCCCTGACTCCAAATCAGCAGGGGTTTTTATAGTGGTTACAGCAAGGTTCTAGATTGGTAATTAAACCTGATTGATTGTGCCTTGTGCACCCAAGCTGCAAACGGTTGCTAACTACTGATTAGCTGTTGCTAGGGGATGGCTGAACACTATCACATGCAGGTGGTCAAAATACATCTTGTGGTTTTTCTTAGAACTGAAACTTATGCCACCAAATTTTAGAATGGAGTCACTGAAGTCTCACACCTACATCTTAGCTCCACACCACCCCAGGTACAGCATATCAGAGCTTTGAATAGGTAGTGAATGAACTCTTCCGGGATGGGGTAAACTGGGGTCACATTGTGGCCCTTTTCTCCTTTGGCGGGGCATTGTGCATGGAGAGCCTAGACAAGGAGATGCAGGTATTGGTGAGGCAGATCGCAAGCTGAATGGCCACTTACCTGAATGACCACCTAGAGCCTTGGATCCAGGAGAAGGGAGGCTGGGACACTTTTGTGGAACTCTATGGGAACAATGCAGCAGCTGAGAGCCAGAAGGGCCAGGAGCACTTCAACCACTGGTTCCTGACAGGCATGACTGTGGCTGGCATTGTTCTGCTGGGCTCACTCTTCAGTCAGAAATGACCAGACACTGACCACCCCTCACCTTCCCACCCCCTGCTTTGCCCCCACCACATCCCTCCATCCAGCCACATTTGAGACCAGGAGAACCACTACATGCAGTCCATGCCCACCTGCCCATCCCAGGGGTAGGTCTAGACCTGGTCCCTCGAAAATAGTTTTCTAGAATCTACCACACTACTGTGAGAACTGCCTTCCCCCATACCTCAGTTCTCCTGGCCTCAAAATCCAGTTTCCCTAGAATCTGCCCCATGGAGGCTGGTACGGGGTGGGGGTGGGGTTAGGGGCAGGAGGGTCCTGCCTAATTGGTGGAACCCTTATTACCCTTAGCCTCTGAGAATGCTTTCCTGGCAGGGAGCTGGAAAGTTTTCTGAACCTTGTCCCCAGAGAGACTAGATTGCCTTTGTTTCAATGTTTGTGGTCTCAGAATTGATCATTTCCCATCCCTCTCTGGACCTGGCCTCCCTTCCTTCCATCACCACCCCCTAAGAGCCATTTAGAAGACACTTTTGACTAATCAGGAATTCAGGCTGCTTGGGATAAAGAAACAAGGACCAGAATTCCCTCCCCATGTCTGGCCAGGCCAAAGTCTCCACCCCTAGTCTGAATGTTCTCCAGAGGCCTCTGGGTAGAGGCCAGCCCTATCTAAGAGGGAGGGGGCTATCGCTGCAGGAAGCACCTCATGCTCGAGGTAGGATGGCCCTTGCAATTTAGCATCACCCTAGTCCCTTTCCTTCCCCTCCCCTCCCAGGCTCCCATGACCATGACTGAGGGAACCAACTGGCCCAAGACAAGTGCCCCATAGCTGTTTATGGCCTTGCTTCCTGCAAGACCAGCCCATGGCATCTTGGCTTTGGCTGTTGCCTATGGCGCCCATGGGCCAAGAGACCTTAGCCCAAAAGTGAAGGGGAGCTACAGGGAGCAGCTGTGGGAACCTTGGGGTCTTCCCTACCTCAGGCAGAAAGGGCAGGAAGGAGAGCCTGGTGCACGGGGTGGGGGTGAGGCTGGCTGGGGCCTGTCCTGCCTGGCCAGGTAGAGTCATGCCCCACTCCCATGCAGCCTGGGCAGCTGGGCTGCCAAGGTCAGAGTTGCCTGGCCAGGAGCCCTTCAGGCCTCCCTCTACCCTCTGCTCCATCCTTGCCCTGTCTCATCCCTGGGGGTCCCAGCACAGCACTGGCCACCCTGGGCTCTCTGCTGTACATATTCAAGACTAGTTTTTATTCCTTGTGAAAATGATACACTATTTTTGTTAAGCATGTCTGTATGTGTGCAGAGCTGCTGGCTTGCTATGTGCGTGCATGTGGAGAGCTCGTGCCCGGAGAGTGGCAGCCTGATGCTCCCTCCCCTAGGGAGGCCTGGGGTCCTGGCTCCTGAGGGGCACCTGTCCCTCCCCTGATCCACCCCCTACTTTTGTTCCAGCTCTGAAATAGTCTGTGTGAAGGTGAAAGTGCAGTTCAGTAATAAACTGTGTTGATTTGGTGAAAAAAAAGAAACTCACAAACAAACACTAATGGACATGAAAAATCAAACAAACACCAATAAAACTGTAATGGGGGACTTCAATATCCCACTTTCACAAATAGAGAAATCAACTAGACAAAAAGTTAACAAAGAAATATAAAAGTTGGACCAAGTCTTTTAACAAATGGACTTAATAGACATCTACAAAGTGTTCCACCCCAAAACAAAAGAATACACGTTCTTCTCAGCAGTACATGGGACTTTCTCCAAAACAGACCACATATTAGCCCATGAGACATGCTTAAGTAAATGCAAAATACCAAAATTATTCCATGCATATTATCAGACAGTACAATGAAAGTAGAAATCAATGGAAAAAGACACCACAGAAACTGTGCAAATACATGGAAATTAAAACTACTTTCTTAATGGGTCACATATGAAATTGAAGAAGAAATTAGTTCCTACAATCAAATGATAATGCCAGTATGACATGCTAGGACCTATAGGACACAATGAAAGTAGTCCTAAGAGGGAAGTTCATAATGATGAATTCCCACATCAGAAAAACAGAGCAAGCTCAAATAAATAACCTAATGATGCACCTCAAGGTCTTAGAAAAATAACAATTCAAACCCAAAGATAGTATGATGAAGGAAATTATAAATATCAGAGTGGAAATTAATGGAATTGAGATTTAAAAACAACACAGAGAATCAATGAATTGAAGATTTGTTTCTTTAAAAGACTGAACAGACAAACCCTTAGCCAATCTTATCAAAAAAAGGAAAGAAAAGATCCAAATCCATGCAATTAGAAATGAAAAGGATGAAATCGCAATGGATTCTGCCAAAATACAGAAGATCATAGGTAACTACTTCAAGAACCTATACTTTAATAAAGTAGAAAATTAGAAGAAATGGATAAATTTCTAGACACATGAACTGCCAAAGCTGAACAAAGAAGATATAAAATCCTGAATAATCCAATATCAATCAATGAAATGGAAGAAGTAATTTAAAAACTACCAGCTAAGAAAAGTCCAGGTCTTGACAGATTCACTGCCACATTCAATAAGAAATTTAGAAAAGATTCAAGGCCAACACTCAAATTCTTTAATGAAATTGAAAGGAAAGCAGTACTCCCAAAGTCATTCCTGGAAAGAAGTATTACCCTGATTCCAAAATCAGAAGAGCACATAACCAAAAAGGAGAACTACAGGTCATAATGAACATAAATGTAAAAATTCTCAATAATCCTGGCAAACAAAATGCATCAAATAATCAAAAAGATCATACACCATGACCACATAGGATTAATTACAGGGATGCAGGGGTAGTTCAACATACACAAATCAATAAATGCAATAACAGAAAAAATAGCCAAATTTAGTAATGCAATAGGATACAAAATCAACACACAAAAATCAACAGAATTCATGCACACCAATAATGAACCCACTGAGAACAAAATTAGGAATCCATAATACCAAGAAAAATTAAATACTAACCTAATGAAGGAAGTAAAAGACCTGTTCAAAGAAAACAGTACTCTGAAAAAGGAAATTGGAGAAGACATCAGAAAAATGAAAAGATACTGCTCCACCCTTCCCAGTCCAGAGGAAGGGGCTTCCGGGCCACCGTTCCATCGCTCCCAGCACAGAAGAGGTGAGCCATCTGGGCACCAACAGCAACCCCTCCCCACCATCAAAATGAGAAGACATGTAAAAAGTCTCAAAACAAGACTTCCAGATCGCCTACAGCAACCCAAAAGGGAAAGGAGATGGAACACTCTGATACTCAACCACCTGGACTCCCTGAACTGGCAACAAAAGAGGATATGGAAAGAATGAAATCAGAAATAATTTCTCAGATAACAGCAGAGATTCTGCACATAGTGCAAGACATGATTAATAAATCTACAGAGGACACTGAAAAAACAATAGAGGAGCTGAGGAACATGATGGAATCCCAACATAGGAAACAAATGGAATCCATAAAACAGATGCAAACATTTCCAGGAGATGAAAACTCCACTGAAAGTCTACATAGCACAATGAGCCAATGTGAAGACAGAATTTCAGATATAGAAGATAAGATTGCAATTAGTGACCAGGAAAAGAAAAATTGCTTCAAAATTGAAAGGGATCACGAGAAATCAATCCAGCAGCTTCTAGATGATGCAAAGAAGAATAACATAAGACAGATTGGAGTCAATGAAGAAACAGGAGAGAGTGCAGATGACATAAAAAAAAAACGTTCACAGAAATAATGGCAGAAAACTTCCCAAGAAGGGTAAAACAACTTGACATACAGATAAATGAGGCATACAGGACTCCAAATAGCCTTGATGAAAAAAATCTACACTTAAGCATATAATTGTTAAGATTCCAGAAACCCAACAGAAAAACAAAGTTCCACAAGCAGTTAGAGAAAAGAAATAAATCACATACAAAGGAAAGCCCATAAAAATCACAGCAGACTTCTCAATGCAAACTCTCAAGGCAAGAAGAGCTTGGAGTGATGTATTTCAAGCTCTAAAGGAAAACAGCCTCCAACCCAGATTAATGTACCCTGCAAAACTATCTTTCAAAATTGATGGAGAAATAAGATACTTTCATGACAAAAGGCACCTTCGGAACTTCATGAATACCAAAACAGCACTCCAAAAAATTTTACACAATATCCTAGGAACAGAAAATGAGGATCACAACAACAGGAAGCACAGCAGAATGAATCCATCGGGCGTGACAAGAAATTAAATGTAAAGGGGGAGAATTCAACAAACAGAAAAAGTCATGACAATGATAAGTCAATATGTATCAGTTACAACCATCAAAGTTAATGGTCTCAATTCACCAGTCAAAAGAAACAGTCTGGCAGAATGGGTCAAGAAGCAAAATCCAACAATATGTTGCATATAAGAATCACACTTAATTCAAAAAGAAACTCACAGATTGAAAGTTAAAGGGTGGAAAATAATACTCCATGAGACAGGAACCCCCCAAAAAAAGGAGGAGTAGCTATCCTCTTTGCAGGTCAAGTGGATTTCAAACCAACACTGATTAAGAGAGACAAAGAAGGACACTACATCCTTGTAAAGGGAACAATCCAACAGGAAGAGATGACAATCATACATATCTATGCACCAAACACTAGTGCACCCAACTATATAAAACAAATGCTAATGGACATGAAAAGCCACATATGCACTAATACAACGGTAGTGGGGACCTCAATACCCCACTGTCACAAACAGATAGATCAACTAGACAAAAAATAAATAATGAAATACTAGAACTCAATCGAACTCCTGAACAAATGAGCTTAACAGATGATTACAGTGTTCCACCCCATAAAATCAGAATACACATTCTTTTCAGCTGCACATGGGTCGTTCTCCAAAATAGACCACATATTCACTCATACAACATGTTTAAGTAAGTGCAAAGTAACTTTAAGTGAAGTTATCCCCTGTATATTATCAGACCACAGCGAGATGAAATTGGAGATTCATAGCAAAAGAAACCAGAAAAATTACATAAACACGTGGAAATTGAACAACACACTTCTGAATAACCAATGTGTCACAGAGGAAAATAGAGAAGAAATCAGACAGTTCCATCAATTAAATGACAGTGACAATACAACATATCAGCATCTATGGGACACAATGAAAGCAGTCTTACGAAGGAAATTCATAGCAGTGAATACTCATATTAGGAAAACAGAGCGAGCCCAATTAAACAACCTGATGCTGAACCTCAAGCTTCTAGGAAAAGAAGAGCAGAACAAACCCAAAGCTCATACAAGGGAGGAAATTATAAAGATCAGAGCAGAAATCAATGCAATGGAGACTAAGAGAATGATAAAAAAAATTAATGAAGCCAGGAGTTGGTTCTTCAAAAGAATCAACAAAATTGACAAACTCTTAGCTAACCTTATAAGAAAAAGGAAAGAAAAGGCCCAAATCCATGCAATTAGGAATGAAAAGGATGAAATTACAATAGACCCAGCAGAAATCCAGAGGATCATCAATATCTACTTGCAGAACCTATACGCCAATAAAATGAAAAACACAGAAGAAATGGACAGATAACTAGATACATATAAATTACCAAAGTTGAACGAAGAAGACCTAAAAATTCTAAACAACCCAATATCAACCAATGAAATTGAAAACATAATTAAAAACTTATCAACTAAGAAAAGCCCCAGTCCTGATGGCTTTACTGCTGAATTCTACAAGACATTTAGAGAGGAACTGCTGCCACTACTATTTAAACTCTTCAATGAAATTGAAAGGGAAGCAATACTCCCAAATTCATTCCTGGAAGCAAGCATCACCTTGATCCCCAATGCAGAGAAAGACCCAACTGAAAAAGAGAACTATAGGCCAATCTCACTAATGAACATAGATGCAAAAATCCTTAATAAGATACTGGCAAATAGAATGCAGAAGATCATCAATAAGATCATACACCCTGACCAAGTGCCATTCATCCCAGGGTTGCAGGGATGGTTTAACATATGCAAATCAATCAATATAATACACTATATCAATAGAGCCAAGGACAAAAACCATATGATTATCTCCTTAGATGCAGAAAAAGCATTTGACAAAATCCAACATGCATTTATGATAAAAACCCTACAAAAATTGGAATAGATGATCTCTACCTCAAACTGATAGAAGCCATCTATGAAAAACCAACAGCCAATATCATACTAAATGGTCAAAAACTGAAATCCTTCACACTAAAATCAGGAACAAGACAAGGATGTCCACTATCACCACTCCTGTTCAATATAGTTTTGGAAACATTAGCCATGGCAATTAGACAGGAGAAAGAAATAAAAAGAATAAAGATAGGAAATGAAGAAGTCAAATTGTCATTATTTGCTGATGACATGATACTCTATATAGAAGACCCCAAGAACTCCACCAAAAGTCTTCTAGACTTAATAACCAAATTCAATCAAGTAGCTGGATACAAGGTCAACACACAAAAATCAAAAGCTTTCCTCTACATGAACAATAGATTCACCGAGAAATAGAGCCAACAATTCCTTTCACAATAGCATCCAAAAAACTGAATTACCTAGGAATCAATCTAAAGAAAGAAATCAAAGACCTCTTCTCTGAAAACTATAGCACTCTGAAAAGAGAGATTGAAAATGAAATCAGAAAATGGACAGACATCCCCCGCTCCTGGGTAGGAAGAATCAATGTACTGAAAATGGCCATACTTCCAAAACTGTTAAATAGATTCAATGCAATACCAATTGAAATCCCAGCAGCATACTTCACAGACCTTGAGAAAACAAACCAAAAATTCATTTGGAACATGAAGAGACCCAGAATAGCAAAAGCAATTCTAAGGTAACAGAGACATGGCAGGGGGTATCACAATCCCCAAACTGAAACTGTACTACAAAGCCACTGTGATAAAAACAGCATGGTACTGGCAAAGAAACAGATGTGAGGACCAGTGGAACAGATTAGAAGATGCAGAAACAACGCCAGACACTCTCAGTCATGTCATCTTCGATAAAGGAGCCAAACACCCTCACTGGAGGAAAGATAGCCTCTTTAATAAATGGTGCTAGAAAAATTGGGTTTCAACTTGCCAAAGACTAAAACTAGACCTATATCTCTCACCATGCACTAAACTAAAATCAAAATGGATTAAGGATCTAAATATTAAAAAGTAAATGCTGAATCACCTGGAACACAGGTTAGGCAGAACTCTTGAAGACATTGGTGCAGGAAAATATTTTATGAACAAAACCTCAGTTGCCCATGAACTAGCACAAACAATCAACAAGTGAGATCTCTTATTAAAAAGCTTCTGCACAGCAAGAGAAACCACCAGCAGTGTGAAGAGACAACCCACAATGTGGGAAAAAATCTTCACCTGCTCTTCCTCAGACGAAGAGCTGCTATGTTGAATCTATAAAGAACTTAAAAAAATCAGACCTCCCAAATTTAAAGACCCAATCCGAAAATGGGCATCTGAAATGAACAGACATTTTTCAGACAAAGTAGAAATACCAAATAAATATATGAAGAAGTGTTCAACATCACTGGTCATTTCAGAGATGCAAATGAAAACAATGCTGAGACTCCACCTCACTCCAGAAAGAATGGTTGCTATCATGAAATCAACCAATAACAAATGCTGGTGAGGCTGTGAGGAAAGAGGAACGCTTCTCCACTGCTGGTGGGAGTGTAGACTGGTGCAACCACTGTGGAAATCAGTATGGAGATACCTCAAAGAACTACGACTGGAACTCCCAATTGACCCAGCTAGTCCCCTGCTGGGGATCTTCCCCAAAGAATTAAAAGAATCATACCACCGTGATATATGTGCACCTATGTTTATAGCAGCACAGTTTGTAATAGCTAAAGCTTGGAAACAGCCCCAGTGCCCATCAACTGGAAACTGGATAAAGAAGATGTGGTTTTTCTATAAAATGGAGTACTACTCAGCCATAAAGAACAAGAAACTAGAGACATTTATAGCTAAATGGATGCATATTGAGGCCATGCTCTTAAGTGAAATAAACAGGACACATGTGTAAATACCAAGTAGCTTCTCTAGTGTGAAAAACTGAAAGTGTAAGTAAGGACTAAAAGGTATAATAGATAATGTGAAATAGGAAAAAAAGGGGCAAAGGGGAAGGGGAAGCAGGAGGGTTAGGGGAAAGGATAAAAGGGAATGGAATATGAGAAAATGAAAAAATGGAAACAAGGTCTTTGTAAATAGGGAGGAATGGAGGAGTTGAAAGGAGGGCAGGGGAAGGGGGAAAAATAAGAACCAAGAGAGATTACGTAAAGGTGCAAATTTCCAATGATGAATGTCCTTATATTGTATATCAAAATTGTACCAATAAAAGAAAATTTTTAAAAAAAGAAAGTGGAAAGATAGCCCCTTTTCCTACATAGGCAGAACCAATATAGTTAAGTGTCCATGCTTCCAAAATTGATATAGAGTTAATATAATCCCAATCAAAATACCAACAGCATTCTTCTCAAAACTGGAGAAACTATCCTAAAATTCATAAGGAACCAAAAGAGACCAAGACTAGCAAAAGCAATCCTTGGTTAGAAAGCAAAGTGTGAGTCATCACAATACTGGACTTGAAGTTATGTGACAAAGCTACAGTGATAAAAACATCATTGTACTGCCAAAAAACAGACATGAGGATAAGTGGAACAGAAGAGAGGATGCAGAAATAATCCCAAGCACATTCAACTATTTGAACTTTGAAAAAGAGGCCAAAATCCAATATTTTATTTTCTTGAATATCCAATTTTGCACAGATTCAGTGGAGATTCATTCTCTTGAATAGTAATTTAGTTTAGCTGTGAATTGTATTTGTTTGTATTGACATTTCCTATAGAACATTAATAGGAAATAAATAAAAGCTGAGCTGTTGTGGTTAAATCTGTGGAAGTGGTTAAATTTGGGTGTTGGTGATGGAAACCTTGTTTCCTCCCTGAGACTACCTGTAAGACCTGAAGCACAACAGTAAAACGGTAAAGCACTCATAATCACAGTTCCTCTTGAAGTACACTGTGTATAAACATGTACTTCCTTGAGATGCTGCCTTTAGGAAGTTTCTAATCTTTAAATTTTGGAAAGTTTGACCCTCTATTTTTATGATGTTAAAATTGATTTTAAAGCTGATTTTTGTTATTATTACAATAACTACAGTGAAAACTGGGTCAAGACTTTCTGTGGCATTTGGATTTTTTTCTAAATGTCGCAGGAAGACACTAAAAAGTTTTAAGTGATATTATTTATTTTTGTTTTGTTTTTGGTACCGGGGATCAAACTCAGGTCCTTGCACTTTCAAGTCAGGCAGCAGAACCACTGAGCTAAATCCCCAGCCCTGATTTTTTGTTTTGAAATGACACTTTGGCTGCTGAGTTAGTGATTGTAGGAGGACAAGAGTAGATGCAAGGACATCAGCTAAGAGACTACTGCAGAAGACCAGGTGAAAGATTACAATGGCTCTGCTGTGTGGTGGTGGAAATGAAAGGAAGTGGATGGATTTTAGATATATTTTGCAAAGTGTTGATAGAATTTGCTGATGGACAGGGTTGAGAGTGATGATGACAAAGAAGAATGAGCCGAGAATAATCCTTAGAATTTTGATTAAATGACTCAGTGACAGACAGTTCAACCATATTAGGTTTGTGGTGCCAATTAGAAATCGGGAAAGGCTGAGTAGGCAAAGAGATATAAAATTCTGGAGCTAAATAAGAGATGGTGGAGATGTGGGGTTGTGAGCAGTTATACAGTTTTTAAAGCCATAGACCTAGATGGGATGATCTAAAGAATATTTAAACAGGAGAGGGCCCACAGCAAGACTGTGAACATTCCAGCAGTTGAAGCCCATGATGCTGAGATGAAAAAGAGCCAGTAAAGAAGAGTCCTGTAGAGCTGTAACTCAAGTTGCCACATAAGACTCCAAATTCCCAACCCTGGCTTACAAGATCTACTTGGTCTGAATCCTGTGTATCTCTTCAGTTTTCTCTGACACTTCCTACCACCAACTGCTCTCTAGGTTACCTTGTCAATTTTTAAATATGTATGTTTCTTTCTTAGGGGGCTTTAGATTAATATCACAATATTTTCCCTGCTCTCTCATTCACAAGACCTGGTCTAATCAGAATCTAACATAAAATGTCACGTCCTGAAATTATACCTGTCCTCACTACCATTTGAAGTAGTCAGCGTTCTACTCCCTCTCTAGTCTATTACTCCATTTTTAAATATGTATAAAAACCTATGCTGCCTTTTAAAATTTGTTCTCACCAGGCAGAGTGCTGTGAGCCCTGGGACCTGGCCTGTTTTGCCCGATGCTGTATGCCCACCTAGAATATGAATGAATGAATGTAGTAAAGAGAAATTTCCTTTTTCTAGAAGCCTCATGCAAAAATTGGAGATACTACTGGGGTCTTCATGCATCTACATTTCAAAGATAAGAAAAATCTTAGTTGAGATGGTAATTTTATTGCATTTTATGTAGCAAATGAGGAACTATTTTCTAGCACAAAAGTAAACACACACACACATATATACACTCATGTTGCTTTGAACTCTTTTGTTAAATATTCTCTCTCATAGAAAACACACTTCATCTAGAGAAAAATACTACAAAGAATACTTTTGAAAGCAAAGCCTCTGAATAAAAACAGACATATTTTAGACTCTGGATGCATAAAAGCAAAAACTCATAGGACTCATTTAGGGACAATGTTGCTAAGTGGGTTGGTAGGTGTTTGCAAGTTCTTTTAAGGAGACTCAGTGTTCAGACACCAAATCTTTTTCTTCCAGTGTGGCTGCTCAAAGGCTGTGACTATCCTATGGCTGAGAGACACCACAGAGAACACTTGGTTTAGTCTTTATCAAAGAGTATGGAGACATGTGAGGCCCTGCTTTGACCTTGTTTTTAGGGAACCATGCCTGGATAAGAATGCAGGTGTCCTGAGTGACCCCAATTCAGAGCTCTTTCTGTTCACCCAGGCTATCTCCCCAACTCTAACCTTACTTATAAAAACTAACCAAAAAGTCCTCTTTTTTGTTGGTACCGGGGATCGAACTCAGGACCTTGTGTTTGCGAGGCAGGCAGCAGAACCAGTGAGCTAAATCCCCAGCCCCATAAAGTCCTCTTTTTGAGGATTTGTAATCTTGATTAAATTCTCTCTAAAAATTCTCATGAACATAAAATCAACATGCTAATTCTTCCTTCTTTTGCCTTGCAATTCCTACCTGTTCCCCCCTTCATCTCTGGATCTCTTTCTCCTCTCCTCCCCTCTATTGTCCCCACCCCCCTCTCTCAAGTAACTGTGGTCTTGATAATGTATTTCTGTCTCCAAAATACACCTAAAACATCCCTCTGGTCCTTTGGCTAATTACTTCAAAATTTATCTACTGACCTAACCTGATCACTGAATTCATACATTTTCAATTTTCCCCTACCATAAATTTCCCCATCTCAGTAAATTATAATACCTCAAGTCAAAAACCCAAGATCCAGACCTAATTTCTTTCCTTTCTTCTCAGATACCCAATTCATCAATAGTATGGCCATCTTTTGTTGTTTTGGGATGAAGGTACATACAACTGGGCTAATCATAGTCCCTGGTTCATAACACAGCACCAATGGACATTTATGCACAGCATTTACCTTTAATGATAAATGAAATCCATAAACTCACCATCCAACCCAGGGACTTAGATATTTGCTTACTTCCTCTCTATGTTTCCCACACTGAGTAACCATTATATGGACTTTACACACACATTTATGCACACCTATTCAGTGTCATCTTTTCTGAGAAAAATATTAGGGTATTTCACTCCATTTATGTTAACTTGCTGTGCTGCAAGTAGTTGGCCACTCATTATGCTGCTATGTGGTTGTACATTATGTGCACACACAATAAACTCCCACAGATGGAGATTTGGATTTTTCCCCAGAACATTCTTATTTATGTATTCTGGGGCTCTATGTGCAAGCATTTCTTTTGCATCTATATCTAAAAGTGGAATTACTGGCCCATGAGCATATGAAAGTTCAACTTTTCAAATGAATAGTTTTTCATAGTGGATATACCACTTGACACTCTCATTAATAAGATGTAAGTGACCCTATTAAAATTTTCAAAACTTGACAGTCAAGTTTCTTAATTTTTGTCAATTGAATAAATTTAAACGTCATTTTGGTCCCAGTTAGTTTCTCTGATGAGCAGTGGTGAAACCTTTTAATGTTTATTAGCCCCTATGTACTAATTCTATGGAAAATTTAAGACTTTTGCCCACATTTCTGTGAAGTTTCTGTTCTTGTAGGTTTATAGAACTTCTGTATATATTCTTCTGTATATATAATAATTTAGTACTGGCTATGTTATAGGTTGGGCTTCTTCAATGTCTTTTGATGGAAAGAAGTTCTAATTTATATTACAGTACAATTTAATTTTTTAGGGTTACCTTTTGTGGTTTCTGTGGTTTTGTGGTTTTGCAATTTAAGATGTTCTTAAAGCAAATTGAGGAAGATACTGTTATGGCTTGTATCTAGATGTCCCCTCAAACTCTCCTGTGCTCACAGGTGGGGCTTTCTGGAAGTGGCTGGATCAAGGGTATGTGGATATGGATTAAGGGTGTGTGATAACTAAATCAGGCCATTGATTGGTTTAGCATAGTTCTATGTGGATAATGGGAAGTCTCACCCTGGATGTGGGTGGCACCAACCAATAGGCTTATAGCCTGAATGGAATAAAAGGGAAAGGGAGGTTCACTGCAGCTGTCACCTACCTGCCATATCATGAACCACTTCTCCTCTGCCATGCCCCTCCACTACACTGCCCTGCCTTGGAGCCAGCCAGCTATGGGCTGAAATCTCTACAAACTGTAAGCTAAAATAAACGTTTCCTTCCTTTAACTTGTGGATGTCAGGTATTTTGTCCTGGCAATGAGAAAGTAACAAGACAGATACCTACATTTTCTAAATATACTTCACCTAAATTTTGTCATCAAAATTTCTAAAGTTGAAAGAAGATTTAAAACACTTGTTTTGTGTGTTGTGAGGAAGAGGTACAATTTCCTTTTTCTTGTCAGCTCCATTTCATGAAAAGTTGTACCATTGATCTACCACACACCCTCTGTCAATATGAAGTTTACATGCATGTGTGGGGTCTGCCTCTAGTCATTTTTTCCATTTCTGCACTTATAACACACTCCAGCAGCCTTACAAAAAGTGCTTCTCATAGGATATATCCCCCCTTCTTTTTCTTCATTAAAGCCTTGATCATTCATCATTTACTCTGCCACATAAATTTGTGTTTATCAATTCTAGAGCAAATGTTGGGATCTATTTGGAGATGCATGAAATCAATTTAAAGGGAACTGAGAGGGTTTTTTAGAATATTTTTTCTACTCCTGAACATTTCATCACTCTAATCCTTAGTATCTTTTTCGTAAAGTTTTATAACTTTCTGCATACAATTCTGGCATATATTTGATTTAGATTTATTACAGGGTACTTTAGAATTCCTTTTTCAATTATTTGGCATTTTCGAGAAATTCTGTTTTCTAACTGCTTGTAGCTGGTGTATGAAAGTACAATTTACAATTACATATTGATCTTATATTTAGTCACTTTACTAAGTGCTCCAATTTGTCTAATAACATGATGGAAACCTTTTTAGATTTTCTATGCAATCATATCGTTTGAAAATGAGTTTTACTATCTTTTTTTTTTTTTTGGTACTGGGGATTGAACTTGGGACCTTGCACTTGTGAGGCAGGTGCCGGCACCACTGCCCACTATCTCCTTTTAATCATACTCTTATTTCCCTCATTACAATTTTAAATAAAGTGAGGATAAATTATTTTCGTCTCACTAGAGAATGTGTCTATTTCTCTCCTCCCCAGGATGTTTACTGTAGAATTTTTGTAGATAACTGTATCATGTTGAAAAGTATTCTCCCATGTACAGATTACTAAGAGCTGTTATTTATATTTATTTTAAAATATATTAGTATATATTAATTTTATAAAATGTTACATTTAATGCAGTATTTTCTACATGGACATATTTTGATCATATGCATACCCTCAATGGGTACCGATTTTATCAAATATTTTCTGCATCTACTAATCAAGTGGTTTTTCCACCTTTATTCTACATGTGGTGAATGAGATTTACCAATTTTCTAAATATCACTTTTGCATTACTGGGATAAATACCACTTAGTCATGTCTAGATCCAGGACTAAAATGGACCCATAATTTTCATTTCTGGCACTGCCCCTATTTGGTTTTACTACCAAGGTTATGTTGGCTTGATGTAGCAGGTGCCTTACTTTATGCTCTGGAAGAGTTTGTATATTAGAATAATCCATTCTTTAAAATTCTAGAAAATCATCTATACCTAGAGTGTCTTGTAGGAAAAATTTTAACAATTTCCTTTAACAGTAAAATTATTGCTTGGGCTTCTGATTTCTTAATTAAAACTTTTATTAAAATGTCTCTACTTTAATTTTCATTTATTAGTATGCTTCTATCTGTTCAGTATCTGCATCATATGTAATGGCATACATGCTTCCACTCACAATACTAGTTTATCTGTGCATTTTTCTTCTCCATGATACACTCGCTCCATGTTTGTTATTTCATTAGTCTTTTCAAAAAATTCAACCAATAGCTTGGTTGTCTCTCTATGCATTTTTGTTTTCTATTTCTGCTCTGACCTTCAGTTTTACTGTATCTTATTGCCTTCCTATAACTACTTCAATTGGGCACTTAGCTCATTTTCAAACTTTTAAAAAGGGATTTAAAGCTATAAAATTTCCCTTGACGCGTAACTTTCACCCTGTTTTTAGTATTAATCAGCCCTTAGAATCTTGAATTTTAATTATTTCTATTATTTACACTATTTATTAGTGTTTGTCTTCTGCATGAATTCAACTTATACTGCTATGTAGGACTCATCTCTATCCTTAATGTTTTTGTCCATTTGGTCTGCTAATAGTGTAACTACACTAGTTCATCTATTATTTTCCTGGTACCTTCTTTCCATTCTTTGATTTTCAACCTTTCCGTGTCCTTATGTTTTGTAGATAAATATATATTTTAATTCTATTTGACTATGTGTTCATAAAATGAACTGCTAAGTTTAATCTCACCATCTTATTTCCATTTCATACTACTTCTCTACTTGGTCATTTTTTTTATCATCTCATTTTTTTTACATCTATCTTCCTTCTAACAAGAAGTTTCAAATATCCTCATGTTATCTGGTCTCTCCTCACTCCTATTGTATTGATGTTGTAGCAAATTTTAGTTTCTGAAGATTACAGATATACTTTCTGCTCTTTATATCCTTTAGTCCTGCTTTTTATTTATTCAGGTTATTAACAAACTTTCCCTTTTTTTGTTTATTGGGTCATAAAATTCTAGGTTTGAAGTTCTTTTCACATTCAATTCCACATTCTTGAGATGGTCATAGTAATGATTTCTACCATACAATCCTCAAGTGTCCTTTTGCATGTGGGCTCCCATCCAGTCTGGTGACTCAATCTTCTACAGCTAAAGTTGATCAAACCTCTAGGCAGGTCTGAAAAAAATGTCATCTTCAGAAAACCTGTTCTCTCATGCACACTGTTACTGTGATTATAAATTGGTTCAATTTTTCTGAAGGGTAATCTACCCAGGTAAATCAAACATTTTAAAATACATATACATATACCTTTATCCAACAATTTTGCTTCTAGGCGGAGAAAAGAATCTAATGTTCAAACATAGTTAAAATTATATAATCAACATACAGTGACTGAAATGTACACATTTATTCACAAGAAAACATTTGACACTTAAGATTTTTTTAAAAAAAAAGAAAGGCTACACTATTTCAGTAGGAAATATCTGAAAACTGAAAGCTATTCTCTAAAAATATTAACAGTAGTTTTCTCTAGAGGGAAAGAATAGTTTTTCATTTCTTCTTTTTGCTCTTCTATACTTACCATATCTCCACCATGAATGTCTTTACCTTTATAAATAATTGTAATAATTTCTTCACACAAGTCAGTTTGTATGGTCACTTTATACTTCAACTGTACTATTCTTTTAATCCACACCCCTTCAAACCTGCTTAAACATACACACTCCTTATGTATCTTTATATGCCTCTAATGATATGATCACACTCAACACACATAAATCATGAGCACTTATATCATGATATGTTGAGACTGCATCTCTGGGATAAAATGTGACTGCCTTCCCTCTCTAATATTTAAAAAAAACAACGTAAAATGCATTATTTAAATTAGAGCAGAATGATAAATATGGTAACTTTCAACCTTTTAGCAAGTCATTCTCGAAGTAAAAGTATTGTGAAGCCCTATACATACAAAAGATAAAAATAGAGGTGAGTCCTGTCCATTAATAATCTTCTTCCTTGCCTCAGTCTGCTGAAAGTATGAAAACCACTTAATATGGCCTGCTGACTCTAAAAGGCCACTTTAGAGCTAGAAGAGAAAAACATTCATTCAATGTAACATATATATATATACATACATCTATTTATTTATTTATATATTTATTTATTTATTTATTGAGGGGAGTTTTGCATCTATAAATTATAATCACTAGTACACCTGTAATTCTTTATATTACAGTGTGTCCAACTAAAGAATAAGCAAACACAGCATAGGTCAGTGGAAAAGAAATCACGGTACTTCTCAGTGTAATTTGCAAAAGGGGGAAAAAGTCTTAGACCCACTTCTTGGAAATAAATATTGAGTAAGCACAAAAATATTCAGCCATTTCCAGTTGTTCAGGAAGGTTCTGCATGGTCCCACGCAGTGCATCAGAGTTCCTCTTTGAAATAACCCAGCTTTGCCAATGACATCTCTTTTCTCAACTGCATAACTTCCCAAAACATTTGATCAACTACACAGAGAAAAGAGACATGTAATTCATAACTTACCATCTTAACTATTTTTAATGTTTCACTGAAAATTGTGGATTGGCTGAAATGTCAAATTGGGCACTTCCTAATTGTACTAATGCCTAGACAACCCTTCAATAGTTCACACAAATTTTTCTATGTACTTATGGGCATTCTAGTTTTTATTAGTAAATAAACAATATTCATTAGTTTTGTCACAATTGTTAGATACATAAAAGACTATATCACTTTAGCCCAAAGAAAAGTAGACATTTCAGAGTCCTGAGTAAATGTCAATGTTGCTCCATTCATAAGTGAGTATACTTAATGTTCCATTATTCAAATTACTGTCTAGCAAATGCATCTTCTTGCTCTAGTATACTATATCTTGGTCATTTTACTCTTCATTAACACTAACAGAAAGTGAAACAGGAAAAAAAAGAGATAATCCAGAAAACTCAGTAACATTCTTTGTAATAATATGGAAAGGTTTTGTGTATGGCTCAAATTAGAAATAAAAATAAATGTAAGGGATGATCTGTAATCTATCTATCGGTACATTCTGTGATCATACTAGATTGATTAATAAAGTAAACTGTCTTCCAGATGTCCTTGTAGATCTTTTAACAAGGAGAAAAATAAAATATGCTTGACATTTTAGCATAAATCACTTGTTCTCCAGTTTAAATCATATTATCTACCAACAACAGGTAATCAAAAAGATTTCAATTTTATTAATAAAGTTATAAAAGTATTACAAAGCTTAAACACTACTTTTATGTTATACAGGCTTTTGAAATTCATGAATAATTGAAGATAGGTGTTATCTCTCTTCTTGTAAGCATTAAAATTCAATTATATGGCATTTCTAAATAAATGACTTTTGAAAAACATACCAGAGCTTGAAAGAGGTTAATCTAAGTTTTTGACAGACTAATTTTTCATAGAATTGAGATTAACTAGTCTATGTAACTGAATGGTACCAGGCATCTACTAGTTTTTAAGTACAAGAATATTTTCAGTGCTTAAAAAATATAAACAAGAAAATCTCCTGTAACTTCAACTGCAAAACTGGCATAGACTTGTTCCTAATCTAGTATCTGCTATTACAGTTTTAACTCACATTCAAGAAATACTGCTTTGTAGCTGTCAAGTCATATCAGTTTTTATGCCTGATATTAAAGACACTATGTTATAAAACCATCAGGATTCCTGGAAGACTACATTAAAACATTAACACATTTGCAAGAGCTTGCATGGCTACATACATCATCTTCACGTTTCTGAGGATTTAGAATATGGTAATCTTTATTCAAAATAGAATTATTTCATGATGGCTTTATTAATTCACACGTGAAAGAGAATACAGGAAAAAGTGTTAGCTTGTTCATAGTTTTTATCAAGATAAATCTAAGCACTTCTTTTTTTTTTGGTACCGGGGATTGAATTTGGGTCCCTGCGTTTGCACAGCAGGCAGCAAAACCACTGAGCTAAATCCTCGGCCCTGTGACCACTTCTTGCTCATTTTCATCTTGTAAAGAATGAATTCAATAAGCTTCATATTCTGCTCACATTTACCATCTTGTTTAGCACATATCCCTTACAAGTTAAAACTGGTCCTGCTTAAATTCAAAAATATAAAGCAAATAAAATGATTAAATGCATTATTTTTATTAATATGTATTAACTGTATAAATTAATGGGTTTCATTGTGACTTTTCCATATTTTTTAAAAAGGCTATCTATTCCCAAATCACACATTTTATTAGAACTATAAAAAAATTCAACATAAATGTAGAAACAATGAAGTTTATTTGAGCATTATTATTTGTCCTTACACTTTTTGCTACATCTTCATATAAATATTTATAATGAATAAACAACACTTACCATCCTGCTGTTTCACAAGTCCTTGCTGAATATATCGAATGTATGTGAAAAAATTACATACAGAAGTGATCTAGAACAAATGTAAAAAATGTCAGGAGCAGTTGAATGTCTTATATCAAAGCAACCTTTATAAAAACTCATGGTAAGTCACTTACCCTATATCTGCAAAAAGGAGAAATATAATAATAGTTGCTTGAGTCCCCTAGTTTAATTCTGTGTTTACAGGACTTAATCTGGCCAGTGAGAGCACATTTTCTGTAAAATAATGATAAATTTCAGTTTTTTAAAATTAGAAGCATTATGCCCCTATGCTCCCTACAAGATGTCTATTCATTCAATAAGAATATTTGAGAACCTACTAGGAACCAGGCACTGTTTTGGATGCTTGGCTACAGTGATGAGAAGGAAAAGTCCCTGCCCTCTGGTATAAACATAATATCATAACACTAACTATGGTTCTAGATATAGAAATTAGGTGTTTCCCAGAGATGGTTACACGAGTAACCAGCTGCAGGAGAGCACTCAACTTTCCACAGGATTTTAACTTCTCAGAAGAAAAGAATCTAATGGTAACTGTTCAAGTCTCAAAACCTACTATTGATAGCTGCAGAGTAACAGCTTCCAGATGGGGTACTTTGCTTGGTTGATTGGTTTACATGCATTTCATATGGAACACAGGGAGAAGTACAAAGGAATAAGCCATCTTAAAAACACACTGATCCTAACACTATATAAAGAGTACACTATATTTCATACCATTCTTTCTATTTGTATACCATAAAACCTAAAACTTGGTATGAGGGCTTTCCGGGCTAGGATTAGGCTATAAGCCTCTTGAGGACAAGGACTTTATCTTACACATCTTAAAATGGCTGGCATCACACATATGTATGGGACACAGCAGACATTTGCCAACTGTTGAACAAGTGATGAGCCACCTGCCACTCTACTCTCCATGAGAGGAAGCTAATTTGTCTATAAGGCTGGCCTTGCAACATTCTATCATCATCATAAGCCAGGAATTTGGCTGGATATAACTACTACTCTTTATCAATGAAAACTCAGCACAGCTCTCAGTATAATAGAGTGCCAGTGACATTTTATATGACATTTTTAATTATATAATAAAGAGTATCTGAACATAAAATTTCAGCTATAACTACAAGAAATACATGTCAGCATATTAAGAAAACACAGAAATGAATTATTTGGATAATTTGCAAATTAGAAACTGTTCTTACCTTTTCAAAGAGATTTTGACTCATTATTCCTTCATTAGCATTATTCCTTTATTGCTTTATCTGTAACAATATCTATTAAGAACTACTAACTTGGGGAAGATAAACTAAGGTTCAATTTAAATTTTCAAAAGTATAATTTACTCAAGAGGAAAAAATAGCATTAAACTGATAAAAAGTAATTTATGTTATTCTTCTGGAAACATAAATACACTTGTCATCTACTGTCTTTTGTAATTTTGAAAGGGCTCTACTGAAGTAGTTTTAAGTATAACTTTTAAAATAATACAGTGTTTCTTAAATGATCTCATTTCTTTTTTCTTTTTTCTTTTTTTTTTTTCTTTTGAGACATAATCTTGCCATGTAGTTCAGGCTGGCCTTGAACTCACTACGAAGCCCAAGCTGGCCTCGAACTTGCAGCAATCCTCCTGCCTCAGCTTCCTGAGTGCTGGGATTACAGGCATGTGCCACCATACCTGGCTGATCTCATTTCTAAAACCATTTAGAAACCATTTTTGTTTTGAGTCAGGATTTAATGCTATCTTCTGTCTTCCCTCCAATTTCTTTACATGCTATAATATCTTAGTATATTTTAGCTTTACTCTCAACATTTTAAATCCCTGCTTGCCATTTTCACATAAGAATGTCAACATGTTTAAAGCTAGACCCCTAATCTTTCCACAGCCACAGCTTCTCTTAGTAATTTCCAAAGTTACTCCAAATCATTGTTCCAGTCAGCTACCTCTAACACCTTTCTCTTTTACCCAGCCCATGACCTCAATTGAATTTTTCTTTCTTGAGATTATCACATCCTCCTTTCTTTTCCATACATTCACCATTCTCTGAACACACTTTGCTTCCCTATTTCTAGGCCCTCAGTAATACCACATGTTTTTCTTTTGATGTTTCTTGTGGTACGGGGGGGGGGGGGGACCCAGAGGTGCTCTGTCATTGAGCACCTCAGAGCTTTTTTATTTTTTTTTAATTTGAGGCAAGATGGCACTAAATTGCCCATGCTGGGGTTTTTTTGGTTTTGTTTTGTTTTCTGTTTTTTGAGACAGGGTATCACTATGTAGTTCGGCCTCACCTTGAAATCATTATATAGCCAATGCTGGCCTTGAACTCATGGCAATCCTCCTCCCTCAGCCTACTGACTACTGGGATTACAATCGTGCACCACCACACCCAGCTTAATTGCCCAGGCTGTGTTAGAATTTTCCATCCTGGGCTGGGGATTTAGCTCAGTGGCATCACGCCTGCCTTGCAAGTATAGGGTCCTGAGTTTGATCCCCCGTATCAAAAAAAACAAACAAACAGTTTTCCGATCCTCCTGCCATACCCTTCCAGGGGCTAGGATTACAGGCATGAGACACAACATCTAGCCCAATTGTTCTTTATCCAAATTCCACCCACACTTCAAAAATTCAATCAAATCTCCCTCCCTCCCTCCAAGAAGAGTCCTTGACCACAACTGGAATAGTCTTCTCTTCTTCAAAATTCCTATAGCCCTGAGCCATTTATTTATAGTCACTATCTTTATAATCTAATCTCCAAGAGCTTTGACCAGGGCTATACTTTACATTTCATTAAAAAAAAAAAAAAAAGACAATTCCTTCACTTTTTTCCACATAATAAACATTACAAAAAGCTTGGATTCTGGCTTCAAACCCAAGCACAATATCCTTAAACTAGTAAGTTAGTCTCTAAATCTATACCATACAGTATGATTATTTCACTAAAGTAAATCTACTGTCACTGATATTCCCATTTGTCATCATTTAATATTTGCATACGGGTAAAGTGGTATCTACTGCAACAACAAAATTTTAATTTTACAATTAAAACTGTCATGTGCTATTTTAAAATAAGGTATGACATGGGCCTTAAAAGTATAAAAATTGCTGTTATTACATGTGATTCTCCACTTTGGGGTGGATATAGGATTTAAGAATATAAATCCCTTCCTTAAAGTTCAGAGGGCACTGTGTCACAGGAATGTCACAGGGTGAGTGTAACACAGGATACAATTCCGGGTGAAATGTGAGGCTCACAAAACAAATATGTGGCCGTTATCCTCCAGTCACATAAACATCAAATTCTGTTATTTTGCTGAGAATTTATGTAAATTATGAGAAACAGAGAACTGTACTTCTACAACAGGCTTTAACCAAAATTTATTAGTTAATCTCTTCTGGCTTCAAAATAATCCTGATAGTAATCAATTGCTTTCTACAAGCTTTCTCATTCTTTCCAATCTTTAATTAAGCTGCTTCTTAATCACTATGAAGCTTCCTCAAAAGCTTTCCAAGTCATTTGTTTTGTTTTGTTTTGTTCTGGTACCGGGAATCAGACAGAACCTTGCGCTTGCTTGCGGGGTGCCACTGAGCTAAATTCCCAGCCCTTCCAAGTCATTTGCTTAAACAGAACCTAAGGCCCAATTATTAGGCAAAACATTTCCATTGCCTAAGTTTTAGATACAATTCAATTCAGTCTTTCCTCTTTATAAGACTGGATGAAAAACCCTGCCCTGCAATGAAATATGCAGCCTTACCTCTGAGGATTTATAATTCTCAAATCTTTGTCATATAAAAAAGAACTGATTACCAAAGACAGAATCCTTTATAATAACTATATGAAAAAGGTAAGGGCTAAAAAAGACTTTTTGGCAAGCTTGGTAAGATTTGGTCTAACTCAGTACCTCCCAAACTATTTTTTATGGCAACCCTCAAAAAAATATTTTACAGATACCCAGTACACACAGCTATACACATGTATAATACAAACAAAAATTCTGTGATGTTTTTAATATTTAGCCTACCTAGATTCCTATAATTCATATACGTATATATAATTCATATTCATAAACATACACAGTAATTAAAAGGGCTCTTTTTCAAAGTTAAATTTGAAACGCTATATCCCACATTGTCTGGAGATTTGTCTTTGGGCTGCACAGACTCTAAACAGAAATCTGAGAAGAAATTAAAACACAATTAACACACACACACACGAAAAAAAAAACCACTAAATAACTGCAACATACAAAATTTCAAATCTCATCTTCCACAAGCCACAGAAGTGAAAACCTACTTTGGTCCTCCACATTCAACTGCAGAAGCTTTAACAAATCGAATAGGTTGTAATCCCACTGGTTCAATGCTTAGAGTATTGTTTTCCACAGCCTCCAGAACAGCTGAAGCCAACTTAAAAAAGGAAAGTATTGGATCACTATGCTTGCAGAAAAATATCAAAACTGTATTCAATAGTAAAACCAATTTCATAAATTATTCTCCCAAGTTTCACTAACTCAACTTTAGCCAATGAAAGAAATCAGGTAATCTTGATTTATTTCATAATTCAAACACTGTTATGAAAGGCAGTTCAGTCATAGTGAAGTAACTTTTCCCATTACCTAGAAAAGGGTTAAAAGTGTTAATTTCAGTCTTTGTCCAGCCTTTATCCACAATTAACATGTATGTAAAACCACATCAAAATGAATATCCTAATGCTTTATTCTGATAAATTATATAACAAATACTAAGTATAGCTATATATTTTCTCAACTTGCATTTATATGTACAGGAGTCTACAAAAAATAAGTTGTAAAATATCAGGTCTCCAGAGTAACACTTGACAATTATCAGATAAGAAAGGCAAACTTCTCCAGTCTGGTAAGATTAAGACTGGCCTATCAGAAACCAAGTGCATAGCCACCAAAAACAATATATATTCATATCAAAAGTGTTATACTATTCATTTTCAGTTATCCTTACAAGTAATATTATAACTAATCCTTAAAAGATTTAATGAAAGATTCTTAGGATTAAATTTCTTAAACATTAATTGACAAGGTATGTGGAGATAAACTTTTCACACATAAGAACAAACTGGATGAGTTTACATTTGTATAATGCCTTATTTTTTTTAATTCATTAAGTTTATTGGTACATTTTAGGTATACAATACAGTTACATTCATCATTAGGAACTTGCACCTTTACATGATGCATCTTGGTTCTTATTTTTTCCCCTATTCCCCTGCCCTCTCTTCAACCCCTCCTCTCCTCCCTATTTACAAAGACTTTGTTTCCGTTTTTTTCCTTTTCTCATATTTTTTCCTTTCCCTTCTTTCCTTTCCCCTACCCTTTCCACTTCCCCTTTCCCTTCCCCTTTGGGCCTTTTCTTCCTATTTCACATTACCTATTATACTCTTTTTTTTTTGGTACCGGGGATCGAACTCTGGACCTTGCGCTTGCTGGGCAAGCACCGGAACCACTGAGCTAAATCCCTGGCCCCTATTATACATTTTGATGCTCATTTACACTTTCATTTTCTCACACCAGAGAAACAACTCCAGGCATACCTAGCCACCTTATCTTTGACAAAGGAGCCAGATATCCTCAGGAAAGAAGCCACTTTTTCAACTTGCCAAAGATTAAAACTAGACCTGTATCTCTCACCATGCACTAAACTAAAATTGAAATGTATCAAAGATCTAAATATTAAAACAACACTATGCCTTATATTTTTAAAGTTTTTGTATCTACTTAATCTATTTCATTTTTCCTTTTAACAACATTGTGACATATGCAAAGAAGGCATTATTATTCCAGTTTTAAAGATGAAGAAACTAAATATAATTTTTCATCATGTATGGATAAACCCAACAAGCATTTTTAAGAACTTCCCTTACACTGAACCTGGGACTGTGAGTCTTAAACCCTCTTCTTCTCCCCATATGTATTTATACTTCACTCCAATGCAATAAACGTTTCAGTGTCAATTAGCCTATGCTCAAATAAGAAAAGCTATTCAATTAACTGAATGTCAACAATTACAACCCTAATATAAAATGGAGAAAATGGCAAAAACATGACATTTTATAATACTGTGGACCATTGAGTTACGACCAACCTCACATACTAACAACTTGGGTTATGACTGGTGGAATTTTAGCTTTAACATATGACCAAAGATTTGAGTTACAACCCAAATGCTGGCCACTTGAGGTTGTAAACAAAGATGATGCCAAAGGAGTATATGTAAGTGTATGTAAACATCAGTCTGAGCTCAAATGCGCATGTTTGTAGATGTTGTTGCTATCAAAATGGCCCTAAAAAGCTAGAAAAGAAGCTAAGAAAGGAAGGGAAGGTAAAGCAATCACAATTGAAAAGAAGAAGAAAATTGTGGATAAATATGAGAAAGGCATTCATGTAACTGATCTCACTAATATGTGCAGCACCATATGGACAATCTTACAGAGAAAAAATCTGTATAAGGAAGCTACTGCTGCTAAGGGTGTTACTCAAATTAGCCACAATCAACAGTGTTAGATGAGGTAAAAAGGCTATTATTAGTGTGGATAAACAAAAGGCAGATGGCAGCTTATAGCCTGAGTATATAATTTGTGAAAAAAGCTAGGGCTATAAATAAAGATCTCATAAAGGATAATCCATCAATGAGTGATAATGATGAAACATTTCAAGCCAGTAAGGAGGGGTTTCATGATTTTAAAGTGAGAACTATGGCTCACAGTGTAACTAGGGATGGTGAAGCAGCCAGTGCTGATAAAAGGGCTGCTGAAAATTACATATCCCACTTTGAAACAATGAAATGGCTTTTCCTCTCATCAAGTTTTCAATTGTAATGCAACTGGCCTTTCCTGGAAGAAAATGCCCAGGAGAACATATATTACCCAGAAAGGGAAGAAAATCCCAGGCTATAAGCCTATGAAGGATAGACTAACCTTACTGCTATGTACCAATACAAGCAGTGACCTAAAGATAAAGTCTCTCTTGGTTTATCACTCTGAGACCCTCTAGTCTGTTCAGAAAACATAAAGTCATGAAGAATAGGCTAGGGGTCATGTGAAGATCTAACGCAAAAGCGTGGGTAATAAGAATACTTTTTCTTGAGTGGATCAGGGAGGCTTTCTGTCCTACTGTTAAGAAATATCTAGAGCACAAAGGTTTACCAGTCAAGGCTCTCCTCATCATGGACAATGCTTCTACTCACCCACAAGATTTGGAAGAAGAATTGGCCGAAGAATTCCCATGGCTCTCAGTCAAGTTCCTCCCACCTAACACAACTCCTCTACTGCAGCCTATGGACCAGCAGGTTACAGCTAACTTCAAGAAGCTATACACCAAGGAACTATTCCTAAAGTGCTTCCAGATGGTCTGAGATACAGATTTAACCCTTAAAGAGTCCTGGAAGGAACATTACAACATCCTTTCCTGTGTGGGGTTAATTTAGAAATCCTGGGCCAATCTCTCTCTAAGGACATTGAGATCTGCCTGGAAGAAAGTGTGGCCTAAAATTATACAGAAGAGAGACTTTGAAGGGTGTGTAGAAGAGCCTGAGCCTTCAATTGACCCTGTGGTTGATGACATTGTCACTATAGCAGAGTCCATAGCCTTGTAGGTAGACAGTGGTGATATTGAGGAACTGGTAGAGGAACACTTAGAGGAATTGTCTGTAAAGGAACTTCAGCAACTTCTGGCTGAGGAACAGAGAATGACAGATGAGCAGCTTTCTGAAGAGGAAAGGGAGTATCAACAATCAATGCAGCAAGGTTCTTCTGAAATAAAGGAAACCCTGAAAAAATGGACAAAGCTACATTTATACAGAAGACTCAACCGGACAGAGAAAAAGCCAATCATTGCATTCACTTGCTTAATGATGATGCCATGTCATACTACAGAAGAGTGTTAAAGAAAAGACAGAAAGACAACCTTAGACCAGTTTTTAGTTCTGAAAATGATGAAATCTAGTGAGCCAGAAGCAGGTCCTAGTGGGCTCTCCCAAGAACAGAAAGGACACCAGAGAGCCAAATTCCTGATGTTCTTATGGAAGGGGGCTCTCCTTCCAAACAATAACCACCTTCCATTTCATTCTCCCTTCATGCAAGCCAAAGATGCAACTTGCAACTTGAATGGTGAGTACAGTATGAAATTGTTGTTTCTGGTAAACTAGGTACATTTAACTTTAATTTTTAACTTCTTATTGAATACACTAGGAAAATTATTAGTGTTTCTGGTAAACTATGCACATTATATAACCCTTTTTTAGAGAAGGTTAGTTAAGGGGTGTTTCAGAATGCATTATGAGTATTTCCATTATTTCTTATGGGAAAATAATCTTGACTTAAAACCAACTTGAGTTATAACCAGTCCTCACAAACAAACTGAGTTTGTAAGTCAAGGGTCCACTGTATTTGATATAAGGGCTATTAAAATACCTAACATGACTTTTTAAAAAGTACAGAAACAACTGTAATGCATTCCTATTAAAATGAAAAAAAATTACCTCACTTTTTGAGAATGTTAAACATGGAAAGATATCCTCCTGATAGATTTTGTCTAAGAAAGGACATGTTCTGTCCATTGTGGGCTCATCCTTCCAAGATCTGAATTCATTATACAGAGATAAATCAGCCTAACAAACAAAAGACAACATGAAAAAAGTTTTAAGAAGAACAAACATAAAAACACTTTATAAAACCAAACACTTTTATAAAATCTAAACACTACTGAAAAGGTAATGCTCTTTACTTAAAATAATAAATTGAACTGTTCCTAATTATAATATGAAAGCAATTTTTCTTTTAAAAAAACAACTCCCAAATGACTAGCCCTTTCCAATGTATCCACTATGGTCTCCAATGACACCACCATTTTCCTCACCTTGTGTCCCCCCCAAATTAATGACGGAGCTACTCTTAAGAGAGGTACACACTGTTCTGAATATGAAAACTGGTGAAGTCTTTTCTGAAAATAATCAAAAAGCAATTTGGAGCCAAGTTAAGTTTTCAAATAAATTGAGAATAAATTATGAAATCTAGTTTGAGTCAAAATGATACTAATTGTGCTATTACTTCAAGGCAGTCCTAAAAGAACTTCCAAAATGTTTACTGAAAACAAGAAAACAAAAAGAAGTACACTATAGTTTACTAAATTGGCCATTAAACTTTTGGCATTTTGATGTCCAGTGTCTACTACCATCTGAATTATCAGTAATACATCCACGGCTAGCACTTGCCTTCTTAAGCACTTCTCTAATTGTTCCTCTTTTTTCCTTTTCCTCATGATAAATGTTCTCCAATTATTCTTCCCTAACGATTCTGAGATTCCCTTAGCCTCCCTAGCTCCATACCATCTGCTGGACTACAAAGTTGCAGCCACATTACCCAACCAAACACAGAGTGCTCTCTCCTCATGCAGTTCTAAACCTCTGTATCCAGATGCAATGGGTACCCTATGAACAACACACTGACTGCAGCCTGCAGCCACCTTCTGGGCTAGCTTAATCAAAGGTGCATGTAGTTCACATGAAAGTAACAAGAGGCTGAGTGTACCCAAGCTTTCCTACAGATTCTAAGGTGTATAATGGCAATTTCAATGTAAATTACTTCATCCCAATTCATAAATTCCTTGAGTCAAAGCTAGAGGCAAAAGGATAAAGAATATTAGCAGATAAACAGTAACATTTCCAAATTCCTTCTTTGTAAAGTTTACTGGAAAAAATGGACGTAAATCCCAAAGCAGGTAAATGGAATTCTAAGGAAAGACTCTAGTTTAAAATCAGTAATTTAAACCATTTCTTAAAAGCTGACTCTTGCAAAAACTATGATAAGCAATTTATAAACATTTAATCCTCAGAGCTGTGCAAGACAGATATTATGATCCTTCTGACAGACAAGGAAGCAAAGACTGAAAGTAACTTGCCCAAGGTTACACAGCAAAAAAATTCAAATTCAAATCTATGTGGCTTGATCCCAAAGCCTTGCACTGCATACTTGTGTCTGCATGCACGCATGTGTTTTAAATGCCTACAGAAGATATGTCACTAATATCATGATTGAGTGTCCCATCATGTTTTCTACAGAAAGACAGAAATACTTCGTTTTCTTTCAGATTGTTATATCTGTTCTAAGAATTATGTAGGTCAAATGTTTATGTTTCCTAAGTCTAATAAAACTTTTTGACATTTATTACAAAACATCAGAACATTAAGATACATCTGGAAAGCAAAAAGTTATTATTTTGAAGTTACATGTTGCCTATTCATACCTTAAAGAATTTCAAAATCTAAAAATGAACTCTTTAAATGTTCCATAATAAAATATTTAAATTTTTAAGTGTAAACAGTAGGGGAAAAATACAAAGTTATATACCTCCTCAGAAACTGTAGCAAAAATACAAGTTTTATTAAGCAACTAAAAATGCTACTCAAGGGCCAGGGATTTAGCTCAGTGGTGCCACTGCCTGCCTCACAAACACAAGGTCCTGAGTTCGATCTCCGGTACCAAAAAGAGAAAAGCTACTCAAGGGGCGGGGATTTAGCTCAATGGCCTTGCATCTGCCTGGCAAGCGCAAGGTCCTAAGTTGGAGCCCAAGTACCAGGAGAAAAAAAAAATGCTACTCAAGAAAATCAGAAAGTTTTTTAAAGTTTCTTAAATATTTAACAGATATCAATGTGAATTTTAGATTTGTTACAGATTTTACTAAGTACTGAACTTCTCTCTGATTAGCATTTTTAACTAAAATGCAATTCAATTAAAAGACTAAACTTTGGTTATTTAATTTAATAAATTCCTAGATTCCATGCCAAAAATTAACTGAATAAATATAAATAGCTTCTCCAAGATTAATGACGAATTTTAATTCAACAATGTAAAATACTGCTTTTAAAGAAAAAATGGGGGAGGGGTGCTCAATGAATTACTGATGAATCTCACTGGAATCATGTGCATGACATCATCATGTGCAATGACAAAATTTAAGCTATTTTATAATTACATAATTTTTACTCTAAGCATTCAAAACACATAATATCTCAGTTATCTTAATAATGTCTTCTAAAATGATAAGGCTATCATTTCTATTTTTGTTGCTTAATTATCTGAATTAACTCTAGAATTCCCTTACCAATATAAAATTCTGCTTCTCAGAATTTAAATAAAAAGTAACATACTAATCTTTAATTACAAATCACTTTATTTTCACATATTTCTTAGATTCATATTTTATTACAGCACTCTACATTTGGACTAACCAAGTCATTAAAGCCACTCACTCTCCTTTATGTAAGACATGACAGTTTGTTTCCTAAATAGAAAATTGAGATTAAGAAACTTACCAAGTTTCTAGCAGGTACTCCAAGGTCAGGCAGGTAGAGAATGGAAGTGAAGAATCCCTGAAAGCAGCCAGCTCTAGATAAAGCCTCCCCCATCTTAATATTGCACATTTTGTACTAAAAATTTTGCTGGCAAAAATTATAACTGACACCTCAGTGATGAGAATTAACAAGTACCAACAGAGTCAGAGGGGACAGTCCTTGACGAGTTACCTCTTTGCAGTCTTTTACAATTGGCTGTATCACACTGAGGTCCTGATGACTGCCACTCATAGCACTGCTTGTACTTTTATTTCTTGTATGCCCCCTTTTAAAAGGTGTCTTTCCACCTGGCAGAGGCTCTTGCGTAGGTGATGTTGGAGAACTGGACAATACAAGCGTCTTCAGTGCAGCTACTTCAGCTTGAAGAACATCAATCTTGAAAACAAATCAACATAGTCAAACACACTAAACAGTTTTATGACAGATGAAACTATATGTTAATGATTTGGGTAAAACACCTTCAAAGATGGAAAATAAATTTAACTGATACTTCCTGTAGACTAATAAAAAGAAAATACATCCAAGGTTTTTGATGTTTCCATGTGGTTCAGATTCAGCTACCAGTTATGAAATCAGATGAAATTTTTTAAACTATCAATTTTCAAAATCACTAACTATAACTTATGATTAGTTATAGCACACTCCTAAAATACCAAAATTTACTAACATTTAGATATCTTTTTCAGTGAATCAGGAAAATAAATATTAACTTTAAAATATGATTTTACAATCCTTTTGACAGTGCAAGTGATTTACAAGGTTTTCAATTATTTGGTTCTAATATAAATGGACACCAATGTTCACTGCTATTTTGTATTGTTGTGATATAGTAGCTATTTTCTTTATATTTTTCTGTAAAAAAAAAAAAAGCACTACTTTTACTATTAGGACAAAATCCAGTAGATGTTGAAGTATCTTTAACACAATAATAATTTATTTATTTATATGTTATATTATTGAACAGTAAAAACTTACTTTCCCTTGTGCTTCTTTTAGCTGTTTTTCTGCAGTTGCCTGCTTGACATTTGCTTCTCTCACCATCTTATGAGCTTCCTGAAAAAGTTAATTATCTCATATTTTGGAAACAAAATATTTAGCATTTGTTTTCAAAAAATTTTTACCAAGTGTCTATGATTGAAGCAAAAATATACTGCCAAAATTTAATCTGAAATTAAGAAATCAACTGTGGAAATGGCAGCAGACATCAGAAAAAGATAAACTAACAGGAACCAAGAATAGGTATCCCCCTAGTTATTACCTATTACCACTGAAGCAGTCAAATTGAGTTTAATCATCCTGATAGATGCTATGCAGACTGTAAAAGTGACCAACAAAACAAAACAAAACAGACAATGGCCCACGTGTCAAAACCAACTCCTTTGCACGTTCACAGCAAAAATACACAGGAAGGACAAATAAAAAATATGAACACATTTATAATGTAATTTACAGGAATTACAGAGAAGTCTCAGAGCTTCCAAGAAAATCATTCACAAAATAATATTAAGTAAAAAATTTGTACATGGCAACCCAAAAAGGTAACTCAAAGTTCACTCTTTAATAAGGTCTTAATTTTAACACCATAAATATGAAACCCTAGATATTTAATTACTTTTTATTCATACACTATCTACTCATCAAATATATATTCATGATATTTCTTTGTATCATTCTAGGAGCTGATAATATACTAGGTCCCAGCTCTTAAAGAACTTTTCTTACTACGTTCTAATAATCAAATAAACATCAGGGTAAAAATTCTGAATTTTATTCCAAGTGCAAAATGAAAACTTCTTAAAGCAGAAGAACAATATGATCTTGCATTTTAAAAAGATTACACTGTTATATGGAATAATTCCTACAAAGATTAAGGATGGATTGGAACAGTAGGGAATTATATAATCCCCTGGGATGTAAGAATTTATATTTAGAACTTCAATTTATAGTTTACTTGAATGGAAGACAGAGAGGAGGGAGGTCAAAGATATTTTAATACGTATATAGTCTGACAACTGCACACTCACAAAGGTCTGTCAGCTACTCAGTGGTAGAGTAGAGGAGTAAAAGTTCACTACATCAGAGCCTGATGCTGGCATTCCATTTGTCCACTTGCTTACAGTATACTGAGTTGCAGTCTGAGCGTGACCATTATCATGAATTTACAGGTCACACTAGTTTAAAAGAATTCACTATCAATAATTGTTATGGTTGGGATCTAAAATGTCTCCCAAAAGTTTCATGTGTTCAAACGTCGGGATTTGGGAAGATGCCCCACACGGGCATGATATTCTCAGAGCTGAATGTGCTGTTAGGCAGTGGGGTCTGGTTGGAAGAGGTGGGTCACTGAGGGCATGATCCGGAAGGCTGCGTCTCCTTCCCAGGCTCCTCCCTTCTCTCTGCTTCTTGCCCACCATGAGATGAGCACCTTTCCTTCAACTGACCCTTTTACCGTGTGTTTCCAGACTTAGAGCCAGCCAGCTACGGACTGAATCCTCTAACAACCATGAGCCAAAATAAACCTCTCCTCCTTTAAGTTGAGAATGTCAGATATTTCGTCTCAGCAATGAAAAAGTAAGTCAATGATTTTAACAAAATGAGATTAACTATAAAAAATATTCTATGTACCATTATGCTGATTAGCTTGGCAAGGTCCTTAAGAGCTGTCAAATTTAATGACCATTTTCCTTTTAAAATTAACAATGTTTCAGATGTGCCAAATTTTTCTGGGATAAGTAAAAACAGAAGATGATCTGGGAGATATTTTTTAAATAAAATATTTTAATTTTTAAAACATTTAATCTGATGCTTCAAGATAAGTGATATTTACAATTGCTGAAGTAACTTGTACTATGGAAAGAATATTTGTTCAACTGTTTGGAAATTAACTGTTTTCATTAATAACAGACTATGCAATTTGCGTAAAATTTCCAATGGAAAATAAGAAAAGTTGACAATATGTTTAAAAATGTGCCTGAATGAAAGTATAAGAGAGCTAAAAAAAATAGTAAAACTTTGGGGTCCAGATCAGGAAAAGTTAACCCAGAAAACTGAAGTACGAGTTGAGGTGGTCTTTCCACTAGAGACAAGGGACACAGTGAAAGATAACCCCCTTCCATGTAAGTGGGGTCCCAAATGGAAAGAAGGGAGCCAGTCTGAGGCAGGAGTATTATCTAAAAAGATAATGTACAGAATTCTGCAAATCAACAAAAACATCAAAAGGTAGATTTTTTTTAAGTTTGAAAATTAATCTATCATTCTCTCCTTCTGATGCTGAAAATGAAGTAAGCACAACCTATAGCAGGAGTCAGCAAACTTTTTCTGTAAATGGTGAAATAGTAAATATTTTGGGATTTGAAAGCCATATACAGTTTCTGCTCCAACTATCCAACTCTGATTTTGCAATATGAAAGCATCTACAGGCAATACATAAACAAATAAATGTGCCTTTCTCAGTAAACTTTATGAACACTGACAGTTGCATTTCGTATTATTTTTCCATATATCCATCACCTCACAAAGTTGTGTTTCTATTGTTTTGTTTTTAGGGTGATAATGGGAACATTTAAGATCTACCTTCTCAGGAAATTTCAAGTATACAACAGAGTCATCAGGCTGCACCTTAGACCTCCAAAATTTATTAATTCTGCAAAACTGAAATCTTGTTACATTTGACTAACATCTCCCATTTCTCCCATCTATCAACCTCAGGTGAACACCAATGTACTCTGTGCTTTTACAAGTTCAACTTATTTAAATTTCACATGAGACCATGCACCATTTTTCAGCATATGGCTTGTTTCACTTAACATAATGTCCCCTAGGTTCGTCCATGTTGTCTCAAATAGCAGGATTTCTTTTCAAGGCTGAATAACACTCCAATTTTATACACATCAGATTTTCTTTACCCATTCATCCACTGATGGACATTTATTTTCATAGCCTGGATAATGAGAATATTGTTTCAATGAACATGGAGTACAGGAATTAAGAAACTAATTTTCTCTCCTTTAGATGTATACTCACAAATGGGATTGTTGATACTTCTTTAATTGTTTTTTTTTTTTTGGTACCAGGGATCGAACTCCTGTCCTTGCAGTTGCACAGCAGGTGGCAAAACCACTGAGCTAAATCCCCGGCCCAATACTTCTTTAATTTTTTGAGGAAGAACCTCCATACTGTTTTCCATAATGGTGGTACTAATTTATATTTCCACCAACAGTGTATGAGTTTTTTCTCCACATCCTTGCCAGTACCTGCTACCTTCTGTGTTTTGACAATAGCAGTTTAATAGGTGTGGGGTAGTATCTCATTGGAGTTTTGATTTGGATTTACCTCATGGTTAGTGATTTTGAGCACCTTTTCATATACCTACTGGCTACCTGCATGTCTTCTTAGAAGTATCTATTCAGGTCCATGGCCTATTTTTTTTTTTTTTTGGTACCAGGGATCGAACTCGGGACCTTCAGCGTACACGGCAGGCACCAGAACCACCATAGCCTATTTTGAACTCTACTGTTAATTGGTATTCAGTTATTTACAGATTTTGGTTAAAGTATCAAGCCCATAACACATACAGGGTTTGTAAATATTTTCTCACACAGTAGCGTGCTTTTTCAATTTTTTGATGCTATGCAGTGGCTTCTCAGTTTGATGCATTCCACTTACCTATTTTTGCTATTACTGCCTATGCTTTTAGTGTCATATTCAAAAAAAACACTGCTCATTGTCAAGGAGCATTTTAAGATCATGATATACAGTGTATATACAGTTACTATTTTGTTATGAAATTTTATTTTTTCATAGAAGTGTTTTTGTATTTTATTAATATCTACTTGTATTACATTAAAATAAGAATTGTCATGTACACATACCAACACCACATGATGAATGTAATCATTATGTGGTACAAATGTAGTAATAAAAATTTTTTTAACAATGAAAATTTTTAAAAGAAGCATTTTGTTTATGTTAATTGTTTTATAGTCTCAGGTCTTACGTTTAAGTCTTGAACACATTCTCACCAGCTTCAATCACCAGTGGTACACGTATGATTGTCCCAGGGGGCAGCTGTACTGCCCAATGAGACAGTCATGTGTGTACCACCAGTGGTTCAAACCAACGAGAACAAACACGTTCAAATCAGAGCCAACCAGCAGTGAGACATATGAGTTACAGCCGCATCCTGAACATGTTTATCAATTTGAGACTTTTGTTCATGGTTTGAGATAAGGGTCCAATTTAATTCTTATGTATGTGGATATCCAGATTTGCCAGCACCATTTATTGAACAGACTATCCTTTTGCCACTGGGTATTTAACTCCCTTGTGAAGATGAGATAATTATAAACACAATTCTGAGCTCTTTATTCTGTTCCATTGGACTCTTTACCTTTTTATCAATGTCACATTGTTTTGTCACTCTGTCATATACTTTGAATTCAGAAAGTGTGATACATCCATTATTTATTTTTCTTGCTCAAGACTGCTTTAACTATTCAGTTCTTTGTGGTTTGTAGTATTAGTTTTCTCGTTACTGGGACAAAATACCTGACACCCACAACTTAAGGAGAAGTTTAATTTGGCTCACAGTCTGGGGGTTTCAGTCTATGGTAGGCTGACTCCAAGTTAGAAACAGCACGGTTAAAGGGCATGGAAGAAGAAATCTGTTCACTTCATGGCAGCCAGGAACCACAGAGAGAAGGGAGGAGCTGTAGGAGAAATATTTGTCCTTACAGGAATAGACACTTATTTCCAGTATGGATTTGTCTTCCCTGCATGTAATACTTCTGCCAAAAGTACCATCCATATACTTATAGAATGCTTCATCCACTGTCATGGTATTCCACCCAGCATTGCTTCTGACCAAGGAACATACTTCATGGCCAAGGAAGTGCAGCAATGGGCTCATTTTCTTTATATATATATATTTATTGGTACATTTTAGGTATACATTTACATTTATCACTGGTGCTTGTACCTGAACATGATGTATCTTGGTTCTTATTTTTTCCCCATTACCTGTGCGCCCTTCACCCCCTCCACTCTTCCCTATTTACATAGATTTGTTTCCATTTTTTTTTCTTTTCTCATAATTTTTCCTTTCCCTTCTTCCCTTTCCCATTCCCCTCCCTTCAACCCTTCATCTTTGGACCTTTTTGCCTATTTCCAATTATCCAATACTCATTTTAATCATTTTCATCCTTATTTACACTTTCAGTTTCTCACACTAGAGAAACTATTCGGTATTTACACGTGTCCTGTTGCCGTACTCTTAAGTGAAATAAATAGGACACACGTGTAAATACCGAATAGTTTCACTAGTGAGAGAAACTGATAGTGTAAACAAGGGTTAAAATGAATATTGGATAATTGGAAATAGGAAAAAAGGTCCAAAGATGAAGGGGTGAAGGGAGGGGAAGGGGAAAGGAAAGGTGGGAAAGGAAAAACTATGAGAAAAGAAAAAAAGTGGAAATGATGTCTATGTAAATAGGGAAGGGCAGAGGGGGTGAAGGGTACACAGGTAATGGGGAAAAAATAAGAACCAAGATACATCATGTACAGGTACAAGCACCCAATGATAAATGTAAACGAATCATATACCTAACACGTACCAATAAAAGAACTTAGAAAAAAAAAGTATGGCCTCAATATGCATCCATTTAGCTATAAATGTCTCTAGTTTCTCATTCTTTATGGCCGAGTAGTACTCCATTTTATTAAAAAAACACATCTTCTTTATCCAGTTTCCAGTTGATGGGCACTTGTGCTGTTTCCAAGCTTTAGGTATTACAAACTGTCCCGCTATAAACATAGGTGCACATATATCACTGTGTTATGATTCTTTTAATTCTTTTGGGAAGATACCCAGCAGGGGAATAGCTGGGTCAAATGGGACCTCTAGTCCGAGTTTTTTGAGGTATCTCCCTACTGATTTCCACAGTGGTTGCACCAGCCTGCACTGCCACCAACAACGGAGAAGGGTTCCTTTCTCCACACAACCCCATCAGCATTTGTTATTGGTTGATTTCTTGATAGCAGCCAATCTTTGTGGGGTGAGGTGGAATCTCAGCGTTGTTTTCATCTGCATCTCTCGAATGACCAGTGATGTTGAACATTTTTTCATATATTTATTTGCTGCTTTTACTTTTTTGAGAAATGTCTATTCATTTCGGATGCCCATTTTTGAATTGGGTCTTTGAATCTGGGGGGGGTCTGATTTTTTTCAATTCTTTACATATCCTAGATAGTAGTCCTTTGTCTCAGGTACAGCTGCTAAAAATTTCTTCCCACATTGTAGGTTGTCTCTTAGCTCTGTTGGTGGTTTCTCTTGTAGTGCAGAAGCTTTTTAATAAGATGAGATCCCAGTTGTTGATTCTTTGTGCTAGCTCCCATGATACTGAAGATTTGTTCATAAAGTCTTTTCCTATGCCAGTGTCATCAAGAGTTCTACCTAACTTCTCTTCCAGCAAGTTTAGTGTTTCTGTCTTAATATTTAGATCTTTAATCCACTTCGATCTTAGTTTAGTGCACAGTGATAGGTATGGGTCTAGTTTTAATCTTTGCCAGGTTCAAATCCAGTTTTTCCAACACCAATGGGCTCATTTTCACAGAATTCACTGGTCTTACCATGCTCCTCCATCCAGAAGCAGTGGAATGACAGAACAGTGGAATGGGCTTCTGAAGATGCAATTACAGCTCCATCTACATGGCAATACACTGTAGAGCTGGGGCAAGGTTCTGCAGACACCTGTATATGCTCTGAATTAGTATCCAACATATGTAACTGTTTCTCTCATCTCCAGGATTTATGGGTCCAAGAATCAAGGTGTCAAAATGGGAATGGTACCACTCAGTAATTACCCCAAGTGACTCACTAGCAAAAACCTTCCTATTCCCATGATCTTATGCTCTGTTGCATTAAGGGAGCTCCTGTACTCCAAGTATAGTCTTCCCTACCTCCATTATGGAGCAGTAGTTCAATTTTACGTTGATAGTCTGGATCAATCTCCCCCCACCAACACCTTACTCCCTTTTTAGCTTGTTGACTCAGAAGCACGAGAAGCCCAACGTGACCAGAGCTAAGTTTTAGCTTCCACTTCACTGAGATCACTGTTGTGCTTCCTAGTAGAAGCCTTTCCCCCTCTGGAACTAAGATTTCTAAGCCATCTTTCAGTACTACCATGCCCTGTAATGAAGGTCAATGGGAAACACAACCCAACCCAGGCAGGCTAACAAATGGCTCAGAATTTTCATGAATTAAGGTATGGGTCATTCTACCAGGTAAAGAACCAAAACCTGCTGAGGTGCTTGCCGAAGGTCAAGTGAACATAGTAGGTAGAAAATGTTAGTCATAAATACTAACTATGACTGCATGACTAGTTATAAAAATAAAGATTGTAGCTGTCCTGAGTATTCTTTCCTTTTTTGTTGGTACTTCTGTGCATATATACATATATAAAGCAGATATTTGTTTTCTTTCTAACATGTTGATTGACTTAACATTGGTACTTAACTATAGTGAAACTTACATCATAATATTTAAGTTATGGAATGTCAGGAGAAGAGCAGGCATGACAGAAAGAAAACCTCTATCTTCCAGTATGGAGCATTAGTGTATCTGTTCGTATGCAAAACAGTTGTATCATGTTAGTCATAATTATGAAACATGCTATTGTATTTGGAGATTAAGTATGGTTTAAAGAACTGTGTCTGGATGTCAAGTTGACAAGGGATGGGTTGTGACCAGTAATCATGGTATGCAAACTGAATGGATTAATAAACACCTCACAGATTAGTGGAGCAAAATTCTGGGTATGTTTGTTGATGACTGATATGAAGACCAGCAAACAGAAGGGAAGAACCACCCTAGATATTTGTGGCACCATCCTACAGCCTCAAAAAAAAGAAAGGAAAAAGAAATTGTCTCCATTTTGGAAGAGCTCCAGTCTTTGCCACCTTTGAACACTGATCTCCAGTTTCTTCTTCAGCCTTTCAGCTCAGACTTGTATCAGTAACTCTACGGAGAGCTTAAAAGGTCTACAGCCTTTGACTTGCACTGCATCTTGATCCCTCTTGTTCTGTGGCTTCCATCTTCTTGTGTTGAACAGCTACTGGATCATCTGGCTCTCCAGTACATAGGTGGTCATTGTGATTCTTTCACTTCTAATTCCACAGATGGCCACTGTAGACTCTTCTACCTCTGATTATGTAAATCTACCTAATAAATTTCCTTTGAATGAATGAATGAATGAAAATGTGCTTCTGTTTCTCTAGAGAACCCCAACTAATACTACTTCCAAAGGCACAACTCTAGTGACACACTTCTTCCAACCAGGCTCTACCTCCTAAAGCACATTTAACTATAAACTCATCAATGGATTAATCCACTGATGAGTACAGCACTCCCATGATCCAAACACTTCTAAAAGCCCCACCTCTTGAATACATGTGACTTTAGGGGACATTTTAGATCTAAATATAGCATGGTTCCATACGAATTTCAGAATTTTTCTATTTTTGTAGACAATCTCATTGGAATTTTCAAAGGGACCACACTCAATCTGTTGAACATTTTTGGCTGTATGGACACTTTAACGATATTAATTCTTCCAATCCATGAACATGAGGTGTCTTTTCACATATCTGTGTTTTAAGTCTCTTCACCAGTCAATTATAATTTTCAGTGTACAAGTATTTCACTCCTTTGGTCAAATTTATTCCTAAGTATTTGATTCTTTTCGATATTTCTGCAAAATGAGATTGTTTTCATTTCCTTTTCAGATAGTTCATTATTTATATGTAGAAACATCACTGACTTTTGTATACTGAAACTTTATTAAATTGACTTATTAGTTCTAACTTTGCTGTTGTTGAATCTTTACAATTTTCTATATATATGACGATGTTATCTGCAAACAGATCATTTTACTTCTCGTTTTTTCTTATCTAATTGCTCTTGCTAGGACTTCCAGTATTGTTACACAGAAGTGAAGAGTGGGCATCCTTGTCTTGTACCAGATCTTAGGAAAAAAAAATTTCAGTTTTCCCCTCATTGATTATTATATCTGCTGAGGTTTTCATACGTTCCTTATTGTGTGGAATTATATCACTTTAGTACCTATTTTGTTGAGCATTTTTAACATGAATAGATGCTGAATTTTGTAAAATGTTTTCACTTATTGAGATGATCATGTGATTATCTATTAATGTAATGTATCACACTGATTGATTTGCATATCTTGAACCATCCTTGGACCTCTGGGATAAATCCTACTTGGTCATGATGTATAATCCTTATCATGTGTGGTTGAAATCAGTTAGTATTTTATGTAAAATTTCTGTACCTATATGCATGGGGAATATTGACCTGCTGTTATTTATTCTTGTGGTTTCTTTGCTGCCCTTTGTATTAGGATGATACTGGCCTTACAGAATGTATATTCCTTTGTTCTATGGAAAGATAAGATTAGATAGATAGGAAGTGAGATAGACAGTATCTTGTCCATTTGGGCTATGTTATACAGTTCACTGTTTCCTTATTGATTTTCTATCTGAATCATATATTCATTATACCAAGTAGTGTATTAAAGTTTCCAACTATTACTATTTTGCTATCTCTTCAAATCTATCATGGTTGCTTCACAGATCTAAGTGCTTTGACGTTGGATGCATATATAATTGTTATACCTTCCTGTCAAGTTAACCTTTTATATTTTGTCTCTTATGCCAGTTGTGACTTAAAGTCTATGCTGTCCACTCCTGCTCTTTGGTTACCAGTTGCATATTTTTCCACTTCTTCACCTTTAATCTGTGAATACCCTTACATCAAAACTGAGTATCTTGTAAATAGCATAGAGATAGGTTTTTGTTATTTATCAATTCAGAAACTGTTTTTTGACTGAGTTTAGTTCATTTATATTTAAAGTAGTAATTGTAAAATAAGGATTTATTCTTTCCATCTTGCTACATTTTTTCAGTTGTGTAGTTCTCTTGTTCCTCTCTTCTCTTGTATTGTTATAATTTGATTATTTTTGTGGTGATATACTTTGATTCTATTTGTTTTTGTAGTTTGAGGGGGTTGCCATGAGAACACTGGTCTCACTAGAAATAATGGTATCCAGGTAAGAGACACAAAGGCAAGAGTTGTCTGATGACATCATTGCAGCAAAATAAAAAAGGATGATTTTAAAGCCACTCTAAGTCTGTTGTATCAAAAATTGGTCAAAGAATTTCATTATCTCAGTGGAAAATGCATTTGAGAGCTGTGTTCTCCATGAAAATGTCAATAAAGATTGTGTTATTTATATGTACAGAGTTAAAACAATCGCTAGCACAACATGAGGACCTATCCAGACACAGATCCCTCCTCTATGTCCAGGGCCCCTGCATAATTTCCTGGGCCACCCACAGGGCCCCAGGGCTTCCACAGGGGCAGCAGAGGGGACCTGGTAGGGGGCAGGGGATGGGGCTCATAGTTGGGAGGCTCCTCCACAATCCACATGCTTCCTTAGGATTCGAGGTACAGAGATCTCAAAGTGCCTGGTGGGTTCTAGAGCCTGCTAGGGATTCTTTAGGGGTGGGATAAATGGTGGCAGCAGTGTCAGAGGCAGCAGAGATGACATCCAAGCCAACATCGTGGTGTGAGGGCCCAAGGCAACTGAGCTGGTGCTGGTATGAGGGCCCAAGGCTAGAGGGGAGGAAGAAACCAGTGCTGTGTCCCAAGAACATTTCTAGGACTGCTGGCCTAATGGAGTCCTTCTCAGGGGGTGGATGGCACAAATTAAGGAACTACAGGGCACAAGGTTATACAGATTTTGAGCTGGGGGGACATAGAATTTTCACAGCTGCTGGCTCTTTCTTCTCAGTGGCCAAGGGTTGAGTCTCAGTCTGGTTGTTCATTCAACTTTATACAGTACCCCATCTGCTCCTAGGTTGTCCAGCTCAGCAGTGTCATAGTGTATCACTTGGGGACCCTCATAGGGAGAGTTGATAGATTACATGACTAGAGCTTGGGGCTGGCATCATTTCAGGGGCTGTCACCCCAATCCTTGTGAAAACCCAGGGCATTCAGGTTTTCCTCTGAGATGCTGAAGTCCTGGAACTGCAGCAGGTGACATTCTCTCATGTGCTGACACTGCAGGTACTCATAGCTATTGGCTCTGCAGATGGTGATCATCTGTGGGCAAGTCATCATCTGCACCTGCCAGTCACAGGAAGTGCACTTCTCCCACTCAAACAGTTGCCTCATGTGGTGGATTAACTAATGGGCAACTTGGAACACCCCGCTGAACTGAATCAGCGTGGTCCGGGTATGGAAGACCCACCTGAGGACTGTTGCCAACAGCATAAAAACAGGACCAGACAGCCAGGCATGGAGGTGCATGCCTGTAATCCCAGCACTTGGGAGGCTGAGGCAGAAGGATCACTTCAAGTTCAAGGCCAGGCTGGGCTACACAGTGAGTTCAAGGCCAGCCTAAACTACACAGTGAGACTCCGTCTCAGAAAGACCAAAAAAAAATTGTTGATTTTCTTGGAGAAGTTTGCCATGGCTGGTTTTCCTGAAGTGAACTTGGCTGTTCTTGTCAGAAGAGGAGCTTGGGTCCTCGCTGTCTCTGGGAATGGCTGTTGTTCTTTTCAGGGAAGCCCTGATCTTCACCTTGAGCGTCACTCCTGGGTCCAATGTAGATCCCTCAGCCTGGTGGCACAAATCCTTCACCCCACCGGTGCAGGCTTTCTAGCTTCCATCACTGGTTTTTGGGCCTTCCCAGTGTGGATCCTCAATATATGAGATATTGCCACAGGCTCTAGGGCTTCAGCTGGACTAGTGCGGGACAGTGTTATAGGATCCAAGCCTTTGGCTGGATTCTTCAGGTCTCTAGTGTATAGACATATCTATTGTATTCCTCTGCCTTTGATCTTTTGGGTGAATATTATAAAATGATCCCATAAATTATGTGTCCTATGTGAAATCTATTCCCTTCCAGGCCCTGACTACAACACCTCCTAAAGCCTGCTGCATGATCCAAATCAAGTCAAAAGCCCTCCTCCATCATTAGCCTCCCAACTGCTTCCCAGATCTCTACCACCTCTTTCTTTGGAGTGTCCAGACTGGGGACTAGCTTGGTGTCCAGGTCCTTTCTCAGCTGCTTTATAGGCTTCTTCCACCCATCCTCATGGGCTGCCACCTTGAATAGCATGCTCTGCATCATCCTGTACAGCTCCAACACTACTGTCTCCACTGTCTCCTCTTGCCTGTCAGAGTCCTCCTGTTGGGTCTTTCAGCTTCCTGCACCATCATTTACCTTGTTCTACACCAGGGATTTGATTTCAGTCTGAAGGATCTTGGAAGTCATCCAGGTGAGTCTAGATCTTGTCCACCACTCTGTTCCTGTCCAGCACTATGTCCAGCACTATGTAGCAATTCTTCATTTTCTCTGTTTGAGTCTCTTCTGACTAATTTGCAAATATTATTTGCTAGTATAGTATTAGAGAACATAAAAATTCACTAGAAAATTTTCTGGAAAAATCTTTCCACAACTTGCAACTGAATTGAAATTTGGTATATTACTAACTACAGGAAAAGATACACATCTTACATATGGATCAGTATATCTGTGAGTACCAGCAATATTACAGCTAACATTTTCAGTTGTCACATATCCCTATTTTCTATTAGTACATGTTTGCAGTACATAATGTTTCCATTCCTTGTGTGGAGTTTGCACGTGTACATAACACATCTTAATTTCTTTCTTCAACTCTTTTCTTTTCCCCACCCCATTCCTTCCATCTCTTGACCCCCTTCCCATCTGAGAAAGATCTCTCTCCGTACTTCCTATTATCGATCTTTTATTTTCCTCTTTATTTATATTTAAATGACATTTAAGTTTGTGCATCTGATTTATTTCACTTAATATTATGGTCTCAAGAGTATCCATTTTCCTACAAATGATTCAAGTTTATCTTTCTTTGTGGCAGAGTAATACAGTATTCCATTGTGTGTAAATACCACAATTTCTTCATCCATTCTGCTTCCGAGATTTAGCTATTATGAACTGTGCTGCTATAAACATGGGTATGCATCTATCACTGTAGTGTGATGACTTTAACATCTTTCAGGAAGATACCTAAAGGGAATCTGGAGAAGGGGATTAGCTGGGTCAAATGAAATTTCTAGCTTTAGCTTTCTGAGTAATCTTCATACTGATTTCCACAGTACTAGTTTACATTCCCACCAACAGTGTTGAAGGGTTCCTTTCTCCCTGAAGCCTCACCAGCATTGGTTATTATTTGATTTCTTGATAATAGCCATTATTACTGGGATAAGATCAAATCTCAGTATTGTTTTAAATCGCTTTCTCTAATAGTCAGCAATTTTGAACATTTTAAAAATGAAACAGACTGGACTATCATCGGAGTCATAAATTGTTAAAATAAAATTTTCAAAAAAGGGTAACATTCATAGTCCTCACTAAATATATATTAAAATACACATATAAGAAATGTTTCAGTAAGAATAAAATATTTTTGTATTATAAAATTTTTAAGTATTTTATTACTGTATCATCTTTTAAAACTTTCATGTTTTAAATATACATATGTACATGTATATTGTGTATGTAAACAATTTGTAAATACATGCTGTCAATAAGTATTAGGTATATGCTCAAATTTTCCATTACTGACAGAGTACAGAATCAAAATATTTGGCATCTATTGGTCTAGCTAAGAAATGACAGTAGCTTCAAAAATGGTCTGCTTTATAGTCTGGAGGTAGCATCACAAGACTTTACTGAAAATTTGAATGTGGGATGAAGGAAAGAGGTATCTCATGATGATTCCTTTACTACAGCTTGAGACAAAAAAAGTTCCAGTTATGACTTTCATAGAGCCTAAAGCTAGAGTCAGTCATGAATCTGAGAATCAGCATAGCTTATTAGCCTTCCATTGTAACAATCTATGCTTATAAAACTTACAGCATTGTTGAGAGACTATAAGGCACATCACTGAAATGTACTAAAAGTATCTGATAAAACATTAAAATGATCTTTTAAGACCACCGTTTTTTCCATATTAAGTCCAAACTACTTCATAAAGCACTCTTTAAACTGACTTAATTTTATGTTACCTCAAAACTGGAAGTGTTGGGCTGGGGATTCAGCTCAGTGGTTTCACCGCCTGCTGCGCAAGCGCAAGGACCGAGTTCAATCCCCAGTACCAAAAAAAAAAAAAAACTGGAAGTGTTATAAGAAAATATTAACACTGGAGTTCTTGTATGTATTTGATACTTTTAAAACACTCAATTAAAAAAAAAAAAAAAACTCAATTTTGCTACATGTAAAGTATAATTATATTCAAGATGATTCATCACACACAATAATAAACTCCTAATTTGAAATCACACGTTAAGTTTACCAGAGGTGTACAAATTGAGTCTATTCTGAGTAATTTTGACTCTCAAAAATTATACACACATAGGGGCTGGCGATTTAGCTCAGTGGTTTTGCCACCTGCTGTGCAAGCGCAAGGACGTGAGTTCGATCCCCGGTACCAAAAAAAATTATACACACAAACTGCAGCCAAAAAATATTTCCATAAGACAACAGTAAACTAAAATTGTGAAGGCACAATTAAGATTACAGAAAACCTTTTAGCCTTTTCTTGCAAGTCATAAACAATTAGTTTGAGTACAATTTTCTTTATTAATGTACATTACTTCCAAGACAGCATTCAGTGTCAAGGCTTTTAACCTCTATTGGATTAGGGATAGATTAGAAATCCAAAACTGTTCTTTCTTAAGAGGTACTTTACTCATTGTACACACTGCATTTCTGGCCCTCTGTATCCTGCTACAGAAGGAGAAGTTTCTGCTTATTTCCCTTCTACTGCATACCTCTAAAACTGAAATAGATGTTGCATAAATAAAAATAACAAAAGGTGAATTTTTCCCTTAACATTTTTATTACAATAAAAACTTTATGAATAAATTTTTAGGGGAAAAAGAAAATACTGTTAAGTTATAATGGCATTAGCCATTACAGTAACACATCAACATGTTTTTATAAGGATCTTCTAAAAACTCAAGGTCTTAATCCAAAGAAGACACTTGATGGCAATGGTTCTTTACCATGCACCCCCTAGAAATACTGTAAGTTGTCAGAATGATCAGGGAGTATTACTAGCATTTTTTTCCATAAAGCCTAGTAAAATGGTTAACTTTACCTGCCAATTTGATTAGATCATGAGAGTGGCCAAATGCTTGGTCAAACACTACTCTGAGTATTTCCGTGAAGGTGTTTTTAACCGACAGTAGCATTTAAATTGATAGACTGAATAATGCAGAGTGTCCTTTAGAACGTGAGTAGGTCTCATCCAATCAGCTTAAGGCCTAAATAGAACAAAAAGGACTACCTTAATAAAATTCCTTCTGCCTTCGGATTCTGACTGAAACATCAGCTCTTCCTGGTTTTCAGGCCTTCAGATTCAGACCGGAACTATACCATCCAGTATCTCCAGCTTCTCAATTCACCCTGCAGTTCCTGGGACTTGCCAGCATCCATAACTGCATGAGCCAATTCTTTAAGGTAATGAGTGCTCATGCCTCCATTCTCTCTCATACACACCAGTCGCTTCTGTTTCTCTGTACCAGTGACCTCCTACTCAGACTCACTGGTCTGATTAGGTAGAAATTTTGGTCAAGGTGGCAGGAAGAAATACTGAGGTATGCCTTCTAACATTCCTCAAAACACCCCTATCAGATTTTCTTTCACATCATTTTAAGTTATAGACTCTATATTGCTTAATAATTTTATTCTATTTTTTGCTTAGAGGACTTAACAAACATAAAGCTAAGTATGTCCTTTTTCCGAGATTCTTTCAAAAAATAAGTCTACCAGTATATAAAAATTGAGATGTTGCTGTTGGCCAAGACATAAATAGACCAACCTCAAACAGACTAGCTGTGAGTTCTTCCAATTCCTGTCCAAGTTGATCTCGAACTTTTGAAAGCCTTTCACATTCTTCATCTTTTAACTTCAGTTCCTATGAAAAATTGATAATTTTATTTTGCATCTCCATAGTTTGAAGTTAGATCCAATAGATTATATAATCTTTACTAATAAAATTAACAAGATATTAATACTGTTTTTTCCATATGCTCACAGTAAAAATGATTACCTAGTACGTGCTACACGAAGGCAATTAGGCAAGCCTAAAATTACAAATAATTTCAACACTAAATTTTCACATCTCTCACAAAAAATCAAAAGATTAAGTATAAGTATGTATTACATATAAAAATAATAAAATTACTTAATTCTTTTTCCCTTAGCTTTTCTCCAAACAATATTCATTTCCATCAAGCAAGGAATTTTTAAATTATGTTTATTAATTTCAATAAAGTTCAGTGGCTTTTTCACATTTATATTAAAATCATTTATTTGTATATTATTCATATATTAAAATCACTTATTTATTAACTAAAATTTAGTTAATCTAAAATTTCTATGAGACTATACACAATTCACATTGCAGTAAGGTAAACTATGCATATTAGCATTTAAAGTCAAAAAGAATGTCAATGACAAAAATTACATCTTACATTTATATATGACATTTATATATGATTTCTCTATAGGTCACAAATAGATGTTCAAAAAATCCTTTATGAGGTGTTAAAATATACAATTTTATATGAAATAGTCCTAAACCTTTCAAACACAGAGATAAAAAAAAATTCAATCTCCTTATCTACTAGTCACAATTACACCAGTAAAATCAGTTAGTATTGCAATTGTGGTGGCAATATACTTTTTTTAATCTCCCAAAGTCAACTCCTGAAAACCAAACAAACCAACTAGGACAATCAGAAGAATTTAATGACTACATCTTCAACAAAAACAGGTAAAAGGCTGGGGATTTAGCTCAGTGGTGCCACCACCTTCCTCGCAAGCGAAAGGTCCCAAGTTCGATCCCCGGTAACAAAAAAAAAAAAAAAAAAAAAAACCTAGGTAAAGGATAATTCCCACAAATCTCAGAATATAAGAGAACGTGTCTAAATTGTCCACAACGCAGGACCAGCAGCTGAGCAGAAGAGATCAAAGGAAAGTGAAAGGGGACTCAGAACCCAAGTATCACTAGTGAATCCCTCAAAAGGAGTGCAGTTTATCATTAGAGAAAACTGGGAGATCAGATCTGAGAACAAATGGAGAAAAGCAGAAAGATTTTCACAGGCTCCACTTCCAGGTAAATGCAACAACCTATATATTCCATTCAGCAGGCTATGAAGCTCTGAACTCTAAAGCATCTCAGAAATGGTCAGCAAGAGCCCCTTGCCAAAGAATAGAATCTCATGCTAAGGCAAAAATGTGCAGGACAGAAACAATAGAGATAGGAGAAAGAACAATCAGATACAAGAGGAGGAAAGGGGTAGCAAAATTCCAAAGGAAATAGATTACAGAAAGTACTATAAAGAGAAAATACTTTTCCGGTAGTGGAACAATAAGCCAGTAAAGCCCTCAGAAACACTGTGCTGGAGAAGAAAACTGCTTGAACAAAGCTAACCTCTGAAAGACAGAAATGGCTACACAAATGCACTGATGACAACCAAAGGGAAATTGATCCTGGCTTACCCTACCACTTTACTGGACCATCTTACAATCCAAAGAATAATCCAAGGAAATAAAATTCATATAAACATAGGAAACATAAACAAATATGTAAAGTTACAGCTGAATAAGCACAAGAAATTCTGCTGTGTTATTTATTGCAATGTAAGATGACTATAGGTAACAACAATGTACCATACATTTCAAAAAGCTAAAAGGACTTTGAATGTTTGGCCATCACGAAATGATATCCGGGGCCAGTGATTTAGCTCAATGGCACCACACCTGCCTTGCAAGCGCAAGGTCCAGAGTTTGATCCCTGATACCAACAAAAAACAAGAAATGACACATGTAATCCAGCTACTTGGGAGTCTGAGGCAGGCAGAAAGCAAGGTAAAAGATCAGCTTGGGCAACTTATGGAGATCCTTTCTCAAAATTTAAAAACAATAATAAAAAAAAAACATTTAAAGGGGCTAAGGATGTAACTCAATGTAAAGCCATTGGTTCAATCACCATTAGTGCCTCCCCGCAAAAACTGATAAATGTTTGAGGAGATATGTTGAACCTGACTTAAACATTACTCAATGTATACATGTACTGAAACATTATATACTGCCCCATCAATATGTACAAATTTTATATTTTATTAGTTACAAAATTAACAACAAAAAAGTTAAACATAAAGCCAAGTCACCTGTAAGGGAAAGAAAAATTAGATTTTTCTTAAACATCAACAACACTTTATGCTAGAAAACAATGAAGTAACATTTTTAGATACTCATGGGGGAAAAAAATGTGAACTGAGTACTTTATATCCAGGCCAAATTTCCTTCATGTGTGGACCACAAAGTATTACAAGCCTATATGACCTTAAAACTGTCTCTCCCCTGAACCTACCTGAGTAATGAAACAGAGGATTAAGTTTCAATAACAACAACAAAACCCACAGAATCTTTTATTAAGGACGAGAGGTGAGAAGAAAACATATCTAACAACAGGTCTGTAATTAAAAGTCAAGGATAATCAAAACGAAGGCAAGCCACAGACTGAAAGTATTTGCAAAGACTTATCTATAAAGGACTGTTAAAAATAGGCAAAAAATCAGAACAGACATTTAATCAAAGAAGATATACAGATGACAATTAAGCATATAAGATGCTCAACATCATTTCTGACTAGGAAACTACAAATTAAAACAACTATGAGAGAGCTAGGTGTGGTGGGTCATGCCTGCCATCCCAGAACTGTGGGAGGCTGAAGAAGGAGGGTGGCAAACTTGAGCCCAGCCTAGGCAATTCAGTGACTTAGCAAGATCCTGTCTCAAAATCAAAAATGAAAGGGCTAGGGATGTAGCTCAGTTTAAAAGCCCTGGGTTAATTACCAGCTCTGAGGAAAATAAACAACAGTGAGCTGTCAGTACCTGCCTATTATACTAGTGAAAATCTGAACACTGGTAACATCACATGCTAGTGAGGGACTCATTTCTGGCTGGTGGAAATGCAAAACAGTGCAGCCACTTTGGAAGATGGTTGGGCAGTTTCTCACAAAACCAGACAGATAGGGGCCGGGGATTTAGCTCAGTGATTCCACCTTCTGCCTCACAAGCCCAAGCCCAAGGTTCAGAGTTTGATGCCCGGTACAAAAGAAAAAAAAACAAAAAACAGACAGATATCTTCCATATGATCCAGCACTAGCGTACATACTCAAAGGAGTGAAACACTTACATCTATACAAAACCCTGAACATGGACATTTATAGCACGACATTTATTTGTAAGTGTCAAAACAGCCAAGATCTCTTTCAGTGAATGAATGGATGAATAACTGTTGTGCATCACGACACTTCAATCTCATTTGATGCTTTAAAAAAAGAGCTACCAAGCCAGGAAAAGACATGGAGGGAAAGAATGCATATTACTAAGTAAAAGAAATCAATTTGAAAAGAGTACATACTGAGTTGTATGTTGGAGTATTTCCAACTGCATTATATCCTGGACAAAAGTAAAACTATCAAGATGATAAAAATATCTGACAGGCTTTAAGAGGAAAAAAGACAAATAAGCAGAGCATAGAGGATTTTCAGGGCAGAGAAACTATGCTCATGACACTATATTGGATACATGTCATTATACATTTTTCAACTCATAAAATGTTCAACACCAAGAGTTTTGGAGATAATGAGTCAGTAGAGCTTAATTATTAATAAATAATTTATTAACAAATTCATCATGCTGGTGGATGACTTTAATAGAAAGAAGAATATCTGAGAATTCTACTTTTAATTTTGCTGTGCATCTAAAACTGCTCTAAAAAATAATGTCTATTTTTTACAGGGGATAAAGTTGGCAAAAGAGTATATAAATTATATAAACTTTGGGAATATAGAAGCAACAAATACAAAACAAAAAATCAGGAGAAAGCTTAAACTCCTTAACATCTTATGTATTACCTGCAAGTAACATGAACAACTTCAGGCTCACAAATAAATTAATATAAACCCAAATATAGGAGGAACACATATAACTAGAAATAATTGATACAACAAAAGAAAAGAGCTACTAGATAACTTCAGTACTGTTTATGATATGGAATAAAGGCAGTATCTAGGGCTAAAATATATAATTATTTTTATTTAAAAGTAATAACTGAAGAATATAAGAAAATGGAAAGACATCCCCTGTTGCTGGGTAGGAAGAACTAATATAGTGAAAATAGCCACACTTCCGAAACTGCTATACAGATTTAATGCAATGCCACTTGAAATTCCACTAATATATTTCACAGAAATAGAGAAAACAATCCAAAAATTCATTTGGAACCAGAAGAGACCTAGAATAGCTAAAGCAATTCTAAGCAACAGAGACATGGCAGGGGGTATGACAATCGCCAACTTGAAACTATACTACAAAGCTCCTGTGATAAAAACAGCATGGTACTGGCAAAAAAACAGACCCGAGGATCAGTGGAATAGATTAGAAGATGCAGAAGCAACTCCAGACATACTCAGCCACTTCATCTTTGACAAAGGAGCCAACCACCCTCATTGCAGGAAAGATAGCCTATTTAATAAATGGTGTTGGAAAAACTGGATTTCAACCTGTAAAAGATTAAAACTAGACACTTATCTATCACCATGCAATAAACTAAGATCAAAGTAGATCAAAGATCTAAATATTAAAACAGAAACACTAAACTTGCTAGAAGATAAGTTAGGTAGAACTCTTGAAGACATTGGCATAGGAAAAGACTTTATGAACAAAACCTCAGTAGCACAGGAACTAGCACAAAGAATCAACAACTGGAGTATCATCTTATTAAAAAGCTTCTGTACTGCAAGAGAAACCACCCACAGAGCTAAGAGACAACCTACAATGTGGGAAAAAAATTTTAACAGCTGTACTGCAGACAAAGGACTACTATCTAGAATATATAAAGAACTGGAAAAAATCAGACCCCCCCCCAAATTCAAAGACCCAATTCAAAAATGGGGATCTGAAATGAATAGACATTTCTCAGACAAAGAAGTAAAAGCAGCAAATAAATATATGAAAAAATGTTCAACATCACTGGTCATTCAAGAGATGCAGATGAAAACAACACTGAGATTCCACCTCACCCCAAAAAGAATGGCTGCTATCAAGAAATCAACCAATAACAAATGCTGGCGGGGGTGTGTGGAGAAAGGAACCCTTCTCCATTGCTGGTGGGAGTGCACACTGGTGCAACCACTGTGGAAATCAGTATGAAGATACCTCAAAGAACTAGGACTAGAGGTCCCATTTGACACAGCTATTCCCCTGCTGGGTCTCTTCCCAAAAGAATTAAAAGAATCATACCACAGTGATATATGTGCACCCATGTTTATAGTGGCACAGTTCTTAATAGCAAAAGCTTGGAAACAGCCCAAGTGCCCATCAACTGGAAGCTGGATAAAGATGTGTTTTGTTTTTTTTTTATAAAATGGAGTACTACTCAGCCATAAAGAACAAGAAACTAGAGGCATTTATAGCTAAATGGATGCATATTGAGGCTATACTCTTAAGTGAAATAAAGAGGACACACATGTAAATACCAAATAGTTTCTCTAGTGTGAGAAACTAAAAGTGTAAATAAGGATTAAAATGATTAAAATGAATAATTGATAATTTGAAATAGAAAAGGTCCAAAGCGGTAGGGGTGGTGGGAGGGGAAGGGGAAAGGAAACAAGGGAAAGGATAAATTATGAGAAAAGAAAAAAAATGGAGACAAAGTCTTTGTAAATAGGGAAGGGTGAAGGGGGTGAAGGGCACACAGGTAATAGAGAAAAAATAAGGACCAAGATACATCATGTAGGGCCAGGGATTTAGCTCAGTGGTTCCAGCGCCTGCCTCGCAAGTGCAAAGTCCAGAGTTCAATCTCTGGTACCAAAAAAAGAAAAAAAGATACATCATGTACAGGTACAAGCACCCAATGATAAATGTAAACATACTGTATACCTAAAATGCACCAATAAAAGAATTTAAGGAAAAAAATAAAATAAAAGTAAAAACTGAAATGAAAAATCTAACTTTCAAAAAAGAAAAAAAAGGAGATGCGGGCTGGGGATTTAGCTCAGTGGTTCCGCCACCTGCCTCGCAAGCAGAAGGTCTTGAGTTTGATCCCTGGCACCAAAAAAAAAAGGAGATGGACACAAAGAAAAGGTCTGTATACATATTCAGGAATCATCTGAAAGCTATAAATAAGCCCAAATATAGCATGTTTATCAACAAACATAAATGAGCATAACTCACCCATACATATATTATTACATTACATATATTATGTATAATAAACATCTGAAAGCTATTTAACAGAAATAAGCCTAAATGTGGCATATTTATCAATAAATGTAAATGACCATAACTCACCTATTAAAAGAAAATGACTTTCAGTTTGGCTTAAAAAGCAAAATCCATCCCTATACCCCATACAAAAGACATACCTAAAACAAAGTGATTCAGACATTAAAAATAAAAGATGGCAGAACTATACCAAAATATAAAAATAAAACAGAAATCTTAATCTCGATATCACCTGGACAAAGTAGAATATAGGACAAAAATCACTAACAAAGACAAAGGAAATTTTATAATGCTAAAGAATACAATGCAAACTAAGAATTTCAGAGTACTCCTAAAAACACAAAAGACCTGAGCAAATAGAAAGAGAAGTACACCGTGTTCTTGAATAGAAAGACACCATTTTGATGCCAATTCTGCCCAAGTTAATTCATAAATCCATAAATGCATAAATTTAATACCAGGTCATTTCAAAGCCTAAATTTTATATGAAAATGAAGCCAATTCATTGAATATTTCCTAAGCAGGTGGTAACCCCTCAGGACACAAAAACAAATGAGATATTATCCCCTTGAGAAGTTTCCAAACCAATAAAGCAATACATCTATCACTCATGAAGGTACAACTATCCACCAAAGAGGCATGAACCTACTATCTGTCAAAGTGGCATAAACCTCATGCTCAATACTAAAGACTATTCACAACAGGGGTCTCCATCCTCCAGTACTGGTCAGTGGACTCTCAGTAACCTGTTAGTAACCAGGCAACACAATACCAGGTGAGTGGTGGGCAAGTAAGCAAAGTTTCATCTGTATTTATAGCTATCTCCCACCACTAATTCCTGTCCAAGCTCTGTCTCCTGTCAGATCAACAGCAGTATTAGATTCTCACAGAAGTTCAAACGTACAGTGAAATGTGCATACAGGGACCTTGGCTGCATGCTCCTTATGAGAATTTAATATGTGATGATCTGAAGTGTTGATGCTAGTGGTGGGGAGTGCCCACAAAATAGATTAACATTGGCAGAAAGATTTCACTACAGACCACAATAATTTAACTGCTTGAAGACTCATACCAAAATGCTATCAGCGATCAGCAAGTAATAATGTGCATCTGATGGCAGACGGTAAGTATGCACACATATTTATAGTGGTTAAGTGAGTTTATACACTTCAGGTGTACACATCTGGTGGCTGGCTTTAAGTAAGAATATGACACTTATTTCAGTCCATGTAACGCCCACATGTTATTATATTTATCACTTCTGTTCATGCCTCTCTCCTTGCCCTGAGCACATGTCTCAGTGACAGTTTTGGTAACACCAAAGTTAACCCTAACCAAAAATGAATTAAAAAATGAACATCACTGGAGAGCTCCTTTGCAAAGAAGATTCAATGACGAGACAACAGAAGACTCTAAGACTGCCAACAGAAAGAGAGCTGCATTTAAAAGAAAATACCGAGTCTCACCTATTGTGGGCTCACTGCAACAAGGGATTCACATTCTCCAAGCCTGCACTACACAGTATGTGCTGACCAGCTATCCAACAAAACCATGTAACCTTAACTGCTTCATCACATGGAGACCAAGCACTCTGCACTAAAAGACAAGCCTCTGGAGTTTTTCAAAAGAAAAGAACATTCCCCGGTACCAAAAGAAAAAAAAAAGAAAGAAAGAAAAGAATAAAACATGAGCACAAAGAACAGAAGCAACTATTGAAGGCCAACACTTCATCAAATGTGACTGAATTGAAAGCATCATTTTTAATGGCTAACAATTTGCTAAAGCTAAGAAACCTTTTATTATTGGTGAAAAGTTGATCCTGTCTGCTGCTAAAGACACCTGTCATGAACTTTTAGGAAAAGCTGCACTTCAAAAAGGGTGGCCCACCTCACTGGAGGAAAGACAGTCTCTTTTTTTTTTCTGGTACTGGGGATCAAACTTGGGATCTTGCACTTCCGAGGCAGGCGACAGAACCACTGAGCTAAATCCCCAGCCCAAGCCAGCCTCTTTAATAAATGGTGTTAGAAAAACTGGGTTTCAACCTGCCAAAGATTAAAACTAGACACATATCTTTCACCATGCACTAAACTGAAACTGAAGTTGATCAAAGATCTAAATATTAAAACAGAAACCCTAAACCTCCTGGAAGATAGGTTAGGTAGAACTCTTGAAGACATGGGCATAGGAAAAGACTTTATAAACAATACCTCAGTAGCATGGGAACTAGCACAAAGAATCAAAAACTGGGACCTCATCTTACTGAAAAGCTTCTACACAGCAACAGACATCACCAACAGAGCTAAGGGACAACCGACAATGTGGGAAAAAATTTTACCAGCTGTTCCTTAGAAAAAGGACTACTATCTAGAACATATAAATAACTTACAAAAATCAGACCTCCCAGATTTAAAGATCCAGTTCAAAAATGGGCATCTGAAATAAACCAACATTTCTAGAAGAAGAAGTAGAAGCAGCAAATAAACATAAGAAAAAATGTTCAATATCACTGGTTATTTCAGAGATGCAGATGAAAATAACACTAAGATTCCACCTCACTCCAGAAAGAATGGCTGCTATCAAGAAATCAACCAATAACAAATACTGGTGGGACTTTGGGGAGAAAAGAATCATTCACTGTTGGTGGGAGAGTAGACTGGTACAACCACTGTGGAAATCAGTGTGGAGATTCCACAAAAACTAGGACAAGAGGTCCCAATTTGACTCTATTATTCCCCTTCTGGGTGTATTCCCAAAAGAATTAAAAGGATCAAACCACAGCGACATATGCACACCCATGTTTATAGAGGCACAGTTTATAATAGCTAAATTTTGGAAACAGCCCAAAAGCCCATCAACTGGTAAGTAAATAAAGAAGATGTGATTTTTTTTTAATAAAATGGAGTACTAACACAGAGGAGCTGAGCCACTCCAAGTGCCCAGGAGGAGGCTTCCAAGCCACCATACCATCCTCCTTAGCACAGAAGAGGTGAGCTGCTCCCAGTGCCCAGGAGGAGGCTTCTGGGCCACTGTAACCACCCCCTCCTCCAGCACAGAGGAGGTGAGTCGCTCCCAGCAGCCAGAAAGAGGCTTCCAGACCACTGTACCAGCCTCTTCAACGCAGGGGAGGTGAGCTGTGTGGGTGCCAGCAACAACCTCCCCCAGTCAAAATGAGAAGACACATAAACAAGTCTCAAAACCAGACTTCCAGATCACCTAAAGCAACCCAAAGGGAAACAAGATGGAACCGTCTGATACTCAACCACCTGGACTCCCTGAACTGGCAACAAAAGAGCAACTGGAAAAAATAAAATCAGAAATAATTTCCCAGATAACATCAGAGATTGTGCCCATAGTGTAAGACATGATGAATAAATCTAGAGAAGGGACAGATTAAAAAAAATAGAGGAGCTGAGGAACATGATGGAATCCCAGCACAGGAAACAAATGGGATTCATAAAACAGATGCAAACAGATTTCCATGAGATTAAAAACTCCATTGAAGGGCCAGGGATTTAGCTCAGTGGTTTCGCTGCCTGCTGCGCAAGCACAAGGAGCCAAGTTCAATCCCCCACACCAAAAAAAAAAAACTCCATTAAAAGCTTATACAGAACAATGAGCCAATGTGAGGACAGAATCTCAGATATAGAGATAAGATTGCAATTAATGACCAGGAAAAGAAAAACTGCTTTAAAATTGTAAAGGACCACGAGAAATCAATTCATCAGCTGCTAGACGATGCAAAGAAAAATAACATAAGACTGATCAGAGTCAATGAAAAAACAGGAGAGAGTACAGACAACATAAAAAAACTGTTCACAGGGCTGGGGATTTGGCTCAGTGGTGTCACCGCCTGCCTCGCAAACACAAGGTCCTGAGTTTGATGGCAGGTACCAAAAAAAAACCTGTTCACAGAAGTGATGGCAGAAAACTTCCCAAGCAAGGGAAAAGAACTTGATATACAGATAAGTGAGGCATATACGACTCCAACTAGCCATGATCAAAAAAAAAATCTACACATAGGCATATAGTTAAAGATTCCAGAAACCCAACAGAAGAACAAAATTCTACAAGCAGTTAGAGAAAAGAAACAATTCACATACAAAGGAAAGCTCATAAGACTCACAGCAGACTTCACAACACAAACAATCAAGGCAAGAAGAGCTTGGAGTGATGTATTTCAAGCCCTAAAGGAAAACAGTGTCCAACCCAGACTGATGAACCCTGCAAAACTATCTTTCAAAATTGATGGAGAAATAAGATACTTTCATGACAAAGAGCTCCTTAGGAACTTCATGAATACCAAACCAGCACTCCAAAAAATTTTAGACAATAGCCTAGGAAAAGACAATGAGGACCACAACCCCAGGAAGCCCAGCAGAATGAATTCATTCAGCGCAACAAGAAATTAAATGCAAAGGGGGAGAATCCAACAAAAAGAAAAAGACATAACCCACAACGTGGGAAAAAATCTTCATCTGCTTTTCCTCAAAGGTCTATTATCTCGAATCTATAAAGAATTTAAAAAGATCAGACCTCCCAAATTTAAAGACCCAATCCGAAAATGGGCATCTGAAATGAACAGATGTTTCTCAGACAAGGAAGTAGAAATAGCAAATAAATACATGAAAAAATGTTCAACATCACTGGTCATTCAAAAGATGCAAATGAAAACAACACTGAGATGCCACCTCACTCCAGAAAGAATGGCTGCTAGCATGAAATCAACCAATAACAAATGCTGGTGGGGCTGTGGGGAAAGAGGAACCCTGCTCCACTGCTGGTGGGAGTGTAGACTGGTGCAAGCACTGTGGAAATCAGTATGGAGATACCTCAAAGAACTAGGACTGGAAATCCCATTTGACCCTGTTATTCCACTGCTGAGGATCTTCCCCAAAGAATTAAAAAAATCATACCACTGTGATATATGTGTGCCCATGTTCATAGCAGCACAGTTTGTAATAGCTAAAACTTAGAAACAGCCCACATGCCCATCAGCTGGAGACTGGATCAAGAAAATGTGTTTTTTTTATAAAATGGAGTACTACTCAGCCATAAAAAATGAGAAATTAGAGATATTTATAGCTAAGTGGATGCACATTGAGGCGATACTCTCAAGTGAAATAAATAGGACACACATGTATAAATACTGAATAGTTTCTCTGGTGTGAGAAACTGAAAGTGTAAATTAGGACTAAATGTATAATAGGTAATGTGAAATGGAAGAAAAGGGGCAAAAGGGAAGGAAGTGGGAGGGCTAGGGGAAAGGATAGAAGGGAATGGGATTAATATGAGAAAATGGAAAAATAGGAACAAAATGTTTGTAAATAGGGAGGACTGGAGGGGTTGAAGGGAGGGCTGGGCAAGGATGAAAAATAAGAACCAAGAAAGATTATGTAAAGGTGCAAATTTCCAATGATGAATGTCATTATATTGTATACCTAAAATGTACCAATGATTAGAATGAACAATAGATAATGTAAAATAGGAAGAAAAGGTCCAAAGGGGTAGGGGTAGTGGGAGGGGCAGGGGAAAGGAAAGAAGGGAAAGGAAAAAGTGCTGAGAAATGGAAAAAATGGAAATAACGTCTTTGTAAATAGGGAAGGGTGGAGGGAGTGAAGGGAGGGCTAGGAATGGGGAAAAAAATAAGAACCAAGATGCATTATGTAAAGGTACAATTCCCAATGAGAAATGTAATTGTGTTGTATACCTAAAATGTACCAATAAAAGAATTTAACAAAAAAAAAAAAAGAAAAAGTCATGACAATGATAAGTCAATACAGATCGGTTATAACCATCAATGTTAATGGTCTCGATTCACCAATCAAAAGAAACAGACTGGCAGAATGGGCCAAGAAGCAAGATTCAAAAATATGCTACATAAAAGAAACACACTGAATTCAAAAAGAAACTCATAGACTGAAAGTTGAAGGGTGGAAAACAATACTCCATGTGACAGGAAACCAAAAAAAACAGGAATAGCTATCCTCTTTGAAGATCAAGTGGATTTCAAACCAAAATCTGAAACACTTCTGGTCCCAAAAATTTCAAATAAGGGATAGTCAACTTGTATGTACAAATCTATTGTGAACATGTGTTTTCATTCCTCTTAAGTAAAAACTTAAGAACAGAACTGTTTGTTCTTAACAGTAATACAAGAAATACTATATTGTTTTCCAAAATGGTTTTATCATTTTACATTCACATTAGCAGTATTAGAAAGTTCTAACTGGTTCACACCTAAGCTGACATTTGTTCTTTGAAAACTTTTAACTTCATCTCCCTAATGAGTGTATAATGCAGTCTTGTTATTGTACTGATTAGTATTTTTTTGATTCTAGTGTTGCACACCTTTCCTTGTGCTGTACTGGCTATTTATCATCTTCTTGTGTCTACTTTTTAATTGGGTTGTCTATTAATGAGCTGTAAGTGTTCTTTATATATTCTGGTCATAGGTTATATGCATTATAAATATGGTCTGTTTAAGGACTACTTTTTATTTTCTTAACGATGTCATTTAAAGTTCTAAATTTTGATGGAATCTCATTTATCAATTTTTTTCTTCTATACATCATGTTTTTTGTATCCTAGGAAATTCTTGCCTACCCTAAATTCATGAAAATTTTCCCTTATAATTTCTTCTTTAAAGTTTTACAGTTTTAGTCTTTCATATTTAGGCTCATAGATCCTTTCAAGTTATTTTTATATATGGAAATAAAGGGTTGAGGTTAATTTTTTACGTACGGGTAACAGGTATTCTAGTACCATTTGCTGAAAACACTACCCTTTCCTCTGCTCTTGAGTTTATGTTTTATAAAATGTTAATGTTAAATAATCTTTCAAAACTCAGTGGACCATATACGTGTGGCTCTATTTCCAGATTCTCTGTTTTATTCCAATGATCTATATGTCTTTCCTTACACCAACACTGCCTTGATTACTGTAGCTTTAAAGGAAGTCTTAAAATTAGGTAATAAATGTCTTCCAACGCTGCTTCTTTTTTTTTTCTTTTTACTTTTCTAGGTCCTTTGTACTCCTATATAACTTTCAATTTCAATATCCAGTTCTTCATTTATACCAAGTATACACAGACCTGAATTTTTATATATATCTTGTGTTTGCTCATCCTGCTAAATTCAGATACAAGTTCTAGGGGCTCCTAGAGATTTATTAGTATTTTCTCTGTAGATGATCATTTCATCTACATATAAAGATTTTACCTTGCCAATCCTATGCTAATTATTTCCTTTTATTGCCAGACTATTTTGGTTTGGGCCTACGTTTCAAAGTTTAATGGACAGATGAAGAGTATGCATATCTGCCTGTGTTCCCCACCTTAGGGAGAAAGCACTATATCTTTTCCATTAATATAAGGCATTTTTGCTGGAAGTATGGAGTACATGTCTTATCTCTTGAGAAGGTTCTGTTCTACTGCTAGTCTCCTGATAGCTTTTACCAACAGTAGCTGTAGAATTTAGTCCAATACTTTTTCAGCAACTACTGACAGGATCATACGGCTTTTTCCTTTCCTCTGTTAAAATGATGACTTATGAGGCCAGGGATTTAGTTCAGTGGTTTTGCCGCCTGCTGTGCAAGCACAAGGACCAGAGTTCAACCCCCAGTACAAAAAAGAAAAAAATGATGACTTATGGGAGTGGATCTTCCAATGCTGAACCAACACTGCCATCCCTGTAATAAAACCACTTTCCACATACTGCCAGATCTGACTTCTAATAGTTTGTTTTGTTAAACAAATTTCTATCTATGTTCATACTTTTTCCTTCTATTATCTTTATCCAGTTTTAGTATTGGCACAATGTTGATTTCCTAAAATGAGGGGAGAAGTGCTCCTTCTTTTCTCTGCTTTAAATGTTTGATATAATTCATCAGTTAAAATGTATATGAGCCTGTCGTTGTCATATAGGTAGGTTTTTAAGCTAGAAATATACTTTCTTTAATAGTTGCTATTCAAATTTTATATTTCCTCCAGAGTCCATTTCATTAATTTGTCTTCCAAGGAACTTCTTAGAAGTTGTCAAATTTATTTCAAAAAGGATTTTTGTAATATGCTTTCTATATCCTTTTAAATTCTGTAAAATCTGTGGTAATGTCCCGTAAATTTTGATACTGTAATTAAAACAATGCACAATTGATATTGCATAATAGGAAGAAAAGGTCTAAAGGAGTAGCAGAAGTGGGAGGGGTAGGGGAAAAGAAAGAAGGGAAAAGAAAAAATATGAGAAAAGGAAAAAAAATGAAAACAAAGTCTTTGCAAATAGGGAAAGGTGGAAGGGGTGAAGGGAGGGCAGGGGAAGGGAAAAAAATAAGAACCAAGATACATCATGTAAAGGTACAAGATCCCAATTATGAATGTAACTGTATTTTATACCTAAAATGTACCAATAAACTTAATGGAAAAAAATAAAATAAAACTAAGCATAAAATGAACCAAAATTTTAAAAAATTAAAAAAATTAAATGGAGTACTACTCAGCCATAAACTTGAGACATTTATAGCTAAATGGATGCACCTTCAGACCACACTTGTAAGTGAAATAAATAGGATACACATGTGTAAATACCAAATCATTTCTCTGGTGCAAGAAACTGAAGGTGTAAATAAGGGCCAAAATATATAATAGATATCATGAAACAGGAAGAAAATGTTCAAAGTGGAAGGGGTACTAGGGAAGGGGGACAGGGGAAAGGAAAGAAGGGAAAGAAAAAAATTAAAGGTTAAGACAAAAATGGAAACAAAGCTTATGTATATAGGGGGTAGAAGGGTTGAAGGGAGGGCAAGGGAAGGGGAAAAAATAAGAATCAGGATTTATCATGTACAGGTACAAATTCTCAATGATGAATGTGATCATAAGGTATACCTAAATGTACCAATAAACTCAATTTTTAAAAAAGGGTGGCACATATTGCTCTTTGGGCTAGGACCGTAATTAGGTAAAATACCAGAGGATACTGAAGCATAATTGTTAGGATTAATGAAGTCACTGTGATACACAATCCAGGTTGACAAGTCTACCAATGTTGACAACAAGGCAACAAGTATTGGTTTTGTGCACTGCATTTTTCAGGAGGATATGCAGGAGCTTATGTTATGTGCATCACAGCTGCAGAAGTATTCAAGCCTTTAAAAGTTTATATATCAGGAAAACTGAATTGATCAACTTGTGTAGATATATGCACAGATGGAGCAGCTGCGATACCTGGACTGCTTTCTGGTTTCAATACTTAGATCAAAGAGATCACTTCTGAAGATTAAGTCTATGCACTATGTCATTCATAAAGAAATGTTGCCTAGCTGAAAAATGCCACTGTACTTAACTAATAACACTGTGCAGGATATAATTATTAAAGTGAATGCCCTTAATTCATTGGCAAATGAAATGGCAAATCTATTGGCAAATCTCTGTGAGGAGATGTATGCAGAGCATTATGTCTTCTTTTACACAGAAGTGAGATGATTTTCTAAAGACTCATCACTAGCCAGTTTCTAGGTTATTAGAGCCACTCTAGAGATATTTCTTAGAAAAAGTCATCACCAGCAGCACATTTCAAAGACAAAGAACGAATCACAAAACTTCCTTTCTCGTGTAATATATTCATCCTGCTCAATGAATGCAATCTGTCACTTCAGAGGAGAATGACAATTGTGTTCAAGTTGGCAGATAAAGTGGAGGCATTCAAAGCCAAACTGGAATCATGGGCTTTTTGACATGCTTCAAACATTAGCAGTGATTTTGAAAGAAAATGAGCTAGGGCCTTCTTTCTCCTAGCTCAGTGGTAAACCTATGGCACATGTGCTGCAACGAGCTGTTTGTATCATTGAAAGTTCTAAAAGTTCATCATCACTGTCCTAGCTGGTACATGATCACCTATCTTCACTTTCAAAGGCATTTGAACATTACTTTCCAACCACAAAAGACCCCTGAATTGGGAAGGAATGGATTCACAACTCATTTGTGAATTAGCCAGGTGAATCAACTTTATGCTAGAAGTGGATCAACTATTTGAGATTGTAAATTACAGTGGCCTTAAAAGTATGTTTGAGATAACTTCAAATATCCCTATGTTCTGGATTAAGAGCAAGGCAGGATATACTGAGTCTGTCACAAAACCACTGAAAAGCCTGTTTCCATTTCCAAAATCCTATCTTTGTGAAATAGGGTTTTCTTCACTAACAGCAACTGAAATGAGATCACAAGGTAGACTAGACATACACAACACACTTAGGATATCACTCTCTCTCATCACCCCCAAATGGGACTGTCTAGTTAAAGGAAAACAAATTCAGGGCCCCCAGAGCTTGTGAGCTCAGGGCTCCCAGATTATGGTGAGTTGCATAATTATTATATATTACCATGTAATAATGATAGAAATAAAGTGCGCAATAAATGTAATGTCCTCTAACCATCCAACCCCAGTCCATGGAAAAACTGTCTTCCACAAAACTGGACCCTGGTGTCAAAAATGTTGGGGACCACTGCTCTACAATGTGTGCTGTTTCCCTTTTCAGAATTATCTCCCTTGATCCACATACTCTAGGCTATAGTTTAACTAGTCTGACTCACTCTTCCTTCATTTCTCAATCTGATTCCATTCATCTGGACAAACTCTTAATCTATAACTGACCAATAACTTTCTTTATAACTCAAGTTCCAACTTAATCTATCTACATAAAGTAAAATTTGTTCATGTGAATACTTTTTAGACCTTTCTTTGTATTTTAATTATTAATACCTTGTACTGTAATATAGTTCTTCAAAATTCATTCCTTCAACAAAACTTTGTGTTACCAATACCTCAGAATTTAATCTAGGGGCAAGAGATATACAAATGGAATCAGACCAAAATTCAGGATTTTCATGAAGTCATTGCCTCGTGAGGGCTACAAACTTTTCAATAAATTTAGAAGGCAACTTTATAGTGACGTGTGAATACTAGAAAAAAATTAAAGAGTCTGCCAAATATAAAGGAAAGCATATGTTTCATGGTACCCAAAGATGGGGAAGATGGATGCCACATGAAGGTAAGGCCAGAAAATTAGGTTTATGACCTGTCTTGAAAAGCCTTGAATGTCAGGTTAAGAAATTAAGACTTTCTTTAAAAACAAGGAGAAGTCTTCAAAAGGCAATCAGAAATCACTAAAGAATTTTAATCAGGACAAAAAACAGATTTGCAATTCAGAATAATTTGTACTTTGCCTGGGTTAAAATAAAAGACTGGAGAGAGAACACAGTAATTAATATTTTAGGCAAGAAGTATGGAATTAGAGGACTAATACTGAAGAAAAGAAGTGACAGAATTTTATAATCAAAGTATTTAAACAAATTTAAGACTTCATCTTTGTTTATTTTTCGTTTGTTTTGTTTTATTTTGAAGCAGTTCTCACTATGTTCCACACACTGGCCTCAACACCCTGAGCTCAAGAGATCCTCCTTCTTCAGCCTCCCAAGTAGCTGGGACTAAGAGTGCAGAACACCAGCCCCCACTAAGAGTTTTTTTTCTTTTTTGGCAGCATTAGAGATTGAACACAGAGCCTTCACACTAAGCTACATAATCAGCCCCTTTTGTATTTTTTAAATTGGGATAGGGTCTTGCTAAGTTGTCCAAGGTGGGCTCAAACTTGCAATTCTCCTGCCTCAGCCTCCTAGAGTGCTGCAGTTACAGGTATGTGCCACCACACTCAGCTATTTCATTGTTTTTATTTTATTTTTTTATTAAATTCTTTTATTGGTACATTGTAGGTATACAACACAATTACATTTCTCATTGGGAATTGTACCTTTACATAATGCATCTTGGTTCTTATTTTTTCCCCATTCCTAGCCCTCCCTTCACTCCCTCCACCCTTCCCTATTTACAAAGACTTTATTTCCATTTTTTCCACTTCTCAGCATTTTTCCTTTCCCTTCTTTCCTTTCCCCTGCCCCTCCCACTACCCCTAGCCCTTTGGACCTTTTCTTCCTATTTTGCATAATCAATTATTCATTCTAATCATTGGTACATTTTAGATATACAATATAATGACATCCATCACTGGAAATTTGCACCTTTACATAGTCTCTCTTGGTTCTTATTTTTCACCCTTGCCCAGCCCTCCCTTCAACCCCTCCAGTCCTCCCTATTTACAAACATTTTGTTCCTATTTTTCCATTTTCTCATATTAAATCCATTCCCTTCTATCCTTTCCCCTAGCCCTCCCACTTCCTTCCCCTTTGCCCCTTTTCTTCCTATTTCACATTACCTATTATACACTTTAGTCCTTATTAACACTTTCAGTTTCTCACACCAGAGAAACTATTCAGTATTTATACATGTGTGTCCTATTTATTTCACTTGAGAGTATCGCCTCAATGTGCATCCACTTAGCTATAAATATCTCTAATTTCTCATTTTTTATGGCTGAGTAGTACTCCATTTTATAAAAAAAACACATTTTCTTGATCCAGTCTCCAGTTGATGGGCATTTGGACTGTTTCCAAGTTTTAGCTATTACAAACTGTGCTGCTATGAACATGGGTGCACATATACCACTGTGGTATGATTATTTTAATTTTGGGGGGAAGATCCCCAGCAGTGGAATAGCGGGGTCAAATGGGACTTCCAGTCCTAGTTCTTTGAGGTATCTCCATACTGATTTCCACAGTGCTTGCACCAGTCTACACTCCCACCAGCAGTGGAGCAGGGTTCCGCTTTCCCCACAGCCCCGCCAGCATTTGTTATTGGTTGATTTCATGCTAGCAGCCATTCTTTCTGGAGTGAGGTGGCATCTCAGTGTTGTTTTCATTTGCATCTTTTGAATGACCAGTGATGTTGAACATTTTTTCATGTATTTATTTGCTATTTCTACTTCCTTGTCTGAGAAACATCTGTTCATTTCAGATGCCCATTTTCGAATTGGGTCTTTAAATTTGGGAGGTCTGATCTTTTTAAGTTCTTTATAGATTCGAGATAGTAGACCTTTGTCTGAGGAAGAGCAGGTGAAGATTTTTTCCCACATTGTGGGTTGTCTCTTCACACTGCTGGTGGTTTCTCTTGCTGTACAGAAGCCTTTTCATAAGAGGAGATCCCACTTGTTGATTGTGCTCGTTCACAGGCAACTGAGGTTTTGTTCATAAAATCTTTTCCTACACTCATGTCTTCAAGGGTTCTACCTAACCTCTGTTCCAACTGGTTCAGAGTTTCTACTTTAATATTGAGATCTTTAATCCATTTTGATTTTAGTTTAGTGCATGGTGAGAGATACAGGTCTAGTTTTAATCTTTGGCAAGTTGAAGCCCAATTTTTCCAGCACCATTTGTTTAAGAGGCCATCTTTCCTCCAGTGAGGGTGTTTGGCTCCTTTATTGAAGATGAGATGGCTGAGTGTGTCTGGCGTTGTTTCTGCAACTTCTAATCTGTCCCACTGGTCCTCAGGTCTGTTTCTTTGCCAGTACCATGATGTTTTATCACAGTAGCTTTGAAGTATAGTTGCAGGTTGGGGATTGTAATACTCCTTGCCATGTCTCTGTTACCTAGAGTTGCTTTTGATATTCTAGGTCTCTTCTTGTTTCAAATGAATTTTTGGATTGTTTTCTCAAGGTAAATGAAGTATGCTGCTGGGATCTCAATTGGAATTGGATTAAATCTATATAGCAGTTTTGGAAGTATGGCCATTTTCACTATATTAATCCTTCCTACCCAGGAGCAGGGGGTGTCTGTCCATTTTCTGATATCATCTTCAATCTCTCTTTTCAGAGTGCCATAGTTTTCAGAGAAGAGGTCTTTGATTTCTTTTGTTAGGTTGATTCCTAGGTATTTCAGTTTCTTGGATGCTATTGTGAAAGGAATTATTTGCCCTATTTCTCTCTCAGTGAGTCTGTCATTGGTGTAGAGGAAAGCTTTTGATTTTTGTGTGTTGACCTTGTAACCAGCTACTTGACTGAATTTGGTTATTAAGTCTAGAAGACTTTTGGTAGAGTTCCTGGGGTCTTCTATATAGAGTATCATGTCATCTGCAAATAATGACGATTTGACTTCTTCATTTCCTATCTTTATTCCTTTTCTTTCTCTTGTTTAATTGCCATGGCTAATGTTTCCAGAACTATATTGAACACGAGTGGTGATAGTGGACATCCTTGTCTTGTTCCTGATTTGAGTGTGAAGGATTTCAGTTTTTGACCATTTAGTATGATATTGGCTGTTGGCTTTTCATAGATGGCTTCTATCAGTTTGAGGTAGAGATCATCTATTCCAATTTTTATAGGGTTTTTATCATGAATGCATGTTGGATTTTGTCAAATGCTTTTTCTGCATCTATGGAAATAATCATATGGTTTTTGTCCTTGGCTCTATTGATATAGTGTATTACATTGATTGATTTTCATATATTGAACCATCCCTGCATCCCTGGGATGAATCCCACTTGATCAGGGTGTATGATCTTCTTGATGATCTTCTGCATTCTGTTTGCCAGTATCTTTTTAAGGATTTTTGCATCTATGTTCATTAGTGAGATTGGCCTATAGTTCTCCTTTTCAGTTAGGTCTTTCTCTGCTTTGGGGATCAAGGTGATGCTTGCTTCCAGGAATGAATTTGGAAGTAATGCTTCCCTTCAATTTCATTGAAGAGTTTATACAGTAGTGACAGCAGTTCCTCTCTAAATGTCTTGTAGAATTCAACAGTGAAGCCATCAGGGCCTGGGCTTTTCTTAGTTGATAAGTTTTTAATTACATTTTCAATTTCTTTGGTTGATATTGGGTTGTTCAGAATTTTTAGGTCTTCGTTCAACTTTGGTAATTCATACGTATCTAGGAATCTGTCCATTTCTTCTATGTTGTCCATCTTATTGGCGTATAGGTTCTGGAAGTAGGTATTGATGAGCCTCTGGATTTCTGCTGGGTCTGTTGTAATTTCACCCTTTTCATTCCTAATTGCATGGATTTGGGCCTTTTCTTTCCTTTTTTTGACAAGGTTGGCTAAGGGTTTATCAATTTTGTTGATTCTTTCCAAGAACCAACTCTTGGCTTCATTGATTTTTTGTATGGTTCTCTTAGTCTCCATTGCATTGATTTCTCCTCTGATCTTTATAATTTCCTCCCTTGCATGAGCTCTGGGGTTGTCCTGTTCTTTTTCTAGAAGCTTGAGGTGCAGCATCAGGTTGTTTAATTGGGCTCATTCTGTTTTCCTAATATGCGTATTCACTGCTATGAATTTCCCTCATAAGACTGCTTTCATTGTGCTCCATAGATTCCGATATGTTGTATTGTCATTGTCATTCAATTGAAGGAACTGTCTGATTTCTTCTTTAATTTCCTCTGTGACCCATTGGTTATTCAGAAGTGTGTTGTTCCATTTCCACATGTTTATGAAATTTTTTGAGTTTCTTTTGATATGGATCTCCAATTTCATTGCACTATAGTCTGATAATGCACAGGGGATAACTTCAATTCCTTTGCACTTACTTAAACATGTTCTATGTGTGAGTATGTGGTCTATTTTGGAGAATGACCCATGTGCAGCTGAGAAGAATGTGTACTCTGATTTTGTGGGGTGGAACACTCTGTAAACATCTGTTAAGTTCATTTGTTCAAGAGTTCGATTGAGTTCTAGTATTTCATTACTTATTTTTTGTCTAGTTGATCTATCTATTTGTGACAGTGGGGTGTTGGGGTCCCCCACAATTGTATTAGTGCATATATGACTTTTCATGTCCATAAGTATTTGTTTTATATACTTGGGTGCACTAGTGTTTGGTGCATAGATATTTATGATTGTCATCTCTTCCTCTTGGATTCTTCCCTTTACAAGGATGTAGTGTCCTTCTTCGTCTCTCTTAATCAGTGTTGGTTTGAAATCTACTTGATCTGCAAAGAGGATAGCTATTCCTGCTTTTTGGGGGGTTCCTGTCTCATGGAGTATTGTTTTCCACCCTTTAACTTTCAGTCTATGAGTTTCCTTTTGAATTAAGTGTGTTTCTTGTATGCAGCATATTGTTGGATTTTGCTTCTTGACCCATTCTGCCAGTCTATTTCTTTTGATTGGTGAATTGAGACCATTAACATTGATGGTTATAACTGAAAACGTATTGACTTGTCATTGCCATGACTTTTTCTTTCTGTTGGGTTCTCCGTCTTTACATTTAATTTCTTGTCATGCCAGATGGGTTCATTCTGCTTTACTTCCTGGGGTTGTGATCCTCAATGTCTGTTCCTAGGCTATTGTGTAAAATTCTTTGGAGTGCTGGTTTGGTATTCATGAAGTTCCTAAGGTGCTCTTTGTCATGAAATTATCTTATTTCTCCATCCATTTTGAAAGACAGTTTTGCAGGGTACATCAATCTGGGTTGGAGGCTGTTTTCTTTTAGGGCTTGGAATATGTCACTCCAAGCTCTTCTTGCCTTGATGGTTTGTGTTGAGAAGTCTGCTGTGATTCTGATGGGCTTTCCTTTGTATGTGATTTGTTTCTTTCCTCTAACGGCTTGGAGAACTTTGTTCTTCTGTTGAGTTTCTGGAATCTTAACAATTATATGCCTATGTGTAGATTTTTTTTGATCAAGGCTATTTGGAGTCCTATATGTCTCACTTATCTGTATGTCAAGCTCTTTTCCCCTGCTTGGGAAGTTTTCTGCCATTATTTCTGTGAAGAGAGTTTTTATGTCATCTCCACTCTCTCCTGTTTCTTCATTGACTATAATCAGTCTGATGTTATTCTTCTTTGCATCATCTAGCAGCTGCTGGATTGATTTCTCATGTTCCCTTATAATTTTGAAGCAATTTTTCTTTTCCTGGTCATTAATTGCAATCTTATCTGAAATTCTGTCCTCACATTGGCTGATTCTGCTGTGTAGCCTTTGAATGGAGTTTTTCATGTCCTGGAAATCTATTTGCATCTGTTTTATGGATTCCATTTGTTTCCTATGTTGGGATTCCATCATGTTCCTCTTTTTTTTATCTGTGTCCTCTCTAGATTTATTAATCATGTCTTGCACCATGAGCAAAATCTTTTCTGTTATCTGAGTAATTATTTCTGATTTCATTTTTTCCAGATCCCCATTTGTTGCCAGTTCAGCGGGTCCAGGTGGTTGAGTATCAGAGTGTTCCATCTCCTTTCCCTTTGGGATTGCTGTAGGTGATCTGGAAGTCTGATTTTGAGACTTATTTACGTGTTTTCTCATTTCAACTGGGGTTGGGGCTGTTGGCGCCTGCACAGATTACCTCCTCAGAGCTGGGAGAGGTGGGACAGGGGCCGGGAGCAGCGGTAGGGATGGTGGCCCAAAAGCCCTTTCCTGTAGACTGGGAGCAGCGGGAGGGATGGTGGCCCAGAAGCCCCTTCCTCTGGGCCAGGAGCAGCAGGACAGAAGGTGGCCCAAAAGCCCTATCCTCTGGGCTGGGAGCAGTGGGAGGGATGGTGGCTGGGAAGCCCCTTCCTCTGGACCAGGAGCAGTGGGACGGCGGCTCAGAAGACCCTACCTCTGGGCCGGGAGCAGCAGGACTCAGTACTGTGGTCTGGTGGTCCAATGTCCTCTGTGTCTTTGTAGTGTGGAACCAGGTGGTTGTACAGAGGAGCAGGGGTGGGGGTCCAGTGGTTTGTTGCCAGGGCGTGGGCTGATTCTGCATGTTCTGCGCGACTCGGGACCTTGGTAGGGGGTGCGCAGACCTGCCTTTCTGCAGTAGGCTGATTCGATGCCTTCCACGTGACTCAGGACCTCCGTAGGGCGTGCACAGACCTGCCTGTCTGCAGCGGGCTGATTGTTCCACGTGACTTGGGACCTCAGTAGGGGGTGCGCAGACCTGCCTCTCTGCAGCCTATTTCATCGTTTTTAACACAGACGTTTTATATACCAAAGAATAAAATATAAGTGGGGCATGGTGGGCATAACTGTAATCTCAGCTACTCTAAAGGCTGAGGCAAGAATATCACGTTTAATTAGGTAAAGGAAGGATGAGAAGTAGGGAGGGACAAAGGTAATATACTATTGTTAATGAAAGTACTGTCTTATTTCTTAGAATTTTCAATTTATATTTAGAGAACTCTTAAACTGACAGAGAAATAGATTTTTATTATGTTACTCTGCTTTTCTGTGCCTTTTTTCTTTCCGTGTCACATTACATGAGATCTTTTCGAAGATATTAAGTAATTAAGATCAATAGAGACAGCACCCAACTCACAATTTGGTTAAATAACATAAACAGCTACAAAGAAGTCTACACACAAGTAGGCGAGGACAAGTGTCATGATTATTACCTAGCTAACAGAAATTTTAAGACTCATATTGATTTCACAGATTCAATGGGGAAAATCTATAGCTCAGAATCAATAAAACAGGGTCAGGGATTAGTTCAGTGGCACTGTGCCTGCCTGGAAGTGCAAGGTCCTGAGTTTGATTGTGAACACAGCAAAAAAAGAATCAATGAAACATTATCTTGTACCATGTATCCATATGTTTCCTCAATTAGAAACTCCTTAAAGGCTGAGTCTCAGCTATTTTTGTACACTACACAGCCTAATGTTATACGTGAGCACTTTGGTTATTCAAGAAATATGTCAATGAAAGAACACAGTAAATGTTTATAAATATCCTTGGCTAGAGTTAGTAGGACCATACTAACTGATACAAGGATATGTTTTTGAATGACTTTAGCTTCAAGCTATCCTACTAGGTTTTATTTTCCAAGTCATGTCATTCTCTTTTAGAGAAGCATAAAATGGTAATCCCCTATGCTCACCAGCAGGTTTGACCTTTTTAGTGAATAATCAACAAGGAAGCCGGCTGAAAATGTATATTCACAAACCTCAACACAATAACTGTTTCATCACTGGAATGAAATATAAAAATCTACATTTTAAAAAAGATATACTAAAGCCCAACTTCACCTGAGAATTTCACCAAAAGCTGCTCTTCAGCAACAACCTGTGGAAGGCCAAAGAATTACATCTTCTCTCTCCATCCCTGCACCTAAGTCAAGTGATCATGTGGCAAGCCCCCCCTATTTATGGTATAAATCTGTTCCTGGGAACCAAGTGGTTGTTCAGGCCTAAGAGATTAAAAGGCCCACAACAAAAGAAACACAGATCCCTGAATTATTTCACAGAAAAGAGCTGGCTACTAACTACAAACATCCGCATCAGAGTAGTAGACAAATAAAAGTGAACTTCTATTCAGTTAAGTCAGTAAAATGTTAGGGTTGCTTACAGCAGCAGCATCACTTTAATATATTATGTATGTGTACCACTCATATACCAGTATAACCACATACACACATATATAATTCATTTAATCAGCAAAATGTATTAAGAATCCATTCTATGCTCAATTATAACTATGAGCAAAAACATCTGCATCTTTATATTCATGAAACTCAAGTTAATTGAAGCATGAATGACGAAGCACAGAGTTTCTATGTGGGAGTTACTGAAATGGGACAGGGCAATCAAGAAAAAATAAAGAAACACAACTTCCAATCAAGATACAGTAAAAAGGATCAGATTTACCACCCACTGACACAACTCAAAAACTGGGAAAATATATGAAATAATTTTTAAGATATCAAACTTACTGTAACAAAAAGTAATCCTTCAGAAATGGGGGTGTAAGGTGAATACTATATGATTATTTAAAGAATCACAGGTTAGAAAAGCTTGTTTTCCATATGTTCAAGAATCTAGAGCTAAAACTAATCATGTTAAACAAAGAAAGCAAAATACAAAAAAATTCAAATCAAACATTTGGAGATAAACAATACAATGTGTAGGTTTAACAACATAATGTATGAAAGTAACAGACTAGATACTGAAGAGGGAAAGATAGTGACAATAACAATACAACAACAGAAACTATCTATAGTGAAATATAAAGAGGGAAAAAGATTTTTAAAATAAATGAACAGAATCCCAGTGAGAAATGGGACAGTTTTTTGTAGTCTAATGTACAGGCAATAGGGGTCCAGAATAAGGGGAGAGATGAAGAATGTAAAACTTTTTGATGAAATAATGGCCAAATATCCCAAATTTTATGAAAACTAACAACCTACAGATTCAAAAAACTCAACAAATCCCAATCACACACAAAAAGATTAACAAAATGGCATCAAGGCAAATCATAATCAAACTGCTTACAGCAAACTCTCAAGACCAAGCAGAGAAAAAAATATCACATACAGGAAAAAAAAAAAAGGCACTGGAGTAACAACTTTATATTACTGAAAGGAAAAAGAAAAACCCATCGGCCTAAAATTCTTTACCTTATGAAAATATCCTTCCAAAAACAAAAGTAAACAAGAGACTTTTTCAGATATAAAAAGCTAAAAGAATTCATCGGCAGCAAGCATGGACAACAAAAGTGTTAAAGCATGTCCTTCAAGCAAAAGGAAAATGTATCAGTTGGAAATCTAGATATACATGAAGGAAGAAATAGTACTGGAAATGGAAGCTCATGGATGCCTATATAAAGAAAAATAAAGATTCTCATTACTTAAATCCCTTTAAAAGATAACAGTTTAATATAAAAATAATAACAATGTAGTGTGAAGTATAAAACATATGTAGAAGTGTATGAAAAATATTCCACCTAATTTCTAAGGTTCTTACACTGCATGTAGGGTGGTACAGTATATCACTGGTAGACAGACAATAACAAGTTAAAAATGCACACTATAAACCCTAAAGTAATTACTAAATTAACACAACAAAAATAAACAGCCAATAAGAAAAGGTGGTAGCATAAAACAAAAAATACAGAATATAAAAGGCAAAAAAAAGGAGGAAAGGGGGGAAAAGGATCAGATGAGACAACAAATAAAAAAACAATAGGATAGGGCCCAGGGATTTAGCTCAGTGGTGCCAACAGATATCAGAAAGGATAAAAAACCAAGACAATTACACATTACCCACAAGAAATTCACTTTAAATAGAAGACAAAAATATGTTAAAAAGTAAAGGATGAAAAATGGCAACTACCTGGCCTCTGTTTTAAAAAAGTAATCAGAATAAAAAAATGGCTGATGACATAGTTTTGACTCACAGGATGCCATAAATCAGAAAATATTTTCATATTCAAGAGTCCTCTTCAAGACTTAAAACCTAAAAATATCAAACTGTCTTGTACTCTTCATAACAAAATCCACCCTATATAGGTACTTATACATCATTTCAATTATCTCAACAGTACCTATCTCAGAAGAAATTCCAAACTGAGCTAAGAGATTAGCAATCTATTCTGAACAATAAATAAACACAATTTATTTTTAAAGATGGATGTATACTCTTAATAGCTTGCTTCTGTAAAATCTATGATCTCACAAAAATACTGTGTATTTAAGACAATAAAGTCTAAGCCAAATGGTAAAAGCAAAATGTAGCCATATCTCACCACATCCATTACCTCTGGGAAAAGATTTAAAAGGTTATTGAGGGCCAGGGATTTAGCTCAGTGGTTCCACTGCCTGCTTCACAAGCGCAAGGTCCCAAGTTCAATCCCCAGTACCAAAAAGAAAAAATAAATAAACAAATAAAAATAAAAGGCTATTAATTTTTCTTCCTGGTAAAATATATTTTAACAAACAGTATCAACATATCTGTATGGCTATTTAACCATCTGCGATTCACTGAAGCACTTACAAAAAGACACTGTACTGTATTATGTTAGAAACAGAATTTTAAAATGTTATGCCCTTGAGAGACAAGTATGGCAGGGAGAGGATGAAATGCATGTCTGTAAAATGTCATAGTATGCTGGAAGCAACACCTATGGGATGTTTACATTATCATCTCAATTTTCTAAATGTATCTTGGTATTTTTACCAAGGCTGCTAAATTTATGTATACAGTGTTTTTCATTTTATTCCCTTATTGTACTTTTGATGTCTGTGGGGTCTGCAGTGATAACTCATTTCACTCTTTTCACTGTTAATCTATATCTTCTGTTTTGGGGGAGCTGTTTTTGTTTGTGTCTGTTTTGGGGTTCTTTTGTTCAGTTTTGCCAGAGGCATGCCAATTTTCTTGTTTTGTTTTGTTATTTTAAAGAACCAATATTTTGTTTCATTCATTTTCTCTTTTTTCTCTTGTCAATTTTGATTTCTGCTCTTATGATTATTCCCTCCCTTCTACTAGCTCTGGTTTTATTTTACTATCCTTTTCGAGTTCTTAAAGTGAAAGTTTAGATTGTTCATTTGAGACTTATCCCTCTTTCCAATGCTGTACATTTCCCTCTGAAATTTAAGGACGGTCTCCAAAACAGTAAGATGTGGCCAACAAATTGTAAAGAAGACCCAGTGAAAAACAGGACAATTTACTAAGAAAAGAAAATTCTCTAAGATAAGCCAGGAAATAGTCAAACCCAGCAAAATAACAAAGATGATGCTACTAAAACAATTCCTCAAAACAAAATAAATTATATTGAATGACTTCACATAAATGACTATTGGGTCAATCACATATAAAAAGGGAAAAAATTCATCTATGGATAATAGCCCACTAAATTTGCATAACATATAATACAAGACAGAAAGAAGCCAATATAGGAGGTACAGAAGAGTTTCAGAATCTCATTTTTCCATTTAATCATCTTATGGCGCTCTTTTACTACCAAGCCAATTTCACAGGTTTCCAAATGCTGACAAACAGGAGCTGAGGCTGGGCATATGCGAAGGACAAGTGTCGAACTGTAATGATGATGTTTATGAGCTGTCTCACCCCATGGCAAAGTAATTTTTAAAGAATAAAAATTTCTTTCTTACCCTCTGAGCTTTTGCAAGTTCTTCTTTTAATCTTTCATAGCCCTTTTCTCTAACTTCCAGAACAGATGGGCTTCGTAAACGGGATAGACTATCTGTACTCAAACCAAATATATCATCACTGCTAGCAGAAGCCTCTGTGACCGTAGCACCCTGTAAAAACTCCCTCTCTGCATTACAGCTGTCCTTTCTTGTAGTTAATTTAGTTATCCCAGATGAAACTCCTGAGGTAACACAAGATGCTGGTTCTGTAACATGAATGCTGTAAAGGAGAGAAACAGTCTTTCAAAAATCAGAACAAAAATGGCATAAACAGTAGCTCTCAACTGCACTATCCAATTTGGTAGCCTCTACAGTTAATTAACAGCAAGTCTTCAGTTACACTAGCCACATCTCAGGAGTTCAACAGCCACATGTGGCTAAAGGCTATCATGCATATTACCATAGAAATAGAACAACCTATCACAGACAGTTCTGTTGGACAGTGCTACTCAAGAAGAAGGGTCAGCAAACTAAAATCTGCAGGCTAAATCAAGCCAGCCACCTGTTTCACAAGGCCCTTGGGGCTAAGAACATTCATGTTTTCAAATGATTAAAAAGACATTTTAAAAATAATATTTTGTGGCATGTGAAAATTTTATGAAATTCAAAATTCTGTATTCATATATAAAGTTTTTTGAAACACAGCCACATTTATTCATTTACATTCTGCCTATAGCTGCTTTCACACTCTAAAGGAGCAGAACTGAATAGCTGAGACAGAGACTGTATGGTTACCAAAGCTTAAAACATTTACTACCTGGCCCTCACATAAAGTTTGCCAGTCACTGCTGTACAGCATTGATGGCTGGGTGTGGTAGCGCATACCTGTAACCCCAGCATTTGGGAGGCCGAGACAGGAGGATTATTTTGAGTTCAAAGCCAGCCCGGGCTACATAGTGAGTTCAAGGCCGGACTGAAGCACATTGTGAGACTTTGTCTCAAAAAAACAAAAGAACATTGACACATATCGCTCTGTATGGGCAAGCTTATATTACTCAAATTTTCTATAACAGTAAAATGTAAGGTAACCAAGCAAATTATTCATTTTTAAAAAAACATTCAAAACAAATGTTTTGATGTCCTACCTGATATTAGATATTTCCACACAGTTTAAATGTCTGAGGGGTGAATACACAGGTTGTGTAGGAAGATCAGAAACATCCAATGCATTAGCCTGGACAGGAGTGGAGCATAAAGCTGAAGGATGTGGTCGGAAGATGACACTTGCTGAGGTAGTTTGCTCTTGAGTCCCTGATTCATACACACTAAGAAGGTCTGGAGAAGTAGGTGAAGCAAGGTTTACTTCATGAAAGCCTTCCAAGGGGTCATTAGCCATAGCAAAAGCTTCATCATAAAATAACCTATATTAAAACAAAAAGCAGATTATTTTTAAATGGCTACATTTAGAACTAACTTAAGATACATAAATTATAAAATGTATTTAATAGTCCATAATAAAATATAAGCTTATGATAAAAGAAATAGTAAAGGAAAGAAACCTTGTTATCACTTAGCATTTATTACAAAACCTCAAGAATATAAACACTATAAAAGGCAAACAAGCTGATCTGAAAGAAATTTGAAAAAGATGGCTAATGTTTTTTAGGTATAATTAGTAAGTAAACATGAGGAATGAAAAAACCTTTGCTTGACATTTTTAATTTTGCTATTATCTGTGATCTTGGTTAGAAAAAATAGAACAGACAGTGAAGATATACATACACATACACAAGCACATTTAGAATAATAGACTTAAGTTCAAGTAACTCTTCTGTTCTGCACCATACTAGCTATGTGACTTTGGTGAGTCAACACTTTTTATTTTGAAATAATTTTAAGTTCACATAAGAACTGTAGAGCTCCTGGGTACCATTCACCCACATTATCAAACTGTTAACACTTTTAGGTCCTTTGAAAATGTTTCAGACCTGACACCCATTAATGCTTAATATCTCAGTATGTATATATACTATATCTTAAGTACAAAGACAGTCTCTTATTTAATCACAAACTGATCGACAAATACTGGATGTAACACTGATCAAAATTATCATCTAATGGACAGGTCTCATTCAAAGTTCACTGGTTCTTCTAATAATGTCCATTATGGGTCTAGGATCCAATCCTGGATAATATGGTACATTTCCCTAAACCTTAAATTCCTCCTCTGATAGGATGAGAATGAGGATAACATCATTCCCTCCTGTGTCCTGTAAGGATCAAGGAAGACAATCTATGAAAGTACTTAGTAGAATACTCTGTACCTGGCACATAGTATGGTCTCAATAAACATGTCACAGCCATTAGCAAGAATGCTTTAATTTCTCCATTAGCAAAATATATTTTATATAACTACTCAATTACATTACAAAGGTTACATGAAAACTAAGAAATGTCCTAAGTTTTTCGTGTAAATAATCTAAAGCTATAAACTATTGATTTCACACTAGCTACAGAAGAAGTCCAAACTTACTACATTGAGAAGTAGTTTTCTATGATCTGAACACAACATCTAATTCTTCTTTCCTACAATGCTATTTTGATGATCATGAAAGATCCTGCTCAGAACTTCAAAGTTACCAAACACAATCAACAGTATAGCATATAATTTCTTCCATAAAATAGATATGCATTCACTTGCTAACTGAAAATTTTAACTTTCTCATATTAAATATCAATAAAGTATTTAAAATGTCCAGTAGAGTTTGAAACCATATAAGTGAAAAAACAAAATTAAGTTTTAAAAAATAATTCCTAAAACAAATAAACCTAACTGTATATTGAGATGGTACCTTAACCACATACAAAAGAATTACTTCAAATGACCTTAAAACAGTAATATAAATCCTTGATAAAATGTATTCTAAGGGTAAAAGTAAAAATAAAGCCATAAACTACTTTCAGTGATCACATAGCAACATCGTTATTCTGAAACCATTAGACATATAATCTGAACCAAGTAAGTTATGTTAATATAATTTGGAACCAAGTTTTTAGCATATGAAACAAGACACAGGTTTAAATCCTAGAATCCTATATCTGAATCAGAAATACCAGAAAAAAATTTCTATTTTAAAATATTCCTAACTTTATTCAATGAAAAAGTACAGCAACACTGATCAATTCAAGAGCAATGAGTATCCCCGTGCTCAGAGAGTAATACCATTTCCTACAAAGAAAGAACAAGGTTCCTGGGAGAAATAGATGACTCCAGGCCTGGGGCAGTAATGCACAAAAGAATCCCAGAATATCTTGTTATACCAGGAAGCAAGCAACCTATCAAACATTATTGGCAAGAAATCCAAAGGACTCCCACTAACTAAAGATGAGACAATCTGAAGCATAATAAAAAGCATAATATCTGCAAAGAACTAAACTCAAAATATTTTTAAACCCATGAATTCATAATGATACTAAAAATAAAACAAACAAAAAACTCACTGGTCAGTGCTATGGAGCCAATTCACTATTATCAAAATTGGTAAGGAAATGGAAAGAAGTATTTACCCTTACTTTCCTTTATGTCATCCAGCAAAATATTTCAAGGGAAAAAGTTATTTGTTTGTTTGTTTTTAACTTCACTCAGTATCAACTTTACAATTCCAATGAAAAAATTGGTCTAGGCAAAATCATCAATAGCTATTAAAACCCTAACAGAAAAAGCTGTTTCAGGAACTTCATAGCTAGTGGATCAGAATGACAGCACCTAAAGTTACTAATCACATCACAATAAAAGAGAGAATGAGACATTATGTGTGTTATGTGCTAAATAAGAAATGAATACCATCACGATTCATGAAGCATTACTCCACTGAGGAAAATAAAAGGACCCAAAACCAATCAAGCCTCTACATCTTCATCAGTTTATAGCAAGTGCTCAAGAGAAAGGGATATATTATTATATGACTGTGGAGAAAAAAAACCAAAAAAATTTGGATTCTGGTAAACTCTCATGGTCAATCCATCAGGTTTTGTGAATAAACTGCTAAAAGAGAGAGAACTTATATTTGAAAAGAGATGTAAAAGATATAATTAAATATAATGTGCAGATCTTCAGATTCTTATCTGAACAAACCAACTATAAAATACATATTAGGAATTAGCTTTAATTTTTAGAAATAATGGTACTGTTTTTTAAAAATCCTTATTTTTTAAAGATATACACCAAAGCATTTATAATGAAGTAAGATTACCTGAATTTATTTCAAAATAATCCATGGCGAAATAGAAAAAAGGGGGAGCTGAACCATCCAACTACCAGTCCCAATCACAAAGAAAAATAAGATTTCTCCTCTAATAATAACAGCTAGTTTTTATTAAGCATTTACTAAATATTAGGTATAGTTTCAGTACACTGAAGAAACTGCAGCTTAGGGCAACTAGAATTATGTCTGCTGGACTCCAGAGTCCAAGCTCTTTACCACAACAACGTACTCTCTACCACTAGAATTGTTTTCCATTCCACTGTTAGACCATTCTAATGTTTCTCTTTATACTGGATCACAATCTATCATTCTTGCATCAACTCTATTTTTCCTATATATAAACACTGTATTTCAGCCATTCTTTTTAGCAAGTATTTACTGAGGACCTATTCTAACGTACCAGGCCCTTGGGGGAGAGAGAGATTAAACTACTCTACCCTCAAATAGCTTCAATACAGTAGGACAGACTGACAAGTAGAGGCAATGATAATGTGTCCAGTATCACAGTAGATGAAAGGATACTAACAGACCACACAGGACAGACAAATAAATCAGAGGCAATGAACTCTCAGAACAAAATAAAACAAATAAAGGACCCTAAATAACAAGCAGAAAATAATGAGAAAGACAAACTTCTTGGAAAAGTTTTTCAAGTATCCTTAAGGTATGAAAGCTACACATTTATGGAAAACACAAATATTCTATAAGCTGGAACATAAGCTATGAATAAAAAAGAGGCAAAACTCAAAGAGAAGTGGGTTTGAATCTTGCTTCTGTCAAATTATTGGGCAATCTGTCTAGGTTCTCTCATCTGGAAACCTCTACCATGGTTTTCTACCTTAAAGGATAAAAATTAAAAGACAATGCTTTCAACACTTAAGACAGTACCTCTGAGCAATGCCTCTACCTACAACGTTTTCATTCTAGGGGATATTTATATTGTTTAAATTCAACTCATTTATGGAAAGATTATTTTAACATCAAATTTAGTCTCTTTTTCAAGCATGTGAAATTTCCATAACTGTAACTTATCTGGCAACGAAATAAAATATCACAGGTCTGAAAGTCTTTTGCTCTTTAAAGTATGTGTTCAGAATTAATTCATATGAAGACGACAAATCTCCTATTATGAATCACCCAATGATTACACCAAGGGTATAGTAAGAGAAGGAGGAAAAGAGAAGATTTCAAGGAGAAGTAAATTATAACTTGGATTTAAATGCTGAATAGGAGTCCAACAGATTGGCAAGGCAGAAAAATAAGACAGTCAGGGAATAAGGGTCTGGCACTATGGAAACTAACAATAGAAAAAGTGACAGAAAATCAGGAAGAAAAGGTAGCTAAGGGACAGACCATTAAAAGCCTCATTTAACATGGAAAAGGTTGCTTGGAGTTTATCCTGAAAGCATTGTTGGCTCTTCATCTTACAAAGTATAAATGTCCTATAGTCTTTAGAAAAATGAATTCCAAGGCAATAAAAACTTTAGAGAAGAAACTAGCAGCAACTGGTTAAAAGGTTACTGCAACAGGCTATGCAAGAGATTATGAAGGTATGATCTAATGTCAAGGGTTTTGGTTTTTTGTTTTTTTGCAATACTGAGGATTGAGCCCAGAATCTTTGCCTTAGACTACAAACCCAACCATTTTTATTTTGAGACAGGGTCTCATTAAATTAGTAAATTTCCTAAACTAGGCTTGAACTTGTGATCCTCCTGTTTCAGCCTACCACTGTGATGGAATCATAGGGCCATCGTGCCAGGTTCATGCACTGGCAATGGAAAGAATAAAGAAATATGGAAATAAGAATGGTTGGGATGGAAGAATGGAAAACATTCAGAGGCTGCAAAGGGTTGGATAGGGATGGAGAGAAGACAATGAGTACAGGACATAGCAGGAATAGCTTCTAACGTTCTATAACACAGTAAAATAATCATGACTGACAATAATTACGTGTATTTCAAAATAGTATAACTTGGATGTTCCCAACACAAAGAAATACAGTAATAAATCTCTGAGGTATTGGATATGCCAATTGCTCTGATCTGATCATTACACATTGTATACATGTATTGACTATTACTATATCCCATATTTATATTTATGTGTCAATTAAAATGTTTTAAATGAAAAAGGAATGGATATTTGATACATAAGACATCAGTAGGTTTTTAAAGTTTGTATTTCCACTATCTTTTAGAAAACTATATTGGAATAATTAAAGATGAAATTGCACAATGCTTACAATTTGCTTTAAAAAATACAGAGAGGCCCAGGGATTTAGCTCAGTGGCGGCGCGCCTGCCTCACATGGTACCAAAAAGAAAAATACAGGAGGGAGAGAAGTAGATAGGATTAGATTAACCTTTACTACTGATGGTGACTGGACTAGATAATGGGAACTTTGAGGTTCAAGTGCTACTGTGTCTGTTTATTTTAAATTTTCCATAATTAGAATGCCCTCCAAACAAGTCTAAAGAGCAAATTCAAATACAGTATAAAAAGTGAGAAAAAATGAAAATACATAAAATCATTTTCTAATTAACTTCTATTATAATTTTAAAGTTGGCTTTCCAAGCTAACACTTTTGTTATAACAAGAAAAAGTCATATTTACACATTAAGAAGTATTCTATGCTTACAAGTATGAAATTACTAGTAACTCAAAAAGAAAATCAATCAAGTGCTCAAGCTGCACAACCTTCCCATTTTTATTAAGACAGCTCATATACTAATTTCCACTTACTAATTCCACAGTACTTGAATGTACAACCTGGCATTTTTAGATATTACTGAAGATTCTTCTATTTGGGATTTTCAGAAAATGTTCTGAACTTACCAAGTTACTAATATTTTATTATATTTAATTATAAATCTTTGGAACAGATATATAAAAATTTTTCTGAATTTTTAATAGTGGGAGCCTTATTTTGCATATGCAAGAATAAACGTTAACTAAACACTCAACAGTCACTGAAATAGGAACTGACTAGATAAACAAGAGTCTAGACAGCATGACGAGCAAAGAAAGCACTGAAGAGGAGAGAAATGCCAGGCTATGTTTTTCTAAAAAGATGGTGGTAAAACAGTAAGTACCTGAAGACCATGAAGACTGGAGAAAGTGGAATTTTAAAGTCTGAGGAAATGAGCAATTTAATCAGACTAGCTTCAGAAAACCTTCACTCTAAACCAGATTCTACTATGAACTAGCTGTGTGAACTTGGCCAAGTCAATCTCTATGACTCTCAGTTGTGCCCTTCAAGCACTTGTAGACTAGAAAAGAGACCACTTTGTCAAATGTGTTTCTAGTGCTCAGGAAATAGTTACAAATAGAGTCCACATGTCAAAATTAATAAATACCAATAAAAGGATGTACTCAATATTACAGAAGCATAAAGGTGAAAAAGTACTACCTGGTACAGAAAATGAGAAACATGTAGAAAAGAGCTTTTAAAACCTTATATTTTATTTTTAGGACATTAAAAATACAGTAATTAGGTCTGGGGATTTAGCTCAGTGGTGCAACCGCCAAGCACAAGGTCCCAAGTTCAATCCCCGGTACCAAAAAAAATATATATATATATATACATATATATATGTATATATATATATGTACATACATATATATATGTATATATATATGTACACATATATATATACATATATATATATATATATAAATAAATTGACTGGTCCTGGTTGAACTGCACTTTAACCAGAATGATACTGGGTCAAAAGTTTAGTTTGAAAAAGCATACTCTCAAAATATCCTCAAAACTTTCCCTCATAAATATCTCTACCTACTTCTCATTCTTCGTTCCTCCCTACTACTCAACAATTCTAGCTCTTTGTCTTATTTGGCACTCATTAAAATGTATACAAAGCTGGAGGCAGGAGAGGGGAAGGAGAAGGGAAAGGGGAGTAAAAAGAATTAAGATGTGTTACATATGTTTACCAATTCCCCACAATGAATGTATTACATAATCCAAACATGCACTAATAAAAACTCAAAAATAAAATGTATACAAAGTTTTGAGGAACATACATAAGCCATGGGAAGCCAGGCATGGTGACACATACCTGTAATCCCAGCACTCTGGGAGGCTGAGCAGGAAGATCACAAATCTGAGCCCAGGTTGGGAAACATGGTGAGACCCTGACTCAAAATAAGAAATAAATAAAGGCTGGGGATGTAGCTTAGTCCAAAGGCTCTGGATTCAATCCCTGGTGCCGCAAAAAAAGGGGGGCGGGGGATGATTATGTATTGTATGTCTCTACCTTCCAGATGCTTTATGAATACTTTAACATCCTGACTTGCAGAGTAGATGTTCAATGAATATTTAATTTTTAAAACCTCTGTTGACAAAAGAATTAAATATTAAAGTAATATTAAGTATCTCAAGAAAGCTAAATTAAAAACAATTCTTCAGTATTATAACCTACAAATGGAGAGGTAGTGCAGTGACTAAGAGCCAACGATTCCTTAGCAGTGTAACTTATGGAGTGATGTGAATGCAGTGGTTAACAACACTGGTACTGAAGACAACTGCTTGATTTCCTAATGTAGGCCTATCACTTAATTATGACCTTGGGCAAACTATATAACCTCTCCATGTCTCAATTTTCTCAATTATAACATGGGGGTAAAATACTACCTATTTCTAGCTTGTTGTGACAGTGAGTGGGGATAGTGCTTAGAACAGGACTTGGCACAAGAGAAACAGCAGACTTAGTAACAGAAGTAGCAGTGGCAGCATCATCATCATAAGAAACCTTAGGTATTTTTACCCAGAAACACGAATAACACCACCTTTCATCTGTATGCTTCCTTATAAATACAAAGCCCTTTTTCAGGATGTGCAGACCAGTAATGTAAGGAACAAGAGGGTTAAGAGTTCCATTTTGGACAGTCACAGTTTTTAAACCTGGCTTTGCCATTAATCAGCTGCAGTATATGACCAAGGATAGTAGTTAACTAAGTAACTACTGTCAAGTTATTTCTATTCTCTGTACCTCAATTTCCTGATTGGTAAAATTCGATAAACCACCTACATAACAAGAATGTCCTGAGGACTAAAGAGTCAAGGTACCTTAAAATAAGCACAGGGCATGACATACTGTCAAGCTAACGTTTTTTCCTTCTTCCCTCCCCCACATTTCACATGGAATACCTCATTAAATCCTCACCTCATCATTATGAAACCCATGATTGGGCTAGACATAAAAAAACAGCCAAATACTGGCAATTTCATATGTTTCTACCTAGTACTATTTCATGTACAAATGTAGACAAGCTCAGAAAAGTTAAATCATTTACTTAAGGTCATATGCCTAGTAAGTGATGGCACTGAAAGTTAAATAATTCTTCATGAGTCCAGCTTTTTTGGATTAATTTTTGGACTAATTTGTTCTGAACTAATTTGTTCAGTGAGATCTACTAAGGAAGGAAATACATGTAAAACGAATGTAACTTATAAGTTTTTGTTCTGCCATACTAAAATACGAGTGAGCTATTTCTACAAACTTCTCAATTTACAAAAAAATTATTTGCAGAGCATCTATCTGTGTGTTGGGGGAGATTAAGGGTTTAGAGAAAATCAAAGGTAAAGAATATTAAAGGGAGCATATGCATAACTACACTACTCTAATTCAAAAAATACAAATGGATCTAATTAGATACTTCACTAACTGGACACAAAACAGCCGAACATCAAATAATCATCCTGGTTGAAAGGTGGATGTACTCACTACCACAGATGAGTTGGTTTGGGAAACACAAGGAAGAGTTACATGGAACACTCTGGTTCACAAAAGTATGCATTAACACATAACACTGTTGTGCTGAAAAAAGAAAAAAATTAGACTTTTCTTCTAATGGTAATAAACTATTATAGTAAAATTATGTAACTGTTAAGTTTACTTCTATAAATCCCACTCAGGCTTTAGGATTGTTTCACATAAGCTACATTCTGAATACAATTTCCAAACATGAAAAGTCCTATCAAAATGCGCAGTACTGGTAAATAAATTACACATGTTAACAGAACAAGGCCCCATAAAACTGGTGAAATATTTAACAGTATCAAATATTTACTATGATGATCTACAAACTATTCTGCCTCTTTTCTCCTTGATTTGTCATTCACCACTAAAAAAAAAAAAAGCCCTGCCTGTACAACAAAATAAGGGCAAAAACCAGAAACTGGGTCTTTCAACAGATTTACTGTAGGACAATTTTGTTTTAATCTTATCGGCCTCTCCAATTATGCAATCATTCCACAGCAAAACATTACAGGGCTTTTCCCAGACACTGAAAGGCAGGAGTTGGGGGAAAACAAGATGTATAACAGGTAGCGTTGGAATAGGCAACTTTCGAGTGAAACTAAATTGTTCCTATTTTTCAATATCTTACCCTTTGGCCATTACAGATTTTTTTCTTTTAATCCCGTAAAAACTGTCAGCTCTTCAAGTGCTGCAGATTCCACCTAGCATCATCCCCCGTCCAGCCCTGAGGCTGGCTTTTCAGCGGGCGGCGGTGAGGAGCTGTCAATGCCGGAGCTGTCAATGCCGGGAAGGCACTGTCCTCTCCCCCAAACTCAAGTCTGGCAGGACTGAGCTGCCGCCTAAGGCGCGACTCCAGGCGCTGGCTCTTCCCCTCCAGGTTTCACCGAAATCTCCCGAGGGTGACCTCTACTCCTGGGCACGGCGCTTCGCACGACGTTTACTAGGACTGGGGCAGGAAAGAACTCCCTCAGCTACCGCTTGATTCCGTACCGGGTGCCGCGCGCCGTCCGTGCTGCGACCGGGTCCCGACAAGTTCGGGAACTCTTTACTCCTCCGTGACCCAAGCCCCCCGGGGCTGGGCCGCGTTCGCCCGCAGACTGCCACCCAAGGCTCAGAGATCATCACCCCGGGCGCCCGAGACCGCGCCCCCCGGAGCAACGCGCCTGGGCCCGGAGAGCATTGAGGAGCCGCCGCCCGACGCCCACCGGGTGCCCGGCGCCCCGAACCCGTCGCGGGTGACGCGGGGCCCGCGCGCCCAGGCGTGGAAGCGCTCGCCGGCCCGGGCCGCGGAGCCTACACCTGCACCTGCGGCCGGCAGACGGGAGGCGGGCAGGCGCGCGGCGCCAAGGGGGGCGGTACTCCCGCCCCGGGCCGCTCCCTCCCGCGGCCACACTCACCTGACGAACCCAACGCCCGTACTCAGGGGCGCTCGCAGAGCAGCACGGAGCGCGCCCCAGGGAGCGAGAGCCAAAGGACCACGGGCCGACCCCCGCCTACTCCGCCGCGCACGGCGCACTGCGCCGGGAGCCGCCGCCGAAGGAGAGCTAGATTGCGCCTGCGCCGGAAGCGGGGTCGGGAGCCGGGAACTGGGAGCGGCAGGTCCCTGCGGAGAGAAGGCGGGGCTGGGAGCGGGGCGGGGCGGGGCGGGGCGTGAGTGGGGCCGCAGGGGCCAACGCGCTTCCGCGCCCCCTGCCGCCAGGCGGGGCCCGCCGTGGGTCCCAGGTGCCTCCGCGGGCGGTTTCCCTGGAAACGACCGGCGGCTGCCCAGAGAGGTGTTTCCCGGCCCTAGAGACTGCCTGGAGATACCTTACAGCGCCTTGGGCTCGCCAGGAGTCGGAGGAGGCGCCTTCACTGTGAGTTGAGGACTGGTACAACCAACCTTAGGGTCGGCGCCCATACTGTATATACCTTATAACGTGTGTGTGGAGGCCGATGTCAGGGAGAGCCTGATAGAATCCAGATCCCGTCATTCCAGCAACCGTGCCAGCATTTGAGAACGTCCTTTCTGTGCCTGCCTTCACCCATCTTTTGTGTAAGCGGTTTTATCAAACTTCCACACCACATTAAGACTTCCCAGTGGAAAAAGTGAAATTACAGACAGAACCATGCTCCTAAAAGCCTGACAAAAGATAAGCAGTCAGATGGGCCGGGGATTTAGCTTAGTGGTTCTGCTGCCTGCCCCGAAAGTGCAAGGACCCGAGTTTGACCTCCGGTACCAAAAAAAAAAAAAAAAAAAAAAAGCAATCACAGCCTAAGTTTACTAAAAGAAAGACTTGCAATTTGTGTGATACACATTGAACAGGACCATTATTCTATGCATTGATCTCATCTTAGAGAAGGTAAAGAAAAGTAGGTTATAAATGTATTCCATTGGAATCAGAATTCTTGGTTTTGAATCTGCCACCCCTACTATCTCTGTGATCCTGGGCCAGTTGAACTCTCATCTTAATTTCCTCACTAGTAAATGGGTAAAATAAGAATACCTACAACAATGAGTTGTTGAGAGTTTGAGTGGTTTAAAACATGTAAAAACTCAATGTATTACAAGACAGAGTGAATACCAGCTGTTATTATTAATTACTGTTGACATCCACCTATAATCCAACAGAAACCTAAAAATTCACTTTTATTCCAATCTGTTTTTATGTTTTACTCCATCTCCTGTGTATTACCATGTCTTATCTATTCTAATTCCCAAATTCTGTCTCATTTGTTCCCCGCTAAATTATGATCTTTCTTTTTTGTTCTTTCCTTCATCAAACATTTATTACTCTAGCATCTATGTGCCTTCTGCTAGACATAGGGACAGGAAATCCCCTCCAAAGACTAACCATAGGGAGAGTGGTGTGTTAATGACAAGGGAATAAATACATAATAAACTTTGAGGGCTCCCTAGTCTTGCCGTACTCTCACACATGTCTGACTTTATGCCATTTCCAAGGTTAGTTATTTCCTGGTTCCCTACCTTTCCTGGACCTAGCTAATTCCTGCTTATCCTTCCAGGCATCAATTCCATTATAAACCTTTCACTGTTGCTTGCCCCCCAGCCTTATTCCACCCACTCCAGTATGGGCTCAGTGTCCCTACCTGTAACTCTAAAACATCTTACCTGTTTCTACCACTTTTTATACAGAACTATAATTGTAATTTTTTTCTCTACTTTCTTAATTAGATTATAATCTCCTTGAGAGCAGGCACAAAGCTAAATATGCAGTAGAACTGACTCACATTAAATGCAGAATGAGTGAATGACATACATGCAGAGTACACTATCTTGGTATATGAATGTTTAGAGGACAGGCCCTATAATATGTTCTACATTTGACCATGGGCCGGGGACTTAGCTCAGTGGTTCCACCGCCTGCCTTGCAAGGTCCCTAGTTCAATCCCTGGTACCAAAAAAAAAAAACTACGTTAGACCTAACATATCATACACCTACAGGAAATAGTAACAGCTATGTGCCTACACTGGTCCATTTGCAAGTCATCTACCATCCACAAGGCTCTTTGGAATGTATTTACAAGTATTCCCCTTGGATACTTATATTACTAGCAGTTTGAGAATGAGAAGGGTAATATGGGTAGTTACCTATAATAATACCTCAGCTTGATAACACAGAGACAAAGATATATTACAGTATGTTAAACATTCAGGACCTCAGCCTATAAAGTACATAAAATGTCATGAACATCCTGTTAGGTTGCTTATCCATATATCGAAGAGACAAACACAAATTTTAAAACATTATAAATTTTATAAAGTACTCAAGTTTACCTTCTTTCCTTTTCATTAAAAAATAGATTATATAAGTAATGTCAAATACAACATATAAAATAATACTTAATTTTATAATTTGAAGATTTTCCCATTCATACTTGGGGCCAGAAGATAAAGGAAATAAATACAAAGATATTTTAAATTGGGCAAGTCATTCTAAGATTGTTACCCTTAGTTGTAACTTTTGTTACTTGTTTGCCACATTTTATTTATAAAGTTAAGAAAATTTGTAAATTTGCATGGTATCTCCAGTTTAAAACAGACTCCACATTATTTTAAATCTGTCTTAATTACTTCCTTTGTCACTGGGACAAAATACACCATACCCACAATTCTAAAGACATAAGGTTTGTTTTGGCTCATAGTTTGTAGAAGTTTCAGTTCATAGTCAGCTCTAAGGCAGGGCAGCATGACAGAAGGGCATGGTAGAGAAGGCTTGTTTATGGCATGATAGGAAGCAGAGAGAGAGAGATAAAGGGAGGAGGAAGGGAAATATACTCTTCCAGGCCACACTCCCAGTGACGCACCCCTTCTGACCAGACTTTACCTCCCAAAATCACAGCTATAAACTCCTCAGTGGACTAATCCACTAATCCACACCCCCATGATTCAATTACCTCCAAAAAGCCCCACCTGTGAATGCGTGAGCCTTTCGGGGGAGTTATAGTTAAAAACTATTACATTCCGTCCCAGCAATCAAAAGACTTAGGTGTACCTCTTCATGCAAAATATATTTAGTCCATCTCTAAGAGTTGCAAAAGTCGTAACAGTTTCAGCATTGCTAAAAGTCCAAGTCCAAAGTCTGAGATTTAAGGCAAACTCTTAGCTGTGAGGCCCTGTAAAAATGAAAAAAAATGTTAAACACTGCCAACATACAAATACAAAGGCAGAGGTAAACATTCCCATTCCACAAGGGAGAAATGGAGAGAAAGGAATGAGACCAAAGCAAGACCTAAATCCAGCAGGGCAAACATTAAATCTCATAGTTTCATGCCCAGCACCCTGGGTAGTCTGTGGTAAGATGTGAACTCCAAAGGACTTGGATGACCCTGCCCCTCCAGCATTGCTGGTATAGCCCTCATGACTTCTCTCTTAGGCCAGCTTGGCTCACTCCTTGCATCTTTCCTTAGACATTCCATGTTCTTGGCTTTTCCAACATGCTGGGTGTCTCCACTTCTGGCTTCACTCTCACAGCTTCACACACTGCCCACTCATGGGCACATTGCATGGCCTCCCAGGCCTTTTTCTGAAATCTGGGTGGAAGTCTTCCTGACTGTCATGGCTTATATCTAGATGCACCCCACCCCCGCCCAGCCTCATGCTGTCATAGGTGGGGCTTTTCAGAGGTAGCTGGATCTATGGTGTGCGAATATGAATTAAGGGTGTGTGATAACCAAATTAGCACACTGATTGGTTTATCATAGTTCTGGGTGTGGTTAATGGGAAGGCCCATCTCAGGTGTGGGTGGCACCACCCAAAAAGCATATAGCCCAGAGGAGATAAAAGGTAAAGGGAGGCTGCTGCTTGCTGCCTCCTGCCTTCCCTTTCATGGACTGTTTCTCCTCTGCCAGCCCCTCTGCCATGCCACCCTGCCTTGGAGCCAGCCAACTATGGACTGAAACCTCCACAGACTGTAAGCTAAAATAAACTTTCCCTCCTTTAACTTGTGGGTGTCAGGTATTTTGTCCCAGCAACAAGAAACGTAAGTAAGATGCTGACCCCACAACTCTTGCATTCTTCAAGCACATAAAACCAGCACCACATGGATGACACGAAGGTCTGCCACCAACCGTAGCAATAGCTGAACTCTTTCGTATCAAGGCTGCACAGGTCTCCAAGTGCCTAAATGGCTGAGCATGATCAACTGAATATCAAGGAATATCAATTCCCTAGGTGGCCTTCTTCCAATAGAGTGCTCTGAGGCTCTCTTCTCAAACCAAAGTCCTTCTTCACCTTTGTAATTTTGGGCCTGTAAACCGTAGGGCCTTGCTGATTCTTCACATTCCCTCAAGGCATTTTTCCTATTGTCTTGGTGTGAAGTACTTGGCTTTTTTTTTAAATCCTAATCTTTTTAGCAGCCAAGCTCTCTCTTGTTCTATCTTTACAGGCCTCAACTTTTCAGGAGCTTCCTTTCTGGCCAAACTCAAAACTCTTACCTTGAATCTCAAGGTAGAATTGGCTAAAAGCCCTAATAGTACTCCAGCCACAGCCTCAACATCAGACTGCCTTGAAATTTCCTCAGCCAGATTAATTAGTCTGCTGGGCTTAATCTTAGTCTTCCTTAAATCTCAGGATAGGAGCAAAATGTAGGCAAATGTTCTGCTGAAGCACAATAGACATGGCCTGGAATCCAAGGACTCCAATGGAGTCCTTGTTCCCAACTGAAACCTCCTGATCCTGGTCTTTTCTGATTGCCTTTTTGTCAGTGTTCTGGTCCTCTGAGCTCTGACCAGAATCTGCCATCAGTGCTTGGTTTACAGTATTCTAGGGCTAATTCTCCAGCCTGCATCTCCAAACCTTTCCAAACTCCTCCTGTTAACCATTTCTAGATGATTCTGAACCACATAGTCTGGCAGTCACAGTAACAACCTCACTTCTCTGTTTTAATAACTAAGACCAAAATCTGTCTTAGTTACTTCCCTCATAGGTAGGACACAATATCCAACACCCATGACTCTAAGGAGGAAAGGTCTATTTTGGCCCACAGTCTGTAGAAGTTTCAGTCCACAGTTAGCAGGCTCCATGGCAGGATGGCATGGGAGTGGAGAAGGAACTCATGGCATGGCAGTGGGAAGCAGAGAGAGAGACGGGGGAGGGAGATAGACCCTTCCAGGTCACACCCCCAGTGACCTACCTCTTCCAACCAGGCTTTACTTTCCAACATCACACTTAGTTTTACTTCTGACATCATACCCCTATGACCCAACCACCTCCCAAAAGACCCTTCTATGAGTGCATGAGGCTTTGGGGAAGAGGGAGATCCAGATATAAGCCATAGCAGAGTCCTTTACAAAAACTAGCTTGACATAGGCCAAAAGGTAGCTATTCTTTATGTTTATAGGCAGGGAGCTTAGACCACTAGAGTTAGACCCTGGTTTTTATAGTGCAGGTTGATACTTTACAAAACAATGAAGTTCCAACTCTTGGAAAAGCATATTGGACTTTCATATCCAGCAGTGTGGCACACTAGAGACTGACAGATTCTCCCACCAGAAGCAACCAAAAGTGCTAGGTAGAATTATAAAAAAAATTATCAAACATATCAACGAGTTGGCAAGAACATAAACACTAGGAGCAAAAACTAGGTAAAATTGGAATTCAAATTGTAATAACAATGGAAAAATGGAAAAAATAGATTGTACCAACAATAATCTATCATTTTCCTGACTATTAGAATAGTTTCTTGTGGGCTAGGGCCTGCATTCCCTTAAAGATTTGCTTTTGTAACACCTATACAAAAACAGTGCTAGAGGCTAGGGGTGTAGCTCAGTGGTAGAACATATACTTAGCAAGCTTGAGGTCCTAGGTTCAATTTCTAGCACATTAAAAAAAAAAAGCACAGCAGTCTCTACAGCATCTTTCATTAGATCAATTATAGACAACTATGCATGTTTGGCCCCTTCTCTGATATTAGAATAAACAAATAGAAAAAATTGGAGGGCTGAGAAATGATTAACAGAGGGCTTACACTCTTTTAAAAGATATGATGCCCTTTAAAAATCACCTTAACAAACTCTATACATATAAAAAATGTTTTAAGAATTGTCTTTAGATCTAACTTACTTATCTCTCACACGCACAAACAAATTGCCATTCACTAAGCAAAAATTTATTGTTTCTCTATGCCACGCATATAAATGACCTGCAGCAAGAGCAAAAAGGAGAAATGAGATACAATAAGAGGATTCCCTGACTTCTGCACAGTATTTTATTTCCAGATTTCCAGTCTATTCCTGAGGAGCCCTTCATTCCTTCCTACAGGTTCTGTGAGAAATTCTTGTATTCCTAAAATAACTCTCCCTTTTTGCTTTGAATGAACTCCTGTTACTGGCCACCAGAAAGTTATTCTAAACAAAATATTTTCATGGAGGGATTGATTTCTATAGCAATTAAAAACTCAAAGTAACATGCTTAAATAAAATAAAATTGACTCAGCCCTTGCAAGTGTAGGCAGTCCAGGGCTTTCTGATTAACAGAAACTTTCTGTCGTGTAGCTTCACTATTCTGACCATGCAACTTCTACTTTATGATTTACTATAACTGCTCAAGGTCCAACCATCACATTCCTTTTCCAGCCAGCAAAAAAGGACAGAAAGGAGCATACCTCTCTATTTAAGGACATTTGTAGAAGTTGCATATATAACTACACTTAAACCCTATTGGTTAATTATAGTCTCTACTGGTTAACCACATACCCCTGAAAATCAATGGTACTAGCACTAAAAAGGAGAGACCAGGATATTGGAGGTAACAGCAGCCTCTGGCTCATTATCAGACATAAGAATTAATTGAGGGCCAGGGATTTAGCTCAGTGGTGCTGCTGCCTGCCTTGCAAGTGCAGGGTCCCAAGTTCGAACCCCAGTACCAAAAAAAAAAAAAAGAATTAATTGAGAAGATGGATCATACAAGCAGCAAAAAGCAATGTTAGGAAAACATGCAGTATGGTTAGTGATGAGGAGCAATTCAGATTAGCTGGTACATGGAACAAGTGCAAGTAGATAGATAAGCCTGGGCAGTTATGCAAAAGTCAGATTGTGGAAAGATCATAAGTGCCAGGATAAATAATGTAGCTTTTGATAGAATAGAATTATTGAAAGAGTTTGAGCTAGAGTGAAATGATCAAAACAATGCCTTAGAAAGACTAATGTGGTAGCAATGCCTAAAATGCATTTGAGAGGGGAATGACTAGAAGGAAGGAAATTAGGAGATACTATGAGATAGTGAATTCCTGTATTGCAGATAAAACAGAAAAGAAGAAATATTTCGATAACTTTTCTACTATAACAAGTAATTATATCTCTCCCCCACCCTTGCTCTCTCAATCTCTCGCCCAATATCCATTATATAGTTTTACCATCAGTACAGTGATTATACAGGCCATATGATTCACATGGAACTGAATTCCCTTGACTCCAAGGGTGAGCATATGACCCAGGCTTGACCACTCAAAGCATCCTCCTGATCTTTGTGATTGACTCAGTCATAAGCAAATGACTAAAAGATGGCCAATAAGAATCATTTCTGAGACTTTTGGAATTTTTTAGGAAAAGTGAATTTCACTTTCCATGAGAATTGCTGAGAACAAAGATGAGCCTTGAGCTGTTGGCAGTAATTTTAACATCCAAAGCAGAATGTGCCTGTGTTAGTTACTTTCATCTCTTTGCCAAAACAAAATACCCAACACCCAAAGTTAGGGGGGGAAAGGATTTATTTGGCTTACAGTTTGTAGAAGTTTCAGTCCATAATCAGCTGGCTCCAAGACAGGGATGACAAACAGGCATGGCAGAGCAGAAACAACATGGCGCGCACAAGGCAGCAAAGGTAACAAGGGATGTTACCAGCATCTTTCTGCCCCTTTTATCTTATTCAGGCTACTTCGCGCAGGTAGCACTCACACCCTTAATCCTAGCACCCTTGAGCCTAGCATTGCATCATGAAGCAATTCCAGCTTCGAACACTCTAGATCAAGCCTATGACCACATGAGGCTTAGGGGGAAGATCTACACCCAAACAATAACAGTGCCTAAGAATGAAGCTAAAATGGAGAAAGCAGGTCCGAAAGATAAGATAACCAAGTTTGGGTCCTAATAACATCATTTATCTTTTTTTTTCTTTTTATTAATTTTATTGGTACATTTTAGGTGTACAATATAATGACATTCATCATTGGAAATTTTCACCTTTACATAATCTCTCTTGGTTCTTATTTTTCCCCATTCCCCTGCCCTCCCTTCAACCCCTCCATCCCTCCCTATTTACAAAGACTTTGTTTCCAGTTTTTCATTTTCTCGTATTAATTCCATTCCCCGCAAAAAAAAGGAAACATCATTTGTCTTACCGGATCAAGCTGTGCCTGAAACAAAAGACTGGACTTTTGCGATATATGAACCAATAATTTTCTCTTTGCTTAAGGCAGTTTGTGTTGGATTTCCCACCATTTAAAGCTGAATGTACGTAAATAAAGATGAGGAAGAAACCAATTATAATTCTAAGTTTTAAAGACAGTATCATCTACATTAGTCATACATGATATTAACCTGATAAATTTTAGCTCTGATAAATTTTATTTGCTCAAAAAAAATCAAATCTACATTCAAAGGGTAGATATTTGGTATGATTAGTAATGATCACAAGAATGATATGAAATCACTGAAAGTAATTACAGTCATAAAAATATCAGAGATGGAGAAGACCTTTAAATTATCATACCTCCTATTTTCACAAAGAAAACTGACCCCCTAACTGTGGGTGGTGTCATCCAATAGGCTCACAGTCTGGATAGAATGAAACAAGAGGAAGTCAGCCTGAATTTGAAAAGCTCTGTTTAGTTTGAGAAGGTGCATCTTTTGCAACTATTGTTACCAGTGTCCATCAGATTCCAATTTCTTCAGCCTTTCAAATCCGACTCACACCAGCAGCTCTTCAGAGAGCCCCCAGCCCTTCAGGCTCAGACTACACTGCATCCTTGATCCCTCTTGTTTTGTTGTTTCCAGCTTACACGGAGCAGCTACTGGATCCTCTGGCTCTCCAGCTGGAGAGAGAGCCATTGTGCACTCCCACCTGTGATCCTGTAAGCCTATCTAATAGATCCCCTTACCCAATTTTGTATAAATTTCTTTTCCTCTAAAGAAGCCTAATCAATATATATAGTAAATTCCAAAAGAAGACCACAGAAAACATGACTACTTAATTTAGCTCTCTCCTAGAAAAGATGAAGTGGTCCAAAATAAAAAAAGTGCAGAGAAGGCCTAAATAATATAAGGTAGATTGTATACCAATGTTTTATATTTATAAATCTATAGAAATATATGAAAGACAAAGAGTACATTTATTAATATATCCATGGACTAGTCACAAAAATTGACTATGAAACAAAATATGCTCTAGACAGCCTAAGGATCTTGTCTCTCCTAAGCAAGAGGAATGCTCTTTTATTCTTAGTTCCCTTGAACTGTAGTAGCTGGCTTCTCTTTTATTTCCTTTACATAGTGTTATGGTTGGATCAAGAATGTCCCCCAAAAACCTCACGTGCTCATAGGCAGGACATTTTTGGAAGGTGACTGAATCATGGAGGTGATGTAGCTAATTTGCTATTAGGTGTTGGGATCTGGTCAGAAAAGGGGGGTCACTAGGGTGTGACCTGAAAAGGTATATCTCCTTTCCCTGCTCTTCAATTTTCTCTCTGCTTCCTGGCTGCCATGAAGTGAGCAGTTTTGCTGATATTGCCTTGGAGCTAGCTCACCATGCAAGGACTGAGAGTTCTGAAACGGGGAGCCAAAATAAACATCTCCTCCTTTAAGCTGCAAGTATTTTGTCCCACACAAGAAAATGATCAAGACACATAATGAACTTCCAACTAGAAAAAAATCTTTAAAATTGTTGTCATACACATTTACACAGCAATGTTAAGACTGTTTTATTTAAGATTTACATTACATGTACCCAACATACAGAATAGAATAACACAAAGGAGCAGTACCTAGTTAGGTTATCTAACTGATTTTGATTAGCTACAACACAGAAACTTTGCAAGGGCTATTTTTTAAGTAAGGAATTTAAGAAGTTTGGTATAAATGTGGATGTTTACTATAAATGGGATACCTGCAGTAAAAAAAGAGAGAAATGCTTCAATATTAATTCAAAGTGAAAGAAGGTTTTGGTGAACCTTACATCATTCATCAGGTGTGTGTGTGTGATTGAACTTTGCAAGAAAGCTTTTTATCTTGGTGTTAGAATGGAACTTATCATGGTTGTCAACATTCTTTTTTTTTCCAATTATGTTTTATCTGTCGATTTCTCACTTGAACTGTGATTAGGAAGCATATTTTGATTTTAGGTCTTTGCAACATGTTAGGACTTGATTTGTTTTTGTTTTTTTTGGTACCGGGGATTGAACTCAGGTCGTTCCGCTTGCGCAGCAGGTCGGCAAAACCACTGAGCTAAATCCCCAGCCCTTGTCAACATTCTTCATACCTGTGCTCTTAACCATTACCAATTTGGGGGAAAATAAGCAATCTATGCAGTTTAAGTTTATTTTAATGCAGTCAGAAAGCACAGTTATGGGAACTTGTTAAAGAGATGTTTTGAGGTCAAGGATGTTAGAGGAATTAAAGGACTCTCAAAGGCCCGACTTACTCAACATGCAGGCACCCAAGTGACTGCTTCCTTATTGTTCTGATCAAACATCCTAATATGCTGAATGTGAAACTGCAGGGGAAAGGAAGGGCTTTTGTTTCAGGAAGTGAAAATCTCAGGCTTAAAACAGGCATGTTGCCCTGAATTTAATGGAATTACAGATTTCGAGGAGTTGTTCTGCTATTTAGATAGAAATAAAGTCCAAATTGTAGAAGATGCATATTTTGACGAATATGAATCATACTTTACTTTTCTGCAGCTGTTTTTGGTGTGCAAATCTCAAGATGTGTTTGAATTACCAAGTATTCCTCCTATATGTACAACTTGATTGCAAAAGGAATTTAATTTCATAGACCTGAAAGGGAACTATGCTATCAAAAAAGACAAAATTTAATTAGAATTTTAGAAATGACAAACAAATCACAAAATTGTCCTAAATTTTATTCCTAATGGCTTTCTTTCATGAATCTACTGAAATCCAAGCTGGTAGCAACCATATCATCAGCAATAAAAATTTGGACTAAAAATTCAACTATCTGGTGCCTGAATATAGTCCAGACATCTCAAGAATTATTTAGTCACATATATCACTGTCTTGTCATTGACATAATCAAAATTAATCCACAAGTTCCTATTTCAGGCTGATATTTTTCAGGACCAGAAATCCTCTTCCATCATCCCTGTATGAACTATTTCTTGCCAGATAACCAAGCTGTTTTGGCTGCAAGGAATGGGCATCTGCCCCAATTCATTGCCAATAATTCCAACTCGGTGTCCAGATGATTCAGACAATTCTAGAATCTGACCTTGAGGAAAGCACTAGCTGCTGTATGGAAAACATGAATATTGTTTAGCCTGGTGTTTTATAAGGAGTAAATGAACAATATAAACTTTTGGTCTATCTCTTGGGGTCTTAAAATTTCCAAAAGATATGAGTCATCCCTAGTTTTGGTAGACTATATTAGTGCATTTCTATAAACATAGTTGATTCAACGATTTTGAAACTCTTTATATTATTCTAAATGTCTGTAATTTTGAAGAGCACTAGGAGAAAATCCAGGCTACATGAGTATGGATTTCTTTTTATCCCTAAAATGTATACATCACTGTTGTAAAGAATTAGGGAGGACTTCTGGTGTGAATGTGATTGGGCATATTAATATTTTCTTTTTTTATCTTTACAAAACATTCAAGAGCTAAGAGTTCAAAAGCACAGCCTCTACCCCCCCCAAAAAAAATCCACAAACCCATTTTATTCTTTTGCAAACAAGGATACTGACCAGATTCCAATGCATCTGTAAGAATTGGCAAAAGCAGCTGAAACTGAACAGAAATTGTATGGGAGAAAGTAGAGAGAAAAAGAATGTAGAAACAGATCTCAGCAGCAAGAAGGCTCAGCTAAACAGTATTACCAAAAGTGTAATTCCTGAAGGTAAGGAACACACCTTGAATTACTAAAAGATTATCCTCTGTAAAGGGGATGTGAGAACTAGAACAAGCCAGCTAACAACAAAAGCCACGTGTACTCAGTTTGATTCAACACAAAGATATGCCATATTTGCAGGACGCTTTCTGTTCAAGGAGCAACAGAGAAGTGACTTTATACTTAATGAAAAATAGCTTCTCCTTCTCACCCTTGTTCTCACCCATATTGGAAACTCTTACAAATAGCTGGTCCAAGAAAACCTACTTGATCCAATGATGAGAAATAAGAAAGGAAGTAGCACACAACTGATATGTAAAGAAATTATAGCAAAATTTTTGAGGAAAGGAGCAAAATACCAGATGAGGAACATTTTACCAATAAAATGCCTTTATGACAGATAAAAATAAGCTCTGAAAAATATCTTTCTCTGAATTAGGAAAGAATAATGAGACAACTGCCTCTATTAAAATAAAACCATAAGCAAAAATGTAAGAATTCAAGGAAGGTATATATAGAAAGAACAGGCAGTGATGAAATCCAAGATGAAAGAATTCAGAAGAGTAGTAGTAGAAAAGTAAAACCATCACAGAAAGTAAAATTAGAAGAGTATTAAAAAGAAAAGATAAAAATATAGGGAAAAGAAATGAGAAAAACAAGCAATATAAAATGAGATGGAGTAAAAAATGAATAGAAACCATATAAACCCATTATAGTTTATAACTAGATTTCTCCCCAAAGCATCATGAGCTCAGAGGTGCAGCTTTTGGGAGGTGATTGGATCATGGCTGTATGATACTGGATTAGTTCACTGATGGATTTAGAGCTGGATGTGATGTGGAGGAAGTAAAGCCTGATGGGAAGAGGTGGGTCACTGTGGGTATGGCCTGAATGCAGGTTGACACATCTGCCAAACATCGACTGTGTCTTTGCCAGACCCATTGTGAAATGGCCAGAGCGGTTGCACAGCACATCGCATTGCTTTGCATTTTTCTTGCCTCACTTCCACTTTTTTAACTTATCCCCATCAGCCTCACTTGTACTTCCCAAATAAAGCAGTACACAGTAATCCTTGCCTCTTGTTCTCCAGTGTAGAGGGCCCAGGCCAAGACCAAAAGCAAACTAGATATTGAGGCTTTCTGGAAAATGTTGGTAAATGTGCATACACATGCATATACCTAAGCCCTTGTTTATAAGGTAATAAATATGCTCACACTTTAAATCACATATTCCATTAATTGCCCTCAAAAGCATCTTGGCAACACATACTCATATACATTTATATATACATACACACATATTACATATTTCTAGTATCACCTATTTCATCAGAGACTAAGAGGTAATATTTGTCTTATCTTCACACACTCAATTCTAACATCTGCATATAGGAGGAACTCAACAAACATTTCTTCAGTTGAACTGATTAGTGTGGTCATCTGGTAGGTGGTTAAGTAATAACATAAAAGGAAAGGTACACAGAATAAAATCTAAATCATTTCTCATCCAGAAAGCTTAAGACAATCAGTAAAGTTAACAAAATCAATCATCAAACTATATTATCTAAATCATTATCATATTACAGCGCCCAAAGGATAGTAATGAACTTTGATGAGAATTAAGACTCTCCTCTTACCATTTTATTTTTTGGGATAACCAATGAATGCAACTTTAAAAATAATTCTGTTCTTGGTAAGGTAATTCTAGTGCTTGAAGACTACCAAGATATTAAAGCTTGTCAACAGAATCTGACATGACAAGTCATTAGTAAATAATTGAGATTGGTGGTAAAAGTAACAATTACCGCAGGTGCAGGCCACCATTATGTGGCCTAGATCAAGTCCCTGTATCCTCAGTTTGGTCTAATTCTCCCCTTAAATAGCAGTAACAAAAATTGGCCAATTTTGGGCCAGGGATTTAGCTCAGTGGTTCCTCTGCCTGCCTCCCAAGCACAAGGTCCCCGGTACCAAATAAATAAATAAATAAATAAATATTACAGACATGAATGGGGAAAAGAGTTGATGGTAAATGATACACATTTCTGTAATAGTTGTCTGGTCCTATGTGCCAGAAAGTGTTCTAAGTGCTGGGCATTCCGCAGTGAAGTAAAGGGACAAAAATCTTTACCCACGTGGAGTTTATTTTCTAAAATTAAGGAGAGGATAGATGAAAGAGTTACCAAAAATACCAGAAATTCATTTTACCCCTTAATTTCCTAGCAAAGCCAGCTCTGAAAACAATATCAATGCAGGAGTTCTATTATTTCATACCCCATTACACTCTAGCCCACTCTGTATCATGTTCAGCAGCGTCCTCGTCCCCCTTCCCTCCCCAAATGACTTACTCTGTGCTATGTGTGGTCAACTGAATATCAGACTCTCGGGATGGTACTTACTAATGTGTTTTGTTCTAAAAAGCTTTCCAGGTGGTTCCGGTGACCAGCCAGACTGCTTCAGTCCTCTCCACCTTGTAACCCTATCAACTTTTAGCCATTTTGTATCATCTTCCCCAGGTCTTGCTTACTGCATGCTCAAGCTAACAGTAATTTTATTTCAATGACTTTATAATATTAACAATTTGATATTTACAGAGTTCTTTTTATTTACAGAGCATTTTCACAGACCATAACCATTTTATTCATACTACAAGCCCATGAGATAGGCTGAATAGGTTTTACTTTCCTCTTTTTACTACTGAAGAGATTGAAACTTTGAGAATGTCAAATGCCCTTACCTAGGTTGGCCTGGTAAGGAAGAGCAGGGTCAGCATGAGAATCTTTCTAACTCTTTAAGAGTCTCATTTCCCCTGCACTTTTGTGCTGTTCTCTCCAGGCAGAATTTTAATTATTTTGAGAACATTTAATTATAGTAACTCTAATAGTGGAAATGCTAGGCTCCAAACTTTGCACTTGTGGAAAAGATATCCTGGGGCAAGCATGTCTTGAGTATCTTAAGTCAACTAGATAAATTTTCTTTTCCACCTTCAGTTAGGGCCAATGCTGCCAGAATCACTGTCAAGTAATATATATGACTGATTAGACCAAGCAATACAGCCCAGGGGCTGTGTTTATTGGCAGCTGGGGTACTCTCTGTACATTCCAGTGCAGCTGCCACCTCCTTCTTTCCCCATGGTGACTGCTAGAAGCCATCTGCCTCTGCCCTACTCCACTCTGGTCACACCTCCACTCAGCAGTCAGTATCCTGATCCTCCCCTTCATCCTTCCCACCCCCATCTCCATATCTGATATTGTTGGAGTGACATATAATAACTTATTGTCTGACCCAGAACAATTCTGAGAGGAGGGGGCACTTTTATTGAGTATATCAGGACAAGTGCTAACCAAGATGGACCTGAGTAAAAAAGACCCTATTTATTATCACCAAATTAGGAAGCAAATTTTATTCTTTTAAAAAAACTTGATTTTTAAAAAAATTTAACATGAAAAAAAAATTCTACATGATACATTTATTGAAGTTGTGCCTTTTCTACCACACTAGATTTTTAAAACTTTAAAAGCATGGTTTGGTCACATTCTGGGACATCTAGTATTTTACTATTTTTTCTTCCATGTGCCCATTAGTACAAGCATATCTCACAACAGACACACTGTAAGGTAAGGGACGGTGACATTCTCTTCTTGGGTCATGTGTATGGCCATTGCTCTTACTCAGTGAGTGGTCTCAAAACAACAGTACCTACCTAGCACCTATATCTTCCCTTTAAAAAAAAAACACGAGGGCCGAGGATTTAGCTCAGTGGTTCTGCCACCTGCCTTGCAAGCACAAGGACCCAAGTTTGATCCCATGTACCAAAAAAAAACAAAAACAAAAAACAAAAACACGAACATACAAAATAGCAACTATTTGCTTCTAAAAAGGCACAGAACTACTTGGATTAAACATTCCATCCAGAGGGATAATACTAAGCTCTCCTTTTTCTCATCTGTAGGTAGTTTCAGGTTCTTGACAGAAATAGCTGAACTGTTCCAAATTTGCTTCAGTGCATCCACATGTGATAAAAGAAAGCGAAGTCTATGAGACTCTGTTTACTCATTTCCCATTATGTGTGTGTCTCTCTCCTGTTCTTTAGAGAATGATAGATGTAAACCATCTTTTCTTGAGCTTCATTGGATCGATTCTGATCTGGCCCTACTGTGAGGATGATGTGGTCTCTAAGCAGTCTCACTATGCTATCCAACCCTGGTAATGTACCACCTGGTGTTGACAGCTCTGTTCCATCTCTTACATGGTAAGGAGGAAGTCAATGTGTAACAAAATCCTTCTTCATGTCTGATGAAAACAGTCCTTACTGCCCTCCAGGCTTTCTGCAAGAGTCCTCAGAAAGCCACTTAATCTTCTTGTTGCAACAGCCGATGTTTCCACCTGCTTCAAGGTGAACTCAGGCATTGGTGCACCAACTCGGGCCTCAGACTCCACACTACTCAAGTGCCAGGGCCACTGTGGGCAGGTAGAGCCACCAGGGCTTCTCTCCCTTTAGCTGCAGGATGAAAACTTCAACATCTCCTAATAGGGAGGTAGGCCTTGACATCCGGCAGGGGTTATGTATACATTTGAGCCAGCCAAGGAGTCAAAGAAACTGTTTAGCTTCTCCTGGATCCTCCAAAGCTCATCCTTAAATCTCTGAGGTTTGTGAAACTGAATTGTTGCCCTTTTCTGACCAAAATCTTTTCTCAGCTGAAGAAAGTGCACTTTAAATTTAAAACCTTCTTCCCGTTGACCCACAGGCAGACATTCACATCTCTTCAGTAATACATACCCTGGCTGCACAGACTGAAGAAGTCTGTCAGCCTGAAGAGAGATTGTTATGTGGCTAGTGCAGGGTTATCCCTCTGAATGAGGAAGGGGCTTCTTCTCCCAGAATTCCCTGAAAAAGTCTCTGTCTTTTTGGGTAAGATTAAACTTTCAAAGAGACTACTGGGGCTATCAAAGTTTAAAGTGGAAGCCCCACCAACTGCCTCTACCTTCACCTGTTTACTGGGAACAGGGCCCTCTTCCTTCCCATTCTCCATAGGCTTCACATTCTTTGGCATTGTTCTGTGTTCAAGACAAAGCAAGGAGGAAATGCAAACATATAAGAGCCAAGGCTTTCTACTTTATTGAGTTACCAGAATTGCACAAATGTTGTTTTCTTCTTCTCTCTTGTCATTATAACTAAGCAGTATTTCGGCTACACTGAGGACTGAGTAAGTAAAATTAATATTCAAGCCTGGGGAGGAAGGTGAGTCTTTACAACTGAGCACTAAAGTAGTGTGCAGTCCGCAGCATAACCAACAAGGCTTGTTAACAGGCAAATGCCTGGGCCCAAAAAAACTTCACCAAAAGACTTAACCAAAATCAAATTCTGTAGCATAGCTGGATACAAAGTCAACACTCAAAAATCAATAGCATTCCTATACACAAATAACAAACTCACTGAGAGAGAAATTAGGGAAACAACACCTAGCATTCAAAAAAATGAAATGCCTAGGAATCAGTCTAATGAAGGAAGTAAAAGACTTTTACATGGAAAACTACAGTACTCTGAAAAAGGAAATCAAAGAGGATATCAGAAATGGAAAGATATCCCTTGTCCTTGGGTAGGAAGAACCAGTATAATGAAAATGGTCATACTTTCAAAGTTTTTATACAGATTTAATGCAATCTCAATCAAAATTCTATTAGCATATCTCACAAAATTAGAGAAAACAGTCCTAAAATTCATTTGGAACCAGAAGAGACCTAGAATAGCAAAAGCAATTCTGGGCAACAAAGGCAAGGCAGGGAGCATCACAATCCCTGACTTGAAATTATACTACAAAGTACTGTGATAAAAACAGCATGGTACTGGCAAAAAAAACACAAAAACAAAGGATCAATGGAAGAGATTAGAAGTTTCAGAAACAACTCCAAATATACTCAGCCACCTTATCTTTGACAAAGGAGCCAAACACCTTCACTGGAAGAAAGATAGCCTCTTTAATAAATGGTGCTGAAAAAACTGGCTTTCTACATGTCATAGACCCATATCTTCCACCATGCACTAAACTCAAATCAAAGTGGATCAAAGATCTAAATATTAAAACAGAAACACTAAATCTGCTGGAAGATAGAATAGGTGGAACTCTTGAAGACACTGGTGTAGGCAAAGACTTTATAAACAAAACCCCAATCACACAGGAAATGTCACAAAGACTCAACAACTGGGATCTCATCTTACTAAAAAGCTTTTTCACAGCAAAAGAAACCACCAACAAGAGCCGGAAGGAGAAAGGGGAAGAAGGCTGGGAGGAGAGGAAGCTCACATGGAAAAGACATTGGGTCAAGGAGTAAGCAACGCATTCAAGAAGAAAAGCAAGAAGAGCATCATCATGGCTTCAGTGTCTACTCATGGAGACCAAGAGCGAGGGCCTCAGTTGCCACCACCGAGCAAGAAGAGTTTCTTGTTTTGTCCAAAATCAAAACTGCACATGCACAAAGGAGAGGTTGCCAAGATTATCCAAGAATGTCAAGAAGAAAGCTTCTGGAAGAGAGCTCTGCCTTCTTCACTTGTAAGCATGCTTATTACCCAGGGATTGGTCCACCAAGGTTATTTAGCAGCTAATCCAAGATTTGGATCATTGCCTAAAGTTGCACTTGCGGGTATCGTGGGATTTGCCCTTGGAAAGGCCTCCTACATAGGAGTGTGCCAGAGAAAATTCCACTCCTTTGACGATCAGCTTTGTGGGGCTGGTTTTGGTCCACACCATAACAGGCACTGCTTGCTTACCTGTGAGGAATGCAAAATAAGGTGTGGATTAACTGAGAAGGGAGGCTCCCAGCCTTCTGCTTCCTAAACTCCATGTCTGTGGCTTTTGAAGTTTTTAAATCCCTGAATTTGTACACATTTAAAATTTCAAGTGTACTAAAAAATAATATACTTCTGGTAAAAGAGGAAAAAAAAACCCCATCAACAGAGTGAAGAAACAACCCACTGTGTGGGAAAAAAATTTTTGTCAGCTGTTCCTCAGACAAAGAACTACTATCTAGAATATATAAAGAACTCAAAAAAATCAGACCCCCTCCCCCAAGTTTAAAGACCCAATCCAAAAATGGGCCTCTGAAATGAGTAGACGCTTCTCAGATGAAGTAGAAACATTCAATAAATACATTAAAAAATGTTCAACATCATTACTTATTCAAGAGATGAAAATTAAAACAACGCTGAGATTTCATCTCACACCAGAAAGAATGACTATTATCAAGAAATCAGCCAATAACAAATGCTGATGGGGCTATGGGGAAAAAAAGAATCCTTCTCCTCTGTTGGTGGGAGTGTAGACTGGGCAACCACTATGGAAATCAGTATGGAGATTCCTCAAAAAACTAAAACTAGAGGTTCCATTTGACCCAAGTATTTGACCCAGGTACTTCCCTTCTTGGAATCTTCCCAAAATAATTGGAAGCATCATACCACAGTGATATATGCACACCTATGTTTATAGTGGCACAGTTTATAATAGCTAAATCTTGGAAACAGCCCAAATAGATAAAAGAAGATGGGGGGGGGTTATACAATAGAGTACCACTCTGCCATAAAAAAGGATAAGCTTAAAACATTTCTAGCTAAATAGATGCACCTTGAGATCATACTCAGTGAAATAAATCAGACACATATGTTTAAACACCCCTTCGTTTCTCTGGTGTGAAAAACCAAAAATGGAAATAAGGACCAAACTGTATAATACATATTGGGAAATGGGAAATAAATGTTCAAATGAGAAGGGAAACAAGGGAGTGGGGAGGGGGAAAGAAGGGACAAGAAAAAAAAGAGAATAGAAGGAAAAATGGAAACAAAGCTTTTGTACATAAGGAGGGGAAGAGGTGTTGAAGGGGAGAAGAATGAGAAAAATGAAGAAGCAAGACATATCATGTACAGGTACAAATGCCCTATGATGAATGTTTCCATTATGTATATCTAAAATGTGCCAATAAATATTTTGCTTCAAAAAAACTTGACTGAATTACATAGTTTGTTTTTCTCTCTTGATGTGTTCTTGATAAAGGTTCCACTACAGGCTAATTTATCTTACTTTGAACAATACAAACAAAAGAAGCCCTGAAAAATTGTATGTTACGTAAATGAAATTTCAAATGCATGGGAAAGTTAGCTAGTTAAGGAAACTGTGTAAGTTAAGGAAATGTTTTTTTTAAATGTTTTTGAAAAATATCTTCCTAGCTCTTATGTAAGTTTGTAAAATGAAATTTCTTGTGATACTTCCTTAATATATGGCAATATGTATTGGCCACCATTCCATATAGTAGAATATTTAATTCTCACAGAAACCCTGTGGTAGTGTATAACATGGTGCACACAGTGTTATGGCTTGTGTCTAGATATCCCCCCAAAGCCTCATGCAGTCATAGATGGAGCTTTCAGAGATGGCCGAATCTAGAGCGTGTGATGCTGGGGTTAAGGATGTGTGATTACTAAATCAATCCACCAATTGGGTTGGCACCACCCAAAGCCGGTAGCCTAAATAGAGTATAAAAGGGGCAGAAAAAAAGCCACTAAGGTCCCTTGTTGTTTTGCTACCTTCTGCCCACCATGAACTGTTTCTCTTCTGCAATACCTGTCTGCCGTGCCACCCTGCCTTGGAGCCAGCTGATTATGGACTGAAACCTCTACAAACTGAGCTAAATAACTTGTGGGTATTGAGTATTTTGTCTCAACAAGGAGAGAGAAGACATACACCCAAATGGAATCTGCCTTATTAAGACATCCTAGTAGAACAAATGCCCAGACTAGCAACAAAAATCTCTATTTATATCAACTTTGCTTTGTTTTTTTAATATTGTAAAATAACATTTGTTTATTGTAAAAAAATAAAAAATATAAAAACATAGAAAGCAAAAAAAACACCCTCATTATTACCTCCCCAATAACCATCTAGTATAGTCTAGTATATTTTTTCCAAATTGTTTTCATACAATTATTTTATATTTAGTCGTGATCACACTTTTCATAAAATGCATCCTGCTTTTTACTTACATGTATTTCCCTATGCCTTATAAACTATTTATGAGCATAATTTCAATAACTGATAATTTTAAATAATTATTAGTAGAAAACATCTTGTTCACTCATATTCCTAACTTGTAGGAAATATTTAAGTTGTTTCTAACTTATTATTACTGTAAATAATGTCACAATAATTGGTTTATACTAAAAGCTTTTTCTGTAGTTCATGTTCTTGAAGCTATACTCTAGAAACTGAAATTCTCTTAAAATATATAAACACATTTAACATACTTGTTGCATATTAAAAGTGGCCTTCTGACAGGTTTTAATCTTTTTTGTATCATCAGCAATGAATATGTCTCTTACCAGAAGTGAGTATTATAAGAAACATATGTTGTTAGTTTTGCATTTCTTGATTTCTGAAAAAACTTAACCATTCTCTGTATGCTGGCATTGTCTATTCCACAAATAATATTGTCTATTACACATATTATTTGCTCCTATCATTTATATGCAAAAATTTTTACTAGTAGTACAAATTATAAATGTCTAAAAGATACTTTAGAGCTATTTATGTTCAGACTTAATTTAAAAATTAAGAATTATATGGAATAAGTACAATACACAATTTTCTACAGTGAGAACTTCAGGTACAAGTATATAAGCAACAAAATAGTGATATTCAGTGAGATCCTTCATTTTCATCCTCTTGGGGAGCTGGCAACACTCTAAGCCTTAGAGACAGCTAAGATAGGTGTCTCAGTCTTGGTCAGTGTGCATCATATTCTATACTCATGGTCTGAGTTTCCTCATTGCCCTCCTCTGTGCTTTGATGCTTAATTATTTCCTGCCTTGCTATTGTAGAACTTGAGCAGATATTACCACTATTTTTGCACATAGGACAACTGAGGTTCATAGAGACATGTCACTTGTTCTAGGTCACATAGGTAGTAAAGAATCAAACCATTTCTGATTCAAAGATTTTATGTTTCTTCCACTAGTATGCTTTACCTGAAGTCAAAGAGTTTTAAAGGCAGTCAAGAAAAGAAGGAAGTAAGGATACCACCCATTAGGTATTGGAGATGGCTTAGTCAAACCACACTGAGCTCCAGTAACATAAAAGCATTCATTTCATATGCTTTGGATTTCACTTTTCAATGTTTATAAAAATTTCCACTAATCCAAACCTGGTTCTTTTAAATACTCTTTTCCCTTAGAGGCAATTTAACACAGTGAATAAGAGTGGAGGCTCAGAAATCCATCTGCCTGAATTTTAATCCCAGCTTTTCCATTTGCTCCCTGTGTAACCTAGGAACAAGGCTCAATTCTGTGCCTCAGTTTCCTTATCTATAAAAAGAAGGGGATTATAATCATAATATTTAGCACATAGTGTTGGAAGGAAGAATAAGTGAGTTAATGATACATGTAAAGCACTTGAAATAGTGACTGGCACAAGGAAACTACTCAAGTAGTATTACTTGTTGCTGCCATTATATATATTGATTTATTTAACTTCATAACTCTATAACAACACTACCATGATCTCCTTTTTACTGGTGAGAAAGTTTCACTAATTATAAAAACATAAGGCATTGGGCCAGGATTTAGCTCAGTGGTGCTGCTGCATGCCTCACAAGCACAAGGTCCTAAGTTCGATCCTCAGTACCAAAAAAAGAAAAGGGCAATGTTCAAACCTTTAAAAAAAGATAAAAGGATCTCTGATTACAGGTGTGAACCAGATTTGAAAAACACAATACATCAATGAAATATAAAAGTTAAAGACTATGTTATATTTTACATGAAAAACAAAATTAAGTCCTAGGGCAGTGAAGCTCAGCCGGTCCCAGCACCCAGAAGGAACTCCCCACCTCCATCCCAGGCTCCTAGGGCAGTGAAGCTCAGCCAGTCCCAACACCCAGAAGGAAGCTCCCCCACTGACATCCCAAGCTCCTAGGGCAGAGAAGGTGAGCCGCATGGGCACCAGAAGCAACCCCCTGCCATGGAAATGAGAAGACACATAAACAAGCCTCAAAAACAGACTTCCAGATCACCTACAGCAACCCCAAAGGGAAACAAGATGGAACACTCTGATACTCAACCACCTGGACTCTGAACTGGCAACAAAAGAGGATCTGGGAAAAATGAAATCAGAAATAATTTCTCAGATAACAGCAAAGATTTTGCTCATGGTGCAAGACATGATTAATAAATCTAGAGAGGACACAGATAAAAAATTGAGGAACTGAGGAACATGATGGAATCCCAACATAGGAAACAAATGGAATCCATAAAACAGATACAAACAGATTTCCAAGAGATTAAAAACTCCATCGAAAGTCTGCGCAACAGAATGAACCAATGTGAGGATAGAATTTCACATATAGAAGATAAGATTGCTATTAGTGACCAGGAAAAGAAAAATTGCTTTAAAATTATAAGGGAACATGAGAAATCAATCCAGCAGCTGCTAGACAATGCAAAGAAGAATAACATAAGACTGATTGGAGTCAATGAAGAAAGAGGAGACAGTGCAGATGACATAAAAAATTGTTCACAGAAGTGATGGCAGAAAATGTCACAAGGAGGGGAAAAGAACTTGACATACAGATAAGGGAGGCATATAGGACTCCAGCTAACCTTAATCAAAAAAAATCTACACATAGGCATATAATAGTTAGGATTCCAGAAATCCAACAGAAGAATAAAATTCTACAAGAAGTGAGAGAAAAGAAACAAATTTCATACAAAGGAAAGCCCATCAGAATCACAGCAGACTTCTCAATGCAAACCCTCAAGGCAAGAAGAGCTTGGAGTGATGTATTTCAAGCCCTAAAGGAAAACAGCCTCCAACCCAGACGGATGTACCCTGCAAAACTATCTTTCAAAATTGATGGAGAAATAAGATGCTTTCATGATAAAGAGCACCTCAGGAACTTCATGAATACCAAACCAGCACTCCAAAAAATTTTAGACAATACCCTAGGAAAAGACAATGAGGATCACAACCCCAGGAAACCCAGCAAAATGAATCCATTGGGCGTGACAAATTAAACACAAAGGGGAGAATCCAACAAAAAGAAAAAGTCATGACAAGGCTTTTAAAACTTTTGACTTCATCTCCCTAATGAGTGTATAATTCAATCTTATTATTGTACTGATTAGTATTTTTCTGATTCTAGAGTTGCACACCATTCCTTGTGCTATACTGGCTATTTATCATCTTCTTATGTCTACATTTTAATTGGGTTGTCTATTAATGAGCTCTAAGAATTCTTTATATATTCTGCTCATAGGTTATATGCATTGTAAATATGGTCTGTTTAAGGACTACTTTTCATTTTAATGATGTCATTTAAAGTTCTAAATTTTGATGGAATCTCATCAATTATTTTTCTTTTATACATCATAGTTTTTGTATCCTAGGTAGTTCTTGCCTACCCTGAATTCATAAATATTTTCCCTTATAATTTCTTCTTAAAGTTTTATACTTTCAGGCTTTCTTATTTAGGTTCATAGATCCCTTCAAGTCATTTTCATGTATGGAAAAAAAGGATTGAGGTTAATTTTTTATATACGAATACCAGGTGTTCTAGTGCCATTTGCTGAAGACACTATCTCTTCCTCGGCTCTTGAATCGAGTTTATATTTTATAAAATGCTAAGGTTAAATAATCTTTCAAAACTCAGTGGACCATATATGTGTGGTTCTATTTCTAGATTCTGTTTTATTCAAATGATCTATATGTCTTTCCTTACACCAACACTGCCTTGATTACTGTAGCTTTAGAAGAAGTCTGAAAATTGGATGGTAAACGTCTTCCAACACTGTTTTTGTTTTTGTTTTTGGCTTTTCTGGGTCCTTTGTACTCCTACATAACTTTTAAATTTCAATATCCAATTCTTCATTTATAGCAAGTATACACAGACCTGAATTTTTATATATACCTTGTGTTTTCTAATCCTGCTAAATTCAAGTACAAGTTCTAGGGGCTCCTAGAGATTTCTTAGTATTTTCTCTGTAGATGATCATTTCATCTACATATAAAGATTTTGCTTCTGCCGTGCCAATCCTATCCTAGTTGTGTCCTTTTATTGCCAGACTATTCTGGTTTAGACCTATGTTTCAAAGTCTAATGGACAGATGAAGAGTAGGCATATATGCCCTTGTTCCCCACTTTAGGGAGAAAGCATTGCATCGTCCCCATTCATAGAAGGAGTTTTTGTTGGAAGTATGGAGTACATGTCTTTAATCTGTTGATAAGTTTCTGTTCTACTTCTAGTCTCCTGATAGCTTTTACCATGAACAGCTGTAGAATTTAGTCCAATACTCTTTCTCCAACTAGTGACAGGATCATACGGCTTTCTCCTTTCCTCTGTTAAAATGATTACTTTTGGGGATGGATCTTCCAATGCTGAACCAACACTGCCATCCCTATAACAAAACCACTTTCTACATCCTGCCAGATCTGACTTCTAAGAGTTTGTTTTGTTAAACAAATTTCTATCTATGTTCATACTTTTTTCTTCTATTATCTTTATCCAGTTTTAGGATTAGCACAATGTTGATTTCCTACAATGAGGAGAGAAGTGTTCCTTCTTTTTTCTGCTTTAAATGTTTGATATAATTTATCAGTTAAAATGTTTATGAGCCTGCTATTGTCATATAGGTAGGTTTTCAAGCTAGGAATATACTTTCTTTAATAGGTGCTATTCAAATTTTATATTTCCTCCAGAGTTAGTTTCATTAATTTGTCTTCTAAGTTACTTCTTAGAAGTTGTCAAATTTATTTCAAAAAAGATTTTTGTAATATGCTTTCTATATCCTTTTAAATTCTGTAAAATCTGTGGTAATGTCTCCTAGATCTTAATATTGTAATTTTAAAAATGTATAACTGATATTGTGTAACAGGAAGAAAAGGTCTAAAAGAGCAGGGGAATTGTGAGGGGTAGGGGAAGGGGAAAAAGGGAAAGGAAAAAATATGAGAAGAGGAAAAACATTGATACAAGGTCTTTGCAAATAGGGAAGGGAGGGCAAGGGAAGGGGAAAAAAGATAAGAACCAAGAGACTCATGTAATGGCACAAGATCCCAATGATGAATGTAACTGTATTGTATACCTAAAATGTACCAATAAACTTAATGGGGAAAAAAAATATTAAGGAACACTAGAACTAACATATATAATACATATATATATGAAATTTTTAAATGGTTTTATTTGTATTATGAAGATATCTTAGCAAAAGATTCTATAACCCAGAGGAATGACAATGCTGACGGATGTAATTTAAAAGCCACTTAGCCTTGATAGGCTTGAATGCTTGCTTTCAGATGCCAGTGACTCAAATTTATAAATAATTGATATGTGCATTAAACATATTTTGTGCATCAACATATACTTTCATCTTAAATGAAAAGTGCACACAATCCAAACATTTTTCTCTTAAAAATCAATCTTGAGAACAACCATGCATCAAAAGGGAAGTCAATACAACTAAAATATTTGTATAAGTCATGTCCTCAAGACATTAGGGCAAATGGTTATACATATCTTCCTCTTTTCCCAGATGGAGGGGAAGATTTTAAATGTGGAGTGGTCTCCTGCTATATCCTAGGAACTTGGGTCAGGAAAACAAGTAGGTAGAGGCTGAAGATTATTGCAGATATAAAGACCTAGAAAAATTTTCCAGTTAATGGCAGTCTGACTGTAAGAAGCTTAGAGAAAGAAGTGGTGAACAGTGAAGAAAGAGGAAAAATACAATGTGGGGGGAAATGAAAGGAATAGATATGAGTAGAGGACCAAAATGACATAAAAGTCACAACAAACAGGTTCATTTATTTCAAAAGGAAATCAGGCTCCTGAAGAGATTTCTGGGATGTGGTACAAATACATGAAATGGCTTATTTCTAAGAATACTAAACTATTAAATACATCTGATCCAAAAGGTACAAAGTATCACACATACACACACACACACACACACACACACACACACACACACACCACAGACTCAAAACTAAGCTTCTTAGTCTGTTGTTTTGTGATTACAATAAATTACACACACTACTGGACGGCAATTCACTTATCTATATACGTAAAGTTCACCAATGGCTTGCTTGTTTTTCATCTACTGAAGTGATTTAATCACTAACACATCTATATTTGCAGATCCACAGAAGTTAATCTTATCATCACACAGCCTAGCTATAAAGGCCATGTGTGTTCTGAGTATTTTGTGTGCTCTTTAGCTTCCTAGATTCTCTGTTTATCTTAGAATAACTGAGTTTCAAGTTAGAATTGAGTCTCCTTATGAAGTAAGCATTGCATAGAGAGAGAAGATTCAAGTGGGTGGGGATAGAGAATTGCCTTACAAAGGAAGGAGATTTGCTAATACACCCCAAAGAGGATGGCTGTTTCCTCTTGATCTTTTCTCTAAATACATTGTGCTGTTTCACAGCTTTGCATTAATGCTGCTCATTTTAGTAGACTGTAATCTCTTCCTGCCTAGCAATGATTTGTTTATTTGTCTGTCTTCTCATCTAGACAGTGAATTCCTTGAAGGCACAGATGAAGAGTCATTCATCTGTTTATTCTTGGCACCAGGCGTGACACATCAAATACAATATTTCCCATGTGTGTGATGAAACTTGTTATCTAGTGAAACTTTCTGACTTATGAAACTTTATATTAAAGACTATAAAGTAAGCTAGAACACATTATCTTGTGCCTCAAATCCCTTAACTCCTGGATAGTCAATGGAAATTTATATGATCAGTCACCAAATGTTAACAATTTTTTTTTTGGTACCAGGGATCGAACTCAGGTCCTTGCACTTGCAAGGCAGGCAGTGGAACCACTGAGCTAAATCCCCAGCCCTATTAACAATTATTTTTGATTGGTAGAATCTAGGATACTTTTGTCCTTCTTTTTTATACTTTCCAATTTGTTTTCATTTTTACAGTGTGCATGTTGTCATTTTAACAAAATAATAATAACATTTTCAAGAATTGGAGGAGTTATTTAGAGCAATGTACAGAAAGAGTGCCTTCTGTAATTGGCAACTAATAGTAAATTGAAAGTCCTTAAGCTTAAGGTTGGCATCATGGACAGTGCACGGCTCTCCAAGGAGACAGCAGAGTGAAAGGAATCATAAATAACACTGATCTAGTGAAGCAATTTGTCCTAGTTTGAACATGTTCAAAGAGAAATGACAACTAGCCTTGGAAGCTCTAGGCTTCAGCTAGTTCATTGTGAACTGGTTTTTCTGTGAAGAAACAGAGCTCTGAGTAAGAATTAAATGATGTATCTACAAGGTGAGATAATTGCATATTATCACCCACAGTTGTGCCAGTCTGTCTAGTATGTGGCACAACCAGTTCCTGGAAGAGCTCAAGCACTCATCATCTCAGAATCCTCTTTCCTCATAAGTGGATAAAGACCCACTTTCAATCTTGAATTTATAATGTGAAAAAAATAAAACTGACCTAAATAGAGCTGGGGATGTAGCTCAGTGGTGCCGCACCTGCCTGGAAAGCACAAAGTCCTGAGTTTGATCCCCGGTACCAAAAAAAAAAAAAAAAAAAACTGACCTAAATATAATGTGAAACATTCATTCATAAGATTCAAACCCTTCTCAGAAAGACTATGCACAGGTAAACATTTGTGCCTATCAGTATTTCTTTATGGAAGCTGTCTCGTGTGCTATCACTCTGCCTCAAAAGCCATGCATATTTTAAATATCCCTTTGTTTGATGTCCCCAAAACTTTCATACCCTCCATTATATAAGAAGAGTGAGGGTCATGCTTTTCCTTTTGCAAGTGGGAAAAGAACAATTAGGTAAACAATTATAGGAGATTATTATAGGAAATTATAGGAGAAAATTATTAATTATAGGAGAAAAATATATATATATACATATGGAAGTTGTGGGTCTGGAGACTCATATGTATACCCAGAGGTACATGTATACCAATTTGAAAACCATTCCCTTAGTCTTCCCTCTCCCGATGGCGACCCCTTTCTTTAATTCATAGCTGTGAAAACCAAAGCTTAGTGATATGACCTACCCCAAACTACAATCTAGGTCTTCCAAATTGCCAACCAATAAGTTGTCAATTCTTCCAAACTGCTTTTCACTGTGACCCTGGATAAATATTTTAACCTCATTGAGGGTTATGTTTCTCATTTGCAAAATGGAAAAGGTAGTATAGATGATCTCCATGCTGAATACCTTTCCTTTATTCCTCCAGATCCACTTTCCAGCCTTCTCCACTCTGCACTGGATCCCACCAAGTAAGTATAATTCTTCCAAACTGCTTTTCACTGTGACCCTGGATAAATATTTTAACCTCATCGAGGGTTATGTTTCTCATTTGCAAAATGGAAAAGGTAGTATAGATGATCTCCATGCTGAATACCTTTCCTTTATTCCTCCAGATCCACTTTCCAGCCTTCTCCACTCTGCACTGGATCCCACCAAGTAAGTATATTTCAGCTGCATCACTGGGCTCTCCTACCTCTGGATCCTGGTTGGGTGCAGTCAATAGGAGCTCCTGGCAAGAGCTTGAAAGGCAGAAAGGGAGTCAAAATGGACCATCTATTAACCAGCTCTCCTGTGACTGGTTGTGTCATACCAGTGGTATCTGGCATTTTCTTCATTCAACTGCCCTCTCTAGGTTCCAGTGATTTCTCCCTTCCCTCTCCCTTTCCAGAGGTGGTGACATCTTCCCAAACAGTTCCACCCCAGTGAATCCACACTGGATACCCTTATCTGCCTCCTGTTCAGTTTAGATAAAAGAAGGGAAAAGAACTGGAGACCACTCGACATTCTCAACTTCCTTAATCCCTCAAAAAAATTTTTGAAAGAAATAACACAGGAAGAATTGCAGGTGGAGCACATTTTGGGGAAAAGATCAGGAGTTAAATTTGGGCTACTTTAGGTTTGAGATGTTGAGTTGGGTGAAAGATTTGGACTGGAAGAATAAATTGGAAGTGGGGTAAAATCAGATTTTTATTGCATATGATTAAATATGCAAATATGGGTGTTATTTTTTAAATATAAAATTATATGAAACAAAATCTGAAATTTCTCCTTCACTCTCTTCACTCCAAATCCTCTACTTTCCCCAGGAGTACCACTATTCAGGAGTTATTATGTGTTACAAAACTAAAAAGACATCTGAAAATTGTTCAGTCTGCCAGATTAGAGAATGAAGATCAACAAGAGTTTTTCACTGCCACATGTACTTCACTATATAAAAAAGATATAAAATCAGGCCTGGGGATTTAGCTCAGTGGCACCGCACCTGCCTTGCAAGCACAAGGTCCTGAGTTCAATCCTTGGTACCAAAAAAAAAGATATAAAATTATCCACATATATATGCATAAATTTTTTCTATTTACCTATGTCTTCCCTCTACCTTTGTAGTAATATTATTTCTATCACCTTCTGGCATTGGTGTTAAAGTAACAGAATTTCACAGATGCCTGGAATAAACAATATATTTGGGGTTTTGCATGCTTTTCATGAGATTGAACAGATTTATAATCAGTTCTATATTGTAATTTTTTTCTTTTAGTTATCTGGAATATATTTGAGCTGAGTAGTACACTCCATTTAAGAAATGTCATTGATTGTGAAGTACAGAATACACTTTCAGGCCCTGGTAATAATTCTCTAGACTCTAAGCTTTTATCTCTAAAATAGAACAAAGTTTTCAAAGCTTCCATTAGAAAAGGATAACCTTCAGAATTTGACTAATGGATTTCTGTTTTGTTGAGTTGGCAATTACTCTATGCAAGGAAAGTAATGATGACTCCTTAAATATCTAGTTTCTTATGGGCTTAGAGCTGCAGCTGTAATAAAACTCTAGTTTTTCTAGCCCTAGCTATTTGCCATTTCTCCCCTAAAATCAAAAAGAGAAAATTAATAGAACAGGTTTCCCCACCCTTTTCAGTTTGATTTTTGGCAGAGTTCTATAAAGACATGTTGTAGTAGAAACTTCTGAAGATAGGTACATCAACTCAGAAAAATAGAAAAGAAACTTCCACACACATAAATTATCCCAATCAGCTGTTACTATACAGCTGGCAGTCAGTGACTAGGAAAAAACTCCAAAAGCATCGCGTGAGTTCTCAAGAGGTTTACCATTTAACTATGCCAGTAAAAATTTACAATAAGAAAAAAGATCAATCTGAGTAGTTCGCAAATCAACTGAACCAAGGTATTCTGCTGAGGAAAATAATAATAATAATTACATGCTGTTCTCTGTGTTTTACTCTATAAATTTTCTTGACCCTTTGGCACTGACTACTCTCTTTTCTAGAGAGATCCAGCACACTGCAAAATGAGTATGTGTCAGGAGCAAGCATAGCAGAATAACAGTATCAGCTAATCATATTTAATTCAACTACTTGTTTTTTATGGGAATATGAACTTTTACTTGTGCTTTTCCTTTGCATTCATTTTTTGCCACAAAAATGTTCCTTTTTGCAGCATCAAATAAAACATCAAATTTTCATGGCTCCCCATGTCACGAGTGCTGGCAAATCTTGATTGTAGACTTGACTGGATTAAGACCCTTCTGGAGAAGTAAGTGCGTGCATTGTGAGGGCACCAACCTCATCAATGGGTTAACCCACTGATGAGTTCACAGCTGGATGGGCTACTGGGAATTAAAGTCTAGTTGGAGAAAGTGAATCATGGAGGCATGACCGTGGGGACCACATTTGGTCCCTGGTCCCTTCTCTCACTCTTCTACTCTGCTTTCTGGATGCCATGAGTTGATCAACTTTTCTCCACCGTACCCTTCCAGCATGATGTTTCTGCCTTGGAGCCAGCCAGTCATAGACTGAAACCTCTGAAACTGTGAGCTGAAATAAACCTCTTCTCCTTTAAATTACAAATGTCAGAAATTTTGTCCCAGCAAAGAAAACCTGTCCAAAATATGATCAGAACAAATTTGAGAATCATGTTCTGTGGTATCTGTGTTGTGAGCAAACGGGCTGGTCAAAGGACAATGCTATATATGACTTCTCTTCTTTTCCAAACCCTACCCCTACCTGCTTCTCCTTTTGGTGGAGATTTTCCTCAGGTTCTCTATCACCATCTTCCCTCTGCATTCCACTTACCACCATCCTAATTCATACCAAAACAACAATAAAATAACCTCCAAATGGATCCCCTTGCTAGAGTCCCTGCCCATTCCAATCTATCACACAGCCTTTGCAAAGACTCACCACTTTTCTGAAACACAAATGTTTTCCAAATCCTTTTTCTGATAAAAAATACTGTCCTTGTTCCCTATTTAATAATGTCTAAAAGTCAAGTTCAAAATCAATTCCTTCCATTTCTGGTCTTTGGTTAATATTAAAATGCAAGTTGTACTTACATATAGCCATTGTATTAGTCAACTTCTGGGACACAATATCAGATACTGACAATTTAATGGAGAAGAGGTTTAACTTGGCTCACAGTTTCAGGGGATTCAGTTCATGATCATCTGACTCCAAGGTAGAAACGTCACAGCAGGAGAACATGGTGGAGCAAAGCTGCTTAGTTCATGGTGGCTGGGAAGCACAGGAGTAGAGCAGTGCCAGAGAGGAAGGGGCAAGGGACCAGATATACACCCCATGGGTAATCCTCCATGACCCACCCAAACACCCAGAAGTGTGCTGTATTAATTCCCTCAGCATCACCCAAGCCAAACAAATTGACACTATTAAGCTTAGTCACTACAACTATATTTAACCAAGCACTGAAAAGAAATTTATCCCCCCAAAAAAGAAAAATAAATAAATCTGTGTAAAGATTTATTGTAAAAGTAAATAAATCTGTGTAAAATTGATGTGGAGCTTTAGGGAATGGTGGTGACTATTTAAACTTGTTATTGTTTTCTATTCAGTTAAAGAACAAAGGGTAATTTGACATCAACAGCTGATTTTCAGTATTCCTATCGCTTGGAAGCAATCACTTCTCTTTTATGAACTGTCCTATCACTGAAGGTTTACTGAAATCAAAGACAAATGTGCTTACCTGAACTGTTGAAAATCAGAGTGGTCAGAATCACATAACCTGTTGCTAGCTATTAAGAGGAAATATGCCTGGTATAGTTATTTCACAGAGCCCCCTGTCATATTGTTTGCTATTAATTATGGGAATTAAAATACTTTCCACAAAATATAGAAAGACAAACCTTATGACCAATGTTAAAACCTTTCTAGTGTGGCATGATTATTACTCTGTTCTTTATATGTTGTTTTACTTTTTTTGTAATTTTATGTTATCTTCAGAATCTTGAAAAATATGACCATTTTATTTTTTTTATTTTATTTTTTTTGGTACCAGGGATTGAATTCGGGTCCTTGCGCTTGCAAGGCAAGCGACGGAACCACTGAGCTAAATCCCTGGCCCAATATGTACATTTTAAACAAGAAATTTTAAAGTTTTCTTCAAAACTTCCTATGTGGTAAACTTTTCAATTTGGTGTTTTGCTAGACATTTTGAAATAAGCTCTAGTGGCTCATCTCATTTAAAGAGTTAATTACCAAATGGCATCTTTCAGTACCTATTAGAAATAATCACCAGGCTCAGCGCTCAATAAGGGGAGTTCATTCATTCAATCAAATTATTATTGACTAATTTGCATATAGAATGCACTCAACATTATTCAAGCAACCTATTGGGAAAGATGAATATAATTACCCTTGTTCAAAAATGGGAGTGACCAACAGTGCTAACAGTGCCATACCAAAGGGGCAATTCTAGTGCCACAGTTATGAAACCATACCAACTTTCAGGGCCATCACACATTTGATAGAAGATTCAGGAGTGGGAATTTGCAAAATGTCCTCAATGTTTCTACTTCATAAGGTTTAGATTTGCTCAAATTCCCTAACACTGCTCAATTTTGAAAACCTTTATAACATCAGATCTACCCAATCACTTTTCCTGACAACCCAAATATAAGATGTGATCCATACTGTGTACATGCTTTTCAAATGTTCCAAAACTCCCTCAGGTGTACCAACAGAAGTATAATAGTGAAGATAAGATGATAATCAAACAGCAAATATACATTGAATATCCATTATTTACAGGGCTCCATGCTGAAACTCTGTTAGAACACCTACAAATCCATCATTGCTCTAACGTATGTACAGCCAACTGTATATAAGACTTAAGAATTCTTTAGAAAAAATTTAATTCTATGTATTCTCAATTTTAGAATAAATATTTTTTCTCTTTCCCCACAAAAATATGTTTATTTGAAGTCATTTTCTTTAAGCTTATATAGTACAATGATTGGTGCACAGAGTTACTTCAGAAGGTTGGAAAGGTGCCATGTATTGGCCCTTAAATTAATAATTCCATTTTTTAAACAGTGCAGATGAACTCTTTCTTTTAAGAAGGAAAATGTATAGGCAAAATTCTAAGAGAAAACATCTTGAATAATTTAAAATTTTCCAGCTAACCATAGAAAAGATAACAAAGTGTTACAAATCAAGTGTGTTACGGTTTTCCACTACACTGAGCCATCACGTCACAATTCTGTATGCTCATCTAAAACACACACAACACTCTCTCTCTAAAACACATAGCTTGTTGCTTTTAATGGAAGAGCGTTCTCAATACCTCTCAAATAAATGAAAATCCTGTTTATATTCTTGTCTGCTTCAGCTTATGACTTCATAAAAATATATTCTTCATTTCAAGCACAAAAAGAGTGTCCTAATTCCCTTCTTTGGCTGGTGGAATCTCTTCAGAATTCTTTGGGGGAAAATGGAACTTGCTCCCTTGATCCCAGGATGCAGTTGAAATGAATCTAAGATTTAAATGGCCCAACATCCTTAATGTCACCACCGACTCCTCATTCAAAGGGGTACTTTGAGTGGCAGGTGGAGTTATAATTATAGATGAGAAAAAAGCAACATCAGCAGCTGTCACTTCTGTTTGTTCCCAGCTATAACTGTCATCAGTGGGCAAATTGGCATAAACAGGCCTCCACAAGTGGAAAAACATTCAACCCCTGTGCTTCTTACACTCTGGGCACGCACAGTAGCCAGAGAGAACAGAAAGAAAATCTGACTGTCCGTGAACGAAGGGTGAAACCAAGAGAACAACAGCGACCTGAAAGCACCTCTTCAAAAGGAGCCTGAAATTTGAAGATTTTCTTTCCTTTCGGAGACTCCAAGTAAATAGGTTAGTGCCCAGAGTAAACCTATGCATTTTAACGCTGACCTCTACTCTACGTGATGTTAGTATTTCTGACAGAGGCTAAACAGAAGGGTGAATGATTAAATGAAAGAAAGTGATTTGAGGACTGTTATTTAGCTCATGCCTCTGAGAACAAATTATGAAATGGATTTAATTTATTATCCTCCCGTCCCCATGTTGGCTGTGTTCACGTTAGATGAATAGACAAAGTAAAAATGGAAAAATGAAACTGGTCTTGTGGCATGAGTCCCATTTTTTTGTAATGCCATTTACTTATGGCAAAAGGCCCTGGTTTCTTTTAAAATCGGTAACACTGGAGACTGAGTTTGTAATTTTTTTAATGTAGCCCCTAGAATTTCATTTCCTTAAAGAAAATGGGTAAATTGGAGTTGGGTCATTTTTCTGGGAATGAGTAAAGACAAAGTTTTCTTGTTTATTGTAAAATGTGTGACATGTTACTTTATGAGAAATCTGTTACAGAATGTATTTTTTATGTCTACAACAATTCTACCTAAAAGCTCCATGATCTCAAAGTAGTGCTGTAAGACTTTCCTCACAGATCCTTTTGAGAAAACCAAGATTTCAGAGAAATCTTATTTTATCTGCATATGATCCATGTTAGCCAATAGTTGAGTAGGATTTTCGAAGGTTAGTTTTGGGCCACCTATCTCAAACATTGACTATTTAGCACCTCAGGGAAAAGCAATGGAATTTCAAAGAACTAACCAAAAACTAGGCTTTAAGGTGCCAGTCTCATCCTATCTACATGCATGGAACAGATCCAAGTAGAAAGTCCTAAGTAATAATCTCATTTTGTTCAGTTCCAATCAGAAAGTCGACCACCTGTAAGCATTTTAATGAGACTTTTCATAGAAAAAGTGCACTTTTTAAAATGTCACTGTTGCTAACATTTGGGCTGCCTCTTGAAGGACACAGAGTGCTATCTGCACCAAGAGCACCTCTAGAGAGACATCCCATACAACTAAAACCACCAACAGTAACCCACCAGTTAAATTCTCATGAGAGCCTGGCTTCTTTCCAACAATGTCCAATTTTTAGGATGAGAGCCACAACTTCCCCTTAGGAGTTTTAAAGGTGATATCAATACTTCAACACACTTATTGTTTGGGCACTGCTCTTGAAAATATCAATTAACTTAGCATATCAATATCCTAAATCCTCCTGTGGATTAAGACAACATACGATAGATGATGTTACAACATAGATTATATGTTTCATTTATTTAAAAATTTATTAAGCAGTGGCTATTCAGTCTAAAATATTTTGTCATTAAGGCAATTTTAAGACTTCTAATATCACTCATCCCAGAGACTCCTTTTCTTCCTTTTCTCTGCTAAGAGCTCTAGGACTGAGATGGTTATCCCCAAGTTCCAAGTGTACTTATTAAGAAAGGAGATGGCTGATTGGGTTACTGGCTTGGGTTTCCTTTGATATAGATTTATTTATGCCCTATTTTAAACATGATTTTTTATTTGTGTTTTGTCTTCTTACTCTTCTAGAAAAAAACTATCCAAGATGACTGTCACTTACTCCAGTAAAGTAGCAAATGCGACTTTTTTTGGATTTCATAGGTTACTCCTCAAGTGGAGAGGCAGCATCTACAAGCTACTGTACAGGGAATTTATTGTTTTTGCTATTCTTTACACAGCAATAAGTTTGGTGTACAGGTACTTTGCTTTGCATGTCTCTTTAAATGGCCATCAAATATTATGTAAGAATACAGTCTCAAAAATCTGGAACCCTTTGGTTGCTGCTGACTTTTGCATTATGTTACCTCTTCCTTTGCATGAACTCTCTGTTGTCTTCTCTGCAGGATGGGGTGTTTTAATCCACACCTAACCATTCTATAGGATATTAAATAGTCTGTAACTCTCAGATTCAAGAGGCTCTCATTCCAACCCCACGTTAATTAATCATAAAGAAGTATTAGTCATGCTTCAAGGCATTGCTACAGACATAAATTGGACGGTTTTTAGATCTTTATTATGTCATGATTATGAACAGGAAAAGTCCACAAACAAGTAATTATTTGACTTCTCCCAACTGTCATACATGGTTTGAATTTGTGATTTGACTGCTGGTTGCAACTACATATGTAATTATATTCATGAGTGGTGTGTATCAAACAACTTTCCTTCCTTTTGCCTGGAGAGATGAGCTCTTATCCAGGATAGTGCCCTCCAACCTTACCAGAGCCTCAAGTAAGGAATTAAGGCCTGAAGGCTAATTTATTTCTTTATATTTTCTGATTTTAGAACATGTTATGTTCAGAAAAGGAGGTATATTCACAACCTATGCCTGTCTGTCAGATTGATAGAAAATTTGACCAATATCACATCTAAGAAATACTTTCAGAACTAAAAATTACAGACTTAATAAAATTTTATCAGTATGATGAAAAGTAAGCTTTATGGGGTTTTTTTTGTTAAAATTGAATGCATATATTTCTTCTCTAGAGAAAGCTAAAACTTAAAACAGGAAAGCTAAAGGTTTTTGAGGCTGTATTTATACCTTTTCTATGTACATCAGTTTATTTTTCTTCTGCATACAGATAAAAAAATCTGTATATCATTGCTCTTACCTACCTTCTTCCTTGCAGCAATAGGACTCCATTTAGAGAGGAGAGATACTAATTTAGCTGGCTGATAATCATCAAAAATAAAGTGGAAAAAGCCATTTTCCTGTACATCAAAACTGCCATTCCAAATAAATATACATATTGATATGCATTTTGGCAAAATATCTTTATTAAAAACCTCTAATAATTTATCAGATATGTCATATAATTTGATATATTTATTTATATGTCACCTAAGCCTTCAGAATATGAAATGGTGGAAGACACAATGATGTTCCAAGATAATTATCTCATTAGTTTATTTTTACTAATATGAGTTTATTGCTGCTACTGCTGCTTAGAATAGAATAGTCCTCAGAGCAGTTACTATGTAGCCAGAAATGCTCCTTGGGATCTCAACTTGTACTCCAATATCCTACTTCTAACCTTCTCCTCCCAAATTGTATGCTTATATTTTTCCCAAAGACAAAAGAGTGCTTACTAACAATAATTATCAGTCCAAATTATCCTGTACTTTTGAAAGTTCAACTGTAAAAATCTTGTTAAAGTAGATCCTTTTTATCTTGATCAAAGATTTAACAACTATAGAATGAATTTAAGAAAGTCAAATATACCAGTGGAAAAACATAAACAGTTTTATTCCCATGTCTACTAATGACCTAAATTTTTGTTAATCCTATTATAAGCAAATAATTATATGTAACAAATATCATAAGGCAGAACAAGAATTCATTAAAATGATTATGCCTCTTCCTATTTTTAAAGAAATTTGACAAAGTAATCTCTGTAGTAGTTTCTAGCTGTTAACATTTCTGTGTGCCTCTCATCTAAATATTTGTCTTTAGCTAACTAGTAATAATACCAATCAGTTCATTATTAAGTATGAGGCCATAATCATTTCATATATATGATTATTAATCCTTCAATTCTTATAACATCCCTACTATATAAGGTATTATTATCTCCATTAACAAATGAGACAACAGACATTCAAAGAGATTTAAAAATATGCTCAAAGTCCAAACCAATAAGAGGCAGAGCTGAAATTAAAGTCTGTCTTGTCCTGAACCTAAGATCTATGCTTTCCACATTAAATCTTCTTTGGTCATTTTGATTTACATATTAGAAAACCATTCTGACTGTGACCTGCCATCACCATGATCCAGTTAGGTCTGTGTAACCAGTTGGTGCCTCTTCAGCTCTTCCTGACTTTAGTAACTAACACCACCTCCAAAGCTGGGGCAGGAACCCTAAGCCCACCGTGTGCACCAAACACTTTGCTTGCCAATACTAGCTCCCAACAGGGCCCCACCTGCAATATGATTGGTTGCTCACTATTACCCCATTGTCCCTCTGCTTCCATTATCAAAGTTCTACTCCTCAAAGGAGCTTTTAATGCTTGTTATAATGGATCTTTCCTCAGGTTCTTCCATCTTTGAAACAGCTGCACTCATTGATTTATGCAAATTCATGTGTGTGGCTTCCCTTTCCATACTTTGATCATTGCTATTAGCCTTTAGACACCACTTCTAACTCTGAATCTCACCCTACAACACAAATATCAATGATGGCCTTTAAATGCAATTGTGTTTAACAATACCAGAAAATAGGTTTGGGTAGGTTGAATCAGATCTATAATAAACATTTTGAGACAGTAACTAAATGTAAAAATAACACTTTTCACCTCTAATTGTGAAATTTGTTTTATTTATATTTTAAATAACTATGGAATTTTAAATAATTATAGTATCTCTTGAAGTACAACATATATGAACCAAATGTGCTAAGTAGCATATTTGGGAGAAAGTAAAGTCAAGATGTCAAATGTTATTATTTAATAATAACTTAATTCTGTTACATTTAATCAATACTCTCTTTTTTGAGTATGTCTTAGTAATAACTGAAAATGGATTTTTTTATAACATATATTCTTCCAAATCCAATGAAACAATTATACAAAACTTTAAAAATATAAATGGTACCTCTACAGTGGTACCTCAGTTCACAAACCCTTTTGTTTGTGAAAAATTTGATTCATTAACAAAAATGCTTGGCAAAATTCTGTTTCTGTTGGCAAAATCTACATCAGGTGACAAACACAACCATGGCTATCTTTCCTGCATGAACACAAATATGGCCATCTTTTCCAAAATCGTGGAACAAATTAAATTCGTGAAACAAGGTACCACTGTATTTAATGGTCAGTAACATTTATGTGCAAAAACTTCAGTACTTGAAACATTAAGCAAGTAAAAAACTTTTAAAACACATCAGCTTTAGGAGAAAGGAAAATTATTGCTCCTTTTAAAAAGAACAATATTTGTGCTTCATTGTTTGCACTTATGTCACTTGCAATGCAGGTGCAGAAGTATAATATCATAAAGGGCTGTGCATTTTATTTTTGCTCCAGATTGTTACTTACAGGAGCCCAAAAACATTACTTTGAAAAATTATCAATTTACTGTGACAGATATGCTGAACAAATTCCAGTAACCTTTGTGCTTGGTAAGTATAGGTCACTCACAGAATGCAGCCACACAGCTGTCTCCGTTAGGATGGCACCAATGACTCTGCATGGGAGTGTTTCCACGCTGAAAGGCATGCCTGAAAAGCCATCGCTTGCAATAGGACAGAATCATCCATACAGTTTCTTGCCTTCGGGCTGCTTCTGCTAAATTAACAACAAACAAGTTTGAGGTAATAATCTGCTATTGAACAATTAAGCCTTCCCTTCACTAACTCTCCATTTTTGTAGTTAATACTTGAATTCTAATACTCACTTACTGGGTGTTTGGCACTGCCAGGCGCAAGTGACTTTTTTTCTTTCTGGAGGGCAAAATCTGAAGGTATGGATAATAACATATTTTTATTTCCCCCAACCCCTAAAAAGGCTAAAATTCTGCTTTAAAACATCAGTGTCACCAATGTGTCTACTGTAAGAAGTTTCTTTGTAATTTCCTCCCATTCTGCAGGATTTTATGTTACTCTGGTAGTGAACCGATGGTGGAACCAGTTTGTGAATCTGCCCTGGCCAGACAGGCTGATGTTCCTCATCTCCAGCAGTGTTCATGGACGTGACCAGCATGGGCGCTTGCTCAGAAGGACTCTGATGCGCTACGTAAATCTCACGTCCCTGCTCATCTTTCGCTCAGTCAGCACAGCTGTATACAAAAGGTTTCCAACAATGGACCACGTGGTTGAAGCAGGTACTGTGAATGGCTTTTCCTTCCATGGACTCTTCTCAATTGACATGTGGATCTCCAAAATCCTTTTGAAAATCTCTCTCTTTTTTTTGTAATGGGGATCAAACTCAGGACCTTGCACTTGCCAGGCAGGTGAGGCGCCGTTAAGCTGCATTCCCAAGCCAAAAATCTCTTGTATTTATTCATTCACTCAAGAAACATTTATTGATCAGTTACTATGTGCCAGAAGCAACCTTGAGAGGCAAAGATAAATAAAACATGGTTCCTGCCTTCAGCAGATAGTCGCATGGCCTTAAGAGAATATAATTATGATGGTCATATTAAAACAACCTATAATATTACCTTACAGTTTTCCAGTACTTTACAATATATATTATTTTGTGACTAGTTCATTTGGACCTTATGAAAAAGTGAGAAAACTTATTTGAATATGTCACAACCTGTCCTGAATCACACAGCTCATTAGCTGAAGAGATAAGATGAAAATGTAGGCTTGGAACTCCTACCTTAATGCTTTTCTCAAAGCATAAGCAGATTTTTGTACAAATCACCAAAGTTGATTTCCCCTAACCAGGCCTGAGAAGCAACAGTAACAGGCTGTTTCAGTGTGAACCTGGCATCTCCAGTGCCTCAGAGTAGATGCAGTTATTTTCTCTGGGTTCCTGCACACAGAGTGCTCAGAATAAACTATGTTTCAAGTATGGTTCTCTCTGGCATGTAAATATTTAGCAAAGAAGCCTTCACTAGGGTAAGGATTAAATGAGGTAATTCTCATAAGAACCCTTAGATGATTTTGCCTTTGTATTGAGTACAGTTTCAAATTAAATAGGAATCTCCAGTTTCCTTTTCTGAAATGTCCTTGAAAATAGTTTTTTAAAAAATATTTGTTTATGGAGTTTTCTGTGGCTTTTTTGTTGTTGTTACCTGTTCTTTCTCCCTACATGGGTACATAGAGAGTAACTAAGAGCACTAAGAGTTTGAATCCTTTAATGTTTACCTCCTACATGACCTCATGTGAGTTACTTAACCTCATTTCTCTCATCCATAAAATGGCCTTATATAGCACCTACCTTATACACCTAATAGGCTTATTATGAAAATTGAATGAATTAATATTTGCAAAAAAGTTCAGAGCAGTGCTTGGCACTTGGTAAGTGCTATGTGATTTCTTGCTACTTAGAAATCATCTAAAACAGCAGCATAATATAGAACTTTGATCACTTTAGAAGATTTATTGGGAATATGACATCCCAAGTCTCCTTGATCTACTTTGACCAGGAAATTGTGAAAGTCAAGGTGGAAATAAAAAAGGGGTGATGTAAATGATGTTGCTAGGGGTACACCATAGGATATGAGAAAGTCTTGGGGTATAGGGGTCCTATTGGCTAAGGATTCAGGTGGAGGGTATGAATGGCCTGGCAAGTGTACAGGTGTATCATGATGTAAAAACAACAGAAACTACACAAAAATTAACTACCATCTGTCCTCTAAATTTAATAGTAGAATACTTCTTCCAAATAATCAAATTGAAAATGCTACCTAACAACTTAATTTTCTTATCTTAATATCTAAAGAGTTAAATATTTTTTTAATTGCCACTTCTAAAGAAAGACCTAAGAACAAACAAGAAAGATTTGACCCAGCCAAATTGATGAGTGAGAACTAACGCTTACTTGGATGAATAGAGATGATATTTCTCTGGTTCTGACACATCCTTGGAGTAAAGAGAGTATGTTCTGACAGGAGTCATATACCAGGCCCAATTCTCAAAGCAGATCTCATCCTCCTACTGTCACGTCCATATTAAAAGCACATGGAGAGGAAGTCAGAACAGCTGGCAATGGAGAGTCCTTGGGGGCCTTTGGTCATACATGAGCTCAGAGGACTGAAGGGCAAATAGAAAGGGAGAGAGGCAGGAGAATGACATGATTTCATTCCCATGAGTATGTTTTTCATGGTATAGACACCTCCTCCTCAACAAACTCACACAGACGTCTATATGCACTTAAATCCAGGCTTTTTCCCTTCCAAAGGCATTGAAAATATTGGAATGCCTCTTTCTCCAAACCAACAATACCCCCACACACTCCAAGGGAATCTGAAAATGAGCTGTTCACTCCTTGAAATGCATTTAAACTCGTATGTCTCCATGATGTGATCAACAGACCCACAGGCCTCTACATCTTGAATAACTTGAGTTATTTATTTTAAATGCATATTCCTGGACCCCATTTCAGGTCTGCTGTATCAGAATCTGTGCTGTAGAGCCCAGGCACCTGCATTAAAACATGCTTCCATGTCATTTTGTGTACAGTGAAGTTTGAGAGGTACTGGATCTTTTATGGGTGTTTGTGTGTGTGTTTGTTTGTTGCAGCACTAGGGATTGAACCAAAAAAATTTGCACTGGGATACATCTCCTTTTAATCTTTTTTATTTTGAGAGAGGTCTCACTCAGTTGCTAAATTGCCCAGGCTGAGTTCAAACTTGGAATGCTCCTGCCTCAGCCTCCCAGATGCTGGGATTACAGACATGTGTCATCACTGGAATGCTTATTTTTTTAAAGCCCTTTTCTCACTCCTAGAGTAAAGGCTTTGGGAACCACCAACTCATTACTAACAACAAGTAGCAACGATTAAGAAAGAGTAGATTCAAAACCTTAGCTTCACCAGTTGCTCCAGAATTATAAAGGTGGGCTTTCAACAGCAGTCTGCCCAGAAGAGTTGAATTAGGACTGCTTAGACATAAACAGTGTTGATTTGACAAAATTTCTGGTTGGTTTGTTTGGTCTGGCTGAGGAGGAAGAGCACTGGGGGAAAGCTAATGAGGCCTAAGCCTTTCCAAGCACCCTGTTAGATCATCCCCAGTTACCTGTGTGAAAAAGCCCCAGTGCTTCCTTTAATCCTTGATGTTTTCTCAAGACGCAGGAAAAGAGGTAGTGGGCACATCCTGCTCCCACAAGAGTGTAAGTTTTGTGTTTTAGGCAGTAGAGCAAAGGTTCCAAGCCACTATCCTCTAAGCAAAGAGAGAGGCTTCAGAGGCGGGGTCCTTCCTGGCTGCCTCAGAGCCCGCACCCTCTATCCATGGCAGCGCTGACTCAGAGTCTGCACACTGGGTCTGTTTCCAAGTTCTCCTAATTGGGCACTTGCCTCCGCCACTCCCTGGCTGCCCCATGCCTGTGCCAGGGTTTCTGGGAAGAATAGGAAGTTCAGGGATAGTGGAAATTGTTTGGCAGATGCCCTAGACTCAGGGACAGGGCACCTGCTCCTGACTGAGAGCAGAGAAACTGGTAAATACCATCGGGTAGGGTAATGCTGCAGGCACACAAAACCTTGTCACTTGACTCCCCTACAGAAAATCACCTGTAAGGAAAAGTGCGTTTTCACGAACTTCAGTGTTCATTACATATTATTAAAGTCAATCAATTAAAGTAAAAAATGCAGATCTCCAGATGCTACTCTTAGAGACTCTGATTCAGGAGGTCAAAAATAGAGTCCAGGAAACAGTACATTTAACAAGGCAGATGGTCACTAGATCACACTCAGGAAAACAATAGGCTTAAAGCAATCGAGTATCTCTCCACCCTCTTCTCCCTCCTCCTTCAGAGAAGGCTTAGGCCTGCATAGATTCAGGGCTGGCCAGGAGGAAGGAAGGAAGGGAGAGTACCAAGAGAATGAAGACCATGCCAGGGATTTAGCTCAGTGGTTTCGCTGCCTGCTGCAAAAGCACAAGGACCTGAGTTCAATCCCCGGTGCCAAAAAAAAAAAAAAAAGAATGAAGACCAGCAGTTCCTCCTGAAGCATCTAGCAGTTCCCTGATTGGAGGGGGACGAGCCAGGCCACTTACCTGCTGGTCTCCAAACTTTCCTTGCTTTAGTGTCAGCAGTCGTTATATTATTGTGGGAAGTAAAAAGTCTGCAATACACGCAGTCATATATATTCATATATATGTGTGTGTGCATATATGTACATGACTTGATTTTGATGTTGCAGGTTCAAATTAAAAATAAAAAGATGTTTTTTGTGTATATGAAAATAGAAATATAACTACTGAATTTAAAATAAAGCCCTTGAACTGCTCTGTTACCAGTTATTTATCAAAGGGATTGCAATATAGTCTCTGTTATTTTGCCTATCAGAGAAATTGTTGTGGAAAAGTCTAGTCATCTCGATGCCCTGAAAAAAGTCACTCATTCCATGGCAGGTGCACAATTCTAGATCTTTGCTAATTCAAATTATAACCTTAGTTAAGTGCTTGTATTATAGTGTCAGCCTGAATAAAATAATTTTATCTAGTATTTCATAAGCATCAAGAGAAAAAAATCGTTCTCTTCATAATTACTTAACCAGAAGCACAAAGATGGATAATAGGAAATATATATATATATAATCCCTCTAAAAGAAATATTAGCAAAGTGATGCTGAGTGTATTACGGATTTGCTCCATTAGACAAAACTTCACCAACTGCCAGGCACTGTGCTGGGCCCTGGGAATACAACTACTGGTATAAGCAAGAATGGGTATGGTCCCTGTCCTCAAGGATCAGTAAAATCACTGTAAATATTGTCTTACGTTAATTATTTTAAGAGACAAGCACAGTTATATTTAAATATATATATTTACAGCTAAACTTCATATCTCTACATTACATTTCCATCTCTCTGGAGTAGTTTCCTTCTGTACTTGATAATTCATAAGAGTGATTAGAAGACAGTAAATTTGTAGATAAACCACCCTTTTCTTTTCTTAAACCCTGGTAATCTTAACATGAAGTTTCATGAACTTGCTCTATGACTAAAGGGAGTGATGAGGCACCATTGGACTTCAGTGACTCTTATGGTTCGTAGACATCCATGCAGCCCAGTAATCCCCCAGCTGTCAAGTGGTTGTTCATTACAAGTTCTGACTGGAAGTGAGCCCTATTTGAGTTTCTGGCATAGATAGAGCATTTCATTGGTGATCTTCCCTTCTCTGCCTAAATAAAATCAATTGAATTCTGTATTACATTTCTGTGCTGAGGTCTGCCATGGGTTTTTCTGATGCCTCCTGTGGCTCTGGGGCTCCTTAGTCTTGAAATCTCCAACTGTTCTGTGTTACAGGAGAAAATGGCCAAGGAGACAGTGGAATTCACAGCTGTGCCAGATTTTCCTGTTGGCTGAACTTTCAGAGGCTGAGTCAGTTGCCCCTATAGTCTCACATGATGAGTCCGGAACAGACAGAATGTCATCTTGTGAGTGAAACTTGATTCACCTATGTGCACTTGCTCTGCTCAGGAGAGAAAGTGCAAGGCAGTACTAACCTCCTTGAGTTAATACCACAGATGGACAGTCTCCAGTGTTTGAAGTTTCCCCACAGTTCTGTTTTATGAGTTTAAATCTGTTCACCTTGGCGTTTCTGAAAGTGTGACTGTAGATCATAATTACTGAATTATCAAGGGTACCTATGTAAATTGTAGGTTCCCTGGCAGCCTAGGAAATCCAAGACACTGAGGCTTAAGAACTGGGAAATATACATTCAAACAAGCCCCCCAGAAGCACTGCAGGATGTTTGGCTCAAACTAAGAATTTTGAAATGCCTAGCAGTAGGCCAGTTTTTCCCAAACTCTGCCACACATTGGAATCACTCACTGGGGATAGTTTTAAAGTACTGGTATCTATCTGCTACCCTCAATGATTGGGTTCCAGTACCATTCTGATGTGCAGCAAAGTTTAGGGACCACTGCCCTAGGGCACATTAATTAATTCTTCCAATTTTATCTGCAAATTGCCTCAGATCTACATACTAAGGACAAATGAAATTCTGGGCCGATTGCATAGGTGAGGAGTTAAGCGTACTAATTTTGTGAATGTTATTTCTTACGTGTTGCTGTTTAGAAGGTGGTGAACTACTGAACAAGATATTAATTTAGTTGCAGGGATGTTGCTGACTAGAGATGTTTTGCTCATATCAGAAAAATAAGGGAATGTCTCTGTCTCTGTCTCTGTTCAGCATTACCTCCAGAGGCACTAATTTACCCCACCATATCCTCTTTCAGATTGTGCACTGTGGGCTGTAATTCATTGTTTGGTTCTTAAATCATTTTAATGGTTTGCAACCACCATTTTAATGAGATGGAATAAAGAACACAACAGGATAGAGCTAATAGTCATTTTATAAACCACATGTCTTACTGTACTGTACCTCATGGTAGAAGGTGCTTGATATACTGCCCTACATAATGCAGATTCCATAATGTGATTCCATCTCTCTCTCTTTCTATCTTGTTTTGCCTCTCCTTGACTTTTTCCAGTTGACAGGGTCGTCTAAACCTCTCCCGTTATATTTAAAAGACAGCTTTTGTTGAAGGGTGGCTTTGTTGTGTGCATTTAGAAAACACAGAAATGAAAATGAGGCAGGCACATTGAAGGCTTCCTGAAAAGCCTTCCCTCTAAGAAGGGCTCAGATGCTGAATGCATGGCCTTCTTTTTCAGAAAGAACTGCCATCAAACCCATTTTGCCTTCAAATTTTGAGATGACCTTTTAGTCCTACAAATAGAGCCTCACTTGATTCTCTGCTTAAAAGGCAAAAAAACACCTACCTCAGCTTCAACCAAGAAAAAAATAGGACAGCTATACAGAAGATATAATCTATTATGACCAGAATGTGTTTGTCAATAGAATTAATTCATCCTTTGGGTTGAGGGCAATAAAATTTCCCCTTCAGGTAGCAGATACCATTCCATCAAACCATAACTCAAGTTGCAAGTCAATGCAAACATATTTCTGTATTGACAGATATAGATATTTTGCTCTGATTAGAAATAGTAAAGAAGATATTTTGGGGAATAAGCAATATGAAAATGGTTGAGCAGAGCTGAGCCAGCCAGAGGGAAAAGAGATAGCAAGAAAAAATATAGGCATACACAATGACAGGACAAAAACCATGCCAGCCATGAGTATGGATAGGACCCAAAGGAGCATAACATGGAGACAGACATGGAAAGAAGACAGGTTGATGGGAGACCAGCCAATGATGGCACTGTCAAACTGTGGCATATCAGTGACTGTAATTAACATAGCCTTAGAGCTGAGTTAATGACCCTATTCTGAAAAAAGTATTGGCCTGTGGTTAATATTACTTGAAGTGCTGATGGAGGACAACATTCCATTTCATGAAAAATTCTCTTTGAATCGATTTGGCCAACAATCTAGGCATTTTCTTTCAAATAACCAGAGGAGGTTACTTTGTATAAAATATGTGACCGCGCAGGGAATGACAAAAGTTATTCTGCCTATATACTCCTAGAGGATAGATTAATATCTGATCCATCTTTTATCTTTCACAACAGCTAGAAATCTTTCAATAAATTCAAGCTGAAAACTTACCAGCTTCCTTCCTCTACTGGTCCTTTCCAATCAATAGAACTCCTAGCTGGGCACAGTGGTGGATGCCTATAATCCCACCTACTCAAGAAGCTGAGGTAGCAGGACTGTAAATTCAAAGCCTGCCTCAAAACTTAGTGATACTCTCTCTCAAAATAAAATTAATTGAGGCTGGAGGTGTAGCTCAGTGATAGAACATTTCCCTAGCATGTATGAGGCCCTGGGTTTAATTCCTGGTACCTGGGATGGGTGGGGGACGATGTCCTACACGGAGAAAAGAGCCTAACTCTTGCATTGCTATTTGCACTAAATAAGCCTTCACTGTGTTTATTTGCTTTCTACTTAGAAGCCAAGAATGAATTTGCCATCACAGTTTGGTCCATGCTCTTAAATTTAAAAAAAACTAGAGACAAAGTTATTCTTTTGTCAAATTACAGAGATTGCAGCCACTATAAAAGTGGGATCATTTTTGGAAATTACACTATAAATCCTAAGAATATAACTGTTAGACAATTGATATGGAATATCTGAGAATAGGCTTACAGCTAAAGAACAGCTGCAGCAACTCTTTAAACATAAAGCCAAGACAGGTCAAATGCATCTGTTAACTTCTCTTTTTTTACATTTTTTATTTTATATGCTTGTGATACATGATAACTGCATTCATTTTGGGGAACTGGCACATGATACATAACACATCATCATCATTTTACTTCCCCTTCCCCCATCTATTTCCTCCCATCTCCACAAAGGCTACCTCCCTGTTTCCTATCATCTATTTTTCACTTTGCTCTTTACTTTTCTGTTGACTTCTTGAAATAACATCTAATCACACCCTGAAAGTCTTTTTTGAAAAAAGAAAATAAATAACAGATTATCTAAATCATACAACAACTCTGAGTTGTACTAAGAAGCAAGAAGTGAATTAACTACCAGGCTTTTTTTTTTTTTTTTAATCTCTGTAGAGGGCACCGTTCTCTAGGCATGGGCAGAACCCTTCTAAGCCAGTATTAGTAACCTGAGTATCATCTTAAACTAGTCTCCTATTTGGTAAATATTGCCTTTGTAATAGTTTAGCTGTTTACTTCAAATACTGAATAAACAGAACCTTCACTGGTTAGTACAGTGATTTTCAAACATTTCTGTATGTCACAGTTTCCTGCAGAGCTCAGTAAGCCTGCAACTGCCAGGATGTAATTCCATTAAATCACCCATGAGGATTTAAAAGAATGCTGATACCTGACTTCACCCTAAAACAATTAAATCAGAATCTGGGGATAAACTACTTGAGAAAGGAACCTTTATATTTCTTTAGTATCCCTCCATCTGTTTCCATAGTAGACTGAAAATACGGTAATGTACTAGTGCTAAAATAAGTTTGTATAATCTAGCTGTTTTTATTTTCTATAAGGTTTTATGACACCAGATGAAAGGAAATTATTTGACCATCACAAATCTCCTCATCTGAAATATTGGGTTCCATTCATCTGGTTTGGAAATCTCGCAGCTAAAGCCCGGGATGAAGGTAGAATCAGAGACAGTGTTGATCTACAATCATTGATGGCGGTAAGTACATCACAAATCATCAGTAAAAGATGTTGACTATCTCCCACAAGGGACCTGGATATAACAGGTCTGGCCAGGAAAAGTCTGTTTTGTTCATTCTGCTTCCAAAGGAACAGAAAGATCAAGCTGCTAGTATCTGAACCCACAATGTGCAAGACACAATGCATAGGTTGAACTCAGATTGCTTGGTTGTAGTTGCTAGGAAGGTATGTTTTATACAGAACACTTTGATAGGCTCTGCAAATAGTGTTCCTTGATTGATTAACCTTGGACTGCCAAGAGCTCTGGAGAATACAATGCCCACACAGCATATTTTTCATCCCTAGTTTCAGGATTCTAAAATAAAATCTGCACAGAAAGAAAACTTCCTCAGCCATTTCCCAAAAACGAGACTGTCTCAAATTTAAGTCAACATCTCAGGTGCTTCAGTAACAAAAGAGTGTTTTCCCTAAACAAAAGAACCCTGAATTGGAGCTGAGAATGTGAATGGTAGAACAGTTCCCTGACATGTATGATGCTCTGAGGAAAGAAAGAAAGAAAGAAAGAAAGAAAGAAAGAAAGAAAGAAAGAAAGAAAGAAAGAAAGAAAGAAAGAAAGAAAGAAAGAGAGAGAGAGAGAGAAAAGAGAGAGAGAAGGAAGGAAGGAAGGAAGGAAAGGAGGGAGGGAGGGAAGGAAGAAAGAAAGAAAAGAGAAAAGAGAGATGAGAGAGGAAAGGAAGGAAAGAAGGAAGGAGAGAGAATGAGAGAGGAGAGAGAGAAAGGAAAGAAAGAAAGAGAGAAAGGAAGGAAGGAAGAAAGAAAGGAAGGAAGGAAGGGGGAGGGGAAAAGGAAGAAAGAGAGAAAGGAAAAAGAAAAAAGAGGAAGAAAGGAAAGAAAGAAAACTGAATTCATCTAAGAAACAAATTCACAAAAGGGCTACATATGTTTGTGCCATGACAGTCTCCTGCCTGAGTTAGGCTAAAAGGCTAAATGGTTTTAAAATGGCACACAAATTAAGGTGAATTTTTCTTCCCAGTCTTAGATAATAATTACATTCAATAGAGGAAAAGAAGCAATGAGTTTCAGTCCTTCTGCCCCAAGAAGAGATAGATTTTCTATCAATATGTGAATTCTGAAGTCCCCATTTGTTGGGGGAGGGAGTTTAAGACGAATCTCATCTCTTTCATGATTTAGCTCAGTGGTGCCACCGCCTCCCTTGCAAGCACAAGGTCCTGAGTTCGATCCCCAGTACCAAAAAAACCACCCCCCCCCACACACACACACACACATGAGAGAGAGAAAAATGCTCACCAAACTTTTCTGATAAAATAGCTACAAATTGCTTATTTAAAATATTAATCATTGCCTTCCCATCACCATTTTTTGCTAAGTTGGAAATTGTGGATTCAATAGAATAAGGGATATTTCTATAACTTCTGGTCTTAATATTTTAAAAAGAAAAATACTGTATGTATGTCTAAAAGTTCTCACTCTTTTTTGCACACTGTGCAGTGATGCTTATTGCATGTCATTTTTGTTTTGTTTGTTTTTTGGTACCAGAAATTGAACGCAGGGCCTCACACTTGCCAGGCATAGGCTTCACCGCTGAGCTACATCCCCAGCCCTGCATGTCATTTTTAGAGCTTTCTTTTGTAGTAGCTTTAGGAAGCACTTTCCTAGTCTTACAAAGTCTGTCCCGTCATTTTGGACATTGCCTGAATCCCAGTCAATATTTATTACCATGCCCATCATTCCAATAAATCCTGTTTTATCTGTTTCTGTCATAGGAAATGAATCGATACCGCTCTTGGTGCAGCCTCTTGTTCGGTTATGACTGGGTTGGAATCCCGCTGGTTTACACCCAGGTATCAGATGCTTTGTGTGTGATATGTTATTTCTCCTTGCCCACCTTGACACTCAAGCTCCCTGTGGGCAGCAGCACCATCCACTCACTCCAGTTTCTCTCTGTTCCAGGTTGTCACTCTTGCTGTCTACACCTTCTTCCTTGCCTGCCTGATTGGACGCCAGTTTTTGGATCCCACGAAAGGCTACGCAGGGCATGACTTAGATCTTTACATTCCAGTCTTTACTCTCCTGCAGTTCTTCTTCTATGCAGGATGGCTGAAGGTAGGCAACAGTCTCAGTGCCTGGGATCCACTCTGTAATCTATCATGTTCTAAATTCTCCATGCTGATCCTTACTAAGCCTTTAGCAAATCACTCATGAGTGAGTCAAAGGTAGATTTAACATGCAGTAGCTCAGAAATGTGATTATTTTTCCATCAAGGATTAAAATGACAGAGATGTAGTCAAACTGTATTGCAGCAGGCTGAAGCAGTTCATTATGCAAGCAAATTAGAAGAACACTCTTTTATAGTTATTGATTCCTTTAAAGTTTCTGTGTGCTCCCATTAGGATTGTAGAAATGTAATTAAAGTAATAACTGTAACTGCATTGATATTCTATGCCACAATAAGCAACTAAGCAGAGTAAAAGAGAGTAAAGAAGAAGCCTGAGATATCAAACTTAAACATTAATATTGTAGTGGAATCTTGGTTCTGCCTGGCTCTGTAAATTGTTACATGCAATACTCTGAAATCTTACTAGCTGTCCCATAATATTAAATGCATCCCATTTTCAAAACAAGAACTGAGACTCAGAAAAGAATTCATCAGAATCAACACCAAAAACACCAGGATTCATAATGACTTTTGGTTTGCCAGGAATTTAAAAACAGGTCAGAACATCAAGAACGGCTTATCCAATTCTCAGGGTAGACTTTTGTTTCCCAACCACGGCCACCACCTCCCCACTTCTCTCAACCGCAACCCCAGATATATGTATAAATACCAGAAGCCGGGCTCTTCCATCACTTCTGTAAACTTCTAGAAGGGAAGTGTGTAGTGGGGAAGAAAAACAAAGGCCATGGCTTTACCAACTGAAATCTAATGACAGTTTGAAGACAACTAACAGAATTTCTAAATGTGAGGCCTTGCAAACAGCCACGTGCTGTCTTGCCTTCAGGCTGTGGCAGTGTTTTCCTTTCTGAAGCCTTTTCTTTCCTTGGCTTGAATCTTCATCTTGAAAAGTAAGTATGTTGGCATTTTAAATTATGCTCCAGAGACTACAGGCATGTCCTTTACAAATGGCAAAACATTTTTAACCAGATGACAATAATTACTAATTATTTTTACTCACTGAAGAGCAAGAAAGGGTAGGACAGATTAATGACTCTTATTTCCCACTAGAGAAAAAAGTAGACTTTCCCTCTATAAACATAGTATCTCCACAGTTGGCCCAAATGCTCTGTCTTATAATTTTCCCCCTCCTCTTTGAGTTGTGTTAACCTTTTAATTATTTGCTTTGTGTCCGTTTAAGGTGCTCAGTCAAAAACAAAAAGGTCCTAAACCAGTTGTAGTTAGTTGTTCCTTTCTTCCAGCATATTTCTAAAATATTAATATCCTTTTCCTTTATAAAATATTTTTAAAAGGTAAAATATGAATGACACAATTGTAGCTCCACTAGGATACAGGAAACTTTATAGAGTGAGTTTCCCTGGGCTGGGGATTTAGCTCAGTGGTTCCGCCACCTGCCTTGAAAATGCAAGGTCCCAAGTTCAATCCCTGGTACACAAAAAAAAGAATTGAGAGAGAAGTTAGTTTCCCACACCAATGAGCTGTGTCTTCACTTTTAAAGAGCTGTTCTATCCTGGCAGTTCAGATACAGTGGATCTTTGACTTATGAACTCAATTCATTCTCGAGGGCTGGTTATAACTCAAGTTGGTCAATTATAGGCTTAGGCTCTTCTACACAGCCTCCAAAGTCTCTCTCCTGTACACAGGCAGATCTCAGTGTCCTTAGAGAGGCACTGGCCCAGGATTTCTCAGTTAACCCACACAGGAAAGGGTGTTATAATGCTCCTTCCAGAACTCTTGAAGGCTTAAATCTGTATCTGACACCATCTAGAAGCACAAGCGGCCAGCATTCGGGTAGTAACTCAAGACTTTGTTCTTAAGTTAAAATTAAAATTCCATTCATAACCCAATTGTTCATATGTCAGGCCAGTCATATCTCAAGGGTCCACTGTATTTATAAATCTTTCCAAAGTGTGGCAGAGCCATCTTCACTTTCTGAACAGTCTATTACTCAGTTACTTGCTCCATGATCTTTGTGAGATTGTCAATTCACAAATTCAGGTGTCATTTTAATAATGGAGTATAGACTATAATAATATACACCAGACTCACACTGTAAAAGTGAAAATTTAGATATAATGAAAAGATTTTCAGGACCCAGTAGTCCATTTAATCTAAGCAAAATTCTAAGGGAGGGAAAAGGTATATTCTTACAGCTCACAATGAAGGACTCCACACAGTTATCCCCTGGGGCTCACTGCTGCAGGGCACAGCCTTGCCTGGGGCTGTCCCTTAGAACAAGCAGAGGCACCTTGTCTCTTTCTCAGTGGCTCAGAAACTCAGGCCATACTTTAAAACCTCCTGAAAGCTTTACCCAATTCCTGATGTGTGGCTCAGCTTCCACAGGTTAAATCAGAACCGCTGGAGCAGGGGCCCGGGCATCTGGTTTTCAGTTGTGAGGTTGTTTTTGAAGAGTTCCTCAAGTGACTTTCAGGTACAGCCAAGGTTGAAAATAACTGCTTTAAGTGATCTGACTTAAATTCAAAAAGCTAAGTGAGTGGAGTTTCTACCAAATGATCTCAGAATCTATAATTTGGGAATCATTCAAATGATACCTTTATCCTATACATATAAGTTTTTTTCTACCTAGATCTAATGTAAAATGTCCCACTCAAGCATGCACACACAGGCACACATACACAGATACAGAGATAATAAAAATTAAAGGAAATTATTCAAACAGTAAATGACAGTATGACAGGTTAACATATAAAGCTCTCATCAAGAAGACTATTTGATGCAAGAACATAAGAAAATTATTTTGGGCTGGGGATTTAGCTCAGTGGTTTCGCCGCCTGCTGTGCAAGCACAAGGACCGGAGTTCGATCCCTGGTACCAAAAAGAAAAGGAAAGAAAGAAAGAAAAGAAAGAAAGAAGGAAGGAAGGAAGGAAGGAAAGAAAATAATTTAATATTGACCAAATATAAGAAAAGTATGTAAAAAATTTAAAAATACAAATGTGTGATAAGAAGCTACCTAAACTTTTCCCAACCAGAAAACTTAACGGGATAAAAATGAATTCTTTAGGGTAAAATTAAGTAAGCCTCGAATACCACCTTGATGAATTAATAACTCTCTGACTCATTAACTTGGCAGTTATGTCTAATAATTGTAAAATCACCTTATGTTTTCTTTAACTGTGACTTAAATCTTTCTTTACTGTTTAGCCTTGTCTTATCATCTGGACATCATTTATGGTGAAAGAATCAAGACTCATTTGCTAAAAAATATCCGCCTATGGAAAACACACTCTCCTCTAGTCTTCATGTTATGAAAGTGACACAAAAAGAAGAGAATAAATCAATAATCATCCCCAGTCCCTGTTTAGCATTACAGACAGTATGATGACTTATTTTGTGTTCTCAACTGCAGGTAGCCGAGCAGCTTATCAACCCTTTTGGAGAAGATGATGATGACTTTGAAACTAACTGGTGCATTGATAGAAATCTGCAGGTTAGAGGAAATTTTCTCTCCTTTACAAACATTAACAGTAAACAATTTGTGATGCTTCCAATCTGAACTGACTGGACACAGGACCCAGGCATCAGAGCTTTTAGCTACAAATGAAAGAAGGTTATCTTTATAGCATGTTGTCCTCTTGGAGGCTCACATGTCCTAGATCTCAGTTCTTGGAAAATTTAAGTAGAACTTCAAGTCAGTTTTCTCTGTAAGTTTCTCCATTAGCTTTCCTCAGCCTCTTCCTTCTAGGACAAGTGCAATATTCAAGTCATTATTTTATCTGTTTTCTGTTCCCACCCAGAGAGGTTTACATGACATAAAATGGCACCCAGATATAATCCTAAACTCATAGCACATAGATTCTAGCAATCAGATGTCTAGCGGATGGACCCTGAGCCTGGGCCACATTGGACTGTTTCTCAAATTTTCCTGAAACACACCCCATTACTGCGAAGCACTATTCTAATGACCTTTCCATGAAGGACTGGCATAAGGAAATTTTCCTTCTGGACAAAACTGTATTCATTTCACTTCCATTTGTTTTAGGTTCAAATATTTCACTGTATATCATATTGTCAGTCTATTAGGGAAGAAGGGAAATGCCTAGATGACTCTCTCTTTGTTAAAAGTTGAGTGTGAGAGAATGAATAATTTATTCCTGTGTCATTTTGTCAAAAGCAAGAGGAAAGATCACTATATATTCAAATAGTATGGGCTTGATGATGTGCTTTTTTAAATAAATAAGAAACTAGGGCATAGAAGAAGTGATTAATATGTATTTATGGGGTTAACTAGGTGAGATGATGAGAATCTTCACCTTGCTGTCCTGGGGTGAAGTGGCTGCTGTCAGGGTAGCCACTAAGACAGTGCTGTAACTGTGAGTACAGAAGAAAAGGGTGCCTCACTTGCCTCCAGGTGAGATACAGGCCCACACTGAGGGGTGTGGCTTGATGCATGGAGGGTGGGCAGCTTAGCAGCCCCATTTTCACTATTGTCAAGGGCTCTTGAACAGTGAACAATAGGTATAACTCCACAGCAGCCCTGGTGTAGCAAGTAAGTACTGTAGGCATTTATTTGTATACTTACTCATTTAGACTCTGTCCCGTCACTCTCCAACTCCCGTCTACCTACTGGAAATTCTTCTCTTTTCTATAATTCAAATCTAAGCTATTCTAACAATATGACAATGATTTTAGGTCTCTCTTTTAGCTGTGGATGAAATGCACATGAGCTTACCTAAAATGAAGAAGGATATTTACTGGGATGATTCAGCCGCTCAACCACCATACACACTGGCTGCTGCTGATTACTGTATACCCTCATTTCTGGGGTCAACAACCCAAATGGGGTAAGTATTTTTTTTAAATCTTCAATATTTAGCAAATAACTCAATCAGTATCTACCTTTTATGGGAGGGGGTACTTTTTCACTGTATTTCATATGTAAGTCAGACCCTATCCAGTGGTTTTAACCTAACAATCTGTCCCAATGTACTATAAGACTTAAATAAATGGACTGAGTTCTGATGTCATTTATGCACAACTCTGGAATAATTTTATTAGATTTGATAATATTTCTGATTTTGGAGAAATACATGAATGGCGAAAAGTTTATTTGTGGGAGGCAGATCCTATAGTTTCTAAGTAACTTAAAGAAGAGAGCATAGACAAATTTACCAAGTAATAAACCTCCCCCAAGCCCCCAAAAAAATGGTAGAAAAGGAAAAATTTTTGTGACAAAACTGATTATTCCTGAGGATGCTCTAAGCAGATTGTGAAGTGGGTTTGAGTCCTGTAGCTGGCACTGTGACCATCTTTCCCCACCTTCTGTAGCATTCTGCCTCCTGACTCCCTGTTTTCAGGCATTTATCTTCATCCTGTTCCTGAAAGCTAAACTCTACCTGATGTCTCCTGGTGCTCATAAGTAATGGTTTTAGGGGCTTTGAGGCTGAACACCCTCCAAGATCCAAAGCCAAAGGTGACACAAAGTGGAATTTCAGGAGTTGTGGTGAATGATGCAAAAGACTTAGGAGCCGGGAGATTTGTCATGGTGCTCCTCCAAGTACTTGCCTCTGCTGCCAGTTGGCCTTCAGAGACAGGATCCTCCATCCAGGGTTCTTCTGAGATAGTTGCTCATCCTGCCCCTGGCCTATTGCTCAGTCTCCATGAATAGCAATTTCTTGTTGCTTGCTCTAGTCAGCCTTGGCAACTCCTTCTGCAGTATTATTATCAACTAGTCAGGTCTTTTACTTGTGGATTTCAAACCAAAGCACAGAAATATTAAATAAATCGAAAGTTCTTTTTCATATTAAACTAACCCTGGGAGTTTGGAACAGAAAATAAAACAACTGAGAGAAAAATCAGGAGATATGACACTTGAAAACTGCAGCAAAAAAAATTGTCAGTTGTCATAGTTTCACTACTCAAAATGGGATATTTCCCAGAATGGCAGGAAGAGGCCAAAAAGCAAAAAAGCCAGAGTCTGTGGAAATTTTTGCAAGAAGTCTAGCTGGATTCTGCTAGAACCAACTGATCAAAGAAACAATTAGGCAAAAGCTTGCTTACCCTTGACTTTCTGCATGAATGAGAGCCATGAAAGGGTTGTCTCACCATCCAGGAAAAGTCACTCACAGGAGCACTGGCTGCAGAAAGCTGAGCATTCACGGAAATCAACCCCTTTTTGGTCATGAATGTTGATTATTCTTACGGTTATGGTATTCAGCAAAATGTTTCTGATCGCCTGTGACAGAAAACCATACTCAAACTAACTTAAGCAAAAGGGGATTTGTTAGATCACATCCAGAGAGTAAGCCTAGCTTTGGCTGGATCCAGAGGCTCAGAGTTACCTAACTGACCCACTATTGCCCCATCTCTCTGGGTTCTGCGTTTCTCCCCTGTGGTGCAATTTTCAGGTAATCTCTCCCTTCCAGAGGGTGAAATGCCAGATGGCAGCCAGCTGCTCCAGGTTTAGAACACATCTTTCAGCAAACCCTGGGGAAAGGACACATATCTTTCCAATTCTCAAAACTGAAGTGCTGGATTTGCTATAACTGGCAGGGCTTGACTAACATATCCATTCCTAAACTAATCACTTCTGACCGGTAGAGACAATGTTTTGACTACCCATGGCTAGTTCATGTGTCCATGCTTGATGAGCATAAAAATCTTTTCTTGGATGAGTAAATTTTTTTTTTGGTACTGGGGATCGAACTCAGGTCCTTGTGCTTGCGCAGCAGGCATCGAAACCACTGAGCCAAATCCCCGGCCCAATTTTTTATTTTTGTATTGTTTATTTTTATTCTGTGAATAGTCCCAGCATATTTAATTCAGAATGAAACTTCATTATCTTTGTATATCAAGATTTCAGATTTGTAGCTACAATTCCTATGACCCAGAAATTCTAACAGCAAGGCAATAAATACCCTTCAAAAACTGAGCAAAAGGCCAGGTGTGGTGGTGCATGCCTGTAATCCCAGCACTCAGGAAGCAAGGCAGGAGGATCATAGGAAGTTCACAGCCAGGCTGGGCTGCATAGCGAGTTCAAAACCAGCCTGTACTACATGGTGAGACCCTGTCTCAAAAAAAAACAAAACAAGGGCCGGAGATTTAGCTCAGTGGTTCCGCCGCCTGCCTCGCAAGTTCAAGTTTCCAAGTTTGATGCTCTGTAACCAAAACAAAACTGAGCAAAAGTATTATCCAAGGGCACCTGAGAAATTACTCTGCCACTATTTTATCCGGCACACTATTCACCTTCACATAGAAAGGAAATTCTTTTGTTCTCAGTATTATGAAACTTTGTTCAAAATATGGCTCTGTTTTCTGAATATTTACTAGATGTGCACATCTGAAACAAAGTTATTGCTTCTCCCTTTTTTAAACTCTTTAAGTACAAATTTAAAAGTTTTTTTCCAGAGTTCTACTATGTGGTAAATTTTATGCCAGATACTAGATATAGACATGGGAAAAAAATTAATTTTTTAAATACCACATAAGCACACAGAGATAATGAGGAGACAAGTTACAATACAATGTGATTTAGTGCAGCAATAGAGAAATCCTCAGGGTCTTATGGGAACACTCAGCCTGGTGGATCAGAGAAAGGTTCTTGGAGTTGGGAGTGTAGCATTCATCTTTAATGAGGAGAGTAGAGCTGGCACACAAATGGGAGCGGGGGAATCAGTAAAGGGTATGTTCCAGGCCAGTGTGAGCAAACATGGAAGGGAATGATAAATGATATATTCAAAGGAACAATTGGATGTACAAAGAAGAGCCAAGAAATGAATCTGGAGAAGAAGGAAGGGCAGATTATGGAAGGTTTTACAGGCCGGGTGAAGGGCCTCTGCCTTGGCCCAAAACTCTTCACAGACATGGTCGCATTTTTATTTTAGATAGGTTAGCCGGGCAGCTGACTGAAAGGTGGATTGCTGATGAAAAGAGTAGAATCAGAGAGACCATTTAACAGGTTGCTGTCACTTAAGCAGGAGGGGATTAGGGACTAGGTAGCATCATGAGGGATGACAGAGAAGACATGGGGATGGCAAAGGCCTGGGGCTGGCCCAGAGGAGGGAGGCCTTGGCATCTGAGACAGAAGGAAGGAGCCCCAATTGGGTGTAGAAGGAGACAAGGGGAGATGGTGCCCATGTGGCTGGTGGAGTAGGAAGCACTATTTTTACCTCGTGCAGTCATCATCTCATCTTATTGAAAGTAAATTCTAACAAGGCTCACCTTTTTCTGCCTAATCTGAGTTGAAAAAGCTACTGTTTTAAATCTGCATTTTATTGGTGACACCCTGGAGAGTAGGTGCCCTGAGAAGAGTCTAGAAAGAAGTTTGAGCCTGATGGTTGAGGGTGAGGATCTTGCCTAGGGTGCACTGAGTAGGTGCCTGGCCTGTAAATGTCTCCTTTAGTGGAAGCTGAGCACAGGGCTTGGAAACTTCCAAACTGGAAAACCTAAGGGCAATTCACAGATGCTTTCACCCCTCCACTTAGTTCACCACACACTGACCAAGGGCATGTGCCTTGTGCTGCTTTGGAAAGTATTTCAAGGGCTTATAGACTCCAGCATATTCACCATCTAGCAGGGTGCAGACCCAGAGCAGAGCTGCCCATCCAATGCCCATCTGATCCCTGGCCCAACATCAGGTCTGTGTCCTTTCAGTAGTGTTTCTGACTCTGATATCCAGGGTGTCTCCTCACTGAACTGCGAACACCTGGGGACCCCTTACCATTGAATTCCAAAACAAAGCAGGTCCTATGTTGTAATACCTGTGGCTTTGGTCTTCCTTGCTATTTCCTTTGGCTTCAACTTGCTGTGAATATGTAGACATTTCTTAAAAGTAACAACTGAAAGAGGAGGCGAGCCCACAAAAAGAGGACACTGCTGTATTTCTGGATTACTCCATGGATTTTGCAAGGTTAACATTTTTGCTGCCATTGCCTGACCTTTGAGCCTTAAGCCAGAAGCAAGTGGGTGTGGCTGTGCCCATTGGTGACCGGAACTTAGGATGCTGCCCCCACCCTGAGCTTCCCCTCGACCACTTAGGAATGTTGTGAAGTCAAGACCAATAGGACACAGGGCAACTCCAGTTGGTGATGTATGGAAAACATAGAAGTCTAATTTAGTAAAGTTTTTGTGCCTTATATGTAGAGTTTAAACTTAGATTATGTTTATGAAAATAACAGGCTAAAGTGATGAGCATGGAGGTAGTCAGTTTTAGACTTTTGTTTGGAGGGAAGCAAGTGGAAGTGGCTAACAAGGATTGAAAGTAAAACTTGAAGGTGCAATAATGAAAAAAAATAAAAATAAACCTGCATTTTATACACTCCAACACCAAATCAGTCTGAAGTTCCATCTCATCTCCCAATGTTGTAAAAATCAACTTTAGAATCAACTGATTGCATGAAAAAAGGTTGTTTAAAAATATAAATGGTGCCAGGGATTTAGCTCAGTGGTTCCACCGCCTGCCTTGCAAGCACAAGGACCTGAGTTCGATCCCTGGTACCAAAAAAAAAAAAAGTAAATGGAGTGCCCAAAGTAGAAGTGCTTTTATAAATATGCCAGCCTTGACCATCTAATAGTGATAGTTACTATATAGTCATTAATCTCCTCTTAATAAACCATCCTCTGAATTAACTAAGCAGTGAAAAAAATTTTCTATTTGAACTCTTGCCCATCATCTTACCTGAAATCACTTTAGTTGAATATGTTTTGTTTGTTCTTTTGTTATTATATGGAATGCTTTCTGATAGCTGTCGTAATTAAAGTGTCTTTTTAATTAACTCACTTGGAAAACACTATTAACTAAGATTAAGAAAATACCCAAAATCAGCCAGAAGAAGAGATGTTGATAAGATGTACAATAAGAAAGCAGTCATAAGTGAAAATAGTTCTTATTGTGGCAGTAATAAATACTTAGTTTGATAAACCTAACTTTACCAAAACAAACCTCAAATGCTTAAATTTAACAGAACATGGCTGAAAAACAGAAAGAAAAAATGATCCAGACCTAGTCTGCCACAGCTGGGTTGAGGAAAAAGGTAGAATGCTTGTCTTACGGCTTCATGAGTCACTTCAAAATTTTTTCTATTTTTTATTTACTTGAGATTACCAATGTTTAAGACACTGAGAAATATGGGCCAGGGATTTAGCTCACTGGTGCTGCCGCCTCCCTCTCAAGTGCAAGGTCCTGAGTTCAATCCCCAGTACCAAAAAAAAAAAAGACACTGAGAAATAGAACACATGGAAATTAAAGACCTGAAGATTCATAAGTCTCTTTAGTCCTGTCTTGAAAATCAAACCTGCTAATAGTAAAGAAGCACTAATCTCTTACAGGCCCAGGAAGAACCCCAACACACTATACCTCCATAATAGCCAGACAATTCCAAGTTCTAGAGAAGGGAGGCCATGGCTGCTGACAAAATGCATCATTCAAGTGTGCCATGAGCACATGATCTAACCGTGCTGCTAATCTGAAAGCATGTTCAAATCTTAAACTAAACTGCAGTCCCTTCTAAAGTGAGTTGTTTTATTGGGCTTTTCTGCCATTATTTAAATTATATGTTGAAGGGCCAGGAATTTAGCTCAGTGGTTCTGGCACCTGCCTCGCAAGCACAAGGTCCCGAGTTCAATCTTGGGTACCAAAAAAAAAAAAATTACATGTTGAAACCTCTTCATATTTATAGTAATCTTATACAAGGGGTGCATGATGTCAAATAAGGATCCTCTTAGGAGCTTTGCAGGCTACTTTAACACCACTCCCAGCACTGAGGAGCAGAGCTGCCCCCAGCGATGAGGCAGTGAGCCACAAGGGCAGCAGTAGCACACACCTCCCCCTGCTAGAAATGAGAAGACACATAACCAAGACTCAAAATCAGACTTGCAGATCAACTAAAGCAACTCCAAAGAGAAACAAGATGGATCAATCTGTTATTCAATGACCTGGACTACCTGAACTAGCAACAAAAGAGGATCTGGAAAAAATGAAATCAGAAATAATTTCTCAGATAACAGCAGAGATTGTGCCTATAGTGCAAGAAATGATTAATAAATCTAAAGAGGACACAGATTAAAAAATAGAGGAGCTGAGGAATATGATGGAATCCCAACATAGGAAACAAATGGAATCCATAAAATAGATGCAAACAGATTTCCAGGAGATTAAAAGCTCCACTGAAAGTCTACACGGCAGAATGAGCCAATGTGAGGACAGAATTTCAGATATAGAAGATAAGACTGCAATTAGTGACCATGAAAAGAAAAATTTCTTTAAAATAGTAAGGGACTATGAGAAATCAACCCAGCAACTGCTAGACCATGCAAAGAAGAATAACATAAGACTGATTGGAGTCAATGAAGAAACAAGAGACAGTGCAGATGACATAAAAAAAACTCATCACAGAAATGATGGCAGAAAACTTCCCAAGGAGGGGAAAAGAACTTGACATACAGATAAATGAGGCATGTAGGACTCCAACTAGCCTTGATTAAAAAAAAATCTACACATAGGCATATAATAGTTAAGATTCCAGAAACCCAACAGAAGAATAAATTTCTACAAGCAGTTAGAGAAAAGAAACAAATCACATACAAAGGAAAGCCCATCAGAATCACAACAGACTTCTCAACACAAACCCTCAAGGCAAGAAGAGCTTGGAGTGATGTATTTCAAGCCCTAAAGGAAAACAACCTCCAACCTAGACTGATGTAACCTGCAAAACTATCTTTCAAAATTGATGGAGAAATAAGATACTGTCATGACAAAGAGTACGTTAGGAACTTCATGAATACCAAACCAGCACTCTGAAAAAAATTTTAGACAATATACTAGGAAAAGACAATGAGGATCACAACCCCAGGAAGCCCAGCAGAATGAATCCATTCAGCACAACAAGAAATTAAACGCAAAGGGGGAGATTCCAACAAAAAGAAAAGGTCATGACAATGATAAGTCAAAACATATCAGTTATAACCATCAATGTTAATGGTCTCAATTGATCAACCAAATGAAATAGGCTGGCAGAATGGGTCAAGAAGCAAGATCCAACAATATTCTGCATACAAGAAACTCACTGAATTCAAAAAGAAACTCATAGACTGAAAAAGGGTGGAAAACGATCCTCCATGTGACAGGAACCCGAAAAAAAGCAGGAGTAACTATCCTCTTTGCAGATCAAAGGGATTTCAAACCAACACTGATTAAGAGAGACAAAGAAGGACACTACATTCTTGTAAAGGGAACAATCCAAGAGGAAGAGATGTCAATCATAAATATCTATGGACCAAACACTAGTGTGCCCAACTATGTAAAACAAATATGGACATGAAAAATAAAATAATAACTAATACAATAGTAGTGGGGGACCTCAATACCCCACTTTCACAAATAGATCAACTAGACAAAAAATAAGCAACAAAATACTAGAACTCAATCAAACTCTTGAACAAATGAACTTAACAGATGTTTACAAAGTGTTCCACCACACAAAATCAGAATACACATTCTTTTCAGTGGCACACAGGTCGTTCTCCAAAATAGACCACATACTCACTCACAGAACATGTTTAAGGAAGTGCAAGGTAATTAAAGTTATCCTCTATATATTATCAGACCACAGTGCAATGAAATTGGAGATCAATACCAAAAGAAACTGCAAGAATTTCATAAACACATGGAAATGGAACAACACACTTCTGAATAACCAATGGGTCACAGAGAAAATTAAAGAAGAATCAGAGAGTTCCTACAATTAAATGACAATGACAATACAACATATCGGAATCTATGGGACACAATGAAAGCAATCTTATGAGTGAAATTCATAGCAGAGAATACTAGTATTGGGAAAACATAGTGAGTCCAATTAACCTGATGCTGAACCTCCAGCTTCTAGAAAAAGAAGAGGAGGACAAACCCAAAGCTCATACAAGGGAGGAAATTATAAAGATTAGAGAAGAAATCAATGCAATGCAGACTAAGAGAACAATACAAAAAAATTCGTTAAAACAAGAGTTGGTTTTTCGAAAGAATCAAAAAAATTGACAAACCCTTAGCCAACCTTATCAGAAAAAAGGAAAGAAAAGGCCCAAATCCATGCAATTAGGAATGAAAAGGGTGAAATTACAACAGACCCAGCAGAAATCCAGAGGATCATCAATACCTACTTCCAGAAACTATACGCCAATAAGATGGAAAACACAGAAGAAATGGACAGATAACTAGATACATATGAATTACCAAAGTTGAAGGAAGAAGACCTAAAAATTCTGAACAACCCAGTATCAACCAATGAAATTGAAAATGGAATTAAAAACTTATCAACTAAGAAAAGCCCAGGCCCTGATGGCTTCACTGCTGAATTTTACAAGACATTTAGAGAGGAACTGCTACCACTACTGTTTAAACTCTTCAATGAAATTGAAAGGGAAACAATACTCCCAAATTCATTCCTGGAAGCAAGCATCACCTTGATCCCCAAAGCAGAGAAAGACCCAACTGAAAAGGAGAACTATAGGCCAATCTCACTAATGAACATAGATGCAAAAATCCTTTATAAGATACTGGCAAACAGAATGCAGAAGATCATCAAGAAGATCATACACCCTGATCAAGTGGGATTCATCCCAGGGATGCAGGGATGGTTCAATATATGAAAATCAATCAATGTAATACACTATATCAATAGAGCCAAGGACAAAAGCCATATGATTATCTCCATAGATGCAGAAAAAGCATTTGACAAAATCCAACATGCATTTATGATAAAAACCCTACAAAAATTGGAATAGATGATCTCTACCTCAAACTGATAGACGCCATCTATGAAAAACCAACAGCCAATATCATACTAAATGGTCAAAAATTGAAATCCTTCACACTAAAATCAGGAACAAGACAAGGATGTCCACTATCACCACTCTTGTTCAATATAGTTCTGGAAACATTAGCCACGGCAATTAGACAAGAGAAAGAAATAAAAGGAATAAAGATAGGTAATGAAGAAGTCAAATTGTCATTATTTGCAGATGACATGATACTCTCTATAGAAGACCCCAGGAACTCTACCGAAAGTCTTCTAGACTTAATAACCAAATTCAGTCAAGTAGCTGGTTACAAGGTCAACACACAAAAATCAATAGCTTTCCTCTACACAAATGACAGACTCACTGAGAGAGAAATAGGGCAAATAATTCCTTTCACAATAGCATCCAAGAAACTGAAATACCTAGGAATCAACCTAAAGAAAGAAATCAAAGACCTGTTCTCTGAAAACTATGGCACTCTGAAAAGAGAGATTGAAGATGATATCAGAAAATGGACAGACATCCCCTGCTCCTGGGTAGGAAGGATTAATATAGTGAAAATGGCCATACTTCCAAAACTGCTATATAGATTTAATGCAATTCCAATTGAGATCCCAGCAGCAGACTTCACAGACCTTGAGAAAACAATCCAAAAATTCATTTGAAACAAGAAGAGACCCAGAATATCAAAAGCAATTCTAGGTAACAGAGACATGGCAGGGGGTATCACAATCCCCAACCTGAAACTCTACTACAAAGCTACTGTGAAAAAAACAGCATGGTACTGGCAAAGAAACAGACCTGAGGACCAGTGGAACAGATTAGAAGATGCAGAAACAATGCCAGACACATTCAGCCATCTCATCTTCAATAAAGGAGTCAAACACTTCACTGGAGGAAAGATAGCCTCTTAAATAAATGGTGCTGGAAAAATTGGGCTTCAACTTGCCAAAGATTAAAACTAGACCTATATCTCTCACCATGCACTAAACTAAAATCAAAATGGATTAAAGATCTAAATATTAAAATAGAAACTCTGAACCAGTTAGAACAGAGGTTAGGTAGAACTCTTGAAGACATCAGCGTAGGAAAAGATTTTATGGACAAAACCTCAGTTGCCCGTGCACTAGCATAAACAATCAACAAGTGGGATCTCTTCTTATTAAAAGACTTCTGCACAGCAAGAGAAACCACCAGCAGTGTGAAGAGACAACCCACAATGTGGGAAAAAATCTTCACCTGCTCTTCCTCAGACAAAAGTCTACTATCTCAACTCTATAAAGAACTTAAAAAGATCAGACCTCCCAAATTTAAAGACCCAATCCAAAAATGGGCATCTGAAATGAACAGACATTTCTCTGACAAAGAAGTAGAAATAGCAAATAAATACAAGAAAAAATGTTCAACATCACTGGTCATTCGAGAGATGCAAATGAAAACAATGCTGAGATTCCACCTCACTCCAGAAAGAATGGCTGCTATCATGAAATCAATCAACAACACATGCTGGCGGGGCTGTGGGGAAAGAGGAACACTGCTCCACTGCTGGTGGGAGTGTAGACTGGTGCAAGCACTGTGGAAATCAGTATGGAGATACCTCAAAGAACTAGGACTGGAAGTCTCATTTGACCCCGCTATTCCAGTGCTGGGGATCTTCCCCAAAGAACTAAAAGAATCATACCACTGTGATATATGTGCGCCCATGTTCATAGCAGCACAGTTTGTGATAGCTAAAACTTGGAAACAGCCCAAATCCCCATCAACTGGAGACTGGATCAAGAAAATGTAGGTTTTTTATAAAATGGAGTACTACTCAGCCATAAAAAATGAGAAATTAGAGACATTTATAGCTAAGTGGATGCACATTGAGGCAATACTCTTAAGTGAAATAAATAGGACACACATGTATAAATACCAAATAGTTTCTCTGGTGTGAGAAACTGAAAGTGTAAATAAGGACTAAATGTATAATAGGTAATGTGAAATAGAAAGAAAAGGGGCAAAGGGGAAGGAAGTGGGAGGGCTAGGGGAAAGGATAGAAGGGAATGGGATTCATATAAGAAAATGAAAAAATGGAAACAAAATCTTTGTAAATAGGGATGGAGGGGTTGAAGGGAGGGCAGGGGAATGGGGAAAAAATAAGAACCAAGAGAGATTATGTATTCTTATTTATTTATTTATTTATTTTTTGTAACGGGGATCAAACTCGGGTCCTTGTGTTTGCGGGGCAGGTGGCAGAACCACTGAGCTAAATTCCCGGCTTCTAATTTATTTTTTAAATTTAAAAAAAAGGATCCACTTAGTAAAGAGGAGAAATATTCAAATTTTTCTAAGAGTTTCTTCTACCCTCTTTCCCTGAAAATAAGACCTAGCTAGAAAATAAATAGCCTTGAAAACTAGAAATTGTAAATGTCGCCCCCAATCATCGTATCCTTCCCTTAACTGTCATCACTATTCTCTTGCTTGGTGGCTACTATGTAAGGCAGGTAAGGCAAAAATAGGCTGATTGGGGCTGCATTTTTGATCTCTAGTTTTCAAGGCTGATTCCTGGTAGGTCTATTTGGGAAGAAGGAGGAGAAGAGTCAAAAAATTTATTTAAGACTCATCTGGTACTGTGAAACTATAATCACTTGGTTGGAAATGGTGGCTTTTATTTACCTTTTTCTATTCCAAAACTTCTAAGCATATAGATCAATAATACAATTAGTTTTTGTAGTTATACATATATATACTCAATGTGCACAAAGCATTTAGGATTGCATAGTAGGTGATATTAGTTAAACTATATGAAGATACGTATTGTAGCAAGCAAAGACCTTAAAATTTGATTAAATATACTTCCAGATTGACACTTTTTTCAAAAATTCTCTTGGCCAACTATACTCAAGTAGTTTAGCATTATAATAGAAGACATAGTCCAATACATAGTCTTGTATGCTTATGTTATATACTACTGAAAATATATCCAGTTCTGAATCACTAACTTCAGTAAAAGTGTATTCTTGGAACATTGATTTTTTTCTCTTAATGTTGCAGAAAGGAAAGGGACACAAAACCTCACAAGGAAATGACTGCATTAAGTACATAATTTTAAAATGTAAAGATTCATTAAAATGTCAGTATAGGGTCATCAATGGTCCTCCATTTTCACCTTTTGTATACATGGCTTAATTTCCCTTTCTCACAAAACTCTTATAGAATACAATATTAATCAGGTGAGGGTTACGTGAACCTCCACTTTTGACTTTTGGCTCTTTGTGTCAAACAGCGGAGGCCAGCACAGAATAACCAAGGTGACAGCATGAAGACAGATACGCCTCCTTAAAGGTGCAATAGTCCTCTTCTTAAGTCAGATTTGCCGTAATCCTTGGTCTAAACTTTGATCGGCAACAGAGAGGTGATGGGAAGGTCACCAGCTCTACACACAGCTTTCTGGCCTAAGTAGAGCTCCCAGGTTGCTTCGCTAGCTTAAAATTGTCTACCAGAAATGGAGCAGGGGGAGGCTGGGAGGATACAATTTCTGTCCCCTGGATTTTCTCATATCTCTCAGCCCCATTCTTACCAGCTCAGCATGAGGGTTACTTTGCCCATTTATAAATCCTTGGCTACAATTTTGACAGTGATTCTGCAGCGCAGAAGGTTAAAAATAACAATGTTCACCTCTAATGGGTTTGAAAAGTACATTTTGTTTTGCAAGTCTCTGCCTTGATAGATTCTCAGGAAAATTATTGGCTTCCTCCAAGGTAGTCCCCCAACACTGAGTACACTAGCAATTTTAAAATAAGATATCTGATGCGAGATAGTATTAAATATCATTTTCATAAATTCCTCATTTCAGTTCTTAAAATGACCTGTTATCATTTCGATTTAAATTGTCAAAACACAGCTTCAAAAGTGGAACAGAAAAAGAAAAGCCAGCATCCAGTTTTCTCTTTCAGTCTTTTTGAAGCTCTATGTTTACCTAATCATACTAGTCAAAATGGGGCTGTTTTGCAAAAAGCTTGCTTTTAAAAAGATCCATAAAATCCTTCAAATCATCAAGGCTATGTGGTCTTTCCATATCAGACATGCCCCTCAAACTGTGGAATCTTGCTGACATCTTCAACATCTGGTCTCCTGTCTCCCTTGTCCTGGCAACATGGGGGGCAAAGCATTCTGCACCCTGGGCAGCCCAGAGATCTCTGCTGCTCCTGCCCTTCCATGTCTGTTCTTTGCAAGGGAGGCTGATGGTTTTGTAGGTGCTCCATGAATGTTTTGAAATCTTGGGGTTTTGTTTTTTTACATTAGGACTGAAAATAATCCAGATGTTTATCTGCCCTGAAGAAATAATTCAGGCTCTCTTTTCTTTTAGACTCAATTATAAACAATAAGCTTAAGCAATAGCCTTTCTTTCTTCTTCTTCTACCCTTCTACTCCCTTCCAAAAATAGCCCAACATCTAGGAAATCTTTCTCATTCCCATGTGTCCTGTATTTCTGTATTGATGATTTATATTATGCAATAAGTGTATACAGTTGGGTTGGTAATTTCTGGCAGTGGCATAAAAAAATACCAGTATTGAGGGACAAGGTGAGGTCAGGATAGTCCCGTCTCCATATTCCCACCATCTAGTCAGCCATATCTTCCTTCCTTCCAATAACCCAGATTCTGCCAGCACTCTTCTCTGTTCCCCCCATATCCTACTCTTAGCAGTAAATGAATGCTAAGTCATCCTTTCTAAGGTTTTAACTATTTGGTGACAGCTCCGAGGTGACTTTTTTTTTTTTTTTTGGTACTGGGGATCGAACTCAGGTCCTTGGCCTTGTGCAGCAGGCGGCAAAACCACTGAGCTAAATCCCTGGCCCTCCAAGGTCACATTTTTTGAGGCAGGCACTGGAACCACTGAGCTAAATCCCCAGCCCTTCCAAGGTCACATTTTTAAAGGAGACTCTTAAGGGGAAAAAGGCAGTGACCCTTAGGTAGACACTGTCATTCCCTCCAACCAGAGAAGTCAATCATGGTTTGGAAACCATTTCTGAAACTTTGCCAGTCATTGACAGAGTCCTTGTTCTATCTTCAACTCTTGAGAGCTTTTCTGCATGTATGATCCCTTTTGAGTTCCCAAACAACCCGGAAAGCAATAAAGTATCACTATCACTAGTTTACGAAGAGCATTGCTAAGTCACAGAGAGGTTATGTGAGTCTCCCAAGGTCACACAACTAGTGTCAGCCTGAGCAGCAGCAATCCTAGCTCAGCAGGCTCTCACAATGAATCACTTGTCCCACATCAGAGACAGCTCTCCAATTCCATCTCCAGAAACTGATGGCTGGGTAGCACTTTCCATGAGTGTCCTCCATTCTCTAATTACCTGTCTAGCTCAGTCCAAATGAGTTTTAAAATACAAAACCTCACTTTTTCAGCTGACCATCTCTAATATTTAGCAATATAATGAGAGTGCTTATGTTGTGTCATATAGTGTTTCTGCTAGAACTGCTTAAGTGACATTTTGGGTCTTATAATTATTCTAACTTTATACTAAGAATACATTTTTAAAATCAGAAAAGGAGGAACAGAAAGCATAAAAGGACCTAAAAGGCACACCAAAGCCACCCAGTTAGGAAATGAAGACTTTTTAAATGTATTCTATTCTCTGTGCTCTAAGGTTTAAACCATTTTGTTCTTAAACCACAATTTCCCCCAGAGTGAGAACAGTCATGCTGAAAACCATGACTTTTAGAGAAGGAAGGTGGCAGACATTGTGCATTAGCAATGAAATTTTCAATGGAAGCACTTTTCATGGAAGAAAGGTCATTCAGCCCATCATGCTGATGAATTCCACTATTGCTCCCCCATGGAATAAAAACCTGGAGGACACCACTCATCGTTTCATCATGAAATGCACAAAAAACAAAATGTTCTTCAAACGACCCATTTCAGGCTAAGGTGGGAAAGTTTATATTTCTTACCCTAAGCATCCATCAGTGTTGCTTTTCATGTAGCCATTCCAGCTTGGGCTCTACTACCAGACCAGGCAACCCTGGCTATTCCCACTATTGTCCAAGACAATCCATAGCTGCACAGTACCTCTGCAGTGAAGTTCAAATCCCTCTACGCAGGACAGGACTCTTTATAACACACTCCAAAATAGCTTGCTAGCCTGTGCCTAACACTATCCTGTATGTTTATACCACCTCAAGTGTTCCTATTCCTCACAAGCATTCTAATTCCTGCTGCCTTATTTGCTCAAGTCACTTCTTCCACCTGAAATGTTCTGTCCCTTCTCCACCTGTCCAACTCTCAGTGTCAAGGGCAGCTCAAAAACTTAATTTGTCTCAAAGGTATGTGTGTGTGTGTGTGTGTGTGTGTGTGTGTATGTTCTTGCTCCTTTTAAATTATAAATAATGTTCCTACTGCAACAAATTGTTCATGATAAATGTTCCATAAATTTGCTGGTGAATAAGCAGATAAATCTCTTGAGTCTACATGTGGCAGAAGGTGCATTAGGGTCTTTGACAGATCAACCCAATGTCAGTCAGTAGAACATTAGCAAAAGCACTAATCCTTTTGCAGTTTCTTCACTAAACATGTCCGTTTTTCTCTATTCTGTGACTCAGTGGCTTATTCCTGTCACTATATTGAATGTATGTATCCACTACACCTGTGCATAGTTTGCAAGGTTTTTCCTTTTGAATCACAAGGGTTTTGTTTTGTTTTGTTTTTGCTACAAAATTTTGAAGTACAAAAAAACACAAACTTTTTTCCCTAGAAGACTGTATCATTCTTATGAGGTTATGTGCTTTAGAAGTAGTTAAGGAATTCAAATAAATAGTCAAGATCCCAAATGGAGGACAGATGCTGGTCCTATAAAGAGAAATTGCCAGGTCGACCTCAAGTCCCAGAGCACATCCAGTGTGGCAGTCTTAGTGACCAACTATGCTTGTGTGCACCCCAGCTAAACAGATTCCTGTGAAGTATGACTGGAATCTGACCTAATGAAATCCAGTAAGCAGGGTCACCCAGGCCACTGAAGCATGAGTCTGCATTTCCAAGTCCATGTAACAGAAGCCGCACCTTGCACAGCAGGGGGCAGGTCAGAAGGCTATGTGGTAGCCAAGGGCACAGCTGGGGCTTCAGAATAACAGCACAAGGGTGTAATGGAACCCCTTCCTGGGACATGTAGCCAGTTAATCATCTTGGTCGTCCATCTCTTATTCATAAACACCAGGAACACATTTTCTTTGGCTACTCCCTTTGCCCTTTCAGGTTACACATGCAATTTACTGCACCAACTCTTCCCTTTATGTCACATAAAATGCTCCTGGCATGAAGTGTCTTGTCACCATGTATATCAATACCAATGCTGGACTGGGTTAGTGTGATTACGGGTGCTCCCACAGCCAGCATGAGCATTTGTTGTTTAAGGGCAAGGCTTTAAGGAGTTCTCCAAACCCCATTAAGACTCTAAGTCCTCAGGAATGTGAGACAACCATGTAATCTGAGGCAAGAGCAGACCTTACTACCAACCAGTCTTATGGCTATCTGAGTTACTCGTTTTATTTCAGCCTTAAGGAGATTTAAAATAGTAAGATTATTTGTTTTAATTTTTAAATGTTAAAATTAATAGGAAATTTTTAGCCACAGCAAATGCATCAGACTTACTCACAAGGGAGCCCAAGCACAATGTGGTTCTCTTTCCTTAACTCACTGAACAGACAGAAAGGCAAAGCATTCACCAGAAATCACCTCTGCGAAAAGACAATAGTTTTACTTATCAGTCTGCCCTGGGCTTTAGCTCATCTCTTGACACCTGTGTGGCAGGCTTTTATCACAGGAGTAAAGACCAAAGGCTCTGGAATTGGTCTTGGAGTTTGGCCCTCACTGGCTGCTTAAGCCTAATGGATCTCTCTGGGACTCAGTTTCCTTCTCTGTAAAGTATGAATAATAATAAAAATACCAACTCACACAATTGTTGTGAGAACTAAATGAACATTAGCTGTTATTTGCGCTCTTTTAAAATTTAGCTATGATCCATTGTTTTGGGGGGAGAAGGGAATTATGGATACTGGGGGAACAGGATCTCATTTTAACTGTAATAAGGGAGAAAGATCATATATTGTATACAGTATACATGTTTTAATGTTCAAGTCTCCAGATCAGTGAGTCTCAAAGACCCACTTAGAGAAGAATCCTTAAGGTCAAAACTATTTTCATATTAATACCAAGCTGTTATTTGCCTCTTCTCTTTTCCCTTTAGCCACCACTTCACTTTCCAAGGTTGCAGTTATGCACAATCAAACACACTCCTAAACTATTTTTTCTTTATAATCCAAAAATATTAAATAAAAGTTTCTAGAAATAAATAATTCATTGCAATTAAATTGCATTCCATTCTGAAGAGTGAATGAAATCTCAAACTATCCTGCTCCATCTTACCTAGAACATGAAGCATCCCTTTGTCTAGTGTATCTGCACTGTCTGCCCTCCAGGCACTTAATAGACAACTCAGTTATCAGACTGACTGTCACAGCGTCACAGTACTTGTATTCAAGTAACCTTTATTCTGCTTAATAATAACTCCAGAGCACAGGAGTAGTAATGGGGACAATGCACATATGTCAAAGGGAGCTGTAAAGTGCTTCCTATGCTGAAATTGTGAAGATCTACAATATGAGTGACTCTTCTACCCATGAAATTGTGGAGAAGGAAAAGAAATTCATGCTAGTTTTGCTGTCACAACTCAAACTACAAAAGTTACAGTCAGTGTGTGACAAACAAGATAGAAAACCCCTTATGGTTTCGCACCATCTGTAGTTTCAGGCACCTACTGAGTGTCTTGGAATGTCTGTCCCACAGATAAGGGATGACTCACACACAGGAGAATGTTCCAGAAGCTACCAGATATGCAATGACATCATCATTAACCATTAATGCAATGTGTACGTATACATTCTTGTGTTTTAAAATTCCTGTTATAATTACAAATGTAGGAAATGATAGAAAATACTCACATTAATAGATGTCTTTGAGGTACACGATAATTTTTAAGAGTTTAAAAGGATCTTGAAACCAAAAAGCTTGAAAATCCCTACTGAACTATGTTGAGTTAAATCCCCCTGCCTCCCTTTCAAAATCTGTAAAGCAAAAACAGCAAATTCATTTCTTGACTTTGAGACTCTGCCCCCAGAGTCAGGCCCCCAAGGCTACCATTCCTGTCTTTTTGTCATTGTGTGTTTCAGGATGTCTGAGTCTGACTTCCCCAGTGAGGAGTGGATGTGGGACTTTCAGAAGCATGGCCATCGGCACTCTATGATAAGAAAAGTCAAGAGGTTCTTGAGTACCCACGAGCACCCCACTAGCCCCAGGAGAAGCTTCAGGAGGCAGGCCAGCGACAGCTCCATGCTCTTCCCCATCAGACCAACTCAGGATCTGCTGCATGTGCCCTCTAGAAGCCCTCACAGAGCCTCACATATCCAGCAGCAATCGCACTCCCTCGAGGGCGGCCTCAAGCTTCATTCCAGCATGGGAGAACTGTCCACAATCAGGGAGACCAGCAGGACAAGCACCCTCCAGAGCCTAACCCCACAGTGCAGTGTGAGGGCCTCCCCCACCAAAATGCCTCAGGTCCCCGAGGTATTGATCACAGCAGCTGAAGTGCCAGCGCTCTCATCAGATGGCCATCACCACAATTCCACTACTTCCATCACTAGCTTTGAGTTTACTGGAGTTCAGCCAAGCAGGACGGAGCAGCAGGAAGACCCGGTAGGATCACTCCTTTCCCCCTCAGAGGAGGGGCCACCTCCTGGGAGCCCTACTCTCCAGACTGCTTCAGCCTGTACTGAGACAAATAAGTTCAAGTTTGAGGAAGACCCAGATGATGACAGGTTCCTGAAAAGGTGGAGCCTCCCAGAGTTTCAGGAGTCCAGCCACACCTCCCTAGGAAATCTAAGTCCAGATCCCATGAGCCCTGGGCAGCCTCTCTTTCTTGAAACGTGGATATCCTCAGAGCCCAGTGCAGTCAGCAATGGGGCTGGCTCTCGGGTCTCTCCTGAGATGCTGTACTTAATGGAAAACCTAGATGCCAAGGAGACAGACATCATAGACTTTAGCAATGAGGAAACGGAGGAATCCCCCAAAGGAATGCCACAAAGCTCTGGGACCTGTTCTAGCCCAGATTTCATTTTGCCAAAGGCTCAGCACTAATCTCAGGACACCCCTGGGGGCTGGTTAGCTTTCTGGAAAAAAAAGGATCCCACTGTATAAGCTACTTAGAAATTCGAAGGGCATTATGATCTTGACTTTTTGTAAATTTGAAAAATCAGACACGTTCACATCATCCATAATAATGTGGCTTTCATGGAAGTTATACAAACCACAGTAAATTATTTTAACTAGATAAGAAATCTTATATAAATAAGTCTGACTTGTAAATTCATAGATTATTAGGCATGGAAAAGGCCTTATAGATCAAATCTAATCCCCTAGACACAAAAGCCCAAACACAAGGATTCTCTCTTTCTTTCCTTTTTTACTTTACTTTTTCCTTTCTTCAACTATAAAGACAAAAGATAGATAACACAATGCCCCAAAGACCCTTTTCTCTTACAATTCTTTGAGGCTTTCTAACCATCTCATGATCTTTCTATAACTATTATTATCATCATTTTCTAACTCATGCTTCATCAGCATCAGAAAGCTCCATTTATTTTCAATTGCCCTTTCACTTTCCAGTCTTCATTTTTCTCTCTTCCATCTTTATTTGCTCATGTTCTCCTCCCTGTTCTCACCAGTCTTGCTTCTCTAGTTACTACAATCTGTCTCACCTTCTAGGTTATGTTTTCTCTTGCCAACTCTGTTGCTTGCTTCTTGCTGTGGTATTCCAAATGTGAGGCACTGGCAAAGCCACCTACAGGATAACCAAACAGGTCAACAAATAGAACCTCAGACACATCCAGCCTCACAGAGGGCCAGGTTAATGGTATCTACCACTCTCTCAAAACCATTGCTGCTGCACTCTGATTCTGTTCTTGCTCTTGGACACTGGAGAAAACAGAGGCTAAGAGGATATGAAGCTTGCCTAACCAAATACTATGGAACTAAAGAATAATATGGTTCAAATCTGCTTATTTTCAACTCTTAAGCAGAATTCTCAGTTGTGTCACAACATGGGACCAGCTACTGTGCCTATCAGGTTGTTTGAAATGAAATAGGCTACAGGAGATGGGGTCCAGCCCTGCATAATGGGGACTGGGTTTTGACTAAATCCCTCCAAGAGCTCTTAGGGTGGCTATTTGTTGTGAGCTCCTAAGTTTGTAAGGCCTTTCCTTATGAATGTGGTCTCACCATTTGCCATCTGATGAAACTTGGCTACATATGGCTTAAGAAATAAAGTAACCCTTATAAGTATCATTGATTGAGTACTCATAATGTTCCAGGCAGCAGCATACAAAATTCACAGGGATTTCACTGATCCTATAGAAATTCTATGGCAGTCATATACTAATATTGCCCTCCCTCCCTTTTTTTTTTTTTTTTTTTTTTTTGAGACAAAATCTCACTTCAGGCTGGCTTCTAATTCACTACATAGCCGGCCTTGAATTCATGATCCTCCTGCCTCAGCCTCCCAAGTGCTAGGATTACAAATAGGCACCATCATACCCAGCTTCCTTTTATTTCTATTTTTAAAATGAAGAAAAACCACATGACCAGTCTCATCTAGCTCAAGAACACACTCATAACCATTAATCTTTCTACTGCTCCAGACTGTAAGGCCCTGAATCTGCTAGTAATTTCTCCAGAATTACTCCAAGGAAACTGCACCAAAATCACAGGTTCATGATCCAGCTTTGGAGGCCTCTTGGGTCCTGCCTGCTTAAGTCTACCTTCACCTTTCATGCATTTACAGAGAAGAGTGCACTTCAAGTTTGAGCCATAGCTGTACCTTCTTTGCTTGTTTGTTTGGTACCAGGGATCGAACTCAGGACCTTGCACTTTTGAGACAGGTGCAATGCCACTGAGCTAAATCCCTGGCCCTGGAAGTGGGAGGGGAAGGGGAAAGGAAAAATTATGAGAAAAGAAAAAAATGGAAACAAAGACTGTGTAAATAGGGAAGGGTGGAGGGGGTGAAGGGCGCACAGGTAATGGGGAAAAAATAACCAAGATACATCATGTACAGGTACAAGCACCCAATGATAAATGTAAACGTATTGTATTCCTAAAATGTACCAATAAAAGAACTTAAGCTAAATCAATCAATCAATCAATCAATCCCTGGCCCCATAGCTGTACCTTTTTCATTTTTCATGACAGCAGAAAATTGGCAGAATCCTCCTGTCCCTTACCTGACTCCTCTTGAGGTTCAGTGTCATAATTAGCCCATCTTCATAAGACGGGCTAATCTCAACAGGCCTCCCAACCTATGTGAGAGCAATGACACTTACTCTTACTAGCTTTTCTCAAAGGGCTTAAAGGAAATATTAGAAATGCTATCCACTGATGGTCAATTAGTGTTTCCTCCTAGGAAGGCACTGATATTCCCAAAACATTACACACAATAAGGCCCCAACAGCATACTTCTAAAAGTCCAGAACTCTGACCTTCTCCCAGCGTCTTTGTGCAATTTTCTTGTGTGCTGCAACTTAAATCCCTCTGATCTCTTTTCTTCAATTCTATTTATTGCTCATATTCAAGTAAGTTCCTACTTTGCTACTTTTGAAATATAATCAATTTGCATACCTAAATCTAACATAATAAATTATCTGAGAGTAGAATAATACATTTTGTGTAAGGATAAGTGAGTGTTAATTTATTTCTGCTTCTGTCCATTCCTTTTATGCACCTTTATCCAGAGAATTAATTTCCTCAATATTTCTTCAAAATTTGGAATGGCCTCCCATTTTCTCTTTGCATGGAAAACTGAATTATAATTTGTTCTATAAGCCTGTCTGGTGGAAATTAGCTATAAATTCAAGCCAGTTCAGAGCAGATGAAAAAATTCTGTACTCATTCTAAAGTGAGTTTTTACCCAGCACAAACCAAAGTTGCAAAAACAAAAGAATTTGGGCCAGGGATTTAGCTCAGTGGTTCTGCCACTTGCCCTATAAGCACCAGGACCCAAGTTCAATCCCCAGTACCCACCCCCTCAAAAAACGATTTTCTTCTCATGTGCCTGATTTTCATAACTTGCCTAGCCTACGTTTTCCTGAGCTCTGGAACTTTCTACTACATAAATGATGGTCCCGTGGCCTGGGAATTTGGTCCTTTGGTCTTGACCATTCCAATAGGCTCAGCTTTGCTCTGCATTAAGTGTAATCTACAAGCCAGAGCGTGAGGTGAGACCATGCCCTATCTGTTGCATTCTCTCCCTGCTCTCCGAAGATAACTGCCTGACACTGGGGTCCAAATTCAGTAACGTAAAGACCCACTAACTTCTTTGTTGCCCAAGAGCGTAGTGATGACTGGCTCCTGGCCAAACAAAGATGGCTGTTCTCCCCTTCTTTTATTATCCTGTCTACTTCGTGGCTAATCACTTTCACCACTCCAGGCCTGGTTTCAGCCTTGTTCAGCTAAGCTGCAGAAAACATATTTTAAATGGAACAGAGAAATGTAAAATTTTTCATTAGTAGAAAGAAAATACTTAGGGTCTGGGAGTGTAGCTCAGTGGTAGAGTACTTATCTAACACGTGTGAAATCTTGGCTTCCATAACCAACAATGCCAAAAAAGAAAGAAGAAAAGACTCACACACACCCCTTCTTCTTCAGTGTCTTCTCTGGTGGCTTTCTCTTCTCCCAAGAAACTGATTCAATCTTTAATAATTTCTCAGAAACCTGATTATCATGATATCTGCTGTCTGAGAGTCTGGCAAGCCCAGGCAGGCAGTTATGGAATAAGTGCTACAAAAAATGACACATGAATTCCCTCAGGAATAGCTTTAGAAACTTGAACAAGCAACTGTCCTTTGCATTTCATATTTCCTTCTGTAAAATGTGCCCTTCTCTGGATCATTTCACTGGGCCATCAAGAGGCATTTTAGACGGTGGATGTGAAAAGGCCGGGGCCCTAGGCCTCACCATGCATAGAACAGGTATGATTGAGATTGACGCCCCTGAGGATTCACCATGAACTTCTCTTTCTCCACTTTGGTAGTTTGTTTATCAGGATCCCCTTATTCTCTGGGATTCTAACCACTTTCATTCACAAAGTTTTCCTTCTAACATTCATAACATTAAGATTCCAACTTATTAATCTTGTCTTTCTCTTTGGGATTCTTTCTTCCCAACTTTCACATCTTTCTTCTCTTTGGCATTTTTCATCCTTCCTCACTCCCCACAATATCCCAGACCTCACCACCATGGCAATGAATGAATGAATGAATGAATGCCCTAACCCACTGTATCAACCCCCTCAATTAAAACGTAGAACCAGAGAAAATTAATTGTGTGTGTTCTATCCACTATAAATCTAGAAGATTTAGAACCCTTGATTCAAGGTCAGAAGACCCCAGGACATTTAATTTCCCTAACCCTAAGTTCATAAGGAATAATACTTAAAATGTAAAACTCCTAAGCAAGAGCAAATTAGAACTGCCTTTCCCTCATGACAATCACACGTGATCAACAACAAACATTTTCTGATCTGTGCTATTGAGAGAAATAACCAAGGACTTCTCATTTTGTCTTACTGAAATACAGAAGGTAGATCCTCAATTCTTTTGAACATTTTTGTTTTGCTTAGGTCTTTGAGCTCTAATTTTTACGACAGTCTTTCCAATGATACAGCCATTGAGTTGAAAGATGGAATTCAAGAATACAGGATTGTTCTCTGACTGTAGATCTTACAAGACCCAGAAGAAGGATTCCAACTCATAGGCCAGGTTTGGGAGACACCAACCCAACAAACATTCAGTTAGCTCTAAACTCCCCCTTAACCACTTCTTCGTGTCCAATTAGCAAAAAGAAAACAAAGCAATTTTTCCACAAGATAGAGACTTGAATACCAACGTTTTCCTAAATACTCCATTAGCTTAGACTGGGGATTAACTGTTTGCTTTGTTTCATTTCTGAATTAATTCAGAAAATAAGGGCTGGGGATTTAGCTCAATGATGTGCTGCCTGCCGCACAAGGTCCCTAGTGCAATCCCCGGTACAAACAAAAAAAAAGAAGAAAATAAGCCCAAATTTTCATTTGGCCACATAAAACCATCTCTGAGCTACTAGTTTTAGACATTTGCCTAACAAAGGAAACTTTGTGTGTTGTATCTTGAAAACAAATAGCAACCTTTCCAGAATAGATTTTGCACAGAAATGCTGATGTTTCCCAAGTTCTTTGTCTGGGCTAGCGGATCTCAACAAGACATGATTTTGTGCACTGGGCATGTCTGGAAATATTTCTGGTTGTCACACAGGGGTGTTAATGGCATCTGGTGGCCAGAGGCCAGGAACACTGCTGAATGTTTGCGACACACAGGTCAGACACCACAACTATCTGGCCCAAAATTCCAAGACTAAGAAACCTAATTTAGGCTAAAGGAAGGTAAATATGAAACAACCATCAAGGAGATTAATGATGAGAGATGAGTTAGAGAAAGATACAGAACTTGAGAGAGGATAGATGAACCCAGCTACTGGCTAAATCCCTGTTCTGTGCACAGCTGAGAAGTAATCACCATTACTCTTGTGATGCTAGAGGATTTGATGTCTCAAATCCCAGAGAAATTTGATTTGGACTTTGCAGTTCGCTCTTAGAGAATTCGTTGGATGGCTGTTACCAGTAAGAGTAGTTAAATGCCACTGCTGGCATGACTGTAATTTTTTGAAATTGTAGTTCAAATAAAGGATAACAATGTATTCTACCAAATTTATTTAAGAACTTGTACCAACAAACTGCTAGACTATGGATAGACAACTGATCAAGCTTCAGCTTTAATGCATGTCCTATCTAGAAGCAAAGACACCATATCTTCTAGCCAGATAATTTAACACTTTTTTATAAAAATGATTATTTTTTACTAGAAAATAGTTACTATAAAGAAGATTCATTACTTCCTTCACATAGGCCATTCAAATTCATGGAATCTTGGCACTTCTAGGAGAAAAACATTAAGGAATTGATGAAGTCCTGGATGGTGTCACCAGTTTGATTTTTATTCCTAATCATTCATAAAACATTAGCCACTGCAGCATCTAGTGTCAGGTATTCAGCTATAGCCAGGTACCCAGGAAGTCCTGGTCCTCCCAGCTCTGCCCCCCACACACAGATAAACAACAAAAAACCCTCTGAATTTCATTAATGTTTGCTAGTATATTTGTTTCCTTTCATTCCCAATTCTGTTCCCCTCCCAACTATTTTAGTTTGTTTAATATAAAACCCTTTGTATACATTTTTACAAAATGTGTATTTTCATTTTGTGTGTATTTTTAACTAACCTAAATGTTTTTATATTATAGGTCTCATCTGTTTCTTTGTTTGATTGTTGGTTTTTTATTCTGTACAATGTTTTTTAAATCCTACCAATTGAGTACATCTGATCCATTGTTTTAGCTGCTACATATTCTAAGATCTTTTATGTCTTGGTGCCCCAGTTCCCCAGTTGCCTTCCTGCCCTCTGTAAGCATCCTTATAGAGTCTCTTTTTTAACTCAAAGGGTTTTTGGGGGGTGTGCAAACCTGAAAGCAGGTTGGCCTCTCCCAGAAGCACGTAAGTGTTCTTGCATCTCTACACTTCGCCTTCCCCACCCCAAGCTTGGCATCACCACCTCCACTTCTAAATTTTACAGCCTAACGAGTATAAGCTGACACCTACTTGTTGTTTAATTGGCATTTATATGATTACTAATGCCATTGAGCACCTCCTCATATGCTTTTTAATTCCTTTGGGACTCTTTCTGAAAATTACCTTTACAAATTCTTTCCCCTTTTATCTAATGCAGTTTCTGTATTTTTCTTACTTAAGAGTACCTTCATTGTAGTAGATGATAATAGGCCCTTGCTGGTTTTAGACATTGCAACAGTCTTTTCTAATTTTTTGTGTGTCTGTCAAAAGTGTCTATGATGCCATTCATTGCACAGAATTCCTTAATTTTATATAATCAAGGTCATCAATTTATTACCTTGTGCTTTTGAAGTTTTGGATAAGGAGTCTTCCACATCCCTGACATGATATTCACCTGCATGTTTTGTTCTATTGTCTTTACAATGTTAAGTAGGGACCAGTTTTATTTTTCCCCATAGAATGTGGTGGTTTCCCCACAACACATCTTACTAAATGACCCTAAATGGCCGGTTTATAATCTCCACATATTTCATGCAAACCACATACACTAATATGAAACAAAATCACCTCTGAGAAAGATGATATCAAGGTGGTGTTAATGGAAGAAAACCTTAACCTGATGAAGCTCAGGCTCCTCCTCACTAAATATAAACCTTCTCCAAAATACATCACCTCCTGCTACCTTTGGACTGATAACTTTCCCCTTTCAATGACCTGGGTGCACACATCTACGCAAAAGTCCACTAAAAATAAGCCATTTCTTTTATCAGACTGACACTAAGCTGAAGAGCAAAGCCTGATGCATAAGGAGCTGTTGCTGAATGAGAAGCAGAGATAATGTTACATGGAGAGTTTAAGATCCTTTAACACTCAAAAGAAGGAGGATCAGTTTCAGAGTCACAGAGTCCACCATCTGATGGGGGAATTGGGTGTTTACTACCACCGGTGACCATGTCATTGGAAATCAGCTGCCATCCAGATGGTTTCAGAAGAGAATTAATCTCTTCTTGCCTTCATTTCTCTAGAACAAAACTTTCTGAAAGAGGCAGGCTCCTTGACACTAATGATAAGCTCATTATTCATCCATGGTCATTGGACCCAACAAATTCCAAGGGGAAAACACTTTTGAAGACTAGAAAACATTTAACCAGGCATGGTGGTTCACGCCTATAATCCCAGCACTCAGGAAGCTCAAGCGAGAGGATTGCTGCAAGGTTGAGGCAGCATTTCAGCTTGTTGAGTCTCAGAAAAGCCCTAGATCAACCCAGCAGGTAAATTAGCTGAAATCAAGGGTGAATGATGTTCATCCTCAGGATAAAAAAGGTTCTCAGATGCACTTGACATTGTCCCTTGGGGAGGAGACTTGGGACACAAGTAGACACGGTTGGAGTAGTCAGGGCCACCCTACGGTGTGTGGCATCCCATCTCTGTAAACAGTTTCAGTCAGCCCAAATCAATCTCAGCACCTTCCTCTGGTGACCCAGTCTCACATAAGGAAAACAAACAAATGAGCCAGTCCTAGAAGTGCTCTGATCACCAGGCAGTGAACTCCCCTGCACTTGCCAAGTACTGAAGGACAACCCATAAGCTTCAGGGCACCTTTCACAGATGGTACATCCAGCACTCCCTCCCAGCTGTCCCAGGGATGATCTTGTACATGAGAAACTATAGAGGAAAGAGCTCTGAAGCACAGAGGGGATTGAGGAAGGGTAGGAGCCTCTTTAGGGACAGGTGTCCCTGGGTCTAAGGTGATACCAAAAGCTAAGGCAGGAAGCATAAGGTAGAAGGGGAAGAAAGAAAAGGAGCAAAAAATGGGAGGAGTATCCCATGTGACCCTTCAGGCCCACTCAGTAGCCCCAGTGCCACAAGTCCCTGTCCCTTCCTTAAATTCTGAACACCAACCAAACACACACCCCAAGGGCTTCATAAGGTTAGGACCAAGAACAGTCCAAGAATGCACACATTAGTTATTTCTGAAAACTTTTGCCAGACATAGCGGCACATGCCCACTGTTAGGGCTTGTACCTGGATGTCCCCTCAAAGCCTCATGCGGTAATAGGTGTGGCTTTTCAGAGTTGGCTGGATCTAGGGTGTGAGAATATGGATTAAGGATGTGTGAAATCTAGATTAGTACCCTAGTTGGATTACCACAGTTCTGGGTGTGGCTGAATGGATTTGCCAAAGAGAGAAACCACACCCTGGGTGTGGGTAGTACCAATCAATAGGCTCATAGCCTTCATGGACTATAAAGTGACAAGTCAGGCTTGCTACTTCTTGACTGCCGTGCCATGGACTGTTTTTCCTCATCAGTGCCCCTCTTCAATGCCACCTTGCCTTAGAACCAGCTGACCATGGACTGAAACCTCTACAAACTGTGAGCTAAAATAAAGCTTTCCTGCTTTAACTTTGGGTGTCAGAGATTTTTGTCTCAGCAATAAGAAAAGTAACTAAGACACCTGTAATTTTAGCTACTTGGGAGGCTGAGACAGGAGGAGCATGAGTTTGAGGCCAGCATGAGCAGCTTAGTGAAACCTTGCTCAAAATAAAAATAGCTCAGTACCACAACACCTGCCTAACATGCATGAGTCAAAAAAGAAAAGAAAAATTTTGTCAACATTTAAAATCCTTCCGAATAGATTATTTACCAAAGACCGAATCCAAGAAATGACCAGCTGAGAGTCATGCCAGGAGGGGAAAATGACCCAACAAAGATGAGAGTGTCATCCAAGATTAGGGAGGTGACACAACAGCCCCCTTCCAGGCATGGTTGACCCCCAGAGCCTAGTCAGATTAAAGAGTGTTCAATCAGACTTTTTGTTAAGACCACAAGCTCTCTGAGATGAAGGGCTTATTGAGCTACTGTGGATACTAGCCAAATGGTGAGAGGACCAGTCCCAGGACAGATTTTCCTAAGCCACCAGCAGCATGGCCAGATAGCAATTGGGAAAACGTCTATGGAAACTAGGAGCCCCAGGCGTTTCATAATGAAATCTGGGGGTGAAAAGCATAAATCATTGTTTATATTGAACATACACTGGCTGTAGATAAGTGGGGCAGGACACCATGAAGCGGGCAAAGTTCAGGGATAAATTAGTCCATAAAGAGAAGTTTTGTACTTCCCGAATGGCTGGTTCTGAATGCAGAATGTGATGAGGCCTTGATGGGTGATCTTCAGCACACAGGAAAGGAATGTGGAGCAGTCTTCTTCCTTTTTCTTTATTGATTTAACTTGAAGCTGTGAGTTAAAATGACCTTCTCTTATCTCTTTGCTCCCTCCATTCTCTAGCCTGTAACTTAACTCAGGACATCTCTGAATTCTTCTCTTACCAGGAGACAGATGAGAAAGGCAACAGAGAAGGTGATACTGTCAATACCAATCTAATACAGCAACTTGCACAGGGGTAGGGAGCTTCAACCTTCACCACACCTGGGACCCCTCCACTCCAGCAGGTCTTGTCTTCTCAAATCAAGGAGAAATTGTGGGATGGAGAGCTGTTTGTCTGCAAGACACCAAGGAATAGACTACAGAGCTGCTGGCACCCACTGGCTCCAGCTAGTTACAGTGAATGCATTCACACTGGGTCTCTGTATCAGACAGTATATACTAGAGAAACAGACACAACACAAGATATACAAATATATATGAATTTACAAGATTGGTTTACAATGACCACCCACAGAGTCATGAGGAAGAGTGCAGAGGGTCTGTCTGCACACTGGAGACCGGAGGATTTAGTCAAAGGTCTGGAGCTCACTGCAGTGTCCCTTGTGAGTCCATATCAGGAGGTTGATGGGTCTGCAATGGAAGGCTGAAGAGTCTACGCCAGAAGGCTGAAAGATTCATGCTGGAAGGCAGGAGATGACGTACAAGGCAAAGACCGGAGCTTCTTCGAAGGAGCAGAAGCAGATCCACCCTTCCTCATTTCCTCTTTATACCATCCATTCCCCTTTATACTAAGCCCTAGGGCGTGGAACTGCTGAACCAATGAGCTAAGCTTCTCTTAACCAAACTTCCCAAGGTGACACAATCAATCAACCATCACAAGTCTCCATGTCATTGATCAGTCAGTTCTTAGAATAGTGGTGTAAGAAAGAAATTTTGATGTTGCATAATTAAATGCCTCATTGTGTGATGGAATTCTACCTATAATATCTACAATATCCCTGCCAAGATTCACCCAACCAGAATCCCTCTCCCAGAAGACAGTTCACAGTCCCACCCACCCCCACCCCCGCCCAAGGTTGCACTCTGACCATACTTGGAAGGCCTTCTCCATGGTGGGCTGAAAGCTGCCATTGGTTCTTTTTTGAATTTTTTTTAGTGGTACCGGGAATCAAACTAAGGACCTTGTGGTTGCAAGACAGGCACAGTGCCACTGAGCTAAATTCCTGGCCCTTCGTTCTTATTCCACCTAAGAAGTTCATCCTTCTGCACATCAGGACAGGCCTCAAAATCCTAGGAGTATGTTTTTGCCACTTCTGTACAGGACACGCACACGCGCACACACACACACACACACACACACATACACACACCAAGGTACGTCTTTATTGAGAGTGAACCCTGCCAAATCAAGAACCAAATTGTTCTTTACATGTCATTATTTGAGTCCTTCATCGTCCTGATCATAATTTCACAATAATCCTTCTCAAATGTGTACTGAGAAGCATACACGACACTCCTCTTTCTGTTCATTTTAGTTTGAGTTGGTTGATTTGGGTTAGTTTGGTTCTGGCTTTCACCAGATCATGCAGTAAAGCAGTGTAAATGCCCCCTTGTCATAGACACTCTGCTTCTGTTCATGTGGCCCATGTTACCTGGGCCCACGCCTGCTCTGTGGAGTGCTATGCTTCCTGGAAATCAGGCCACTGTCTGGGGCAGGGCAGATGCTCAAGAGGTATTTGTTTCATACATGAATGGTATCTTGGGCATATCAGCTCTTTTTGTTTTATTGTTTGTTGTTGTACTTAGTGACTGTTGTTGTTATTAACAGTCAAGAGGAACTGTAGGATTTCTATATGACATGATACTTCAAGGTTTGCTGTTGGAAATCTGTAGCAAGGTTTAGGTTTACTAATTGTGCCCAGTATCCATCCCAGGGGTGGAGAAGTGACTAAATTTGGGGAATGGAATGTGAGCAAAATCTGCTCACTCTCTTTCCCTGTTCCTGCCAACTAGGACATAGGGTAACTGGAGCAGTCCTGGAAGGCCTGTGTTGAGGATGACAGCGCCACCTATCTGCCCTGGACCTTATCCATGACTTGAACGTAAACTGTCTTGTATGTGGGCAATGTCTCTATCTTGTTTGAGTGCTATAGTTTGGGATCTCTTTGTTACAACGTGTTAGCTAGTACATTAACTAATAATACAATAGATCCTGGAATTTCATCATAGGAACTCATTGTAGCATTAGCCTAGACCATGTAACCTCTTCAGTAATATTTCAGACCCTGTTATCACCAATACCATCACCACAAGCCCTCAGAGCAACAGTGAGAATTCCAAGGACTAATATTAGACTTAACGTTTTCAATCAACCTCTGAAATCCTAACCCCAAGGCAAAAGTATCTCCACAAGAATTGATAATTACAAAAACAGAATCTAACCTGAATATTGAAAATGTTATTAAAAGAAAAAAATCAAAGACAGAGGTGCCAATTTTTTTTCTCAAGGTCACTACTGGACACAGTTTTGGCCTTGATTGTATTGTTTTTCTTTCAACCTATTTCTGTTGGACCTACTAGTCTCACAGCAACTATGCAGTGTTGGTCACTATTATTTCCACTTTCAGATGAAGAGTCAGAGACGGGAAGTTTCACATAGCTGTCTCAAAGTCATGCAGCTACCAGGCAACAAAAACACAAGTCAAGCCTGTCCACTCCAGAGCGTCACCACCCACTAGGACTTTGCTGGTACCACCTCGAACATGGAGAGGAAGAGGAAGAAGGCACTGCATATTTCAGCTCTGAGGGGGGTCTCCTTCCTGAGGCTCTGGACTCACCCACCCAGTTGGGGTAGGAGGGCCCCCCAAGGCAAGCCAAGAGCTTCGGGAATTTGTATAGAGGGGCCATCAGTGAGGGAAGTGTTTGAAACCACAATGATTGGGCACCTGTCACAGCAAAGTTAAATCTGCTCTCAAATGTTCACACCCAGAGAACCTCTCCCAACATACACACATGGAAATACAGTTTGCCAAGATTCAAAATAGCAGAGGCACTTTATGCCAGATGGGAGGTGGTGAAAGCATCCACCCTGAAGGCCTCCAGTGTATCCTATCTGAGGAGAGACATCAAAGAAGATTCCTGAAATGCCCCAGGGATCCCAGAGCTCCAAAGAGGGAGTTGGGACCTCCACAGACACAGCCACCCATATCCCTAGCTTGCATCTACACCCTCCAGTGAGCTGTGCAAACATTCTCTGGGCAGTTGCACAATGTACCTTACAGGACATTATACACTGAATTGCAGACCAAGTGAACATTCAAAGCTGCACACCTCATCATTTTATTTACAAAGTGTTGTGGGACTGTGTGATTCAAAAGTTAATTACTCCCCTAGATTCTGTTGTAAATTTGATGGTTGGAGTGTGTTTGCCTCGGGACAATGGACAATCAGTAATAGGGCAAGGTTACTCAGCCATCTGTTTGCCCTAAATCCAAATGTCCCGGGGCCCAGTATCTATAGGACAATCTGTAAACAGGGTGGTCGTAACTGTCAGTCAGGATGTCTGCTGAACATCAGCATGTGACAATGAGCCACTAACCTTTGTTCTTTTTTTTTCTGTGAATCCACATGTTAACCCCTCCCCCCTTAACCCCCTATAAAACAACCTCGGACTCTGAGCCAGGTGCCTCTCTGAGCTATTTTGCTTTGGGAGTGCCGTCTGGCCAGACTAATAAAGGTCTGTTTCCCAACATGGCCGGTGTGTTCCTTCCCGGGTGTGCTCCACTCCAGCTCCTTGGAGCGTTTGGTAAGGCCTTTGGTCTTACATTCTGGAGGCACCGCTGGGATCCCCGGGTGTGCTCCACTTCAGCTCCTCGGAGCGTTTGGTAAGGCCCTCGGTCTTACAGTGTTAAATCTTTCAAGGGACTATCCTCAAAGTGAGACACACAATACAGTGCACAGGCACCACACCCCTGGTCTCTGCTCCCTCCTCAGCTCCTCAGCTCACTTCCCACAGCTTCCCCCTCCTTCTCCCAGCCATTCGCAGCCTCACTTTGTCTTTCTCTTTTCCCAGCAACCTGCGTACAGTTCAGCTCTACTCATAGCCTCTATTTCCTCCAGCCAGAGCCCTTTTTCCTTCTGAGTGAAACCACCAAGCCCAAAGGGGCCACCATCTGGTTAACACCCACCGATCCCCAAGGATGTCGCTTCCCGCTAGAGAGATTTCTCCCAGCCCGGGGTTCTTCCTACAGGATCCCATGAGCTTTCATGTCCCCTGACTGAGTACACAGTCTCTATTAAACTGAAGTTCTGTGATGATGCCAAATAAGACAGTGCATCTTTTTCAGTGCCTAACATAGAGTAGACCTTAATAAATATTGTTGAATTTGTCTCTCTCTTAGCTCACAAGCTCTGTGAGGGCAGAGGCAACAGGCCCAGGTCTTAGTTTGATACCTTTCATATGTTAATCATCCATGAATGCTTTTAGAGGCATGATTTTTTTCTTGTCAAACTAAGACCCAGTCAACACAAGTTTCAATGTTACTGGCTTTCCCTGAACGAAAGGCAAGGTTTAGTTTACTTTACTACAGCTTGCCACCCCCCGCCCCCATTCCACCTGGGGAAAGGGACAGAACAATGATCCCTTTTGTCAAGTGCTAAAGTGGATCTCATTTTACTACTCAGATGTCCTCATAAGTCACCCAAACTAAATTTCCAAAAATGGCCTCACTCTTTGGTTCCACACAAGTCCTTAAGAATCAGGGAGATTCCCAGCAACCCAGAACTCTCAATTTATGATCAGCTGATAGTTTTGACTCCTCTGAACAGTATGATACATGAAGCATTTTCTGGGCACGTCTAAAAGACGTGATAGTAAAAATACAAACCACAGAGCAATAAATCAAGCAAAAGAGCCCAGGAAAAACCTAAAAGCAATTATATTACAGTGGCTTTCCTCACCCTCCTTCACAGAGGTTTGTTAGCAACTTCTTTCCGTGAGTTTGGTCCAGTGGATAGACCCTGAGTACAGGAATGACCAACACCACCCAGAAACAATTCACTTCAATGGCCTTTGCCAACCCTGAAAAATCAAAAAAATAGATATTGAGAAGTCAAATTGGCTACAGCAATGAAAGAAAGTGCAGAAGGAAAAACACACTTTCTCAGACCCATTTGAGCAGGAGCTGTTTGCTTTCTATGTCACAGGACCAAAGATTCCCAGTCAGAGAGATGATTGTCATGTCTCTGATCCTAGAGGCCTTGCACAGCCAGGTACCAAATCATAACGAGCCACACCTTCCTGAAGGCACTGTCAACTCTGCAGAAGCAGTGAGATGAGGACAAAGGGCATGAGAGGCAGCATGACAAGACCTGGGATTTTGGTGCATTGTCACTTACTGTGTGGCCTTAGACAAGCTACTTTAGTGAGTACTCATTGAGAGAAAACATAAAAAGACGTTAGAAAAGCAAAGCATAAGTACTAGTTATTGTGTGATGGTTAATTTTGTGTCAATTTGGCTAGGCCTTTGTTGGGAGCAATGCTACATAATTTTAGGGAAAAATCATTTGATTAGGCCTAGTTCTCCTGCCTACAGCCCAGCTATGGCATTCCGAGACATAATTCCATTTTGGCCTCCGGCCACAACTGAGACTTCAATGGTCCAGTGATGCTGTGATGCTCCAGGACAAGATTACACCAACGGGAGACATCCTGGGAGGAACCAAATCTTCATCTGTTCAGTTCCTCATTGTTCTTGGATTTCCACCCCCCACCCCACCCCCCTGTCTTTTGTTACACCTTGTTTATCCCCATGTGAGGTACCAAACTCTCTGCATTTCATCTGTTGCATTTGTTTCTCCCAATGTACTGAACAAAAGGTGCAGCAAGCTCGGGGATTTTTGTCTTTGCTGCCCAGAGCAGCACTGATCAGGCCCAAAGCTCAGCTTCTTCTCCAAGTCTCATTTTGTCTACCTTTCCTGTATAATAAGTTAATTTGTCGTGTGCGCCATGGCTCGAAGAGAGTAGGACTCACTGCAGAGCTTCTAGTAACATCCCCTTTCCCAGTTCCCTACAGGCTTTGATGCCCAGATATTATTCTAACACTTCTTTTCAGACAACTTTAGATTATAGGAATTAAAAAGAAGAAAATAAAAGGCCTGAAGATGGAAATGAATTATTCTCCATTAAGATAGCAGTCCTAAGCAGTGGCTCCTGATGGTAGAATTTACTCTGCACCAAGAATGCGAAATTTGGTAAATAAACAAAATGATGGATGTTAGATAAGAAGAGATCTGAGCAACTCAACATCATCTTGCACACTGAATGAGCGGATTACAAAATGTTAGCAATGACTAAGGAATTTAACGTGTGTTTCATCTCTGTCCTTCCTGCTACAGGTAAAGACTCAGAGGCTCAAAGCTGAAAACATAGCTGGCCTGGGAGAATTAGGAGCGATCAGTCTTTGGCATACACACCTCTGCCTCCAACAGTCCAGTGTCCTTCAGTTACCCCTACAATTTGAGGAGGTCACAATCCTATCCTATAATACCACACTACTATGTCAGTTCAGGCTGCTGTAACAAAATATAGACTACAGGGCTTATAAACAACAGAAATTCATTTCCCACAGTTCTGAGGACTAGAATGTCTGAAGTCAAGATAGTGGAAAATTTGATGTCTGGTGAGGGACCGCTAACCGATGGAGAGCCACCACTTAGCTGCGTCCTTATAGGTGGACAGAATTATCCTGTTTGTGTTTTTTAGAAGGGCACTAACTTCATTGTGAAGGCCCCACCCTCTTGCCTTCATCTAACTCCAAATATTTCCTAAAGGCCCCATCTCCATTTACCAAAACGTTAGGAATTAGAGCTTCAAATAGGAACTTAGAGAAAAACACAAACTTTCAGTCTATGGCAATTATAAATTACTAAATAAGTAAACTTCATTCTAAAAGTACACTGTTTCACTCCAAGAACCTAGGGCGGTAACTCCATTAAATATAAGAGATACATAATTTTGTTGCACTAGGGGATGTATTTAACTTCAGTGGTTTTTGTTTGGTTAGTTTGTTTTAATCTTTCATTCCTGTAATATTTCATGTCTAATGATGTTTCTTATCAGGACGCCTTGGGCCAGAAATTTTTCTCACTGCAAGAACCAATAATTCTAACAATTTTTTTTTTTTTTTGGTACCGGAGATAGAACTCAGGTCCTTGCACTTGTGCAGCAGGCGGCAAAACCACTGAGCTAAATCCCCGGCCCAAGAACCAATGATTCTAAAGCCCAGGCTCTTCCTCACCTGACATATATTTGTGGGCATGCATGGTATGTATGGCAGGCACTGGTCTGGATGCTGAACATACACAGTGAGCCAAAGAGAAAAAGGACCTCCACTGGAGGAGAAGTGGGAGTGGCCAGCAACACATACATTCAATAAATCTAGGGCAGGGAATTACCTCAGTGGCACAGTGCCTGCCTGGCAATTGTGAGGTCCTGAGTTCAATCCCTGGTACAAAAATAAATAAATTAATTAATTAATCTATAGTTTAGTAGATGGTGATAGTGCTCTGGAAAAATATCACAGGGCAGGTAAAAGAAATCACAGTTCTTGAAAAAGTAATGGAGGAAGACCTCACTAAGAAGCCTTCTTTTGAGCAATGATGTAAATGTTGGGGAATAAGTCATGCAGTATGTGAGGGAGGGTGAGTGTTTCCATAAGGCAGTGGTGGCAAACCTATGGCACATGTGCCTCAATGGGCACGCAGACTCCTCTCTGTTGGCACATGAGGCAAGACACCCCAGCCAAGCATTGGATAACAGCACACACCAGGGCACAGGTGTGTTTGGAAAGGAGTAGCAGTGCCAGCAGATGATGTCACAAGCCATGACTCATTAGCTGCAACTCTTCTGAGCTTTTCCATGGCCAGCCAGTGTGCTGCCAAGGAGATAAACTGGACTGGGTGAGTTTTAATACTTTCATTTTTATTAACACAAGATTTTCAGCTTTGAGTTTATGAAAATTTGGAATTTAATATCTGAGATTTAGCAAAGAGATGTTCTAATTAAGAAATTGAGATTCTTTTAATGTAGGAAATTCTACCACATTTGTAGATAATCCTACAATCCATCAGGAAATCTGCAGGGAATTTTCAAGCATTATAGAAGTTCCAAGGGAGAATTTTATAGTTCCATAAGAGAGACAACCCTATGTTTTCTTACTTCTCCAGATAAAGCCAAATTTGAAGAACTTGAACTTTCCTGCTTCCAATGGTTAGATTTCAGAAATCTGGAAATGGAGGTATTGGAATTTCAAGAAAGCTGTATCTGGAAAAATAAATTCTATGACCTGTGTGCAACACTTGAGAAGACAGAGAAGATCAAGTGTGAAGGGGTATCAAATGACAGCACAGTTGGTAGTTCTGAAAATGAAATCCTTAAAGTGTGGAATTATCTGCCAAATAATTTTAAGTCAATGAAAGCACTTGGGATTGCTTCTCTTACTTTGTTTGGATCAGTTTATGCTTGTGACCAGATGTTTTCAGCTTTGAATTATATCAAACCTGATACAGGAAATGGACTAACACTTGACCCAAGTGCTGCATATGTTGCTCTCAAACAACGAAGTATGAGCCATGGTTTGACAGATTATCAGTATGCATATTGATCACATTAACTGTGCAAAAGCACAACAAATGCAAACTTTTACTTTTCAATAAAAAGCTGTTTGTATCATTGAAAACTCTGCTATTGTATTTTTCTTTTAAGACAAAAGATGTTGATATATGAGGGTTTTTTTCTAAATAAAAACCTCAGTATTCATGTTTAATTGTAGTGTTGGCACTTTGCAATAAATAAGTGGGTTTGGGGCTGGAGTTTGGGCACTTGGTCTCTAAAAGGTTTGCCATTACTGCCATAAAGGAAACAGTAAGTGTAAAAGCCCTTAGGCAAGGGAATCCTTTTCCCCTCATTGGATCCATTTAGTCAATATTAAAAATATATCTAGGGCCAGTGATTTAGCTCAGTGGTTCTGCTGCCTGCCTCACAAGCACAAGGTCCTGAGTTCAATCCCTGGTGCCACATATATAAAAAAAGTATCTACTATAATTCCAACTACTTGGGAGGCTGAGGCAGGAGGATCCTAGGTTCTAAGCCAGTTTGTGCAACTTAACTAGACCCTGTCTCAAAATAAAATAAAAAGGCCAGGTTTGGTGGCATACATCTATAATCCCAGCACTCTGGAAGGCTGAGGCAGGAGGATTGCAAGTTCAAGTTCAACCTGGGCAACTTTGCAAGACCCTGTGATATTGCTCAATGGAGTGCTTGTCAAGAATGCATAAGCCCTGGGATTCAATCCCCAGTACTCAAAAAACTTAAAATTAAAAACTTACTTACTCAAAAGAAAGGAACATTGGTTCCTTCACCAATTGCCTATCCCTCCTGTTAACCAAAACATGGCTCCCTTGCTGATGGTGCTGGGTGCTACAGAGCAGACCCACACCAATCTCACTGGGGCAAATGTCACTCAGGCTCAAAGACAGCCTTCCACTCTTGTTTGCTGCTGCTAGTGTGGCCAGCATTTCCCATCAAAGGCCAGGAAAAAGCCCAGAAAAGAAGAAGTCGCTGACTGCAATGGGGCTGCAGGAGAAGCTGGGGCCTTCAATGTGTGAACTACAGCAGCTGGGCACAGCGGCCCTGCCAGCCAGCAGGTCGCCCTCTACCTTGAGGCCCAAACAGCTCCCCATCAATATTCACAAACCACCTGGTCCCGCCTCCCTTTCACACTCAGCAAGGGACGTGTGCTATGCCATGTTCCACAAGCAAGGCAGACAACACTGATGAAGACTGACAAGTCCCAGCCAGGGCGGCATTCACTCCCTACTGGGGGAAACAGGCAAAACCTGGTAGAGTGAACAAGGCAATGTCAGTGTGCAATGAGGCTTCTAGAAAAAATAAACAGAGCAATGTGATGGTGACCATGAGAGGCAAAAGAGGGTCTCCCTCGGATGTGGTTGGGTTTTGGGAAGGCAAGGGAATGTTCTCTGAGGAGGTACCATTTTACCTCAGGCCCAAGTAGAGGAAAGAACCATGGCTGGAAGGATCTTTCAGGATGGGCGTAGACCACACAGGTTTCACAATCCAGAATGGGGAATTTGGATTTTATTCCCAGAGCAATGTGAAGCTCTCAGATGTTTCCATGCCAGTTTCTACAGTTGGGTTTAGCTTGTCAATGGGGTACTCTCACAGCTGTATGAAGAGCGATCTGGACAGATGATGGAGACCTGGACTGAATAGTGGCAGTAGGGGTAAGGAGTTGGGGAGGAGTGGGAGAGTATGTATCAAAAAACAAAAGCAACAACAACAAAAAGACAAGTATTGCAGGTTTTCTCTCATGTAGAAAGGGAAAAAAAGACAATCTGAAAGTAGAAGAGGGACTAATATGGAAGGAGGAGGGACTCGGGGGTGGAGAAAAGGCGAGAGAGGGAATTGGGAAGATAGGTTCAAACCAATCACCATATATGTATGTATGGAAATGTCAAAGGGAAGTCCATTCATCTGTACAATTAACATGAGTTTATAATTTTTTAAAGATGTGTGGTTCAGATCTAAAATGTCCCCCAAAGTCTCCCATGTTCAGAGGTGGGGCTTTGAGAAGGTGGATGGATCACAGGGCGCTACACTCAACAGTGGATTAACCCATCAGGAGTTCCTAGCTAAATGTGCTGTTAGGGGCTGGGGCTGGTTGGAGGGGCTCACTAGGGGCGTGACCTGGAAGAGTGAATTCTTATCCCCAGTTCCTCCCTTCTCTCTCTCTCTGTTTCCTGGCTACCACGGTTGAGAAGCTTTCCTCTTCCATGCCCTTCTGCCATGCTGTTCTTCCTTGAAGCCAGCAGACCATGCATAGGCTGAACCCTCTGATGTGAGCCAAAATAAGCCTCTTCTTTTTTTTTTCTTTTCCTCAATACTAAGGATTGAACTCAGGGCCTTCACACTGAGTTACATCCCCACCCCTTTTGTTTATTTTTATTTTTATTTTTATTTTGAGACAAGGTCTCACTAAGTAGCTAAGGTGCCCAGGCTGGGCTCAAATTTCAGCTCCTCCTGCCTCAGCCACCCAGAATGCTGAGATTAAAGGTGTGTGCCACAACACCCAGCTACCTCGTCTCGTCTCCTTTAAATTACAGGTGTCTGGTATTTTCTCCTAGCAACAGGAACATGACTAATACAAAAGGGGAAAAAAAGGCAGGGAGAAGTTAAATGTATTTTACTAAGTCAAAAAAAGCCAGTCTGGGCCAGGGATTTAGCTCAGTGGTTCCAGCGCCTGCCTCACAAGCATAAGGATCCGAATTCGATCCCCGGTACAAAAAAAAAAAAAAAAAAAAAAAGCCAATCTGAGAAAGCTACATTCTGAGAAACAGAAAACTATGGAGACAATAAAAGATCAGTCGTGGCCAGGTACTAAGAGATGGGGAGGGATGACCAGGTGGAATACAGAGGAGTTTTTAGGGCAGGGAAAATACTCTGTACTATCTCACAGTGGTGGATACATGTCATTACATCCAAAGCCACAGAACGCACAGCACCAAAAGTGAACCTCACTGTGAACTATGGGACTTCGGGAGGTGGTACTTTTGTCAGTGGAGGTTCATCTGTTATAACAAATTTACCACTACCATTACAGATGTTAATAGTTTGTGATTGGCATGGCAGGGACAAGAGGTATATAGGACATTCCTGTACTCTATGTTCAACTTTGCAATAAACCTAAAACTGCAATAAAATAAAGTTTGTTAATTAAAAAAAAAAAAGCTTTAAACCCAGAGAGTTTGGCTCCAGAGCACACTCCTTCAACTATTAGGCTCTGCCTGTCTCCAACCTATAATAGAAGGAGAAATCCAAGTTTTAATAGAAGTTAAAAAGAAAAACTATACATGCAAACTGAAACGAGGAGATTCTAGTTTGGGGAATATGGCTACAGTTCAGCCCACCCGTCCTTCCTAACACATCTGGCAGCCAGGCAAGGCCTGAGGCTGACTGAGCCAAGGAGTGTTTGATAACAAGCGCCTGACATATGGTGCAAGGCCAGCACTCCGGGGACCCTTTGATCTGGAAGACAGCTGTGAATAATGTGGGCTGGGAGAAGAAAGCTTTATCAGTAACCTGTCCTAGAGCTGCTGGGAGGCTCTCCATCTGTTTGTGTGGCTCAGCCTCCAACTGCCCTATTTTTAGACAGAAGTGTTTTTGCTGGGCACACTGATACAAAGCCAGCTCTGTCCTAAGACCTAGCCAGAGTAGATCACGCCACTTCTATTCACTTTCTGCAGGGGTTTTTTTTGTTTGTTTTTTTTTTGGTACCGGGGATCAAACTCGGGTCCTTGCGCTTGCAAGGCAGGCTGCGGAACCACTGAGCTAAATCCCCAGCCCAACTTTCTGCAGGTTTGTAGACCACCCTCCACTGCATTTAACCAAAAGCTTTATAGAATGCTAGCTCATCAGCCAGTTAGGATTACCCAATGTAATGTGGCCTTATATCCAAGGAAGGGGCACATATGGCATTGCAAGTTATGGTGCAAGCAGTAGCATCTTGCCAAGAGCCCTAAGTATACCATCCATGGTCACCCAGCAGAAAGTCCATGCTGCCAAGCTTGGTGGGGCTCTTAGGGGTAATATAATCTAACCCTGTTGTTTTCAGGTGACTGAAAGGAAATCACGAGAAGGCAAACAACCTGCTCAAGGTCACTTAGTAATTGAAAAACTTCAAACACAAATTTTTGGAGTCTAAGTTCCATGCCTACCCAACAATATCACTCCAACTGAGAAGGATTCAGCAAGTATTCAAACTGAACCCAACTGGTCTCCTGAAGTGGGATGACATTGAACTCCAAAAGTAAGTGAAGAACTCTAACAAGAGAAAAGTCCTGGGCCTCAGAAGAGTCCAGGTTGGTTTGTGGTCCCTTAGAGCCAAATGTACCCAGATAGACCCATATAATTACTCATGTAATCACATAACTGCAGTTTGTTGTCCTGGAATATAAACACACTTCCTGAGGGGTGCCTCCTGGATATCTCCAAGCAAAACGTCCAGCTGGTGATGTTCTATGAACTTCTTCAGTGTCCCTGTTTCCCAAAGGTGATAACTACTGGGCATAAAATGGTTCAAAGAAATCTTGAGCTGGGGATTTAGCTCAGTGGTTCTGGCACCTGCCTCCCAAGCGCAAGGTCCCGAGTTTGATCCCCAGGGCAAAAAAAAAAAAAAGAAATCTTGAAAAGCTGGAGGGCTGGCAGTGTAGCTCAGTGGTAGAGTACCATCCTGGCATGTGTAAGGCCTTGAGTTCAATCCCCAGCCCTGGGGACCAGAGGGGTGCTGAGCTCACAATCACAATATTGGTCTCATCCCCATTTCAATTCATCTCATTCCAACATCAACTCAGCAATGTCTGGGGAATGAGAAGTGACAATTAAGGAGAGACAGTGTCAAAACCTGAGACTGTGCCAAAGGTTCCCTTATCTCACCTTGCCTACAACAATCTGAAAACACACCAGGGCCCACAATCAGCTTCATTGTTCTTGTTGTGTCCTCTGCCCACCCACCAGACTTTTTGATGGCTCACTGGTTTCCAAAGTTGTGAGGCTATCCCATCAATTCCAGGAAGTTCTAAATTGGCAGCAGTTTTCTCAGTGGCTGGAGCTGATCACAGACTTGGGCAAATATCTACATTCCTTAAAGATATGAGGTCTCAACAAACAAGGACTGAAAAAAGAGAACATCTGGAGAGGGACAGGAAAGAATTGATGTATATTAAGCTTCTGCTGTGTACCAAGTATTTACAGTCATTAATCCTCCCCCAAATAATAGTATTATTATTATCCCCATTCAAAAAATGTAGACTTTCAAAGTACATAAACAACTTCTCCAAGGTCACATAGTCAAAAATTGGTAGATGCTCAGTGGTAGAGAACATACTTAGCATATGAAAGGCCCTGAGCTCAATCACCAGCACCAAAAGAAAAAAGTAATGGCAGAAGCAAAATTCCCACACAGATCCACATAACCGTTGCCTCTACACACCAGCCATGCAGGGGCAGGCACTGCAGATTTCCTACCTAACCTCCCACTTCTTGCTTACTGATAAAACCCTGGTGGTGTTGAGGCCCAGTGTGCCCAACCCCAGGTGGCTCCAGAGTTAGTAGCGTCTCCCATCTCTGCATTACCTCTTGCTACTTGCTCTGATGCTTGGACAGCAGCTCAGAACCCATCTCCACATAGAAATCATCTCACACACAGTAGTCAGTAATACACAAGCACTGACCATCCATGGACTATCCACACTATCATCCAGCTATTTGGGGGTGCTAAGGCAACTTTTTTAGGTTGATCTGGGTTACCATGATGTATGGCATTGTTTCTACTGGAAAATCCATTTCAAGATTCACCAGCCCATGTCTGACAGCCCAGTCAGCCAAAAAGATTCACTTAGTAGATTCATTATATAAGGTTCATTAGTAAATTCACATTTCCTTGGTCCAAACCTAAAGCTGCTTTCACAACATCATTCCTTCACCCATCAGAAAGATCTAGCAATAGCAGGATTGCCAAAAGAAAGTCTTGAAAGTAAGACTCCACACGGGGTACTTCAATACTATCCCACTCCCACTTTATTAAATTGAAAGAAACTCTCCCCTAAAGGTGAAAAAAATATCACTCCACTCAAGAAGATAAAATACCAGTAGCTTTATCTATTTTATGATTATATTGATGCAGTTGCCGGGGAAAGGATTGGCTGGCATCAGTATAGCTCAAGTGTCCAAATTGCAGCACAGAAGACAATTGGGGCTGGATTGTCTGGCTGTGGGTGGGGTCTGCCCTGTTTACTAAGTTACTGAGTTGCCCAGGCTGGGGTTGAACTTGCAATCTTTCTGGCTCAGGTGTGTACCACCCTTACTTTCTTACAGGTGTGTACCACCATCCCTTACTTCAATCAAATCCTGTAAATCCCAACTCTTCCCTAGCTCACAGAGGTGCTGCTAAAACCTGCTTGGTAGCAGGGTGTGGTGGCACATGCCTGTAATCCCAGCACTCAGGAGGCAGAGCCTGGAGGATCGCCAGGAGTTCGACCCCAGCCTGGGCTACAAAGTGAGTTCAGGGCCAGCCTGAACACAAAGCAAGACCTTTTCTCAAAACAAACAAACAAACAAACAAACCTGCTTGGTGCTCGGGCACTTGCTCGGTGCTCATCCTGTTCGTAAGGGGAGAGTACAGATTCCTGGCTCACTGCTCTGAAATGAACCTAGTGCAGCATCATGAGTAAACAGCCTTTAAGCACAGAAAGAATGTGTTTCTAGTAAGCACTACCACTGACAACTGTGTTCACTACTTGAAGTATATCCTCAATCTAATCCTCATAGTAGTCCAATGGGATGGATAACAGAAACTTTATCCAGAGCCCTGAAACAAATAGATGACAGAGTCCAGACTCAATATGTAAATGATCTCTTTAAGGACAAAGTCTCTGCTCCTATACTAAATTCTACTGCCACCTCATAAACCAAACTATGATAGTAAAAGAGTCTGAAATCATCAAAAGTCAACATTACGGAATATAGTAAAAAGAAATTACTTTTAACTTTTAAAACCATGGAACCAAGTCAACCAAGTACTACCATGAGGGAGTTCTGTTTTGATTGGCTGATTGCTTTCACTTCACATCACTGTTTATTTGGGTTTTGTTTGTTTGTTTGTTTTTTGAGATAGGGTCTTGCTATGTAGCCCAGGATGGCCTTGAACTTACTTTGATCCTCTTGCTTCAGCCTCTCAAGTCCTGGGGTTACAGGCATGTGCTACCATGCCTAGCCTAAATGTTTATTTGTAATGGTTAATACATTTTCCTGTCATCAACTGCTGATACAGCTGTTACATTAATCATGACTGGACTCTTTTTTGAAGATTTTAAGATTATAAACCTTCCGTTCAACCATGTGATATTTGAACATGTGTGTCCAATTATTTCACTTAATAGGATAGTCTCAAAGTGCATCCATTTAGCTAGAAATGTCTCAAGCTTATCCTTCTTTATGGCAGAGTACTACTCCATTGTGTTAAACACACACACACACACACACATTTTCTTTATCCATTCATCAGTCGATAGACATTTGGGCTGTTCCTAAGATTTAGCTATTACCAACTATGCCATGAATGTGAAAATACCATTGTGGTATGATGCTTTTAATTCTTTCAGGAAGATAGCAAGAAGGGGAATAGCTGGGTCAAATGGAACTTCTAGTTTTAGTCTTTTGAGGTATTGCCACACTGATTTCCACAGTGGTTGCACCAGTCTACACTCCCACCAACAGTGGTGAAGGGTTCCGTTCCCCACACTCCCACCCGCATTTTTTATTGGTTGATTTCTTGATAATAATCATTCTTTCTGGAGTGAGATGAAACCTCGCGGTGTTTTGTTTTTGTTTTTTTTTTTGTACTGGGGATCAAACTCGGGACCTTGTGCTTTCAAGGCAGGTAGCGGAATCACTGAGCCAAATCCCTGGACCTGGGTGTTGTTTTAATTTGCATCTCTCAAATAACCAGTAATGTTTAACATTTTTTCATATATTTATTTGCTGTTTCTACTTCATTTGAGAAGTGTCTTTTCATTTCAGATGCCCATTTTTGGATTGGGTCTTTAAATTTGGGAGATCTGATTTTTTTGAGTTCTTTTTATATCCTAGATATTAGTCCTCCTTTTAATTCTTTCTTTCTTTCTTTCTTTCTTTCTAAATGGAAAGCTTCATGAATTTGCGTGTCATCCTTGTGCAGGGTCCATGCTAATCTTCTCTGTGTTGTTACAATTTTAGTATATGTGCTGCCGAAGCAAGCACTGTAATTCCTTTTATTCTCCTTCTGCTTAATTGCTCGCCCTACCTGATATATTCATTCCACTAGACTTTTTGGCATCATTAGCTTCATTGTCTTTTTCTAGAATATCCCTGATAAGTTGATATTTTTTTTGTACTGGAAATCGAACTCAGGGCCTCACGTCTTGATAATTTTTAAAGGTGCTGGTTTGGTGGTCATAAATTTCTCAAGAAGCTCTTTGTCATGAAAAGGTCTTATTTCTTCATCAATTTTGAAAGTTAGTTTTGCAGCCTGGACCAGAAGTTGTTTTCACTCTGCACCCTCCTAGCCTTTAAAGTTTGTGTTTGAGAAGTCTACTATAATTCTAATAGGTTTATTTTTTATTTGTTTATTTATTTATTTTGTACCAGGGATCGAACTCGGGTCCTTCTGCTTGTGAGGCAGGCAGCGGAACCACTGAGCTAAATCCCCAGCCCTTATAGGTTTATTTTTATAAGTAATTTGTTGCTTTCCTCTAACAGCTTTTAATGTTGCTTTCCTCTAACAGCTCTTTGTGTTGGACTTCTGGGATTTTAACTATGATGTGCTATGAAGGAGTTCTTTTCTGATTGTGGCCATTTGGTGATCTGTATTCCTTGCCTACCTGTATGTTAAATTCTTTCCCTACATTTGGAATATTTTCTGCTATTATTTCTATAAACAGGGTTTTTTTATGCTACTGATTTTTCACTAATTTTAATTAATCTTAGGTTAATCTTTACTTTACCTAGCAGCTATAAGATTCATTTTTCATGATCTCTTGTTGTTTTAAGGTATCTCTGAGTACATGGTCCACTACATCAGCCCTATCTTCTAATTCTGACACTCCATCCTCACATTGATTTCTACTGATCATACTTTCAATAGAGTTTTCTAACTCCTTAATTTGTTTGGACTCTAATTCTCTGGATTTGTTTGGACTCTAATTCTTTGCTAAACTAGTCATTCATGTTTTGTACCATTTTATTTAAACTAGCTTTTTATTAGTGTCTTCTCTAAGGTCACTGATCATTTTGTTTATTGTCTATTATCAATTTAGTTATATCATATGACTTTGAGCTCACCAAGCACCTTATTGATTTTTTTCCTCTTCTTTTATTTTTTGGTACTGGGGATTACACTCAGGACCTTGCACTTGTGAGGCAGGTGGCAGCATCACTGAGCCAAATCCCTGGCCCTCCTCCTCTTTTATTACTCTGTATAATTCAGCTGTTTGGCTTTGGATAGCTTACCCCATCAATGCCCCATGGGTCAGCTTTGGAGGAGTTGGAAGTTTTGGAAGATATTTTGTTGCTGTTTTCTCTCCTTTCTTTCTTTTTTTTTCTTTTGTGCTGAGGGTTGAGCACTGATAAAAGTGGAAAGATTTTGTTGTTAGTATGAAGACCTCTCTAGTTAGTGACAGTTTCCAGTGATGCACTCTGGGCCTGTCTAACTATAGATCTTTGCCTTGATCCCAAGATCTGACCACCTCTATTAATTTGGGGTAGAGAGGGTGCAGTATAACTGATTCTCTGGAAATAAACCACAGTAATGTTGACACAAAGACAAACCAAGTGCTGGCACACTATATAAATAAATTAATAGCAACTATGCCACCACAGGCAATAGCCAAACAACAACAACAACAAAACCCCAGCAACAATATTACAGTCAAAGACAAAATGGATATTAACATACTATGAGAACCAATAAAAGTCACCATCATACCACCCTTAACAACAGAAAAGAGATCTGCACCAACAATACTGCCACAAAGACAAACCAAATATTATATGTGCTGCCAAAGCAAGCACAAGACAAACCAAATATTGACAGGCAGAAAATATCTGTTAAATGCAACAACTATACCACCATTAGCAATAGAAAAGAATTCAATAATAATACCATAGAGTCACTAAACATCTGTAGATTAAAAAAGCTTAATAATAATACTAATAAAATGGAGGTGGTGAGGAAGGGAAAAATGAAAGAAATAAACTTTGACAAATAAAGAAAAAGGTGGGGGGTGAAGTAAATGATCTAATTAAAAAGTAAAAGAAGGGCTGGGGATTTAGCTCACTGGAGCCGTGTCTGGCTTGCAAGCACAAGGTCCTGAGTTCAATCCCTGGTGCCGGAAAAAAAAAAAAGGAAAAGTAAAAGAAAGTTAATAGATAAAAGTAACAGAAAAGAACAAACAAGAAAAAAAGTACAAAAGAGTAAGAGCAAAAGAGGGGGAAAAAAGAAAATTTAAAAGAAAAAAACTCAAACTGTCATAAAGCAACAACAAAAAAAGAGAAACAAGTCCCCAAACTTCCTTCATGTGTTTAACTAAGCAGTTTCTTTCCAGGGTCTGCAGCACTGAAATCCACCAAATATGGGAGAGGGATAGTGAGTCACTACTTCAGTGCTATTCTGTTTCCACACTCAGATTTTTATGTGGAAGTGCTAGGACCTGCCCTGCTTTCCCTGCTGGGTATGGTCAATGGTGTCTGCCTAAGGCTACATGCTGCTGCTCCCAGTTTCCAGGTCCTGCTATGTGCCCCAAGTCATTGCTTTTTGTCCCTACCTTTACAGCCTGTGGGTTTATGAGATGGCTCCCTGCTCCAGAGGTCCCTTTTCTGTACGACCAGGGTATGGCAACTCTTCAAGCCAATGAATATCCCTGACCTTGTTGGCAGATATAGAAAGCACACAGACTAAGCACACCACTAAACTCCGTGCTGGATACAAGTGGCCAGCAGAGGGATCAACCAGTTTGGTGGACTTAATGCTAGCACTTTCAGACCCAGTCCCCTCCAAAAACCACACCATCCTGGCTTCTCACCATGGGTGGGCAGGATTCTTCCTGGTCTGATTTTAAACTTCTCAGGGACTCTAATGTCTAGCCCAGCCCTTTCCACAACTGTATCTTGTTGCTCCCCAGTCACTGTAGTAAGGTAACCCCAGAAACACTGAAGTGTAGTTGTTCTGTGTTTTCTCCTTTTTTGTTTTTTTTTTTTTTTTTTTTTTGATACTGGGGATAGAACTCAGGTCCTTGTGCTTGTAAGACAAGCAGCGGAACCACTACGCTAAATCCCCGGCCCCTGTTCTGCATTTTCTGATTCCCTGACTAGCTCAGTCTTAAATGATTAACTCCTTCCCAAAATGGCTCCTGGTTAAATACTCTCAAATATGGAAGGTAGTGGAATGGATTTCTTCTCCAACTCTAGCCTGCCGTGCAGAAGAAGTTACTTTCACAGTAAAATCCCACACTGTTTCTGCAGCTTACAATAACTATGGGCTTTTCTTGGGGCCAGTGCTGCTAGCCCAGTCTTTCTTGTTCCTGGGGCTGCCGATCCTCTCAGGCCTTACCTTGTGTTTGTAAAAATAGGTATCCTTGGTTAGCATTCCAGCCTGCTTCCTTCTAGTCTCTGTGTTGTCTTCAGTTTCTCCAATTTCTCTGTAGTTTCTAGTTTTCCTGTCAGCTCTTTCTTGATTTCCAGAGATCTACTTTTTTTTCTTCACTGAGTTGTTTTCCAGGTGTCTCAATTCTAGGTTCCAGAGAGGCTGTATTTTGCTGCTGGTCTTTACTCTGCCAATTTTCTTTTTTTTTTTCATGGATGTTATGTCATCCAAGAGGAGGCACAATATTTGGAACACAAATTGTAGAGCAAGATTACCTGGGTTCAAATCCTGGCTCTGCTACCTGCTAACTTGTTGAAGTTGCAGAATCTCCTTATTCCCTGATTTCCTTGTATATCAAGTGGAAAAATTAATTGTTCATACATTTTAGCATTGTTATAAGGATTAAGTGGCTAATAATACTATGCCCAACAACTAGGTACTATATTTAACTCTCTTAAAATATTACAGTATAATTAATCATGATTGTTCTTCTCTCTCCTTTGCTGTTTCTTGTTTTCTTTTATTCTGTTTATTTTCATTTCCATTTTTCATGTAAAAACCTTCTTGGTACTTGGTTATTATCTTAGTCTGTTTTCTGGTGCTGTAACTAAATACCTGTGACTAGCACTTTGTAAAGGAAACAGGCTTTTTTTTTTGGTACTGGAGATCGAACTCGGGACCTTGCACTTTTGAGGCAGGTGACGGAACCACAGAGCTAAATCCCTGGCCCAGAAACAGACTTATTTAACTCAATTTTGGAGGTTAAAGAGCAGTGTGCAGGCATCTGCTAAGCCCTGATGACTGCCTCATGGAGGATGGTATTGTGGTGGGAGCTCAAGGAGAGGCAAGAGACCATGGCAGGGCTAGGCTTGCTCTTTTTCAAACCACCCCATGGGAACTCATCCACTTCTACCAGACCTGACCCATTGCCAGGAGGCCCTGACCCACTATTCCTACCACCTCAATGCTGCCATACTGGGGGGTGACCTTCCAGGCACATGAACCTGTAGGGAACAAACCACATCCAAACCATAGCACTTAACCTGCTTATACTTAGGGCCCGCATTAAAGTGCCCAGTGAAAGTTCTCTCTACAGGGCAAAGTCTGTAAACTTGTGTGGACTCTCTGTCCTGATACAATTGGATACCCTGTGAGATTGGGGTCTTATTGATAGTCACTATATTCCTGCCCAGTAAATATTCAGTGTCATTATTAATGGCTCTTTGAGCCATCCTTTGTTCATTTGAAAAGTGGAGTGAAACATTTACCTGTGCTATAACAATTTATATAAACACTGTGGATTTAGCTCAGTGTCACAGCGCCCGCCTGGCAAGCTCGAGGTCATGAGTTCGATCCTCTGTACCAAAAAAAAAAAAGTATTTACATAATCACCTAAAGCACCTGGCATAGTACTTATATGTAGCAGATGCTCAATTTATCATAACTAATAGCAATATATCATAATCATTTCCACAGACGACAGGGCTGCTGCTTCATGACCATTTGTGGTCACCACTCACCATGCTAAAAATAGAGGAGGCAAAGCATGGTACTTGTTGACGGGCTAGTTTACTTATTAGTTATAAGTAAAGCAAGGAGAGGACTCAAGTGCCTCAACATTCAATGCATAGAAACCCTAAGAACACTGGCTTCAGTGGTGACCTTGAAAGCAGAAATTAGATAGTGCCTCTGCTTCACTAAGTGTCTCAGTAGAGCCATCGTTCACACAGATGTTCCGGTCCATAGCTCAGCCCAGTCTGTTAGAGTAAGGGGGTGAAGGGGGTCCAACGATGAGCCACTCCTCCCACACACCCAGACACATTTTGAAGAGGACAAGTAGGCTGATTGATTCATTTTTGTTTTCTAGACTACAGTTTTTAAACTTATCATTTTTTTAAACAATCAGTATACACAAGGGTGTAATGGAAAAGACCGCATCCCTATCACCTCCAAATCTCCATGCAGATCCCTCATAATCATATTTATTACAGATATTTTTATGTATATACAAAGATATAGGCATAGTTTTTCACAGATAGGAATCATTAAAAAACTGCTGTGAATCTTGCTTTTTTTCCCCCCAATTTATTTTTCCAAATCAGTATGTGTAGGTTTACCTCAGTTTTAATGACAACTCTATTCATGAGATAATATAACAAATAAGCCCCCGGATCTTAATGACTTAATTAAAGTGTACTTCTCACTTAAATCCAACTGGTGGTTGAGTGGAAAGTGGGAGAAGGCAGGTGTCTGCTCCTAGCACTTACTCAGGAATCCAGAATGACCTGAGGCCCTGCCAACTTGAACATGTGACTTCCACATACTTGGTAGCTTCTGCAGTCACCCTGGATGATAACATCCAGCCAAGGCTAAAGGTGACATTAAACATTTCTACCCACATTCCCACTGGCCAGAACTGGGAGGCCCCTCTTCTAGGAAAGGTTCTGGCTGGCTGCTGCTTCCTTGCAACAACTGGATACTACACAAGGGAAGCACAAAACTTTGACAGACATTAAATGTATCTGACACAGTTGCACTGAGGGAATGCATTCTAATTTATTTAAGCTTTTTTTTTTCTTTTTTGTTTTTTTTAGGTCGTGCTATGTTGTTCAGGCTGGCCTTGAACTCATTCTATGTAGTCCAGGCTGGCCTCAAACTTGTAGCAATTCTCCTGCCTCAGCCTCCCGAGTGCTGAGATTACAAGCCTGTGCTACCACACTCAGCTATTTAAGCCTTTGAAGGCTAGCTTTCTTCATTTCTTCTTTTCTTCTCTTTTGTCAAAAGCAAGATTTGGGGGCATGGGGGGAAGTAGGTAGTCCATTGATAGAGACTAAACCCATGGCCTTGCTTATGCTAGAAAAGTTCTCTACTTCTGAGCTACATCCCTATCCAAAGGCAAGTTTCTTAAATATGGAAAGATATTACCTGGTAAGAATGAAGAAATAAGGAAATGGACATCTGTAGCCACTGCTTCTGGGTATATACACTGGTCTAGGTTTGGTGTTGGTAGAGAGAAGACTATCAATTAAAGATCTTTAAAGGATGTATACCTTTGACCCAGTAATACCATTAAGGACATTTCCTATAGAAATCAGTGGCTCACTGTTCACATCTGTATGTACAGTACAAGAATATTTATAATAGTCACACATTGTAAGTAACCTAGATGCCCAACAGTGGAGAACTGTTTAAATCACTGTACATCCATATAATAGAGTAGTATGCAGGCATCTAAAATAATTATTTAGATACCTGGAAACAAAAATACATGTATGATATATTATAATAAAAGACTCATATGGTACAATTTTTTAAACAAATTGATCGCTTTTAGCAAAAAGGATGGAGGCCCATATTCATCCAAATGTCTACAATATTTATCTCTTCATAGTAGAAAAATTTGCATTTTCACTTTCTTTTGTACCTTTATGCAATATCTTAATATTTTATTAGAATAAACAACACATTTTCTGCCTGGAATGAAAAAAAGAGAGAGCGAGATAAGGGGGATTAGGTGATTAACGGCAAGTATGTAAGTTAGGCATGGCCTCCCAGCCCCTGCTGTCTGTTGGACCTGTCATCTAACACTCAAGTTGCTATCAGGAGCACTTTTCTGTCAAAGTGACTGGCTTTTGTTCTGCCATCTCTAGGTTATAAAGGGAGGGTAGGGGAGCCTCAAGGCAGTGAGCAGAACAGCCCCACTCGCTTGGTGAGTTGGTGGCCAGGTGCCTCTAGCTCCACATGGGGAACATCATCAGGGCCCTCATGGCCTTCATCCCTGCAGACCGCTGCCAGAACTATGTGGTCAGAGACCTCCGGGAGATGCCACTGGATAAGATGGTGGATGTGAGTGGGAGCCAGCTGCGCCGCCTCCCTGTGCACGTGTGCACCTTCACGGAGCTAGTCAAGCTCTACCTGAGTGACAATCATCTCAACAGCCTGCCTCCAGAGCTGGGTCAGCTGCAGAACCTCCAGATCCTGGCTTTGGATTTCAACAACTTCAAAGCTCTGCCCCAGGTGGTGTGCACCTTGAAACAGCTCTGCATCCTCTACCTGGGCAACAACAAACTCTGTGACCTCCCCAACGAGCTGAGCCTGCTCCAGAACCTCCGGACCCTGTGGATCGAAGCCAACTGCCTCACCCAACTGCCAGACGTGGTGTGTGAGCTGAGTCTCCTTAAGACTTTGCACGCGGGCTCCAATGCTCTGCGTCTGCTGCCAGGCCAGCTCCGTCGCCTCCAAGAGCTACGGACCATCTGGCTCTCAGGCAACCTGCTGACTGACTTCCCCTCTGTGCTGCTTCACATGCCTTTCCTGGAGGTGATTGATGTGGACCGGAACAGAATCCGCTACTTCCCCAGCCTGGCCCACTTGTCAAGTCTGAAGGTGGTCATCTATGATCATAATCCTTGCAGGAATGCACCCAAAGTGGGCAAAGGTGTGCGACGTGTGGGAAGATGGGCAGAGGAGACGCCAGAGCCTGACCCCAGAAAAGCCAGGCGCTATGCATTAGCCACAGAAGAAAATCAGGAGCCACAGGCATCTGCCCCACCTCCTCCACTTCCTCCTTCCAGCCCCTGAAGAGCTGTAGTTGTAGGTCAGTGCCAAGGACCCCACTCCAGCATGCTCTGAAGACTTCTCCATTAGAAGGGAAGGGAAGGGATTCTTCTGGGTCATTGGATGGGACTGCTGGAGAGTCAGGTGAAATGCTATAAAGAAACTGAGAAGAAAACCTTTTTGGTCAACAGCGTGCCTTCCAAAGGGAAGTTGTGTGCTATCAGTGGCTGGGCTATTCAGAGTGATCATTACTACTTTGCAGGAAAACAGCTTCTCCAAGCAGGTGCCTTGAAACACTGAAGAGTGAGAAGGGCTGGGACACTTTGACCTCCTCCATTCTGCAGCAGTGGCTGGTCATGAGGTTTTGTGAGATCCTTGAGGTACTTGTTAACCCACTGAAGGCCCTGTTTCTAGCCCTTTGGAAGACATGTTTTCTTTACTGTGAATGATCATGAATATTATCAATGTATTGTTACTAATCCAGGCCACTTACAATAGGACATTTCTACCTAGTCTATCAAATTCACAGAAAAAAAAAAAAGCTGTTTGTTGTTGCAAAGGCTCAAGATGAAACATTTTCCCCAATAGTTTAACACCTTTGAGAAGACTCCTAGCTTGGTGGGGTCCAGGTGCCAATGGTTCATGTTGATTTCACTCATTTTCGATTAAAAGTCTGGCTCAAGGTCTGCTTCTAACTGTATACTGTCACTAACCTTAGAAGCCATCTGGAAAGTAGAACCCCTCTGAAATGTAGTCTCACTAATGTTATATCTCAGCGATTCCTGGGCAACACCCTTCCACTCCCAGTAAGGCCCTCCTGCTCATGGTAATGGGACTAAATGGAATACATCCTTGGAGGAAAACCACATTTCCAGAATCACCTGAAGTGAAAGGGAGTAGGTGAGAAATCTGTTCACTCAAAGCTTGTCTTGAAACTTGACTTGCAGACTGTAGGTTATGTTGGAAGTCTCCCTGCCTCTTTAGCCTCAGCTTTTCTGCTTTTGTTCCCATTTGTTTTCATTTTTAAAGACAGGGTCTTTTGACAGTGCATAAACCTAGGTATTTTGGTCATTACTTTTTAAACTGTAACATTCCCATGAATACATAAACTTGAAAGAAATTGTTGTCAGTGGGTGACAATGCACTTTTTTTTTTTTTGGTACCAGGGATCGAACTTGGGACCTTGCGCTTGCGAGGCAGGCGCTGGAACCACTGAGCTAAATCCCCGGCCCCAACAATACACTTTTTTAAGAAACAAGGACACAAAAAGTGTCTTAACTAAAACAAACTGTACTGAGCTTTTAAAAAGTACTTTCCCCAGAACAGCACCTTAACCCAGAAAAATTTGGTTCTAAAATAACCTAACAAAGCAAACTATTTTTATGTATGGTTTTGTACCAGAAATATTTCTTGCTGCACTAAATGAAGTTCTGTGATATCACATAATTCCTTCCTGTCATCTGTCAAGTATCTGCTACCCACCGATCAGACTGCCAAAGGATCCCTTTGATCATTAAATTTAACAGGCTTTTATCTGTAAGTAAATCATATTCCTCAGTAATAAGCCCAGATTTCAATTAGACAGCTAGGATTTATACTCTTCTCATTCCTAATGATTAAAATCAAATATACTCAGCACTGACATTAAATGATGTTTGCCAGCAAGAATTTCTAAGCTGATAATCTACAGCAGAGCTTATGAATTGCTGACTTTGACTTGTCGTCTCCTCGCCCCCAAGATTAATGACCCCACCTTTTTCAGCACAGCTGCAGGTTATAGCCGTAACACAGAGTGAAGTCAGTTGACTCATATGGAGCTCTCATCGCATGAGATAATTCTTCTGAATCAGATGTCGAGTTATGAATATCTTGGCTTACAGTCAAGCTGTTTTCTTCTAAAACAATCGATAAACAACAAAAAAACACTTCTCAAATAACACAGTTAATGATCTTGCTGTCCAAACATGTTTTCACTGTAGATTTTCAGTTTTATAGAGCGTACAAATGTCTATTTCTGTAGTCCAATCTGACATCACCAGACAGTAAGATAAAGGGAGAATGGTGAAGCACCAAACAGAACTGCTTTTACTCCCAAGTGTTGAAACGTAAAGCACTCTGTATCTCAGTAAGGCTCTTGCAGTACTGGGAATGAAACCCAGGGCCTCGCACACATGAGGCATATGTTTTACCTCTGAACTACACCTTCAGGCCTTTCTAGAGCTTTGTATACGGATTTTAACTTCCAGAAATAAGAGGGGTACCAACTAAAATTTTTACATGGATTCTATGAAAAATGAACCTGCCATCGTTTTTCATTGTCTTAAAATGCAGCACAATAGTTTGTAATTTTACACTTAAAAGTGCATTTGTCCTAAAAATTGATTGAACTCAAGCAACTTTAACTAAAAGCACACATCAAACACACAGTGATCCAGAAGCATTATAGTACCATGGCTAACAGCAGCCCTTCAGACCACCTGGCCTCAAATCCCAGCTCTGCCTTTGTTAGTTATCACTTGTGTACATGTTTCCTCAACAGTAAAACAGTAAATTTCTACCTCATAGGGCACTGTAAAGATTAAAACAATTACCATGTTTAAAGGCATAGAACAGTGCCTGGCATGTGACAGTAAATATTCATGTAACATTCTTTTACTAACTGCTATACAATGCAGCTTAATACTTGTATTTATTCTAAAATCAGTATAATTCCTTGCTTTATGAAAAAACATAAATGGCTGCAGAGCCGCTGCCACCACCACCCCGAGTAACCTTTTCAGCCACAGAATCTAGTACTGATTACAAGAAATATGCTTGCAATTTGGTCAAATGCTTCTGGCTTACCTAAGCACAACACAGATCTGAATACCAAGGATTCATTCTTTAAATTTCTAAATGAATGTACTTTGTGGCTTCTGGAATTCTAAACATCACAAAAAAATCACCAAACTTGAATGCTGCCAGATACATCACTGCCTTGTCATTGTAAAAAGAAAAACATATATTCCTTATAACCTCATTACCCTGGAAAGAATAATGCTTTATTAAAAGGACAAAGTATATGTATCTTTTTTTTCCCTGGTACTGGAGAGCGAACTCAGGACCTTGCGCATGCCAGGCAAGCACACCCGGCCCCACTATCTTTTCCTCTCTTCTGGACTTCCCACACTCCTCCAGAACAGGAAGCAGGTCTCATTTAGCTTCACATTGCCAGTGCACAGTGCAGTTCGGTCACGTCACTTGAACAATTCAGGTTCTGTCATGCAGCCAGCCCATCCGAGATGGGCTGACACTGTTGGAAGTCGGGTAGTATCTTCAGGGTCTTCTGTAAGTCACTTACTCCTTTCAATTTTCCTTTGTAAACAGGTGTTATATACTGCTGACAATTTTAAATCAGGGGGTTAGATTTAATTTAGTGGTAGAATACATGCTTAAGATGTGCGAGACCCTCAGTTTCATCCCGACACCAAAAACAAATGAATATTTATCAGGAATTTATCACGTTTTACCTTTATTTTTCATATGGGGAATAGGAAAAGTTCTATAGTAATTCTATGCTCTAAAGAAAAGGTTTACGTTTCAATTGTTCTAATGTACTCCTAGGGTATAAGGAAGATTTTAGAAGTTTTATACAGAGTACTCCTTATCCTTCAGGGTCCTGACAAGAATCTGCATTCATGGAGAAACAGAGACCATTATTAGACAGGATGAAAGACAGGAAAAAAATAAAACAATAGTAATGCACACAATTACCTATAGCAGCTGCTGTTGCTGTCCAGGCTGAGTGAACAGGAAAAAGAAATACATGCTCAAATCCACAGCTGAGAGCCCTGGAAGAGGGGCTGGCTAGCAAAGATGTTGTGGTAGGTCTTGCCGAGAAGCAGCTACTTCCAGAAACAGCGAGCAAAGACCGGAAGAAAGTAGAAACTACCTCTTTCCAATCCTGTCAGCACCTCCTGAGTTACACCACAGGAAGCCAGTCCCCGGGAGCTGAGAGGCAGTTAGCAAGGGTCAGCCTCTAGAGTCTCCCAGTAGGAAAAGAATGGATCTCAGCATGAGAACAGTGAAATAATCAGCACACAAATTATCAAAGAATAAATGGTTACTAGATTTAAAGATACTAAGCAGTTAAACAATCTTCCAGGGACAGTAGTGACTGTAGATTTCACATCTATTTATTTTTATTTTTATGGTGCTCGGAGTTGTACCCAGAACCTTGTACATTAGATCAGAGCTCTCCCAAAGATACCACCCCAGTCTGTTCTTTTCAAAAAAACAATCCATTGCTTCCATACTTGCTGTTCCTGAGTTCAAAGGAACTCCATCCTAAGGAATTAAAGGGGATAGATCATACTTATCTACTAAATGAAAAGATTTAAAAATTTATACTTAGAATTTTTCTATGCCCAAAACAACTAAATCTGTAAAAAACATCAAAAAATATTAATTCAGAAAGTGCAAGAAGTCAGGCTGGAGAAGCAGCTAAGTGATAAAGTACTTGCCAAGCATGTGCAAGGCGCTAGGTTCCATCCCTGGCACCACAAAAGGGTTGAGGGAAATGGCACAGGTGTATTCTTAGATACAAAATAAATAAGTTCCCACATTTTTACCTTTTTAAACTGATAAGACTGTAAAATATACTGGCCTATCCCTTTTAAGATCTTCAGAGAAAACATAGCCAACTACACTTTATTAAGATCTAACTCCAAACTACCTAGATACCTTGCGATAAATACACCCACCTCCACCACTGAAACAGCTGCAGGTTTTATCATGCTTACCTGTTCTGCCTCAGCTGAGGAATCAAAAGCGGTGCAGGTGGGCTGGGGATTTAGCTCATTGGTGCAGCCGCCTCCCTTGGAAGTGCAAGGTCCTGAGTTTGATCCCTAATACCAATAGCAAAAATGATCCAGCATACAGCACTTTGGCGAGGGCAGGGTTTTGAGAAAGGGTCTCACAATGTAGTTCAGACTGGCCCCAAACTTACAAAGTACTAAAACTGTGGAGACAAATTTTGTTTCTCAAGATGGTGTCTATTTTGTCCAGGCTGACCTCAAACTCATGGGCTTAAGTGATCTTCCTGCCTCAGCCTTCTGAGTAGCTAGGACTACAGGAATCTACCTACCACTGTGCCCAGTAAGAAACTTAACGATACCTCCCCACCAAGGCTGGTGTGTCAGTGTATCTTTGAAATCCCTTCTGCTCCTTTGTGGGGCCACCCCTCCATGTTAGCACAGATGTCCAGTAAAACCCTGTAAGTTACTACTGGGCTTCCTCATTTCCTGTGCATTCTGTAGTGTGGTATTAACTTCCAAACTTTAAGGGCTAAGGGTGTAGCTGGGAGGCTGAGTGCTTGCACAGCAGAGGCAAGCCCCTGGGCTTAATCCCCAACACAAAACCAAAAAACTTAGTCAAGTTGCCTTCAAAACAAATTCAGTACTTATCTATACCCATTCTCAATCTGCTTACCAAAACCAAAAACCTTAACAAAATACAATCACTAATCTATTCAGAAAATTAAATGAGTACCATAGTTTATGGTACTTTCACTACACAAAATCAAATGGGTATTAAAACTTAAGCGTGACTCAGGGCTGGGGATTTAGCCCAGTGGTTTCACCGCCTGCTGCGTAAGCACAAGGACCCCAGTTCAATCCCCAGTACCAAAAAAAAAAAAAAAAAAGACAAAAAGAAAAAAGTTTCATAGCTGGGCCAGATAGTTAGCTTAGTTGTTTCGCTGCCTGCTGCGCAAGCAAGTGCAAGGACCCAAGTTCGATCTCCAGTACCAAAAAAAAAAAACCAAAACCAAAACTTAAGCCTGACTGAACATTTATCTATGACCTAGCAACAAAACTAAAAGATTAATGTATGGTGTATTTATATTTGACTTAAGCTTGTATTAATATACTTATTTTATAAAAGTTAAGATCACTCATTAATTAAGTAGAACACCTCTCTACTGCAATCATTTCCATAAAGTAGATTTTAAACAGGGCATATACAGATCAGTAAGATATAACTGCTTTTTATTTTAATGACAGTGTAAGAAATGAACTTTTATATTAACTGAATTGTATGGAAAATCAAATAGCAAATAAATTAGGCCTATTTTTAAACAGAAGGTCAGCTAAGTGTCCAAACTTAAGGGTATAATGGGCACAGATAAAAATCAATTCCACAGTCTTCTCTAAGAAGTTGAAGTCTTTCAAACACAACTTTGCTATGAACTGGTCCAGATAACAGCAGCACATGGGAATGCTTAACAAGGATGGTGATCAGGAACACGTTTCCTGTAAGAAAAAAAACACAATTAAGAAAAAAGGGCTGGGGATGTAGCTTAGTGGTAGTGCTTGGCTGGCATCCAAAATACCCTAAACTCAATCCCCAGCATCACCAACACCAAAAAAAGTTAACATGAAAATGAAAAGCATTTTAACTAAAGTTGTACACTAAATATAAACACAGCTAGAATCCTAATTTTATTAAAATCATCATAGTTCAATCTTCTATAAGAAAGATGTTTCTATTTCATGACTAACATTCAATTACTATGTTATTAATAAGGACATTAGAAACTATGTAGAATGTGAAGGGCTGTAGATATTTAGCAATTCTCAACTTCTCATCCCTACAACCTACTTAACCAAGATATAATCTTCAGAAAAATGTTAATTCGTGTGTGTGTGTACAGTATGTGACAATTTTACTCAATTAGTCAAAGACAGTTACTTTCGATCAGACGTTATAAAACAAGGCAGGGGAGACCGCAGGCAGGAAAATGGCGGACGGAAATGCCTGAGAAGCGGAAGCGAACTGGCGCTGCTGGAGTAACGGAGGGGAAAGTTCCAGTCCTAGCACTGAGAGGCAATCAGCTGAAGAAGCTGCAGACCTCCCAACAAAGCCTACAAAGATCTCCAAGTCTGGATTTGCCACAGGTAATCAGACAACAAAGAAAGCATCAGCTATATCCATCCAACTTGGATCAAGTAAGCCTAAAGAAACAGTTCGAACTCTTGCTCCAAAAACCCTTTCAGTAGCAGCAGCTTTTAATGAAGATGAAGACAGTGAACCAGAGGAAATGCTTTCAGAAGCAAAGATGAGGATGAAGAATACTGGAAGGGATATACCAACATCAGCTGGACCAAACTCTTTTAATAAAGGAAAACATGGGTTTTCGGATAACCAGAAGCTATGGGAATGAAATATAAAATCTCATCTTGGAAATGTCCATGACCAAGACAATTAAATGATGTGTTTTGAACTGGGTGTGGGGTGGATGTAAATTTAAAAGGAACAGTTTCCTTTTTTAAAGAACGGTATAAAGTTATCTTTGGAACTGCTTTTTCCTTTTCTTTTTTTAAGATTGGTACACTAATAAGTGAGTTTGAAATTAGAGGTAATTTATGTTTTGTATACAGATTTCAAGACATTTGCTAATTGTGTAGTTTCACGTGATTAGTTTCCAAAGGTTACAGATAATAAAGAAATTAGAAATGGTACCGGTTTTAAGAACTGCGTATTTTTTTAGACACAACTATTAGCACATTAAGAGGGAAGCAAAAAATTTACTCCTAAATTAACTCCCTCATTACCTAAACTGTCTGGCTCCCAGGAACAGCCTTATAGAGAAAGGGGGGAGTATTATATTGAAAGGAAAAGGTTGCTTTACTATTGACTGAAAGTAAATTTAAATAAAATTAAAATAGTTTTTTTCCTTATGGGCATGTTTTGTTATCATATTATTAGGTATTGCATTGCTATCAGTGAATGCAGATCCTTAGCTCTTTCACAAAAAATAATTTAAAAAAAAATTTCTATGTGAAGTATTGTATTTGAAATAGCCCATTTCACTTTAATGGTCTTGTCTACCTTCATTAGTCTTCAAAGAACAGACATTTGCTACCAAAGTAAATCAGCATTTTGAATGTGCTTTTCTTGGTTTTTGTTTATTAGCTAGTTCTTGTAAGCATTTCCACCAGAACTTGAGGCAAATCATAAGGAAGCAGTTTCTTTTGTTTTTGTTTTGTTGTTTTTTTTGTTTTTGGTACCGAGGATTGAACTCAGGACCTTGTGCTTGCGAGGTAGGCGACAGATCCTCACTGAGCTAAATTCCCGGCCCCAGGAAGTGGTTTCTTTTAAAATAAAAACCACTACCAAAAATTTAAATGTACATACTGCTTAAGTATTTGGCTGGTTTTTATTTTTTTTTATTTTTTAGTTACCGGAGATCGAACTCAGGTCCTTGCGTTTGCACAGCAGGCAGCGAAACCACTGAGCTAAATCCCCTGCTGGTTTTTATTTTTTAAAATGTTGCCCTTTATTGATCCCCAGTACCAAAAAAAAAAAAAAAAAAATGTTGCCCCTTTTTTTGGTACTGGGGATCAAACTCAGGACCCTGCGCTTTCGAGGCAGGCGGAGGCACCACTGAGCTAAATCCCCGGCCAAGGTTTTTATTTTTTAAAAGGTATAAACACCAAAAAAAAAAAAAAAATTAATATTGTAGAAGATGGAAAACAGTAAGATGCATTTTCTGTAACTTTGTCTACACATCTACATTACTAAGTTGTTAAATCCAATTTGAATTGAATGCACTACAGGATTTATTAGAACAACTATATGGTGTATTTTAAGTGTATACATACTGCCCAGTGGCCTGGGCATATTGTAGGTACTGAAAATGAAAGATGCATCTTCAAACACATTTTATGGAATTGTTCATCACATATACTGTTAGATTTGTGTACTGTAGGATGTTTTTTATTGTATTTCTGTATTGTATATGGACTTTCTAATGTGACATTAAACACATCTTTGAAAGCAGTCACAGACAAAAGAAAAATGATAGTGATTTCCTACAATGTTAAATCTGGAGGCAGCTTCAGACTATTTTATTGGTAGTAGTTACTTGCTGATCTTTTTTAATAGATAGTAACTCCAGAGAAGAAACTTGTGCATATGCTTAATAAGTTGTTCTTTTACATTAAAGTTTAGCTTAAGCCCGAAGTAAAATGGAAAAAAAATATATAGAACTATTAGTTCTTACATGATTTAATTATATCAAGATATATGAATTTAACTTTACTTTTCTGTAGGCAAACTATTCATTTTTATCCATGTTACTGTTTGTTAAAATAACATCCTTCTCCTACATGCTCTTTTCTGGACCCAAATGAAGTACTAATCTAAGGTCAAGATGAGGAGAGAAACGACTGAAATGAATGTCTTTACTAAAATAACCAATAAATATTGTCAAATTAAAAAAAAAAAATTGTAAAACAAGATACTGTACTGGGTATTCTAGGTGAAAAATGCTGGATCAAAACAACTGCTGCCAGCTGGGAACTGGGCAGGCTAACTCACTTCAGAAAGCAAATATCCCTCACACCTTTTATTTTCTGGTGACTATATAGTGAAGGAACATAAGAGAATCTTTTGGGAAGAATGGAGATAAAGGTACTAGTGAAATTTTTAACTTGATGCTTTGAGGAGCTAAAGTTTAAGAAACATTGTTTCTAAAGGTGAACAAAACAGTAAACAGACTCCAAGAACAGAGTATTACACTGAGGCCATACAGAGGTAAACTTTCCAACCTCAGCAGCTTATGGAGGAACTAGGATACTAATCCTTGTCAAAAAGTCAGCAAATGAGTCAAGGTGGAGCTGGGCATGGTAGGGACACATGTCTGTAATCTTAATATTTGGGAAGCTGAGGCAGGAGGATCACTGTGAGCTCAAGGCCAGCTTTAACTACATAACAAGACCCTGATTCCAAAAAAGGGAGAAAATAATAAGCCAAGTGTGGTTGTACACCCCTGTGAAGCCAGCACTCTGCAAGGCTGAGGTAGCATGATTAGAAGTTCAAGCCCAACCAGGGCAACTTAGCAAGACCCTGTCTTTGTAAAAATAAAAAGAACTGGCAATGTAGCTCAGTGCGAAGGGCCTGGGTTCAATCCCCAATACTGGGGAAAAGGGAGAGAAGAAGGGAGGGAAGAGAGAAAGAAGAGAAAGAAAAAAGGAGGGAGGGAAAAAGAGACAGCAGAGGAGGGAGGGAGGGAAAGGAAGACATGAATGTCTATATGGAAGTGTACCCCAAACTGGAGCTGGTTCACCCCAGTAAGACGACACAGGCACTTACTGCAGCACTCCACACCTTATACAGTATACCCTCCCCACAGCCCCCAAGCTCCCTGGAATTTGACCTTACCAACCAACCCTTACTTCTTTCAACCCTAAGAGCTGCCCTAGATGCCTGCCCATGCCTCTTTCCTCCTAACCTTTCTGACTTAAGTACTGTGATTACATATTTTAAATAACCTGGATACTTTTAAATTAGGCCAAAATGTTTCCCTTTTCTATTAATTATAATTATCTAATTGTAAACAAAGCTCCCTGGTTTTTCTGTCTTGGTGTTAGTAATTTTTCTCTGAGAATTAAATATGCTCTAGTACCTTGGTGCTGCTTTGATGATGTTATCCACACGCAGAATCACCTCTGCTGCTTCAGCTGCACTCAAAAGAACCTGTCGCTTTACTTGGAAACTTTCTGTTATACCCAGTATTGCCATATCTCCAATGGTACCTTCCTTCATATCTAAAAAGACAAGGTACATGTTTACTAAGTAATGGTTAGCCACTAAGGTATGAAAACCTCTCCAATGACATAACAAATAAAACTTAATGTGACTGTTACAAAAAAAAGATTACACCACCAAACCACTTGATTTAGTTAGATCAGCCTATAAAGCAAAACACTCAAGGAAAGCCTTTTAAAAAATTAAAGTCAAGCCGGGCATGGTGGTGCACGCCTGTAATCCCAGCACTTGGGAGGCAGAGGGCAGGAGGATTACCAGGAGTTCGAGGCCAGCCTGGGCTACAAAGTGAATTCAGGGCCAGCCTGAACACAAAGCGAGACCTTGCCTCAAAAAAAAAAAAAAAAAAAAAAAAAAATTACAGTCAACTACTGATCAACTGTATTGGCAGAGGGCACCATTGTCAAAAATGATACAGTAGAACACAGTAATCTTTTTTTTTTTTGGTACTGGAGATCGAACTCAGGACCCTGAACTTGTGAGGCAGGCAGTGGCACCACTGAGCTAAATTCCCCAGCCCCTTTTATCTTCACACCTATATATAAAATTACTGCAAAAAAAAAAAATTACTGCAGAAAGAGGCCGGGGATTTTGCTCAGAGATTCCATCCCCTGCCTCGCAAGTGCAAGGTCCCGAGTTCGATCTCTGGTACCAAAAAAAAAAAAATTAATGCAGAAAATCAGAATCCTAAGAGTTTAAGGGAAGTCATCTATCCAATTTTTTTGTTGTCTTGAGAATCCTAGTTCATCTTTGGAGATAACCAATTTGCTCTCTTATTCAAGGATAGGACTATCTGCCTTCTAACACTGTTTCTATATGTCTTGCACAGCTTGTCAGAAAAATTTTCAGCATTAAATCTGCCTCACTGATTGACTATTATCTATGGATTATAGATCTACACTCAATGCTATTGAAGGTTTACTATGAAATCAGAAGTTAATACTGATAGTATTTAAGAAATACAGTACAGTACATTTTACATTTAGTTCAGAATATAAGCACTATGCCATTATATATCAAACTAGTTACAACTCTTCTAGTTTTTACCTCATATGGTAATGTTGAGAATATGAAGTTAAAGCACATTTTCTCAGCATATAACAGTTACAAAAAGAAGAAAAACAGGCTCTTTTATACAGCCATCATGCAAACTTTGATCTACCACGAGAAATAAACTTAGAACTAGAGTTACTTTTAACTACTACCAAGTTCCACTTGATTTCTTACCTAGTCCAGCAGTTATTTTGCCTTCACTATGAGCAGCTCGGAGCTGGGCTACCAGATCTGCACTGTCATAGCCTGCATTGTCAGCTATGATGGTTGGCAACTATGAAACAAAGACGACAAATAAGTACCTACTTTAAGAACTGGAGAAAGACAGCTTTTTAAAATTACACATTTGGGGGCCTGGGATTTAGCTCAGTGGTTCCAGCATCTGCCTCACAAGCACGACCCAAGTTTGAGCCCTGATACCAAAAATAAATAAATAAAATAAAATTATACATTTGGAAACAATGTAAAATCTGCTTCATTTTAATTACTGATCTTGAAAAGTATAAAATCCAGAATCAAATTTAAAAATGGTATGAACTGTTCATTTTCTTAAAGCCAAAGAAGTGACCATTTCTAAGAAATATGCACTCATTTTAAAACAATACCCACAAAATTTAAGTTCAGAGCTTATTTTTAGTATTATTACCATTCTCAAGGCTTTAGCAAAGGACTCCATTGCAACTGCTTCTTTTCCTGGTGTTCTACTGGCAAGCTGTGTCACAGCATGAGCCATCAGCATCTCAGAACAGCCTACAATTTAAAATTCCAACAAACTATTGTTATGCCTGTCTCTAGGAATTGCTGACTTCCCTTAAGACAGCCAAGCATTTTAAAATTTAAGTTCAAAGGCAACAGTTTCTGCAAGAACCACTAGAACCATTTAAAGCATAGTGTAATTTAAGAAATAGTGTTGGCCAGGGATTTAAGCTCAGTGGTTTCACCGCCTGCTGCACAAGCGCAAGGACCCGAGTTCGATCCCCAGTACCAAAAAAAAAAAAAAAAAAAAATAGAAATAGTGTTTATTACAGGGTGGGGATGTAGCTCAGTGGCACAGTACCTGTCTAGCATGCACAAGGCACTGGGCTCCATGCCCAGCACAACAAAAAAAAGGAGTAATACTGTGTTATTTTCCAAATGCTTACCTCCTCCATAAACTGTCCTAGGATCCTTCACAGTTTGGGCAAGAACACAAAGAGCATCATGCAAAGATCTTTCTGCTTCATCTAAAATTTGTTGAGTGGCACCACGCAAAACAATGGTACAAGCCTCACCTAAAGTTAAAACATAATATTCTTATGCCAGTGACCATCTAATCATAGAGTATGAAAGTTTGCCTTTTATTATTACTGTTGGTAATTCTGGGTACTGGAAGCTGATGTCCTCCACTATTTACATTTTCTTTCCTAACAATCCATGTTCCTAATTGCTCTAAGTTTCAGGAAAAAACTATACTAAAAACACACTTCACAAAGACACAATAAATACAAAGTAAATCTCAAAAGAATTGAAACAAAACATGTATTATACCCTTTCAAGAGTTAAGACTTACAACATATCATATTCCAGTACTGGAGAAATTTTTTTGTTAACTTCAATAGAACCTAGCAAGGATTTAAAGACCTAAACCAAGATTTACATAATCTCTCACCCAGGGCAACGCCAGAAAAGTGAATGAGTTTGTCTTCTCCAATCATGACTTCTTCAATAAGTTTGCAACTTCCAAGCTTTACCAGTTCTGGATGATCGAAAGTAGAGGCAATTTCACCACCTATGAACATAATAATTAAACACTTAAAACATTTAAAATTTGCTTTCGAACAACCACGAGAAAGGTCTTAGTATCTTTAATAACATAACAAAAAGTAATCTGTAGCTATGAAGACTCTGGTATATAATTTGGTATACAGTTTAAGCGTTCCTAAACTAAAATTCAAAACCCAAAACTATTTGAACAACATACTACCACAAAGGGAATATTCCATACCTGATCACGTGACAGTTCTGTCATAATGCAGGCATACTAAAAATATTATGTAAAATCACCACCAGACTGCATATCAGGCATATACAAAACATCAATGAATTTCAAGTTTAAACTTGGGTCCCATACCCAAGTTCTCTGATTATATATATGCAAATATTCCCAAATTTTAAAAATTCCCAAATCCAAAACACTAATTTCAGATAAGAAACACCATGGCACAATCAGTTCGCACAGTCTTTATACGGATAAGGAACACACAAGTAATGTAACAAAATCAGTGGTGTCCAAAAATATAAATTAGATTTCTGAACAACTGTTTACAGACTCTAAGCTCCTTAAAGGGGTTTCTTCATATTCTCAACAATTAAGCAACCCTCATAAATCCCAATAGTAACTATTACACTGCTTAGAAATTAATTCCTTTTTTCCATACCTGTGACAAGAGCTAGGCGTTCCACACCTGCAAAATCTGCATGCTCAATAGCCATGACACCAGCAGCACCAAAGAGCTGTTCAGGATAATTATAAATTAACTGCCTGCAAATGAAATATATAAAGACATTATGCTCAAAACTGTTAAATTATATTAGACTAAAAAACATGGAAACATTTTTACTTTGCTGAAAGTCAAAGAAATGCAAATAAGAACAAGTCACCATTTTCATCTATACAATTTAGTACTAATGGATCCATACTACCACTGAAGGCATACTGATTATACAGCTACTGACTGTCATTCTGGAAGTCAATTCAGTGGTAATGCATCAAAAACTTTACCTTTGTTCATGTTTTAATTCCTGATAACCTACAGCAATAAAATTAAATGCTACTTTTAAGAATTTTCATAGACAGTAAGTACCCTCCCTGATCCATGGTTTCACTTTCTCAGGTTTTAGCTACTCATGGCCAATTGAGGTTCCAAAATTTTTCTTTTTCCACAATATTAAATGGAAAATTTCAAAAATAATTCATCGGTTTTAAATTACACCCAGTCTTTAACAGCCTGATAAAATCTTATGTTGTCTAACTGCATCTCCCAGGACCTGAATCATCCCATTGAATGCTGTATCCACAATGTATATTCTAGCCATGTGTTAATCACTAGTAGCCATCCAGATTTTCAGATTGATGTATCTCAGCACCTCTGTTCAAGTAACCCTGACACAGTAGCCTAACATTATGTCACAATGCCTAATTCATTTTGGTTCATCTTACCACACAGGTACTGTATTGTCTCATATTACAAGAAATGTGAATATAGCACAATAAGGAATTATGAAAGGTACTGAGACAACATTCATCTAACTTTTGTTACAGGATAGTTATAATTGTCTTTATTGTTGATCTCTTATAGTGACAAATTTACAAACTGAACTTTCTCATCATACATTAAGTATGAAAAAAAGTATCTGAAGAGTTTTAATACTATCTGCAGTTTCAGACATCTTCTGGGGGTCTTGGAATGTTATCTGCAGATGAAGCAGGAATACTGTCCAACATAACACTTCCCAGTTATGATATAAATGTCCACTAGGAGTGTGTAAACTGTTAATTATAAAATTCTATAATTTTAAGTAAAAATATATATAGCAGTTTCTGAATAAGGCATCACTGACTCAGTGTAAATAATTCAGTATGAAGTATTTCAATATATATTTATACAAAAAAATCAATTTTTAAGACTACAAAAACTGTTAGCATAAGAAAACACAGACCTGTTAATAAAACAATTTATTCCGTGCTTAAGAATACGTTCAACTTTCTCTTTCATTTTTTCCTTTTCTGCATGTTCTATTTCTGCAACCTTTGCTGTAGAATCAACTCTTACCCGGGAACCAAATATCTAAAACAAAGAAAAAAATAAGCATGACATCAGCTTCATTACTCTTTTTAAGTGTCCCACAGCATTACTTCCACACTTGTACAAACCTATGTATCAAAAAGTTGTGTGTGCATACATATCCAAACATGTATTTTCAGCTTTTTAGTGTGATTCCTAATGTGAGTTTATAAGCCAGCAATCAAATTTAAAGAAATGTAATTACACACCTTTATTTTGTCTGTATCCATTCCAGTATTTGCAATAAGAATTTTGGCATTTTCAATTCGCTTTGGTTGATTTACTCCAATTTTTTTATCCAACAGAAAGCCTACCATAAAAATAAAGATACTATTAAACACTTCAGTGCTACAACTGTGAACTTATAAAGCTGTCCACTATCAAATTACTAATTCAAAAAATGCATTTAAGTTTGATTTACCAAGCTCCCAGAACAATGGTGGTGAACCTATGGCATATATGCCAGAGAAGGCTGTATGACTGAAACCTCTAAGAGGGTTGCCATTACTGTCCTAGAATCTATAAAGCACTGATCACAAAAATCAATTTTGTGGATTTAAAACACACAACCAGACATGGTGGTACACACTCGTTACCCAGCCATTTGGGAGGCTGAGGCAGGAGCATCCTAAATTCCAGGTCAGCCTGCCTAGGCAATTTAACAAGACCCCATCTCAAAAAGGCTGGAGTGGACTGGGGATTTAGCTCAGTGGTGCCACTGCCCGCCTCACAAGGAAAAGGTCCCAAGTTCAATCCCTGGTAACAAAAAAAAAAGATAAAGAAAAAGGGGTGGAGATGCAGTTCAGTGGTAGAGTGCTTGCCTAGCATGTGCAAGGCCCCAGGTTCAATCACCAGTACTATTAAAAAAAAAAAGCCAGGCATGGTAATACATACCTATACTACCACCACTCTGGGAGGCAGAGGCAGGAGGACCCTATGTTCAAGTCTCACTTAGGCAAGTCAGTGACTTAGTAACATCCTGTCTCAAAATAAAAAGGACTAGGGGTATAGATCATGAAAAGGCCCTGGGTTCAATCCCCACTACCACTAAAAAAGACTGCAAATGACTTCTTGGGGTAGGGTGAAAGCTACAGACTACCAAGAAAATGCCAGAATGGGGTGATAAGATGAAACACAGTCACTGTAACAAATGGATTAAAGTGACAAAAGTGGTTGTAATGACTTGTCCTTAAAGACAAGATTCCTGGCTTTGTAAAGTATCATTGGTCCCTACTAACCAAAGACAGTATTCAGCCCTCAGGAGCTAATCAAAGTTGCTTTCCCATACTGGACACACATTACATACATACCTTCATCTAAATAGGAATCTGCGAGACTCCCTCCCAGCTTCTTGATGACATGTATGGCCTCCAGATTACCAGACCCTTTTAGTCTGAGAACAGCCTCTACAGCTAATTTGGTAAAGTGGTCTTTGTGATGAGTAAGTAGTTTTGAGGATAATGTTGTTCCTGCTATATTCATCAAATCCTGACGGAACTTAACTTCATCAGAACTAAGTAAAAGCAATTGAAAAAAAAAGTGCCTGTTACTGAAATGCTTATCCAAAGCATTACTCAATTCTACTTTATTTTTCAAAATCTCTCTAGATATTCATAAGTCAACAAATACTCCTACACTTACCAACAAATGATACTGTTTTCCCCACCAAACTGCAGGGGGTGGGAGGTGCACAAGCCAACGAACTGTCAAATGATGTTAAGAAAGTGGGGAAACAAGGAAACATTTTTTACGCAGGTAGTAGAAGCTAAATTTTTCTGGAGGTTATTTGGTAGTGTACACAAAAGTCCCTTAAATCATGTATATATCCTTGGACCCAGCAATTACACATCTAGAAACATTTGTTTGGGTTTTTTTTTTCTAACAGGGTCTCATTATACAGTCCAGACTGGTCTCGAACTATGTAGCCCAGGCTGGCCGCAAACTTACAGCGATCCTCCTGCCTCAGCCTCCCAAGTGCTGGGATTACAGGCATGCACCACCACCCCCAGCTAGAAACATTTCTTGAATAACAAATATATCACATTATAAAACTAAAGTATGTCAAAAACACATATCTCCAATGACAGCAATGTTAAGGAAATTATACTAGTCATATATTCAAATGTCTAACTAGTAAAACAAAAATTGCAGAGTATCAATACCCAGACATACACTTGTTATCCACCTAGGTGAAAAAGAGGCTAATAAACCCTTTATATAGTATATTTGTTTTACTTGCACGTTAATTTGATTACATATGTAAAAGAACTAGAAACTCAAACTTTCACTTTAGTGGTTAACTCTGGAGAGTGATATGGGTTTGACTGCTGGAGTGGGTGAGGATCATGCTGTGTATGCAGTGTTCTCTAGGTTATTTACAACAGGGCTAGAGATTTAGCTCAGCGGCACCAAGCCTGCCTCAAAAGCACAAGGTCCTGAGTTCAATCCCTCGTACCACAAACAAACCAACAGTAGCATTTTAGTATACCAACCCATGATCAACTGCGGAACTCAAGAGAGCCTCTCTTGCAGCCTTTGTGGCTTCTCTCCAACCAGCGATGATGGTCTGTGGATGAATCTTTTTTGCAATTAAAGATTCAGCTTCCTATTAATAAAGTTATACAAATACATTACAAAAGACTTGATTACTTCTGGTATTCAAAACCATAGCAGCAAAACCAATAAACCAAGGTTAAAAACTACTTCAGTTACTCTTACCCTTAATAATTCTGCTGCTAAAACAGTAACAGAGGTAGTGCCATCTCCAACTTCATCATCTTGAACTCTTGACATATCTAGAAAAAAGTTAGTTAACTTCAAAATTATTTCTCCATAGTTTAGTAAGTTCTACCCAAACACGCCTACTTATCTAAATCTCACTCATCTGGTCCCTCACCTGACACACTTTGAGGAATTCTTTTAATGTCTGAAATGCAGAAGTTTTACCCACTCCCATGGCCTGAATATATACCCAAAAGTTCATGTACTAAAAACTTAAACCCCAATCTCTTTCTCTCTCATCTGTGCTGAGATGCTGTGGCAACCAGAATGTTCTCAGACATGGTACCTTGATCTTGGACTTCCCAGCCTCCAGAACCATGAGCCAAATAAACTTCTATGATATATAAATGAGCCAGCCTATGGTTTCTGTTAGAGCAGCACAATATGGACCAACATAACCACCAATAACTACATGGCACTTCTGAAAAACTGTACTTAAATAATGACAATACCCAATTAAAAAGTTATGGAAATCATTACAGTACTTTTAGTCAATATGGCCATGTTTTTCAAAATGGTGAGCAAACAGTATTATCTGCATGCATTTTTTTTTTTTTGGTACTGGGGATAGAACTAGGGATTTTGAGGCAGGAGGCAGAACCACTGAGCTAAATCCCTGGACCCAGTATTATCTTCAGACTCACCAACTAAAACTTTAGCAGCTGGATTGTCAACACCAATATTTTTTAGAATAGTGGCCCCATCATTGGTTACCATAAGAGATGCATCTCGTCCACTGCTTAAAAGAATTTTGTCCTAAAGGAAACATATTTGCCTCAAGTTAAAATACATCTTAGAGAATGTATGTGAAACAATTTGACAGTAACAGAGACAGTGCCATTTGACTATTTGAAAATTTAAAAAGCCAGAACACTTAACACTGAAAGTTGAAGCACAGCCTACAGAAAAAGTACATGCAAATATCATGTATATATAAAACAGAATCTGTTATGAGAATAAGAAAATGTATAATACTTAAGATACAAGTATCTATAGAAGTGAACAGAAAAATATAGAAAAGCTGTACATTCAAGTAGGGGGTGGTGATCCAGGACTGTGATTTTTAGCAAGAAGAATGTATTTATCTTACTTTTACAATTAAGTAACACAGAAAAATTGTTGTGTATTTCCACTAAGGACTTCAAAACAATACTCAAAGTTTATTCCTGGCTAGCTTGGGAAACATAGCAAGAAGTCATTTCAAAATAATAAAAAATAAAATTTCTATTTTTCTTACCATGCCCTTGGGTCCCAAGGTGCTCTTTACCAAGTCTCCAATGGCGATGGCACCAATAAAAGAAGACTGCAATAAAAATCAAGATGTGTCAGAATTTTATAGTCAACGAGAAAATTTTGTAACATTTAATATTTAAAAGAATGGGCGAGAACAGTCTTACCAGTCGAGCTGTCTCTGCTCTCTCTTCATCAGCTCCAGCCTTGAAGATGTTAACAGGTGCAAGGGAAAGGGATGCCTGAGAAGGAAAAATAAACATTCGGTTTACATACCAATCCTTTTTTCCTTTTTAGAAACAGAATCTCGCTGTGTAGTTCTGTCTGGCCTTGAACTCGAGGCGATCCTCTTGCCTCAGCTTCGAGGACAGGAATTACAAGCTTACAAGCTTGGGCCACCACCCCCCGCTTACTAATACTCTTTTTAACACTCACACTACATATGTAAGAAAAAATTCACTTACAACATTGCAATTTCAACAAATAAAGCGCCCATCATCCAGCAGGAGTCTTACAGGAGGATGCTAGGGATAAAACTTATACACCAGCAAGACTATTACGTAAGGCAAAACTGAAGACAGCGTTAAACTAAGCATAAGGCATGGAGAGGCTGCACGCCGTCCGCGGAGGCCTCCATCTTCCACCCTCGGGCGGCTCCCGCTCGCCCTCCAAGCTCCGCCCGACGAGGGCGGAGCTGGCCGGGAGCTAGAAAATTCTCCGCTCGGGATAAGGCCCAAGTCCCGGAGATCTCGGGGTCCCGGGGCTGCGGAGAGGCCGAATCAAAGACTAAGGGCGTACGGACCAGCGCCCCTCCCAAGGAGCCTCGCGGGCTTCGACGCCGGACCGCGCAGGCCTCACGCCGCGGCCCGCGCCATGTGCGGCGAGCCCAGGAGACCGACACATAAAGCCTGCGACGCTGGGAGGGCAGAGGGAGCAGCGGGGCTAAAAGAGCACAACGGGGCAAGGGCAGGACCAGCAGGTAGGAGGTAGGAAGCAGGCGGCCAGGCTCACCATGGTTCCGAAGAATTCGGCACACAATCCGATGGCGCCCCGGAGCCAGCGGAAGGAGGAAGGCGGAAGTGACGTCACAGTCCTACTCCAAAGGGCGGGGGCGGGGGGGTACCATTTTTGAGTAACACCCCTTGAACCGGAAACGCAAGCCAGAACACGGAGGGGGAAAGGTCTCGGCTCGCGCCCCGCCCCTGCGGCGTAAACCGCCGCGCTAAGAAGCCGGGCCTGGAGTTTTAGAGTACAATCTTTCCCCTCCAACAAGGAGGCTGTTCTGCGGAGGTTGCCAAAGCAACGGGGTTCCAGCTCATAGGTTTTAAAAAATTTAATCTTGGGACGGGGATTTAGCTCCGTGGTTTCGCCGCCTGCTGCGCGAGCTCAATGACCCGAGTTCGATCCCCGGTACCAAAAAAATTTAATCTTTCCTGCCAGGCGCGGGGTCCTCAGTTCGAGCCCGGTACCAAAAAAAAAAAAAAAAAAAAAAAAAATTGATCTTTAAAATTTTGTTGATAAGTCGTTTCTTAAAAAATAAGGTTTCCTCTCAGCGGCAACGATTTAAAGGTCTTCGAGATATTTGGGGTTTTTCTCTTTTTTTTGTTGTTAACTACCAGCATATTCCTCAATAATATTTTGTTGCTATTTTAATTTTAAACATTTATTACTACAGAAGACTTGCTTTCCTTTTATCGAATTTTAAAACGCTGCTTCCAATTGGACCCTGACTGTTCAGGACAAGGTCTTGTGAACACTCGAGGAGACATTATCTTTGCCCTATTTAACCATTCCAGGAGGTTGTGCACTTTACTCTTTGTTCTCCCCCAATAACTGAAGTAACTAATGTGCTCCTACATGATGTTTTGGTAGAGATCAAGATCCATCCCAGATACTTCAGCTTATTTGTTTTTTTGGTACCAGGGATCCAACTTGGGTCCTTGCACTTGCGCAGCAGGCAGCGAAAGCACTGAGATAAATCCCCAGTACTTACTTCAGCTTATTAAAACGAAACTTAGTCTTTTATTTTTTCTAAATTGACCTAAAGATGTCTAAAGCAAAACGTTGTGCTTCAAGAAAAAAGAAAAAACAAAAAACAGGCCCTGTGGTGGCGCAGGCCCAGAATCACAGCACTCAGTAGTCAGAGGCAGAAGGAACACAGAGACATAGAGGCCAGCCTGGGCTACATAGTGAATTCAAGGTCAGCCTGAACAACATAGCGAGATCTCGTCCCCCAAAAACAAAACAAACATACAACAAAATAATAAATCTGTTGGTTTTCTAGCATCTACTGATAACCACTTTTCTCCTTTAACCGCTTAGCAAGCTCTTGGATGTGTAACCATTGCTAACACTGAGAGGTATTTTCAGTTCTTAGTTATGTCTAATCTGAGACATACTCTCAAGTGAGCTTACACCAGGGGTTAGCAAGCTATGCAGAGTCAAATTCAGCCTGTCAACTGTTTTTTGTATGACTAGAGAGGTAGGAATAGTTTTTATATTTTTAAGTGGTTGAGAAAAAAATAAGATACATGAAAAGTAGGTTAGAATCATATTTTGCTGTCCATATAGCTTTGTTGGAACACAGGCATGCTCATTTACTTTTTATTTCTTTATTCTTTTCCAGTACCGGGCATCAAATTTAGGACCTTGCACTCGCCAGGCAGGCATGGCGCCCCTGAGCTACATCCCTGGCCCCTCATTTACTTTTTATACTGTCACAGTACAATAGCAGAGCTATGCGATGGACAGCTGAGTAGTTAGGACAGAGACTATATGGGCCCATAGGGCTAAATTATTTACTGTCTGATTCTTTATAGAAAAAGTTGACTGCCTATTTCGCATTATCAATTATTCATTCTCATCATTGGTACATTTTAGGTATACAATATAATGACATTCATCATTGGAAATTTGCACCTTTACATAATCTCTCTTGGTTCTTATTTTTCCCCACTCCCCTGCCCTCCTTTCAACCCCTCCACCCTTCCCTATTTACAAAGACTTTGTTTCCATTTTCTCATATTAATTCCATTCCCTTCTTTCCTTTCCCCTACCCCTCCCACTTCCCCTTCCCCTTTGCCCCTTTTCTTCTTATTTCACATTATCGATTTTACCTTTTAGTCCTTATTTACACTTTCAGTTTCTCACACTAGAGAAACTATTTGGTATTTATACATGTGTGAAGGGATGGCAGGGAATGGGGAAAAAATAAGAACCACGATACATTATGTAAAGGTATACAAGTTCCCAGTGAGACATGTAGATGTATTGTATACCTAAAATGTACCAATAAAAGAATTTAAAAAAAAAAGAAAGAAAAAGTTGACTGCCTCTGGTTTACACTATTCCTAAGGCCCAATATGAAAAGGGGTGTTCGGACTGGGCAATTGTTATTTTAAATCAATCAAGAATTCTCTGTTCTTTGTGGGAAGACATGCTCTTCTTTCATTTTGGGGTTTTTGTTGTTGTTGTTTTGTTTTGGTACTGGGGATCAAACTCGGGACCTTGCTCTTGCGAGGCAGGAGGCAGAACCACAAGCTAAATCCCTGGCCTTGCTCTTCTTTCAGGAAATATATTTTAATGGGCATGTCCCAAAAGGTATCTGGGAATGAAAAGAGTAGAAATGAGAAATGAAAGTGCCTGCGCAATATTGAAAAAATTTGTCTCTTGGTTCTTTTCTACCTCCCTTTGTCGCCTTTCCTATGCCCCAGAAATTAAGCACTGTTTCTGGAACCCTGTAGCATGGGTTTGAACTTCAACTCTGTGTGTGTTACTGGGTCCTGAACTCAGGGCATTCACACTGTGCTACATCCCTAGCTCTTTTTGTTTATTTCGATATCAGGGTCACTGAGTTGCCCAGGCAGGACTAGAACTTGAGACTCTCTTGCCTCAGCCTCCCAAGTACTAGGATTACAGGCATCCACCACTCTTTGAAGGGAGTCATTGACATTCCAGAATGATCAATGAGCTGAATTTATTAGCTTACCAAAAACGTGTCTCTTAGCTTTTTATACATGTGCAGCAATTTGTGTTAGATGGGTTACAGGCCTAAAAAGGTGGTGAGACACTAGGAATCTGAATCATACTTGCTCAATCTCCATCTTCTCTGCTCCTGTTTCTACTTCTCTTAGTACACCCCTCTCTGCCTCACCAGTCTTTGTAACCCTCTCCTCTGTTGCCCTCAGCCTCTTCTTTCTTCCTCTTGGTATGAGTTGGCTTTCAGTGAGTTGACTGTTAATCAGCTTGTAGTTATATCACCTTTCTGTGCCTCAATTTCCTGATGTATGAAATGGGAATGATAGTAGTACCTACTTCAGAGAACTTTCACCAAGACTAAATTGCTTAGAACAGTGTCTGGCCTACAGTAAGCTCTCAGGATAGGCGTTATTATTCCAATAAGCCTAGTTTGAGTGCACTGGGCATGACAGGGAAAGCAGTGTACCATAATATTATGTGATGGCTACAGGTCATCTGGGCACGAGGATGGGCCTCCCATTACCTGGAGTGAAATAACTAAAGTGGCAGACAGCAGACAAAACAGCTGTGGGACTTGTTGTCTTTCAGAACAAACAGCTGGCCAGGGGAACCAGGGCAGGGACCCAAAGCCCATGGTCACAATGAATCAGGGCCATCCAGAGCCTGCTGTGTGGGTAGCAATCAGAAGGCTGGAAACCTTGATAACATCCAGACATCACACATAGTTCTGACACTTAGTGAAGTTTGCCAAGAAGAACAGGTTGCCCAAGTTCTAAAAAGGAAGGCCAAGATGGTCTTTAAGGTCAGCCAATGCAGTGTTTGTGAAGGTGATTGTTAAATTCCAATTTCTGTGAAAAAAAATACGAATATTGGGCCAGGGATTTAGCTCAGTGGTTCTGCTGCCTGCCTCACAACCACAAGGTCCTGAGTTGTATCCCCAGTACCAAAAAAAAAAAACAAAGGAAAAAATAGAATATTAAAGCAATACACTGCTTTAGATTATGTAGTTGCTTTAGTTGATTCTCTTTGTATTTATAGATAACTTCTGGATCCAGTGGTTCTCAAATGGGATGGTACTGACCCTGTGGAGGTGGTGGTGGGTGAGAGTGAAATTTTCAGAAATATGTGGGACCCTTTTATTTTCATTTTTGTTTTGCTTTTTGAGATAGGGTTTTGCTATATACTTCAGACTGGCCTTGAATTCCCTATGTAGGCCGGGGATGTAGCTCCAGTGGCACCACACCTGCCTGACAAGCACAAGGTCCTGAGTTTGATCTCCAGTGCTGGGGAGAGGAAGGTGAATTGAAAAGAAGAAAGATTCACTATATATCCCAGGCCAACCTCTAACTCACAGTTCTCTTTCTGCCTCAGCCTCTCAAGTGCTGGAATTACAGGTGTGCACCATCATGCCTGACTGCGGCTCTTTTAGGTCATAAAAATGATGGAGTGTTTTATTTTATTTCCATAGCTTAACAACCTGCTCATGATGTAACGAGCCTAAATCTTCAATCTGGCTTCTACATACACGGAGAGGCCTTATTAAAAAATCAGTATTGGGGCTGGGGATTTAGCTCAGTGGTTCCGGCGCCTGCCCCACAAGTGAAAGGTCCTGAGTTCGATCCCCGGTACCCACAAAAAAAAAAAAAAATTCTAACCTATCTCAGATCAATACTTTTGGAACACAGCATTCTATTTATGTACACTAGGCCTGGCTAGTTTGAGTGAAGCCTTGTGGGAAATGTTACAATAAAGTAGGTTACTCTTAAGAAGTATCTTTAAAACTTTACCATTGATAAGCCAGGTATGGTGGTGTATTTCTGTAATCCCAGCTGCTCTGGAGGCTGAGGCAGGAAGATCTCAAGTTTGAGGCCAATCTGGCAACTTAGACTGTGTCAAAATTTAAAAAGGGTGAGGCTCTCAGTGCACTCTGGTTCAATTCTTAGTACCAGACACACACACACACACACACACACACACACACACACAGAAAAGATACCTATAAATTTATAACATCTGTAAAACTTTTGTTACTGGGGAAATTATTGCTGACAGAAAACTAGAAACTATCCAACCACCTACTGCACACCTCCATGTGCATTGCCCACAGGAATCCCAATGGAACTCACCATCTTTCTTTCCAAACCTATGACCCCAAAGTATGTTTTTAATCTCAGTGGAGTGGTATCATCAACTATTTAGTCACCCAAACTGAAAAGCTGGGGTTGATCCTGGACTTCTCCATTTCTGTCATCCCTCTTGGCAGAAGAGTTGACTCTTCCTTCTTCACTGGTGGTAGCCTGCAAATAGACTGCTTTTTTTTTAAACAGAGTTACTATGTTGCCAAGGCTGGTCTTGAACTCCTGGGCTCAAGTAATCCTCATCTCAGACTCCCGTGAGTAACTGCAACTATAGATGTGCAACACCATCATGCTCAGCCTGAATAGACTATTTTTGGTGTTTATACCTTTGTATAATCCCCTTCCTATAAATCTGGACAGGGTCTATAATTCAATAGAATGTAGCAGAATTGACAGACATTGTGCCAGTTCTGAGGTTAGGCCTCAAGAAAGCCTAGCCCGAGTCCAGAGGTGTAGCACAATGGTAGAGCACTTGCCTAGCCTACCAGAGCCCGAGTTCAATCCTGAACATTACAAAAATGAAAACAACCAACAAACAAAAGCCTAGCAATTTCTACTTTTGAGCTCTTAGATACCCTAAGCTGCCACCTAAGAAAAAAGACCGACTACCTGGAAGAAAACCCTGGAACTCAACTAGAACTCAAACTCAGACATGACCCAGCTGAGGCTCTAGTGACTTTGGTGAAGTCAGCTTTCCAGACTTTGGGCAGAACAGAGATGAGCCATCTCTGCTGTGCTCTGCCCACCCTGATCTGTATCAACCTGGCAAATTCTTAGCATGACTGTGGCTTTGAGCTGCCAAGTTTGAGGGTGGTTGAGTAACAGTAAATAAACATTCATTTAATAATGCTCTTAGGCATTTATCAAGTCTTACCTCCATTTCTAAAAAAGCCTCCTAACCAATCTTCCTGTTTTATTAAAATCTCATGCCTTTTAATGTAGCCTTAATGTTGATGCCTGAGTTAACTTTTTTTAATGTTTAAAATCCTCCAAGTTCTCACCTCATCTAGATTTTTAAAAGGAAGAAACAAAAACTTCTTGGCATTCTGCATCTATTTGCTCTCTAGTTTCTTTTCTGTCCCTCACCTGATGGGACCTCCTGCCACCATGACAGTGTTCTATGCCTCTGTGCCTTTTCACATGCTAGTCCTTCTCCTTATGACTTCCTCCTAAAAAAAAAAAAAAAAAAAAAAAAAAAAAAAGACATCCTCCTTTTCCCTTGTAACCTATAAAATTTCTTATCCAAACACCTCAGGAATTACCTCCTCCAAGCTCTGCTTGAAAATCTCACTCCCTGTGTTGTGTGTATCCTTTGTGTGTACCCTTATCACACCACTTATATTAAGAACTGGAGTGACAATTATCACAGTTCTCTTAAGGCATATATTATAGCTAGTACCATTCTAGAGATATCAGACTGAAGTTACTCCATTGATATGCAGTATATGTCTCAGGTCTTAATTCTCTAGGAAACAATAAGAGCACTGCTCCCATTAGAAGGGATGGTCTAGGGCTGGGGATTTAGCTCAGTGGTTCCGCTGCCTGCCTCAAAAGTGAAAGGTCCTGAGTTCAATCCCTGGTACCAAAAAAGAGAAGGGCTGGCCTAATTATAAATTCTTCTGAGGACAAGGACTGCTATCTTCATGACTAGTGCAAGGCCTAGTTCATAAAATAAAGAACATGTGAATCACTATTGTCCTCAAAAGTTTCAAAGGAAAAATACATAAATAATCCAAAGTTTTAAATTCTGAGAACAAATGTGCTGGTTTTCCAAAGTGCAATCTGCTGCCACAGTAAAACCAATTCAAGGGGTTCCCTAGTGTCTGGTACATAGTAAGCACCCAATAATTTGTGGACTTGTCTGTTCTCTACATTGCTTACATGGCCTCCATCGTGGAGCTGTACTCACCTTACTTTGTAACCTCACTCTGGAATCTCAGAGCTGAGAACCACTAATTTTAATAATCACACACAGAAAATTATAGGAAAGTCTGTCAAATAAACACATTATCTTTAACACAGCATATGTTCACTTTGAAAATGGAAGCAATAATAAAGCTTATCAAAGTTTCAAGTAATGCATAAAATATAAATAGAGTAGAACTTTAAATGTGTGTCCAACCAAACTTTTATTGGGGTTTTATTGCAATCTACTTTTGGCAATAAAGGGAAAGTGACCATAAGAACTCTGATCAGATTTTATTCAACAAAGCAGTTTTTCATGAATGCTTAAGGTCAGTGTATAGTCAGCTCAGCTTCCAGTATCAACTTGAGTACCTCATCATGAATATTTATGCCAGAATAACAACAGTAAGGCATTGCAAGATGCTACATGATCTAAGATTAAGCTGTATTTTCCATATTACAACTTTTAGGACAGTAAAGTATACTAATATACTCTACAATAAATAAAGATTTTAAAAATGTGTCGCTTAGCCCTTATTGAACAAATTATTAATTAGCTTATTCTTTACTCCAGTTAATAAAGGTTTGATTGTATTTCAAGAACTCTGAGTTTTCCAAAGATAAAAAATTAGTTATTTGTTATGACAAAAAGCTTAAAAGCACACACTTGTCCTTAAAAGCATTTTACATCATTTATAACTCTCATGCCTGATGACATGGCTCATATGGCAAAAAGAATTATATGCAAAGGACAATTAGAGGGCAATCCTCCCATCTCCACTTCCTCCAAAAAGCCACACTTGGCCTCAATGTAAAAGTTATATTTTATTGCCATGCTACAAAATGTATGAAGTTGGCACTGATAGGGAGAAATAGAGAACAAACAGTGGGAAGGGATGGAGGGTAAATGATGATGTTACATATACAAGGTTTTATTTTAATTAACAGTGGTTAAGTTTTGCCAATATCAAAAATGCAAACCAAAATGTAAAATGCTGATATGAAACAGCATTGAAATACAATTTATGCATAGTACAGTATCACTTATGTCTTTTATTAGAGAAATACGGAATGTTTATAAAAGAAATTAGCCATAGGGGTAAGATTCATATTTCATATACAATTTGGCAATGGTAGTCCCACTGTTAGACAATTTTTATAAAAGAAAAAATTAAAAATCTAATAAGCTACCTTTATACAAAGTTGCTATATTTATGCCTTTATGTAGGAAAAAAACATTTATAATGCAAATTAGGACATACAATAATCTTACAGTATTATACAATGTAATGAAAATAAAAACATAGCAGTTTGTCCTTTATAAAATGTGTATTTTGCATTTACTAATGCAAATGTGGCACACTGGTGACTACTGTACTATTACTATCAGTCTGTTTCCATGCTATAACTGTCCAATTGTCATAGAATTGTAACTGTAATGATGCTACAAAAGAACTGTTATATCAAAAAAAAAAGAGGAAGTAGAAATGGGGAATTGAGATGTAAAGAACAAGAAAAGACATGATGCTGGTTTGTGCAGAATACATTGTGTTATGTCATAAAATATCATTAACTTTTCAAGCCAAAAACATTTTCTATACATTCTGTAATTTCGTACCAATGCTTTTATTCAAATTTGGCAAACATCAAGGAAAAGGTAATTAGTACCATATACCTCATATATCAGAAATATGAATGAGATGCCAATATATCAGTTACTTCTGAACGATGTCTCTGATGGTATGTCTGTTTCAAGAATATATATGTGTGTGTGTGTGTGTGTGTGTGTATACATACATACTACGCATTGCACAAAACACTTGGGCATTATGGGTTAGGAACAGCACAGGGGATTTGGGAAGTACTTTTTAGCTAGCTAAAACTTTTCCCTTGAGGCAAACACAGGGTGGCACATTGTTGGGAAATTATGAAAACGTAAGGCCCCTGTCCCATTTTTAATAGAACAATATTGAGGTACATTTTTATATGCTGTGCCACAGATGAGGGGGAGGATAAACACCAGTTTGACTTATTTTCACAACATTGAAATGAGGGTCAACATTAATATCTATAAAAACAAAGATTGCTTGGCAAATTTTCTTAAGTCCCAAATGTGATCTATTGTGGATATACTGGGAATGAAAAGCTTTTTTACTGAGTCTTCAAGAGTAAAGTGCATATCTCATCACTCCACAGCAGCAGTAAATAAAAGGAACTATTTGCCAATCTTCTGGAGGGAGGGAAGGCACCATTATTTTCATTTCTTTAAAAAAGATGAAACAGGGAAATGAAACACACTAAGAAAAACACAGGTAATACCCACATCAGCTTCTAACCTTGATCTGGGATAAATGCTGTTATGATCTATATGGATAAAAGAGGCTTCTATTTGGGGGGTGGGGCAAACCCAAATAATGGGATCACATGATCTATCAACAAAAATGGGCACCTAGAATTAGGTTCACCTCAGAAAATCTGAGACATATGGCCATATTTATATGTCAATAAAATATCTCATGCTAAAATGCACCTAGTAATAGGTACACTCTTTCCAAGACAGCTTAATGCCCATTACTAGAGTACTGCAAAGGGCAAGTAGTATTCTAAATTATTTTTTAAAATAGGAGTACAGATGACACCCAGAAGACAACTAGAATAAACACCAGCTGAATATCTCTTCCTAATACTCTTATAGTACCCTAAAATCAAATTCTTAGCAGACAAATTGGTCCCATTTTCATTCTTAAAGCACACAGTATTTAAAGCATAAACTTACTGATTATATTAGAATTACCTAAAAAAATATAAAAACTAATTAGAATCTGGAAGTGAAAAGGGTGAGGGGAAAAACATATCCAACCTCCAAAACAAATAAATGTATCAGCCCTTTCATTTGGAGATTAGTGTTCTGCTGTGACTGCTTGTTTCAAAGAAAACCATTTGCATTGGTTGCATCCTAATTCCTATTCCACATTACAATAATCACTACATAAATTTGGCACAATTAGCAAACTACTTAAAAGAAAGATAAATGGAACAATACATTTAAAATAGAAATTGTATTAGGGAAACTGCACATCTATACTACTGCTCTTTTTAAGAGAACAGTGAGCATTTTAGTAAGCACCAAGTTCACAGAGCGGGGAAAAGGAAAAGTAGAAAATTTTGCTATGCTAATAAACCAATAGCACTGAAAATGATAAAGACACCTGTAATTAGTTTTTTTTAATGGTCCCACTCTATTGTTCTGCTAATGCATTCATTGTCCTATAATTAGGTTATTTATTGAATAAACTGTATAAGACTGAAACTTTTTCATGCTAAATTAGCTTTAGAAACATTTGATAGATCCAGATCATAACTTCCAACTTCCTTGTTTTTAGAGAAACAGCACTATTTTATAAAGTTACCTAACCTTTTCACTCTATCTTCTTGTATTCTCTAGTGTTTGGGAATTTGGAATATTCTTGATTTTCTAAGAGTTTTGACATCGGGACTCATCAATTTATAGAAACTTCAGTTCATTTTAAATCCTAAATTATGACACAATCTCATTACTACAAGACTTCCACTTTACCTGCTATGCTGGCAACAATATTAACATTCCAATGAAATCAAGGGATAATCAAGATCCAGCTACAAGTGAAAGGACAGCAGAGCTGAGGAACACTAGAATGGTCAGAGTACAACTGTAGCCGTGTAGCTGAAGAAAATCCCTGCTAAAGTGCTGGGGAGAGTGCCCATAGAGAACACACAGTACCTTTAGGGAACTTTGCATGTTAAAAGGACCTTCCTTTTTTTTTTTCCTCAACTGCTAAAGAGATCATCTATGGACACAAGTGAAATTTAAAATCAAAAGAATGTTTTTATCAACTTGAAAAGTAAACAGCATATAAATAAATACTGGACAAGGGCAACCCTGTTATAGAATAACAGCAAGTTCCAAATGAACCTTCAAAACTACAATTTGACAAAAATGCAAACTAAGTAACAGTGAACACATAATCCAATTTCAAAACTATATACAAACTCAAACATTTTAAATTGAAAAAGACATTAAGCAACACAGTAAGTTATCCCAAACACCAAAATAAAAACCGAAGGTAAATGGGAACCAAACACCAAAAATGCCTGCAGAAAACAATGCCTTGTCAATAATCTATAGGACAGAAACTTCAAGAGATCATGGTTCAGTTTTTCAAATGTTTTTGGGTGAAGTGACCTGAGACTGATCCTTAAGCCTACTGTAATTCAGAGTAAGACATCTGGACATACCCTTCAAATAACATCATGAGATGAGTAAACAGAAAATCTTGTCTCCTGCCTACCTTTCAACACACCAACAGCAAACTATATTCACAACATACGATTCTTTCTAGTAACACTGAAGGCAAAAGAGCTGACTGGTATACAAGGAGGTGTGGTACTTCCATTTCCTTTACACATGTTTTGGCTCAAGTCAAAAGCCTTTAATTAATGAAATAAATGATTCCTCATGTTACATGCTGGAGGCCACATACTGTGAACACTGATCTACAAATATTACTTTCAAAGCCTAGAGTTATCTGTTACCAATGCACATTACCAAGAGGCTTTATAAAAAGTTTTAAATGCCAACTGTGACTCAGACATGAAAGATATGCATAAGTCCAAAATATTGAATAAAAATCAACCAGTATGTCTTTCACTTCAACTCTCATTTTAAATAGGCACTGTGAAAATGGGAATGCTGCTGTACAATAATGAATAGTATATAATGAAATTAGTGTTAAGGAGTACCTGCTCTACAATAATTCCCTTTAGTTAAAGATGCACATGAAATACTCAGAAAAAATTTTTTTTATCAGTTTATAAAAGGAGTTAGTGTAGAAATGAAAATGAAGCATTTGCATCTTCATTTTTAAAAACTTCACAAAGGTGCAAACAACATAATGCTTTCCAGGCTCACATGGGCAGATCAGTACTATTATGTCTAGTTTTCCTAGATGTACCATCATCTCGTGGCAGTGCTTTCTGCAAATTGGACATAGCAGCAGTTCTCTCGATGTCTATCACAGCATACAGCTCTGTGCGCCTTGTAGGGGTTTGTGGCAGGGGAGTGGTAGGTGTTTTTGGAGTCTGAGGATTGTCAGAGTCACTGCCACCTTCCAAGTCAACCTGTATATAATTGAGTTGCCTGTGTTCTAAACTCGGGCGTCTGATATCAAAGTTAAAGACTGTTGGTGTACAGTCCCGACGCCTTGAATATTCTATTTTGTGAGCACTTGCCGGCACTGTTACATTCTCTGTATTTACATAGTTATGCATTGGATCTAGATTATTATGGTAGCCATTTAGAGATGGAGTCTTTGGTCCTAAATTGTCATCTTCATCCTTACTCAGCTTGCGGGCTTCCCAAACAGGAGGCAAAGATGGTAAATTTTCATAGTTTAATAACGCAGTTCTTCTCTGAGCTGAGTTGTTGATATTCTGGGTATCTGAGGTACTAGTGGATGTCAGACGACCTCTCCTGACCCCTGAGGCACTAGGGATAGATAGCCCATTTATATTTTCATATACCAGTTTGTTAACCGAAGGTGCATCTCTGCGTTCATCACTGTCATAGCCAGTGTCCCATTCTGTGTTATTTGCACCACTTCCACTAACTTGGTCTCTTCCAAGTTGCTCCAGTTTCTCTTTTTCCATTAATTGCTTCTGAACAGGAGTTGGTCCTAAAACAAATTTGACTCCTTCGGGTTCAAGAAGAATCTGAGGGTCTCTGTCTTCAATACTACTTGGTTCTTCTTTTGGTGTGTTGCTCTCAGCATTTGAAACCCTTGCCTCCAATGGGACATGCGCACCTGCGCGGTTTTTCTGCTCTTCTTGTACACCTGTAGTGTTGACATAGGTATGTATCTAAAATGAAAGAGAATTCAAAAAATAACATTTAAAAAACAAAATGAGACCATGTCAATTAATTTTATTAACTTTTTCTTTAAATGGACTCTTCAAAACTTTTATACTTCTTTTTTTTTGCGCAAGCACAAGGACCCGAGTTCGATCCCTGGTACCAAAAAAAAAAAAAAAGCAGAACTTTTATACTTCTTTTTTTTACTAATAAAAAGGTGGGGCAAAGTGAAGAAATATAAAAATGTCTGTAATTTGATAAAAGAGTAACTACTTTAAAATAACATGCAGCATTTGATGGTGAAACATGAAAAATATTGTTAAAAATAAGGAATACAATACAAATTATTTTGGTGTTGTTCTATAAATTCTTATTGATGCTTTAAAACATTATATAAGGGGGCCAGGGATTTAGCTCAGTGGTGTGGCCAACTGCTTCACATGCACAAGGTCCTGAGTTTGATCCCCAGTTCCAAAAAAACCCAAAAACCCCCCCAAAACCCAAAACATTACATAAGAAATTATATCAGGTCTAACAGTGCAAGCCTGCAATCTGTAGGAGGGTATTTTAATGGCAATTGACCATTAAGTCATGTCTCTCTTAATCTATAGATGCACCTCTCCTGTGAACTCAACACTACTGTAACAGTAAGTTTCCCTTCACATATTTGAACATACACTAGCAAACACATGGCATTCTTCAAATGCCTCAGCTGCTTGGGAGGCAGAGGCAGGAGAATCAAAAGTTCAAGGCCAGCCTGGGCAACTTAGCCAGACCTTGTCTCAAAATAAAATAAAAATAAAAAAAGCTGGAGACATAACTTAGTGACAGAGATCTTGCCCAGTAAGTACAAGGCCCTGGGTTCAATCCCCAGTGTTACCCCCCAAACAAGTACTGAAGAAGAAATGGCAAATTTATCACTATTTACTGATAATCCAATTACATAAAGGAAAAACCTAATGTTGGTAAAATGAAGCTGGGTGTGATGGTGCACACCTGTGATCCCAGCACTCAAGGGGCCAATGCTAGAAGATTGCTGAGAGTTCAAAGCCAGCCTGAACTGTACAGCAGCAAGACCCTGTCTCAAAAAAATCAAAAGGGTAAAGAAGTGTTTTGTAAAATGTACAGATATAAAATAAATAACATCCAGTAAAAAATTATCATAACTTAGAAAAGCTCTATGGTATTTTGGAGAGACAATACGAAAATATTTGAAAGACTATACATAAAATTTTAAAGATTCAAAAATGAAAAGAAAAATTGGGTAAAATGTAATTAAGAACTTGTTAGTTTTACTACTACATAATGTTCAACCAGATACTTCATTTCACAAGTGAAAACTAGAACAATCAGGAATACTAAATCATAAAAACCTTAACAACAAAATCTACCCTTCTAGTTGTTCACTGATTTCCAAGACTAAAACACAAAAGCAGCATAAATTTTAGCATAGTGGAGGTTATTATAATGGCAATTGACCATTAGCCATATCTTTCTTAATCTATAGGTGCACCTCTCCTAGGAACCCACAAACTACTACTATAATGGTGTTTCCCTGTGCATATTTGAGAATAATGCCAGTAAATATATACTATTTACTCGACTGCTCACTACAAAAGTAATTTATAGTGAAAAGTTAAAATTCAAACTGAATAAAATCAAGAACACAGTAACACTTTAACTGCAAAACATTCATTATTGCTATTACATGGTAGCACAAGCTTACTTGTTCCTCAGCCACAAGCAAAGGATGTGTAGATTCTTCACCAACTGAAGGTAAGCGAGCACTTCCCACGGAAGGATGTCTGCTTGAAGGATGAGATGAAGCATCTCCAAATGAGGGGTATCGGGGATATCCATTAGGTAAGCTCTGACCAGCAAATCCTGGAGCTGAGTTTTTGTTTATTGGTTTAAGAAGCCAGCATATGGGTAAGGGTAGAGCAGAGAGAATAAAAGTGAATGAGAATCTAGTCTGAAGATTAAGAAAGGTGTTTTGGACAAGCCATATAGAAATTATACTAAAATAAGACCTCTACCCATGTCTTAAATGATATGGAATAATAAATGTTTTCATTTAAAATGCTTACAGATAAGAATTGTTTTAAAAAACTGATGACCATTATACTTCTGTTAAATCAATGGTGATTTCAAGTATGTTATAAATATTCATAATTTACAGCTTAGAAGGTTTGATGATATTCAAGTTATAAGGGAAACTGCTACTTACTTGTAGGTGTTCGAGGTGTTCTGGGGACCTCTAATTCTGTCTGATGATTATTTCTTTCTACCACTGGCTCTTCCACTACATTTATACTATTGTTTTGCATAATCTCCTGCAACATGTTAAATAATTCTTCTGCACGGGCACATTTAAAGGCAAAGATTCCTACAAATACAAACCAAGAGAGAAAAGTGGCAACCACACCTTTAAAACAGCTCTAAGAATATGTGTCAAAGAACAAAACTGTCAAGTAAACATTCCTTGTGCCAACAGTAAGAAAGGTCTTTTAAATAAATTTCTGATAAATTAATGATAATACCTGTTTTAAAACATAAACTCTAAAGTTTACAGAATAATTTTCATTTGTCTAAAGGAGATAGCATAAAACAAAGCAAAATTTGCACAGTTTATTCTGTTTATAACAGCAGGGGGAGCCTCTTAGCCATTAACAAGGCAATCATCTATTTATTTATTTAGAGACAGGATCTCCCTCTGTAGTTCAGGCTGGCCTTGAACTCACTATGTAGCCCAGGAAGGCCTTGAATTCACGATCCTCCCGCCCCAGACTCCTGAGTGCTGGGATTATAGACATGCGCCACAGCGCCTGGCTTCATTTACCATTTAAAGGGAACTCTTGCTAAAGAGTTCACAACTGTCTTATTTTAGTATTACAATACTATAAGACAGGTATTATAGGTATTACCATTATCTTTTTATAAAATTTAAAGGAGGAGTGGGCCGGGGATTTAGCTCAGTGGTTTCGCCGCCTGCTGTGCAAGCACAAGGACCTGAGTTCGATCCCCAGTACCAAAAAAAAAAAAAAAAAAGAATGTAAAATTTAACAGAGGACATGTAACTTGCCAAGGCCATTCAAATAGTAAATAGCAAAACAAAACAAAAACAAAGCAAACCAAGCTGTGTTCTATGAGATTCTAAAATTTAGTTCTTTCCCCCAGGTAAACCAATAAAGACAGTCAATTTAGCAGAACAATCATTTACTGAAAATCCTAAATTTAACACAAGTCAAAAATTTTGATGTAGAAAATGTGCTTAATAAACCCTTGATAAATAAATACATCTCTTATTATAGCTTTTCTTAACCTATTTGGGGAATTTTCTTTCAGAAGAAACGATACTAAGTTAAACACTACATATAGAATAACTGAAAGAATGTTATTTGAAATGTGGTCATATTTGTAGAAAACAAAGGCTTTACCTACCTTGTCCAGTTTGACACCTTCGACCACTTTCAAAAGAGAAGAGGTTTGAGTCATAGCCATAGCGCCGCAGGCAGAGGTAGTGCCATTTTACTGAGTCACGTTTGCGAGTATATAAAATCAGTTCTGTGTCTGTAAGCTCCATTATGCCGGAACCTAACTCATTCCCATCGTCATCCACATTAATGACCTAAAAAGGTGACAGCCAAACACATACTTCACCAACTCATTAGGAAAACCATTGCTGCTGCTTGGCTTAGTCATTTGTTCAATTTTTAGTTCATTAAATAATGTGCACAGTTTTATCTGTAAGGAATTTACATTCCTGCTGGAAAAACAAGATACAAAAACAAAGCTGACACCACAACACTGTGTATGATTAATTGACAAATGCAATACAGGCTGTAGAAAACAGTTACTGCTGCCTAAGGACACTGGAGACAACTTTATATGAGAGGAGTAAGAACTTCAGCTGGACCTGGGGTATAAATAAACTTAGATGGGAAATCAAATAAGGAAAATCTGTTGGCTCAGGAAATGCATGCTACCACATGAAGATACGATGCTAAAATAGAACACAGAAGGTTTCTTTTTTTTTTTTTTTCCATAGAAGGTTTCTTTCAAGGAGACCAAAATAAGACTAGCACAAAGTTCACAAAACAAATAGTCTTGCACTGCTGAGCTTCAGAAAATGCCCAAAGACTAATAGATAAGACTTAGACAAACATTCCCAGGGCAAAGTGCTTTCCATGTATTTTTCTCATAGCAATCCTACACTGAAGGTGTCCTTTGTACAAAAAAGGAATTAACATTTGGTGATAATGTAACCTGCTGAAGGTTACAAAGCTATGAAGTAACAGGGGTGTGACTTACACTAGGTTTGTGCAATCCAGAGGCTAAGGCTTACAGGAGACTGAGGTCAGGTTGCAAGAAACACTAAATAGCTGTGGGAACATTTAGCCCACAACACCACAGGGATTTTAGCAAACAGGTTAGTGAACAATAAAAGACTAATTAATTTAATGCAAGCACAACATGGGTGACAGGATGACTGGAAGTAGAGTACAGTTAAGAAATCATGCAGGCATCCATGAAAGTAAGGAGTGAAATGTATTGCCATAGTTTGGATCTTAAGTGTTCTCCCAAAGGCTATGTGTTAAAGTCTCAATTCTCAGCCTGTGGCACTACAGAGGTGGTGGAACCAGCGGGAGGTCTTCTGGTCATCAAGGGTGTGCCCATGAAGTAGCCAGTGGGACCCCGGTCCTTTCCTAATCCTCTTTTGCTCCACCATGCACTTCCATTACAATGTGCTATCTTATCTCACCACAGTCCCAAAGCAATTGGGTCAATAATTCATGGATTGGGCAGAGGATTTAGCTCAGTGGTTCTGCCGCCTGCCTGGCAAGCACAAGGTCCTGAGGTTGATCCCCAGTACAAAAAAAAAAAAAGAAAATCATGGACTGAAACCTCTAAAACTGAGTCACAAGTTGGTTTATCCCAGGTATGTTTGAGTAACAAACAGAAAGCTGATTAACACAGGTGATGATGAGCATGGAAAGGCACATGAAAAATGACATCTTGCTTGTTGCTTTTTGCTTTCTTCTGCCACTGTGAACTGTTTCCCTTGCTGCCTTTTCTACCCTGTGGGCACCATGTTGTTTTTCGTCTACAGTGCCTGTTTGCCATCCCTGCTTTGGAGCCAGGTCATTATGGACTGAAACCTCTACAAACTGTAAGCCAAATAAAACCCTTCCCTTCTACCAAAAAAAAGACATTTTAAGGAAAATATTGCCAGAACTCCATAGTTAATTGGATATAAAGGACCAAACAGAAAGTCATGTTTTGAAGGCTTGGTCCTTGGCATGTCAATGTTCCTTGTTTTAATCCTATTTTTAGAGAAATCATATGGGAATGTTGAGGTGGTCCTTAGGTTATTGGGGTGCACCTTCAGAAGGGATTAATGTAGTTCTTGTGGGACCCCAATTCGCCCATAGTAAGTCTCTGGTTTCCTGTCTTCCAACGTGATCTTCCTTTCCTACATGTACAACCATTACATTGATGGTATCGACCACAGTGATGATATTGGGCATGAGGTGACACAGTCACAGGGGTCTTTGTCAGAGCCAGTGCTGTGTTGCTTAAACTTTCAGATTCCCAAATTGTAAGCTAAATATATTAATTTTCTTTATAAGCTCACAAGCCTCAAGTATCTCATTAAAGGAACGAAAAATGGACTAATATAATTCCATACTGCCAGTAAGAAAAAGTTATTTATTCAAATAGGAAAAGACAGAGTGGGAAAAAAAGGAAACAGAAGAGCCTGGTGATAAAGTAAAGAGATAAGATATATGAAATGAAGTGAAAGAGGCACATAAAGCAGGAAGTGAGCTGTATAGCTAAACTGGTTTTACTTACCTTAAACTTGTTCCGATGGTTATCTGGGACAGTGTCTTTATCTGGACAGCTGCAACAGCTACCCATGGCTTCTTTAGAAGACCATGTGAGCACTGCATGCAAAATAATTTAGAGAAAATTATTAGAAACCATAAAATAAAAAGACTTCAGAAATAATCTATCAAGCACTGTGTTTTAATGCAGAAAAGTAAGCCCAACAAGGTATACTGGCTGAAGCTAAACATATAGGTAGTGGTCAATTTTACTCAGTTAACAAAAAAGATAAATTTTGTGAAGCAGAAATCTCAAATTTCCAGTTACTTTACAATGGTCTGCCTATTCTGAAATTATCTTAAAAATCAATTTAGAGTCCCATATATAATACTAGGTAATTTATGGTTATTAAGAGTTAATCATAGGGCCGGGGATTTAGCTCAGTGGTTCCGGCACCTGCCTTACAAGCGCAAGGTCCTGAGTTCAATCCCCGGTACCAAAAAAAATAAAATAAAATTTAAAAAAATAAAGAATTAATCATGAAATTAATTCTTTATGGCTTATTAAGAATTTCATGTTCTTCTTTAACAAAGAGATTGCCAAAAAGATGCTAGACTTCTAGCTTGACAGGTTTTAGTTTTTCTTTCTTTTTTTTGTACTGAGGATTGAACCCAGGGCCTTTGCACTGAGCTGCATTCTTAGCCCCCTTTCTTGTTTTATTTTTTATTTTGAGACAGGATCTCACTAAGTTGCTAAATTGCCCAGGCTGGGCTCAAGCTTGCAATCCTGCCTCAGCTCCTAGAGTGCTGTGATTATAGGTATGCACCATCACACCTGCCTGCTATTTCAATTCTTGTTACTCATTAGAATCTTTTATGTACCTCAAGAGTTCAGTAAGACACAACATCAAGTTTGGAATAGTGCATTAGAAAGAGAGACTCAGAATTAAACCAGTACTATACACAGAGAACTCCAGTAGAAATGATATAGCATGTCTACTCAATCTTCCATTCTCACAGTTTAACACTAAAAGGTGGATGACAGTAAGTGCTCAAAAGCATCCCAAATGAACAAAGAAAGGAAAAATTCAAAGCCTCACTTCTAAACAGGCAAGAACTAGAATGAATGTGACAATATTTGAAAAAGGAGAACAGGAGGATGCATAGGGGCTACAAAACATTATAAACATATCTGACTGAAACTCAGAATTCTTCAGTGGTTTTCCACCACTTTCAGGATAAAATTTAAAACTCTTCAGAGCATGGTAAGGTTCTTCACAATCTGGTCCCTGTCTCTAGGTCCAGTCTAAACTCTCCCTTTTGCCTGCTCAAGCCCTACACCCTTAGTCCAGTCAGAAAGAACATGCTGCAGTTTCCCCAGAGTACCTTATTTGCTCACATTCTTCCATAGGTACATTCTTTCTGCTTCTTCCCTTTCTCAAAATAACAAGAGGGCAGTGCCTCTAGGAAATCTTCTCCAACACCAACCTACTAGGTGAGTTATAACTTGCATGTAACACCCAAAATGCCCTGGGTTTCCCAATGTTACAGCATCACATTTAGTACTTGCAGAAATTGTGATAAATTGTTTATCTGTATTCTCCTTCCACTGTGAGCTCCTTCCCAGCAGGGGCAGATCTTATTCATTCTTGCATTTCTACTGCCTGCTGCAATACCTAGCACACAGTAGGTGCTACAGGCCCTTTGTGAGTTGAATGGGATTATACTAAATAAAGGTGAAGAATACCTGGTAGAGGTTTAAGCATTAAGAAGATGGAAAAAAGGCCAGGTGTGGTGGCAAATCCCTGCAACCCCAGCACTCAGGAGGCTGAAGCAGAAGGATCACCATGAGTTCAAGGCCAACCTGGGCTCCATAGCTAGTTCAAAGCCAGCCTGAACTACATAGTGAGACCCTGTCTCAAAAAAAAGATGGAGAGGGCCGGGAATTTAGCTCAGTGGTTCTGCCACCTGCCTCACAAGTGCAAGGACCCAAGTTAGATCCTCGGTACCAAAAAAAAAAAAAAGATGGAGAAAGTATATTAGTGTATAAATCAAAAGAAATGCTAAGCATCATTGCAAAATTAATTATGATTCATGATATTTGTTATTTTGTTCTAATATGGCACCTGAGTATCAAAGGTGATTAAATTGCTTTCTGTGCCTATGAAGAGCAATGAATCTAAAGGGAGAGACAGAGATATAAACAAATAATGTACTGTGACCAATGTTATATTAGAATATGAGCAGAATACTGAGGGCACAGACAAGGGAGCAATTATCTTTTTGTGTTAGGCAGGGCAGGAATTTAAAAGGGTTTGGGACTGAGCTGGGATTTAAAAGGTGAGCAGAAACAGTGTGCCAGGCAAAAAATAAAGACAGACACCTAAGACAGATAAAATAATAAAGTACATGCAAAGACAAAGGTCATGAAAGGTGAGACTGCATTCAAGAGAAAGTGAGGTGTTCAGTGTAAGTGGAGTATGTGGTATGGTATAATTCAGTACAGGCAAAAGCCAATCAGAAAGCATACAGAACAACGAGCTAGGAATATGAGACTGGATCTTTCAAGGAACTTGAAGCAAGCCTGCCTCTAGTGTGCCCACTGTGCAACAGCATAGCCCTATCATAATCATTCACATTCTACTGTAGTATTTATCTGTGCACCACTCAGTTCACTGTGATCTCACAGAAGACAGGAACCTTTTCTTCTTCAGTGGACTGAACATACTGCTCAATATAACACATGTTCTATAAATGTTTAATTTTTTTAAACAGCAATGTTTAAGCCAGGAATGGTGTCATCTATAAGCCCAACACTCTGGGAAGGTGAGACAGGAAAATCTCAAATTTGGGCCCAGCTTGAGCAACCTAGTGACTTATTTAGACTTGGTCTCAAAAAATAAATAAATAAATAAATAAATAAATAAATAAATAAATAAATAAATTTTTAAAAAGGGCTAGGGATATAGCTCAGTGCAAAGGCCCTGGGTTCACAGGCAGGAAAAAAAGCAGAAAAATCATGTTTCTACTTGCTACCTTCACAGATGACCTGTTATGGCAGAACTTCCCATGTGGGTGGTTGGCAGGGATGTACGGGTGTGGAGAGACCTATGTGGGGACTCTATCAACACTGAATGTTCAGTTCAGTAAAATAATTAATGAAACATCTAATATGTGACATAAAAGCAATATATGCCATGCCGAGAAGAAGGGACTGTATCTTATATATGGGAAGCCAGTGATGTATTTTAAGTAGGAAAATGAGGTGGTCAGATGTACATTTAAAATTCATCTACCTATGGGATATATTTAATAAAGGAATTTAGCTCAGAGAAGAGGAAATCAGTTAGAAACTAGCAAAAAGAAAAAAAAAAGAAAAAAGAAATATGATAAAGTCAAACCCCAGAGAAGCAATAGTAGAAATGAAAAAGGGATGAATTTAAGAGATATTTAAAAGAAAAAAGCAGCATCAAGTGGGTGGCTTGACATAATGGAAGCAAGAGGCAGTTTCTGGTGTGGCAAATGAAGGATGCTAGTTCATTGACCTGAGATACTGGTAGCCTTCAAGTGGAAGTGATGATGATTTGCTTAGTTTTAGATAAGCTAAACTAAGATTCCTAACAACCCATCAGGTGGAGACAAGCAAAGAAGAGTTAAGTATACAAGTATGAGTTTGATGGAAAAGATAAAAATAGTAGTTCATTTTTTTTTTGGTAGTCTTAAGGATTGAACTCAGGGCCTCTGTACTACGCTACATCTTTTTATTTTTATTTTTTGTTTGTTTGTTTTATGGGTACCAGGGATCAAACTCGGGACCATGCACTTGTGTGGCAGGTTCAGCACCACTGAGCTAAATCCCCAGCCAAGCTACATCTTTTTAAAATTTCACATCTTAAAAAAAAACAAAAAATAACCCAACACTAAGAATCTCACAAAGTTGCCATTTGTGCTGAGATTACAGGCGTGCGCCACCACAGCTGGTCACATACAATATCTGAACCTATGAAAGAAAAGGCACTGCTCAAGGACACTATGAAGACAGGTCTGGGACTGAAATTCTGGGGGAATACAAATGAGCTCAAGTACAGGAGTAGACAGAAGCCAATGAAGGAGAAAAAAAGAGATCAGAACAGTACAAACTAAAGAGAACATCAATAAGGAGGGCACCATCCAGGTGGACCAGGAGAGATGGATGCCAAACTGCAACAAGCACCTGGAAGGTGAGGAAGATGTCTTCAGAAGATGGAAACTGTTCTTTCAAAAACTGACCGAGAAAATAAGTTGAGTGCTAGAGTTTGGATAGATATAAGTTCAAAAGAAAGTATGTTGTTTGAGTTATTTACTGTTTTAAGATTATATAAATTTAACCAGGCTTATCATTAATAGGTCAGGAAAGGTTAGAAATATGGGAAAAAAACAAAGGAAAGAGAAGAGTTAAGAGATGGATTAAGGTGGAGGAGAAAACTAAAGATGAGTTCCACGGCCCTGACTGAGAGGTCTACCCAGAGCTGGAGGAATGCCTCATGCTCTGAGGAAAAGAGGAAAGAAGTAAGGATGGGTATAGTACAGAGACAAGCTGAAGTAGGTAACTTCTATGGTCCTAAATAAATTTCCTAGGTAAAAGAGAAGGCAAGACTTGCAGAATGAGGGTTTTGAGGAAACTGGTAGGATTATTTATCAAGGAGCTATGCAAGAAAAGCAAGCAGGACTAAGTCAGCTGGAATGAGAGCTCAGCGGAAGATGCAGTTTGCTAGCTGTGCTCAGCAGTCCAGAGGGAAGACAGTTTGACTGACCCAGGGTCAGAGGGTAAGAGAGCAACGAAATTAAAAACTGTTGGCCATGCAGGAGTCTGAAGTGATGGATTGTCAGACCTGGGGAAGAAAGCAAAGAAAGAAGAGGGTTAATAAAATAAAAATAAATGAAGGAAAAAAAAGAAAAAAAGAAAAAAGAAGCTTCAATAATGTTAAAGAATAGGTTTATAGGTTTAGCATGAACGAAGGACTAAAATGCTGGAACACAAGCAGTTGTACTCCATTTTCCAACTTCTGGAAAATGACTTTTTTAATGTGGAATTTTCATCCATTCTTCCTGAACCACAAACTCCTAGGGGCAAAGGGAAAGATTAGATACTAGACAGTTTGAATTTATGTCCACCACATTAATATTTGGAGACCACATCTGAGTTATGTGAGACCTAATAATATACACTAGTATTGTAAACATTCCATGAAAAACCATGTGCTCTCATCAGCATATCCTCCTCTCTGAGCCTAAAAGTCAGCAAAAACAAAAATTGTCTTATTATGCTCCCTCAAGAGAGCAGCTAAGGTACATTCATAAACAAAAGGCAACTCCTATCTAGGAAGATCAATATTGATATAAGTTTGCTGAATATTTTAAATTAGCAAACACTGTCTTAGTTTAATTCAAGTCATTTGTCCCTATTCTTTGGGGGAGAGTCAGCAAGTCAGGAAGCAAAATGGTTGAATTCAAGAAAATACTGAATTCTCTACTTTAAAAAATATAAGTTGTAGACTTACTTGGTCCTTTTTTTTAAAGGTAAATTTCAACTTACCTACATAGAGCCATTAATATTCTTAGCCTCTGCTGCTGCATCAGGAGTTTAATCATATTTCAAAATACCATGTTTTCTTTATTTGCTGAGTTAACCTAGAAATAGTAGAATACAATTAATAACATTTCTTTTAAAATAATTTTCCTTATGAGATTTCTAGTAGCACTGTAGCTCAGTTAACCTAAAGAAACTCAAAAGTGGGCCGGTGATTTAGCTCAGTGGTTCTGCCGCCTGCCTCACAAGCTCAAGGTCCTGAGCTCAATCTCTGGTACCAAAAAAAAAAAAAAAAGAAAGAAAGAAAGAAAGAAACTCAAGTCTAAAAGCTTGATTAAAAATTTAATATAAGAAATTTTTTTCAAATTAATGTTATATACATGTTACCCATTCCTTTTCAAAACAAAAAGTAAAAATGCCAAAGCTTTAAGTTCTATGATGTTTCTGCCCTCCCCACTATAGCTATGACACCGGACAACTCACTTCTCTATACTTATCTCTTGAGCCATAAAATGAGAGGTTAGTCTAAACCACCTTCAAGATTTCATTCCAGCTCCAAAGCCCCATTTTAGCCAGTGGCAGACTAATTCCCCACCCCCAGTGACTTTTTCTAAACCTCACTCATCATCCAGAAGAGCTGACACTTTAAAATCTACCTTGTGTATCTTCCTATTCCACAATACCCCTCAGAACCAGTTCAGAGAAGTCATTTAATCAGAAAACAGATTAAGCATGCCATAGAAGTCACAACACAGTGACATTACAGACATATTAAGTCTAAAGTTACAATATATTTTTTGGAAGATTTCTATTAATTTGTTCAGTCTTCACAATAGAGAAAAGAATCAAACTCGTTCAAACAGGGGCACTAATACAGTATTTACTAAGCACCTAAGTTGCATCAGGCATTGTGTGAAGGGTTAAAGGAAGAATCTCATTTCAATCTACATACAAATTAAATTTAACAAATATGACTGATATCCAAAATGATACTTCCAAAATCAGGTACCCACACATAGTGAATACGTTTGATCGTTTGTTCATTCATTCTTTCTTTCCGTACTTATTTTTGGTTCTTTGAGTCAGGGTCTAGCTACATAGTTCATGCTGGCCTTTCAACTCACTATGTAGCCCAAGCTAGCCTTGCTCACAGCAATCCTCTTGCTTCAGCCTCCCAAGTGCTAGGACTACAGAACTGTGCCACCAAGCCCAGCCACAGTGAACAATTTTAGCTCTGGACTTCAAATACCCTATATATAAAATTAGCATGCCAAGTTCTTGGTTATATTCCTTGTGAATTGCTCCTATATATACTTTTAACATAGGAACCAACCAGTACCTCTTCTGTAGTATTCCCTTCTATTCTCCAGAGGCTCAAAGATACACACTGCTTGTTAAATCTACCATGTGCTTATATGAATATGTATAGTCTTTGTCCACCTCTCTCTTCTAAAGGCTTTTAGCCAGTTAAACAGGAAATCTCTCTTACTTTCTTCATTCCACTTACATGTATTCTCCCATACCCATCCGGAAATGAGTTTACAGAGAGTAAATAAGATTAAGAAAAATGAGAACAATCCATTTTTAAACTCAAACTCAAGGAAAAGTCAAGTTTTGAGTTGAAGTTAAACATATTAAAAAATCAGTACACCAAACTATAAAGCTCTTGAAAATATTACAAAATCCCCATTTAAATTTCTGGAAAGCTTTTACTCTAATTTCTTTTTAAAGGTTAATATTTATTCAGTTTATTGTTTAATTATTTTGATTATTAACATGCTGAAGTATTATGGAGTTCTGGCTTTTTTAAAATGAGTTTTTCAGCTCCAATGTCCAGCATGTCAATTGCATTGGGGATTAAAAGACTTGTGCCTCATTTAAAAGGAAACATCCTACAAGTAAACACATTCTGAATTCTAAACAACTGACATACCAAAACACTCCTGGTATGAACATAACGTAATGGACTGCTAGTATCTTGCCTTTGACTTTGGAATATGGATGTCTCAGATACCCTCCATGACTTCTTTTCTTTTTTGGTACCGGGGATCGAACTCGGGACCTTGTGCTTGACAGGCAGGCAGCAGAACCTCTGAGCTAAATCCCTGCCCACCCCCTTCATGACTTCTTAGCCCTCTTTGGTTTCTCACCACTGGTGGAAGACAGAGAACTAAAAGGTAATTTGGAGGTGGAGAGGGAAGAGGTGGTTACAGAAACAATACAGAACTACAGTGATACCTTGGTTGTCAAACGGCTCCAAGTTCAAACTTTCCACTACTTGAACAGCAAAGTTCGAAAAAAATCTGCTCAGTATTTGTAACTTTGCTCCATAGTTGAACCAAAAATCCAACTTAAAAAAACCTTTATGGGCCAAGAGTGAGTTGGGCATCACATCTCTCTGCACACACAAAGGGGTGCTCCAATCTAAGGGCCGCTCTCGCCCAGACAACATATAATGCTTGTGTAATTTTTGGGCCTCAGAACCAATTATTTGGTTTTCAATTATTTTTTATGGGAAAAACATGTTCAGTTCTTGAACTTTCCGGTGTTCGAATACGAATTTGGAATGAATTGAGTTCGACAACTGAAGTATCACTGCATAAACTTGTTATATAATGAATGTCTTCCTATAAACTAGGTACGTATAACAGCATCAAGTATAATGCCTACTCAAAAAGCATGCCATGATTTTACCAAGAAAATTATCAAAAGGCTAGGAAACTATAGCATCTATTACAACTATTTTTTATAGCAAACTGACTTTAAAGTTCCTTGATTATACGACGGACATACAATCATTTGCATCATGTCATTTAATCCAAACAATTACTCTGTGAGATAGCTACTACCCTTGTTTCCATGCTATAAATGAGCAAACCAATGCCTTAAACAGTTACAAAGCTTTCCAAAGGTTAATCGGTGATAAGAGGAATAATCAAAATTAAATCCTAATTTGACTCTACCAAGTCCTAGCTGTTATTAGTTAATGAATGTAAAAGGCTTAAAACAATGCCTAGCACAGCACTCAGAAAATGTTAGCTACTGAAATAACAATAATCTATCATAAAACAATGCTGTAGACTTTTGACAACTGGTTAACTTTTCTGTGCCGAAATTTCCTCATTTATATGATCAGAACACCCATTTCACAGAGTTACTGTGAAAACTAAATAAATTCTAGATATAAAGACACTTAGAAAAAGCATATAGTGTTTCAGCTGAATGTGGTGGCACATGTCTATAATACCAGTGTTCAGAAGGCTGAGGCAGGTGGATTGTCAAAAGTTTGGGGCCAGCCTGGACTACACAGAAACACCCTGTCTCGAAAAGCAAAGCAAAGCAAAGCATACAGTGTGGGCTTTTGTTTTTGTTTTCCCCAGTAACAGGGATCGAACTCAGGACCTTGTGCTTGCCAGGCAGGCACAGCACCACTGAGCTGCATCACCGGGTCCCAGGGTTTTAAAAGATAAAGCATTACTGGGCCGGGGATTTAGCTCAGTGGTTTCGCCATCTGCTGTGCAAGCGCAAGGACCCGAGTTCAATCCCCGATACCACAAAAAAAAAAAAAATCTCAAAACAAAAAATAAAGATAAAGCATTACTATATCACCACTCCAGGTAAAGTTCTGCTTTTATATCACAAAGGAGATTTTTACACTGTAAGCACAAAACGCTTAGAATTTAAGCACCATCCTCATGACAGCTGTTACATTAATACCTTCAGTAAAGCTACCCTAAATTTGTCCTGTATTTCTGCACAATTACAAGCAAAGAGAACAATGAACTCTATTTACAAGTGTGATTACATATTTGGTGCTTAGAAAGGTATATTTGCTCTTTTAGTTCACTAGCTCTGAAGGTGAATTTGGCTTATCCTACAGTAGTTCTGTTCAAATACAGCCAGGGCAGAATATTTATAGTAAGAAGCATAGAAATACAACTAAATTTTGGACCCAGTTAACTGCCATGTTGAATTACATTAAAATAATCAAGATAATGGTACTCAAAAACTGTTAGTTTTGTGTCAGTGTTCTGGCTGGCTTTTTAAAAAGCCACTGGAAGGGACGGGGATTTAGCTCAGTGTTTCTACCAACTGCCTTGCAAGCGCAAGGTCTGAGTTTGTTTCCCGGTACCTAAAAAAACAAAAACAAAATATAAAAGCCACTGGGTAGGTCTTTTTTATTTATGCATATCAATTTTCTGCTTATTCTTAAAAACAATTGGAATTTTCTATTATTGATATCATTCTGAAGAAGAGGAGTTTTTAAAAAGCCAAGAAAAGGAGATTCTCAATATATTCTTCTAGTAACCTAAACCAGAGCTATTATTTGAAAAGCAAGGGCACCTGTAACTTACCATGTGAGCTGAAATTTTAAAGTACACAAATAGACACAAAATTACAAAAGTACATGAGTACTTTTAAGCATCTGTGAATATAGTTGTCTCTGAACACAGTTGCATATTCTAAACAGATTTCCTTTTATTTTGAGGCAATGTTGGTGAACCACCTCACAATCCATACCCTTCACCTACCCACCCCTTTTAATGCATGAAAAAATTAATTATATCATTTATAAATCACTTCAATATCTGAAAACTATGCCTAATCCAAATTCCTTAGACCAGATTCCTTCCATTTTCCCCAAGAAAAAAGTAAAACCAGAGTGATCAAGAAAAATTAAGCCCATTTATATTTAAACAGCCACCAACTTGTTTTTCTATGGATAAATCTAAAATATTAAAGTAGCATTTATTTCAAACATAATTGCTTGAATTATGAATTATTAACTTACAAAAGGAGATAAAAATAATTTTCAGACTACCAATATTAAGGAGGGAATTTAAAAACACATTCAATCTTCATATGCACAATGAAGCATCAGCACTTTTTGAGTTCCTACTCTGTCAGGCACTAAGCCGAATGCTCGATATAAAGATACAAAGATAAAAGACACATTCCTTGATTCCACGAGGTTACTGTTTTACTGGCAGAGTCACTGACCCATTTGCCAGTGCTATGAGAACATTGAACTTACAGTAGAAGGAAAAACAGAAGTGTCAAGGAAAGCTACCTGGAAAGATGGTACCTAAGGTGAGTCCCGAAAGATAGTTGAGAATGAGGTAGTAGAGAAGGAACAATTATGACAAGAATGCATGCAAAAGCACACAAGGCTAGAGCTGGAATGTAGGGTATGCATGGGAAAACATTACAAAATAGGTGGGAAAGAAGGCACATGGCCATTCATCAACAGTCAAGTCTGTACTACTAAGTGCAGTTCACATTTTCCCTTACAATCTAAGACACCAGTGATGCTCTATCAAAATACTTTCATTGTCTGTGGTGCTCGATGTGTAACCTTTAAGACACAGCACTTGTCTACAAACAAACATTTCCTCTGCAAGTACCTAGATTTCTAATGAATATCATCATAGGCTATGACCAGATTCCCACCTCTTGTCCCAGACCTGGAAAAGCCACCTATCTTAACCTCGTATTTCACAATGAATCTGACAGTCACTTTTAATTATGCATTTTGGTTTTTAGGAACAGACATACAAAATATATACATTATTTCTCTGTGTATATATACACACAAATATAGATTTTAATTTCTATGGGTATTTAGCAAATACTTAGAAAACAATACTAAAATGGCTTGCTGAAAACAAAAAAAAAAGCTAAAATGCAATGATACAAATTGTAGTCTCCACCTTTAACAATGTTAGTCATAACTCAATCTTGATTCACCCTTAACACTGGAGAATATTTATATCCAGACACTCTGGTGATACAATTTACACAATTAAATCTGAGCATTCATAATCTTTCACTTAAGATATGTGCAAACCCAGCAGGTGAGTCACTCTGCCTTAGCTAATTCAATAATGTATTCAGTACCAAGGGCAACAATCCCAGCACTTTCAATCACAGGAAAAAATAATCAGCCTTTGAAACTCTCACAGTAACTCTTAGTTTAGTGCTTTATGCTGCAACATAAAATCATGTACAGCAAAATCAAATGCACTGTCCTCCAGCAGCATCAAACTAGAACTTCTATATGAGGGATCATGTGGCTCTCTCCATTAGAATGCAACATAGAATAAAGAAATATGATTTAAATGTATACATAAGAGTAGGCATTGTCCAGAAAGCATTTATCATTAACTCTCAACTTTTGATATGAATAAATGTGATGTTATAGAGACAGTGCATCCAATTTTCTTTTCTTTTTCTTTTTTTTTTTTTTTGCAGTACTGGGGAATCCAACTTAGGACCTTGGGCTTGCGAGGCAGGTGAGGTGCCACTCAGCTAAGTGCCTGGCCCCTGCATCCAATTTTCTATAAACATCACAAACCAAAATCCTATGTCTGTGCTGATTTCAAACACAGTCACATGTTGGTACTTAACTGCTTTGAAACTCATAAAATTTGGTATGTGATGCAAAAAATTTTGTCCAAGTACTTGTCCTTTGGTACTTGACATACAAGGTAGAACTTGTCAGTGTTGACTGCCTTGCGACTCGCTTCCCTTTCCAGTTAAAGCAAGTTGTCTGGTACAGTGCTCATCATTTTTGGTAGCGGTGTCTCCTAGAACCAATTAACAACAAGTACTGAGGTACCTCTGTACTAATTTTAACAACTGTGCCATATTAACAAATGAATGTTTACTTCTCATAATAAAACTCTCATTTATAAGTTTACTAACGGACACAAGCAAGGACTGACCTATAGCATAATGAATATTTAACTTATGAAAAGCCACATATCACACTAAATCTGTGACCCAATCACCATGTACCAAAAAACAGGTAAATTTAAATGAACTATTTCCAAATAAATGCTATATTCTTCTTGAGAAAAATCACTGAATAAACAAAAGCAATCCAGTTTTTCCCAATAGTAAACTTGCATTTTAAATGAAGTTTTATTGAACTAAGCAACAGTAGGAGTCAATATTTTCTTTAGGATGGTATACCTAAGAGTTCTTTAAAAGCATGGGACTTGTGGGTTTATTCTTTAAAACACAGCTATGTATATATATTTATTTATTTATATTTATTGATTTTATGCTTTGGTTTTTTAAAATTCTTTTTTATTCTTTTTTTTTTTGGTACCAGGGATCAAACTCGGGTCCTTGAGCTTGTGAGACAGGTGGCAGAACCACTGAGCTAAATCCCTGGCCCGCTTTGTTTTTTTTAATTTGTTTGGGTTCTTTCTGGTTCCAGGAAATATATATATATATATTTATATAGACAGGATAAAATATATTTATATATATTTTATATATATTTATTTTAGACAGGATCTCTCCATACAATTCAGGCTGGCCTCGAACCCACAGAGACCCTCCTGCCTCAGCCTCCCGAGTGCTGGGATTACAGGCATGTGCCACCATGCCCAGCAACAAAGCTATAAATTTAAGTCACTCTAATTCTGAACTTTACGTTGAGCCTAATACATGCTAGGCAAACACTCTATCACTGCTGTATCCTCTTGAGTTAAGGTGAAAAAGGACAAAAACTGTCATTAAAACAAAACATTAAATATAGTATCTTAGGTTGGATCTTGAAACTGAAAAGTGACATTAGTGGAAAACAGTGGTGAAATTCAAATACTATAGTCTGTAGTTTGGTTATAAGCATGGTACCAGTGTTAATTTTTTAAAAGTTTATTGGTACATTCAGGTACACCTTATGATCACATTCATCACTGAGAACTTGTACCCATACATGATATATCTTGATTTTTTTTTTTTTTTTTTTTTTTTTTTTGGTACCGGGGATTGAACTCGGGTCCTTGCGCTTGCGCAGCAGGCAGTGAAACCACTGAGCTAAATCCCCAGCCCTCTTGATTATTTCAGTGTTAATTTCTTACTTTTTACAAATGTATCATGGATAATATCGATATTAAGGGGAGTTAAGGAAAGGAAATATAGGCATATGGTAGTATTTTGGCAATTTTTCTATGGTTATTTTCCCATCCAGTAGCAGATTTGAGAGATCTGCATTATTTTAAGGAATAACTTTACACTTATTTTTCTCTTCCCAATGCACCCAATAAATAAACCAAGACAAAAGACTAAACTAACATACACTAAAATGCTAACACGGGTTGACTTGTTGGTAGAATGAAAAGCATTTCTTTCTCTTTATAATATTTCACATAGAGTATTAATTACTCCAAGTCAAATTAGAGAATATACAAATCAATAGTTATTAAGGGTTTCTTCAAGAAGAAAAGCTGTAAGTGTCTAAGCAGAGCCCAAAGGCAGACTGTACAACACAGGCTGAGGCAGGGCCGGGGATTTAGCTCAGTGGCACTGCGCCTGCTTGCAAGCGCAAGGTCCTGAGTTCAATCCCCAGTACCCCCCCCCCAAAAACCCAGGCTGGGGCAGAGCGTGAAGGACACAGTGGCCAAGGAAACTGCCAGGAGATTTCAGTACCTAATTAACCTAATTAACAAGTGCTGGAAATCTGCCAGTATGTAGAATTTAACATCTATTCTCAGGCTAAAGATGCCTGACGTCTACAGAAGTTATGAACAGAATTCATGTCTTGAGGTAATATCCCAAAAAGCTACCTAATACAAAGTTGTATAGCCTGGGTTTTTTCCAAACAAAAATAATGCAGTTGGAAACCTTGTGCACAACTGTCCATTGAGAACTTTTACAGACATACTTCAATATCACAATATGTTCCTTAAGTCCCCCCCCACTTCCCACTGTAACACATCCTTACCACTTATGCCCAGGTTACTAGCCTTCTGGCCTAAAAATGGCAACTGGGTGCTATTCCCAGTATTACCCAGGAACATGGGTAGAACTATCAAAGTTTAGAGACCAGTGGGATTAGAGAATCAAATTCTATGTTAGACGTGTGACATGTGACTATCACTTTTATTTTCTCCTGATATGGTTAGGGCAGAATATGTTCTAGCAACTTCATTAAGCCATAAGAGGGGGAAATTTAATCAAGAACAAGTGATCCCCAATCTAAATGAAAAAGATAAAATACATTTTGTCCCTTGAAAGATGTGCCAGTGGGATTAGACACATTGCATTTTGATGAAGAATCCCTTCTAAGCTGTAATGGGTCGGGGTGGGGATATGACTAATAAATATTAGGTTGCTTACTCCTCCTGCAACAGTTCCAAGTGCCATTTCTGGGTTTTGTGTCACCTTTTAAAAAGTTTACTAATTCTTTGTTTCTGGGTGACCCTCATTCTTAGTTGAGACCAAAGCAGGTATGATAGCAAGACTGCCAAATAATACACATGTATATCCATTCTTTTTTTAGTTTGTTCTTTTGAATTCTCATGGACTCTATAATCAGACATTCTTAATAAGGTGCAAAATAGGGTCCTATATGCAAAGCAATTAGCCTTCACTTCATAACTTCTGTATCAGTGATTTTAAGTATCAGAAGTCTTTTTTGTGTTTCCAGTTTTAGGTTATATTTTAAGAAAACAGAGGGTAATAAAAAAGTGATTCTCTGACACAAAGGCCACTATATTGATAGTTATTATTTTGAAACTGATGTTTTTCATCAAAGGTGAAACATGATTAATTGTAGGACCAATATTTCATACTGAAAAAAAAGGTTCCAAAATATGCCATAATGTGTTACTGATTATAAGATACATGCAATTTTTGGTGATCATAGTTGGGAAATACTATCTTACAATCAATAAAATATGGCACATAGTTAAAGAAAGAAAAAAAAAAACTATCAACACACTACAAATAACACTAATGGGCCGGGGATTTAGCTCAGTGGTTCTGGTGTCTGCTTTGCAAGCGCAAGAACCTGAGTTCAATCCCCGGTACCAAAAAAATAAAAATAAAAATAAAAAACGAAAATAGCACTAACAAGCCCAGGATGATGGTGCACACTTGTGATCTCAGCTATTACAGACACTGAGGCAAGAAGATCCTACATTTGAGGTCAGCTTGAGCAACTTGATGGACTCTTACAAAATAAAAATAAATAAATAAAAAGGGCTGGGGATGCAGCTTAGTGGTAGAGTACTTGACTAGCATAAGTGAGGCCCTGGGTTCAATTCCCAGTATCACCAAAACAAACAAAACACTAATGAAAGTTGCTGCCCAGCAACATGGCACATGCCCATAAACCCAGCCCTCAGGGAGGCTGAGGCAAGAGGATCACAGTCAGCTGGAGGCCAGCCTGAGCACCCGTAGTGGATTCAAGGCCAGCCTGAACTGCATGCACAGCCCCTGGAGAGAGAGGGGAGAGGGAAGGGGAGGGGGAGACAGAGAAAGGTTTACACTATCTTTTTTTTTGCTCCTTCTCCAATGCTAGAAGATAGCTATAATCAAGTAGTAGGATTTCAAAACATGTAAGATCAATGTCCTTAGGAGTAGGCAAAGACTTCATGAAAAAAACCCAGACTGCACGAGAAATACTACAAAGAATCAACAACTGGGACATCATCTTATTAAAAAGCTTCTGCACAGCAAAGAGAAACCAACGACAGAGTGAAGAGACAAAAAAAATATTTTTTATCAGCTGTTCAGATAAAGGACTATTATCTAGAATATTTAAGGAACTCAAAAAAAAAAAAATCAACCCTCCCAATTTTTTTTTTTTTTGGTACTGGGGATCGAAAACCCTCCCAAATTTAAACCCTCCCAATACAAAAATGGGCATCTGATACATACGAATTGCCAGTCAAATGAAGCAGATATAGAAATTCTAAACACCCCAATTACAATGAGTGAAACTGAAAATGCAATAAAAAAATTTACCAAAAAAGAAAAGCCCGGGTCCTGATGGCTTCACTGCTGAATTCTACAAGACATTTAAAGAAGAATTATCTATTGCCATTACCCTTTAAACTCATCAAGGAAATTGAAAGGGAAGCAAGGATTCCACATTCATTCCTGGAAGCAAGTGTTACTTTGATTCCAAAACCAGGGAAAGACCCAACCAAAAAGAGAACTACAGGCCAATCTCCCTAATGAACATAGATGCAAAAATCCTCAACAAGATACTGGCAAACAGAATACAGAGGGTCATCAAGAAGATCATGTTCCCTGACCAAGTCGGATTTATCCCAGGGATACAAGGATGGTTCAACATATGTAAGTCAATAAATGCAATACAGTATATTAACAGAGTCAAGGACAAAAACCATATGATCATCTCAATAGATGCAGAAAAGGCATTCGACAAAATCCAACACCCATTCATGATAAAAACCCCACAGAAAATTGGAATAGAAGGTCTTTATGTCAACCTGATTAAGACTGTCTATGAAAAACCAACAGCTAACATCATACTAAATGGTCAAAAATGGAAAACTTTCATGCCAAAATCAGGAACAAGACAAGGATGCCCACTATCACCAGTCCTGTTCAATATAGTTCTGGAAACATTAGCCACAGCAATTAGAAAAAAGAAAGAAATAAAAGGAATAAAGATAGGAAAGGAAGAAGTTAAACTGTCATTATTTGCTGACAATATGATACTTTACATAGAAGACCCAAAAAACTCCACCAGAAGACTTCTAGACTTAATTGACAGATTCAGTAGAGTAGCTGGATACAAGGTCAACACTCAAAATACAATAGCCTTCTTGTACACAAATAACAGACTCACTGAGAGAGAAATTAGGGAAACAATTCCTTTTACAATCGCATCCAAAAAAATGAAATATCTAGGAATCAATCTAACAAAGGAAGCAAAAGACCTCTACACTGAAAACTGCAGCACTCTGAAAAAAGAGATTGAGGATATAGGAAAATGGAAAGACATCCCTTGTTCCTGGGTAGGAAGAATCAATATAGTGAAAATGGCCATACTTAGAAAACTATTATATAGATTTAATGCAATGCCAATTGAAATTCCAACAATATACTTCACAGAACTAGAGAAAACAATCCAAAAATTCATTTGGAACCAGAAGAGACCTAGAATAGCAAAGCAATTCTAGGCAACAGAGATATGGTTGGGGGTATCACAATCCCCAACTTGAAACTATACAACAAAGCTACTGTGATAAAAACAGCATGGTACTGGCAGAGAAACAGACCGGAGGATCAGTGGAATAGATTAGAAGATGCAGAAGCAACTCCAGACATATTCAGCCACCTCATCTTTGACAAGGGAGCCAACCACCCTCACTGGAGGAAAGATAGTCTATTTATTAAATGGTCTTGGAAAAACTGGATTTGAACCTGCCAAAGATTAAAACTAGACCCATACCTATCACTATACACTAAACTAAGATCAAAGTGGATTAAAGATATAAATATTAAAACAGAAACACTAAACTTGCTGGAAGATAAGTTAAGTAGAACTCTTGAAGACACCGGCATAGGAAAAGACTTTATGAACAAAACCTCAGTAGCACAGGAACTAGCACAAAGAATCAACAACTGGGATTTCATCTTATTAAAAAGCTTCTGCACTGCAAGAGAAACCACCAAAAGAGCTAACAGACAACCTACAATGTGGGAAGAAATTTTTAGCGGCTGTACCTTACATAAAGGACTACTATCTAGAATATATGAAGAATTGAAAGAAAACCAGACCCCCCCAAATTCAAAGACCCAATTCAAAAATGGGCATCTGAAATGAACAGACATTTCTCAGACAAAGAAAAGCAGCAAATAAATATATGAAAAAATGTTCAACATCACTCATCATTCGAGAGATGCAGATGAAAACAACACTGAGATTCCACCTCACCCCCAAAAGAATGGCTGCTATCAAGAAATCAACCAATAACAAATGCTGGCAGGGTTGTGGGGAGAAAGGAACATTTCTCCACTGCTGGTGGGAGTGCAGACTGCTGCAACCACTGTGGAAATCAGTATGGAGAAACCTCAAAGAACTAGGACTAGAAGTCCCATTTGACAAGCTATTCCCCTGCTGGGTATCTTCCCAAAAGAATTAAAAGAATCATACCACAGCAATATATGTGCACCCATGTTTATAGCAGCACAGTTTGTAATAGCTAAAGCTTGGAAACAGCCCAAGTGCCCATCAACTGGAAACTGGATGAAGAAGATGTGGATTTTTTTATAAAATGGAGTACTACTCAGCCAAGAATGAGAATCTAGAGATTTATAGCTAAATGGATGCATATTGAGGCCATACTCTTAAGTGAAATAAATAGGAGACACGTGTAAATACCGAATAGTTTCTCTGGTGTGAGAAACTGAAAGTGTAAATAAGGGTTAAAATGATTAAAACCAATAATTGATTTTTGGGGGGGGGGGTACCGGGGATCGAACTTGGGACCTTGCACTTGCCAGGCAGGCGCCGGAACCACTGAGCTAAATCCCCGGCCCTAAAATGAATAATTGTTAATTTGAAATAGGAAGAAAAGGTCCAAAGGGGTAGGGCTGGTGGCAGGGGAAGGGGAAAGGAAAGAAGGGAAAGGAAAAATTATGAGAAAAGAAAAAGAAATGGAAGTGAAGTCTATGTAAATAGGGAAGGGTGGAAGGGGTGAAGGGCCGCAGGGAATAGGGAAAAAATAAGAACCAAGATTCATCATGTACAGGTACAAACACCCAATGATAAATGTAAATGACTAAAATGTACCAATAAAAGAATTTAAGAAAAAAAAGGGGGGCATCTGAAATAAAGACACTTGCAGACAGATAAAGAATTAGAAATGGCAAATAAATATATGAAAAAATGTTCAGCATCACTGGTCATTCAAGAGATGTAAATTAAAACAATGCTGAGACTGCACCGCACTTCAGAAAGAATGGCTACTATCAAGAATCAACAAATGATGGAGGGGATGTGGGAAAAAGGAAGCCTTCTCCACTGCTGGTGGGAGTGTAGACTGGTGCAACCACTATGGAAATCAGTGTGGAGATTCCTCAAAGAACTAAAACTAGAGGTTCCTTTCAATTCAGCTATACCTCTTAGTATTTTCCCGAAACAATTAAAAACATCATACCACAGTAATATATGCACACATGTTTATAGCAGCACAGTCTGTAATAGCTAAATCTTGGAAACAGCCCAAATGCCCATCAATTGATGAGTGGATAAAGATTTTTTTATACAATGGAGTACTACTCTGGCATAAAGAAGGATGAGCATCAGACATTTATAGCTAAATGGATGGACCTTGAGACGATACTCTTAAGTGAAATAAATCTGACACGTTTAAATACTGCATTGTTTCTCTCATGTGAGAAACTGAATGTAGAAATAAGGACTGAGATGTATAATGGATGTTGTGAAATGGGAAGAAAGTGTTCAAATGTGAAATGAAACAAGGGAAGAGGGAGGGACAAAGGAAGAAAGTGACAAGAAAAAAGTGAAAATAGAAGGAAAATGTAAACAAAGCTTTTGTACATAGGGAGGAGAGGAGGAGGATGGGAGGAATGGGATAAAATAAAATTTATTTTAAAAAAGATCAATGTCCTTTTAAGCCCTTGATAAAACTGATCTAAACAACAACCTCAAGAAATTATTTTCTCCATTTTTTCTTTTTTTTTATTTTCTTCATCTTTCAAGTGGGAAAATGAAGGTGAAAAAGTTCAGTTTGTCTTCTTAAAGATTTATCTTGATTTTTAAATTCAGTATATCAATCATCCATAGTGAAGGAAATTCTGAAATGACACTCACAAATCTAGCTAAGGCTAGTCTGAGCGTAACATACAATAAAATATATGAAAGCAAAAGTGAGAATATTTTCTTCCCTGTTGTTTTTTTAAAGACAAAAATCTCTACAGAAAACAGCTGGAATTTCTATGATGTTTTATTCTGTTCACAAAATGTTTCTTCATCAGTACTGGCTGAAAACTATACTTTAAATCCTCTTTCATAAAATCTTTGAACTTAATTCAATAGCTAGCTACAAAGAATGTTAGTTTTGCATAGTTATGCATATAAAATACTCATGTCAAAGCCTTAAATTTTAAAATTTTCCAATGCAAATTATAATTCTGAATTCCTAGAAACTATTAAATCTTCTAAATAAAAGGTACAGCATGGGCCTGGGCAAAATGTTACTTTTTTTCCCCCAGAGACAGAGTCTTGCTGCACAGTTCAGGCTGGCCTTGAACTTACTCTGTAGCCCAGGCCAGCCTCAAACTTGTGGTGATCCTCCTGCCTCAGCCTCCCAAGTACTTGGATTACAGGTGTGAGACACCACACCCAGAAAGATGTTACTATTAATATAACTGACAAAAAAATATATAACTGACAAATGGCATACAGTATGTCTACTATCTAAATGTACTTTAAACACTACATTATAATCTAAAGTAAAAGGCTTTGGGGGGGGGGGTTCCAGCAACCGAACTCAGGACCTTCTGCTTGCAAGGGAGGCATGGTGCCACTGAGCTAAATCTCTGGCCCAGGGCTTTGTTTTTAATGTTCTATATTTCTTCAGTAGAAGGCACCATCAATCTCCTAATACCAGCAGGGCAGCATGATGCTGTGAAACACAGGTGTTTGAGCTTTGTCTGCATCCAAATTTCCTCACGTGGAAGTTAAAAACATTTCCCATTACCACCTCTCCTTATCTATGAATGGTTGTTAGAGGTTTAGAGGAAATCATGGGAGTCAAGTCAGAGAAGTGAACAACTGAAATGGAGAAAGGAGGGGGTCAATTAAGGTAATACTATACTTGGGAGTTATTGTCAATAGCTCCTGATGTTTCATTAGACTGGGAAGCAGTGCAGGAGTCAAGGAAAACTCCCATTTTCTGTTTGGGTGATAGTACTTTCCCTGAGCTAGGGAATAAAGGAAGGACACAAGGCTTAGAGAAGCATGTAAGTTGTTTTGAATGTACTGTGATACCTGTATGATATCTAAGTAGAGATGCTTCATAAGCAAACAAATATAGGTATGGAGAAATATCTGAAATTCATTCCACTTGCAGAACCAAGGAATGAGACAAGAGGAGACTGCCCAGTAGAGGAAGAAAAGGAACCAGGAATAAGCCACTGTCGTAGAAGCAAGAGAGGGCTGGCAATGTAGCTCAGTAGGAGAGCACTGCCTAGCAAATGTGAGGCTCTAGGCTCAACTCCCAGCATAAAGACACACACACACACACACACACACACACACACACACACACACACACACTGAGCAGCAAGAGGAAAATCACCTTGAGTGTGTTATCACAAGCCTAGGGAAGAATTAGTCAGGAAATGGGATAGGAAGAAAAGTGTTGAAGAAAAGTGTCTTACTGGGGCCAGGGATTTAGCTCAGTGGTTCTGCTGCCTGCCTCGCAAGCGCAAGGTCCTGAGTTCGATCCCCAGTTCCAAAAAAAAAAGTGTCTTACTTTCTCATTGCTGGGACAAAATATCCAACACCCACAAGTGTGGAAAGGAAGGTTTATTTTAGGTCATAGTTTGTAGAGGTTTCAGTCCATAATCAGCTGGCTCCAAAGCAAGGGAGCATGGCAGTGGAGAAACAGTCCATAGCAGGGCAGACAGGAGGCAGCAAGGAGAGCCAGCAGTGAGCCTCCCTTTCCCATTTATTCCATTCAGGCTACAAACCTATTGACTGGTGCCACCCACACCCAGAGAAAGCCTTCAAATCACCCACTTCCAGAACTATGATAAACCGATCAGTGGATTAATGTGGTTGTCACACACCCTTAATCCATATTCACACAACCTAGATCTAGCTATAACAATCAGTAAAGTAAGAGTGAAGAAACCAGGATCAGTTAGTTTGGAAGAATGAATGTTTAGTAGTATAAAGAGTAAAACATAAACAACTGTCTTCAATATGGAATATGGACTTGCCTTACTCCTGAAATAAGATTACAGAAGTGTATAGAAATAGAACAAACTTCTACCTAACAAAAAACTTAGCTCCTTTAAATGTTGAGTTCCCAATCACTAAGAGTATATCAGTAGATTCCAATCCTGGAAGAAGTTAGATGATTTGAGGTTTATTCCAAGTGAAGTGAATTTCAAGGACCAAACTAAAACTGAACTATTTTGCATTAAAGTGAACTTAAAAAAAAAATCTTTTAAATACTTAGAAATATAAGCTAATACTTCTATCAAGTTTTAAAAATTATATTCAATTAATTCAAGTAGAATAAGAAAAATGAGGCATTTTAAACTTCATTAGTCCAAAGTAATACATTTAATATAAAAATTTTTAACTTTTTATCAAACTTTAGTTTTTAGCTGTAACAATTGTTTAATGTCATTAAAACCTACTGAACTTAGTTTTTATAACTTTTTACTACCAAGATATTGTTTTCTTTTCATTTTACTTTTTTTAAAATTCAGAAACATAAAGGTGTTTGTTTAAAAACAAAGATTAAAAGTTCTCTGGAATTCCAGATAACCCTACAGAGCCATCCTCTTGACATTCTCCACACTACTCAGCCAAGGAGATCTTCATGGAGCACCAGACCAGCTTGGCTGTGCCCCCACTTCTCTGTGAAGTTGCTGTACTGATGGTCCCTATCAGGCAGCCCCTAGAGCTCTTGCTAGTTCAGGTAGTCACTCCCCTTGTCCATTTTAGACCCAGAGGTCTAACAGCTTCCCATCGTTGGTAGTTTGGTTGCTGGTTTCCCTTAATCTGCCCACTCTATAAATACAGATATTCCTCGTTCAACAGCTATTTGGGCTTACAAACGACCATCGGACACATGCAGTCCTTTTTTGGGTACAGTTCTGTACATCTTGTGTATAAAGCCTCAACACCCTTTTTTGGTACAGTACACCTTGTTTATACTGTACTGTAATTTTTGTGGATTGTACTACACAATTCTATAGGTTTATGTTATTATATATTACAGTACTGTAAGAGTTATGCAAATAAAAGCAAAGTTAAAAAAAAAAAAGCAACGTCATCAAGTTGGAGTTTCCTTTGACCTTTTCTTTGTTCTGAATTTTGTACATACTACTGTATATTCAAGTCCTCATTTAGCAAGCCATCCATTTAACTCTTAGTTGCAGGAATGTAAGTAACTCTGTTGTTAAACGAGGCATCAGGTGAGGTTCCAACTTCATCCTTTTACATCTTGAATGATCAATTTTCCCACTGGGTGAAGGTCCAACTTTCTTCCTTTTACATCTTGAATGATCAGTCTTCCCAGCACCATTTGTTGGAAAGACTGTCCTTCCCTCATTGAATGGTCTTGGCAGTTCCCTCAAAGTAACTGGATCACCAAGGCTCTATCAGTAGCTGAATTGGTTGATGAGATCGATATCTGATGGCATTATTGGGAGGTAATGGATTAGGAGGTGGAGCCTAGTCTAGAGTGAAGCCCTAGTCACTGGGCCATGACCCTGGGGGTTATATCCTGTCCCCAGACCCTCCTCTCTGGCTCTTTCCCTCTAGCTTCTTCCTGGATGCTATGGGGTGTGCAGCCTTCCTCTGCCATACCCTTATGCCATCATCTTCTGCTCTGCCACAGGCCACAGCAATGGAGGCAAACAACCATAGACTGAAACCTGTAAACTGTGGGCCAAAATAAGCTTTTCTTCCTTTACGTTGTTTATGTCAGGTATTTTTGTCACATCAACAAAAAGCTAACCAATCCAGCATTTTTGTCAATGATATTTTTTTTTAAAAAACCATGTTAACAGTTTATTTCTGGACTTCCTATGCTAATTCACTGGACTACATGTCATGCCAGTATCATGTACTATTTTAATTACTGTGGCTTTATATTAAGTCTTGAAACCAAGAAGTCTGAGTTCTCCACTTTTTTTTTTGGTACCGGGGATCGAACTCAGGTCCTTGCGCTTGAGCAGCAGGCGACGAAACCACTGAGCTAAATCCCTGGCCCCTGAGTTCTCCACTTTGTTTTTTTGTTTTTTCAGTCAGGGTCATGTTATGTGGTTCAAGCTGGACTTGAACTCACTGTGTATGTAGCCCAGGCTGACCTCAAACTTATGGTGATCCTCCTGCCTCAGCCTCCCAAGTGCTGGGATTACAGGAGTGTGCCACTGTGCCTGGCTCCACTTTGTTCTTCTGGATGCTCTAATGAGTGGAATTGTTTTCATCATTTCCTTTTCAAAGTGTTCATTGTTTATGTATGTTGACTTCACATCTGCTAAACTTTTCTAAATTCATTAGTTCAACAGTTTTTTGGTGAAATCTTTAGGGTTTATTACATCAAGATCATATGTGAACATGATCTTTACCATTTGAATGCCTTTTACTTCTTTTCTTACCTAATTGTTCTGGCTAGAACTTCCAGGCTGTGGTAAACAGAAGTGGTGAGAGCAGGAATCTGGAGAAGTATTCAGTCTTTCATCATGGAGAAATGTACTCACTGCAATTTTTTACACATAGGTTTTATTGTACTAAAGCAATTGTCTTTTTTTTTTTCCCCCTGGTACCAGGGATAGAACTTAGGACATTGCGCTTGCCAGGTGGGCACAGCACCACTGAGCTACATCCCTGGCCCAGTAGTTGTCTTCTATGTCTAGTTTGTTGAATGTTTTTTATCACAAAAGGATGTTGAATTTTGTCAAGTACTTTTTCTGCATGAATTGAGATGATCATGTGGGGTTTTTTTCCCCTTTCAATCTGTTAACGTGGTGTTTTACCACACTGATCATTCTTCATTTTATGGGGAACTATCCTTATATCCAGGGGGAAAAAATTCTACTTGATTATGTTATATACAGTGGTACCTTGGTTTATAAACTTATTTTACATTTTTAGGAAAGATGGCCATGGTCATATTTCTCACTTGATGCAGACTTTGTGAGAAGCAGCAAAATTCTGCCAAGCATTTTTGTTTGTGAACCAAATTATTTGCATATAGAAATGTTTGTGTGTGAACTGAGTCATTACTGTATAATCCTTAAATATGCTGAATTTGTTTTGCCAGGTGTTTTTTGGGGGGGGGCGGGGCAGACTTCTACATCAATATTCATGATTCTGCTGCATTTTTAAGTTTTCTACAACTTATAGTACTCTAAAATAGAGCAAAGAAAATGAGAGGCTGGGCATAGTAGCACATGCCTGTAATCCCAGGACTCAGGAGGTGTATGCAGGGGAATTGCTGTGAGTTTGAGGCCAAGCTGGGCTACATAGTGAGTTCAAGTCCAATCTGAACTACAGAGCGTGACACTGAGAGAGAGAGAGAGAGAGAGAGAGAGAGAGAGAGAGAAAGAGAGAGAGAGACACTCAATGGATGTGTCAGACAGGGCACTCACTCATCAGTGTTAGTCAATTCCAAAGTAGTTCATATTTTTCCTGACAAAATCTTGCAATGGCTTCCATAGGCCCCTGAAGATAATATTTATAGACTCTTCAATGGGCTACAAGGTCTTGAATATTTTGGTATCATTTCCTGTCCATGCTGACTCCACTACTAATCAGGTACTTTACAACTCTTCCCTCTCCACATTCTGCTCCAGCACTACTAGCCTTGGTGTTCTTTCTGGACTGCACTAAGAATGTTCCTCCCTTAGGTCCTTTGCAACTACTGTTCTTTGTGCCTAGAATTTTCATCAGATACCTACATAGATTGTTCTCTCACTTGTGAGAGATATTCAAGCATGAATCAACCTATTAGAGGATCTGATACAAGTAAGGCTTACTGTATCGTATTTCTCTGCCATATTCACCAAATGACTTGTTACTAAGAGGCACATTGTATATTGACTTATTTTTGATTCTTTATCTCTTACCCTACTGACAGTACAAAATGTAAACTCCCTAAGGCGAAAGACTCTGTCAGACACATAGCAGACTCTGAGTAACTGTTAGTTAAATAAAGACCCTAATACTGTATACTGTTTACAGCCTGCAATACAAGTGTCAATAAAACCACAATAATTTTTCATTAGAACTTATTATTTTATTAAATCGACAGCTATTTCATGAAAAATGATTTAAAATGTAGGATTAGCTTGCCTGAATGATCTACCATACACATTTCCAACATCAATACCTTTAGTGTACTGAAAATATTTCAACTGAATGGGAATGTTGTTAATCATATTAGAAAGCACAACTTCAGAACATTCAGACTACTGAAATGATGGTCTAGCTATGAACAATACTAGTTTCAAATATTTTTTCTTGACCTTAATTCACTCAAAACTTTTGAAAAATTTAGTTTAAAAAGTTTGTCTTTCTTTAACCTATAAATAAACATCAAAGCCATCATAAGACTTCAAGTTTCTCTTGTTGATAAAGCTTAAGCTGTTTAGGATTGGATTTACCAGCATACACATTTTCACTTTTTAATTAAAATGTCACAAATTCATGTGTTTGTTAATGCTAATTAATGCTGTTTTCATTATGGATGAGCCTGGTAATACTTGCTACAGTAACAAATAGATAACCAAATCATGATTCAGGTGTCTAGGGCAAATTATTCTGAAAAAGGAGTGACTTGTTTGAAACTCGTATCTCTCTTTAAAAGATTATATCAAAGAATAAGAAAGAATACTTCTATAGGAAAAAATATTAGATTAAAACAACCAGTCCATCTGAACTAATAAGAATACAATGTTCCTTTTTTACCAGCAACCATACTAAAATATAATTAGACTTAATGCTGTAGTCTTTTTTTTACAGGGTAGGCTAAACACACAAATAGACATTCATTGTACAAATACGTAATGAGTTATAAGTCTAATGTATTGTCAATATTTTTATAAGAATTTTGTTAAAGATACAAAATTTTGGAAAAAAAAGATAAAAAATTTTGAAATGATATTAAAGGAGTTAAGATTTTAATAAACTTTCTGCCATTTGTTCCCTTCTGCTGGCCACAAATGCAGAATAATAAATGTTGGCCCTCTTTGCAACAATTAGTTATCCAATACTCTTAAACAAATTACTCTTTCACTAGATTTTTTTTTCACTAGATTTTTTAACAGCTTTACTGTTCCAGGAGTAATGCATACTTAATAGTGGTAGAAGTTGTAAAGGACATGACTTCTGCCATTTTAAAAAATGTTTGAGGGCTGGGGCTGCCACCTGCCTTGCAAGCACAAGGTCCTGAGTTCAATCCCTGGTACCAAAAAAAAAAAAAAGTTTGAGGGATTCATTTTTTTAAAAACATAAACTCTTTTTAGAGCAGTTTTTTATTTAGAAAAACAAAGAGAAAATATACAGAGTATTGCTATAAATCCCATATCCATCTTTATTATTAACATCTTAAAAACTACATTTGCTATGAGTAATAAACAATATGGATGTTATTAATTAAAGTCCATACTTACTCATATTTACTTAAGTTTTACATGTCAAGTCTACTTAGGCTCCTTTTGGTTATTAATAATTTCAAGAATTTTCCTTGTTTTTGATGACCCTTAGAATTCTGACGAATACTTGGTCAATTATTTTATAGAGTGTTCCTCTATTGGAATTTGTCTGGTGTTTTTCTCATTGTTATGGGTTTTGGGAAGACCACAGAGATAAAGTGCAATTTACATCATATTATATTCCTTGAAATATTCTATCGACTTCATTTGTTATAGCTGATGTTAACCTTGATCACTTGGTTGAGGCAGTGTTTGTCATATTTCTGCACTGTGAAGTTGCTCCTCCCCCAACCTCCTTTGTCAACTGTACCTTTTGGAAGGCACACAGTGCCCACATTTAAGGAGGAGTAAATTATGCTTCATCTTGAAGAAGGCAGAGTATTACATAAACTATTTACCGTTGTTCTGGCAGGAGATTTGTCTCTCCTCCATTTATTTATTCATTCAATCTTTAAATACTAATACAGACCCATGGGTATTTATTTTATACTCTGATTTATATCCAGTTCTGGTATATATTTATTTTCTAACATTTGGAGTTCTTTCATTTGGCTATATTCCTTTGACATCTTCTTGCCACTGTGGGTATTTTTCTTTTTTTTAACACATCCTTAATTTTTTGCACAAGATAATCTAAGCTGATGCTGTATTATTTCTTGCCCTTACAATCAGCCATTTTTTCTAAGGAGCCCTTTTACCAAGCTCTGGACTCTAGGTTTGCTCTTACTGCAGGGGCATCATTGCTTCTAGGAGGGTCTCTTTTTAAAATTACATTTTACGTGATTTTTGTGGGGAATGTGCATGACAAAATATAAAAATAAACAGAAAAAGAATCAGAATTTATTTATTTATTTGGTACTGGGGATCGAACTCGGGTCCTTGCGCTTGCGAGGCAGACGGCAGAACCACTAGGCTAAATCCCCGGCCCAATAATCAGAATTTAAAAACTAATGCAATTGTAGATGGGATATTTATCATCACTTTTTCATAGACATGTTTTGAAAATATCTGAAAAATATGAGGGAGACTAAATTTTTAAAAACAAAATTGAGACACAACTTTTTGGGAAACAGGACAAAGTGATAAACAGCTTCATTTTGGTTGCTGTAGCAAGCAGCAATCTGTATTCTGGAGAATAAAGGTTTCTCTCCTGAAGAAATTAGAATAATCTTAATACTAAACATAAAAAGGATAGCACAATAAATGAAAGTTATAGGCTGATCTTTATGCAATCAGTGCAAAAATTGTAAAATATTAGCAAAGTGAGTCCAATAAAATGATTAACAATTCATGACTTTGCTAGAACTATACTAGGAATCTAGCATTTGCTTAAGTAATTCTTCACATTAATAGAATAAAGGATAGATAAATCCCATTTTTAATAGATACAAAGAAGAGAAATGTTTTCAGAGGTTTCTCAACAGAAAAGATAAAACTGTAAGGCTGAGTTCAGAGGTTGAAGTAGACTAGGAGGACTCAGCTCCCCAGAGCCAAGGTCAAACTGAGGCTGCAATGTTCAAAGGGAATATACGACAGAAGTGCTACCAAAGAAACAAATTAGGGTAAGAAATCCCCAAAGTGATGCATCTGGACTTTCAAGAAGATGGTGGAGTAGTGAGCAGCTGACAAAGAGCCTCTCCAAGATTTGGTGTCCTGACACTGCAATATAGTGATGCAAGGAAGTGAAGGAGGAAAGTGGGTCCCCAGAACCCCGGAAGGATCTGAACTGAGAAGTGAAATCCACGGGGAGAGTGAACAAAAAGAGACTTCAATGAAGAGGAAGGAGTTAACAAGCAGCGCTTGCTCCCAGGGCTTGGTTGCAGTGTGCGTTGGTGGTGGTGGTGGGGTGTTCAAACCTGCACACTCGCAGTGACTACTGGCAAACCCAGAGGCCTCCACAGAGAAATGCACCAGTGGAATAGAGCAGTGGACACAGCAGACTGCAGTGGCTGGTGAGTTATTTGGGTTCAGACATCACCCAGAAGAGGGGAATTGGCAGGTAGCCATCTTGGAGAGGGGTCAACTGAGCTAGGAACTCAGAACAGTTATGGGCTGACTCCATCTAGTGGCTCTGGTGTCTTGGTGCAGGTGGCAAGTTCAAGTCAGCACGAGGTCAGGGAGCAGAGTTCAAGCTGGCAGGAGGAGGCACATCAACTGTAGTAGGCTCAAGGAATTTGGTTCCAGTCTCATAGCCATAAACCAGCCTGAACTTCAGGGAGACTAAAGAGGTGGGATGGCTGGGATTTTTTTCCACTATCCTACCGTGAAGCTGAGGCTGGCTTGCTGGGATTAATCAATTTGGCTTTGGATTCTGTCTGCCTGAGTTGCCCATCAGTGACAACAGAGAAACATCTTGAATTGGACTTTTTCTTTCTTTCTTTCCTTGTTTTTCCTCCTTTATGGTTCTTGTTTTGTTTTTCTTTGATTGTTTGAATACAGTTTCTAGTTATTTTGTTGTTGTCCTATTCTGTTTTTGTTTTTATTTCTTCCTTTTCTCTTTCTCCTGTCTTCTTCAACAATTTCCTAAAATTTGACCTCCAGACTTGCTTCTGATCTCTTCCTCTTCTATTTCTTGTCCCTCACCAACCCACTTTAAATCTTCTCCTGCCTATAAGGGTAAAAGTGTTGTATTAAGGGCTTATTTATTGCATACAATTTTTGGATTCATTCTAGATTTTGCTATGTAATCACAAATCTAGTTCATATGGTTAAAGGCAGCAAATTAATAATTACTACAGGGCCGGGGATTTAGCTCAGTGGTTCCGGTGCCTGCCTTGCAAGCCCAAGGTCCCAAGTTCAATCCCACATACCAAAAAAAAAAAAGTTACTACACTTTGTCATTTTCTAGGCTATATTTGATGATATTGTTACTGTTGAATTGTACTAGCTAATTGTGGTAATCAGCTGCTCCTCCTGGTATACCAAGACTGAGATTGCCTAAGGGTCTTTAAAAAAAAAAGAAAAACCAATATGCCAGTGCCAAAAAACTGGTGGCTGGGCCAGGAGGCAGAATCTCCTCATCTTCAATAAACTGAAGAGGCAGGACTGTGCAACAGACTCAAAACTCAAAAGCCAGCTAAACCTGGAAGACACTTCTGAGAAGTAGTCATTTCCTAAGGGTTCTAAATACTGGGAATAAAGCTACTTGCCATAAGCAATTTACAAGCATTAACTCAGGAAATAAACTTAAAAAAAAAAAAGCGAGAAGACACTTAAACAAGACACAACCCCCTCAGACTTTCAGCTCACCAAAGGCAAACCCAAGGGGCAATGAAGTGGAACAATCTGAAAGCCATCCATCTGGACTCTCTGAAGTGGTAACAGCAGAAGCAACAAAGCAGATGAATGAAGTTCTAGAAAAAATTCAAAGCAGAAATAATTTCTCAAGGGCCAGGGATTTAGCTCAGTGGTGCTGGTACCTGCCTTGCAAGTGCAAGGTCTCAAGTTCAATCCCCAGTACCAAAAAAAAAAAGAAAAAAGGAAAAGAAAAGAAAAGAAAAAGAAAGAAAGAAGTTCTCAGATAACTACAGAGATGGTGATCAGAATGAAAGACATACTTAGTGACTCCAGAACAGATACAGATTAAAAATAGAGGAGCTCAGAAACATGATGGAAACCATGAACACCCAGCATAGGAAAGAAATGGAATCCATGAAATAGATTCAAACAGATACAGGAGATTAAAAGTTCCATTGAAAGTATACACAGCAGAATGAGCCAATGTGAGGACAGAATATCAGATACAGAAGACAGGATTGTGGTTAATGATTATGTAAAGGCAGATTTCTTAAAACTAGCAAGGGACCATGAGAAATCAATCTAGCAAGGGCCAGGGATTTAGCTCAGTGGTTCTGCAGCCTGCCTGGCAAGCGCAAGATCCTCAGTTCGATCCCTAGTATCCCCCCCTCAAAAAAAAAAAAGAAAAAGAAAAATCAATCCAGCAGCTGCTAGATGATGCAAAGAAGAATAACATAAGGTTGATTGGAGTCCATGAAAAAGCAGGAGTTAGTGCAAATGACATACAAAAACTCGTTCACAACAGTAATGGCCGAAAACTTCTCAAACAGAAGAATTTGACACACAGATAATATGTGAGGCATATAGGACTCCACTTAGCCATGATTAAAAAAAAAAATCTTCCCCAAGATTTCAGAAGTTCAACACAAGAACAGAATATTAAAAGCTGTTAGAAAAAAGAAACAAATCACTTATAAAGGAAAAGCCAATCAGAATCATAGTAGACTTCTCAACACAAACCCTCGAGTCAAAGGAGAGCTTGGAATGGAGTATTTCAAGCCTAAAGGAAAACAACCGCCAATCCAGACTGATGTACCTGGGAAAACTGTCTTTCAAAATTGATGAAGAAATAAGATACTTCCATGTCAAAGAACATGTAAAGAAATTCATGACGACCAAACCAGTACTTCAAAGTGTTCTGCAAGATATTCTAGAAAGAGACAGCAAGGATTATAACTTCATGAACACCAACAGAATGAATCATCCAGGTAAGGGAAGAAATTAAACAGAAAAAGAAGAAAGCCAACACCAAGAAAATAACATGACAGAGATAATACATATCAGTTATAACCACCAATGTTAATGGAATCAATTCACCAATCACAAGAAACTTACAGAATGGATCAAGAAGCAAGATCCAACAATATGCTGCATACAAGAAACACATTTAATTCAAAAGGAAATTCGAGCCGGTCCCAGCACCCGGTGCCAGCACCCGGAAGGAAGTTCCCCCGCCTCCATCCCAGGCTCCTAGGGCAGTGAAGCTCAGCCGGTCCCAGCACCCGGAAGGAAGCTCCCCGCCTCCATCCCAGGCTCCTAGGGCCAAGAAGGTGAGCTGGTCCCAGCACCCGGAAGGAAGCTCCCCACCTCCATCCCAGGCTCCTAGGGCACAGAAGGTGAGCCGCATGGGCGCCAGAAGCAACCCCCCCACCCCGAGGAAATGAGAAGACACATAAACAAGCCTCAAAAACAGACTTCCAGATCACCTACAGCAGCCCCAAAGGGAAACAGGATGGAACACTCTGATACTCAACCATCTGGACTCTCTGAACTGGCAACAAAAGAGGATCTGGGAAAAATGAAATCAGAAATAATTTCTCAGATAACAGCAAAGATTTTGCTCATGGTGCAAGACATGATTAATAAATCTAGAGAGGACACAGATAAAAAAAGAGGATCTGAGGAACATGATGGAATCCCAACATAGGAAACAAATGGAATCCATAAAACAGATACAAACAGATTTCCAAGAGATTAAAAACTCCATGGAAAGTCTGAGCAGCAGAATGAACCAATGTGAGGATAGGATTTCACATTTAGAAGATAAGATTGCAATTAGTGACCAGGAAAAGAAAAATTGCTTCAAAATTGTAAGGGAACATGAGAAATCAATACAACAGCTGCTAGATGATGCAAAGAAGAATAACATAAGACTGACTGGAGTCAATGAAGAAAGAGGAGAGAGTGCAGATGACATAAAAAAACTCTTCACAGAAGTGATGGAAGAAAACTTCCCAAGGAGGGGAAAAGAACTTGACATACAGATAAGTGAGGCATATAGGACTCCAGCTAGCCTTAATCAAAAAAAATCTACACATAGGCATATAATAGTTAGGAGTCCAGAAACCCAACAGAAGAACAAAATTCTACAAGCTGTGCGAGAAAAGAAACAAATCACATACAAAGGAAAGCCCATCAGAATCACAGCTGACTTCTCAATGCAAACCTTCAAGGCAAGAAGAGCTTGGAGTGATGTATTTCCAGCCCTAAAGGAAAACAGCCTCCAACCCAGACTGATGTACCCTGCAAAACTATCTTTCAAAATTGATGGAGAAATAAGATGCTTTTAAGATAAAGAGCACCTCAGGAACTTCATGAATACCAAACCGGCACTCCAAAAAATTTTAGACAATACCCTAGGAAAAGACAATGAGGATCACAACCCCAGGAAACCCAGCAGAATGAATCCATTGGGCATGACAAATTAAACACAAAGGGGGAGAATCCAACAAAAAGAAAAAGTCATGACAAGGCTTTTAAAACTTTTAACTTCATCTCCCTAATGAGTGTATAATTCAATTTTGTTATTGTACTGATTAGTATTTTTCTCATTCTAGAATTGCACACCATTCCTTGTGCTGTACTATTTATCATCTTCTTATGTCTACTTTTTAATTGGGTTGTCTATTAATGAGCTCTAAGAATTCTTTATATATTCTGCTCATAGGTTACATGCATTGTAAATATGGTCTGTTTAAGGACTACTTTTCATTTTAATGATGTCATTTAAAGTTCTAAATTTTGATGGAATCTCATCGATTTTTTTTCTTTTATACATCATGCTTTTGTATCCTAGGTAGTTCTTGCCTACCCTGAATTCATAAATATTTTCCCTTACAATTTCTTCTTAAAGTTTTACACTTTTAGGCTTTCTTATTTAGGTTCATAGATCCCTTCACCTTATTTTCATGTATGGAAAAAAAGGGTTGAGGTTATATTTTTATATACAGATACCAGGTGTTCTAATGTCATTTGCTGAAGACACTATCTCTTCCTCGGCTCTTGAATCGAGTTTATATTCTATAAAATGCTAAGGTTAAATAATCTTTCAAAACTCAGTGGACCATATACGTGTGCTTCTATTTCTAGATTCTCTGTTTTATTCCAATGATCTATATGTCTTTCCTTACACCAACACTGCCTTGATTACTGTAGCTTTAGAAGAAGTCTTAAAATTGGGTGCTAAACGTCTTCCAACACTGTTTTTGTTTTTGGCTTTTCTGGATCCTTTGTACTCCTACATAACTTTTAAATTTCAATATCCAGTTATTCATTTATAGTAAGTATACACAGACCTGAATTTTTATATATACCTTGTGTTTTCTAATCCTGCTAAATTCAAGTACAAGTTCTAGGGGCTCCTAGAGATTTCTTAGTATTTTCTCTGTAGATGATCATTTCATCTACATATAAAGATTTTACTTCTGCCATGCCAATCTTATCCTAGTTGTGTCATTTTATTGCCAGACTATTTTGGTTTCGACCTATGTTTCAAAGTCTAATGGACAGATGAAGAGTAGGCATATATGCCCTTGTTCCCCACTTTAAGGAGAAAGCATTGTATCATCTCCATTCATAAAGGGAGTTTTTGTTGGAAGTATGGAGTACATGTCTTTGATGTGTTGAGAAGGTTCTGTTCTACTTCTAGTCTCCTGATAGCTTTTGCCATGAACAGCTGTAGAATTTAGTCCAATACTCTTTCTCCAACTAGTGACAGGATCATATGGCTTTCTCCTTTCCTCTGTTAAAATGATTACTTTTTTTTTTGTACCGGGGATTGAACTCAGGTCCTTGCGCTTGTGTAGCAGGCGGCGAAACCACTGAGCTAAATCCCCGGCCCAAAATGATGACTTTTGGGGGTGGATCTTCCAATGCTGAACCAACACTGCCATCCCTATAACAAAATCACTTTCTACATCCTGCCACATCTGACTTCCAATAGTTTGTTTTGTTAAACAAATTTCTATCTATGTTCATACTTTTTTCCTCTATTATCTTTATCCAGTTTTAGGATTAGCAAAATGTTGAGTTCCTAAAATGAGGGGAGAAGTGTTCCTTCTTTTTTCTCCTTTAATTGTTTGATATAATTTATCAGTTAAAATGTTTATGAGCCTGCTGTTGTCATATAGGTAGGTTTTCAAGATAGGAATATACTTTCTTTAATAGGTGCTATTCAAATTTTATATTTCCTGCAGAGTTAGTTTCATTAATTTGTCTTCTAAGTTACTTCTTAGAAGTTGTCAAATTTATTTCAAAAAAGATTTTTGTAATATGCTTTCTATATCCTTTTAAATTCTGTAAAATCTGTGGTAATGTCTCCTAGATCTTAATATTGTAATTTAAAAAATGTATAACTGATATTGTGTAACAGGAAGAAAAGGTCTAAAAGAGCAGGAGAATTGGGAGGGGTAGGGGAAGGGAAAAAAGGGAAAGGAAAAAATATGAGAAGAGGAAAAAAAATGGATACACAGTCTTCGCAAATAGGGAAGGGTGGAGGGGGTGAAGGGATGGCAAGGGAAGGGGAAAAAAAAGAGACTCATGTAATGGTACAAGATCCCAATGATGAATGTAACTGTATTGTATACCTAAAATGTACCAATAAAGTTAATGGGAAAAAAAAAAAAAAGGAAATTCATAGACTGAAAGTCAGGGGATTCAAAACAATATTCCATGTGACAGGAACCTGGAAAAAAGCAGAGGTGGCTAGTCTATTTGCAGATAAAGTGGATTTCAAGACAAAATTGATTAAGGGAGACAAAGAAGGTCACTACATCCTGGTAAAGGGAACAATCCAAGAGGAAGAGATAACAATCATAATACATATGCACCAAACAGCACTGCACACAACTATATAAAACAAATATTAACAGACATGAAAAATCAACAGCACTAATACAGTTGTAATGGGGGACTTCAATATCCCATTATCACAAACAGACAGATCAACTAGATCAAAAATCAACAATGAAGTATTAGAACTGAACCAAACTTTTGAACAAATGGACTCAGTAGATGTCTACAGAGTTCTACTCCACAACATCAGAATATATATCCTTCTTGGGCCGGGGATTTAGCTCAGTGGTTCCGGTACCTGCCTTGCAAGCACAAGGTCCCGAGTTCAATCCCTGGTACCAAAAAAAAAAAGAATATACATCCTTCTCAGCTGGACACAGGATGTTCTCTAAAAGAGATCGCAAACTAGCTCACAGAACATGCTTAAGTAAATAGAAAGGAATTGAAATGATTTCATGCATATTATCAGGTCATAGTACAATGAAATTGGAAATCAATGGCAAAGAATCCTAAAAGTATTTTTTCTAATTTTCATATTAAATGTAGTTATGCTATTATACCTTCACACATTTGTTCAGATAGTCCACTCCTAACAATTTGCAAGGCAAAGATGTACTATGATGTCGCTCCCTCAACCCTCAAGCACTTATTAATCATGTGTATGAAACGGTTGAGATGAATGGCACAACTTTTTTTTCACCCTTACTCAGAATACCCGATTATAATTACCTTTTCCCCTCCCCTTGCTGCTATCTATCCTATGAAAAGGCTTCCTAGGTGAAGGAGGCACCACTGTTTCCATCAGCACAGATACTAAGGAAGTATAGCAGAATCTATCTTTCTCCAATTTAAAATTCATCTGAAGACAGTTGGTTAGAACGGGAAACAAAAACACATAGGGCTGGTAGTGTAGCTCAGGGGCAGCGGGAAAGCATGTGCTAGCCTGTGTGAGGCTCTGTGATCCATCTCCAGCTTCTACATACATACATATATACATCATATATCTTCAATATTTTATTTTACCTTAAACATATAAAAAGTAAATCAGGGCCAGAGATTTAGCTCAGTGGTGCCACTGCCTGCCTCGGAAGTGTAGCCTGCCTTGCAAGCGCAAGGTCCTGAGTTCAATCCCCGGTACCAAAAAAAAAGTAAACCAGACATGTATGTTTAAATATCACATTGTTTCTCTTGTATGAGAAATCAAAAGCATAAATAAGGACCAACTGCACACTTAAAGATATAGTTAAGATGGTAAATTTTATCATAATTTTTTTTACCTCAGTAAAAAATAAATTTAAAAAAATCAAGCAGGGTAACACGAGGAAAGAAAATTACAAGCCAGTATGCTAACTCATAAAATAGATGTAAAGATTCTAAAAATGTAAGCAAGCCAAATCAGTTATCCCAGGAATGCATGGTTATCCTCATTTACAAATCAATACAACTTTTCATATAAGATAAGAAAAAAAGTTGGAAGGCTGGGGAATTTAGCTCAGTGGTTCCAATGCCTGCCTCAAAAGCTCAAGGTCCAGGGTTCCATCCCTGTACCAAAAAAAAAAGTTGGATCGTCTCTAGTTTTAGGAAAGTATGATTGTAATTCAATTTCCATTTATGTTTAAACAACAAACAAAATGCCTAACAAGCAAAGAATAGAAAGAAACTCCCTTAACTTCATAAAAGACATCTTTTAAAAAGCAAAAAGCCTACAAACATCATTCTTAATGGTGAAATTTGAAAGAAATTTCTGTTGTGATCAAGAACTAGACAAGAAACAAAACTGAATATATTAAAATATCTAAGGTAGGGGCCAGGGATTTAGCTCAGTGGTGCCGCCGCCTGCCTTGCAAGTGCAAGGTCCCAAGTTCGATCCCTGGTACCAAAAAAAAAAAATCTAAGATAAGTAATGGTTCAAGGATAGACAAACAGGTCATGAGTACAGAGAGTACAGAAAAAACACTTTATATATAAAGTTGATTTACAATAGTAGGGACCAGATCAGAGAGGAAATGAAGGCTTATTTCAACAGATAGAGCTAGGATAAACAATTGGCCATGTGGGGAAAAAATGAAGTTGTATTCCTTACATCTCACTCTCAAAAAAAAAAAAAAAAAAATCAAGCACTGAAAAATATTTAAGTATTAAATATGAAAGACAAAACAATAATGCTTTTAATGTAAGGAAGGATATCTTTATGATTTCTGGTTAAGAAAAAATTTCTTAAACTATAAAGAAAAACCACGCAAGGTCATGAGTTCTGAGTTCGATCCCCAGTTTCACACACACACACACACACACACACACACACACACACAAACCCACATATACTTAACTGTATTAAAATTAAGGACTATTGCTATACAAACTGTGTACATTTTGCTATTATACACAAGGGCAGGGCAGGGAGTGAGCAAGTTACAGAGAATGTTATCAAGGTCTACAGGAGAAATCTCAAATAATCAACTGAATCTTTCAAATTTTAATTCTTTAAATTTTCTTATTTTTTGAATCATTTTTTCTTTCTTTCTTTTTTTTGGTACCAGGGATCGAACTCAGGACCTTGCGCTTGCAAAGCAGGCGACAGAACCACTGAGCTAAATACCTGGCCCCTGAATCATTTTTTAATAGCAAAACATCTGTTGGCACACCCTTGACATATACAATGATAACATTCACCATAGGGAACCTACACCTGTACATGATACCTCCCCCTTCTCCTTATTTTATAATTATAAAATTAAACAGTGATCTTGTCAAAGCCACTAAATTATCTGGTGAAGAAAAAAATAATACAATGCGAACATGGGACTGTCAGTATTCTAATTACTTCAGATCTTAAACATTACATATTTGTGCCTGCTTTTTTAGTTTGTTTGTGGGTGGGTTTTTTTCTGCTTTTCTGAGACAAGGTCTCACTATGTAGCTTAGGCTGGCCTGCATTTAAAATCAGCGGGCCAGGGATTTAGCTCAGTGGTTCTGCTGCCTGCCTCGCAAGTGTAAGGTCCCAAGTTTGATCCCCGGTACCAAAATAAAATAAAATCAGCACGTGACTGTAAAAGTTTGGAGACAATATTAACAAACAAAACAAGTTTCAGTAATTGTCTATATCAATGCCTTTATCTAAATCTTAAAGTATTAGCAATGATGCTCTTGGTAGAATCCAAATAGTGTTCAGGTAAGTGGGATGTTAATGTGACCCCTCCCACTGTCCTTGAATCATTATGTTTTATCAGATGGGCTACTTACTTGGCAGACACAATGCCAGAACCTATGTTGGATGATTCAGGGAAGAAACAATGTATTAAGAGCTACCTAGCCAGGGGTAATGGCTTGTGACTATGGTCCCAGTTACTAGACAGGCTGAAAAAAGATCACTTGAGCCCAGGAATTCAGGGCAAGCCTGGGCAACAGAGTGAGGTCCTATTTCTCAAAACTAATAAGCCAGGGGCGGGGTTTTAGCTCAGTGGTGCTGCTGCTTGCCTTGCAAGTGGAAGGTCCTGAGTTTGATCCCTGGTACCAAAAAAAAAAAAAAATAATAATAATAATAATAATAATAATAATAATTAGCCAGGAAGGGCTGGGGATTTAGCTCAGTGGTTCTGCCTCCTGTCTCATAAACTCAAGGACCTGAGTTTAATCCCCAGTACCAAAATAATAATAATAATAATAATAATAATAATAATTAGCCAGGTGAGGTGATGCACACCTGTAATCCCAGCATTTGGGAGACAGAGGCAGGAGGATTGTCACAAGTTCAAGGCCAGCCTGGCTACAAAGTGAGTTCAAGGCCTGTCTGAGATGAGACCTTCCTTCAAGAAAAAAAAATTTATTATTATTTATTATTTATTTATTACACAAGGCCTACACACTGAGCTACATCCCCAGCCCTTTTTAATTTTATTTTTTCTTATTTTGAGACAGGGTTTTCCTAAACTGCTAGGTTGCCAATAGTGGGCTAGAACTTGTGACCCTGAGTCTCTTGCCTTAGCCTCCTGGAGCTGGGATTACAGGTGCACACTAATATACCTGGGAAATATTTTTTAAAATTAAAAATTAAAAAAGGTAATAAACAGAGCAGACAACATGTTTTAGGACTTTCTAAATAATTCTGGAATTAAAGTGCCCAAGAGGGCCAGAGATGCTGCTCAGTGAAGCCGCGCCTGCCTGGCAAGTGTAAAGTCCTGAGTTTGATCCCCGATACTGAGAGGGAAAAAAAAGTGTCAAAGAAATATCAAGAAAAATCACTTACTTGAACTATTAACACTGTATTTATGACTGAAAATGAGTGAGAAAAACACTTATTTCAAACACTTTTTAAAATAACAACGCCATCACACAAAATAACTCATTTCATCCAGCATCAAAATGGCCTCCCCTCCTTTCGCTCCCAACACACACATACATACAAGGTGGGCAGTTTCCTTGTAAACCCTGCTTCACAGTAAAACAATGACCTTAAGCACACACAAGCTCCATTTAGACTTGTAGTTTCTACACCCTGCCCACACAGCACTTTGAGAGCATGTGATTAGGAGGAATGATGCGCAATCACACCACATTCTTTCCCTCAGCTCACACATCAAGAACTTGCCCTCTCAGCTGCATTCTTCCCCAAACAGCCATGGTCACCTTAGCAACCCTATGTTCCTAATATGGACAGCTGGTCCATTTAAAGTCAGTCCTTCTTGGCAGGGAAAATGCTTGTTCTTCAAATTGGGGTAGAGAAGAGAGGTTTTCCTTTCAATACACATTACAGGGGTTGATTTAACTTGATCAGCACTTTTGTTCTGTGGCAGCAATTTGTGTGAAGTCTCAACCTATTCTGAGTTTTGGAGGTTTTTGTTTTTCTTTAATCCAAAATCAAGTAGTTGAAAAAATAAAATCAAACCAGCACATATGGAACTCTAAGAGTAGAATATAAAATAAAAAGCTAACTAAAATAACTGTATTCATTTACAAAACATTAAAACGATCCACATTTTTATGGATAAAATTTAAATTCAGCTAAATTGAACTATAATAACTGAAAGTGTAATGTATAGTAAGAGATCAGAGTCAGAAGACCTGTGTCTTTTAAATATCATAATCTTTTCTTTGAAAATAAAAAACGCTGCTAGGGACTGGGGGTGTAGCTCAGTGGTAGAATGCTTCTGCAGCATACAAGGCCCTGGGTTCAATCCCAGCATCGTTACCACACCACCAGTAATAACAACAAAAAAACCACACTCCAGAGTCCCATACTCCAAGGTATTAAATGGACTATCAATCAGTCAATCAGCATTCCTTTATTTTATCAGCTACATGTGAAATTTCTCACAACCTATCCCCAGGCTCAAATCAAACAGGGTAATTTATTTGAAGACCCTGTAGATCTAGCATGACCTAACACAACACTAAATTACTCAAAACCAATCTTGACCTCTCCCTGTAATTGAGTCTGAACCAAATTAAGCCTCTCAAGATAAAAGATACAGGTTTAAAATCCAGTACCTGATTTTCACACTATAAACAAATAATTTAAGGGGATAAAATTAACTACATTCTGAAATATGAAGTCTAATTACTCATTCTATATCCACATAAGGATTTTAATGTCCCATCTGCCAAAATGAGACACATGAAAGAAAATTAACTGATATGCTCTGCCCTAAATATATCCAAGCTTATGTTATTCATCCTAAATTGGATGTATTTATGAAAAGACTTTTCTGTGCAACAGAACTAGACCAAATCTATATCAATTTAATAAATACTGCTTTAATGAACCTTAAGGTTTAGTGATTGTCACCTATATTATTTATTGTTTATATTTTTGCCTGTATAAGTGTTTAAATTTCTCAAGCCATGAGGTTCTTCCTGGTTAGAAACACTTCTCTCAAAACTAACCTAGCAATTACATCTTCTGTACAACAGAGCAAAGGATCAGTTGACAGAGTGGCAGTATAAATTAGTAAAAAAAAACAAAAACAAAAATGAAACCTAAAAATCAATTCTACTCCTGGTTTGCTATTTGTAAGATGGGAAAACTATCAGTTTTGCTTATGCAGTGTGCTAACACATCAGTGTGACAATACTGTGCTATACACAAAAGATTCAAAAACACATCGGACAAAGTGTCTTTACATTACTTGATATTTAATTTTTTAATTCTCTAAACTGTTTAGTATCAACTTCAGGAGTTTTTGTTCTTCTCACAAAATTCTTATAAATCCTCGAGTGCTGACATATAAATAACTTCTTTCAAAAAACCTCAACCTTGCCAGGCATGGTGGCGCATTCCTATAATCTCAGCACTCAGGAGGCTGAGGCAGGAGGATCATCACGAGTTCAAGGCCAGCCTGAACTACATAGTAAGACCCTGTCACAAAACAAAACAAGACAAATCACAAGTTCCCACTCTGTCAATTTCTAGTTAGGAGCTTAAAGAGAAGTTGCTCCTCCTGATACTGCACTACTATAGATGAAATAGTTCACAAACTTAATTTGTTCTAGGATTTTGGAAAAGATGGCCACGGTCATGTCTGAGTTTGCAAACAAAAACAAAATTTTGCCAAATGCTTCTGTTTGTGAACCAAATTGTTTGCAAACAAAAGCATTCATGAACCAAGGTACCACTGTAGTGTCTCTGCATCCCACATACAGAGCCTGGCACTTGTACTGGTTATTATTCAATTCTTACTGTATATTTCATTCAGCAAAGGGGTTTCACAGAAGACAGTTCTGCTTTGTGGAATTAGAAGAGAAGATTAATGTTTAAATATAACACACTACAGAAATTAATTTGTGACAGATAATGACATGGTTTCATATTATTGGCATTACCTTTTCTCTTGGCATCAGCCAATTTAACTATTAAGCTTTAGTGAGATAATACATTCTGACACAATTTCCAGAAGAAAAATACATGTTTTTATAAGGCTCTACCATCCTTTTCTTTGACAACTCTTAACAGACCAAGATAGGAAGCCTCCTGAACAGATGTTTGTATTTCTTCCTCTAAACATCCACAGCATCTAAATTATATTCTTTTAACTTTAATTCTAATATAAAGAAAAAATAAGCTCAAAATCTCTGATAGAAAAAAGTCCTTGGACTAATATAAAGAAATAAGCACATAGGGCCAGGGATTTAGCTCAGTAGTTTCGCCGCCTGCTGCGCAAGCGCAAGGACCCGAGTTCGATCCCTGGTACCAAAAAAAAAAAAAAAAAAAAAAAAGAAAGAAAGAAGCACAAAATGGCCTTTTCCTAAATATCCATTTTAGGTGCTTTACATATTGAAGAAATTTTACATTTAATGGATTCATTTTTCATAAACATCAATATGGAGTACAGTGTATTAGTTAGACAAAGTAAACTAGATGAACACTCAGCAATGTGGCCTGATCTTGGAGGGAAATGCAGGGGGAGAAAGGTGGAACAGAGATCAAAAATCAGAATAAGTTCTAATGTGTATGTCCTTTGTATATGGTATATGTCTTAAATCATTTTATTCTAAGGTTTGTTATGGTCAAGAATACTACTTTTTAAAAAAAAGAACAATACTGGGCCAGGGATTTAGCTCAGTGGTGCCGCTGCCTGCCTCGCAAGTGCAAGGTCCCAAGTTCAATCCCCAGTACCAAAACATAAAAATTAAAAAAAGAACAATACTTAATTATCTGTGGGTTTCTTACATTATATTAGATATGGTAGGGTGACATATTTCTCTTTCTCTCATTTTTTAATATAAATTAAAACATAGACACATAATATAACCCTTTATAAGACACTAACAAAAGAATACACACCAAACATTTAAAGGTCATCAAGCTGGGCATGGTGATGCCTGACTGTAATCTCAACACTGGGAGGCTGAGAGGATCACAAATTTGAGCCTAGCCAGGGCAATTAAACAACTTGGTGAGAACCTGTCTCAAAATAAAAAATAAGGGGCTGGTGATGTTGCTCAGTGTGAGGGTCCTGAGTTCAATCCCCACTACTGTATAAATACGTATCAAACACTTTACAGTTGAGCCCTAATAGTATCAAACTCTATGATCCATCTTTATTGTATGTATTTTGCATTGTATTAATGTAGATATAGATTTAAATTTCATGTGTCAAAATGTGACATATTAAGATGTAATAGACTAAATTTGTGGAGATTAAACCTTTTGAAGTGTCTGTTTTTGCTTTCAGTACTGTGGTCCCAGAAAAGGAGAGTCTGGGTTTCTTCTAAAGTACTGCCTGACTTCACTGCCTTTGAGCAGGGGATTGGATAGTACCACACAAAGGTCCAGGACTTCCTTCCTCAAGCTCCTAAAAATAGAAGAAAAAAATAGGGAAAAGGAATGTGGAAAGGAACAATCTTTGTATTTGTTTTTCCCTTTTCCTCTTCAGTTAGTGGGTCTCTTCATTTTAACCCTTTGTTTCCAATACCAGGATAAAAACTGACTCGATTAACTAAAACTACAGTGGTTTCAAAAAGGCAAGAGTATTTAAGAGTACATGTACTCCTCAAAACATGTAATACTGAAAAAGGTGAATAAATAAGAAATAGAATTGCTGATCTGAAATGCTTTAAAAGCATTTTCGGCTGACAAGTTGTATTAACATAGCAAATGATCACTACAACCTACTCCAAATAGTTCCTGAGAAAATGTAACCAAAGTAACTTCTTTGGCAGCTTTAGCTTCCGAACAATTGATTTCAAGCTCTTAGCACAAAGAAAACAAACCAATAAAAAGATTTTAATATCTATCCACTTGAACATTTCATACATCAGAAGTCTAAAGAATGTTAACTGATTAATGATAACAAAACCCACTAAAAGGTGATCATTCAGGAATTTTAAAAAATATACATTAGATGTTTTTTATAGTTTAATGTTTATATAGTATAATGTGTTTTTTTGTTTTTGGGGGGGTTTTTTTGGTATTGGGGATCGAACTCGGGACCTTATGGTTGCGAGCCGGGCAGCAGAACCACTGAGCTAAATCCCCAGCCTACAGTATAATGTTTTATATAGTAATCTATCTGGTAGAAAGCAATCTACTTGTCAAACTAAGCATAGGACTTACACAGTTTCCCCAGAGAACTTTAAGAGTCCTCTACTCCCTGAAATCACTTAGGCAATATCTACTGAACTTCAACGAAAAAGAACTTTTTTTCCCAAAAGAGATAAAACTACTCTCAAGGAGCTAGGAATAAGCAATACAAGAGTTTCAGAGATGACTACTTTTACCAAACTCTTAATTCTAACTTCAAACGAGACTTCTGTCTTGCTAGCAAAAAGTAGTAAAAGAGAGAGTAATAAATTTATGAGAATCTTATAATAATCCAAAAAAGATACATCATAAATATGGGGAACAGGATAAAACAATCATGAGCTACTAAGCCTGGATTCAACTACATTTGTTTAATGACTATATTAACAATTTCTCACCTTGTGGAATTCTCTTCTGAGAAAAAGATATAATTTTGTTCCTAAAAAAAAATTTCAGGTAGAAAAGTTGAGATGTTAGTTTCAAAACAGTCTCTTAAAAATAAGTTATAAACTGCTTACTTAGTATATTCAAAATTGCTACTACCAAAGCTTAAGAAACATCAGATCTCTAATAAAAGTATTTTAATAAAAAAACTCATGAAATTCATTATTTTTATTACTAAAAGACTATTCTATGGACTAAACATCAATTCGTTTTTGCTAGATATATAATAATGTGTGACACATCTTCATATTCTAAAATGTCAGTAACTTAAGTGAATTTTACTGTCCAAGATCATATTCTAAAGGCTATTTATTTATTTATTAGTACCGGGGATCAAACTCAGGTCCTTAAGCTTGCCAGGCAGGTGGCAGAACCACTGAGCTAAATCCTCGGCAAGGCTGATTTTTTAAAAGATATAATTCACACATCATAAAAGTCACCCATTTCAACATAAGTTTTTAATGTATGCACAAAGTTTTGTAACCATTACCACCATCTAATTCCAGAATATTTTTATCATCCCAATAAGAAATCCCATAATAAAGGGCATATTTCTAATTCCAGGAAGAAGCATCTGAAACAAATTTAATTTTAAAAAGATATGTAAGAAGCATACTGTACAAAATATGATCAAAATTTAAAATACGTAGAACAAGGACTGAAGAAAAAATATATATTAAAAAAAAATTTTTCCAGATAGGGTCTTGCTATGTAGTCCAGGCTGACCTTGAATTCACCATGATCCTCCTTCCTCAGCCTCCCAAGTGCTGGGATTACAGGCATGCGCCACCACGCCCAGCCTACAAAATTGTAAGAGTAGCAATATTCGGATAGTGGTATTTTCTCTGTATCTGTGATTTACTATTACTATCTTCAAGATTCCTAAAAAGGTACAGTACAGACATACATTCTATTGCTGTACTCTAGAATTTGAACTACAAACTAAAAAATATAAGGTGACACTTTTCTAATATCCACCGTATTTTTATTATATGTTCTCCAAAACAACAGATAAAATTATAGTTAAAAGATTTGGTTACACTTACTAATCTGGTTGAAAAGCCACAGCTGCATCTTACTTTACGACAAATGGACTGTTTCAAAACCCTTTGCATCTGGACATCTACTTCTTAATGGCCATTTCTGAAACAAAGGTACAGTTATTAAAAATGAGACTCTTGTATATATAACCAAAAAATTACAATTTTTAAGGACAATTACCTAATTTGTAGTTACCAGACAACCATAAAAATAATTCTTGAGCAATCTTTTAATAAAAACAAAACAAAACAAAACAAGAAAATATTACAAACAGGGCCGAGGGTGAAGTGGGAAGTTTAGAAAATTGGCTATTGTCCCATGGGAGCAAAATGCTCTGGCCACTGATGCCTTTCACCCAGCTGGGCCTCACAATTCCTGAGTATTATTTACACACTGGAACAAGAAAAAAAGGGGGAAAAGGAAAAGTGTAGATTGGGAGCCCTAAAATCACACATGTGAACATCATAAACTGTTTACTTACTTTATTTATTGTCTATTTACCCATTACCTAGAATAAAAACCCAGAAAGTTTTGTCAGTTTTACTTATTGATATTTTAAGAACCTAAAATAATGACTGTCATACCAGAAGTGCTCAGTAAATATTCACGGAAAGAATGAATAAACTGATGAATTAACTTAGTTGACATAATATTTAACCTTTCAGAATTTTAAAATAGCAAGCCTGAAGATGGCACTTCTTTCACAGAAACTGCTAGGACAACAAACTTCATATAAAAGATATCACCAAGTAATCAAGCAGTCAGTTAATGAGATGTCTTCCTTATAGGATTCAAAATAATAAAAATGAAAGGAATGATGGGATTACAAAAATCACCATTTTGTCACCCCTAATAATGAATATAGAAAATAATCAGTGGTTGCTAAAACCATTGGAAAAAGAGAAACAACAGATGGATCAGGCTAACAAAATTTGAACCCAGAGAGCCAGTGCTGTAGTGGCACAACTATAATCCCAGCTGTTTGGGAGGCAGGAGGACCCCAATTCAAGGCCAGTCTAGTAACACTTGGGGAGCTTGTCTGAAGGGGGAAGCAGCAAGGTGAGGGGCAGAGAGGATGTAGCTCAGTGGTAGAGTGCTTGCCTACCAGGCAGTAGGCCCTGAGTTCAATCTCCAATACTGCAAAACCAGACCAGACCAAACCAAACCAAACCTTGAATTCAATGATTAATTTTACCGTTAAAAATGGATTAAGTGGGGCTGGGAATTTAGCTCAGTGTTCCGGCACCTGCCGCGTAAGCACAAGGTCCCGAGTTCGATCCTCATAACCAAAAAAAAACCAAAAACCAAAAAACAAAAACAAAAATGGATTAAGTAAAAAAAAAAAAAAACAAAAGAAAGGATCAAGTAAACTCATCACTATTGTTCATTTTACAACTCCAGTTTTGAAAGATACATGGTAGCAACACTTTTAACCATTTCCACTCTTTATCACTATGATCCATACCACCTTATTTTGCATTTGCATTACTATAATAGTTGCCTGTTTAATCGCCTGGCCTCTGCCATGTTCACCTCAACAAATCAGTCAGACTAATCATTTTCAAAAGAAGTCAGACTGGGCGTGGTGGTGCACACCTGTAATCCCAGCACTCTGGAAGGCTGAGGCAGGGGTATAATAAATTCAAACCCTGCCTGGGCAATTTATCACCTTAGTGAGACCCTGTCTCAAAATTAAAAAAAAAAATTAAAAGGGTTGTGTATATAGCTTAGTGTGAAGGCCCTGGATTCAATCCCCAGTACCACAAACAAACACAAAAGCAAAGAGAAAGATCAGGTCACTCTTTTGAACAAATGCTCTAATGGAGTCCATCTCACTAATTTAAAAGCCAAAACCTTTACAATGGCCCATAAGAAACATAATCTGATAACCCCCTCCCTACTTCTCCGACCATACCATTCTCTTTCCCATTCATTCCATTCCAGCTATACTGGCTCCTTTCCTTTCTCTAAATACCAAACCCATTCTCAGGGCCTCCGAACTTGTGTTTTCCTTTGCCTGGAACACTAGACGTCTCTTTGGCTTATTCCTCATCTTCCTTTAGGATTTGGCTTTAGAAGTCATCTCATTTGGAGATCTCCCCTGGTACCACAGGCAAGCCCAAAATATCTGCCTTAGTTTTCCTTATCTGGCAGAGACTATACGAGGAAAAAATAAGTTGTAAAGTTAATGGGGTAAGCAAACACATCGCCATCAATTTTCAGATCTTTCTGTCTAAACATCTATAGAGCTACACTGTTCCTTTTAAAAGATTCTATGGGGCAGGGATTTAGCTCAGTGGTTTCGCTGCCTGCCTTGCAAGTGCAAGATCCCAAGTTCGATTTCCGGTACCAAAAAATAAAATAAAATGATTCTATGCTCTCAACTTTAAAGAATTAATGAAACTATCCTATGAAGATGGTGTAGCTGTTTTGTTTATTGGTTGTTTTGTCTTTAAATTATTTGTACTAGGGCGAGGGATTTAGCTTAGTGGTTTCGACGCCTGCTATGCAAGCACAAGGACCCGAGTTCGATCCTCAGTACCAAAAAATAAAAATAAAAATAAATTATTTGTACTAGAATTCTAGAAAAGACTGGTAAAAGATTTTCAGTAAATAAGTTTTATTAAAAACAACAACTGGGGCCAGGGATTTAACTCAGTGGTTTCGCTGCCTGCTATGCAAGTACAAGGACCCGAGTTCAATCCCTGGTACCAAAAAAAAAAAAAAAAAGCAACAACTGGGCCGGGGATTTAGTTCAGTGGTTCCGGTACCTACCTCACAAGCCCAAAGTCCCAAGTTCGATCCCCGGTACACACACAAAAAAAGCAACAACTAGTGCCAATGCCTGGCAAGGGCAAGGTCCTGATTTTGGTACCAAAAACAAACAAAAAAACAACAAAAAAAACAACTACCAATATAAACAACATTCCCTTTTCTCCTACTTTATGGATTTCTATTTGTGAATACATTATAAAGTTCCAAGTAATAGGAAAGGTTCAGCTACTTCAAATTTATCTGTTACCTTTAGGTACTATGACCACCAGAGAGAATCAAAAGAACTTCTAACTCTTTTTTTTTTTTTTTTTGGTACCAGGACCACTTGGGAGGCAGGCATGGTGCCACTGAGCTAAATCACCGGCCCACGAACTATTAATTCTTAACATGACTAAATTTGCTATCACATGGTAGAGATGTTTGAACTTAATTATTTTTCTTTAAATAAACAAACTCCCCTGGGTCTGAGACCTACTCTGTCTTTTAAGTATCCTGTGGCTGACAAACTTCAGGATTTTCAGAGAGAAAACCAAGGGACAAAGAAAACAGCAAGTGTGACTCAGTGATTGCATTTAATAGTTTCTGAGAACCAAAACAAAGATACTAGTTCTGGCAAGAATTCTCTAGAATTGCTCAAAAGCTAACAGATCCATATGCTTTTCATCTGAACAATCTATTTTCCCTTAAAATTCACAAAGCACTTATTATATGACTCTCACATAAACCAAGGTATAAAAATAAACCAAAACCCCCTTTCTGATTCCTCGGCCTCCATGGCACCCGTGAAAAAGCTTGTGGCAAAGGGGGTCAAAAAAAAGAAGCAGGTCCTGAAGTTCACCCTTGACCGCACACATCCTGCAGAAGATGGAATCATGGATGCTGCCAATTTCAAGCAGTTTCTCCAAGACAGAATCAAGGTGAACGGCAAAGCCGGGAATCTCGGTAGAGGGGTGGTCACCATCGAAAGGAGCAAGAGCAAGATCACCGTGACTTCCGAGGTGCCTTTTTCTAAAAGGTATTTGAAATATCTCACCAAAAAATATTTGAAGAAGAATAATCTACGTGACTGGTTGAGCGTAGTTGCTAACAGCAAAGAGAGTTACGAATTACATTACTTCCAGATTAACCAGGATGAAGAGGAGGAGGAAGATGAGGATTAAAACTCATTTGTCTGGAATATTTTTTATGAGTTCTTGAATAAAACTTGGGAACCAAAATAAACCAAAACCACCATATGGTATCATACATCTGTAATCCAAGCAACCAGTAGGCTGAGGCAGGAGGATTGCAGATTCAAGGCTAGTCTAGTCTTTTATAAAGTAAGACAGTCTCAAATAAAACATACATCAAAATCCAAAAGTACAATAAACAATCAGCAGGAGTTCCAAGAATCGGATGATGAAATTTAATTTTAAAATCTACTTTTGAAGGAACAGAGAGTAGAGAGAACACAAATATTTTTAAGTAGAGATACTCTCACTTAAAAATCAGACTTTAACAGATTCAACAATATTAAAGTTATTGCTGGGCGTGGGGGAGCATGCCTGAAGGCAGGATCACTGTGAATTCAAGGCCAGCCTGGGGTACATAGTGAGTTCAAGACCACCCTGAATTAATAGTGAGAACTTGTCTCAAAAAAATAAAAAAAGGGCCAGGGATTTAGCTCAGTGGTTTTGCCACCTGCTGGGCAAGCGAAAGGACCCGAGTTCGATTCCCGGTACAAAAAAAAACTTTATTGAACAACTTCTCTGAGTGCCAAATATATACATTAGGCTTACTTAATTTTCAGAACTCCCCTATGTCAAAGCTAAAGAAAACACACAGTTAAAATCCCCAACAAAGATGGATCCAGGATTCAAAATCTTCCATCTGTTTTTTTTTTTTTTACTATATAATCTGCTGTAACCTGGGATAAAATTATTAGTCACAAATCCCACATTTACACCACAGGACTAACATGTAAATCCAGGCTACTCATTTATGACATTTTTTCATTTTTCTAAAGTTGCTTTAGATAATAAAGGCAAAAGGGGGAAAGGTTCACAGTTATACATTAAGAAGAAACTTAGGACATTAACTGATGCATACAAAGAACACATGACACTTAAATTTAAGAGAACTGATCAGGAGTAAGAAAGGAAGAGCACAGGACAAGAACTGGTTTAAAGGACTGGCAATGTGGTTATATGTATTTTAAAAAGCTCTGGCATTAATGGGTGAATGCAAAGAACATATGACACTTAGATTTGATGGAATTGATTAAGAATGAATCAGCCTCCTTGGTTTTCAGAGCTGGGTATGTAGCTCAGTGATAGAGCACCTGCCTAGCATGTGTGAGGCCTGGGGTTCCATCTCCAACATGGCAAAAACAAACAAACCACCAAAAAACTCCTTAGTTTTCATTTGCAATGATTAACTGGAATCATTCTCAATGACTGACTGCTATTTCATACCCACAGAAAAGTCAAGAAAGAAAAAAGGTAAGAATGGGTATATAGTTTTTACCAAAATAGTTTCTTTGAACATTTCTATCCCTTTCTTTATATACACATACATATATACTTAAATTGTACATAAAGTATTCCATTAATTTTTTAAAATTCACAATAAAATTATTAGTTATGATTCCTGATTTCCTCTTCCAGTAAAATCCTCTTGCATGGAGTATCTTAGTTCCTAACATTATCAAATGACACTAATGAGGGACTTTAGTTCATATTTAACAGGATCTGATTTTTTAAATGTCAGTCAAAATAATGTGTATGAATATTCTTTCTAAATTATAAATTTGATTTTTTATTATTAGATGTAACTAATTCCTAATATGACTCCTTAATAACAGGACACATTACTAAGAAAATGTGGCCTTGCTCCATTAATGTCCTCAATTATTTGGAAAAAGTAAAAATTCCTTGAAACAAATTATTCTCCTGACTAAAAAAGATGCCATTTAGGGGCCAGGGATTTAGCTCAGTGGTTCTGCCACAAGCATGAGGACCTGAGTTCGATCCCTGGTACCAAATAAAAAAGATACTATTTGAACATCAATACAACTTACTGATCTTACAAAGAAGAGACTGAACTCATTGGTCAGTTTAAAGTTTCACAATGGCCAGGGATTTAGCTCAGTGGTTTCACCGCTTGCTGTGCAAGCACAAGGACCCAAGTTCGATCCCCAGAACCAAAACAAAAAAAGCTTTTTGGGCCAGGGATTTAGCTCAGTGGTTCTGCTGCCTGCCTTGCAAGGACAAGGACCCAAGTTCAATCCCCGGTACAAAAAAATAAATAAATAAAGTTTCACAAAGGACTAAATACATATGCTAATTTTCTAAATACTTTTGTCCTGGGATTTCTACACTTACATTTCCCTTTCCCTTTCAATCTCAACTCATTGCCCTGATGGTTAAGAATGAAGAAGGAAAAGAGGATATACTCTCTTAAGATACCACTTATAAATAACACAAGTTTATTTTTTTAAAAAACTTGGGATTTTGATGTTTCTTTCTCAGCAACAAAACAGTGTACAAACCTATAACTAAATCAAACAAAGATAATGGAATGGTCTGTATGGTTTTGAAACCAATATCGGGGGCATCACCCATGGCGTTTGCTTTATAGGGTATATAATTTTCCCAGTACTAGGATTTGAATCCATGACCTTTGCACTGAGATATACCCCTTGTCCATTCATTCATTAATACATTCATTTTTGGAGAAAGGGTTTAAACTTTTGATCCTCCTGCCTCATCCTCCACAGTGCTAGGATTACAGGTGTGTGCCAACTTGCCCAGCTTTTGAAACTTTATCCTACATGTAATCTTACTGATAGTCAGCCTTTGTATCTTGTCCCTCCCTTTCCTCTTTGTACATTCATATACAGTAGAAGTAACTTATAATTTAAATCTTTTGATTCATATACAGACATGGTATTCACATTGTAGGCCAGTGGCAAACCTATGGTATGCATGCTGCAGCTAGCTGTTTATCATTAGAAACACTAAAAGATTTGCCATCGCTGTTCTAGCCCATAATAAAATATCTACATATATTTCTTTTTACTAAGACATAAGATTACATATTAATACTATTCAGAACAGCAAAATCAAAGTAAAAACTTCTAGAGTTAATTTTCTTCTGTATCTTCAACAATATGCATAAGAGATACATACAAATCTAAACATCAGAGTCTCTGGTTTTGTTTTTCATGAATTTTAATGCAATACACAAAATATTCACTATGGAGAATAGCTTAGCATTAAAGTAAGTTTAATACTAAACTAAAATTACTTAAATAACAAAACAGCTTGGGCCTTGATAACCTCCAAAGAGGTTATCTTCATATGTCCCCAAGACTGTCAATGTACTCCATCAACCTCCTCAGAGTAGAAAGCAGTTTTTATAATGCATATTCCAGTCCTTTATTTTCTAGGGGATAATCCACAACTTCGGAATCAGAAGACAACCAAAAATAGTTAAAGATTTTTTTTTAAAAACATTCCTCCTTAAATCAGCTAGGAATAAAACCATCTCCATTTTTGTGGAAACTCTAAATACCTTTTGATGTATATGGTATAGAAACCTTTCCTTTGGAAGTGGGGGAGGGGGTAACTGGGGATTGAATCTAGGAGCTCAAACATGCTAGGCAGGGCCTGGATTTAGCTCAGTGGTTTCACCACCTGCCTCGCAAGTGCAAGGTCCCAAGTTCGATCCCCAGTACCAAACCAAACCAAACCAAACAAAACAAACAAACAAAACACGCTAGGCAAGCACTCTACCAGCAAGGTACATCTCTGATTGCTTTTCTTTTAAATATTGAAAAAAATCTGCAAGTAGAGTCTTGATAAGCTGATCAGGCTGGCATCAAACTTGCAATCCTCTTGTCTGAGCTTCCCAATAGGTGAGGTTACAGGCATGTACCACCATGCCACCTAAGACAACTTTTCCCACAAACAAAGGCTAAGATAATTTCTCATGGTGTGTATTGTACAACGAACACTGAAAAAAGGAATGATGTCTTCAACCTTTTTCCAGCAAATACATGTCTCATAAAAGGGTCCTTTAATAAATCCATATTCCAAAGCACTCAATACAAGCTGTCTTTTTCTGTTACTATATCAAAATATCTGATGCTAGGTACTTTATAAAGACAGGAGATTTATATGGCTCATTGTTATAGAGGCTGAAAGTCCAAAAATTACAATGGTACTGGCTCTGTATCACAATGATGAGAGTGCATGTGGCAGAAAGTATAAGGCGTGACAGCATGACAGAAGTCAGAGGGTGAGGAGGGGCTAATCTTGCTCTTTCAGAATAGTCCTATTGCAAGAACTAACCAGGACCTGCAAGCTCTACATTAATTCTTCATAGGGGCAGGGCTCCCAATGGCCTATCCTCCACTAAGTCCCACTGCTTAAAGCTTGTATTACCTCCCAACATTACCACACTGAGGACTAAGCTTCCAGCTTACGAATCCTTGGGGACTCACTTAAGCCATAGCACAAGCCACATCTCTGAACTACTGTTGTAAAATACTATTTTTCTTGAAATCCACAAAACTTAGTTGCAGCCTTAAGATAAGTCAAATGAATTCAGTGGCCATCTTTAACTTCTGTCGCTTTCATTATTCATCAAGAGCCTGCTCAATATTCTATACTTAAATGCCGCATTTAAAAAATGCTATGAAGAGCAAAGAAAGGAACAACCCCATAAATAGGTCATATTAGAAATACCAGAACGGATTATAAGAAGGGGAAAAAAACTTAATCACCTGACTCAGTTATTCCCCTTCTAGGTATTTTCCCCAAAGAGTTAAAAAAGACATCACAATAAAGTGATACAAGCAAACTCAAGTTTATAGCAATACAACGCACAACTCATAATAATCTTGGAAGCTACCTGTATGTCCATCAGGAGATGAATGGATAAAGAAAGTCTGGCATTTATACATGATAGAGTACTACTCTGCCATAAAGAGGGATAAAATTTGAGCCACACATAGATAAATAGATGTGCCTTGAGATCATAATGTTAAGTGAAATAAATCAGACACATGAGCAATATCACATGGTTTCTCTTACATGAGAAGTCCAAAATATAAAGAACAAAATAAAAGATAATAAGAAAGAAATAGGGAGACAGATTTTTTGCAAGAGAGAAGATCAAGGGCTGGGGATTTAGCTCAGTGGCATGGCATCTGCCTGGCAAGCACAAGGTCCTGAGTTCGATCCCTGGTACCGCAAAAAAAAGAGAGAGAGGACATCAGGAGATGGAAGGAGGAAGAGGAAAGAGGATTTAAAAAAACAAAGAACAAAAATGTGAGCTGAGTGTGGTTGTGCACACCTGTAATCCCAGCACTTGGGAGGTCCAGGAACAGCCTGACTACACACTGAGTTCAAGGCCAGCCTGAATACCTGTCTCAAAAAAACAAAACAAAAAAGATGTATTATGTCTCCCCATGAGGAATACAATCATTATGTAATACAAACACATGCCAATAAAAAAATGTTCTTTAAAAATGAGCCAGGCATGATGGCACACACCTGTAATCCCAGCACTCACGAGGCTGAAGCAGGAGGATCACAGTGAGTTTGAGGCCAGCCTGGGCTACACAGTGAGTTCAAGGTTAACCTGAACTACACAGCGAGACCTTGTTTCAAAAAATAAGTAAATAAGGGATTTTAGTTCAATCAGAACAGATTGGAATTAAAGAATTTAAATGAATATAGTATATAAATTAAGGAAGTTAAGCATGGCCAATGTGCTCTTTAGAAATTACAGTATTCTGAAAGGTGCAGATAAAAAAATAGAGAGGCGCTTAGGAAAATGATGGAAACCATGAACGTCCAGCATAGGAAAGAAATGGAATCCATGAACAGATTCAAACAGACAGCCAGATTAAAAACGCCACTGAAAGTATACACAGCAGAATAAACTAATGTGAGGACAGAATATCAGATACATAAGATAGGATTGCGGTAGTATCAGGAAAAGATATTCCTTAAAAATAGCGAGGGACTATGAGAAATCAATCCAGCAATTGCTAGATGATGCAAGGAAGAATAACATAAGATTGATTGGAGTCAATGAAAAAAGAGATAGCACAAATGACATAGAAATTACAGTATTCCAAAGAAGTAATCTGTATTCTTGGTACAGCTTTTTAATACAGTTTGGGCTGGATGGATCACTGCTTAGGTTCACCACACCATCTCTTATAAAAATGATTAAAGTCACGATTAACTAATGCCCTAAAAGATTTTTTTAAAAAACTACATAGCATCCAAAACCCTGTTTTCAACATGGTGATTTAATAAAAGGACTACTGGTCATTTTGAGGACTGCTGGTTTACTATAACTGTTTGCACAAGAGGCATAAATCTCAAAATAAAGTAATGCAATAGAAGGCTATATAACGCCAAGTAACATTTATACAAAAAAAAAAAAAAAAGCCCACTTTATACAGCTTGTACTGGCCTGAAAACAAAAAACTGAGAAAGAAAAGAGCAGGTCTTGCTGGGCATGATGGTAGACACATGTAATCCTAGCACTGCAGAGCTGAGGGCGAGAAGATTGCAAGTTTGAGTCCAGCCCGGGCATTTAGCAAGACCTTGTCTCAAACAAAAAAAAAGAAAGAAAGAAAGAAAATCCCCCAAAACAAAACAAAACCCGGGGAGTTGGGGGATGGGTGTGAGATGTGATAGGTTCAGGACAGAAGGTAAGGAAGACGGGAGGACAAACATTTCTTAAATTAAAAATTATATCCTAGAAAAGACTAGATGGGGGTTGGGACAAAAAGCAATAATGAGTAATTTCAATACTGAAATTTTAAATCACTTTAATTTCACAGACATCTACCTTACATCTATTTCTCTAGCACACAGATTATAGTAAAACAGTCTACAAAATAGTGTGCATCTTTACACTCAATCTACTCAATTTTACAACCCATTTCATCCAAAAAGCACAAATGACTAAAATACCATTATTATAAAGTGCTTTCCTAGTAGCAGAGAAAAATCTGTAGGACACACTTGTATTAAAGGGGTAATGAACAATGGTTGTGGCCTATAAAGAAATATTAAAAAAAAAAGAAATATTCAAGTTTGACTGACATAGTAGAAAGGATGGAAATCTATCTTTATTTTTCCTGCCTCAAACCAAGATAGCTACTTCCCAAATTAAATATCAGCTCCTGTTTATTGCTTTTAGATATTACACAATCTTTTTAGCTTTAAATTAGAAAAACATAAGTCAACTTAAAGCAAACTGCTACAAAGGCTAAAAGCCTACTGTTTACTCTAGAGAAGGCACTGATTCAAACTTTAACAAAAAACCAAAAGACCTCGATGACTTTCCTAAAGCAAAGAAGAATTTCATTGTTTTTCCACCTATTAGAAGTAACAGAAGAAAAGAAATACCGTTTTAGGGTAACATCTGGGTCCTTGTCCTTCAAGATGCATTTAGGCTGCGCGCGTGCGTGTGTGTGTGTGTGTGTGTGTGTGTGTGTGTGTGTGTGTGTGTGTGTGTAATTATCTCCCTTTCTCCTTCAATCTTAGTCACTCTGTATTTCCTCTCCTTCGTGTCTACCTGTAAGAACTCAGTTCCAAACACTGATTTTCAGAAAGGATTTTATCAAGTTGTGACCTATAGCAACATTAATTAGAAAAATAGTCAGAAAATTAAAAAAATAAATCAGATACTGAGCTGGGAGACTGCCTTGAACGTTGGAGGCCTTGAGTTTGAACCCCAACAACAGGAAAGGGAGAAGAATGGGGGAGGGGGGGAAATGCTTGTAAAATTCTTAGTACATAGTGAGGGCTATGGTGCCTGCCACACAGTGAAGGCTCAATGCCCAAAACATTAGGTTTAGAGAAAATCTATCCATTCTTTTTGCCTACCTGAACTTTCTCCATCTTATTATTTCAGACAGTCAAATACCTTCTCACATCTTAACTCTAAGAATTTTATCAATCTTCTAACTTCAGAAGGTTAAAAATTTTTCCCACACTTCCTATACATCTAGGATATATACTTTGCCAAATACATGTCTAGCCCAAGCTACAAATGGGCAGCAAGTGAGGAGAAGCAGAACACAGAAGGAACTTGCTCTCATACTACTGCAGCAATTGCAGCAAGGTCAAGTCCAGGGCAGAGGTGGCAGCATTTAGAATCATTCAGAGCTAGCAGGTCACTGGGGCAGGCTGTGGCATCTGTCTGTCTCTAGATGTACTCTCATTCTCATGGGAATTGTGCGATGTGATTTTGGGCACTGTTTCTGGTTGCTTAGCCCTCAATTTGAATCTCTAACCCTTGCAACAATTTGATGAGCTACTGAGTTGTATCTATCCCATGTCCTTTTAAAATACTTGATGTATTTGAATTGGTTCTTATTTTAAGAAAACAGCTTTTTTTTTTTTAAAGTATACTTTATTTGAATTGGTTTTAACTATGTCCAGGAAAGACAAAACATTACTGCCCAAATTCAACCTTTGGATTTATCCTAGTAATTCTTGGAAACTTTATTGTCTAGGCAACCTTATATTTATTTTAAAAGAACAAGGAGAAGTGATGAACACAGGAAAATAACTATGCAAAAATAGCTTTCCTTCAGAAAACAGAAATTATTCCAGCATGCCCAACCAACCCATGTATTCACAACAGTTTTCTTCCCAGCATGAGCTTTTCACCTGAGGTCTAAACCAAGGAGTCACCCCCACTTAAGAGTTACTAAGGTCAAACTTTTGAAAAGTACTCAAAAGCCATAAACAGTCCTCTTTTGCTTTAATTAATAATCAGTAAAACATCTGCATAGTTAAACAGTTCATTTTTCTGTTAAAACAGTTCATACTGAGTAAGTCAGTGCTTGACTGTCATAGGCTGATACACCTCTTCCTCTGCCACATTGCTCTACGGGTCTCTTCTATGGTTCTCTAATGCTTTTCCCAGTGTCTAAAATGTCAAAGCTTATATCTGTTCATTTTATTTCTTGTCAGTATAAATGTGATACAAGATTTGTGAGAAAAGGGAAACTGGAGGATTAAATGCAGTTTTTTTTAAAGTATCAGGAGCCAGTTACCATACAGCATGAATATCCAATTTTTCAGCTTGCCTGGGCTGCATTGAGTGAAGAGGAACTGTCTTGGGCCACTTATAAAATATGTAATACAGTTAATATTTGTAAGTAGCAAAATTACTATCTTTAGTATAACATTTTTAAAAAGTGAGTAACATACACATAAAACTGGTAGGTATGTGACCTTGTTTTTACGAAACTAATGCATCAATGCCTGGCTCCACTGAAGGAGTTGCAATTCTTAGCATTCTGTTACAGCCTACACAGTCTGTGCTCAAGCACCAGGCAATGGAGTCATGAAAAATATCACTAAAAATCACAGAATAATATTTATGATTTTGTGGGGCCATGGGCTGAACATACCTGCCATACAGACTTGAAACTGCAGTAGTCCTCCTTTAGGAACAGTTTCAATTTCCATGCTTTCAGTTATCTATGGTCAACCATGGTTGGAAAATAAATAATAAATGGAAAATTCTAGAAATAATTTAAAATATTTGTTGTGTTTTTTGGTCCTGGGGATTAAACCCAGGGCCTTCCACATGCTTAGAATGCACTCTACCACTGAGCTACACTCTCAGCCCAATGAAGTTTAAGTTTTAAATTGTGTGCCATTCTGACCAGCATAATAAAATCCTACGCCATCTCATTCTGTCCTACCAAAGACGTGAATCATTCCTCTGTCCAGCATATCTACCACCTGTTTACTAGTCACTTAGAAGCACTCTCAGTTATCTGTATTACAGTGCTTGTGTTGAAATAAACTGTAGTTTACTTAATAACAGCCCCAAAGTTCAAGAGGAATTTTATTACAGTATATTTATACTTTTTCATTTTATCGTTAGTTCATTAATCTATTATTGTGCCTAATTTGTAAATTAAACTTTACATAGATATGTGTGTAGGAAAAAAATATAGTATATATTGAACTCAGTACTACCTGTAATTTCAGGTACCCACTGGAGGTCTTAGAATGAACATATGTCCTCTAGATAAGGGGGATCTGCTTTATGTTTTAATTACTAAAAGAATAATCTAAACAAAATCAGGGCTGGGGATTTAGCTCAGTGACACTGTGCCTGTCTCGCAAGTACAAGGTCCTGAGTTCAGTCTCCGGTACCGCAAAAAAAAAAAAAAAAAAAAAATTCAAGCACAGCTTTAAAACAGTTACGTTTCAGATTAACATTAAAAAGAACCAAGCATTTAGAAATGTACACTAATGCATATACACCTAATATACTAAAAAGTCATAGGAAAAAAACTCCAAATTTTGGCAGCAATTTGGGGTTGGGGAAAGTCACAGAGTTGTAGGGTTCATGACAATCACATTTTAGAATTATGTTACAGGATAAATTTGTTAAGGCCTTGGAGTTAAGCAACTTACCAAGGAACCTATCCTCTGATTCCTGAGTAATACCATTAAAACATCTTATCTCATTCTTCAAATAAGTGAAAATAAAGTTAACTAAATACCATATAGTATTATTTCAAAATCCAACACATTCTTTTTATAAAGTTCTAATTTACAATTCATAAAAACCCTGAACTTATTGATGTAAAAAAGGTGAACAAGAAAAGTAAAAACATTTTATACTGTCCATAAATTCATCTCTATGAAACTTCCAGTATGTGCTATAAAGTAAATACTTTCGTCTATATGTTAAGGGCTCTAACACAAATCACTAATTATAATATATTGGTTGGTATTTACTTCATACTTCAGAATATAACTTATACCTAAAGCCTTTCTATTTACATTTATGCCAATTAACAAAACAGATATTAAGGAAACCCACAAACCTTTAGGGAAAAATTTCTTTGCATCTGCTTACTTTATACTGTACTAAAGATAGTATTTTTACGCAAGGGAATAAAAGGGAAAGGTTCACACAAAATCTAACTCTTCTTTAAATAAGACATGTCCAAGACAGCCTTAAAAATTAACTATATTTGTGTTTTATGAGAGGCCTAGAAAATATGCAGTACTAAAAAGGACCTATGGCTACTTCTGAATTATTACTCTACCACAAAGAGTAATTATGCTATGAAGTAAATAAAAGGAACAGCCAAAACACTAAAAATAAAAATGAAGGTAATAAACTCCTATTAAAATAAGGTGCAAGAACAAAAAGTACCTGAAACCCAAAAGAGAACAGGGAGAGTGTGTATAGAGACAAAAGAAGATTTACAGCAACAGTGGCAAACCTAAGACACATGTACTATTTCTCCTTCAAATCTGAGAGACACAGGTAACAGGTGACTGCTCTGTGGAGTCTAGCAAAGGCCTAAGAAACCTTATGATCGCTATTATAAGCAATGGGTGTTGTCAGACCAAATAACACCTGCTATCCCTGATATTAGTCTGAATAGATCAACACTGTGGAGAAAGTCCAATAAGGACAAAATAAATGTAAGGAAAACAGTAACAACTGTTCCTATTCTATAGTTGGGGGAGGGGGACCTCAAATTATTTTAGAGAAATTTTTTTTTTTTTTGGTACCGGGGATCAAACTCAGGTCCTTGCGCTTGCACAGCAGGCGACGAAACCACTGAGCTAAATCCCCAGCCCCTATTTTAGAGAATTTTATAAACACACCAGAGTCATTTATATAGTATGTAACACTATACATTACTTCTTCCAGTTTAAGTTATTATCTAAATGCCATAATCTATTATTGTCCATCCAGATAATTTCAGAACATGTTCATATACAAATAACTTCAAGGTGCTAACTACTTCAAATTCTAACTAGATCTGTCATTCCACTTTGATTTTTCACCGATAGGTTTTAATGCTATTACAGCAGGCAACATCTTCATAAAGATGAAAAACGGATTCACCAGAAGACAACATACAGGACATTGGGGGAGCACTTCAGATGTATTCATTTAATCTCACATCATCACATGGTAGGTGCTACCTTTAGCTTACAGGTAAGGAAGTTGAAGCACAGAAAGATAAGAAACTTGCTTGTTTCTATGAACTCATTCTGATCAATCATGCTTCTAATCACTTCACAATGCTGACTCCCAGCAACAAGCAAAAGCATTTAATACAATTTTTGGCACAATCTTCTATGGGCATTAGTGATTAAGGGCACAGCGGTAATATGCTTGCCAGAAAATAGGACATTCAGTCAATCTAGATGGATTATATATTCATTTAGTAAATCATTATTTATTATCTATCATGGTCGGTCTCCAAACTGTACGAGAATGTGGGAGTGTTCTCCAAACCTTCTAAATACAGTCTAAGAAAGGGCTGGGGATTTAGTTCAGTGGTTCCACCGCCTGCCTTGCAAGCTCAAGTTCCGGAGTTCGATCCTCAATACCAAAAAAAAGTATGGCTACAATCTAAGAAAAAAGATGGCAACATGTAATGTAGATATCTAGTGCAGACAGACAGCTCTAATAAAGTATAAAACAACTATTCACTGGTGTCAAGACACAGAAGGAATAATTGTGCCTAAGCCACTCAAGACAGGTTACACAGACAGAAGAGGAAATACCTCAACTACATCTTTTTTTTTTCTCTTGGAGACAGGGTCTCACTATGTAGTTCAAGCTGGCCTTGAACTATGTAGCCCAGGCTGGCCTCCAACTTGTGGCACCCTCCTGCCTCCCAAGTGCTGGGACTACAGGCGTGCGCCACCATATCCGGCATCAACTACATCTTGAATAACAGACTTCTTCTACCTGGCTAATAGTCTCTCTCCACAATCCAACCTCTCATGAATGCCAGACTCTTAATGCCATGAAAGTGTTAGAGTAGAAGCATGGAATGTGGTTTAGCACCATGATAGCATCTTAGTGTGCTGGAGGAGAGGTGGGACCAGGGATTGTGTCTTGTGAGGTGTCTGGTCAATCAAACCCCTGTCAACACAACAGGAACCAATGATAGAGGAGGCCATTTACTAACCTTAAAGTTAATGTTACTATAATACTCCCTCTGACATATCTGTAAGTTCTGAATAAATTTTTATTCTTTTTGGTTTTAGAAGGGGCTTGTCTCACTATGTTGTCTAGTCAGGCCTCAAACTCCTGGGCTCCAGCAACTTCTTGGCTCAACCTCCCAAGTAACAGGGATACAGGCATGCACCATTGTACCTTGCTCCTATATTAAATTCTTAATAAAACTTTAAAATAGTAAAACCTAAAAATAAAAAACCCTAATCCTAAATAAAAAAGGCATGATAGGAGGAGGGCAGGCTTTCAGTTAAGCTTGATTGACCTGTATTTTTTCCTGAAACCTCACTTCAAAAGGTTAAAGAAAAAAAGAAAGGTTAAAGGAGTTTTTGGAAGCATAAAAGTCTTAAGGATAAAGAAAATAAGAAAAGATACAACAGCAAAGGAGAAACATCGACAATACTGTGGAAGCCAGAAAGGGAAAAGAGTGGTAACTAACCTATCAAGACCAAAAAAGCTGAACCCTAAATCTGAAGAGAGTAAAACCAGAGAAAGGCAGAATAAAATAATGGTTGCTACAGGATATGTGAGCAAGAAATAGGGAGTTACTGTTTGGTGGTTACAGTTTTAGTGGGGATAATGAAAATGTTCTGGAGATGGATAGTGATGTGAGATGCCCAACAGTATTAATGCATTTGATGCCAATAAACTGTATATTTTTAAATGGTTATAGTGATAAAATTTTATGTTACTATATTTAACTATACCAAATGGCAAGCTGATTCATGCTGAAGAGATTCAAGTATTAGGCACAAAGACAAAATACGGGGTGGGCAGGGGCGCCCTGGAAACCAGATGACTGGAAGTTCATGTGAGTGGTCTCCTCCAAACATTAATCTCTATTCATGATAAAGCCCAGAGATGCCTTTCTGGAGGAATGCACCAGAGACTCTACTCTTAGAACACACATCAGAAGTGAAGACAAAGTGCTTAAGTGAAAAATGGGGAAATTATATGCAATTCTGTTCAGGATGCAGAAGACTGTCTGTCTCCAAGGTGAAAATGAAGCTGACAGTTTACCTGATATCTCCAACCATATTAAAAGGTGATATACATTTGTCAGAGAATTGGAAGTGAATAACAGGCACAAATTACCAAAATGAACAAACAGACAAACTGTGATAATTACTTGGGAAAACAATCAGTTGAACAGGTGGAACAAGAAAGGAAATATAATCTTAGTCTTATGATGCAACTGTGAAAAAAATTTGCATAGTTATAATAAATAATGTAAATACTAAATAATTTATCTCCCAAAATCTGATATTACATAAAAGGAAAATAAAGGGAAAAATATATGTTTGAGGGTGGTAGAGAGATTAAGATGAATTATCCTCATCTTTTCGTAGAAGAAAGTCATTAGCTACTATCTAAAGTGAGAAATCAATAAAAAGCAGAATAACTGACTTAAAAGACAAAGACACCCAAGTGGCACACACCTGTAAAGCCAGCACTGAGGAGGCTGAGGCAAGAGAATCACTGTGAGTTTAAAGCTAGCCTGAACTACGTAGTGAGATCCTGTCTCAAAAAAAAAAAAAAGACGAATATCAGAACAAGCAGCTGAAGAAATTCAAACTGCCTCTAAAGATTGGGAACTGAGGTAAGGAGAGAAGAAATGGGAACACTACCATTTTTTTAAGCCATGTTAATACAACTAAACTTTGTAAACTATGCACATGCAAATATCACTTTTCTTCTAAAAATAAAAATTTAGAGAAGCAGAAGACTATGTCATGATGTTAAAAAGATCTAAAATTGTCTACATTGAGAACACATTGGAAGATGGCAGAGCAGTAAGTAGCAGAGAAAGAACCTCTCTGGGACTTGGTATCCAAACACTGGAATATACCAGCATGAGGAGGAGGAGGAGAAGGAGGAGGGACATGGGTCCCTGGGACACAGGAAGGGTCTGAAGCAAGAACTGAAATCCACTGGGAGATGGAAGAGAGACTTCAATGAAAAACAAGGAAGTGGCAGGAGGCGCTTTGTCCCAGAGTCCAGACTCATGGCGTGGAAAGGGTGGGTCGAACCAGCAGACATACGGTGACTACTGGTAACCCTCCAAGGCCTTCACAGAGAAAGGCACCAACGGAACGGAGCAGTGGAAACAGTGGACTGCACTAGCTGGTGAGTTATTAGGGTTCAGATATCACCCAGAAGAGGGCAATTGGCTGGTAGCCATCCTCCAGAGGGGCCAACTGAGCTCAGAACCCAGAGCAGCTACTAGCCCTCTCCATCTAGTAGCTCTCAGTCGAAGTGAGGGTGCTGAGTTCAAGGAGGCAGGCGGTCAGGGAGCGAAGTTCAAGCTGGCAGGAGACAAACAGACTGTGGCAGACTGAACAAACCCAGCCTAGCCTCATGGCCAGAAACCAGCCTGAACTTCAGTGGAAATAAAGGTCCAGGCTTGCTAGGATTATCTACAACACTACCATAAATCAATGGCTGGCTTCCTGGGATTAAACAACTTGAATCTGAATTCTGTTTGCCTGACTGTCCACTGGTGACAGCACAGACACACCTTGAATCAGACTTTTTTCCCCCTTATTTTCTTCCTTTTCTTTTTTTCTAGGTTTTTTTTTTTTTTTTTGGTACCGGGGATCAAACTCGGGACCTTGCACTTGTGAGGCAGGCAACAGAACAACTGAGCTAAATCCCTGGCCCTGGTTTTTGTTTTTGTTCTGTTTTATTTTTCTGGATTATTTGTTCTTGTTTTTACATGAGTGTGAACACAGTTTCTAGTTTTTTTGTTGTTGTGGTTGTTCTGTTCCATTCTTGTTTTTATATCTCAAATGACATAATGAACCCATTCATAGAAGTAATGGCAGAAAACTTCCCAAACAGGGAAAAAGAATTTGACATACAGATAAGTGAGGCATATTAGAACTCCAATTAGCAATGATCAAAAAAATCTTCCACAAGACATATAATAGTCAAGATTCTCGAAATTCAATACAAGAACAGAATATTAAAAGCTGTTAGAACACATCGCTTGCCCTATTATTTTTTGTTAATTCTTAGAATTTTCAGTGATTTGAGGTTGTCATCACATCAAATGCCTTCTTATAGTACCAACTCATTAACTAATACAGCATACAATTCACTAGAGAAATACACTGGACAAGTAGCAATTCTAAAGTGTAACTATCTAAAACCATTTCTCAGACCACTTTCTTTCTTTCCCCCAATAATATATATTTGGATATATTTTGCAACTCTGGGGTCAAGTCCAAATTTTGACAGATTGAATGACTAATATTTACAAGCATCAGTGATAACAGCTGAACTTTATTTAAGTCTGAATAACAAATTATACAAATGGAAAAACTGAAAGCCTACCTCATGGGGAAAAAAAGTACTAAAAATATGCAAAAGGAAACAGGAAACAATCTTATCTCCAAGAACTGTAGCAACTTGCAACTTTTTTTTTCCTTTGGTACCAGGGATCGAACTTGGGACCTTGTGCTTTCAACGCAGGAGGCGGAACCACTGAGCTAAATCCCCAGCCCAAAATTTCCTTTCAGTTAATGACTTTTCTTTTCTTTCTTTTTTTTTTTTTTTCTGTTACCCAGGATCAAACTCCAGACCTTGAGCCTGCAAGGCAGGTGCTGAAACCACTGAGCTAAATCCCCAGCCCGCAACTTGCAACTTTTTCAAAGTCACATTTTTGTGAGTACAAATTCACCAACTAAATATAATCTAATTAACATACTTCTTCACAGTCTAAACCAAAAATGATATTCCAGAAAAAGAAAATGGTTCAAAGCGCAAGATTAAAACCATGAACTGTATCAGAATCTGATTAAAAAAAATTAATGAAAGCCCAGCATGGTGGCATGCATCTGTAATCCCCACTACTTGGGAGGCTGAGACAGGAAGATCACCCATTCAAGGCCTAGAAGCAACTAGAGACCCTGTCTCAAAATAAAAGGGCAGGGGGATGTAGCTCAATAGTAGAGCACTTGCCTAGCATGCAAGAGGCCTTATTCAATCCCCAGTACTGCCAGAAAGGGGTGGGGGGACTCTTTTCACATAAGAGCCTTGGTTTGCTTTCACAGTGGTACTAATGGACTATGCTGATCTACAACATAAAGATGGTTCAATTTCATGTACTTACTATATAACAAAATTTTTTTCAGTACCAGGAATTGAACTCAGGACCATCCATTTGCCAGGGATACATGGTGCCACTGAGCTACATCCCTGGCCGTACATAACAAATTTGCAAATAATTAAACAACTATTATAAAAGCTAAAAGTATTCAAATTTTGTTATATTATTCACATTATACATAAGATAAAGAGACATGGCAATCAATGAATACACCAGTTATTTTTAGATTGCCCATTATATGAGAGAATATGAGAAGTACATGAGACAAAAGTCCTGCATCCAAGGAGTTTAAAATTTAGCAGTGGAGAAGGATGCAAGAAGTGAATATGGACCAGGTGTAGTCATCCACACCTGTAATCCTAGCTATCTCGGAGGCTGAGGCAGGAAGATCATAAATTCCAAGCCAGCCTGGGCAACTTAGCAAAAGATCTTGTCTCAAAATAAAAAATAATAAAACTTAGAAGGTTTGGGGATGTGGTTCAGTGGAAGAGCATTTGCTCAGCATGCCCAAGGACCTAGGTTCAATCCCCAGCTCTGCAAAAATAAATTTACAAAAACAACAAATTCAGAGAAGGGGATGGTAATAGAGGGCTGAGACTCTCCTTGAACTTGTAATCCCTACTGCCTCAGCTTCCCAAATAGCTAGGAGTACAAATTATGCACCATCAGGCTGGCACCTACTCAGAACTCTGTGTGTGTGTGTCTGTCTATCTATCTATTTAGACAGAGTCTCACTATGCAGTTCAGGCTGGCCCTAAACTCACTATGTAGCCAAGGCTGGCCTGGAATTTGTGGTGATCTTCCTGCCTCAGTCTCCCAAGTGGTGGGATTACAGGCCTGCACCACCCATCCCCAGCTTAGAACTTTACTATTTTTAATTCTCTCAATATGTTATCAGTTTCTACAGGCTATTATGTATTAAATTGTTAGTCTATATCAATGAATAAATGAAGTATAGTCTAATGAATAATCAAATATTTTAGTCACAGTTCAGCGGTAAATGTAAAAAAAAAAGCTACACAAACCTCCACAGCTTATCAATCCATATTTCCATGTATTAAATGATGTAATCTTCATTGCTACCACTTTAAAATTTTATGTAATAGCTGAATATAGCCCTAGGAGTTACTATGCAGCCTTCCATTTAATAAATATATTTAAGTTATTATGAATATTAATTTTTTTTTGGTACTGGGGATCAAACTCAGGTCCTTGCACTTGCACAGCAGGTGGCAAAACCACTGAGCTAAATCCCCGGCCCATTAATATTAATTTTATTAATTTTATTGTTATTAGGAGGAGTACTTCCTCCTAAATAAATACCAGTACTTCCCAAATTTATCAATAATAATAGTAACAGTACTATAAGTAGTACTACTCTAAACACAGGACAAACTAAACAGACTGCTGAAAGTTGATTATAATTTTATGAAGGATGTGGATCAAACAAATTGAATTAAAACAATAAAAGCAAATACATTTTCTCAGAATACTTTTTTTTTTTTGGTACGGGAGATCGAACTCAGGACCTTGTGCTTCCAAGGGAGGCAGCGGAACCAATGAGCTAAATCCCCAGCCCACATTATACTTTTTTTTTTAAAAAAAGAAGAATCTTACCAGACTTTTGGAACTTGTATTAATATTAATAGATTAAATTTTGAAACAAATCCCAGAAATATTAATGCTAGATATGACTCTTCTCCATGAAGAGAAATTTATGAAAAATAAACATGTCTTACTAGCTAATTGAGTATTATGGTCAAAATAAAAGACATCTGGGGCCGGGGATTTAGCTCAATGGTTCCACTGCCTGCCTCACAAGTGCAAGGACCCGAGTTCGATCCCCGGTACCAAAAATAAAATAAAAAGACATCTGAAGACAATTTTACTGTCTCAATTTTTTTAAGCACTGGGAGAAATTTTAATATCAGTATGAAAATATTTTGTTAAAATATGAAAATAAAAATTAAGAGAGGAGGGCCAAGCATGATGATGCACACCTGCAATCCCTGCACATGGGAGGCTGAAGCAGGAGAATCACTGCAAATTCGAGGCCAACCAGAGTTACACAACTCAGTTCAAGACCAGCCTGAACTGCATAGCAAGACTCTATCACAAAAGACCCCTTCAAAAAAAAAAATTAAGAGGTAAGGTGGTATTGTAATTAAAGACAAAAATAGGGGAAAGAAAAAAAAAAGACCAAGAATTCAGGTGCAAAAACACTGTTGAAATTCTAGACTAAAAACTTAACCATACAAAATAATGATTATAAAATATGAGGTCCCATCTGCTATGCTTGAAGCATAATGAGTTCATATCACATTTCTCCATGCAAACAAAATGAAACAAAAGGTTTTTGTTGATGCAATTTACTACTCCTATTCTCAGCCCTAGGATATTTTTGTACCTCATCTCAAATTAGAATTAGGATGCTGTCGTCCTCAAATGTTCAGTTATTGTCAGAAACACAGTTCTATGTCTAACAACTTTTATTCTCTACAAGTCTTTTATGTTATACCCTTCTTTAGATGTAACTAAGACCACTCATATATTTAGAAATATAAATCAATACTTATAGGATACATAGTTCACTGATATAATGGATCAAAATTCTTTAGCATGAGAATAGTCTTAGTACTTACAACAAAACTCTATTGAACAGATTACTTGGTATTATATATATCCCTTATTTTATGCAACTAGTATTCCAAAGTTGGCTACACAAAAAATGCTATTTTTCTGCCACTGTAAAAGAGATATGTTCAACATTAAACATAGTCCCAAAACATTAAGCCAAAAACTGTCTCCTTTAAAAGAACGTTGATTTTTCCTTTGCTTCCATCTCTGCATTTGACAATATTAGGCACTATGTGATACCAGTATTTCTTAGAAATGGAAAGCTGAAACATGCTAAGAATTACGTTTCTACCACCAGATTCACTACTGGGAACAACTGAAAAAGTGAGGAATTAAAGTTAGTTGTCCAACTTCTTGGAAGACGGCGGACAAATAGCCTCTCTGATAGTTGTAATCCAGATGCTGGAACACATCAACATGAGGAAGATGACAAAAAGGAGAGAAGAGTGGGTCTTCAGGACCCACCACGTATCTGAAGTGAGAATTAGAGCCCAGGAGAGTGAAGAGAGGGACCACAACGTGGAAGAGGGGGTGGCAAGCAGTGATTTCTGCCTAAGCCCCAACGCATGGCATGGGAGGGGTGACTCCAACCTGCAGATGCACGGTGACTACTGGTGATGCCAGAGGCCTCCAGGGAGAAATGCATTAGTAGCCTGGTGCAGTGTACTCTGCGGACTGCAGTGGCTAGTGACACCCCCACCCCCACAGGGCGATCAACAGCCATTTTGGAAAAGGGCCAACAGAAGTCAGAACTCAGAGCAGCTGCAGGTTGGCTCGATATAGCGGCTCCAAGAATCAGGGAAAAGCGCAACTGAGTTCCAGCCAGCAGAAGGTCAGGGAGTGGAATTCAACTGCAAGGAGTCACTTAAAAGTATTGCAGGCTGAAAAACATGGGTCTCAGCCTTATAGCCAAAAACCAAAAGCAGCCTGACCTTCAGTGGAACTAAAGGCCCAGGTTTGCTGGGATTACCCACCATCGCCATAATTCTACTGCCGGCTTTCTGGGATCAATCAACATAGATCTGGGGTCTGTTTGCCCCCTCTGCAAACCAGTGACAGAAGAGACATGCCCTGAAGTGAACTTTTTTTTTTCTGCTTTTCTTCCTTTCTTTACTTTGTTTTTTAAATTTTTTTTTTTTGCTATATTTTCTCTTTTTCTTGATTGTTCTTGTTTTTATACGAGTGAGAAGATAGTTTCCGGGGGAGGGGTTTTTTTGTTCTGTTCTTGTTTCTGTCCCTTTCTTCTTTCTCTCTCTGTCTCTCTTTCTCTGTCTTCTTCACCAGTTCCCAAAGCTTCCATAATCTTCCTTTGTCCACTAGCCCTGATTCTAATCTCTTTCTCTTGTTCTATTTCTCTATTTTTTCCTCCTAACCCATTTTAAATTTTCTCCTCTGGTGGTAAAATTGTCATACTGAGGGGATATTTACTGTGCACAATTTTCTGGTTTGTTTTAGATTTGGTTATATAACTACAAATCCTGTTCATATTGTTAAAGGTGGCAAATTAATAGTTATCACAGTTTGTCACTTTCTAGGGTATGTTTGATACTATTGCTATTCCTGATTATATTATTTCAGCCAAGGTGACATCATTGTTCTAAGCAGTTGTTCTTCTTTGTATGCCAAGACCGAGACTCCCTGAGAGTCATAAACAATACTATAGGCCAGTGACAGAGAACCAGAGAATAAGCCAACAGGCAAAAATTTCTCATCCTCAATAAATGGAAGAGGTAGGATATTGCAACAGACTCAAAATCCAAAAGCCAGCTACGTCTGGAAGACATCTCTGAGAAGTAGTCATTTCCTAAGGGTTCTCGATATTAGCAATAAGGATACCTACCAAAAACAATTTACAGGAATTAAACTAAAAAAAAAAAAAAAGAAAGAAAAATGAGAAGACACTTAAACAAGATGTCACCCCAGACTTCCAGCTAACTAAGGGAAAACTCAGAGGGCAATGAAGTGGAAAAATTCAAAAGCCACCCACCTGGACTCTGAAGTGATAGCAGCAGAAGTAACAAAGCAAATGAATGAAGCTCTAGAAAAATATCAAATCAGAAATAATTTATCAGGGCCAGGGATTTAGCGTAGTGGTGCCATGCCTGCCTCACAAGCGAAAGGTCCTGAGTTTAATCCCTAGTACTGGCCTGGGGGGGGGGGATAATTTATCAGATAACTTCAGAGATGATGACCTTAATGAAGGGCATGAGTAGTGAAGCTAGAAAAGGTAGATTAAAACAAAGAGGAGCTTAGGAAAACGATGGAAACTGTGAATTCCCAACATAAGAAAGAAATGGAATCCATGAAACAGATTCAATCAAATGTCTGTGTTATTAAAAATTCTACTGAAAGTATACACAGTACAATGAACCAGTGTGAGGACAGAACATCAGATCTAGAAGACAGGACAGTGGTTAGCAATCATGAAAAGAAAGATTTCTTAAAAACAGTAAGAGACCACAAAAAAATCACTCCAACAGCTGCTAGATGATGAAAAGAAGAATAACATAAGGCTGATCAGAGTCAATGAAGAAGCAGGAACCGGGGATTTAGCTCAGTGGTTTCGCTGCCTGCTGTGCAAGCTCAAGGACTGGGGTTCGATTCCCCAGTACCAAAAAAAAAAAAAATGAAGAAGCAGGAGAGAGCACAAACAACATTTAAAAAATCTGTTCTCAGAAGTAATGACAGAAAATTTCCCAAGCACAGAAAAAGAATTTGACATACAGATAATAAGGCATACAGAACTCCAATTAGCCATAATAAAAAAAAAAATCTAGGGCCGGGGATTTAGCTCAGTGGTTTTGCCGCCTGCTGCACAAGCGCAAGGACCCAAGTTCTATCCCTGGTACAAAAAAAAAAATCTACCCTTTGGTTCCGCTGCCTGCCTCACAAGCACCAAGGACCCAAGTTGGATCCCTGGTATCAAAAAAAAAAAAAAAAGGACCATTGGCAGCAAAAGAAACAGACTGGCAGAATGGATCAAGAAACAAGATGCAACAATATGCTGCATATAAAAAACACATTTAACTCAAAAAGAAATTCATAACAAACAAACAAAAACACACACACACACACAATGCGCAACAGGAACCTGCAAAAAAGCAGGAGTAGTTATTTTATTTGGAGACAAAGTGTATTTCAAGCCAAGACTGATCAAGAGAAACAAAGACGGTCACTACATCCTTGTTAAGGGAACAATCCAAGGGAAGAGATAATCAGAAATATATATGCACCAAATACCAGTGCACCCAACTATATAAAACAAATACTAATGGATGTGAAAAATCAAGCACTAACACAACTGTGATGGGAGACCTCAATACCACATTGTCACACACACACACACACACACACACACACACACACACAAAAACAGATCAACTAGACAAAAACAAAAAATCAGAACTGGGACAAATTTTTGAACAAATGGACTTAGTAGGCAGATGTCTACAGAGTGTTCCACAACATCAGAATATACATTCTCAGGGACACACAAGTCATTCTCCAAAATACACCACATACTAGCTCATAGAATATGCTTAAGTAAATTGAAAGGAATTGAAATTATTCCATGCATATTATCAGACCACAGTACAACAAAAATCAATGGCAAAAGAAACCACAAGAACTTTATAAACACATGGAAATTAAGTAACACCCTCCTGGCCTGAGGAATTAGCTCAGTGGCACCATGCCTGCCTCACAAGCGCAAGGTCCTGAGTTGATCCCCAGTACCAAAAATAGATAGATTATAGATAGATAGATAGATAGATAGATAGATAGATAGCACCCTCCTGAACAACCAATGGGTCACAGATGAAATTAAAGAAGAAATCAGTCAGTTTCTACAATTAAACAATAATGCCAATACATCATACCAGAACTTATGGGACACAATGAAAGCAGTCCCACAAAGGATATTTATAGAGTTAAATTCCCACATCAGAAAAACAGAACAAGCTAGCTCACATAAATAACTAAACACTGAACCTCAAGCTTGTAGAAAAAGAGCAAGTGAGGCCAAAGGTCATATGAGGAGAAAATTATAAAGAATCAGAGCAGAAATTAATGTAATTGAGACTAAGAAAATAATACAAAGAATCAATGACTTGAAGAGTTGGTTTTTTGACACAACTGTTGGTTCTTTAGCCAACTGTACCAAAAAAAAAAAAAAAAAAGGAAAGACTCAAATCCATGCAATTAGGAACAAAAAGGGTGAAATCACAATGAATTCTGCAGAAATCCAGATCATTAATGCCTATTTTTTTTTTTTTTGGTACCAGGAATCGAGGAATCGAACTTGGGACCTTGCCCTTGGGAGGCAGGTGGCGAAACCACTGAGCTAAATCTCCGGCCCTATAAATGCCTACTTTGAGAAACTGTATTCTAATAAGATGGAAAATACAGAAGAAATGGACAGATTCCTAGATACATATGAATTACCAAAGTTTAATCAAGAAGATATAAATTCTAAATAATCCAATATCAGTAAATGAAACTGAAGATACAATAAAAACCTACCAACAAAGAAAAGCCCAGTTCCTGACAGATTCACTGCTGAACTCTGCAAGAAATTTAGAGAAGATCTAATGCTATTACTTCTCAAACTCTTTAATAAAATGAAGCAATACTCCCAAACTCATTCCTGGAAGCAAGCATTACCCTGATACTAAAACCAGAGGAAGACTCAACCAAAAAAAGAGAGTTACAGGCCAGTCTCCCGAATGAACACAGACCCAGAAAATCCTCAATAAGATACTGACAAACAGAATGCAGCAAATCATCAAGAAGATCATACACCATGACCAAGTAGGACTCATCCCAAGGGTGCAGGGATGATTCAACATATGCAAATCAATAAGTGCAATACAATATATTAACAGAGCCAGGGATAAAAACCATGTGATCATCTCAACAGATGCAGAAAAAGCATTATACAAAGTCCAACACTCATTCATGATAAATAACCTATAGAAAATTTGAATAGATGGTCTTTACCTCAATCTGATAAAAGCTATCTGAGGGCTGGGGATTTAGCTCAGTGGTTTCACCACCTGCTACGCAAGCGCAAGGACCCGAGTTCGATCCCCAGTACCAAAAAAAAAAACTATCTGAAAAACCAATAGCCAACATCATATTAAGTGGTCAAAAACTGAAAGTTTTCACTCTAAAATCAGGAAAAAAGACAAGGAAGTCCACTGTCACCTCTCCTATTCAATATAGTTCTGCAAAGATGAGCCAGAGCAATTAGATAAAAGAAAATAAAAAGAATAAGGATAAGGAAGTTAAATTATCATTATTTGTGGATGACATGATTCTCTACATAGAAGACCCCAAAGGCACCACCAAAACATCTCTAGATTTAATAAGGTAATTCAGTAGTGTAGCTGGATACAGAGTCAACACTCAAAAATCAATAGCCTTGGGGGCTGGGTATTTAGCTCAGTTGTGCCACTGCCTGCCTCAAAAGCACAAGGTTGTAAGCTTGATCCCCAGTACCAAAAAAAAAAAAAAAAAAATCAATAGCCTCCTTGTACACAAATAACAAACTCATCCAGAGAGAAATTAGGGAAACCACACCTTTTATAATAGCATCAAAAAAAAAAAAAAAAAGAAAAGAAAGAAAGACAGACAGACAGGCAGACTTGGGAATCGAACTAACGAAGTAAACAATCTTTACATTGAAAGCTACAGTACTCTGAAAAAGGAGATTAAAGAAAGTATATGAAAATGGAAAGATATGTCTTGTTCTTATGTAGGAAGAACCAATATAGAGAAAATGACCATACTTCCAAAATTGTTACACAATTTTAATGCAATCCTGATCAAAATACCAAGAGTATACCTCACAAAACTAGAAAAAAAAATCCTAAAATTCATTTGAACCAGAAAAGACCTAGAATCGCATAACAATTCTCAGCAAAAAGGGAAGGCAGGAGGCATCATGATCCCTGACTTTAAATTATATTACAAAGCAAAAATACAAATAAAAATAAATTATACTACAAAGCTACAGTGATCAAAACAGCATGGTACTGCGGGGAAGACGCAAAGATCAATGGAACAAACTAGAATATTCAGAAACAACTCCAAACACAATCAGCCATCTTATCTTTGACAAAGTGCTAAAAACACCTTCACTGGAAAAAAGCCTTTTTTTTTTTTTTTTGGTACCAGAGATCAAACTTGGGACCTTGGTCTTGCGAGGCAGGCAGCAGAACAACTAAGCTAAATCCCTGGGCCTACATAGCCTTTTTAATAAATGGTACTAGGTCTGGGTATGGTGGTGCATGCCTGGCCTGTAATCCCAGCACTCAGGAGGCTGAGTCAGGAGGATTGCCGTGAGTTTGAGGCCAGCCTGGGGTACACAGTGACTTCAAGACAAGCCTGAATTACATAGTAAGGCCCTGTCTCAAAAAAAAAACCAGAAAAAAACTTTGTAAATGGTGTTGAGAAAACCAGCTTTCCACATTCCAAAGACTAAAATTAGACCCATATCTAAAATCAAAATAGATCAAAGATCTAAGAATTAAAACACAAACACTAAATCTGCTGGAAGATAAAATAGGTAGAATTCTTGAAGACATTGGTGTAGGCAAAGACTTCATGAACAAAACCCCAATTGCACAGGAAATATCACAAAGAATCAATAACTGGGATCTCACCTTATTAAAAAGCTTTTGCATAGCAAGAGAAATCACCAAAAGAGTGAAGAGACAACCCACAGTGTGGGAAAAAGTTTTTGCCAGCTGTTCCTCAGACAAAGGACTACAATCTAGAATATATAAAGAACTCCAAAAAATCAGGAGCCCCCCCACAAGTTTAAAGGCCCAATCCAAAAATGGGCACCTGAAATGAAAAGACAAGAACTAAAAGCGTCATACCACAGTGATCTGTGCACACCTATGTTTATAGTGGCACAGTCTGTAATAGCTAAATCTTGGAAATAGCCCAAATGTCCATTAACCAATGAATGGATAAAGAAGATGTAGTGTTTTTTACACAATGGAGTACTACTCTGCCATAAAGAAGGATGAGCTTGAGATATTTATAGCTAAATGGATGCATCTTAAGACCATACTCTTAAGTGAAATAAATCGAACACATATGTTCAAATATCACATGGTTTCTCTGATGTGAGAAACCAAAAATGTAAATAAAGACTAAAATGTATAACAGATATTATGAAATAGGAAGGAAATGTTTAAATGAGAAGAGGAAATAGGGACCAGGAGAGGGAAAGGAAGGGGAAAGGAAAAAATGGAAACAAATCTTTTGTAAATAAGCAGGGGAAGAAGGATTGAAGAGAGGAGATGAAAAGGGATAAAAAGAATCAAGACATAGAGCCAGGGATTTAGCTCAGTGGTTCCGCCACCTTCCTCACAAGTGCATGGCCCTGCATTTGATCCCCGGTACCAAAAAAAAAAAAAAAAAAAAGAATCAAGATATATAACGTACAGGTACAAATTCCATATGATGAATATTATCATCATGTATATCTACTATGTACCAATAACAGTGATTTTTTTAAAAATAATAAATGAATCAAAAAACTGTTTTAAAAAGTTGCCCAGTTATTTCTATCAGGTTCTTGTGACTTTACTTGAGGAAAGATTTGTCCTGTTGAAGTCACAGTAATGCATATATTAAATAAAAAGGACATTATAAGAATCTGCCTATTAGAAAAATACATTCCCAGCGTGGTGGCGCACTCCTATGATCCCAGCACTCGGGAGGCTGAGGCAGGAGGATTGCTGTGAGTCCAAGGCCAGCCTGAACTGCATAGCAAGACCCTGTCTCAAAACAAAACAACAACAAAAAAAACCAGTAGTCTTCCCATATCTACAGTTTTGGTTTCAGTAACCCATAAACCACGGTCCAAAAATATTAAATGGTAGATTCCAGAAATAAGTAATTCATTAGTTTTAAATTCACACCATCCTGAATATCCTGATAAATTACTGAGCCATTCTGCTCCCTCCTGCTCAAAACATGAATCACCCCCTTTGTCTAGTGTATCCATAATGCATAAGCTATAGATCCCAAAGTCAATTAAGTAGCCAATTTGTTCTGAGATCAACTGTCATAGCATCCCAGTGCTAATGTTGCCTAAGTGCTACAACTTATGCAGTAGCCCAGCCATATATCCAAATGTAATTCAGTGTGCTGCATCTCATCATGTAGGTACTGTACCATCTCATATCATCAAAAGAGGGGCAAGTACAACTAAATAAGGCATTTGAGGGATCATGTTATAATAATATACCATAATAAAAATTACATGAATCTGAATCCATTCACATTAAGTGAATCCACATTCACATAATTTTTATTTCAGTACATTGTTATAAATGTTCTCTCACTAACCTGTTATAAGTTACTCTTTATCATAGGTATGTATGTATAGAAAACATACATATATATGGTTCAATCTATCCACAGTTTCACACATCCATTACATTAAGGGTCTTGGAACATATCCCCCATGGATAAGGAGTTGGTTATTGTGTGTATTTTATAATGGAATGCAATTGCTGACACAGTAAACTTGAATTTTTTTTTTTTTTTTGAGACAGGGTCTCACCACATAGTTCAAGCTGGCCTTGAACTCACAGCAATCCTCCTGCCTCGGCCTCCCAAGTGCTGGGATTACAGGTGTGCACCTGGTGTGCACGAGGCCTGGCTACTTGGATTTATTTTATTCTACAATTTATATTGTTTCCTTCAGTCTTACTAAATACTCCTTTCCATTCCATTGTTCTAAACTTTAAATTACCTTAAAAACTTTCTCTCTCTTTTTTTTTTTTTGGTACCGGGGATTGAGCTCGGGACTTTGCACTTTCGAGGCAGGTAGCAGCACCACTGAGCTAAATGCCTGGCCCAAAACTTTATATTTTAAAGTTTTATTTTATTTTTTTGGTACCGGGGATCGAACTTGGGACCTTGCGCCTGTGAAGCAGGTGGCGGAACCACTGCGCCCAAAACCCTGGCCCCAAAAGTTTTATATTTTAAATAGAACATAACACTTTTCACTTGAGGAAGGAAAAAAATACTTTACATGCTCATTTCTATAAAATGGCTGACCTCTGACCCCCAGGGAAGTAATACAGGGCATGAGCACCTACATATTCACTGCTTTTTTCCCCTGAGCCATCATTCCTAATCACTAGTAGCATGAAGAGGTAAATGGAGAGTCACCACTCTACTACCTTAGCCAGGTCCTATCAACTACTTATGCCCTAACTCCTCTCAGCACTCCAAAGGAAAATCTATCACTGTCATGACAGAAGCTCATAGTGTCTGGCCATAGGTAGATGTATGAAGGAGGACTGCTAATTCTCCCCTTGACAGACAATAGCCAACTATAATACTTACTGGCAGCCATGCAGTGAGGATGTCTGTAGTAGGCTGAACCCTAAGATAAAAGATCCATGGCTCCCTAGTGTACACAGGCTGCAAAAGCCCTAGAACAGTGGTGGTGAACCTATGACATATATGCTGCAGCAGGCTTTTGGTATCACTGAAAGCTCTAAAAATTTCACCATCACTGCCCTAGGATTTTGAATATGATGGGATTTCACACCCCTGCTTAGGTTAACTTTAAGAAAGGGGGAGCTGCGCATGGTGGTGCACACCTGGAATCCCTGCACTCAGGCAGGAGGATCACTGTGAAATTGAGGCCAGCCTGGGCTAAATAGTGAGTTCAAGACCAGCCTGAACTACCAGCCTGTCTCAAACAAACCAATAAAGAAGGGGGAGGGGAGGTATTAGGCCTGGGGTTGCAGCGCAGGGCAGAGCACTTGCATAACATGTGAAGCCCTAAGTTTGATCCCTGGAAAGAGAGGGGTGAGGGGAAGAGGAAGGGGAGGAAGCAGAGGGGAGGGAAGGAGGAATATTGAAATTATCTAGGTGTCCTTGGGAAAATAGGAACAAAATCTTTGTAAATAGGGAGGACTGGAGGAGATGAACAGAGGGCTGGGCAAGGGTGAAAAATAAGAACCAAGAGAGACTAGGTAAAGGTGCAAATTTCCAATGATGAATGTCATTATATTGTATACCTAAAATGTACCAATGATTAGAATGAATAATCAATAATGCAAAATAGGAAGAAAAGGTCCAAAGGGGTAGGGGTAGTGGGAGGGGCAGGGGAAAGGAAAGAAGGGAAAGGAAAAATGATAAGAAATGGAAAAAATGGAAATAAAGTCTTTGTAAATAGGGAAGGGTGGAGGGCGTGAAGGGAGGGCTAGGAATGGGGAAAAAATAAGAACCAAGATGTATTATGTAAAGGTAGAATTCCCAATGAGAAATGTAATAGTGTTGTATACCTACAATGTACCAATAAAAGAATTTAATTTAAAAAAAAAGAAAAAAGAAATTATCTAGGTGTCTAATCGTAAACTAAATACATAAACACCTCAAATCTATCTCTTCTGGACATAGAAATCAAGAGAAATCAGTGACAGAGATTAGAAATGAGGAATAACCAATAGCTGGCTCTGAAGGTGGAGGAAGCATCCAAAATGAGAGTGGCTCCCAGCTGGCAGTCAGCAAGGAAACAGGACCTAAATCCTAAAGCTGCAAGAACTGAGTTCAGCCAATAATCTGAATAAACTTGGAAGTGCATTTTTCTCCAGTCTATTAAAAAAGGGGCCAGCTACCATCTTGATTTTGGCCTTACGATACCCTGAACAAGAAACTAGCCACACTGTGCCTGCATTTTTTATATACAGAACTGTTGGTTAATGAGTAGGTGTTTTAAGCCAATGAGTTTTCGGTAATTTATTAAGTAGGAAAACTATTAAGAGACTCCTTGGAAGCAAAGGTTGTAAGCTAATACTGCTGCGATATGCTTCCTTTTAATAGCAGCAATACTGAAACAGGAAGATGAGACAGAACATAAATTTGCTTAAAAATTAAAGAGACATGCTTAGAAACTACCCTGCTTTCATTTCCTTCAGTTACTATTACTGGACTATATTAATTAGCTTGCTGCTTGTCTCATTCAATGGAATGAGGGCTCTATCAGAACAAGAATATAGGGATATGTCTCTTATTCTCTCCTGAGGCTGGAAGATTCCAAGTTTGAGCCCAGTCTGAGCAATTTAGCAGCTTAGTGAGATTCATTTCAAAATTAAAAAGTACACGTCGGGGTGGTGGGGGTGCAAAGGTCCTGGGTTCAACCCCTAGTACAAAAAAAATGGGCCACACAGGCATGCAGCCAATATTTGTTGAAAGAACAGTCAACAACCAAGTCACAATAAAATGTGTTTTATATGAGATTTCTTAGAATTAACTACATTACCAACTGGACAAGATATACCCACCAAGGTCCATCCTAACAAATAATCTCCCTGTAATACAAACCAGATAGTCATTTCTCCATACACAGTTGTTTCATACATGCTTTTGTAAATTTCTACAATGATTCTCCATTAAAGAATACTTGTAGCCTGGTAAATATATCAACAGCATTGTATTTAAATAAATGTACTCCCTAGCATGCATGAGGCCCTGCACTTGATACCAGGGTGGATGGATGGATGGATGGATGCAAAGATGGATGAAAAGAAGGAAGGAAAGGAGGGAGGAAACAAGGGAGGGAAAGAAAAAAAAAATGAATCCCTAGAAAAAAGAAATTCCTAACATCAAACTGATTAAGATAGGAAAATTACTTCAGCTGATGAAGCCAACTCAAATCATCATTTCTTTCTACACAACTACTCATAGTCCAGAGTTCAAGAATTCTGACAAGCTTGAAGAAATTTATAAGCAGAAAAATCTCGATGAGCAAAAGCATATTTCTACAGTAAATAAATCACATTTACATCTGTTATGCTAAACTGAACACTGTTCAAAATGAGTTTAAAATCTCTATTATAACGCAACAGAAATTTATTAACAATTGTACCTTCTACTAGGTATATTAGGTACCAGATTCAGGCACTCTCAAGAGCAGATACTGGCAAGATATCAAATTATCTTTTAATCCCTCTTTTCTGCCAGAACCAATTATTTCTACAACAGTTGTCAAGTTAAATATGGTACATTCCAAAATGACTGGTTAAGGCTGGGCATGGTGGCACACACCTGTAACTCCAGCACTTGGGAGGCTGAGGCAGGAGGATCACCATGAGTTTGAGGTCAGCCTAGGCTACAAAATGTGTTCAAGTTGAGACTAAATTACATAATGAGACCCTCAAAAACAAAACAAAACAAAACACAGTATTTCTGGCATTGGGAATGTAGCTCTGCAATACAACAAATCCTTGGCATGCATGAGAATCTGAGTTCAATCTCCAAAAACAAACAAAAGAATGTTCACAGAGTTAATGGTTGCTATATATGAAAGCTAAGAATATATTTTCCTCCTGTTATGTACTGTCTCTCATTCATTCATTCATTCTAGATAAAACCTGCTAACACACTAAGAAATCTATCAATTCCTATAGTTGATATAAGCAAGTTGGAGGAATCCAAATACCTGAGAATCACCAGAACCCAGGAACTTCACATGTGTTTAATAGGATCACATCTTGATGGTCAGTTCTCTCAAGCTCTTCGCATCTTCAGTAGCATCACAAACACTTTCCTAAAATTCCCATCTCGCTGACTTCCAAAACATCATTCGCTATCTCTATCCCCACTGCCAATTCCTCCTCCTGAGCCATTCTTCATTGCTTCTAAGCATGGATGTGTACATACTTTAGGTGGCGTGTATTTCATAATCAACTTTATCATGAAAGAGTTAATAGCTTCTCAAGCCTTCACACCTTCTAATTACAAAGTCTTAATCACTTCTATGTAACTTAGTAGACTTAGGTTCAGAGGATCTATCAGGTGACAGTATCTAGCTAAAATTTAATACCATTACTTCATAGTCTTCACTTTAATTTTCCTATTACCAACCATATAAATGAAAGTGATTATTAGTTTTCCATTTAGTTTCCATTAGTTTCCATTAGTTTTCCATTTCCATTTATGATATGAATATATTGTTATTCTCTTTAAATAAATGTATTTTAAGTTTTTTTTAAATTTATTTAAAGAAAAGCACTAAGGAAACAAGTGAACTTCAAGATGGTCCTCCAAAATCTGAACTGTTAGAAACTGGCTAGAACTGTGGCTATTTCTTCCTTCCTTCCTTCCTTAAGAGTTGTAACTTTCTAAACTCAATTTTTTTCTCCATATTTTCTGGCTTGACAAACCTAAATTCTCAACAAAACTATTTCAACTTAGAATATTGTACCAGCACATCAAATTTAATACTTCAAATAAAAACTATTCTCTTCTGATTATGCTACTCCCAACCAACCCATTCCCAACCTCACCAACAAAATTCACAATCTCGAAATCCAGGAGTCATCTTTGACTCAACCCTCTATTCACTGCATTCCAACATTTGCCAACTCTCTCATTCCACAAACTCCTGATTGGTTCTTGCTGCATGTGAAAAAGATGTTATTTTAGAAAGCTATTTCTTAAAAAAAACTTCACACTCTATCAGATGCAGACACGTACCCCTGTGGATTCTTTCTCAAAAACTGGGTGAAGAAGGGAAAACAGGAGTGCGATAGTTAACTGCAGTGTCAACTTGAATTAAGAAAAGCCTAGCTGGCTGGTTTAGCATAGTTGAGTGTGTGGATGATTGACTTACTGAAGACATGAAGACCCACTCTGAGAGCGAATGGCACCAACCAATAGGCTTGTAGCCTGGAAGGAATAAAAAAGGAAAGAAGGAAGTCTCCCTTCTGCTTCTTCTGAGGAGCTCCAGTCTTTGGCACTGCCTTTGTACATCATCTCCAGGTTTCCATGGCAGATTTTCAGCCTTCCAACGCAGAGACTCTTCAGCCTCACAGCACAGTCCCTCTGGCTTCCCATAGGACTCTGCAGTGAGCTCCAGGTCTTTGACCTTTGTCTGGATCTTTCAGCCTCCCAGCATGTGGACTGCCCACCTGCATTCTTCCACACTGAATCTGCAGGCAGCCCTCACTGTAAGCCTACACTGTAAATCCATACTTTTTTATACTAAATTTGCTCCTCTAGGGAATGTAAACTGATACAAAGAATTAGAACAACCTGAAAAGAAATGCCCCAGAATATTAACAGTGGTCATTTCTACATAGTTATAGTACAAGTAAAGATAAGTATCATTTTCTCATAATTTTCTGTACCTTATAAATTATCTAATTTTTATAATCAGAAAAAATATGTCCAAAAACAATGTTCCCATTTAGACTTGTTCCATGACTCCTATTCATTCAAGTATGCTTGTTTAGACTCCGTAAGCCTTCATGCCTGGACTCTTAACTAACCTTTCTGAAGGTCATTTTCCAATATATTACATGTGCAATTGCCTGAGTAATATTCCAGAAATTTACCAGGTTAATCCTCTCATCACCAAATTTTAGTGGTTCCCCATGGACTATAATCATTAGAGTTGCCTATTCTGCCATCTTTTTGAAAACTTCTGTAATCTAAACCCAATCCTACTAATATAATAGCATTTCCATCATACCTAGAATCAAACCATTCAAACAGTGGCTCCATCATGTACCAGCTGTGTGACCCTACTTAAGTTACTTAACCTCTAGGTACTTTAACTGTGCATTTGTAAAAAGAGAGCTAAAAACACTTTGTAAAGTTGTTATGATAAACATCATTTGTGTAATAAAGGCACTGATATTGAAACATTACTCCTTTATAATCCTACACACAATCTCTGCTCAAGAGTTGTTTACCCACTGTCACAAAAACACCTGACTTTACACAGTGACTTGGCTCACTGTGTCAGTCATGGCCAGAATAACCTTTGCTAACCTCCACTTTTTCAAAATACATCAGCTCTGAGACTGTACAGGACAGGCTTCTCCTACTTGTTGCATCTTCTTGCTCATGAGTCTCATGGCAGGTAAATTAGCATCAACTCATCATAAATCCTGTAGCATTACATGCTGTCTTAGTGTCTACCAGACTATAAGCAGTATGATAGTTTAATAGTTTTAATAGTTTTATACTAATACATTCAGTTTAGGAATGATACTCAATGTAGGATACTCGACATAAAATATTCAATATAAAATAATTGCTTTACATATTTTGCTCTTCCCTTTTCAACTAGACTGTAATCTTCTTGTCTAGGGTATCTTATGATTTCCTTGTAATCATCAAAATACCTAATATATTGCTACTGAGACACTCTACATTCCAAAAAACATATTAGCTGATAAATTTCACATAAAAACACAACACAGAACATATCAAATTTCTACTGTAGTGTTAAAATGCACAACAAAAAATCTGAATAAACAAACGAGGCTTGATAAATATTGGTGGAATTAGGTTTGTTTCCCTGAGAATGCCAATGCATACGTTGTCGTGACCCCCCTACCATCAATTGTATCTGCACTAGGAACACAGCAGTCTTATCCTATCAGATGACTCTTCCACTCAAAACCCTTCATGGGCTGTGGACTTAGCTCAGTGATGCCCTGTCTGCCTCGCAAGCTCAAGGTCCTGAGTTCAATCCCCCATACCAAAAACACAAAACAAAACAAACCCTCCAATGGCTTCTGTCTTTCTCAAAAAATTCTTACCAATGATTTAAAATATGATCTCCCTATGTCCAAGATAGGGGATTAAAATGTAGGCCTTTTTCTTCTTCCTTGCAGTTCCTTGAATACAGTAAGACACAAATTATCTCAGCCACAATTTTACATTTGCTTTTCCCTCTACAGATGGTCTCCATTTTTTCAATTTTATGATAGTACAAAAGTCATATGCACTCAGTAGAATCTGTACTTCAAATTTTGATCTATTCCCAGGTTAGCAACAATAAAACCACAGCTTTAAGTCAGCTATACCATGAGGATAAATAGCGGATGCTCTGCAGCAGTGATGATGAACTTACAGCACACGTGTAGCAGCAGGCTGCTTGTTCAACGAAAGCTTAAAAGGATCACCATCACTGCTCTACAATGTCCTGTGTTGCTAGACTATGATATTTGGTAGGTTAAGTGTAGTAAAAGCAGTCACAATATTTTCAATTTATGATGAGTTTATCTATTGAGAAACATCTATACAATACTTGAAATGTTCTACTTACAAATATCCACACAACCTACTCCTCCACGTCCTTCAAGAAACCTCTAGAAAGTTGTCCTCTTACTATCTGCTGGTCCCCCCCAATTTATATGTTGGAGCTGGGCTGGGGATTTAGCTCAGTGGTTCCATTGCCTGCCTCACAAGTGCAAGGTCCTGAGTTCAAGCCCCAGTAGCCCCCCGCCAAAAAAAAGAATAATATATGTTGGAGCCTTACTAAGAGCCAATGCGATAATATTAAGAGGTTTGGCCTTTGCAAAAGTAATTAAATCCTGAGAGTTGTGCCCTCATAAATGGGACAAGCATTCTTATAAAAAAAAAAAGTTGAGAGCTGGGCATGGTGGTACACACCGGTAATCTGAGTACTCTCAGGAGGCTGAGGAAGGAGGATCACCATGAGTTCAAGACCAACCTGGGCTATATAGCAAGACCCTGTCTCAAAAAAAGAATGAAATCACACATTTGTAATCCCGGCACTCAGGAGGCTGAGGCAGGAGAAAATGCCATGAATTTGAGGCCAGGCTGGGCTACACAGTGAGTTCAAGGCCAGCCTGAACTACACAGTAAGACCTTGTCTCCAAAAAAAGTTGAAGGAAGCTGCTTTGCCCTTTCTGTCATGTCACAAAGCAAGACACATCATTTATGAAGCAGAGAGTAAGATATTACCAGACACCAAATATACTGACATACTGATCTTAGACTCCCCAGTTTCCAAAAATGTAAGATATAAATTTCTATTGTTTACAGCCAAGCATGGTGGCACAGGCCTATAATCTCAGCACTCTAGAGACTGAGGCAGGAGAATCACCATGAGTTCAAGGCCAGTCTAGACTACAGAGTAAGTTCAAGGCCCACCTGCACTACGCAGCAAGACTCTGTCTCAAAAAAAAAAAACAACCTCATGAAGTTCTTGTAAGGACTAAGTATGTGCATATATAACTTAGAACAGTACCCAGCACACAGAAAAAAGTGTGCTATTGCTATTAATTTCAGTCACTTATATCCAGCTACAGTTCTTACATATAATTGTATGGTTCCTATTTTTCATACTTTAAACATAACTAGTTTTATAGGCAAACAAATAAGCAACTAATATTTTCTCTAACCAAAGAACCCCACAAACTATGGTGTTCCCTACTAATGATTTTCACTAAAAAAACTGCATATAGCTGCTTGTCAGATCAGAGTACTGTTAGACATTTATTATATATGTTCATTTGTTCATTTGCTCTGAGGCCTGTAAGAGCTCTACAAAACCAAAAATATATTGTCATTTTTAGCGAGACACTTTAAGATCATAATAAAGAAGAAAGCGCAACTGGGCTGTGGGACCACTTCCCTTCCATTCACCTAACTTTGGCAACAATGCAGGTCTAATCCTCTCTTCTTCCACGGTCCTATGAGAAGTGGAAATAAGAACAGAAACCCAAGAAATTTCTAAAGCTCCAGGCCAGGGCACATTCCTGTTAGATACAGTGACCTACAATGACCTTTCCTAACTCAAATTCATTAATGGTCCACATATAGGAGCTGCATGTCATGCATGCAATTATAACAGTGAATTATGGGAAAGTCCTGCACAATAGATACCACTGAGATGACTCAGCACCATATTAATCATTTTGTCAATCATATCCAGAGAGACCAATGAGATCTGCCCTAGGCTGAACACACATTTTTTCAAATCTAAAAGCCTTACTTACCTTTATTCCTTTTCTCATCACCACCCTGGTAGCACTCTCTTTCCCCATTTGTGCTGACTTTTCGTTTCTGCTGGCACAAACCCACTTGTTCTCAGCACACCTTCCCCTGTTAACTTCAAAAATTGTAGCTGCTTTATGCACAAGAATCTGGAATCTATCTCCTGGAAACCATCATGCACTGCATCACTAAGAGTGAGTGTCTCCTTGCCTTACCCTAGTCCTCTCCTAGGGCAGAGTGAAGAATATTAATGTCCTACAATGCACAGAACAATTTCCCACAACAAAGAAGTATCTGGTGGGAAATGTCAACAGTGCTCAAGCTGAGAAGACCTGCTCCAAAAGGAAGAACACTGAATTAGAATTTTAGCTCTTTAACTTATTAGCGAACTTTAGCAAATTATATCACCTCTCAGTTTTCTCATTTATAAAATGAGTATTTGCTTATACTAAAGAATTTTTAGGAGGAAAAACTGAGATACTCTTAAAGATTAGACACTCTAAAAACAGTAGCTAGTATTCTTCAGAGTAAAATCAGAGACAAAGCTCTAGTGTTCTCAAAGATAACACCAGTAATACAATTGACTTAATTTCTGTATCTTCAAAGAAAAGCCTACAAACTTTATTTAAAGATAAAGCTCTGCAAGGCGTGTTGGCACACACCTGTAATCCCAGCACTCAGGAGGCCGATGCAGAAGAATCACCATGAGTTCAAGGTCAGCTGGGCTACACAGTGAGTTCAAGGTCAGCCTGAACTACATAGCAAGACTGTCTCAAAAAACCCAAAATAAAAAAGTTAGAGTCCTTGCCTTATTGGACTTTGTATTCTCAGCCTCTACCACAAATGGACAGATAAGCTTTGTTTTGTTTTGTTTTTGAGATGGTCTTGCTATGTAGTCCAGGCTGGCCTTGAACTATGTGGCCCAAGCTGGCCTCGATCTTGGGGCAATCCTCCTGCCTCTCTCAGGCTCCCGAGTACAGGGATTATAGGAATGGGCCACCATGCTCAGCTTGACAAATAAACTCCTAAGAATCTACTTGCTACAATAGAGCATACATTGCATTGTGGAGAATTACCAAATAATCTGATAACTTTTACCCTGAAAAATTTTTTAAATATTAAGATATAATCAAAAAGCAAAATACACAGATTTAACACAATAGGTACTCAACTCATCCCCCCACACCCATCCCGCACCAGAGATCGAACTCAGGACCTTGCACTTTCGAAGCAGGCATGGTGCCACCAAGCTAAATGCCCGGCCCCCTCAACTCATGTATGGATGGGTAAAATCAACATAAATAGCTGAAGCCACAAACATGAAAAGTGCAAGAAACAGAATTAAAAAGATTTAATCAGCTAAAAAGCATTTTTAATTAACAAATGATATGTATTTGCAGCTAATCTCTCCTAAAGGCAATGAAACAGTACATTTAAACAGTAACATCAGGTCCGGGGATTTAGCTCAGTGGTTCTGCTGCCTGCCTCGAAAGTGCAAGGTCCCGAGTTCAATCCCTGGTACCAAAAAAAAAAAACTGCTGTGATTTTGTCATTTTAGCAATACTAAAAAAAATTTTTTTAGCAATACTTCACTGAATTTGTTAATTCCGTTAATGGCAACATTTTAACAAGTTCAAAAATTATTTTAAATCACAATTTATAAAACAACTTCTAAAATCACCCAGATTTTAATGGAAGTTTATCAAATTCCTGCCTTTTACAATTCATCTTAATTATACCAAATGGTCTGAGACAGAATAAGACCAAAGGCGCTGTGCCTAAATGTCTCAATACTTTGCTGAAAAAGCCAAGTTTAAGCATACCTCAAATATGTTAGAAGTGATTTTTTAAATGCACAAATCTAATAATTATTTTTAAACTAACAATCTTAGAAAAAGAGCAGTTCCTATCTAAAACTTATATAAGTCACTACAAATGTCAGCAAAATTTTAAAATGTTTTTCTAAAGTAATAGTATCTCCTGTTTTCCTGGGTATCTTATTTTGCCTTTAGTTTCAAAACTAAGTTTTCCAACACTATTCCTCTCAAAAACCTCAGGAATTCCATTACTAGTTTTAAACTAAATTAAAGAAAAATAGACGCATTCAACCCATGGCAAAAGTATGCACAAAGTGTTTGTTGATGCTCATAAACAGACTGAGAAATTTAGACAAGTCTGAAGGACAACGGCTGTATAGTCAAGTCTGTTTTGCTCTACCATGTAACCAAACGGAAAGAGAATTAATTATTGCTACACCTCCTCAAGTGAGACCAGCACTGGATACCCTTAAATTAACTGGGATATAACAAAACATTTTCTAATTCAGAGCTTATGTGCATGTTTTCACTTCAGGGAAGAATGGTTAGAGTACTCTTTAAAAAAATCCAAATGGGGCCGGGGATTTAGCTCAGTGGTTTCGCCGCCTGCTGCGCAAGCGTAAGGATCCAAGTTCGATCCCCAGTACCAAAAACAAAAAAAACAAATAAAAAAATCCAAATGGTCCTAAGATTTTACTGTCCTCTTTCTGAAAAAAATCCTAAAAATATCCTCAACACTGCTCATGCACTTTCCTCCAAATTTTATATATCTATATCTATCTTTCCCCTAGAAGTTCATTTCCCTTTTCTCAGACTCTGCAAATCTTGCTGACAATTACAGCCATTTCCACTTTTCAACCTCTTTCAGCACCTCCTTTAAGACCTAATTCCTCTCAACTCACCTCAGTCTCATACATCAGTAGCCCCTGGGCGTTGGGGACTAGTCACATCTTTCACTTTTACTACTCCCTCTCCCTTGGCCTGTCCCAGCACTAGAACAGCAACGAATGGACAAGGGCAAAAAAACACTCTAGGTTAATTCTATTACCATGTCTCACTCTTATCATCCATAGCTCATTATTTCCCTCTACAGGTATTAGGTTCTTCAGGGGCTTCACCCTCAGGAGCCCTCATCCCCCTGCCCAGGTAACCAAAGTCACAGTCAACATCCTACACTTGGGTATACCCAGTTACCTAAGAAAAAGTTGCAGCAGGACAGATGCATTTTCACCAGTGTTATAAAAGGTAGCTAGAATATAATGGGTTACATTTTTTATGGCCTGCCTTGGTAAGCTAAACACCATTTTTACATGACTTACTGAGAAATTCCAAGTCGCCCCCCCCACCCCCGCCGCAAACTCCCATTTCCCTTGCCCCTAGCTCCTGACAAAATTCCTTTTTAAACACAATTTGTTCAACAAGATGGAGGCTACCTATTATATTAAAAAGTAAAATTACAGGGGCCGGGGATTTGGCTCAGTGGTTTCGCCTGCTGCGCAAGTGCAAGGACGCGAGTTCAATCCCCGATACCAAAAAAAAAGTAAAATTACAGCAACTGGTAGTAATTAAAATACTATACTTTTTTTTGACAAAGTAAACAGGTGAACAGCAACTGTTTCTACAACAAGTGATCTGTACTAGCAACAACGTAATTAGTAGAAACAGAATTTAGTTATGAAGGACATACAACCACCTAGCGATCACTTTTTTGCAGAGAATCTTACGGTTATGGTTTATATATAGATGTCCCCCAAAGCCTCGTGCGCTCATAGGTGGAGCTTTGGGGAGGTGACTGGATCATGGAGGTATAATGCTCATCAGTGAATCAGTCCACTGATGAGTTTACAGCTAAATGTTACATTGGAAGGTAAGGCCTGGTAAGAGGAGGGAGGTCACTGGGGGTGTGACCTGGAAAGGTCTTTCCCTCTTGATTGCTGTTTGCCACCACAAGGCCATGAACTCTTCCTCCTCGGTCATACCTCATCTTGGGGCCAGCCAACCATGGATTGAAACCTCCACAGATTGAGCCTAAATAAACCTTTCATCCTTTAAACTGTGGGTGTCGGGTTTTGTGTCCCAGCAATGAGAAAGTGACTAAGAAAGATTTTGGTCAAAGAGAAGTAGGGTGATGACCATTATGATATCTGACCATAAGGTTCAGAAGAATTTGGAACTGGCTTGTGGAGAAGTTTGGAGAGGTTTGGAGATGCAGGCTGCAGAAGAAGATTGATGAGAGATTCTGGTCAGAGATCAGAAGACCAGAAGGCTGATAAAAATAAAGACCAAGCTCAGCAGGTCTGAGTTGAGAACAAGAACTGGATTGGCAGTTGGATTCCAGGCCATGTGTATGATGTTCTGGCAGAAAATTTGTTTACATTTTGCTCCTGTCCTGAGACACAGGAGGAAACTGAGGTTGAGGGCAGTGGACTAATTAAGAGAAGAAATCTCAAGGCAATCTAATGCTGAGTTGGTGGCATGGCTACTGTTGGGGACTTTTAGCCAGTTCTACCTTGATAAGAGCAAAAAGGTACAGCTAAATGACTTCAAAAATTTTGAGTTTTATGGGCCGGGGATTTAGCCCAGTGGTTCTGGAGCCTGCCTTGCAAGCACAAGGTCCCAAGTTCAATCCCCGGTACCAAATAAATTAATTAATTAATTAAATAAAAAAGTTTTGAGTTTCACCAGAAAGGAAGTTCCTGTAAAGTTGGGCCCACAAAGACAGAGCAGAGAAGAGCTTGGTTAGTGAAAAGATTAGCATTAAAAAGAAGCCAAGTATGGAGGGGTTGAAGGGGGGTGGGGGTGGGGGTGGGGAAAAAATAAGAACCAAGAGAGATTATGTAAAGGTGCAAATTTCCAATGATGAATGTCATTATATTGTATACCTAAAATGTACCAATAAAATTAGTTAAAAAAAAAAAGAAGCCAAGTACACTAAAACCCTGGATTGCAAGTAATTTGTTCTGTGAGAGTTCTACAAGATGAGCAAACATTTCTAATAAATTTTAACTTGAGGGCAAGGAATGTAGCTCAGTGGCCCCTCACCTGGCTGGCAAGTACAAGGTCCTGAGTTGATTCCCAGTAACGGGAAAAATAAATAAATAAATTTTAACTTGATAAATGAGCAATGTCATGCAATACAAATAGTACCCAAAGTGGGCCAGGGATTTAGCTCAGTGGTTCCACAGCCTGCCTCGCAAACTAAGGACCTGAGTACCAAAAGTACCGATCCCTAGTACCAAAAAGAAACCAAAAAAAAAAAAACCACAACCAAATAGTACCTGACACTGAATATCACCTGATTACAACTGAGCCCACGGTTCCCTTCCCCTCCCCTTCCCTATATGTGGAATTATGGGTGATCATCTCCCAACAGCAAGGGATTATGGAGGAGATCTCTTCTGGAGAGAAGGAGAAAAAAGCACAGGAACCCCTCACTTTAAATGAGATTAGAGACATGTAAAATGTGGGAAACAGCAAAATTCTGTAGAAAAGCACCACCCAAATAAGGCTGTAGCAGTGCAAGGGATGAATCATTTTAATGACAATGCAATGTCACCCTTCCCTGAAATCCTCAAAAGGAGGCAAAAGCAAGTGTCATTGGATAGGTTCCTTGTTAAAGTTGCATGAAAAGAAAGATTTCATTGAGCCAATAGACAGCAGTGATTGTGTGAAAGATAGTGAAAGTCGTCCTACACAATATAACCCTCCTCTCATCTCCCTCACATCAGTCATGAAGGTTTTCAAAGGTATGTGCAAGTTTATTTTTCTTTGTATTTTGCATTTTCTTTATTTTTGGTACTATACCATTGTAGTCATTTTTATATGAGTATTTTTGGGTTGTGGAATGAATCATCTGAGTTTCTATTATTTATTATGGGGCAATTCACTTTGATATACAAGTCCTTTGGATTATAAGCATGTTTCCAGAATGAAATATGCTCACAAACCAAGGTTTTACTATACTTTACTACAAGACAATAAGAAAAATGTCTTGAGGGAATATGAGGAACCAGCAAAGCCCCACCCTTCACAGACACAAAATTCCAAAGTGAAAAATTTGCTTTGAGAAAACAGCCCCTGAGCACCATGCTCCAGAATGGCAGCTGCCTAGGGAATTTGTTCCTCAGGAATTCAGTTTACAGTGATCAGCCAACCAGGCACTCAGAGACCCCTACAACAATGATAGGAGGAAGCCTGGCTACTGCTCCAGCTGGTGGCAAACCTTGGTGTCATCCACATGGTGCTAGTTTTACATGTATGAAGAATGCAAGAGCTGTGATATCAGGAAGGCTTCTACCCTGATTCCAGAAGGTCTGAGAGTCCAGGCAGTGTGCCCCTGAGAGGGCAGTGAATAAAGCTGTGAGTGTGAAACAGTGAAACAGTGGAGACTCCAGTATTTTGGAAACACCCAGGAACATGGAACATGTGTAAGAGCCACAAGAAGAGAGCAAAGTCATCCCAAGAGAGAAGCTGTGAGGACTGCAACCACCAGCAGTGCCACAGGCATGGGACCGCACAAGCAGTTTGGAGTTCACATCTTGCCTGAGTGCTGAACATGGAACTACAGGATTTAATGTTTGCCCTGCTGAGTTTCCGTCTTGCTTTGGTCCCATTCCTTTTCATCTCCCTATTTCTCCCTTTTGGAATAGGAATGTTTACCCTGTGCCTTTATATATCAACAATGTTTAAGCTTCTTTTCATTTTTACAGGGGCTCACAGGTAAGAGTTTGCTTTAAACCTCAGAAGACACTCTGGACCTTTCACCAGTGCTGAAACTGTTGGGACTCTTGCAACTCTTAGAAATGGACGAAATGCATTTTGCCTAAAGGGATAAGCATTAGTCTTTTGGGTGCCAGAGGCAGAATGTTATGGTTTATATGTAGATGTCCCCCCAGAGCCTCATGTGCTCATAGATGGAGCTTTGGGGAGGTGACTGGATCACAGAGGCACATGGTATTAGGAAGTGAAGCCTTGTCAAAGGAGGTGGGCCACTGGAGGTATGGCCTGGAGGGCATATTTCTCTCTCTCACTCTTGACTGCTTTCTGCTGCAGCCGTGCCAAGAGATCTTCCTCCTCTGCCATGCCATCCTGCCTTGTAGCCAGCCAACTATGGACTGAAACTTCCACAAACTGAGCCAAAATAAACCTCCTTTAAATTGTGGGTGTCAAGTTTTGTGTTCCAGCAACAAGAAAATGACTAAGACACTTACTAAACTAACATTCTTACTTCAAAGTGAATATACCAAGATAAGCTAGCAGTAAGAATCAAACTTTTTTTCAAGAATGCTTATTTTTCCCAAATTTTTATCAATGCATATTGATTATATTAACGAGTTTCATTTTGGCAGATATTGTACATGCACATAACATTCTTAATCCATTATCTCCCATCAACCCTTCAATCAAAGATTAATGTATAGCCATTGACACAGTAATTCCACTTCTAAAATTTAAATTACTAGCCGGCTTTGGTGGCACACACCTGTAATCCCAGCATTCAGGAGGCTGAGGCCCCAGGGTTACATAGTGAGCTCAAGGACAGCCTGAACTACATAGTGAGACCTAGCCTCAAAAAAACCAAACAATTATAATAAATAAAATTTAAATTACTGACATATTTGTGTAGGTGTGAAATATGTACAGAATACTCAATACATAATTATCTTAAAAGTCAAAGAAAGGAAAAAAGTATAATGCCCACAAAAAGGGAATTTAGTACATCCCAAATAATGGATACAGTGCAGCCATTAGAAAAGATCAATATGGTTGAAAACATAAGAAAACTTGTTCAACCCGCACTCACCTCAGGGGAGGGTAGCAGAGACGAAAGAAAAAGGGGAGGGAAAAAGACACAGGGAAAAAAAGGGACTTGCTTTTCACAATACTGTGAATCCTTTTATATCCTTAAATTTTAGATCATGTGCATGTATTATCCTTTTGTTGAATTAATATGAGAAAATGAAAACAAATACTTTTAAAAGTTGTTAAAGAGGACCAGGGATTTAGCTCAGTGGTTCCGGCACCTGCCTCGCAAGCACAAGGTCCTGAGTTCGATCCCTGGTACCAAAAAAAAAAAACAAAAACCCAAAAGTTGTTAAAGAATTTTGACCATTCTCTTGGATCAAATATATAGTTCTACTCCCTCATCTGCAGACTGTTAATTAGGACTGAGATGCTAGGCTACTGAAGGTTATCAATAACCAAGGATCGGCTGGGGATTTAGCTCAGTGGTGCCGCTGCCTGCCTCGCAAGCGCAAGGTCCTGAGTTTGATCCCTGGTACCAAAAAAGTAAAATAAAATAAATAAGCAAAGCAAAACAAAACAACAAAGGGGGCAGGGTGTAGCCCAGTGTAAAGGTCCTGGGTTCAATCCCCAATACCTTAAAAACCAAAAAAATACCGTCATGGTAGCACATAGCAATACCTCCTAACACTAGGTGGCTGGGGCAGGAAGATCACTACCTTCAGACTACCCAGGCCCTATCTCAGACAGCCTGGCATGGTGGTGTACACCTGTGATCCCAGCACACTACACAGTGAGACCCTGGCTCAAAATCAAACAAACAAACAAACAAACAAACACAGCAGGGCATTGTGGTGCACACCTGTAATCCCAGCACTCTAGGAGTTGAGACAGGAGAATTGCAAATTCAAGTAACACTTGGGGAATTTAGTGAGATCCTATCTCAAAAAGAAAAAAAATTAGTCGTTCCACCACCTGCCCCACAAGCGCAAGGACCTGTGTTCAATCCCCGATACCAAAGAAAAAAAAAATTAGGCTGTAAATATTGGCTAAACATTCAAGTTTAATCAGAACAAAAAGTCAGTATGCTACATGAGGAAGACAGAACTATACCTATGAGTTACAAAAAGTCTGTATCTCTATTTTTCTTTAAATCCAAGCAACTCAACTGATGCTTCATGAAGTAACTAATGGATGAAGATGGACATGTATAATGATGAATGATCAAATTCCAAACTGTTAAGGAAATTTAACAGTTTGAAGAACAATGTTTACGTATGTGTTCTCCCTGTTTTCCTTTAAATTTCACAATTATTATAGCAGTTTATAACATTGCAAGGTCAAAGCCATATACAATCCCCACATATCCAGAGCCAATATAAAATTTCAAAAGATTATAAACTTAATTTTCACCCTGGAATGCACTCCCACTTTTTAGAGTGTAAAAGAACTAAGGAGCAAAATGAACTAGGACCTAAGATGGAGCAACTGTAAGAAAGCAACCCCAAACTTGACCTAAAGACTACTCCAGAATACTTAATATTAGATAAATTAGATGACCTGAAAGGCGTCTAGCACCTGTATAGCAGGTAAGAAGATATACTATAAAGGCTGGGGATTTAGCTCAGTGGTTCCGTGCCTGCCTTGCAAGTGCAAGGTCCTGAGTTCGATCCCCGGTATCAAAAAAAAAAAAAAAAGATATACTATATTTGAATCCATAAAGATCTAGGTACAGGGCCAGGGATTTAGCTCAGTGGTTTCGCTGCCCGCTGCGCAAGCGCAAGGACCCGAGTTCAATCCCCAGTACCCCCCCCCCAAAAGATCTAGGTACAAATCCTGAGGTGCTCTCTTTATTATCTCCCTGACCTTGACACCACTTAGCTCTCTGATGCCTTAGTTTTCTCACCTATAGAAAGGAAACAAAAATAATCATTCAGCAGAAATGTTTTTAACAGATCTCTATTTTATCAACTTACAGAAATACGGCCAGGGATTTAGCTCAGTGGCTCCACCACCTGCCTCGAAAGTGCAAGGTCCCGAGTTCAAGTTCAATCCCTGGTAGCAAAAAAAAAAAAAAAAAAAAGAAACTTACAGAAATAAAGCTTGCTAATCCTTCCATAAATCATTTTCTAGTGGCCACTGGAAGCTGACCCCTTGTACCTGGTGGGGTTTTCTAAGTAGACTACTGTACTTAGTATTTCCCCCACTTATTGCTTGCACTAAATGAGCTGGATGCTTAATAAGGGCCAGCTGTTTGTTCTCAAACTAGTTATGCCAACTGTACTTGTTACTGTAATTATGTAATTTAAAATTATGTAAACTAGTGAATTATGAGCAGGAAGAGGCTGTTTATGTGAAAAGTTCAAAAAGATTCAAAAGCTAATTTCTTTAAGTTACTACAAAATTAGATATATATAAAATAGCTTTAAAAGAATAGTGGGGAAAGCATAAAGAGTAGAAGCCAGACACAATGATATGTGCCTAAGTCCCAGCTTCTTGGAGGCTGGGGCAGGACAATGGCTTGAGCTCAGGAGTTCAGGGCCAACGTAGAAAATACAGCATAGCCCCATCTCAAGACAAACAAAACACTGTAGATGGATTTTATATATTACAGTGAAAATGCCTTCAAGTTCTCTCTTCTATACGAAAAAACACACTAGTAGGACACTTAATAGATAATGCCTATCCATGGGTGTAGATTATGCCAAAAAGACAATCTAGAACTCTAATAAAAGCCCATACAGGAAGAAAAATTCTATAGGGGGAAAATGGAAGAAAATAAAGTATATTCAAGTTAAAAATTTTTTAAAATGTAACACTATGACTCCCTGGCAACCAATTTTTTTCAATTATTTACATATTCAACTAATCACAAATAAGGTCTTTATATTTAGCCCCTCAAAAACTTATAGTATTGTGAAAACTAATTAAATAATATACTTAAGTGCCTAGCATTTAATAAATATTCAATGTAAAACTTGCCAACTGGGCATGGTGACACGCACCTGTAATACCAACTCTTGGGAAGCTGAGGCAGGAGAATCACCATGAGTTCAAGGCCAGTGTGGGCTACATGAGTTCAAGGCCAGCCTGAACTACATAATAAGACCTGTCTCAAAAAAAAAAAAATTGTTTTAGGGTTAAGGGTATACCTCAGTGTGCAGCATGTGCCTAGCATGTGCAAAGCCCTGGGTTCAATCTCTAACACCACAAACAAAAACCCAACAAAGCTGTTCTACTTACTTAAGGGTTTTGTTGTTTTTGTTGTTACTCTGATGGTCTACTAGTGTAAGGATATAGTACTCCTGCTGGATGTGGTTGCACATATCTGTAATTCCAGAACTTTGAAGGCTAAGGCAAGGGGATCATAATTTGAGCTCATTCTGAGAAATTCAGAAATTTAATGAGACCCTATCTCAAAACTTAAAGAGGGGGAAGGCATTGGGGATGTAGTCAGTGCAAATGCCCTGGGTTCAATTCTCAGTACCAGAAAAAAAAAAAGAGTAAAGAATGAATATAGTACTACTATCTCCCAAAACAATATAGAAAAGGAAAAGGGCCAGGCATGGTGGCACATGCCTATGATCCCAGCACTCAGGAGGCTGAGGCAGGAGGATTGCCGTGAGTTCATTAGCCTGGACTACATAGTGAAATCAAGGTCAGCCTGAACAACAACAACAAAAAATCACTTGAAAATCAGATCAAATAAAAAAAACCTCAAATTTAAAACTTTCTATAAAATAACTGACCTATGTTCTTCAATTGGATGAAACAAAGAATGGCTAAGAAACTCTTTCAAAAAAGAAGACTAAAATAAAAGATCAAATTGACAAAGCTGAAATATGAATTGTCAACTAGATAAAAGTACTATGTCAGTGGGGCATGGTGACACAGATGTGTAATTCCAGTTACTTGGGAGGGTAAGGTAGGATAATTTGGAGTTTAAGGCCAGCTAGAGGAAATTAGCGAGACTCTGTCTTAAAAAGGGCTAGCAATGCAGCTCAGTGGTATAGCCCACCTGGGTTCAATCCCCAGTACCAGAAAAAAATAGCAAGTACTATATAATGTTAAATTTTTGATAACTGTACTGTGATAACTTAAGGAAATGTCATTATTCTTAAGAAATATACCATCAAGATATTAAGATGTAAAAGATATATAACTAAAAAAAAAAGATATGTAATTTACTCTTTCAACAGTTCATTAAAAAAAAATGTATGTATATGCTACAAGACTAATATGTCAAGATGTTAAAAACTGGTGAATATGGATAAAGAGCATACAAAAGTCTACTATTCAAGGGCCAGTGATGTAGCTCAGTGGTGCCGCACCTGCCTGGGAAGATCCAGGTCCTGAGTTCACATCCCAGTACTAGAAAAAAAAAAAAAAGTTTACTGTTCTTGCAACTTCTCTATTAGTTTGAAATTATTTCAAATTTTTTAAAAAACAAAGAGAGCAGGGCTGGGGATTTAGCTCAGTGGTTTCGCCGCCTGCTGAGCAAGCGCAAGGACCCAAGTTCAATCGATCACCCATACCAAAAAAAAAAAAAAAAGAAGAAGTTTCAAAGAACTTCACAGTCAAAAGTTGTTAAGGCAAAGAATTAAGGGTGTGGCCTATGTTACAGCAATTGCCTACCATGTTCAAGGCCCTGGGTTATATCCCCAAAGCGGAAAGAAAAAAAGCACAAGGCAAAAAAGCATGACACCACAAGCAAACAGCAGCAAAGAGCAGGATCATACCTGCAAAGGCCTCAAATGTTGGAATTACCAGACACAAAATATTAAGCTAAATATATTTACCAGGTTTCTAAGAAAGTCCTGAAAATAAAACCAACCAAGAACAGGAATAAGACTACGCAAAAACCTGTAAAGCAAGGCCTGAGAATGTAGCTCCATAATATGGATGGAACTGGAAAATATTGTTAAGTAAAATAAGCCAGATACAAATGGAAAAATATTGTATGACTCCACCCTATATAAATCTGAATACTCAAATTCACAGAAACAAAAAGTAAAATTGTGGTTACCAAGGGTTAAGAGATGGAGAAACGGAGAATTATTGTCTAAGAAACTGCAGTTTGTGATGATGAAAATGGTCTGGAGATGACTCGCGGTGATGATTATACAATGATGTGAATGTACTTTTGTCTTTTGGTGGGGTTTTTTTGGCGTTTTGGAGCAAGGTCTCATTATGTTGTCCAGGCTAGCCTTGAACTCACTACGTAGTCTAGCCTGGCCAAGAATTCATGATGATCCTCCTGCCTCAGCCTCCTAAATGCTGAGATTGCAGGCATGCACCACCATGCCCAGCAAAGGGAAATGTACTTTAATAACACTGAATGATACACTTAAAATGGTTAAAATGACAAATTCTGCATCATATATATTTCACTACAATGAAAAAATGAGTACTACAGTAAAACAAAGTAAAAAAAATATAACACAATAAGCTGGCTGAAGAAACAACCAGCTAACTTCAAGAAAAGACACTAATTATCCTGATACAACACAGGAAGGCAAAGAAATGGAAACTATGAAAAACAGGTTAAGAGTCATGGAGGGTAAAATAAGATCTAACATACTTCAAATACAAGTTTCAGACTGAAACAAAAGATTCTAAAAGTAGCCACAAAGAAGCAACAGATTACTACCTATAAAGAAATGGCAATTATACTAGTTGTGGATTTTTCAACAGCAATAAAAGCCAGATGAAAATGAAATAAGATCTATAATGAAAAAATTTACTACTAATCTACAATATACATTGAGAAAAACTATCTTCACGATGAAATTAAGACAAACACATTTTCCAACAAATGAAAAGTTTTACAACAGACATTCACTACAAAAAATTCTAAGAAAGATCTTTAAGGCAGAGAGAAAATGATCCCAGATCACAGATAGGAGGTCTGAGATGCAAACAGGAATGAGGAGCACAGATATTGTAAATTTATGGTCAAACCAATAAAAGTGTTTAAAAAACTAAACTTTCTGGGGTTGAGCAAACTAAAATAAAGGGAAAACCATACAGAGTTTAACTTTCAGGAAAGGAGCACTGCAACCCCCAGTACTGGGGGCGGGGGGCCATTTAAAAAAAAAAAGTACTTTCATGTAAGATTAAAAAGAAAGACTAGAGGGGCTGGGGATTTAGCTCAGTGGTTCAGCTGCCTCGAAAGCTCAAGGTCCTGAGTTTGATCCCCGGTACCCACCCCCGCAAAAAAAGAAAGACTAGGAGGGCCAGGGATTTAGCTCAGTGACACCTTGCCTGTCTCGAAAGCATAAGGTCCTGAGTTTGATCCCTGGTATTCCCCTCCAAAAAAAGACTAGGAAATTCAGATGAAGGTGCGGCAAATGCCTGTAATCCCAACCCTTGGGAGGCTGACCAAACCAGGCATGGTGGCACACACCTATAATACCAGCACTTAAAGAGGCTGAGGCAGGATTGCTTCCAGTTAAGAAACTAGCCTGGGATACATAGTGAGTTCAAGGCCAGTCTGAACTACAAAATGAGACCCAGTCTCAAAACAAAACAAAATTCATTCTGCCACCTGTCTGGCAAGCACAAGGTCCCGAGTTTGATCCCTGGTACCCAAACCAAAATTCAAATAGTAGTTACTTAAGAGCATGTAAGAATGTAAAGTGGTAAGGAGATATAGGAGCTTCAAAGGTGAGTCAGTGTTCTATGTATTAAACTGTTGGGGTACACTGTAGTAGTTTATAATTCTTTTACTTATACTAACTACAGTGTATTCTTTTGTAAGGGTAATAAAAGTAAAATTTTAAATCTATACAGAAGAAGGAAAAAAATTAAGACTGCAAGATCACTCTCCCCAAATCACTTCACAAACCTTGGTCTTTAAAATCAAAACAAAAACTGCTCATTGTGGTGCACACCTGTAGCCTGTGATCTTCACACTCCAGAGGCTGAAGGCTAGAGGAGCACCATGAGTTTGAGGCCAGTCTGGGCTAGAAAGTGAGTTCAAGGCCAGCCTTCACTACAAAGGGGAGGACCCCCGCCCCATCTCAAAAAATTAACTAAATATGGCCGGGGGATTTAGCTCAGTGGTTTCGCTGCCTGCTGCGCAATCGCAAGGACTCAAGTTCAATCCCCCGTACCAAAAACAAACAAACAAACAAAAAAAAACCCTAAGTAAATAAATAAAAAAAATGGGCACAGTGGCACACACCTGTAATCCCAGCACTGATGGAGGCTAAAGTAGGAATATTCCAAGTTCAAGTCCTGCCTGAGCAATTTAGTGAGATCCTGTCTCAAAATAAAATATAAAATTAGGGCTGGAACTGAAGCTCAGCAGAATGCCCCTGGGTTCTATCCCCAATACCACCTCCCCCCAAAAATCAAAGCAATAAAAAGATTCTTGATTATTTCATTCAAGAAATACCTAATGACCAGGCATGGTGGTGCACACCTGTGATCCCAGCACTTGGGAGGCTAAGGCAGGAGAGGAGGACTACCACAAGTGTGAGGCCATCCTGGGCTACAAAGTGAGTTCAAGGCCAGCCTGAATTACAGCACAAACCCTGACTTAAAAAAACAATAACAGGAGAAACTAGAGACATTTATAGCTAAATGGATGCATATTGAGGCCATACTTTTAAGTGAAATAAATAGGACACACATGTGTAAATACCAAATAGTTTCTCTAGTGTGAGAAACTGAAAGTGTAAATAAGGATTAAAATGATTAAAACGAATAATTGATAATTTGAAATAGGAAAAGGTCCAAAGGTGTAGGGGTGGTGGGAGGGGAAGGGGAAAGGAAAGAAGGGAAAGGAAAAATTATGAGGAAAGGAAAACATGGAAGCCAAGTCTTTGTAAATAGGGAAGGCTGGAGGGGGTGAAGGGAGGACAGGGAATGGGGAAAAAAATAAGAACCAAGATACATCATGTACAGGTACAAGCACCCAATGATAAATGTAAACGTATTGTAAAGAATAAAAAAAAAAAACCATGGGGCCGAGGATTTAGCTCAGTGGTTCTGCCTCCTGCCTTGAAAGCGCATGGTCCTGAGTTCGATCCCTGGTACCAAAAATCTTAAAAAATTAAAAAAAAAAAAAAAAAAAAACAATAACAAAAAGAAACAATATCTTGTGAACAAATACTTCATGAACTTAATGAGTGTCAAATCTAACTAAATTTGAGCTGAGGATTGCCATAAAGATGTCTAACCTCTTCTCCCTTTTGTCTTTCTAACCCTATAGCAACACTGTCCAATACAGATAGTAACCTCTAGCCAGAGGCATCTACTCACATTTAAATTGGTTAAAATGATATAAAATTAAAAATTAAGTTTCTCTCTAACACTAGACACATTGCAGACACATAGTAGCTACATATGGGCCACCATATTGAACAACACAGTTGTAGAACATTTCCATCAATGTACAAAGCTCTATTAAGCAGTGCTGCTACATTTTAACAGGAGAACTATACTGATACTCTTAAAAGAACATATAATAAATTTTTTAGATCCTTTTGAAATGGTTTCATTTCTATGAAAACTACAGCTCCTCAGTAGTACAGATAACATAATTTTTCTTTTTTTTGGACCCAGGATTGAACTCAGGACCTTGTGTTTGCCAGGCAGGTGCAGCATCACTGAGCTACATCCCCAGCCCTATTTTTCATTTTATACACACTCACATAAAATCAAAAATTCTTCATCATCTATGTTCCACAGGATTTTTTTTAAAAGGCAAGGGAGGGCCGGGGATTTACCTCAGTGGTTCCGCCTCCTGCCTCACAAGCGCAAGGTCCGGAGTTCAATCCCTGGTACCAAAAAAAAAAGAAAAAAAAAGAGGCCAAGGGAGTCTGAGGCAGGATCACCATGAGTTTCAGGCCAGCATGGGCTACACAGTGAGTTCAAGACCAGCCTGGAACACACAGAGACCCTGTCTCAACAAAACAAAGGCAAAAAATAAATTAGCTCAGTACTATTAAACTGCACTGTAAGCAGCCTCATCTACAGGATATACATATTACTCCTTGGGACAACAATTTCAGTGGACAGAACTTTTTTTTTGAGACAGGGTCTTGCTATGTAGTTCAAGTTGAACTTGAACTCATTATGTAGCCCAAGTTGGCCTCAAACTCATTATGTAGCCCAGGCTGCCCCCCAAATCATGGTGATCCTCCTGCTTCAGCCTCATAGCCATGCGCCACCATGCCTGGCATTAGTAGACAGTACTTTAAAACAGTGTTTACATACATAAAAGATAACAAATACAAATCAAAAAGAAAGAACCTACAGGAAGCAAGGCCTTTTCAATTTATAGCAGACACACTTTGGGCCACCATCCCTGGACTTCTGAGGGCAATCATCCAACTCACTTCTGCCACTGGGAGTCCTTGGTAGAAAAGTTAAAGCATTGTTAAAATAAATGAATTAAAATTTAAAAAAAAATTTTTAATTACCAGAAACAATTATATACAACAAAACTCTATAAATCAGTATAACCTTTCTTATCTAAAGCATCAGACCTTCAGTTTTCTTTTAAATGTAAGAACAGAGCCCAAGCTATTTCAACTTAATCTGAGCATTTTGCTTTAGGCATTCTAATACATGTTTAAGTACTGTATTTCTATAGCACTCTCAAAAAATTACCCAACTGAAAACACTGAAAGGAAACAAATGTCTGTTAAATTAACCGTCACCTACCTATGCTAGGTTTGCACCTTAAATTCCTGTACCCCTCCCTCACTCTAAGTGAACCAGGGAGCACTATGCTTCTCATCTAGACAACTGATGCAATTTCATTAAGCGTTTATGTTAATAATTGGTTTGTGTCCTCGCAGGACTTCTGTGGCCCCACTTACAAAACCCATTATGCACGGTGCTGCACTATTCTCTTTCTCCAGAAAGCATTTTAAATACTGACACTTGTACAAGGTTTATATGTTATATTAAATAAAAAGAGCTCTTCTCATTTTAGCTTCAACTATCTTTCCTGCAGAAGGGGTGAAAAAGCCACTTTCAGCTACTTCATTAAGTCAAAGGCAAGTTATTCATCTTGGTTAATCAACAGAGTGATAAAGCAGCACCCTCAAGCAGCTCCCAGTTTACCACCTTTCTCCTGGGGCTTTATTTGAGAAACACAGTCTTAAACAAATAAAGTGCAACAATTGAGATGAACAGCAACCAAAAATAGCCTAAACTGCCCCTTGAAGTGTGCTCTAAGTATCAACTGTGAAACCTGACAAAATTAAGTTCAATGGTGGTGAGAATAACTATACACCTTCTATAACAGTGACAGCAAAACTTAGAGATCAAGTGCCCAAATTGCAACCCAAACTCGCTTAGCACACAATGCCAACATTGCAATTAAATCTGAGTGCTCCGCCACTGGGTCAATGCTGGGACGACTTGGCTCTACGAGCCCGCTGCGGCACACGTGCCATAGCTTTGCCACCACATTCTATAGGACAAAGGAAGGGCAGAATGTACCCAAACCTAACTTGAACAAGCATAAATCTACTGGATAAATACTCTCCCCCATCCATCCCTCAGGTACTTTAAGCCAAGATTTTCAAATTTCACCGAACCTTTAGGGGCAGCATAGGGTTGCCAACTTTTATGCTGCTGAAGGAATAAAAAAGAAACTATCAATGACCATTACATTATCTCATAAAATAGCATGTTCCCACCAAAAATGATAAAATTAGAAAAAAATTCTTCTAAATTCAATAGATTTAGCTTCACGAAAAACTAACATTCTCATTTCACTCAGACAAGTGAAAACTTTTGTCATACACTGGCAAAGTTCAGTATTTAGGTACCTACGGGTCTAAGTAGCTAGCTCCCACTTAGAAAAGGAAAGCAAGGATTCATTCAGGAGGTGCCCCGGTCAAATATTAACTTCCCTAATAATGAGGAAACAAGGCTTGGAGAGGTTTAGGGACTCTCCCAAGGTTGCAGATTTAAGGGTTTTAACATAAGTCTCTCTAATTCCAGAGTCAAAATTCCTAATCACTACAGTAAGTTTCCTCTAATACTCTTCTAATAGTGTAAAGATTAGCCCTCAGCCAGTCACCTTTGTGACCAATGACAACCAAGGAATTTGCAAGACAGCTGGAGGGAGTGAGAGGTACACTCCCTGGCCATCATTCAGGCTAAAGCTAAATGGAACTCCTGACCTTTGCCTCATTAATACCAGGCTCACTGAAACTAGGCCAACCAGCTCAAACAAAGCACACACAAAACCCTCTGCCTTCACTCTGATGCAGGACTCTGGACATTTCCAAGTGCTGATGATACAGTGAAAAACAAATTCCTGACAAACAAAAAAGAATGTATTAATTCTCAAGAAGGAAATAAACACTTCCATGGTAACTCAGTCTAAAAATAATAAACTTGTCTCTAAAAGTTAAAACTCTAAGCCTCATTCTGCAAACTATTACAGTCTCTTGTAAATCAACACACAAATCCTTCCTAAACAGAAAACCACATAAAATTCTATAAATTTATAGTTCTTAAAGTTTCCAAAATAAAACAGGTAATTTTCATATACACACCATTATATGATAGGTAAAAGTATTTTATAGAATATTCAAAACACTAGAGATAAAACTACTCAGGCGAGGGATGTAGCTCAGTGAAAGAACACTTCCCTAGCCTGCAGGAAGCCCTGGGTTCCATCCCAAGCACAGGAGCAGAGGGAGACACGGAGGGGGAAGAAGCTGCGGCACAGAGAGCGACAGAGAGAACACAAAGTATTTATAAACTGTACGTAGTGGCACAATTTGAGAGGCTGAGGCAGGAGGATGGCAAGTTTGAGACCAGTCTGGACAACTTACCCTGTCTCAAAAAAAAAAAATTTTTTTTGGTACTGGGTACCGCACTCAGGTCCTTGTGCTTTCGAGGCAGGCAGTGGAACCACTGAGCTACATCCCCAGCCCTCAAAAAAAATTTTAAAAGGGCCAGGGACGTAGCTCAGTGTGAAGGTCCTAGGTTCAATACCCAGTGCCACAAAAAATAAAAAATACATAAAAAGAGTACTTATAAAAGAGGGTTGACTTGAGGCCATAATACTAAGTGAAATAAATGAGACACAGGTTATTTATCACACGGTTTCTCTTATATGAGAAAACCAAAGTCCTATATAATTTAAAGAGTAAAATAAAACAGGGAGGCACACTTTGCAGAGATGGGAAGGGGATCTAGGGATGGAGACAGGAGAGAAAGAGAAGTAAAAAGGATTCAGATATGATGTATGTACACCATCTCCTCATCATGAATGTATTCATTATGTTTCACAAACACATACTAGTAAAAAATAAAATAAATTTTTAAAATAAAGAGGATTGGAAGAAAAAAATAAATACAATTTTCTATAAAAGACAATATTAATGAATGGCTGTAGTAAGAGTATTATGTTAATATTCAAAGGTTCTCGGGGGCGGGGATTTAGCTCAGTGGTTTCGCCACCTGCTGCGCAAGCACAAGGACCCAAGTTCCATCCCCAGTACCAAAAAAAAAAAATTCAAAGGTTCTTGCCAGATGTGGTGGCACACACCTGCAATCCAGCACTCAAGAGGCTAAGGCAGGAAGACTGCTGCAAGTTCGACACCAACCAACCTGAACTACATAGCAAGACCCTGTCTCAAAAAATAAATAAATATATATACACACACACACACACACACACACACACACACACACATATATCTACACAGAGAGAGGTTCTCGATATTGAAACCAAAACCTGTCATACACATAAAGGGAATTCTTTATTAGAAATTTACTTCCATATCTTCACGAATCAGTTTCCAAACAAATGTCCAAAAGAAAAAAACCAAACATAGCTTTTAAGTAACCAAAGTCTGACACACTCAACCAAATGAATCTGAAACACTTTGTCCTCCTCAAAACACTGTAATGATAGCACAACATTCCTGCTGTCAAAAGCAAGAAAAATTAATTTCCCAACTGAATTTTTAATAATCAGATTCTACTCTATCTGAATCTGGAAGTAAGGAAGAGATCTACAAACTATTAAATTCTTCACCTACCGCATAAATAGTCTTAGTTTTGTTAGAAATAGATGACATCTAAAATGCAGGACTTGGTTTTTGTTTTCCTTTCCCTTCTACACTCTCCCATGGCACTTTCATCTCCTTATACCAACTCAATCTGTACATCCATCTATATCATTCCCTACACCTATGTTTAATATATTCCTAACCCTGACCTCTTTATCCAATTACAAATTCACATTTCCAAAAACCTCTATGTATTTGGCAAGTATATAAAACACCCAGCATATCCAAACCCGATCTCATTATGCAACTACTTGCGCAGAGTACACCATCAACATTGCCCATACTTTTAAGAAGTGTAACCTTCAACTTTTATCTCCTCCAAACTTTCTCTTCACCCCTCCACCCACCTACTAAATTAACAGCCAGATCCTTTTGAGGCTTCTCATCTTACTGCCATTTCCCTTACCCAGTACTCGTAGTACTGTATCAAAAGCCAGCTTGCCACAAATCATTCTGCAGAACTACACTATTAGACCTCGGTCACTTCTCATTACCTCCCAAATGTCAAATTTCTAAATACAGTGTTTAAACACACTCAATAATCCACCCCCTACTTAAACTGCAAACCTCATCTCTAATTCTCAAAAAGGAAATGTATATTCTAGATAATCTGGTCCACTAACTTCTTTTAGTACACAATGGAGTTTCCCACCTCCACACTTTTTTTTTTTTGGTACCAGGGATGGAACTCAGGACCTTGCGCTTGCAAGGCAGGCGCCATAATCACTGAGCTAAATCCCCGGCCTCCACACTTCTGTTAATGTCATTCTCTTTATTTGAAATGCTTTCATCATCCACCTAATCTTTGTTTTAAAAAAGTTTTACCATCTGTGACACTGAACTAGGTTATCAGTTTATTGGGGGGTAGCACCCTGTAGTGGAAATACACAGGCTTTGGCATCAGGCAGATGTGGATTCAAATGGGAGCTGTTTGTTCTCTTACCTGCTAGCCACATAGCCCCCAGGAAAGTTACTCAACACATTTAAGACTCTGTGTCCTCTTTAAGAAAGGTGCTGGGGCCAGGGATTTAGCTCAGCGGTTTCACTGCCTGCTGCGCCCCAGTAACCAAAACAAAACAGAACAAAACAAAAAACAAAAAGAAAGATGCTTAGGGCTGGGGATTTGGCTCAGTGGTTCCACTGCCTGCCTGGCAAGCACAAGGTCCCGACTTGTAGTTTCAGCACCCAGGAGGCTGAGGCAGGATGATCACCAAAGAGTTCAAGGCCAGGGGCCGGGGATTTAGTTCACTGCTTCCAGTGGTGCGGCAGGGCCCGCCTCTCAAGCGGCGCCTGCATCTCAAGGGCAAGGTCCTGAGTTCGATCCCCAGTACCAAAAAAAAAAAAAAGAGTTCAAGGCCAGCCTGGGATAATGAGTTCAAGGCCAACCTAAACTACATAATAAGACCCTATCTCAAAAACACACAAACAACAACAAAACCCAAAAAGTATTACTAAACCTCTACTACTTTCCAACACCACTTAAGCTAAAATGAAACCTTTTTCCTTTTGTACAACTCCAAACTTTAGATCAATCCACCCAGGTGGTTAAGAAAGGGTGCTTAGGGCCAGGGATTTAGCTCAGCAGTTTCACCACCTGCTGCACAAGCACAAGGACCTGAGTTTGATCCCCGGTACCCAAAAAAAAAGAAAGGGTGCTTGCCTAGCACGTGCAAGGCACTGGGTTCAATTCTCAGTAGCACTGCAGTACCAAACAAACAAAACAAAAAAACCACAAAGACTTTATCTCTGCATACTAGAATGAAGAGCAAACTTAATCTATGCATCCTATAATGACTAGCAGACAGTACAATTTTCATGATTTCAGGCACCTTAGAAAATTACTACTATGCCAGGTGTGGTGGTGCACCCCTGTAATCCCAGCACTTAGAAATTAAGGTAGGAGGATCGCTGTGAGGTTGAGGCCAGCCTGAACTGGATAGTGAGACCCTGTCTCAAAAAACAAAAAAAATAAAATTACGAAAATATGAATCTCAATTTTTACGACCATATCCTCATTTACTTCTACATGGTTGCCTAACATAGCTTAACATACAATGAACATTTAATGTCACTGAATTGACTTGAGTACAGTAATAAAGTTTATAATGCTTGAAAATCAGATTTTCCCCGATTTCCTTTTTCTGCTTTTATCATTCTTGTAATATTTTCCTTCAAAGTACACTATCATATCTAAGTACAGATCCATAACCAAATCTAACTTGACTCCTTTTCCAGATTCTCACAATTACAATATTCCAATTTTATGCTCTAAACAAGTAAGCACTTCAAATGTTCAAGAATCTACAATTTCTAATTAAATCTAAAAATTGTGCAACTAATTTCCTCTCCACAAGTTTTTTAGGGACTTTAAAAATCATTCGCCTCTTGCCTGTTCAAGATCAAAAACCCTGAAATAGGGCCTGGGATTTAGCTCAGTGGCACCATGCCTGCCTTACAAGCGCAAGGTCCTGAATTCAATCCCCTACCAAAAAACAAAAAATAAAAAAAAGAAACCCTGAAATAAATTTTCTTTTGCACAGTACAGCTCACAAAACTTGTTACTTTGCTCTATTCATTTTCCCTAATTCATATTTCCTCCCTTTCCAGTTGTGGGAGAATGACATAAGCACCCCCTTCAAAAAAGAAAAAAAAAGGTTACAGAATAAATCCTAATATAAGCATAAGATGGGAATTGCAGATAGTGTCATTAAGATGGTCCGTATATACTTTACACTTTATACTTTATGCAAAAACAATGGTCATCTGCTCAGTCATAATCTAAATGCATTCCCTTATGATCATATCACCATCATATGTGATCTGATCACCTACTTCCTACAAACCTTTTACCAGCAGTTTACGACCTAAAGTCTGTTCACTAAAAGTAACTACCTGTATCTCTTTCTCCTCTAGGAAATTCTCAGTTTATTCAAAGTGAACACTTCATGATGTAAATTTAAACAAAACACCTCTACCCACTTGTATCTCTCTGCATTGCACCAACAGCTGTAACAGTTACAAGGCACCTCTCAGGAGAAACCCGACAATTTTTCTTTTAAAGTTAAGGAAAATGACAGTTCCAAATATAAAAGTAAATAAACTCTGGGAGAAAAGTGATGTAATTCTTCAACCCTCTGCAATCAATACTTGCAAGAGCCTCTGACTGAACTCACCCCTTAACTGTGATGTGACTTCGGAGAGCCACAAGAATTAGGCGTACAGTTAAAAGAACAGCATCATTTGTTTTTACGTCAGCAACAAAATAGGGCAATTTATCAGAACTATCGATTTGTCTCAAGTAAGCTCCTTTTTTTTTAAAGTGACTTCCACAGCAGCTTTAGCAACCTTTTAAGTGACGACCCTTACGAGGCGCGCCGGTGAAGCATCTGCGACTTACGCATCCAGACCCAGTTCCGAGAGCAGCTCAAATCGAGCCTGGGCTACTCTCAAGTGGGTCTGGACGAAGAACCTCGATCCCCGGCATCTACCAGGCAGCGCCCCACCCTAGGGCTGCGGGAGACGACACCCCGGGACCCAGGCTAATTACTAAGCAGGGCGGGGGTGGAGGGGACACGTCGGGGACTGACTCAGAGGAGGCGAAAGTTGGGCGCTGGGGCACAGGTTGACTTTGGTGTCCAGGTTCCTACCGCCAGGTTCGACACCGAAAATCAAACTAGGGAGGCGGTGAGAAGATCTGGGGGCACGGGAAAGAGCGGTCGCCAGGACAGACAGAGAAGGCCCACCCCATCCCCACTCTCGAGCCCCAACAGCAACAGCAGCTCCGGGAGCCCCCTCCCCACCGCGCCCCGCCCACCTCGCGGCCCCACATCCCGCTTCTTCCCGCCCCGCAAGCTAGGCGAAGACCGCGGCGGCCGACACCCCCTTTCCTGGACCCCGACAGCTAAGCCCGGAGCCTGGAGCCCGAAGCAAGAAGCGGGGGCCCCGCAGCGCCAGTTCCAACGCAGGCCTGCCGCCCACCCAGTCCCCTCCCCGGCCACTCACCGTCAGGCCGGACGCTGGGAGGGCGCAGGCTGCGGGTAGGCGGGCGCGGACCTCCTCGCTCGGACCCGGGCTGGAGCCCCTATTCGGAGCCGACGGAGCGTCAGCGGCCGGGTCCGCAAGGCCTCTCTCCGGCCCGAACCCTGGAAAAGCACTTCCGGGGGAGCGGGGGAGGGAAGGCTCTGGCACCGGAACTGCTCGCGGGCTGGATTGCCCGGGCCTCCCGGTCCGAGAGGGCGGGGCCTCCCCCCCCCCCCCCGGCACCCGCACCCCCGCCGTGCGTGCCCGCTAACCCCTTCAGCCCCGCCGCTGCTGGTTTCCCGGACTACTGGGAAGCCTCACGTTTAACTGCCCTTAGGGTTGCTCCGCTCAAGCTGCCTAATCTTACAGAAGAGAAAACCGAGCCTCGAAGAATTGAGTTGCTAGAGCCCAACGCATTCACCTGGCTTCTCCATTCTCTCCAGTGTAATCTCCGATCTGTCTCCTTTAAAAATGATAGTTAAAATTATCGAACGCTTACAACTTGGTAGGCACTGTATTTAGCGCTTGGGGTGCTAGCTCTTTGAATCATCTGTAAACCCCTTGAGACTGATAGTGTTCGCTACATCTTGCGGCGGAGGAAACCTGTCAAAGATATCAAACTCAATACCTCAAACGTTGGATTTGATTTTACTATAACACATGTTGTGTGTCTAACTTTCGTTCTTCTACCCCTAACAAGATTTTTTTTAATTTTTTAAGAACAGGAATCGATCGCTACAAGTTCGAGGCCAGCCTGGGCTTCATAGTGAGTTCAAGGCCAGTCTGAACTACATAGTGAGACCCTGTCTCAAAAACAAAACAAAACAAAAAAACGGGAATCAAATTATGCTTCTATATTTTGTCATCACTTGCGACTTCAATAAAGGACAAGAGCTGGAGGACTGGGATCTTACTGCCTGCCTGGGTCCTGTCAGTTTGCTTTTTCATCCTGCCAAGTTACTACCTGTCTCCAGGGCACAGTTTCCTCCTTTGGTTTGTGTGTATAATCCTCTCTGGATTGTTGTGGAAATTCAAAATGATAATGCAGTATAAACATCTTGGAGTATCTAGTACTGAATAAAAGTCAATAGTTTTTAATACCTCACCCGCAACAGGCAATGGAAAAGGCCTGGATGCTTGTGAAGCTTTGAGCCAAAACAGTATGAAGACTCACTGAATGAGATAGCAGACAAGGAAAGGACAGAAGAGGAGAGTTAAGGGATTCCTCCGCCACAAAATCAGGACATCAAACATAGAGGCAGACTCTGTATCTGAGGCTAAATTCAAGAGGGAGCAGGCAAACTATCTGCAAAACAAATACCTTGAGGGAAGATTTTTTAAAAGACTGCTAACAAAGGCAAGGGAAATGAAAATACCTGAGAACCCTTTATTACAAATTTTAGGTGCACACAATGCCACTGCTAGTGGTTTTGTTTGGGTTTTTTTTTTGAGACAAGGTCTCTATGTAGTTCAAACTGGCCTTGACCTCACTATGTAGCCCAGGCTGGTCTCTAACAGCAATTCTCCTGCCTCAGCTTCCCGAGCTGAGATTACAGTCATGCGCCACCATGCCCTACTGGCTTTGTTTAAAGTGCTCTCTTATTTTTATTTTTGTGGCACCCTAGTGTTTGTAAATACTTCCATAATACCTCAATTCAAGTATCCTTTCACACCTGAGAGTAGGAAGTGCAAAACAGACCCCGCATTGGCAAGACTTAGAAAGATCTCTTTCCACCCAAGGCCTAGTGGTGAAACTATGACACTACGACACGGGAGCTCCAGCAGGCAGTTTGTATCATTGAGAACTCCAAAAGGTTCATCATCACTGGCCTAGAGGAATGGTGACAGGAATCTTGAATCACAGACGAGATGAGACATGGTGGGTCACACAGCTAGCAGAGTTGGTGCAGGAGGCAGAGGAGCTAGTCCTTGGCCATTTAACTTGGCCTTTAACTGGTAGAGGGTGCAAGCAGGATTTGAAAGCAAGTCTGTTTTCTTAGATGCTTTTCTCCATTATGCCAGCTATTCTCAGAATTTGAGAATGTATCAGAATGCTTATTAAACAAATTGCTAAATCTTGCCCCCAGCACTTCTCTTAACCTTACAGAGCTTTTCAAGGTGTAGCCTCAGGATTAACAGCTGGACATCACCTGGAAACTTGTTACAGATTCAAATTCCTGGGCCCCGCCCCATACCTTTCAAACTAGAAACTCTGAGGTGGGACCCACCAATCTCTGTTTTAACAGATCCTCCAGGAGATTGTGATAGGCAATCAAGTTGGAGCGCCAGTGCACACTGATATCTTCCACAGACTTCTTTCTAATTATCCCTAAGAGGTGTAACTTGACTGAAGCAGAAGTTCTTCAGTGATTAAATGACATTTTGGAACATTTTTATTCTGTTTTCGCTATCCATGAGAGATGAAGCTAGGAAAAAATTAGTATTCTTCTGATTACTTTAAATTTAAACTCAAATTTAACCAGATAATAATGGGTTGGATGTGGAACAAATCTTATTTGAGAACTGCTCTGTGCCAAGGCTTTATATGCATTTTCTAAATTAATCTTCACTATACTACTATGAGGTTTTATGGTCTTAATTTACAGATGAGAATAACTGAGACTTAGGTGAAGTAATTGACTTAAGGTCGCATTCTTGTTAAGGGGCAGAAACAGAATTGTTCAAATGAAGATCCCTCTAATTGCAAAACTCAGGCACTTTCCACTTCGTGGCTGGAGCCCGGAGACCAAATTCCAGTGTGGTCTCTGCCACCTGGACTATGCAACACTGAGTAAGTGATTTAATCTATTTTTTTCAGTTTCTCCATCTATAAATAGTGTTATCATCAATCTGCCCTTCCCACACTGAAATGTCAGAACAAATGAGGAAATACAACTTTCAAAAGCGCTTTCAGCTTTTTTGAAGGAAAACAGTAAAAAAGGCAAGTTATTATTCTATTGTATGTTTAGGCAAGCGTTGCTCTGTGGACCTGAGCATTGAAGTTTTTGCTGTTTATCTCCTGATTCAAATAGAAGAGTGCCCCACCACCACCAAGTTATTTGACTTCATTTCCCAGTGTCTCCTGGAGGTTAAGATGACAGAGTATCTTATGCATCTCATAAGATCAAGTGGGGGGCGTAGCTCAGTGGCGGTATGCTTAGCACACACAGGGCACTGGGTTTACTCTCCAGTCCCCCAAATAAATAAAAATGACCAGATTCATAAGCTCCTACTTGTTGCTAAACTGCTGGCCCATCATCACTAAAGATCCCTTTTCTCAGGACTGAGGATCTAGTACAGTGGTAGAGTACTTGCTTAGCATGTTCAAGGCTCTGGGTTCAGCTCCCAGTCTTGACCCCCCCACCCCACCCCGAGAAAGATACCTTTTCTCCAGACCATTTTCTTCTTTTCATTCTAGACATCCCTCCCAATCTCCTCCTTCAATTCACTAGGGAAGACTTAAAATTCCTGTTATTTTATTATGTAGAAAGATTTAGCTCTCAATCCTCATTTTCAGGCCAGACCCCAGGCCACCTTTATTGACATAATCGCCAGGTTGCACAATTCCAGGGGGTACTATTCACAAAGAATACAACGTGAATGATGCTCAAAGGGGTGCCAATTGCAGACTCCATGCCTCCGGGAACCATGCAAGGCTGTGGCTGTGTCTATGCTCCGCTCCTACCCCCAAAATCCATTAAGGCATTTGTTAAACAAAAGAGCCATCTACTTGGGTGTTCATCTTTCTCAAGTATTGAAATAATGGGGTTCTTTATTTTTTGTTTTAACATAGCCCCAGTCCTTTACCACCCAGCTTGTCTTAGGTTCTACACTTGGCATTTTTCACTTACTTCTGTAACATTGTTGCCATCTCCCAGACTTCCTTAAGACTGACTTATATTTTGTCTTTCATTTTTTTTGGTACCGGGGTTGGAACTCGGGACCTTGCGCTTTTGAGACAGGTGGTGGAACCACTGAGCTAAATCCCCAGCCCCAATTTGGCTTTCTTAAAACTGACATTTTGTCTTCTCACCTTCCATTCCTTCCTTGCCATAAGTGCTTGCAAAATGTTTGCTTTGAAAAACAGCACAGTATAGAAGCATATATATATTTTTTAATTTATTTATTAATTTTTTGGTACCGGGGATTGAACTCGGGACCTTGTGCTTGCGAGGCAGGTGGCAGAACCACTGAGCTAAATCCCCGGTTAGCATATATGTTTTAGTGTAAGTAACTATGACAAAGATCTGAAAAATGCCTCCTAAATATGTTGTTTGACCCACAGTTTTGTATTAAAAAATAAATTCAAAACTGTAAAATTGAGAAGCGTCATGTAAAAAACTTTAATTTCTGAGCCAGGCGTGGTGGTGTACGCTGTAATCCCAGCACTTGGGAGGCTGAGGCAGGAGAATCAGTGAGTGAGGCCAGCCTGAACTACATAGCAAGACCTAGTGTCAAAAAAAAAAAAAAAAAAATTCTAATATCTGCATCTCTTGAAAATGTAGAGCCAGGGATTTAGCTCAGTGGTTCCACTGCCTGCCTCTCAAGTGCAAGGTCCCTGAGTTCGATCCCCTGTACCAAAAAAAAAAAAAAAAGAAAGAAAACAAAATGTAGGCACTCTGGTGAACATCTGGTGTGCACCCATAAGCAGTATTGTCTTTAGTTCAGATGCAGCTGCCTTTTTCCAGTAGTACAATGAGTTGGCCTCACTGGCCTGTGAATTCTTCTTCATGGTAGAGTTTGAGGCACCAGGATATAAGATCATATGGATGTTTTTAAAAAGCTAGTATAAAATTTTGCCTTATGGATTTTGTGTGTGTTTATAACTATCCAATATATTTTAAGGTAATTTTAAGTTGTTTTTCTTGGGTAGTAGATAGTGGTGTGCCATGTACCATTTCTAAACATGCAAGGCAAATGCAGACATCAAATTATGAATATCACTATCACCAATGTTTTTTTGGGGGGTACCTGGGATCGAACTCAGGACCTTGCAATTGGGAAGCAGGCAGTGGAATCACTGAGCTAAATCCCAGCCCCCATTATCACCAATCTTTTAATGGAGTTGTACCTAATATTTGTCAACTACCTTGGAACTAAAAAAGGCAATGACAAATACTTCAATAAATTTCATAGTAACCAACCTAAGAGGTATGATCCCCCCCTTTTTTTTCTTTTGTTCTGGATGGAAAAACACAAGCACGGCTAGTTAAGATAGCTAGCAAATGATGGAACCAGGATTAAAATTGAGACAATCTGTCTCCAGAGATACTTCACCACTAAACTAATATTTACTGAACCTTTCCCATGTGCCATGCTCATGACTGTCTCCCACCTGAGAAACACTAGATTTATGGAAGAATTCATGTATCTCCTCCAGGCCTTTTACAGGGAGTTGTAATAAACCCACACAGATCTTCCTCTCATCTCCCTCCTCCTTCCACCCTAATCATACTGGCATGTTTGTAACCTTTATGTTTATTTCTTTTTTGGTACCAGAGATCGAACTCAGGACCTTGCGCTTGCGAGGCAGGTGGTGGAACCACTGAGCTAAATCCTTGGCCCCAGTAACCTTTATTTTTAAAGTGTACAAACTGCCATACATCTAAAGCTTTCTATAATTTCCGTATAATTCTTACACGACATTTATTTTTATTGAAACTTATTTTGAAGGGCCGGGGATTTAGCTCAGTGGTTCCACCGCCTGCTTGCCTGCTTCTCAGCGCAAGGACCCAAGTTCGATCCCTGGAACAAAAAAAAAAAAAGAAAGAAAGAAAGAAAGTTATTTTGAAGAGTCCTATGCTTGTGATGAACAGAGGCTTCTCTCACAGACAATGGAAGCAATATAATACTGAAACCGGAAACCATTATCTGTGGTCAAATTGTGCTGGTGTGGAGAAATGGAAGATAGCAAGGTTGAATTTGAGCAAAAATACCTCACTGACACAAATGAAGTGGAAGCTCAAAACTAGACAATCTAAAAGACATAGTCCATGAAATTTTAGCATATTTTACATTTAATTTGTAATTAAATATCAAGAAAAAGGGGCCAGCAGGGATTTAGCTCACTGATGCTGCCCCCTACCTCCCAAACCCAAGGTCCTGAGTTCGATCCCTGGTACCAAAAAAAAAAAAAAGAAAGAAAAAGGGGTCAGGGATTTAGCTCAGTGGCACTGTACCTACCTCGAGGGGGCAAGGTACTGAGTTCAATCTCCAGTACCAAAAAAAAAAAGTATTACAACTGACACCTTCCTCTGCATATGTGTGTGTGTGTGTGTGTGTGTGTGTGTGTGTGTGTTTGCGCATGTGTGTAACTGGGGATTGAACCCATGGTCTCACACGTGCCAAGGAAATACTCCACCACTGAGCTACATCCCAACCTTTTTTTTCTTTTGGTTTTGGTGATGTTGGTGATAGTGGTTTTTTTGTGTTTTGTTTTTAATACTGGGAATTGAACCCAGGGCCTCAATCATGCTAGGCATCTCTACCACTGAGCTAACATTTCCATCCCTCCTTTTTACTTTTTATTTTGAGATGGCATCTAAAATAAATTGTTCCCAAAGAAACTAAATTGCTCAGGCTGACCTCAAATGTGGGACATTCCTACCTCATCTTCCTAATAGCTAAGGTTTCAGGCACGTCCTCCCCAACTGGACACCCTTCTTTAAAGAACTACATTAATTAAACTTGGGTAATGTCCAGATTGAGCTGTTTAGTGAGGGTCAGAAATTTAAGGGATTTGTGTTCTACTTTTGTTCTTGTTTTCTTTGGTGTTCCCCCCCACACACTTTGGTGTTTTTTCTTTCCTTTCTTTTTTTTTTTTTTTTTTGATACCGGGGATCAAACTCGGGACCTTGTGCTTGTGAGGCAGGAGGCGGGAGGCAGAACCACTGAGCTAAATCCCCAACCCCAACTTCCTTTGGTGTTTTGAGACAGAGTTTCACTATGTAATCCATCCTGGCCTTGAACTCACTATATTGTCCAGGCTAGCTTCAAACTCACAGTGATCCTCCTGCCTCAGCCTCACAAGTGCTGGGATCACAGGTGTGTGCTACCACACCCAGCTCTTTCATTCTTTTTTTTTTCTTTCATTCTTTTCCTATCAAGGTGGTGGCCCAGCCTACTCTGTCTCAGCTTCTCTTTCTGCAAAATATGCATAATAAATGTATTTCTATACTGTAGAGATGTGAGACTTAGCTAATAAATGATTGTAAAGCACAGCTCTTTGAAGTATAAAGCCCTGCATAATTACTAAATACTATAATAATCATCCTTATAATAATAGTAGTTTTGGGCTGGGGATTTAGCTCAGTGGTTCTGGTGCCTGCCTCGAAAGCGCAAGGTCACAAGTTCAATCCCCGGTACCCCAAAAGAAAAAAAAAATAATAATAGTAGTAGTTTTCAACCAACAAATCAACCAGACCCAGATACCTTTAGTCACCTCCCAATGAGACGAAAGTGTATATGCTGACTATGAAATGAAGTAAAAATCTTACACCACAGACTAGGCCCACTCCCTCCCTTTTCTCATACAAAATCTGAAGGCAGACTTTCAGAGACACAGCTCTGTCACCTGCTAGCTGTATAATCCAATTTGGTCCAAGACAAAACTTCTCTGGCCTCTATGTCTCTGACTGACATAAAATAATAATAATATCTAACTCATAAGATTTTTGCAATGAATGGTCTTCTCCCCCCCGCCCCCCGTACCAGGGATCAAACTCAGGACCTTGTGCTTGCAAGCAGGCGCAGCACCACTGAAATAAATCCTTGGCCCTAACTCAAGATTTTTAAAACAACAGAAAAAATTTTTTAAAATCTTATTAGTACCTATCTGTGATATATAGTGATTACATTCAGCTTTGGGGGATGGATACATATACATATCACATCATGATCCTTTTTAGTCTTCCTGCCCCAACATCATAAGATTTTTGTGAGAGTTCAACAAGGTAATACTAGTAGAATGTATACCTGGATGTACGACTGCTTAACAAACTAGAACTCAGTAAATGTTACTGACGATGATGACTAGCAGCAATATCTGAAAAAAACCCAAAACAAAACAGAAAAATTAATAGTGGGTAACAATCTAAACATTTTATTGGGCAGAAGAGAAAGTAATGTCAATACACTCTATTTGGAGGGTGATTTCAGCTGCCCTTTAGAATTACCATGCTGACATTTATCATACAGGAGCTGTTTAATATTAAACTTGAGTAGCAAAAGCAAAGACACTTAAACCAGGTATGGTGGCGACGCATATAATCCCAGCACTCAGGAGACAGAGGCAGGAGGATTACTGCGAGTTCAAGAGGCCAGCCTAGGCTACCGTGGCTGGCTTCGCCCACCTCTCAAGCACAAGGTCATGAGTTTGATCCCTGGTACAAAAAAAAAAAAAAAAAGAGCCATTTAATTTTCCCAGCCTGTGTAATTCTTTTAAATAATTGTGCATGTAATAAATGAATCCATTTTGGTTACAATGATTAGAAAGTAGGAGGAGTAAATGTAAAAGTACCTCTTTACTACTAACATCCCCTGTCTCCCAGCTTGCTCCTCCCCACAGATGGAACCCCTGTAAATGATTTGCTGCGCTGCTTTCCATGCCTTTATCATTGCATTTATACTCATATAAACAAAACCCAGAATACAAAGTATGTGCTTAAGACACCAGCAAGCCAGAACCTCCCAATAAAACTTTTCAAAGAATTTAGTGGTTTGCCCAGCATGGTAGTGCATGCCTGTAATATCATCTACTTGGGAGGCTGAAGCAGGAGAATCACAAGTTCCAGGTCAGCCTAAGCAACTTAGTGAGATCCTGTCTCAAAACTTAAGAAATTAAAAGAGCGAGGCATTGTGGTGCTTGCCTATAAGCCCAGCACTCAGAAGGCTGAGGCAGGAGGATCCCTATGAGTTGAGACCAACCTAGGCAATATAATGAGTTCAAGTCCAGCCTAAACTACATAGCCAACCCTGTCTCAAAAAACAAAACAGAGGGCCGGGGATTCAGCTCAGCGGTTCCGCTGCCTGCCTCAAAAGCACAAGGTCCCAAGTTCGATTCCTGCCCCCCCCAAACCCAAAATAAATGGCTTGTGAAAACAAACAAACAAACAAAACAGAAAGAAAGACAGACAGAATGAAAAGGGCTGGGAATGTAGCTCAGTGGTAGAGCACTCCTGGGTTTAATTCCCAGTGTAGCAAAAGAAAAAAAATTGTGTTTTTACAAGTAGTTAGAAATTGAAACTACAATTTTTTGCAACTTCTTTATAGTTATTTTATTTGAATATATTTTTAATCTTAAATTGAACAATAACACTATCAGCTTTTTGGTGCTTAGGATTATTCTTTTTTTTTTTTTTCAGTACCAGGAATTGAACTCAGGACCTTGAGCTCTCGAGGCAGTCGGAATGCCACTGAGCTAAATCCCCAGCCCCACTTAGGATTATTCTTAAAACCTTAATTCAAACTTGCTTTATGTTTATTGAATATGTGCATCCATTTTTTAAAAATATAAACATAATCATACTGGTTTGCAAATGGCTTTATGTATTGTTTTATTTATCATTAAATGTTTTAACAAGTTTTAATTTGACAGTTGTATATATTAATGCAATATAATATGATTTTTTAATACATGTATACAATATGTAATGATCAAAAATGTGTAATGATCAAATCAAGGTAATTGGTCTACCCATTACTTCAAACATTTATTACTTTTTTATGTTGGGAGTATTTGAAAGCCTCTCTACTAGCTATTTTGAAATATGAAAATAATGGTTGGAATTGGTGTGTAAAACACTTATCCAGCATGTGTAAGGCTTGATCCCCAGCACTGAAACAACAAAAAACAAAGTCAACCATAGTTAACCTACTGTGCTATAGAACGTTAGATATATTACTCTGATCTAACTGCAAACCTGTACCCTTAATGTCTGAATGATTTCAGACATTGTGATATTTCTGTAGTGGCAATTTAAAGAAGAAATTTATACCATATCTGCCATTTTATTTCACTAAGAATTATTCCTGTCAAGGGTCCTATTAGAATGATTTGAGTTTCAAAAACTACCTTCTTGGAGCAAAATAAAAGATAGATAATAGGAAGTAGGGAGAAAGAGTGTTTGCAAAGGGGAAGGGAACTGAGAGATTGGGGGAGGGGGGAGGAAGGGAAGGGATAAGAAAAAAAAGGAAATGGGATGTGTTATGTACATCTACCAACTCCACACAAGGAATGTAAATATAAGTACTACAGGCCGGGCAGGGTGACACACACCTGAAACCTCAGCATTCAGGAGTCTGAGTTAGGAAGGTGGCTTCAAGTTTAAGGCCACCTGTCCTACGTGGTGAATTCAAGGCCAGCATGAACTATATAATGAGACCTTGTCTCAAAAGAAACAAAACAACAAAAATTATGTACTGCAGGGCCGGGGAACCAGCTCCGCAGTTGTGCTGCCTGCCTTGCAAGCACAAGGTCCTGAGTTTGATCCCCGGTACCAAAAAAAAAAATTATGTACTGCAAACATGTACAAAAAAAAAAGGAGGAAGGTGATCAGGAAATGAGTAAAAGGGTAAGAAGGGACAGGAAAGGGGATGAAAAAGGAATTGAGATGTGTTATGTGTGTGTACCAACTTCCCACAACGAATGCAAACACTATGTACTAATAAACTAAAAATTTTTTAAAAGCTTTTTTCTTGGTAAGTCAAATTTCATTTTCCATCACATTTTCAAGCCAGTGTAATACAAGCCTCTCCTAATCACCTCAAAGTATATGGGGGAGAGAAATCCTGCAGACCAGGAGCTTTCTAAATGGTGACTATGGAAAAGTGCCAAGGAAATAGACTGATGCCAAGAATAGAGTCCTCAAGTTGCTCTCTAAACCAACAGAAATTCATTTGGAAACTGGGTTTCATTGAAGCACCAAGTTATTTCACCTACAAAGACAGAGCACATGTAGAGATTATATTTGGGATCAGGGAACAAAGAAGAAAAGTAAAGCTACAATGTATTTCAGGAGACAGAAGAAAACATTCCCTAAAGAAATGACTAATGGCCTTCTGTGCAAGAAGAAAGAATACTAAAGCAATAGTTTGTAACTAATATACAATATTTATAATGTTTCCCTTGTAGAAAATTAGCTGCTGAACTTTTATTATTCCTACAACAAGCTCAATGTACTTAAAAGATGCAAACATATTTACAGATCCAGAGTTATTTCTTTTTTTTTTTTGGTACCGGGGATTGAACTCAGGTCTTTGCGCTTGTGAGACAAGGGGCTGAACCACTGAGCTAAATCCCCAGCCCAAATTATTTCAGATTTTAACAATTATATTTATTTGAAATACCCCTGGATCTATCACTGCAAAAGTTTACTGCATGCTCACTGTGAACAAAGCACAAAATGTCATGGAGAATACCAAGAACTCTTAAGTCCCAGGACAGTCCATTGAGAATTAAAATGCCAGTTGGGGAGATAAGTTATTGGCTCATTGAAAAAAGAACCATAATAATGCAAAGCATCCTGTGATAAATACTGAATGAATAACAGAGTCATTAATTTTTGGAGACTTCACCCAGCATTCATAGTCTTAAGACCAAATATTAGATGGGATTTAAGGTCTTAAAGGATGAGTAGAAACTACAGGGAAAGTGGAAGCATAAAAGAATCTCAGCATTCAAAAAAAAAAGTATGGGTGGGGCCAGGGATTTAGCTCAGTGGTTCCGCCACCTGCCTGGAAAGTGCAAGCAAGGTCCGGAGTTCCATCCCAGTACCAAAGTAACAAACAAACAAACAAATAAAAGTATAGGTGGAGGACAATGCAGAGCACATCTAGAACGCTTTGAGCAAATCTGTTGAACTGAAATAAAGGGTTTATGTCAAGTAGAAGACTTTTTTTTTTTTGGTACCAGGGATCAAACTCAGGACCTTGCACTTGTAAGGCAGATGGTGGAAAGAAAACTTTAGATAAGTAGATTAGGCTTCTGGTCAGAAGAGTCAAGACTACCGAATTAAGATATTGAGACATTATCCCTGGGGACAATAAAAAACAAAGCTTATTTTCTAACTGTGAAGCAACATACAGTGTGCTTTTCATTTTTTATTTTTTTTGGTACTGGGGATCGAACCTGGGACCTTGAGCTTGTGAGGCAGGCACTGGAACCTGAGCTAAATCCCGGCCCCCAAAGTGTGCTTCTTTAAAGACTGGGAGAGTAGCTCAGTGGAAGAGCTCCTGCCTTGCATACATGTGGCCCTGAGTTTGATTCCCAGCCCTGCTAAACAAAAAATTAAAAAAAAAATGTGCCTGACATGGTGGTGCACACCTGTAATCCCAGCACTTGGGAGGCTGAGGCAGGAGGATCGCCAAGAGTTCAAGGCCAGCCTGGGATACATAGTTCAGAGCCAGCCTGAACTACAAAGTAAGACCCTGTCCCCAAAGAAAAAAAAAATTAAAATTAAAAAAAGTATGCTTCTTTAAAAACATCTTTTTTAAAAGTTTATGTTTTAGACAGGGTCTTGCTATGTAGTTCACCACAAAAACTACATTTTTATTGAAGGGCATTTTTATTTTTATTTTTTTTGGTACAGGGGATTGAACTTGGGTCCTTGCGCTTCCACAGCAGGCGGCGAAACCACTGAGTTAAATCCCCGGCCCCGAGGGGCATTTTTAAAAACTAAATTTTATTTTATTTTATCCCATTCCCCTCTTCAAGCCCCCTCCCCTGAGGGGCATTTTTAAAACACAGGAAAGATCCTCTATTTTTTTATCTGTGTTCTCTCTAGATTTATTAATCATGTCTTGCACCATGAGAAAAATCTTTGCTGTTATCTGAGTAATTATTTCTGATTTCATTTTTCCCAGATCCTCTTTTGTTGCCAGTTCAGAGAGTCCAGGTGGTTGAGTATCAGATTGTTCCATCTCATTTCCCTTTGGGCTTGCTGTAGGTGATCTGGAACTCTGTTTTTGAGGCTTGTTTATGTGTTTTCTCATTTCTGGGGGGGGGGTGCTTCTGGCACCCACGCAGCTCACCTTTTCTGTCCTAGGAGCATGGGATGGCAGCAGGGGAGCTTCCTTCTGGGTTCTGGGACTGGCTCAGCTTCTCTGCCCTAGGAGCTTGGGATGGTGGTGGGGGAGCTTTCTTCCAGGTGCTGGGACCAGCTGAGCTTCTCTGCCCTAGGAGCATGGGATGGCAGCAGGGGAGCTTCCTTCTGGGTTCTGGGACTGGCTCAGCTTCTCTGCCCTAGGAGCTTGGGATGGTGGTGGGGGAGCTTTCTTCCAGGTGCTGGGACCAGCTGAGCTTCTCTGCCCTAGGAGCCTTGGATGGCAGCAGGGGAGCTTCCTTATAGGTGCTGGGACTGGCTGAGCTTCTCTGCCCTGGGAGCCTGGGATGGAGGCGGGGAGCTTCCTTCCGGGTGCTGGGACCAGCTGAGCTTCTCTCTAAAAAAATGAAATTATTAATTTGAGGGCCAATACATGGGACTTTTCCAACCTTCTGAAGTAACTCTGCGCACCAATCATTGTACTACATAAGCTTAAAGAAAATGACTTCAAGTAAACATATTTTTGTGGGGAAAGAGAAAAAATATTCTAAAATTGAGAATACATAGAATTAAATACATGATGGAATCCCAACATAGGAAACAAATGGAATCCATAAAACAGATACAAACAGATTTCCAAGAGACTAAAAACTCCATCGAAAGTCTGTGCAGCAGAATGAACCAATGTGAGGATAGAATTTCACATGTAGAAGATAAGATTGCAATTAGTGAGGAGGAAAAGAAAAATTGCTTTAAAATTGTAAGGGAACACGAGAAATCAATCCAGCAGCTCCTAGACGATGCAAAGAAGAATAATATAAGAATGATTGGAGTCAATGAAGAAAGAGGAGAGAATGCAGATGACATAAAAAAACTGTTCACAGAAGTGATGGAAGAAAACTTCCCAAGGAGGGGAAAAGAACTTGACATACAGATAAGTGAGGCATATAGGACTCCAGCTAGCCTTAATCAAAAAAAAAATCTACACATAGGCATATAATAGTTAGGATTCCAGAAATCCAACAGAAGAACAAAATTCTACAAGCAGTGAGAGAAAAGAAACAAATCACATACAAAGGAAAGCCCATCAGAATCACAGCTGACTTCTCAATGCAAACCTTCAAGGCAAGAAGAGCTTGGAGTGATGTATTTCAAGCTCTAAAGGAAAACAGCCTCCAACCCAGATTGATGTACCCTGCAAAACTATCTTTCAAAATTGATGGAGAAATAAGATACTTTCATGATAAAGAGCACCTCAGGAACTTCATGAATACCAAACCGGCACTCCAGACAATTTTAGACAATACCCTAGGAAAAGACAATGAGGATCACAACCCCAGGAAACCCAGCAGAATGAATCCATTGGGTGTGACAAATTAAACGCAAAGGGGAAGAATCCAACAAAAAGAAAAAGTCATGACAAGGCTTTTAAAACTTTTAACTTCATCTCCCTAATGAGTGTATAATTCAATCTTATTATTGTACTGATTAGTATTTTTCTGATTCTAGAGTTGCACACCATTCCTTGTGCTATACTGGCTATTTATCATCTTCTTATGTCTACATTTTAATTGGGTTGTCTATTAATGAGCTGTAAGAATTCTTTATATATTCTGGTCATAGCTTATATGCATTGTAAATATGGTCTGTTTAAGGACTACTTTTGTTAAACAAATTTCTATCTATGTTCATACTTTTTGCTTCTATTATCTTTATCCAGTTTTAGGATTAGCACAATGTTGAGTTCCTAAAATGAGGGGAGAAGTGTTCCTTCTTTTTTCTGCTTTAATTGTTTGATATAATTTATCAGTTAAAATGTATATGAGCCTGCTGTTGTCATATAGGTAGGTTTTCAAGCTAGGAATATACTTTCTTTAATAGGTGCTATTCAAATTTTATATTTCTTCCAGAGTTAGTTTCATTAAGTTGTCTTCCAAGTTACTTCTTAGAAGTTGTCAAATTTATTTCAAAACAGATTTTTGAAATATGCTTTCGATATCCTTTTAAATTCTGTAAAATCTGTGGTAATGTCTCCTAGATCTTAATATTGTAATTTAAAAAATGTATAACTGATATTGTGTAACAGGAAGAAAAGGTCTAAAAGAGCAAGGGAATTGGGAGGGGTAGGGGAAGGGAAAAAAAGGGAAAGGAAAAAATATGAGAAGAGGAAAAATAATGGAAACAAGGTCTTTGCAAATGGGAAAGGGTGGAGGGGGTGAAGGGAGGGCAAGGGAAGGGGAAGAAAAATAAGAACCAAGATACTCGTGTAAAGGTACAAGATCCCAGTGATGAATGTAACTGTATTTTATACCTAAAATGTACCAATAAAGTTAATGGGGGAAAAAAATAAAATAAAACGCAGGAACGCATCAAAAATAAATTAAAAATTAGCAGTGCATAGTGGTGCATAACTGTAATCCAAGCTATTTGGGAGGCTGAGACATGAGGATCACAAGTTGGAACTGAGCCTGGGCAACTTAATGAGACCCTATTTTTAAATTAAAAGAATAAAAAGGGGCCAGGGATTTAGCTCAGTGGTTCCGCCGCCTGCCTCACAAGCGCAAGGTTCTGAGTTCAATCCCTGGTACCGATAGATAAATATGTAAATAAATAGGGCTGGGAATGTAGTTTAGCATTCCCTGGGTTCAATCTCCAGTACTCCAGTACAGCAAGGAAATTAATTAATTAAAGTCACCTCGAAACCCATATCTAGTAATGTTTAATTTTTTTTTCAATCCTGGGGATTGAACCCAGAGTTTTTGCTTTGAACTACCTATCCAGCTTCCTGCATCTGGCCCCCCCTTTCCCCTTTTCTAATTTCTTAGTTTTGTGATAGGGTCTTGCTAAGTAGCTAAATTGGCCAGGTTGGGCTTGAACTTGTGATCCCCCTGCCTCAGCCTCTCAGAATACTGGGATTACTGACTCCCCTGACACCATGAGGTAAATTAAATCTTTCCTCCTTTTAGTTGTGAGTGACCGGTATTGTGTTTCAGCAACAGAGAAGCTGATTGATACAATCAGTTTAGGAACTACAATATTAGTGGAGGGCTGCTTAAATAAATTAAGGCATATTCACACAGTGAAAAAATGTTTTATATTACAATATAACTGTTACTTCAAAGAATGATGCAGCTCCTTCTGTACTATTATAGCATGACCTCTAAGACATGTCTTCCTGTTTTTGTCCTCCTCAATCTCTTCAATTTGGATTGTTAGGGAACTTGGTCTCTTCTCTTTCATCTACAACTCCCCCCCCTGGATCTCATCCAGTCCTAAGACCTCAAGTATTGTCTATTCAGTAACCTGCGTATACAGGTTTTCTGAAAAAGAATTCAAAAATTTAAGTTGAAAATACTGGGTCTGTTCCATTGCTCTCCATCAGGAGAAACCCCAGGTGCAGAATGCTGGCGTCCTAACCTGGGAGGGTGTGTACTACCGCTTAAGCAAAGCCATAGAGACAGGAGCACAACGGTTACAGGAAGGATTCAGGTAGGAGACACCATTATTACACAGTTAGAGAATAAGTGGGCTGGGTGGAAAAAAGTCAGTTTGGGCAATTTGCACTTTGACCTCTATTCATTCCAGTGTTGGTAGAATAACTTGAAGCCATCATTTCATTTGCATTTCTAATAAATGTCACATAAGCCATTATGATGGTGGTGGAGAAAGACTTTATAGACCAATGGACAAAATAATGCTCCTGAGATAGGAAGCAAATTCATATGACTCTTCATTTCAATATGTTCTCCATGTCAAAATGTCTTGTTGTCTCTATTATTCTGCTTTTTACCAAGTGCCCTCCTCAGCTAAAATTTGCAAACAATTCTTTTTTTTTTTTGGTACAGGGGATCAAACGCAGGACCTTGCGCTTGCCAGGCAGGCAGCGAAACCACTGAGCTAGATCCCCAGCTGGATAAAGAATTCTTTCTTTCCACATTGAAAAGGCCTGGCTACTTTTATATGATTGAAGTATGCCCTTCATTCTATGTGAGTACAAACACATGAAAATATTTATACATCTTTCCAATCTATAGAAAATCATTTTGGGATCTTGAACACAGACTCTGTACAGATGGAAAGAATGTGAGAGAAATTCCCTCAGTGTGCTGGCTGGCAGGGTCTGCCCAGCACTGTACGTCTTCTCAGAACAGGGGATGCTCTGCTGAATGAGCCCTTGTATGTCAAGATTCAAAAAGTTCTTGTTTGCTCTGGGTGAACAAAGCAGTCACAGACAGTGGGATCTGCAGGGTAGCCACCAAGTGTGTTAGACCAATGTTCCCGCCACCGCAGTGCCGGACAATCACCGTACTGGTGGTTCTCACCTTCATGTGTGGAGGCTGGTGTTCGCGGTGCTGTCTTGCATAGAGCTCCCACTGACTTCACAGGAAATGACATAGAACAGAGCCCCGTGGTGTGAGGGTAAACAAGAAGCATCTGACCAGGATTGGGCCATATATTTTTTTCACTTTCTCTGTAGAAATGGCTAAATTTATATACTGAATATCTAAAGGCCACTTTTCACTTCAACCATTTATGAAATGTCAAATATACATACATATACGTATACATATTAGGAAGCTTGACAGTGAACTGTGTTTTATGTAGGAGGGGGAAGGAGAGGGTTGTGGTCTAGAGAAACCCATCCTGATCTTACATTTTTCTTGGTCTGTAAGACCCTCCAAGAAGCCAAAGTGACTGGGACTAGCTTATTGTTCTGTTTTTTGTTTTTCAGAGACAGTGTCTCCCTAAGTAGTTCAGGCTTATCTTGAACTCACAGTGTAGCCAGGGCTGGCCTCAAATTTGCAGAGATCCTCCTGCCTTAGCCTGTGAGAGCTGGGATTATCGTGTGTGCCACCATGCCTGGCTTCATGTTGTTTCTTTAAAGTTGGCCTTGAGGCATATCCTAAAGAAGAAGGAGGAGAAAAAACCATAAGAAAGGGAGAGGGATGAGAAAGGAGAGGGAGAGAAAAAAAGAAAATTGCAGTATAAGTGTTTATTAAATTTTTTTTTCTCAGTACTGGGAATTGAACTCAGGACCTTGTGCCTGCCAAGCAGGTGAAGCACCACTGAGCTAAATCCCCAGCCCCTATGTATTAAATCTTTAGATAGAGCCAGACATGGTGGTGTACATCTATAATCCCAGCACTTTGGAGGCTGAGACAGGAGGATTGCTACAAGGCCAGCTTGGGTTACACAGTGAGTTCAAAGCTGGCCTAAACTACATAGCAAGACTGTCTCAAAAACAAACAAACAAACAAACACTCTAGATAGAATGTGGGGGGAAGGGAATGAGAAAAAAAAAGCAGCAAGCTATATCATGTACAGGTACAAATTCCCTATGATGAATGTGATCATTATGTATATCTAAAATGTACCAATAAAATAAAAAATGTGCAAAAGAAGGGTCTTGCTAAATTTAAAAACAAGAGGAGACTCACTAGAGCAAAGATTAGTAGTTTTGTTGTTATATTTGCTTTTCTGTGGTACCAGGGACTGAACCCAGGGACTTTATACTGAACTATATCCCCAGCCCTTATTTTAATTTTAATTTTTGAGATAGAATCTTGCTAAGATCACTAAATTGCCAAGGTTAGGCACTAATTTGTGATCCTCCTGCCTCAGCCTTCCAGAGTGCTGGGATGATAGGACCACACCCAGCTAGGATTCGTAGATTTAACCACAAAAACTTAACATTTCTTGCTTTTTTTTTTTAACCTGGAAACTTCCTTTCATATATTTAAAATCATCTCTAGATTACTTAAGTGTAAGTGCTTTTTTTTTTTGGTATTTTTTTTGGTACCGGGGATCGAACTTGGGACCTTGCACTTGCGTGGCAGGCGCCGGAACCACTGAGCTAAATCCCTGGCAAGTGTAAATGCTGTATAGATAATTGTTAGACTGTGTTGTTTAAAAGCCTGTGTATATTCGGTATAAACATGATTTTTTGGCACAACTGTAACTAATTTTCTACTGAGGTTGGTTGAAACTTTGGGTGTGGGACCTGCAGATACAGCAGCCGACTGCAAAATGCTGCAAGCACCCAGCCTCCTGAAGTAACGCTGAAGAATATTCTGACAAACTAAGTGATCCATTACACACTGCTTTCCTCTCCATGCCAGACCATTTCCGTTAGGAACCAAGCATGTGTTCCATCATTCTCTCTGCACGCAGGACATAGCTTGCCATTTCTCCCTTCTTCATCTTTTTTTTTTCCAGTACTAGGGATTGAACCCAGGGGCATTCTACCTCTCAGCTGCATCTCCAGCTGCTTTTTGTTGTTGTTGTTGAGACAGGGCTCCACTAAGACAAGTTGCTGAATTGCTCAGGCTGGGCTGGAATTTACAGTCCTACTGCCCCTGCCTCCCAGAGTGCTGGGATTACAGGCCTGTACCACCAGGCCTGTGCCCTTTGGGCACAATCTCTTGCCTCATTTCTCTCTGTCCTTCAATTTGTCTTTGGAAGGAGGGAGAAGCTCTCTAATCATTATCCTCACTTTTGTTCTCTCTCCCCATTTCCAAGGCTACTCTTTAAAATACAAACTCTGGGGCTGCAGTGGCTCCCCTGAGTCCAGGGAAGTGTTCTGGAAGCCTTTGCTCTTCGTAAGGGCCCCAGGTTATTTTTTTAAATTATTTTATTTTATTTTTTAATTAAACATTTCTATAAGTCAAAAATAAAGATACATGGCAAATAAAAAGCCATGACAATGTCGACAGGGGAAAGAATGATATTCATAACATACTAGAATTTTCTACAAGTTGGCTAAAAAAAATAAGTTCTAGATAGAGACAGAGTTGAAACTTGAATTTTCTGAAATTATTCAACAAAAATATAGTCCTCTCTTCTGGCTGAAACCATGCAAGGTGCTGAAGAGAAGAAAAGGAAAAGCGATCATGCCATTCTCCTTGAAACCCTTCTGAGATTTCTAGCCTGGTTGAACAAATACTTTTTGGCTATGGCTCAAAAGACCCTGCATGATCTGGCCACTTGCATAAGGTCTCCAACTTCATAACATGTACCTTATCCTAGGTATCACTTGCAACTCTGTAGTTATAATATTCTCTCAATCAACATTCCTAGAACACACCAAGATCTTTCCTATTTCATGATTTTTGCACCTGCTCTTCTTTTAGCTTGGAATGCTCTTCTTTCAGCTTTTCACATGATTGACTCCATTTGTTTCATTCTTTTATTCTTTGTCTTTTTTTTTTGTTTTTGAGACAGGGTCTCACTATGTAGTTCAGGCTGCCCTTGAACTCACTATGGAGCCCAAGCTGGCCTCACAGCAATCCTCGTGCCTCATCCTCCTTCCTGAGTGCTGGGATTACAGGTGTGCATCAGTACTCCCGACTTCTTGTTTTCTTATGTATTCCCATTGCCTAGCATACTGTCTAGTGTGTACTGTATAGTTGATATGTTTTTGTTGAATTCAAAAAATACTCAGAATATATATGACTATATATCAATTAAAAATAAAAATGTATGAAAGAAATTTACTATCCATTAGGTGCTAGGGATTAAGAAGGAAAACAAAAATTTCATCTCACATGGTTTATAAGCTAACAGAGAAGCAAACTGGAAAGTAAATAAATTGTAACTGTATAATTAGTGTTGTTATTGAGGGAAATAGTGGACAATATAGTATCATATAGGAGAAGTCCTTATTCTAGCCTCAAAGAAGATAGCAAAAGGTGAAACCTGCTGGCTGTGGATGAGTTGGTCATGGAAGATATAGTGGAGTAGGGAAGAGGCAGAGAAGAGCACCTGCCGGGAAATGAGTGGAACATGACATGTTAGGCATTCTGAAAGCCTTAAGGCAGCCTTTGGGTGTAGCTCAGCAGTAGAACACACCCTTAGCACCTGCAAGGCCCTAGGTTCAATCCCCAGCACTAGAAAAGAAATAGCCTCCGGGATGGAGTATAGGATTGAGGATAAGTGGGATAAGTGGCAGCAGATGTAGCTGGAGAGATAAGCTGATAGGATGGTCATTAAACTGATAGGATGGTCTTAGATGCTCATTATGCAGCTCATCTTGATGGAATGGGGTGGCCATTGACAGATTTTATGGAGATAGTAACACAGAGGTCATTTTATCTGCACTATGTTCTGGGACTGAAGACTATGAAAGAGTTAGAAGGCCATACCAGTAATCTAGATGAAAGCTGGCAGGATTATGGTGACCTAAAGCTGTGTAGTAATGATGGGAACACAAGAGACAAGACAGAATTAGAGGCTATTTAAAAAGTGACAGTCACAAAATTAGCAATTTAATAAATAATTTGGTAAATGATGTGAGGACAAATGGTTAAATATTTGGAGGAAAAGATTTCAAATTGCATCAAAATTAAATCTAGGTCAATGAAAGAGTTGAATGTTTAAAAACTGAAAATATAGAGGTACCAAGACTTAGCTGGGCATGGTGACACATGCCTGTAATCCTAGCACTTGGGAGGCTGAGGCAGGAAGATCACTGAGAGTTCGAGGCCAGTCTGGGCTACCATAGCAAGTTAAGGACAACCTGAATTGCCTAGTAAGACCCTGTCTGCACAACAACAACAACAACAACAACAACAACAACAACAACAGAAACAATAAATAAAATAACCAAGGCTTCTGGTCAAGATGACACTGAGGAACCCCAACTTCTCCAAATCTACTTGTAATGAGTGGGTAAAAACCAAAGTTGGTGTCACCACTCTTCCTGAGTCCATAACATTATATGGAGCTGTGGACATGAGGAGCTAGAAGGATAAATGCATAGCAAATAACAACTGAACAAAGTTGACCGCTCTCTCAGTGTTTGGCTCTGCACACCTCTGATATTATTCTAATACAGCAATTTTGAAATGGCTTTGTAAGACCTGGCTTTGGGTTGAGGGGCCAGAGTTGGGTGGAGGTGGAGGCAGCCATAAAACAGCTAGATTTAGAGGGAAAGGGCCAGGGATTCAGTTCAGTGGTGCCTTGTCTGCCTGGCAAGCCCAAGGTCCTGAGTTCGATCTTTGTACCAAAAAAATAAATAAATAAAGAGAAGGTAACAATAGATTTAGAGGCAAGAGCACAGGAACTGGGGGAAGAAAATAAGTCAAAACAAAAACAGAACACACACACATACACACACACACACACACACACACACACACGCGCGCGCACCTTAAAATGAATCAAAAGATCTAAATTCTAAAACATGACAATAAAACTAAGGCTAAGAAAAAGTTTTAAATAATTGGGGGCTGGGGATTTAGCTCAGTGACACAAGTGCAAGGTCCTGAGTTCGATTCCCAGTACTTCCCCCAAAGGCTGTGATATACAGTAAATAATTGGTACATGAATTAAATTAATTTATAGAACAGTCTGACAGTTTTTGTTTTTTTGAGACAGGGTTTCACTATGTAGTTCAGGTTGGCCTTGAACTGACTATGTAGCCTAGGCTGGCCTCAAACATGTGGCAATCCTCCTGCTACAGCTTTTTGAGTGCTGGGATTGCAGGCGTGTGTCATCAGGCCCAGCTGACAATTCTTTTTTTTGGTACCAGGGATCGAACTCGGGTCCTTAGCTTTCGAGGCAGGCGGTAGAACCACTGAGCTAAATCCCTGGCCCTCTTTTAAATAAATATTTTATAATGCTCAAGATATAAATAAGGGAATTTTTTCTATCAGAATGAAGAAGAATTTATTTAGAAAGTATAAATAAAATAAAAACCATCTGGATATAAAATACAAGCATCTAAAGCCAGGCATGGTGATTCATGCCTATACTCTCAGCTGTGCAAGAGATTGAGGCTGGAGGCTCACTTGAGCACACAAGTTCAAGACCAACCTGGGCAAGAAGGAGGAGGAGGAGGCAAAGGAGGAGACAGCAGCAGCAGCTAGAAACAAATAGAGTTAAACATTTTTATAGCCATTAAAACCTTAAGATAGACTGTAGACTAGGTACAGTTGGAGAGTATCTTATTAAATTGGGAGACAGTGCAGAGATATTCACCTAGGCCAGTGATGGCAAACCTATGGCACAGGTGCTGCAGCCGGCTGTTTGTTATCATTGACTAAAAGGTTCACCATCACTGATCTAGACTATGCAACAGAAAGCCAAAGAGATTATGTATCTGTCTCTCTGTCTCTCTCTCTATGTATAAATTGTACTATATGTATGTATATTTCTGATTATATATAAACATCTATCTATCTGTATCTGATGTTTAGTGACATTAGTTGGAAAATGTGGAAGATAGATTAAGAGGCTTCAACCTATATGCAATAAAAATTCCAGAAGAATGAAGGGAATGGTGAAGAAACAATATTTACAGAAATAATAAATAAATAAATAATTGTAGAATTGGAACACATACACACACACTATCAAGCAGGATAAATCAGTATCAATTCAAAACTATGTACATTAAAATAAAATGAAAATCACCTGGGATATAGAGATGATTACTTTAAAAATCTAATGTAATTTAGATTGATAAGTCACTTCTCATCAGAAACAATAGATTTGGGGCCAGGGATTTAGCTCAGTGGTACCACGCCTGCCTTGCAAGCACAAGGTCCTGAGTTTAATCCCCAGTACCAAAAAAAAAAAAAGAAACAATAGATTTAATTAAGATAATGCAGCAATATCTTCAAAAAATTAAAGCAATACCATTACCAGCAAATCAAAATTCTTATACTCAGCTAATTCTTTCAAATGGAAAAGATGGAAAGATGTTATAAAGTACAGAAATTAAGACAATATGTCGTGAGTCCAGGAATAGCTAATACATCAGTGGAATGGAATAGAAAACCCAGTACAGAGCCACATTAATGGGGAAACTATTATGACAGTAGTAACACTGAGAGACAGAGGGGTGATGTTAGTTTGAAAATGTGGAAGACAGATTGGGTTGTGAGTAAGTGGTACTAGAAAAATAGGTTACTTATATGGAAAAGACAAAAAAATTTTTTTTATCTCATACCATACATTAAATTAAACTCGAGTTAAAACTTACATGTGAAAATCAAACCTATAACACTTTCAGACAAAACCACAAGAGAATATATTTATGGGGCTGTATAATCTATTGTTACTTCAAGCATTTTATTGCTTCCTAACCTGTCATGTCCCAACTGTTGCTCCCCCCTCCATGCTGGAGATGGAATCCAGGGCCTTTTGTATGCTATACAAACATTGTCCTACTCAGCTACACCCCCAGCCCTACAACTTCCATTATTTTCCTAATTTACTTAAATTCTATGATCAACCATTTTGACTTATATACAATGTAAACTTCCTTGTCTTATTCCTGTTATTTATTTATTTATTTATTTATTTATATTCTGTAAATTCCACTTACATCTAACTTTCTGCCTGTTTGCTACTGGTATAATTTGAACTCTCTATTTAACTCTACGCCAGCACCTCTGTAACTGAATGTGGTGGGGGGAAAAAACACACGACCACCATGATCCTCAAGTGGGCCTTAATACTGCCTACTACTCATGATTTTTCCCTAGTTCATTCCAGTTTTCATTCATTTACCTACTGGTATATACTGCAAACATGGAAAGAAAGAAAAGAAAGAAAGAAAGAAAGAAAGAAAGAAAGAAAGAAAGAAAGAAAGAAAGAAAGAGACAGAAAGAGAGAGAGAAACTGTTGTACTTTCTTCTGACTTTCAAGTCTCTGATAACTTCTCATCTTCACTTGCAACTGATGACTTGTATTTTATTTCTATTGAATAATAGGAGCAATCAAAGAAGAATTTTCACCTACTCCCACTGACCTCCAATGATATAGGGAAAATAAAATAACTCCCAGCTGGCTAGATGTCAGATACACTGAGTTCATGTTCCCCGAAGTCAAAGGATGAATTCTAAGGAAAAACAGAAGATAAGAATAGGAAAATTTATTGGGGAATAAGAATGGGAATAGGAATAGGGAATAAGAATAGGAAATAGGGATAGCTCCCGAGAGACAGTAAGGGTCTCCAATAGGTTGCCAGCGAGCTCACTTTTCTGAGGAAGACCACTGAGCTAAATCCCCAGCTCTCTGAGGAAGTTTTATAGAGCAAAGTCATGAGAGGTGAGTGCAACGTCATGGGTTCCCAGATCCAATTTCCTATCTGGCATCTAGGCTGCATTTCCATGGTCTGCTGCTGCGTGATTCTTTCACAGGTGTGCAGAGTGTGTTCATTGCCACTAACAGTTTCCCAATCGGGGTGCAGAGCAGTGCACATCGCTGCTAACCGTTTCTCATTAGAGAATATCAATTCTTGGCTCCTAAGCCAGTGGGGTGCTTCTGTTCCCCTTGTCTTGTCACAAATCTTTGCCAAACCTAACCTCATCTACATTTATAGTTAGAGTAAAAGGCAAGGTAGAATCAATGACTTGGAGGGTTTGTGTGACTGCCACTTTTTGAGTCCTGGAGACAGCTTTTGCTGCATCTAAAACCTAGTCTCATGTTGTTCCCTTTTTGGATTATCTGGAATTATGTTTATCTTTTTTGACCAGACAACACCTATGAGTTGGACAAGGCCAGTTCTCTGAAACCCTGTCGTCAGATGGCCCATTTCTAGGGCAGCAAAGCTTTTACCTTGTCTGCTATTGGCCCATCCCCAGGGCAACAAAGCTTTTTTAGACGGTGAACAGTGGCGTTCAGAGTTGTAAGGCAATTGGAGGTTAACATAATTGGACAGACAAGCCAGTTCTGGACCTTGTCTTAAAATCAGAGGTTAACATAATATCATCAATATAATGGAACAAAGACACAGAGTATGGATTGGTCCAGGTGGCCAAGTCCCGGGCCAGCAACCCATAACACAGAGTTGGGCTGTACACATAGCCTTGTGTCAACACCTGAAAAGTTTATTGTCTGCCCTCTGTGCAATGCAGGAGTCACTTTGTTCAGTTCCTGGTAGCTCACAGTCATTTACTAAGTCCTATTTGACTTCTGAACAGCCAAACCAGTGAATTGGAAAGGCTGTGTGCAGGTCGTATCATCCCAGCTTCTTCCAGCTGTAAAATAGTCTGTCGTACCTCAAGGCCTTTAGGTAACCATGCTGATTTGTAAACAGAATTTTCCCTCATGGTACCAAGCTGAGCATCAGTCAATATGTCCGTCCCCAGTGTATATTCAGCACTTGGGGAAACACAGACATTTTAGGGATGTGGAGCCAGATGCTCAATGTCTAAAGTCATTTTGGCTTTCCAGCCAGGCCACTAGCTAGGATCAAATCCTTACGTGCATTAGGAGCAGTTTTTCATTAGGGCTACAATACTGCTCATGGAGCTGTCCATTTATTTTATCTGTGGCTAGGATGGTAGCCAGCAGGTTCTTGCTATGTAGTTTAGACTGGCCTTGAACTCATTATATAGGCTAAGCTGGCCTCAAACCCCTGCCTCAGCCTCCCTTATGTTGGGATTACAGGTGTGTACCACTATGTCCAGCTCTTTTGTTTTTTTTTTTTTTTTTGAGACAGGGCCTTATTATATAACATAGGCCGACCTCAAATTTGTGATGATCCTTCTGCCTCTGCCTCCTGAGTGATGGGATTGCAGGTTTTCACTACCATGTCTAGTGGTAAGGACCTTCTTGCTGTGCCATCCCATGGCAAAAGAGAAGAAAGAATGAGAGACAAAAGGGGGCATTTTATAAGGAGCTTACTTTTGCAATAATGGCATTAATCTATTCAAGGCTTAATAATCTCTTCAAAGTCCCACCTTTGAATACTGTTACAACTCCAATTGAATTTCAGCATGAGTTTGGGAGGGGACAAACATCAAAATGATAGCAATCATCTCTAACCTTTCAAGGCTAGTTTATTGCCTGGGTTCTTAATCCCTTTGACTTTTTTTTTGGTACGGGAAGTGGGGGAAATGATCAAACTCAAGATCTCCCACTTGCCAGGCAGGCACTATGCTGTTGAGCTACATCCCTGGCCCACTTCATCATTTCATTAATTTTCTTCTTAAGATCAGCAAAGATTTCCTATTGCTAAATGTAATGGGCAATGTCAGTCTCATCTTCTTGACCTGTTGGTAACATGCAACACAGTTGATTGCTCATTGCCTCTTGAGGCACTTTTTGCTCTTGAATTTCAGTGTTTTCTCACTACCTTACTATCTGTTCCTTCTCAGTGTCTTTTGTTATTTTTTCCTTGTGTCCATGACTTCTGAACATTGAAATATCTCAGGGGTCTTTGGAGTTCTTCTCTTTAATGTTTACACTCACTGTGATGGGTTAAGTTACGGTTTACAACTATTTATTCCCTTCTGTGAAGACTGTACATCTATACTCTTTGGATTTGCCTTAAAATCTCCCTTCTGATTTTCTTTCTTTCTTTTTTTTTTTGGTACTAGGGATTGAACTTGGGACCTGGCACTTGTCAGGCAGGCGGCAGAACCACCGAGCTAAATTCCCAGCCTGTAAACCAATCTTTTTAGTGAATATAGATGCAAAAATCCTCAACAAGATACCAGCAAACAATGCAATGAATATCAAAAAGATCATACATCATGACCAAGTAGGCTTCATCCCAGAGATTTGAGAAGGTTTCAACATATGCAAATCAATAAATGTAATACATCATATAAACAGAAGCAAGGACAAAAATCACACAATCATCTCACTAAGTACAAAAAAAACTTTGACAAAATCCACATCCTTTCATGATTAAAAAAAAAAACCTGAAGAAAATAGGTATAGACGGTACTTAGCCTGATAAAAGCCATTTATGACAAACCTATTGCCAACATCTGAAGACTGAAAATTTTCCCTCTAAAATCAGAAACAAGACAAGGATGTCCTCTATCATTGCTCATGTTCAGCATAGTACTTGAAATATTAGCAAGAGAAATTAGGCAAGAAAAAGAAATAAAAGGGACATGTATAGGAAAGGAAAAAGTTAAATGAGCATTATTTACAGATGATATGATCTTCTACACAGGAGATCCAAAAGACACTTAGAATTAGTAACCACATTCAGTAATGTAGCAGTATACAAAATCAACACACAAAACTCAATAGTGTTTCTATACACTAATAATGAACCCAGTTCTTTGCCTGCCTGGCAAGTGCAAGGTCCTGAGTTTGATCTCTGGTACAAAAAAACAAAACAAAACAAAAACAAGCCAAAAGAACCCCAAACAACTTTCTGACCCCAATTGAATAAGAAATAGTTTTGAGAATCAACAAATGAGATTATATTAAATTTATTTATTTTTCCCATTAAGTTTATTGGTACATTTTTGGTATAAAATACAGTTACATTCATCATTGGGATCTTGTGCCTTTACAGGAGTATCTTGGTTCTTATTTTTTTCCCCTTCCCTTGCCCTCCCTTCACCCCCTCCACCTTTCTCTATTTGCAAAGACCTTGTTTCCATTTTTTTTCCTCTTTTCATATTTTTTCCTTTCCCTTTTTTCCCTTCCCCTACCCCTCCCAATTCCCCTGCTCTTTTAGACCTTTTCTTCCTGTTACACAATATCAGTTATACATTTTTTAAATTACAATATTAAGATCTAGGAGACATTACCACAGATTTTACAGAATTTAAAAGGATATAGAAAGCATATTTCAAAAATCTTTTTGGAAATAAATTTGACAACTTCTAAGAAGTACCTTGTAAGACAACTTAATGAAATTAACTCTGCAGGAAATATAAAATTTGAATAGCACCTATTAAAGAAAGTACATTCCTAGCTTGAAAACCTACCTATATGACAATAGCAGGCTCATAAACATTTTAACTGATGAATTATATCAAACAATTAAAGCAGAAAAAAGAAGGAACACTTCTTCCCTCGTTTTAGGAACTCAACATTGTGCTAATCCTAAAACTGGATAAAGATAATAGAAGAAAAAGGTATGAACATAGATAGAAATTTGTTTAACAAAACAAACTATTGGAAGTCAGATGTGACAGGATGTAGAAAGTGGTTTTGTTATAGGGATGGCAGTGTTGGTTCAGCATTGGAAGATCCACCCCAAAAGTCATCATTTTAACAGAGGAAAGGAAAAAGCCATATGATCCTGTCACTAGTTGGAGAAAAAGTATTGGACTAAATTCCACAGCTGTTCATGGTAAAAGCTATCAGGAGACAAGAAGTAGAACAGAACCTTCTCAACAGATTAAAGACATGTACTCCATACTTCCAGCGAGAATGCCTTATATGAATGGAGAAGATACAATGCTTTCTCCTTAAGATGGGGAACAAGGGCAGATATGCTTACTCTTCATCTGTCCATTAAACTTTGAAACCTAGTCCCCACCAAAATAGTCTGGCAATAAAATGACACAACTAGGATAGGATTGGCACGGCAGAAGCAAAATCTTTATATGTAGATGAAATGATCATCTACAGAGAAAATACTAAGAAATCTCTAGGAGCCCCTAGAACTTGTACTTGAATTTAGCAGGATTAGAAAACACAAGGTATATATAAAAATTCAGGTCTGTGTATACTTACTATAAATGAAGAATTGGATATTGAAATTTAAAAGTTATGTAGGAGTACAAAGGACCTAGAAATGTTAAAAACAAAAACAGAAACAGTGTTGGAAGACGTTTAGTACCTAATTTTCAGACTTCTTCTAAAGCTACAGAAATCAAGGCAGTGTTGGTGTAAGGAAAGACATATAGATCATTGGAATAAAACAGAGAATCTAGAAATAGAACCACAAATATATGGTCCACTGAGTTTTGAAAGATTATTTAACATTAGCATTTTATAGAATATAAACTCAATTCAAGAGCTGAGGAAGAGATAGTGTTTTCAGCAAACGGCACTAGAACACCTGGTATCCGTATATAAAAAATTAACCTCAACCCTTATTTTCCATACATGAAAATAACTTGAAGGGATCTATGAACCTAAATAAGAAAGCCTAAAAGTATAAAACTTTAAGAAGAAATTATAAGGGAAAATATTTATGAATTCAGGGTAGGCAAGAACTACCTAGGATACAAAAAACATGATGTATAAAGAAAAAAATTGATAAATGGGATTCCATCAAAATTTAGAACTTTAAATGACATCATTAAAATGAAATGTAGTCCTTAAACAGACCATATTTACAATACATATAACCTATGACCAGAATATGGGATTATATTAAATTTAAAAGCTTCTGCATAGCAAAAGAAACAATCAACAGAGTGAAAATACAACCTAAAGAGTGGGTAAAATTTTTTTTACCAGAGATTCCTCAGAGGACTCGAATCTAGAATACACAAAGAATTCAAAAAAAGAAAATTGGACCCCCCCTCCCAAAATAAAAGACTCAATCAAAAAATGGCCAAATGAAATGAGACACTTCACAAAAGTACAAATGCCCAATAAATACATGAAGAAATGCTCAACATCACTGGCCAATAGAGAAATGTAAATTAAAACAACACTAAGATTAAGATTCCATCCTAACCTAGAAAGAATGGCCATCATCAAGAAATGAAATAATTGCTGGAGGGCTGGGGATTTAGCTCAGTGGTTCCGCGACTTGCCTTGCAAGCCCAAAGACCCAAGTTTGATCCCCAGTACAAAAAAAAAAAAAATTGAAAAAAAATTGCTGGGGATTTAGCTCAGTGGCACTGCGCCTGCCTGGCAAGTGCAAGGTTCTGAGTTTGATCCCTGGTACCAAAAAAAAGGAGGAGGAGGAAGAAATAAAGTAATAGCAAATGCTGGAGATGTGGCAGGGAAAGAGGAACTTTTCTACAGCATGTAAACTAATATGGCCAGGGATTTAGCTCAGTGCTGCTGCCACCTTCCTCCCAAGTGCAAGGTCCTAAATTCAAGTCCCAGTACCAACCCCCCCCAAAAAAAACCCAGAACATAAACTAGTATAACTACTATGGAAATTAGGGAGAGTCCTCAAAAAACTGAAAATAGAAATTCCATTTGACCCAACTATTCTCTTCTAGGTATCTTCTGAAAGAAGTAAAGACATTATATTACAGTAACACATACATATTCATGTTTATAGCAGCATAATTCATAATAGCTAAATCTTGGAAGCAACCTATATGTCTATCTATAGATGAATCAATGAAGAAAACTGTGGTATTTACAATGGAGTATTACTTTTCCATAAAGAGAAACTTGAGTAATTTGTAGGAAAATGAGTGATCCTTGAGACATAATGTTAAGTGAAAGAAATCAGACACACAAGTTTAAATATCACATGGTTTCTCTTATGTGAGAAACCCAGAGGGAAAAAAAAAGCAAAAAAAAAAAATAAATAAAGTCAGTTCCTGACTTATGAATGAGTTCTGCTCTGGGAGAAAGTTCGTAAATTGGATTCCTTCATAATCCAACAAAGTGAGTGTTATACAGTACACCTGTGGAAGTTTGCAACTCAAATGTTTGTAAGTCGGGGACTTACTGTAATAGTATATAGGGAGATGGTTTGTTTCTAAAGGGAAAGGGGATCAAGAGATGGAGGAAGAGGGAAGGGACAGGGGATGAAAAAAGAAATTGGGGTGTGTTATGCAAATATATGAACTGTACACAAGGGTTATAAACATTATACACTGCAAACATATACAAAAACAAAAAAGAAAGGGAGGGAGGGGATCCTGAGGTGGGTGGAGAGGGGGGAGAGGGAGGGGAAGGGGATGAAGAAGAGAAATTAGGAGTATTATATGTGTGTACGAGCTTCCCACAAGGAATGTAAACATTACGTACTACACACATGTACTCATAAACTAAAATTTAAAAAAAAGAATTAAGATGTGGTATGTACATCAAGAATTGCTGAGTCTCGAAAGCGCAAGGTCCCGAGTTAGATACCCAGTTAAAAAAAAGAACTGCTATGAGTTTGAGGCCAGCCTGAGCTATATAGTGACCTGAACTGCATAGTGAGATCCTGTTTAAAAAAAAAGATGTGTTATGTAACTGTACCAGCTTCTCACAATGAATGTAATCATTATATGCTGCAAACATGTACTAATAAAACCTTTTTTAAACTATAGAAAATTTTCAGGGCTGGATTTAGCTCAGTGGTGCTGCTGCCTGCCTCGCAAGCGCAAGGTCCAGAGTTTGATCTCCAATACAAAAAAAAAATTACAGAAACTTTTTTTACAAAAAGGAAAAAAAGCCGGGGATTTAGCTCAGTGGTTCTGGCGCCTGCCTTGCAAGCACAAGGACCCGAGTTTGATCCCCGGCACCAAAAAAAAAAAAAAGGTTGAAGATGTAGGTAGCTTAGTGTGGAGTCCCTGGGTTCAATCCCCAGTATTGTCAAAAAAATAAAAAATAAAAAGGGCCAGGGATTTAGCTCAGTGGTTCTGATGCCTGCCTCGCAAGTGTAAGGTCCTGAGTTCATCCCTGGTACACCTCCACCCCCAAAAAGTTTCTAGAGCAGGAAAACAAAAGTTAATCAACAAGTATCTAAAGAATGCTACCTATCCTCAGCTGGGTGATAGATACTGGGTTATCTTTTATCTATCTCTAATCACTTTTACTTTTTACTGTCTCCCTCAAGGTCACCATTATCTCACCTGAAATAGTTTGAAGTCACCGAGCTGTCTGTCCCCTGGTAGACTTTCTAAGCACTAAATCAGATTGCAACACTCCTTTGCTCAAACTTTCCTTTCCTCAGCTGGCTTCCCACCTCACCAAGAGAAAAAACAAGACATTATAGTGGTCTACATGAACTCTGCTTTACTGCGCAAATCTCATGTCTCAGGACTCTCCTTTTTCCCATTTGTCTTTGGCCATAGTACTCTCCTTCTAGTTCTTAAACACACCGTTTATGGTGCCACTTCCACACTTTACAGTCATTGGTCCTTCTGCCTAACATGCTCTTCCACCAAATATCTCTATGGCCTGCTTTTTAACCTTTACGATTTTACTTACAAGCTATCTTGTTGGCAAGGACTTCAAAGGATTTAAGTTGCCCCAGAACACTCTATCCCTTTCTTCTGCTTTATTTTTCTCTACATCATTCATCAAAGAGTGGGTAAAATATAACATAATGAACTTTGCTTATTTATTGTGCTTATTGTTTCTCTCCCTACACTAGAATGTATGCTTCACGAAGTAAGAATTTTTTTTAGTCTGTTTTGTTGTTGTATCCTCCAAGCATCATAAGTGCTTAAAATATTTGCTGAGAAAATAAGTATAACAAGGCATAACATACAGAATAAACAAAGTACTACTACATGTCAAAGGAAACAAAGATAACTCATTGAAAAATTAGCCAGGGATATGAATTCACAAAAGCAATACATAATCAATTAACTCCGAGAAAAGGGATTTAGTTTCCATAGTGATGAGTGAATTGAACAAAATGAGATATCATTGCGTAACCATTGTGATATAGGGAGAATAGATGTAACTCCCAAACCTATTAGATGTCCGATGCCCCAAGTTCCTGTTCCCTAAAATTGAAGAATGAATTCTGAGGAAAAGGTTAAGAGTAGGAAATTTTATTGAGAGAGTAACAGCTCCTAAGAGAGACAGGAGGGGACCCAGAAAGTGAGGTTACCATGGACTTCACTTACAGGGGAGGTTTTATAGAGCAAAATCAAAGGGTGGGTACAAGGTGGAACAAAACTATGATCATCCAATAGGATTACAGGTATAATTGCTTAGGTAATTTTTTTTTGGTACCGGGGATCCAACTCGGGTCCTTCCGCTTGCACAGCAGGCGGCGAAACCACTGAGCTAAATCCCCGGCCCCTTGCTTAGGTAATTTTGATCCAATGGGGAAACAAGTCATGTAGCAAGCGTACATGGATGACATTGTTAACCTTGATAGATAATGCATACTTTTAGTCTTGTCTTCCTTTTAGTAGCCTTAGTCTTAGGCTTTTTTTTTTTTTAAGAAAAACTAGCAATCTTCACGCTATTTATTCTTTTTTAAGCACTTAAACGTCAATCAAATGAGAACTTATTTACATAAAATTCAGTTACCCATTTACATGTGTTAAGACTTTATATGAAATATTTTGGGTAGGTGTACGGTATAATATTTGAAATTCGGGGGAAGGAAAAATGTATGATCTGTAAAATGCGATGAGACTAGAGCATTTCTTTTTCAAACAACTTTTACAAACTAATTTTACTTCAGAGATTTCTGATGAGCAGTTAGGAGGCGGAGCTGAGACAGGTTTACAATTGGTTCGTGACCCCGACGACACACTTTACTCTTGCTTCACTATTGATGAGGGGCCCTATAAAAGAAGGCATCGGGTCCAGGGATTTAGCTCAGTGGTTCTGCTGCCTGCCTCAAAGGAGCAGGGTCCTGAGTTCGATCATAGTTGCCAAATTGGGCCAAATGGGAAAGTTGATCTTGTGGCACTGCAGCTCCAATATCTTCATTTCCCAGTGTTGTGTCCTGCTGTTCTTCCTTGTGTCTCAACCAGCTCATTTCCCCATACAGTGGTCTGGTGGTCTGGTGTCCTCTGTGTCTTTGTGGTGTGGAACCAGATGGCAGTGCACCCAAGAGGCCAGAGGAGGGGGGGTCCAGTGGATTGCTGCTGGGGCTGGATCAGCATGTAACGCTCGGCTGTGGTCCCTGCTATGGCTCTTAGTCTTAGTCTTAGTGGGTGGGAAAAAGATGGCCTGCCCTTAATGAGATAATGGTTTATTTATGGACCTCAAAAGGGTGGTATTCAAGCTTTTGTTTAACCCTCAGTGGTATATAGGCATTTCATCTTTATCTTGAGGCCTGACATTCAATGAATGTTCCTTCAGCCAGTTTTGATGTGTTCTCATTTTTTGCACTGACTCCCTTGAGGGCCTAGTTCTGTGTGACTGCCTACAATATTTCTACCTAACTTATTTGTCTATATCAATAGGATTGGGAAAAAGTTTAAAAATCTTAAGTACTGAGAAAGACGTAGAGGAGCCATAACTCCTATATGCTGTTGGCACAACTGTGGAGATTTGTGGATATTTAGTAAAAACTACAAATGCATGCACCCTTCAATCCAGCAATTCCAGTCCTAGATATACACTTAAGAATTGAGTATTAACATGTCTTTTTCATAAGACAGTCACAAGAATGTTCATGTCAACATTGTAAATAATAGCCACTAACTGGAAACTCAAATGTCCACTAACAGTAGAATAAATCCATAAATTAGGTACATGTATACAATGGGATATTTTACAGCAATGAAAATGAATAAACTACAGCCCAACCCAACAACATAGAAACTGTAAAAAAATAGGGGCTGGGGATTTAGTTCAGTGGTTCCACTGCCTGCCTCAAAACCACAAGGACCAGAGTTCGATCCATGGTACCAAAAAAAAAAAAAAAAAAGAAACTGTACAAAATTACCTGCAACCTACAGGGCAAAGGCACTGGAAGATATAAGTCCCTGGAGACACCCAGAGCAAGGCCAGGGTGAGAGACACTTCTGAGACCTAACATGGAAATAACAGGGACAGGGAGAAGCTTGGGTTAGAGAGCAGGTCTCCTTGCAGGCAAGGTAGTAGTAACCTTGGTGCAGCTGGTTGATTTCCAGACAGCTTAAAATGAGCACCATTTTAGGGGCCGGGGATTTAGCTCAGTGGTTCCAGCCCCTGCCTGGCAAGTGCAAGGTCCCAAGTTCGATCCCTGGTACCAAAAAAAGAAAAAGAAAGAAAAAATGAGCATCATTTTGGATTATCCCAGTTGTTACTGAACAATGTATTTTTCCTGTGCATCCTTTTCTCTTTTATCCACACACTTTATTGATCACTGCTTCATTGATCAGGTAAGGTGTTAGGTGCTATAGAGGAAAGGAAGTAATCTAGTTCCAAAGACAATGTTTATACATGATGAAGTGTTATATTCATTTGGTCATTAAAAACCAAAGTATCAGCTAGGCATGGTGGTGCCCAATGGAAGGCCCAGCTACTTTGGTGGCTAAGGCAGGAGGATAGCAGGTTTGAGGCCAGCATAGGCAACTTAGGGAGATCCTGTCTCAAAACAAAATTTTTAAATGGTGGGGACATAGCTTGGAGGCAGAGGGCTTGCAGAAGGTCTTGGATTCAATTGCCAGTGCCAAAAAATTTAAACAATACAGAAAAATAAACTGATAATAATAATGTAGATTAGTTGGGAAGGAGGTATCTAGAAGCATGTCTATTATTATAAAAAAGGATTATGTTAACTGCTTATATGCATCATTTAAATTCATCCTTACAATAACCCCATTAGATAGTCTTTAGTATTCTAATTTTTTAGGAGAGAGAACTGAAGTTCAGCAAGTGTTTATCATTTCATAAATTCACACAGCACAGAAATTCTAGAGCCAGCCTGCAAATTTGGATCTTTTTACACCAAGGACTATACTTTTTTTGTTGTTGTTGTTACCAGAGATCGAACTCAGGACCTTGTGCTTGTGAGGCAGGTGCAGCGCCACTGAGCTAAATCTCCAGCCCTCAGCATTGTTTTAATTTGCACCCCTCGAATGACCAGTGATGTTGAACATTTTTTCATATATTTATTTTTCTTTTTTCTTTTTGGTACTGGGGTTCGAACTTGGGTCCTCAGCTTGTGAGGCAGGTGCCGGAACCACTGAGCTAAATCCCCAGCCCTATATATTTATTTTTCAAAAGAAGTGATTTTAAACCGGAGAAAAGTATGGATGCATATGGACACGGTAGGCAGATTTCAAGATGGCCCCCAACAATTTTTGCTCCCTGGTACTCATATCCTTGAATAATCTCCCCATGAATGTGGACAGGACTTGGTGACTCATTTCTAGTAAACAGAGGACACCGAGAAGCCTACAGAAGGGTTCTGACTCCTGTCACAGAAGCCTAGATTTCTTAGATACACGGAGCAGTTAAAACCCATATCCCCTCACTGTTTGTGCACACTGTGGCAGATTACAAGGATTGCCTTAATCAGTGCCAATCCTAGCATCCTCCAGTGTGCCAAGCCTGAAAAGTTAGAACAAACCAACAAACGTGGTACATTTCTCAGACTCCATTGCATCTAGGATTCCAGATATAAATTAGGTTCCACAATTAAACACACTTGCATTAGTTTTGGATGGTAGAAGTTAGGTGCAGGTCATCTTTTGGTTCCTTGACTATTGCTTATGGTCAGCACTATTACAGAGATAGTGAGTTTTTCTGCTGCAATCCTAAATCCCTTAAGTGAGGCTACAGAGACACAGTGGAAGCATGGAAATGGTAGCTTTCTGAGCCTGGGGACACAGGTGTTGTGTGTGTAACATATGCTTCAAGTGTAGCATGTGTAGCATGTGTAGAAGGCCTAGCCTTCTTCTGAATCCTCTCCAATGCATTTGGAAGGTCCTAATTACTTGATTTAAATCTTTTTCTGCTAAAAATATCTGTAGCCAGGCATGGTGACATATGCCTGTAATCCTAGCCCTCTCAAAGGCTAAGGTGAGACGATTGCAAGGTCAAACCCAGTCTGGACAACTCACTAAGTTAACAAGACCTTGTCCGAAAATAAAAACTAAAAAAGGGCTTAGGGTCTGAGGATATGAGTCAATGTGAAAGCCCTGGGTTTAATCCCAAGTACCAGGAAAAAAAGTCTGAACTGGCCTCTGTTATTTAATGAACACAGAATGATACACCCATCCTTGCAGTAAACAAAGGATGTTTATTATCTGTTGAAGTTCAACCAGAAGAACTCTAGACCCTGAGACAGTGTGGGTTCAAAGCTACATATTAAACATTCCGTATCATTGACTTTAGACACTGGCTGGCAGGATACAGTGCCCCATTTTCAGAGGGGGTATTACAGTATTTGTCATGGCAGCTGCTGCCTTTCCAAGACAATGGTGCTTGACAAGAGAGGACAAGAGCCCTGTCCACTCATCCTTCTCATGCAGAGAGATGCCAAAGGACTTTTTATTGCCACTGACTGACTGCTTACAGTGCTGGGGCACAAACCCAGAGCCTCATGGATGAGGTAGGTGATCTACCACTGAATTGCCTCATTTTTAGTATCAACACACCACTAATGGGAAACATATGTTACAAGAAAGACTCTAATACAAAAATATTTAAAAGCCCGAGCTCCAAGCCTCTAAAAATGAATTACAATTGAAATTATACATGGAGCAAAAGAAAGTATAAAATTTATAATTACAATCATAATTAATGCTCTTAGATTGCATTTTTGAAAAACAATAAGATGCCATTAAAGGACTACATTCACTAGTGAAAGAAGTAAAAGAACTTTACATGGAAATCTATAGTACTCCGAAAAAGGAGATCAGAGAGGATATCAGAAAATGGAATGGTATTCCTTGTTCTTGGGTAAGAAGAACCAATATAGTGAAAACGGCCATACTTCCCAAATTGTTATACAGATTTAATGCTATCCTGATCAAAATTCCAATAGCATATCTCACAGAATTAGAGAAAACAATTCTAAAATTCTTTTGGAACCAGAAGAGACCTAGAATAGCAAAGGCAATTCTGGGCAACAAAGGCAAGGCATGGGGCATCACAATCCCTGACTTGAAATTATACTACAGAGCTACTGTGATAAAAACAGCACAGCACTGGTGAAAAAACAGAGCTGAGGATCAACAGAACAGATTAGAAGATGCAGAAACAACTCCAGACATACTCAGTCACTTTATCTTTGACAAAGGAGCTAAACACCTTCACTGGAAGAAAGATAGCCTCTTTCATAAATGGTCCTGGAAAAACTGGATTTCCATTTGCTGAAGATTAAAACTAGACCCACATCTTTCACTATGCACTAAACTAAACTAAAAATAGATCAGAGATCTAAGTATTAAAACAGAAACACTAAATCTGCTGGAAGATAGAATAGTTAGCACTCTTGAAGACATTGGTGTAGGCAAAGACTTAATGAACAAAGCCTCACAAAGCCTCAGTAACACAGGAACTATCACAAAGAATCAACAACTGGGATCTCATCTTTTTTTTTTTTTTTTTTTGGTACTGGGGATCGAACTTGGGTCCTTGCACTTGTGCAGCAGGCAGCGAAACCACTGAGCTAAGTCTCCGGCCTGAAGATTTTTTTTTTTGTTATCAGGGATCGAACTTGAGTCCTTGCGCTTGCAAGGCAGGCAGTGGAACCACTGAGCTAAATCCCCGGCCCTGGGATCTGATCTTATTAAAAAGCTTTTGAACACTAAGAGAAACCACCTACAGAGTGAAGAGACAGCCCACAGTGTTGGAAAAATTTTTGTTAGCTGTTCCTCAGACAAAGGACTATTATCTAGAATATATAAAGAACTCAAAAAAATCACACCCCTTATTTTATTTTATTTTATTTGTACCCAGAATCAAACTCAGGGCCTCACTCTTGATAGGGAGGTGCTGTACCGCTGAGCTACATCCCTGGCCACAAATTTAAAGACTCAATCCTAAAATTGGCATCCAAACTGAATAGACACTGCTCAGATGAATATATGAAAACATGTTCATCACTGGTCATTCTAGAGATGCAAATTAAAACAATGCTGATATTCCTTCTCACTCCAGAAAGAATGGCTGCTATCAAGAAATCAACCAATAACAAATGCTGGCAGGGCTGTGGGGAGAAAGAAACCCTTCTCCATTGTTGGTGGGAGTGCAGACTGGTGCAACCATTGTAGAAATCAGTGTGGAGATTCCTCAAAAAATCTAAAACTGGAGGTTCCATTTGACTCAGCCTTCTTTTTTTTTGGTACCAGGGATCGAACTCTGGACCTTGCGGTTGCAAGGCAGGCAGACTCAGCCTTCTTGACTATTCCCCTTCTTGTTATCTTCTCAAAAGAATCAAAACCATCATAACACCGTGATATATGCACACCTATGTTTATAGCAGCACAATTTGTAATAGCTAAATCTTGGAAACAGCCCAAATGCACATCAACCAATGAATGGATAAAGGAGATGTGGTTGTTTTTTTTTTAATACAATGGAGTGCTACTCTGCCATAAAGAAGGATAAGCTTGAGACATTTCTAGCTAAATGGATGCACTTTGAGACCATATTCTTAAGTGAGATAAATTTGACACACATGTTTAAATACTGCATTGTTTCTCTGGTGTGAGAAACCGAAAGTGGAAATAAGGATCAAAATGTATAAGAGACATTGGGAAGGCCCGGATATTTAGCTCAGTGGCACTGTGGCTGCCTTGCAAGTGCAAGGTCCTGAGTTCAATCCCCAGTACCAAAAAAATAAAAAACAAGACACTGGGAAATGGGACAAAAAATGTTCAAATGAAGGGGAGCAAGGGAGAGGGGAGGGGAAAATAAAGAAGGAACAAGGAAAAAAAGAGAATAGAAGGAAAAAATGGAAACAAAGCTTTTGTCTATAAGGAGGGTAAGAGGGGTCAAAGGGAGGGGGGATGGGAAAAAATAAAATTTCCTGTAATGAATCTTACCATTATGTATATCTAAAATCTACCAAAGGCCAGGGATGTATCTCAGTGGTGTTGTGCCTTCCTGGCAGGTGCAAGGTCCTGAGTTTCATCCCTGGTACCAAAAAAAAAAAAAAAAAAAAATCTACCAATATATGTTTTGCTTAAAAAAAGAAATGAATGGGCTGGGGATTTAGCTCAGTGGTCCCACCGCCTGCCTCACAAGCACAAGGTCCCAAGTTCAATTCCCGGTACCAAAAAAAAGAAAAAGAAATAAAAGAAAAGAAAAAGATGAAAAAAAAAAGAAGTTAAGAGTTACTGAAAGAGTGGAGGAGACAGGTCTATAAGCAACTACTGGTCTGCAAGGTGATAGGTGCTATAATAGAGGTATAAAAGATACAAGTTTTGGAAGCCTGGCAGGAACCATGGTTAGTTTTTTTCAAAAGCTCAAGTGTCAGAGAAAAATCCACAGAGTAGGTGAGGTGTGAGGAAGGCCTTCAGGGGAGTAGACATTTTGTTTTGTTTCTTGAGACAGAGTTTCACTATGCAGTTCAAGTTGTTCTTGAACTCACTATGTAGCCCAGGCTGGCCCCAAACTCAAGCAATCCTTCTGCCTCAGCCTCCTAAGTGCTGGGATTACAAGCACGTGTCACCTTCTTTGCATCTAAAGTAGACATTGAAGGTGAATCTAGGAATTTTAGGCACATCAATATGTAAATAAATACCCAGACATCTTCCCTATACCACTAACTGATGCTCACACAGCAGCAACCTACTTTGTGTTTGGTTTCCTTGGTGGGAAAAGAACTCACACACAGGTTAATATAAATTGCCATCCCACTGTCTGCTACCTTTCATCATTGCAAATGATGACACTGGTTTCTGGTTACTTATATGGCTTGGGATTCATGAGCTAGTTTTTCTCAGGGCTTGATCAGCCCAGAGGTTACAGGGGTACAGAGGCAGAAAACCCACAAACTCTAGACCACCAGCCTACCCCTCATCTGTGTATGGTGAAACAATAAGCCCACAGAGAACTTGGTTTATAATAAAGGTGTTCACTGAAAGGAACAAAAGGCAAATACATACTCTTCAATTTAGTTGTGTGTGTTGCAGGATATGAATCTTGAAAGAGAGATGGAAGAGACTTAATGAACACATTTGAATAGGTATTAAGGTTTGGGTACTTTGACCATTTGTATGCACTGCATTAATAATGAGCCTTTGGCACCATGTTTTTATGCTTTCAACCACAAAAATTACCAGTAAAGAGAAGAGAACTGGGTGCCCTGTTCTTGGAGCCTCTTTGAACCAACACATAAGGTCAGTTTGACATCACACACTAATGTTCTGCTTGATCAAGTCTGACCACTTTTTCTCACAGTTAATAGGGTTGCTCTTTTCCTGCTCTGTGACTTCTTGCTGGCCTTGAACTGCTATGGCAGCAGTAACCGGTGGAAACACGGGCCAAGTGTGTGGCTGAGCATATACAAGTCAAGCCACAGTTGGCTGTCAGGCCCTACCTGTGTTCTGACTTGAATTGACCTATACACTGACATCCCAACATAAAACTGTCTCCATGTCCTTAGCCCACCCCGCTGTACTGAGATTTTATGGTTTTAAATTCATGTCCAGTTTTCTCTTCTTTGTGTAAAATCCTTTGTAAGTGTCCCCAGAAGACCCAAAGGCATATATTGTCCTCATTTAAGTTCTTATGTCACATTTAAATAAAAGATCCTATTTACATGTGGTATCAAATACTTTGCCACTTTTTAATATTGCTTTCATTGCTGTGTATATGTACATTTTTATACAATTGAAATCAAGTTGTTCATTAGCCTGTTTATTATATTTATTCCATGTCGGACACGTACATTTAGGCACACACTCATGCCAATGCCTAGACTAGATTCTTATCATTAAAAGTAGGTACAGAATATTCTGGTGTATTGATAGAGCAAGGTTGGCTTAGTGCTGCCTTGTATTGTTAGGATGTGGTTTGCTTCTAAATTTTTATATTATGAATAAAGATGCTGTGTACATGCTTATACAAACTGCCTCTTTTGCTTTTAGGTTATGAATTTGAAACATATTTCCTAAGAAAGGATTAATAAGCCAACGGATGGACAGTGGGGAATCATCAAGGTTTATTAGCAGGGAAAAGGGACGATCATATCTTCGTCTTTAAAATATCTGTCCAGGGCCAGGGATTTAGCTCAGTGGTTCTGTCGCCTGCCTCACAAGCACAAGGTCCTGAGTTTGATCCCTGGTACCAAAAAAAAATATCTGCCCAGTGAGGGCAATACCTGTTACAGGGTTATTGCGAATACTAAATGGGGTCAAGAAGCTGATAGCACAATAAAGAAATATGCAGATATGAATTATTATACTCATAGTATTGTCATAAACTATAACAGCAAAAGAGTCATAGTTAATTGAAGATCATCAATTAACTTAATCACACATGCAAACTGTTTCTTTGGGGGCTCTTATTTTATCTCAGAGTTCTAAGGCTAGGGCAATGCCATGAGAAAAACTGAGCCTCAACAAATAACCACCCAAAGATGACCTATTCTTTGTCCCGTGAGGAAATACCTGCTTCGGGAACGTGGGCTTGCCTCAGAAGTATCGAAGTAGCTTACTCTTGAAGCACAACAATGCCTGTGACCTGATAGGGAAAAAGGAGACATTATCTAGTCTAGACAAGGGCTTAACGGACAGCATCTCATATTTCTCTTCGCTCTTTTCATTTGATCCATTGTAATCCTCTCATTATATTTAAGTCCTGGTTTTTGCCTTTCTGCTCTTAAGTACTCAAAATGTCCTAGCTTTACTATTTCTGAACTCTATTTTGTCCAGAAAATGAGGAGGTGCTCTTGACAGTCACTAGGGGCCCTTGAAGTTCTGACCTCATGGGCTCTATTTTGTCTTCTCGCTCTCTCTTTTTTATTCCCCAGTATCAGGGATCAAACTCAGGACCTAGTGCTTGAGAGATAGGCCCAGCGCCACTGAGCTAAATTCCTGGCTCAGTCTACTCTCTCTTGATGGCAAGGCCCAATCTTGATCCAATCCAGTGCCCTGTTGTTTCAATTTTCCTACACCATGAATCATTCATTCCTTACAGAAATCTTTGTCAAAGCGTGACATCCAAATCACCTGAAAGCATGCAAATTACAGATTCCTGGGCTCTAAGCTTACAGAATCTGAACCTTGGGAAAGTTATGTTTGTTCTATAAAAGATAAATATGTATTTGATACTTGTGACCCTGGGCCAAACTGCTAAAAGACTGCCTTAGAGAAACACTGCACCCTGAAAATCCCTTTAGTCTTTACCTTTCCAGTCTTTTTTTTTTTGGTACTGTTGATCAAACTCAGGACCTTGCACTTGCAAGGAAGGCGCCAGAACCACTGAGCTAAATCCCGGCCCTACCTTTCCTGTCTTACCACCTACTCCTACTAAGTCCAAAGAGTGACATCAAACACAACAGATTCAAATGAGAGGACATCAGGCGTTGGAAAAGGAAGATCCCCTCAATCCTGTTGACCCCCAAACCCTGCCTCATCTGTAATTGCTCAATCTATTACCAGCAAGGCTGACAGTAATTGTTGCATTAGGAGATGATTACAGGTTGAACTTTGTCCCCTCCAAAATTGACATGTCGAGGGCCAGGGATTTAGCTCAGTGGTTCTGCCATCTGCCTCGCAAGCACAAGGTCCTGAGTTTGATCCCCGGTACCAAAAAAAAAAAAAAAAAACCACACAAAATTCACATGTTGAAACCCTAATCCCCAGTGCTTTACAATGTGACCCAATTTGGAAATAGGTTTGTTGTTGATATGATTAGTTCAGAGGAGGTCATACTGTTGTAGGGTACCCGTAATTCCATATAACTAATGTCTTTATAGAAAGGAGAAATTTGGATACAAATGGAGAAAGGCATGTGAACATGAAGGCAGAAATTAGGGTGCTGTGTTCTCAAGGAACACCAAAGATTGCCAGCAAATCACCAGATACAAGGAGAGAGGCATACATGATTCTCACAACTCTCAAAAGGAACTACTCCACTAACACCTTGCTCTCAGGTCTTTAGATCCTAGAATGGTTAAGACAATAAATTTCTGTTATTTGCTTATTTATTATTTTTATTTGTTGCAGTACTGGGAATTGAACCCAGAACTTTCACATTGAGCTACATCCCCAGCCTCTTTTTATTCTTTATTTTGAGACAGAGTTTGCTATGTTCCTAAATTATCTAGGTTGGGCTTGAATTTGTGATCCTGCTGCCTCACCTTCCCAGAGTTCTGGGATTACAGGTCTGCACCGCCACGCTGGTTTAAATTTCTGTTATTTAAGCCACTTGATTTATCAGTCACAGCTGATGAATACAGAGATTTTGGTTACAGTCCTTCCATGGTCACAAGGACTATGGGCTATCACTTTAGGGACTGTGAGCTGCTGTGTGCCATCTTATTGAAAGGACAGAATATATTGTGCATTCATTAGAAGATGAATATTGAATATTGCATGACATCTCTGCAAACATTTCTTTTTCTTTCTTTCTTTCTTTTTTTGGTACTGGGGATAGAACTTGGGACCTTGCACTTTCCAGGCAGTCAGTGGAACTACTGAGCTAAATCCCCGGCCCTTCTGCAAACATTTCTAATGAGATCAGGCAATCAGGGAACTGCTTTAGGAAGATTATCAAGGAATTTCTTGGTAATCGAGAATTATTCTTTTCTATGTATAGGAGGCCCCAGGCTTCAGTTACCTAAAATGTGCTGATATAGACGAATTCCCTGTGCTCCTGTCTGAAGCCAATCTCTCTCCCTGAGCACCAGAACACATGCCCTCTACCTTAGCCAAGGACATCACTCCAGCAGTCTTTTTCTCTTTCTCTCCTAAATCTTTTATTTTCTCTTTTCATCAGCATACAAACATCCTATTTATTTTGGCAGTTTATAAAAACCCTTATTGAGCTGGGTGTGGTGGTCCACTGCTGTGATCTGAGCACCTGGGAGGCTGAGGCAGGAGGATGAGCGTGGGTTCAAGGGCAGCCTGAACTACAGAGTGGAATTTTGTCTCAAAACACATACACACAAAAACAAAAAATGAAAAAATCCATCTTTAAAATTAGTTTCTCTGCATTACCCATTTTTTCCTACCCTCTGCAGCAAGACTTCATTGAACTCTTCTATAAATGCTTGTCTCTAGTTTCTCTTTTATCATTTTTAATTTTTAATAAATATTTAGACATTTAGAAATGTACACAAAATTCTAAGTGCTCAGCTAATTTTCACAAAATGAAAACTCCTGCTAACCAGCACCTGGATCAAGAAACCCTGTCTTATCAGTATCCCAGAAGCTTCTCTGACCTCACTCATCATTAACCCCGAAGGAAACACTCTTGTAATTTAAAGCACCATAAACTCCTCTTTTTTTTGTACCGGGGATTGAACTCGGGTCGTTGAGCTTGGGCAGCAGGCAGCAAAACCACTGAGCTAAAACCCTGGCCCTCGTTTTTGTTTTTGAACTTTAAACAAGTGGACATGTACAGTGTGAACTCTTTTGCACCTAGCTTCATTCTCTCAACATCAGATTTAGGAAATTTATCTGTTTCGTTGTAAATAGCAACTCATTCCCAATGCTCTTGTCCAAGGATTAGCAAATTTTGTACAGATTGGATAGTAAATACTTTAGCCTTTGTGGGCCATCAAGTCTGTCACAACCACTCAACTCTGCTGCTATAGTTCACAAAAACACTCATAGCTAATAATTAAGCAAATGACCAAGGCTGTGTCCCAATAAAACTTTATTTAAACAGGCTCTGTGACCAATTTGACCCTCAGATTGTAGTTTACCAACATCTGCTTAGTTTCCAGAATTCTATCAAATGAATATGCTATAATTTCTTTTATCCATTCTAACATTGATGGATAACATTTGTTTCATTTCCAGGTTTGGTTATCTTATTTCAGAGCTCCCTTCCCACTTTTGGGCTTTTTTGGGGGGTGCTTTTTGAGACAAGTTCTTGTTATGTGGTTCAGGCTGGCCTTAAACTCACTATGTAGGCCAGGCTGGCCTTGAAAGTTGCATGGATCCTTCCCTGAGCACTGGGATTACAGGCCTGGGTTCCACCTTTGGGCTTTTAAATTAACCTTGTGGAGTATAATTCACATGTAATAATTGGACCCAGGCTTTTATAAATCTGTTATAATCTGGATTTTTCTCCATCACTCCCACAACATTTTTATTAGCAAAATCAGTGATGATCTCCATGTTGCTAAAGCCCATTGTCAATTCTCAATCTTCAACTTATTTGACTTCTCAATGACATTTGACACAGTTGACATTTATCTTCTCTTTGATGCACTTTTTCACTTGGTTTCCAGAATTTAACATTTAGGTTTTCCTCCTACTGCACTGATCGCCGAACCTCGGTCTGCTTTGCAGTTTCCTGCTCTTTCCTAACCCTGTGCTGTTGGAATGCACAAGGGCACAGGCCTTGGTCCTCTTCTCTATTTACACCCACTCCCTTGGTGATGTTGTCCAGCATTCGGTGGCCAATAGCTCCCATGTGTATATTTTCAATCTAGACTTTTCCCTTGGCCTCCAGACTTACGTACCCAGCAACTCACCCCACTTGGAGAAATTATACACCTGGTTTTCCTATTTCCATATTTGCTCCCATAAAGTCAACTCACTCCTCTGTTCAAAATTCTAATAGTAAGCCAGGTGTGGTGGTATATTCCTATATCCCAGCACTCTGGGAGGCTGAGCCAGGAGGATCCTATGCTGAAGCCCAGCTTGGGCAATTTAGAGACTCGGACCTTGTCACAAAACAAAGCGAAACAAACTTTCTTTTTTTTTTGGTACCAGGGATCAAACTCAGGACCGTGCACTTGTGAGGTACTTGTGAATTTAGCTCAGAGGTATGGTGCCACTGAGCTAAATTCCTGGCCCAACAAACTTTTAATAGTATCCCACCTCATTCAGAGTAAATGTCTTACACTGTACAAATCCCTCTCTTGGCCTAAAAGCCCACATGATTGGGTCCTTCTTAACCCTGCCTATCTCTGTCCAAGTCCCCTTCTTCAAACATACCAGGCATACCCCTGCCTAGCTGTTTCCTTTGTCTGGTATACCTTTCCCCAGATGTTCACCTGTCCAATGCTCTCAACTTCTTTAAGTCTTGCTCAAATATCATCTTAGTAAATCCTATATTGACAAATCTCTGTAAAATTGTAGCTAGCCTTCTCCGAATCCTCTTTATTGTGCTTTTTTTCCCCCTGTAACACTTATCATCTTGTAGCATGCATTACATTATTTTTTTTCTATCATCTATCTTCTCTATACTTGAGTAGAATGCTCATGAGGGCATGAATCTTTGTTTTGCTCAATGATACCACTAGGAATAGTGCCTTCACATAATAGGCACTCAATAAATATTTGTTAAATTCATGAAAGGTTGTATCTCTCTTTAAAAAGCATTAGTCTCTTTTTTGGTATACATTCTCACCCTGGATTGAAAGCTAAAGGACTCATCTGTCAAGTTCCCAGCGAATGGTTTGGCAATTATATCAACTATGAGAAGGTCCTCTTAGGTCGATGGACACCTGAGGGTATTTATTTTATTGGCGAAAGCTTGGAGTGAGAGCTTTTTGTTCCAGTTCACGAAAACAGCAGTGTTCTAACCAGCAGCTCCAATAAATCTTACACATTCTTGAGCCCATAGGCCCTGGCCTTTTGCCTTTCTACACATCTATTCATCTGAATAAGAACCTCTTGTTGGAGCACACAGGGGCACTTGATCAGTTAGGGCGATGGAAGGAGGGCTGTCTTCTTCCCTTTCTGCCCTGGGGACAAAACTTTAGGGTGACTAGATCTTTGCTCAGGACAGGTAGAATACGGCAGACAAGAAAGACCATACTTCTCTTTCCATGAATTCCAAATAGCCTGCCCCACTGTCCAGAGGCAGATAAAGTTAACACGTAGTGCCATGCATGGGCATAGGCTTAATCCAGGGTGAGTCATATTTCCTCCTGGGACTGTCAGTTGCTATGTGGCCACCAGAGTCTGTAGAAACTAAAAGGTTAAGAGATGGTGCATCCAAAGGAATACATTTCCTATAATAACTTTCAATTTCCATAACTCTTTACACATACTCTTTATCATAGTACTTTTCACATTTTGCACAGTAGCTAGTTGTTTACATTATTATTATTATTATTATTATTTTTTTTTTTTTTGAGACAGGGTCTTACTATTAGTTCAGGCTGGCCTTGAACTCACTATGTAGCCCAGGCTAGCATAAAATCCATAGATTCTCCTGTCTCAGCCTCCATGTGCTGGGATTATAAGTACATGCCACCACACCTGGCTTGCTGACATTTTGTAGTTGTTTGTTACATTCCTTGCCCATCTCCTGCACCAACTATTATACTAGCAGTTCTCATAGCTGCTGCTATGGCTTATTAACTTGACAGCCAAGTGTGCTAGTTAAGGGCATGGACTTTGAAGCCATGCTATGTGAGGCAAGTCCCAAAATTAGCACTTATTAGCTGGATAATTTGGGCAAGTTACTTAAACCTCTATTTACCTCAATTTTCTGCCCTGTTAAATGAAGATTTAGCAACTTGCCTCCTGAGGTTATTGTGAGGGTGAAGGGAAATAATATATTAAAAATCTCTTAGCACAGCACCCGGTATATGGGCAATATGAATGGGACTTTTTTGGGGGGTGGGGTGAGACAGGGTCTTGCTATGTAGTTCAGGTTGGCCTTGAACTCACTATGTAGCCCAGGCTGGCCTTGAACTCACAGCAATCCTCCTGCCTCATCTTCCCAAGTACTGGGATTACAAGCATGGGCCACCACACCTGGCTCAGGCAGTATGAACAGATACATCCTTGTTTATGTAACTGGAAGCACTTGAGTCTTTGTGAGGTGATAGAAATTCTCTGAGATTATCTTTCAGTATGACCCTTGCATTATGAATGAGCTGGCTATTTGGCAAGAAGATTCTAACAAGATGTTAAGGGGAGAAAATAAAATTGACCCTGTGCGCACACTGCAGATGTATTTTGTCTTTTAGCAGAGCTGGGCTAATCCCATATGCTAAACTCCCCAGCAGAAGTTTTGGAAAAGAGATGTCACAGGACTGGGGTTTCATAGGACACCACCTGGGTGCAGAGAGGGGGAACTGGTGGCAAAATTTAAGGTAGATTTTATTTGCTTCATTCTTATCCTTCAAAATATATTCTAAATTTCTGTGGTTGTTCTATACATATGTGAATGAGTACCTTCCACCTAGCCTATGTTTGTTAGATTCTTTAAGTGCTTATTGTTGTTATTTTGTCATACCAACCCAGGACCTCATGCATTCTAAGAAAGTGCTCCATAACTAAGCTACAGCCCAAGCCCTTTTATTTTATTTTATTTTATTTTTTTATTTTTTGGTACCGGGGATCGAACTCGGGTCCTCGCACTTGTGGTGAAACCACTGAGCTAAATCCTCGGCCCTATGCCCTTTTATTTTGAGATAGTTACCCAGGTTGGCCTCGAATTTGTGATCCTCTTGCCTCAGCCTCCCGAGTAGCTCTATTATAGGCATGTGCCAACATGCCCAGCTTCCTTTACAGCTTGCTATGGACTGAATTGTGTCCTCATTAACCCCTCCAAACATATTCATACGTTAAAGCTCTAGCCCCAGTATGGTATTTGGAGATAGGGCATTTAGAAGGGAATGAAGATTAAATCGTAAGGGTGGGATCCTAATCCAGTAGGATTAATGACCTTCTAAAAAGAGAGAGAGCAATCTCTCCCTTCCCGCTACCTCACGCCAAGAAAAGGCTATGTGGAGACAAAAAAGATGGACACCTGCAAGCCAAAAAGAGCCCTCAGTAGAAATCACCTGGATCTTGATCTTGGACTTTCCAGGCTCCAGAACTGTGAGAAACAGATTTCTGTTGTTCAAGCCACCCAGCCCATGGAATTTTGCTATGGTAGCCCCAGTTGACTAAGGCAGGCTGAAACAGGAAGCATGCTAGATAATCCCTGACAGTGGGGATTCATTACCAGGATTCACGGAGCTACATGGCTGTCTTCATTTCCTTAGCTGGGAATCTGTTCATGGTGTCAGAGGTTCCCAGATGAGGATGTCTATGGAGAAATGAAATAAAGACAGCATGGATTAGGATACTGTTTATCCTTTGTCATTTGGTATTTATATCTCCTGGTTGAGTTGATTTGCTACTGTCCAACATAGTGTTCCTATTAGGCAGACTGACACCAATCTCTTTTTGGTGTCCTTCTACTGCCTCATTCCTGGGGGATCTTGGCTCTAACCAAATGTTGCTAGAGTAGGAAGATATATTCCACATGGCAAAAAAATATGACAACAGAACAAATCACCAGGAGCCTATTTCTCAGAAGAGAACTCAAGAGCTTCTAGAATTTCCCCTCAGTATAGAGCCTACACTGAGTTCTTCCAATGAGAATAAAACTTGAAAAGAGTAATTCTAAGGTAAACTCGTCTATTTTAATGCTTCTATTAGTTTCCTAGGTTTACTGTAACAATATGTCACAAACTGGGTGGCTTAAGACAACACTAATTTATTCTCTCACAGTTCCAGGCTAGAAGTCTGAAATCAAGAAGTCAGCGTCTTGATTTCCTCCCCTGTTCCATAGCCAGGCATTTATCCAGGCAGAAAGCCTGAGTGGTCTTAGGGTCACCTTCTGCTTTGTTTTTTTTTTTTTTGAGATAAGGTCTCACTACATAGTTCAGGCTGGCCTTGAACTCACTATGTAGCCCAGGCTGTCCTCGAACTCACAGTGATCCTCCTGATTCAGCCCCCCAAGTGCTGGGACTACAGGCATGTGCCACCATACCTGGCAGGGTCATCTTCTTTCAAGAATCACAGTACCTCGCTGCATGTTGTCCAGAATCTGATAAGAATTATATCATATTTCGTCCATTTTTGTAGCTTTTCAAAGTTAATTACAAGCCCTTTCATTCCATTATGGCCAGAATCTAGTTATAATGGAATAGGAACCTGCTCTTTTGAAGAACATTTGCTGGGCTTGGTGGTTCATGCCTAGAGTGCCAGCACTTGGGAAGCTGAGGCAGGAGGATCATGGTGAGTTCAAGGCCAGCCTGAGCTACACAGTGAGACCCTGGCTTAAAATAAATAAATAAATAGATAGATAGATAAATACACACACGCAAATAAATCAGTAACTCTCTTTAGGTAAATCCAAGCATTTTCCCCTACTTTCTTGTTCTTAAGATAACATTTGGTCATTGGCCACAGCCTCCTTAAAATTCTCCCTTGTACCATCCTACAATGCCCCCAACTAGTCTCTCCTACTTGTCATTATCTTTTCTTCTCCAGAGGATCTGGTAAGAGGGTAAGCTCATTAGAATGCAGCTCATAGTTGAAGCAGGCAATTTCCAGTTTGATCAGGAGCATAGTAGCAGAAACCTAGACAATGGTCTTTAGGCAACAGTCTTCTTTTCAATCCCCACAATTAGCATTTAACAGATCTTTGCTGCCTGACTCTGGGCCCACTGTACTCTCATCATTAGTGAGATGGCTGACAGGTGACTGCGTTTAATGTGTACATATTTCAGCACATGTGCTCTCATTCCCAGGCTCAGTTAGGGGAGTTCTACTCAGTTGAAGGTTTTTCGTCCCTCAAGAAAGTATAGTTGAGTAATTTAAAACTGAAATGATTATCCTTGCCATATTGATTGTACCTCATTTTTTTTTTTTTTTTTTGCTTATTGGGTCCCATTCAAAGTGTACAATTTTATTGCTTTTTCCCAGAATAAACTCAATATTCATTATTTTCTTTTTCACTTTGTTTATATATTTCTGTTCTGGGTGATTTCATAGTATGCTAAAAATTTTAGGCTTTGTTTCTTGTGTCAGATGAGATTGTGCATGTTAATATCTTTATTATAAATTATGTTTTTCATTTATTTTGGCTAATGATTCCAGACCCCTACAGGCAGAGGTATCCATAAGACGATTATGTTGCCACTGAGATTCCAGGATCATTTCCCCCACTTTGAGGATTTTTCTATTACATATATATATATATATATATATATATATATATATATAACTCCTACATGTATTCAATATAAAACAAAAATGACTGCGTGAAGATGTCTGTGAAAAATAGAATAATGCTTAAAAGTAATACAGTATTCAACTTCTGTGAAAAGAAAATAACTCCGACACTCATTATTTGCTGCAACTTTTATTGATATTAGATAGCATTGCGATAACCAAACATCAAGCAAAGGATAATTACGTCTTTAAATTATTCTTTCAACTCTTTCAGGAAACTTGTCAACACAGGCTTGATGGATTGGGAAATACTACCACTTTAAATCATTATCAAGCTCAAACTGACAACTCAGTGTTTAAAATCAAAGACAAATCTTTGCTTATCCTAAGAATGAGTTGGCAACCCTTAAGACTTCATTTTCTTTAAGAATGTTTTTTTAAAAGGACAGACTGATTTCTTTCTTTCTTTTTTGAGATGGGGGGGTCTCATTATATTACCTAGGCTAGTCTCAGACTCCTAGGCTCAAAGATCCTCCTACCTCAACCTCTTGGGTAGCTGGGGACTACAGGTGCACACCACCACACCTGGCTCAGACTGATTATTAAGAAATTCTCCTTGTAGATAATGGTCTATTTAAAAAATAAAATTTTAAAAATTGTTTGCTATTTTGGCATTCCTGGATGCCTTTGTTTGAAAGAGAATTTGAACTGAAATAGCATCACAAATACACAATAAAAAACCAAAACACCACAAACTGATTCTGAATAATAGTTGCATCACTTTCTCCTAGCCTCAAAAACAAAGGTTGAAGCAAGATATGCTAATGTTTTATTGGAAGGGGGATTACAATTCCAGGGCAGTGAGGGTGAGTTAAAAGGAACTCAATTAGGAATGGAGACAAATCTAAAACCAGGTGATGTACACATATTAGGCAGTTGACTCAGCCTTACAAGAACACACAGTGGGCCCCTTGGTCCAACTGCGTGGAGTCATGGTGGACATAGTAGTCCATGAAGGAGGAAGAGGGACGAGTTAAAGTGCTGGCTCCTGTACTTTCTATCTCTCTGGTCAAAGTAGACCCCACAGGGTGATAATTCCTTCACACTTTCAGGCTGCTGCCCAATCCCAAGCCCTTGGAGGCAGCCACTGGCGAAGTCACAGCCTGAGGCATAGTGCTAGAGCCTGGGAGGTGAAAGGGCCTATGATTAGGTCAGGTTGAGCTGGCTTGAGAACTGGTTCTGCTGTAGCTCTTTCTGTGTGGGTGTGAAGAGCTGGTCCTTACACCGGGGGCCACAGCACCAAGCTCTCTTTTTTATTTTATATTTTATTTTTTATTTTTGGTACCAGGGCTCAAACTCGGAACCTTGTGCTTTCGATGCAGGTGGTGGAACCATTGAGCTAAATTCCTGGACCCTGAGCTCTTCTTTTAGCAAGCAACTTAGGATCCAGTAAGGTAAATCTGAGGAAGCACGTTAAAAACTCCAATGTTTGGGCAGAATGGATTGCTTATCTAGCTTTTGTGAGGTTCCAGGTTTGATAGCCACCACTGGGGAGGCTGGGAACCCAATGTTCTCTTTATTCCGGCCCCCATCTCAAAATTCCATTTAAAACACTCTTTTCAAGAACCTGTTATTTGGCTGCCTTTCTGCCCTGGGCACTAAGATAAAGACAACAAGGCTCTGTCCTTATAATTAACTATAATTTAATATAATAATACCCAGAGGTTGTGACTTAGAAAAGTGAGGGAGAAGAGAACATGGATGAATAAAGCAACTTTGTCTAATTCAGGCAGGACACATGAAAATAAAAGATAAGACAGTGAGACATGCAGAATATGTAACGAGAGTCCTATTTTTTTGAGCACAGAAATAAGATTGCACATGACTGACTTCTGCCAGCAGGTTATCTTTTTTTCCCTTGGTTTTGTTTTGTTGTTTGAGAAAGGGTCTTGCTATGTAGTTCAGGGTGGCCCTGAATACACTATGTAGCCCAGGCTAGCTTTGAACTCGAGGCGATCCTCCTGCCTCAGTCTCCCTAGTGCTGGGATTACAGGCGTGTGCCACCATGTCCGGCTCTGCCAGCAGGTTAGGATCTTTCCTTTCCTAAGCTTTCTACTGTGATGGCCACAGATAAGGAAATATGCCAATTAAGAAAAAACCCAGCTAAGCATGATCTATAAAAGCATTCACTATTGAGCTGGTAAGTTCAAGACAAGCCAACCTAAGAGATTTTAGGGTTAGGGTTAGGTTTAGTCAAATTTTGCCTTCATATTTTTTGATAACCTTTTCATATGCTGATTATTAATATCTTCTTTTGTTCAAGAATGTTTATTGTATCATTATTCATGACATGTCTTAGTTATTTTTCTTGTTGCTGAGCCACAATACCTGACATCCACAGCTGTAAGGAGGAAAGGTTTATTTTGGCTCACAGTTTGCAAAGATTTCAGTCCATAGTCAGCTGTGAGGGAAGCATGGCAGAGGAGAAAGAGCTCATGTCATGGTGGCAGGGAGAAGAGACCAAGGGAGGAAGAAGGCAGATGTGCCCTTCCAGGCCACACCCCCAGTAACCCACCTCCTCCAAAGCCCCACCTATGAGTGCATGAGAGTTGGGGAGGGGTGACATCTAGATATAATCCATAACAATATCAAAAGGTAGAAAAAACATCCAAGTGTTTATGATCTGACAATTGAATAAATAAAAGGTGGCCTATCCATAGAACAAAATGTTATTTGTCAATTAAAATACAAATGATGTATTAAAAAACAATGTATTGAAACATGCTACAACATGGAAAAATTCTGTAAACACTATGTCATGTGAAAGATGCAAAGGACTCCAAATCACCTCACAAATCCATCCATGCAAAGCATCCAGAATAGGCAAAGTCACAGAGACAGAAGGTAGACTGGAGACCACTTTGGGTGGGGGTGGGAAGTGAGGGTTAGGGGAAGGGGAGTGAATGTTAGCTAAAGGGCCTCTTCAACCGCTCGTCAGTTTAAGAAAATGTATTATGTTAAAATTCACATAGCATAAAACTTACTATCGTGACATTTCCCCCCCTTGTGCTGGAGTTTGAATCTAGGGCCTTGAGAGTGCTAGGTGTACATTCTATCACTGAGCTACATCCACAACCCCTATCCTGATCATTTGTAAGTGAATAGTTCAGTATTATCCTAATGCTAGTTTTGCTAGTTGTTTTCCTCCTTACTCATTTCCCCTAAAGACTTGGTCAAAAATTTTGACTTAAAATTTTCTATGTAGGATCCCTGACCTGCATGGACTGAGCAGAGCCACATGGCTTTTGCCATGCATCCCTTTATGTGAAGAGTTGCCAAATTTCTCTCTGTCCCTCAAGTCTCTATCTCGTGTACTTTTCACACATCTGAAATGATCTGGTAGAAAGATCCTTCAAGATGTGTTTCAAGAACCTCAGTTTTAATAGATCTGAAACAACTCATCCTCTTGCCTCTTGCCATCTAACCATGACAAAATCAGGTTTCAATCAACTAGACAACTGGTTTTGGAGTTCTCACACTGATCCAGGCTGCAAATCACTTTGCTTACCCCTTTCCTGTGAACTGCACAGCATTTCTTCAGGTTATCATAACTCCGGGTCTCCCAATTTGTCTCCAACCCTCTTGCCCTGCATCTAAATCTCATTCCTTGCACCGTGGTGATCTCAGTTACTCAGGAGGTTGAAGCAGGAGGGTCATGAATTTTAGGCCAGCCTGGGCAACATAGTGAGACCCCTGCCTCAAAAAAACCCTACTGCTTGGGCCAGGGATTTAGCTCAGTGGCTCTGTGCCTGCCTTGCAAGCACAAGGTCCTAAGTTTGATCCCCGGTATCAAAAAAAACCTCAAAAAAACAAAAAATAAAAAACTCTACTGCTATGATAAGACCTTTCTATTGTCCTACATTCAGAAGCTGAGGTCATGAGCCATGACATTCAGGCAAGACTCTTTTCCTGTCTCTTCTTAGCAATTCGGTTATATTTGAACCTTGAAGCAATGACAGCTCACCTTCCCCACACCGTTCTTAGTACATAAGAGCTAGTAGTTCTCTATCAACTGAAGAAGAAAATTCAGAACCTGGGACATTCAACCATGCAGGCCCAACCAGGTTTCAATTCTTATTTCTCACCATTCCTTGACAAACCATCCAACAACCTCTGGACAAGTTAAAGTTAACCAGATAACTTTCTTCTTTTGCCAATACAGTTTCATTTTTTGGAAAGTCCTCTTGGTATTCATCCTTCAAAGCCAATCTCAAATGTTGTACTGATGATGTCACCTGTCACATTATTTTTTTTGTTTTGTTTTTTATTTTTTGAGATAGTTCGCTATGCAGTTCAAGCTGGCCTCAAACTCACTATGAAGCCCAGGCTGGCCTGGAATTCACAGCAATCCTCCTGATTCAGCCTTCCAAGTGCTGGGATTACAGGCGTGTGCCACTGTACCTGGCTACCCACATTCTTGTATTATCCTTCTGGCCAGATCTTCTCTGGTCTGCTACATTATATGTTCCTTGAGAGTGGAAAGTAACTCTTTGTCCAACCTTAATTCCATCAGAGGGTCCTGCATAGGACTCTTTCTTTTAGAAAATATTTATATAAACCTTCTACGATGGTAGGCACTGAGCCAGGTCTGACATACAAAGATGGAAGAGACAGAGCCCCTCTGATTGGGTTCTCATTCAAACTGATGAGAATGACACATAAACACACGCCAGTAAAGTATGGTGAGCACAGTAGAGGTTTGGACTCAGAAGATGTGACATTTGGACACTAAAGGAAGAATGATCAGAGTTAGGGGCAAGAAATGATTGAAGTGAAACTTAAACCTGCTATATTTATAACTTTTTGGCAGTTATAATGATGGTGAGGTAGTGAAGTTGAAGAACTAGCCCAAATATATTAAGATTATGTAGATTTTAATTTGGTATGAAACAGATAAGCAAAAGTTAACTCTATTACACAGAGATAGATTCCACCAAGGAAAATATGTAGGGGCAAAGTTTAAAACATTTTAAGTCTTGGCTGTTGACTCCTTTCAATACATATATCCCTTTGTTGACAGGCAAATGTTTTAGACAAGAATTTATTTATTACAGACATTTAAAAAAGAGGGCCAGAGACTTGGCCATCAAGATTTTGTTCAGATCAGAAAATTTGTAAAAAAAAAAAATGCTTACACATATTACAAACAGTGCCTGCAGTCTGAACACAACTTAGGTTTTGGAAATCTTTTTTTTTTTTTTTTTTTTTTTTTTTGTGGTACCAGGGATCAAAACTGGGTCCTTGCACCTGCAAGGCAGGTGGTGGAACCACTGAGCTAAATCCTGGCCCTGGAATTCTTATCCAATGAACATGAACAGCACTATCACCTGCTGCGGTTGCAGTCACTGCTAGAAGAGCTTCCTGAGACAAGGCAATCCCCAGAATCTGTCTCCGCCAGGAGAATGACCTTTGATTCATCTCTGAAACACACAGCTTTATTTGACTAAGATTAACAAGAAAGCCAGAAACTTTAAATATAACTTACTTCACTTGATCATCTTAACTGAAAATCTCTTTCCATGTGAGATAAGTTTTCCCCATTGGCAGTTTTTTTAAAGGGACATCTGGCTTCAGAAATTTTTATTGCTTTTTTTTTTATTGTTAAAAATATTAACTCCAGCATTTCTAGGGAGGCATGCAACAAAAATGCTAACAGCAAACCAAGTCGTGCTGATTTCCAGGAGACGATTTGTTTTTTCTTCTAGTTTTTATTTTTCATTAGTACATGTTTATAGTACATGATTACGTTCCTTCTGAGGAGCTGATATATCTACACAACACACCTCAATCCTTTTTTCATCCCCTTCTCTCCCTCTCCCTTCCCTCCCTCCATCCCACTTGAAAAAGATCTATCTCCTTATTTTCTGTTATCTACTTTTATTTTGCTCTTTATTTATATTTTGGGTTTCTCATATAAGAGAAACCATGCAATATTTACACATCTGTGTCTGATTTATTTCACTGAGCATTATGGTCTCAAGGTGCATCCATTTTCCTACAAATGGCTCAGATTTATCCTTCCTTATGACAGAGTATAAATACCACATTTCTTTTATCCATTCATCTGTTGATGGACATATATCTATTTTAAAGAGTTAGCTATTATGAATTGTGCTGCTATAAACATGGGTATTCATGTATCACTGTAACATGATGTCTTTAACTCTTCTGGGAAGATACCTAGAAGGGGGACAACTAGGTCAAGTGGAATTTCTAGTATTAGTTGTTTGAGGACTCTCCATACTGATTTCCATAACTAGTTTATATACCTACCAACAATGTAGAAAGTTTCCTCCCCCTGTCCCCAGCCTCACCAGCATTTGTTCTTATTTGATTTCTTGAAGATATCCATTCTTTCTGGAGTAAGATGGAATCATAGTGTTGTTTTAATTTGCATTTCTCTAATGGCCGGAGATGCTGAACATTTTTTCATGTATTTATTGGCCATTTGTAATTCTTCTGAAACGTATCTCTTCATTTTGGTTGTCCATCTTTTGATAGAGTCTTTTGCTTGGAGGTCTAAATGTTTTGAGTTCTTTATATATTCTAGATATTAGCCTTCTGTCCAAGGAGTACTGGCAAAGTTTTTTCCCATTCTGTAGGTTGTCACTTCACTCTGTTGGTTGTTTTTGTTGTTGTTCTTGTGCAGAAGATTTTCAATTTGATATGATCTCATTTGTTGGTTCTTGATATTATTTCTTGTGCAGTTAGGGTTCTGTTCAGAAAGTCCTCACCTATACCTATGTCTTCAAGAGTCCTACCTATTTTTTCTTCCAGCAGATTGTTTCTGGTTTAACATTTAGATCTTGGATCCATTTTGATTTTAGTTTAATTGTTTTTTGTTTTTTGAGGCAGGGTCTCCCTTTGTAGTTCAGGCTGGCCCTGAACTCACTATGTAGTCCAGGCTGGCCTCAAATTTGTGGCAATCCTCCTGCCTCAGCTTCCTGAGTGCTGGGATTACAGGCTTGCGCCACCATGCCTGGTTGATTTTAGTTTAATACATGGTGAAATATATGGGTCTAGATTCAATCTTCTGCCTATGGATGACCAGTTTTCCTAGCATCATCTATTAAAGAGGTTGTCTTTTCCTCCAGTGTGTGTTTTTGGCCCCTTTGTCAACAATCAGGTGTCTGAATATACCTGGGGTTGTTTCTGCATCCTCTACTCTGTTCCACTGATCCACATGCAGAGGACTGTTTCCATAAGTAGTTGCCGTTATTTTTTACAAACTACAAATAAACAGTACGAGGAAGCCAGTATGTTGATAATTATCAATAAAATTAAATGTGTCTTCATTTTCAAGCTAGTTCTAAAACATACAGAATTACCAGTGGAAAACAGTCAGACTTGAAAAACAAGATTTATAGTTACAGGATTTTTGTTTCTTGATGATTTAGCCCTGACCAAATTGGGTACTGACCATCTATCTTTCACAAAATGCATTTTTATCATCCAAATTAAGCATTGCACCCTGACCTATAAGGGAAACAGACTGTCATAGAGGCCTTGTCATTTCAAACCTAAACTCTAGTGAAGGCAGACTGGTCATGGTGGTGGGAGGTTTCAGGGAGAGGAGCAGTGAATGTGACCCAGGGTGCTTCTTCAGCTGCCCTTTGAACCAAATCGAGGGCTATCTCACCTTTCTTGTGATAAATGCCTCTACACTAGATAAGTACCATTTGGAAATTTTCACTATTCTGATAACCATCACTAGGCCACAGTATTACTGAGTTCTGGGCTTTTCCCTGGGACCAGTTACTTCTCATTATGTCTCTAGGGCAGATCTCAGTCTACTAGCTGGAGGACTATAAATATATAATATTAAAAATCAGGAGAATTTATTTTTCTTGCTCACTAGATAACAAATTAAGCACACAAGATTGCAAAGCCTCTGTTGATGCTGTGTCATTTGATGGGGGAGGGAGGACAACTGATTAACCAGGTTGAATTCTTTGTACCTGTTTGCTCTTTGAAGCAGTTTGCAGGTGACTTAGTGGCCATGGCAGAAACCTAAAGTTGAAGCTGGGATGCATCAGCATGTTCCACTCTTTTCCCACTGAGGTGGGACCAGGGGCCTGGCAGATTCCAGGCCTGGAGGATCTGGCTGCCTTTGGCTTCCAAGGCTGGTGTAATGGTTCTGTTCTCACAGAAGTGCTGACAGAACATGACAAATAGAAAGCAGATGTGAACTGACCTTCCAAAATGTATTTCAAGGCTTCTTAATCTGCATAGGACTCCTTCAGAGTGAGAGATGCCACCTTCAGGCAATGATGACCATGGCATCTTTTCAGCACTTTCAGGTCTTTGCTTGTGATCTCTGGCAGGTCTGTTCCGCATTACCTCTCAGCATTCAATTTCCCTCAGTGTTCAATTCACACATGGCCATTTTTGCACAGACACTTCCCCTACCTGTTCTCACCAACAGACGGCCTTGGCTTCCGTAGCTGTAGTCACCTCTTACCAAGCATGGAGGCCACTTCACTCATTTTTGACACTGGATTCATACTTGCTTTGAAACTACCACCATCAATGAGTCCATTGCTGAATCCAAATACAAGCCAGCATTGCTTAACAATAGGAATATATTCTGAAAAATGCACTGTTAGGCAATTTCCTCATGCAAACATCATCAAGTGTACTTCCACAAATATAGACGGTGTATGTCAATCTCACAAAATGGCCTCTTGATGCAATCTGAGACAGTGAACCAGAGCTCTATGAGGCCACTGCTGACAATAATGCAGTATGCAATTTTATGGCAACTTTTTTTTATATGTAGAAGGAGTGCACTCTAAAACGATGGTATAAAGTATAGTAAATAAAAAAAACAGTAACACCCATTTATTACCATCAGGTAATATGTATAGTACATAATGATATGTGCTGCATTTTTAAATGACTGGCAGTTCAGTTGGCTTTTTTTAAAAACCAGTATCACCACAAACACATGAGTTATACATTTTGCTATGACATTACAACAGTTATGATGTCGTTAGGTGGCAGGAATTTTTCAGGTTTATTTTAATCTTATGGGACCACCATGTACTATATGCAATTTGTTGTTACCTAAATGTTATGTAGCACACAACTGTACTTTTTTGACATTAAATATTGGTTTGAAACCACCGAGTATGCTGGATTTATGCCCACTTCAGGTGAAAATACCAAGGGGTACAAAGTCCACTGGGAAAATGAGTGACATGTTCCTTTCTTTTTTTTTTTTTAGTTCTTTTATTGGTACATTTTAGGTATACAATTTGTTTACATTTATCATTGGGTGTTTGCACCTGCACATGATATATCTTGTTTCTTATTTTTTTCCCCATTACCTGTGCACCCTTCACCCCCTCCACCCTTCCCTATTTACATAGATTTCATTTCCATTTTTTTCTTTTCTCATAGTTTTTCCTTTCCCTCTTTTCCTTTGTCCTTCCCCTCCCTTCACTCCTTCGTTTTTGGACCTTTTTTCCCTGTTTCAAATTATCAATTATTCATTTTAATCATTTTAACCTATGTTTATACTATCAGTTTCTCACACTAGAGAAACTATTTGGTATTTACACATGTGTGTCCTATTTATTTCACTTAAGAGTATGGCCTCGATATGCATCCATTTAGCTATAAATGACTCTAGTTTTTCGTTCTTTATGGCTGAGTGGTACTCCATTTTATTAAAAAACCACATTTTCTTTATCGAATTTCCAGTTGATGGGCACTTGGGCTGCTTCCAAGCTTTAGCTATTACAAACTGTGCTGCTATGAACATGGGTGCATATATATCACTGTGGTATGATTCTTTTAATTCTTTTGGGAAGATACACAGTAGTGGAATAGCTGGGTCAAATGGGACCTCTAGTCCTAGTTCTTTGAGGTATCTCCATACTGATTTCCACAGTGGTTGCACCAGTCTGTACTCCCACCAACAATGGAGAAGGGTTCCTTTCTCCCCACAACCCCGCCAGCATTTGTTATTTGTTGATTTCTTGATAGCAGCCATTCTTTTTGGGGTGAGGTGGAATCTCAGTGATGTTTTCATCTGTATCTCTCGAATGATGAGTGATGTTGAACACTTTTTCATATATTTGTTTGCTGCTTTTACTTCTTTGTCTGAGAAATGTCTGTTCATTTCAGATGCCCATTTTTGAATTGGGTCTTTGAATTTGGGGGTCTGATTTTTTTCACTTCTTTATATATTCTAGATAGTAGTCCTTTGTCTGAGGTACAGCTGCTAAAATTTTTTTCCCATATTGTAGGTTGTCTGTTAGCTCTGTTGGTGGTTTCTTTTGCAGTGCAGAAGCTTTTTAATAAGATGAGATCCCAGTTGTTGATTCTTTCTGCTAGTTCCTGTGCTGAAGTTTTGTTCATGAAGTCTTTTCCTATGCCAGTGTCTTCAAGAGTTCTACCTAACTTATCTTCCAGCAAGTTTACTGTTTCTGTCTTAATATTTATATCTTTAATCCACTTCGATCTTAGTTTAGTGCATGGTGATAGGTATGGGTCTAGTTTTAATCTTTGGCAGGTTGAAATCCAGTTTTTCCAACACCATTTATTAAATAGGCTATCTTTCCTCCAATGATGGTGGTTGGCTCCTTTGTCAAAGATGAGGTGGCTGAGCATGTCTGGAGTTGTTTCTGGATCTTCTAATCTATTCCACTGATCCTAAGGTCTGTTCCTTTGCCAGTACCATGCTGATTTTATCACAGTAGCTTTGTAGTATAGTTTCAAGTTGGGGGTTGTGATACCCCTAGTCACATCTCTGTTGCTTAGAATTGCTTTAGCTATTCTAGGTCTCTTCTGGTTCCAAATGAATTTTTGGATTGTTTTCTCTAGTTCTGTGAAGTATATTGTTGGAATTTCAATTGGCATTGCATTGAATCTATATAGTAGTTTTGGAAGTATGGTCATTTTCACTATATTGGTTCTTCCTACCCAGGAGCAAGGGATGTCTTTCCATTTTCTTGTATCCTCTTTGATCTCTTTTTTCAGAGTGCTGCAGTTTTCAGTGTAGAGGTCTTTTGCTTCCTTTGTTAGATTGATTCCTAGATATTTCATTTTTTTTGGATGCGATTGTAAAAGGAATTGTTTCCCTAATTTCTCTCTCAGTGAGTCTATTATTTGTGTACAAGAAGGCTATTGGTTTTTGAATGTTGACCTTGTATCCAGCTACTCTACTGAATCTGTCAATTAAGTCTAGAAGTCTTCTGGTGGAGTTTTTTGGGTCTTCTATGTAAAGTATCATATTGTCAGCAAATAATGACAGTTTAACTTCTTCCTTTCCTATCTTTATTCCTTTTATTTCTTTCTCTTGTCTAATTGCTGTGGCTAATGTTTCCAGAACTATATTTAACAGGAATGTTGATAGCGGGCATCCTTGTCTTGTTCCTGATTTTAGCATGAAAGTTTTCAGTTTTTGACCATTTAGTATGATGTTGGCTGTTGGTTTTTCATAAATAGCCTTAATCAGGTTAAGATAAAGACCTTCTATTCCAATTTTCTGTAGCATTTTTATCATGAATGGGTGTTGGATTTTGTCGAATGCTTTTTCTGCATCTATAGAGATGATCATATGGTTTTTGTTCTTGACTCTGTTAATATGGTGTATTACATTTTTTGATTTACGAATTTTTTTAACATGGTTTATTAGCACAGTAATGAATGCAGATGTTAAGAAGTCTACAACATATAACCAATCCACTGAGTGATTCCTATTCCATGCCTTAGAGTTAACAGCTTAACGTATTTCACTACAGCTTCTCCCAGGTCCTGATTCAAACCTTTAAATAAAATACATTAACTACTAATTTCCTACATGGTGTCTTATAGCCACATGTCTATTTTATATATATATATGTGTGTGTGTGTGTGTGTGTGTATGAGATGACAGTCTCTAAAAGCTCTGTTAAATATCAATGCTCCTTCCAAGAAAGAAGAAACAAATTCCAATTTTTTAAACAAAAAAGTATGCTGCCCTACAGTGACTTTTCATAAATGGCTATGTGTATAACCTGTACAAAACTGAGCTGTTTAAAAATTATTTACTACAAGCAATTGAATCCAAATGTCTAAATGTACGTTCTTCTCTACTACATTTCAGCCAATATTGTAGAACTAATGAGTTTTAAAAGTTGCTATTACCAATTTTGTCTACTGTAGCAAGATACCTTAAGTTACAACAAAATCTTAGGAACTAAGACTGAATAATATCTGTTATAGAAATACCCTACTCTTTACCAACTCCCACCCTCCCCTGCTCCTTCAAAGTCATAAGCAGCTCTCTTCTGTGACAGACAAATAACGTAAGAATTGTGAAAACCCAGTTTATGTAGCATATCTCTTGGTCCACTGTCTGGCCATTCTGTCATGTTCTGCTTTGTTGGTCATATACTGAGTAGAAATACTTCCCACCAAAGGGTCGGCAGGATTGCAGTCTGTAAGAAGTGAGAAGATAGAAAGGAGGACTTTAGAAATAGCTAGTGCTGGACTCCAATTATCTTTCAATATATCCAAGCAAATAACTCCTTGACTGTTAATATTACAGTGATAGACATGCAGAATCAGCCCGCTGCAGACAGGCAGGTCTGTGCACGCCCTACCGAGGTCCTGAGTTGCACAGAAGATGCCGAATCACCCCGCTGCAGACAGGCAGCCACCTGATTCCCAAAGATGCAGAGGACACCAGACCACCAGACCAAGGTACTGAGTCCCACTGTTCCCGGCCCAGAGGTAGGGGCTTCTGAGCCATCATCCCACTGCTCCTGGTCCAGAGGAAGGGGCTTCCCAGTCACCATCCCTCCCGCTGCTCCCAGCCCAGAGGAAAGGGCTTTTGGGCCACCTTCTGTCCCGCTGCTCCTGGCCCAGAGGAAGGGGCTTCTGGGCCACCATCCCTCCCACCGCTCCCGGACCAGAGGGAGGGGCTTCTGAGCCACCATCCCACTGCTCCTGGTCCAGAGGAAGGGGTTTCCCGGCCACCATCCCTCCTGCTGCTCCCAGCCCACAGGAAAGGGCTTTTGGGTCACCATCCCTACCACTGCTCCCGACCCCTGTCCCACTTCACCCAGCTCAGAGGAGGTAATCCGTGTAGGCGCTAACAGCCCCCTGCCCCAGTCAAGATGAGAAAACACGTAAATAAGTCTCAAAACCAGACTTCCAGATCGCCTACAGCAACCCCAAAGGGAAATGAGATGGAACACTCTGATACTCAACCACCTGGACCTACTGAACCGGCAACAAAAGGGGATCTGGAAAAAATGAAATCAGAAATAATTTCTCAGATAACAGGAGAAATTGTGCCCCTAGTGCAAGACATGATTAATAAATATAGAGAGGGGCTGAGGAACATGATGGAATCCCAACATAAGAAACAAATGGAATCCATAAAACAGATGCAAATAGATTTCCAGGACATGAAAAACTCCATTGAAAGTTTACACAGCAGAATGAGCCAATGTGAGGACAGAATTTCAGATATAGAAGATAAGATTGCAATTAGTGACCAGGAAAAGAAAAATTGCTTCAAAATTATAAGGGAACATGAGAAAACAATCCAGCAGCTGCTAGATGATGCAAAAAAGAATAACATAAGACTGATTGGAGTCAATGAAGAAACAGGAGAGAGTGCAGATGACATAAAAAATCTCTTCACAGAAATAATGGCAGAAAACTTCCCAAGCAGGGGAAAAGAGCTTGACATACAGAGAAGTGAGGCATATAGGACTCCAAATAGCCTTGATCAAAAAAAATCTACACATAGCCATATAATTGTTAAGATTCCAGAAACACAACAGAAGAACAAAGTTCTCCAAGCAGTCAGAGAAAAGAAACAAATCACATACAAAGGAAAGCCCATCAGAATCACAGCAGACTTCTCAACACAAACTATCAAGACAAGAAGAGGTTGGAGTGACATATTCCAAGCCCTAAAACAAAACAGCCTCCAACCCAGATTGATGTACCCTGCAAAACTATCTTTCAAAATGGATGGAGAAATAAGATACTTTCATGACAAAGAGCACCTTAGGAATTTCATGAATACCAAACCAGCACTCCAAAGAATTTTACACAATATTCTAGGAACAGACATTGAGGATCACAACCTCAGGAAGCAAAGCAGAATGAACCCATCTGGCATGACAAGAAATTAAATGTAAAGGGGGAGAACCCAACAAAAAGAAAAAGTCATGGCAATGACAAGTCAATATGTTTCAGTTATAACCATCAACATTAATGGTCTCAATTCACCAATCAAAAGAAATAGACTGGCAGAATGGGTCAAGAAGCAAAATCCAACAATATGCTGCATACAAGAAACACACTTAATTCAAAAGGAAACTCATAGACTGAAAGTTAAAGGGTGGAAAACAATACTCCATGAGACAGGAACCCCCCAAAAAGCAGGAGTAGCTATCCTCTTGGCAGATCAAGTAGATTTCAAACCAATACTGATTAAGAGAGATGAAGAAGGACACTACATCCTTGTAAAGGGAAGAATCCAAGAGGAAGAGATGACAATCATAACTATCTATGCATCAAACACTAGTGCACCCAAGTATATAAAACAAATACTAACAGACATGAAAAATCATATATGCACTAATACAATTGTAGTGGGGGACCTCAACACCCCACTGTCACAAATAGATAGATCAACTAGACAAAAAATAAGTCATGAAATACTAGAACTCAATCGAACTCTTGAACAAATGAACTTAACAGATGTTTACAGAGTCTTCCACCTCACAAAATCAGAATACACATTCTTCTCAGCTGCACATAGGTCATTCTCCAAAATAGACCACATACTCACACATAGAACATGTTTAAGTAAGTGCAAAGGAATTGAAGTTATCCCCTGTATATTATCAGACTATAGTGCAATGAAATTGGAGATCCATAGCAAAAGAAACTCAAAAAATTTCATAAACACGTGGAAATTGAACAACACACTTCTGAATAACCAATGGGTCACAGAGGAAATTAAAGAAGAAATCAGGCAGTTCCTTCAATTAAATGACAATGACAATGCAACATATTGGAATCTATGGGAAACAATGAAAGCAGTCTTAAGAGGGAAATTCATAGCAGTGAATACGCATATTAGGAAAACAGAACGAGCCCAATTAAACAACCTGATGGTGAACCTCAAGCTTCTAGAAAAAGAAGAGCAGGACAACCCCAAAGCTCATACAAGGGAGGAAATTATAAAGATCAGAGCAGAAATAAATGCAATGGAGACTATGAGAACGATACAAAAAATCAATGAAGCCAAGAGTTGGTTCTTCGAAAGAATCAACAAAATTGACAAAACTTTAGCCAATCTTGTCAGAAAAAGGAAAGAAAAGGCCCAAATCCATGCAATTAGGAATGAAAAGGGTGAAACTACAACAGACCCAGCAGAAATACAGATGATCATCAATACCTACTTCCAGAACCTATACGCCAATAAGATGGAAAACACAGAAGAAATGGACAGATTCCTAGACACATATGAATTACCAAAGTTGAACGAAGAAGACCTAAAAATTCTGAACAACCCAATATCAACCAATGAAATTGAAAATGTAATTAAAAACTTATCAACTAAGAAAAGCCCAGGCCCTGATGGCTTCCCTGCTGAATTCTACAAGACATTTAGAGAGGAACTGCTGCCACTACTGTTTAAACTCTTCAATGAAATTGAAAGGGAAGCAATACTCCCAAATTCATTCCTGGAAGCAAGCATCACCTTGATCCCCAAAGCAGAGAAAGATCCAACCGAAAAGGAGAACTATAGGCCAATCTCACTAATGAACATAGATGCAAAAATCCTTAATAAGATACTGGCAAATAGAATGCAGAAGATCATCAAGAAGATCATACACCCTGATCAAGTGGCATTCATCCCAGGGATGCAGGGATGGTTCAATATATGCAAATCAATCCATGTAATGCACTATATCAATAGAGCCAAGGACAAAAACCATATGATTATCTCCATAGATGCAGAAAAAGCATTTGACAAAATCCAACATGCATTTATGATAAAAACCTCACAAAACATTGGAATAGATGGTCTCTACCTCAAACTGATAGAAGCTATCTATGAAAAACCAACAGCCAATATCATACTAAATGGTCAAAAATTGAAATCCTTCACACTAAAATCAGGAACAAGACAAGGATGTCCACTATCACCACTCTTGTTCAATATAGTTTTGGAAACATTAGCCACGGCAATTAGACAAGAGAAAGAAATAAAAGGAATAAAGATAGGTAATGAAGAAGTCAAACTGTCATGTCATTATTTGCAGATGACATGATACTCTATATAGAAGACCCCAAGAACTCCACCAAAAGTCTTCTAGACTTAATAACCAAATTCAGTCAAATAGCTGGTTACAAGGTCAACACACAAAAATCAATAGCTTTCCTCTACACCAATGACAGACTTACTGAGAGAGAAATAGGGCAAATAATTCCTTTCATAATAGCATCCAAAAAACTGAAATACCAAGGAATCATCCTAACGAAAGAAATCAAAGACCTCTTCTCTGAAAACTATGGCACTCTGAAAAGAGAGATTGAAGATGATATCAGAAAATGGACAGACATCCCCTGCTCCTGCGTAGGAAGGATTAATATAGTGAAAATGGCCGTACTTCCAAAACTGCTATATAGATTTAATCCAATTCCAATTGAGATCCCAGCAGCATACTTCATAGACCTCGAGAAAACAACCCAAAAATTCATTTGGAGCAAGAAGAGACCCAGAAGAGCAAAAGCAATTCTAGGTAACAGAGACATGGCAGGGAGTATCACAATCCCCAACCTGAAACTCTACTACAAAGCTACTGTGGTAAAAACAGCATGGTACTGGCAAAGAAAGAGACTTGAGGACCAGTGGAACAGATTAGAAGATGCAGAAACAATGTCAGACACACTCAGCCATCTCATCTTTGACAAAGGAGCCAAACACCCTCACTGGAGGAAAGATAGCCTCTTTAATAAATGGTGCTGGAAAAATTGGGCTTCAAGTTGCCAAAGATTAAAACTAGACCTATATCTCTCACCATGCACTAAACTAAAATCAAAATGGATTAAAGATCTAAATATTAAAATAGAAACTCTGAACCAGTTGGAACAGAGGTTAGGTAGAACCCTTGAAGACATCGGTGTAGGAAAAGATTTTATGAACAAAACCTCAGTTGCCTGTGAACGAGCACAAACAATCAACAAGTGGGATCTCTTCTTATTGAAAGGCTTCTGCACAGCAAGAGAAACCACCAGCAGGGTGAAGAGACAACCCACAATGTGGGAAAAAATCTTCACCTGCTCTTCCTCAGACAAAGGTCTACTATCTCGAATCTATAAAGAACTTAAAAAGATCAGACCTCCCAAATTTAAAGACCCAATCCAAAATGAGCATCTGAAATGAACAGACATTTCTCACACAAAGAAGTAGAAATAGCAAATAAATACATGAAAAAATGTTCAACATCACTGGTAATTTGAGAGATGTAAATGAAAACAATGCTGAGATTCCACTTCACTCCAGAAAGAATGGCTGCTATCATGAAATCAACCAATAACAAATGCTGGCGGGGCTGTGGGGAAAGAGGAACCCTGCTCCACTGCTGGTGGGAGTGTAGACTGGTGCAACCACTGTAGAAATCAGTATGGAGATACCTCAAAGAACTGGGACTGGAAGTCCCATTTGACCCCGCTATTCCACTGCTGGGGATCTTCCCCAAAGAATTAAAAGAATCATACCACAGTGATATATGTGTGCCCATGTTCATAGCAGCACAGTTTGTAATAGCTAAAACTTGGAAACAGCCCAAATGCCCATCAACTGGAGACTGGATAAAGAAAATGTGGTTTTTTATAAAATGGAGTACTACTCAGCCATAAAAAATAAGAAATTAGACATTTATAGCTAAGTGGATGCACATTGAGGCGATACTCTTAAGTGAAATAAATAAGACACACATGAATAAATACCGAATAGTTTCTCTGGTGTGAGAAACTGAAAGTGTAAATAAGGACTAAATGTATAATAGGTAATGTGAAATAGGAAGAAAAGGGGCAAAGGGGAAGGAAGTGGGAGGGCTAGGGGAAAGGATGGAAAAGAATGGGATTAATATGAGAAAATGGAAAAATAGGAACAAAATCTTTGTAAATAGGGAGGGCTGGAGGGGTTGAAGGGAGGGCTGGGCAAGGGTGAAAAATAAGAACAAAGAGAGACTATGTAAAGGTGCAAATTTCCAATGATGAATGTCCTTATATTGTATACCTAAAATGTACCAATGATTAGAATGAATAATCGATAATGTAAAATAGGAAGAAAAGGTCCAAAGGGGTAGGGGTAGTGGGAGGGGCAGGGGAAAGGAAAGAAGGGAAAGGAAAAAATGATGAGAAATGGGAAAAATGGAAATAAAGTCTTTGTAAATAGGGAAGGGTGGAGGGCATGAAGGGAGAGCTAGGAATGGGGAAAATATAAGATCCAAGATGCATTATATAAAGGTACAATTCCCAATGAAAAAAAATATATATATTACAGTGATAGATTCTTGTCCAAAATGTAAACCTTGGAGGTTTGAAGGGATATTGTGGAGTAAAAGTGATATCCAGGAAGAATACACCACCTTCATACACAGATCCTGGAGGTCCGAGAATGGTAGATCTCCACGCATAGATGTTGTCACCTTTGAGACCAGCACTGCAGTTAGGTGGAGGGTCTAGAGTGATGTCTGCCAGTTCCTTCTGAATCCTCTTGGTGCTGGTGGAGAGGAGCTTGGAGTTTTTGCTCATGCTGACTTTACTCTCCTTCTTCTTGGGGGTGTTTCTGATTTATGAATGTTGAACCATTCTTGCATCCCTGGGATAAATCCGACTTGGTCAGGGTGTATGATCTTCTTGATGACCCTCTGTATTCTGTTTGCCAGTATCTTGTTGAGGATTTTTGCATCTATGTTCGTTAGGGAGATTGGCCTGTAGTTCTCTTTTGGGGTTGGATCTTTCCCTGGTTTTGGAATCAAAGCAACACTTGCTTCCAGGAATGAATTTGGAAGTATTGCTTCCCTTTCAATTTCCTTGATGAGTTTAAAGAGTAATGGTGTTAGTTCTTCTTTAAATGTCTTGTAAAATTCAGCAGTGAAGCCATCTGGACCTGGGCTTTACTTTGTTGGCAAATATTTTATTACATTTTCAATTTCACTCATTGTAATTGGGGTGTTTAGAATTTCTATATCTTCTTCATTTAACTTTGGCAATTCGTATGTATCTAGGAATCTGCCCATTTCTTCGGTATTTTCCATTTTATTGGAGTAGAGGTTCTTGAAGTAGGTATTGATGAGCCTCTGAATTTCTGTTGGATCTGTTGTGACTTCAACTTTTTCATTCTTAATTGCATGTATTTGTGCCTTTTCTTTCCTTTTTTTTTTTGATAAGGTTGGCTAAAGGTTTATCAATTTTATTTATTCTTTCAAAAAACCAACTCTTTGATTCACTGATTTTTTGTATTGTTCTCTTAGTCTCCATTGCATTGATTTCTGCCCCAATCTTTATAATTTCCTCTCTTGTAAAGCTTTGGATTTGTTATGCTCTTCTTTTTCTAGGAGCTTGAGGTTCTGCATTAGGTTATTTATCTGAGTTTTCTCTGTTTTCCTAATATGGGCATTCACTGCTATGAATTTCCCACGTAGAACTGCTTTCATTGTGTCCCATAGATTCCTGTATGTTGTACTGGCATTTTCATTTACTTGTAAAAACTGTTTAATTTCTTCTTTAATTACTTCTGTGACCCATTGGTTGTTCAAGAGGGTGTTATTCAGTTTCCATGTGTTCATTGGAGTTTTGCGGTTTCTTGTTATTGATCTCCAATTTTATTGCACTATGGTCTGATAATATACAGGGGGTAACTTCAATTCTTTTACATTTACTTAGACATGTCCTATGAGCTAGCATGTGGTCTATTCTGGAGAATAACCTGTGTGCAGCCAAAAATAATGTGTATTCTGATTTTGTGGGGTGGAACACTCTGTAAACATCTATTAAGTCCATTTGTTCAATAGCTTGGTTCAGTTCTAGAATTTCCTTTTTAACTTTTTGTCTAGATGATCTGTCTATTTGTGATAGTGCGGTATTGAGGTCCCCCACTACAATTGTGTTAGTGTTTATTTGGTTTTTCATGTCTATTAATATTTGTTTTGTATAGTTGAGGGCATTCGTATTTGGTGCATATATATTTAGGATTGTCATCTCTTCCTCTTGGATTGTTCCCTTCACAAGGATGTAGTGACCATCTTTGACTCTCTTAATTAGTTTTGGTTTGAAATCTACTTTCTCTGCAAATAAGATTGCTACCCCTGCTTTCTTCTGGGTTCCTGTCATGTGGAGAACTGTTTTCCATCCTTTTACTTTCAGTCTATGAGTTTCTTTTTGAGTTAGGTGTGTTTCTTGTATACAGCATATTGTTGCATTTTCCTTTTTAATCCATTCTGCCAGTCTATTTCTTTTGATTGGTGAATTGAGGCCATTAATATTGAGGGTTATAATTGATAGATATTGATTTATCCGTGTCATGATGTTTTACTTTTGTTGGCTCTTTCATTTCTTATTTTTTCCCCCTTTCCCTTCTTCTTACCTTGCCTGGTGGCTTCCCTCTGTTGGGCCTCATGGAGTTGTGACCTTCACAGCTTTTTTCTAGGGTATTGTTTAGAATTGCTTGTAGTGCTGGTTTGGTGTTCATGAAATTTCTTAGGTGTTGTTTGTCGTGGAAGTATCTAATTTCCCCATTGATTTTGAAAGATAATTTTGCAGGATACAACAGTCTAAGTTATTTTCTTTTAGGGGTTGAAATACTTCACTCCAGGCTCTCCTTGATTTGAGGATTTGTGTTGAGAAGTCTGCTGTGATTCTGATGGGCTTTCCTTTGTAGGTGATTTGTTTCTTTTCTCTAACTGCTTGTAGGATTTTGTTTTTCTGTTGGGTTTCTGGGATCTTGACTATTATATGTCTAGATGTAGATTTTTTTGGATCATGGCTAGTTGGAGTTCTATATGCCTCACTTATCTGTATGTCCAATTCTCTACCTCTGTCTGGGAAGTTTTCCACTATTACTGTGAACAGTTTTTTAATGTCAATTTTGCTTTCTCCTGTTTTTTCATGGACTCCTATCAGTCTTATGTTATTCTTCTTTGCATCATCTAGCAGTTGGATTGATTTCTCATGCTCCCTTACTATTTTTAAGAAATCTCTATTTTCATGGTCCCTAACTGTGATCCTATCTTCTATACCTGATATTCTATCTTCAGATTCCCTTAATCTGCTGTGGATACTTTCAATGGAGTTTTTGATCTCCTGAATATCTGTTTGAATCTGTTTCATGGATTCCATTTCTTTCTTACGTTGGGCAATCATGGTTTCCATTTCTTTTTTATGCTGGGTATTCATGGCTTCCAGCATGTTTCTGAGCTCATCTATTTTTTTTTTTTTTTACCTGTTTCTGTTCTAGATCCTCTAATCATGTCTTTCACTCTGCTCACCATGTCTGTATTTATCTGGGAGATTATTTCTGCTTTGAATTTTTCTAGAGTCTCATTCATCTGTTTTGTTACTTCCTGTGCTATCAGTTCAGGGTATCCAGGTGGTTGGTTATGGGACTTTTCCATCTCATTTCCCCCAGGATTTACCCTTGGTGGGGTGGAAGTCTGAGTTTGTGCCTTGCTTAAATGTCTTCTCATTTTTGTTTTTGGTACTGTCCTTGGTTTAACTCCTGGGTTGATAGTTTGAAATTGCTTATTGTAGGTATCTTTGTTGCTTATAATTAGAACCCTTATGGAATGATTGCTTCTCAGAGGTGTCTTCCAGATATAGCTGGTCTTTAAGTTTTGAGTCTCTAATGACTCTAAGCCTATCTCATTCTCCTTATACTAGGAAGGTTCATTGACTAGATCAATAACAACACCTTAGCCCAAGTGATACAATCAGCAACATCATTGCATCAAGTACATCTTCAAAAATGATATTTTGTGGTAGTTATTAATCTATCACCTTTAGCTGTGTGAATTAAATCAAGATCGAGGACCAACCCAACATATAGTGAATAAACTCTTCAATATAACAACTTTACCCTTTGGGATGGGGAGTTAGAAGGGGTTGGGGAGGGAGGGATAGATGGGAAGAAGCATAGGGGAAGGTTAGCAGTGTGGCCAGAGGACATAGGTGAGAAGGAAAAAGAGAATAATAGGAAAATGAAGAAGAACTCTGACTGAGGACCAAAACAGGGATAAAAAGGGAAGATGAACAATGTGGGAGAGCAAGAGAGTGAGTGTAAGAGAGAGAGAAAGGAAAGAGGAAAGAAGAAAAGAAAAGAAAAAAAGGAGAGAAAAACAAATATTTGCATAGAGTAGGGAAAAAAATTAAAGATAAGAGGAGCAAAAGAAAAGAAAAGAGAAAAACAAACTAATAATACTAATTTTGGGATAAAAAATAACAATGAAGATGAAGTGCCTCTTTCAGGGTATGTCTCTGCTGTCACAATAGACAATGTGGGTAGCAGTGTGCAGATATAAGTCAATGAGTCTCAGCAAGCTAGTCACAGACCCGTGAGATTCAGGCAGATTTCTGGCTGCAAGTCCCAGGTTGAGCTCCCTGTCCTCCTGTAGGGTTGAACTCTGCAGAGTTGTATTGCAGGTTCCAGCTGCCCTTCCCCTGAAGATAGTCCTGGTCCTGATGGGAGGTGAAGATGATTCCAACTTACCCAGTACAGTGGTCTAGTGGTCTGGTGTCCTCTGCGTCTTTGTAGTGTGGAACCAGGTGGCTGTACAGCGAAGAGGCCAGAGGAGCGCGGTGGGGGTGGGGCTGTCCAGTGTTCCGTGCGACTTGAGACCTTGGTACGGTGTCCTGACATGTTCCTTTCTTATTGCCTTCCTTGTCATTGGCTCCTGTGATGCTATACTGGCTACTGTTACTTATATATGTGAGTATGTGCTTGAACCATGCCTGAGTCTATGTACCGCTTTTTAATTGCTCAGTTTATCTCCTTTGGGAATATCTGTCTGCATCCCAGAATCTGAGTGGGATTTCTCAGAATTTTGGCCCCCACCCCCATGACTACAATACTCTGTTAAAGACATTCTTCCTTGCCAAATAGTTGATATCCCACAAACAACTGATGGCAACGCTTCTCCAACAAAGAAAGCCACGTAAGTACAAAGCAGTGCAAATGTATTCCCAAGGCCACGATGAGCAATCAACTACATTACCTTGGTTAATCCCAAGATAGTCTAGCTTCAAAGTCTAGGCATTTACTCAGCAGGCCAAGCCAGACTGCACCCTAGAAATCCTGAGGATTCTCTGCTTAAGAAGTTGGCACATGGGCCAGAGATTTAGCTCAGTGGTTCTGCCACCTGCTTCACAAGCGGAAGGACCTGAGTTCAATCCCTGGTACCAAAAAAAAAAAAAAAAAAAAAAAAAGAAGCTGGCACATTAGCCTGTAATCCCGGCATTCAGGAGGCTGAGGTAGGAAGATCCCTGCAAGTTTAAGGCCAGCCTAAACTACACAGTGAGTTCAAGGCCAGCCTGCACTACATTCAGTGAGACTCTGTCCAAAAAAAAGCAGGGGATTTAGCTCAGTGATGCCACACCTGCTTCACCTGCCTCACAAGCACAGGAATTGAGTTTGAGGCAGGCAGCAGAACCACTGAGTTAAATCCCTGGGTAGAACTGAATTTGATCCCCAGTACCAAAGGAAAAGGGTGGCGGGGGAAGAAGAAGAAGAAGCTGGTGCATTATTTGACTTCTAGACATCATAAGCTACAAAATTCCCATCTGTATTAGACACTTTCTCATTGATGAGACATAGTACCTGACATCCACAACTTAATGGAAGAAAGGTTCATTTTGGTTCACAGTTTCAGAAGTTTCAGTCCAGAGTTGGCTGGCTCCAGTGCAGAAGTAGCATGGCACAGTGGCATAGGGGAGGAAACGCTGCTCACGCAGTGGTAGCTGGAAGCAGAGAGAGAAGGGAGGAGTCGGGGAGGCCAATACACCCTTCCAGGTCCTGCCCCCAGGGACCCATCTCTTCTGAAAGATCCTACCTCCTAACAGCAAGTCAGCTGTATCAATTCCATAATTCAATCACTTCCTGAAAGTCTAGCCTAGGAGAGTTGTGTGGGGGGTGGTCACTGATTATCTGTACAGTAACACCATCTTACTCTGAAGTAAACTAAATGGAAGGGACTAAACAAAAGTGGATAGAGTTTGTGGGACTCAGACATTTGAATATTTTTAAATTTCTGTATCACATAAACCTAAGTAACTTGGGCCAGAGATTTAGCTCAGTGGTGCTGCCACCTGCCTTGCAAGTGCAAGGTCCTGACTTCGATCCCCCATACCAAAAAACAAACAAACAAACTAAATAACCGTCCAATTTATGGGATGATAAAAACACACTCTATCACAACATACAATCATTGTTCAGAGAAATTGAGTTTTACAAATGAATACAAAGTGGCAAATACACAATTTGTGTGCATGAGTTCTGTTAAGAGTAATGATGATCTTTTTTTTGTGGTACATGTTTGTGGTACACTGTGAATACATTCATTGTGGATAGTCATTATGTGTACATGGCACATCTTAACTCTTTTTACATCCCCTTCCTCCCTCCCTCCCTGTCCATCCACTATCTCAGGCTCCTTTTCATTTGCCAAATATCTAGCTCCCTATTTCTATTGTCTTTTATTTTGCTCTTTGCTTTATTTATACTTTGGGTTTCTTATATAACAGAAACCATACATTTAAAAAAATGTGTGTGTAATTTATTTCACTTAACATTATGGATTCAAGGTGCATCAGTTTTTCTACAAATGACTCAAATTTATCCTTCTTCACAACAGAGTAGTAATCCATTGTATATTAATAGCTCATTTTCTTTATCCATTCATCTGTTGATGGACATATAGGTTGTTTCCAAGATTTAGCTATTATGAATTGTGCTGCTATAAACATTGGTATCCATATATTACTGTAATATGATTTCTTTAACTCTTTTGGGAAGATACTAAAAAGGGGAATAGCTGGGTCAAATGGAATGTCTAGTTTTAGTTTTTTTGAGGAATCTCCAGGGTGATTGCCAGAATGGTCATACTAGTTTTTTAATTCTTTATATATTCTAGATATATATTCCTCCCACCAAAAAATAGCTGGCAAGCATTTTTCCCATTCTGTAGGTTTTCTCTTCACTCTGTTGGCTGTTTCTTTTGCTATGAAGAAGGCTTTTAATTTGAAATGATCTCATTTGTTGATTCTTGGTATTATTTCTTGTGCAATTTGGGTTCTGTTCAGAAAGTCCTTGCCTATACCTATGAACTAAAGAATTGTACCTATTTTATCTTTTAGAAGATTAAGCATTTCTGTTCTAACATTTAGATCTTGATCATATTGATTTTTATTTAGTACATGGTGAAAATACAGATTTAGATTCAGTCTGCATGTAAAGCTGGATAGTCAGTTTTCCTAGCACCATTTGTTAAAAAGGCTGTCTTTCCTTTAGTGTACATTTTTGGCCCCTTTGATAAAGACCAGGTGGCTGAATGTGCCTGGAGTGGTTTCTGCATCCTCTATTCTGTTGCATTGATCCACATGTCTGTTTTTTTTTCTTCTCATTACCATGCTGTTTTTATCCCTGTTGCTTTGTAGTATAACTTGAAGTCTGGGATTGTGATGCCTCTTGGTTTCTTTTGTAGACTGGGATTGCTTTTGCTATTCTGGGTTTCTTCTGGTTGTATATGGATTTTAGGATTGTTTTCTCTAGTTCTGTGAAGAATGTTTTTGGTATTTTTATTAGGATTGTATTAAATCTGTATGACAGTTTTGGAAGTTGGTCATTTTGATAATATTGATTTTACCTATCCAGGAACAGGGGAGAAATTTCCATTTTCTGTTGTCTTCTTTAATTTCTTTTTTAATTGTAGTTTTCATTGGAGAGCTCTTTCACTTTTTCGGTTAGGTTGATTCCTAAGTGTTTAATTTTTCTTGATGCTATTATTAGCGGGATTGTTTTTCTAACGTTATTGATGGATTCATTATTGGTGCACAGGAATCTATTGATTTTTGTGTGTTGACTTTGTATCCTGCTACACTACTGAATTTGGTTATTAATTCTAGGAGTCTTTTGGTAGAGGTTTTTGGGTAGAGGATCATATCATCTGCAAATAATGATAATTTGACTTCTCTCTTTTCTATATGTATTCCTATTATTTCTCTTGCCTGATATGCTTGTGCACATTTGATGGAATAAATAAAAGTCCAGTTGCACAAATAACATGTCCACTGCTCCTGACCCTAATTACTGTCATCTCTTATCTGGACACTAAAATAGGCTCTTGATGATCATCCCTGCTTCTACCCTTGCTCCATCTAGACCCCTCAACGGGATCTTTTGTAAACTTCTATCAGGTCCCATTGTGCTTTTGTCTTCCCATCTCACTTGGAATAAAAACTGAAGTTCATGCAGTGGACACCAAAACCCTATGTGGTTTGGCTCCCTGGTATCCTCTAGGTATGCCAACTTCCCTTTGTTCACTTGGCTCCAGCCACAGTGGGGTTTTGGGTGCTCCTCAAACATACCACAAATACTTTTGAGAGGCTTACCCTGGCTGTTCTCTTTTTTTTTTTTTTTTTGGTACTGGGAATCGAACTCGGGTCCTTGTGCTTGCACAGCAGGCGGCGAAACCACTGAGCTAAATCCCCGGCCCACCCTGGCTGTTCTTTTGCCTGGGCCACTAGTTTTGAGGATAATTGTCCACCTAGTCCTTCACTTCTTCCATTTGTTGCTGAAATGCCACTTTCTCAATTAGGCCTAGAGAGCCCTGCATGGTGGCCATGCCTGTAATCTTAGCTCTCTGGGAAGCTGAAGCAAGAGGATTGTAACTTTGAACCCAACCTGGGAAATTTAGTGTAACCCTGTCTCAAAATAAAATATAAAATGGGGCTAGGGATGTAGCTCAATGTGTATGCCCTGGATTCAATCCTCTCTGCTCTTAAAAAAAAAAAAGAGACTGGGCCGGGGATTTAGCTCAGTGGTTCCACTGCTTGCCTCGCAAGCACAAGGTCCCGAGTTCGATCCCCAGTACCAAAAAAAAGAGACCTTGAGATTGACCACCCTATTTAAAGTTGCAGCCTTGTCTACACTCTGGCCCAGTATTCCCAACCCCCTTACCCTGTTCTAATTTTCTTTCTCCTGAATCACTTAATACCTTCTAATTTAACCTTCTAGTTAACTTAGTTATGTTTATTATTTTCTGACTCTTCTAACGTGCTAGTGTCAAAACTATAGGTAACTTCATTTATTCACTGACATACTCAAGTACTTATAACAGTAGCTGGCACACATGAGGTGCACAATAAACACTATTAAATAAATGGTGTCCTAATACACACAGATCTGCATGCACATGTACAGCTACAGATACTTTCAGTTTATAGTTACTATGGGTTGGTAAGTATATTAGGAGAGGCCAACTTTTCTAGGTGAGAAAAGTCAAGTCTTCCACAGTTGTGGTTTTGACATAATGCCGTAGATAGATTTCATTTAAATGGATCTTTTCAACAAAAGAGATGCGACACAAAGCCCCTTCTTGGTGTAGCCTCAACACTGTCTTTGGCAGTTTGGACACTCCTGTCTAGGCTGTGGTCCTGCACATGTGGTCTTGATGGAATGTCCCGATTAGTTATCAGATGTGCCTGAGCGGCTCTGGGGAATAGCTTGTCAGTTCAGGTCTCACCACGGAGAAACAGCTTTTCATTAGCAGTCCTGTTGAAATTCTTCTTGGGCTGTCTCTATCCTCAGCAACTCAAAAAAGCACACACTCTCATCATCTCTCTTGACAGTTGTTTTTCTCAAATTATGATCATAATTGTCATTTTGACTGAATATTTCAATCATTCTAACTTTTCTGTGACTTATCTAAGTTTTGTCCTACTTATAGGAGTATGTTACTATAAGAAGTTATGGAGCAGAAGATTTGGCTCATTACAAGAAGCTTTGGGTTTTAAAAAACTTTTTGTATTGCAGTGTTGGGGATCAAACCCAGGGCAAGTGGCCTAGCCCTGAACTATATCCACAGTCCCTTATTAGAAGAAGCTTTAAGAAGATGATAAGGATCTAGAATGGGTTGACTCTCAATATATAAAGTTTTCTAATTATTAGAAATAATATTGAAATCCCCAAGAAGAAAATCTATACAGGCAGCAAGAAAAATAGTGCTTGCCCGGAGCTGAAGGTGGAAATGGAGAACGACTGCAGGTGGGCATGAGGTTTCTTTTAGAGGCAATAAAAATATCCTAAAATTAGATTGTGGTGGTAATTGTACAGTCTTATAAATTTACCCCAAAAATCATTGGATTACATAGCACAGTGACTGAACTTTACGGTATATGTATTGGCTTTCTAGGGCTGCCATCACAACAGAAATGTACTTCCTGCCAGTTCTGGAGGCTAGAAGCCCAGATCAAGCTGTCAGCAGGGCTGTTCCCTCTGAAGACTACAAGGAAAGGCTCTGTCCTAGGCCTCCTTTTTGCTGTAGGTGGCCCATCTCCTCTGTTTATCTTCACACCATCTGCAACTCACCTTCCCTCTGTATGTGTCCATGCCCATATTTCTTCTTTTTATAAGAAAGCTAATCATATTGAATTAGGGCCCACCCTGATAACCTCATTTTAGTTTAATTACATATTTAAAGACTTTATCTCCAAATACAGTTACATTCTTGGGTACTAGGGGTTATGGATTCAACATAGGGATTTTGGAGGAGACACAATTTAGCCCATAATAATAGGTAAACTACACATTAATAAAGCTGTTTTAAAAGTAACCACTGTAGTCACTTTCTTATCACTGGGACACAATACCCAACGCACACAACTTAAAGGAGAAAATTTGGCTCAAGTTTCAGTGTATAGTTGGCTGGCTCCAAGCAAGGTGGCATGGTGCAGGGCCATAGTGGAGGAAAGCTGCTCACAGCATGGTTTCCAGGAAGCAGAGACAGCCAAGGGAGGAGCTGGGAAGGAAGAAAAAACCTTGGGGGTCAGCTCACAGTGATCCTCTTCTTCCAACCAGACCCTACCTCCTAAGAGCAATTCAGCTATAATGGCCCTATAGTCCAATCACCCTCTAAGAGTCCCCCCTGTGATTGTATGAAGCTTTAGGGGACACCTAGATATAAGCCATAGCAATAATTTATATTAATTGTGTACTTTCTAGGTTCTCTATGCCGAATCATTTACATATGTCATCATTTGATCTTCTTAATAACACTATAAGGTAACTATAATGTTCACTTTAAACATGAGGAAAGTAAGGCATACAGAGGTTAAATAACTTGCTTGTGGTCAGTAAACAATAGAGCAATGATTCAAACTGAGTAGTCCCACTCCAGAGCCCACACTTTTAATCCCTGTGCTAACACCTATAGTGTTCAGCTAGGTCAGGCACTATAAATCAACCCTCTGATATAAGCTTTGTAATCTGCACTGTATGCAAGAGAACACTTCTGGTTGTGTTGACATATGCTTGTGATCCTGGCACTCAGGAGGCTAAGGTAGGAGGACTGCCTCAAGTTTGAAGCCAGCTTGGACTACACAGCAACTTCAAGGCCCTGTGTATGTAAGAGAGAGGAGAGGAGAGAGGAGGGAAAAGGAGGGGAGGGGAGGTAAGAAGAGAAGGGGCAGAGGGTAGGGGAGAGGGGACAGAGGACTGAGTTCAGAGAAATTAAGTAACCTGCGCAACTTCATTTCTATAAGGACTGCAGTTCTTGCCAGAGTTTGGAAGATACTATCCACTATGACAATGTGGGCAACTGAGTTGGCATTGATGCCATCTACCAGGGCAGAGAATTCATCTTGGGGAGAGGACTGAAATAGATAGCTTGAATTTAGACATGACCACTAGATGTGCCTGCAGACATCCAAATATATTGTCTAGGAAGTAAAGAATTTAGAGTCCAGAGCTCTCAGCATGGCCAATCTGGGCTAGAAATCTAGCCTTAGGACAATTAGCGTAAGGACAATTGTTCAAACCATGAGTAAATAAGAGTTTTGAAAAGCTGGCTCAGGATAGAACCTCAGAAAATAAATAACATTTGTAGAGTTTGGTATGCTGGCACACACCTATAATCCAGCACTCTGAGAGATTGAGGCAGGAGGATCAAAAATTCAAGCCTTGGGCTGGGGATTTAGCTCAGTGGCACTGTGCCTGCCTCACAAGCACAAGGTCCTGAGTTTTTTTGGGGGGGGTACCGGGGATCAAACTCGGGTCCTTGCACTTGCACAGCAGGCAGCGAAACCACTGAGCTAAATCACCGGCCCGAACCTGAGTTTGATTCCTGGTACTAAAAAAAAAAAAAAGTCAAGCCTAGCCTGGGCAACTTAGTGACTTAGCAAGACCCTGCCTCAAAAAAAAAAAAAAAAAAAAAATTAAAAGGAGCTGGGGTTATAACAGTGTGAAGGCCCTGGGTGCAATACTTAGTATTGAAAAAACAGAGAACAAACAAAACCATTCATAGGATGAACACAGGAATAGGACATGTTGAAAAAGACTTAGAAGAATTGATCCAAAAGAGTGAAGAAAAAAGAAAGAGAAAGAAAAAAACAAAGAAGGAAAGAAAAAAGAAAGACAGATCATAGTGATGAGAGGAAAGAGAAAGGAAATTCCAGGTAAAAGAAAGTGGTAATTTCTATCAAATGCTGCTGAGAGATCAGATGAGCCCTGAAAACTGCTCCATTTGGATGTTGCCCAAAGTGTCTGATGATGTGGGCATTAGAGTGAAGAAAGAAGCCAAATTGCAATGAATTTAGGAGAATGAATTTAAGAAATGAATTCCTATGACATTATGCTTTTGAAACACTCATGAAACAGGAAGGCTAAAAGCCTTAGGTGATACCAAATAGAAGAAAACGAGTCAGTGTGTGTCTGCTCCATGCTTCCTGTGCAAATCCCTTTGGTAACTTGGACTAACTCAACTCAGGATATTTGCAAGGGGCTAATCTCAAGCTGAATTCACAAAGCAAACCATAGAGCGCCTTCTTGGGGCTGGCGATTCTGGTGTCCCTCTAATCCAGAGAAAAGAACAAGAATAAGTCAGCTAAAGCCCATGGGCCATGTCTGGCCCACTGCCTGTTTTTGTATGGGCTGTGAATGGAGATTTTTTTTTTTTTTTTTTTGCATTTTTTTCACTGTTTGAAAGACATTTAAATGAGGATGCGATGTAAAAACTACATGACAGTCAAGTTTCAGGGTCAACAAATCAATTGTTATGGAATGCAGCACTCATTTGCTTATGTATGACTGCTTTCACACTATAAGAATTAAGTAACTATGATCATGACCTTAAAATATTTGCTGTCTCTTTTCAAAAAACATTTGTGGATTGCTATCCTAGAAGACTGGACCAGGTAGCCCTGGAGCTTTATGTTGTTCTTTACAGATATAAAAATAATTTAGTCATCAGAACTCAAAAAACATTATAAATTTGTATAACCTCCTAAAGTCAGTATAGGACAACCTTAGCATACATAACTAGATCCATATGAATGGTACCATAACTAGTTTTCATTTCTGACATGTAATGATCTGTGTACCATCTGTGATATATTGAGACACATGGGACACTCTGTGCCAAGCAATGGAGAGGCTAGCCTAGAGGGAGTGAAAGTCAAGATCTGAAGCAAGATTTGTGCCTTGGTGTAGAACAGGCCCAGCAGGGACACTAGAAGTTAAGTGGCAGAGAATAAATAAAATGACAGCAACAGTTTGTGGACCACTTATTAGATAGGAGGCATGGCAATTATTAAGATAAACAGGTCAATCAAGGATGGGAATACATAAAGTCACCACTAGAGCTGGGAGGCCATCAATTCCAGCTTTTCCATTCCAGGTGAATGAATGGCTAAAAAAGAGGGGCAAACACCAGGCTGTGGTGGCTCAGAGGAAGGCAGGGAGGAGGAAAATATTGTAACAAGGAAAGAAGACAGAGCTTGTGAGATTCAATAAAGTTCAAGGCATATTTAAGGAACAAGATGAAGCTCCTACCAGTTGAAATGGAAGGTGTATATAACTAATTTTTTAACTTAGAAATTTATTTTCAGTTTACTGTGAAAGCTCATCTAGCTATGTTCAGCAGGGAGTATTTTTAGGTTCAACTAAACATTAATTCGCACAGTCCTACTGTGGATCACATTCAAAGGCTAGACCAAAGGAAGCACAGATTGCCATCAGGGTGTGGGGAAGCATTCCCAGGATTCCTTGCAGCTATCCACTGAGCAATGCAGCTTAGGTTCAATCCAACAAGACATGCAACAGGCCAGCATGGGAGCTGCCTTGGATTACTGGCCTAATTTACCACAGGAGCTGAGATTTCTTGTTAACAACGTTACAGTGTAGTTTCCAGGGTTTCCATGAGAGATTCGCTGATTATGAGTCACAGCAGGTTAGTCTAAGAATATTACTTTCTGATAAAGATTGACAGTTTTGTCACTCCAGATGTAGTTTACCAAGGAGGGCATTTTTGCCACATACACTGTTGCCTAGAAGCATCACTAACATGATATCCTTAACAAGTTGCATGTGGAACAGCTAGAAAATTAACCAAAGTCAAATTCTCATGAAGAAAGGGCAAGTTTTCTTAATCCTTTACCCAGTCCCCTCAACACCTGCTCTAATTTTATTTCAAATAACTCCTCTTAATTTTTCTAAGAATTTACACAAAATTGTGCACATATTGGGAGACATTTTGTTTATATCCAATTTTTCACTACCACAAACAAGCCATGAACATCCTTATGCACACATGGGAATATCTCAGAGCAGTGAAATTATTTAATTAGTAGATACATTTTAAATTGTTAATATTGAATGGCTATTAATCTCAATGCACACCAACCATGTATATATACTAATTTCTCTTCATTCTATATGACTGCATACTGGAAATCTTTAAATGTTACAATGAAAATAACTTATTATCTATTATTAATTCCTGATTACTAGTGAGTTGCTATCTTTTCAAATGATTTTTGACTATCATTTGTATTTTTTCCTTTACAAATAACTTGTCCATATTATCGGCTGATTTTTCTATTAAGTTTTTCAACTGATTTGTGGGATAGAAATATAGTTTACATACACACAAGAATACTTATATTTTATTATGTTATGTAAATTGAACCTAGCCACATTTTGATCAATACATGTTGGCTGAGTTTTGGGGCTTTGACTTCCTAGTATGTAACCTGGAGCAAAGCATTTAATCTCCTTGAACATCAGTTTTCTTATTTGTTAAATGGTGATAATAACATGTACTCACTGGATTTTTTTTTTTTTAGCTAACAATGGAGCACATAGTAAATGGTTAACAGCATTGTTTTTTAAACAGATATAATTCATATACTATGAAGTGTACAAGTAAGTTAAAAACTTTACTTTCATTAGTATTTGCCATATATAATGTATTCATTTTTTTTTTTTTTGGTACCGGGGATTGAACTCGGGACCTTGTACTTTCGAGGTGCCATATATAATGATCACATTCATCCTAGGGAATTTGTACCTGTACATAATTATGTCTTTTTTTCCTGTTTCCCTCCCCTCCCTTCAACCCTTCTTCCCCTCCCCACTTACAAAAGCTTTGTTTTCATTTTTTCCCTTCCATTCTTTTTCTTTAAATCCCTTTCCCCTCCCCACCAAGCCAATTTTTAGAATATTCACAAGGTTGAGTATAAACCACTAGCACCTATCTAATTCAAGACAGCGTCCCTCCTCCTGCCTCAGTCTCTTGAGTAGCTGAGATTACAGGTGTGCACCACCATTTTCAGCTTGATGACACATTTTGAATCCTTGTATACATGCATAACATAAAGGTAAACCTGCCTACATGGACTTTATGAGCAGAGGGATGATCTCCCATGTTAAGGTTTCTCAAGTAGAATGAGACTTTTTCCCTCATTAGTCTTTCTGGTCTATCCCCAGACTCTCTCCTATATTGTGCAAAGTTTTATCCTCATGGGCCTGGTAGGCTAAAAGATAAAACTGAATGATATGACTGCCACAATTGTAAGTGGCACCTTCAAGCTCCAGAAGGCCCTAGCAGAAATTTCAGACCACAGACACCTTTGTAAAACCTCCAGAAAGCTTATAAATGCAACAACTTAAAAAGACATAAAGTAGGGGCTGGGGATTTAGCTCAGTGGTTTCGCCGCCAGCTGCGCAAGCACAAGGACCTGAGTTCGATCCCCGGTACCGAAAAAAAAAGAGACATAAAGCATTTTCTTAAGATGTAGTCATATAACACTATGGAGATGTGTAAATTGTATTGAGGGAGATCCAGAAAGTTTTAAAAGAGGAGCAAACACATCACAAGCCAGAAAACAGGTCCAAAAACTACCTTTATTAAATAATTACTACTGAGTGCATCATATACTATAGAGGTAGAATATGGGCAGATAAGACTCTGAAAAAATCAAATACATATGCTTAGAATCTTATTGTTAATTCTAACTACTACAGAAATAAAAAATTTGTACAGGTTATTTATAATGACATTTTGATGCTTACCACAAGGAAAATAAGCTATACTCATATACTCCAATAAAAATTTTTAAAAACCATGCTTAACATTATAGAATTTACCTAAAATGGATTGGTAAAAATGCTTACACAGAATCCATTCTTTTTTTTTTTTTTGTCAGAATCCATTCTTATTACACATATATTTTCCATTAAAGATTGTTTGAATATTTTGACACTTGCTGAGAAATCCATAGTTGACAACTATATATATGCAGTTCCTCTAAGAAACATCAATAGTTACCTGTATTAAGTCCACTTCTCCATAAATGAAGTCCACCTTATTAGCACATACCAAGTTCTCTTTAGAGCTGTTTATATGTCTTTTGTCTGATCATCTTCTTCAAGTTTCCTGATTTCATTTTTCAAACAATTTATGGTTTCACGACTTGCTTTTAACCTCTCTTTAAGCTCTGCAATTTCAAAGCTTGTTTTTTTCTTGGCAGCTTCTAATTTTTCTCTGGTTTTCACTTCAAGTTCTGCAACTAAGAAAAAAAATATTTGTACTGAATTATTTTTCTTACACATCTAAGATGTGCCACTGAATAATACATATGGCATTTCGTTAGGTCAATGTTTCCATGATGAAATGTGACAACTTAAAATACATAACATTAAATGTGGATGGGTGGGAGAAGGTAAGAAAGTGAATTTCCCAGAGGATCTAGGCTGTTTTCTACAAACATGAATAAAATTTTGGTCACTAACTCACAGTTAAGGGATAACACATTACTTCTTTGCTTTTCTTTCTATATATTACTTTGGAAAGATAGGCTTTTTTTTTTTTTTTTTGGTACTGGGGATCGAACTCGGGTCCTTGCGTTTGCACAGCAGGCAGCAAAACCACTGAGCTAAATCCCCGGCCCTATATGTATTACTTTGAAATAAGTGGGCATACAAACCCAGGAGACATCAACTAACAAAAGAGCTAACTGAAAGTTTTTTGTTTTCTTTCCACGCTTGAGATCAAACCCAGGGCCGTGTGAAAGCTATACATGCACTCTAAGCTATATCCCCAGCCTCTTTTTTATTTTTATTTATTTTTTTGGGTACCGGGGATTGAACTCGGGACCTTGCGCTTATGAGGCAGGTTGATGGCACCACTGAGCTAAATCCCCGGCCCTGCCTCTTTTTTATTTTTGAGATAGGGTCTCACTAAATTGCCAGGCTGGCTTGAACCTGCAATCCTCCTGCCTCACCTTCCAATAGCTGAGATGGTGTATGTCATCATGCCTGGCTAAAAGTATTCTTCAACTGATGCACTTACATAATAAAGATGAAACTTACCTAACAAAGTCACACCATCAAAATAAGCTGGTATTTTTTTTTTAAAGATAACATAACCGTCTCAATTTAAATTCTAGCTCTTCCATTTATTAGTTGTGAACTCTTAAGTTATTTCCTCTCTCTATGCTCACTTCCTCACAGAACAGAAATTATAATGGCAAATATCTCGTATCACTTGTTGAAAAGATTCTTTTTTTTGGCACCAGGGATTGAACTCAGGACCTTGTGCTTGCGAGCCAGGCACGGTGCCACTGAGCTAAATCCCCGGCCCTGATGAAAAGATTTTTAAGTGAATGTATATAAGGTACTCAGAATACAATGTGGTACATAAAAAGCCCTAACAAGTATTATAATGAAAAAGAAATTAAATAATAAATGAAAAATTCTACCTGGATACATAACGTGTTGCTAAAGAAAATGTCCTTACTGCAACAATTTAAAAATCCCTTTTGATAGTGTAGCGTTGTTTTTTGAGAGTTGGATTCTTTTTTTTTTTTTTTTTTGGTACCAGGGATTGGTGTAGCAATTTTTTTTAAAAAAAATGTTTATTTGCACCCAACATCTCCGTCTTGTGGACACTTTTGGTAACTGCTGCTGATAACTCCTGAAGTACATACAATTATACTTAAGACAAACTTAAATTGGTCACTAATTGGAAGCAGGATGGTTCAGTGAAAAAAATCTCAACTTTGAAACAAAAGATGAGTTCAAACACACTCTTGGTTTCTTAATATGTGGACGTCTCAGTTCTCCTCCCCTCAGTTCTTCTTTTTCTTTTTTTTGAGACAGGGTCTTGTGCAGTTCAGGCTGATCTTAAACTCACTATGCAGCCCAGGAAGGCCTCAAACTCGTGGCAATCTTCCTGCCTCAGCCTCCTGAGTGCTGGATTTACAGGTGTGCACAACTATGTCTAGCTCAATTTCTTCTTCCTAACGATATGGCTAAAGCTACACATTTCTCAAAGAATTTATGAGGATTAAGTAGTTATATTTAAAGCATCAAGCATAGAAAAAATGTGCAATAAATATTAATGAGTACTGTCATGGCTTGTGTCTACATGTTCACCAAAGCCTCATGTAGTCATAGGTGGGGCTATTTCAGAGGTGGCTGGATCTAGAGTATGTGATGCTGGAATAGTTTTATAGTGCAAGACTAGGATCAAGGGCACTAGGATTAAGGGTGTGCATGCTACCCATTCTAAGTAGCCTGGATAAGATACAAGGGATAGAAAGAACTGGGGTCGACCCCTGTTGCTTTTTTTTTTTTTGGTACCAGGGATCAAATTTGGGACCTTGCACTTGCGAGGCAGGTGGTGGCACCACTGAGCTAAATCCCAGGCCCTATCCCTTGTTGCTTTGCTACCTTCTGCCCACCATGAACTGTTTCTCCTCTATGATGCCCCTCTGCCATGCCACCCTGCCTTGGAGCCAGCTGATTATGGGCTGAAACCTCTACAAACTGTGAGCTAAATAAACCTTTCCTTAACTCTGGGTGTTGGGTATTTTGTCTTAGCGACGAGAAAAGTAACTTAAGACAAGCACTTTCCTCATTTTCCTCATTGTTGGAAACTTGCTTTTTGTAACACTAACTTTTATATTCCCAAAGTAATCCATATTTTTCTTTGTAATTTCCCTTATTGCTTTTATTTAAAAAATTATGTATTTTTTAGTTTTTTATTTTTTCCGGTACCAGGGATCAAACTCAAGACCTTGCCCTGTGAGGCAGGTGCAGCACCATTAAGCTAAATCCTTGACACCTAAAAGTTTATGTATTTTTAAAATATGTAGTCCATACATGATAAAAGATTAAAAGGTTGAAAAGGGCAGACAATGAATAAGTATCCTACTCCCCAAACCGCATTAACCTGTGCCTCTCCTCGGAGACATAATCACTACTAGTTCTCTCTGGTATCTTTCCAGAAGCCAACTATAGATATATAAGCATATACTCATGTGGTTTCATTTTCCCCCCAACACAAGTGGTATCACAGCCTACAAACTGTCCTGCACTTGGCTGCTTCTCTTATTTGGAAGCTCATTCCATATTGCAGAACTGCCTTCTTCTTTCAAATGATTGTAACAGACCTTACTGAATGGATACATAATTCACTTAGTCTGTTTCTCACTGATGTACAGTCAGTGTTCCATTTTCTATTACAACGATGCAGTATTGTATGTGCTGCACATAATTATTTCAGTAGACTTGCAGGATAAATTCCTGTAAGTGGAATCATTATGTTAAAGGTTCTATGTACTTGTAATTATCGAAGAATGCCAACTCTCTCTTACAAGATCTACCTTATAATCCCACTGTCATTGTATATCTGCTTCCCTAATGTATCAGTTTTTTGGATTTGTTTAATTTATTTATTTTTGATACCAGGATCGAACTCAGGACTTTGCACTTGCCAGGCAGGTGTGGTGCCACTGAGCTACATCCTCAGCAGTTTTTTCATTTTAATCTCAAAGCTTAAAAGCACTATTTCAGAGTACCTTTAATTTACCTTTCTGTTTTTACTACTGAGGCTGGTCAATTTTTTTTTTTTTGAGGCAGGGTCTTGCTATGTAGTTCAGGCTGGCATTAAACTCACTATGTAGCTCAGGGTGGCCTTGAAGGCATGGCGATCCTCCTGCCTCAACTCTCAAGTGTTGGGATTACTACAGGCATGTGCCACCACACCTGGCCCAATTCTGTTTGTTTAAGAGACACTTCTTTCTTTCCATGAACTCTTTCCTCTGGTCATTTTTCTATTGGTCATTGGCCTTCCTTCTTTATCTACAGGAGCTCTTCATATGTCAGTCATCTATGACATGAGTAGAATACTTTTTCATGGTATATCTCTCTTTAGACTTTGTTTACATTGCTTTTTATTTTTACTAGACAAACTTTCGTTCCACTTACACTCTCGCATATCAGTGAAAAAATAATTGAATGATACTTTATTAGCTGCTGGAATAAAGAGGTAGGAGAGAGGCAAGGGAAAAAAAAGCAATACAGTGTCATGAGGTAATTGCAGCGAGCCACAATAGTAGAATGGATTCACATTAATAGAAAAGGGAGGGCCGGGAATTTAGCTCAATGGTGCCACTCCTGTCTCATAAGCACAAGATCCTGAGTTTGAGCCCTGTTATTGGGAAAGGGGGAGAGAAAAGGGTATGCATGTATCAAAGAAAGCTTCTCAGCATTAGTGAAATCTGGACTAAGTCTTAAAAGAACAAAGAAGAGGTAGATGAGGTACACATGGCAGGCCCTGGAAACAGCATATATACATTTGGAAAACCACAAGGAGTCCTGTATGGTTTTTTTTTTGGTTCCAGGGATCGAACTCGGGACGCCAGGCGGTGGCACCACTGAGCCAATCCCCAGCTGTCCTGTATGATTTTTATTTATTTTTTTTGGTACTGGGATCGAACTCAGGACCTTGTGCTTGCAAGGCAGGTGCCAGAACCACAGAGCTAAATCCCTGGCCCTGTCCTGTACGATTTTTTTTTTTTTTGGTACCGGGGATCGAACTCAGGTCCTTGCGCTTGTGCAGCAGGTGGCAAAACCACTGAGATAAATCCCCAGCCCCTCCTGTATGATTTTAACAGGTAGTTTTAAATCAAGTTAGGGAGACCTGATTTAACTCAATTTTCCAGACAGCATTCACTGTAGATATAACATAGATTCTTGTGTATAATTTAGTCACAATGCTTTAGTTTTGATAACTGCTGAACTGTGAAGGAGAACTGAGTTAAACAGCAATGAGGTCCTGGAGGAAAACAGTTTAACATTTCCTTAGCTTATTCCAGTTCTCTGCTTCCTATGCTATTAAATGCTTATATAAAAAAAAAAGTTTCTGTTCTTCATTTTCCAATGAAGTCTTAATTAGAAGAAAACAATCCAAAGAATTGTTATTTTTGTACAGACTATAATATGAGCCTTATATTTATAGACAGAACAACTTACTAGTTAAAAGGACACACTCTGGGTCCACAATCTGACCCCTTCTCACTGGTTCCATCACTCTGGTCTAAGCAATATCATATTTGGATTATTGAGACAGCCTCCTAATTACCTGTCTATGTTCTGTTTCTACCATTTCTGCTTTAGAGTCTCTTTGCAACACAACAGCAAGTGTGGTCATTTTAAAATGTTAGTATGAAAAAAAAATGTTAGTATGATGCTACTGCCCTCTAAAGACTTCACATCCATTTCTGTTTTTTTCCTATATCATCAAATGTATTTTTTAAAATTTATGAGTACATGTGTGTAGTACATAATGTTGTATTCCTGTGGGAAGTTGGTACACATACATAACACATCTTAATTCCTTTTTTCATCCCCTTTACCTTTCCTTCTCCCCCCACTTGGTTTAATCTAAAGTCCTCACTTACCTATAAGTTCTTGTATGACTTGGTCCCCCATTAACTTCTCTGGACTCACTTCCTATTCCTTTTCCCCTTCTTCACTCTCTTCAGCCATGCTTGCTTCTTGCTGCTCCTCAGACATGCCAGGAATGCTCTTTTTTTTTTGGTACCAGGGACCGAACTCGGGTCCTTGTGGTTTTGGGGCAGGTGGTGGAACCACTGAGCTAAATCCCCAGCCCTTTTTTTGGATTTGAGACAAGGTCTTACTGTGTAGTTGAGGCTGGCCTCAAACATTCAGTGATCTGCCTGCTTCAGCCTCCTGAGTGCTGGGGCTATAGGTCTGCACCACCATGCCCGGAACCAGGCACACTCTTATCTCAGAGATTCTGCTCCTGCATATTCCTTGACAGGACACTATCTCTCAGATCAATATCTTACTCCTCTAGGTCCTCAAATGCCCAGGAAGCATTTCTTGACCTATGTGAAGTTCTGATCATTATCTCCCACCCAAGGTGCTGCCCGCCCTGTATTTTTCTCTATAGCACCCAATCACTACCTTATACTTTATTGTTCTCTTTAATACTGGTGTTCTTCCTGCTAGAATGTATGTTCCATGAGGGCAGAACGTTTTATATGACTGGACACTGCTCTATCCTTGGCACCTAGAACAATACTTAGCTGACAGAATTCTTTTTTTTTCAAATTAAGGTATACAATATAATTATATTCATCATTGGAAATTTTCACCTTTACATAATCTCTCTTGTTTCTTATTTTGTCCCATTCCCCTGCCCTCCCTTCAACCCCTCCAACCCTCCCTATCTACAAAGACTTTGTTTCCATTTTTTCATTTTCTCATATTAATTCCATTCCCTCTTTCCCTTCCCCCACCCCTCCCCTTTGCCCTTTTTCTTCCTATTTCACATTACCTATTATACTTTTTAGTCCTTATTTACACTTTCAGTTTCTCACACTAGAGAAACTATTCGGTATTTAAACATGTGTGTCCTGTTTATTTCACTTAAGAGTATTGCCTCAATGTGCATCCATTTAGCTATAAATGTCTCTAGAATTCTTATATATTGTACTATGCATATTTTGTAAATTCAAAGGAAGGACTGAATGAACAGTGACACCTGTGTTAACATAGAGATAATACAGGTTTTATCTCGAATGCCAACTGCAAATGAATGGCAGCAGATGAATGGAGCGATGTATAGAGGATTCTGAAGCTACATTAGCTTAGAAGGGAAATATAATATGAATAATTATCAATGTAGCATTTAGGTATTCTACACTCAAGCATTATCTGAATCTATTGTAAAATGACATAGCTAAAAAATATGAGATAAACTAGTTCTCAGTACACAAAAGCTTCATTATGTTTTGCGAAGTTCTTCACACAGATTTTATTAGCAAAGATAGGTTAAGTAAAACTAATAAAAAGCTATAGTTATTAAATGTAATTACGGGATAAAATAGAAAATACTTCAGACTGTGAGAGGATTTCACCTATGGGAACAACTTAAAACATCCTTCTGATATGTTCTACAGTAACATATACTCTTCTTTCTCTCTCTCTCTTTTTCTTTGCAGTACTAGGGGTTGAACCTATAGGCTTACACAATCTAGCTATATCCCAAACCCTTTTTGAAATTGTATTTTGAGTCAGAGTTTCTCTAAGTTGCCTAAGCTGGACCTGAACTTGTGATTTTCCTGCCTCAGCTTCCCAAGTAGCTGAGACTACAGGCACATGCCACCGTATCTTGCTTTTTCACTCTATAAATTTGCGTATATCATTAAAAAAAAGATCAATACCTACTAATCAAATAATTCTTTCACCATTGCACAATACATTAGTTTTTAGGATTAAGTATGAATACAAGGCACTTACATTCTGTTTCATGCTTATAGGCCCCTAATGTTAGCTGACGAGATGTTGTTAATAATTGTTGCATCATTGCTGTTGGGTCTTGAAATATCTTCAGGGATAGAATGAGAAAAAAATGTTCAATAACTTCAAAGTTTTCTAATTTAAAATGCTTTTAAAACTCTCATTGTAAAATCTTACCATTTCATCATAGAACTCTGAAACAACTGTCTTTTTCCCCAACATTGCATTGGTGTCTGATTGGAAGAGCTTTAACAAATGATACAGGGTTACCTGTGAGACAAAAACAGATGTCATATCTATTACAATGTTTTTCATCATCATCATAAAAAACTGTCATTTCTTTAACTGAAGTAGAGACTGGAATTAGTAAAAATATCAAATTCAGATCTCCTTTCAACTGAAATTTATTGTGGCAAATCACCAAACTCTGTACTTCTATTTTTTTTCTAAGGTAGCACCATCCATATGCATCTGCTTTATGTGAATGTTTTCAAGAAAGTAAGTAAGGACCTATTCAAGCATCTCTAAATAGGTTGGGAATAGCTCAGTGGTGAAGTGGTGAAGCATTTGCCTGGTAGGTGCAAGTCCCTTGGTTCAATCCCTAGAAACACACACAGACACACACACACACAATCAAGCATCTCTAGAGAGTAAGTATATACAAAAATAACACAAGATACAGCTATGGAAATTAAACTTTAAAATCAGCAAGACATGAATTATTTAAATAAGTGAAAATGGACTGTTAATAATTGTCTGTGAAGATCAGAACTTACAAAATTACTATGGGGAAAAATATCTGATACTTTCAAAAGGAGTAACCAGTATTAAAATGTTTGGCAAGAGCAAGCCACTCTCCCTGGTGACACATAAGATTATTACATAAATGACATAAATAAACACAAAGTTGGTCAGTAAGAACTCACTTTGACAAAAGCACTGTGTCTACAAATACTTAAAAATAGGTGTTGTAAGACATCAAAGGAAAGGCTTTGCAGCATAATGTGTGATTATTGTAGCAAAATAAAACATAGCTGGCAAACATAAGAGCTCATGTTGAAGTTGTACAGAACAATTCAAAGGCCTCAAAAAGTTTTCCAACAGATTAGCTAGTATCATTACAAGGACATACTGCCCTTCAAAATAATCATGAAACAGGGAAGAAGAGTACTCTGAGGAGGTCAGAAAATACACAAATTCTTGCAATTGAATTTGAACAAGCACCATCAACTCCCCTTAAAGATAAATCTAGCTCAACTTACAGAAATGTCAGACTTCTCTGGATGAGTGGTCAGTGGAAGTATCCAACTTAAAGAATATCTTCTAGGTTCAAGATGGCACATTAATATGGAAGGGGCTGGGGGTACAGCTTAGTGGTGGAGCATTTGCCTAGCATATACAAGGCCTTGAATTTAAACCCCAACACTGAGGGAAAAAAGAGAATATGGAAAAAGGAGAAGGGAAATGCACAGAATTCCATCAATAAACAGTACAATGCAGCCTGCTTTGCAAGCGCAAGGTTTTGAGTTCTATGCTGGGTACCGAAAAAAAACAAAAACAAAAAACAAAAACCCAGTACAATCTGTTCTACTTCTCTTTTTGTTTGTTTGTTTTGTTTTTTGTGGGTTTTTTTGGTACCGGGGATCAAACTCGGGTCCTTGAGCTCGACAAAACCACTGAGCTAAATCCCCAGCCCAACCCAGTACAATCTGAAAACTAGACAGCATGAAGTATATGCCATATTTTAAAACATATAATTTGATAAATTTTTGGAATAGACAGAAAGATGCTACAGTAGGACAATAAATCATAATACAGAAAAACTACAACTTGAAAACTTAAGGAAGAAAACTCTATCAGAGGTGGGAACCAGAGCTCTTAGGAGCCCTAGAGAGGTTCCAAGTTGAGCTGGTAGATAGTGAAATCGAGAAGCTATAAACAGCTAGGCTTGGTGAACCTCCCTCCTTCTCTCTTCTCATGGACAACAAAGCACATCCCCCCTTGATATCAGAATTATTCATCCCAGCAATCAAGTATGAAGAAGAAATGAAGACATTTTCAGATGGGCAATGACTCTAAAAGTTTATTTTTCAAGCATCCTTTGTGAAAAAATTGCTCCAGCAAAATGAAGAAAACAAACTTGCAAATACAGGGAAAAATGGATCATCTAGCATCATTAGGACTTGAAAGATATTACGTAAAGTTGAAAAATGTGAAATTAGAGGTTCAAATATATGAGACACACAAGGGTAATTTCTAGAGGAACACAGTCTAAACCTTGATTTCAGACTTCTAGGCTCCAGAACTGTGAGAGTGAGTAACTTATTGTTTTAAGGCACCCAGGCTGTGGTACTAGGAAACTAATACACAAACACTTTTACTTTTTCTCGTGAAACAATGTGTATTTTTGACTTTATAATAAAAAAATTTTAAAACTACATCATAAACTGTCCTCTAAATATACTACTCAGACTTCCAGAAGCATTCATGCAGATATAGGCAATAAAATAATTAAGACAGATGTTTTTAATTTTGAACACTGTATGACAATTCTTGGAGCAAAGAAAACTGCCTGTAATTACCTAGAAATTCCTCTTTCCAAGAACAAAAACCAGATCTTAGCATTCTGCTTTTAAAAACAAGCATTCTCTGTTTCTGAACAGGTTAGAAACAGGTCACTGGTGAACAGAAGTAAATGATAAATTACTCGTCTTTCTTTTGTATTTTGATAAACCTTTATATGACCTATTTTCAGTAAGAGCTAACTGTTGAAAAAGTACAATGGTTTCACTACACTAAAAGAACACTCCAACACTTTTTAGGGAATGAAATTTAGGCCTACAAATGCAATAGATTAATCACTATGGAGATGTAATAGGGCATATTAGTTTACCTTTCTAAGAGAAGCTCTCTCATAAAGAAGTTACAAGATATAATAATTTCTTTCAGAGACACATTTTCCAATTGCTGGGGGGAGGACAAAAGATTAGGAGCACAGCCTCTTTATTACTAACAATGAAATGATGAGAGAGAAGACAGCACATTTTAAAAATGAAAATGCAAACAGAGGGTCTGAGGATGTAGATTAGTTGACAGAGTGTTTGCTTAGCATGCATGAGGCCCTGATTTCAATCCCCAGCACTGCCAAAAAAGAAAAAAGAGGGGCCTGGGATTTAGCTGAGTGGTTTCGCCACCTGCTACGCAAGTGCAGGGACCCAAATTCGATCCCCGGTACCAAAAACAAACAAACAAAAAAACAAAAAAGAAGAAAAGAGAGCAGTCTTACAAAGTTAAAAGCAACAAGTGTTTTAGGAGCATCATGGGCTTCTTTTCTTCTTAATATCTGCTGAATTCTGTGCTCTTGTCTTCCTAATAAACTATTTACACCAGTGTCTCATCTTTGTATCCTTCATAATCCTTTAAACAGTATCTTGTAAATACATGGTGGATCTGGAAACCCTACACATGAAAAATACTTAAGTGAGCATTCCGCGCTCCTAGGGCAGAGAAGGTGAGCCGCCCAGTGCCAGAAGTACCCCTCCCCGCCGTGGAGATGAGAAGACAAGTAAACAAGCCTCAAAAACAGACTTCCAGATCATCTACAGCAATCCCAAAGGGAAACGAGATGGAACAATCTGATACTCAACCACCTGGACTCTCTGAACTAGCAACAAAAGAGGATCTGGGAAAAATGAAATCAGAAATAATTTCTCAGATAATAGCAAAGATTGTGCTCATAGTGCAAGACATGATTAATAAATCTAGAGAGGACACAGATAAAAAAATAGAGGATCTGAGGAACATGATGGAATCCCAACACAGGAAACAAATGGAATCCATAAAACAGATGCAAACAGATTTCCAGGAGATTTAAAAACTCCATGGAAAGTCTGCGCAGCAGAATGAACCAATGTGAGGATAGAATTTCAGATATAGAAGATAAGATAGCAATCAGTGACCAGGAAAAGAAAAACTGCTTCAAAATTGTAAGGGAACATGAGAAATCAATCCAGCAGCTGCCAGATGATGCAAAGAAGAATAACATAAGACTGACTGGAGTCAGTGAAGAAAGAGGAGAGAATGCAGATGAAATAAAAAAACTGTTCACAGAAGTGATGGCAGAAAACTTCCCAAGTAGGGAAAAAGAACTTGACATACATATAAGGGAGGCATATAGGACTCCAGCTAGCCTTGATCAAAAAAAATCTACACATAGGCATATAATAGTTAGGATTCCAGAAACCCAACAGAAGAACAAAATTCTACAAGCAGTGAGAGAAAAGAAACAAATCACATACAAAGGAAAGCCCATCAGAATCACAGCTGACTTCTCAATGCAAACCCTCAAGGCAAGAAGAGCTTGGAGTGATATTTCAAGCCCTAAAGGAAAACAGCCTCCAACCCAGATTGGTGTACCCTGCAAAACTATCTTTCAAAATTGATGGAGAAATTAGATACTTTCATGACAAAGAGCACCTCAGGAACTTCATGAATACCAAACCAGCACTCCAAAAAATTTTAGACAATACCCTAGGAGAAGACAATGATGATCACAACCCCAGGAAACCCAGCAGAATGAATCCATTGGGTGTGACAAATTAAACGCAAAGGGGGAGAATCCAACAAAAAGAAAAAGTCATGACAAGACTTTTTAAACTTTTAACTTCATCTCCCTAATGAGTGTATAATTCAATTTTGTTATTGTACTGATTAGTATTTTTCTGATTGTAGAGTTGCACACCTTTCCTTGTGCTTTACTGGCTATTTATCATCTTCTTATGTCTACTTTTTAATTGGGTTGTCTATTAATGAGCTCTAAGGGTTCTTTATATATTCTGGTCATAGGTTATATGCAACGTAAACATGGTCTGTTTAAGGACTACTTTTCATTTTAATGATGTCATTTAAAGTTCTAAATTTTGATGGAATCTCATTTATCAATTTTTTTCTTTTATACATCATGTTTTTTGTATCCTAGGTAGTTCTTGCCTACCCTAAATTCATAAACATTTTCCCTTATAATTTCTTCTTAAAGTTTTATACTTTTAGGCTTTCATATTTAGGTTCATAGATCCCTTCAAGTTATTTTTATGTATGGAAATAAAAGGTTGAGGTTAACTTTTTATATACAGATAACAGGTGTTCTAGTGCCATTTGCTGAAAACACTATCTTTTCCTCGGCTCTTGAATTGAGTTTATATTCTATAAAATGCTAATGTTAAATAATCTTTCATAACTCAATGGACCATATATGTGTGGTTCTATTTCTAGATTCTCTGTTTTATTCCAATGATCTGTATGTCTTTCCTTACACCAACACTGCCTTGAATTCTGTAGCTTTAGAAGAAGTCTTAAAATTAGGCACTAAACATCTTCCAACACTGTTTTTTTTCTTTCTTCTTTTTATTTTTCTAGGTCTTTTGCACTCCTACATAACTTTAAAATTTCAATATACAATTCTTCATTTACAGCAAGTATATATAGACCTGAATTTTTATATATACCTTGTGTTTTCTAATCCTGCTAAATTCAAATACAAGTTCTAGGGGCTCCTAGAGATTTTAGTATTTTCTCTGTAGATGATCATTTCATCTACATATAAAGATTGTGCTTCTACCTTGCCAATCCTATCCTAATTGTCATTTTATTGCCAGACTATTTTGGTTTGGGCCTAGGTTTCAGTTTAAGGGACAGATGAAGAGTAAGCATATCTGCCCTTGTTCCCCACCTTAAGGAGAAAGCATTGTGTCTTCTCCATTCATATAAGGCGTTCTCGCTAGAAGTATGGAGTACATGTCTTTAATCTGTTGAGAAGGTTCTGTTCTACGTCTAGTCTCCTGATAGCTTTTACCATGAACAGCTGTGGAATTTAGTCCAATACGTTTTCTCCAACTAGTGACAGGATCATATGGCTTTTTCCTTTCCTCTGTTAAAATGATGACTTTTGGGGGTGGATCTTCCAATGCTGAACCAACACTGCCATCTCTATAATAAAACCACTTTCTACATCCTGCCACATCTGACTTCCAATAGTTTGTTTTGTTAAACAAATTTCTATCTATGTTCATACCTTTTTCTTCTATTATCTTTATCGAGTTTTAGGATTAGCACAATGTTGATTTCCTAAAATGATGAGAGAAGTGTTCCTTTTTTTCTCTGCTTCAAATGTTTGATATAATTTATCAGTTAAAATGTATACGAGCCTGTTGCTGTCATATAGGTAGGTTTTCAATCTAGGAATATATTTTCCTTAATAGGTGCTATTCAAATTTTGTATTTCCTCCAGAGTTAGTTTCATTAATTTGTCTTTCAAGGTACTTCTTAGAAGTTGTCAAATTTATTTCAAAACAGATTTTTGAAATATGGTTTCTATATCCTTTTAAATTCTGTAAAATCTGTGGTAATGTCTCCTAGCTCTTGATATTTTAATTTTTTTTTGATATTTTAATTTTTAAAATGTATAATTGATATTGTGTAATAGGAAGTAAAGGTCTAAAGGAGCAGGGGAAGTGGGAGGGGTAGGGGAAAGGAAAGAAGGGAAAAGAAAAAATATGAGAAAAGGAAAAAATTGGAAACAAAATCTTTGCAAATAGGGAAGGGTGGAGGGGGTGAAGGGCAGGCAGGGGAAGGGGAAAAAAAATAAGAACCAAGATACTCATGTAATGGTACAAGATCCTAATGATGTATGTAAATGTATTTTATACCTCAAATGTACCAATAAACTGAATGGGGAGGGGAAGAAAAATATTTAAATGAGCTATGAACATTTAGAAGAAAAGAAATTTAATGTATAAAGTCATCAATAAAAAGTTCAAGGAAGCATAATTTAAAGTACCAAACTGCAACTACCCCCAAACAATAGAATGCTTCTTTTAATGACAGAAGTCAGTCCTCCATACTGATGATATGGAAACCCAAAGTAGATTCTCATTTGAGACTGCCTGAACGAATTTCTACATAGGAAGAATAAAGCATATGCCAATGGGTCCCTGATGTCAATGTGCATCAAAATCACCTGGGCTACTGGTCTCACTCCAAAACCTACTGAGTCAGACACTCCAGGGGAAGAGGCTTGGGAGTTAGAAATTTTTAAAAGTATCTCAGGTATTTCTAATGTTAGGTACTGGCTCTCCGACCCAGCTGACATTCTATTCCTTTATAAGCACATACAGTTTTAACAATGCAATTTGATAAAGTGTAAATGTTTGGTATTCAAAGGAGTAAGCTGATTCTTTTTTTGGTATTGGGGATCGAACTCAGGACCTTGTGCTTGTGAGGCAGGATAAATCTCAGCCCAGGAATAAGCTGATTCTAACAAGATGAAAATGGTGATTGAGTCAGATGTGGTAGCACAGGCGAGCCTGCATTCCCAGAACTCTGGCAAGTTTAGACAAGGGACTGCGAGTTCAAGCCCAGCGTAGACATTTTCACAAAATAAAACCCTAAAAGCTCAATGTGAAGTGCAAATGCCCTGAGTTCAATTCTCAGTACCACAAAATTAAAAAAAAAAAAAAAATAGAAAGAGAAAACAAAATTAATGGTGAATGTTAAATCTCCAAACATGTAAAATGAGAGTTATAGCTGAGTTGTGACTCATATACAGGTATATTTTAAAAAACACAAGTCTTAATGGTTTTAGCAAAAACAGAAAATACTACAGCAGTGGTGGCAAATCTGTGGCAAACCTATGACATGTGTGTTGCAGTCGACTGTTTTTTATCACTGAAAGCTCTAAAAGGTTCACCATCATTGCTATAGAGGGCTAGGCATGTGAAAGTAATTTGGATCAAAAACTAGCTATGCTACAATTAACTTAGAATTTCTGATCACAGGATTTGACCTCTGAAACTTAAAATCCTCATCCCTAAATGAAAGCATGGAGGAAGTCAAGAGATGAACAAGTCAGTGATTATAAGCGATTCATGAGTAAGATAAAATAAAGCTGCTAGTGGGGCTGGGGATTTAGCTCAGTGGTTCTGCCGCCTGTTTGGCAAGCACAAGGTCCTGAGTTTGATCCCTGGTACAAAAAAAAAAAAAGCAGGAGATCTGTCTAATGGCTGAACCTACCTAGTCACATCTGGAAGCAAGGGCTTCACTGTTCGTAAAATAAAGCTGCTAGTGCTCTTGGCAGCTTGAAAAACCAAAAACGTTGCTCTGAAGGATTTAAGTATAAAACACTGGATATGCCTTTTAGATAGCACATGAACTCAACCTCTTTATTAATAACAATGAAATGACAAATTAAAATTTTTTTCTGCAAAAAAATTAAAATTTAATTAAAAAAATTTTCATATTGTATCCCTTTTTATCCATACTTGAATGAGGGAAAAAAAGTTTTGGAAGGTATTTCTCTTAAAAATGGAAAAACACACACAAAATGGAAAAACATTAGGGGCCAGGGATGTAGCTCAGTGGTACAGCACTTGCCTAGCAAGACTGAGGCCCCGGGTTCAATTCCCAGTACCAAAAAAAAAAAAGGAATGCCGGGGATTTAGCTCAGTGGTTCTGCCACATGCCTTGCAAGCGCAAGGACCTGAGTTCAATCCCCAGTACCAAAAAAAAAGGAAAAACATTAATTCATGGAAAGATATACCACACCATTATTTCATATAAAGTATGTTTAAATGTACACTAGTTATTAAGTATTATTACATTTTCAAATTAATAAAAATTCTATTATCTATTAGCAAATATTACTCACAGGTCTTTCATTAGGGTCAATGAAAAATATTTTGATGATTATTTCAAATTCACCCCATCCTGTTTCAGTAATTTCATATGGAGGCTTAGTAACAACTGAAGAGAAAGGGGGAAAAAAACCCTGTAAATTACTGATTTATTTTCTTTGATCTTTTTAAACTTTGTATATTATGAATCAAGACCGTACAATACCTCTTAAAGGATTGCCATAACTTTCATGCAATTTAAACTGGATTTTTTTCACATATGCTGACATATCCTAAAACACAGAGAAATTAATTAGTTTTATCATATGAAAACTAGAATAAAAATACACTCAACAGATAGACCCAATTTTATAAAATATATTTTCCTTCAAATTTTATGGAATTAGATTTTAAAAAATCATGAATGATACCTGGGAAGTGGTTTTGCTTTTTTTTTTAAACAAAAGAAGCCTATGCTAAATTCTTTCATAATGCACAATATGTAGAAATATATATATCCCCATTCATTGTTTTATAAACCTGTTTTTATATACCTTAATAAATAATATTGTTTTGATTTTTCTGTAAGGACAATAGATTTCTAGTATTTTTACTGATGTAATTATATAAACCAAAGCAAATCTACAGCCACCTTTAAAAAACACAACTATTTCACATGAACCTAAGAACAACAGATTCAAAGCCACCTAAAACTGTTGGATACAAAACTCCTTATTTCTTAATATTTTGAAGCACAGGAGCATATTTATTAATTATAGCACATAAAAGAGCTTAAACAGATGAAGTGGTTTAAAATTTTTTAATTTGGTACTGGGGATTGAAGTTAGAACCTTGGGCTTGCCAGGTGCAGCACCACTGAGCTACATCCCTGGCCTATAAAGTGGTTTTTAAAAAATACATAATTTAAGGGTTGCCACCGCCTGCCTCACAAGCACAAGGTCCTGAGTTTGATCCCTGGTACCAAACAGACAAACAAAAATATATAATTCAGGGCCACGGATTTAACTTGGTGGCATGGCACCTGCCTCGCAAGCACAAGGTCTTAAGTTCAATCCCTGGTACCACCAAAAAAAAAGAAAAAAAGAAAAAAAATTCATTAGAGAGAAATAGCAAATGCAAAACAGTAAGTCCCACTCAATAGTAACATTAACAACCTTTATGTTTTCAGGATTCTTTTATGTGTTTATATCTACCTACATTTAAATAATAAAATCGGGATTATACTATAATGATAACTTGCTTTTATCATTTGTTATAGTGTAAGAATTTTTTGTGATATAGATTTTCATAAGTATCTGAAGTCTGTTTTGGAAAGATCTCACTCATTTCTTCTACAAATACTTGAGCAACTACCGATACTGCTGTACTAGAGGCAAATTATACAATGGTAAATTGGGTCTTACCCTCAGGCACTTGCAGCTACTGTGAAATAGGGGAAAGAGTGTAAAACCTGCACTCAGTGTAATGTGCTATGAAGGCATCAGGTATAAGTCCACAGGATGGACAACTAACTTAGTCTTTGGAGGTCAAGAAAGTAATGCAAAGAAAATGACAACTGAAATAAGACCTAAAAGGATCAACAGGAATAGACTGAGTAGGAAGGAATGAGTGAAGAGATTTAAGAGGGTTCATTTGACAGAAATCAACGTGAGAGTAGCCTGGTATTTGTAGAACATAGGATATGAGGAAATGCTGAGGTACAGACAAATAAGACTGCAGAGATAGGAGGGGGGAGAACATAACTTTCCTAAAAAAGAAAAAGGAGGATCAGGGATTTAGCTCAGTGGTGCTGCTGCCTGCCTCGCAAGCACAAGGTCCTGAGTTTGATCCCTGGTACCAAAAAAAAGGAATTTTAACTGTATCATAAGGGCTATATGTGGTGACTGAAGGGTTGGTTTCTTTAAGTTTTGCTGAGATATGAGTTACATACCATACAACTTACCTGTGTGTTAAGTATATACAGTGGTACCTCAGTTCATGAATGCTTTTATTTGGGAAAAATGACTGCAGCCATCTTTCCTGCTCAAACACAAATGTGGCCATCTTTTCTAAAATCATGGAACAAATTAAGTTTTTGAACTAAGGTATCACTGTAATTCGATAGTTTTTAGCATATTCTGAGTTGCACAGCCATCATCCACAATCAATTTTAGAACACTAAAAGAATCTTCAGACGTATTAACACTCACTGACTTCCTTCCTACTCCCTTTCCCTGACAACCACTAATCTATTTTCTGTGTCTATGGATTTGCCTATCTGAACATTTTATATAAATGACATTATACAACAAATGCCATTTTATGTTTTCTTCTTTCACTTAGCACAATGCTTTTATTTTCATCTATGTGCTAGCATCTATCAGTACTTCATTTCTTTGTTGCCTAATAATATTCCATTACATGAATATACAACATTTTATTCATCCATTTATCAGCTGACAGACATTTTGGTTATTTCCATTTTTTGGCTATTATGAATAATGCTGGGATTTTCATACACAAGCTGAATAATTTATTAATTCAATAAATATCTGTTGAACATCTATCTACTGGCTGTTTTCAAGGCACCAGAGATTCAACCATAAAACAAAATCACCAGTAACCAGGGTATATAGCAGATCTGCTTCTATATTCTCTGGTCTACTACCACATTATTACTTTATTATTTGTTGCTATTCCTGAAACACCCCTGGTTACTATGTTAACTTAAGACATGATGTTTGGAAGGTATACTTGTACTATATTTATAGAAGTATAATTCTTGTTACTTAATTTTAATTAGGAAATATTTTTTGAAAATCGATTTCTACTAATTACACAAAGATGACAATTCACTTTATTCTTCTAACTTTTTTTGGGTGGGGCTACATTTCCATAATGGGCTAATTTTATCAGAAAGTTATTATAAAAGAAGTTTAGAATTTATCTTCAAGCAGAACAAACTGTAGCTTCAAAAAATGTTACAGGAAAGCACAGCATGGTGGCGCAGGCCTGTAATTCTAGCAGTCTGGAGGCTAAGGCAAGAGGATCACCACGAGTTTGAGGTCAGCCTGGACTACATAGTGAGTTCAAGGCCAGCCTGAACAACATAGTGAGACCCTGTCTCAAAAAACAAAAAACAATGTTACAGGAAAAACAAGTACCTACCTCATTTCTATATGGTTTTACATATACTGTCCACTGGTGGGTGTGCCCATCTTCTTCTCTTTTCTTTCCAAAATATCGAGCGACATTACCATAAACTATTGGTTTAACGATAGTAACCCCCTGAAAGAAAAATACTTTAAAAACCAATGAATATTGTACCATTAGCTAAATAGAGCCCTGAAACTTGTTTTAAGAAATAGCAGTCTCACAACCTAGAGTTCAGTTAAAACATGAATTTTTTTTTTTTTTGGTACCAGAGATCGAACTCAGGTCTTTGCACTTGCGTAGCAGGCGGCGAAACCACTGAGCTAAATCCCCAGCCCAAAACGTGAATTTTTCTCAGATCAATTTGCAACATTCTCATATTAACACAAATAATTGAACACCAGATTAATCACAAGATTCCTTCCTTGACAATGTTTGTTTTATTTATTTATTTATTTATTGGTACGGGGATTGAACTCTGGACCTTGCGCTTGTGCGGCAGGCGCTGGAACCACTGAGCTAAATCCCCGGCCCGATGACAATGTTTTTATTTAAATTACCACATAAAGCATTTGAGAGTTTTGCTTCAGGAAATGCAAAAGGTCTTTTATTTATGAACTTAAAAGCTAGGTATTTGAACAAAAATGAGATTCTACTACTTATGCATTTACTTGAATCCATATTAGAAAAAAAAAACTATAATTAGAAATTCAAACCCATAATTTCTTGCTTAGGACGCGGCTTTTAAAAGTTGAAATGATTTAAATATAAATGTTACAATGCATATTACAATTGGATTCAGATATGACAAAAATGGTAAAGTGGTACTTGGATGACTGAAACTTGGTAAATACTAGCTAGTGGCATGTTTGCTACATTTGTGCTCAGTTCTTCAATGTACATTCATGTTTCTAATTACATCTGATTAGCATAAAGGCAACTAGTGCTGATAGGATTATGGAAAGGAATGGAGAGACTAAACATTTCAAGTGAAGAGAAAAAAGTGTTGTACATGAACCTGAGACCAATTACCCAAGAGCAAAAATGTATTTGAAGAGCAAAAATGTATTTGAAGGACAAAAAGCAAGATATACCATATATGAAAAGTGCTGTTCCCTTCTGGCTAGAAGTACCATGTTTCAGCAATTTGCCAAAAACGACAAACATAAAGGAAAAGAGGAGAGGAGCCAGGTATATGTTTTCTAGGTCTTTTAGAAAACATGGGGTTATTCGTTTGGCCATGTTTATGTGAATCTACAAAAAGGGTGATATTGTAGACATCAAGGGAATGGGTACTATTAAAAAAGGAATGCCACACAAATGTAACCATGCCAAAACTAGAAAAGTCTACAATGTTATTCAGCATGCGTTGGTACTGTAACAAGTAAGCTAAGGGCAAGATACCTGCCAAGAGAATTAATATGTGTACTGAGCATACTAAACACTCTAAAGAGTTGAGATAGCTTCCTGAAACATGTCAAGGAAAATGATCAGAAAAATAAGGAAGCCAAAGAGAAGGAACCTGAGTTCAATGGAAGCGCCAGCCTGCCTCATCTGGAGAAGCACACTTGTAAGAACCACTTGGAAGGAGTATGAATTGCCAGAACCTATTCTCTATGAATTCATGGCATAGGCTGGGGATGTAGCTCTGCCATTCAGTACCTATTAAGTGGCTAAGTGATCTAGGCCCTGCTTAAAAGTAAAAATGCATACTTACTGAATTGTAAGGATGATTTTCACTTTTTTTTTTTTTTTTGGTACCAGGGATTGAACTCGGGTCCTTGAGCTTGCACAGCAGGCGGCGAAACCACTGAGCTAAATCCCCGGCCCAAGGATGATTTTCTTAATTGAACACATTTGTGGTGCCCTTGCCTCAGAAAAACAAATACTTGGAGCGGATTCTCACTGTACCTCATTAGTTATGTCAGGTCTTTTACTTTTCAGTGTATTCTTGCTAAAGGATGTGAGGTATTGTGCAGGTGTATACCCAAACGACCAAACAGTTAATGAAATATTTATAATGGCTTGAAGATTCTCTACATCACCATGGGAAAAAGATGTATCAAAATAAATGGAAGCCAGTGTATGGTATTTCGGGTAAATACATTGTTGAAAGCACCCTTAAACAAAAAGTGCTGTGCCAATGTAATCAACACTCACTAATAAGAAATAAGGAAAAGCAGTGAAAATAACAGAAAAATTTTAAATTGTGGCTGGGCAGTTAACTAAATGTCATACCTATAAATCTAACAGTTTAGAAGAAGGCAGTTTGTATGAGAACTTAACATTAAGGGCAACCGATGATCCTTTTGTGGCAACCACAGGGGCCTCAGGTTTAAACCCTGAGTACAAAGGGCACTGACTCAGCAAGTGTACAATAGACCTCATAGCTGCTACATAGTTGCTAGACACTTGCAGAATTCATGAGTGATGAAAAGCAACTCATTCCTTCTGAAGAGTAGAAGGTAAATAAATCCCCACTTTTGAAACTTACATGGTTATTTTTGGTGGAAAATCATTTGAGGACTGCAGGCTTAAGTTTCTTAAGTCACCCTGGACTGAAACTTAGTTTTAGAACCTAACATGATGCAAGTAAAATTCTGTAACTTCTTCCCCAAAATCTAATGTTTTACTCTTTTGTTTTTGAGATAGGGTCTCACTACATAGCTGGCCTCGAATTCTTGATAATCTTTTTGACTCAGCCTCCTTTATGCTGGAATTACAGGCATGTGCCAACACACCCGGCGACTCTTTATTTCTATACAGTAGTAGTTTCCTATCAGTCTAAAATCTTGCCTAAAAGCTTGGACAAATTAGATCCACGGTACCAAAAAAAAAGCTTGGACAAAATGAATTTTTGTCTAGCATTGCTTTCTCAGCCTAATAAATTTCAACAGCTTTTGGAAAAGTTTTTATTTTATATATGATAGTAAAACACTGAGTGATAACTTATACACATTATAATAAAAATGTAAAAATGATACAGATAAGCACTCTAAAAATCGACTTAACGATTAAGTACTGGTACAAAAGTTCGTGTTTTCAGAGAAAAATTTCCTTTCTGCAATAAATTAAAAATCAGAAGGGAAAAAAAAAATCAGAAGGGAAAAAAAAATCAGAAGGGAAAAAAAAATCAGAAGGGGTAAAAAGAGGTGTTGCATCAGGTACCTATTAGTCCTGCCTTAAATATAGTATAACATGCCAGGGGAGGTAGAAAAGTGTGAGGCAAACACGTGTCACAAATATTACATTAGAATCAACAATAACTTTTATTAAAACAAAATAAACTGACATTCACTAAATGTTCCCTATATGCCAGGCACTGTAATATGTTCTCTGCGTCTCTTACTATCTTGGCCACAACTTTAGGGCTTTGTGAATTGCCATAACTCGGTCATTCTACCCCCGGTACCTCAGATACCGTATACGTAAATACTATGGAGAACTTTCCAGTCCGGCATTTGTAAATTCTCTGGGCAAGAGCTCATGGACCATTTGCTACTGTTATTAGCCTCACAACCAGGTGGGTGGGATCTCGTTTACCGACGACCTGGGCTGGGCGCTCAAGTGCAGCAAACTAGGATTTCACAGTCCTCGGGAGTGGCCCGTTTCCTTGGCAGCCACGCGTTTCCCCAAGCTAGCCTCGGTTTATCTGTCAGTTTTTTGGCAGGCATGGGAGGGCGGCGATGACGCGAGAAACTGGGGCCCAATAAACCACGAGTTTCCGCTCAGCGGCTCTGACTCGCTCACCGCCAGATACCACGGTTCCAGCCCAAACTGAGAAGGCGCGAAAGGGAACAGAGCGGTCCTCCCAAAGCCGGGCAGGGAGGATTCGGGGTGGGAGGGCCCCCAGGAAGGGAGGCGCGGCCGGGCACTGACCTTCACTCTCCCGCCGGAGTCAGGCCCAAATTCGGCCATTCTCTTGAACATATTGTCCCACGGAAGAAGCCGCCGCCGCCAGGGAAAGAGACCGGGTCGGCGGGGTCGCCGCTCCCTTCAGAGGTTCCGCTCCTCCCGCGCGGCCCAGGTGGTGGGTTTCTGGTCAAAAGAGGGCAAGTCACCGGGGTTCTCGTGGCTGAGTAACGGCCAACTTCCCCTGGCTAGCGGCGATACTGCAGGCCATTCGGGCGCGGGAGGGTGCGGAGCGGAAGGAGGGGGGCAACAGTGAAGCCAGGCGCAGGCGTAACCAGTTTGCGCGCACCCCGCGCACACTGCGCACGCGCCTCGTTGCTGCCATAGCAACAGGGAGGGACCCGTGTAAGCGTAAGCGTTCTTGGGAGAACTTGGACAAAGGAAGGAAACAATCAATAAAGGATTATAAAGAATTCTCCGGAATTTAAGGCTATGAGTTTCCACACTGAAAGATTCTACCAGGCAGCCAGCCCAAAGGTGAAAACAGATCCACTTCAAGGCTATCTTTGTGAATTTAGAGAATACGAGGATAAAGAGATCTCGCCCTGGAATCAGAATTGCTTCAGATTGCTCAGTAGCAACATTGGAATTTAGGGAGCAGATAAAGTACTACTCAACATTCTGAAGGAGAATTACTTACAGTTTAGTCCTTAATACTAAGCCAGAGTCAACCAAGTATTTGCATCGAATTTAAGTTTCAGACATGCTAAATCTAAAAATATTTCATGCACCCTTTCTCAAAGAATGTCCTGGAGATGTTATTCACCAAGATGAGGGAATGAACTAAGAAAAAGGAAATTATGAAGTCGGGAAACACAACAAATATGAAACACAGAAAATAAGATGACTGCCAAAATAAAGAGCCAAGACGACAGTTATGTATGGAGAGTATAGGGAGCAACCTGTCTGGATTAAGTTCAGCTAAAAGTCCTTGGGAGATGCAGCTTCGAAGAATGGAACTGACAAAATTCCTGTTGTGTCTGAAGCCTCATGAGAAGATTTAAGTATTAGGCCTGGAGTTGGGGAGTTGAAGTAATTACAGATACTGAGAAAACTAAGCAGATTTAAGGGTCTTGATGTTTGTTCTAGGGAAAACAAAATCTGTACAAGAAAAGAAAGTAATTGTATCTAGTGTTACATAAACAAAGTGTCGCTTTAACATAAAAATATATAGTTACATTTGGAAGGAAGGACTTTGGAAAGGCATGCTATGGGTGATGAGGCTGAAGAGGAAATAAAGCTTTAACTTTGTGCTAGGAAATCAATATCCTAAAGTGGAAAATCAAGAAGGAACACTATAAAAGCATTTAAGTATTTAAAAGCATGGAAGTAACTAAAACTATTAAGCTAAAAGTAGAAAGTTACTACTGATTAGTATTTTTTTTCAAATTTTATTTTATTGGTACATTTTAGGTATACAATATAATGACATTCATCATTGGAAATTTGCACCTTTACATAATCTCTCTTATTTCTTATTTTTCCCCGTTCCCCTGCCCTCCCTTCAACCCCTCCATCCCTCTCTATTTACAAAGACTTTGTTTCCATTTTTTCATTTTCTCATATGAATTCCATTCCCTTCTTTCCTTTCCCCTACCCCTCCCACTTCCCCTTCCCCTTTGCCCCTTTTCTTACTATTTCACATCTATTACACCTTTTACTCCTTATTTACACTTTCAGTTTCTCACACTAGAGAAACTATTCCGTATTTACGTGTGTCCTATTTATTTCACTTAAGAGTATTGGCTCAATGTGCATCCATTTAGCAATAAATATCTCTAATTTCTCATTTTTATGGCTGATTAGTACTTCATTTTATAAAAAAAAAAAAAACATGTTTTTTTTTTTGGTACCAGGGATCGAACTTGGGTCCTTGCGCTTGCACAGCAGACGGTGAAACCACTGAGCTAAATCCCCAGCCCAAAAACCACATTTTCTTTATCCAGTCTCCTGTTGATGGGCATTTGGGCTGTTTCCAAGCTTTAGCTATTACAAACTGTGCTGCTATGAACATGGGTGCACATATATCACTGTGGTATGATTCTTTTAATTCTTTGGGGAAGATAGCCAGCAGGGGAATAGCTGGGTCAAATGGGACTTCCAGTCCTAGTTCTTGGAGCTATCTCCATACTAATGTCCACAGTGGTTGCACCAGTCTACACTCTCACCAGCAGTGGAGCACGGTTCCTCTTTCCCCACAGCCTCGCCAGCATTTGTTGTTGGTTGATTTCATGATAGCAGCCATCCTTTCTGGGGTGAGCATTGATTACATCTGCATCTCTCGAATGTCCAGTGAAGTTGAACATTTTTTCATATGTTTATTTGCTGTTTCTACTTCTTTGTGTGAGAAATGTCTGTTCATTTCAGATGCCTATTTTTGGACTGGGTCTTTAAATTTGGGAGGTCTGATCTTTTTAAGTTCTTTATAGATTCTAGATAGTAGACCTTTGACTGAGGAGCAGCAGGTGAAAATTTTTTCCCACACTGTGGTTTGTCTCTTCACACTGTTGGTGGTTTCTCTTGCTTGCAGAAGCTTTTTAATAAGAAGAGATCCCACTTGTTGATTGTTTGTGCTAGTTTATGGGCAACTGAGGTTTTGTTCATAAAATCTTTTCCTACACCAGTGTCTTCAAGAGTTCTTCCTATACTCTCTTCCAGCTGGTTTTGTGTTTCTGTTTTAATATTTAGATCTTTAATCCATTTTGATTTTAGTTTACTGCATGGTGAGAGGTATAGGTCTAGTTGTAATCTTTGGCAAGTTGAAACCCAATTTTTCCAGCACCATTTATTAAAGAGGCTATCTTTCCCCCAGTGAGGGTGTTTGGCTCCTTCTTCAAAGATGAGGTGGCTGAGTGTGTCTAGAGTTGTTTCTGCATCTTCTAATCTGTTCCACTGGTCCTCACATCTGTTTCTTTGCCAGTACCATGCTGTTTTTATCACAGTAGCTTTGTAGTATAGTTTCAAGTTGGGGGTTGTGATACCCCCTGCCATTTCTCTGTTACCTAGAATCGTTTTTGCCATTCTAGGTCTCTTCTTGTTCCAAATGACTTTTTGGATTGTTTTCTCAAGGTCCATGAAGTATGTTGCTGAGATTTCAATTGGGATTGCATTGAATCTATATAGCAGTTTTGGAAGTATGGCAATTTTCACTATGTTGATTACTCCTACACAGGAGAAAAGGGATGTCTTTCCATTTTCTGATATCGTCTTCAATCTCTCTTTTCAGAGTGCTATAGTTTTCAGAGAAGAGGTCTTTGATTTCTTTTGTTAGGTTGATTCCTAGGTATTTCAGTTTTTTGGATGCTATTGTGAAAGGAATCGTTAGCTCTATTTCTCTCTCAGTGAGGCTATTGTTTGTGTAGAGGAAAGCTATTGATTTTTGTGTGTTGACCTTGTATCCAGGTACTTTACTGAATTTGGATATTAAGTGTAGAAGACTTTTGGTGGCGTTCTTGGGGTCTTCTATATAGAGTATCATGTCATCCACAAATAATGACAATTTGAGTTCTTCATTTCCTATCTTTATTCTTTTTATTTCTTTCTCTTGTCTAATTGCTGTGGCTAATGTTTCCAAAACTATATTGAACAAGAGTGGTGATAGTGGACATCCTTGTCTTGTTCCTGATTTTAGTGTGAAGGATTTAAGTTTTTGTCCATTTAGTATGCTATTGGCTATTGGTTTTTCGTAGATGGCTTTTATCAGATTGAGGGGCAGGCCATCTATTTCAATTTTGTGTAGGGTTTTTATCATAAATCCGTGTTAGATTTTGTCAAATGCTTTTTCTGCATCTATTGAGATGACCATATGGTTTTTGTCCTTGGCTCTATTGATATAATGTATTACATTTATTGATGTGCGTATGTTGAACCATCCCTGAATCCCTGGGATAAATCCCACTTGGTCAGGGTGTATGATCTTTTTGATGATCTCCTGCATTCTATTTGCCGGTATCTTATTAAGGATTTTTCCATCTATGTTCATTAGTGAGATTGCCCTATAGTTCTCTTTTTCGGTTGGGTCTTTCTTGGCTTTGGGGATCAAGGTGATGCTTGCTTCCAGGAATGAATTTGGGAGTATTGCTTCCCTTTCAATTTCATTGAAGAGTTTAAACAGTAGTGGCAGTAGTTCCTCTCTAAAAGTCTTTTAGAATTCAGCGGTGAAGCCATCAGGACCCGGGCTTTTCTTAGTTGGTAAGTTTTTAATTATGTTTTCAATTTCATTGATTGATATTGGGCTATTTAGAATTTTTAGGTCTTCGTTCAACTTTGGTAATTCATATGTATCTAGGAATCTGTCCATTTCTTCTGTGTTTTCCATCTTATTGTTGTATAGGTTCTTGAAGTAGGTATTGATGATCCTCTGGATTTCTGCTGAGTCCATTGTAATTTTATCCTTTTCATTCCTAATTGCATGGATTTGGGCCTTTTCTTTCCTTCTTCTGATAAGGTTGGCTAAGGGTTTGTCGATTTTGTTTATTCTTTCGAAGAACCAACTCTTGTTTTAATTGATTTTTTGTATCGTTCTCTTAGTCTCCATTGCATTGATTTCTCCTCTGATCTTTATAATTTCTTCCCTTGTATGAGCTTTGGGTTTGTCCTGCTCTTCTTTTTTTAGAAGCTTGAGGTTCAGCATTAGGTTGTTTATTTGGGCTTACTCTGTTTTCCTAATATGGGTGTTCATTGCTATGAATTTCCCTCTTAAGACTGCTTTCATTGTGTCCCATAGATTCTGATATGTTGTATTGTCATTATCATTTAGTCGAAGGAGCTCTCTGATTCTTCTTTAATTTCCTCTGTGACTCCTTGGTTATTCAGAATGTGTTGTTCAATTTCCATGTGTTTATGAAATTCTTGTGGCTTCTTTTGCTATTGATCTCCAATTTCATCGCAGTATGGTCTGATAATATGCAGGGGATAACTTCAATTCCTTTGCACTTACCTAAATATGTTCTATGAGCGAGTATGTGTTCTACTTTGGAGAATGACCCATGTGCAGCTGAGAAGAATGTGTATTCTGATTTTGTGGGGTGGAACACTCTGTAAACATCTGTTAAGTTCATTTGTTCAAGAGTTTGATTGAGTCCTAGTATTTCATTGCTTGTTTTTTGTCTAGTTGATCTATTTGTGATAGTGGGGTATTAAGGTCCCCCGCTACTATTGTATTAGGGCTTATATGATTTTTCATGTCCGTTAGTATTTGTTTTATATAGTTGGGTGCACTAGCATTTGGTATATATATTTATGTTTGTCATCTCTTCCTCTTGGATTGTTCCCTTTACAAGGATGTAGCCTCATTCTTTGTCTCTCTTAGTCTTGGTTTGAAATCCACTTGATCTGCAAAGAGGATAGCTACTCCTGCTTTTTTTTTGGTTCCTGTCACATGGAGGATTGTTTTACACCCTTTATAACTTTCAGTCTATGAGTTTCTTTTTGAATTAAGTGTGTTTCTTGTATGCACCATATTGTTGGCTCTTGCTTCTTGGCCAGTCTATTTCTTTTAATTGGTGAGTTGAGACCATTAACGTTGATGGTTATAACTGATATGTATTGACTTATCATTGTCATGACTTTTTCTTTTTTGTTGGATTCTCTCCCTTTTCTTTTAAGTTCTTGTCATGCCCGGTGGATTCATTCTGCTGCACTTCCTGGGGTTGTGATCCTCATTGTCTTTGCCTAGGATTTAATCTAAAATTTTTTGGAGTGCTGGTTTGGTATTTATGAAGTTTTTATTTTGTTCTTTCTCATGAAAGTATCTTATTTCACCATCAATTTTGAAAGATAATTTTGCAGGGTACATCAATCTGAGTTGGAGGCTGTTTTCCTTTAGGGCTTGTAATACGTCACTCCAAGCTCTTCTTGCCTTGAGGGTTTGCGTTGAGAAGTGTGCTGTGATTCTGATGGGCTTTCCTTTGTATGTGATTTGTTTCTTTTCTCTCACTGCTTGTAGAACTTTGCTCTTCTGTTGGGTTTCTGCAATCTTAATAATTATATGCCTATGTGTAGATTTTTTTTCATCATGGCTAGTTGGAGTTCTATATGCCTCACTTATCTGTATGTCAAGTTCTTTCCCCCGCATAGGAAGTTTTCTGCCATCACTTCTGTGAACAGTTTTTTTCATGTCATCTGCACTCTCTCCTGTTTCTTCATTGACTCCAATCAGTCTTATGTTATTCTTCTTTGCATTGTCTAGCAGCTGCTAGATCGATATCTCGTGATCCCTTACAATTTTGAAGCAATTTTTCTTTTCCTGGTCACTAATTGCAATCTTTTCTTCTATATCTGAAATTCTGTCCTCACCTTGCCTCATTCTGCTGCATAGACTTTCAGTGGAATTTTTAATCTCCTGGAAATCTGTTTGCATGTGTTCTATGGATTCCTTTTGTTTCCTATGTTGGGATTCTGTCATGTTCCTCAGTTCCTCTATTTTTTTTTTATCTGTTTCCTCTCTGGATTTATTAATTGTGTCTTGCACTATGGGCACAATCTCTGCTGTTATCTGAGAAATTATTTCTGATTTCATTTTTTTCCAAATCCTCTTTTGTTGCTAGTTCAGGGAATCCAGGTGGTTGAGTGTTCCATCTCATTTCATTTTTCTTTTTTTTCCATCTCATTTCTTTTGAAGTTGCTGTAGGTGATCTGGAAGTCTGGTTCTGAGGCTTGTTTACATGTCTTCTCATTTCAATGGGGGGGGGTAAGGTGGATGAGTGCGAAGAGGGTGGGGGTGGGTTGCTGCTGGTGCCCAGGTGGTTCTCCTCTGTGCTGGGAGTGGTGGTAGGTTGGCCTGGAAGCATCCTACTTTGCACTCCTGATTATAATTTTTAATAGTTCCATTCAGCAACTTTGGAGAAAATGCTTTGTCAATGATTCCATTAAATAAAAGGAAAAGAAATGTTCTGTAATATCTAGTGTCATATGAAGAGTTCAGTTGTGATATGTAGTATCACACAGCAGATTAGGAATTGAGTTTCTGTTGAACATGATCAAACATTGACTTTTTTTCCCCCTTGGTACCAGGGATCGAACTCAGGGCCTTGTACTTGCAAGGCAGGTGCTGTGCCACTGAGCTAAATCTCTGGCCCTAATATTTTTTCTGTTCCCAGAATATCAGCAGAAATTTAGTTTGGAAGCTTAATTATGTTAAACATAACTGGAATAGTTAAGAAGTTTTTATCAAAAACATTGAAACAAGGGGCTGGGGATTTAGCTCAGTGGTTCCGGCACCGACCCCGCGAAAGCGCAAGGTCCGGAGTTCGATCCCCAGTACCAAAAAATAAAACAAAAAACATTGAAACAAGACTCCAACAAGCATTGTTTTCCCTCTTCAGTCACCTTTTGCTAATCTCTGTTTGTTTCTTCGAATCAGCCTGTAGTGTTAGCTTATCCAGACACTTCTTGGGTATCTATCCCTTTCTCAACTGTCACTTTTCAAGTGTTTTTCCTGTACTTTGATGCACTGTTTGTTCTTCATACATCTTACAGTATCTTGACATGACAAAACTCATATTCTACTCTCTTTTTTATTTAGTATATAGTTGTGATACATAATACTTTCATCATGGGTAGTAGTACATATACATATAACATCTTGATCCTTTTTACTTTGCCCTCTCTTCTCTACCCCCTATCTCCCCCTTCCCCAGATTCCCTTCTCATCTCAACAAAACCTATCTTTCTATTTCCTATCTTCTGTCTTTTCTTTTGCTCTTTAAATTATTTATACTTGGGTTTCTCACATAAGAGAAATCATGTGATATTTAACCTCCTAAGATTGAGAATCTTTTTTTTTTTGTATTAAATTCTTTTATTGGTACATTGTAGGTATACAACACAATTACATTTCTCATTGGGAATTGTACCTTTATATAATGCATTTTGGTTCTTATTTTTTCCCCATTCCTAGCCCTCCCTTCACCCCCTCCACCCTTCCCTATTTACAAAGACTTTATTTCCATTTTTTCCATTTCTCATCATTTTTTCCTTTCCCTTCTTTCCTTTCCCCTGCCCCTCCCACTACCCCTACCCCTTTGGACCTTTTCTTCCTATTTTACATTATCGATTATTCATTCTAATCATTGGTACATTTTAGGTATACAATATAATGACATTTATCATTGGAAATTTGCACCTTTACATAGTCTCGCTTGGTTCTTGTTTTTCACCCTTGCCCAGCCCTCCCTTCAACTCCTCCAGCCCTCCCTATTTACAAAAATTTTGTTCCTATTTTTCCATTTTCTCATATTAATCCCATTCCCTTCTATCCTTTCCCTTAGCCTTCCCACTTCCTTCCCCTTTGCTTCCTATTTCACATGACCTATTATACATTTAGTCCTTATTTACACTTTCAGTTTCTCACACCAGAGAAACTATTTGGTATTTACACATCTGTGTCCTATTTATTTCACTTAAGAGTATTACCTCAATGTGCATCCACTTAGCTATAAATGTCTCTAATTTCTCATTTTTGATGGCTGAGTAGTACTCCATTTTATAAAAAAAGCCCACATTTTCTTTATCCAGTCTCCAGTTGATGGGCATTTGGGCTGTTTCCAAGTTTTAGCTATTACAAACTGTGCTGCTATGAACATGGGTGCACATATATCACTGTGGTATGATTCTTTTAATTCTTTGGGGAAGATCCCCAGCAGTGGAATAGCGGGTTCAAATGGGATTTCCAAGATTGAGAATCTTAATGGTGTTTTGATCAGATAACTCCTTGGTGGAGTTACAATGGATGAAGCAGTCAGCTACATACTATAATAGGCCTCCCTTTTAAACTTTAAGTCTCTTAGGTCTCAAGATAAGGTCCATGAAAACAAGTAGGAGTATCTCTAAAATCCTGAGGCAAGGCAGTTCAAGTATACTGTTGTGAGACCCTGTTTAGGGATCCTCTTATTAAAAGGCAAACAAGTATTGGAAGCTAGGATCTACAGGGAGAGAAAAGAAGGCAACTTTGAGATCAAGAACAGAGATCTAATTAGTGTCTCCTGGGATTTGTGCTAGGAGAGTGTATGGGTCTGCTACTAATGAGCGATAGGTACCACTTCCTCATTGATGGCTCTGAGATTTTGTACTAGGTGTTGTTTTCTTGATGGCTTGCCTATCAGTAAAATGAGTGTGCTGCACATGGGGACTGGTATGGCACCAGCAATTTTGTAGCCAAGAATTTATCAAAAATGGTCTTTAGCCCATGTCTAGCTTCTCTCTTAAAGTAATACTGGCTTCTATAAGGGGATAGATTAGGGTCCTTCAGCTGAATGCTTACTAGAGTGGCCCTGAAAGACCTCCACAGGGTGCCACCATACTATGCTTGGGGATCAATTCCTGGTAGAGACATTGGGCCTAGTGGGGTTGGGCTGGCCAGTTCCCTAGCAACTAGGGCATGGGTGGCCAGCAGTTTTAATGTCAGAGTGGCCCTTATGGTAGGCAGACCCAGACCTGGTATTGGGTGGGTTCAGGACACAGTCTTTATCTCCTGAGAGTACTGGACTAGCAGGTTGGTAAGCAAGTACTCTGTGGGAGGAGGAGCTGATAATAGGATGTCCTCAGCAGCATCAGCCCCTGAAGGATTAATTCTAGGGCAAAGATCAGACCTTTGGTAGAGAGCTATGAAGGCTTGAATGTAAGGTACCTATGACCATTTGCTTGTTTTTTATAAGCAGGGAGTTAGGTGTCATGGGTGAGGTATAATTTAGGGGATCTTTAGACAGGAGGAGCAAAAATTAGGCTCTGGGAACTTTACTGGCCTTTCCCTGTTTCAATCCCTGGCCCATTCATGGGAAACTTACAGGGCATCTCCTGGTTGGTTCCAGAGCAGTTCAACCCCTAGAACATTCTGGTAAAGCTGAACTCCTTGGGATTAGATCAAAAAACCCTACAGAGCTTTCCATAGGTCAATTCCCATGTGGGAACCTTACAGGTCATCTACTAGGTCAGTCCCAGACTTGTTCAGCCCTTCACTAAGGTGTCCCTTAGTAGAGCCGAAGTCCTCGTGGGCCACATGTCTCTGGCCTTGTGTGGCAATAACACCACTTCCTTTTGGACCTTTGGATCTCCCACTATGGCCACAACTCAACGTCTGGACAAGGAGTCCAGAACTGGGATGCTCTATTGACTGGATGCCTCTTACCCATTTATAAAGCCACGTAACATCACATTATGCCTGTCTAAGAAGGGTAGTAGGTGCTTTCCTCAATAAAGCCCTGATAATTTCCTGCACAATGCCTTTTGGAAACCCTGGTTGACAGAGCTAAGCAATTTGACAAATGGTCTTCAGTCATGTCCCAATACCTGCCAGTAGGAGACAGTATAAGAACACGGGATAGGACATATCTCTAGAGAAAAAGTCCGAACAGGCCAACAAAAGTGAAATTTTTGGATCCTGTGACTTCTAGCCACCCAAGCAGCTTTTAAAATTTGAGCCTTTGTGTAATAATTTCATCCCGACCTAGTCTCTTCCTCTGACCCCAACTCTCCTGCATTTTCACTAGCTCGTGTCACAAAAGGATACTTCACAATGAAAATTCAATCGGCAATCATGGGTTACACATCTTTTTTTTTTTTTAATTCACCAATGTTTTAATGCTTTCAGAGTTTTCCACCTGGAACGTTGCAAATGTTGCAATTAATACAAGGTAAAATTATATACATTGTAGACATCAGCCAAGTAAACAACAATGCATACCATTCACAAGAACAGTAAAGACTTAAAGAACTTAAGTTTTTAAACTTAAATAACTGTAGAATAAAGACTCCTACTTACATGATTTTGAAAGGTCTGAATGAGTTGTAAAATAGTCACTGTGGAGTTAAGGATTAAAGAGGCAGAAACCAAAAATGTTTTTAACATAGTGAGAAATGATGGGAGTTGGAGAGAAATATAAATGGACTGCCTTCTTGTATACATTGTTATCCCATTCTTATTTGGTACATTATAAGATGGCACATTCCAAACCTTACATGCAGAAATGAGTCTTTTTCAATCCTTTACATCAATATATTCCTATGTATATCAATTTAAAATGTTTATTGTCCTAAACTCAGTCAAGGTACAGCATGATTTTAACAAGAATCTGTTATTGAACTGTTAGGTCACAGTATAACTGATTTAATGTAGAACAAGTAGTTCTCATTTCTTTACTAGTTGCTCTATTCTTTCTCGTCCACGATGAGTACAGTATGTGTAGTTATTCCTATGTCAGCCAGTGACCAGCCTCCCTTTACTTCCAGAAGTCTTCTGGGAAAGGAAGTGAAAAGGCTATATAGAGATGTGTGGTACCCAATTTTCATCAACCAGGCAAATAAAACCTGTGAACTGCAAGACTTAAAAAACCTTCTCCTCAGGACTCTCCCATTTGGACATCAAAGAGCAACAGTAACTACTTCTTTAGCTGTTTCAGAAGGTTCTTCAGGTAAGTCAGGAACCTCTTTCTGCAAGGGCTGGTCAGCAGGTGGCGGAACTTGGGCTAAAGGATTGGGCAAGTTTTGTCTCTTAGCGGCTTCTCTGTTTGATGTTTCAAAAGATGACTGGCCCACATTTTCAAGCACCAAATCTTCATCACCCTTTTCACTCTGTGCTTCTTGTTGTTGATTTCTCACAAGCTTTTGTCTTCTCTCATTCTTTTCTTCCTCATCTTCTTTCTGATAAACTTGGGAAGATTTGTATGAGTTAAGCAATGAGGTAGTCATGGAAATAATTAAAGTAAGAAGAGCAAGCAGCAAGAAAATCCGGCCACACAGCAAAATGAAATCTTTAATTCCTATCTCTGGGATTCCACACTGGAGTTCCAGACACAAGAGAGGGAGAGCAGAGAGCAAACAGATGCCAACGACCACACAAGACGCCATGGTTACATATCTTTTTAGACAGACATAAACTCGAGGCCAAAGTTATCATAAAAATACCAGAACCACATAGGATGGAATGAGGCAGAGAGCTAGTATTAGAGAAGTAACCTCAGGAAGGGACCAGCTCTAGGACCCAGGGGGATTATAGTTGCTACAGCTGTCTTGCTACTGCCACAAATCTGTTCACTTTAAAACACAAAAGGCTATTATTAATTGTGCTGCTATAAACTGGTATTATGTATACATGGGTCATATGGAATTTATAATTTTAGTTCTTTGAGAAAGCTCCATATAGATTTTCATAATGGTTGTACTAATTTAGATTCCCACCAACAATGTAGGAGGGTCCTTTTTTCACCACAACCTCACCAACATTTTTATTTTTTCATTTATTGATGTTTATAGCAGCACAATTCATAACAGCTAAATCCTGGAAGCCACATGTACACCCATCAAGAGATGACTGGATGAAGAAAGTGTGATTATCTAGATACATAATGGAATACTATTAAGATATAAAGAAGGACAGATTTGAGAAATTTGTGGGAATAAGGATGCACCTGGAAAATATGATATTGAGTAAAATAAACCAGACACACAAGCTTAAATATTATATGGTTCTCTCATTTGAGTGAGGCAAAGTACAAATAGATTAATAAAGGATGTATAGAAGAAGACAGGGGGATGCATCTCTTGCAAGTGGGAAAGAGTCCAAGGGACTAAGGGTGAGGAATGATGGGGAGAGGAAGGGGAAATAAGTAGAATAAAGATATGCCATAAAAAAAGATATGCCATGTACAGGAATCTAATACTCTCAATTTTTTTTTTTTTTGGTACCTAGGATTGAACTCGGGACCTTGTGCTTGCGAGGCAGGAGCCGGAACCACTGAGCTAAATCCCTGGCCCTTAATACCCTCAATTAATGTAAACATTATATGCTACAAACATGAGCTAAAATTAATAATATTGTTGCATCTAGGGCTTGAACCCCACTGTTCCACTGGGGTGAGCAGCTTACTGGGATTATAACTCAGTAAAGCATTAAAGATACAAAATTTAAGGAAAGAAAGATCTTATTGGAAAGGAGGATAAAAGAGAAAATAGTTACCTTGATAAGAATCCGGGTAGAGGGATCCAGAAAGATGGAGGAACTATGGGCCTTCATACATGGCCTTTTTTATGGGAGTCAGAGACCTTTCCCCCTTCCTGGAACTTTCCATGACTCAATTGGCTTTCAGGCACCTCTACCTACATCATCTCTTCTGGTGGTCTATGTGTAGCTTCCGTTTATTTGTTTGTTTTTCCAGTACAGGGATCTAACTCAGGACCTTGTGTTTGCAAGGCAGGCATGGTGCCACTTAGCTAACTCCCTATCCCTCCATTTGTTTGTTTTTTACAAGTCCTATACTGGTCTATATTCATTAGTTCCTGGTTTGCATACCAGAAAAAGTGGGGTGTTCCAAAATGACTGGCATCTATCCAAGAGTACATGTTCTAGGAACTGTTTTAAATGTCCTTGACTCCTTGCATGGCTTCCTGGGGGAGGGGTTATTGGCAGACTCAACCAGAATTGCCCCTGGTTTTAGTCCTGCTATCACTAGTGTTTTATTTATAGCCAGTCCAAGTGGGTTATCTTCGGCCCACACCCAGGGAATCTTATGTGTCAGTCCATGTAGCTCATCTATTCTTGTCTTTGGTGACCTTTCTGAAAACAATCTCCACTCTTCAGCTTGTAGGATGGTAAGGGTTAACACCATGGCCCCTGGATGAGTCAGATTTAAAGTTATATTTTCTTATGGTTCAAAGGTAATTTGGACCTCTGGTCTTTGGAGCAGATCTCTTCCTACCAGGGCAACTGGGCAGTTTGGAAGATAACAGGAATTTATGTTGGGCCTCTTGTCTCCCTTTGACAAACCTTTTAGGCCAGCAAAATGGCCTCTTCTCTGGGACTCCAGTGGCTCCAAAAGTTGTTACATGCTTTTTGGATAACATCCCAATGGATTGTGTCACTACCAAGTGTTTAGCCCCACTGTCTACCACAGAGTCCTTCAACTGACTTCCTATTTTCATTGTGACCATGGGCTTCTGGGGGCCTAAGAAGATGGAACCCAGTCTTGCCTAATCTTCATAACTTTCAATTCCTGCCAGTCCAATGAGGTTGGTATTTGGCTCCTTCTGTGGGTGGTAGCCTTTAGCAATCAGTCTCTTGGTTTCATAATTTTCATCATCCTCACCATCATTTTCTGGGCATTCATTTTTCCAGTGTCCTTTCTTTTTGCACTGTGCACATTGATCCCAATCTAGCCTTGGGTGATTCTTGGGTCCTTACCTGGTTTGGCCCTTTCCCTGGCCATGTCCCTGCCCCTGCCCTCTTTCTGCTTTCATTCTCCTCCTGGTGAGTGCTGCCACCAGCAGATCTGCTCTTTTTTTTGAGCCTTTGATTGGCTTCCCTTTTGGCCTCCTGATCATGGTTAAAGTACACCTTGGTGGCCACCTCTAAAAGCTAGATTACATTCATGCTAGTATTCTAGATTCTGTAGTTTTTGCCTGATGTGTCCCTGAGCTGTCCCACAAAGGCTGCATTTACCATGTGCTGATTCTCAGTGGCCTCAGGATTAAATGAAGTGTAGAGCCAGAATACCTCAAAGAGCCTCTTGTAAAACTGCCTGGGACTTCCATCAGTTCCCTGGAGTATTTCTTAGATCTTTCCCATATTGATTCCTCTCTTTGTGCCCTCCTTTAAACCTTACAAGAGAGCCTCTCAGTACCTCTGCAAGCATAGTAACTGAGCTGTATCACTTAAGTCTCAAGTGGGGTGTGCCTCAGGGAATTGGTCCTGAACATACATTTGAACATTCATCATGCCTGCTGGCATTGTCTTCCAATCAGTGGAGGCTCCTTGAGTCACTCTTCAGCACTCTTCAGTGTTAAATGACATTAGGAGAAGCTCTTTGGTGTACAGAAAGGTTGGATTATGTGTCTGGAAGATGGAGTGCATCAAATCTATCAGGGCTTGGGTCCCTTCCATGTGGGAAGGAGTATGGTATTTCCCAGTTAAGGAGGTCAGTAGTTGAGAAGGGCTGGTATATAAAGCTCCATTGTCCTCCTTGAATTTGCCCATCTGTATCATAATAAATGGGCCCCCTAATTTCCTGAAGGCGCATCTGCAAGTCCTTGTGTGGTCCGATCAGAGGTGGATCATGGTCCAATCAGAGGTGGCTCATTTGATCATTTAGGCCCTCATTTCCCTCCTGGGGCAATGGTTCCAATTTTTCACTCTGGGGTGATGCCTGGGACTCATTGTCATCTGATCTTCCTTCCTTGTGGGCTGAACTTGGTAAGGGAAGATAGATTGAGGAGTAAGGGGTGGGATATCTCTGCCTTTTCTGGTGGATCTTGTAAAACTTGTTTTTTTTCCTGCTTTTCTTTTGTTCCTGAGGCTCGTGGAAGAGCTGATTCTTCTTTCTCGTTCATTTTAGGCTCATCCTGGGCCACGAGTGTTTTGCAGTATGCTGCCAGACAGGTTCTGTGGCTATGTGGGTCAGATCTGGGCTATATTCAGTCATGAGTTGATGTAAGGAAATGGGCCTGGCTCCCCCAGCTGTCCTCCATCCTTGGTCACCACTGGATGTACATGCTTGATTGTTCCCCTATCAGTGGGCTATCCAATATCAAAGGAAGGCCAGTCAATTTCACAAAGAGTTCTCAACCATAGTCCCTTGTGTAACTTTTCTTAAATTTCTTTAACATTCATTCTAATGTGGTGGGTTTTGATGCTTTCCCTCCCATATACTCCCGTTATGGTTCAAATCATTCTCTCAATCACTTTTGCTTTAGGCTGATTAGACTATCTCCCTCAAAGGAGTTTTCAGGCACAGCTTAACAATTGGAGGGTTTGTATAATAACAAGCTCAGACCCTACAACTGACCTACCATTTGTGGGGCACCTCCATAAGCCTTATGTTCAATTCTTTTTTTTTTGGTACCGGGGATCAAACTCAGGTCCTTGTGCTTGCGAGGCAGGTGGCAGAACCACTGAGCTAAATCCCTGGCCCACCATAAGCCTTATGTGGATTGCCACCAGTTCCAGTTGGTCCCACACTTACTTGGGGCGTACAGTCTATGTAGGAGACCTGCGGCCCCACACATTTCACTCCACTCATCCATATACCTCTTCATTTTCAGCTCCTTTTCCCAAATTGGATGTAGGTTTTGTCTGAACTTGCCTGGGTTGGATTACTGGGTACACATCTTGTGAGTCATTCTCACTGCAGGTCACACCCATATTGCTGACTTGGGGTTTTAGGTTTTGATCCAACTCAATCTGAGCCAGACTACTCAGTACACCCCAGTAGGTCATCAGGCTCCCCTTTCATCCTTATAGGACAGGCCCTACTTCAGGCCCCAAAACCTTACCTGTAGCCCCTCAGCTTTCATTGTACTGACAAGGGAGGGCACTGGGCTATTAGGGAGCCAATTCCCTCTTTGAGTTTAAATCTCACCCAGTGGTACTGGGGGTCTCAGGGTCTCTCACAGCTCAGGATCCCCAGGTTTGCAGGCAAAGGAGACAGTAAGATTGTTATCTCTGATCCCGTCATGGCTGCCAGGGAATGTTGCCAGGGAAATTAAGAGACTGGTGTGACCAATGGGTGAAACAAAAGGATTTATTTAGCTGCACACTGGCCCAGTGGATTCGCATCCAAAGGCTGAGCCCCAAAGAAAGAAAAGGGATCTAGTGTTATACATGTAGTCAAGGAGTTGTTCTATCTAGTGGTACAAAACTGGTGGGTGGGCAAACAGGTTTCCAGAAGGAGGACAAAGGTAGCTAATCAAATAGTGACAGTTTTGCAACTTAACAGAATTTTATAGAAGTGAAGGATCATAAAAACCTTACTTACAGGAACAAAGTTAATAACCATCATAGAGGAAGTCAGGGGAAATTGCTCAAGGTTGAGGAGACTTGTTTTTCCTTTTTTTAAAAGTTCTGCTTTACCCCTACAATATCAACAAGAATGAAAATGGGGAAAGGGGAATTAGAAAAGGGAGGGAAGAAAGAGGAAAAGGGAAGGAGTTTTAAAAAGAAACAAGCTGTATTATGTATATACAATACAACCTGTTCCCCAAAGTGACTATAAATGGCATGTACTGCAAACATGTATTAATTTTTTTAAAAAAAGAAACATGTAAAAGGCAACAGGTTTCCTTTCTGCTCTTCCATGTGGGGGAAGCCCTACGCTGGTCCCCCACCCTCTAATTCTCTGGCTCTCCCAGTTAACCAGCAGAAGAAAAAAAAGCCAAAGAATTTGAGTTCTCTGACAGTAAGAGGCTGGGTGAGGGGCACATTAGGGACAAGAAGGGGACTGGGGCTTCCCCGAGAGAGAGAGAGAGAGAAGGAAAGCAAACCTGAGAAGGGTATCTACTTGGTGTGCGACCATAGATTCCACTGCGTCCCATGAACAACTTCACCCACTATCCAAGTGGCCGCCCAAATCCACGCAGTCCAGGGCATGCTCCCAGCTGCCTCCCTGAAAAATAGAAGCGGTGGCATCAGGCAGACTGGGTCCATGCTTCTCACTTCAGTCCCAGGGGAAAGATCAAGGAGGCAGACTGAGGAACGCTGCCCAATCCAGGGCACCACAAATCCACCTCCCCAGCTGGTTCCAGGCCCAAGAGTGTGTGCCCAGGCTGTGATGCTCACCTGCCACTTTGCTTTGGCCTGGCTCAACTCCACCCCTAAAGGGCTATAGAAAATCCCAGTCACTAAAAAGAAATTCTCATGCTGAATGGAAAAACAGCAAAAAAGGATTTGTACAAATACAATCCCAACAGATATGTGGGAGCCCTTTTGGCCCTTGTGAAGGCCAAACTCTTTGCTCTGTGCCCTGGACATCCTTTCCCCCAGGAGGCTTCTCCATCCCACTGGATACTCTGAACGGTTGTCTATCCCATGTGCACAACAAGTATCCTTGGTTGCTTGTAAAAATGGAAGAGAAGGAAATGTTCCCCAAAAGGGACTTACTTACCTTCCTAGCTGGCCTGGTGTCTCTGGCTGCTGGTTCCTGGCTAGGCTCAATGCATGTGATACCATGTGTGAAGGACTCGAGAGACAGATTCTAGATCCTTCTGTACATCAACAAAGAATTGCAAGTGTACGTCTGATGGTAAAAGAAAAAGCTACATTTACTGAAATTATCAGGAAGGTGTGCTCAGAGCATGCAGGGCTGTACCAACATAAAAAAAAAAAAGGTGGCACGAACAGGAAAAATGGTGCTGGGACGATGGGGGAACAGGAAGAAAAAGGATAAATCAGGTTTTCAGGTTTAAAAGATGTGCGCCCCAGCCCATGTGCCTCTTATTGGATTTTTCTGGATAGAATTGAAAGAAATGATCAAAAGGACTACTGGATTCACCATCCTTCTGCATCAGCTTCCAGGTAGCTGAGAAGGTAAGGTTCCCTCCACCTTGCCCTAACTGACAGCTTAGTTAGAAAGGGCCGCAAAGAGAATCCTTTTGCAGTATAGATCAGTTTCCAATACTCATGAAACAAATTAGGTACTTTTTAAATATTCAGGGTGGGAAAAGAAATGGCAGAGCAATGAATGCCAGCAACTCAGCTTCTCAGGACAAAGTCTCTAGAGTCTGGAAAACAACAGCTAAGAGAGAAACCAAAGTGAGTGGAGGGCCCATGGGAGCCCCAAGCTAATTGACAGAGGAAAAGAAAATAGGATTAAATGATACGTAAGAAATAGCTCACCAGTGCAGGCCAGAGACTGCACACCACCATGGAGAGAGGCTGTGTAGCCACCAGCAGAGTCAGTGAAATCAACTTTTTCTGTTCTTGGAGAAATCTGACTTGGGCCAGGAGAGTCCCACACAGTTGGAGACAGCAGTGAGAACATGAGCCAGAGATCTCCCAGAGTCAACATTTGGTGAGTGATGGTAGAATGGTGCCCCAGCACACAGTCTCACAGAGCAGAAGGGAGTGGGTGGGTGTCACCATTTTGTTTAGGATAGGATTCAGGGCTTGAACTTCAGTCCAGAACAGTCCCACAGTTGCTCCACTGCCAATTTCCCAGAGTGGAACAAGAGGGAAGGGCAGTCTGGTCAAGGTAGAATTCTGCTGAGAGGTAGGGGCTGGGACCACCCAGACTCTTCTCTGGCCCCTTGTCTCCACCATTGCAGACCTCTAGACCCAACATTTGTCTGGACATGGACTACCCTTGGTTTTCCAGTCTGAACAAAGACATACACTGCCTAGAATTCTGCTCCCTAACATGAACCTGAGGAAAGGAGCCATGAATCCAAAACAATTGAACTTTAAAAAATATATATTGTTTTCCTCCTTCTATACATTACTCCCTATATCTTTAATCCCATTATTTTATACCATTCTTTATTAAGAGCATGTCTATGCATCCATGTTTTGCCTATGCTTACTTTTGTTTTTGTTGTTTGTTTTACAAAAAAGGAACAGCAAGTGTTATTAACTCAAGATCACAGGCTCTGTCAGACTCTACAAGAAAGGCTGCAACCTTGCAGAAAGAGGTCCTGAGTCTGAGTTAACCCCAGCTTTGCAGCAGAGTGAACATAGGAGTAATTAGAATATGATTAGTCAGACTCTCTGGCAAAGAAGTGACTTGGGAATCATATATGCAATGGCTCATTGGAATATTTAATTGGTGTTCTCAGTGGACATTTTGTTGGTTTAAGTTTTGTGTTTCTTGAGTTATTTAGTAATTTGGAGTTACCTACTTTTATGGTTTCATGTATATATTAGATTGTTACACTTGTAGAATGGTGCTTTCGTTGGCTCTGATTTAACAGGTGTCTAGGTTCTCTCCCTCATCAAGAGACTAGAAAAATGGGGGGAAGAGTATCTGCAAGGACTACCATATAGAAATTTTATAAGACTGAAAATGTGGATGCTGTATAAAGTGAAGCAATTCTTGTGGCAAAACATAGGGACAGAGATGAAATCACTTAAAGTAAACAACATAAGTAGAAAATACTAGAACTGGACTTACAAAGCTGAAAATAACTCCCAGGGAGTCAACATCCTACTAAAAGTCTCCATTATAACCACATACTTGCCTCACTTCTCTAGTCCCTAACTGACAGTAACCTCACCAAAAAAAGGGAAGAGAAAAAAGAGGGGGACACATATAATTAAAATATAAATATATACAAATAAATATACCTACGAGTAGAAGAATGGGGAAAGAAAGTAATAGAAGATTTTGACCCCTCCCCAACTCCCCCAAGCAGAGCAAGGGGCCACAAAGGGAAAAGAAAACAAATACCAGATAGCAGAAATCCATGAAAAGTTCTTAGAAGGGATAAAGAAAACAGAAGAGCTCAAAGAGGAAATAACCCAAAAGTTTACAGCAATGACACTCAATTTTCCATGGTGAATTTCAGCAAAAAAGGTAAAAAACTGGATGAGCTAACCTAGACAGTTCAAAACTGGAAAGACAGATTCAACAAGGATATGGAATCCTCTCAAAGATGTCAGACAGAAATACCTGAAATAAAAAACAGTACAGAATTCATACATTCCAGAAATTACTACTGTGAAGACAGAGCACGTGATATTGAGGACAAAATAGTGAATTACAATCAAGAGCTCAAAGGAGCCAAAAATAAAATAAGAGAAGAAGAGAAGACAATCCAGTAGCTACTACCTGAAAACAAAAAGAAAACTAATCTAAGGCTAATTGGAGTTAGAGAAAAGCTAGAAGAGGGCCAGGGATGTAGCTCAGTGGTTCCAACGCCTGCCTCGCAAGTGCAAGGGCCCGAGTTTGATCCCTGGTACAAAAAAAAAAGAAAAAAAAGAAAAAAGAAAAGCTAGAAAATCACACAATGGATTCACCAATGGGCTTATAGAAATTATCAAAGAAAACTTCCCAAACACAAGAAAAGATTTCAAAGTATAAATGAGCGATGATTATAGAACACCATTTATGATGAAAGGAGAAGTTCATCAAGTCATATCCTCATTAAATTTGCAGATATATAGCAGAAAACAGAATTTTAAAGGCAGCCAGAGAAAAATAAAACAAAAAAATCACATATAGAGGCAAACCAATTAGAATTACAGCAGACTTCTCAGCACAAATCCTCAAGGCCAGAAGAGATTGGAGTGAAGTATTTCAAGCCCTAAAAACAAATAGCTTCCAATCCAGGTTAGCCTACCAACAAAACTATCCTTCTCCATCAAAACAGATGAAGAAATAAGATATTTCCATGAAAAAGACCAGCTCAGAAGATTTATGAGTATTAAACCAGCTTTAGAAAAAATATTCAAGAATCTCAACAGAAACATAGGATAGGATACACCTAAAAACAAAGAGGAAACTAGTCAGCTCAGTGGATAAACAATCATAAAAAACAACAGGAAAAGTAGAACAAATTATATACCAAGAGATAAAGAAGACAATGATAGTAATAAATAGCCACCATATCTCAGTAATATCAGTCAATGTTAATGGCCTCAATTCTCCAATGAAAAGACACAGAGTGGCAGACTGGATCAAAAAACAGAATCCAACAATCTATTGCATTCAAGAAACCCATCTAACCCTAAAAGATACTCATAGACTTAAAATTAAAGGATGGAAAGTATCTCATGCACCAGGATCCCCAAAACAAGCAGGAGTGACAATTCTAATATCAGACACGGTAAACTTCAAGTTAAAATGGATTAGAAGAGACAAAGAAGGTCACTACATACTAGTTAAAGGAACAATACAACAGAAGAGATAATATTGATCAACATATATGCACTGAATACTGGAGAATCTACCTTCATAAAACAAATACTGCTGAAATTAAAAGATCAAATAAACCTGAACACAATCATAGTAGGGGATTTTAACACTCCACTTTCTCAAAGAGACAGATCAACTAAACAAACAGCTAATAAAGAAATTTCAGAGCTGAACCACACCCTTAAACATAGTGACTTAATAGATATATAGAGTATTCTACCAATCTACACTAGATTATACATTCTTTTCAGCAGCATATGGTACCTTCTCCAAAATAGATCACATACTAGTCCACAAAGCCTGCGTAAGTAAATATAAATTACTGAAGTTACCCCATGCATACTACCTGACCACTGTGCAATGAAAATAGAAATCAACGACAGAAGAAAATTTGGAAAAGATTAACAACATACTCCTAAACAATCAATGGGTCAAAGTAGAAGTCAAAGAAGAAATTTAAAAATTTCTGGAAGTTAATGACAATGACTGTACAACTCAATGAAACCTTTCAGACACTTTGAAAGCAGTTCTAGGAGGAAAATCATTGCAATGAATGCACACATTGGGAAAATAGAGCAAGCCCAAATAAATAACCTAATGAGAAATCTTAAGATACTTGAGAAACAACAATACATAAGCCCCAAACTGAAACTAAGGAGAGGAATAATAAAGATGAGAGTGAAAATTAATGAAATTGAGGCTAAAAAACTATGAAACAAATCAACAAAGTGAAGAGCTGGTTCTTCAAAAGAATAAAGTAGACAAGCCCTTAGCAAGACTCACCAAGAGAAAAAGAGAAAAGATTCATATAATTGCAATTATAAGGACAAGGTGAAATCACAACAGACACTACTGAAATCCAGAAGCTAGTCAGTAGCTACTTTGAAAAATTGTATTACAACAGATTAGAAAATTTTGAAGAAATGGACAGATTCCTAGACATATACAAACTATCAAAACTAACCCAAGAAGACATAAATATACTTAACAATCCAGTCACAAACAATGAAATTGACTTAGTAATAAAGAATCTACCAAGTGGTGGGAGGGGAAGGGGAAAGGAAAGAAGGGAAAGGAAAAATTATGAGAAAAAAAATAGAAACAAAATCTATGTAAATAGGGAAGGGTGGAGGGGTTGAAGGGTGCACAGGTAATGGGGAAAAAAATAAGAACCAAGATACATCATGTACAGGTACAAGCACTCCGTGATAAATGAAAATATATTGTATACCTAAAATGTACCAATAAAAGAATTTAAGGAAAAGAAATAAACAATCTATGAACCAAATAAAGTCCAGGACCTATTAGATTTATGGCTGAATTCTACAAAACCTTTAAGGATATTATATCACCAATACTCCTCAAGCTATTCAAAGAAATTGAAAGGGATGGAGAGCTCCCAAATTCATTTATAGAAGCCAGTATCACCCTGATCCCAAAACCAGATAAAGACTCAACTAAAAAAGAAAACTATAGGCCAATCTCTTTAATGAACATAGATGCAAAAATCCTCAACAAGATATTAGCAAATAGAATGTAGCATATTATCAAAAAGCTGATACACCATGATCAAGTAGGTTTCATCCCAGAAATGCAAGGGTGTTTCAACATACATAAGTCTATAAATGTCATACATCATATAAACAGGAACAAGGTCAACAACCACATGATCATATCAATAGATGCAGAAAAGGCTTTTGACAAAATCCAACAACGCTTCATGATAAAAATCCTGAAGAAAACAGGACCATACCTGAATATGATAAAATCTGTGACAAGCCAATTGCCAGTATCATACTAAATAGGGAAAAACTAAAAGCATTCCCCCTAAAATCAGGAACAAGACAAGGATGTCCACTGTCACTTCTGCTATTCAACATAGTACTTGAAACATTATCTGAAGCAATTAGGCAAGAGAAAGATATAAAAAGGATACATATAAGAATTGAAGAACTCATATTATCATTAGTTGCAGATGATATGATACTCCACATGGAAGACTCAAAGAACTCTACTAAGAAACTCTTTGGGCTGGGGATTTAGCTCAGTGGTTTCACCGCCTGTTGTGCAAGAACAAGGACCTGAGTTTGATCCCTGGTACCCAAAAAAAGAAAAAGAAAAAGAAACTCTTAGAATTAATAATCTATTTCAGCAAAGTAGCAGAACACAAGATCAACACAAAAATGATTAGCATTTGTGTATGCCAACAATGAACGGAAAGAGAAAGAAATTATAAAAGCGATACCATTCACAGTCACTTTAAGAAAAATAAAATACTTAGGAATTAACCTAATCAAAGAAGTGAAAGACCTCTACAAAGAAAACTACAGTACTGTGAAGAAGGAGATTGAAGAGGACATCAGAAAAATGGAAAGATGTCCCTTGCTCCTGGTCAGGCAGAACCAATATTGTCAAAATGGCCATACTTCCAAAACTGCTATACAGATTCAATGCAGTCCCAATCAAAATACCAACAGCATACTTTTTAGGTCTAGAGAAAAAAAATCCTAAAATTCATATGGGACCAGAAGAGACCCTGAAAAACAAAAATAATTTTGGGCAACAAGAGCAAAGCAGGTGGCATAACAATACCAGACTTCAAGCTATACTACAAAGTAATAGGGACAAAAATGGCATGGTACTGGAAGAAAAACAGACACGTGGATCTAGGGAACAGAACTGAGGATACAGAAACCTCCCCATATTCAACTATTCTATATTGAATATAGACATATTCAATTATTTGATCTTTGACAATGGGTCCAAAAGCATATGTTGTAGGAAATACAGCCTATTCAACAAGTTGTGCTGGGAAAACTGGTTATCTATTTGTAGAAGAATGAAACTAGACCCTTATCTCTCATCATATACTAAATTAAAATCAAAACAGATCAAAGATCTAAACATTAAAACAAACATTAAATCTCCTGGAAGGCAAAATAGGTAAAATGATTGAAGACGTAGTAGTAGGAAAGAATTTTCTAAACAGAATCTCAGTTGCATAGGAAATAGCAGGGAGAACCAACAAATGGGATTATATCAGACTAAACAGCTTCTGTACAGCAAAAGATCCAATCAGTAGAGAAAAGAGACAACCTACAGAACTGGAAAAAATATTTGCCAGCTACTCATTAGACAGAGAACTAATATCTAGATCTAAAAAATATTAAACCTCTTAAAATTAAAGAACCAATCAAGAAATAGCCTAGAGAAATGAACAGACACTTCACAGAGGAAGAAATACAAATGACCAACAAATATATTAAAAAATATTAAACATCTCTAGCCATTAAAGAAATGCAAATTAAAACAATACTAAGGTTTCCTCTTACTCCAGAAAGAATGGCAATTATTAGGAAATCAAACAATAACAAATACTGGCATGGTTGTGGTGAAAAAGAAACTCTCCTACATTGTTGTGGGAATCTAAACTAGTCCCACCATTATAGAAATCAGTATGGAGATCTGTCAAAGGACTGAAATTAGAAATTCCGTATGAACTAGCTAACTCCCTGCTAGGTATCTACCCCAAAGAGCTTAAGTCATCATAGTACAGTGATACTTGCATACCAATGTTTATAGCAGCACAGTTCATAATAGCTAAATTCTAGAAGCAGATTTTATACCCATCAGCAGATGACTGGATAAACAAAATGTGGTATCTATAGATAATGGAATACTATTAGGCTATGAAGAATGACAAATGTGAGACATTTGTAGGAAAATGGATGCACCTGGAAAAAATAACGTTGAGTGAAATAAATCAGCCACACAAGCTTGAATACCATATGGTATCCCTCATTTGAATGAGGTGAAGTACAAAGAAAATGAAAAAAGATGGATAGAAAGGGACAAGGGGATGGATTTTGCACAATAGGGAAATGGTACAAGGGACCAAGAAGAAGGGTAAGGGGGACGGGAAGGGGAAATGAGAGGAATAAAGATATGGGATGTAATTCTAATCAATGTGAACATTATAAGCCATAACATGTTAAGACAGATAGTATCAACAGGTGTCGTGGCTTGTGTTTAGATGTCCCCCCAAAGCCTCATGCAAAGAGGTGGGGATGTTTCTCCAGAGTGGCTGAATCTAGAGTGCGTGATGCTGGGATTAAGGGCGTGTGATTACTAAAGCCCTGAGCGTGAGTGATTGGTTTGGTACTGCTCTAATCCCAGCAGTCTGGAAGGCATAACAGGGACAGAAAGACACTGTTAAAGTCTCTTGTTGCTTTAGCTACCATGTGGGCACCATGAACTATTTCTCCTTTACGATGCCCCTCCACATGTGCCACTCTGCCTTGGAGCCAGCTAATTACGGACTGAAACCTCTACAAACTGTGAGCTAAATAAACCCTTCTCCCTCTAACTTTGGGTGATGGGTATTTTGTCTCAGCAATAAGAGAAAAGTAACCAACACAATGGGTATGAAAAAGGTAATTGGGCAATCAGAGGAGAGTGGGAGGGGAGAGAAGGCAAAGGGGATTAAAAAAATAAGCTGTAATATGTGCATGTAACCATTCCCCAAGATGATAGTAAACTGCATGAATTACAAACATGTACTAATAAAATAAAATAAACAAGGAAAAAATATTCAAATGACTGTTTCTTCTGTTGATTTTGCCCTTCCCCTAATCTTGTCCCTCAGATAATTTTCAGTATAAAATAGAAAAATTGAGTTGTTGAGTAGATTTTATAAATGTATAGCAAATACATAGGGTGATGGATACTTTTGATTAGAAAAGTAGGAATTTTTTAAATAGGAATTTTCTGAGAGGGAATTTCTTTTAGTACCTGAAGATGTATTTGCGTGTCTTGTAAAGAAGCCCATAGAACAGGAAAGGATATGCAGTGGACTCTTAAATTATGACTGGCCTGATATACGAACAACTTAGGTTACAACGAGAATTTTAGTTTCACCTTATGCACAAAGTCTTTAGTTATAACCCAAATGCCAGCTGCTTGTGCTTCCAGATGTTCTCAGGTACAGATTTAACACTTAAAGAATTCTGGAAGGAACATTACAATGTCCTTTCCTATGTCGGGTTAATTGAGAAATCCTGGGCCAATGTCACTCTAAGGACACCAAGATCTGCCTGTATACATGAGAGAGACTTTGAAGGCTGTGTAGAGGAGCCTGAACCTTTGGTTGACCAACTTGAGTTATAACTAGCCCTCAGGAACAAATTGAGTTTGTAAGTCAAGGGTCCACTGTACTGTGATTTCATCTATCCAACCAGTTGTGTATTTACTACCCCATTCATTCATGAAGAGTTATTGAAGAAGAAATGCTTGACTTCCCTCTGAAAAGCAAGGTGATTATTTTATAGGGAACTAAATTAGATAAAAATTAATATACAGTCAGAAATGGGCTGGGCTCTCAAGGAAGTCAGTGAAAGGTGGAGACATCAAAATTCTGGCCGGTAGCACATCTGAAGGATGCAAGTTCTCAAGATTAAAATCACAATGGTTAGACTTATATACTCCCCTAATGGATGACTGGAAACTTCAGATTATACTGCAATTGGTACAACACAATCTATTAAATTCAGCTATGCATCAGACATCCAGAAGGGTGGCCATACACTTGGGCCCATCCCTACCCTAAAGTGTTACTGTTTTTGTTTTGTTTTGTTTTGGTACTGGGGATCGAACTCAGGACTTTGCGCTTGCAAGGCAGACGGTGGAACCACTGAGCTAAATCCCCGGCCCCGTGTTACTGTTTTTAAGTTATAGATAAGCTAAGGTTGATGATGTCAGCCCTATGCACTTGCTACGAGCCCCACTTCCCTATTGGATCAATATTAGCTAAATGGCTATACTTTTATTCTTACTGGTTGATGATAATTTGACCCACATTGTACCCTCCTAGTGATTTTTCTCTATAAAACATTCTTGGAGAATTGATCTCAGCATTTAGGACCCCTCTTCTACCCTTAACCTCCATTGTCCTTTGGAATTCATTCCTCAGTTTCAGCGCACATGAACTTGGCACATCTGACATCTAGCAGGTTGGGAGTTATATTTCTTCCATATCAACTACAGTGACAAATGTACGATAAAATTAAAAAGTAACTTTTCCTCATGGCACATTTGAATTGTGGTGACAAAAATGAAAATGTCAAGTGGGGTTAATAAAAATAATGAAATATTTCATACTGAGTTTCAGAGATCCTTATATAAACAGTACCTGATTGGGAAATAGGTCCCTACTTCCCCTTTTTGAGAGTTCAATGTAATTTAAAAAAAAATTGCCCTAGGGGCCAGGGATTTAGCTCAGTGGTTCCACTGCCTGCCTCAAAAGCACAAGGTCCAGAGTTCAATCCCTGGTACAAAAAAAAAAAAATTTGCCCTAAAAATAATCCCATGTTATAATAGGGGAATTTAAGAAAAGAAAATCACTGTGCTTCACTAGTTTCTCAGTTCCCAAGTTTCAAAGGGGTCCTCAACATATCTTTTACTAAGCCTTTCTGGGCCTTTGAGTCTGAGGCAACTGGCCACCCTAGTGGCACTAGGAGAGGACGGCAGGTCCTGTGTGACAGAATGTGAGGAATGTTTCTCTCTCAAGCCCTCAGTCCTTTACCTCATATCTCTGATTCTAAAGGACTAAATGGATGTTTTCATCATTGTTAATATTCAAGCCCACAAAGGAATGAATGCAGGTATTCACTCAAAGCTCTTCTGACTGTTCATTCTCTCCTAGTAGCTATTCTATCTGTGGCTGTCTGGAGGTCAGGAAGAGAGCCATTTACAGTTTGGGAGGCTGATGGCCCTGTAGCCATCCACTCCAAGTCTTTTTAAAGTTCTGAACAACTCAGACCACCATAAAACTTGTCCTGCACAGTGACAAAAAGGAGAAGCCTCAGGGTAAGGAGAGCCTTCGTGTTGCCCAGGAAGGCTGAACACCAGGCTTCCTAGGGTAAGCCAGGCTGTGTATTTAACACCTTTTAACTTCCCTTTTCCTCTGATGGTTGTGTGTCCACATTTTGAACTGTGTATAAAGTACAAAGTACTTACTGGTCCACAGATTTGAAAAGGATTGTTTATGTGTGTGTTTAATGTATGAAGAGTGATATTCTTATTATAGACAGCTGAGTTAGTATTGTAGCCAGAGTTTGCAAGGAAATAGATTTAATACGGGACACATAATTTATAGGATTACTTTCTTTTCTTTTCTTTTTTTTGGTACCGGGGATCGAGCTCAGAACCTTGAGCTTGGGAGGCAGGTGTGGTGCCACTGAGCTAAATCCCTGGCCCAGAGTTACTTTATAATATTCATCCAAAAAGTCAAATGCAGAGGAGTGCATGAGATCTGTCCACATGCTGGAGACACAAAGAGTCCAGCCAAGGTCCTGGATACCACAGCAATATCCTGCACAAGTGCAGCTAAAGGCCTAGAGCCCAAGGCAATGTCCTCATGAGTCCAGGCAGGGGCCTAGAGCCCATGGAAATGTCTCATGCAAGTCCATATCAAGGATTTGCACTGGGAAGGGCCAAAGGCCAGTGGTGGAAGCTAGAAAATCTGGACCAGTGAGATGAAGAATCTGTGCCACCAGGCTGAGGGATCTGCACTGGGGCCAGGAAATGATGCTCAAGGCGAAGATCAGAACTCTTCTGATGAGAACAGCAGCCATCCCTAGTGACTGCAAGGATCTGAGCTCCTCTGATGATGAGAACAGCCAAGTTCATATCATGAAAACCAGCTGCAGCAAGCTTCTCCAGGAAAATCAACAGCACACAATCTTCCCCTCCAGTTCTCCTTTTATGCTGTTGATCTTCCACACCCAGAAACATGTTGACTCAGTTCAGCTGGGTGTTCCAATGGACCATTAGTTAATCTGCCACAGTTAGTTAGACATATAACAGGCAGTCACACAGGGCCAGACCCTCAAAGAAGCCAGTACAGAAGATAAGAAAACATGTAGTGGGTGGAGGCACATTTTTTAAAGGCCAAACCTCAAGACAAAGATAAAATGGCTGCCCCTACTTACCCAGAGGTAAATAATAATGATTGATATTCTAAATAGCATCAATCACCTGGGTGGGGGAACCAAGAGCTTGACCCATCCCTTCCATTAAAGGTCCTTGTTCTTTCCATGTACACTTGCTAAATGACTTGCTTCCCCATTGGATCAATATTACCTAAGTGACTATACTTGTAATCTTATTGGTTGATCATAGTTTTATTCCACCTTATGCTCACCTCATGATTTTGCTCTATAAAACTTCTATGAGAAATGGGCTTGTGGGTAACCCACTTTCTGGGTTCTCTTCTGTCTCTCTTAGAAGCTATCTTTCTCTCAAAAAATATTTCCTACTCTTAACCTTCATTGTTCCTAGAATTCATTCTTCAGTTTTAGAGAACATGAACTCAGCATATCAGACATCTAACAGGTTGGAAGTTATATTTCCCTTATGTCATTTGGAGGTCCTTGTATCATCCCTATGTCATTCTGAAGTCAGATGTGGTGGTGCACATGTATACTGTCAGTTACTCTGGAGGCTGAGACAGGAGAAGCACAAAGCAAATATTTGCTTTCCATCTATAGCCAATCCTGGAGGATGAACCAGACACTTGGAACTTGAGACTGGAGTTCAAGAGTTGGAGTTTATCTCAGTTGTAGTGCATTTGCTAGAACAAGATGGTGGGTTGGATGCCAGGCACAGAAAACTGAATGAATGAAGAAAGAAAGAAAGAAAGAAAGAAAGAAAGAAAGAAAGAAAGAAAGAAAGAAAGAAAGAAAGGAGCACACAGCTGAAAGTAAAGCTAAGGTAACAAAGCCATAATACAAATAGGGAGGTTACTAACAGTCCACATTCTGAGAAATCACAGCTTTTATCCTGCTCCCCTCTCATCCTTCATTTCTGCCAGCCAAAACTGTCAGCCCAGCAGGATCCAAAAGAGCTCTTTTCTGGGGCGAATTCTAGAACAAGGAGAAAAGATACAGACAGCAACATTGAGATTCACAGCGAAAAGGGCAGTTTTGCTCAATTGCTTGTTATGTAACCAACCCAGGTTGACAGATTTTTCCAATCACCTCTGAAGCCTTTACGTTTTATATATAATGGTGAGATTAGTAGATACTTGAAGAATTGCACAAATGTGAAAAATAGAGCAAAGAAACCTGCAGAGAAGAATGCAGAGGACATAGAGGTAACAGAATGAAAAATAAACTATAATGAGTCAGAGATAAGCGAAGTATCACATCCATAGAACAAGTAGGGTTGTTCTAATAAAGAGATACTCAGAAAAATAATGAGGACCCCTTAGTGTTTATCAGTATGACCTCATTAGTGACACATTTAATGGGAGAGTTGAGAGATACCCTGTCTCTCTCTACCACGTGGGGCCAAAGACAAATCAAGAGCCCTGGGGAAGGCATGAGGCTGCTAGGGAAGCTGACACTGATCACCCTATCGTGGGAGTGGACCATCTCAGAACAGGTACCTCCTGCCTTTGAACATCCACATCAGGAGGAGCAATAGCCACTGGGTGGACTTCTCAGGCATGACCTTGACAGACTGAGCTTTGTAGTGTCTTTAGACTCCAAAGCTGCTAGACAGGAAGTCTGCTAAAACGAGTTTCAAAGGATGGTCATTGCCTCACCACTCAGAGGGAAGTGGAGCTTGCAGACAAATTTTGTTGATTTGCAAAACTCAGACAAAGGTATGTTTCTAGCATTCATTTATGTAACAGCAAATTTATACCAACTATGCTATTTGATCTAAATTGTTGTTTGAAGAAGAATGAGAGGGAAGTAAGATGGTACCTGGGAGTCTTGTGGATAAAACTGTTTCCTCAAAAATAGTTCCTGTATTCCAGGATTCCGATCCCATGAAACCTGGAGGGAATCCTTGTTGTTTTAGTGTTCAGTGACTGAAGACTAGGGATGGACCTCTCTGTCCTTATGATCCTTTACATTGACTCAGGTAAATCACAGTGGTTGGGCTGACAGAAGGAATCAATGTGATGCATTCTGTGAAAGGGCATCAGCGTGAACTTGCCAGGGGGCAGCTCTGCATCCTGAGCTGCCGAGGCCCTTGAGAGGCCATGGTTGTGTGGGGTGCATCCAATGTTTACTCAGCTGGTTCTATCCACTGTGCTGTGGCTGCAGGTGCAGAGGACCTAGCTTGAGGTTTGTGGGGGAGCATGGCTGCTAGGAGAATCTGCAGGGCCTACAGCAGGTGCGACAAACCTGACCCTCTACAGAAGATTAGGTGCTGGAAAGTTCAGGTGAAGCACTTACTCTCTCCTCTAGTGGTTCTGCCCTGTGTCTAGCTGTATACAGCCTTGCAACAGGACTGGGGCCCAAGCAACTCTTTCCTTCTTGGATGAGAGTGGCTTCCTGTGGCATTGTCCCTCCCCCGCCCTCCCCCCCCCCCCCACTGACTACTTGGGTACTAGAAAATGGTATGTGGTTTGGTTTGGCAAATGCAGATCTGGGAATTGGTTTTCAGATAGCCTTGGTCTCTTGGGGTAGGAAAAGACTATGAACAAAACTTCAGTTGCCCGTGAACTAGCACAAACAATCAACAAGTGGGATCTCTGCACAGCAAGAGAAACCACCATCAGTGTGAAGAGACAACCCACAATGTGGGAAAACACTTTCACCAGCGGTACCTCAGACAAAGGTCTACTATCTCGAACCTATAAAGAACTTAAAAAAAATCAGACCTCCCAAATTTTAAGACCCAATCCAAAAATGGGCATCTGAAATGAACCGACATTTCTCACACAAGGAAGTAGACACGGCAAATAAACATGAAAAAATGTTCAACATCACTGGTCATTCAAGAGATGCAAATGAAAACAACACTGAGATTCTACCTCATTCCAGAAAGAACGGCTGCTATCATGAAATCAACCAACAACAAATGCTGGCGGGGCTGTGGGAAAAGAGGAACATTCCTCCTCTGCTGGTGGGAGTGTAGACTAGTGCAAGCACTGTGGAAATCAGTATGGAGATACCTCCAAGAACTAGGACTGGAAGTCCCATTTGACCCAGCTATTCCCCTGCTGGCTATCTTCCCCAAAGAATTAAAAGAATCATACCACAGTGATGTATGTGCACCCATGTTCATAGAAGCAGAGTTTGTAATAGCTAAAGCTTGGAAACAGCCCAAATGCCCATCAACTGGAGACTGAATAAAGAAAATGTGGGTTTTTTAAATAAAATGGAGTACTACTCAGCCATCAAAAATGAGAAATTAGAGACATTTATTGCTAAATGGATGCACATTGAGGCCATACTCTTAAGTGAAATAAACAGGACACACATGTGTACATACCAAATAGTTTCTCTAGTGTGAGAAACTGAAAGTGTAAATAAGGACTAAAAGGTATAATAGATAATGTGAAATAGGAAGAAAAGGGGCAAAGGGGAGGGGGAAGTGGGAGGGGTAGGGGAAAGGAAAGAAGGGAATGGAATTAATATGCGAAAATGAAAAAATGGAAACAAAGTCTTTGTAAATAGGGCGGAGGGATGGAGGGGCTGAAGGGAGGACAGAGGAAGGGGGAAAAATACGAACCAAGAGAGTGTGTAAAGGTGCATATCTGCAGCGATGAATGTCATTATATTGTACACCTAAAATATACCAATAAAAGGATATACAAAACAAACAAAAACAAACAAACAAAAAAACAAATAGCCTTTGTCTCGTTAGACTTTGCTGTGTATTTTACCTCCAGCCACAGAGGAGAATTCACTGTCCTGGTATTTATTGTACTTTCCTTTTCTCATGTGCATCCCCTGCTGTTTTCTCTACTTGTTAGGCACTTCTCAATCCACTCTATCTTCAAAAACACTCATAATTCTATACATTTTGGGAATATTTCATCCATCAAAATGAAATATTCTATTTGTTTCTCTTTGCTCAAATACAAAATTCAGGAAATCATAATTGAATTTAGTAGGTCTCCTGTTTCCTTGTCTTAGTAGACTAGAAGGCTTTTTATTTGTTTCCTTCTGACATGGCAACCAGCCCTGCATTGGCACATGGTAGGCCTGTACTATTCATCACCTGCTTGTGCAACTATCTAGGCTCAATCGGAAATACCAGGAAGATTAAACTACAAGAGTCTGACACACATTTGTAATCATGGGTCTTATTAATACCAAGCTAGTACAAATGCCTTAGCAAGAGAGACATGGGTTTTATCACTCCTGGATTCATCCATTTACCACACAGACAAAGAGTACTTACTGGGCCACCTAGTGCTTGGTGCTGGAAACTTGTTTTTCTTTTTTTTTTTTTGGTACTGGGGATCAAACTCAAGTCCTTGTGCTTATGAGGCAGGTGGCAGAACCACTGAGTTAGATACCCAGCCCTTTTAGTGTTTTTTTGTGTGTGTGTGTGGAAACTTGTAATATGTCCAGTGATTATGGACCTGAGTCTGGGGCATTCACTCATTAGAAAAGATGTAGCAGGAAATAGCCAGCAAGAAGAACTGAGAAGGAGCCATCTGTGAGAAAGGATGTAGTCAGAAGCTGAAGGACAAAAGTTTCTAGAAGTAAAAAGTGGTTTGTCAGTCAAATGCTGCTGACAGTTTGAGTAAGATGAGCTAAGAACAGTAACTGGAGTTGCACCAAGGAGTCATAGGAGACATCAAGGGCATGCAGTTTTAGCTGAGTGAGGGCAGGAGCCAGAGTGGAAAGAGTTCAAAAGAAAATGAGAGGTGTAGATGTGGAGGGGGATGAGAATGGATGTTTTCCTGGAAGTCTTGCTGAAAAGGGAGAAGAGGATTCAGTTGTAGCCGGAAAGTTACATGGGGTCTGTGCAGTGTTTTCTATAAGACAGGAGGTCACTAGGGCATTTTGTCCAGTGATGGAAGTGATGCAGCTCAGCATCTGGGAGAAACCACCCAGCTTGGAGCACTGAGTGGGAAGGAACAGTGACTAAATGACGAAACACTGCCTTTGACAGGAACAAAAGGCTCAGCATCCCCGAAATAAGGGGAAGGAAAGGAGGAGGAGTCTAGGAAATACTGGGATGGTAGTTTTGGTGGGATGGAGGAGAAAGTCTTTTGGGAAGTTACCACCTATTTTTCAGTGTGTTAGTGAAGCAGGAAATAGTGAGGACCCCGGCACAGACAACTCTTTAACATGAAGATAGGAGCAAAAGCAGCTTTTAATGATGCCGGCAGCTCTGGAAACCGACAGGAGTCACTCGCTGAGCCGCGGGTATCATTAAAAACCTCTTTTGCTCCTATTTTCATGTTAGAGTTATCTGTGCTGGGGTCCTCACTATTTCCTGCTTCATTTGGTGCATTGGCAGGGAAGCCCTGGGGCCTGGCACAGTCACTCGTGGCTGGTTGCCTCCCCCACAGGCAGAGCAGGGGAATTCAGCTGCTGGGATGATGAGCTCCTGCTGAGCATGCAGGAACAGAATATTCCCTGTCATGTGGGAGTCTCCCCGTATGACCAGCAGAGACACTCCAGCTGGCTGCCTGAGGAGGGCTCACATGGTGAGGACCAAACAGCATTTGGCAGACCTCTGAATCATGGTAAGGTTGAGGGGCTCCGATTTGAGGAGGAGATCCAAAAAGGAGTCTCCAGAAAAGGTTTGATCAGCCTCTGTGTTTCCATACTAGCTGTGGGACTGCAGTGAAACCAGAACACTTTAGGCTGCTGGAAGGTGGTTTTGCCCACCACTGTTGGCAGGTGGGAGTATTTGTTTGGTTGAATCTGTGAGTGCTTGTATGTGAATGAGACAGACATCACATTGCTAACTCCAGCAAGGTACACAGGGCCAAAGTGAGTGCAGAGTCCCAAACCTCTGTTCCAGGTCCGCCTCACACAGCTTAGGGCAGCACTACAGTGATAGCCAGGATCACCGGCCTGCTAACGCTAAGAGGCACCTAAAATATCTCCAAGAGGAGACTGGCCAGTGACGGACAAGGTGGTCGATGTCCTGTTCGTTGTTCGTTTCTGTGGAAGGAAAAGCTATGGGCAGGAACCATAGTAAAAACACTCGTCTAGTGATCATGATCCACAAAACAAAACAAAAAAATCCCACTTTAAAGAGGGATTTACTGGATATTATGGTCAGAAACTTACTCTGTTGTGCCCAGATCGCAAAGTCCCCAAAGACCACCAAGGAGCCGTTTCCGATGTAAACACACGAGGGTCGTTTATTCAAGCTCGAGCAGGGGCACTCAACCGTCACTGACACAACGGATCAGGATTGAGAGCCCCGAATTCCAAATCAGCAGGGTTTTTATTGTGGCTACCGCAAGGTTTGGGGATGTTCCATTTACCAGTTACATGATTGGTTGATATTTAGCAAGCATGGGGGGTTGAGGGGTGGCTACATGTAGAGTTTATGGGAAAAAGGAACAATCAGCACATTGACAGAATGTTCTATAGATAATGGGCCCGGGAGCATCTGTTTTCTGGGCAGACAGAGGATTGAGTTAGGAGCTGTGTCTCTTTTTTTTATCTGTTGTCCCACAACAAGGACATTTTATCATTAGTTTATGGGCACAAAGGAGACTAGGGGAATAGTTGACTTCAGTGAAGTGGAATTTATGTCAAGGCCACTTTACTGTCTTATATTTAAGATGGAGTCAAACTTTAAAATGGAGTTAGTTAGGTCTCACAACTCCAGGGAAACTCAAAACCCTCTATGAGATAAAATGGCCATCCTTTCAGGCTGGATGGCCCACACAAAGCTCATCAAAAAAACCAAAACACCCCCAAAAACTTAGTCCAGAAAGTGTGACAGGTTAGGTTATGGCAAAAAGCCCCAGGCACCCAGATCAGTTCCCATATGTGGACTCAGAATTACAGCTAGTTCTTTGTCTATCCTCTTGACTGAGGGAGCCCCTTTCCCGAGTTCTGGTCACCACAGGGGCCTGTCCAAACAGGCAAATACCTGCCAAAACTCGGCCATTTTTAAGGGTGATCCAGATGATTCAGCCTTAGATGTATTGAGCTTCCCTCTCCTGGACCAACCTCCCCCTTACGGGCCCCAGCTCCAGGACCCTCGGCACCTCTAGAGTCAGGCCCTTCAGTTCCAGGATGGCCCGTGCCAGCTGCAGCCTCAGAGCCTCCCCTCTTCCATTTTGACTCCACTGCGTATGTTGTCTGACCTCTGGTTTGGCCCCAAATTCCCGGTGCCTACTACATCCTCTGCTTCTTCCATGAGACCTCGTGGGACTGAAACTCCCCAGATCTAATTGATATGGAAACAAACCACTCTTGTGATATCCCCCACTGGGTCTCTCAGCCATAAGACAACTGACATTGGGGCCACAGGACAAACTAAGGCATAAGCCTTTTGCCAGCCACAGATTTGCAAAATAGGGGGCCACAAGGCGGTCCATCAGTTCTTATACATGCCTGACTGTCCAGTTCCTCCTCTTAGGGAGGGATTTGTTGGCCCAGTTAAGGGCCAAAATTTATTTTATGGACAGAAAAATGCACTTTGAACTACCACCTCCATGCTTGATCCTGGCCCTGACTGTCCCCTGGAAAATATAAAGGCTCCTTGACTGGCCAATTCAGATGCTCACCAAGGGGGATTTGGACTTAATCCAAAACTGGCCCAGATGTGAACAAAAGACAATTGAGAGAGTTCTTGAGAACATCAGGCTTTTACAAGATATGGATTCCCAACTGCGCTGTCCTAGCTAAGCCCCTCTATAAAGCCACAAAGGTGGGGGAGAACCCCCCAGAAAGCTCCAGCACTAGATCTCTTTGACCTAAACAAGCCTTTCATCTTCTATGTGACCAAACAAAAAAGACCACAGTAGGGGTGCTAGTCCAGACCCTTGGTTCCTGGGAAAGACTAGTGGCCTATTTGTCCAAACAACTAGATGGAGTTACACAAGGGTGACCCCTTGCCTGAGGGCTTTGGCTGCAATGGGCCTTTTGACCAAAGAGCCTGACAAATTGACTCTAGGCCAGGACCTATGAGTATGAATCTCACACGCTGTAGTCACCCTTATAAATGCTAAAGGCCACTACTGGCTCACCAGTTTGTGCCTGTCCCAGTACCAAAGTTTTCTCTGTGGAAACCTTCAAATCAGGGTGGAAGTCTCTAACAACGTAAATTCAGTTACCCTCCTTTCCCAGCTAGAAGGGCCCATACATGATTGTGAGGAGGCCATAAAACAGATTTACTCCAGCTGGCCAGATCTGTGACACCAACGTTGGCCTGAATTGGAGTTCTTTGTGGACAGGAGTAGCCACATAGATGAGACTGGGAAACAGGGGACTGTCTCGCAGTTGTGACTCTATAAGAGTTTGTAGAGTCCCAACCACTACCCCAGGTAACTTCAGCATAGAGGGCTGAACTTACTGCCCTAACTTGTACATTAGAATTAGGAAAAGGAAAGAGACTAAATGTCTACAAGGACTCGAAGTATGCATTCCTAACTCTACATCTACATGGGGCCCTCTACCAAGAAAGAGGATCACTTATGACAGAGGGAAACAAATTAAATATTCCCAGGGCATACTCTGAATCCAAGAAACAATCTAGGCTCCTAAAAAAGTTGTGGTCATCCACTATAGAGGGCATCAAAAAAAAAAAAAAAAAAAGGTCCAAGGAACAGATACACAGTAACAGGGCCTACCAAGAGGCCAAGGCTGCAAGTTTATGGCCAGATGCCATGCTTCTTCCCTTGATACCCTGGGAAGGAAATGAGAAATCCGAGTATACATCAGAGAGGCTGGGGATTTAGCTCAGTGGTTCCACCGTCTGCCTCACAAGCGCAAGGACCTGAGTTTTATCCCTGGTACCAAACCAAACCAAACCAAACAAAACCCAAAAAAACCCAGAGTATACTTCAAAGGAGATCCAACAGGTGGCCAAAGAAGGGAGAATTAGAGGAGAAGATGGATGGTACCAGTTTCCAGATGGCTAAATTGTGGTACCATACCATGTTGGGCCTCAATTAGTACAAGCTACACATGAGAATACCCGCCTAGGCAAAAAATTAGAGACTTTGCTCAACCTCTACTTCTATATCCTCTGATTGATGGCCCTGACCAAACTGTCCAGTGGTGCATGACTTGTGCTCAACACAATCCAAAGACTACTTCAGGTGTCCCAGCAGGGGTCCAGGGGATAGGGTTAGTGCCTTTTGAAGATATCCAGGTTGACTTCACAGAATTGTCCAAGTGTGGAGGATTCTATTACCTCTTGGTTACTTACTCTAACTGGGTAGAGGCTTTCCCTCATTGGACAGAAAAAGCCCAAGTGACATGGAAATTGCTACAAGAAATCATCCCCGCTATGGGCTTCCACTGAGCATAGAATCAGACAACAGTCCTGCTTTTGTGACAACAGTGGTCCAAGGGGTGACAAAGGCATTGGGGATTAATTGGAATTTACATGTGGCCCATCAGCCCCAGAGCTTGAAAAGGTAGAGAGGATGAATAAAACCCTAAAAGCAGGGTTAGGAGAACTTTGCCAAGAGGTCCAGGCCTTACCCATTGTGCTTCTCTGCACATGTTGCAGAGAACAAGAGAACAGGCTATTCACCCTGTGAGCTTCTGATTGCCAGACCACCCTGTCTTGAGTAGACTAACACACCCCATAGGGACATTTTAAAAACCTACTTAGAAAGACAATTGATTGAGCTAAAAAAAAAAAAGGTCTTCCAAAAGATAGCCTCTGGGGCCTTAAAAATGACCCCTGTTAACATTTCTACTCCACTCTACCCCTTCTCTCTGGGAGATTCAGTTTGGGTAAAAGACTGGGGACAAGACATCCTTAAACCCAAAGGGAAGGGCCCATTAACAGTCATTTTGATTATCCCCACAGCAGTGGGAGTAAGAAAAATCTCCACCTGGATCCACCATAGTTGGGTAAAAAGGCCGCAACCCTCAGCACAACTCAAAGATCACTTAACTTGGAGGGAAATCATACTAAAGTCAGCGAAAGACATCAGCCCTGCTTGAGTCACTCTGGGGGCTAACCAGTGTACACATGGCAGGAACCTGAGGACACCACTAAGGACAGGACTACATACCTTTGTTTCTACCTGTGATGATCTGTCATCCCTTGCTTTTAACTGTATTAAGATTTCTTTCCCTGCTTTTTGCCATAGCCCTTGCTGAGACTCCCCCAGCTAACTGGAATTGGAGCAAAAGGTGTCTGTTAGCCCTCACTTTTCTTTTGTGGGTAAGATGTTTTACTAGTACTGGTTACTTTTATTAGGGGGCCTCATATCCTCCACTCCAGGAGCAACACTCAAGGGAGTAAATCCCACAGGGACAACCACCAACTATGATCCCTGACTGCATGTCACTTGGATAGAAACTTCTGTAAGGACTGTTTTGCTTTTTCATACTTACTATGTTTGTAAAGGAGAGATTATAAAAACTTGTACCCAAAATTTGACTACATATATGGTCTGTAAGGCTAAGGATGGTACTTCAGCCATTTGCTTTAACTCAAAGATAGAAACCACTTGGGGGTTTAAAATCCTGACTCACACCAGAGACAAAGTAGGACCCTTGATAAACAAAACCACAAAATTGAGGCCTGGGGAGTTAATGATTTTATTTTTTGATGCTGGAAGAATTCTGCCTTTAAAGCTAATCAAATGTTTACCCCAATGTATATGTATAAAAATAACCCATGGGATTGATATAGAGATCCACCAACTAATGGTTGCCCCATTGGTCTTGTGTAAAATGGCCCACCTGACAGACAGGATCTCCTTTAAAAAACAAAAGACACCCGACCCCTTGTGGCCTCAGGACATATAATCCAGTCACTATCAACATCATAGACCCCCAGGACCCAAAAATGAGAAGAGGACAGGGAGAGGTTATGACCCCGGGGCACTAATCCGAATCAAGAGACTTACTTTTGCCCCAGCCATCTCCAGTTCCATGATAATAACCACCATAGATCAAAAATAGCCTCTTGGGTGTTATGAGCTAAAAGATAACACTCTATAAAAGATTATATAACCATAGACATCGATAAGATAAAACACGATGTAAATGGCAAAAGTTAATATAAAGGTGATGCTCTTCAATCAGATCCTCAAAGGGGGGAATGAGAGAGGAGACCACCGCTCCATGTGGACAACTATGAGTTAACTGTGTTATTAGGCAACTATGGGTTAACCATGTAACTATGTTCTTTGTAGAATGACCTGAGTAATCATGACAACTTCTGTAATCGGCCACAAAAGGAGCGTAAGGGCCTCAGAAAGTCTAGCCAGGACTCTTTGCTCTTCCCCTCTCCACTGCTCTGCTTTGTGTAAATCCTGCTTGCTATATTCCCAGGGAAACTCGAATGGAATCAAACTTTGTAGTTGTAAAACAGCTATATAAGGAAGCACAAATTTCTATTTGGGGCTCCGGAGACTGACAGGAGTCGTTTGCTGAGCTACCGGCATCATTAAAAGCTGCTTTTGCTCCAATCTTGGCATAAAAGAGTTATCACTCCTGGGGTCCTATTTCCAGCTTCAATAAAAGGCCAGATGATCTGCTGAGAGGAGAATGGGGTGGTGTGGAGAAAAGGCTCAGATGTATGTGTGCTGGGGCTTTGACAGTGAGTGAAACACTCATGGTCATTCTCAAGAGTGGTGACCCGAGCAGAGATGGATTGCAGAGAAGGAACTGAGCTGGCCGGGCCCAGTCCAGGCCCCATGTGATATTCGTGAGTGTGAATTTCAAGTGAAATTTGTCAACATGCTTTGTGGAGGCTTCTCAACCAATGTTAAGAAATAGAAGTTATTAAGAGTGCCACAATTTTTTTTTTTAATACAGGTAATTCATTCTGCAGAAACACTTGATGCATCTAAACAAAGACAGTCAAGGCATGCCTTGCAAAGCCTTTAATGATAATGTTTGCATTTTATACAATCTGTGTAATTTCATTCTCTGGTTAATTAATAATAGAAGCTCATCTGTCTCAGATTTAGTTGAAATACATGAATCCAAGTTGAGGAACAGGAACAGCTCATTTCGTTTCCCATCAGTGCCTTCAGGATCAGCAAGATGCACGTATTCATTCAAGAGTTGAAACACTTTGATATACAAATTGTGAATCTAGTCTTAAAACTCAACAACTGCAGCATACCTAAGACAATACTGACATCAAATGTTACATACTTTATGAGAGCCAAATTCTTACTCCAGACAGTCTCAATTTTTAGCTATTTGCAACTGTGCTCTTTAAAATATTTTATCTTGGCCAATCACATGTTTATTTTTTACTGTTTTGGGAAGTGTTGAGCAGATGAAGGTATCAGATGCCAATACAGGTGGGAATTTCCATAAGATGAATTTGTTCTTACATGAAGTTTTGTTATATTTTCATCTAATATTGGTGAGTATTGATATGGTTTCTGCTCAAGTCTTGGTTATTTCCTTGCTAAGAATTAAATGTACCCTGGATTTATTGAGAGTTAGAGTATTAGAAACAATTTACCAGCTTTTTCCCTCTTCATGAAATGAAAAAAGAGGATGTATATCAAACAATAAGCATATGAGTGAATAGTAAGGCTCTTAGGAGAAAGAGTTTTTTCTGTTTCTTTTTTTGGGGGGGTACCGGGGATCGAATTTAGGACCTTGAGCTTTCGAGGCAGGGGGCGGCACTGCTGAGCTAAAACCCCGGCCCCATTTTTCTGTTTTTGTAAGTTGCTATTTGTTTGGAGAGGAAACAATGGCTCTGTGAACTTTCCCTTAGCTGCTACTCCCTTTATATGCAAAAGAAACAAAATGAGCTGAACAAGAAAATTTTGCAGTTACACTTTGCAGCCTTTTATATATGAGCTGACATCTTTGTTTTCACAGTGATTTCTCCATCCCACCCTGCAAAGAAAAGGAAATACAGAGAAAAAGTTAAAATACATCTTCATTACAACACACATACTTCAAGTTCTTTCCTGCAATAAAATATATTCTCAACAAATAAACTACAGGCTCTAGCGACACTCAGGTACTAGTGTTTACTGACTGGAGGATGTATGCAAGGTATTTTGTTCCTCTCCGGACTCTCAGTAGAGCACAGCATGCTGAACATAAATGTTGGATTATGTACATTGCACATTTAACTTATTGTAGAAATACTTTCAAGATATACAAGGCATTAGTAGACTGTAGAGAATTTTAAATCACCGGAAACTTCCTAAAATAAAAGGTGGAGTGAAAAAAGAAGGATTTTGAGTCTCTTACAGTAGGGTCTATCTTCAGGACGAAGGTATCACATTGTTTAGCATGAGCCCAAAATTGCAATTTTTAGCTGTAGAACACACTTTGGTCTTTGAAGTCTTCTCTCACTGCATATATCAATAGTAGGTAAAACCCTTTTCTCTTTAGCAGTTAAACATACCATGCTCTAATGCCTTGGGGATCCTTCACAACCCTCTTTGCACATGCTACAGCTTGACTGATGTCATCTTGCAACAAAGCTGAAAGGGAGATGGTGAGGAACAAAAACGACTGTTAGAGAAATTTCAAGTTTAGAATCAGCCAGCAAAGGTTTGAGACCCTTCATCTACCCCAATTTGACATGAAATAAAGCTTTTTATTTCTCATTAAAGCCACTGGAAACTCTGGAATTCTTAACTATTGCAGTGGAAGGTACTCTTGGTACAAAACATTTTAAAAGTTACTTAGTCATGTTTTCCTTGGGTATTCTACTATGGATTATTCATCCTAAAGAAATGATAAGAAATGCATCCAATCATGCATGTGCAAAGTGTTCATAGCAATTTACAAAACGGAAAAATGGAAACTAAATGCTTTTCAGTAAGAATTGGATCTACAACTTAGGGGGTATTCGTATAGTAGTATTCTATTCACCCTTTATAATGAAAATGCAGATAATGTAGTTTTTGACATAGAAAACATTTTGTGTAATACTATGGAAACTACAAAGCAGTATGTATAATTACATTTAGTGTCTGTTAAAATGCATATGACTTACATGCTCGTGTGTCGAGTACACATGAATACGCATGTGCCTGACATTCTTTACCTCTATATACATGATTAATACACATTCTGGAAGGTTATATACTAAAAGTTACCAGTGGATATCAATCCCCGTGTGGGAAGAATGAGGTTGCTTTTTTTTCTTGCTTTTAGATTTTAATTTTTATTCAATGACTATATTTGTTTTTCTTTCTTTCTTTCTTTTTTTTTTTTTTTGGTACTGGGGATCGAACTCAGGATCTTGTGCTTGTGAGGCAGGCAGAGGAACCACTGAGCTAAATCCCTGTCCCTACTATATTTGTGTATAATACAAAATAATTTAGAAATAAATTAACTAGATAAAAAAGAGTATTCCAAAATTAGTCTTATCTCTCCCAAAATTTAATATTTTAGTATTGGGGAATACCAAGTTTTCAATTTTCATGCTCTATTTTATGAAGCAAGGAATCCACATGTAATTTCTATTTTATTGTCAGTTCAGCAGTCTATTACTCTCAACTTTGGCATGGAATAAGTCCCATGTGTTCTTTCCTCGTAAAACAAAAGAGAAAACAAAACATGAGTTTCATCCCAAATATGTAAATCCATAATCACTTTTTGTAGGAGTTAGAATAATTATGAAGAATCTTTTTTCATTTTGGAGATGCAAATTTAAAAATTTAGAAAAAAAGTCAATCCTTTTCTAACTCCTATGAAAATGTCTCAGGAAACAAAATATATATGTAGAAGAATCAATTAGTTATCAGTAATTACCCTTAAATTGTCAGGCATATGGGTTTTTAGTATACTATGAGTCATGATAAAAGTATTGTGTGGTTTAAATGAAACATTTCTGAGTGTAAATGGCACACTGGCATTAATCTTTCTCAAAATAATTTCCCTCTGTATGAACAGAACTATTCCATCATTTTTGCCAGTTTTGGAAGCAGTTCTGGAAGTTCTCATGAGTATCTTTACTAGCCCTGCCACGCCTACCTCTATGTCCTGAACTGATTCAAAATGTTGACTTTTGGGGGTCCTTTTGACTTTGCACAAGAGTCAGAAGTGGGACGGTGCCAGATCCGGTGAATAAGGTGGAGAAGGAGGCACCATAATGATGTCACAGGCCTGCGTTTCCACTGGACGGCACTAGGCAGCAGCATTCCCTATCTTTGAGGACACCTTGTAAAGAAACTCATAAAAGAGACTTCTAGAACTGCTTCATAAAGTGGCAAGAATGATGTTACTTTCTGAGTCCAAAGAAGGGAGAGTACTTTGAGGGGATTAATGGCAATGTGCCTTTTACTGTAATACAATTTTTATTTAACCAAAATATTTTTGAATTGCCTTGTGTGTTTAGAATATTTCATTTAAAAAGGTGAAATAATCAAAATGGACTACACAAACAATTATTTGTAAAGTATCTTAGGTAAATAGGAGGAGTATCATTGCTCTGGAAAAAGACTCAATAAGGTGATTTACACTAAAATTGTAATAATTTCAGAAACATACATATTAAAACACAAACTTTTTATGACACTCATTCTCATTTTTGTATTTTATTTTGCTTTGATTGTTTTGTTTGCAGTGCCAGAGATTTCTTATTTGGGAAATTTTGATGGGGAAAACGGTCACATTCTAGTAGTTGAGGTACAGTAGTTTCTCTAGCTCCCAGATGAATCTTTCCAGACCATGTCATTTGCATTGAATCTCTATTCTCTGTGCCAGATGGGTCTGGTCCAACATTCCAGAACCACCTTGTCTTACCTTTGCAGGACACGCCACAAGCATTAACAGCTCCTGGAGTTTTGCCATCATTGCACCAGTAGCGGCTATTAATCTGGAATATCCCATAGTCAGTGCTTTTGTCTCCAGGGTTGTAGTTTGTAGCTTGTGTATTATAATCACTCTCCCATTTGGCCAAACATACCCCTGAAAAGAAATTATTTTTAATAATGAACAGCAACACAATGATTTACAGTGTATACAAAAATCAGTTCTTCATAGTTAATTCTTTTTTTTTTTTTTTCCTTTGGAGACAAGTTTTCACTATGTAGTTCAGACTGGCCATGAAGTCACTCTGTGGCCCAAGAGGGCTTTGAAATCATGGCAATTCTCCAGCACCATCCTCCTGAGTTCTGGCATCATAGGCCCGCACCACCGTGCCTGGCTCTTTTTAGCTAATTTATGTCACTAGTGACTTACTTTCCAAGTACAAAGGTATATGAAGCTTACAAAATACCTTCACACTTCAAGTTTTTCCTCTCGTTGTGACACAGAGTGTGGCTGTTGCCCAGGCTGGTCTCCTGGGCTGAATGCATCCTCCCTCCTCAGTGCTGAGTAGCTGGGAGCACAGGTGTGAAGCACTCTGCCCAGCCCAATACTGTAGTTTTAAAGGGTCTCTCAGAGAGTCTTTTCTACAGTTCATCTCAAACTGCAACGCTAATGAAGCCAGGAAGGTACTTTTTAAAATATTAAAATGGCTGCTTCTTCCATTGCTTTTATTCTTTCCCTGCTAACATTACTCAGCCAGTGTTCAGCTTAGAGTAGAAAAACCAGCAGAGCTCTTGAGTGGATTTAGTAAATTTGTAGCATACAATAAGCTCATGGGAAAATGCATTTATCAGAAGAAAGAGAACTTTTCTGAGAGGTAGACATTTTCTTGTAATAGCTGAAGGTGAATTTAGAAGTTAAATAAAAATCTTGGAAACAAGCCTTAGAGACTAGGACAGGCTCTTCTGTAATTTCTTCCATCCACTCATCTCTTCACTCCTTTTTTCATTCAAAAATAGTCATTAATTGGAAAGTATTTTACTGAAGTCAGAAAACTAGACATTATATTGACGAAGATGGAACAAGCTATAAAGGAACTTTAGTTTATGGCACACCAGGAATGGTGTGGAAGAAAATGAAAAATCATCAACTTAAAGAAAATACTCATAAAACACTTCAAAACTGACTGGAGGGAAATAGGTTCTTATTTCTCTGTTAAAGAGTTCACCATAACCTATCCAAATTTTGTTGTTAGAACCCGTATGTCATGATTGAAAAACCTAAGATGAATTCTGCATTCAACAAGGCTGCAGGATCCAAGTTCCAAACTGGTCTATCAATGTATCCCATGTTCAGGCTTCTGGGGTCCTGGAATCTGGGGCAACTGGCAAAACCAGTGGCCCTGGGAGAGTACAGCAGGTCCTTTGGGACATAGAAGGTGGAGATTATTTCCCCCCGTGATGCTATTCCTTCACCTGCTATCTCTGATTCTACAGAAGCAAATGATTTAAACATTGCAAATACTGAAATCCACAAGGAAACATCAGTCTCTTAACGCAAAACTCCTCTCACCATTCATTTTCCCATTGCTCCTGTCCTTACATGACTTTCTGGAGGTAAGGAGAGCATACTTACAGTTTGCCAGGCTGACTCCTTGGTGGCCATCCATTCCTTTTGCTTTGAGAGTTCTGGCCAACTCGCACCTTTCATAGCCCTTGCCCTGGACAGTCACAGACAGGAGGGCAAGCCCCAGAATAAGGAGAGCCTTCATGATGACTGAAAGTACAGGCCACTAGACTGGCTAGGTTGAGTGGCCCTAGTATTTAAAGTCTTTTGACTTCCTTCTTCTTCTATTGGTCTAGGGCCCACGGTTTGTGATTGGTATGCAAAGCAGGAGTTAATTAGTGATCCACCTACTTCAAAAGGATTTTGTGAAATATTTTGATGCTATAAGAATTAATCTATCATCAATGAGGAAATGACATTGCTGGAAGATTTGCCTCAAGATGTACTGGGGAGCTCCCCCACTGCCATCCCACGCTCCTAGGGCAGAGAATGTGAGCCAGTCCCAGCACCCGGAAGGAAGCTCCCCCGCCACCATCCCATGCTCCTAGGGCAGAGAAGGTGAGCCATGTGGGCGCTAGAAGCAACCCGCCCCTCTGTGGAAATGAGAAGACACGTAACCAAGCCTCCAAAACAGACTTCTGAGTCACCTACAGAAACCCCAAAGGGAAGCGAGATGGAATGATCTGATGCTCAACAACCTGGACTCTCTGAACTGACAACAGAAGAGGATCTGGGAAAAATGAAATCAGAAATAATTTCTCAGATAACAGCAAAGATTGTGCTCATAGTGCAAGACATGATTAATAAATCTAGAGAGGACACAGATAAAAAAATAGAGGATCTGAGAAACATGATGGAATCCCAACATAGGAAACAAATGGAATCCATAAAACAGATGCAAACAGATTTCCAGGAGATTAAAAATGACATCGAAGGTCTGCACAGCAGAATGAACCAATGTGAGGATAGAATTTCACATATAGAAGATAAGATTGCAATTAGTGGCCAGGCAAAGAAAAATTGCTTCAACATTGTAAGGGACCACAAGATATCAATCCAGCAGCTGCTAGACAATGCAAAGAAGACTAACATAAGACTGATTGGAGTCAATGAAGAAACAGGAGAGAGTGCACATGACATAAAAAAAAACTGTTCACAGAAGTGATGGCAGAAAACTTCCCAAGCGGGGAAAAGAACTTGCCATACAGATAAGTGAGGCATATAGGACTCCAGCTAGCCATGATCAAAAAAAATCTACACATAGGCATATAATCGTTAGGATCCCAGAAATCCAACAGAAGAACAAAATTCTACAAGCAGTGAGAGAAAAGAAACAAATCACATACAAAGGGAAGCCCATCAGAATCACAGCAGATTTCTCGATGCAAACACTCAAGGCAAGAAGAGCTTGGAGTGATGTATTTCAATCCCTAAAGGAAAACAGCCTCCAACCCAGATTGATGTACCCTGCAAAACTATCTTTCAAAATTGATGGAGAAATAAGATACTTTCATGAGAAAGAGCACCTCAGGAACTTCATGAATACCAAACCAGCACTCCAAAAAATTTTAGACAATACCCTAGGAAAAGACAATGAGGATCACAACCCCAGGAAACCCAGCAGAATGAATCCATTGGGTGTGACAAATTAAATGCAAAGGGGGAGAATCCAACAAAAAGAAAAAGTCATGACGAGGCTTTTAAAACTTTTAACTTCATCTCCCTAATGAGTGTATAATTCAATCTTTTCATTGTACTGATTAGTATTTTTCTGATTGTAGAGTTGCACACCTTTCCTTGTGCTTTACTGGCTATTTATCATCTTCTTATGTCTACTTTTTAATTGGGTTGTCTATTAATAAGCTGTAAGAGTTCTTTATGTATTCTGGTCATAGGTTATATGCATTGTAAATATGGTCTGTTTAAGGACTACTTTTCATTTTAATGATGTCATTTAAAGTTCTAAATTTTGATGGAATCTCATTTATCAAATTTTTTTCTTTTATACGTCATGTTTTTTGTATCCTAGGTAGTTCTTGCCTACCCTGAATTCATAAACATTTTCCCTTATAATTTCTTCTTAAAGTTTTATATTTTTAGGCTTTCATATTTAGGTTCATAGATCCTTTCAAGTTATTTTTAAGTATGGAACTAAAGGGTTGAGGTTAATTTTTTATATATAGATACCAAGTGTTCTAGTGCCATTTGCTGAAAACACTATCTTTTCCTTGGCTCTTGAATTGAGTTTATATTCTATAAAATGCTAATGTTAAATAATCTTTCAAAGCTCAGTGTACCATATATGTGTGGTTCTATTTCTAGATTCTCTGTTTTATTCCAATGATCTATATGTCTTTCCTTACACCAACACTGCCTTGATTACTGTAGCTTTAGAAGAAGTCTTAAAATTAGATACTAAATGTCTTCCAACACTTTTTTTTTTACTTTTCTAGGTCCGTTGTACTCCTACATAATTTTTTAATTTCAATATCCAATTCTTCATTTAGAGCAAGTATACACAGATATATACATACATATACATATATATATATAAAACCTTGTGTTTTCTAATCCTGCTAAATTCAAATACAAGATCTAGGGGCTCCTAGAGATTTCTTAGTATTTTCTCTGTAGATGATCATTTCATCTACATATAAAGACGTTGCTTCTACCTTGCCAATCCTATCCTAATTGTGTCATTTTATTGCCAGACTATTTTGGTTGGGCCTAGGTTTCAAAGTTTAATGGACAGATAAAGAGTAAGCATATCTGCCCTTGTTCCCCACCTTAAGGAGAAAGCATTGTATCTTCTCCATTCATATAAGGTGTTCTCACTGGAAGTATGGAGTACATGTCTTTAATCTGTTGAGAAGGTTCTGTTCTACGTCTAGTCTCCTGACAGCTTTTACCATGAACAGCTGTGGAATTTAGTCCAATACTTTTTCTCCAACTAGTGACAGGATCATATGGCTTTGTCCTTTCCTCTGTTAAAATGATAAATTTTGGGGGTGGATCTTCCAATGCTGAACCAACACTGCCATCCCTATAACAAAACCACTTTCTACATACTGCCAGATCTGACTTTTAACAGTTTGTTTTGTCAAACAAATTTCTATCTATGTTCATATTTTTTTCTTCTATTATCTTTATCCAGTTTTAGGATTAGCACAATATTGATTTCCTACAATGAGGGGAGAAGTGTTCCTTTTTTTTCTGCTTTAAATGTTTGATATAACTTATCAGTTAAAATGTATACAAGCCTGTTGTTGTCATATAGGTAGGTTTTCAAGCTAGGAATATACTTTCTTTAATAGGTGCTATTCAAATTTTACATTTCTTCCAGAGTTAGTTTCATTAATTTGTCTTCCAAGGTACTTATGCTTGCTATATCCTTTTAAATTCTGTAAAATCTGTGGTAATGTCTCCTAGGTCTTGATATTTTAATCCTAAAAATGTATAATTAATATTGTGTAATAGGATGTAAAAGCCTAAAGGGGCAGGGGAAGTGGGAGAGGTAGGAGAAAGGAAAGAAGGGGAAAAATATGAGAAATGGAAACAAAATCTTTGCAAATAGGGAAGGGTGGAAGGGGTGCAGGGAGGGCAAGGGAAGGGGAAGAAAATAATAAGAACCAAGATATTCATGTAATGGTACAAGATCCCAATGATGTATGTAAATGTATTTTATACCTAAAATGTACCAATAAACTTAATAGGGGAAAAAAAAAGAGGTACTGGGAAGTGGCACTCTTACCAAAACAGGAATTTTCTTCTCTATTATCATGAATTTAAGGATTATAAAGAAAAAAAATGAAGGACCAGTTTTGACTTCCATTTAGCTGTGAGTTTTTCCTAATATTCTTTTTTTTTTTTTTTTTTTTTTTTTTGTACCAGGGATCAAACTTGGGTCTTTGTGCTTGTGTAGCAGGTGGCAAAAACACTGAGCTAAATCTCTGGTCCCCTAATATTCTTTTTATTAATCTGTTCTGTGTACATTCACTATTTGTTTTATTAGTCTTTGTCACGTAAAAGTTTTTACTCCCAATAGATAGACCTGACATTTGGGTCAGTTATGTAAAGAATACTGTATATCCCATGACACTATTTGGCTTAGTCAGTTTCTTATTCTAGACTTTCTGCTGTTATTGCAAATGTTATAGCTATACAAATCAATATTACGCTATTATAAATAAGAGGAATAGCTGGGTCAAGTGGAATTTCTACAGTTAGTTTTTTGAGTAATTTCCCTACTGATTTCCATAGTGGTTGTGTCAGTTTACAGTCCCACTAACAAGGAAGAAAGGTTCCTTTCTCCCCACAGCCTTGCCAGCATTTGTTATTGGTTGATTTCTTGATGGTAGCCATTCTTTCTGGAGTGAGATAGAATCTTAGAGTTGTTTTAATTTGCATTTCTTGAATGGCCAATGATGTTGAATATTTTTTCATGCATTTATTGATCATTTCTATTTCATCTGAGTAGTGTTGATTCATTTCAGATGTCCACTTTTAATTGGATCTTCAAACTTGGGGGATTCTAATTTTTTTGAGTTGTTTATATAGTCTAGATATTAGTTCATTGTCTGAGGAGTAGCTGGCAATTTTTTTTCCCATTCTGTAGTTGTTCCTTCATTCTGTTAGTGGTTTCCTTTGCTGTGCATAAGCTTTTTAATTTAACGTGATCTCATTTGTTGATTCTTGGTGTTATGTATTGTGCAACCACAGTTTTGTTCAGAAAATTTTGCCTATATGTATATCTTCAAGCGTTTTACCTATTTTGTCTTCCAGCAGATCTTTCATTCATTTTGGTTTTAGTTTAGTGCATGGTCAGCTATAGAGACATAGGTTCAACCTTTCACAAGTCAATAGCCAGTTTCTCCAGCACCATTTGTTAAATAAGCTATCTTCTTTCCAGTGAAGGCATCTGTCCCTTTTGTCAAAAATAACATAGTTGAGTGTGCCTGGAGTTGTTTTTGTATCTTCTATTCTCTTCCATTGATCAACCTGATTTTTAGTTTTTATTTTTATTTTTTGCCAATACTGTGCTGTTTTTATCACTGTAGCTTTGTGGTATAACTTGAAATCTGGGATTGAAATGCTCTCTGCCTTGCCATTGGTGCCCACAATTGCTTTTGGTGTTCTAGGTCTCCTCTGGTTCCAAGTGAATTTTAGGATTGCTTTCTCCAGTTTTGTAAAGAATGTTATTGGTATTTTCATGGGGATTGTATTAACTCTGTATAACAGTTTTGGAAATGTGACTATTTTGACTATATTGATTCTGCCTATCCAGGAACAAGGGATATCTTTCCATTTTTTAAATATACTCTTCAATCTCCTTTTTCAGAATATTATGGTTTTGATTGTAGAGGTCTTTCACTTCCTTGATTAGATTAATTCCTAAGTATTTCATTTTGGGGATGCTATTGTGAAGGGTATTACTTCCTTAATTTACGTCTCAGTGAGTTTTTCATTTTTGTACAGGAGAGCTATTGATTTTTGAATGTTAACTTTGTATGCTGCTGTATTGCAGAATTTGAATAGTAATTTTAGGAGTCTTTTGGAGTTTTTGGAGCCTTCTATGTGCAGGATCATGTCATCTGCAAACAATGATAATTTAAATTCTTCCTTTTCAATCCATATTCTTATTTCTTTCTCTCCTGTATTGCTCTCATTAATGTTTCAAGAACTCTATTAAACGGAAGCGGTAATAGTGGACATCCTTGTTTTGTTCCTGATTTTAGAAGGAAAACTTTCAGCTTCTCTCTTTTTAGTACGATGTTGGTAGTTGGTTTGTCACAGCTGGCTTTTATAAAGTTGATGTAATGACCTTCTATTCCTATTTTCTTCAGTGTTTTTTTTTAAATCACGAATGGATATTGGATTTTGTCAAATGATTTTTCTGCATCTATTGAGACGATCATGAGATTTTTGTCCTTCCTTCTGTTTATGTGGTGTATTACATTTATTGATTTGTGCATGTTGAACCATCCTGGCATCCCTGGAATGAATACTACTTGGTCATGATGTATGATTTTTTTGATGATTTATTGCATTGTTTGCCAGTATATTATTGCATCTGTATTCATTAAAGAGATTGGCCTATAGTTTTCTTTTCTGGTTGGGTCCTTTTCTGGTTGCTTCCAGGAATGACTTTGGGAATATAGCTTCCCTTTCAATTTCATTAAAGAGTTTGAGGAGTACTGGCATTAGATCTTCTCTAAAGTTCTTTTAGAATTCAGCAGTGTATCCATCACTTAGTAGTTTTTTTATGACTTCTTCAATTTCACCAACTGATATTAGCTTATTCAAGATTTTTACATCTTCTTAGTTCAGATTTGGTAGTTGATATGAATCTTGAAAGTTTCCATCTCCTTTGAATTTTCCATTTTAGTAAAGTACAGGTTCTCAAAGTAGTTATCAATAATCTGGAATTCAGCAGAATCCATTGTGATTTCACCTTTTCATTTACAATTCATGGATTTGGGTCTTTTCCTTCTTTATTTTGGTAAGATTAACTGAGAATTTGTCTATTTTATTTACTCTTTCAAAGAATCAAATATTTGTTTCATTGATTCTTTCAACTGTTTTTTTTAGTCTTTAAGTTTATTAATTTGTGCCCTGATCTTTATAATTTCCTTCCTTATATTAGCTTTAGGTTTGGATTTTTCTTGTTTTTCTAGGACCTTGTGGTACATTATTGGGTTATTTATTTGTGGTCATTCTGTTTTTTCTGGTGTGGGAATTCAGAGAGTTATGAACATCTCTCATAAGACTGGTTTCATTGCATCCCGTGGCTTCTGGTATGTCAGACTGGCATTACTGTTTAATTGTAGAAACTGTGTAATTTCTTCTGTGACCCATTGATTATTTAAGAGAGTATTGTTTAATTTCCATGTGTTTGCATAGTTTAAGTAGCGGATTTTTGCCACTGATTTCTAGTTTTATTGCACTATGATCTGATAATACACATGGGATAATTTTGTTTCTTTTGCATTTACTTAAGAGTGCTTTATTGGCTAATACATGGTCTATTTTGGAGAAAGTCTCATGTGCTGCTGAGAAGAATGTGTACTCTGTTGTTCTTGGGTGGAACACTCTGTAGATATCTATTAAGTCCCTTTGTTTAAAGGCTTGGTCAACCCTGATATTTCTTTGTTGATGTTTTGTCTAGTTGATCTGTCCATTTGTGACTGTGAGAATAGGGGTCTCCCATTCCTATTGTATTGGTGTTTATCTGATTTTTCATGTTCATTAGTGTTTGTTTTATGAAGTTGGATAGTACATATATAACTGTTAACTCTTCCTTTTGAATTATTCCTTTAACTGATACATGTGACCTTCTTTGTCTCTTCTGAGCAGTCCTACCTTGAAATCCACTTTGTTTGAAATTAGAATCACAATTCCTGCTTTTTTCTGGGTTCCTGCTGCATGGAACATTGTTTTCAATCCTTTGATTTTTAATCTGTGAGTATCTTTTTGAGTTAAAGTGTTTCTTGTATGTTGACTATTATTGGGTTTCCTTTCTTAATCCATTTTGCTAATCTGTGTTTTTGACTGGGAGATTGAGACCATTCACACTGGGAGTTATTACTGAGAGGTATTGACTTACTCTTGTCATTGTACTATTTTCCAGTTTCAGATTTACTCACTTTTCTTCTTTTACTTAGCTGTCTTTTTGACTTATTGACATTGTTGGCTTCATTGTTTGTTGTTGTTTTTGTTTTGTTTTGTGGTACTGGGGATCAAACTCAGGACCTTGCGCTTGTGAGGCAGGCAGTGGCACCACTGAGCTAAATCCCCAGCCCTTCATTGTTTCTTTCTAAGATAATCCTTGACAATTTTTTGTAATGCCGGTTTGGTGGGCATGAATTTCTTGAGGTGGAAATACCTTATTTCCACCATCAGTTTTAAAGGAAACTTTTGCAGGTTGCATAAATCAGAATCAGAGGTTGTTATCTTTTAGGGGTTGAGAGACTTCACTCCAGGCCCTCCTGGCCTTTAAGGTTTGTGTAGAGAAGTCCACTGTGAGTCTAATAGGTTTACCTTTGTATGTGATTTGCTGCCTTTCTCTAACAGCTTTTAAGATTTTGTCCCTGTGATGGACTTCTGGAATTTTGAGTATAATGTGGCATGAAGAGGATCTCTTTTGCTCATAGCGATTTGGGGTTGCCTATGCCTCACTTATCTGTATGTTTATTTCTTTCCATATAACTGGGGAGTTTTCAGCCATTATTTCTGTGCACAAGTTATTTATGTCATTTGTGTTGTCTTCTGATTTTTAACTTATTCCAATTATTCTTAGATTCATCTTCTTTGAATCATCTGGGAGTTGCTGGATCAATTTTTCCTTTTCTCTTGCTGTTTTTAAGATGTTTTTGAGTAGTTGGTCTTTGAAGCCATCATTGTCTTCTAGTTCTGAAATTCTATTCCTACATTGGTCCATCCTGCTGCCCATACTTTCAATATCATTTTTAATCTCCTGGAATTCTAATCAAAACCTTTTCATGTATTCTAATTCTTTATTGAACTGGTCATTCATGTTTTGTATCATTTTGTTTAGCTCATCTAGCTTTCTATTAGTGTCTTCTGAGAGCTCCCGCGCCTCTTTGGTTATTACTTCCAATATGTTTAGTTATATCTTCTATAATCTTGGTGAGTATCACTTTGAGCTGTTTTCTAACTTCTTCTGCTATGCTTTTGAAATGTGTGGGTTATACTATTCTGCCCCTTGGTGCCCCCTGATTGGCTTCAGGGAAATTTGGGATTCATTTTGCTGCCTTTTCTTCCAATGTTTCTATTGTTTTTGTTTGTTTTGTGCTGAGGTTTCTGGATGCTTATCCTCTAAAGACCTTGTTGCTAGTACAGAGATTTCTTCAATTACTTTTCAGTGATGTGTTTTGGGTGTGGCTAACTGGAATCCTTTGCCACAGTCCCTGATGCAACCATATTGGTTATTTTGGGAAAGGAGGATGCAGTATTTTGGGTGTGGCTAACTGGAATCCTTTGCCACAGCCCCTGATGCAACCATGTTGGTTATTTTGGGAAAGGAGGATGCAGTGTAGTTATCCCAGTAGCAAAATTCTCTGGGAATGTACTCTACTATTGAGTAGGAGATTAGGGCATGGAAAAGCTGGCTGAGGAAGTAGGTGTGACCTGTTAATTACAAGATCCCAGAACACATGCGTAGAACAGTTCCCAAAGCCCTGCATATACACTTCTTGTGAGAATTTGAGCAGATTTTCAATAGGATAGTCTAGACCTGACATCAGCCTGAGGTATGGGATCCCAGTACCACTTCTCAGGACTCGAATGTAGAAGTTCTCATGGTTTTCCATGAGATTTGGATAGTATAAAAGGCCACAGACACCAAGAAGAGCCTGCTATGGTGGCTTTCCTCATGACACTCCACCCTGCCTTTTCCAAGGTGTACTTTTATCTTTCTTTTTCCTATTTTATCCAGCTCACGCTCTCTCTGAAGAGCTAGCTTCTCTCTCACACCTCACTTTTACCTTTTCAAATAAACTTTGTCTCTGCTTTTTGCTCATTTCATTCAATTCTTTGTTTGAGGCCAAAAGAACCTGGAATCCAACTCCAGAAGGAGAAGTGAGCGACCTAAAACCTGATAATGTTTAATTGGTGAGTCACTGTCAGAAGAAGCTACTTGATAACAGTATTGTTAATGTCACAAAGGCAATCTGAGTGTTGGTTTACAGAGAAATAGCGAAAATTATGTGACCCTGTTACTTTCAAGTGAAACAGTTATAGTACTGTTGTCTAAGACCAATTAGATATAACCATACCAAAAGAGCCAATTATATACCACCCTGAATCCTGGATAAGAAACTGTCAAGTATGAAGTAAACATTAAGGCAACCCAGGTATTGATTACAGCTAATATGTACTAAATGTAATAGCTGTATCTCTGCTAATGGTAGAAAAGAATTCAACAGTTTTACAGAGTTAACTACCTAAAGAGTAACAAAGCTTTATGGATATATATATATATATATATAATATATAAATTATAATATATATATATACACACACACATAAACACACACACACAGGATTTTGCTATGTAGTTCAGGCTGGCCTTGAACTCACTATGTAGCCCAGGGTGGCCTCAAACTCGTAGCAATTCTCCTGCCTCTGCCTCCTGAGTGTTGACGTTATAGGCTTGTGCCACCATGCCTGGTCTATGGTTATACTATTAAAAATTTAGGCTTTGGGAATGGAGGGATGCAGGAGGAAAATTTTGATACCTTAAACTCTATGACATGAAAAGGAAGATAGAGAAGTGGTACAAAGATCTGATTGGGAAGTAGAAGGATGTCTATATAATTGGGTATAGGTAGGAAAACAAACTGGCAAGAAATAGAAGGTAAAAGAAAAAGAGAGAAAAATTATACAAAGAGTAAAAATAAGAAAGAAGGACTTAACCAGAGAAAATTTAAAAGTGTGAAGAGACAAATATAGAGAAATAAAAGAAAAAAGAGATTAGAAGCATAGTTGAAGAACAAAGGAAGATTACCCCACTGCTCAGGAAACTGGCGAGGAAGACAGTAGGAAGGAAAGAAGAAAAAACAAAAACAAGAACAACACAAAACAAAACTCTAGAAACAATGTGCACACTTACAAAAAACCCCAAACAAAGAAACAAACAAAAAACCCTACAATGAAACAAAAATTTTAAAAACCTAAAACAAAGAAAAAAAAGAAATTTTTCTGTGATTTCAAGCCTGCAGTTATCTCCTGAAGTCTACAGTTTTGTGGCAGTGTCTAATTCAAGGCATAACTCTGCTCTTGCTAGTAGATGAAGGAGGCAGTCAGAGCCCAAATCTGTGCTGGATAATCATCACCAAACTGGCAGTAGGATTAGCGTGGGGTGCCAGTTCTGGGACTTTCAAATCCACAGAAATTCAGACTGTACCTGACATCTGGCTGTGGAGATGAGGCCTTATTTGTTTAGCTTACAACACTCTGGGTATCTCTTGCCTGCCTGACCATGGCTCCTGGACCATGGATGCCTCCTGTGGTTGTCCCTCACCCAGTCACTATGGGTGTTTAACACTGAGCCCTGAGATGAAGCCAACTAACTCACAGCTGCTCAGAGTCCTGGGTTCCGTTGGCCCCTCCCTAGAATGGCATCTACCCAAGCACTGGCTCCAGGGGATATGGCAGATGCTTGAACTGGAGTCACTTACCAGCTGTCGAAGTGCGCTGCATCCACTGCTCCATCCCACTGATGCTTTTCTCCCTGAGAGAGAGGAAACCACCCCTCCATATGGAATTGGGCAACTATGGGTTAACTGTGTTATTGGACAACTATGGGTTAACCGCATAGCTCTTTGTGGAATGCACCTGAGTGAGTAACCATGGCAATTTCTATAATCTGTCACCACAGGAGTGTAACAGACTGAGAAAGTCCTACCAAACTCTTTGCCCCCCGCCCCCCGCCCCGTGCTCTGCTTTGTGTAGATCCTGCTTGCTATATTCCCAGGGAAACTCCAATGAAATTAAGCCTTATAAATGTAAAAAGAGGTATCTAAAGAAGAGCAAACTTCTTTTCAGGGCTCTTGAGACTTACAGGAGTCATTTGCTGAGCCACTGGCATTAAAATTGATTTGCTCCTCTTTTGTGTATCAGAGTGGTCTGGTTGGGTATCCCACCTTGTCTCCTGCCTCACCTGAAGGCCTCTGGAGTCACCCAATTTCACTGTGTCTCTATAGATTCCAGCTTCTTTTCTCCTGAGCCACAAGTCAGGAGCTAGGAAGAAAGTGCAAATTTATCCTTCCTTTTTCTGCATTGTGTCCTGTCTCTTCAACTTCTCTGTAGGCTCCAATTTTCCCTTCAGATCCTTCCTGGGTCCCAGGGATCCCCTGCCTACTTTTTCTTCCCCAACTTGTCATTTTCCAGTGTCTGGGTCCCAAATCTTGGATAGGCCGATTTGTTGCCGCTTACTGCTCCACCATCTTCCCTCTGATCCAAACTGGTACATTCTTTTTTTTTTTTTTTTAATATTGAAAAAAATTTTTTTTCTTAAGTTCTTTTATTGGTACATTTTAGGTATATAATACGTTCACATTTATCATTGGGTGTTTGTACCTGTACATGATATATCTTGATTCTTATTTTTTCCCCATTACCTATGCACCCTTCACCCCCTCCACCCTTCCCTATTTACATAGACATCATTTCCATTTATTTTTCTTTTCTCATAATTTTTCCTTTTCCTTCTTTCCTTTTCCCTTCCCCTCCCTTCACCCCTACGTCTTTGGACCTTTTTTCCTATTTCAAATGATCAATTATTCATTTTAATCATGTTAACCCTTATTTACACTATCAGTTTCTCACACTAGATAAACTATTCAGTATTTACACATGTGTGTCCTATTTATTTCACTTAAGAGTACGGCCTCGATATGCATCCATTTAGCTATACATGACTCTAGTTTTTCATTCTTTATGGCTGAGTAGTACTCCATTATATATATAAAAAAACTTCTTTATCCAGTTTCCAGTTGATGGGCACTTGGGCTACTTCCAAGCTTTAGCTATTACAAACTGTGCCGCTATAAACATCGGTGAACATACACTGCTATGGTATGATTCTTTTAATTCTTTTGGGAAGATCCCCAGCAGGGGAATAGCTGGGTCAAATGGGATCTCTGGTCCTAGTTCTTTGAGGTATCGCCATACTGATTTCCACAGTGGTTGCACCAGCCTGCACTCCCACCAGCAATGGCGAATGGTTCCTTTCTCCCCACACCCAGGCCAGCATTTGTTATTGATTGATTTCTTGATAGCAGCCATTCTTTCTGGGGTGAGGTGGAATCTCACTGTTGTTTTCGATCTGTATCTCTCGAATAACCAGTGATATTGAACATTTTTTTTCATATATTTATTTGCTGCTTTTACTTCTTGTTCTGAGAAATATGTGTTCATTTCAGATGCCAATTTTTGAACTGGGTCTTTGAATTTGGGGGGGTCTGATTTTTTTTCAGTTCTTTATATATTGTAGATAGTAGTCCTTTGTCTGAGGTACAGCTGCTAAAATATTTTCCCTCATTGTAGGTTGTCTGTTAGCTTTGTTGGTGGTTTCTTTTGCAGTGCAGAAGCTTTTTAATAAGATGAGATCCCAGCCAAACTGGTACATTCTTAAAAGACAAAGATTTGCCACCATTTGTGATATGCAAAATAATCTACTGTGGAACTAGTGTCAAAGGTCTGGGCTGGAGTCACATATCTATCTCTGCTCCCATGCAAATCTAACCCACAGAAGAATTTTTTACATTTACAAGAGAAGCTGGCTCATGCCTCTAGTCCCAGCTCCTGAGAGGCTGAGGTGGGAGGATCATTGTTCACATGAAATACAGACCAGCCCGTGCAATGTTGTGAGATCCCATATCAAAATCAAATGAAAACAAAAAAGGTTTAAGCCAACAAGGGCAATGAAAAAGGTGAAGAAATGGCAATAGAGGAGAAATGTCAGTAAAATTTTGTATTTGTATCATAGTGCCAAAACATGTCATAGTCTCTAGAAGAAAGCAGAAGTGACTATTTGAAATCTGTTTCTTGATTCCTGAACCTAATAAATAGCACACAGACAGTAAGACCCTGCTCTGGATTTCACCTCCAAGTACAGAGTAGAACTTGCTCTTCTCTTTTTTACATTTGCTGTATATTCATTCTCTTGAGTGTCTTCACTTTTTTCAATATGTATAATTATATAGTTTATTAGAATTAATTTAACACGATATACAAAATATGAACAGTAGACATTTTTAGGTTCATTAACCACTTCAAATACAGAAATGTTGAGATGGCAGAAACTATACTACGCTTTTCTGTCCAATGAATCTAGCTCACTAGTTCAGGCTGAACATTCACTCTCTGAAGCACTTCTTCAGGCACGCAAAAAACAGGACTAATGGGTTTAATTTGTTCTTCTCCCAGAATTGTCAATCCAGCAATGCCAAATAATGTATGAAAAGGATCCACCATATCTCCTGGCCTGTCTGCAAAACCTCCAGTTTCTTCATCTTACATGCTAAAATAAAACTGCATAGTTTGTCTCTATCAACCCAATGAAGCCTTCCAATTATCTTTAGGGATGCCAAAACCCACCATGAATAGCAAACATCTGGCAACTTCTCTGGTCTTCCATTCAGTCCACCTGAGGGTAACTGTCGTTCACAAAGGCATCAACCAAGTAAATCAGAATTTACTTGATGTAACTGACTAGTAATAGCCAGGAATCCTGTCCAGCATGAGATTGAGAACCTGGTCTGGAGCCATATCCACCATCAAAGTTCATACAGGATAAGACAAATTCGATTGCCCTTTCCACATTAATAGCATCAAGCTTCCCCAACAGAGCCACAGTTGCCACCGCACAAAAAGTGAATCTTGAATCAATTTCTCCCCACATGTCTCCAGCAAAGGAATCATGTTCTTTCTGTAGACTTTGCACATATTCCACAACTTTATTTACATTAATAACATTAATACTATCATACAGAGTAAGAATCTGGACAGCACTGAGAGTATACAAAAGATGAGGATCATGCCCAATGCTAGCACTTATTCCACCAAACTCATGTTGGCAGGACTTAATAAATGTCAGAATTTCTTCTCTATTCATGCAATCAAGTTGTCCCATGAGATCCATCACTGTCAAATCCCAATAGATGCCACTCATTCTCAAGTACTCAGACATGCAGTACTCATAATCACCTTTCTTCGATCCATAGGATGCAATATAATCCACATGTTTCTCCGATAAAAGGGTGTCAGGTGCATCGGACTTGAGAGTAACATCCTTCTCTAGGGTGCCCATGTTGGAGAGTCAAAAAAAGCGAATGTCTTCACTTTTGATGTTGCTTCAGCTTACTATCCTTCCCTCACCTACACTGCCTCAGATCCCTGCTACTTTGATAAGGTTCAAATCAACAGAAAATATTTCTTCCTGTGTACTGCAAATAGCATTTGCAGGAAATCTCCGTTGCATTTAGTTGGTGGCCTGTTTCTTTCTCCTACTAGTCTAGTAGGCCCTCTTATTAATCTCTCTGCCATGACTGTATTCCTTGTACCTGATAGGTCTGTTGTGATCATCACCAATGGAATAACTATCATGTCTGAATAGATACACCAAGGAGATTTAAGATAGGTACAGGACTCTAGCACACTGCTATAAAAATTAGTCTTAATCCTCAGAGCACAAATCCTCAACAGAAAATCACAGTTTATCAATCCTGGATCCACTCACCAAACAAACACGGAGCACCTTGGGGACCACTTGTGCTGGTGCAGGGAATTCTAAGACAACACAGAGTGCGCAGGCAGGAAAGCGGTCATCAGGGAGCACAGTGAGGCCAATTTTGGCCTTAAAATGTGCAAGCTGGGCAGGGACTGCAGGGGGCTGGGGGTGAGTGAGCTGTGTTTGGGTAGAGGAAGCAATGTGGCCAAAGGCAGGGAGCAGAGGAGGGGCCACATCCGGGGAAATCACCAAAAAACAGTTTTAACGTTGAGAATATCTCTGTAAAGGGGATAATTATAGTTCAATGACTGAGAGAGTATGTTTCAAGATCAAAAACACTTTCTGCAAGGTGTCCTGGCTTTTGACCTCTTAATTTGCTTTCAACAGTATCCTCACAGTAGCTGTCTTGGCTGTGGCTGTCCTTCAATGAAATAGCTGGGTTTCTCTGCTAACCTCTATCTGCTGGGCAGGCACTGTGCTAGGACCTCAGGGTGTGGTGAGTAATAGGCAAATATCTTCCTCTCCCTCTTAGCATTTATTAGAAGGAAGTCATGGCTAATTGAAAACAAATTTCCAACTGGAGAGTTCTACAGAATGGAAAGCACAGTGTTTATGGGAAATTTAGCAGAAGTGATAAACCTGTTTAGTATGTTCTAGGTGACACCTGAATGCTGAGCTGTAGTCAAATGAGCCAGGTGGGAGAAAATAGGGACAAATGGCAGCTGAAAAAACAGCATATTCTTTGTTCCAGAGGGAACAGGGAAGGGTAGGCTGGTGAAGACACTGATAGCAGTGCCATGTTCTCTATGACATACATCAAAGAAATGAAATTGGAGGGAGCAGAGCCAGACCCAGGTGCAAATCCTCAAGACAATGGGACTTAGAATTTACCTGAAGTTTATGGAAAAGTTTCTGAATTTTATGTTTTCATTTTTTAATTTATTTTTAATTTTTTGGTACCGGGGATCAAACTCTGGTCCTTGTGCTTGAGAGGCAGGCGGCAGAACCACTGAGCTAAATCCCTGGCCCAAAGTTTCTGAATTTTAAACTGGGGCACAGGAGGTTCAAAAGCTCATTTAAAAACCACTGTAGGCGGGACTCTGGGAGTCAAATGTGAAAAATAGAGCAAAGAAACCTGCAGAGAAGAATGCAGAGGACATAGAGGTAACAGAATGAAAAATAAACTATAATGAGTCAGAGATAAGCGAAGTATCACATCCATAGAACAAGTAGGGTTGTTCTAATAAAGAGATAACCAGAAAAATAATGAGGACCCCTTAGTGTTTATCAGTATGACCTCATTAGTGACACATTTAATGGGAGAGTTGAGAGATACCCTGTCTCTCTCTACCACGTGGGGCCAAAGACAAATCAAGAGCCCTGGGGAAGGCATGAGGCTGCTAGGGAAGCTGACACTGATCACCCTATCGTGGGAGTGGACCATCTCAGAACAGGTACCTCCTGCCTTTGAACATCCACATCAGGAGGAGCAATAGCCACTGGGTGGACTTCTCAGGCATGACCTTGACAGACTGAGCTTTGTAGTGTCTTTAGACTCCAAAGCTGCTAGACAGGAAGTCTGCTAAAACGAGTTTCAAAGGATGGTCATTGCCTCACCACTCAGAGGGAAGTGGAGCTTGCAGACAAATTTTGTTGATTTGCAAAACTCAGACAAAGGTATGTTTCTAGCATTCATTTATGTAACAGCAAATTTATACCAACTATGCTATTTGATCTAAATTGTTGTTTGAAGAAGAATGAGAGGGAAGTAAGATGGTACCTGGGAGTCTTGTGGATAAAACTGTTTCCTCAAAAATAGTTCCTGTATTCCAGGATTCCGATCCCATGAAACCTGGAGGGAATCCTTGTTGTTTTAGTGTTCAGTGACTGAAGACTAGGGATGGACCTCTCTGTCCTTATGATCCTTTACATTGACTCAGGTAAATCACAGTGGTTGGGCTGACAGAAGGAATCAATGTGATGCATTCTGTGAAAGGGCATCAGCGTGAACTTGCCAGGGGGCAGCTCTGCATCCTGAGCTGCCGAGGCCCTTGAGAGGCCATGGTTGTGTGGGGTGCATCCAATGTTTACTCAGCTGGTTCTATCCACTGTGCTGTGGCTGCAGGTGCAGAGGACCTAGCTTGAGGTTTGTGGGGGAGCATGGCTGCTAGGAGAATCTGCAGGGCCTACAGCAGGTGCGACAAACCTGACCCTCTACAGAAGATTAGGTGCTGGAAAGTTCAGGTGAAGCACTTACTCTCTCCTCTAGTGGTTCTGCCCTGTGTCTAGCTGTATACAGCCTTGCAACAGGACTGGGGCCCAAGCAACTCTTTCCTTCTTGGATGAGAGTGGCTTCCTGTGGCATTGTCCCTCCCCCGCCCTCCCCCCCCCCCCCCACTGACTACTTGGGTACTAGAAAATGGTATGTGGTTTGGTTTGGCAAATGCAGATCTGGGAATTGGTTTTCAGATAGCCTTGGTCTCTTGGGGTAGGAAAAGACTATGAACAAAACTTCAGTTGCCCGTGAACTAGCACAAACAATCAACAAGTGGGATCTCTGCACAGCAAGAGAAACCACCATCAGTGTGAAGAGACAACCCACAATGTGGGAAAACACTTTCACCAGCGGTACCTCAGACAAAGGTCTACTATCTCGAACCTATAAAGAACTTAAAAAAAATCAGACCTCCCAAATTTTAAGACCCAATCCAAAAATGGGCATCTGAAATGAACCGACATTTCTCACACAAGGAAGTAGACACGGCAAATAAACATGAAAAAATGTTCAACATCACTGGTCATTCAAGAGATGCAAATGAAAACAACACTGAGATTCTACCTCATTCCAGAAAGAACGGCTGCTATCATGAAATCAACCAACAACAAATGCTGGCGGGGCTGTGGGAAAAGAGGAACATTCCTCCTCTGCTGGTGGGAGTGTAGACTAGTGCAAGCACTGTGGAAATCAGTATGGAGATACCTCCAAGAACTAGGACTGGAAGTCCCATTTGACCCAGCTATTCCCCTGCTGGCTATCTTCCCCAAAGAATTAAAAGAATCATACCACAGTGATGTATGTGCACCCATGTTCATAGAAGCAGAGTTTGTAATAGCTAAAGCTTGGAAACAGCCCAAATGCCCATCAACTGGAGACTGAATAAAGAAAATGTGGGTTTTTTAAATAAAATGGAGTACTACTCAGCCATCAAAAATGAGAAATTAGAGACATTTATTGCTAAATGGATGCACATTGAGGCCATACTCTTAAGTGAAATAAACAGGACACACATGTGTACATACCAAATAGTTTCTCTAGTGTGAGAAACTGAAAGTGTAAATAAGGACTAAAAGGTATAATAGATAATGTGAAATAGGAAGAAAAGGGGCAAAGGGGAGGGGGAAGTGGGAGGGGTAGGGGAAAGGAAAGAAGGGAATGGAATTAATATGCGAAAATGAAAAAATGGAAACAAAGTCTTTGTAAATAGGGCGGAGGGATGGAGGGGCTGAAGGGAGGACAGAGGAAGGGGGAAAAATACGAACCAAGAGAGTGTGTAAAGGTGCATATCTGCAGCGATGAATGTCATTATATTGTACACCTAAAATATACCAATAAAAGGATATACAAAACAAACAAAAACAAACAAACAAAAAAACAAATAGCCTTTGTCTCGTTAGACTTTGCTGTGTATTTTACCTCCAGCCACAGAGGAGAATTCACTGTCCTGGTATTTATTGTACTTTCCTTTTCTCATGTGCATCCCCTGCTGTTTTCTCTACTTGTTAGGCACTTCTCAATCCACTCTATCTTCAAAAACACTCATAATTCTATACATTTTGGGAATATTTCATCCATCAAAATGAAATATTCTATTTGTTTCTCTTTGCTCAAATACAAAATTCAGGAAATCATAATTGAATTTAGTAGGTCTCCTGTTTCCTTGTCTTAGTAGACTAGAAGGCTTTTTATTTGTTTCCTTCTGACATGGCAACCAGCCCTGCATTGGCACATGGTAGGCCTGTACTATTCATCACCTGCTTGTGCAACTATCTAGGCTCAATCGGAAATACCAGGAAGATTAAACTACAAGAGTCTGACACACATTTGTAATCATGGGTCTTATTAATACCAAGCTAGTACAAATGCCTTAGCAAGAGAGACATGGGTTTTATCACTCCTGGATTCATCCATTTACCACACAGACAAAGAGTACTTACTGGGCCACCTAGTGCTTGGTGCTGGAAACTTGTTTTTCTTTTTTTTTTTTTGGTACTGGGGATCAAACTCAAGTCCTTGTGCTTATGAGGCAGGTGGCAGAACCACTGAGTTAGATACCCAGCCCTTTTAGTGTTTTTTTGTGTGTGTGTGTGGAAACTTGTAATATGTCCAGTGATTATGGACCTGAGTCTGGGGCATTCACTCATTAGAAAAGATGTAGCAGGAAATAGCCAGCAAGAAGAACTGAGAAGGAGCCATCTGTGAGAAAGGATGTAGTCAGAAGCTGAAGGACAAAAGTTTCTAGAAGTAAAAAGTGGTTTGTCAGTCAAATGCTGCTGACAGTTTGAGTAAGATGAGCTAAGAACAGTAACTGGAGTTGCACCAAGGAGTCATAGGAGACATCAAGGGCATGCAGTTTTAGCTGAGTGAGGGCAGGAGCCAGAGTGGAAAGAGTTCAAAAGAAAATGAGAGGTGTAGATGTGGAGGGGGATGAGAATGGATGTTTTCCTGGAAGTCTTGCTGAAAAGGGAGAAGAGGATTCAGTTGTAGCCGGAAAGTTACATGGGGTCTGTGCAGTGTTTTCTATAAGACAGGAGGTCACTAGGGCATTTTGTCCAGTGATGGAAGTGATGCAGCTCAGCATCTGGGAGAAACCACCCAGCTTGGAGCACTGAGTGGGAAGGAACAGTGACTAAATGACGAAACACTGCCTTTGACAGGAACAAAAGGCTCAGCATCCCCGAAATAAGGGGAAGGAAAGGAGGAGGAGTCTAGGAAATACTGGGATGGTAGTTTTGGTGGGATGGAGGAGAAAGTCTTTTGGGAAGTTACCACCTATTTTTCAGTGTGTTAGTGAAGCAGGAAATAGTGAGGACCCCGGCACAGACAACTCTTTAACATGAAGATAGGAGCAAAAGCAGCTTTTAATGATGCCGGCAGCTCTGGAAACCGACAGGAGTCACTCGCTGAGCCGCGGGTATCATTAAAAACCTCTTTTGCTCCTATTTTCATGTTAGAGTTATCTGTGCTGGGGTCCTCACTATTTCCTGCTTCATTTGGTGCATTGGCAGGGAAGCCCTGGGGCCTGGCACAGTCACTCGTGGCTGGTTGCCTCCCCCACAGGCAGAGCAGGGGAATTCAGCTGCTGGGATGATGAGCTCCTGCTGAGCATGCAGGAACAGAATATTCCCTGTCATGTGGGAGTCTCCCCGTATGACCAGCAGAGACACTCCAGCTGGCTGCCTGAGGAGGGCTCACATGGTGAGGACCAAACAGCATTTGGCAGACCTCTGAATCATGGTAAGGTTGAGGGGCTCCGATTTGAGGAGGAGATCCAAAAAGGAGTCTCCAGAAAAGGTTTGATCAGCCTCTGTGTTTCCATACTAGCTGTGGGACTGCAGTGAAACCAGAACACTTTAGGCTGCTGGAAGGTGGTTTTGCCCACCACTGTTGGCAGGTGGGAGTATTTGTTTGGTTGAATCTGTGAGTGCTTGTATGTGAATGAGACAGACATCACATTGCTAACTCCAGCAAGGTACACAGGGCCAAAGTGAGTGCAGAGTCCCAAACCTCTGTTCCAGGTCCGCCTCACACAGCTTAGGGCAGCACTACAGTGATAGCCAGGATCACCGGCCTGCTAACGCTAAGAGGCACCTAAAATATCTCCAAGAGGAGACTGGCCAGTGACGGACAAGGTGGTCGATGTCCTGTTCGTTGTTCGTTTCTGTGGAAGGAAAAGCTATGGGCAGGAACCATAGTAAAAACACTCGTCTAGTGATCATGATCCACAAAACAAAACAAAAAAATCCCACTTTAAAGAGGGATTTACTGGATATTATGGTCAGAAACTTACTCTGTTGTGCCCAGATCGCAAAGTCCCCAAAGACCACCAAGGAGCCGTTTCCGATGTAAACACACGAGGGTCGTTTATTCAAGCTCGAGCAGGGGCACTCAACCGTCACTGACACAACGGATCAGGATTGAGAGCCCCGAATTCCAAATCAGCAGGGTTTTTATTGTGGCTACCGCAAGGTTTGGGGATGTTCCATTTACCAGTTACATGATTGGTTGATATTTAGCAAGCATGGGGGGTTGAGGGGTGGCTACATGTAGAGTTTATGGGAAAAAGGAACAATCAGCACATTGACAGAATGTTCTATAGATAATGGGCCCGGGAGCATCTGTTTTCTGGGCAGACAGAGGATTGAGTTAGGAGCTGTGTCTCTTTTTTTTATCTGTTGTCCCACAACAAGGACATTTTATCATTAGTTTATGGGCACAAAGGAGACTAGGGGAATAGTTGACTTCAGTGAAGTGGAATTTATGTCAAGGCCACTTTACTGTCTTATATTTAAGATGGAGTCAAACTTTAAAATGGAGTTAGTTAGGTCTCACAACTCCAGGGAAACTCAAAACCCTCTATGAGATAAAATGGCCATCCTTTCAGGCTGGATGGCCCACACAAAGCTCATCAAAAAAACCAAAACACCCCCAAAAACTTAGTCCAGAAAGTGTGACAGGTTAGGTTATGGCAAAAAGCCCCAGGCACCCAGATCAGTTCCCATATGTGGACTCAGAATTACAGCTAGTTCTTTGTCTATCCTCTTGACTGAGGGAGCCCCTTTCCCGAGTTCTGGTCACCACAGGGGCCTGTCCAAACAGGCAAATACCTGCCAAAACTCGGCCATTTTTAAGGGTGATCCAGATGATTCAGCCTTAGATGTATTGAGCTTCCCTCTCCTGGACCAACCTCCCCCTTACGGGCCCCAGCTCCAGGACCCTCGGCACCTCTAGAGTCAGGCCCTTCAGTTCCAGGATGGCCCGTGCCAGCTGCAGCCTCAGAGCCTCCCCTCTTCCATTTTGACTCCACTGCGTATGTTGTCTGACCTCTGGTTTGGCCCCAAATTCCCGGTGCCTACTACATCCTCTGCTTCTTCCATGAGACCTCGTGGGACTGAAACTCCCCAGATCTAATTGATATGGAAACAAACCACTCTTGTGATATCCCCCACTGGGTCTCTCAGCCATAAGACAACTGACATTGGGGCCACAGGACAAACTAAGGCATAAGCCTTTTGCCAGCCACAGATTTGCAAAATAGGGGGCCACAAGGCGGTCCATCAGTTCTTATACATGCCTGACTGTCCAGTTCCTCCTCTTAGGGAGGGATTTGTTGGCCCAGTTAAGGGCCAAAATTTATTTTATGGACAGAAAAATGCACTTTGAACTACCACCTCCATGCTTGATCCTGGCCCTGACTGTCCCCTGGAAAATATAAAGGCTCCTTGACTGGCCAATTCAGATGCTCACCAAGGGGGATTTGGACTTAATCCAAAACTGGCCCAGATGTGAACAAAAGACAATTGAGAGAGTTCTTGAGAACATCAGGCTTTTACAAGATATGGATTCCCAACTGCGCTGTCCTAGCTAAGCCCCTCTATAAAGCCACAAAGGTGGGGGAGAACCCCCCAGAAAGCTCCAGCACTAGATCTCTTTGACCTAAACAAGCCTTTCATCTTCTATGTGACCAAACAAAAAAGACCACAGTAGGGGTGCTAGTCCAGACCCTTGGTTCCTGGGAAAGACTAGTGGCCTATTTGTCCAAACAACTAGATGGAGTTACACAAGGGTGACCCCTTGCCTGAGGGCTTTGGCTGCAATGGGCCTTTTGACCAAAGAGCCTGACAAATTGACTCTAGGCCAGGACCTATGAGTATGAATCTCACACGCTGTAGTCACCCTTATAAATGCTAAAGGCCACTACTGGCTCACCAGTTTGTGCCTGTCCCAGTACCAAAGTTTTCTCTGTGGAAACCTTCAAATCAGGGTGGAAGTCTCTAACAACGTAAATTCAGTTACCCTCCTTTCCCAGCTAGAAGGGCCCATACATGATTGTGAGGAGGCCATAAAACAGATTTACTCCAGCTGGCCAGATCTGTGACACCAACGTTGGCCTGAATTGGAGTTCTTTGTGGACAGGAGTAGCCACATAGATGAGACTGGGAAACAGGGGACTGTCTCGCAGTTGTGACTCTATAAGAGTTTGTAGAGTCCCAACCACTACCCCAGGTAACTTCAGCATAGAGGGCTGAACTTACTGCCCTAACTTGTACATTAGAATTAGGAAAAGGAAAGAGACTAAATGTCTACAAGGACTCGAAGTATGCATTCCTAACTCTACATCTACATGGGGCCCTCTACCAAGAAAGAGGATCACTTATGACAGAGGGAAACAAATTAAATATTCCCAGGGCATACTCTGAATCCAAGAAACAATCTAGGCTCCTAAAAAAGTTGTGGTCATCCACTATAGAGGGCATCAAAAAAAAAAAAAAAAAGGTCCAAGGAACAGATACACAGTAACAGGGCCTACCAAGAGGCCAAGGCTGCAAGTTTATGGCCAGATGCCATGCTTCTTCCCTTGATACCCTGGGAAGGAAATGAGAAATCCGAGTATACATCAGAGAGGCTGGGGATTTAGCTCAGTGGTTCCACCGTCTGCCTCACAAGCGCAAGGACCTGAGTTTTATCCCTGGTACCAAACCAAACCAAACCAAACAAAACCCAAAAAAACCCAGAGTATACTTCAAAGGAGATCCAACAGGTGGCCAAAGAAGGGAGAATTAGAGGAGAAGATGGATGGTACCAGTTTCCAGATGGCTAAATTGTGGTACCATACCATGTTGGGCCTCAATTAGTACAAGCTACACATGAGAATACCCGCCTAGGCAAAAAATTAGAGACTTTGCTCAACCTCTACTTCTATATCCTCTGATTGATGGCCCTGACCAAACTGTCCAGTGGTGCGTGACTTGTGCTCAACACAATCCAAAGACTACTTCAGGTGTCCCAGCAGGGGTCCAGGGGATAGGGTTAGTGCCTTTTGAAGATATCCAGGTTGACTTCACAGAATTGTCCAAGTGTGGAGGATTCTATTACCTCTTGGTTACTTACTCTAACTGGGTAGAGGCTTTCCCTCATTGGACAGAAAAAGCCCAAGTGACATGGAAATTGCTACAAGAAATCATCCCCGCTATGGGCTTCCACTGAGCATAGAATCAGACAACAGTCCTGCTTTTGTGACAACAGTGGTCCAAGGGGTGACAAAGGCATTGGGGATTAATTGGAATTTACATGTGGCCCATCAGCCCCAGAGCTTGAAAAGGTAGAGAGGATGAATAAAACCCTAAAAGCAGGGTTAGGAGAACTTTGCCAAGAGGTCCAGGCCTTACCCATTGTGCTTCTCTGCACATGTTGCAGAGAACAAGAGAACAGGCTATTCACCCTGTGAGCTTCTGATTGCCAGACCACCCTGTCTTGAGTAGACTAACACACCCCATAGGGACATTTTAAAAACCTACTTAGAAAGACAATTGATTGAGCTAAAAAAAAAAAGGTCTTCCAAAAGATAGCCTCTGGGGCCTTAAAAATGACCCCTGTTAACATTTCTACTCCACTCTACCCCTTCTCTCTGGGAGATTCAGTTTGGGTAAAAGACTGGGGACAAGACATCCTTAAACCCAAAGGGAAGGGCCCATTAACAGTCATTTTGATTATCCCCACAGCAGTGGGAGTAAGAAAAATCTCCACCTGGATCCACCATAGTTGGGTAAAAAGGCCGCAACCCTCAGCACAACTCAAAGATCACTTAACTTGGAGGGAAATCATACTAAAGTCAGCGAAAGACATCAGCCCTGCTTGAGTCACTCTGGGGGCTAACCAGTGTACACATGGCAGGAACCTGAGGACACCACTAAGGACAGGACTACATACCTTTGTTTCTACCTGTGATGATCTGTCATCCCTTGCTTTTAACTGTATTAAGATTTCTTTCCCTGCTTTTTGCCATAGCCCTTGCTGAGACTCCCCCAGCTAACTGGAATTGGAGCAAAAGGTGTCTGTTAGCCCTCACTTTTCTTTTGTGGGTAAGATGTTTTACTAGTACTGGTTACTTTTATTAGGGGGCCTCATATCCTCCACTCCAGGAGCAACACTCAAGGGAGTAAATCCCACAGGGACAACCACCAACTATGATCCCTGACTGCATGTCACTTGGATAGAAACTTCTGTAAGGACTGTTTTGCTTTTTCATACTTACTATGTTTGTAAAGGAGAGATTATAAAAACTTGTACCCAAAATTTGACTACATATATGGTCTGTAAGGCTAAGGATGGTACTTCAGCCATTTGCTTTAACTCAAAGATAGAAACCACTTGGGGGTTTAAAATCCTGACTCACACCAGAGACAAAGTAGGACCCTTGATAAACAAAACCACAAAATTGAGGCCTGGGGAGTTAATGATTTTATTTTTTGATGCTGGAAGAATTCTGCCTTTAAAGCTAATCAAATGTTTACCCCAATGTATATGTATAAAAATAACCCATGGGATTGATATAGAGATCCACCAACTAATGGTTGCCCCATTGGTCTTGTGTAAAATGGCCCACCTGACAGACAGGATCTCCTTTAAAAAACAAAAGACACCCGACCCCTTGTGGCCTCAGGACATATAATCCAGTCACTATCAACATCATAGACCCCCAGGACCCAAAAATGAGAAGAGGACAGGGAGAGGTTATGACCCCGGGGCACTAATCCGAATCAAGAGACTTACTTTTGCCCCAGCCATCTCCAGTTCCATGATAATAACCACCATAGATCAAAAATAGCCTCTTGGGTGTTATGAGCTAAAAGATAACACTCTATAAAAGATTATATAACCATAGACATCGATAAGATAAAACACGATGTAAATGGCAAAAGTTAATATAAAGGTGATGCTCTTCAATCAGATCCTCAAAGGGGGGAATGAGAGAGGAGACCACCGCTCCATGTGGACAACTATGAGTTAACTGTGTTATTAGGCAACTATGGGTTAACCATGTAACTATGTTCTTTGTAGAATGACCTGAGTAATCATGACAACTTCTGTAATCGGCCACAAAAGGAGCGTAAGGGCCTCAGAAAGTCTAGCCAGGACTCTTTGCTCTTCCCCTCTCCACTGCTCTGCTTTGTGTAAATCCTGCTTGCTATATTCCCAGGGAAACTCGAATGGAATCAAACTTTGTAGTTGTAAAACAGCTATATAAGGAAGCACAAATTTCTATTTGGGGCTCCGGAGACTGACAGGAGTCGTTTGCTGAGCTACCGGCATCATTAAAAGCTGCTTTTGCTCCAATCTTGGCATAAAAGAGTTATCACTCCTGGGGTCCTATTTCCAGCTTCAATAAAAGGCCAGATGATCTGCTGAGAGGAGAATGGGGTGGTGTGGAGAAAAGGCTCAGATGTATGTGTGCTGGGGCTTTGACAGTGAGTGAAACACTCATGGTCATTCTCAAGAGTGGTGACCCGAGCAGAGATGGATTGCAGAGAAGGAACTGAGCTGGCCGGGCCCAGTCCAGGCCCCATGTGATATTCGTGAGTGTGAATTTCAAGTGAAATTTGTCAACATGCTTTGTGGAGGCTTCTCAACCAATGTTAAGAAATAGAAGTTATTAAGAGTGCCACAATTTTTTTTTTTAATACAGGTAATTCATTCTGCAGAAACACTTGATGCATCTAAACAAAGACAGTCAAGGCATGCCTTGCAAAGCCTTTAATGATAATGTTTGCATTTTATACAATCTGTGTAATTTCATTCTCTGGTTAATTAATAATAGAAGCTCATCTGTCTCAGATTTAGTTGAAATACATGAATCCAAGTTGAGGAACAGGAACAGCTCATTTCGTTTCCCATCAGTGCCTTCAGGATCAGCAAGATGCACGTATTCATTCAAGAGTTGAAACACTTTGATATACAAATTGTGAATCTAGTCTTAAAACTCAACAACTGCAGCATACCTAAGACAATACTGACATCAAATGTTACATACTTTATGAGAGCCAAATTCTTACTCCAGACAGTCTCAATTTTTAGCTATTTGCAACTGTGCTCTTTAAAATATTTTATCTTGGCCAATCACATGTTTATTTTTTACTGTTTTGGGAAGTGTTGAGCAGATGAAGGTATCAGATGCCAATACAGGTGGGAATTTCCATAAGATGAATTTGTTCTTACATGAAGTTTTGTTATATTTTCATCTAATATTGGTGAGTATTGATATGGTTTCTGCTCAAGTCTTGGTTATTTCCTTGCTAAGAATTAAATGTACCCTGGATTTATTGAGAGTTAGAGTATTAGAAACAATTTACCAGCTTTTTCCCTCTTCATGAAATGAAAAAAGAGGATGTATATCAAACAATAAGCATATGAGTGAATAGTAAGGCTCTTAGGAGAAAGAGTTTTTTCTGTTTCTTTTTTTGGGGGGGTACCGGGGATCGAATTTAGGACCTTGAGCTTTCGAGGCAGGGGGCGGCACTGCTGAGCTAAAACCCCGGCCCCATTTTTCTGTTTTTGTAAGTTGCTATTTGTTTGGAGAGGAAACAATGGCTCTGTGAACTTTCCCTTAGCTGCTACTCCCTTTATATGCAAAAGAAACAAAATGAGCTGAACAAGAAAATTTTGCAGTTACACTTTGCAGCCTTTTATATATGAGCTGACATCTTTGTTTTCACAGTGATTTCTCCATCCCACCCTGCAAAGAAAAGGAAATACAGAGAAAAAGTTAAAATACATCTTCATTACAACACACATACTTCAAGTTCTTTCCTGCAATAAAATATATTCTCAACAAATAAACTACAGGCTCTAGCGACACTCAGGTACTAGTGTTTACTGACTGGAGGATGTATGCAAGGTATTTTGTTCCTCTCCGGACTCTCAGTAGAGCACAGCATGCTGAACATAAATGTTGGATTATGTACATTGCACATTTAACTTATTGTAGAAATACTTTCAAGATATACAAGGCATTAGTAGACTGTAGAGAATTTTAAATCACCGGAAACTTCCTAAAATAAAAGGTGGAGTGAAAAAAGAAGGATTTTGAGTCTCTTACAGTAGGGTCTATCTTCAGGACGAAGGTATCACATTGTTTAGCATGAGCCCAAAATTGCAATTTTTAGCTGTAGAACACACTTTGGTCTTTGAAGTCTTCTCTCACTGCATATATCAATAGTAGGTAAAACCCTTTTCTCTTTAGCAGTTAAACATACCATGCTCTAATGCCTTGGGGATCCTTCACAACCCTCTTTGCACATGCTACAGCTTGACTGATGTCATCTTGCAACAAAGCTGAAAGGGAGATGGTGAGGAACAAAAACGACTGTTAGAGAAATTTCAAGTTTAGAATCAGCCAGCAAAGGTTTGAGACCCTTCATCTACCCCAATTTGACATGAAATAAAGCTTTTTATTTCTCATTAAAGCCACTGGAAACTCTGGAATTCTTAACTATTGCAGTGGAAGGTACTCTTGGTACAAAACATTTTAAAAGTTACTTAGTCATGTTTTCCTTGGGTATTCTACTATGGATTATTCATCCTAAAGAAATAATAAGAAATGCATCCAATCATGCATGTGCAAAGTGTTCATAGCAATTTACAAAACGGAAAAATGGAAACTAAATGCTTTTCAGTAAGAATTGGATCTACAACTTAGGGGGTATTCGTATAGTAGTATTCTATTCACCCTTTATAATGAAAATGCAGATAATGTAGTTTTTGACATAGAAAACATTTTGTGTAATACTATGGAAACTACAAAGCAGTATGTATAATTACATTTAGTGTCTGTTAAAATGCATATGACTTACATGCTCGTGTGTCGAGTACACATGAATACGCATGTGCCTGACATTCTTTACCTCTATATACATGATTAATACACATTCTGGAAGGTTATATACTAAAAGTTACCAGTGGATATCAATCCCCGTGTGGGAAGAATGAGGTTGCTTTTTTTTCTTGCTTTTAGATTTTAATTTTTATTCAATGACTATATTTGTTTTTCTTTCTTTCTTTCTTTTTTTTTTTTTTGGTACTGGGGATCGAACTCAGGATCTTGTGCTTGTGAGGCAGGCAGAGGAACCACTGAGCTAAATCCCTGTCCCTACTATATTTGTGTATAATACAAAATAATTTAGAAATAAATTAACTAGATAAAAAAGAGTATTCCAAAATTAGTCTTATCTCTCCCAAAATTTAATATTTTAGTATTGGGGAATACCAAGTTTTCAATTTTCATGCTCTATTTTATGAAGCAAGGAATCCACATGTAATTTCTATTTTATTGTCAGTTCAGCAGTCTATTATTCTCAACTTTGGCATGGAATAAGTCCCATGTGTTCTTTCCTCGTAAAACAAAAGAGAAAACAAAACATGAGTTTCATCCCAAATATGTAAATCCATAATCACTTTTTGTAGGAGTTAGAATAATTATGAAGAATCTTTTTTCATTTTGGAGATGCAAATTTAAAAATTTAGAAAAAAAGTCAATCCTTTTCTAACTCCTATGAAAATGTCTCAGGAAACAAAATATATATGTAGAAGAATCAATTAGTTATCAGTAATTACCCTTAAATTGTCAGGCATATGGGTTTTTAGTATACTATGAGTCATGATAAAAGTATTGTGTGGTTTAAATGAAACATTTCTGAGTGTAAATGGCACACTGGCATTAATCTTTCTCAAAATAATTTCCCTCTGTATGAACAGAACTATTCCATCATTTTTGCCAGTTTTGGAAGCAGTTCTGGAAGTTCTCATGAGTATCTTTACTAGCCCTGCCACGCCTACCTCTATGTCCTGAACTGATTCAAAATGTTGACTTTTGGGGGTCCTTTTGACTTTGCACAAGAGTCAGAAGTGGGACGGTGCCAGATCCGGTGAATAAGGTGGAGAAGGAGGCACCATAATGATGTCACAGGCCTGCGTTTCCACTGGACGGCACTAGGCAGCAGCATTCCCTATCTTTGAGGACACCTTGTAAAGAAACTCATAAAAGAGACTTCTAGAACTGCTTCATAAAGTGGCAAGAATGATGTTACTTTCTGAGTCCAAAGAAGGGAGAGTACTTTGAGGGGATTAATGGCAATGTGCCTTTTACTGTAATACAATTTTTATTTAACCAAAATATTTTTGAATTGCCTTGTGTGTTTAGAATATTTCATTTAAAAAGGTGAAATAATCAAAATGGACTACACAAACAATTATTTGTAAAGTATCTTAGGTAAATAGGAGGAGTATCATTGCTCTGGAAAAAGACTCAATAAGGTGATTTACACTAAAATTGTAATAATTTCAGAAACATACATATTAAAACACAAACTTTTTATGACACTCATTCTCATTTTTGTATTTTATTTTGCTTTGATTGTTTTGTTTGCAGTGCCAGAGATTTCTTATTTGGGAAATTTTGATGGGGAAAACGGTCACATTCTAGTAGTTGAGGTACAGTAGTTTCTCTAGCTCCCAGATGAATCTTTCCAGACCATGTCATTTGCATTGAATCTCTATTCTCTGTGCCAGATGGGTCTGGTCCAACATTCCAGAACCACCTTGTCTTACCTTTGCAGGACACGCCACAAGCATTAACAGCTCCTGGAGTTTTGCCATCATTGCACCAGTAGCGGCTATTAATCTGGAATATCCCATAGTCAGTGCTTTTGTCTCCAGGGTTGTAGTTTGTAGCTTGTGTATTATAATCACTCTCCCATTTGGCCAAACATACCCCTGAAAAGAAATTATTTTTAATAATGAACAGCAACACAATGATTTACAGTGTATACAAAAATCAGTTCTTCATAGTTAATTCTTTTTTTTTTTTTTTCCTTTGGAGACAAGTTTTCACTATGTAGTTCAGACTGGCCATGAAGTCACTCTGTGGCCCAAGAGGGCTTTGAAATCATGGCAATTCTCCAGCACCATCCTCCTGAGTTCTGGCATCATAGGCCCGCACCACCGTGCCTGGCTCTTTTTAGCTAATTTATGTCACTAGTGACTTACTTTCCAAGTACAAAGGTATATGAAGCTTACAAAATACCTTCACACTTCAAGTTTTTCCTCTCGTTGTGACACAGAGTGTGGCTGTTGCCCAGGCTGGTCTCCTGGGCTGAATGCATCCTCCCTCCTCAGTGCTGAGTAGCTGGGAGCACAGGTGTGAAGCACTCTGCCCAGCCCAATACTGTAGTTTTAAAGGGTCTCTCAGAGAGTCTTTTCTACAGTTCATCTCAAACTGCAACGCTAATGAAGCCAGGAAGGTACTTTTTAAAATATTAAAATGGCTGCTTCTTCCATTGCTTTTATTCTTTCCCTGCTAACATTACTCAGCCAGTGTTCAGCTTAGAGTAGAAAAACCAGCAGAGCTCTTGAGTGGATTTAGTAAATTTGTAGCATACAATAAGCTCATGGGAAAATGCATTTATCAGAAGAAAGAGAACTTTTCTGAGAGGTAGACATTTTCTTGTAATAGCTGAAGGTGAATTTAGAAGTTAAATAAAAATCTTGGAAACAAGCCTTAGAGACTAGGACAGGCTCTTCTGTAATTTCTTCCATCCACTCATCTCTTCACTCCTTTTTTCATTCAAAAATAGTCATTAATTGGAAAGTATTTTACTGAAGTCAGAAAACTAGACATTATATTGACGAAGATGGAACAAGCTATAAAGGAACTTTAGTTTATGGCACACCAGGAATGGTGTGGAAGAAAATGAAAAATCATCAACTTAAAGAAAATACTCATAAAACACTTCAAAACTGACTGGAGGGAAATAGGTTCTTATTTCTCTGTTAAAGAGTTCACCATAACCTATCCAAATTTTGTTGTTAGAACCCGTATGTCATGATTGAAAAACCTAAGATGAATTCTGCATTCAACAAGGCTGCAGGATCCAAGTTCCAAACTGGTCTATCAATGTATCCCATGTTCAGGCTTCTGGGGTCCTGGAATCTGGGGCAACTGGCAAAACCAGTGGCCCTGGGAGAGTACAGCAGGTCCTTTGGGACATAGAAGGTGGAGATTATTTCCCCCCGTGATGCTATTCCTTCACCTGCTATCTCTGATTCTACAGAAGCAAATGATTTAAACATTGCAAATACTGAAATCCACAAGGAAACATCAGTCTCTTAACGCAAAACTCCTCTCACCATTCATTTTCCCATTGCTCCTGTCCTTACATGACTTTCTGGAGGTAAGGAGAGCATACTTACAGTTTGCCAGGCTGACTCCTTGGTGGCCATCCATTCCTTTTGCTTTGAGAGTTCTGGCCAACTCGCACCTTTCATAGCCCTTGCCCTGGACAGTCACAGACAGGAGGGCAAGCCCCAGAATAAGGAGAGCCTTCATGATGACTGAAAGTACAGGCCACTAGACTGGCTAGGTTGAGTGGCCCTAGTATTTAAAGTCTTTTGACTTCCTTCTTCTTCTATTGGTCTAGGGCCCACGGTTTGTGATTGGTATGCAAAGCAGGAGTTAATTAGTGATCCACCTACTTCAAAAGGATTTTGTGAAATATTTTGATGCTATAAGAATTAATCTATCATCAATGAGGAAATGACATTGCTGGAAGATTTGCCTCAAGATGTACTGGGGAGCTCCCCCACTGCCATCCCACGCTCCTAGGGCAGAGAATGTGAGCCAGTCCCAGCACCCGGAAGGAAGCTCCCCCGCCACCATCCCATGCTCCTAGGGCAGAGAAGGTGAGCCATGTGGGCGCTAGAAGCAACCCGCCCCTCTGTGGAAATGAGAAGACACGTAACCAAGCCTCCAAAACAGACTTCTGAGTCACCTACAGAAACCCCAAAGGGAAGCGAGATGGAATGATCTGATGCTCAACAACCTGGACTCTCTGAACTGACAACAGAAGAGGATCTGGGAAAAATGAAATCAGAAATAATTTCTCAGATAACAGCAAAGATTGTGCTCATAGTGCAAGACATGATTAATAAATCTAGAGAGGACACAGATAAAAAAATAGAGGATCTGAGAAACATGATGGAATCCCAACATAGGAAACAAATGGAATCCATAAAACAGATGCAAACAGATTTCCAGGAGATTAAAAATGACATCGAAGGTCTGCACAGCAGAATGAACCAATGTGAGGATAGAATTTCACATATAGAAGATAAGATTGCAATTAGTGGCCAGGCAAAGAAAAATTGCTTCAACATTGTAAGGGACCACAAGATATCAATCCAGCAGCTGCTAGACAATGCAAAGAAGACTAACATAAGACTGATTGGAGTCAATGAAGAAACAGGAGAGAGTGCACATGACATAAAAAAAAACTGTTCACAGAAGTGATGGCAGAAAACTTCCCAAGCGGGGAAAAGAACTTGCCATACAGATAAGTGAGGCATATAGGACTCCAGCTAGCCATGATCAAAAAAAATCTACACATAGGCATATAATCGTTAGGATCCCAGAAATCCAACAGAAGAACAAAATTCTACAAGCAGTGAGAGAAAAGAAACAAATCACATACAAAGGGAAGCCCATCAGAATCACAGCAGATTTCTCGATGCAAACACTCAAGGCAAGAAGAGCTTGGAGTGATGTATTTCAATCCCTAAAGGAAAACAGCCTCCAACCCAGATTGATGTACCCTGCAAAACTATCTTTCAAAATTGATGGAGAAATAAGATACTTTCATGAGAAAGAGCACCTCAGGAACTTCATGAATACCAAACCAGCACTCCAAAAAATTTTAGACAATACCCTAGGAAAAGACAATGAGGATCACAACCCCAGGAAACCCAGCAGAATGAATCCATTGGGTGTGACAAATTAAATGCAAAGGGGGAGAATCCAACAAAAAGAAAAAGTCATGACGAGGCTTTTAAAACTTTTAACTTCATCTCCCTAATGAGTGTATAATTCAATCTTTTCATTGTACTGATTAGTATTTTTCTGATTGTAGAGTTGCACACCTTTCCTTGTGCTTTACTGGCTATTTATCATCTTCTTATGTCTACTTTTTAATTGGGTTGTCTATTAATAAGCTGTAAGAGTTCTTTATGTATTCTGGTCATAGGTTATATGCATTGTAAATATGGTCTGTTTAAGGACTACTTTTCATTTTAATGATGTCATTTAAAGTTCTAAATTTTGATGGAATCTCATTTATCAAATTTTTTTCTTTTATACGTCATGTTTTTTGTATCCTAGGTAGTTCTTGCCTACCCTGAATTCATAAACATTTTCCCTTATAATTTCTTCTTAAAGTTTTATATTTTTAGGCTTTCATATTTAGGTTCATAGATCCTTTCAAGTTATTTTTAAGTATGGAACTAAAGGGTTGAGGTTAATTTTTTATATATAGATACCAAGTGTTCTAGTGCCATTTGCTGAAAACACTATCTTTTCCTTGGCTCTTGAATTGAGTTTATATTCTATAAAATGCTAATGTTAAATAATCTTTCAAAGCTCAGTGTACCATATATGTGTGGTTCTATTTCTAGATTCTCTGTTTTATTCCAATGATCTATATGTCTTTCCTTACACCAACACTGCCTTGATTACTGTAGCTTTAGAAGAAGTCTTAAAATTAGATACTAAATGTCTTCCAACACTTTTTTTTTTACTTTTCTAGGTCCGTTGTACTCCTACATAATTTTTTAATTTCAATATCCAATTCTTCATTTAGAGCAAGTATACACAGATATATACATACATATACATATATATATATAAAACCTTGTGTTTTCTAATCCTGCTAAATTCAAATACAAGATCTAGGGGCTCCTAGAGATTTCTTAGTATTTTCTCTGTAGATGATCATTTCATCTACATATAAAGACGTTGCTTCTACCTTGCCAATCCTATCCTAATTGTGTCATTTTATTGCCAGACTATTTTGGTTGGGCCTAGGTTTCAAAGTTTAATGGACAGATAAAGAGTAAGCATATCTGCCCTTGTTCCCCACCTTAAGGAGAAAGCATTGTATCTTCTCCATTCATATAAGGTGTTCTCACTGGAAGTATGGAGTACATGTCTTTAATCTGTTGAGAAGGTTCTGTTCTACGTCTAGTCTCCTGACAGCTTTTACCATGAACAGCTGTGGAATTTAGTCCAATACTTTTTCTCCAACTAGTGACAGGATCATATGGCTTTGTCCTTTCCTCTGTTAAAATGATAAATTTTGGGGGTGGATCTTCCAATGCTGAACCAACACTGCCATCCCTATAACAAAACCACTTTCTACATACTGCCAGATCTGACTTTTAACAGTTTGTTTTGTCAAACAAATTTCTATCTATGTTCATATTTTTTTCTTCTATTATCTTTATCCAGTTTTAGGATTAGCACAATATTGATTTCCTACAATGAGGGGAGAAGTGTTCCTTTTTTTTCTGCTTTAAATGTTTGATATAACTTATCAGTTAAAATGTATACAAGCCTGTTGTTGTCATATAGGTAGGTTTTCAAGCTAGGAATATACTTTCTTTAATAGGTGCTATTCAAATTTTACATTTCTTCCAGAGTTAGTTTCATTAATTTGTCTTCCAAGGTACTTATGCTTGCTATATCCTTTTAAATTCTGTAAAATCTGTGGTAATGTCTCCTAGGTCTTGATATTTTAATCCTAAAAATGTATAATTAATATTGTGTAATAGGATGTAAAAGCCTAAAGGGGCAGGGGAAGTGGGAGAGGTAGGAGAAAGGAAAGAAGGGGAAAAATATGAGAAATGGAAACAAAATCTTTGCAAATAGGGAAGGGTGGAAGGGGTGCAGGGAGGGCAAGGGAAGGGGAAGAAAATAATAAGAACCAAGATATTCATGTAATGGTACAAGATCCCAATGATGTATGTAAATGTATTTTATACCTAAAATGTACCAATAAACTTAATAGGGGAAAAAAAAAGAGGTACTGGGAAGTGGCACTCTTACCAAAACAGGAATTTTCTTCTCTATTATCATGAATTTAAGGATTATAAAGAAAAAAAATGAAGGACCAGTTTTGACTTCCATTTAGCTGTGAGTTTTTCCTAATATTCTTTTTTTTTTTTTTTTTTTTTTTTTTGTACCAGGGATCAAACTTGGGTCTTTGTGCTTGTGTAGCAGGTGGCAAAAACACTGAGCTAAATCTCTGGTCCCCTAATATTCTTTTTATTAATCTGTTCTGTGTACATTCACTATTTGTTTTATTAGTCTTTGTCACGTAAAAGTTTTTACTCCCAATAGATAGACCTGACATTTGGGTCAGTTATGTAAAGAATACTGTATATCCCATGACACTATTTGGCTTAGTCAGTTTCTTATTCTAGACTTTCTGCTGTTATTGCAAATGTTATAGCTATACAAATCAATATTACGCTATTATAAATAAGAGGAATAGCTGGGTCAAGTGGAATTTCTACAGTTAGTTTTTTGAGTAATTTCCCTACTGATTTCCATAGTGGTTGTGTCAGTTTACAGTCCCACTAACAAGGAAGAAAGGTTCCTTTCTCCCCACAGCCTTGCCAGCATTTGTTATTGGTTGATTTCTTGATGGTAGCCATTCTTTCTGGAGTGAGATAGAATCTTAGAGTTGTTTTAATTTGCATTTCTTGAATGGCCAATGATGTTGAATATTTTTTCATGCATTTATTGATCATTTCTATTTCATCTGAGTAGTGTTGATTCATTTCAGATGTCCACTTTTAATTGGATCTTCAAACTTGGGGGATTCTAATTTTTTTGAGTTGTTTATATAGTCTAGATATTAGTTCATTGTCTGAGGAGTAGCTGGCAATTTTTTTTCCCATTCTGTAGTTGTTCCTTCATTCTGTTAGTGGTTTCCTTTGCTGTGCATAAGCTTTTTAATTTAACGTGATCTCATTTGTTGATTCTTGGTGTTATGTATTGTGCAACCACAGTTTTGTTCAGAAAATTTTGCCTATATGTATATCTTCAAGCGTTTTACCTATTTTGTCTTCCAGCAGATCTTTCATTCATTTTGGTTTTAGTTTAGTGCATGGTCAGCTATAGAGACATAGGTTCAACCTTTCACAAGTCAATAGCCAGTTTCTCCAGCACCATTTGTTAAATAAGCTATCTTCTTTCCAGTGAAGGCATCTGTCCCTTTTGTCAAAAATAACATAGTTGAGTGTGCCTGGAGTTGTTTTTGTATCTTCTATTCTCTTCCATTGATCAACCTGATTTTTAGTTTTTATTTTTATTTTTTGCCAATACTGTGCTGTTTTTATCACTGTAGCTTTGTGGTATAACTTGAAATCTGGGATTGAAATGCTCTCTGCCTTGCCATTGGTGCCCACAATTGCTTTTGGTGTTCTAGGTCTCCTCTGGTTCCAAGTGAATTTTAGGATTGCTTTCTCCAGTTTTGTAAAGAATGTTATTGGTATTTTCATGGGGATTGTATTAACTCTGTATAACAGTTTTGGAAATGTGACTATTTTGACTATATTGATTCTGCCTATCCAGGAACAAGGGATATCTTTCCATTTTTTAAATATACTCTTCAATCTCCTTTTTCAGAATATTATGGTTTTGATTGTAGAGGTCTTTCACTTCCTTGATTAGATTAATTCCTAAGTATTTCATTTTGGGGATGCTATTGTGAAGGGTATTACTTCCTTAATTTACGTCTCAGTGAGTTTTTCATTTTTGTACAGGAGAGCTATTGATTTTTGAATGTTAACTTTGTATGCTGCTGTATTGCAGAATTTGAATAGTAATTTTAGGAGTCTTTTGGAGTTTTTGGAGCCTTCTATGTGCAGGATCATGTCATCTGCAAACAATGATAATTTAAATTCTTCCTTTTCAATCCATATTCTTATTTCTTTCTCTCCTGTATTGCTCTCATTAATGTTTCAAGAACTCTATTAAACGGAAGCGGTAATAGTGGACATCCTTGTTTTGTTCCTGATTTTAGAAGGAAAACTTTCAGCTTCTCTCTTTTTAGTACGATGTTGGTAGTTGGTTTGTCACAGCTGGCTTTTATAAAGTTGATGTAATGACCTTCTATTCCTATTTTCTTCAGTGTTTTTTTTTAAATCACGAATGGATATTGGATTTTGTCAAATGATTTTTCTGCATCTATTGAGACGATCATGAGATTTTTGTCCTTCCTTCTGTTTATGTGGTGTATTACATTTATTGATTTGTGCATGTTGAACCATCCTGGCATCCCTGGAATGAATACTACTTGGTCATGATGTATGATTTTTTTGATGATTTATTGCATTGTTTGCCAGTATATTATTGCATCTGTATTCATTAAAGAGATTGGCCTATAGTTTTCTTTTCTGGTTGGGTCCTTTTCTGGTTGCTTCCAGGAATGACTTTGGGAATATAGCTTCCCTTTCAATTTCATTAAAGAGTTTGAGGAGTACTGGCATTAGATCTTCTCTAAAGTTCTTTTAGAATTCAGCAGTGTATCCATCACTTAGTAGTTTTTTTATGACTTCTTCAATTTCACCAACTGATATTAGCTTATTCAAGATTTTTACATCTTCTTAGTTCAGATTTGGTAGTTGATATGAATCTTGAAAGTTTCCATTTCCTTTGAATTTTCCATTTTAGTAAAGTACAGGTTCTCAAAGTAGTTATCAATAATCTGGAATTCAGCAGAATCCATTGTGATTTCACCTTTTCATTTACAATTCATGGATTTGGGTCTTTTCCTTCTTTATTTTGGTAAGATTAACTGAGAATTTGTCTATTTTATTTACTCTTTCAAAGAATCAAATATTTGTTTCATTGATTCTTTCAACTGTTTTTTTTAGTCTTTAAGTTTATTAATTTGTGCCCTGATCTTTATAATTTCCTTCCTTATATTAGCTTTAGGTTTGGATTTTTCTTGTTTTTCTAGGACCTTGTGGTACATTATTGGGTTATTTATTTGTGGTCATTCTGTTTTTTCTGGTGTGGGAATTCAGAGAGTTATGAACATCTCTCATAAGACTGGTTTCATTGCATCCCGTGGCTTCTGGTATGTCAGACTGGCATTACTGTTTAATTGTAGAAACTGTGTAATTTCTTCTGTGACCCATTGATTATTTAAGAGAGTATTGTTTAATTTCCATGTGTTTGCATAGTTTAAGTAGCGGATTTTTGCCACTGATTTCTAGTTTTATTGCACTATGATCTGATAATACACATGGGATAATTTTGTTTCTTTTGCATTTACTTAAGAGTGCTTTATTGGCTAATACATGGTCTATTTTGGAGAAAGTCTCATGTGCTGCTGAGAAGAATGTGTACTCTGTTGTTCTTGGGTGGAACACTCTGTAGATATCTATTAAGTCCCTTTGTTTAAAGGCTTGGTCAACCCTGATATTTCTTTGTTGATGTTTTGTCTAGTTGATCTGTCCATTTGTGACTGTGAGAATAGGGGTCTCCCATTCCTATTGTATTGGTGTTTATCTGATTTTTCATGTTCATTAGTGTTTGTTTTATGAAGTTGGATAGTACATATATAACTGTTAACTCTTCCTTTTGAATTATTCCTTTAACTGATACATGTGACCTTCTTTGTCTCTTCTGAGCAGTCCTACCTTGAAATCCACTTTGTTTGAAATTAGAATCACAATTCCTGCTTTTTTCTGGGTTCCTGCTGCATGGAACATTGTTTTCAATCCTTTGATTTTTAATCTGTGAGTATCTTTTTGAGTTAAAGTGTTTCTTGTATGTTGACTATTATTGGGTTTCCTTTCTTAATCCATTTTGCTAATCTGTGTTTTTGACTGGGAGATTGAGACCATTCACACTGGGAGTTATTACTGAGAGGTATTGACTTACTCTTGTCATTGTACTATTTTCCAGTTTCAGATTTACTCACTTTTCTTCTTTTACTTAGCTGTCTTTTTGACTTATTGACATTGTTGGCTTCATTGTTTGTTGTTGTTTTTGTTTTGTTTTGTGGTACTGGGGATCAAACTCAGGACCTTGCGCTTGTGAGGCAGGCAGTGGCACCACTGAGCTAAATCCCCAGCCCTTCATTGTTTCTTTCTAAGATAATCCTTGACAATTTTTTGTAATGCCGGTTTGGTGGGCATGAATTTCTTGAGGTGGAAATACCTTATTTCCACCATCAGTTTTAAAGGAAACTTTTGCAGGTTGCATAAATCAGAATCAGAGGTTGTTATCTTTTAGGGGTTGAGAGACTTCACTCCAGGCCCTCCTGGCCTTTAAGGTTTGTGTAGAGAAGTCCACTGTGAGTCTAATAGGTTTACCTTTGTATGTGATTTGCTGCCTTTCTCTAACAGCTTTTAAGATTTTGTCCCTGTGATGGACTTCTGGAATTTTGAGTATAATGTGGCATGAAGAGGATCTCTTTTGCTCATAGCGATTTGGGGTTGCCTATGCCTCACTTATCTGTATGTTTATTTCTTTCCATATAACTGGGGAGTTTTCAGCCATTATTTCTGTGCACAAGTTATTTATGTCATTTGTGTTGTCTTCTGATTTTTAACTTATTCCAATTATTCTTAGATTCATCTTCTTTGAATCATCTGGGAGTTGCTGGATCAATTTTTCCTTTTCTCTTGCTGTTTTTAAGATGTTTTTGAGTAGTTGGTCTTTGAAGCCATCATTGTCTTCTAGTTCTGAAATTCTATTCCTACATTGGTCCATCCTGCTGCCCATACTTTCAATATCATTTTTAATCTCCTGGAATTCTAATCAAAACCTTTTCATGTATTCTAATTCTTTATTGAACTGGTCATTCATGTTTTGTATCATTTTGTTTAGCTCATCTAGCTTTCTATTAGTGTCTTCTGAGAGCTCCCGCGCCTCTTTGGTTATTACTTCCAATATGTTTAGTTATATCTTCTATAATCTTGGTGAGTATCACTTTGAGCTGTTTTCTAACTTCTTCTGCTATGCTTTTGAAATGTGTGGGTTATACTATTCTGCCCCTTGGTGCCCCCTGATTGGCTTCAGGGAAATTTGGGATTCATTTTGCTGCCTTTTCTTCCAATGTTTCTATTGTTTTTGTTTGTTTTGTGCTGAGGTTTCTGGATGCTTATCCTCTAAAGACCTTGTTGCTAGTACAGAGATTTCTTCAATTACTTTTCAGTGATGTGTTTTGGGTGTGGCTAACTGGAATCCTTTGCCACAGTCCCTGATGCAACCATATTGGTTATTTTGGGAAAGGAGGATGCAGTATTTTGGGTGTGGCTAACTGGAATCCTTTGCCACAGCCCCTGATGCAACCATGTTGGTTATTTTGGGAAAGGAGGATGCAGTGTAGTTATCCCAGTAGCAAAATTCTCTGGGAATGTACTCTACTATTGAGTAGGAGATTAGGGCATGGAAAAGCTGGCTGAGGAAGTAGGTGTGACCTGTTAATTACAAGATCCCAGAACACATGCGTAGAACAGTTCCCAAAGCCCTGCATATACACTTCTTGTGAGAATTTGAGCAGATTTTCAATAGGATAGTCTAGACCTGACATCAGCCTGAGGTATGGGATCCCAGTACCACTTCTCAGGACTCGAATGTAGAAGTTCTCATGGTTTTCCATGAGATTTGGATAGTATAAAAGGCCACGGACACCAAGAAGAGCCTGCTATGGTGGCTTTCCTCATGACACTCCACCCTGCCTTTTCCAAGGTGTACTTTTATCTTTCTTTTTCCTATTTTATCCAGCTCACGCTCTCTCTGAAGAGCTAGCTTCTCTCTCACACCTCACTTTTACCTTTTCAAATAAACTTTGTCTCTGCTTTTTGCTCATTTCATTCAATTCTTTGTTTGAGGCCAAAAGAACCTGGAATCCAACTCCAGAAGGAGAAGTGAGCGACCTAAAACCTGATAATGTTTAATTGGTGAGTCACTGTCAGAAGAAGCTACTTGATAACAGTATTGTTAATGTCACAAAGGCAATCTGAGTGTTGGTTTACAGAGAAATAGCGAAAATTATGTGACCCTGTTACTTTCAAGTGAAACAGTTATAGTACTGTTGTCTAAGACCAATTAGATATAACCATACCAAAAGAGCCAATTATATACCACCCTGAATCCTGGATAAGAAACTGTCAAGTATGAAGTAAACATTAAGGCAACCCAGGTATTGATTACAGCTAATATGTACTAAATGTAATAGCTGTATCTCTGCTAATGGTAGAAAAGAATTCAACAGTTTTACAGAGTTAACTACCTAAAGAGTAACAAAGCTTTATGGATATATATATATATATATATATAATATATAAATTATAATATATATATATACACACACACATAAACACACACACACAGGATTTTGCTATGTAGTTCAGGCTGGCCTTGAACTCACTATGTAGCCCAGGGTGGCCTCAAACTCGTAGCAATTCTCCTGCCTCTGCCTCCTGAGTGTTGACGTTATAGGCTTGTGCCACCATGCCTGGTCTATGGTTATACTATTAAAAATTTAGGCTTTGGGAATGGAGGGATGCAGGAGGAAAATTTTGATACCTTAAACTCTATGACATGAAAAGGAAGATAGAGAAGTGGTACAAAGATCTGATTGGGAAGTAGAAGGATGTCTATATAATTGGGTATAGGTAGGAAAACAAACTGGCAAGAAATAGAAGGTAAAAGAAAAAGAGAGAAAAATTATACAAAGAGTAAAAATAAGAAAGAAGGACTTAACCAGAGAAAATTTAAAAGTGTGAAGAGACAAATATAGAGAAATAAAAGAAAAAAGAGATTAGAAGCATAGTTGAAGAACAAAGGAAGATTACCCCACTGCTCAGGAAACTGGCGAGGAAGACAGTAGGAAGGAAAGAAGAAAAAACAAAAACAAGAACAACACAAAACAAAACTCTAGAAACAATGTGCACACTTACAAAAAACCCCAAACAAAGAAACAAACAAAAAACCCTACAATGAAACAAAAATTTTAAAAACCTAAAACAAAGAAAAAAAAGAAATTTTTCTGTGATTTCAAGCCTGCAGTTATCTCCTGAAGTCTACAGTTTTGTGGCAGTGTCTAATTCAAGGCATAACTCTGCTCTTGCTAGTAGATGAAGGAGGCAGTCAGAGCCCAAATCTGTGCTGGATAATCATCACCAAACTGGCAGTAGGATTAGCGTGGGGTGCCAGTTCTGGGACTTTCAAATCCACAGAAATTCAGACTGTACCTGACATCTGGCTGTGGAGATGAGGCCTTATTTGTTTAGCTTACAACACTCTGGGTATCTCTTGCCTGCCTGACCATGGCTCCTGGACCATGGATGCCTCCTGTGGTTGTCCCTCACCCAGTCACTATGGGTGTTTAACACTGAGCCCTGAGATGAAGCCAACTAACTCACAGCTGCTCAGAGTCCTGGGTTCCGTTGGCCCCTCCCTAGAATGGCATCTACCCAAGCACTGGCTCCAGGGGATATGGCAGATGCTTGAACTGGAGTCACTTACCAGCTGTCGAAGTGCGCTGCATCCACTGCTCCATCCCACTGATGCTTTTCTCCCTGAGAGAGAGGAAACCACCCCTCCATATGGAATTGGGCAACTATGGGTTAACTGTGTTATTGGACAACTATGGGTTAACCGCATAGCTCTTTGTGGAATGCACCTGAGTGAGTAACCATGACAATTTCTATAATCTGTCACCACAGGAGTGTAACAGACTGAGAAAGTCCTACCAAACTCTTTGCCCCCCGCCCCCCGCCCCGTGCTCTGCTTTGTGTAGATCCTGCTTGCTATATTCCCAGGGAAACTCCAATGAAATTAAGCCTTATAAATGTAAAAAGAGGTATCTAAAGAAGAGCAAACTTCTTTTCAGGGCTCTTGAGACTTACAGGAGTCATTTGCTGAGCCACTGGCATTAAAATTGATTTGCTCCTCTTTTGTGTATCAGAGTGGTCTGGTTGGGTATCCCACCTTGTCTCCTGCCTCACCTGAAGGCCTCTGGAGTCACCCAATTTCACTGTGTCTCTATAGATTCCAGCTTCTTTTCTCCTGAGCCACAAGTCAGGAGCTAGGAAGAAAGTGCAAATTTATCCTTCCTTTTTCTGCATTGTGTCCTGTCTCTTCAACTTCTCTGTAGGCTCCAATTTTCCCTTCAGATCCTTCCTGGGTCCCAGGGATCCCCTGCCTACTTTTTCTTCCCCAACTTGTCATTTTCCAGTGTCTGGGTCCCAAATCTTGGATAGGCCGATTTGTTGCCGCTTACTGCTCCACCATCTTCCCTCTGATCCAAACTGGTACATTCTTTTTTTTTTTTTTTTAATATTGAAAAAAAATTTTTTTCTTAAGTTCTTTTATTGGTACATTTTAGGTATATAATACGTTCACATTTATCATTGGGTGTTTGTACCTGTACATGATATATCTTGATTCTTATTTTTTCCCCATTACCTATGCGCCCTTCACCCCCTCCACCCTTCCCTATTTACATAGACATCATTTCCATTTATTTTTCTTTTCTCATAATTTTTCCTTTTCCTTCTTTCCTTTTCCCTTCCCCTCCCTTCACCCCTACGTCTTTGGACCTTTTTTCCTATTTCAAATGATCAATTATTCATTTTAATCATGTTAACCCTTATTTACACTATCAGTTTCTCACACTAGATAAACTATTCAGTATTTACACATGTGTGTCCTATTTATTTCACTTAAGAGTACGGCCTCGATATGCATCCATTTAGCTATACATGACTCTAGTTTTTCATTCTTTATGGCTGAGTAGTACTCCATTATATATATAAAAAAACTTCTTTATCCAGTTTCCAGTTGATGGGCACTTGGGCTACTTCCAAGCTTTAGCTATTACAAACTGTGCCGCTATAAACATCGGTGAACATACACTGCTATGGTATGATTCTTTTAATTCTTTTGGGAAGATCCCCAGCAGGGGAATAGCTGGGTCAAATGGGATCTCTGGTCCTAGTTCTTTGAGGTATCGCCATACTGATTTCCACAGTGGTTGCACCAGCCTGCACTCCCACCAGCAATGGCGAATGGTTCCTTTCTCCCCACACCCAGGCCAGCATTTGTTATTGATTGATTTCTTGATAGCAGCCATTCTTTCTGGGGTGAGGTGGAATCTCACTGTTGTTTTCGATCTGTATCTCTCGAATAACCAGTGATATTGAACATTTTTTTTCATATATTTATTTGCTGCTTTTACTTCTTGTTCTGAGAAATATGTGTTCATTTCAGATGCCAATTTTTGAACTGGGTCTTTGAATTTGGGGGGGTCTGATTTTTTTTCAGTTCTTTATATATTGTAGATAGTAGTCCTTTGTCTGAGGTACAGCTGCTAAAATATTTTCCCTCATTGTAGGTTGTCTGTTAGCTTTGTTGGTGGTTTCTTTTGCAGTGCAGAAGCTTTTTAATAAGATGAGATCCCAGCCAAACTGGTACATTCTTAAAAGACAAAGATTTGCCACCATTTGTGATATGCAAAATAATCTACTGTGGAACTAGTGTCAAAGGTCTGGGCTGGAGTCACATATCTATCTCTGCTCCCATGCAAATCTAACCCACAGAAGAATTTTTTACATTTACAAGAGAAGCTGGCTCATGCCTCTAGTCCCAGCTCCTGAGAGGCTGAGGTGGGAGGATCATTGTTCACATGAAATACAGACCAGCCCGTGCAATGTTGTGAGATCCCATATCAAAATCAAATGAAAACAAAAAAGGTTTAAGCCAACAAGGGCAATGAAAAAGGTGAAGAAATGGCAATAGAGGAGAAATGTCAGTAAAATTTTGTATTTGTATCATAGTGCCAAAACATGTCATAGTCTCTAGAAGAAAGCAGAAGTGACTATTTGAAATCTGTTTCTTGATTCCTGAACCTAATAAATAGCACACAGACAGTAAGACCCTGCTCTGGATTTCACCTCCAAGTACAGAGTAGAACTTGCTCTTCTCTTTTTTACATTTGCTGTATATTCATTCTCTTGAGTGTCTTCACTTTTTTCAATATGTATAATTATATAGTTTATTAGAATTAATTTAACACGATATACAAAATATGAACAGTAGACATTTTTAGGTTCATTAACCACTTCAAATACAGAAATGTTGAGATGGCAGAAACTATACTACGCTTTTCTGTCCAATGAATCTAGCTCACTAGTTCAGGCTGAACATTCACTCTCTGAAGCACTTCTTCAGGCACGCAAAAAACAGGACTAATGGGTTTAATTTGTTCTTCTCCCAGAATTGTCAATCCAGCAATGCCAAATAATGTATGAAAAGGATCCACCATATCTCCTGGCCTGTCTGCAAAACCTCCAGTTTCTTCATCTTACATGCTAAAATAAAACTGCATAGTTTGTCTCTATCAACCCAATGAAGCCTTCCAATTATCTTTAGGGATGCCAAAACCCACCATGAATAGCAAACATCTGGCAACTTCTCTGGTCTTCCATTCAGTCCACCTGAGGGTAACTGTCGTTCACAAAGGCATCAACCAAGTAAATCAGAATTTACTTGATGTAACTGACTAGTAATAGCCAGGAATCCTGTCCAGCATGAGATTGAGAACCTGGTCTGGAGCCATATCCACCATCAAAGTTCATACAGGATAAGACAAATTCGATTGCCCTTTCCACATTAATAGCATCAAGCTTCCCCAACAGAGCCACAGTTGCCACCGCACAAAAAGTGAATCTTGAATCAATTTCTCCCCACATGTCTCCAGCAAAGGAATCATGTTCTTTCTGTAGACTTTGCACATATTCCACAACTTTATTTACATTAATAACATTAATACTATCATACAGAGTAAGAATCTGGACAGCACTGAGAGTATACAAAAGATGAGGATCATGCCCAATGCTAGCACTTATTCCACCAAACTCATGTTGGCAGGACTTAATAAATGTCAGAATTTCTTCTCTATTCATGCAATCAAGTTGTCCCATGAGATCCATCACTGTCAAATCCCAATAGATGCCACTCATTCTCAAGTACTCAGACATGCAGTACTCATAATCACCTTTCTTCGATCCATAGGATGCAATATAATCCACATGTTTCTCCGATAAAAGGGTGTCAGGTGCATCGGACTTGAGAGTAACATCCTTCTCTAGGGTGCCCATGTTGGAGAGTCAAAAAAAGCGAATGTCTTCACTTTTGATGTTGCTTCAGCTTACTATCCTTCCCTCACCTACACTGCCTCAGATCCCTGCTACTTTGATAAGGTTCAAATCAACAGAAAATATTTCTTCCTGTGTACTGCAAATAGCATTTGCAGGAAATCTCCGTTGCATTTAGTTGGTGGCCTGTTTCTTTCTCCTACTAGTCTAGTAGGCCCTCTTATTAATCTCTCTGCCATGACTGTATTCCTTGTACCTGATAGGTCTGTTGTGATCATCACCAATGGAATAACTATCATGTCTGAATAGATACACCAAGGAGATTTAAGATAGGTACAGGACTCTAGCACACTGCTATAAAAATTAGTCTTAATCCTCAGAGCACAAATCCTCAACAGAAAATCACAGTTTATCAATCCTGGATCCACTCACCAAACAAACACGGAGCACCTTGGGGACCACTTGTGCTGGTGCAGGGAATTCTAAGACAACACAGAGTGCGCAGGCAGGAAAGCGGTCATCAGGGAGCACAGTGAGGCCAATTTTGGCCTTAAAATGTGCAAGCTGGGCAGGGACTGCAGGGGGCTGGGGGTGAGTGAGCTGTGTTTGGGTAGAGGAAGCAATGTGGCCAAAGGCAGGGAGCAGAGGAGGGGCCACATCCGGGGAAATCACCAAAAAACAGTTTTAACGTTGAGAATATCTCTGTAAAGGGGATAATTATAGTTCAATGACTGAGAGAGTATGTTTCAAGATCAAAAACACTTTCTGCAAGGTGTCCTGGCTTTTGACCTCTTAATTTGCTTTCAACAGTATCCTCACAGTAGCTGTCTTGGCTGTGGCTGTCCTTCAATGAAATAGCTGGGTTTCTCTGCTAACCTCTATCTGCTGGGCAGGCACTGTGCTAGGACCTCAGGGTGTGGTGAGTAATAGGCAAATATCTTCCTCTCCCTCTTAGCATTTATTAGAAGGAAGTCATGGCTAATTGAAAACAAATTTCCAACTGGAGAGTTCTACAGAATGGAAAGCACAGTGTTTATGGGAAATTTAGCAGAAGTGATAAACCTGTTTAGTATGTTCTAGGTGACACCTGAATGCTGAGCTGTAGTCAAATGAGCCAGGTGGGAGAAAATAGGGACAAATGGCAGCTGAAAAAACAGCATATTCTTTGTTCCAGAGGGAACAGGGAAGGGTAGGCTGGTGAAGACACTGATAGCAGTGCCATGTTCTCTATGACATACATCAAAGAAATGAAATTGGAGGGAGCAGAGCCAGACCCAGGTGCAAATCCTCAAGACAATGGGACTTAGAATTTACCTGAAGTTTATGGAAAAGTTTCTGAATTTTATGTTTTCATTTTTTAATTTATTTTTAATTTTTTGGTACCGGGGATCAAACTCTGGTCCTTGTGCTTGAGAGGCAGGCGGCAGAACCACTGAGCTAAATCCCTGGCCCAAAGTTTCTGAATTTTAAACTGGGGCACAGGAGGTTCAAAAGCTCATTTGAAAACCACTGTAGGCGGGACTCTGGGAGAGCTGCTGGAATCCTGACAAATAACCCCAATGGTAGATGATGTTGGGATATGAAGAGACCTGGAAGGATCAGGACATACGCAAAGTTTATCACTTTCTGAAGATTAATTTAAAAAGGGGAAATACTAGGTTTTTAAATTAAATCCTTCTGAAGTGCTAGTACTTAATAAATATCAGAATTATTACAATGATCTTATAGGTAAGTATTATACAATTTTATAGATCAAATAATAGGGTTCTCATGAGATAAAGTAGCTTACCTAAAGAAATATAGATAGGAAGTGGCAGGTATTTGGATTCAGGTCAGATCCATTCTCTCTCTCTGTCTCTTTCTCTTTCTCTCCCTCTCCTTTCCCTCCTCCCCTTCCTCTCTTCTCCTGCCCTTCTCCTCTCCTGTCCCGCCCCCCCCCCAGTCGCCCTCCCTCTCTCTTTCTCTGTGGAAAATGCTGGGGATGGAACAGAGAGCAGAGGCTCACACGTGCTAGACAAGTGAGCTCACCATTAGCCATTACAGTATGTTTGAAAGTGGAAAAATCTGTTCCATTGAAAGTGATGTTTTTGTGAAAGAGATAAATACAATGTTCTCACTTATTCATGAGGGATACTTTCCATGAACTGCAATGTATATCCTAAACTAAAAGTAATACTGAATTCTGTGTATATTGTGTTTTTTTCTATATACAAACTTGAATATATGATAGTTTAATTTCTGAGTTAGTCACCACAAGGGATTAACAACAAATAACAATAAAATACTAAAATAGCTATATTAAGCACAATAGAGATACTTGAACATAAACTCCCAGAACTCCTCATTGTAAATCTGACAATGCAGTTAGCTATCAAGTGACTACTGAGCAAGTAACATTTGCAGTGTTGATACCCTGCACAAAAAGATGATTTTTGTCCTCAGCAAGACAGAGCAGAATAATTAAAAGTTAGTATGGCATGTAGCTTAAAACTTCTATGAATTGTTTATTTCTGGAATTTCCTATTTGATATTTTCAGATCATTTGGACCATGAATAACTGGAAGCAGAGAGTGAAATTATGCATATTTACTGTTAATAAATGAGTAACAGGGACATGTAGACATGTAGAAAAGATATAGTAGAGAAAGCACCAGCAAGGATAGAGAAGGAACATTCAGTGAGGTGGGAAGCAATCAGAGGCAGAGGGACATAAGTTTCCAGAAGCAGGAAGTGGTACCCAGGTCAAATGCTGCTGAGAGGTCAAGTGAGCTGAGCCAGAGAGAGATGGTCACTGGATTTGCACCAAGGACTCACAGGAGACGGCGTGGGAAAGCAGTTGAAGCAGAGTGAGGACAGAAGTCTGATTAGAAAGGGTGAGAAGAGAATGGGAGGTGAGGTAGAGAGGGCTGAGTACTGGCTTTCCCCCATCAGTCTTGCTGCAGAGGATGCAGTTTTAATTGAAGGGTTACATGACTTGGAGGGGAAAGGTTTGTATAAAGTTTCCACCTTTCTTTCAGTGAATTATGCAGTCAAATATCTGTTGAGAGCAGAGGAGACAGAAGAATGAGGGGCCAGAAAGAGGTCGGACATGTGTGTTGGGGCTTTGAACAGATGGGAAAAGATAACCATAGTCATTTTGGAGAGTGGGGATCCTGCAAAGAAGGATTGAAGAGAAGTGACTGAGATGGCCAGGCTGGCTGGAGGACCTTCATGAGATTCATTATTATGCATTTACAGCAAGGTTTGTCTGCACACTTGTGGAGTTTTCTCCAGAACTGTCCAGCTGTTTCTGTGCAGGTGAGGATAAAAAAGATGGTAATGACAGCGACCAGCTGGCACATGGTGAGGACCCCGGCAGTATGGAGCCCCCACTCCGTCCCTACGCCCAGCCCACAGTGACCAGCTTACCCCCTCCCCCCACCTCTGGCTTCCTGGCTGCACTGCTACCTGGTTCCACACTACAGAGGCACAGGGGGTCATAAAGGCCATTGTCCTGAGCTCCAGAAGATAGAGCAGAAGTGAACAACAGAAAGAGGGCCTCTCTCAGGCTCCTCAATGAAAACTGAAGCCCACTGGAAAAGTGAAGAGAATCTCTGCAATAAAGGCTCACCAGACCACTGTACTTGGTAAGTTGGAGGAATCATCACTTCCCACTGGAACCTGGACTATCTTCAGGGGAAGAGCAGCTGAAGCCTGCAGTAGAACCTTGCAGAGTTCAACTGTGCGGGAGGACAGGGAGCTCAACTTGGGACTAGCAGCCAGAAATTTGCCTGAATCTCATGGGTCTGCTACCGGCTTGCTGAGACTCATTGATTTATATCTGCACATGGCTGCCCACATTGTCTATTGTGAAAGCAGAGACATACCCTGAAGGAGGCCCTTCAGTTTTATTTTTTGTTATTTGCAAAAATTTTTATTTTTTTCTCTTATTTTTAATTTATAATTTTTATTTTTTCTACTCTTTGCAAATTTTAATTTTTCTCTTCTTTTTTTTCTTTCTTTTCTCTTTACTTTCTCTCACTCATTCTCTTGCTGCCCCACATTGTTCTTCATCTCCCTTTTTGTTCCTGTTCTGGACCTAATTTGGATTTCTTCTTTATTTTTCTTTTTTTTCATTTTCCTTCTCTTGATTATCATTAGTTTTAAAGGAAAGTAAATACAGTTTCTAGCCTCCCTATTGCTGTTAGGTTGTTCTGTTCTTGTCTTTGTTCTTTCATTCTGCCTTTTCCTCTTGCCTTCAATAGTTTCTTAGAGTTTGTGTGATCTTCCTGTGTCTTTTGGCCTCACTGCTAACCTTTCCCTATCCTTCTACCTGTCTATCCCTCCCTCCCCAACTCCTTCTAACTCCCCATCCCAAAGGGTAAAGTTGCTATATTGAAGAGTTTATTCATTATAAACATATGTCCAGCTGGTCCTCGATTTTGATTTAATCCACACAGTTAAAGGTGATAGATTAATAACCACAAATTGTCATTTTCTAAGCTGTGCTTGATGCTATGGTGTTGCTGATTGTATCATTTGGGCTAAGATGTTGTGATTGCCTTCCTGGTATGATGAAAATGAGATAGCCTCAGAGTCATTAGAGAATCAAAACCTAAATACCAGCTATATCTGGTAGATACCTCTGAAAAACAATCATTCCACAAGAGTTCTAAATACAAGCAACAAAGATACTTACAATAAGCAATTTCGAAGTATCAACCCAGGAATTAAACCAAGGACAGTATCAAAAACAAAAATGAGAAGACATTTAAGCAAGGCACAAACTCAGACTTCCACCCTGCAAAAGGCAAATTCTGGGGGAAATGAGGTGGAAAAATATAATCAACCACCTGGACACCCTGAACTGATAGCACAGGAAGCAACAAAACAGATAAATGAGGCTCTAGAAAAATTCAAAACAGAAATAATTTCCTATATAACTACAGAGATGCTGAGCAGAGTGAAAGACATCATTAGTGGCTCTAGAACAGAAACAGATAAAAAAAAATAGATGAGCTCAGAACCATGCTGGAAGCATGAATGCCCAACATAAGAAATGGAAACCATGATTGCCCAACATAAGAAAGAAATGGAATCCATGAAACAGATTCAAACAGATATCCAGGACATGAAAAACTCCATTGAAAGTATTCACAGCAGATTAAGGGAATGTGAAGATAGAATATCAGATATAGAGGACAGGATTGCAGCTAGTGACCATGAAAACAGAGATTTCTTAAAAATAGTAAGGGACTTCCTTCCCAGGAAGGAGGAACTGCAGTGCTTGCCACTTTGGGAGAACAGTGACTTGCTGCTTGCCTGTGAAAGCTCCTGAGAAACTAGAGGGCTTCACTGTCTGCAACCTTGGCTCTTGATCCAATGCTTAGTTCTTAGACAGCCTGTGAGAGAATCTGTGCTGGAAGGCAACTGACAACTCTGTGAATGGCACTGCATCTGCAGGAATCACTGACCATTGAAGATGTGACCATAAAATTCACCCCAGATGAATGGGCCCTACTGGACACATCTCAGAGAAAGCTGTACAGAGATGTGATGGTGGAGAACATTAATCATCTCCTATCCCTTGGATACCAGCTCTGTGAATCAGATCTAAATTTTCTTTCAGTGGAGAAAGAAATGCTGTCTATTGTGCAAGGAAGAGTTATTCCCCAACTTCAGAGTCCAGAAAGAAAGGGTGCTCAAAAAATACTAGAAAGGATAAGGACTCAGCCTATTGGATGAAATGACACATCCACCATCAAGGTAATGGAATGGAAAAATATTCAGAAAAAAACCTGTGAAAATCATCTGTGTTGTAAAACCTACAGCCATGAATCCCTGCATAGAAGAAACAAATTGACTGAATCTGGAATACATTCAAACAAGTGTCATCAATGCGGTAAAGGCTTTACAAGTTGTGCTGAGCTTAGAGGTCACACTAAAACTAACATAGTAGAGAAGCCATATGAAGGTTGCATGTGTAGAAAAACTTTCAATCAATTTCCTAAGCTTTATCAGCATGAGAGAACACAGACACATGAGAAACAGTACGAATGTCAGCAGTGTGGGAAAGCTTTTAATCATTCATCTAAATTCAGAAGGCATAATCAAACACACACAGGAGAGAAACCATATGAGGGTCATCTATGTGAGAAAGCCTTCACTGATTCATCTATCCTTAAAAATCATAAGTGAACACACACAGGAGAGAAACCATACGAATGTCATCTGTGTGGGAAAGCCTTCTCTTATTCATCTAACCTTAGAAGTCATAAGTGAACACACACACAGGAGAAAAACCATATAGGTGTCATTTGTGTGGGAAAGCTTTCACAAAATCAAATAACCTTAGTGTACATAAGAGAACACACACAGGAGAGAAACCATATGAATGTCATCTGTGTGGGAAGGCCTTCACTCAATCATCTGCCTTTCTACAGCACAAAAGAACACACACAGGAGAGAAACCATATGAATGTCATCTGTGTGGGAATGAAAGCCTTCACTCAATCATCTGCCCTTCTACAGCATAAAAGAACACGCACAGGAGAGAAACCATATGAATATTATCTGTGTGGGAAAGCCTTCGTTGATTTATCTAACCTTAAACAGCATGAATGAACACACAGAGGAGAGAAACCATACGCATGTCATCTGTGTGGGAAAGCCTTCACTCAATCCAGTCACCTTAGTAAACATGAGAGAACACACACTGGAGAGAAACCATATAAATATCAACTGTGTGAGAAAGCCTTCACTCAATCATCTAGCCTTAGGAAACATGAGAAAACACAACCTAGAGAGAAATTATGAACATTCTCTTTTTTTGGAAAACGTTCAGTTAAATTGAGTTAATTAGTCTTCCTGAGAGAACTCAAAGAAAACATGTGAGTATCCTATGTGTGGGAAAGACTTCAATCAATGGTTTAGATTTAATACTCATTAGAGAACACAGTAGACAAACCAATCGTATGTCCTCTAATTAGAAAAGTCTTCATGTATTCTTCTAAACTTAGTGGGCATTAGAGAAAACTCACAGCACAAAAATCATACTGAGAACATATGTGTGGGGAACAGTCATCTACTCATAACAATGATGAGACAGTACACATAGCAAAGAAAATACATAAATGTCATCTGAGTGGAAAAGCCTTAGGCCAATCTTATACCTGATGGAAAAATCTTATAATGCAGATAAACTCACCATAGAGATAAGAATCTCTCCTGCATGAAAAAAAATTCTACCAACATTCTGACCTTTGTTGTTGTGACAGACTGCTCAGAAAAGAGAACAATGAATGCTGGCATCACATAATCTCCCCTGTTGTGTGAAAATATAAATAAAATGAATAAAATCTACCTCGGTGTTACCTGCAAAATTTGGAACTGAGCAAACACACGACCTTAGTTAATGATGTGGAAAATTCTTCAGTTGATGTGCTCCTCAATCAACATAACTAAGGACTTAGGGAAGGTAATTATATATTTCATGTCATGATGCAACATCTCAGATATTTGTCTGACAAATAATGCTTCTGATATTTCACTCTAGAATCTAACATTTATAGAATACTTCAACCATATATATCAGCTTAAGGCACAGTAGAAAATATGACTGGAAAATTTCTATCTGTAATGAATGTTGCAAACTTCCATTCATAATTTCTCTTTAAACAATATTGGAAAATTTCACTTGCAAGAACTTCTAGATCTCCAGTCATCATTAAGAATATGTGTGAATGGGTAACAACTTAATAGCTGATAGGTGGTTAAATATTTTTGAGGACTATCAAATCATTACTCTGAGGAAATGATTTCTTGCAAAATAATGATCATTTCTTTACTCAAACAACATGCTTGGAAAAGGTGAGCACGCACACTGGACCAGATAATTGGTGTCATGTATAAAACAAAGTTCAAAATGAACACTTGCTCACCATCACATGAAGGTTCTCACCATGAGAAATTATCTACTTTAAAAACCATTGGAAGAAATATTGGAGAGCTTTTACTTAGAAACTCTGTCAAAAATATACATCCACTCTGAAATACAAAACAAACTACAAGGCAAATATTGCAGAAAACTGACTACATAATTATTTATGAAAAATGTTGCTTATAAATATAGGATAGTGTGGTTATCTAGAATTATCAAATAGGGATGTGTGGAAGAAATTATTTAACTTTCCAAAACCCAAATTGAATACCACTTATGTACAGAATAAAAACTGCAATTTTAATTATTTAACTAATAAAAGATAAGGAAGAAAAATTAAAAAAAAAATAGTAAGGGACCATGAGAAATCAATCCAGCAGCTGCTAGATGATGCAAAGAAGAATAACATAAGACTGATAGGAGTCCATGAAAAAACAGGAGAAAGTACAATAGACATAAAAAAAACTGTTCACAGCAGTAATAGTGGAAAACTTCCCAGACAGAGGCAGAGAATTGGACATACAGATAAGTGAGGCATATAGAACTCTAACTAGCCACAATAAAAAATAAGTCTACACCTAGACATATAATAATCAAGATCCCAGAAACCCAACAGAAGAACAAAATCCTACAAGCAGTTAAAGAGAAAAGAAAAAAATCACCTACAAAGGAAAGCTCATCAGAATCACAGCAGACTTCTCAACACAAACCCTCAAGTCAAGGAGATCCTGAAGTATTTCAGGCCCTAAAAGAAAATAACTTCCAACCTAGACTGTTGTATCCTGCAAAATTATCTTTCAAAATCCATGGGGAAGTTAGATACTTCCACGACAAACAACACCTAAGAAATTTCATGAACGCCAAACCAGCACTCAAAACAATGCTAAACAATATCCTAGAATAAGACAATGAAGGTCACAACTTCATGAGGCCCAATGGAGGGAAGCCACCAGGCAAGGCAAGAAACTAAAGAGAAATGGGGGGGGGGGGAATAAAAAATAAAAGAGCCAGCAACAGTAAAACATCATGACAGGGATGAGTCTGTATCTATCAATTATAACCATCAATGTTAATGGCCTCAATTCACCAATCAAAAGAAATAGACTGGCAGAATGGATTAAGAAGAAAATCCAATATGCTGTATACAAGAAACACACCTAACTCAAAAAGAAACTCATAGACTGAAAGTAAAAGGATGGAAAACAGTTCTCCACATGACAGGAACCCAGAAAAAAACAGGAGTAGCAATCTTATTTGCAGACAAAGTAGATTTCAAACCAAAACTAATTAAGAGAGTCAAAGACGGTCACTACATCCTTGTGAAGGGAACAAGCCAAGAGGAAGAGATGACAATCCTAAATATATATGCACCAAATATGAATGCTTACAATTCTACAAAACAAATATTAATGGGCATGAAAAACCAAATAAGCACTAATACAATTGTAGTGGGGGACGTCAATACCCCACTATCACAAATAGACAGATCACCTAGACAAAAAGTCAACAAAGAAATTCTAGAACTGAACCAAGTTATTGAACAAATGGGCTTAACAGATGTTTAAAGACTGTTTCACCCCACAAAATCAGAATACACATTTTTTTCAGCTGCACACAGGTCAATCTCCAAAATAGACCACATGCTACCTCACAGGACATGTTTAAGTAAATGTAAAAGACCTGAAGTTACCCCCTGTATATTATCAGATCATAGTTCAATAAAATTGGAAATCAATAGCATAAGAAACCACATGGAAATTGAATAACACTCTCCTGAATAACCAGTGGGTCACAGAGGAAATTAGAGAAGAAATTAGACAGTTTCTATGAGTAAATGATAATGCCAGTACAACATACAGGAATCTATGGGACAAATGAAAGCTGTTATAAGAGGGAAATTCATAGCAGTAAATGCCCATATTAGGAAAACAGAGAGAGTTCAAATAAACAACCTAATGCTGAACCTCAAGCTCCTAGAAAAAAAAAAGCATGACAAATCCAAAGTTCATACAAGAGAGGAAATATAAAGATTAGAGCAGAAGTCAGTGCAATGTAGACTAAGAGAATGATACAAAAAAATCAATGAATCAAAGAGTTGGTTTTTTGAAAGAATAAATAAAATCGATAAACCTTTAGCCAACCTTATCAAAAAAAGGAAAGAAAAGTCTCAAATCCATGCAATTAAAAATGAAAAAGATGAAGTCACAACAGACCCAGCAGAAATCCAGAGGATCATCAATACCTACTTCAAGGACCTGTACTCTAATAAAATGGGAAACACAGAAGAAATGGACAGATTCCTAGATCCATACAAATTGCCAAAGTTAAATGAAGAAGACAGAAATTCTAAACACTCCAATTACAATGAGTGAAATTGAAAACGTAATTAAAAATTTACCAACAAAGAAAAGCCCAGCTCCTGATGGCATCACTGCTGAATTCTACAAGACATTTAAAGAAGAACTATCACCATTACTCTTTAAACTCATCAAGGAAATTGAAAGGGAAGCAATACTTCCAAATTCATTCCTGCAAGCAAGTGTTACTTTGATTCCAAAACCAGGGAAAGACCCAACCAAAAAAGAGAACTACAGGTCAATCTCCCTAATGAACACAGATGCAAAAATCCTCAACAAGATACTGGCAAACAGAATACAAAGGGTCATTAAGAAGATCATATACCCTGACCAAGTCAGATTTATCCCAGGGATACAAGGATGGTTCAACATATGTAAATCAATAAATGTAATACATTATATTAACAGAGCCAAGGACAAAAACCATATGATCATCTCAACAGATGCAGAAAAAGCATTCGACAAAATCCAACACCCATTCATGATAAAAACCCTACAGAAAACTGGAATAGAAGGTCTTTATCTCAATCTGATTAAGGCTATGTAAAACCAACAGCCAACATCATACTAAATGGTCAAAAACTGAAAACTTTCATGCTAAAATCAGGAACAAGACAAGGAGGCCCACTATCACCACTCCTGTTCAATATAGTTCTGGAAACATTAGCCACAGCAATTAGAAAAGAGAAAGAAATAAAAAGAATAAAGATAGGCAAGGAAGAAGTTAAACTGTCATTATTTGCTGATGATATGATACTTTACATAGAAGACCCAAAAAACTCCACCAGAAGACTTCTAGATTTAATTGACAGATTCAGTAGAGTAGCTGGATACAAGGTCAGCACTCAAAAAACAATATCCTTCTTATACACAAATAACAGACTCACTGAGAGAAATATTAGAGAAACAATTCCTTTTACAACAGCATCCCCAAAAACTAAATATCTAGGAATCAATCTAACAAAGGAAGCAAAAGACCTCTACAAAGAAAACTACAGAACTCTGAAAAAAGTGATTGAAGAGGATATAAGAAAATGGAAAGACCTCCCTTGCTCCTGGGTAGGAAGAACCAATATAGTGAAAATGGCCATACTTCCAAAACTGCTATATAGATTTAGTGCAATGCTGATTGAAATTCCAACAATATGTTTTGCAGAACTAGAGAAAACAATCCAAAAATTCATTTGGAACCAGAAGAGACCTAGAATAACAAAAGCAAATCTAGGCAACAGAGACATGGCAGGGGGTATCACAATCCGCAACTTGAAACTGTACTACAAAGCTCCTGTGATAAAAACAGCATGGCACTGGCAAAGAAACAGACCCAAGGATCAGTGGAATAGATTAGGAAATGCAGAAACAACTCCAGACATACTCAGCCACCTCATCTTTGACAAAGCAGTAAACCAACTTCATTGGAGGAAAGATAGCCTATTTAATAAATGGTGTGGGAAAAACTGGATTTCAACGTGTCAAAGATTAAAACTAGACCCATATCTAGTGCATACCCATGCACTAAACTAAGATCAAAGTGGATCAAAGATATAAATATTAAAACAGAAACACTAAACTTGCTAGAAGATAAGTTAGGTTGAACTCTTGAGGACATTGGCATAGGAAAAGACTTTATGAACAAAACCTCAGTAGCACAGGAACTAGCACAAAGAATCAACAACTGGGATCTCATCTTATTAAAAAGCTTCTGCACTGCAAAAGAAACCAACAGAGCTAAGAGACAACCTACAATATGGGAAAAAATTTTAGCAGCTGTACCTCAGACAAAGGATTACTATCTACAATATATATATATATATTTATATATATTTATATATATATATTTATATATATATATATGAAAAAAATTAGACCCCCCCCAAATTTAAAGACCCAATTCAAAAATGGCCATCTGAAAGGAGGACATTTCTCAGACAAAAAAGTAAACGCAGCAAATAAATATATGAAAAAATGTTCAACATCACTGGTCATTCGAGAGATGCAGATGAAAACATCACTGAAATTCCACCTCACCCCAGTAAGAATGGCTGCTATCAAGAAATCAACCAATAACAAATGCTGGTGGGGGTTTGGGGGGAAAGGAACACTTCCCCATTGTTGGTGGGAGTGCAGACTGGTGTAACCAGTGTGTAAATCAGTATGGAGATACCTCAAAGAACTAAGACTAGAGGTCCCATTTGACCCAGCTATTCCCCTGCTGGGTATCTTTCCCAAAGAATTAAAAGAATCATACCACAGCGATGTATGTGCACTCATGTTTATAGCGGCAGTTTGTAATAGCTAAAGCTTGGAAGTAGCCCAAGTGTCCATCAACTGGAAACTGGATAAAGAAGATGCGGTTTTTTAAAAATAAAATGGAGTACTACTCAGCCATAAAGAATGAGAAACTGGAGACATTTATAGCTAAATGGATCCATATTGAGGCCATACTCTTAAGTGAAATAAATAGGACACACATGTGTAAATACCAAATAGTTTCTCTAGCATGAGAAACTGAAAGTGTAAATAAGGATTAAAATGAATATTTGATAATTTGAAATAGGAAGAAAAGGTCCAAAGGGGTAGGGGAAGTTGGAGGGGAAGGGGAAGGTTAAGAAGGGAAAGGAAAAATTATGAGAAAAGGAAAAAATGGAAATAAAGTCTTTGTAAATAGGGAAGGGTTGGGGTGTGAAGGGAGGACAGGGAATGGGGAAAAAATAAGAACCAAGATACATCATGTACAGGTAAAACTACCTGTTAGGTATTTCAGAGCCCCCACAGAGCAAGCCCCCTTCTCTCCTTTCCCCATGCAAGACCCTATATAAGCCTCCAGGTCAGCCCATGCAGTTGCTGATCTCCATTCTGTGAGTCAGCCCGGCAGGCTGCAGACTGCCGCCCCTAATAAAGGCTTGCTGCTTGAAAGCCCGTGTGTGCCCCCTTCTTCGGCGACCCTTTCACTACCCAGTGATAAATGTAAACATATTGTATACCTAAAATGTACCAATAAAAGAATTTAAGCAAAAAAAAAAAAAAAAAGATGTTAACAATGCCAGGACCTTTTGTTTTTGAAATATACATATAACTTTTTCTCCTGAAATACAGAGATAGACAAAGTATGTATTGCAAACTTTTTAATGATAATATTTGCATTTTTAAAAAATGCACAGTAACCCTATGGTTAATTAGTAATGAAAGTCCATCTGTCTCAGATTTAGTTAAAATGTATGTGTTTCAGTTAATAAAATGGGGAATAGTAAAACTCATTTAATTTCTCCTGAATGCCTTCATGATCAGCAAGAAGTGTTCTTTCAAGCTTTAAAATAGATTGACAAATTGTGAATCCAATGTTAAAGCTGTACAAACACAACATTTCTAAGAAAATATTTGAACTCAAGGTCACACTTTGGTCTGCTTGTTTTCATAGGACTGAATTTGTGGCTCAGTGCTAAAGGGCTTGTTCAGTATGGGCGAGGCCCTGTGTCTGATCCCCAGCATCACACACATGTAAACAAAAGGGTTCTTCATTCACTCAGTCTGTATTCTGACCCATTTGACATCTGCTACTTTAAAGATTGATATGGTCCAACATAATATTTATTTTTACTCCTTTAGGAGATGACAGAACAGGTGAAGGCATCAGATGCTTGCAAAGCTGAAATTCTGCCAAAGTTCATTCATTCTAAGATAGCCTTTTGTCATTTTTTTTGATCTTCTGTTGGGGACTACTTCTGTCATTCAACACTAAGTCTGTGTTTTTTCTTGATGAAGGACTGAATGTAGCGCAGATGTATTTGAGAATCAAGGGGTTAGATAAATTTTCACTAGTGTTAGTTCTATTAGCAAACTGAAAATGTAGGTTAATATCAAATAATAAACACATTCATGAACATTAAGGCTCTGAGAAGAAAGGATATATTTTGCTCTTGCTACTGTAAAGATTCTGTTTATTTGAAGGGAAACAATGGTGCTGTGACTTTAAGCTTACGTATCACTCCCTTCATGTCAAAAAGGAGCAACGTGAGCTCAAGAAGGAAAAGTCTGCAGTTACACTCCACAGCCACGCACATACTGAGTGAGATCTTGGTTTTGACACCGATGTCTCCATGCCACCCTGTAGAGAAAGTGAAGCACACAGAAAAGAGACTGAAACATGTCTTCATTGTAATACACATAAATCAAATCCATTAGGGCAACAAGATATTTTATCGATAAGTGAAAGGTAGGCTATCGCCAGGCTGAGGTGTTGCTATTTGAGTAGATAATGCACTCAAATACTTTGCTTCTCCCCAAAGCCTCAGTAGGCCACAGAATACTGGACACAAATATTTAGGTGTATTCAGTAAATGTTACATTGTATATTTACTTATTTTACAAATACTTTCATGATATAAAAAGGAACTATTGGAGTGTGGAGAATCTTAAAAACTCCAGAAAACCCTAAAATTGAGTGGAGGAGTAAAAGAGAAAGGTACCGAATCAGTTAAAAGTAGACTGTTCTTGGTGGACAAAAGTAATGCTTTGTTTCACATAAGCCAAAAACTGCAATTCAGTTCTCAGAGAGACGCTTTGGTCTTTAGAAGTTTTAATCTCACTGTGTATGTCAGGGGTGACATGAGCAGCTTTCCCCCATTAACACTTAAACATACCATGCTCTAATGCCTTGTGGGTCCCTCACAACCCTCTTTGCACAAGCCACTGCTTCAGTGATGTCATCTTGCAACAAGGCTGAAAGAGAGATGAGGAATGAAAATGACTGTCATAGGAATTTCATTTTAAATTTAGATTTAGCCAATTGAGGCTAAGTAAGTATTCATTCTATCTCATTTGACATGAACTAAAGAACTCTTTTTCTCATTTACTAAAGTCATTTGAAGGTCTGGAATTATTAACTAATATGATGGGAGGTCATCTTTGTGCACCACACTGTTAAAAAATATGCCTAATAACATTTTACTCACCAATTCTACGTTAAGAGTGTATCCAAAGGAAACATAAGAAATGTACCCAAACTTGAATGTCTAAAGGTTTCCATAGCAATTTATAAAAGGGGAAAAAAATGGAAAAATTTAAGTACTTAATTGAATTGGAACAGTAAATTATAGAATATTCACATAGCGGAATTCTGTTCACTCTTTAATAATATGAAGTTGTATTTGTCAATATGGAAAATAATTTTGTATGATAAACTGTAAAGCAGTGTATATAATAAAATTTAATTTCTGCAGAAACACAACTTGGTTACATGTTTGTGTTTGGCAAGATGTGCTCTTGACTCATTTACATTCCGGAAGAAGGTGCACCAAAAGTTCCCAATGGTTATGTCTCTTGGAACTAAGATTATGGGTGTTATTGTTTTCTGCTTATATTTTTCTAATTTTTATTCAATGACCATGGATTATTGTATGATAGAAAATATTTAAAAAGTAAATTAAGTAGATTAAAAAAAGACTATTCTAAATATTATCTTTTTTGTAGATAGAGAATTTTAACATTTAAAAATTCAACAACATCAATTTGCAGGATCTATGCACTATTTCCTGCACTGACAATTCAACATTATTTTAACTTTAATATGAGTTCAGGAGTCTAATACTCCCATGGCATCAGCATGTAATAAAGTATGTGTTCTTTTTCTAGGGAGAAAGTGAGTTTCATTCCAAATATATAAATTTGTAAGTTAATTTATTGTGATAATTATTACTTTGGACCTGTATTTTTGGAGCTGCAAACTAAATAATTTAGAAATAAAATATCAGAATGTTTCTAACTCACTTTAAAATCTCTCAAAAAAATACATGCGTAGTGCATAAACACATATGTACACTTTATATATATAGAAAATAGTGTGGGAAAATGTTAATAGCTATTAAGTATACAGGTATATTGCTGTTTATTCTAATTTTTTATATATTTAGAAAAGCTTATAATAAAAGGTAAAATAATCAGAAAAGGATCAGACAGAGCTGGGGATTTAGCTCAGTGGCGACATGCCTGCCTCACAAGTACAAGGTCCTGAGTTCGATCCCCGGCATTAAAAAAAAAAAAAAAAGGATCAGACAACCAAATTATCCCTAAACTACCCCTAATAAGAGGAATGGCATTGTTCTAGACAAAGCATCAATAAGGTAATTTAGATTAAATTAATAAGCAATTTCAGAATCTTTTGTATATTTAAAGTCACCAATATTTTATATTAGCTTCTTATTTTTATTTTTTTTTATTTTAATTTTTTTGCCCTGCTGAGGTTGGAATCTAGGAACTCCCCAGTGATATTCAGGCACTGTGCCTGCTCTCAGTAGCTGGCACTGACTTTTAGTCTCTATAACCAGATGGGTCCTGCCCTTCACTGCAGTACCACCTTTTCTTACCATTGCAGGATATACCGCAGGCATTAACAGCTCCTGGGGTTTTGCCATCATTGCACCAGTAGTGGCTATTGATCTGAAATATCCCATAATCAGTGCTTCTGTCTCCAGGATTGTAGTTTGTAGCTTTTGTGTTATAACTACTCTCCCATCTGGCCAAACACACCCCTGAAAAGGAATTACTTTTAGTAATAAACAGCAACACTAAATGATGTATACTGTATCCCCACATCAGTCCTATTTAATTACTTCTAATTTATTAGTGATGTAAAAGGACATATTTAATTCATATACTATTTAACACTTTATTTATTTAGTTCTTGCTGAACAGCACTCCTGGGATGAAATGATCCCCCTGCTTCAGGCTCCCAAGAACCCAGGACTGGGGGTACCGAACCCCTTGCCCCACCCAACACCTTAGTTTTAAAGGGCCTCTAAGGGTATTGTTCTGCAATACAACAGTGTGTAACACTAACAAAGCAAGATGAAGTACTTTAAAAAATATTAAAATAGCTGTTTCCTCCATTACTTTAATTCTTCCTCTGATCTCATTGCTCAAGCAATATTCAGCTTAGAATAGAAAAAATCAGTAGAGTTGTTGATAGATTTAGTAAATTTATAACAGGCACATATGGTGATGGAAAAATGCCCTCTTTTCAATGCTGACTCCACCTATCCTATATAAGGACCCTAATGCTGAGCTATACCCCTAGTCCTTTTTATTTTAATTTATGACAAGGTTTTTCTAAGCTGCCCAGGCTGGCTTTGAATTTGCTATCCTACTGTTAGTAGCTGGGATTACAAGCATGCACCATAATGCCCACTGAAAAATGATTTTATTACAAAAAATAAAGATTTTTCTGAGAGAAAGAAATTATAATATCTAAAGGTGAATTTGGATGTCAAGTTAGAATCTTGAAAACAAAGACTAGAGAATAGAAAAAGTTATTCTGTGATTTTATCCATATATTCATCTATTTACTCACTTATTCATTCAAAAATAGTCACTGATGGAAAATGTTTGACTCTAATCTGAAAAGTACAGTGATAACATTGACAAATATAGAGTAAGCTGTAAAGTAACATTTCCTTGTGATACAACCTGAATTGTGGAGAAGAAAATGAAAAATAATAATATAAAGTCAACCTAGAGTGAGTAAGAGTAATAAAGCATTTCATGCTAAATTTCAGAGCTCCTTATATAAACAGTGACTGGGGAAACAGTTTCCTATTGCCAATTTTTGAGAGTTCAATGTAATTTTTAAAAATTTTGCTCTGGAGGCCTGGTATTTAGCTCAGTGGCATCACATCTGCCTTGGAACCAAAAGGTCCTGAGTTTGATCCCAGGTACAAAAAAAAAAAATTTGCTCCGGAGCCCAGTGTGGTGCCACATGCCTATAATTCCAGCAATCAGGATGCTGAGGCAGGAGGGTTGCCATGAGTTCAAGGCCAGCCTGGGCTACATAGTAGTTCAAGGCCAGCCTGAATTACATAGTGAGACCCTGTCTCAAAAGAAAGAATAAGGGGCCCAGGGATTTAGCCCAGTGGTTACGCTGCCTGCCTTGCAAGCGGAAGGACCCGAATTTGATCCCTGGTACCCCGGTACCAAAAAAAAAAAAAAGAAAAGAAAAAAGAAAAAGAAAGAAAGAAAAGTTTTGCCCTGAAAGTTCTGTCACCGCTGGGAAATTTAAGAAAAAAATACTATGCCACTTCATGCTCTCAGAGCTCATGTTCCAAACAGGCCCTCCAACATATCGTTTACTCAGTCTACTTGGGCCTTTGAGTCCAGTAACAGACCAATCTAGTCACTCCGGGGAAGGACAGCAAGTCCTGTGTGAAGTAGAATGTGTGGGATGTTTCCCTCTCATGTCTTCAGTCCTTCACCTGGAATCTCTGATTCTAAAGGACCCAACTGATATTTTCACCACTGTTAAGTATTCAAACTCACAAAGAAATAGGTGCAGGTATTCACTCAAAGCCCTTCTGACCATTCATTTTCTCCAGGTATCTGTTCCACGTGTGGATAACTGTCTGGAGCTAAGGAGGAGAGGGGACTTACAGTTTGGCAGGCTGATTCCCCGGTAGCCATCCAGTCCAAATCTCTTCAGAGTTCTGGCCAACTCACACCTTTCAAAGATCTTCCCATGGATGGTGACAGAAAGGAGGAGAAGCCCCAGAATAAGGAGAGCCTTCATGTCAACTGGGGAGCCAGACTGCTGGGCTGAGCAGGGTGAGTCAGCCACAGTATTTAAAGTGTTTTAACTTCTTTTTTTCCTCTGAGGGTTTGCAGGCCCCACCTCCTGAGCTGTGTGCAAAGCAAGAAGCACTTGTTGATTTGTCAATTCAAAAAGATATTTTTGTTCTTTCTTTCTTTCTTTCTTTCTTTCTTTCTTTCTTTCTTTCTTTCTTTCTTTCTTTTTTTCATGTATGAAGAGTGATGCTCTGAAACTGTGCGTGGTGGTACATGCCTGCACTCAGCTATTTGGGAGGCTAAAACAGGAAGGTCACAAGTTTGGGGCCACCCTGGAATAAGCAAATATTTGCTTGCCATCCAGAGTCAAACCAGGGAGATGAAACACATAATCTCAACTGGAAGTGTATCTCAGAGGTGCAGCAATCAATCACCTAGCATGCTTTAGGTGGTGGGTTCAATCCCAAGCACAGGGAAAAAGAGCCCAGGTGAAGGTTAAGGCAGGAGTGCAAAGCTGTAATGCAAACAGGAAGATTTGATAAGCCAGGCCACCTTTCCCCCATTCAGTTCATTGATTTCTGGATGCCAAAATTATTTCTTGGATAGGAGCCAGTAGGATTCCTTGTTGGGGCCAATGTCAGAAGGAGAGAACACTTACAGATACTAACATTTGGGCACTACAGTAAAGCAGCCAGTTTTGTAGTTTTGCACAATTACTTGTGGTATGGCTCACCCTGACTCACAAATTTTCCATTCAGCTCCTTAGGGCGTAAGGCTCACAGACAATCAATCAAGATCACCAGACATTTGATGAGAGCCAGTGAAAGATAGACAAAAATAAGCATTTATAGAAGAGGAACTCAGAGGACACAGCAGTAACACAAAATAAAATCTAAATGATAATGAGCATTTCAGAGAGATAAAGAGAAATATCACATCCATGGAACAAGCTAGGATGCTATTATAAGAAATAAACAGAAAATAAAAAACAGCCTTTGGTATTAATCACTAAGATTCCATTAATAATGCATTGAATAGAAGACTCAAGAGGTGCCTTGATCTCACTACTATCTGGGCCAAGGATAAGCCTGAAGGCCTGGGCATGTAGAGGGCATGTAGAGGCTGGGAAGGCTGAACACTAACTGCCCTTCCTTGGGAGTGGACAAGCTCAGAATAGACACTTCCTGCCTTTTCCTGACCATGCCAGCTGGGACAGACTGGAGCTCTAAGATCTCCCCAGATTCCCTGACTTTATAGTGTCTTGGCGCTCTTGGAAGCTCCTGGACAGGGAATCTTCCAAAAAATTTTTCAAAACACTACTATGGCTTTATCATTCTTGGAGAAGTGGAGCTAAGAAGAAAATTTTGTTTGATTTAGAAAACTAAAGCAATTGATGTTTTATACATCCATGCAACTTGATCTAGATTCACTTGATCTATTAAGAATAAAATGGAAAGCTGAGCATGGTGATACACGCCTGTAATCCCAGCACTCAGGAGGCTGAGGCAGGAGAATTGTTGGGAGTTCAAGGCCAACCTGGGCTACATAATGAGCTCAAGGCCAGCCTGCACTACACAGTGAGACCCTGTCTCACCACCCACCCCCACCTCCCAAAAATGAATGAGTTGGAAAGTGAGAAGTGAGATGGTACATGGGAGTCTTAAGGATTAAACTGTTTTCATAAAAATAGCTCTTGGGTTCCAAGGATTCAAATCCCATCAGTCCTCACTTCAGCAGCACAGATACACAATACACTAGGTGTACAGTTCACAATCTTGTTTCACTGTAACTTACGCCATCCTTACATTTTTCTTTTCTTTTCTTTGTTTTTTGGTACCGGGCATTGAACTCAGGACCTTGTGCTTGCGAGGCAGGTGGCAGAACCAGTGAGCTAAATCCCCAGCCCTACATTTTTCTTTCTTGCTGTCTATCCTGCAGTTCTGCTTTCTTTGTAATAATTACAATCCTCTTGAGTCAGTATTTGAGGGATATGAAAATCTACTTTAAACCTCAGTAAGTCACTGATGCAGTTAATTAAAGTTATTTGTGCTGATGGAAGGAAGCAACGTGATGCATTTTGTGCAAGGGCATCAATGTACTCTTGCCAGTGGGGCAGCACTGCTTCTGGAAGCTGCTGAAGCCCTTGAGAGGCCATGGTTAGGGCAGGGGTATCCAGTCCTCACTCAGTTGATACTGTTCCCTACAGTGTGGCTAGGGTTCAGGGGACCTAGCCTCATGTCTGTGATGGCAGCATGGCTGCTAGGAGAATCTGCATGGTTTTGAGCAGGTGGGATGACACCTTCTGGCTCTCCAGAGAAGACCAGATGCTGGAAGTTCAGTGAAGCAATTCCTGTCTCCATTAGTGGAGCTGCCTTGTGTGTACAGCCTGTACAACAGGACCAACCCCCAATCACCTGTCCCTGTAGGTGTCAGGGTAACTTACTGTGGCATCATCCCTTGCCTCAGGAACAGGGTTTGAATTCCATCCACAATGGCATTTTGTTTGCCCCAGAAGTGCACAAGTTGCTCATAAATGGCTCATAATTTGTGTTATAAAATCCAGGCCAGTGTATTTTTTCTTCAAGGAGTACAGATTACTTTCTGGTTTTTTAGTGCTGAATATCTCTGTAAACTAAGCTCCTTCTCATTGAAAGTTAGGTCAAAAAAGACAGATAATTCTTTCCTGGTTTTCTGACACCATCTAAACTATCTTCTAGCTTTAATTTATGCTATGGTTTTGCTCTTGTTCTTGCCTTTTGAGTCAGTATTTGAGTAATACTGACAAAAAATAATATAATTTAACATGCACCAGGGGGCTGGGTAAAGGAATTATTTGTGCTATAAAACCAATAAGGTGCCATACTATGTAGGAAGAACCACAGTGACTGTGTTTGAAACCTGTTGCTTGATTACTGAGCCTAATAAATAGCCCTCACCTAGTAAGTCCCTGCTGTGCATTTCTCCTACTTTAATCCATTACAGCACAAATCACTCCACAAGAAACTCAGTATTCATCAATCCTGGATTCATTCGTTTACCAAACAAAAACTGAGCATCTACTTGTCCACTTTCTGCAAGGGACAGGGAATTCTAAGAGAGCAGAGTGAGCACGGCAGAGGAGTAATCACAGAGGACCGTGCAACATATTTAAGTCTTTAAAAATTGCCAGCCAGGGGAATGCAGGGAGTTGAGAGTGGGTATGCTGTGCTCTAGGTAGAGCAAGCAACATGAACAAAGGCAGGGAGCAGAGGGAGGGACCACAGCTGGAGGAACCTCCCAAAACAGTTTAAAAGTTAAGAGCATCTCCTAAAAAGGGATAAACTTCTCACACTCTTAGAAGTCTGTTTAAAGTTTTGAAATACCTTTGCGAAAGGCATCCTGGCTTTTATGCTCTTGTGGTAATTTTAACACTGCCTACAGGAGCTGTCATTGCCATGTACCATCCTCCCATGCTTTACTGGGAACTAAGTGTTTGATGGTGTTTCTCTGGCAGCTACTATCTGCTAGACAAGCACTGGACTAAGACCTCAGATTGTTGTAGGAGTGAGGCAGACATCAGTTTTGGTTTCTTAAAGCTCACTGATGATAAATAATGCTGACTAAAAACAAATTTTAAGTGTGGGGATTTCTACAGAACAAGAAGCACTTAAGAGTAGGCTGATGAAGACAATGGAAAAAGTGTAAGGGTGTCTGATAAAATCTACCAAAGGGAATTAGGTTGGAGGAAGAAAGGTCAGATCAGATGCTTAATTCCCCCCAAACACTGAGATATACAACTTAATCTTGAAGAATATGAAATACTTTTCATGAGTAGTGGTAAACTGGACAGTATGAAGCACAAAATCATTTTTAGAAATCACTGTAGAATGGACTTAGTGACTGATCCTCTAGAAACCTGACAATCCAAATGGCTGATGATGTTGGGGTATGGAGAGAACTGAGGGGGATTAAGAGACATGTAGAAAAGTGAATTACCACAATTTGATTATCCAGATTCTTTGAAGATAATGAAAAAAGAGAAAGCAAATATACTTGCTTCTGTTTATTGAATACTTCTAAAGTGCTAGTTGAGGTAGGATAAAAGAAATAAATTAGGTCAAAAGGAGACAAGGAAAATCATAATTAAAAATTGTACTTAAAAAAAACTACAACTTTCAGAAGCTAGTTGAAATTACCCAAGGCAACCCACATCAGCATCCTTTTGGTTAAATTTTGGCTTATATACTTCCAGATCTGTCACGCCCAGAATTCCTTTAGAATACCAAAAGTGCGCAAATTGGCTTAACTGAGATAGTAAAGAGCAGGAACCTGATCCTAAGATAAAGGAACAGATTGCAATTCAAAGAATGCTTAAATAATACCTCTTTTTAAAAAACTGGGATTATACCTATAAAATAGGCCAGTACCTTCCTGGGGGTGGGCCACCTTTTCCTGAGGTTTCCACTCCCATAAGTATCCCAGTTCCAGAAAATAATGTGCCTCTCTCTCTCTCCTGAGGGCCTGCACTCTATTTCTTTGAGTGTGTACCTTTAAATGTCTGGCTAATAAATCCCTTTTTGCCTCTTACTGACACATCCTGAACAGGCTTTTCCAAGACAGAAGTCAGTGAACCTGGAAAATTATTCTGAAGATAAAATACCTCCTCAGACCCTGTCTGGTGACACTGAACACTTAATAACCATCAAAATTCTTACCAGAGTCTTTATGTAAGTATCATTTCCCTCTTATAAGCAATACATAGGTACCCCATACAGCTATAACAAGGCATAGCAAGCAGAAATATACATTAGCAGTCAAAGGGTTAGTGTTGCATACAAATATAGCTTTTCTCTGTTTTAGCCTTGGCAATAGCTACAGGCTATTTTTTAATTGATAAGTCTTCTTGGTGTTTAACAGGTGCCTAAGTAATTCTGGATGGCTTTTCATTTATCTGTGAACACTTTCTCAATGCTCTATTATTCCTATTATCTTTAAGCTTTCAGGGCCAATGCAAAGTTGGCTCACTCTCACTTCATTTTACATTGTAAACAAATATTTTCCTTCCCCTTTTGGTCACATTACAAAAAATCCCTTCCCAATTTACACAATTGCTGGGCTTTCAACATTGCAAAATTGTAATGAAATCATTAAGTAACTTTCCAAATGTGATGAAATCCAGCTTTATTTGGAAAGAAATGGAATCTTCCCATTTTCATTTCCTCTTCAGGATTTCATTTCTGCATTAAGTATGATCTTTGGGTTTAAGGTTTCCTATAATAATTTTTATTTGTGCTTATTTATTACATTATCTTTCATTGAACTAGAAAGCAGGGATTTCAAAATTTAAATGGGCTCTGATAACATCACAAAGCATTAGGGAAAAGGAATGAAATTGTCACAAATAGAGGAATGGGTCATATACTTCAGTTGTATTTCCCTTCCTTTTGACAGACATTTTGTTGCAACCTTAATAAGAAGATAAAATGCTTTAGCCTCTTATTAACAGCAGCTTGTATGCACACATTTAATTGAAGATGATGCTGTTCTCCCTTCTGGTATCACTCTATTTTGGATGTAGCTACACTATTTTATTCTTCCTTCCTGTCTCCCCCAACTTCAGTTAGTAGCACATCTCTGTGAGGTGTCTGGTTCCAGCATGAACATTCTAGTTCCAATTCATTCAAGTTGAAATTGAACTCACAAATCTAGCATCATTTACACATGGGTCTTTCAGTGAAGTCTGCCTGACCCAAAGTTGGCAGTGTCTCAAACATTTACTTTGAAAATAGTTTCTTTGACTGTTGACTCAAACTGATGGTCAATTAAGGGTTAACTTGGCAAATCAGAAATGATATAAAAATACCAGAATGATAAACTTCGATCTGATAAAAAAATAGAATAGACTTTACAATCTAGGAAGTAAAGATATGTTTCCTTCACATCAATCACATATCATCCATGACTCTATTGTATATGATTGTAGTCTTTTATCAGATTACCTTTATATTTGTCATAATGAGGCCTTTGAGGCCTTGTGCTTCTTTAAACATTCTCCTCATCTTTTCATTGAGAAGCACACTCACCTGTATAATGTAGCCATTCAACAAATACGGTTAAGTCACTGTATTAAAAAATGCATTCCTAGCTAAATGTAGTGGTGCATGCCCATAATCTCAGGACTCTGGGAGGATGAGGAAGGAGGATCACAAGTTGAAGACCAACCTGGTTAACTTAACTAGACATTGTCACAAAATACAAATACCAAAAAGGGCCTGGGATTTAGTTTGGTGCAAAAGCCTTACGTTCAATGCCCAGTGACAATAGAAGAAAAACAAGAAGAAAGAATTCCACCTTGCTCTCCTTTCTTGACCATGTGTGTTCAAATAGGATTCTCACATTACAAATGCTGCAATGAAGTAATAGAAACCAACTTACAAGTAAGAACCAACCATAAACTACCTAAGGATCTTCTTTTTGGCACTAGAACTTACCAAAGATAACTTAGAGTTAAAAAAAAAGAAAATAATTTTCATATACACTTAATTCAGCCTTCTAAAATAAATTAGAAATAAAACCCTATGTTTGAGACACAGAATTTCTCATGCTAATCTAGTTAGAATCTATTTGCAGGTCATTTAAAGTTAATAAGGACAAAATCTACTTGAATTGCCAAAAATTTATATGAGTAATTTTATTGTAGAAGATGGTCATGTGTAACATTTGGTTGAAAGTTTAAGAATCCATCTATTCATCAATTCAGTAAATAAACATTTATAGACTGTTTTCAATGTAACAGGAACTGTATTGATACTGAGGACATGAAAAAAATGGTTCCTACAGAACGTGCAAACCAACTACAATCCAATCCAGTCTATATTAGTTATTTTAATATTGATATCTGCAAAATTCTCATAGAGCATGGAGAGGACCTGAAATCTGCCTAAAAAAAGAGTGAAAGTTTCACAGAATTGTAGCTGAGTGTAATTGGAGGACAAGTAAGATTTTTTTTTTCTTTTTGTGAAGGGCTTTTGTTTAATACATTTGAAAAGAATGCATATACAAAGATTGAGACATGAGAAAGCATTGGTTCAACACTAATGTAATCTCAAGAATTAAGATTTTGGGGAAGGTGAAAAAAATTACCTAAACATTTTTAAAACCTGGAATCTGCAACAAAAATAAGCTGATAAAATCCCTATTAACACTTACTAAAACAGTCTTCATAAGACTCCTTGTATGATTTTTATTAAACTAGAGAGCCTCAACTGGTTGCTATAGAGTTCCTCATATGCAAAACAGAAATAAGGGGATTTCCCTAGGTCCCCATATTGGTAAGTGTTCTTCCCCACCCCCCACCCCCACCCCCAGCTTCTTAATGAAGCAGGCCTGCATCCTCACAACCTGAAAGAGGATGCCAGTTATCCCCCAGGCATCTGTCCTGTAGCACCACCCCTAATATTTCCTCTGTGTGTAAGATCTTCAGCTAGGTTCTAGGAACACCAAACAACCACTGAGTTGCAAACCTATGTTAATATAAGACAATGACTGACCGGGGAAAATTTTTTAATTACAAACTCGATCCATTTGGTGTATTTCAAAAGATGCAATACTTTTCTTCATTTATCAGTGAAAGAAGTTAAAATTAACTTCAAAAAAGAAATTAGTAAATGGCAAACAAATTTCCTTGAAAGTCACAGTCACATATAGAGTGCATCCTAGAAAAGAGGAGGGGCAAGACAGCTTCCAGCCATTTTCATGAGTTTCATCAAATACTGGATCTACTCAAGGGTGGAGAGAGAAAAAAGGCAACTTTCAAAAATGAGTATATTATTAAATGAGGCATTTACTATACTCCTTCCTAAGAGCACCAGGTAGGGAACACATTTTTCTAAACTAGATCTAGGAAATGGAATGTGGAATCAATCCGTCCTCCTCCCCTAAGCGCTTTCCACTGGTTAATGAATTAAAAAAACAAGACTAAAAAACAAACCCACACACACACTCCCCCAAAAAACAGAAGGGGGGAAAAATACTAAGATGTCCCAGGTTACTCTCAAGTGGAACCAGGGAGCAGCTTCAACAACAATTCAAATTAGTCTGTTACAGAGTCATCACAAGCATGCCTTACTTTTTAAACAACAACAAAAAAAGTTTTTTTGAAACAACAAAACAAAAACTAGTACTGGTCACTTTTCTGACAATCACAATACTCAAAATTAACTAGTACTGGGAGGGTTGGGGGCCATACCTATTGGCCTTGTCTCACGTGAGTGCATGTAGGTAGGTGAAGGCCATTTGTCATTATTGCAGAAACGAATTTTAATTTTTAATCTTTAATTTGGTTTAAACATTGCTTTTAGTATGATGCCGACACCAGCTGTGCAGAAAGGGATCTGGAGAGATGGTCATAGCAGCACACACCTGCGGCTCTTCTTTGGTTCTGGAGGTTCCAGGGCAGCCCATATTGCTTCATCAAACACATTCTTTAGGCCTTTCTGTGTGAGTGCAGAACACTCCACATACTTGACAGCCTTCAGATCTCGGGCCAGCTTTTCAGCAGTCTCTGGAGTGATAGGTTTCTGTTTGTTCATCAAGTTTCTCAATAGTAGAGGGGTCATCTCTGAGATCAATTTGGGTCCCAACAAGCAAGAAAGGGGTCTTTGGACAGTGGTGAGTTATCTCAGGCAACCACTTTTCTTTCACATTTTCAAATGAGGATGGAGAGACCACTGAAAAATGGACTAGAAATACATCTGTTTGTGGATAACTCAATGGTAGTAATCTGTCATAATCCTCTTGTCCTGAAGTATCAAAAAGCCCAAGAGTATATGGCTCTCCACCAATCATAACTGTGACTGCATGGTTGTCAAAAACGGTCGGTACATATTCAGATGGAAATCTGTTTGTTGTATAAGATATCAGGAGACATGTTTTACCAACAGCACCATCACCCACAACAACGTACTTAATTGTCTGCATTGCGGAAATAGTTTAAATATTTCAAATTTGATGTTGACCTCAGTTTTTCTGCCAGGGTGTTGGCAGCAGTGCACGGGGTCTCCTTGGCGGGCAAGTAAGATTATATTTCGTGCTCAGTTGGGGCAGATTTGTAATAGAAACTTCTAGTAGGCATGTCTGATTTTCTTTCTCTCCAAGCACAGGGATGGTTACATGTCCTTATCTCTGTGCAGTTTGGCAGAGTTATGTAACTAATTCTGTGAGTAAAAATGTCATTCCTTTAACTACTGGCACTAAACACTGCAGTGCTCTTCCTTTACCTTGGTAAACTGATGAAGCTGTACATTTTAGAAGGTGTAGTTCCCTGATGGTGGGACTTGTAGTAGCCTGGGTTTCTGAGCCAACCATGTGGATTAGAGGAACTTGCTGAGCCTTAATAGACATTTTGGCATGAACAAAAAATGAAATGTGTATTAAGCCACTAAAATTTTGAAATTTCTTTATGTTAGCACTCCAGGTAGAGGTAAATATATTTTTTAAATATAGAAAGGAGAAAATAGATAAATATTTGATGTAAAAGGACTTCAAGTACTTTATATAGATACACCACCCCTGGGCCAGGGATTTAGCTCAGTGGTTTTGCCTCCTGCTGTGCAAGTGCAAGGACCCGAGTTCAATCCCTGGTACCAAAAAAAAAAAGAACTCTAGATACACCACCCTCAAGAAGTACTGTATAATTTCCTGCTCAAGTATAGGCTATGACTTCCTTCTAAAGAATACAGTGCAGAAAGAGGAGAAATTTTATAGCAGAAAACCCTGACAAATGCTACCTCAGCTAATAGATTAAGATTACATCAACAGTGGCCAGGGATTTAGCTCAGTGGTGCTCAAGGTCCTGAGTTCAATCCCCCCATACCGAAAAAAAATAAAAAAGATTACATCAACAGTAATAAGGCACATTGATAGTACATATCCTTAATAGAGGTACTTTGCCTCTATGGTCTTCATTCCCAATACATATAACCTTGGCCTAAGCACAAGAAAATCATCAGACAAATCCCAATTTAAAAGTGTTTTATGAACTACCAACCCAATACTGTATTCCTCAAACTGTCAAGGTCATTAAAAACAAGGAAAATCTGAGAAACTCTGTCTTAGTTTGCTTTCTGTAGCTATAACAAAATATCTGAGGGTGGGTACTTCACAAAGAAAGATTTATTTAGCCCGTAGTTTTACAGGGGTAACAATCCAAGATCAGGCAGCTTCATCTGCTTGACCTTTGGTGAGGGCCAATGACCCATGGTGGGAGCACATGTGGAAGAGATCAGGTGGTGAGACAGGAAACCAGAGGGATTCAGGGGCCAGGTTTGCTCTTTTTATAGCAACACTTTCTCTTGGGAACTAACCAAGGTCCCATAAGAACTATATTAATTCTTCCTGAGGGCAGCACTCCCAATGGTCTAATTTCCTTCCAGTAGGTTCTACCTCTTTAAGAGTCTACTACCTTTCAGTATCACCATGTTGGGAACCAAGCTTCTAGTAAATATTTGAGGGACACACACAGCATATCCAAACCACAGCAAAGTATTACAACCAAAAGGAGCCAAAAGATTTATAACAACTGTTAGTGGCTCCTAAATAGGATGTTGGAACAGAAAAGGGTCATTAGATTAAAAACTAAAGAAATCTGAGTAAAATATGGGCTTTAATGTTAAACATATCAATGTGGTTCATGAATTGTAAATCAACGTACCTTGATGTTATGTTGGTAATAGAGGAAAGTGGCTAAAGAGTATATAGGAACTAACTGTACTGTCTTTGCAATTTTATGTAAATTTCAAAGTATTCTAAAATAAAATGTTTAAGTAAACCACAAAGGAGGTATAAGAGAGAATATGGTAGATTGGGAATGTAGTGCAGTGGTAGGGCATTTGCTCACCATGCATGAGATCTTATGTTTGCTTGATCCTTATGGTGCTGGGGATGGGACGGAGAGAGAGACAGAGAGAAAGAGAAAGAGAGAGGAAGAAAGAGGAGGGAGAGGAGGAAGATGAAGAGGAGGAGGGCAGAGGAGGAGGGGAGAAGGATGGAGGAAGGGCAGGGACACACTGTGACCTGGAAATTCCATTCATTGAGGATCTATGGATGGGCTTTAGAAGAGTGTGAAACCTCCAAAATTCTATGGGCTTCAAATGTGTAGAAAAAAATTATATGGTATAGATCTGTATATGTACATTTTTCTCAGAAGAAAGCAAAAAGCTTTATTATTTATTTATTCTCAAGGGAAAAGTACCTAAAATGTGTTGATAATCATTGCTGAAAGCAACATAGAAACTCAGTATTCTGAGCAAGAAAAACAGTCTAATTGTGAATTTTATGTTAAAAAAAATCAAAGATAACTTTTCTTTTTTGAGACAGGGTCTCACTATGTAGTTCAGACTCGTCTTGAACTCACTATGTACCCCAGGCTGGCCTATGAACTCGCTGCGGATCCTCCTGCCTCAGTCTCCCAAGTGCTGGGATTACAGGCATGTGCCACCATGCCCAGCCTGAGATTACTTTTAGCAGTGCAGACTAAAGTGACAGTATAGTGTGCTTGGAATAGGAAGCCTGGAATTAAAAGTAAGGGAAAAGTGATAATAAACACAGTGGCTCTCAAATACTTTTGGCAGTGATCCAGTTTTAGGGAGAACAAGTGATTCTATAGCTCTTCTCAACCCATTTTCCTGTAGAAAAGGTCTGAGTCATTAGCAATAAATTCTTTTAAAATCAATTTTGGGGGATTATGTGTACATCTACTTTAGCATCAGGGTTGTGAATGATTAAAATATTTGAATCAAAATTGTAGTCATAAAGCATTGTGATATAATTCTGCATTTATGGGAAGCTATAATGAAGAAGTAAAAGAGCAGAAACTGAAAACCATGACACAGAAGGCATATTTCTGAAACAGAGTAATTCCAACTACTTAGGTACAATAACATTGCATACAGCCAGATTTCTTTTTTAGAGAATACTGGTTCTTAGTAGTCAGAGAATCTTATTAAAGTATTAAATTTAATTTACTTACACAACATTTTAAGAACCCTTAGGAACCCTAGTGGTTATTAGTAGTTAATCCCTTGCTTATATAAACATGAAAATATATAGAATTTTGCATCATTAGTTCACAAAAATGAAAACCAAACTTTCATATTTTGATCAATTCATCGCCTTTTAAGACAGTGACTTGCAGGGCCAGGGATTTACCTCAGCGGTGCCACCGCCTGCCTCGAAAGCACAAGGTCCTGAGTTCGATCCCCAGTACCAAAAAAACCCAAAACAAACAAACAAACAAAAAAGACTGTGGGTTGCAAATCATGCTGTGAGAATTTACTGTTTCAATCTGTAAGAGATATAATGAGAAGGCAAGATAGGGGAAGCAGGAAGTAGACACAGAGAAGAGACAGAAAAGAGATGGCAAGGGGGCAAAATCAACAGAATTATTTTATTGCTTGGATGGGAGGTACAAGATGCTGGGGTGAAATTTAGCTTGATATTTCAGTTTCTGGTGGGCCAATTATAGGAAATGCAGTGTGGTGGATAAACTTCAAGGACAACATGAGTGGGAGATGATGAGTTCCGTTCTGAATCTATTGTGTTTGAGGTACTAAGTGGACATAGCAGTAGGCTGTTAGATCCTGGGATCCTTCAGGGTCTGAGCTGCAGCTGTGAATTACTAACTTAGAAAAGTGAAATATTCACATTACAGTTTGATTTCTCTGGCATTGACCACAATAAAGAGGAATTCCAATTTTTAAAAGAATTTCATGATTTCCCCTGAAATAATTACAACCAGGCTCTGGAAACAAAGTCAGAGTGCTCACTTCACCAGCACATATACTAAAACTGGAAACGAAGCCAAAGTCAACTGAGAATCCCTGGGATAACAGCAAGTACAATTCTGTACTTATGATTAGAAATTCCCAGTGAGTGAAATTTCTATGGCCTAATTTTTTGAAATTCTGCTCTGCACATCTGTGTTTCTCCTTGTAAGTCTTTTCCTATTTATTTCATGGAATTTGAGTAGTCATTTATTTATTCTTATTGCTTTTGTTAGTAAAACTGTAGATGTACAAATGAAAGAATTTTACATATTCCTGAGGAATTAACATAGAGATCAATATATAGAATATATCCAACAACCTAGAAGGCTCATTATGCCCCTTTGAATAAACATTTCTCCAAAGGTGGCCACTATTTTTATCTCTATAACCATTCAACTTTTTTGTTCTGAAATTCATAAAAATGGAATCTTGAGTATGTTTTCTTCATGTTTGACTTATCTCACTCAACATTGTACTGTGTCTCTGAGATTCATCCATATGTTGCCACTTTGTAGCAATTCAGTGGGCCCTTGACTTATGAACTCAATTTGTTCCGGAGGATTGGTTGTAACTCAAGTTGGTCAATGAAGGCTCAGGCTCCTCTGCATGGCCTTCAAAGTCTCTCCCCTGTATACAGGCAGATCTGTGTCCTTAGAGAGACATTGGCCCAGGATTTCTCAATTAACCCACACAGGAAAGGACATTGTAATGTTCCTTCCAGAAATCTTTAAGGGTTAAATCTGTATCTGAGACCATTTGGAAGCACAAGCACCCAGCATTTGGGTCATAACTCAAGACTTTGGTAGTAAGATAAAATTCCAGCCATAACTCAAGTTGTTTGTATGTCAAGCCAGTCCTAACTTGCGGTTTCACTATATTCTGCTTTTTCTGTGTATTGTTACTTTGTATGAGTATGCCACAGTTGATGGATTCTTCTCTTTTTCTTTTTTTGCATATATGAATAAAGTTGCAATGAATGTTCTGGTACATATTTTTGGTAGACATGTGCACTCACTTCCCTTCACTGCAGTCAAAGAAGTGTAATTGGAACTTTTGGGTCACAGGACACATTTGTTCAGTTTTAGTGTATTCTGTTAGTCTTCCAAAGTAGTTGTGTGTAACTAGACTCCCAACAACAATGACAACAGTTTCTTTTTCTCTCCATCCTGAGTATTGCCAGTATTTTAATTGTAGTTTATCTGATGGGTAGGGAGTTATATTTCATTTTTTAAAAAGGGTTTTTTGTGCTGAGGATGTAGCTCAGTGATAGAGCATTTGCCTAGCTTGCAAGAGGGTCCAGGTTCAAATGCTGTTTTAGGTATAAGTACATAAACTGCACATATTCAAAGTGTACAAGTTTTGCCATATGTACTTATGAAATAATCCCTACCAATACAATGAACATACTCATCATCTTCAAAAGATTTCTGTGCCCCTATGTGATCCTTCCCTCTCCTTTTCACCTTCTATTCCCAGACAACTACTGATTTGCTTTCTGTCACTATAAATTAGTTTACATCTTCTAGAGTTTGATACAAATGTAATCATATAGTATATACTTTTTTGTCTAGCTTCTTTAACTCAGCATGTCATTTAAAATTCATTGCCTGTATCAATAGTCTACTTTTTATTGCTGAGCAGTATTATATTGTATAGCTATACCACAATTTGTTATTCCATTTATCTGTTGATAGACTTTTGGGCTGTTTATAATTTTTGTCTATCAAAATAAAGCTGTTATAATTGTTTGTGTCCAAGTTTTTGCATAGACATCTTTTATTACTCTGGAAAATATGCATAAGTGGAATGGCTGTATCACATAGCAGGTATGTTTAATTTCTTTTTCTTTCTTCCTTCCCTTCCTTCCTTCCTTCCTTTTCCTTCTTTCTTTCTTTTTCTTTTTCCCTTCCCTTCCCTTCCTTTTCTTTTCTTTCTTTTCTTTTCTTTGGCAGTGCTATGATTTGAATCCAGGAACTTGTATATATTAAGTACACACTCTATCATTCAGCTACATATTTAGTATCCATAGCCGAATACATTTAACTTTTTAAGCAAGTGCCAAACTGTGTCCCAAAGTGGTTTTACTATTTAACATTCCCATCACCAGCATATGAAAATTCTGATTCCACCAGATCTGATTCCATCATATCCAAACACATGGTATGGTCAGTTTTTAAACCTCAGCCTTTCTAGTAGGTATGTAGTGGTACTTCATTTTGCTTTTAATTTGCATTTCTATGATTAATGATGTTGAACATTTTTTTCAGGTGTTCATTTGAAATCCATATATATTATTTGATAGTGTCTATTGAAATCTATTTCTCCTTAAAAATGAATTGTTTTCTTATTGCTGAGTTTTGAAAGTCCTTTAGCAAATATTTGCATTGTAAATTTTTCTCCTGGTTTGTGTTCTGTGACTTGTCTTTCAGACTTCTAACATCATCTTTAAAAGAATGGCAGTTTTTAATTTGAATAAAGCCCAATTTATAGATTTCTTTTATGAATCATACTTTTGATAATATAGTTTAAAAGTTTTTTTACCTAATCCAAGGTTCAAAGACTTTTCTGTTATCTCTTCTTTGACAAATTTTACAGTTTAAGGTTACATATTGAAGTCAATGATCCATTTTGAGTTAATTTTCTATATGTAGTGAAACAACACAATGTAGGAATCCAAATTCACTTTTTTTGCATATGGATATGCATGCATGCCCTCACACATATACATACATACATGCATATACACAAATCCATACACAAGTTAAGCTTACTGAATAACCAGAAATACAATTATATTCTCAAAGGAAAAAATACTATATGCACACACACACACATACACACACACACACACACACACACACACATATTTTAAGCTTATTAAAATACCAAAAAGTAGCAAATTTCTTTCTAGATGGTGACGGCCATTAAGGAACACTTGAAGATTAAGCTCTTCTTCTCTGCCAGTTACTGGAAGAGAACCAAGTCAATTCAGTGTGTAGCAGACCTGTATCTGGCTATGTAATGTTTGTAGGCATTTTCAGCTCACTAATGGCTTCAATGTTATGAGTGGGATAAGGGCTTTCCCTTCAGCAGAGTTGGGATCTGAAAACTAACAAGATCTAAGAGATTTATCTGTACTTCACAGCCATGTCACCTCTATTCAGAATTATGGGGGAATCTCTCCCTGCCTTAGGGACAAGTGCTAGGTTCATGGTTTGCTGGGATGTTGTCTTTGTTCTTTAGTATATTAGTCAGCCTTCCCATCACTAGGACAAAATACTTGATACCTGAAATTTAAAGAAGTTTACTTTGGCTCACAGTTTCAGTGCATTCAGTTCATGGAAGGCTGGCTCCAAGGCATAGTGGAGGGGTATGGTGAAGAAAAGCTGTTCACATTATGGTAGCAAGGAAGCAGAGAGAGATAGGGAGGAACCAGGGATAAGAATATATCCTTCCAGTCCACATCCCAGTGACCTGCCTCCTCTGATCAACCTTCACCTCCAAACAAGAGAACTGATGGGGGTTGTGGATCTAAACCATAACATTCTGCCCCTGGCTCCCCAAAACACATGTCTGCCTCAGTATGAGAAATGCATTTATTCCATTTCTAATTGTTGCTAGAGTTCTAATTATTTCAGCATGGCTGAAAAGTCCAAATCTAAAGTCTCCTCTGAGACTCAAAGCAAACTTTTAGCTGTGAGTCCCTGTAAAAATAAAAAGAAAGTTAAATACTTCCACTATAAAATGGCACAAAGTTAACATTTCCATTCCAAAAGGGAGGACTAGGGAAATAAAAAGGACTTGGGCCAAAGCATGATGAAAACCCAGCAGGCAAATATTTAATCCTGTACTTCCATGCCTAGCACTTGGAGTATGTGTTGGTGGAACATGAACTCGAAAGGGCTTGGGCAGCCCTACCCCTATGACCTTGCTGATTGCAGCTCACATGGCCTGTTTTTGGACTGACTTCATTCACTTCCTTAGCTTTCTGCAGCACATGATCCATGATCCTCACATCTCCAACTTCCTAGGTTCTCAACTGTCAGTTTCACTTTCCAGATTCTGTTGGGACAGGACAGGATTAGTGAGAAAGAACCCAGCTTTGTTGAGGAATACATATCTCTACTCTGGGGCTAAACAAGAGGGAGTCCCAATCTGTAACCCCATGGAAGGGCAATTTTGGGGCATCATGCTGATGGCTGGCATCAGAGTAACAGAGCAACCAGCATCTTGGCAAAAAAAAAAAAAAGGCAGAGAATCTATTATTAAGCATGCTTCAGCAACAACTATTTGTAGGTTGATGAAAGGGTATAATAGCTGAGACAATTTTGAAAAATAATAATGTAGGAGGGCTCACATTCCCAGATCTCAAATTTTACTACAAATTAATAGTAATCAAGACAGTGTGATAATAGCTGGGATGGCTAGAACTAGAAAGAAGCATAGCAAGAAAATGGATATATTGGATCCCTCAAAAATTGCTAGCAGGAATGTAAAATGTGCAGTTACTTTGTAAAAAACAATCTGGCAGTTTCTTAAGAGTATAAACATAAACCAAGCATGGTGGTTCATGCCTGTAATCCCCTCAGCACTGGAGAGGCTGAGGCAGGAGGATAGCTGCAAGTTTGAGGTCAGCCTAGGCTACATAGTGAGTTTAAGGCCAGCCTGAAGCTACACAGTGAGATCCTGTCTCAAAAAAAAAAAAAAAAAGGTATAAACAGAGTTACCATATGATCCTGTAATTTCATTCCTAGGTTTCATTTCAAGAAAGAAATAAAAATATCCATTCTTGCAAAAAGTTGATATTAATTCTTTTTTTTGGTACCAGGGATTGGACTCAGGTCCTTGCGCTTGCGAAGCAGGCAGCGAAACCACTGAGCTAAATCCCCAGCCCTTGATATTAATTCTTACAGTAGCAGTATTCATAATAGCTCACCAACAGAAAAAACAAAAATGTCCATTAACTGGTGAATAGATAAATAAAATGTGGCATCTGAGTTTATTCAGCCATAAAAAGAAATGAAGTGTTAATACATGTTACAGGGTGGATGAACTTTGAAATGGCTAAATGAAAGATTCCCAGTCATAAAGATCAAATATATGATTCTGCTAATATGAATTATCCAGATAGACAATTCTATAGAAACAGAAAATAGATTAGTGGTTGTGTAGGGATAGGAGGACTCATTGGGAAGAAATTGGAAGTGAATATTAATAGGCAATAAAAATGCTCTAAAATTGATTGTGGTGGTGATTGCATACATTTGTGAATATACTAAAAGTCACTCAATTGTACATTTAATTATAACTGACCTCTCATCTTCACTGCTAATCACACAGACATCTCTCCCTGCTTAGGCTCTGATAACCTACACCAGGACAGCTCACTGTGAGCATAGCTACTCAGCCTCTGACTCCTTACACTGGATTACTCCCATACACGGGCACTACTCCCCCTGTTTGGCACCCTATGACAGAATATTCTACCCCAATGATGCAATCAATTACAGACACCTTTATTTTTCTACTTAGGTTGTAATCCACAAGGTTACTCCCCATAGGGATCCTGTGACCTCTGCTTTGTTGCCACACCATGCTACCTACCCCTTTCACGTGCACACCTTGCTAAGCTGTTTGGGAGAAGATAACCTACACAAGGCTACCCCCATGTGGGCAATCTCATCCAGCTTGGACTCACACTATAAGCCAATCTCCTACATGGACTCACTCTTCCCCTTAGGTAAGTGATGGTGAACCTTTTAGAGCTTTCAATGATACAAACAGCTGTCTGCAACACATGTGACATAGGTTCACCACCACTACCTTAGGTCATCCTTTTCTATTCTCTGAAAGGTTTTGTGTAGTTGGTATTTCTTTACATGTTTGAAATGACTTGGTATTGTCTTTGTGGGGATTATAAAATTCCTTTAAAAGGCAAAGAACTTCTATTTTTTCACGTCAGTTTTGGCAGTTGTCTTTATGTTCTAGAAATTTGTCCACTTCTACTCCCCTATTGCCTAGCCTCAGGGAAATATCCCCCAGAAAGAAGCTGCTCAAATAATAAATGCTGGTGAGACTGTGGGGTGAAAAGGAACTCTTCTAAATTGTTGGTAAGAATACACACTAGTACAACCACTATGAAAACTAGTATGGAGATCTCCAAAAAACCAAAAATAGAAATTCCATTTGACCCAACTATCCATCTTCTAGGCATCATCTGGAAAGAGTGTTAAAAATATCACATCACAGTATGTGCACACTCATGTTCACAGCAATACTTTGAATATATCATCCCACCCTTTTAGTCTGTTGTTTCTGCTGAGAAATCTGCTGATAATCTAACAGAAGCTCTCTTGTAAATGAGTTGCTTTTCTCTTACTGCTTTCAAAATTCTTTCTTTGTGGCTTTTGACAATTTGATTATGGTGCATCTTGGTGTAGATTTATCCTAGTTGTGAGTTGTTTAATCTTCTTTCATATGTATGTCCATTTCTTTCAGATCTGGGGTTTTCAGCCATTATTTCTTCAAGTAGCTTCTCAGTTTTGCTTCTGGAGCTCTCAATGTGTATGTTTTTCTGTTCAGTGGTGTTCCATGAGACCCTTAGGTTCTCTTCATTTTTCCTTTTGTCCTTTGCCTTGCTAATTTAAAAAAAAAAATCCTAACTTTGAGTTAACTTGATTCTTCTACTTTCCTATGGTTTCAATGAGTATTCACCATATTTTAAGGCTTGGTTTCAAGTATGGTACTATTGAGAGGTGGTGCAACCTTTGAGAGATGGGGCTTTGTGAGAGGTCCTTAGGTCATTAGGGATATGTCCCCAAAGAGGTAGGACCCCAACTGGTCTTCTCCACTTCCTGGATCATGGTGTAAATGGTATACTCCACCGCACACCCCTTACCTTTGCTATTCAGCACACTAATCAGAGGCCCAAAGCAATAGGGATGGCTGATCCTAGCTTGGAACTTCTAGAAGTATAAGCAAAATAAGTTTTCTCTTTATACATTAATTGCCTCAGGTATTTGTGAGTTATATGAAGCTAATACATACATGTTTGATTCTGATGTCAATCTCTCTAATGAATTTTTCAAATCAGGTGTGTGCTCTTTTAGAATTTCTTTATAGTATCTGTTGCTATTGTTTTTGGAACATTTTCCTGCTTTTATTTAGTTGTCTGTGCTTTTAATTAAGCATCCTCATCATGGTAATTTGAATTTTTTATTAGTTTGCAGAACATCACTACATTCATCAGGGGGGATCTGTACATGTACATAAAACATCTCAATTTTTTGTTCCCTTTTCTCACTTCAACCCTTCTTCCCCTCATTTACAGATCTATTTCCACTTTTTCCTTTTAATTCTTTTTTTTTCTTTAAATCCTCTTTTCCTTCCTTCCCTCCCCCTCCATCTCATGTTCCCCTATTTTTTTTTCTTTTTTTTTTTTTTTTGGTACCAGGGATCAAACTCGGGTCCTTGCACTTGTGAGGCAGGTGGTGGAACCACTAAGCTAAATCCTTGGCCCTTCCCTTCCTATTTTAACAAGTTCTTCCTATTTCCTACTAATCTATATCCTCCATTTTCCTCCTTATTGTATTTTAGGTTTCTCACACAAGTGAAGCAATGCACTATTTAAACTTGTGTACCTTATTTATTTCACTTAAGATTATGGTCTTGAGGTGCATCCATTTATCTAAAAACAAGTCAAGTTTATCCTTCTTTATGGCAGAGTAGTACTCCATTGTATATAATTTCACATTTTCTTTATCTATTCATCTGTTGTTGGGCACATAGGCTGTTTCCAGGATTTAGCTATTATAAATTGTGCTGCTATAAACTGAGTATTTATGCATCATTCTGGTATGATGACTGATAGGACTTTTGGAAAGATATTGAGGAGGGGAATAGTTGGGTCAAATGGAACCTCTAGTTTTAGTTTTTTGAGGAATCTCCATATTGATTGTACCAATTTACACTTCCACCAACAATAGGTAAGGGCCCCCCCCATCCTTGCCAGCATTTACTGATTTCTTGATAGCCATTCTTTCTCAAGATGGAATCTCAGTGTTTTAACTTGGATTTCTCAAATGGCCAGAGATGTTGATCATTTTTTCATGTATTTATTGGCCATTGACACTTCTTTATCTGAGAAGTGACTGTTGTTTTCAGGTGCTCATTTTTGGATTGTCTTTTAATTTTGGGGAGAATTTTTTTTTGAGAATAATTTTTTTTAGTTCTTTATATATTCTAGACATTAGTACCCTGAGCAGTAGCTGGCAAAAATGTTTTCCCATTCTGTAGCTTGTCCCTTCACTCTATTGGTGATTTCCTTTGGTGTGCAACTTTTTAATCTTATGTGATCCCATTTGTTGGTTCTTTGTAATATTTCCTGTCCAAATGTGTTTTGTTCAAAGTCTTTACACCTGTCTTCCAGAGTTTTATCTATTCTGCTTGCCAGCAGAGGTGATTGACTTCTTTTGCAACCATTTGTTTCAGATTAATATCTGGATTTTCTTCTTTAAATGTACTGTTTCCATTTCTTTTTATGTGTTAATTTTTGTTAGGATTTTAACACTTCAGAATTATCCATCTCTCCTAGATTTTATGGTCTGGTTTTACACAAGGAAGACTTTTTCCACTGTCTGCCTAGAAATTCTGGAGGCTTAAGCTTTTCCTGGAAATGTATCCGGTTTTAGGCTTGCAATCTAATTGAAGAGGTTTTTGACTCAGGAGCTCCTCCTGGTGTCTTGATACTGTAGCGACTCTGATGCTATGGTAAGTCCCACACTAGAGCTCCACCTACAGTGAATGTGTGTGTGTGGGTGGGTGTGGCACTAAAGATTCAGGTGTAATACTGTATGTCCCTCTCTTAAGACTTCAACCTTGCATCCTGTCATTTGGGTCCAGGTAAAACAGAACAGTTCCCTTGTGCAGGCAGCATATTGGATGTTTTTCACTTTTCCCCAGGGCAAAGACAGAAGTTAAAGATTTCCTTTCACTTGCACCATGGTGTGCAAAAAGTAGGGTAACTGGGAAGCTCTGGGAAGATAGTGCCCTGTATTTTATCTGGCGTTTTTGAGGTTGATCTGACTCACTTGTGGTACAGTACACTTTAATTTCTATATTTCTCAGAGGCAATTTGTGTATCACTGTGAAATTTGTTTCTATGTGGGGGACAGTCTAGGGCAGCGATGGTGAACCTCAGAGCTTTCAACAATGAACAGCTGGCTGCAGCACATGTGCCATAGGTATGCCACCACTGACTAGGGTTTCCTGTTCTACTATCTTGCGGATGTCCTACAATATCCTGAAAGGCTATTTCTACCTTTTCCCCTCTTGCTTCCCACTGAATTCACTTGGGTCATTATTTTGTCTTTACCACTACATTGAAATTATTACTACTGAATAACTAGTGAACTAAATTATCAAAATGGTCACTTTAGGAATCTTAATTCAATTTCCCAGTAGCACGTAATGTACTTCACCACTCCTTTTGTGGATTCTCGGATTTTCTTCCTTTCCCCATTTTTTCATTTTCATCTCACCTCACAGGCATCACTCCTGTGTCTTCTTTACTGGATCATTCTCAATCTTTCTTAAAAAGCCTGCAGACCTTTACTTTGATCAATTTCCATTTTCTATTTCATCTGGTCCCACCGCTATAAATACTACACACCCATACACACATTATATCTCTACCCCTGACCTTGACCCCAAATTTCAGATATGTAAACTCAAATGACTACTTGGTAGTCCCACTTGACGGGTTTAATGATTTTCCCCAATCCAACAGGAAATTTGTGACTCCTACCCTCAAAAAGTTCCCACTCCACAACCAGTTTTGTCTCAGTAGAAAAGCAATTTCCTTTTGCCAGTTTCTTAGACCAAAAACTTTGGAAACGATTCCCTTTTCTCACATTTACCTGTCAGACAACAAAGTTAACTTTACCTTAAAAGTATACTCCAAATCTTATCATGTCTCCACTGAGATTATGAAGGGCATAACATTGGGTCACAACAACCCATCCCATACTTTTCTACCAAGAATTTGTACTTTAGCATAATAGTAGCTGGTTGTGCATCTCAGTAGCTGCACCTGGGGGATACAGAAAGCAATTTGTTTACTCACTTGGTATGATGAAAGGCAAGGTGTGTGCATGTGTGCAGAAGTGTCAAACCGGATTTTTACCCACATGGTGCATCTAACAAGTTTTGTGTATGTTTAACTGAACATTACAGGGGGTAGAATACACTCATACCACTCTTCTGTTATGAAAACATGTCACAAAGGAATGTAGGTGTGACAGTAGTTGCACCTGAGGAGAGTAAAAACCCATCTGTGCACCCACTTGGCAAACGAATGGCAAGGTGTGTACAGGAGCTCCAAAGCAGCAACAGGTGAGTTTTACCCATGAAATGCTCATTGCTAAATTTTTGTGCATTTAAGATTTGTTTTATAGTTTTCTTTTGATTTTTCTGGTAGAAGTGGCCAAATTCAGTACAAAGGCTCAGGAAAACAGATTGGCAAGTTTTGGAGGTCAAAAGTGAATCATCAGATTACTCATCCATAGATGATGAAGATAGTAACTTTGACGCTGGCCATATGACCCAAAGTTCCTTTGACAGTGCAATAGAGCAAGAATTGACTGATACGGACACAAGGAATGGAGACCTCCTTGATTCAGATGACAAAACAGCAATGTGAGTGAATATTTGATGAGTCAAAATGTTGAAAAATGGTCACACAACCAAATGGAATGATCTGTTAAAACTAGGCCCCAAAATATATTGAGGATCTTGGCAGGAGTGAAATCTATTGGACAGAATGCCAGGGCTGTCATTCAATGTTAGAAATTGTAACAGATGAAATGCTGCAAAATGTTGTGAAATACAGAAAGGCTGAAATACAAGTAAAATGTTTTGTATGCAACAATAGCTACACTAAAAAATGTATTTATTATGATACCTCAATAGCTGAACTGAAAGCATTCATAGGTCTGCTGTACTTAGCAGGGATTTGCATGGCAATTGCAAGAATGCAAAAGACTTATGGGAAAACGATGGGTCAAAATATGGCACAAAATGTTATGACATGTAGATGCAGATTTACTAGATTTTCAATTTAGATATTTATCCTGGAACTCAGCCACCAGGTCCTTATTCATATAAACTGACGTGAAGAGACTTGTTGCTCTCATCTCCCAGACTAATCACAGTATGACATTTGACAACTGGTTTACCAGTTTCCAATTGATGTTACATTTGCTAACAGAGCACAGGTTGAACAGTATAGGAACTGTACTCAGGAACAAAGCAGAAATTCTAAATGAAATGTTGCAATTTCAAAACAGTTGTATAGTACAATCTTTGGATTTCAGAAAGATTTGCATTGCCCTTGTATGTGGCAAAGCAAAACAAACTTGGTACTGTTGATATCAACATTGCACCATGGTGAAAATATTGATAGGGAAACCTTGACAAAACAAGGCCTGACACATCAGATGTTTTCTCCAACAAAATCAAAGGCAGAGTAGATGTTATTGATCAATTATGCACCAACTATAATGTCACTCAAAACACAATGCATTGGTCAATGGTTGTTTTACTCAATCCTAACCATGTGTGGTATAGTTTGATAGTTTACAAAGAAAATAACAAACCACAAAATACCACAGAGAAATTTTCTTAAGAGGATTGGGACTGTAATTCTTAAAAGATTATTTACAGAAGAGGAAAAATGTTTCCGCCCAGGGAAATATGCAAAAAAAATACAAAACTGGGTGAGCAGACGGGTGAACAGGCAGGTGCAACATCACAAAGACCTACTGTGACAACAGGAAAACCAAACAGATGTCAACTGTGCCCCACAAGGACAGGAAAACAAAGTATTCGTGCTATTAGAGTAAGCGATACTTGTGTATGGAGCATGCAATTTCTATGTGTGAAGACTCACTCCCTTAGGTGTGACAGTTGAAGCAAAGATTATTTGTGGTACTTCTGTTTATATTTACACTAATTCAGATCAGATCGGTTTTTATTTCTAATGTTATCTCTAGGTTTTGTAAGCAAGTAAACAGTTGATGTGAAAATGTTTATTCTAAGCACTCATATTTGATTTTATTGATCTTATTTTCCTGCTAAGCACACGTTGTACAGCACAGTAGCAACAGAGAGGTGACAAGAATGGCCCTGTCACATAGGAAAGCTAAGAACCTGTGTTATCACTGTGAGACATGTGCATTGAACATGCAGTTGCCATGTGTGAAGACTGCCTTGGGTGTGGCAATTGAAGCAAAGTTTATTTCCGTGGTAGAATCTTGTTTGCATTTACACTGCAGCTCACATAGGTTTTTATTTCTGATGTTCTTTTAGGTTTTCTAAGAACACAGTCAATGTGAAAATGTTTATTCTAAATGCACAATACTAAGAATTTAATATTTATTTTATTGATACTATATTCTTGTTAAGTACACATTGTGTAATATAATAACCTCCTGGCCAAACAGCAAGGCCAGTGAGATGTCAAGTATGTCCTACAAAAAGGCCAGGAAAGCCTGGGACTTTGCTCAGTGGTGCTGCTGCCTGCCTCTCAAGTGCAAGGTCCCAAGTTCAATCCCCAGTACCAAAAAACAAAAAAACAAAAACAAAACAAAAGGCCAGGAAAGCAAAACACGTGCTGTCAGTGTAAGCGAGATATATGTATTGAACATGCACTTGTCATGTGTGAAAACTACCTTACATGTGATAATTGAAGAGGGTTTTTTTGGTAGAGTGCTACTGGTATTCTCATTGTAGTTCATATATTATTTTTTAGATTTTGTACACCAAAAAAATTATGTTGAAAATTTTGATGTTTTATAAACTCATTACAAAACTCAATACTTTACTGATAAAATTAAAATTAGTAATATCAATAGAAATATTCTAAATAAACATATTACATACCCAAGTTTCTGCGCCTTTATGATGAAATTGATGTCACCCTAGTCTAAGCCACTGTTTCACCTACATTAATGCAAAATCATCCCAACTGGTCTGCCCATTTATATAATTGCTCCCTCATTTTCAGTCATATTATGTCTCCTAAAGATACACATTTCTCTAGATTATATGTTTACTGATGAAACACTGACGTTTTCCAAAATGGTCAACCATTTTACACTCTGTTCAGCACTACTTCCCAATTCACCATAGCCAGTAATGAGAAATGGCTAAATAGGACCAGGGATTTAGCTCAGTGGTTCCACCGCCTGCCCCGTAAGTGCAAGGACCCGAGTTCAATCCCCGGTACCAAAAAAAAGAAATGGCTAAACATTTTAGGGGTAAGGATGCAGCTCAGTGGTAAAATGCTTGGGTAGCCAATCATGTATAAGGCCCTGAATTTGACCTCCAGCACTGAAAAAGAATTTTTGGGCTAATTTTATTGGTGTAAAACAGCACCTGTGATTTTAATATCCATTTTCCACAATGAAGTTGAACTTTATGCATTTATGGACTGTTTCTTCTGTGAAGTTATGTTTATTGCCCAACTTGCATCTTTTGTAGAACTGTAGTCTATTATTATTTATATTAGTCTGTTGATTATGTGTTTCAAGTATCACGTTTGCAAATTCTCATTAATAATTATTCATTTCATGAAATTATTTTCTGTATTTTAAGTCTGGGTTTGCATCTTACATTTAAGTCCATATTAAATCCATATAAAATTGGCATTTATGTATAGTATAAGGTAATAATCCTATTTTAACTTTTACATCTCAGAATAGTTCATAGTAACTCCCATACTATCAGTCTTCATATATGTGTAGTTTCTAGTCTCTGTTCCTTGGCCAGTTTGTCTAAAGTCTGTATGATCTATTACAGGTTATGGTATCTGGTAAAGTTTGTCATTATCTTGGTTATCATTTGCTCTGGCCTCAATATAAAATTTAGAACCAGACTGTCACATTCAGTAACAAAATCTTAGAACTTCTGATTCAATTTATGTTATAAGCCAATGTGGTTGGCATAGTTAGTCCAGCCTGGCTTTGAACTCCTGGCAATCCTCTTGCCTCAGCCTCCTGAGTGCTGAGATTACAGGAATGCACCACCATAAATCAATTTGGGAAGAATTACAACACTGGCCTCCTATCAATGAACATAGTATATACATTGATATGGGTCCACCTCCATTTCTTTCAATAAAGGTTAAAAATTTTCCCCCAAAGACTTTGCACCTTCCCTGATAAACCCTAGCTACACTATATCTGGTGTCTGTATTAACTTTGTAGTCAATGAACTTATGTAACTTTTAATTCTAATTCATCTGTAGATTCTTTCACATCATCTGCAAATAATGACTAAGAAACAACCCCCACCTCTTTTTTTTGACAGGGTCTCACTTTGCAGGTGACCTGAACTCATTTATGTAGCTCAGGCTGGACTCGAACTTGGGGCAATCCTCCTGAGTGCTGGGATTACACGCATGTGCTACTATGCCTGGCTCTACTGTCACGTTTTCCAGGTAAGCTCCTGATTCCAAGATAAAGTGAATCATTATTTTTGTACTGAAACTTTGTTTCCTCATCTGTAAAGCCAGAACCCTGCAATATAATTGTTGATGCTCATATTAAATGACCAATTTATGTTAGTCTTTTAAATTCCCTTCTTGCAGATATGCTGTTGGAAATATTTTTCACACTGCACTAATATTGAGTATTTGAGTAGAAATTGTTCTATTTCCTGGACTGCTGATTACACATGACTTTGACTTGATAGCCCTTTCCTGAACACTCTCCACCACCACAGAATAGCTATTCAAATTCTAAAGATAGGCTTTCACCCAGAGTTAAAACAAAAACCAGCATTATATACCTGAATATAACTAACCCTTATCTCTTACACCTACAATGAAAATTCTATTCAATATACTACTTCCTTTTAACAATTTTAAATGTGGCAGATATGATGGTGTGTGCCTACAATCCCAGCACTCTGAAAGACTAAAGCAAGATCAGTGAGTTTGAGGTCTGCCTGAGCTACATGGTAAATTCAATGCCAGCCTGATGCACAGCAAGACTGTCTCAACCAAAAAATGTTAAATGCATTCTCTCATTAAGGTAATCAAGTACAAAGTGTCTTTCCCTTTCAATTACTATGCACTGCACAAACTTAGTAATCATTTCAGTGTAATGGCAGAAACTAAAGTTTTGATCCGATGATTGCATCAGAATATTCAGCATATTATGTTCCTTCTCATTTGGCTATAATGCTGTTACCTAATGGACAATGAATTAGAAAAGGATATTTCAGATAGTAGTTCTGTTTTGGTCTGTCCTTTAGTGATTGTATAACATGGATCGTGAATGCAATTACTGAACTGTTTCCTCAATTGCCAAATGAAGTTACAAGACTTAACATTTTTGCCACGAAAACTTGCCACTAGATGGCAGCACAATACAGTGTACTAACATTTAAAAAGCTGGGATGGAAGCTAGCTCGTGAGTGCTGAGCCTACAAAAAAAAAGCCACTATGCAAATCATTAAGTATGTAAATATGATACCTGTTTTTCATCTCCAAAACGGACATTCTTAAAAAAGCACTCATCCAAAAGAATGTGAACAGGCATATTCAGTGACAAAGCTAAATCGGGGGAAATTTAATGTATCAAAAACTTGAACTAGGGCAGGGGATTTAGCTCAGTGGTTCTGCTGCCTGGCATGCAAGCACAAGGACCGGACCCGAGTCCAACCTCCAGTACCAAAAAACAAAAAAAACCCCAAACTATTCATACTCTGAATCAAAAGAATCTGATAGTTGTAGTAATTATGTAGGTAGAACTTATATTTACAAGAAACATTTTTTAAAAAATAAGATACCACTAAGTTGCTGTCTTGTATTGCCCAAAAAGTATCTGACACAGTAGTTTGTAGAGTTAAGATTTGTGGAAATGAGTATTTTAAATATATTTCTAACTGCTTACTTTTCAGGAAATTATCAATAAGGCTTAAAACTACCCAGCTTAGTATAACATTTGGCAAGTAACTGAAATGTTGGAATCTTAAAATCATTTTAACCTCTACTCAATGTTCTGCTAGTCACAATTCTTTCATGGCTTTGTAAAAGTAGAACACTAGTCAAATCTATCTTAGAGTGACCAAGAAGGTAGTGAGAAAATAGGTATAAAATGAAATGTTAATTCCCCAAGAAACAACAGGCAGGACATGGGTCATTGCATTTATCAGCTGTATTTTGAAGCTGGATTGACAACCAATAAACTGAAAAGTGAGGAAGCCAGTTACTGCCTTCCCCATCCTGGTCTTTGTTTGATCACCATTCTTGAGACAATGCATTACACTAAGTGGGCTGCCACCATAAAACTGGAACCCAACCTTAGATGCACTCACAAAATTCCCACAATTCTTATACCTTGACACCATTATTTTCCCAACTTAAGCTACACCTACACCACATTCTTATATTTCTATTTCAAAAACACAGACGTCATTAAATATGAACACCTTAAATTTCCACCATCTACCTACAAGCCCACAACCTTCCACATACAGTAGTATGAAGTAGGTATGGGTAGAAAAAGAAACACCCCTTCCTCTGTTGGCCGGGGGAAGGATAAATACTTTAGTGATCTCAGTATCATTCAGCTTGTTTCCAACCAAATACAGGAAGCTGTCCTGGACTTTCCTTTCACATGGTTCCAACCATTTCTTTCCACAGATTTCTACTCAAATATTTTACTTCAGCTACAAAGTTAAGGCTTTAACCCACAGCTGCCTTCTTCACTCCAGAATCACATGGCTATGTAACTATTTTTCCAATCTCAAAGGTTTCATTCACACTGTCCCCTAATCTTTCCCTCACGTTCCTCATCTTAGTCAGTAACAACTACTCACGCTCTAAACTATCCTCTTATCTTCTTACATCCAAACTTTCACTACATCCTGTTGATTTTTGCCTCCTAGGTCTATCAACTGCTTTCTCCTCTACTCCTATTCCACCATCTAGTAGTTGAAGGAAGACTCTTGTAAAAGTTTCATTGGCCTACTTCACCACTCTCTTTTCCTAATTGTACTGCTGCCAAAGCAGCTTTCTGAAATACCAATCTTGTGACACTTTATACACTTCAATGATTCCACATCGTTCTTGCAGGTAAGGAATGAGGGCTGATATAATACTTGATTTAAATATTTAAAGAAGAAAAAAAAGTGTGTTATGTTCTTAAAATACCCAAGCTAACTGGTAAAAAAAGAATTTTTTTTTCTGTGATCTAGAAATATTTTTACTTGATTAAAAGTCTAGTGAGGTTAATATTCTCTACACTGAACAAATGTTTTATGAATTTTGGATTTAAGATTAAGCCTAGAAACCTTCATGTCCCTTAATCTTAATTACAGCCAGATCTGCTTAAAGAGCATCAAGATCCAGTACAGGAGGAAACAACCACTGAGAGGCTAGCTTAAAGATAAAGCACAACAGTCTTGATTGTGTTAGGCCACGTTTTATAAACAGATATTTAAAACCATACACAAGAGCCAACAAATTATAAATCAAAAAGCACACACTGCACAGTATTATGAAAACTTTGTTTTATTTTCAGTACAAGATCAAGACCATGCTTGTTATCAGTGCAGTTTAGGCCAACAATGGCCATACAGCAAACTGCTCAACAGTCACCTAAATGCTAAAGAAAGAAAAGACAGAGTAAACATTAAACACAAAACTGTAATTACATTTTAATAAATGGGAATAAAATTTTTAATAGAAACTAATATGGAAGTCCAGTTCTCAATAGAAACCAAAAAGATGTCTATTTGATCAAATAATCACCTTACCTTTTGCACAGAAATCTTATTATGAAGTCACCAGAGTAAATAGCTAAAATTTTAAGACTTTCTTTGGCCTTCTAATATTAGATAAATTATTTACAAACCGTGATTCAATAATTGGTGGATACTGGTAATATGATACAATTTTTGTTGTTATTTAGGGCTATCATTAAAAACTGTAAAACAACATTGTAAGGCTGCAGTGGGCTGTAAACTATCTTGCTAATTTACCATGGGATGCAGAGGAAAGAAGGAATAACCGACCTTTTTTTTAAGGCTAAAGTTATCAATTTTATAGATGCATTCCTTAGAATACATGATTTCCCCCAAAGGATCACTTTCTACTAAATACCACCTGAGTACCACAATTTTTAAAGTAAAAACAAACAAAACAAAACATGAATTTACCATTGTATTTTTAAATTAACTTACAGAATGCTGAGAAGTGTTACTCAGTAACAGTGCAACAAAGACCATACCTTCAAAGTGAAATGTTTAACTAAATGTAGGGTCTGTCCAATTACGAAATTAATGTAAAACATTTACACCCATGGTGGAGTTTTAGGCTACTCCCACATGAAAAACTCCTTAAGTGTTTACTATCCAAAGATACCATTTCAAGATTTGTGTGACTTCAATTAAATTCAATCTAATATTTTAAAAGCCTCCACTGCAATATTAATGTAGCAGGAAGTCTTTAAAACATTGAAATCTGTTCATAAGCAAGTGTTTATATATCCTATACAAAAACCAAAGCAGCTGTGTACTCAGTGAATGCCAACAACCTGAAATTTTAAAGAGACATTGGTTAAAACAAACCTAAATCAATCTGAACAGGATACAACTGTCTGAATATTTTGAATATTCATAAAAATTCATATTGCTTCTTTCTAATGCCAAGAAAGAAGAGTACAAGAACTTCCTCTCAGAAGCCTAGACATTTTAATACATTTTCTCTTTCAATTTAAAATGAACCTTTAATCCTAAATCTTGGTTTCTCTAAATTAAAAAATTCTCACATTATGAACACAAGGAATGTCAATATAAGGCCACATCTTAATAAATTTATAATTTTTGGCTGAATATTTTAAAAGTCTAAGGCTTCTAAGAGTCAAGTTACTAAAGAAAATAAATACACCAGTGTTTAAACTGAAGGTTAATGTTTAAAAAACAAACACACACACACTGTAAAAACAGAAAAATAGAATGCTTTGCTACAAAAATCCCACTTAATATATTTTAGCACAAAAAATGTCTAATATGTACAATGGATAAGCGTGCATTTAAGTACATACAACTGGAAGAAACATTTACAGAAGGCTATGGGATGCAAATGAATGTAAGGGAGTAAAATTTAAAAAGCAGTTATTTGTAAAACAGTGAGAATCTCAACACTGCATTAAAGAATCAGGACAAAATCTTCCTCTTAAAATAATTTAAGCTGAAGCTTACAACATAAAATTGGAACCACCTTATAAAATACAGAAAATGCAATGACCAACCAGGTATGAAAACCAAAATGCCAAGAGCAGTCCAACAGAAAAGTCTTGTAGTAGCATCTCATTATATAAAACAGTATGTATTTAGGTTATTGGCACATTTAAATACATAAGGGAAAGAAAAAGTCTTTACCCTTTCAATAATTTCCCCTTTTCACTATAAAATATTATACAACATTCATTAAACCTCCAATTTTATTTTTAGAACTGACCTTAACTAGTAGAAATTAAAACAACATTCTCCACAGGAGAAGCAAATAAAATTAACACCTTAAGCTACACATTACTTGTGAACTCCAAATTATAGTTAACTGCTTAAGAACATTCTAGGTAAGGGGCCATTAAGTGGGCTAACCTATGAACAATAGTCACAGCGAGTTATTTCAAATCTTGCTCATGAAAATAAACACTTGAAAATTTACAATGGAATATCCTTTCTGTAACATACTTCCTTTAATCTAAAGTAACACATTCAATTCAGTGTTGCTTCAGAAGCAATACCATTGAGCTGCTGTACCACTCACTCATCCATAATTTCACTGCTAGCTGAAAGGAATGTGACTGCACAGCACTAATAAATGCTATGGTTTAAAATTCAACTCATTTTTTTCATAGCCATTACAGTTATTATAAATGAATAAAAAATAAAAAGGTCTCTAAGACACACACACTCTTCTTTTTTGGTGTCTTTGCAAAGACTTATCTCTTTGGATTATTTCTACACATTAAAAAAATTTTTTTCAAATAACATCAGCTCATAAATGATGACAGAGTATAACAAATAAAATATGATTTGCAATTTTTACCTTTACTGCTATACATTCATGTGCTATCAGGTAGAGAAGTACTTTGCAAAATTACTTGGTCAAATCAAAAAGTAATTTCTTCCTGACAACACTTAAAATAATGGACTAGCAGCAAACAATTCTAGTACACTCAGACTGTCTACAACAAAAGTCATATAATAAAAACAGCCTAACATGGAGAAGAGTGATATAGAAGGAACAATTAAAGGCTTCCACTGATAAAAAATGAAAAGGTAAATGTAGGATTAAATCAGTACAAAATTTCCAGTTTCATTTCAAGTATAGTTTTGTGATCACATTTAAAAATTGTTCAGAGAAATTTTTATTCTCATGGACATTTTACTTACCTTTAAATCTTACTATTAACTAATTTCCCTTGTTATATATATGTCCAAACGTCTTCATATTAGGGCATTGTGATTAAAATATACAAAAGCTTAAAAAATGACAAAACTTACAACACTTATACACAAAACAAGAAGATTTTGATACAACTCTCAAATAATATTAAAAAGGCATCTGCATTTTCAACAAGATAAAACACTTTAAAAAAACCATTTCTGAGAGCAAACAGTTGCAGTAAATACCAATGATCCTATGCACAAGTATTCCACTCACAAAATGTTTTAAAATAAAGCTGGTGGTAATATGGATAATTTGAAACAGCTAATTTATGAGCAGTTGGACAGTAGGCAAAATGAAAATGATCAGCAGTGCACATCTTTAGAGGGCTTCTACAGCTGACATTGTGTATTACCTAAGGTACCTAAATACTTTTGAGTATTGTCCCAAAATTTGGTTATACTTTGAAAACTAATGTGTACGCTATCAGATCTCAAAAAATAATCAGATCTTAAAAATATATTAAAAACAAATTAAGGACTTTAACTCAAGTTCCTTAAGTAGTGATTCACAATTACCTTCCTATAAAAATATTTAATCAAGTTGACATTCTGCCTCTGCTAATTTTGCAAGTAGAACACATGCTAGCCAGATGCTTTTAATATAGGCCTCTATAGAAGGTAGGTTCAAAAAGAATCTTTGATTAATTCTAACATGAATTAACAGGTTGCATGAATATACATAGAATTCCTTGAACTGCGAAGATACCTATAATCTTCCATTACTCACAATGGAGAACACAACCCAAAGTTAATGAAGATCACATCCTTCAGAAATCTATACCAACGGGAAAATAAAACTAAGGCTCTCTCCTCACATAAATCTGCTGCATGGCTGTATTTACACTACTTATGGTTTCAAAATTAAACCATAAGCACCATCAATAAGAAACACCAAATACTGCAGCATCAGTTAGAATTACCCAAATCTGTCTTTCAATGCTAGCTGTTCACAATTAAGTATTTCAGTTTATCTGTGTTATAATTAAGCTGTACTATCGTGGCAAATACGTATGAGTTTTTACTAAATGTTAAAACCTCAAATTTTTTTGACCCCTAAAACATTGACTGGATTGCTATGTCTGTCAAGTTTTGTTTTTACAAGTTTATATACCATTCAGCAAAGTCACAAGCTAACTAGGTAAAAACAGCTAGAAAAGCAGAATATAGAAATATTAAATATCCATGTAATCACCTATTCTAATATCAAAATCAAGGGCAAGAGACATTAATCAGTTATGTTTAATTCACTGAACCCATGAATAGATTGATGCATATCCAAAAACGCTATTGCAATGCTTTTTGTAAAGGACAGTAAAAATGTTGTCATAGTAACATTATCTTTAGATATTGCTGAACACAAGACTTTCCCTGAGGTGTAAACATCAAATAACTTGAACAGCTTTACACATCAGCCCCATTAAACAGTTTATTACAACACTACATCTATTGTAATCAAAGTGGTGCTGTTTACAGACATTATCATATGAACATTTTTAACAAGAACTACTATAAAAACAAGCATTTACTTGACTTTGTTTTTCCAATTGCTTGCACATTATAATGGCCAAATGTATATAACCAGTAATAAAGTTGCAAAAGCTATTAACTTTTTAAATCACACAGGTTTCCTCCAAATAAAACAGTTAAGCAACATAAAAAATAAAAGTAGAGCTACTGGTTACCATTTATGCAGATTTGCTTTATTCAGATCTATTCCTGTTCAGTTTATCCATGAATCCTTATAGGTTCAGTTCAATCACAAGAAGCAAACTGCTGGATAAGCGTCATTTTTCCCCCATGAAGACTGTTTTATCTTGGAAGGTGTTCCTCTTCCTTCAGCTGTAATGTGTCAAAATTTGTGATGTAGATTTTGCTATTCCCCATAATTCACAGAAAAAAGCTGGCTTAACTATACATACACAAGTCGTGCATCTACTCTGTTATGTATTCTAACACAACATAAGAATTAACTGAAACAGTAGCTGCCTATGTGGTGGAGAAATGCTCCCAATTCATCAGATGATTCAAAATGAGACATTCTGATTCCACTCTTCTTAAATATTGTCTTTCAAATTTAATGACTGAAACAAATGAAAATATAGCAGCTACTGTTTCTGTGATGATGCAAATAGTCATAAACCATTTTCTAAAAATAAGCATACTACAAAAATAAATGGAAAAGTGCTTGGATGGTTTTAATGTAGATATTTTTCATTTACCCACATATTAATTCTATATGAACTCATTTAACAATTAAGTGCTGAGCTGAATATAAAATGCAATAAATTTTACAAATTGACTGTGTTTATTTGACATATACAGGAACCTCTGCAATTGTTATAAATCAAATAGTGTTCCGTGTTACAAAATGTGTAAATAGAAAGCTCAGTATGGACATTTAAATAAATATGACATCCACATACAAATCTTTAGACATAATACAATTTGAGACATTTGCTTTCATTCTATTCCACCTATATTGAAATATCTAATGTAGCATATAAACTAATCAAAAACAAGCTAACTGGAAATCTACAATGATTTCACTGAAAACTCACATAAAGGAAAAAAAGGAAACAAAGTTGATTAACTTAAATCTCAAGAATACATATATATGCAAACTTCAGGAAGAGGTTCACAAAAGAAATATTCAATTAATTTGCATATAAGTGACCAATGAAATACCAACTATTTAAAATATAAATTCCAAGAGGGCATTGTAAAAGTGATTTAAGAGTCTAAAGGGCACAATGTTTAGTGACACTTTGCCACAAAAATAAAAACACTTTTTTTTTTGAGACAGGGTCTCACTATGTAGTTCAGGCTGGGCTTGAACTCCCTACGTAGCCCAGGCTTGCCTCAAACTTGTAGCAATTCTGCCTCAGCCTCTGAAGTGCTGGGATTACAGGTGTGCACTACCACACCTGGCTGTTCTGCTATTAAGAGTAATTTCTATCACAATTATAAATTATCTCTTTCTTTAGTATATGTGCTGCCAAAGCAAGCACAATACATTTTCCCTTTATGTTCTTTTCTCCTATGTTGAAAACATATTAAGAGCACCAGTACACAGATCCATTCACACTGCCTAGCAATAAAAACTTAAGACCTTACAACTACATAAGGAAAAAAACCAAATGTTAAAAACATGATCTTCCTCTTCTAAATAGTTTCTATACATATTTTTCAAAGAGATACTTAAGCCATTTCTAATGTTACCTTCTATTTCACCTTCATGTTATGGTGATAAAGCTTATTTAGTAGAATTATTTAATAGAAAAAAGTAAAATGTCAGCTTTCAACTGTGTTATCACTTGTGACGCTTATTTACCTGTCTACGTTTTAGCTAGCTAGCCAGCTAGCTGGGATGACTGAACCCAGGGCTACGTGCATGCTAAGCCATGAGGCATATCACTAAGCTACACCCTCCAGCCCAGCAATGCACTTTAAAAAGCTGGTAAAAATTAGACAAAAAATATGCTCTCATTTTAAAACTGGGAAATCAAGAAACCTTACTCTAAAAACATGCTATCTCTTTAAGTTTTTAGTTGTGCTGAAAAGGATGAAGAGAGTGGATCACTAAGAGGAAATTATTTAAAATCAGTAAGCAACACAAAAATATTCAATCCTTCCAAAAAACTTATGCTATATACTGCAACTGTATCTTATCATTCCAACAGAGAACTTTACTAGTTTTTATAGAGTCCTATTTATGAAGTTACAATATACATCTGATTTCTTGCTTCATTATACTTCATGGATAGATCTTTACTATTAATCCTAATTTTCATGATACAGATATAAAATTTGAGGGATAGTAGGTTTTTATTTCTAAACATTTTACATTTATTTATCCAGTTGGATATACAAATTTTACAGTCTCAAAAGGAAGCAAATTTAAAGGCAATACAACCCATTTCCAATAATCCAATTCCATGTAACAGTCTCAAATGTCTATCTAAATAGACATCTACAAAAACAAAGATAGCAAAAAGAAAAGTAACAAATACATTCAACGATCATGTCCTCAGAATATCATTTGGTCAAATCTATGTCAAAGCCACACAATTACTTGCTTTAGCTATCAGTTATAAAAAGAACCTATGTAAACAGCTGTTTAAACAACTAAGATGACAAATGGAATCTATAGCTCCTAAACTCTATAAACTAAGCTGAGCATCAAGTAAAATGTCAAAACATTTTGCCTGCATTTTGAGGCAGTTAATGTAAGAATAAGCCACCCAAAATCTTGAGTGTTTGTTAGAAATTTACCTAAGCATATTTGTTAGCATTAGTATTTAGTCATCTTTGAAGTAAAACAAATGTATATTTGACAGAGCATTTTAATAGGTTTTCATATTAATATAATGAATTAGAAGGATTTTTATGTTAATTGTAAAGTTGTATTTTTACTTCTATGAAACAAAATTTACTATTCTCTATCTGAAAATTTCCTCTTGATGAAAGGAATGGAGATGAAGTGGGCAAGAAAAACAAGTCTAAATACATATTAAATCTTTAAGATAAAAATGTCTTCTTACAACATATTACACAAAGGCAATTCTGTTTACTGTAGATGTTTACAAAATGTTCCCTGCTATCAAAATACTTCATATTTTCATCTTTCTACCTGTGGACATAGTACTTACCTCATTTCAAAAAAGCATTTTATCTCTCAATATAAAACATATACATACTTGTTGCTCTAGGCAATCCACTAATAGAAATAAATTCCATCACAAAGAAAAAAATCAGCTTTGCCTCTAAAAAATTTACAAAATGGACATTTCAAAATAAGCTATTTGGTATTCAGAATCCACTGTGACAGTTAAAAAAAACATCCTACCACAGAGGGCACATTCATAAATTTGGATGGCATAAATGGTACCCTTACTCTTTATTAGGTTTTCTTTAAACAATACTAACTAAATATTCATTCAAAACATTATTCAAAACAATCTAATTTACAAACTGAAACAAGGGAAGTAAATTTCACACTGAGATGAAGGTGAGAGAGCAAGGTGACTCATATTAGCACTGAATTTTTTAAACAAAGCATTTTATTTTTTTTATTTTTGGTACCGGGGATCGAACTCGGGTCCTTCCGCTTGCGCAGCAGGAACAAAGCATTAATCATTTATAAACAAAATTAATATTCTTCAACCACAGTGAGCAAAACACATCATCCATTCATGTGATCACTTCCTACCCTCTTTTTGTCACTGCAAGCAGACAGCTGTATAGCCAGACAGGTTTTGCAAATAATACTGAAAGCAAAGAAATTAGAACTAAAGTAATTAAGAGCTCTAACAGAATAGTTAGGATATATGGGTAAACACAAGGAAACAGGTAACTGGGAAATATGAGGTAGATGATCAGATGATCTAAGAGTTGCAAAAATAATTTTTAAATCTTATAACAGTCATCTTTCACAAGGAAATCAAGACAATTTAATTTTCATGAAAGTCTCAATAAAACACTAATTCCTAAGGACATGTAATATCTTTTAACATATTAGTAATGAACTTTTTACTCTTGCAGCATTTTTGGTTTTTGCCCAAATTAACACAAAACTATAATAAGCTCAGGAAGCAATATAAAACATCCTGTGCAGTAATAAAATCTAACAGCATATTTGTAGAAGTAATCAGTCAAGGAAATACGGTTACTTAATCCAGATCCCTCATACACAAAACTTTTATTGATAAATGTGTAATGATTTGAGAATATGTAAAACCTCATAAAATGGGAAAACAGAAAGCCTGAGTGTAAGGAGTATTTTTTAAATATTTTGTTTTCATTACTCTTCAGCATTAAAGAACAAACTGTTCACAGAAATTTGCTGAGTAGGACTGTTCTGACAGGTAGTAAGAGGAACACAACCTTAAAATAACTCAACTATGAAGGTAAAATTATTTCTGTAAGATGTGTACAAATTAAAATCACTTATTTTGCTCAGAGTGGTCTCAGAATAGGGGCAAAAAATACAGAATATGAAGCACAATGTATTTACATAAGGAAATTTACAATACTGGTATTTTCTCATTAAAATATAATCTATTTGAACTTAGATATTGAATGTTTTGGGGAAAACTAATACATTTTTAAATGAGAATGTAATTAACATTATCCAACAGTTCAAACACAAAAAAAAATTAAGATGGGACAGACATTTAACAGTTTGTCAACATCATTAAATTTCCAGTTAAATTAAGTTTGTCCGTTTAGTCATTCATCACCATTTTAATAATAGATCACATTATCATTTATTTATGTACAAACTTACTACTGACATTCACTTTACCTTTCAAGTCACTTATTCCATTTAAGATTTACATGAAAGCTCAAAAGGACTCATATTTAAAAACTTCTAAAGAGGTCAACAACAGACCTTATTATGATGGTAACAAAATTTGCAAATAGTTTTTTGTTTAAAAAAAGATTTTCACTTCAATATATTTAATTCCAATCCCCACTCCTATATTCATGTCTACTTCCATAATAAATACTGTTTGATATAGCAAAGATACAATAATCCAAGATAACAATTTTTTTTTGTATTGGAAAGACTTATGTAAAATTTTGCTTGGATGAAGGCATATAACAATATCACAACTCAATTCTGATTAATGTACAAACAAAACATGGGAATTTGGGTATGATACATCAGTGACTAAGAAAAATGTCAACAATAGTTTTCACATGAAGAATTCATAGTTAATGCCTGAATGTAATGAAACTCAAGTCATGATATATTAGGTTCACTTATACTGGAATGTATATTAGAGCTATTTAAAATTAACAATGGACTTTTCAGAAGGAATTTACTTGGTTGACTATGCTAGTTTTACTAAAACCAGTAAGAAAAGTCATTAGTTAATCTCCAGTATAAACTGATTTGGAGGTCCCTTGATGGGTACATGGTACATCAATTTTGGAGATGACTAAAACTATTCAAATTTCAGAATCATCTCTTTAGTAACTAAAGCTTGACAACTTATAAAAGTCTAGAAAAATAACTTACAGATCCTGTAACCTTCCTATAAATAGAATGGCTACAGAGGTAAGCATTTCAAGTAATAACTTGGCCTCAATCCACCGTAAGCAACTGCTGAACATTAAGAATTTTTTCAAAAGATGGGATAAGATGTATTCAATTCAGGGTTAAAAAGCTACATCTTTAAAAAAGCTACATCAGTAAAATTTAGTGCTTAGATTTACATGATACAACACTCAATTTTTACATCCAAAAGCAATCACCAATTTCAGTAAGATTAGTTTTAAAAGAAGAAAATGCTTTGTCTCATATTGAAATGTTTTGAGACATACTAAATTTTTCATACAATACATGGTGAACTGCATAAAAATCTTGATACATATTCAAGCTATATACTCAAAATACAAGGAAAAGTATTAGAATGGGCTTTCTCAGTTCAAAAAGTCTTTAAAATTGTAAATAGTGTAACAGCTATTTGTTTCATAAAAGATTTACATGCTTATTTTCTACAAGTATTTTTCAAAATGGATCTCATTTGCTAATATTTATCTGTTACAGTTAAAAGAAACTGTTATTCTGTCAGTTACATACACTTGATAAAGCCTTTGATTTTGCCCATCACAATTTAAATACTAACAATTACCATGACTGAATTTTCACTAAGTCTCCCATGATTACTAAAAATCACACAGAGTATTTACCTACAAGGGGTCTGTTTTAAGCCTAATTCAATTTGGATATGCCAACATAAGAAATAATACTTTTGCTTACAGAGTAACCTCTGTGTCACACGCACAAAATTCAGTTCCCCACTTCACATGAATATGCTGTTCACAAATATAAAAATAAAATTACATGTGAAAATGAAGTATAAACAGACAACTCTCCCCACTTTATGAAAAATGTACACAAGAAATAGTTGTAAAGTACAGAAAGAAGACAATGATTATGGTTTATGAATGAAACATCAAAGAAAATTATTTCAAGGTTATTCTAATGGGGGATGTATGGCTTGATACAGTTTAAAAATGTGAAATATGTAACCTGAACCCATTTTAATTTAGTAACTTACATTTCCTTTGGAAATTAAAGGCTAATACTTCTTTTAAAATCAAAAACTAGATGCCAGGAAAACAGTCCCTTCTCTTAAAATAATTTTTTTTAAAGAAAAAACTTCTTTCAAAGTTGAGAAAATTTTCTATTGTATTTATAAACTATTACAGTGTTTGTCTTTAGAAGTTTTAGGGACAAATTAGATTAGCTGAGGGCAATAAAAAACCATATTTTTAAAAATCCAAGCACATTATTTGTATCGGCAGTAACTCCCTGTAAGTACTTTAAATCACATGTCAACTATGTATGTGATTACAAAAACCCCAATTTGTAGATTTTAGAAGTGCATAATGAGTCCTCTTGATTATTTTTTTTGCTTTAAGACCATTAACAATCTGAAACCTAACACCGATAACTCAGCAATACAATATTGAAGGATAAAAGGTCAAAATTTTTACCTGTGATCACTTACCTGTTATTTGTCTCAGATGTTTCCAGACGATTAAATTCAGAACAAGTACTTGGACCATTTAAAATGTAGGTATATACTGTATAAACAACAGCCCTGGAGTTATAATCACTGTTAATAATACTCACGTTAAATGTAACAGGAACAGGAATACCCACCTTCTAACGATGACGATACTCTCGCTCTCGGTCACGCTCTCGGTCACGGTCTCGGTCTCGGTCACGGTGTCTCTCTCTCTCTCTGCTTCTCTCTCTATAATAATCATCATGGCGATCTCTACTACGGGATTTATGTCGCCGACTCTTTTCTCGTGATCTACTATGGTCCCTCTCTCTTGATCGTTCACGTCTTCTAAAAGAAATTACTGGATTAATGCTCTCCATAATTGGATAGTTAAAAAGATATTCACTACAGTTGCCCTCCCTCATTTGTGGTCTCACTTATTCACAGTTAAGTATGGTCTGAAACATTAAATGAGCAATTCCAAAACTAAAACATAACTTTTAAATTGAACATCATTCTGAATAAAGTGATGAAATCTCACATAGTCCTCGCTCCATCCTGCCTGGGATGTGAATCATCCCTTGGTGCAGCACATCCACATTGTATACGCTATCTGTCCATTAGTCCTTTAGTAGCTATCTCAGTTATCAGACAATCTGTTGTGTTTTGCAGTGCTCATGTCCAAGTAACCTTTATTTTAACTTAACAGTGGTCCCAAAGTATAAGAGTAGTACTGTTTGCAATTTTGATATGGTTCCTCAGTGAAAAGGTTAAAAAAGTTCTTGACTTCGTAAGGAAAGAAAAGAATCATCACTGAAGTTGCTAAGATCTACAGTAGGAAGCTGTGAAATTATGAAGGAAAAAGAAATCTGTGCTACTTTTGTGGTCATACCTCAAAACACAAAGAGTCATAGCCAGTGTATAAGTGCTTACTTAAGATGAAAATGACACTGATTTACAGTTTAGTATTACCTGGGGTTTCAGGAATCCACTGGGATCTTAGAACATATCCTTGTAAGAGGGGACACTACATTTTGGTGTTTTGTTTTTTTTTTTGTATTAAATTCTTTTACTGGTACATTGTAGGTATACAACACAATTACATTTCTCATTGGGAATTGTACCTTTATATAATGCATCTTGGTTCTTATTTTTTCCCCATTCCTACACCTCCCTTCACCCCCTCCACCCTTCCCTATTTACCAAGACTTTATTTCCATTTTTTCCATTTCTCAGCATTTTTCCTTTCCCTTCTTTCCTTTCCCCTGCCCCTCCCACTACCCCTATCCCTTTGGACCTTTTCTTCCTATTTTACATTATCGATTATTCATTCTAATCATTGGTACATTTTAGGTATACAATATAATGACATTCATCATTGGAAATTTGCACCTTTATATAATCTCTCTTGGTTCTTATTTTTCACCCTTGCCCAGCCCTCCCTTCAACCCCTCCAGTCCTCCCTATTTACAAAGATTTTGTTCCTGTTTTTCCATTTTCTCATATTAATCCCATTCCCTTCTATCCTTTCCCCTAGCCCTCCCACTTCCTTCCCCTTTGCCCCTTTTCTTCCTATTTCACATTACCTATTATACATTTAGTCCTTATTTACACTTTCAGTTTCTCACACCAGAGAAACTATTCGGTATTTATACATGTGTGTCCTATTTATTTCACTTAAGAGTATCACCTCAATGTGCATCCACTTAGCTATAAATGTCTCTAATTTCTCACTTTTTATGGCTGAGTAGTACTCCATTTTATAAAAAAACCACATCTTCTTTATCCAGTCTCCAGTTTATGGGCATTTGGGCTGTTTCCAAGTTTTAGCTATTACAAACTGTGCTGCTATGAACATGGGCCCACATATATCACTGTGGTATGATTCTTTTAATTCTTTGGGGAAGATCCCCAGCAGTGGAATTATTTTGGTGTTTTATGTACACGTACCAACTCCCCATGAGAAACATTAATTACGTATTACAATAAAATAAAACATTTAAAAAAATCTAAGGCAGCAAAAATTCTCTGACACAGTTGAGACTGATTATCCTGTCCTGCCAATGCTGATGACAACCAAATCATCAAGCAAGCATGAACCAAAAATTTTACTTTAAAAAACATTTGCCAAAAAAATGGAGAAAACACATAAATACATCATATCATCTACTTAAATTAGTATCTTAAAACACACATAATAGTTACTGAATAAACACAGAAAAGTAGAGAAAATGTCAAATCACTTGTGTCTCAAAATAAGATCTAGAGTAGTTTTTTTAAAGCATAAAATTCACAAAAATCACCCAATATACAATGGAGCTTAAATGGATAAATACTACTACCTATTAACGTAAGTTACCCAAATGTATACAGATGGCTCTCCGTATCTGTGGGCTCTGTATTCACAGATTAAAAATATTTGACAAAAAGCAAAAACAAGAATTGTAACTGTATGGGAAATGTGAATTTTTTATTCCCTACAATATAGTATAATGACTATTAATATAGCATTTACATCAGGTATTTTAAATGAAGAGATGATTTAAAGTACACAGGAGTAAAATGGCAGGAGGGAGGAAAAATAAAGTATGTGGGAGGATGTATATAGATTATATGCAAATATTTTATATAAGAGACTTGAGCATCGGCAGATTATGGTATTCTCAGGGATCTGGGAATCAATCCCTTCAGATATCAAGGGGCCATTGAATATAAATACCTGTTTTGCATTCCTAGCTAACCAAAATATGACTTATCTATGCTCCACTAAGAAACTGTGTGAAGGTGTGAAGAAGGTTGGGCAGAAATGCCTAATAATTGTGACCAGTGGAGAGGACTGGTATTGCATTCCCACTGTATTTTATAAGTAGAAATGTTTAAGCCTGAAAAGCATTAGAAATTCTAAGCTCACAATAAGGAAATAGCAAATGTCTATAGTTTATGTATTTCTGAACTAGACAGCTAGACAAACATTATTAGGTGTTGAGTTCTTCAATCAAGGTAGAATTTCGGACTCTGGACTTAAAATATTAAAACAAAGACAATATATGCTAATATCTTTAGCTATAACAAATTTGTTCAGATATAATGATCCTTATAGTGGGTCAAAATGGTAAAAATAAAGTTGAAGGCCATGCCCAAGGCAAATTTCTTTCCCTTCATGAAGATGACTCTATTTCCAGATAAAGTAAACTTAATACAGATTTAAGAATAGCATGTGAAGATTAAATATCAAGAATATACAAAATTTCAAGATTAGTAGTAATGCTAAAAAGATCTACCTAATTTAAAAAAACTATTGAGAAATAAATCATCTACTCACTCACAACTCCCTCATTTGAGAAATATTTATTCTGTATCAGGCAATGTTTAGACATAAATGTGGTTCTATAGTGAACAGGATAGCTAAGGGGATTCTTATCACTCAAATATGTTCTAATTATAATACATGAAATATATGAAAGAAATAAATATAATGACAGACTAACTTGAAGAAGATCTGAAAAATGAGATTTAAGCCATAATGGATATAAAGCCAAGTATGTGAACAGACAGGGAGAAGAGTTCCCAACCGAAGGAATGCCAAGTACTAAATCAGTGAAGTGGTCAAATGTTAAAGATGTGTGCAAAAGAAAAAAAGGGAGACCAATTTGTATATGGGGGGAGGTACAAGATCAGTCTAAAAAGATAAGCCTTACTCTAAAGAGTAAAATAGAAGCCACACAGTGCCTCAATGTTTACAATTTGATTCTAAGTAGAAGTCATTGAAGGATTTTTAAGCAAATTTCCTGACATTTGACTCAGCATTAAAAATTTACTCTGCTGAGTAGACATTAAATAAAATCAAAGTCTTATTTTAAAATCCCCAACAGTATTTTCTCCTTTTATTAACTAAAGTTTTAAAAAGTCATGAGACATGGGCCAGGGATTTAGCTCAGTGGTTCCACCGCTTGCTGTGCAAGTGCAAGGACCCGAGTTCGATCTCTGGTACCAAAAACAAAAAACAAAAACCAAACAAAAAGTCATGAGACAGGAAAGTTTTACCTCGATCCAGAACCATATGACTTGGATTCAATTCCATGAAGGCAATCTTGCAAAGAGCTAATAAGAACTTTGCAACGGTCATCAGCAGATACTTTGGATTGTTTAATTAAAGAAATTGCAGTTACCAATGTCTCAATAGCACTCCCATAATCACCTGTAGGGTAGAACAAGAGTTAAATGTCAAATTTTGTTTTTGAAATGCCATCAAACCACTTGGGGACAAAAATGATAAAGCATTTCACAATACAGTATGTTTTAAAGTGACTACAGAAGATTAATGCTTTTTTTAAGCGCTTTAAAATTTGCAAAAGGCTTTCAAATTAATGAAATTACAGTTTGTTGTTATTATAATTATCATTTTTCAAATACAAAAATAAATGAGCTGTGTTAGGCCTCTGAACCATTAAATGTGAAAGTTAGCATCAAATCTAAACCTAGTAACTTAAAATTGAGGCTCTTTTCATTACATTGTGACATAAGTTCTCAATGCTTTTTAAATATGTCATAGGTAATGACTTGGGAATATAAAAACAGTACATGTAAGTAAGAAATACTGATACTTGAAGAAATATACAAACCAGCACTGGCATCAGATACAGCTCTTGAAATAGCACTGCTTGAGATTGCCCTATTTCTATTCATGATTTCTTCAAACTCTGCTTCACTCAATGGTGTTCTCGCAGTATCCATTTCCCTATGAAAGGAAAATCTTAAATTGTTACTCTACAGATTTTTACGTTACTCATGACAGTGTAAATCAATTCATATTAGCAGTCTTTGACATGTCCTTTATAGTTATTTGCCAGACTAAAGTATGCTATTTGTCTACAAAGAGAACAAGTCTAAGCAAAATTCTTACAACAATGTATTTCAGCTGAAATAAAGTAGCAGCTTAGAAACTCCATCTTTCTAGAGGGCAGAAATGCTATATTTTCTATAATAAATTTCGCAGAATCGTTTTTCTCTTTTACTAAGCAAATACTTTCATTGCTACACACTAACTTACCTCCCAGGGGGGCCATAGTCACCCCTATCATATGGTGGAGCGCGGCCATATGGGTCTGTTGGTGGTGGACCTCGACTATCTGATGTAGGCATGCCGCTGTTAGTTGGTGGAGGAAAGAAAGCTGGATTCACATGTGGAGCTGGCGGTGGGGCACCTGGAGGTGGTCCCGGAAGATGTGGAGGAGGAGCAAGTGTAAGGGGTGGCCCAAGCGGACCAGGTGGGCGAGGTGGAAAGGGGCCTGGAGGTGGCGGCGGTCCCTGCTGTGGAGGTGGTGGGCCAGGAGGAGGGCCATAACCTGGAACTGGAGGTGGAGGTCCCGGAGGAAGTGGACCCAATGGAGGCTGCCCAAAAGGCTGTCCAGGAAAAAGAACTGGTGGTGGAGGGCGATCTCCTCGATTAGGAGGCCCAGCTAGAGGAGGTGGCAGAACCTGACCAGGAGGTGGAGGACCTGGTGGGCCAGGTGGGCCTGGGGGACCTAATGGTGGACGTGGTGGAGTCTGTCCAGCTACAGAATAAAGAGAGAGGGTGGGGAGAGAGAGAAAAAAAAAACAACTTTAATAATAGATATTTTAACCTTTACATGCCAAGATTATATTTTTAAAGCATAACTATATGGTAAATGCTATTCTAACTACAAAGGTGAAGAATATCCTTACAAATTTAAATATCTCGCTTTATGCTTAACAAAAATTACTGAAACAAAAACTTTAAAAATTACAATGTTTAGAGATATTTTCCATCTTTCAGCATACACAGACTTCTTACATTGAAATCACCCACCTTATATTCTACTCTGATGCCAAGCTAGAAAGTGAAACAAGGAAAAATGGTCTTGAAAGGGTTTTTTAAGAGGTAAGAAAATAAGACGGATGTAAATATTCTATATATAAGTCAAGCAAGTTTGGAGAAAAATAAAGACCTTTTAGGCCAAAAATGGGTAAATCCTCTATGCTGTGCCCCATATGCCATGGAATCCTAGTTTCCAGGAACAAAGGCCGAGTTCCTTTAACAAGATGCTTGATCAAATTTCCTGGATTCCAAAAATAGCATAACAAGGAGAGTAAGTCACATTAATAATGCATTACTTGAAAAAGAGAGAAAAGGAAAAGAGGTATTAGGTAGACACATTATATTTTTAGTAATTTAAGAAAAGTTTTACCTGGAAAAGGTGGGGGTGGCCCTCCTGGTCCTGCTGGCCCAGGAAATCTGTCCCCACCGGGAACAGCCCCTGGAAAACGGCCCCGTCCTCTACCACCTTGTGGGAATGCTGCACGTGAACTGCCTCCTGGAGGACCAGCTTTACCTTCCCCAGACATTTGTCCTGATTGTGTAGCTGCAAACATCCAAATACTCTTAAGTAGCACTCATTAAAACAGTTCTCTGAAATGTAGCCACTGTTATTAGAAACAACTCTATTTCAAAGTTCAGTTATACTATATATTAATTTGCAGAAACCTTGGGCCTGTACAAACTACTGGAGAATTACTGATAAGGAAAATAGTCACATTTATTAAGTCCTTTTAAGTCTTGAATATCCAAGTATAAATGTTTTTTCAAAAAAAAAATCATTTCCACTGAGTAAATGGGTTACTTTCAAAATACCAGTACTCTGCAGCAGCCAAGACCAAATTTCTTCAACAGAAATCTTAATTTCAGTAGTACACATCATTTAAATTTTGTAATATGCTCTTCAGTTAAATCTTAAATGCTAAAACATCAAAAGAAAAACAACTTGAATTTCTGTTAATTACATGATCATCCATCTTATCTCTTTAAATGTTAACATTCTTAAGTATGTAATAAGTCTTTTTTACACTCACTTTACCAAGTGGTGAAAAGTCTTGGCGCCAAGCAGAATATTTTCTGATTACCAGTCTCTCCCAACCCGTAACACATATACACATAGCTTTCCTTCAATCTAAGGATTAAAATGCAGTTTCTTCCTTTCTCTAAGATGGGAAGGACAGGACAATAATGGCAGCATTAAAGAACCTGCACACTATCACATAGTGTTGGGTCTGTGAGATCTGGAGAAAAATGGAACAGGATCAGGTTCCAGGACCTGGGTCCACAGCATTAACCAATGATCAATAGTAAGGACTTTAAAAAAAAAAAAAAATTCTCTAATGAACTATTAGATGTGTAACTTCTGTAGCATAACATCTAACAAATACAAGCAATATTGGTTAAAATGCACCATCTTTTAAAAAGGCCTCTGGGAGATTGCTTACTTTTCCTGGACTGCATTTCAAATTGACTCAGGAACTGTTTATTGCATGGAGTTACAACAGGATTCTGGCCATGAAGTTCTCTTTTAGGCAACAGATCCATTAACTTTTTTGAAGATGCTTCAGATCCAACACCAACAAGTGCAAATCTAAGAAGTGTTTAAAGGGATGGAAGTAGAAAGTTGAGGGGTCAACAGTTACTATCATTAAAAAAGAAATGGTTTAAATTTATTTTTATCTTGAAAGCCCAGAAAATACTTCTTAAAGCTCCACAAGTTCATACTCTCATATCTACTAACTATGAAAATGTATAATATAGAATGATACACAACATTCATTCATTTAAAAGGTACAATTTCAGTAGTTTTAGTATATTCAAGAGCTCTACAATTATCACCATAGTCAATTTTAAACACTTTCATCACTCTCAGAAATAAACTCCATAACCAGCAGCCATCACTCCCATTTTCTCCCATCCTCTACCTCAGGAAACCACAAATTTACTTTGTCTATGGATTTCCCTATTCTAGAATTTCATGTAAGCAGAATTATACTATATGTTCTCTTTTATGACATGATTCTTTTGCTCAGCATAATTTGAAATTTCATCCATGCTAGACATATCACTACTTCATTTATTTTTACAACTGAGCAATATTCTATGGTAGCTATATTGCATTTTCTAAAAATTTATTCATCAGTTCATAGGTATTTGGCTTGTTTTCACACTAGGATAGCTGTAATAATCATAAAAACACTAAAGTGTTAGTGAGGATATAGAGAAACTAGAACCGTCATGTATTAATGATGGGTATGTAAAATGGCATAGCTAGCCTGGGAAACAACTAGCAGTTCCTTAAAATGTTAAAAAAAAGTTACCATATAACCCATTTAATTCCATGGCTAGGTATATAGCCAACCAAACCAAAGATAAATGTTCACACAAAATTGGTAAATAGAGGAATCAGAGGGACATTTTCTTTAATAGCAAAAAGTAGGACTCCAAATGCTCATCATCTAATGGATGATGGATTTAAAAACAAAGTGCTACATTCATGTAATGGGATAGTATTCATCCATTATGGAAAGGCTGATACCTACTGGAACACAGATAAACTTTGAAAATATTATGCTAAGTGAAAGAAGCCAGACACACAAGACCACATGTCATATGATTTCATTTGTAAGAAATGAACAGGCAGGATATCTAGAATAGGCAAATCCAAAGACAGAAAGTACATTAGTGGTTGTCTGCAGGGGAGGAGGGCAGATTAGGAGGTGACTGCTCATAGGCAACAGGGTTTCTTCTGGGGGTGATGAAATGTTCTGAAATTAGATAGTGGCAAAGGTTGCTTGACTTTGTAAATACGCTAAAAATCACTGAACTGCATACTTTAAAGGGGTGAATTGCATGGTATATGAATTGTATCTCAAGAAAAATAACTTAAAAACTAAACTATCAGTATGATTACAGAATATTCTAGATTACTAGAGGGGGCCTCTCAGGAGGTGAAAAATCTTTTTTTCCTCTAATGTTCAATACGGTCCTTAAGCAGATCTCCTACTCTACTCAGCTAATTCTGCTGTATGGATTATCTTGAATCACAATATTTACAAACAATTTATTTGGGCTGGGGTTATAGCTCAGTAGTAAAAGCATGCACTCAACATAAACAAGGCCCTAGGTTCAATTCACAGCAGGAAAAAAAAAAGGGCAAAAATAAAACTTCATTTAAAAAAAAAAAAACTTCATTTAATAATTATTCACTGAGCATCACCTCCTACTGTCATATACTCTAAGGCTAGAGTGAACCAAAACAAAATCCTTGCTCTCATGGAGTTTACAATCCAGTGAGAAAAGATAATAATAATAATAATAATAATAATAATAGGAGAGACAGATTATGAAGGTTGATGTTTTATATAGGATGTTCAGAAAAGAAAATTCTTAAAACAGTTTGCGTAGTGAATGAAGTGAAAGACTGAGCCATGAAGCTGGGCATTGTGTCATGTATGGGCTTATAGTTCTAGCACTTGAGTATGAGTTCAATGCCAGCCTGAGCAAGATCAAATGAGACAACCTTTCAAAAAAGAAAAAGAAAAATGAGCCATGTGGACAGATATTTGGGGAAAAAAAGAAGAGTAAACAGCTAAAGGTCTAACGCAAGAATTTATTGGTGAAATAGCAGAGAGTAACATGGCCAAAAAAAAGTGGCATAGCAGTTGAAGAGGTAGAGAAACAGATCACCTTGCAGACCGAGGTAATGACACTGAGATAAGAAATCATCTGAAGATCCTGAGCAGAATATTGATATTATCTTAAAAAAACAAAACAAAACAACTTCAAAAACATCTATGTGGAACTGACACACCCCAGAAGATTAGAGTACCAGAAGGGATGCCAGTTCAGAAGCTACTGCATCGCTTCTTGGCCTTTTGGCTAAGATCAAGTGTAGAAGCTACTACAAAAGCCCAGATAAGTGGGCCTGGAATGTTGCTCAATGATGCAGCACCTGCCTAGCAAGCAGGAGGCCCTAAGTTCGACTCCCAGCACCAAAAAAAAAAAAAAAAAGAGAGAGAGATGGTGACTCGGAACAGGTGAAACATTATAAAGTTGGCATATTTTTTATCATTCTGTATCCAACTTATCTTTACCATAATTTGTCAATTAAAAAAAAAAAAAGAATCTAGCTCAGTGTGGTGGTACATGTCTGTAATCCCAGCACTCTTAGGAGGCTGAGGCAGGAAGAAGATCCAAGTTTGAGTCCAGTCTGGGCAACTTAGTTTAATGAGAATTGGCCTCTAAACAAAAAATTTATAAAGGGGTTCAATCTCCAGTACTGAAAAGAAAATAAACCAACTCACCTACCTCAAGGCTTATATAAAATTATGTCTGCTGCAAAATTACTTGATATCAAAGTAGCAAAAAATAAGGGAAGATGGGTATTTATTGCTAAATATTTGTTCCACTTCCTGTACCAAACCTTTTATAAAACATGCAAACTGTAATACCATTTTTTAAAAGAAAATTCTGAAAGTATAGTGAATACATACAAATATGTGACAATATGTAGATGACTCAGTTTATGCCATTATTTCATTTTCTTACTTTTGGATATCTGTATTTTATAATGTTCCCATATTATACTATCTCACTTATAAGGCTTCATAATCAAGAATAAAAAGCAAAATATCCAGGTTACTCACATTATTCTCCAGTCACCCATTTTCCCCCATATCAATCACAAGATTACTACACCTATAAACTGTCGTTTCAACCACAGATGGAGAAAACTCAGGAAAATTGGAAAATAGGCCTAATTTGTCCACAATCCCAATTCCATTGGTCTTACTGTGCTAAATAACAAGGTATGTGTGAAAAGATAGAATGACTCTTTGCCTAAGATCCTCCTTCCAATATAATCATGTGTCCTATATGTTTGTAATTACCATTAACCTCAAGGGAAGCTAACTTATAAATTGCAATCAACAGCTACTAACTTGTATTAGAAACACAAATTCTTACCCCTTTGACTGGCCATTTGCCCGATTTTCAAAAAATTTTATCTCCAAAATATCATTTACTCCCAAAGAATGAACTGCTTCAGTTAAGTCTTCATCTGTTGTCCACTGCAAGACATGTTTCCCTTATTAACCACTGAAGCATATCCAGAATTTTTATTGCTCAAATGTAGCTTTTACAGGTAAGCTCAAGAAAAACAGAAAATTATTGCTCAGTGCAAATTTAAGCATAATTACTAGCAGTCAGCCTCCAATTTTTAGTACATGTGCTGCCAAAGTGAGCAATCAGCCTCCAATTTTTAAAATACCACAAAAGCATCTGAGACCCTAACTTCATTCCCTGATAAGAGTTTTGGAAATTAGAAGGTACATACCCTCAGAGATAAGATAGATTTTTACTCTTACGAGTTTCTGGTTTCTTCCAGCTTTAAACTGCTATGATTTTAAATTCTCAATAAAACCAATCTCACTTGTCACTTTTTCCCTTCAAAGGAAAATATTGTGTGAAATAAATTTCATCTTATTCTTGAATATAAAATGGAAAGACGAAAAACTAACATGTGTTGAGTACCTACTAGGTACTTTATATCAACTGTATAACTTTTAAGATTCTTAAACCCTACTATTATTCCCATTTGAGCCAAGATGAAACAACTAAGTCATGAAACTAAGAGATGATGGAACCAAAGTTCAAATTCTTTAGCAACTAGACTCTCATAAATACATTGCTACTGTTTCCAAAAACTGCTTAGACTGCATTGTGGAAAATTAGTCCCTTAGTTTAAAAAAAAATTATTTTAAGTAAAACATTTTTCAGTTGGGCACAGCAGTATGCACTTGTAATCCCAACTACTAGGGAGGCTGAGGCAGAAGGATTACAATTTGAGGACAGCTTGAACAACTTAGTAGGAACTTGTCTCAAAAAATAAAAACTAAAGATGGAGCCCGTGGAGGAGCACTTGCCTAGCATGTATGAGACCTTGGGTTCAATCCCCAGTGCTGAAAAATAAATAAATAAATAAATGGCTGTTTTTAACAAAGTAGAAAAGTGCTGAGTTTTCTTTTGACTTTTAGATCTATAAACTTTCACATATGTCTAATAATAGAGATGAAGAACTCCATAGGGTTGCTTTAGTGAATATTTCAGGTTTAATGCTAATGTAAATATAAATAGGTCTCTAGACATGCACTTAATGAAGCTCTCAGCCAATAATCTTAGTTTCCTGAAACAACTCAAACTTTTCAAAGTATGTAGCAGTATTTCTATAAATCAGATTTCAAACATAACAAAATGGAACTTAAGTCTATAATCTAAATTAGAAAATGAACAATATTTTAAGATCAGGAATGGTATTCATTATCTCCTGAATTCTGGCTTCAAACCTTATCTGAACATTTTTCTTAGTAAAATTGGAACACTGAAAGCAAGGAATGAGTAGTAACATAAAGAACAACAACTGAAGACAAAAGTAATTTTTACATTTAACTGGTATGTCTACCAAGATGAGATAAAAGGACACAAAATTCAAACAGAATTAAAACTAATGGCCTTTTGAAGGTGCCAGATTTTGCTCGTGACCAAACATTTAGAAAAACAAATATAGTAACTTCAAATTTTTATTTTAAAACTCCAGACAAAAACACTAGCTACTAGAGCAGTTCAAAATCAATTACCAATAATTCTTGTTAGCTTTACTCACCCAAGTTAGATTTCCAATATATAATGCAATTCTCTTTCCAGTATACGTATAGACAACATTTGGTGCTGCTCCTTTGCCCACATCATCACCAACAGTTGGCGGTAGAGTATCCATGTAATCCCGGTCTTCTGGAGCATCTCCATTATTTGCAGATGGGGAGATGACATCATCATACAAATCTATCTGATCATGCCCACCATATTCCGCTTCCTGAGATACAGAAATAGTGCTCCAGATTATATAACAGTCAGATTACTATACAGATTTGAATACAAATTCATTCGACTTTTTTTTTATTTCAAAAATCTGATGGAAGATAAAAGGCTGAAAGAGCTCAGTACAGATCTCACTTTTTCAACAGACATATTCTTGAATGGTAACTGTAACTGAAACTTTCCTTAGAAGCAAAATATTCTTAAACAGTAATACATGAATGCAAATAGAAAACTTTTAAAAGAATATCTGACATAGGAGTATCACAAACAAAAACCAGAGCCACTGTAAGTCTTCAGTGTTTAACCACAAAAAAAAAAAAAAGTAACTTGTTTTCTATGATATTCAGTTTTTGCTCCCAACCCTGAAAAAGCTAACAGTTTCAGAAAAAGAAAAGTGAGCTGAGCCACAGGAAAGGGATTAGAAATGATAAATGATTTACGGAAAGAGAAACAATAAATGAAACACAGGTAAGAACTATCCAAATTAGTATCTCACAATAATATTCTCATTCAACAAAGAGCCAGTGCTTACCTGCCATTTTAGATGTCTAGCCAAGTAAGTTAGGAAAAATGGTACAAATAAAGATCTAGTAAACCTTTCCCATTTGATTTTCACCAGCAGAATTAAAGCAATCTAGTGATGTCATTTACATGCCTAAATGATAAGCAAGGAGTAAGAGGAGGAAAAGAAGAGAGATAGGTGAGCAGAAGAAAATTAGAAGAGAGGAATAAACACAAGAAAAATGCAATGTAGGTATGAGCACAACACACAATGACATTTGATTGCCTCTGGTAACCACTATTGGGTCACAAGCTTGACTAAACCTGTAGCAGAGATAAAGTTCCAGACTAGGTTATCTAATCAGTGTGAATTATTTTATTCTTCTGAAGTAGAACATTTGTAATACAAGGAAAAAGATAATTATAAGATACCTTAACTGTTCAGATATAACTCATATGCTCTCCAATGTTTACAATTTATTAAGAAATTAGAAAGAACTGATAGTTTTAGGGACTAGTATATAGATAATGATCAAGAGAAAGCACTTGTTATAGAAAACAGATCAGTAAGATATTATTGGCTCCAAGGAAGTGCAGCTATTGTTTTGTTATTCAGAAGACAACTAGAGTGAGATATTTTTTAAAAGAAAGCAAAAAGCAAACAACTTGGGGGAGGGGGCGGGGACACACATTCATATACATATATCCAAATGGACCTCAAATTGGCAATGTCATCTTTAGGTAATCTGCATAAACAGTGAGCTATTCAACTTACTTATATAAAAGAATCTTTACATTTCAATTTTATTTGTTATAAGGCACAATTTTTTAACTTATTTAATAAGGGGTTCAGGAAACTAAAGCCAAGAGCACAAAACCATTTTTAGCAATGGGCAGAAACTAAGACCACAAGTCACTGAATAACACCATTAACTCTATGTTGTTTGTACAGCAATACCAAAATAATCTCTAAGAAGTGAGTGTTAAATGAAGTAATATACTGAAATTGCAGTGACAGTAGGAAAAACAGAAAAAGTGGGGCTATGTTTTGTTAAAAAGTTTTTGAGTGAAGCTGAAGCGTCAGGTGGTGTGGATGCAACCAACACTGATTCCATATACTTAAGATACTGCCCAAGAGAGATTATGTAAAGGTGCAAATTTCCAATGATGAATGTAATTATATTGTATACCTAAAATGTACCAATAAAATTAATTTTTAAAAAAGGTACTAAAAAGCTTCCCACACAATCCAGTTCTGTACACCAAATAGTCTATTATTCAAAAGGAGTTGTGTTTCCATCCTAACAGCAGAGATGAATCACAATATACAGTCTGAGGGAGAGTAAAAAAGAATCAAGAATTATTAATAGCAAGGCTAACATATTTAAATTTATACTTTCACTTACACAGACAGGTTAACACACTATGATTTATTAAATTGTAAATCTGAGAAAAATTTACATAAATAATTTACAACCATTAATTGCAGCTACACTAACCTGGTGGATTAAAATCACTATTTTTTGTATGTCCATGAATTCCTACATTGACAACAACTAATTTTCTACATTCATACTCTTCTACTAATATTTAGAATCGCCATTTTTCCTGGTAGTTGAAATGTTTCCAATTGGTTGAAGTATGGTGCTAAGTGAGACCATGGTCCTGGAGTTTGAGCTCCTGGTGGATTAATTAGCTTTAGGTGGTTCCAAGGCCATAGCCTGTACTTAGCCCCAGCAGCATTCATTTGGACTTGGTGAAAAAATATTAAGTAATTTGAGTATATCTGTCACCATTACTAAAAAATGCAACTCAAAGCATTAACTCTCTTGTAGTATCAGTAACTTCTTTTCAGCTTCATTGTATCATACCCATCTTTCATACTAAAAACTACAGAATACATCAAGCTTCATTTCAACTTAAATCAAGGAATATGCACATTCTGAAATTATGCAAAATGTTCATCACAGGTCACATATAAAGAAGTGAGTTCTGAAAACCTGAACAAACTAAAAACAAAGGCTTCTACTTTGTCAAAGAAAAACAGTCAAATACTGCTAAGTTCTATGTGAAGGGACTTTTCACCTATTACTTTTAATTCTAATCAAGCTAAAAGACTGTTCTGCATGATATATAGATAGCTGTTGCCAAGTCAGAAAAAGCACTTAAAAATAAGGTGAAGTGGGCCGGGGATTTAGCTCAGTGGTTTCGCCACCTGCTGCGCAAGCACAAGGACCCAAGTTTGATTCCCGGTACAAAAAAAAAAAAAAAAAAATAAGGTGAAGAAAAATGACCAGCACCCTATTAGCTCTCTGAAGGCTCTATTTCCCAATCTTTTTCATCAGCACCATCCCCTTCCTCCAAGGGGTCATATATTTTAAGACAGTTTTCCCCTAAACATTCCTTATAAAAGTTTAATATCACAAAAAAAGTTTAATACTGTATATACTATATTCCATTACTGGGACTAACAGAGCTGTTAAAGCATTCTTCATTCTTCTTCACAGCCCCAACACTGTTCTTGGCAGTCCTAAAATTATAGTTAATACCATCTGTACACTGTAGCAACACATAGCAAGGGTCACGTTTCAAAGCCAATTTACTTCAATAACAACAACAACAACAAAACAATAATGGGGTGTAAGCATGCCCATTTAAAGAACTAAAAGGAGTGGAGGGTAGCATTTTGCATTTTACGAAATGTATCCCACAGCCTGGAAGAAAAATGCCAACATAAAATCCAATAGTAGATAACCCAGTACATTACAGCTGTTCCTCTGTATTAACAGGGCACTGATTCCAGAATATTACTGCCAAACTGGTACAAGTACATCCCAAAATCTACAGATGGTGTAACATGGTACAGTACACATAAGCTACATACATCCTCTCCTATACTTTAAATCATTTCTAGATTACTTACAATACCTAATATAATTTAAGCTACATAAGTAGCAGCTGTACTCTATGTAAACTGTTACATTAAGAAAAACGTCTGCGCATTCAGCAGATACAGTTTTTACCCCAAATATTTTAGATCTGTGGTTGATTCAATCTGTGGGTGTGGAACCTATGGATACAGAAGGCTAACTGTATTTAAGAATACATATCACTTTCTGATTATGTTTTGAGTACACATTAAAATCAGTTTATAGTACCTGCAAGAAGCTCAACAGCAAGGAAGCCAAATTAATACTTAAAATATGCCACACAAACCACAAAGTGCACAACTAATAGGCAGCTACATTAACTAGGGTCATAAATAACAAGATCCAAGTGAAGAGTTCTAGCTCCCCTAAACATTTCTATCCATGTTTCTAATCAATCTTTACCTACACCTCATTGTTGATCTTACAAACTTATCTTAAAACCAATGTTTATAAACATAAATTATCAGAGAAAATGATCTTATACTGATACTTGTTTCACTGATATCTGTTCAATAAACCTATTTTCCATAACTGGCTAGAGTAAATAACAACTAAATATAAAGCAAAATGATTCATGAAATGAAAGTTGACTTTTGAGGATGACTAGATCCTTAACTCCTAAATTAATTTTTTTCCACCTACAGTACTACTTCTGTATACTTAAAGTTGAGTGGTCAGATTGCTATCAGTGATTCCACTGCCTGACAAACCAGAAATTAAATTCTGCAACTAAATTCTACCTAAACAGTTTCTGATCTCCAAACAAGCAAAATATACACCACTTCAATGCAGAGTATAAGTTGAACATCCCTAATCAAAAAATCCTAAACTTTTTCAGTGCCAACACGATACTCAAAAATTTTTGGATTCTGGAGCTTTTCTGACTTCAGATTAGGAATACTCAACTGGCAAAGGTCTATGCAAATATTCCAAAATATGAAACACTTCTGGCCCCAAACATTTCAGGTAAGATATGCACAACCTGAGGTTCCTCAGAGTTCACAGAATTTCTCTTGACCTCCCCTCCCGCCATGAATGAAAATTCTACAGATAAAACACATAGAACAGTGGCATCTACAGTAAAAGACTTGTTAGTGTGTTACAACTATGTAGTTGTCTTTCACCCTCCCCCCTATAGTCGATTCCTCGAGTAGAGACTATCTATCCTTTGCTGTTGGCATTCTTGAGTATTATTTTGAGCAATTTAATATTTTAACCTAATTAGCTTTGGTCAAAATTTAAAAATCTAGAACTACTAAATATTAGGCCAGTGAAGAACTACTAAAACTAAATACAAATCCCAGTCCAAAGTAAACTGATACATTATTGCAAATTTAAGTAGCGCTTTAGAAGCTCTACTCTCTTCCATTTATCTCTCCACTAAACCAACTATTTTCAATTTGGTGACATTCAAAAAGCTTCAATTTAAGAACTAAGTAGGACCCATGAAGAGCAGCCAGCCCTTTGTGTCCCTCCTCACCTGCATTCTCTATTCAATTAAAATCCATTTGGTTAAAAAAAATTCTATGGGTTTCACCAACTTTTTCTTCACCCAGTCTCCAAATTAGTTTCTTCTAAGATTGCTGAATGCTTCCCACTTTCTGGATACGGTGTTTACACCAATATTTGAAAAAACTATTTAAAATAGTAGAATATGGAAAACAGATGACTTACACAGAATATCAAAGTATACAGCTGCAATGAAAATCGCAGCTCACGCTGGAGAATAAAAATTTTCTAAAACAGGAGCTTAGAAGCCAAAATAAATAAAGACTAGTTAACACTTAATACTGTAGAATCTTTTACTCAACTACAAGCAAATAAGTCATAAAAATATTTCTTTAAGATAGTAACATTAGTGCCGAGGATTTAGCTCAGTGGTTTCACTGCCTGCTGCACAAGCACAAGCCCAAAGACCCAAGTTTGATCCTCGGGAACGACAACAACAAAAAAAGATAGTAACATTAAAAAAGGACAAATCTTAAAAATCATTTTGTCCTTTTGTTGTTATTATTGTTGAGAAATTAAGAAAGCAGTTTACAGAGACCAATCATGTGCCAAATAATGTCTCTAATCTATTAACCTATTCAAACATAAAGACTGTACTGGTAAAATTATACAATGACGTGTTACCTATTAATTCTGTGTATAAGTCAATGAAGCTACATTTAAAAAACCTACAAAGTAGTCCACAAAATTTTAATCTTTTCTTACCTTCTGTTTAGCAATAGTTACTGCACAAAGATAAGAAAGCATCACTCATCCACCTATCAGGATAAAGATGTCCCTCCCAAATTAGGTACGCAAAAACCTAAAAATATTTTACAAAGAGGTCCTGAAGAAAGCTTAGCTTCTGAAACTGTGCCCCACGGTTTCCTTATTGTGCAAAGAAGGGTAAAGGAATGCATTCTCTTCAAAGAAAAGCTAATGAAAATAATCTTGAACATTTTTTTCTCTAAAGCTCCTTCCCAGAAAATACTTCAGAGCAGAATAAAAGGGATAATAGGAAATACGGAGATAGATCTTTTGCAAAAGGTAAGGGGACCAAGGCATGGAGGGAGAGGGACAGGAGGGGAGGCGAAGGGAATGAGAAAATAATTAAGATGTGTTATGTACGTGTACCAATTCCCCACAAGGAATGCAGTCATTATGTACTGCAAACACATATTAGTAAAAAATAAAAGTCGACAAAAAAGGGCAATTCTGAAGGTGAAGCATGTACAATTTACAAACAATGTACTTAATTGTTGCTTTACTTCCAATTATGGCTGTCTTTTGGATGTGATTTTACACTCACTTGATAAATGAAATTTCCTAGAGGTCTTTTGTCTGTTGACTTTAAAAGCATTATAATCTTCACTCAAGGAAATGTATTCAAAATATAAACACAGTAAAAAAGATTTTTCAAATGTAATAGTTTTATTGCAATGGATTACATCCAAATGCATCCAGTTTTTAATAGCGTAGTAAACATGTACAGCCTATTGAAAATTGCTTTTCTTTCCTAATATTTAAACCTGAGGAACAAAGTCATTCTGGAAAACAGTAAAGATGTTTGAGTTTCCATATTTTAAAAAAAATCTTAACTCTCAGTAACAAATAAGACTTAACAGAAGAGCGGGGTGAATTAACCAATGGAATTTTATTACGGCTCTCACACAGACCTGGAAAATATTAAAGAAAAAAAAAAGCTTTTGGGTCCATCGGGGTAGGCACAATTTGATTTTTAAAAAATGTGTTACTACATAAAATGCATTAAAGCTGTGAAAAGCAAGCTAAGAGCTTAAACATCACTACTCTACTAACAAACAAGGATGCTGCTACCGCATCAGACATCACAGCCCCGCAGTTAGCTCTACGTAACCGTGGCCTATGGGATTCCGGAAAAACCATGCATTCTCACTTTCTCCAGCCTTTCAAAAGGTGAAGCAGAGCCCTCGGGGGAAAATACTTTTGTTTTCAAAAACAGGGTCTTTTCTGCAACTCTGTATTTTTAAATCACACCATAAGAACTTCGGGTGAACGTCCTTCCCTCATTTTAATCACTCTGTTCAGTTGGTGAGCTACCATCTTTTTGTTCTGTTCAACCACTGCGCTTCCCAAGTCTTCCTTTTGGCCCAAGCCATTTATCTTTACAGGTATTCTCATCACAAAGGCCAAGAACAACCGGGCCTCAAAGCACTGCAAGACCTGAGTGCATAAAGCAGGGAAGCGTGCAGCCTTTCATAAACGATCCGTGGGTCCGAAAGTCAAAGGACTTGTTGCAGACGTGCCCACACTGAAGCCGTCTTCACGCAGGAAGAGGGGAGGAGGAAAGCGCCACGCCGAAACCCGTCGCAAACGCGAACAGGAGCCCAGGAGACCGGGCGCGCGGGATACAAAGGGCTCTGAACGCGGCCTTCCATGAGGCAACCTTGCGCGGACAGAGACAAAATGGAGCGGCGGGAGAAATCTGAGCCCAGGCGACTGGGCCGCCCCACGGGGCTTTCTCGCCGGCCCGCAGCCAGTTCTCCGCGCGGCGCACACGCGGCCCGGTCCCCGGGCCTAGTGCGGCGGGAAGCGCCCGCGGGCCGCAGCCAACAATGGGGCGTGAGGCCGCGGCGAGGGAGGGGCTGGCGGCGGCCTGCACCCGCGCTGCAGGCCCCGCGGCCCGGAAAACGACGCATTGTAACAGGGGAGTCGAAGGGCGCCGCGCCGGGTCCGGCGTCGGGGTGGGCGGCGCGGGCCGGAGGCGGAAAGGGCGCACGGTCTGCAGCCGCGCCGGCTCGTGGCCCGCAGCGGGCTCGGGGCCGCGTCCAGGCCGCAGCGCCACCCGCGTCGGCGGCGAGGCCCAGACCCTCACGTACCTGGTTGAACTCTTCGCCCACATCCGCGTAAATGTCTATGTGGTCCACACCGTCCGCCATCTTCTCTCGGCCGAGCCGCCGCTGCCGCCACCGCCGCCGCCTGCAGGTCCGCCCGCCGCGGAGCAGCAGCGGATCTGGCGGCGGGGGCGGGGCGCGCTGCGTCACTTCCGAGGCCCGGGGACTCAGGCGGGGGTGGCGGGCGGCGGGGGCTCTGCTGCCCGGCTGAGGGGCGGGCGGCTCCGCGAGGGCCCGGCCGTTTCTTTTGTGTGCATCTGGGCTAGGCCTGGGGGGAGGAAGTGGGTTGAAGTTTTCTAGTCTCAGCGGCGCTTCCAGGCTACCAGTGGGTCCCGCTTGTTTCCTGAGACTTTCTTTTCACGTGCCGTCTTTCACACATTTTTTTTTTTAAATCTTCAATTCCAGTTTTCTTTCCATTTTTCATGTCCAGGGCTTAAAAGTGGTAGTTATATGTCCACGGTTAAATACCAAATGTGATCTTCGGGTTTTCTGTGAGCATCTCAAGATTAAGAACACTGTCTTATTCCTGCATCTTCAGGATCCTCAGGGTTTTATTTGCATCGTAAATGCTAGGTATTGGTGGATATCTTGAGTTATTTGCACATTGTTTATATTTCCATCTCAGTTTTCGGTGTAGTCTTTGGCTTATTTCATCTCCTCCGTGCTGTCCTTCATTTCCTTTCTCTTTTTCCTCCTTAGATCCGCACCAGATTTTCTTTGCATAGTTCAGATGCTTCTAACTTCATGTCCATACCCACACTCCAAAGTAGAGGTATCATAAGGCTAAGAGTTTCTCTCTTGCAATTAAAAATGTCTGACCCAGGAGGGAACTGAAAAGCTTGTCCTTAAACATCCCATTTTACAGGTGAGAGAATAGGCCTAATAGCACCTAAGTCATTCAACCAGGGTTACATGGTCAATAAAGTTAACGTTTTGCCCTCAAACTTTATTCAAAGATATCTCTCCAGTTTGAAACCTTTCCCCATAACACTCCCATATTTTCTTCACCCAAATAAAATTCCACCACTTTAGTGTTTCTTCAGATACATACTGGCCAAAAATCATACAATAAGCCAAGCAACAACTGTACTTGGTATGGTAGAAAAAGCGTGGTTGTAGTCATGGAAATGGGTCTATAGCGATGTGGGTACAAATTTCTATTCAGTCGTTTAATCAACTAGATGACCTCGAATTACTTTCATCTTCAGTCTCATAATCTTTAATATCAAAATAGAACCTCCCTGAGTTTGCAGATTGATGGTAGATTAAATGAGATACTGTAATATGCAAAGTTCCCTATACTCTACTGCTTCAAAATACTTATTTGCTTTCTTCCATGAAGCATTATAGAAGAAAAGAGCCACATAGAGGGATTGCATATTTTTAGATTGGTGGTATGGTAGGGAGAATAATGACCCACCATAGGCGTTCATGTCCTGATCCCTGGAACATGTGACTAGGTTCACCTTACAAGGCAAAAGACTTTGCAGATATAGATATATTAAGTTAGGGGTCTTGATATGAGATTTTCTTTGATAGTCTCTAAAGAGGCAGGCAGTAGAATCAGAGAAGATGTGACAATAGAAACAGTTTATGTTGGAGTACACAAAAATCATTCCAAGGTTCTGTCTGACTTGCGTTGTTGCTTGTGCAAAGTCAGCTGAAATTGGGGGTACTGTTTTCGTGAAAAGAATGGGTTCTTTTTCTTTGGTTGCTTTTAAGATATTTCTGTCTTAGACTGGCTTTCTGTTCTTTTACTACATATGTTTGGAAGTGTATTTGTTTATGTGCTTTGGATTCACTGAACCTCTTGAATATAAGGATTAACATGGTTCAGGAGCTCTGGAAAATTCTAAGCCATCTTCTCTAAGTTCTTCTCTGCAAATAAAGGAATTGTTTTAGCTTCTAGGAGAAAACCCTTATAAAATAATGTTTATGGGGCCACTAAGAAATCTGTTACATGCTGTGGTACAAAAGAGTGTGAGTGCGTTGTAAAGAACATATATGTACAAGAAAGAAAGGAAGATTGATTTTCAGGCATTACCTCTTCAAACATTGCTTCTGGCTCCCATTTTCTTCTCTCTTTCTATGATCCTAATTAAATACAGCAATACCCTGGTTTGTGAACACTTCTGTTTGCAGACAATTCAATTCTTGAACAGAGAACCATTTGGCAAAATTTTGCTTCTGTTCATGAACTCTGTGTTGGGTGACGAACACATCTACAGCCATCTTCCCCACTTTGACACATGGTTGTGGCTTCTAGTCAAGATCGTAGCCACAGACAAACCTGTGCACTCTAGCTGTGAAGCTTTTTTGTGTGATTCTTAGCACATATAGTACTGTAAAGTATTATTCAATCCAGCATGGCTCCAAAGAAAGTGCAGAGCAGTAATGAAGATGACAAGAAAGTGTTGAGTAAAAATGGTAAGAAGAAAGTTTTGAAGAAAACAACCATTGCATTGAAGAAGGTAATTGTAGAAAAGCTTGAGTGTGGTATTCATGTGACTAATATGGCCCCAGAGTACAAGTGGCAAAATCGACACTCTTAATTATTTTGAAGAATAAAGATGCTGTCAAAGGAGTTAACGATGTTATCCAAGCAGAGGACATGAATGCTGGAAAAGGTGGAAAAACTTTTGTTAGTGTGGTGGAATGAGAAACAGCTGGCAGGGATACCATTAGTTAAACTATGATCTGTGAAAAAGCCAGGAAATTGTACAGTGGCTTACTGCAAGAAAACCCCTCTAAACTGCAACAAGTGATAAATTTAAAGCCAATAGAGGGTAGTTTGATAAATTCCTCAAGAGAAGTGGTGTCCGCAGGGTGATAAGACAAGGCTTCCAGTTCTGACAAGGCCACTGGAGAAACCTACATGAAAGAATTCATGGAATTCATGAATGCAGAAGGGTACATTGCTCAATAAGTGTTCAACTTCGATGAAACAGGGCTCTTCTGGAAGAAGATGCCGAAAGAACCTATATCACACAGGAGAAAAAGGCATTGCTGGGGCACAAGGCCACGAAGGACAGATTGACCCTTTTCCTGTGTGTGAATGCAAGCTTTGATCGGAAGATTAAGCCACTACTGGCGTACCATTCCGAGACCTCTCATGCATTCAAGGAACAGAATGTGAACAAGGGTGGACTACCTGTCATTGGAGGGGCAATGCAAGATAATTTTTCATGGAATGGCTGCATAATGTGTTCACCCCCACCATTAAGAAATAACATGATATGACATGACACCTCTTTTGCAGCCCATGGACCAGCAATCTGCAACTTCAAGAAGCTGCACACAAAGGTGCTCTTCACTAGGTGTTTTAATGTCACTGAGGAAAAGTCCTTGACTCTGAAAGAGTTCTGGAAGAAACATTTCAATGTCCTCCACTGCATCAACCTCATTGACAAAGCCTGGGAGGATGTCACATACCAGACCTTAAACTCAGCCTGGAGGAAACTGTGGCCAGAATGTGTCACTGAACATGACTTTGGAAGGTCTGATTGTGTCCATGGCCAAGAGTATGGGTCTGGACATTGATGGTGCAGACACAGAGGACCAGAAGAAGGAGCTAATGGTGGAAGAACTTGCTGAACTCCAGAATGACCAGCAAAAGGCACTTGTTGAGGAGCACTCCACTGAGGAGAAGGAAGAAAGGGAGAAGGTTAGCAGTGATGTGATAAAATCCATTATGGCAAAATAGAATGGGTGCCAGGATTCCTTTGAGAAGCACGACCCCAACATAACTGTAATGAACAGAGTGTTGAATCTGATAAATGATAATGTAGTCTCTCATTTCAAGAGAGTTATGCAGTGCAGGAAAAAATAAGTGACAGATTTTTCATCAAAATTGACCCTGTGCCTAAGAGACAAAGAAGAGAGGAAACCCTTGAAGGAGATCTGCCCAATGTCCAATGTCCTTATGGAGGGGGACTCTCCCTCCAAACAATAACCTTCTCCCCATTCACCTTCTGTCTGCTGTGCCAGAAGTCATGTCAAGCAAGGTTAATGTTCTCTCTCTTCATACTGTCTTGTGCTGTACTTTGTTTCATATTTTTGTGTTTAAAAAACACATGTGGTTCAGAAAAGATTAACCTTATTTACTTTGAACTTCATGGGAAAATTTGATTCAGTTCATGACCAGAATCATGGAACAAATTTAGGTTTGTGAACCGAGGTACCGCTGTATTAGACTTTTCCTTTTGAGACAGGATCTTGCTATGTTGTTTGGAGTGACTTCAAAATTGTGGTCTCAAATGATCCTTCTACCTCAGTCACTCGAGTGCTAGGACTACAGGCACAGATCATCACACTGAGCTACTCTCTTTTTCCTTGTTTCCATCATTTTGTCTCCCTGTATTTCTTTTTGGGTAGATTTTTTTCTGATATAGTTGCTAAATTACTGATTCTCACATGGTATTAACTCATCTATTGAGATATAAACTTTATATTTTTGTAATTTTAAATTCTAGAATTTCTACTTGGCTTTAAAAACTATTTTACAGTTTACTTCATAGCATATAATTCATATTGCCCAAATTGTCAGCCTTGAATTTCATCCTGACTTATTTTGGTTTGCCTTTACTCCCAGGGTGCTGTAGTCTTGAGTGCTGGACCAAAATATGGTTTAACAAAGTCATCACTGTTGGAAAGTCCTAGACTCCATTTTTTAATTCTCCTGGATACCAAAACTGTAACTCAGTCTCTCAGCCATCTGTTGGGATCTGGTAATTCCTCCAAGGGCGAGATTACTCTTAATCTATAGACCCTATCCTCTTCCTTACCAAGTGATTACTCACACACCATCTTATTAGCTTTTTGATGATTTTTAAACAGAGTAACTCCTTACTTGGCAATTTTCAAAAAATGAAATACTAATATAGTTTATAAAGAAAAATTTGTAATGACAACTTGAGAACTTATTATCTCCTACATCCCAGCCTTTTTGTTAGACATTTTATGATCATTAATATGCATTGATGAAAAGTTGGAGACTTGGGTTCTTGTCCTGGCTCAACAGCTGATTAGCCTAAACAAATCTTTCACCTGAATTTCTTTCTGGAGTCCCTCTAGGTTCTGAAGTTCTTTTACTCAAATCTTCAGAGAACTGAAAATCAGTTTCCCTAGGAGGAATCAACAATAATAAGATAAATTTTGCAGAAGAACTGCCTTTTAGCCTTCTTGTGCTTGTCTTCCCCCTCCCCACCCCCACCCCCACTGTACTGGGGATCGAACTCAGAACCTTGCACTTGCAAGGCAGGCTTACACTTGTTTCTTATTGCTGTTCTAACAAATGACTACAAATTTAGAAGCTTAAAATAAGACAAATGTATTATCTTATCCTTTTGGAGAGCAGAAGTCTGAAATAAGTCTCATTGAACGTATCAAAATGGGGGCAAGGTGGCATTCCTTCTGCTTTTTTTTCTTAGAGGAAAATCTATTATCTTACCTTTAACAGCTTCCCACATTCCCTGGTTGTGGCCCTCTTTCCATAGTTGCATCACTCCAATATAAACAATGTAAAAATGAAAATATTTAAGAAAAGTAATGTTATAGTTTAGATCTAAAATGGCCCCCCAAAGCCTCATGTGTTTGGAAGGCAATTGGATCATAGGGGTGTTATAGCTGACTAACTTAGGAGGTCAGACATGGTCAAAAGAGGCAGGTCATTGGAACCATTGCTATGGCTGTACCTGACCATGTGGTTAAGAAGCCTTTGGAACTGGATTGTAGAAGTTTGTACAAGTTTAGAGACACTGGCTAGAGAAGCCTTAGAATTCTATAAACCAAACTTGATTTATGATTCTGGTCAGAGTTCAGGAGACCAGAATGCTGATAGCAATGCAGAGGGCAAAGACCAGGCTCAGGAGGTTTCAGATGGGAAAAAGAACTCCATTGGCAGTTAGTTGGCCTAGAGGCCATATGTGTTATGCTCTGGCAAAAAAAAAAAAAAGAAAAAGTCTACATTTTACCCATATCCCAAGACTTTGCAGGAGACTGGGAGTAAGGGCAGTGGACTAACTAATCTGACAGAGAAAATTTCAAGCCAACCCTTTGTGTCATGAGTACTTCTGGTGGCTTTCATCCTGGTTTATAATGAGGAATAGGGGCAAAAAATCATTTAAAAAGTTTTCAGTTTCACCAGAAAAGAAGTACCTGCAAAATTAGGTCACAGAAGGGAATGGTTACTGAAAAGATTAGTATTAAAAGAAAGCCAAGTTGGGCCGGGGATTTAGCTCAGTTGTTTCGCTGCCTGCTGCGCAAGTGCAAGGACCCGAGTTTGATGCCCGGTACCAAAAAAAAAAAAAAAGGAAGCCAAGTACTTGGCACTGGGACATTAGAAAAGATGCCTTGAGGGGCATCTCAGGAATCAGCAAGACCCTACCCTTCTCTGGATTAAGGGTATGAAAGAGTAAAGATAAACTCCTTTGTAAGACTTTGAGAAGAACCTCCCCATACACACACCCTGCTCAAGAAGGGCCATCTAGGGAATTGGTTCCCTGGATTTTAATTCACAATACTCAGCCATCCAGGCATTTAGAGGCCTCTGCAGCCATGATACAAGGGTGCCTACTTACTTCTTGAGCAGGTGGCAGACCTTGGTGTTATCCATGTGGTCCTGGTTTTATAGACATGCAGAATGTAAAAGTTGTGAGGTCAGGGAGACTTCCAAACAGCTTTTAGTGGGCAGCTTGGGAGACAAGTCAATGTGCCCCTGAGTGGTCAGTATGTGAAGATGTGAGAGTGAAGCCAAAAGTGCAGTGAGAACCCAGGAAGTTGGAGACGCCAGGAACATGGATCATTTGAGGAAAACCACAGGCAGTGAGCAAAACCAACCCCAGAAAGAGGCTGTGAGAGCTGCATTCAGAAATATCTTACAGGTGGGACCACCCAAGCCATTTGGAGCTCACATCTTGCCACAACTTCCTCTAGGTTCTGGATACAGAGCTACAGGATTTAATGTTTGCCTTCCTGTGTTTTAGTGTTGCTTTGGTTCAGTTTCTTTCTTTTTTGAGACAGGGTCTTGCTGTGTATTCTAGGCTGGCCTTGAACTTACTGTATACCCCAGGCTGCCCTTGAACTCACAATGATCCTCATGCCACAGCTTTCTGAGTCCTGGGATTGCAGACATGCACAATCATGCATGCTTTTCTTTCTATCCCTTTTGGAAAAGGAATATTTACCCTGCCCCATTGTATGTTGGCAGTGTTTAACATTCTTTTTTGTTTTTTTTCTGGTGCCAGGGCTCAAACTCAGGACCTTGCGCTTGCGAGTCATGCATGGTGCCACTGAGCTAAATCCTCAGACCTAACATTCTTTATTTTTATAGGGGCTCAGAGCCAAGAGTTTGCCCTGAGTCTCAGTAAAGACTTTGGACTTAGACTTTTCAGTAATGCTGTAACTGTTAAAACTTTGGCAACTCTTAGAGATGGACTAAATGCATTTTACATAAATAAATGGATACATATCTTTTGGGGAACTGTCATAGAATGTTATGGTTTATATCTAAAATGGCCTCAAAAGCCTCATCTGTTTGGAAGGCGATTAGATCACGGAGGCACTATAACTAACTTGCAATTAGGAGCTGAGGTCTCATTGCAAGTGCTGTGTCACTAGGAGTGTGACCAGGAGGGTTATATCTCTCTCCCTGGATCCTGCCTTCTCACTTTGCTTTCTGGCTATCATGACATAAGCAGCTTCCTCTGTACCAGGCCCTTCCACCATGTATTTTTGCATTTGAGACCATGAAAAGACTGAGACCTCTGTAATGGCAGGCCAAAATGAACTCCTTTAAGTTGTGAGTGTCAGATATTATGTCCCAGTGATGAAGAAAGTGACTAAGACAAGAAAGAAGTTGGAAAAGAGATAAGATTGTTCTGAAGGTCTCTGTACATCTGTTGCATCTCCATACAAAAGAACTTTTTCTCCTTTTTCATGTATATAATTATGTAACAGTAGCAACCTCAGTTCCAGAGTTCAAATAACCACCATCCGAGGAAATGGACAGCTGTCTTAGTTTTAATTACAAAATCTTACTTACAAAATCTACAAAACTAATTAGCTCTGTTTTTATAGGAGTCTATTACTAGGCCAATCAAATATTTCTAAGGGATTAAAGTTACAGAATAAAAATATGGTTGGGGCTGAGGGTGCAATTCAGAGGTAGAGTGCTTTTCTAGCAGTGCAAGGTGCTGGTTAATCCTCAGAACCAGAAGTTTAAAAAATTATCAACAGCCAGGGATTTAGCTCAGTGGTGCCGCTGCCTGCCTTGCAAGCACAAGGTCCTGAGTTCAACCCCTGGCACACACACATACACACACACACACAAATTACCAACAAATCCTATCTTGAGAGTTAGGAAATAGTGGATTCTCAGTTTCTCAGTGAATGATGATTACTTTGTGCTAGACGTAGACTCTGAAGAATGTCTAACACATTTCACCTAGTGTCTAACAATATATAAACAAAGGCATGATGGTTGGAGGAGGCAAATACAAGTTCATAAATGTTTAACACTTGCTATTGTTCTTACTTCAAATAAGTCAATATTATCACCTCTGATAACATAATTCAGATTCCAGTATACTATAGGTAATAGTTTACCCCAAACTTTGGTCTTCAAATTTTAAGGAATCCTCTCCTCTTGTGCCATGCTGGGACAAAGTACCTGACATACATAGTACCTGACTCACAGTTTCACAGGTCTCAATCCATGGTTGGCTGGCTCTAAAACACAAACATAATGGGAGAAGGGCATGATAGAAGAAAGCTGCTAACCTCATCATAGTCAGAAAGCAGAGAGACAGAGCCAAACAGGTAGGGACCAAAGGCCTGTGTCTTAGTTATTTCCCTCATCACTGGGACACAATACTCAACACTCACAACTCTAAGGAGGAAAGATTTATTTTGGCTCACAGTTTGGAGAGATTTCAGTCCATTGTTGGCTGGCTCCAAGGCAAGGTGGCATGGCAGAGGAGAAATACTTTATGGCATGGTGGTGGGAAGCAGAGAGAGAGAGAGAGAACAAGGAGGAGATGTACCCTTCCAGGCATGTCCCCAGTGACCCACCTCCTCCAACCAGGCTTCACCTCCCAAATCACATTGAGGTATAAATTTATCAATGGACTAATCCATTGATGTGTACCACACCTGTATGATCCAATCACCTCCCAAAAGTTTCACCAGTGAGTGCAGAGGATTTGGAGAGAATATCTAGATATAAGCCCATACAACCAGATATAGTCTGTAAAGTCATGTACCCATGAAACTCCCAGACACACCCAGAAGTGTGATTCACTAATCTAGGTGCCTCTCAAGCCAATCAAGTTGACAATAAGGTTTAACCATCACAAGTCCACCCCTTGTCAACTTGACACCCAAACACATCTTAAACCATACTTAGTCCCCAAATACAGACAAGCACGAGGCCATAATTCCCCCTAACATGTAACTATCCTACATATAATCATTAATTCCTTTCCCAAAGTCTCAACAATCCCACCATTGCTCAAAATTCCAAGTCCAAAGACTTCTCTGAGACTAAGGTAAACTCTTAGCTGTCAAACCTTGTAAAATTCAAAAAGCAAATTACATAATCCCACAGCACAATAGCAGAGTATAAACAGTCCCATTACAAAAGGGAAGTATGGGGGAATAGAAAGGAATAACAGGGGAAACATGTTACTCTTGTCCAGCACTGGGGCATGTGGTGGCATAATGTAAGCTCCCAAAGACTTAGGCACCCTTGCTTCTATGCCCTTGGCAGTTGCAGCCCATATAACCTCTCTTTTGAGGTTGGTTTGCTTGTTCCTTGAACCTTTTCTTAATAGACATTCCATGTCCCTGGCACTTCCAACTTCCAGGGGTCTCCATTGCATCTTTAGCCTGATTTCCAAAACTTCATGCAATGCCCTCTCAGAGGCTTCTGGTAGGGACTCTAACTCTGTCACACATCACCTACCCTCCCAGGCCTTTCTTTGAAATATGAGTGGAAGCCTCCATGACCCCACCACTCTTTTACTCTTTGTCCTGCAAAACCCACATCACATGTATGATATCAGAGTCTGCCACAATCTCAAGCAGTAGCTAGGGCCCCGTGGACCACAGCTGCAGTGGCCTCTGTGTGCTTAGAGGGCTAAATGTGGGGAAACACTTCCATAGGTGGCCCTGAGTGAGCAGAGAACCCTTTGGTTCTCAAAGTAAAATTTCCAAAGAGTTTACACTTTTATGCCTGTGCACCTGCCATAGATGGAATCTAGTGAATTCCTGAGATTCCTTCATGGAATCTTTCCTATTCTCCCAAAGTAGTTGACTTCTTTTTAGGGCTTATCTCTTCAGCAACCACACCTTCTTGGCCCTGGCTTTGCAAGTGTTTGTTTTCTGGCCAAATTGCAAGTTTTTCAAATCTTTCTGCTCTGCTTTTTGCTCCTGATTCTCACTATAAATCTAACTAAAAGTAGCCAGCAGTACTCATGCCACAGCCTGAACACTGGGGTGCTTTGAAAAATTCTTGCAACAGATGAATTAATCAGTCACCTTTATATTTGGTCTCACACGAAGTTTTGGAGCATGGACAAAATATATACAAATTCGGTCAGAATATATCACACATGGATGGTCTTTTGAACTCATACCAGAATTGTTCATCAAGTTCTGCTTACAACATTCTAGGCTTTCTCCAGCTTGATTCTCCAAACTTCCAAACTTTTTCAGCAAATCAGTTCCAAAGGCTTCTGAACCACATGGTCAAATATAGTTATTGCAATGACTTTACTGCTCAGTATCAATTGTCTGTGTTAGTCACATTTCCACTTCTGGGGTAAAATACCTGACATACACAACTGAAAGGAAAAAAGGAGTGTTTTGCCTCATGGTTTCATAGATTTCAGTCCATGGTTGGCTGGCTTTAAAGCACAAACATTGCCAAGCATGGTGGCACACACTTGTAATCCCAGAACTTGGGAGGCAGAGACAGGAGATCACTGAAAGCTCAAGGTCAGACTGGATTACATAGTGAGTTCAAGGCCAGCCAGAACTGCATAGCAAGACCCTGTGTCCAAAAATCAAATATCATGGCAGAAGGTCATGGTGGAGGAAAGCTACTAACTTCATGACAGCCAAGAAGCAGAGAGACTATGAGAGACCCATAGAAAAAAGGAGGAAAAGGAACTAGATATAGTCCTCAAGATCATATCCCCATGAACCAGCCAAACACACTCAGAAGTGTGCCCTACTAATCTAGGAATCTTTCAAGCCAATTAAGTTACTAGTCAAGATTAACCATTATACCCTTATTAGCATAACATTTTAAAACATGCAGGCATAATATATGTAAATTTAGATATTATTTTATGGCATTTTATGTTAACATTTTATACCACAAAACAATACAAATATAATTTTTTTTTTTGGTACCAGGGATTGAACTCGGAACCTTGCACTTGCAAGGCAGGTGGTGGCACCACTGAGTTAAATCCCCAGCCCACAAATATAAAATTTTAAGGAATAAAGTAAAGATTTTTAAGTGTCTTACCAATCACAATGCCCTCATACTATCATTAATATATATAAGACAGGGCTGGGAATTTAGCCCAGTGGTTCCATCGCCTGCCTCGCAAGTGCAAGGACCCGAGTTCAATCCCCGGTACCAAAAAAATAAATAAAATTATATATATATATATATATATATGACACTATTTCAAATAGCCTCTTTAAAATTTTTGAAGTTTTGAGGCCAACTCTTGTCAAATCTGATCATATCATCATTTTTATCTCATTATACAGCTGGCAAAAATTCACAGTAGAGGGAGCGAAAGTGTAGTTTCTGTCATTTTCTAGACTTTCACTCATACTTTCTTTGTTAGTATTAGCTATGAGTCAATTTCTTAGGAATTTTAAAAGATCATTTGGGCATTTTGTGATGGTTAGCTTAGTTAAAACTAGAAAATATGATTCACAAGTCTGTGTACTTGGGCTCTCATCAGCTGTCATATACCATAGTACACTACAAGTGAATCCTATTATGTGTATATGTGAGGGAATCACCTTACAGTGCTCAGCATTGTGGTATCCTTGCTCTTCCTTCAGAACTACCTGTAAACCAGAAGAGGAATTACTGGGAAGCTAAAGAAATTAATGATTCAAAATTCTCACTTACATGGGTGCCTTCCAATTTAAGAAAATTTAGGACAACTGTGTCTTTCTATTCCACATTCCCTTCTATCACATATCCTCTTCTGTAGGGTAGGGTGGGAATCACAGTGGATATCTTTTTGGATCTAAGTGGAATTCAAATGAGGAATACATTTAGGAGTTTAGTGGGAAACATTTATGTATAAGTTGCTGTTAGAAATCTTGGTATTGGAATGGTTTTCAGGAATATTTTCACTATCACTTTGCTGACTCACACAACTTTTATGATACAAAGATGCAATACCTGAAGTTTTATTGTGATCTGAGTGCGTTTCACTATGCCAGGAAGTAGAATTATGTGCATGATGGAGGAAAAAGATTAAAATGTCTGGAACCAGATACTATTCTGTGGTAAAACCGTGTAATTGTGAGACATACAAAACTGTATGTGGAAGATTTGGATCTCATTACTGCTAGTCATAAATGGAAGATTAAAAATATTGAAAGTCTACTGGCAGAAGTAAACTAAATAATAATGGGATATATAAAATTATCAAATCACCATGCTTTTTTGTGAGAAAATAAAATAGAAACTTATGAGGTTTTTCTTTCTCTAAATAACTATTTACAGTTATGCCTTGCTTAACAATGGGATATCTCTGAGAAATGTGTTGTTGGGCAATTTTGCCATTGTGTAAATATCATATACTACTACACACTTATGCTCTATGGTATAGCCTATTGCTCCTATGAACTTGGACAGCATGTTGCTGTACTGAATACCACAGGCAGTTGTAACAATTGTAGCTTATGTATCTAAACATAGAAAAGGTACAGTGAAATTATTAGATAGAAAATCTTCAGCTCCATTATAATCTTACCAGACCTCAGCTGCATATATGGTCCATTGTTGACCGAACCTTTGGCACATGACAGTACTTTCATACTTTATTTTGTATTCACACTTTAAAATTCTTATTTATTAAGAAATCCTCTAAAATATAGAATTATTAGTTCTCACAAGATTCACATTAGTTCACACTAGATTCATGTCTGTCTCATGCCTTAGTAACATGAAACCATTTGATATGTGAATTGATCAAGGACACTAGTATGAATCCATATATTAAATATTAGTAAAGGTTAATTTTTCAATTTTTAAAAAAGTATGAAAGCACACAACCTAATAACTTTTCATATAGAAAGAATTGGTTAAACTAACTGTTTTGCTGTGACTAAAGGAGAAAGATGTACCCTGAACCCAGAAAAGTGGTATATCACTATTGTTCTTCCTTGAATTAATCTTACATTTCAAGGGCTACACTTTTTCTGTTACCAAATTCTGTTAGATTAAACTGTAAATTGTAGTTTTATAGGTCAACAATACTCTAATATTGGTAAATTCAGAAGTTCACCTTAATATATCATTTAGATGCATTTAACTGATAGTAAAAGAAACAAGACTCCAATTGACATAAACAATAAGGAAACTTATTTGAAGCTATCAGTGAACTCACAAAATTGACTGTGCACTTTGATAACCAAGCTTGGAAAAATCAGCAGAAACCAAAGGAGGTAAAACAGAGTCAAGATTATGTCACAGGGATAAGCTACTACTAGCATCATTGGACATTTGATGTCACTCTACTGCATTCCCCCATGTCATCACTCGGTGCTAGAATGGAGCACTTTTGACACTTTCAACTGTCTCATATAAACAGTGAATTTTGTTCCTTTGTGCATTTCCTCATGATTTAAAGTTGAGGCTGAACCTTTAAGACTGTATCGCATGTTTATGTACACTCCTAGGGTGATCAGATTTGGCCAAAATAAACGTTCATCTCAAAGACACATAAAATAATGAATAAATTATATTGAAATGGTTAATGTTGATTTTGAATTTTTAATTCAATTTTTAAACTTATTTACACATTTTTGTTTTCAATGTTATTGTAACATATTTGTATATATTAACTTACTAATAAAGAAAAAATTAAACTTTAATTTTGAAAACATAAAAGCATAGACTTAGGATTTTGTTATGCATTAAGGCCATACATTGGACTCAAGGTAGAGCCTGACATTTAGAAACCTGTAATCCTGATGAAAATATGTTTGAAACATAAATAGTTCTCACCATGATTTTGGTGTTTTGTTTGTTACAAGTGGTCTTATTTTGTGTTTTGTAAAATATGTTTATGTTTTCAATGATTTGTTTCTGGAAACTACTGAATGTGAAATTGAAATGTAAGTCCAAGCAAAAGGCTGGACATCAGCAAAATACAATATTAATATAAGGAAGAATTTTTCAAAACCAACAAACACTGTTGATAAGCTCAAAATTAGTAAAATTACTGTTTATTTCCCCTTCAACATACATAGCAAATAAATAAATGTATGAGTGATTACAGAGTTTATTCATTCCACTATTCAACACATACTTTACTGTAACTACTTTGTGCAGCCACTGTAGACGGCAGTGTTCAGGAATACAAATGTAAATAAGATTTTTGAGTGTAATGAGAAGTGGTGTGATAAGGTACAATGTGATATAGATATTGGTTGGAGAACCAGCTCTGTCACTTCCTTATTGCGCCATTTTAGTTTTTTGTGGGGTTTTGTTTTTGTTTTGTTTTCATTTTTTGGAAACAGGGTCATACTATTGGTGCCCAGGCTGTCCTTGAGCTTCTGGGCTCAAGTGATCCTCCTGTCTCAACCTCCCATGATGTGCCACCATGCCCAGCTGACTGTGTCATTTTGCGCAAGAGTTGCTTAACCTCAATGAAACCTGTTGAAAAAAGTAGGCATACTAATATCTATGCTAACTGGGGTATTAGCTTGGGGATAAGAGTAAAGGAAAAGAGCCAAGGATGATTGAACACAAAGTAATATGTACCAACCCTTGAGATAAATGTTTATAAGCATCAACTTAAATCATAAACTATATATACAGTGTGGGAGATGGAGGGAGGTGACTGGTAATTCTTAGGAACACAGAGATTGCTTTGCAAATCCTGAGATTACTTTGCAGAACCTGGCTGGAACCAAATGGCCCACTGAATGAGGAAAATGAAGGAGAGTTTATTGGAGAAACCATTTATGAGAGTGTGAGCAGGGCTAAAAGAAACTAATAAAAGATGTTCTAAGGGCAATCAATAGTGGGGAGTCTGGAGGGACAAAGGGAGTTGGCAGTAACTAGCATCCAGAGGTCTGTAAGAGAGGGTCACCTCACTCAGCTGTAGCCTTCAGTAGCAGCACCCAGTGGAGACAGCCTAGGAAATAAATACCTGGTTTCACTCTCCACCCACCTTGTTACATCTCCTGGTAGGCTCTTCCCATTGGTTGAGGACAACTAGAATTTAGAGGGGAAGAAGTACCATTGATACCAACTTATAGGGGAAGAAGTACCATCCCTGGAGGCAGAGAGAAGGATGCAGAAAGATGAAAAATATATCTAGATAGACAAAGGAAAATGTCTGACACGGGATGTGTAGAAATAAGAAAATGAGCTGAATATGGTGATATGCACCTTTAACCCCAGCACTCTGGGAGGCTGAGGTAGGAGAATCAGAACTTTGAGCCCAGCCTGGGCTCAGTGAGTGACTCAGAACTTGTCTCAAAATTAAAAGAACTTTTTTTTTTCTAAAGGGCTAGGGATGTAGGTTAATGCAAAGCCCAGGGTTTAGTCTCCAGTACTGAAAAAAAAAAAAAAATAGAGAAAGAAACAAGAAAGTGTTACGTCCATATATGTGCACTTGTGAGATCAAAGAACTTTAATCTACTATTTTTTTGACTGTGTCTTTCAGAGAAGGGATCATTCTAGGCTGGCCTGGCTTTACTTTAGTACCTGCTCTATTGTAAATTGTAGGCTCATGGCCTATTTGGTGATTAAATTGTTAAATAGTGAGCACTTAATGTCAGTTTTTAAATTTAAAAAAAAATTTTAATTAGTATGTTTGCAGTACATGATGAATACATTCTCCATGGGGAGTTGGTACATGTACATAACACATCTCAATTCTTTTTTTCATCCCCTCCTCTCCCCCCTCACCTATCTCTTGGCCCCCTACCCATTTGCAAAAGATTTTTCTCTTTATTTCTTTTTTTAAAAATGTTTGCTCTTTATTTATATTTTGGGTTTCTCATATAAGAGAAACCATGTGATATTTAAGCTTCTGTGTCTGATTTATTTCATGTAACATTATGGTCTTAAGGTGCATACATTTTCCTAAAAATGACTAAAGTTTATCCTTCTTTATGGCAGAGAAGTACTCCATTGTGTATAAATACCACATTTTCTTCATCTACTCATTTGTTGATGGACATATGGGATGCTTCCAAGATTTAGCTATTATGAATTATGCTGCTATAAACGTGGATATGCATGTATTACTGTAATATGATGTCTTTAACTCAGGAAGATACCTTGAAGGGGAACAGCCGGGCTGAATGGAATTCCTCGGTTTAGTTTTTTGAGGACTCTCCAAACTGATTTCCATAATGGTTGTACAAGTTGACATTCCCACCAGCAATGTAAAAAGGCTCCTTTTTCCCCTACAGCCTTGTCAGCATTTGTTATTGGATTTCTTGATGATAGCTATTCTTTTTGGAGTGAGATGGAATCTCACTGTTGTTTTAATTTAATCTCACTGTTGTTTTTCTTTGATAGCCAGAGATCTTGAACATTTTTCGGTTTTTTTTTTTTTTTTTGGTACCGGGGATCGAACTCGGGTCCTTGCGCTTGCACAGCAGGAGGTGAAACCACTGAGCTAAATCCCCGGCCCTCATTTTTCCATATTTATTGGCTATTTGTCCTTCTTTTTGAGAAGTGTCTATTTCAGTTGCCCATTTTTTAATTGGGTCTTTAAATTTGGGGAGTCTAATTTTCATGAGTTCTTTATATATTCTAGACATTAGTCCTCTGTCTGAGAAATAACTGGCTAAAAATTTTCCCCATCTATAGGTTGTCTCTTTACTCTGTTGCTTGCTTTGCTATGCAGAAGCTTTTCAATTTGATTTGACCCCATTTGTTGTTCTTGATGCTATTTCTTGTGGTATTGGGATTCTGTTCAGAAAGTCTTTGCCTATGCCCATGTCTTCAAGAGTTTTACCTACTTTATCTTTCAGTAGATTGTTTCTGTTTTAGTATTTAGAACTTTGATCCATTTTTATTTTAGTTTAGTACATGGTGAGATATATGGGTCTACATTCAATCTTCTGCATGTGGATAGCCAGTTTTCCCAGCAGCACTTACTAAAGAGCCTGCCTTTCCCCCAGTGTATGCTTTATGACCCTTTATAAAAAATCAGGTAGCTCAATATGTCTGGGGTTGTTTCTGCATCCTCTATTCTGTCCCATTGATCCACATGTCTGTTTTTGTACCAGTACCATGCTGTTTTTAATCACTGTAGCTTTGTAATATAATTTGAAATCTAGGATTGTGATACTTCCAGCATTGCTCCTGTTACCCAGGATTGCTTTTGCTATTCTGGGTCTCTTCTGGTTCCATATGAATTTCAGGATTGTTTTCTCTAGTTCTATGGGGAATATTTTTTTGTTGTTTATTAAAATTTATTTTATTTTTTTTGAGACAGGATCTTGCTATATAGTTCAGGCTTGCCTTGAAATCACTAGGTAGCCCAGGCTGACCTTAAACTTGCCATGATCCTTCTGCCTTACCCTCCAGAGTGCTGGGATTATAGGTATGCACCACTATGCCTAGCTTTGTATGACCATTTTGATAATATTGCTTCTCCTTATCGATAAACAGAGAATATCTTTCCATTTTCTGGTGTCTTCTTCCTTCTCCTTTTTCAGAGTACTATAGTTTTTGTTATAGAGGTCTTTCACTTATTCCTAAGTATTTAATTTTTTTGATGCAAATGTCAATGGTATTGTTTTTCCTAAATTCTCAGTGAGTTCATTACTGATATACTCTTGATATTGTGTGTATTTTACATCCTGTTATTAATTCTAGGAGTCTTTTAGCAGAATTTTTTGGGTCTTCTATGTAGATCATGTCATATGCAAATAATGATAATTTGACTTGTTCCTTTCCTGTAGATATCCCTTTTATTTCTTTCTCTTGCCTGATTGCTCTGGCTAATGTTTCAAGTTGAACAGGAGTTGTGATAGTAGACAACCTTGTATTATTCCTGATTTTAGAGGAAAAGCTTTCAGTATTTCCCCATTTAATATGATGTTTGCAGTAGGTTTGACATAAATGGCTTTTATCAGATTCAGATAAGGTTATTCTATGGAAATTTTCTCCAGAATTTTTATCATGAATGGATGTTAGATTTTGTCAAAGGCTTTTTTCACATCAGTTGAGATGAGCATATTGTTTTTGTCCTTGCTTCTGTAATACACAGCTTTTTTTTTAGTATATGTGCTGCCAAAGTGAGCACACACAACTTTTTTTTTTTAAGTCTCCTCCTCACTCAGTGAAGAAATGGTTTATCTTAAAAGCTAGATAAGCCATTGTGGAGCATGGGTTCTGATGACCCATCTTATTTTACGTTTTTCATTGCTGACACAAAATACCTGACATCTGAAGTTAAAGAAGGAAAGGGTCTTTTTTGGCTCACAGTTTGTAGAAGCTTCATTTCATAGTTGGCTGGCTCCAAGGCAAGGTGGCATGGCAGAGGGGAATTGGAGAGGAGAAAGAGTTCAAGGTGGGCAGAAGGCAGCAAAGCATCAAAGTAGTGAAAAAGCAGCAGCAAGCAGCAACAAGTGACCACTCTCTTCTTGTCCCTTATACCCTATCCACATTACCCACCCTTAGAGTGGATCACTCTCACACCCAGGGTAGGGAAGCCTTAATCCCAGCATCATACCATGAATCGATCCCAGCATCATATCCTTGATCCCAGCATCACACACCCTAGATCCAGCCACCTCCAAAAAGCCCTACCAATGACTGCATGAGGCTTTGGGGGAACATCTAGATACAAGGCATGACATGACCATTGCTGCATCCCCTCCTACCTCTTCTCATTTTTGTGGACCCTGTCGAAATGAAGTTACTCTTGCCACTCACTCTTTTTTTCTTTTTCCCTTAAGCTCTTTTATTGGTACATTTCAGGTATACAATACATTTACATTTCTCATTGGGAACTTGTACCTTTACATAATGTATCTTGGCTCTTATTTTTTCCCAATTCCCTGAACTCCCTTCACACCCCCAAACTATCCCTATTTACAAAGACTTTGTTTCCATTTTTTCCATTTCTTACAATTTTTCCTTTCCCTTCTTTCCTTTCCCCTGCCCCTCCCACTTCCCCTACCCCTTTGGACATTTTCTTCCTATTTTGCATTATCAATTATTCATTTAATCATTGGTACATTTTAGGTATACAATATAATGACATTCATCATTGGAAATTTGCACCTTTACATAATCACTCTTGGTTCTTATTTTTCCCCTTTCCCCCACCCTCGCTTCAACACCTCCATCCCTCCCTACGTACAAAGACTTTGTTTCCATTTTTCCATTTTCTGATATTAATTCCATTCCCTTCTTTCCTTTCCCCTACCCCTCCCACTTCCCCTTCCCCTTTGCCCCTTTTCTTCCCATTTCACACTACCCATTATAACTTTTAGTCCTTATTTACACTTTCAGTTTTTCACACTAGAGAAACTATTCAGTATTTACACATGTGTGTCCTATTTATTTCACTTAAGAGTAACACCTCCTAGGGCTGGGGATTTAGCTCAGTGGTTTCACTGCCTGCTGCGCAAGCCCAAGGACCCAAGTTCGATCCCTGGTACCAAAAGAAAAAAAACAGTATCACCTCCAAACGGGGATTTAGTTCAGTGGTTTCACCGCCTGCTGCGCAAGCATGAGGACCTGAGTTCGATCACTGCTACCAAAAAAAGAAAAAAAGAAAAAAGAGTATTGCCTCAATGTGCATCCATTTAGCTATAAATGTCTCTAATTTCTCATTCTTTATGGCTGAGTAGTACTCCATCTTATAGAAAAAACCACATTTTCTTTATCCAGTCTCCATTTAATGGGCAATTGGGCTGCTTCCAAGTTTTAGCTATTACAAATTGTGCTGCTATGAACATGAATGCACATGTATCACTGAGGTATGATTCCTTTAATTCTTTGGGGAAGATAGCCAGCAGGGGAATAGCTGGGTCAAATGGGACTTCCAGTCCTACTTCTTTGAGGTATACTGATTTCCATGGTAGTAGCACCAGTCTACACTCCCACCAGCAGCGGAGCAGGGTTCCTCTTTCCCCACAGCCCCACCAGCATTTGTTACTGGTGGATTTCATGATAGCAGCCAGTCTTTCTGGAGTGAAGTGGAATCTCAGCATTGTTTTCATTTACATCTCTCAAATTATCAGTGATGTTGAACATTTTTTCATGTATTTATTTGCTATTTCTACTTCTTTGTGTGAGAAATGTCTGTTCATTTCAGATGCCCATTTTTGGATTGGGTCTTTAAATTTGGGAGGTCTGATCTTTTTAAATTCTTTATAGGTTCTAGATGGTAGACCTTTGTCTGAGGAAGAGCAGGTGAAGATTTTTTCCCACATTGTGGGTCGTCTCTTCACACTGCTGGTGGTTTCTCTTGCTGGGCAGAAGCTTTTTAATAAGAAGAGATACCACTTGTTGATTGTTTGTGCTACTTCATGGGCAACTGAGGTTTTGTTCATAAAATCTTTTCCTACACCAATGTCTTCAAGAGTTCTACCTAACCTCTGTTCCAGCTGGTTCAGTGTTTCTATTTTAATATTTAGAGCTTTAATCCATTCAGATTTTAGTTTAGTGCATGGTGAGAGATATAGGTCTAGTTTTAATCTTTGGCAAGTTGAAACCCAGTTTTTCCAGCACCATTTATTAAAGAGGCTACCTTTCCTCCAGTGAGGGTGTTTGGCTCCTTTGTTGAAGATGAGATGGCTGAATGTGTCTGGAGTTGTTTCTGCACCTTGTAATCTGTTCCACTGGTCCTTGGGTCTGTTTCTTTGCCAGTACCATGCTGTTTTTATCACAGCAGCTTTGTAGTAGAGTTGCAGGTTGGGGATTGTGATACCCCCTGCCATGTCTCTGTTGCCTGGAATTACTTTTGCTATTCTAGGTCTCTTCTTGTTCCAAATTAATTTTTGGATTGTTTTCTCAAGGTCCATGAAGTATGCTGCTGGAGATTTCAATTGGGATTGCATTGAATCTATATAGCAGTTTTGGAAGTATGGCCATTTTCACTATGTTGATTCTTCTTACCCAGGAGAAAAGGGATGTCTTTCCATTTTCTGATATCGTCTTCAATCTCTCTTTGCAGAGTGCTATAGTTTTCAGAGAAGCGGTCTTTGATTTCTTTCTTTAGGTTGATTCCTAGGTATTTCTGTTTCTTGGATGCTATTGTGAAAGGGATTGTTAGCTCTATTTCTCTCTCAGTGAGTCTGTTGTTCATGTAGAGGAAAGCCATTGATTTTTTTGTGTTGATCTTGTATCCAGGTACTTTACTGAACTTGGTTATTAAGTCTAGAAGACTTTTGGTGGCATTCTTGGGGTCTTCTATATAGAATATAATGTCATCTGCAAATAATTTGAGTTCTTCATTTCCTATCTTTATTCCTTTTATTTCTTTCTCTTGTCTAATTTCCATGGCTAATGTTTCCAAGATTTTATTGAATAGGAGTGGTGATAGTGGACATCCTTGTCTTGTTCCTGATTTTAGTGTGAAGGATTTCAGTTTTTGACCATTTAGTATGATATTGGCTGTTAGTTTTTCATACATGGCTTTTATCTGATTGAGAGGGGAGGACATCTATTCCAATTTTTTGTGTAGGGTTTTTATCATAAATGTGTGCTGGATTTTGTCAAATGCTTTTTTTGCATCTGTTGAGATGATCATATGGTTTTTGTCCTTGGCTTTATTGATATAGTGTATTACATTAATTGATTTTCGTATATTGAACCATCCCTGCATCCTTGGAATGAATCCCACGTGGTCAGGGTGTATGATCTTCTTGATGATCTTCTGCATTCTGTTTGCCAGTATCTTAGTAAGGATTTTTGCATCTATGTTCATTAGCGAAATTGGCCTATAGTTCTCTTTTTCAGTTGGGTCTTTCTCTGCTTTGGGGATCAAGGTGATGCTTGCTTCCAGGAATGAATTTGGGAGTATTGCTTCCCTTTCAGTTTCATGGAAGAGTTTAAACAATAGTGGCAGTAGTTCCTTTCTAAATGTCTTGTAGAATTCAGCAGTGAAGCTGTCAGGACCCGGGCTTTTCTTAGTTGGTAAGTTTTTAATTACGTTTTCAATTCCATTGGTTGAAATTGGGTTGTTTAGAATTTTTAGGTCTTCTTCGTTCAACTTTGGTAATTCATACATATCTAGGAATCTGTCCATTTCTTCTGTGTTATCCATCTTATTGGCGTATAGGTTCTTGAAGTAGGTATTGATGATCCTCTGGATTTCTGCTGGGTCCATTGTAATTTCATCCTTTTCATTCCTAATTGCATGGATTTTGGCCTTCTCTTTCCTTTTTCTGATAATGTTGTCTAAGGGTTTGTCAATTTTGTTTATTCTTTTGAAGAACCAACTCTTGGCTTCATTGATTTTTTGTATCGTTCTCTTAGTCTCCATTGCATTGATTTCTGCTCTGATCTTTATAGTTTCCTCCCTTGCATGAGCTTTGGGTTTGTCCTACTCTTCTTTTTCTAGAAGCTTGAGGTTCAGCATCAGGTTGTTTAATTGGGCTCGCTCTGTTTTCCTAATATGAGTATACACTGCTATGAATTTCCCTCATAAGACTGCTTTCATTGTGTTGCATAGATTCCAATATGTTGAATTGTCATTATCATTTAATTGTAGGAAATGTCTGATTTCTTGTTTAATTTCCTCTGTGATCCATTGGTTATTCAGAAGTGTGTTGTTCCATTTCCATGTGTTTATGAAATTCTTGCAGTGTCTTTTGCTACTGATCTCTGATTTAATCGCACTATGGTCTCATAATATACAGGGGATAACTTCAATTCCTTTGCACTTACTTACACATGTTCTGTGAGTGAGTATGTGGTCTATTTTGGAGAACAACCCATGTGCAGCAGGAAAAAAATGTGTATTCTGATTTTGTGGGGTGGAACACTGTGTAAACATCTGTTAAGCTCATTTGATCAAGAGTTTGATTGAGTTCTAGTATTTCATTTTTTATTTTTTGTCTAGTTGATCTATTGTTTGTGACAGTGGGGTATTACGGTCCCCCACTACTGTTGTATTAGTGTTTATTTGATTTTTCATGTCCATTAGTATTTGTTTTATATAGTTGCATGCACTAGTGTTTGGTTTATATATATTTATGATTGTCATCTCTTCCTCTTGTATTGTTCCCTTTACAAGGATGTAATGTTCTTCTTTGTCACTGCTAATCAGTGTTGGTTTGAAATTCACTTGATCTGCAGAGTATAGCTATTCCTGCTTTTTTTTGAGTTCCTGTCACATGGAATATTGTTTTCCACCCTTTAACTTTAAGTCTATGAGTTTCTTTTTGAATAAAGTGTGTTTCTTGTATGCAGCATATTGTTGGAATTTGCTTCTTGCCCCATTCTGCCAGTCTATTTCTTTTGATTGGTGAGTTGAGACCATTAAAATTGATGGTTATAACTGATACATATTGACTTGTCTTTCCATGACTTTTTCTTTTGTTGGATTCTCCCCTTTGCATTTAATTTCTTTGTCGTGCTGGATGGGTTCATTGTGCTTTGCTTCCTGGGATTGTGATCCTCATTGTCTGTTCCTAGGATATTGTCTAAAATTTTTTGGAGTGATGGTTTGGTATTCATGAAGTTCCTAAGGTGCTCTTTGTCATGAAAGTATCTTATTTCTCCATCAATTTTGAAAGATAGTTTTGCAGGGTACATCAATCTGGGTTGGAGGCTGTTTTTCTTTAGGGGTTGAAATACATCACTCCAAGCTCTTCTTGCCTTGAAGGTTTGTGTTGAGAAATCTGTTGTAATTCTGATGGGCTTTCCTTTGTAGGTGATTTTTTTTTTTCTAACTGCTTGTAGAATTTTATTCTTCTGTTGGGTTTCTGGAATCTTAAGTATTATATCCATATGTGTAGATTTTTTTTTTTGATCAAGGCTAGCTGGAGTCCTATATGCCTCACTTATCTGTATGTCAAGCACTTTTCGCCTGCTTGGGAAGTTTTCTGCCATCACTTCTATGAACAGTTTTTTCATAGTTTTTTCATGTCATCTGCACTCTCTCTTGTGTATTGAGATGAGTCTTGAGTCAGCTAGATTGGTGTCAAAATTATTATAAACACAAGGAAGCTGCCAGCAAAGCATTAATTGAATGTCTAGTAATTAATACTTAATATTTACATAATTAGCATATCTTCCATGGTAAATCAAATTTACGATTTAATAATGTTGAATTTAATTGCTAACTATATTCTTCATAATAGAGTTGGTCTTCTTAGGAAGGCCATGCATATAAGACATTTATTTCCTATAGGAACTTATTAAAATTTTTAGTTTTCACAGACTTTATAGGTTTCCTTTTTTTCTTTCTGTTTTGGGGGGTTTTAAAATATTTTGTGGTTGATATTTGTGGTTTACTGGATGCTAAATCCTTGATAGTATAGTCCCCAATCATGATATCCATCTTCACCAAATCTCTGCTTCCTATAGTCAGTCCTAAAGACCAGCCAGGTCGTGGGAGTTTTGCCACATCAGAGCAGTAGGAAGAACATTTTAGGTGAGGTTGAGACTCTTTTAGGAATCAAGTACTTATACCAAGCACAGAACTATATCCTGGCTCAGCTGAGGGAGCTGGTGGAGAATTCCGGATCCTAAGACCAAAGCATGGGACAAAGGTAGATATTAGGAAGTCAGAGAGCTATGCTAGGAATCAAAAAGCCAGGAATAAGAGAATGGAGAAAAAGACAGACTCGGTGGAGTCCAATGTCTGGGCCTACTCATGTACCTGGGTGGAAGTTGTTACGCCACTTGATTGGGCTTCCCTTCATAAGGCACAAGAAGGTGTCTGCATGGAATCAGGAGCACAGCTGGCACCAATATGCCTCTCCTCACCTTTCCAGCTTTCCTCCTTTGGGTTCAGTAGCATCACAGTTTCCCTATGTTAACAAATAGAAGGCTCCATAACAGTTTGTTACTGCTGCTATAACAAATGACTACAAACTATGTTGCTTCAAACAACATAAATTAATTGTCTTTTGATTCTGGAGGTCAGAAGTCTGAAATAGATCTCAATACTCTAAAATCAAAGTGTTGGCTGAGTTGTTTTCCTCTCTGGTGGCTTTAGGCAGTATCTGTTTCCATGCCTTCCCCATAAAATATCAACCTCTAGACAGGAATCCTTTGGCTGTGTGATTACTTGCACAAATGCCTCCAAACTTGAACCACAGACATCCCCTTTGAAAACTAAGCAGCCCCAAGTAGGGCATTTCTACAAAGTTTTCTTCATATCTAGCCATAGAAACAAATGAGCAGAACAACTTCCCATGGGACAAATCCTAAGGCCATGAAAAGTAAGTGACAAGGACTTAGGAGGAGGGAGTTCTCTTCCTCTCCCACTCTCACCCCTCTCCAGGAAGCACTGCCAGGTCAGATAACCTAGGAACTTATTCCACTACCAGTGCAGGGAGTTTTTATCCCTGCTCTGCAGGATTTGATGATTTCTAAGCTGCTCTATGTTTCCCATTCTTCTCTTTCAAAAATAAATTTAAAAAATGGAATAGTAGCCAGGAGCGGTGGCACACGCTTATAGTCTACGTATAGTCCCAACATTTGATAGGCTGAGGAAGGAGTTTGAGACCAAACTGGACAATATAGTAAGTCCTCCCCTCCCTCAACAAAAGAGGAGTGGCTTTCTCATTTTTACTATATTATTTCTGAAAGGAAGATTGGAAGCTGATAACTCATCTTTTAGTTTACAAGCTACCACACCATGAGGTACTGTATGTGTAATTCTAAAAAAGACTAAGAATTAATCAGAGACTCTAAACTTTCTAGATGCCGAAACTGAATGGGACTTTGGTGATTTCGTCACATAAACAGGAAAAAAAACTGTATGGGAAGAAAGATACACATGGATATTTAGGTGACTAGAAGAGCAGAATGGGCCACAGACTTCATTGCCTCTCAATATCTCTTCTTTTTCAATATTAAAAATCTTCAGCTTGCCTCATGACTACCCAGAAAGACAATATGTTTCTCAGCCTTGCTTGCAGCTAGATTGTTCATATGGTTTAGTCTTTGTAGTCGGATCTGAGTGGAAGGGATGTTTATGACTTCTGGGTTATGTTTTTAAAGGAGTGGCATATCCCCTTCCTCCTTCCTTCCTTCTGGTCAAAATGTGATATGATATTGAGCCACTTGGGATCATAAAGACCAAGAGACAAACATATCACAAGTGCCAAACATACTCCAAAGCAGAAAGATTAGTATAATAACTTCATTTGAACCTACATTTAGCTTCATCTAATTGCCATTTTACTTTTGCCACTCCACTCCTTAGGAAATTTTCTGAAGCAAATTCAAAATATCATATTATTCTTTCTGTAAAAATCTCTGCATATTTAAAAGATAAGAATTCCTTTAAAATAAACAAAAGTCTGAAATGCTTTTGAGGAAAACCAATCTGGATATCTAGTAGACAGTTGAACTTATCTCTTTAACAAATTGGCCAGAAGATGCTGCTTTGCATACATGCTCACATGGATGGTATTTAAGATCTCAGAAGTAGATGACATAAACCAGAGAAAGTGGCTCCCTTAATTGATAACACTCAAAGTACAGTGGACCCTTGACTTACAAACTTGATCAGTCCCCAAGGGCTGGTTGTAACTAAGTCAGTACAGCTGAGATCTGGATGTTTACCTGGTTGCACACTATAGATAACAGGAGGCAGATGAATCATCTTCCATTAACTTAATTAACCCAAGTTTTTCATATGTTGGCCTGGTTATAACTTGAGGGTCCACTGTACATTGGTTTATATAAGCATGGGTTTCTTAGGTAGAGCAAGGAGTGTGAAAAATTAGGATAAATACACAGAGGGTAGAAAGATTTAATAGACCTTGTTCCCACTACCCCATACCCATTTCTCGTCTTGATTATCAATGGGGACAACCACTGTTGGGTCCACACTCATTCCCAAGGCACCAGTTGTTAGTTCAGGAATAGCTGTGGATTCCAATCACAGCTAAGACCTAAGGGGAAGTCTGCTGGGGCTTCTAGGAAAGCTTTTCAGTTACTCAGGAACTACTCTCAGTTATCTGGATGGAGTACTGTGAGGGAATGTGTTGGAACTGCTGCAGCCATCTTGTTATCATGAGAGAATTCTAGAACCACTCGAGAGTCTTGGTATAGAGACTGAGGATGAGGCCAACATGGAGTTGGTTTGTGCTGCAGTTTCAAGCCTCTCTTTAAGCCAGCCCTCACTCTGGACCTTTGAGTTACATGAGGCCTAAGCCAACAATTTGCCTTTGTTGTTTAAATCATTTTAAGAAAGATTTTTTCTCACTTGCAATACAAAGTGCTGTTGCTTGATAGAGAAGTCCACAAGGCTAATTTTTTTTTATTCATTAAGTTTACATTTTAGGTATACATTATGATAACATTCATTGTTAGGAATTTGTACCTGTACATGATATGTCTTAGTTCTTATTTTTTCCCATTCCCCTTCCCGTCCTTGAACCCCACCACCCCTCACTATTTACATGAGCTTTATTTCCATTTTTCCTTCTGTTTTCATTTTTTCTTTCAACCCCTCCCCCCCTTTTGAATATTTTCTTCCCATTTCATGATATCTATTATATATTTTGGTTCTCATTTACACTTTCAGATTCTCACACTGGAGAAATGCTTCCATATTTACATGTGTGTTCTATTTATTTCGTTTAAGAGTACAGCATCAAGGACCACCCATTTAGCCATCAGTGTCTCTAGTTTGTTTGTTTTTTGCTTAAATTCTTTTCTTGGTACATTTAGGTATACAATACATTTACATTTATCATTGGGTACTTGTACCTGTATATGATGTATCTTGGTTCTTATTTTTCCCCATTGCTCTTTTAACCCCACCACCCTTCCCAATTTACAAAGACTTTGTTTCCATTTTTTCCTTTTCTTATAATTTTTCCTTTCCCTTCTTTCCTTTTCCCTTCGCCTCCCACTTCCCCAACCCATTTGGACATTTTCTTCCTATTTCAAATTATCAATTATTCATTTTAATCATTTTAATCCTTATTTACACTTTCACTTTCTCATACCAGAGAAACTATTCAGTATTTACACATGTCTGCCTTATTTATTTCACTTAAGAATATGACCTCGATATGCATCCATTTAGCTATAAATGTCTCTAGTTTGTCATTCTTTATGGCTAAGTAGTACTCCATTTAATTTTAAAAAACCACATCTTCTTCATTCAGTTTCCAGTTGATGAGCACTTGGGCTGTTTCCAAGCTTTTGCTATTACAAATTGTGCTGCTATAAACATGGGTGCACATATATTGCTGTGGTATGATTCTTTTAATTCTTTTGGGAAGATACCCAGCAGGGAAATAGCTGGGTCAAATGGGACCTCTAATCCTAGTTGTTTGAGGTATCTCCATATTAATTTCCACAGTGGTTGCACCAGTCTGCACTCCCACCAACAATGGAGAAGGGTTTCTTTCTCCCCACACCCCTGACAGCATTTGTTATTGATTGATTTCTTGATAGCAGCCATTCTTTCTGGGGTGAGGTGGAATCTCAGTGTGGTTTTCATCTGCATTTTTCAAATGACCGTGATGCTGAACATTTTTTCATGTGTTTATTTGTTATTTCTACTTCTTTGTCTGAGGAATGTCTGTTCATTTCAGACGCCCATTTTAGAATTGGGTCTTTGAATTTGGGGGGTCTGATTTTTTTCAGTTCTTTATATATTCTAGATAGTAGTCCTTTGTCTGAGGTACAGCTGCTAAAAATTTTTCCCACATTGTAGGTTGTCTCTTCATGCTGTTGGTGGTTTCTCTTGCAGTGCAGAAGCTTTTTGTTTTCTTCCATTAAGTTTATTGATACATTTTAGATATAAAATACATTCATTCATCATTGGGATCTTGTATCTTTACATGAGTATCTTGGTTCTTATTTTTTTCCCCTTCCCCTGCCCTCCCTTCACCCTCCCCCACCCTTCTCTATTTGCAAAGACTTTCCTTCCTCTTTTTCCTTTTCTCATATTTTTTCTTTTCTTCCTATTACACAATATCAATTATACATTTTTTAAATTATAGTATCAAAATTTAGAGGACTTTACCACAGATTTTACAGAATTTAAAAGGCTATAGAAAGTATATTAAAAACCCTTTTTAAAATAAATTTGACAATTTCTAAGAAGTACCAACAAGGTTAATATTTTTTAAGACCTTGCTGTCATCTCAGTTTTAGCATGGACAGGTAATGTGAGTGCATTGAAAACAACAACAACAATAACAACATCCCCCTCACTTGAATATACCTTTTGGTGCTCATTAGCAATTTACACCTATTGCTCTTTGATAGCTTCCTGCAGGCTTCTACAATGGCTATGGCTTCAATAGGTAGGGGCCATTTGCTGGGGTAATAATGGTGCTTAAAGATATGGGAAAATAGCAGATGTGGAGTTTCACAGTTTCTGTGAAAGTGAGTTTATAGAGAAATGCCATGTATATTTCTGTGTAACAAAAAGCCCTGCTTTGGTTATGGGAATGACTTAATTGTTCTTTGTAGATTCACAGCATGGAAGTATTACTCTATTATTTATTCAGTGCACCCAACAAGGTAGAAAAGAGAATGAAAAATTATGTCTTTTTTAAATATTAGAGGTTGATATTTCTTTGGCAAAGTGTTGGGAAAAGGGAGGGCAGATGGCATTCATGGAAGTCTAGGAAGATGTAATGTGCCATATTGGTAAGGGATGTCCTCAGCCTTCAGATCTGAGTTGAGGTGATGAGGTCCTCATAACCTGCATGTGTTTTTATTTTCTAGCACTGACATTTGTAACTATCAAAACAGTGATGTGAGCCTATCAAAGGACAATTGTTAAAGTCACCCCTAAATAGTTTTCCTCTACAGTATATGGAAATGGGAATCCTTTTCCCCTTTTACTTTCCATTTAGAAAAATGGCAGATTGTCCTTCAACTTTGGTGCTTGGGAAGACTGCATTTTTGGGAAGACTGCATTTTGCTATGGTGAAGAGCCATTGAAAAGGTCATAAGATTGCAGTTCAGAAGAAAAGAATAGAGCAAAATAATAGAGAAAATGCCTCCACTTGATACTGATGTACTGGACTACCACAATCTACCAGTCTACAGAAATCTTCTAAAAATTATTGACTGTATTATGACAGTGTTTGTTATACCCATGTTGGCTTAATTGTGAAGCAGGTGGTATGTGACTACATGGAATAAATTAAGGCTTTCCATTTAAAGGAAGCACATAAGAAGGGTTGGTTACAAAATAAAATTCCTGCAGTAAATGGAAAACAAGAGAGATTCTCACAGCATGTAGAGGAAAAGACCAAAGAAATAGGGCCAGGGATTAGCTCAGTGGCACTGTGCCTGCCTTGTAAGTGCAAGGTCCTGAGTTTGATCCCCGGTACTGGGGGGGAAAAAAAAAGACCAAAGAAATTAAGATGAGAAAAGAAGAGAAAAAGACAGACGTAAAGGCCTGTCCAGGAGATACAATATATGTATAATAAGAAGACCTGAAATAAAGGACAAAGCAAATGAAGCTGAAGCAATAATCACAGAACTAATTGAAGAAAGCTTTCCAGAGTTGAAGAACGATGTAGGGCTACAAATGAAGAAGGCTCACAGGGTACCTTTAAAATTTAATGGGAAGAAAGCAACACCTAGACACATCCTCATGTCTTTTTTAAATTTCAAGGATAAAGAAAAAATTTTGCAAGTATCCAGACAGAGAAAGCAGGTTATCTATAAAGGGGCAAAAGTCAAAGTGACATCAGATTTTTCTCTTATAATTCTAAATTCCTGTAGACAATGGAACATCTACAGTTTTAAGGTAAAATAATTTTGAGCTAAGAATTATATGCCCTGCTAAGGTAGTATGTGTGTATGAAGACAACTGGAAAACACTCTTAGATACCAAGGTGTTAAGAAAGTATATTGACAAAGAAACTTCTGTGAAATGTTTGCTGAATGATTTACTTCCACCTATAGAAAAATTAGAGTAGGGAGATAGTTGTATGGAAGATTTGATGGTTAAGAACATGAAGTCTAAAATTGTTACATATAGGGTAATAAACCTAAATGCAAAATAGATTTTTAAACTGGATCTAAAATTTGCATTTTATAGTTTTAAACTGTCAAAATGCATACCATATATTCAATGTAAATAAATACTGTTTTATTTTTGCCATGTTAAAAGAAAGAAAGAAAGATAGATGGCAATCTTGTGGACTATTTGCCAGGAAGAGTATTCACACTTTTCAACAAGTCATTTACCAGGGAAATTACTTGAGGTCATATATCACTTATTAGGCTAACGGAAGACAGGATATGAATATTTCAGAAAAGTAATCTACACCTATGTAAATTTAACCTATAGAACTGCAGTTTGTTAACATTTTCTAGAGAAGAACCTACAGAAGGACAGGCATATTTGCATTTTTGTCATAAGAACCTGGAACTCAGACCTTAGAGAAACCAAAGGGATTTATTATATAAGTACAACATGTGTCTGAACATTTGCATTAGCAAATCAAGCATCTTGTGTGGAATCTAGATTCTAAGGGAAAGGGATTAGTAACCACCCATTTACCAGGAATGTTGGGGGTTGGAAAGGACAACTCTTGTAAAATGAGACCAAAATATCCTGTGGTTGGATGAAATCCTGGTAGCAAGAATGCAGAGCCCTCTACTGGCAAAGACCAGCAAACAAGGACAGTAAAACAGTCACAAAACACTGTCGGAAGTAAGTGTTAAGGGTCAGAATTCAAGTATCTAAGGTTGACAAGGCAGGTTTCAGTTATTATTATCCTTGGCAGGATGAGAAGCTGAGAGTTTCCAGGGTTGGAGGACCTTGGCTTGCCCTGACAATAGGTATAAAAATTTATCCAACTGGTATAAATGGAGACCTAAGTAGGAAGAGGGAAAGAATCAATTTGGAAGTAAAACTAGTAGCCAAATCACAAACCAGAGAATCATAAGTTTTGGCCTGGTAGAAGATAAATGAATTGGTCAGCTTGACATGTCTTAGCAGCAGGTTTTGCCACAATTTCTTCAGAACTAGAAGGAATTTTTAAGATGGTAGTCTGTGGAAGTCATAGCCAGGAACCTAAAGAGCATATTAATCTAATATCTTATTCCTTTCTTCTCATTTATGAAAAAGCTCAAGAGATCTAGATTTGTGATAACTACAGGACCTCAGAGATGTTATTGTTTCAAATCTGCCTGCTACAGGGCCCCAAATATTTGAACCATTCTTATGCATTGTTTTCCTAAGGACAAGGACTATGGGTTTTTAAAAAATATTTTAAAAAAAATCTATCTCCCTGATTCTATTATCTGTCTTGTATCTTGCTTTGAAAAATGGAAGGTAACCAAGAGATGGAGGGAGGGGGTAAGGAGGGGGGGATAAGGGGAAGAAAAAAGAAGTGAGATGTGGCATATACATGTACCAACTCCCCAAGATGAAAGTAATCAGCATATACTAAGAAAATTTTTTAAATGGATGCAAAATGAGATAAATTATTTTTGTCCATTCCTCAGCAACTTTAAGGCATCAGCTTTGGATACAAAGTAATATTAATATTAGCCATTAAAAATATTTTCAGCTCTGAGTCTCTGTACTACAGTGACTCGCTCCTAGTGGATGCTTAATTCATATTTGGAAGTAAGTAAATAAATCATTAGATCAGGTTGTAGGAGGCCTATAATTTGGTGAGGTCTCAGAAGGGTAATTTACTTACATATTCATCTTCCTGTCCCTGTGTAGTTATTATTATTTCCTCTTCCACAAGGGATTTGGAAAAGCTTATGATAGTACATATAATCAAATAGAAAATATGAGCAATAAATAAGGCCAGCATCACCAGAAATATACATTAGACTGAAACAAGTTCATGGATTGAAATGAGTTATACAAGCAAGAGGGTTGCACCTAATTATTTCAGCTGAGCTTCAGATTTGGATTGAGTTTTTTTCCTGAAAGAAATGAAGGCCAATCATGATGCTTTTGACTACAAAGGCAAAGGATTTTATTTTCTTATGCTGGCAATTAACTCCCTAAGAAATTTATGATGTGGGGCTTTATATCTGGGACATTGAGGATGTGGTCAACAGTGTCCTTAAGGATTTTCTTACAGCAAATCCAAAAGAGCTTTCCTAGAGCTGTATCCTATAGCATGATACCTATAGCAGGACCTTTATAATGCAGCTCATCGAAAGCAATTTCATTAGATACCCTGGAAATGCTGCTTGAGATTGAGATCAAATTTTTTTTAGATGGTAAAGATATCCAGAAACATGAATTTTATATATATTTTGTTCATCCCCATAATGAACTTTTCAGTGATCACATTTCTTTTTTTTTTCTCTTAAATTCTTTTATTGGTACATTTTAGGTATACAATACATTTACATTCATCATTGGGAACTTGTACCATTACATGACATATCTTGGTTCTTATTTTTCCCCATTCCCCTGCCCTCCCTTCACCCCCTCCACCCTTCCCTACTTACAAAGACTTTGTTTCCATTTTTCTTTCTCATATTTTTTCCTTTCCCTTCTTTCCTTTCCCCTACCCCTCCCACTTCCCCTACCCCTTTGGACATTTCCTTCCTATTTCACATTAACAATTATTCATTTTAATCCTTATTTACACTTTTAGTTTCTCATACCAGAGAAACTATTTGGTATTTATACATGTGTGTCCTATTTATTTCACTTAAGAGTATGTCCTCAATATGCATCCATTTAGCTATAAATGTCTCTAATTTCTCATTCTTTGTGGCTGAGTAGTACTCCATTTTATTAAAAACCCACATTTTCTTTATACAGTCTCCAGTTGATGGGCTTGAGTTGCTTCCAAGCTTTAGCTATTACACACTGTGCTGCTATAAACGTGGGTACACATATATCACTGTGGTATGAGTCTTACATTCTTTCTTTTTTTTTGGTACCGGGGATCGAACTCGGGACCTTGTGCTTGTGAGGCAGGCAATGGAACCACTGAGCTAGATCTCTGGACCTGTGGTATGATTCTTTTAATTCTTTTGGGAAGATACTCAGTAGAGGAATAGCTGGGTCAAAGGGGACCTCTAATCCTAGCTTTCTGAGGTATCTCCATACTGATTTCCACACCGGTTACACCAGTCTGCACTCCCACCAACAATGGAGAAGGGTTCCTTTCTCCCCACAGCCCAGCCAATATTTGTTATTGGTTGATTTCTTGATAGCAGCCATTCATTCTGGGGTGAGGTGGAATCTCAGTGTTGTTTTCATCTGCATCTCTTGAATGACCAGTGATGTTGAACATGTTTTCATGTTTATTTGCTGCTTTTACTTCTTTGTCTGAGAAAAGTCTGTTCATTTCAGATGCCCATTTTTGAATTGGGTCTTTGAATTTGGGGGGGTCTGATTTTTTTCAGTTCTTCATATATTCTAGATAGTAGGCCTTTGTCTGAGGAACAGGTGATAAATTTTTTTTTTCCAAAATAAGAACCAAGATGTATTATGTAAAGGTACAATTCCCAATGAGAAATGTAACTGTGTTGTATACCTACAATGTACCAATAAAAGAATTTAATTAAAAAAATGTTTTTTCCACATTGTAGGTTGTGAGACTAAAATTTTAACTAAATCAAACAGTATACCTTGAAAATCCAAAGGACTTCAAGGCTTTTAAAGAAGTCTCTATTAGGATCACCACTTTGAAGTAGATCTTTAATAAGAGTGGGGAACAGATCATTGGCGTTTATATTCTCTGTGAAGGTCTGAAGGGTGGTGGTTCTATCATGTTGCTTGGTGGCAATATTTATTTTAGTTATCAAATGTAATTTTTTACAAGCTTTTATGAAAAGTGAAGCATCTAATTAAAACCTTATTCAGGATGAACAACAAGCCTTCTGTTCCAGTTATCTATTGCTGCCTATTAAACCACCCCATTAATGAGTTGGTCTAAAACAACAATAGTCATTATTGTGATCTTTCTTGATTAGTAGAGTTGACTGAACTCAGCAAGGTAGGGGTGTGTGTGTGTGCGTGTGTGTGCGTGTGTGCGTGTGTATTGGGGTTTGAACCCAGGACTGCTGCACTATGTCTGCAGCCCTTTATATTCCAGGCTGACCTTGAAGTTGTCATCCTCCTGTCTCAGCCTCCTGTGAGCAAGGTAGTTCACATTCAGCTTTCTTCATGAACTTACAATCAGACTGTGACTGGGGCTGGAATCATCTGAACTGAGGACAGTTGCTTACTCACATGTCTGCTACCAGGTCAGGAAAATTTGGTCAGGATGAGGCTGGAATAGTGCTGTTCCTTGGGCAGCTCTCTGTAGTTTCTGCATGTGGTCTCTGTAGCAGCTGAAGTTGGGAGAACTGGTTTCTCTCAGGACTCTAAAGGCCTCAGGAGAGGGAGAGAACGACATGAAAATCATTTTACATTTTATGACATATCCTAGGAAGTCACTTCTACATTCTATATCTTTTCCCTTTGAACCTTCCTTGGTTCAAGGGAAGGGTGATGGGAAAGTGACAAGGTTTAGAAGAACCTGTGAGATCAGAAATATTATTGCAGTTATTTTTGTAATATACAGCCTGCCACACCTCCTTATTTTCAAGGTACACAGAGGGAGCACCCTAAGTAAAAAGGTAGAAAGGACTGGGGAGGACAGAGGGGACAGGGACACTAGTGTCTGATGGGTACAGGGTTTCAGTGTTGCAAGATGAAAAAGTTTATAGGGATATGTTGCACAACAGTCTGACTATATTTAACAATACTAAGTTGCATACTTCAAAATAAGATGACAAGTTTTACATATAGAGATAAAAAGATGTGAAAAGCGCCCTCTTGCTTTAGGGTCCTCAGTGGAGTTAACCAGGTTTACCAGGAGATAGATCTCTAAGCATACAGATCCGGATTCTTGCTAAAGTTAAAATGCAGCTTCTATATAAGAACCAATAGCTAAGAGTTAATATTCTGCTCAAATAATTTAACCTGGAATCATTATTGTCCAGGGCTAAAGGCTGAGAAGATGTTAGTTACAAACAAACAGAAAATCCCAACTCTATAACGAGCTTTTAAAGTTATGCCCATTTAATTTCAAGAAGAATGAGAGGCAACTAACAATCTATTATATTATTCTTAAATTTTTTTTCAACTAGGTCATACTAGAATGTCTGTACTTGAAACTCTACTGACTCTTGTATGAAATGCTGCCCCAGAAATCCTCAATCTGACATTTTAAGGATGAAATACACATAAAGTTTAAATGTTCAACAAGCAGAGAGGTCTATATTTTGGAGGAGGTCATTTAGAATTGAATGAATAATTTTGATAGTAGAAAGTCATCACCTACTGCTTTATTTAAATTGAGTCCCCTAATCAAATGAAATTCATGAGAAGTTACTCCTGGGTTAAAGATCTTAGGAGCCACAAATTTCAATGAAGACTTAGGAGGATCATATCAGGAAGAAAGAGCGGCTTTCCATTTGCCAACAGAGAACTGAATATATCTGGGCTTGTAGATAATTACATACCCAAGTCTAACTTCGTTATTGGTTTCAGCAATAAAAACTCTGACCTCCCACAATGCCCCCCAAAATTGAATTTTAGACAATGGGTTTAAATTTGAGGAGATTTGTTCATCTGATCCTCTGTTCTGTTTTGTTTTGTTTTGTTTTGTTTTTATGAACCTGTGTTGCCTGACCTGCCCTCCAACCCATCATCCTTAGCCTTAGCCTCCCAGAGTGCTGGGATTTCAAGCATGTGCCCCCATGCCGGCACTCTGTGTTCCTTTACATGCCACCATTCCAACCCAGTAGCAATCAGAGGACAGTATTTAACTGGAATTCTGAGTTCCCAGGACTCCAATTCTGCCAGTCCCCTCCTGCAAGGAAGATGTTCCAAGAGGAAGGAGTTCCAAAGGAGGAGAAATGCACTTTGGGAAATGCACTCAAGGGCCAGGATCTGTTCTCAGTCCTGGAGTGGGTGTGGCAGATGCCATTCATTGTTCTCCCAACAGTTCCTTGCTTATAGAACTATCAGCATTTTTTTTTTAAAGACAGGGTCTCACCATGTTGCCCGAGGCTGGCCAGGAACTCCTGATCACTCTGCCTCAATCTCCCTAGTAGCTTGGATTACAAGTGCATGACATCAACATTTTAAAAAATTCTTTTATACTGGGATAATACTTACACCAAAACCAGCAATCCTTAGTGCATATGTATATGCTTTTGTTGTTGCCACACAGATCAAGGCATAGAAAAGTCCATCACCTTCAAAAGTTTCCTTTTGCTCTTTTTTTAGTCTGTACCCCAGCCCCATGGGGAAGTAACTAATTATTCTAACTTTTGTCATCATTGATTACTTTTGTTCATTCTTGGACTTTGTATAAGTAGATTCATGCAGTATGTATTCTTTTAAATTTGGCTTCTTTCATTCAACTTAATACATATGAGATTAATTCATGCTGTTGCTGATACCAGCAGTATGTTCTATTTTATTGCTGTATAGTATTCCATTTAATGAATATAGCACAATTTGTTTAATTGTTCTTTTATTGATGGGCATCAGGTAGTTTTCACTTTTCCTAATATGAATAAAGCTCTGATGAACCTGCTCTTACCTGGTTTTTCTATTCCACTTTTGATTTTTAAAAATAAATTTTATTGGTACATTTTAGGTATATATAGTGATCAAGTTCATCATAGGAAATTTGTACCTGTACATAATATATTTTGATTTTTCTTTTTTCCCTAATCCCCTTCTCTCCCTGCAACCTCTCTCCCCCCTTTATTTATAAAAGCTTTGTTTCCATTTTTTCCTTCTACTCTCTTTTTCCTTCTTTTCCGTTCCTTCCTTTCCCCTGTCCCTTCTCTTGTTCCCCTTCCCATTTGAATATTTTCTTCCTATTTCCAATATGTATTATACATTTTGGTCCTTATTTACCCTTTTGGATTCTCACACTGGAGAAACAATGTGGTATTTAAACATGTGTATACAATTTATTTCACTTAAGAGTATGATCTAAAGGTGTGTCCATTTACTTAGAAATGTCTCAAGTTTATCTTTATTTATGGGAGAGTAGTACTCCATTTAAAAAAAAACAAAAAACCCTGTATCTTCTTTATCGATGCATCCACTGATGGGCATTTGGGCTTTTTTTTTTTTAAAGATTTAGCTATTACACAGTGTACTGCTATAAACATGGGTATGCATATATTGCTGTGGTATGATGCATTTAATTCTTTTGGGGAGATTCCAAGAAAGGGAATAGCTGGGTCGAATGGAACCTCTAGTTTTAGGTTTTTTGAGGAATCTCAACTCTGATTTCCACATTGGTTGCACCAGTCTACACTCCCACCAACAGTGGAGAAGGGTTCCTTTTTCCCCACAGCCTCATCAAAATTTGTTATTGGTTGATTTTCTAGTGATAGCCATTCTTTTTGGAGTGAGATGGAATCTCCATGTTGTTTTAATTTGCATTTCTCAAACAACCAGTGATATTGAACATTTTTTCATATATTTATTTGCCACTGCTACTTCTTCATCTGAGAAGTGTCTGTTCATTTCAGATGCCCATTTTTGAATTGGGTCTTTAAATCTGGGGGGTCAGATTTTTTGAGTTCTTTATATAGTCTACATATTAGTCCTTTGTCTGAGGAACAGCTAGCAAAAATTTTTTTCCCACTCTGTGGGTTGTCTCTTCACTCTGTTGGTTTCTTTTGCTGTGCAAAAGCTTTTTAATAATATAAGATCCCAGTTGTTGGTTCTTTGTGATAGTTCCTGTGCAATCAGGGTTTCGTTCATAAAGTCTTTGCCTACATTGGTCTTCAAGAGTTCTATCTATTCTATCTTCCAGAAGATTTAGTGTTTCTGTTTTAATATTTAGATCTTTGATCCATTTTAATTTGAGTTTAGTGCACGGTGAAAGATATGGGTCTAGTTTTAATCTTTGGCATGTGGAAAACCAGTTTTTCCAGCACCATTCATTAAAGAGGCTATCTTTCTTCCAGTGAAGGTGTTTGGCTCCTTTGTCAAAGATAAGGTGGCTGATTGTGCTTAGAGTTGTTTCTGCATTTTCTAATCTGTTCCACTGATCTTTGAGTCTGGTTTTTTTTGTTGTTTTTTTGTTTTTTGTTTTTTTGTTTTAACCAGTACCATGCTGTTTTTATCATGTTAGCTTTGTAGTATAACTTCAAGTCAGGGATTGTGATGTCCTATGCCTTGTCTTTGTTGTCCGGAATTGCCTTTGCTAGTCTAGGCCTCTTCTGCTTCCAAATGAATTTTAGGATTGTTTTCTCTAATCCTGTGTGGTATGCTTTGGGCATTTTAATCAGGATTGCATTAATAAGTATTACAATTTTGGGGGTATGGCCATTTTCACTATATTAGTTCTTCCTACCCAAGAATAAAGGATAGCTTTCCATTTTCTGATATCCTCTTTAATCTCCTTTTTCAGAGGACTGTAGTTTTCAATGTTCTTTTACTTCTTTCATTAGATTGATTCCTAAGCATTTCATTTTTTTGATGCTATTGTGAAAGATGTTATTTCTCTAATTTCTTTCTCAATAAATTTGTAGTTTGTGTATAGGAATGCTATTGATTTTTGAGTGTTGACTTTCTATCCAGCTATGTTACTGAATTTGGTTATTAAATCTAGAAACCTTTTGGTAGAGTTTTTGAGGTCTTCTATGTGGAAGAAATAATGATAATTTAACTTGTTTCCTATCCTTATTTCTTTCATTTCTTTCTCTTGTCTAATTTCTCTGGCTAATGTTTCCAGAACTATATTGAAAAGGAGTGGTGATCATGGGCATACTTGTATTGTTCCTGATTTTAGAGTGAAAGCTTTCCATTTTTGGTCATTTAGTATGATGTTGGTTGTTGGTTTGTCATAGATGCTTCTTATAAAATTGAGATAAAGATGATCTATTCCAATTTTCTGTAGGGTTTTTTATTATGAAGAAGTGTTGGGTTTTGTCAAATGGTTTTTCTGCATCTATTGAGATGACTATGTGGTTTTTGTCCTTGATTCTGTTAATATGATCTATTACATTTGTTGATTTGCAAATGTTGAAACATCTCTGCATCCTTGAGATGAATCCTACTTGGTCACGGTGTATAATCTTGATGATTTGCTGCATTCTATTTGCCAGTATCTTATCGAGGATTTTTGTATCTATGTTCATTAGAGAGATTGGCCTGTAGCTCTCTTTTTTGGTTGGATCCTTCTCTGATTTTGATATCAGGGTAACACTTGCTTCTGGGAATGAGTTTGGGAGTATTGCTTCCCTTTCAATTTTATTAAAGAGTCTAAGGAGTGGTGGCATTTAATCCTCTCTAAATTTCTTGTAGAACTTAGCAGTGAATCCATCAGGACCTGGGATTTTCTTTGCTGGTAGGTTTTTCCTTACATTGTCAGTTTCATTGACTGATACTAGGTTATTTAGAATCTTTATATCTTCTCGATTCAGCTTTGGTAATTCATATGTATCTAAGAATCTGTCCATTTCTTCTGTGTTTTCCATCTTATTAGAATATACGTTCTTGAAGTAAGTATAGATGATCTTCTGGGTTTCTGCAGGATCTGTAGTGATTTCAACCTTTTCATTCCTTATTGTATGAATTTGAATCTTTTCTTTCTTTTTTTTGGATAAGATTGGCTAAGGGTTTGTCAATTTTATTTAATCTTTCAAAGAACCAACTTGTTGATTCATTGATTCCTTGTATTGTTTTCTTAGTCTCCATTGCATTTATTTCTGCTCTGATCTGTATAATTTCCTTCCTATTATGAGCCTTGGGCTTGACTTGCTCTTATTTTTCTAGAAGCTTGAGGTTCAACATTAGGTTGTTTATTTGAGCTCATTCTATTTTTCTGATATGGGAATTCACTGCTATAAATTTCCCTTGTCATCAATCTTGCTTCTAATCTCTTTATCTTCAGCTAATTTCCCCCCATATCCCTTTTAAATTGCTGAATGAAGGAGATATTTACTGTATATAATTTTCTGGTTCTTTTTTTCCCTCTTGGTTGTTGTTTTTATATGAGTGTGAACATTGTTTCTAGTTTTCTTGTTGATGTTTTGTTCTGTTCTTGTTTTTATTTCTTCCTCCTTTCTTTCCTTCCCAAAGCTTGTGTAATCTTCCTTTGTCCTTCAGCCTTGCTTCTAATCTCTTCCTCTTTATCTGTTTTTCTATTTCTCCCTCTTATCCCTTTTAAATCTCTCCCTCCAGGGTAAAATTGCTGTATTGAGGGAACATTTACTATATACAATTTTCTGGTTTGTTTTAGATTTTCATTATATAACCAGAAATCTTATTTATTCAGTTAAAGGTGGCAAATTACCATGATTTGTCATTTTCTAGACTGTGCTTGATGCTATTGTTATTACTGACTGTACTACTTTAGCCAAGGTGACATAGTTGTTCTAATCAGTTGTCCTTCCTTGTATGGCAAGACCAAGATTCCCTAAGGGACATAAAAAGTAATATAGACCAGTATCAGAGAACCAGGGACTACGCCGAATAGGCAGCCACTTCTCTCCCCAGTGAATTGAAGAGGTAATATCTTGCAAAATCAAAAGCCAAAAGCCAGCTACACTTAGGAAACATCTCTGAAGACTAGTCATGCTCAATACTAGCAATAAAGCTACCTACCATAAGCAATTTACAAGAATTAATGCAGAAACTAAACTTTTAAAAAAATAGAAATAAGAAGACATGGAAACAAGTTGCAACTCCAGACTTCCAGCTTGCCCAAGGTAAACCCAGGGGCCAATGAGGTGGAACAATTCAAAAGCCAGCCACCAAAACTCTGAAATGGTAACTGTGGAAGTAACAAAGCCGATAAATGAGGCCCCTTTCAGAACTTTCCTGAGTCTCAAAGATTCACCTCCCTCCTTCTCTTCAAGTTGCTATATGCCAGCGACTGGTCTCCCCATCTTGGAGAGGCTCATTTGCTGCTGTTGCTCACTGCTCCGCCATATTTCCAGAAGTCCTCCTCTAGTCCACCTTTGATTGAGGTTTGTTCCCATGGTGTTAATCACTCTGTACTTTGAGGGCTGGCTTGACTTTGTCCTGGGACTTCAAAAAACCTAAATTATAGGGCCACTCACTGTGGGCCATTGTCTGTGAGTTTGGGAATTGTTCAAATTCAGTTGAAATCAAAGGTGGGCTTAGGGAGTGTGCAAAAAACCATTTCCTACATTCTATCTTTGGAATGAAGGTTTTATTCTAGCATTATTAGATCTGACCATGTGTCCCTCAAAGCAGGGATCTTAGAAGGACCTTTGGTAACCCTCTGTTACTTTCCTCTCATTGCTGAGACAAAGCACCTGACACCCAAAGTTAAAGGGGAAAAGGTTTGTTTGGCTTACAGTTCATAGAGGTTTGTCCATAATCAGTTGGCTCCAAGGCAGGGTGACAAAGGGCAGCAGTTCATGGCAGCAGAAGACAGCAAAAGCAACAAGAGACTTTAACAGTGTCTTTCTGCTCCTTTTATCTCATTCAGACTACAGGGAGATTAGGGCAGTGCCAAACCAATCATTCATGTGTATGGTTCAGTAATCACACGCCCTTAATCCTAGCATCACACTCTCTAGATTCAGCCACCTATGACCAAATGAGGCTTTGAGGGCACATCTAGACCCAAATCATAACACCCTCTGTGACAGAACTTATAGCTGCTAACCAAAGCCCATCCTCTCTCCCTCCTCTCTCTCTCTCTCTCTCTCTCTCTCTCTCTCTCTCTCTCTCTCTCTCTCTTTCTCTTCAGTACTGGGGATTGAACCAGGACCTCTGCACTGCACTACATCTTCAATCCTTTTTATTTTGAGATAGGGTCTCACTATATTACTAAATTGCCTGGGATGAGCTCAAACTCGCCATCCTTCTGCCTCAGCCTCCCAGGGTGCTGGGATTACAAGTGTGTGCCACTTTTACATTCATTAAAAGCAGGAAAAGAAAAGTACTGTGCAGAGCAAGTGCGGGCTAATTAAAAGAAGTGCACTCTACAGGGTGAGAGCGGACCACTGCGACAGATGGAGCACAGTTGCTAAGAGCTTAATGGCAGCCATCTTATGTATTCCCCCACTCCTCAGGCTGACGTCAGATCCAGGCGGTCCCATGAAAAATCTGCTTACCTATATGGAGGAGAATTGAGGTAGCACTTTCTGGTTGGTTCCAGGTGCAGGTATGGGTGGATTTCAACACAGGAAATTTGGAGGGACAAGGGAAAAAAACCTCCAGTCTGTTGCCCTTAGAAAAATGAGATGAAGCCAGGGATTTTGCTCAGTATTACCGCACCTGCCTCACAAATGCAAGGTCCTGAGTTCGAGCCCTTGTACCAGAAAAAAAAAGGAAAGTGAGATAAAGTAGTCAGGCAGGAGAAATAATGGTAGTGATGGCAGAAGACTATCGCACTTCATAATTATATGAAGAAGAAGCAGTGTGATGTGAGACTAACAAAATTTGTAATCAAATTTGTGTGAAGTTTAGCTTTTTTTTTTTTTTTTTGATACCAGGGATCGATCTCGGGTCCTTGTGCTTGTGAAGCAGGCAGCAGAACCACTGAATTAAATCCCTGGCCCTTAGCTTTAAAACTTATTTACGAGGCTAGAAACTTGTTGTGAGTGCAGCAAATACATCCATAGGTGTTTTTCCATGGGTTCATCTCTAGAGATATTTACTTATGTGCATGAGAAAGGATCAACATTTATTGAGCACTGTATCTCTCCTAGAAACAGTTAAATGCAGATTTTTTTTTTTTGGTACCAGGGATCGAATCCAGGTCCTTGCACTTGCAAGGCAGGTGGCAGAACCACTGAGCTAAATTCCTAGCCCAGATTTCTTTTTGTACCTAGGATTGAACTCAGGACTTTGTGCTTGTGAGGCAGGCATGGCAGCACTGAGCTAAATCTGCAGCCCTAGATTCATTAAATGTGTTTTCTTTTTTGAGACAGAGTCTCACTATGTAGTTCAGGCTGGCCTTGAACTCACTATGTAGCCCAGGCTAGCCTCAAATTTGCAGCGATCCTCCTGCCTCAGCCTCCTGAGTACTGGGATTACAGGCATGTGCCACACACCCAGCTTAAACACAGCTTTATAATCATTATTTTATTCCTTTCTGCAATGACCCAGGTATGCTAGCTGGGGAATTAAGGAGGTTTTATAACTTGCCCAAGGTCAGAGAGTAACAGGATTTCTGTCTACAAAGTCAGTAATCTTCTCATACCACTGCATTATATGGTGGATGGCAATTAATCTTATATCTGCAAAAACAGAGATTAAATTTGTGAGATAAAGTCAAACTATCAAGAGGGTAACTTGTTTGGAGCAAAGTCTCTTTCTTGCACATCTACCACCGTACACAGATCTTAGTTGCCAATTAAGCAATTGCACTAAGCCAGCACCTCTTGCTCCAACCCATAGAGGGCAGTAAGAGACACAGGGTGCACTTGCTTTTACAGCAAGAGAAATCTTGCTTAGGAACTATGCCTGTCAAATTTGAATTGGTGTCAGCTTATCAAAATGTTGGCCTGAAGCCCAGAAATAAATTAAATTTTCCTTCTCAAGTAATAGACGGATCAAAAGAAAACTGAAAAAAAAAAACTACCACATTCCTTGCAACATAAAGTAATACACATTTCATATTAATTTAGAAATAATCAAGCTATGCAGTTAGACACTTTGCGCAGTCACCAGAGAAACTGCAATTCGCTTGCCTCAGTCTTCCAAGTAGCTGAGATTCCAGGCAATTGCCACCATACTCAGCTAAGCACATTGCTTTTTAAGAGCTTCTACTTGCTTAGAGCAGTGGATGCAATAAAATCAAAGCTGACCATGCAATAAAATCACCTGAGAAACTCAGAGAAATACACATGTATTCAGAGTGTTGGACTCCACCTAGAATCTATAGGGATGAGGGCCTGATATCAAAACATTTTTTAAAATATCCCAGGTGATTCGAATGTGCAGCCAGAATTTAGAGCCACTGCTCTCTATGTTCTTCACCTCAGGATCAGAGTTCCATCATCTATTTTCCCAGTAATGGCATTCTTTCTTGCCACTTGATTCCTGAGATTCCTGACCACCTGGTATTTACTGACCATAGATCACTGTCCTCTCCAGCAAAGTCTGAATTATCTGCAATCAGGAAACTGTCTCCCTACTGACTCCCAGAAGCAAATCTGCAGGGCCAGTCCCTTTGAACAGCTGCCATAACCACTGAACAAAGGATAGCCCTTTATTGTACCTAATGTGGAAAGTCCACTGATTGTGCACCAGTCATTTCAGTAACACCTGCATATTCTCAGCTTTTGAACTTAAATTAAAAACCAAATTCTAATTCAGACATTGGAGGGATCTACAAAAACTGCTCTGCAAGGGTACAGAAGATCAGAAGGAAAGGTGAAAGTAGACCTGATAACTTATGATCCCCATGTTTCTTTTATTAGTTTCCTGAAGAAATCAGAAGATGTGAGAGTGAGTGTGTGTGTGTGTGTGCGCGCGCGCGTGTGTTTGGGGAGGTAGGGATCCTACTTGTATATAAGCATTTGCTTTAAAATATATTAAAACAAATCATTATATAAACCTAGTTCCAGGTGAATTTATTTTTCTCTTTCTTTAAAAATCAAAGTCTGAACCCTACCTTCAACACCACTGATGTAATTAAAGCCAGATGCAAACAGTCGGATTTCGTCCCTGCTGCACATACAGCGAGTTTCTTCATTAAGACTTTCCAAGGTGTTAATTGTAGCTGTGAATTAATCACTATTCCAATAGAACCAGAGTCTTATTTTCCTCTTCAAGCTTCTCATTATCAAGTTTGCTTGAATTTATCAGTACGAGGACATTTTCAAAGCAAATTATCATTTAGCAAGAGAATACTATACATGAACAACTGCTTTTATTATGCACTTTATAAATGTCCAAAAGTCATAATAAACCACTTATTCTAAAATTTTATTTTTGTTTATTATAGTTTATTTTCATGAGTTCAGGATTTTTGTCCGAATCTTCTTTTCCTTTTATACCCTAAAACTACAATGAAAGCCAAAGAGGTTTCACTCTTTTCAGAAAGTCATCTACTTCAGAGAAGAATATCCATATTTGGTATGAGTGCCTTTAAAAGTAGGTACTAGCTTTCCTGCATCTTCTTGTATATTGACAAAACTATTATAATAGTGTCACCATGATAAAAATAATTCAGCAAAACTAGTAATAATCCTATTCTGATAAGAATGTGTAATTCCCCTTTTTTCCAGAAACCAGGGGTTTTTATTGAAGGTGTCTTGTTCATCATATCTAGAACATTGCTCTTGTACCTTGGGAACCAGGGATTCAGCAGGGGGTCTAATCAGGAGAGGACAGGGAGGTTGAGTACTTGGCATAGAGCCCCTCGCTGGGTGGGTCGGATGCTTGGGGTGCAGACCTGGCTGCTTTGGCTGATATTGCAGGTTTCCCTAATAGACCTGCTTGGGCCTTGAATGTGTGGCCCTGGGGTTGTAAAGGAGAGAACCAAAATACAGATATCTGATAGTGAGCAGATACCTGCTTTTTCAAAGACGTGAAATCCAAAAATATGATACTTGAAAATCTAGGCAAGAGAGTAGCACCTAGCTGATTATCAATGAACTACTAACTTGGGATTCCAGGAGCAGGGTTTATAGGGGAGAGCTGCCTCCAGCCCATGCTCCAGACCAGGAGGGAATAAAGGATCAGTGGGATCTTCTAGAACTTGGCGGCACCGTCATAGAACTCTGTACCCACCTTGCACTTACCCAGGTTTACCAGTTTATTGTCTTCCTCATAAGCTCCTCAGTGGAGACTGAACCCATCCTGTTGAGTCCTGTCACTCCAGAACTCAGCTCTGTATGGTGTGATGTCAAAACTCTACTCCGAGCCCTTAGCTGCTTTTATTCAGACCACAATAATAGCCTCCTGACTAGTCTACCCAGTTCTTTTCCTTCACCACCCAATATATCATTCCCATAGGACCCAGTGAATTTTTTTTTTTTGAACCAGGGATCGAACTCAAGACCTTGAGCTTGCAAGGCAGGCACCATGCCACTGAGCTAAATCCCCGGCCCCCCAGTGGATTTTTGAAAACACAAATATATATTTTTTTCTTATCAACCTACTTCTAATCTTCAGTGATTTCTCATTCCTCTTAGATGGAACCTAAATCTCAAACAGCATCTCCTGAGAGAGCTACTTGGCTTTCTTTTGGCTCCTCATGCCATACTCTTTACCATCTCCTGAACCTTCCCTTTATCTAGTTAACTCCAGTTCCCTGGAAAAATCTTCCCTTGAAACCCTGGTCTGCTTGGCATTCACTCAAATAGCCCTATGCTTCTTTTTCATTGTACTTCCCCCAGCTTGTCATTAATTTATCATTATTTGATTGTCTGCTTCTCAATTTGCCTTGTAAATTCTGTGAGTACATGAAATATACCAGTTTTGCTCAGTGCTGAGAGCATAACAGATGCTACCACTATTGAATTAACTCATGAATACCACAGGTACTAAGTTCAGCAATGACAACTGGAACTGGGTAAGGACTGAGAGGGGAGGGCCCAGTGGCTATGAGCCAGCCAAGAGGCCAGTTATTAGAATCCAGGATGATGAATTTGGAGTGCCTTGACATTAAGTCACCAAGAGGAGGTCAGGAAGGGTGTGAGCCCCTCCTGCCTCAGATGCCCCTCAAAGCACACCTAAATGTGGTATAGAGGAAATCCCTCCTTTCTATAAATCATACAGGTGGTCAATGGGGCATCCAGGACTCACTGGGCATCTCCTTTCAAGCCAAAGAGCTGCTTTTATTTGGTGTGAGAACAATCAGATAGGAGGTCAGTAATTACCAGGATTTCTGTTCTTGACATCTGACTCTAAGTAGCAGCAGCACCTGATTGGTCATTCATTCTTCCATAGTGTTCCACTTGGAGACTGAATTATTATAGTTGTTGTTACCTAAAGGTTTGTGCTGAACATCTGTATTCTGTGCTTTGCAGTTAGCGATTGTCTTTTGCTCATTCCTGTGAGCTCAGTCACGAAGAGAATACTGATAGAGATGCTCTCAGGAAGCCGATGCACTGGGGCTTAGTCACATGGCAGAGACACTCATGGCAAAGTGGCAGGGCAGGTAGCAAGCAAACTAGGTAATGGTTGTGCCCATCTCAAGAAAGGGTTTAGAGCAGGCTGAGGGAGAAGTGCCAAGAATGACTGAGCAACTACACGTCAAATGACATCCTGCATGCAGGCGGAAACAGTGTCAAGCCATGTTCCCACCAGGCTGGGAGCTGGAGCAAAAGAAACCCATACTCCATTTTGCTATTTTCTTCCCAATGAAAGCTTTTTGTGAGAGAGGACATCTGTAGTATCTGGAGAAATGCTTTCCTTTGTGTATTGTATGCTACTAACGTCACTTTAAAGGGTGGGAAACTCACATTGCTTATCTGCTCTTTGTATATCTGTTTCTATGGATTAAAAGAATTGCTCTTGGTAGCCTTTGTGATTTCATTGATCCACATCCTTAATTCAATTTTTTTTGCAAAGACAGAATTGATGCCTAATGAAAAAACCATTCCTTGTGGATGAAATGTCTCCTTAGCCAATTAAAATTGTAAAATCTTGTCTCTGCTTCAGTTTCATAACATTAAAAAATACAGAATATACAATGAAGTTTTCAAAAAATTATGCTTATTACTTTACAATTTTTAAAATTCTCATCTCTGTTTATGCAAAAATGAGTTTTATATTGTTCCTTTTCAAACAATTTTAAGAACTTTATTTCAAATAACTTTTCTAGGGCCAGGGATTTAGCTCAGTGGTTCCAGCACCTGCCTTGCAAGCACAAGGTCCCAGGTTCAATCCCCGGTACCAAAAAAAACTTTTCCAATTTCTTCTTTCATTTCCAAGATTTTGTACTACATGATACAACTCAGACAAATGCTTAAATGAAAGAAATGGCCATACGAAGATAGAGAAAAACTGTCCCTTACTGTACAGGCTGTAGAATGTTCTTCACATGTCCTTGGCATTCTTTAGTGGGAGTGGGTTCTGTCTTTGAACCTAGACAGGGGATATCTGCAGTGATATGTGAATGTATTTAGAATCATCCTTTGAAATGTTGGACCACTGATTATTAAGTACTAAATCAATCATGATTTGAGTCATTTTAGAAATGAGTTACTTTTCACACTTATTCCTCCATTCTATTTTAGGAAGCTATTACAAATTTAAGATGTTCTTTAAGGCATTTTACTTATTTATCTCAAGCCATCTTTCCCAAAGTTGTACACATTTTTTTTAACATAAGTTCTTGTCATGTTGCCTAGGCTGGTCTAATCTGTAAACATTTTACCTGTGCTATTTGTGGGGCTGGAGATTGAACCCAGGGTCTTACATATGGTAGGCAAGAGCTCTATCAAGGAGCCACGTCCTCAGCCCTCAACAGACATTTATTAAGTACCTGCTCTGCACTAGGCCCTGCATTTAGAACTGGTTATAATGCACAAAACCATCCAACTCACTGGGAAGGCAGACATTAGTGGGAAAGCCACATAAACACACTCATAAATAATTAGCGGCTGAAAGAACATCAGAGGATGCTTTGAAAGTGTGTCAGGGTGACTTGATCTGGCCTGGTTTTTGGGCACAGTAATGCATGGTTTATACCCCAGCCACTTGGGAGGTTGAAGTATGAGGAGCAACTGAACAGATGAGTTTGAGGCCAACCAAGGGAGACCCTGTCTCAAAACAAAAAAATGTTTGTGGGGAGGAAAATCAATGATTTCCAGACAGTCTTGTTAGGCATATAGCTTAATCTAGCTGTTTTCAACCCTGGTTCCTCATGGAATTTCCTGAGAGCTTTAAAAAATGCCCAGGCTTGCCCAGAGATTCAGATTGGTTTGAGCATCAGCATTTTCTCCACTGCTCTTTAGATGAGTTTAAATTGCACCTAGAGTTAAGAGCGCTTAGATTTAATCAGGTTTTAGATTAAACTTGCACTTTCATCTGAGGTTAAGATACATAACATCTCTATTGGAATATATCCAACTAAAGTTCTAAATAACATAGATAAAAACTATTTTCTTAGCTGGGCGTGGTGTCACAGGCCTGTAATCCCAGCACTTGGGAGGCTGAGGCAGGAGGATCACCAAGAGTTCGAGGCCAGCCTGGCTACATAGTGAGTTCAGAGCCAACCTGAACTACAAAGCCAGACCCTATCTCAAAAAAAAAAAAAAAAAAGTACTTTCTTGTCATCCCTTTCTCATTTGGAATGTCAAAAAACAAAATTACAACCAATGTAAAGCTCTAAGTCAGGTGTGGAAGCATATGCCTTATGTTAGTTACTTCTCTCTCGCTGCTGAGACAAAATCCCCGACATTCAAAGTTGAAGAGGAAAAGGTTTGTTTGGCTTACAGTTCATAGAGGTTTCAGTCCATACTTGGATGGCTCCAAGGCAGGGTGGCAGAGGGGCAACCGTTCACGGCAGAGGAAGGCAGCAAAAGCAACAAGAGAGGCAGGAGGGGCGGGCATTGCAGAGCAGACACAGTTCATGGCACCCACATGGCAGCAAAAGCAACAAGGGAACTTAACAGCACCTTTCTGCCCCTTTTATCCCATTCAGACTAGAGTGGTGCCAAACCAATCACTCACATGGTTTAGTAGTCACACACCCTTAATTCCAGCATCACACACTCTAGATTCAGCCCCACCTTAGCCCGCCTGAGGCTTTGAGGGGACAGCTAGACAGGAGCCATAACATGCCTGTAATCCCAGCACTCTTTGGGGCCTGAGGCAGGAGGATCTCAAATTCAAGCCCAGCCTAGGCAACTTAGTGACTTAGCAAATTCCTGTCTCAAAATTAAAAACAAACAAACAAACAAAAATGGTTGTGGATATAACTCAGTGGGAAGGCCCTAGATTCAATCCCCAGTACTGCAGAAAAAAAACCTACGTGGCTTTTTTTTTCAATTCTAGAATCAGGTTTCATCTCATCTAGAAAATAGAGGGGGTGTTCCACTGAGCTGAGCTGAGCTGACAAGGTTCGTTTAATAGACAGAAAAGGGCCGAAGACAGAAGGTGCAGGGAACAAAAAGTGGATTGGTCCTTTCAAGGTTTCTTTCCTTACAGTGTTGAAAGGGGAAATTTTCTTTTGCCAGCTCAGATAAAGTACTAGGCCTATTCTGATTGATTGCTGTGAATCTCCAAGGATTTTTTTTTTTTTTTTTTTTTAAGAAATCTGGCTCCTTTCAAAGTTCAATTTGATTGGTAATTTGCACTGATTCATTCCATTCTGCTCTGCTCTGCTCTGCTGGGCCCTAGTGCAGGGTGATCATCTCAAACAATGGCTTTTCATGAATTTATTTAACAGGAGTAACCTCTGATGAATACTTAGCAAGACATACCTTTGTTATGTTTAAGGGTTTTTTTCCTTTTAAAGTAATGTTGTCACCAGACATGGTCCAAGGAGGTTCCCCAAAGCAAAGATGGAGGACCTTGACTCACCCCACCCACAGGACAGGTTGCAGTTTCACTGACTGGCACCACAGAAAAAGAATGGTCAGGTATGAATCAGTAAGAGACATAAAGGGATTTATTAGGCAAAATTTTAAAAGTAAGCAATCAAAGAAATAGTGTGGGCTCTCAAAAGCCAGAGAAGCATGCTTATGGTCTCGTGCTAGGTTTATTTATGGGAGACTTGGGAGTGGAAATGTGCAGAACTTGTGAATCTATGGAAGAGGGGATTCAGTTTACAGGTGAAAGGTGATAGCTTTCTTCCAGGGAAAGGTGATGGCCCATTCATAGGTGGCAACCATCACATATGATACAGCCTTAGCCCATCCACAGCGAAAAGGCCACTTTGTGGGCAAGAAGAGATGGTCTAATCTGCTCGGAAAAAGAGAGGGCCCAAGCCTACCATGCTTTAGGGACTGTAGGAATTTTTTGACAAGATTTGAGTCTTGGATCTGCTGTTTTTAAATTAAAAGTCAATTTTTGTCCCCTTTTCCCTATTTTATTTTTCCTAGCCCACCTCAGTGTAAGCCTATTATTAAACAGGAGGAGGAGGAGGAGGAGGAGGAAGGCAGGATAAACTCATTCTACTGCAAGCACTGAGGACTTTAGTGTATTTTCTCCTCATCTCCCCCATACACCTGTGTAGAAAATAAATGAAATGATGATTGCTATGATTTGAATATAGTTTATTCGCCAAGGCTTCATGTATTGAAATTGAATTCTCATTTTGAGATGTTAGGAAGATGGACGCTTAATCCAACAGTGGTGGGTAGAGGTGGGAACTCTGGGAGGTCGTCAGAATTAGAAGAGGTTGTTAGGGTTGTACCCCCAGGGTTGAATCCTGGTGCTTTATAAGCAGAGACACAGGCAAACAAGCATTTCCATCTCTTGTCATGTGATGCTGCCCCACCTCGTGACTCTGCAAGCAGGAAAGCCATAATCAGATGTGCCCCCTTGACCTTGTTCCTCCAGAACTATTTCCGACTTTTGGGTCCTGAAGAGATTCTTTCCAGGTTTTTTTTTTTTTTTTTTTTTCCTTTTTTGGTACCAGGGATTGAACTCCGGTATTTGGGCTTGTACAGCAGGTGGCAAAACCACTGAGCTAAATCTCCTGGTCCTCTTTCCAGGTTCTTGATGTTCTGAACAAAGAATTGGAGAAGACTCATGGAAAAGATAGCAAGGATTTACATTTACTGATGGGAGAAAAGAAATACACTCTGCAGGACAAGAGGAGGCTGGTGAAAAGGCTCACAGTGGCCCAAGGGTAATGGCAGGGCTCCTTTCTACATCCAGTTCCAAGATTGCTTCTTCCTCATGCAAATAAGGCATTTGGGATGGTTGTCCTATCAGGAACTCACTTGGCCTAATTTCAGATTTAAAATGTCCTATCAAAGGCCAGCCTGCTTTTGTGCCAGATGTAAATGAAGAACTTAAAATGGCATTGTTCTGATTAATCCTAGTACAGGGTTTGGGACCTGCATAGTTATTCCGGATTCTGTGTTCTGTGTCTCCTTGATGGGTAAGTCAAGCCCATTTGTTCAACCAGTTTTGCCCTATAATCTCCTACCTCAGAACCATGAGCCATGAACCATAACCCTCTCTTTCTTATAACATGGCTGGCCTTGGGTATTCATTATAGTAATGAAAGGCTGACTAATATAGTTATTTAAAACCTGTAAGTAGGGCCTGGTAATACAGCTCAGTGGTAAAGTGCCTTCTGTGGTTCACTCCCTAATACCCCATAAACATACACACATACACGTATAAAACCCTGCAAGTAATTTCAATATAAATTACATATTATGATATGTATCATAAATTATATGTTTTGGACTGAGGAAAATCCCTGAATCCTGTAATACTACCTCCCCTGCCAGTTTTGCCAACTCAACACAAGCAGACCTCTATCCTTATCTCTCCTTGATCCAGCGTTGCTCTCTGGCTTAGCCAAGGTTGTTGTGATTTCCTACTCGCCAAACTCATAGATTCTTTTCCATCCTCAATTTAACTGCTTGCTGCAGCGCTTGGCACCACTGAACATTCTGCCTCTTGAAATTCTTATCCCTTGACTTCCGGAACACTAATCTGTCAAAGGACAAAATTTCAACAGTTGAGTTTAAAGATCTTAATTGGCTTTATTTTCCATTCTAAAATTGAGCAACATTTCATTCCATAAAATAGAATAAGTGTTCAGATGGTCTGAACAGAAGAGGTTGTTTTTATAGACAGAAAAAGGCTGGAAAAAGCAGAAACAAATAATCAAAAGCAGATTGGTCATTTCGAAGTTACTTACCTTGTAAGGTGGAGATAGGGAAACAGAACAAGAGAAAAATAACTGATGGGTTAATGTCAGACTACACTGGGTTACTTTTTGCAAGGATTAAAGGATGTAAGGATTAAAGCAGAGGGAACATTATTACCGTGGAACTGACCTGATGGGGAAATTTGACTGTTACCTCTCCCTTCTGTTGGGAAATCAGATGACAACTCACTTTAGGTTTGGTGAATGGATCCTCAGCATAAGTGACTCCATTCAGTGTCCCTCCAAAATCCAAATGTTGAAATCTAATCCCCGATGTGTTGGTAATGTGTTAGAAGGTCGGGCTCTAGGGAGGTAACTAGGTCAGGAGGGTTGAATCCTCTCAAATGGGATTAGTATTCTTATAAAAGAGGCCAGAGGGAGCTTGTTTGCCCCTTTGCCCTTCCCTTCCATTATGTGAGGACACATGAAAGATGCTATCTTTGGGAAATAGTCCCTTAGCAGACACTGAATCTGCTGGTATCTTGACCATGGACTTCTCAGCCTCCAGAACCATGAGAAACAAATTTCTGTCATTTATAAATTACTCAGTCTGAATAGTTTGTTATAGCAGCAGGAATGGAACAAGGCATCTCGTAACCAGGCATGAGTGGATTCCATCTTGTAAATAATTTGGAGGCTTGTACCTTCCCTCTAATGTCTATTTTCACTGACTTGGTCCAGTTCTCCCCCTCACCCCAGGATCTTTGAAGGTTTAAGAGTAGGACAGAGAGTGGAGCTAATAGCTTTTTTTGATTTGAGAAATATAAATATAATCAAGAAATGACATAATCTATTCCACTGGTAAGAAAATTAACCTAGTTGTAAAGATTATAGTATTGTTTCAGAAAATGGAAAGTGTTATATAAAGAAAGTCTCCATTTATTTTTATTACCTGAGCTACTACAGATTTATTTTTTAAATGAAGGTTATTTTTCTTTTCCCAAATAATCAAGAATTTAGAGAATTTATTATTGGCTCATTTTCCTTTTGATAACTAGGTCTTTCACTGCTCATAACTTAAGTTACATCAGTTATATATTCTCCCACATCTTTTTTCTGTGGTTGAGTATCCTAAAAGACAAAACCAAGAAGACAAATTCAGTAAGTTCTCATCTTGAAATACAAATAAGATTGAAGAAAGATAAAGCATGTGATAGGGCACACTACATTTTGGGGAACAGGAAAGAAAGAGAATATTCTACAACATGCAAAAACCCATGCCAAAACTGAAAACAGCACTAGGTAAATTGATAAGCCCTCTTAAGGGAGTGGGGAGGGGAAGGAAAAGGGAAGAAAAAGAATTATGATGCATTATGTACAGGTACCAACTCCCCACAATGAATGTAATCATTATATACTGCAAACATGTACTAATGAAAAATGTAAAATAAAAATTTAAAATACAAATATCTTTTTCTATATTCTCTGATATTTCTAAGTATAAATAATGATTAGCAAATAATTATGATGAATAATAATACCATTATTTTGTTTCCTGCCAGCTGAGGCCTGGTAGAGTTGAAATATGTTAAACCTCAAGAGCATGCAATTTTAGAATTGAACAATCAAGCTCAGAGAAGATGAGAGGAGAGGTTACCATGGCAACCTGATCCCTCAACCCTGTGCGAGGCCATATTGCCTAAGTGTTTGATGCACAGTCCAGTTACTGCGATTTGCACTCTTGACCATGTTTAGGTACAGTCAGGGAGCTTTCCTTGTGCAAGTTTAGAAAGGATAGGTATTTTGAAATCTTCAGAAAAGGACTGTGTAGTAGTTTTCTTTTTTTTCAGTGAAGAGACAATGTATTAATGGAAATAGTTATAGCTAATCACAATGTTTAGTCCTAAACTATGTCACAAAGATATTGAAATTATGGGCTCTGTGAAAATAATTGCAAGGAGATATACTAATTAAGTATAACTGTATAACTTATTTTGGGTCATTTAATAATACTGTTTAGCACTGGGCTTGTGGCTAACTGGTAAAGCACCTGCTTAACATATATGAGGCCCTAAGTTTGATTCCCAGCACAACACACACACACACATGCACACACACACACACACACACAATTATAATAATACTGATTAATCTCTACTATATACCAGTCTGTTGTAGGTACTGGGATTCAGTGAACAAAATAGAGAGAACAAAAATATATAGTAAATAAATAATTTACGGTACAGTATCTATTGTGTTTGAATGTGGTAAGGACTACGAAAACAAAATAAGCAAGGCAGGAAAGATTGGGAATGCTGGTGTACAGTATAGCAGCTTTAAACTGAGTCATCAGAGAAGGCTTTGTAGAGGAGATGATACTTGCACAGAGTGCAAGAGGGTGAGGGAGTGAGCCATGCTGGAAGAATATTCCCAGCAGAGAGAATGTCTGTGCAAGGGCACTGAGGCAGAGCTGTGCTTGTCATGTTCAAGAGCATTAGGTGAACTGGAGTGGAATGAATAAGGGGGAATAAAGCAAAGCTGAGATCAGAGTGATAACCGAGGGCAAGATCATACAGGGCTTGTAGGTCACTGAATGTATTTTGGCCTTCGTTCTGAAAGCAGTAGGCAGCCACTAAGAGATTTCAAGCAGAGGACTGACATAACCAATTAGGAGGCAGTGGTAACAACTCAGAGGAGAAAAAATATTGACCAGGGGATTAGTGAAAGAAGCAGTCAGATTTTGATTGTATTTTCAAAGTAAATATGATAGGATTTATTGAGTGTGGGTGTGACAGGAAGAAAGGAATCAAAGATGACCACAGGGTTTGAGGAATAATCGACTGGAATCATAGGGTTGCTGTCATTTAGGGTGAGGAGGACCATGGATAGAGAGGGTTGGGTTGTATGAGGAGGATGTGTGGGAAAGCAGATTAAAATTTGAAATATCAGAGAGATATACAAGTAGAGAAGTCCTGAGTTTAAGGGAGAGGGCTGGGCTGAAGGCACATATTTTGGGGTAATAGAGCAAATAGAAAGTATTTAAAGCTACAAAATGAAGTGGGACAACAAAGGGACTGAGGAGAGGCCCGACAGACCTCCAGGCCACTATTGCATTAAGGTGTTGAAAAGAAAAGATGAGACCTCCTCCCCTAAAAAAGACCAAGGAGATAGAAGTAAACTCAAGAGAGTGTGGGGTCCTAGAAACCACATGAAGAAAGCATTTCCAGGGTCGTGCTGAAGGCTGCTGACAGATAGCTTGCTCACTGATTTTAGACAAGTGGAGTTCACTGGTTCCCTTGACTCATGAGAGTGATGAGTGTCTGCATTCTAGTTCAATTTTCTCTCTGCACCTTCTTTTCTTCATTCGACATTCTGGTGATTGCAAAAGATCCCCCTATAAGAAGGCATCCCTAAAGAAGCCCCTGCTCACAAATCTTCCTTTCAGAATCAGCTTCCAGGAACTGAATGAAGAATTAAACTTGATAATTTACAGATAATATATTTTTTATTTTCAGAACAACCCCATGAACAACCCATCACCAAGCTGGTTGGAGAAGAGGATATGGAAAATTAATGAAGTTGGATCCAACTTTCCAAGATCACAGAGTTAAGAAAGTGGCAGAGGTGAGATTGACTCAGTTTGCTTAACGCCAAAGCCATGCTTTTCTCAATATGAAAAGCTTTAATTGTTCAGGGGCAACCAGATCCTGGGGCAATCTGGTGAGAAACCGAAGTGTGTTAAGAACTGCTGAGCTGTGGGGGAGAAATGAAAGTAACAGCCGGGGAAGAGTCCAGAGTAGAGACTGGAGTCACTGACTCCACCAACTTGGGATCCAAGACTAAGCTCTGTAGGCAGGAAGTCTAAAATAAAATAGTAGGGAAGAAAGAATGAAATGAAAAGCTAACAAGAGAAGCAACACAGAATTTTCATCTGCATCCCAGAATTACTTCTGTGTGGGTCCTGGAGTATATCATGGGGGTAAACACATCTCTCTAAGAATTAAATTAATGTAACATTGGCCACATCCATAATTTTTATGTCTTTTGTCACTTAACACAATCTGCTTTTATATTCTAGATTTGACACCCACTCATAGAAATTTATTTTCATAAAATATCCACACATAGTTAAAAATAGAGTTCACTATAACTGCTAATTCTGCATTACTTAATTATAGCATGTATTTTAAAAATATTTCCTTGTCATCTGAGAATCATTCTGTTTTGGGGAGGTATATGTTTCCAAATTTATTTATATTTTTATTTTTTCTTGCCTTCCTGCTGGTTTATCCTTCCATTAAGCCTTTGAGGGAGGCTTATTACCTTAGACTGTGGGCAAGCAAAAATCAATAAAACACAATTCCTGTCAAGGCATTAAGAGTCTGGTGAAAGAAAGAGACATTTAACCAACAACAACCAAGACAAAAAGATATACTGTATACAGCAAGCTCTGAGAGCCAAGAAGAGCCATCCACCAACTCTATGAGGGATAACAGTCGTAGAGAAATGTCCTCAAGGTTAGAAATAAGGTTACAACAGAAGCAAAGCCAGTAAGAGTTGATTCATGATGGATAAGATTAGTCACCAGGAAAATTATCCCACATATTGTCTGTAGATGTTAACTCCTTAAATCCTTGAATCCAATGGTTCTCTGTTATCCACAGGAATAAACTCAAACTTCTTGCCATGACCTTCCATTATTATTGCATACTTTTTAGATTTTTGTCTCAGATTTCCAGAGTTTAATAAGGACACTAAAGTTTGAGAATCACGTGGGATAATACACAAAAGACCTGAGTAAATAGCCTCACACCTGTGCCATTTTCTCAGCTCCGAACCACTCTGCTGTGCCCACTCATACGCTGCTAGTCTCTGCCTCTGGGGAGCACTCGAGGAAGGCTGTAAGGTGGGAGGAGGAGAACTGACTTGCTCTTGCAGGCCGGCCTTCAGTTCCAGACAGCCTCAAGTGGCAGACTTGTTTCTCCTGATAAGCTGCAGTTCTCTTCCTGGCAGCAGTATAATTGAGTTTGTAGTTTTTGCAGGCCCTGCAGAACTGGTTTCATGGTGTCTCTCAGAGACCCCAGCACCAGCAGAGGACTGAGGGGTTATGTCCTCTCCTGTACATCTCAGTTTTAATAATTCCAACCTCTTGTATTTTCCCCAGACTGAGGGGTTGTAGCTGCTCCTTAAGGATACCGCCTTTGTCAAGTTTGCTTCTTAGGGGGACATTTGGGAAAAGCGGGCAAGATTTTTAGATGTCACAATTCAGAGGAGGTGAGGGGAGTAGTATTGTTATCTACTGTGCAGAGGCCAGGCTGCTGCTGTGTGTCCTACAACACAGGGACCTCCCACAACAAAGAGTTATTTGACTCAAAATAACATTAGTATCAAGGTTGAGAAGACATGTGTTTTGAGTCCTCTTTTTACCCTTTCAGTTAAATACACAAATAGAGTATATATACATATATTTTAAAAGTCTCTTTTGTAAATTCTCTCTGACCAAATTATTTGTGGTTTTGACTGTATCCCAGCTGATTCAGCTTTCCATAATGTTAAGGAAAACAAATTAAGTGACTAAGGGAAAAGAAAGTTGGAGGTGTCTATGGTTGAAACTAAAACTATAATTGACTCAAATCTTCATGTATCACAGTAAACATCAGGTAATTTCTCAAATATATACAATTGATAAATCAAGAAGTAGTGGTATTATTTAGGAAAATTTAACTTTTCTATTGGGATGGCTCTGGGAGGGGTAGAGCAGAGGAGTGCTGCTTTTCTAAGTTACCAATACTATTTTTATAAAATTTATGCTTATTATTTTAAGAAAAATTCTGTTACATAATTTACTACTTTATAAATACTGTACAACTGAAGCTGCAAGCTGGTGGTCGACAGATATGTTTTGTTTAGTCTTTACTTTTTTCCTCTCAGTATTGCAAAAATGATATGTTTTCATAAAGTCCAGTCTTTTTTCCTTGGAAAGTTAAATTTGACGATAACAAACTCTCATTTGCACAAGCAACTGTCCTTGAGTGGCTGCTCCTTGAGACAAGGTGTGTGCTTTTCATCGTGGTCTAAACCATTGCCAGCTTTCTTTCTGAGTATTCTTACCCAAGGCCTGCTTTCCCCATTTGGGCTCATGGCTTGCTCCTCTGGGCACTGGAGTCGACAACCACACGTGTAGAGTAATAAATAATCTTTAGGGCCGGGGATGTAGCTCAGCGGCACTGCGCCTGCCTGGCAAGCTCAAAGTCCTGAGTTTGATTCCCCTTACCAAAAATAAATAATAAATAAATAAATAATCTTTAGAGTGGTGTACCACAGTATCAAAGCAACAAAAGCATTTACCTAAAAGTCACAGGTTCAGAATTGGCATGAAGGGCCAGGGATTTAGCTCAGTGGTTCTGGCGCCTGCTGTGCAACCACAAGGTCCCGAGCTCGATCCCCAGTACCCCCCCAAAAAAAAAAAAAACAGAATTGGCATGAAACTGATATTACTGATTTTGAGTAAAGGAAGAGAAAGATTCCTCTTGCATCAGTATATGTGCCAGCCAGTGTTCAAAGTGATTAACTGATTTATTCTTCATAACAATCAAATAAAATGGGTAAAAGTATCCATTTTACAGATAAAGAAACGAGGTACAGAAGGTTAAATAACTTTATGCACTATCTTAAAAGTACCTCCTGCTGATCTTTTAAGCCAGTATTTTAAAATGACCCATTCCATTTGATATGAATTTTGTATTCGCCAGTACTCTTTCTGCTGTAAATGTCAGAAAGCCAGCTCAAACCAGTTCAAACCACAACATTTAATAATGTAAATTCACTGGCTCACACAATGAAAGTTCAGGATGTCAGGATGAAAGCTGGCCCCTGGGTGACTACATCTAACCAGTTCTCTTACTCTGTCTCTCCCTCTTTAATTTCGGTTTCTCTTTGTATGTTGACTTCATTCTTTCAAGTTCCTCCATGTGGTGAGTATTTCAGGTTGTGATCACCGGAGGGAAGACCCTCGGATGGGGCTTAATGCTCAGTATGCTTATAAAAGCACACTTTCAGGATTAATATCTGTGGAAGAAAAGCCCAGGAAGTAAGACACACACAGTGACAACATGGGCTGCCTGCATAAAGCCCTTGTGAATTGTCTGGCTTTGAGCTGAGATAGCCAGACTTTTACACCTGTACTTTATTCAGTCTTTGGACATGAGCCACCCAGGGAAGGGGATAACCTTGGGCGAGGTGGCTATCTACAGCTGAGCCAATCCCTGGGCTGATAGTTAAAATCTGCCTGCCAACAATACTTCTAGCAACTGAGACAAGTCCTTTATTGAAGGGGAATTCTGGCCATTCATCAAGTGTCTGCCACAGAGGGAGAAGTGACTGCTAGCCATTCCAGGGTCACATCTTGATATGGCTTGGATGAGTATCCCCCAAAAGTCCATGTGTCAAAGGCAGGGTGGCACTATTGGGAGGTATTGTGGACCTTTCAGGGGTGGGGCATAGTAAGTAATCCTTCGGTAACTGGGAGTCATGCCATTGAAGGAGATTGTGGGACCATGGCACATCCTCTCTGCTTCCTGGTTCATGAGGTAAGCAGTCTGCTCCACCACTCACTTCTGCCATGATGGGCCACCCTCTCTAGAGGCCCAAAGAGTAAGGCCTTTTGTCCTGGATGGGAATCTCCAGGACTGTGGATTAAAATAAACCCTTTCTCTTCATAAATATAATCATAGGAAGCTTACCATTACATATCCTTATAACTTTCCATCTAAGAAAAAGGAAAAGTTCTCCCTGATCTCTAATTCAGAAAATTCCAGGGAAGGGCTCTATCTACCTTGGAACATGTGCCTGCTCGTTGGACCAGTAATGAGGCCAGAGGAACAATACTATGACAGGCTCATTCTTGGCCATGCACTGTGGGGCAACCCGGTGCTCCACAGAGCACTGGGGCTCATAGCCCCAAGAAGCCCATAGATCAGAGAAGAGCACCAGAAGAAGGGTGGTGGCCCTGCACCCTGGAGAAGAGGGAGGGAGGGCATTATGCAGACCAAAACAATAGCTGCCACAAGTTTTCCCTGCCCGGTTTAGCTTTGACCGGCTCCTCAGTGACACCGGCAGCCAAATGTCTTGGATATCAGAAACCTGAGAAAGATACATAGTATAGACTTAGGGAGAACAAATTTAGCCACAAGCCCACAGGAATAAAAGATCAGCATTATCTGTCAGTTTCTGACCTCAATCTGCCCTCCTGGCGCTCTCAGTTAGCTCTTTTGCAGAGTGCCCCCACTCTCTAGCTCAACCAGTATGAACAATGATGAATCAGAAATTTGTCCATCTTGGTTTTATAGCTTTAACCCAGCCTGATACACAGTTCAGATATTTGCTAACTCACCAAGGTAAGGTACAAAAATCCACCTGCCTTGATGGCGTGTTATCCCAAGTGTTCCTCATTAGCTTCTGGACTTCTGCTTCACCACTCTGGCCTCTGTTCTATTGCCGAATTTTGATTTCACTTTTCACTTGTGATGCTCATCTTGTTCCTTGGTCTTGGTGTTTGCTGGATCTTTCTGATTCTGCTTTTTGGCTACTGTTCAAGAACCATCTCTTGGATTCATTCCCCACATCTGTCCTAGTCAACCTTTGTCCCCATTAAAGTGCCAGCCACTCCCCTGCCTGCTTGGTCCCATGTGAATAGAGCACAAACAACCCCCCTGGCCTCCGTAGATGGGAAGGGGATCTAGGGATGGAAGGAGAAGGAATGTGGAAAGGAGAAAGGGAAATAAAAAGAACTACAGTGGATCATTGACTTATGAACTTGATTGGTTCCTGAGGGCTGGTTGTAACTCAAGTTTGTTGTAAGTCAATACAGCTGAGATCTGGATGTTTACCTGGGTACACACTATAGATAATAAGAGGCAGATGAATCTTCCATTAACCTAATTAACTCAAGTTGTTCAGTATGTCAGGCCAGGTGTAACTTGAGGGTCCACTGTATATGTATTCATTCTGTATCACAAATATGTACTAATTGTTTTTGAAGTGCTACATTTCACGCATCGGTGGATTTTTTAATTCTTGGGGAGAACTTAAAATGGAAAAGCATACAGTGCTAAACTTGAGAGTTGTATAATCAGAAATCTGCCAAGAGACTCAAAGTAAAAGTAGCCTGATGGGTTTCCCATGGTCCAGGATCTGACCTTGCAGGTGACAGTATGTGATCTTGTCATTTGGTTGTAGTAAGTGATGTTGACTTACACCATTGAAACTTCACAAGGGTTTGGAAATCATAAATAAGAATAACAGTTTATTCTACAAAGGAAATGTAACTATAAAGGAGAGTAGACACGTAAACCTTCTTGCCAGTGGATTCTTTCCATCACAATAACTTCCAATTTTTGCTCATTTTATAAGATAATAAAGGAAAATTTAATAAAGTATGTAAATGTTTTCAGTAATTGCTAGAGAAACCAGGTGGACATCTGATGCACTAAGTATCAGGAGGCAGGCAGTGCCACCTTGTGGTGTTCCATGTGTCCAGTGGTCAGCTGAGGTGTGGATGGACACGTGCAGCAGGTTTGCATGTCTGTGATATATAAAAGTGTATACTCAGAAAAGTAAAAAACTGCCTCTTCTTTCTGCATTATATTAACATTTTTTTGATGTGTTAATGCCTTCACCCAGGTCACAGCTTGCTGGACTCAGAATCATTTTGTGTCTCCAAGCAAACTTCACATCTCTGAATGTGGTGTGTTTACATCTCAGAGGGAAAATTAATTTCCACCTACCCAGGCGACATTTTACCATTCACCCTGTGTATAAACTATGTGGCTTCCTACTTGTAGAGGAGTCTAGGAAGTGGGAACACAGCCAATGTTGGAAGTGGACCTATGCTGAGTCCTCTCCTTTCTAGATCTCTTGAATAATTCATGTGGTCTTGTCTGCTACTTCCCACCCTTACGTACCCCAGGGTCTACCAGAGACCTGCTTCTCTCTGGGGGATATTTCCTGTTCTTGTTTCCCTTTCTTCATTTTGGATAATTGAATTACCTGGCTCATTCCCAGTCATAATATTTCAAAAGATGCCCAGCTACCTTTCACAAGTCTTCACACTTGGGGATCAGTTTCTGTTTAGACCTTGGTGGCAGGTCTAAAACCAGACCAAATCTCCTTGCTGTGTTTTGCACAGCAAAAGACCACCAAGCTCCGACCTGCTCCCAAAGTCCCTGCCATTTCCTTCTGGGTCCTTTTACTGCCTTTTTCAGGCAAACTTTGTCTCAAACAGAAGGCTTGAAACCTTACTGGGGAAAATTCAATTCTATCTTAGAAAAAAAACTTGGTCTTCAAGACAGTGTGACTCAGTATCCCTGGTTAGAGGTAATCTCATTTCCCATGACATAATGCCCTAGTGCTCAGTGGGGTTTCCTATCACAAGAAAACAACACACCCTCTCCATGAGCAGCAGGTGTGCACCATTCTTGCTTGAATCACTAGGAATGTAATGGATGTGAGGTACTCAATCATTCTTTAGTTTGAGAATTTTGCTTCATTATTGAGTAACTGATAGACAGTATAAATGAAAACTCTGGGGCCATTTTCAGCTTTGTAGAGGAATATTAGGGGAAAATTATGCTGAGAGTTTTAATGTGTTCACATTCTACATTAATTTATCACTTCTATCGACAGGTTTCTGAGTACTTTTGTACACTGTATTTTTTCCATCAATGCATTCTTTACTGGAGAAAAAACTCCCTGCTGAAGATTTTTCTGTACTATGTGGCTCCTCTGGTCTAAATCTTATTACTAATTCTCAGCAATACTCATGCCACATACTGTCTAAAATACACCAGGCCCTTTCTCACTTCAAAATTGCCTCTCATTTTGCCTGAAATAATGGCTCTACTCCTCTCTACTTCTATTTATTGGTTTGGTAATTTCCATCAATCCCTTACATTTCTACCCAGCAGTGTTAGAAGATGTCTCTAAGCCTCACATCCAAGTGAGAAGACCCCTTTATGTGCTCTCAGAGTAGGAGCTTCCAGGTACCTACTTGCTATGGTGCTAAGCTTCACTGGAAACCCAACTGCTTACATAACTTACATGACATAAATCAGTCCCAGGTCCATTGAAGCAAAAAATACTCATGAGTGGAACATTTTTTTTAAATAACCATTTTCTTTATCAAAGACCTGATTCTACTGAGCATTTTTCCTGTGTGCTTATGTAGTAGCAGTCAAGTCAGCAGAGATTGTGAAACTGAAAAATATAGAATATAGTGATGTTTATAGTGAATGAGTGTTTTAATCTATTGCCTAAATTTATAAATTATTAATATGTCTCCCAAGAATTTGTGGGGCTCAGAAATGCAAAAGCAAACTTGAAAAATATTTTGTAAACGTGAAAAATATATTTACAAAAATTTTCAGAACTTTGAGCTGCTTTGACATTCAACTAGTCACTTCCTTCCACTTTCAGTCCAAGTGAATTAGTTAAACAAATATCCCTAAACACAGCTTTATTAATATTATTACAGTTCTCCTCAAAAATTGCTATATATCACATGGTGTGCATACCTATGTTGTAAAAGTATAAAGTCATGAATGGGGAGGCACACTACATAGGAGATTTCATCTGGATTAGTTTCTGTATTAGGCAGTTTTGCTTTACTATGATGAAATACCTGAGGCAATAACCTGAAAAGATAAAGAGTTTATTTTGGCTCACAGTTCTGGAGGTTCCAGTCAGGTGGCCCTATTCTTTGGGCCTCTGGCAAGGACAATACACCATGGCAGGACACGTGGCAGAACAAACTGCTTGCATCTTGGGCAAGGAAGCAGAGAGAGACTGAGATACTGGTATCCCACATTCCCCTTCAAAGGCAAGGGCCCAGGGACCAAAGGGAGTCCCATGGCTCTGCCCCCTACGGTTCCACCACCACCCAACAGTCCCACCCAGGGACAAAGACTTCAACACACAACCTTGGGGGATACTATCTATATTCAAACCATAGCAGTAGTGTTTTATTTTTACATGGTACAATGGCTATATTAGTGCTCATTATATTTTCTTTTAAAAAACAGTTTAAAAATTGGTTTCCCTACCCACCACTGAGGACATTTAAAGTAGAGTGGGTTAAGAGCCTCCCGGGGAAGCACACGTCTTGTTCTCTCCATGCCCGTGGCACTGTGTACTTTTCCTCCCTTGGTGCTGATCACACTGAGCTATATTTTAATTGCTGTTTCTCTGTCTCTCTCAGTGGACTGTGAACTCTTAAGGGCAGGAGCCATTTATTTTTCATTGTTGTATCCCTAGCCATGCAATTCAATGTTAACACAGAATTTGTGTTTGATAAATATTTATTGAATGGTGGGTAGATGAGGGAGTAGAGGGTAGCTTGATGTCCTCAAAGCAGCCAGCTACACAGTGCCCAAATTCCCGCTAATAAGTTTCTGCCATTGACTTCTTTTCTCATCCCCTCTTCTCTTAAAACAAATTATCAAGGCCTGTTTGTGTAATACATCCCGTAAGGGACCTATGCAAGTGGCAAAGCTTCAACCTGACTCTAACATCCTCAGGAAGAGCTCTCCAGGTCCTACTGCTGAGTGGCCTTGGAGAAGAAGGGTAGAGATACTACCCTTTATTCACTAGCTGTCATGTGCCTAGATCTGTGCTAGGCACTTTTACACATGAGACTTTCATTAATTCTCACTGTAGCTCTGTTCTGTAAGGTAGGTACTACTATCTCCATTTATGCAGTTGAGAAAACAGCCCCAAAGAGACGATGAGTCTTGACCATCTCATATGCGGTGCTAACAGCTGGAGCCTAGGCTTATGCCCCCATCTGTTTGACCCAAAGCCCAGGCTCGTTCTTTCTGCCACATACTCCTTGCAAGCCCAAATGCTGCGAGACACATAATGTTTCGACCCAAAAGGACCCTTAGAGATTATCCATTTATTCCATAGTTTATTACTAAAATAATTTTCTTTAAAATGAAACAAAAGAAAAGAACTTTGAAAGCATTTTCTTACTACATAGGATTTTGCCAAGAGAAACAAAGAATATTCAATTATTATTTGTCTGTCTTTGACTGAGCACCTAGCCAGAAAACTTTTGTCTGTACTGGATGAGTGGGGCTTGCCCATCATCTTACACATCTGGGGCAAGAATTCTGGCTTGGGCTCCCGTTGCACAGGGATTAGTCTTGCTCAGCTCCAAGGGTAGCTCACTGGCCTGCTTCATCGCTAAGCCTGCTGCCAGGTTGGCTCGTTTACTTATTAACTGACATTTATTGTACACTTGCTCCTTGCCAAGGCTGAGGCTAGGGATTTTATGTGAATTATCTCAGTCAATCCGGTGACCCTATGAAGAAAATGGTATAATTATCTCCATTTTATCTTTAGGAAAAGAGTGACTTTACAGAGATCATAACTGGCAGAGCTAGATTGGGATCTAGATCAGTGTGGATTCAGAACCAGTGCTTTTCCCCGACAGGCAACATTGCAGCCACCATGCTATGACATAAATGCTTTACACTCTGGATGGCTGCTATCAGTGCCTCCTGGTCAGCATTGCCTGGTGCCATAGGCTGCAAGTGATCTGACTGTTATTTCAGTAATAGAGTTATGCTTCAGGGAACTACCAGGCACTACTCCAGAAGCACAAATTCTTTTTTATAAGTAGAAGGATTTCCTTTGTCTGGGTTTTTTTTTTTTTTTTTTTTGGTACCAGGGATCGAACTCAGGACCTTCTGATTTTGAGGCAGGCAAGGGAACCACTGAGCTAAATCCCCAGCCCTGTCTGGATTTTTAAAGAGACTTTCCTGTCAAAGACACCCTTTGTTGAACAAATGCAAAGAATTCTTTCTGTTTTCAACAGGGGGGCTTGAAAAAAGCAAACCCAAGTCCTTTAATGTTAGTGACTGTTACTGATGGCCCTATAAAATAAACATAATGGAAGAGGCTGAAGCCATACTTGGAAGATCTTGGTGAGCAGGATTAATTTGTTGAGATTTATATTGTGACTAAAACATTGCCACCACACATTGTTTATTTGCTTTTAAATTAAAAGGATTTATTCCTTAGGTAACATAAATATAAGCAGACGGTAGAAAACACCCCCAGGACTGAAACTAGAGAAGTTGTGGTCTAATGGAAACAGCTGTTTGAGAAATTTCTTGAAGCTCTGTTTATGATCACCTCCTTTTGGGAGACGAAGAAAGGAGAGCAGATGTCAGCCTGTGGAATATTTTACAGAGAGTAGTTTATGATTGTGTCACCTTGAAGAGAAAGAGAAGTAAAACTGATATTTAATGTTTATTTTGGAATGCAAGATGAATTGGAGACAACTTGGCACTGGTGAGCAAGACTTGGCCACACGTACTGTTGAGCCAATACCAATAGAGAAGTGAGAAAGTGAGAAAGTGGCCCTGCACTTAGGCACTTAGGGGCAAGAGTGTGTGTGTGTGCACGCGCGCGTGCGTGTACTGGGTGCTAAACAAGGACTATCTCCATTAAGAGGTAGATTCTTGTAGCAACATCTACTGAGTTCTGATTTGGTTTTTTTTTTCATGAATTATTTCACAGAAAAATTAATCAAGAACAAGGATTCTATATCAGACCACACATGGTATAAAAGGATCACTGTAGCACACCCTTCCTGAGGGAGAATAGCCAGCCTTGAGGTATCCTCTTTGCAGCCCAGGGCCATAGAGTGTGTGGGGCCAGGCTGTGCTGCCAAATACTTTCTAGTATACTTCTCATAGCCTGTCACTTTTCTCTTTTTCAAGTCTGTTGTTCAAAGTTTGATCAAATCTTTATGTATGAATGGACTAAAAATCTCTCTCTCTCTCTCTCTCTCTCTCTCTCTCTCTCTCTCTCTCTCTCTCTCTCTTTCTTCGGTTTCCAAATACATCTGTAGCTAATTCACAGATGCCATCTGTAAAAGAGCACTGGAGAAATCGGGGAGCCTAGAGCTTTCAGTGTTTTCCACTAACCAGCATATGACCTTGAGAAATTCACTTACACTTAACTTCAGATGTATTGGACTGGCAAAAAAAAAAAAATCTCTAATGTCCTTGTCAACATTAAGATTTATTGGTTCAACTTTCCTTTAAAATTCACTTGACTTTTTTGTGTCTCTTCATATATCATATTTCCACAGCCCTGAGCACAACTTGGTAAGGATGCTATTCAGTTGTGTTGGAGAAGATGGGTCTACGGTGGGTAGACTCTGAAAGATTTCCCCACCTCACTTCACATTGCCTAGCAATAAATATACATCTATCTCCCTAAAAGGAACATTCATGGATGCTTCCTGAGGTTAATCATTTATTAGAACTTTTTGTATGTATGTATGTATGTATGTATTTACGCACTTGGGATTGAGCCCAGGACCTTTGCCCTGAGTTACTGCCTCAGCCTTTTTACTTTGTATTTTGAGACAGGGTCTTGCTAAGTTACCCAGGCAGGACTCAAACTTGCAACCCTCCAGACTCAGCCTCTTGGAGTGCTAGGATTATAGGCATATGCCTCCATATCAGGCAATTTTATTTCTTTTAAATATAACATTTACTAAATAGTCCCATAGCTTTAGACAATCATCTGGATCTTATTGCTTTTTTTTTTCTTGGTTTTCAAGACAGGGTCTTATTGTGTAGTTAGGGCTGGCCTTGAACCCACTATATAGCCCAGGCTGCCCTTGAACTCATGGAAATCCTCTTGCCTTAGCCTCCCAAGTTCTGGGATTACCGGCCTGCATTACCATGCCTGGCTTTGATCTTATTGCATTTTAAAGAACATGATATTAAATAGAACCTAACACTTTATATATCATCTCTTCTCTTATGTCATTATAATTTATCTGTTTTCAAATCCACCTTGCCAACTAAATTGATCCTGGAAGGTAGAAATCATATTTTATTTTATTTATCTTTACCTACCTCTGGCTCACTAATTATCTTTTGAATAAAGGATAATTAATTCACCATTGTCAATCCATAAGTTTCTATTCAGACTTGGCTCACTACCTCCATTAATTGTATTCACAAGGACTCAACAGTACAACACTCATGAGCTCCATCTTCTTTCCTCTTTCTCATCCTGATACACACTTAGTGTGATGCATATTTTGAAAAGGTTCCCCAGCTCATTATAATGGACATTTCCTATTGTCCTGAGCAGTGTAGGGAGACATACTACAAAGTTGCTGTCTCCCAGGTCTTCTGGCTGAGATCTGGTCTCGGAAAGCTGCTCACAGACATTAGAGAAGTGTGGTAGCCTGGGAATGGGTTGTGGTGGTGGTGGAGGTGGATTTTTTTCTCACTGTGTGAGCCAGCATGAAGGAGAATAGCATGCCTTTCTTGGAATGCCTCCTGTCCTGCTCACCAGGTAAAGACACACCTACACAGAGGGACATGTTTTCAAGGCCAGTCTCTTGGTGTAGCTGATGAAACCATTCTGAAAAGAAAGAATGGAGAACTATTTCATATATATATGAATCTGACCAACCTGCTTTCCTGGAATTCAATTAATACAGAAGTGTTGCCAAAAGGAGAATATTTCAAGTATTTGGAAATATTAAACCAAATTAGTGAAGTGGCATGAAGCAGAAACATTTGGATTATATGTTAATTGGAATAACCTGCAGCATCCATTAGATGTATGGAAATTTATAGATCGTCTCAAATACTAGTTCCTCAGAGGACTTTCTTTAGCTCTCAGTTACACACCCCATCTCATGTCATCTTATCTCATCACATTTTCCTGTTTCAATTTTACAGTATGCATCATCCAAAATTCCCTTGTGTGTTTCCTATGAAACATGCTTCAGCACAGACATTCTCTGTCTTGTTTCCTAGTGTGCTCCAGCTGCTTGGCATGGAGTAGGTGCTTGATAAGTACCTGCTGACTAAATGACAGAATGAATATTATGCATTGCTCATTGGAGATAGTTCTTTAAAACTATTTATTAAGATGGAAGAACTGTGAAAAAAAAAGATAGAAGAACTGTCAAAAATGGTCCTGTTGTTCAGGATTTTCCTCAAAGGGATAAGTAGTTTTTGCCACATAAATATGTACAATCATTATGTGTCAATAAAGAAAAGATAGGTGGTTAGCAGTGTGGGACATGGAGTCAGAGTGCATGTATGTGACTCCTACAGAGTCCAGAAAAGTGTCCTCCAAATATCTATTAAGTGAAAATTTCAATAGTAGCTCAAGTTCATGCTCACAGCATTAAGAACACATTATTTATTTTGAAACATTCATGCAGTGGAGCCAGATTATAGCAGAAGAATGAGATATGAGATTCTTTTTAAAAATAAATTCCATGGTGAAGGAATGTCTATATTAATGTTGTCCATGAAAACCTAAAGCTATTGTGAGTCTTTAGAAAATCAAATATGGCACATAATTTGTTTCCCTGGCTGTGTTATCTAACAATGCAGAGGATGAAGTCAAAGACATTAGTTTTGATTCAAACTCCGCCATTTACTAGCTTACGTCACTTGATCTCTAGGAATTGCACTTGTTTATGTTAGTAAAAACATAAGCTACCATTCCTGCCCTTCCAGGGTGGCTGTTAGATTCCAGGGATACAACCAATATAAACGTGCTTAATAAATAAGGGTTGCAAGTATGTTTACCATTTTTAAAATTTTTCGTGTTAATGATGGAAAGATGTCAACATAAAATGATTTTGTGAAGAGTGGAGGATATGACTGTTTCAATGGTTATAGACACTCAATTGTTGCTGTTGAGGTAAGTTATAAACTCTCAACATTGCTTGCCTTTCAGATCAAGTGACATGAATGCAAGAAATAATGATGGAGTAGTAGCTGAAGCTATGGAGTCACGTTTGTGCTAATTGGCCAGATCTTAGAACTGTGTTTATCAGAAATTTAACACTGAAATATGTAGAAATCGGATGTTGTGTTCTGTTGTCTACAATAAGATGTTAAAATGAAAAATCATTTTGGATCCCTCCTTCTTATTGAATCAAACAGACCTTGTCTTACACCATCCACTCCTTTTAGTCTATAGAGTCCCTTTCTTCATGCAAAAATCCTTTCCATATGAAAATTTTCCATTTCTTGAGCCACTCACCTCCATAGTTTGAAGACACTAAGCTAAAATATTAATGATAGTTATATGTGGGTAGTATGATTATGAATAACATTTTCTTTTCTTTTACCTTTTGCTTTTTTTTTTTTTTTTTTGCAGTCCCAAGGATAAAACACAGGACCTTGTGCTTGTGAGGCAGGTGCCACTGAGCTAAATCCTCAGGCCTCCTTTTGCTTTTTAAAGATGGGGTCTCATTGAGTTGCTCAGGCTAGACTTGAGCTCATAATCCTCCTGATTCAGCCTCTGCAATCTCTGCAATTACAGGTGTGCGCCACAAAACCAGGCTAAGTAACACTTTTTACACTGAATTTTTATGTTCTTTCCAAATTTTCCATAAAGGATATTTAATTAAGCAACATTCTTTAAAGTGGTTTCAGACATCACTAATCCTAGGGTATATCCTTTAAGGAAAGAGATACTTGATCATGAAATTTAGGAAATACTAATCATTTTATCTCCTTTTGGGAGAATCCTAAAGCACAATAATATGTTAAACACGCACAAAGTTTTGCAAGAAAGAAACATGCTTAATTTTGTTTAATCCAGAATTTATCATTTTTCTCCCCACAAAATGCTTTTGTTCATGAGAAATATGTAAATATTTTATAAAACCAGTAACCAGAATATCTTTTTGGGAAACACAGGTAGGGTTTTCTTGCCAGGGTACACAGATCACTGGAGAGATCATGAATGAGTCTTAGTACCAGCCACCAGTGCATAACACTATACAGTATATATACGCACATGTGTGCTTTCTCTTGGGAACAGGGTCTGTGACATTCATGGTATTCTTAGACATTGAGTCCTGTGAAGTTACCTGATAGAGTACCTTTCCCATGCAATACTTAGTCATCAAAATAAAGCAGAGAAATAGCAAAATAAAACAAAATGAAAAATAAGACACCAAGCTAAGTTTGAATTTCACCCAAGCAACAAATAATTCTTCAGCATAAGCATGTCTCATGCAATATTTGGGAGAGCCTTATACTGAAAAATCACCAGTGTAGGGAATCACTTCAGATTGCTTCAGAGCCCAGGGCTCCTGAGGCCCCATAAGGACATGACCCCACCGTCATGAGCACAATAGGTCACACTTAGTAAGCATGACTCAACATAGACTACTGCACATACATTACACAGTTATGTAAGGACATAATGATGTAAGGCTATGTCACAGCCTATATAAGGGCCGAGGAATAAAGATGCTTGCTCTCTTTTGTATTGTTGCTGATGTCAACTCCACATGCTTTCTTTATTCTGGGGGTCTCACTCACGAAAATACCCATTCAGCCCCTATCTCCTGACACTGACAAGTGGTGTAGTTGGCAGAATGAGGTGAGTGTCCCCTTTGCGCCTGTGTAAATAGCACCTGACAGCAAGGGAGAGCTCTGGGGAGCTGGTGACATGCTTCCCCTGGCCTCGCTTTGGTTACTTGTAGTCATCTTTTTTGCAGCATGGAAGGCCCCTGAGGACTGAGAAGCAGTTCACCTGGCATCTGAGGATGTATTAAAGGACTTAGAAATACTGGATACATGCCGGGGATTTAGTTCAGTGGTTCTGGAGCCTGCCTCGAAAGCACAAGGTCCCAAGTTCAATCCCCGGTACCAAAAAGAAATACTGGACACACAAATTCCTCCTCTTCCCCACTATGAATCAGTGGGGGGGGGCTGTTTTTCACTCTTTTCCACCATGTGGGGCAAGAGGCAGAAGACCTCCTCCAGCGAGTGGGCCAACTGCCATGAACAGAGGAGAAGCTGGAACAACTGGCTGCCACAGAAGCCATTTTGAGGGGTACAGAGAGCACCACTTCCTTCTGATGTGTAAGTCCCTGTTATTGGGACAGCCCCCTGGTACTACATACAAGGCCTGCTATTTGACAGAAGGTAGAGGTGGAGGAGCCCCTAGCCCAAGGAGAGGGGCTGGGGAGACTGCCCATGTCCACCCATCACACAACAAATATGACCTACACAGCCATGGAGTTATGAGAACTGGCTACACAAGTGAAGAAAAAGGTAGGTAAAGCAGCGCCCATGTGGCTGCTATGGTTATGGGACAAAGGGGTTGATAACATAGAATTAAGCCCATAGGAGATGTCCAACTAGCTAGCATAGCCAGTACCCCCTCTATGTGATGGAATTTGCAGGATATGCAGAAGACAACCCCATAAGCAGGTAACCAGACTTTGATAAATTGGTTGATGGCAGCAGTCCTCTTGGTTTGGGTGAATCCAGGTGACTTGCCAGAGCAAGTTACAAAATGAATAACCTACTTAGACTTAGTAACTGAGCTATGGGAAATGGGCATTCAACAAATGATGTTTGCTATGCAGAATAATATCTCTGATGCAGAACTTCTTGCAGTGTGCATGAAGGACTTGATCCTGGCTGACAGTTCTGCTGGCTCATTCGGGACACTGGCAGCTCTCTAGAGCCCTTCACCAACTGCCTGATCCATGATGCAGTTGACACCTTGGCCTGACCAGGAGATGTAGAGGTGAAGTGCCAAGGCAAGGCAAGACCTGTGAAGGATCTACTGCCAAAGGAAAGGAAATGGGTGGCCCCTGGCTGAGCAGAACAAACGCCCCTTGGACAGGCCGTAGATCCATTGAAGGTAAGCCTATGACAAATTTGGATGGACCTGCTGGCTGCCAGCCTAGCCACATAAGATAAATGGGCAGCCCTTGGATGTGTTGCTGACTCTGTGGCAGCAATTGCACCCCAAGCAACAATACCAGCCAATGGGCCTGAAGGTAAAAGCACCCCCGGTGAAACAGGAAGAGGTGACACTGGCATCCTTTTACCCGGATTAGGAATCAGGCTGAGGTACTCAGTTACTGGGGCTCTTAGGAGACCAGAGGCCACATGTGAAAATGATTATTTAGTGGTCTCCAAAGAATGTACAGCATGTATTGGCTTTGGTGGACAGTGGAGCCAAATCAATGCTAATATATGGCAACCTGGACTGGTTCTTGGGGCCCACTGCACATTTAGAAGGGTACAGAGGTCACTATATCACAGTCTGGAAGGCCCAGGTGACAATAAGTGTCAGGGGCTTGGGCCTGCACTCTTAAGATGTCTATATTTCCCTAGTTGCTGAATATATACTGGGGGTGGAGATACTGACTGGTGCTCAGCTTGACATCAAGCAATGAAAATTCTGTTTGCGAATCCACATGGTGAAAACCATTGTGGGTAGACATCCTCATCATGTACCACTGACTCTCCTGCAGGCTATGATTGTGTGTGTAAAGCAGTACCAGCTGCCTGGGGGCCATGAGGAGATACAGATCATTTTGAAGCTGGAAGAAGCTGAAGTGATATATCCTGCACACAGCTCTTTCAATTCCCTGGCGTGGCCCATGCAGAAGCCAGGTGGAACAAGGTGGATGACCATCAGCCACTGAGAATTGGATAAAGTGACACCCATTGCATACAGTACCTAATATAGCAGACCTGATGGATTTTCTCACTTCAGCACTGGGTTGATACAATTATGTTGTGGATTTGGCCAATGCTTGCTTCTCCATTGTTATCACGCCTGACATCAGGATCAGTTTGCATTCACCTGGGAAGGGAGGCAATGGATCTTCCAGGTGTTATCAAAGGCTATTTACATAGCCCAGCTCTGTGTCATGGCTTGGTGGCCCAGGGCTTAGCCACCTGGACCAAGCCATGCTCTGTGTCACCATTCCATTATATTTATGATATTATGTTAACCTCTGATTTCCTTGCAAATCTGGAAGCCACTGCACATAATCTGAAAGATTTGCTGGCCTGGGGGTGGGCCATCAATGAAGACAAAGCCAAGGACCTGGCTTGTCTGTCAAACTCTTGGGAGTTGTTTGGTTGGGTAAGATGAAAGTAATTCCCAAGGCCATTATTGATAAGATCCAGGCACATCCCAGACCTATGACAGTATGCCAATTGCAGGTGTGCATGGGCTTATTAGGGTTTTGGTGGACATTTATACTACACTTAGCTACCCTGCTGCACCCTTTGTACCAGATGACCTAGAAGGGAGTGACATAGGATGGAACAGATGCAGTTGAAGTTGCTTTTCAGGACTTGAAGAAGGCAGTCATGCAACCATAAGCCCTCTGAGTCATTGGCCCTACCCTGCCTTTTACCCTAACTGTTAGTGTGGATGATGTTGGGTTTGGCTGGGGCCTGTGGCAAAAGCAAGGGAAGCAGAAGAACCATTTTGGGTTTTGGTCACAGTTGTGGAAAGGAGCCAAAAGTTGGTATTCACTGATTGAGAAACAGCTAGAAGCAGTGTATGCTGCTCCACATGACTGTGAAGGGATCATGGAGCAACAGACAGTAGTAGTGCAGACTAGATACCTGATAGAGGCCTGGGTCTGTACATGGATGTCCTATCCCAGGAGTGGAGTACCCCAGGCTCCCACCCTAACATAATGAGGAACATACTTGCAACAATGGGCCTCCTTAGTGTTGGTGGCCAAATTAGCAACAGATTTGGGACCAGTGACATATACAGCTCAGGATATCATACAGGATGATGGACTGCAGTCATGACACTTAGCTCCTATGTGGAAGGGAAAAAGGGGCCTCCAGCTGAAGCCTGGTGTACCAATGGGTCCAGCCATGGCACAATGCCTCAATGGACAGCAGCTGCTGTCTGGTCCTGCATGGAAATTCTCCGGTTTGAAACCGGAGTGGGCAGGTCGAGCCAAAGGGCAGAGTTGCAGGTAGTATAGTTACTTTTAATGCACAAGGAAGGACCTCTGCATATTTGCACGAATACTTGGGCCATATACCAGGGGCTGATACTCTGGTTACCAGCTTGGGTTGCCCAAGAATGGCAGATAGGGCACCGACCACTGTGGGGCACAGATTTATGGCAAGACTTGTGGGAGGGTGGCCAAACAGCTAACTATATAGTATATCATGTCTCAGGGCATAAGCCCCTCCTCTTACCAGGTAAAGATTTAGCAGATGCTTAGAGAAAAGAGGCCTCTCTTTGAGGCTATCTTCTGTGGTGGGTGGTGCCATTGCTTCACAAGAAGCTAGAGCATGTTGGATTCTGCACCATGCAAGCTGTTGCACAGCAGTGGAACCTGGACCTGACTCCTGTAGACTTAAGAGCAGCGGTGAAGGCGTGCCCCCAGTGCACTTATCTGGCTCCCTGGAGGAGAAGGGTGCTCACACAGCTGGGTACAATATCACAAACACCCCACCCCATACAACAATGATGGGTAGATTATATCAGGTCCCTGTCTCTCTTGCAGGGATACAAATATGCTCTGACTGCTGTGGATACAGCCACATGTGTAGGCTTTGCCTACCCTGTGCCCTCTGCTGACCAAGCCCACACCATTAAGGCATTACGATGGTTGACTGCAGCATATGGGATGCTACTAGGGGTAGCATCTGACTGGGGAACCATTTTACAGGGGCTCAGATATAACAGTGGGCCAAAGACAATGATATAATATGGCACTTCCACCATGCCCTACCAGCCACAGATGGCTGGTATAATTAAGAGCTATAATGGGATCCTAAAAACTAAATTGGCCTATTTGGCTCCAAAGTTAGCTGGGTGGGTGGGAGTTTCACCTCAAGCAGTCTGATTGCTCAGTGACCAGCCTGGTGTATGGGTGATAGCCCATTGAATAGTCTCTTGAAAGCGCAGCTGGCCCATCTGCACATTCGACCCACAGAGCAAGGTCCTAAGGTAATAAAAGGAGCTTTAATCCTTTCCACGCTGGAACCTGTGTGGCCTGAAGTCCACTACCAGTGGACCTGGGATTGGCCCACAGAACCCCTGGTGGGAAATTGGCTGTTCCTTTTGGAACCCTGGGGGGAAGGACTGAAACATGCCATAGAGGTACAGCCCTGGACTCCAATATGGCCCTTAAGGATCTCAGTATGCTCTCCACCTGATACTGGGGCCACCATCCTAAAAGGAAGTGACATTGTGGCTGCTTCGCCCATCCCCCTAGGGGTGGTGGACCTAGATACTATTCCCTTACTCCCCAGTAACAACGGGAACCCAGCTCTGGTATTCTAGGCCTAGGGGAGTAAGGGGGGTAAGATGATTCCAGCCATAATCCTATCACAGGATGAGAATATGGCCTGCATCCTCCCAGAAGGGTTGGATCTCCCTATAATAGGTTCTCTTTCTGCTCTATCCTTTTGACCAGGATGAGTCATGCTAACAGTATCATCTCTTGGGCATACACGTATGTCTGTGTACACCAACAATTGCATTGTTGGGTGTGTACCGAACTCCTGACTAAGGCAATTGAAGGCTTGCCATAGAGAATCGTGCCGCCATCCCTGCTCAATTGGACTGACTGGCAGCTAAAAAACTGGGATCAATGACACCAGGTTGTAGAGGCACGGAGCCAGAAGAACACGACAACCCCACAAGGACTAGGACCTGTTATGTATAATGGTTGGGGGTAGATGATGGGAAATCAAGTCATACTGTGGTATGTAGCCCCTCTTTGTATCCAACAGGTAAATATGTTGGTGGGAAATTGAACTGTGGGGTGGATACCACCTGACCTGTGTAACCAACCACACATTGCTATAAATGATACAAATACTTGGTGGGATGGCCACAAGCTCATTGATACAGCCCATTGTGGCCTGTTGTGGAAGCTCTATGGGTCTGTGGCACCACAGGCTGGCTGTATCTACCCACACACTGGTCAGGGCGCTGCACCTGGGATTTCCATATATTAAGGGCACTATCAGGCCCACCATTACAGACACACCCCATAATTGGAATGCTGGTAACATAGGTAGCACCATGCTCCCCAGGTGGCCTGGTGGTTTTATCCAGAGGCCTTGATGGTAACAGGGGAAGGAACCATAGACCTAGCCTTCCAGGTAGCAGCCCTTGTTCAACACATGTCCCAGGCCCTGAATGTCACATGCCAGGCTTTGATGTTGCTCATGGACAAAACTTTCCAAATGAGGGGCTGGGGATTTAGCTCAGTGGTTCTGCTGCCTGCCTCGCAAGCACAAGGACCGGAGTTGGATCCCCGGCACCAAAAAAAAAAAACAAAAAAATTTCCAAATGAGGAAAGTGGTTTTGCAAAACCTCATAGCTCTTGATTTGCTAACTGCAATGCAAGGGGTCTTTTTCTATGTAGAATGTTGCATTTTTATCCTTGACCACCAGACTCAGGAGCAGGAGGCCTTACAAGAAATGGTTTCAGAGGTGTCTGCCATCCAGGCCTTACAACAGGACCCTCTTACTCAATGGTGGGACTCCTTGGGGATCCACCTGGTGCTGGTGGCCACAAGTTTCACTGTAGCAGCAATAGTGTTAATGGTGTTATGTTGTTCTCTTTATTTTTATTGTGGTCTTTGTGTGTAAGGGTCAGCTCTATGGGCCACACACAAGAAGCAGCATTCCCCCGACCTTTGAGAGGGTGGGATGTAGGGAACCACTTCAAGTTGCTTCAAGCCCCAGGGCACCCAAGGACCCACAAGGACATGACCCCATTGTCTAGCACATGCATAAAACAAGACATTTATGTAAGCATGATTTAGCATAGACTACTGCGGATGCATTATGCAGTTATGTAAGGACATAATGATCTAAGGCTATGTAGTGGCCTATATAAGGGCCAAGGAATAAAGATGCTTGCTCTTTTTTGTATTGTTGCTGATGTAGGCTCTGTGTGCTTTCTTTACCCTGGGGACCTCACCCACGAAAATACCCCTTCAGCCCCCCAACCCTGACAACCAGTTGTCTAAAATTCATTCAACTAAGTTAAACTCAAATTTATTAACACTAGGGTTATGGCAAGCACATTATGAAAAATGCTGAAATAGGTCATTTGGAAACATTTCAGAAATTCAGGATCTTAGATTCCACCCGGACCTGCTGGAACAGAACCTGCACTGCATCAACATCGCTGCATGGAGTGTTCACTTGTTAAGGTTTGAGAAGCCCTGATATAAAGAATTCTAGCCTGACAGTTTTCAAACTTGGCTACACATTGGAATCACTTGGAAGCTTTAAACATACATATGCTTAGTTTTAGCTACAGAGAGTCAAATTGAATTGATGTGAGGTACAATCTGGGTCCAAAGATTTTTTTTAAACACTCCCTTCTCTCTGCCCCCAGAAGATTCTAATGCACAGCTAAGATGGTGCCTTTAGATGAAATAGGAAGATGCAAGCAAGGACAGGGCTTTATTAGAATCCCCCATGGAGTGTTTTCCCCTACACATGTCTGTGCTCCATCACAAGCCTACTGATCTGAAATCTCCAGGTGTCCAGTACAATTCTGCTATCTACTTCCTCCCCAGTTGAGAAACATCAATGTTTAGGCTAACCTAAAATGGCTTTATTTGGCTGCTGCCTGGCCACCAAGCTATTGAGGTAAGAAGGCTCACACCCCAGGACTCAGCCTTCAGCTTAGGTGAATCAAGGCTTTGCTCTGCCCTCTGGAACTTTCAGAGCTACAAGTGACCATTGCCCACTGGAGGGAATTTTGTTAAAACTGCTACAATCCCTGAGGATGAAGATGTTCACACTCTCCTATCAGAGAGCTCATTAGTTTTGGCTCTTGGGATATGAAATGGCTTCCCAGAAGTCTATTTAGAATACCAAATGAGTTTTGAAGATGATTGTAGCAGAAGTGTGGAAGGATTTAAATAATTCGGTATTACATTACCCAGTGCAGGTGGTGATTTGTTCACTTGCTAATACCAGCTGCAGAGAATGACATAAAGTGCTTGTCAGTTGTGTTGGGTTCCTGGACTGACAAATAGGGTAAGGAAATTATCTCATCCTTCTCTTCAGCAGCACATGCAGTTGAGTGCAAAGCTTGACAAGCCAGGCAGGATTTTAGCCAAAGAAACTATGAACTGCAGTTAAATCTTACAATTTCATCTGAGGTGAAGGCTGGACAATGCCTTTAACTGTCTCTCAGATAACTTTGCTGCTCCTTTTGGAAGAAACTGGATATCAATTAGTTGACCCATTTATCTGCCTTGGATTTACTTTCTAACTTATTAAGAGGAACAAGAAAAATTTGATTTCCTTGAATGACAAATGGGACATACATACAGCTGATGAGATAGCTTTGATGAAAACAAATAGACCTATTCCTGGGATTATGACCACTTTTGTAGCCCAAAGACTTCACATCAAGTTCATGCAACTAATGACACTGACACAAGGCAGCTGGTTCAAAGGGTGCAAGTTGATGTTTTATTCTCTTTTTCAGAAGTTCCAGAGTAGATCTTCCTCAAAGTTGAAATGTGTAGAGATTTTATTCTGGCAAGATCATTGGGCTCTACTTTTTTAATGTTACATTTAAATGTTCCTCTAGCCTCAATATGCTTAGGGGTCATGGGGGTTTTGTTAACATGGAGTCAGGTGCAGTGGTGCATGCCTATAATCAATCCCAGCTATTGGGAGCCTGAGGCAGGAGGATCCTAAGTCCCAAGTTAGCCCAGACAATTTAGCCAGACCCTGTCTCCAAATAAAAAAGGGCTGGGAATGGAGTAGAGCACTTACCTAGCATGCATGGATCCCTGAGTTTAGTCCCCAGCACTAAAAAGCAAACAAAGAAACAAAGAATAAAAGAAGAAACAATTGCAGTTCCTAATTGAGCAGGTCTGGGCAGAGTTTGAGATTCTGCCTTTCTGACCGGCTCCCAACCAGTGATGGTGATGCTGCTCTGCCAACCACAGTAAATACCAAGGCTGTAGAACTTTTGTGTCAGGGCTACCCAAAGAAACAGAACCTACAGGAGACAGAGATATTTTAAGGAATTGTCTCATGATTGTGGAATGTGGCAAGTCCAAGGTCTGTAGGGATTGGTAACTCAGGCCACAGTTAATGTTGTAGTCTTAAAACAGAATTTTTCTTTTCTGAGAACACTCAGTGTTTGCTTTTAAGGCCTTTCATTTGATTGGATGAGTCCCCCACACACTATCAAGGGTAATCTCCATTACTGATTTAATGTTAATCAGGAGGGAGATTAGGGAATGGCAAACTGGCTGGGCAAGTAGGTATGACATCAATCACAGAGATCCAGGAGATGTGCACCCAAGGCCTGTGCCTGGAACCAATCAGAAAGGGCTATCTTCTGTTCTCAGGAGAACTCAAGCAGGTTTTTTTTTGTTTTTGTTTTGGTATGGAGGATCAAACTCAGGACCTTGCACTTGTGAGGCAGGTGCAGTGCCACTGACCTAAATTCCTGGCCCCTAAGCAGGTTTTTGATAGGTAGCCTAGCTCTGATGTCAGCCTGAGGAGCAGGGTCGGGGGGGAGACAAAAGATGGTGGCCATTTTCCTCGTGGCCGCTTCATTCTCTCTTTCACAGTGGTCTGCTCTCACCTTGTGGAATATACTTCTTTTCCTCCTGGTCCACTCACTCTTGCTCTACAGAGCATGTTTCTTTTCCTACCTTTAATAAATGTAAAACCTCACTACCTTTTGCCCTTATTTTGTCCAATTCTTTGTTTAGAACAGCAAGAACCTAGAAAGCATCTCTAGGAGTCCCCAGCATCCCTGAACCCAGTCATATTATCAGTAAATGTTAATCATATCTATAAAATACCTTCACAGTAACTCGTTGGTGTTTGATTGTATAGCTGGGTATTATCTAGCCAAGTTAACTCTCACAAAACGAGACTCTTCCTTTTCTTTTTTTTTTTTTGAGACTGGGTCTCATTATGTAGTTCAGGCTGGCCTTGAACTCACTATGGAACCCAGGCTGGCCTTGAACACACTGTGATCCTCCTGCCTCAGACTTCTGAGTGCTGGGATTACAGGCATGGGCCACCACACCCGGTGAGACTCTCACTTTAAATGGCAGACTCCACTAATGCCCAATAAACCCAAACAGATAAAAACAGACTTCTCAGACCAAATTAGGAATAGGGAGTTTGAACCTGGTCTCTCATCTCAGTGCTCCTGCCCTTTCCCAGTGCCTGCTTTTTCTGCCTGAGTGAGCTCTAAGGAACAGTTTCCAGATCATTGCCTTGTATTTCTTCACATTAAAATGCAGATACAGTAGTAGCACCTGATTCAAGTGAATTAGATCACCCAAGTAAAAACCATTTAGTACAACAGCTGGCACATTATAGGTACTCTATACACATCAGCTACTTCTAGTATTATTGTTATCCATTAGAATTGCTGGAAAATAGACTTTTTCCCATGAAAGAAAAACTAGAAATATTTAAGTGTGAGACTTGCTATTTCAGCTGAGTGTGGTGGCACATGTCTATAATCCTAGCACTGGAAGGCTGAGACAGGAGGATTGCAAGTTTGAGCTCAGCCTGGGCAACTTGATGGTTTAACAGCCCTGTATCAAAATTAAAAATACAAAAAAGGACTGGGGATGTGGCTCAATGTGAAGGCCCTGGGTTTAATGCTGAGCACCAGGGTTTGCCTGTGTGGGTGGCCTGAGAGGAGACTTGATGTTTCCCAGTGAGCTTCTAGGATGTATTCCTGTCTGACTATTCTTGCTGCTCACCTGGTAGCCAAGTAGAGTGGTTTCATGATCCTCAGCCCCAGTTAGGTTTCCAAATAGATGTTTCCATGGACACTCCAGGGGCAACCCCAGAACGATTAGATTGGACAGTGAAATAAAAGATTATTCCTTTGGTCTCTTTATTTAATCTTTCAGTTCTCTTTAAAAAATAGTTAATTTAGTTAGCTTATGAATAAGGCCTGAAATAAGAGTTGGTTGACCAGCCATATTGATAAGAATTAAAATAAGAATAGGCAGTGAACTAGGATTTTGGACCAAGAATGAACTTCCTTGGCAACACAGAATGCAGCCCCTTCCTATTAAATGGAGTTGCAGACCCTCCTTACTAAGTTTCTGAGTTTGAAGAACTTAAAATGTGAAATGACTGGTTTTTTTAAAATTTCAGTTTCCTTTAAATCCTACATGCTGAATAACTGGGTTAGGGAGACTGGGTTCCAATTGGTCATTTCAAATCCACAGGCTGCCTGTGATAAGTGGCCACTAAACAACTGAGCAACTCCCATGCTCTGATTATCCATAAGTAGCTCTGGATCAAAGGACCACATGGGCACCACTCAGGACCCCTCCTGGAAATCCAGGAGCTGTTTTTTCTTATTTCTAATAAATACTCTGCTAACTTCCTCCCTTTGGCTCACAATTTCATTCTTTGATTTCATGTGACTATAAGCTCAGTTTGTACATAATTAACTGTTTTATCTTGACCAAGAACATGACCCTGGTTTGTCTTGCTGCTTGGAAGCTGGAGAAAGTAAACACATATTCTCTTACACAAAAAAGGACATTCTCATCAATAGTGTCCTCACACGTTAAAATTAGAAAAGCAAAATAAGTTGCTTTCTATAATCATCACTTTGTATAAAAATAATACAAGAGGGAGAACAAGTGTGTTCAAGAAAGAAAGAAGAAAGAAAGGAAGAGGTTTAAGTTTATAAAGAGTTTTGAGCTCCTTAAAGTTAAAAAGTAGTATGGAATTGCAAAGAATTTTCCCTCTCAAAATACTGGGCTAATGTGGTTAAGAGACTGTGTCTCAAATACATATTTTATAAAATCGTCCTTAAACTTGGAAACAAAAATATATGCCTTTGCTTATTTCAATCACACAAATGTAGATAGCATATATTCTTTTTTATGACCATTTACAATGCATTGGATAGAACAGCCTTCAGCTCATTGCATTATAGCTATACTGGCTGCAGCAAGAAAAGCAGTGAAAATTACAGCTGTTAGAAAAGTGAGAAAGTATAACAAGGGAACACTAGGAATAATTCCTTTGAACATAAAGTTTACTCATGACAGCCCCATTACAGGAAGTGGTCTCAGAAAGTTTCTGCTCACCACAACAGGCATTTCTCATCTATACCTGTCACTAGACAGGGTCGGCGGGGGGGGGGGGGGGGTCCCCAAAGCTGAGATAAGGAACCTAACCTGTACTTCTTGTAAATAAGTTTGCAGGATCACTGAATCCTATCGTGGAAAAAGAATTTTCAGGACTAGTCAGTAAGAGGGATGGGAAAGGTTTTATCAGGCAGAAATTAAAAGGTATACTCAAAAAAATAGAGGGCAGGTCCCAGAGAGAGACAGAGGGAGGGAGGGAGAGGAAGAGAGAGAGAGACAGAGGGAGAGAGGGAGAGAGAGAGGGTGCTACAGTTTGGAACTGGGAATGTTTGTGTGTTTTTGGTGATGGAAACCTGGGTAATTTGTCAATCTGTAGTCTTGGTCTCAGTTTGGTAGGGGGGGGGGATGGTCCACCCACAGTAAGATAACAGTCTGTGCATAGAGAAAGCCTAATAGGTGAAAATATGATTTATTCACAGATGAAAGAAGACTGCAAGTAAAAAGGGAAACTCAGAGCCCATTTGCAGGTGAAAGGGAACTGCTCAGGCTTATTGTGTTTTAGAAGAGAAAGAAAAAAAATGTTTAAACCGGGCTTGTGTCCTAAAGCTGTCATTTTCATTTTAAAAATTATGATTTTCTTTGTCTCTTTTTAAGCTATCTTTATTCTATTGTATTTCATAATGAACTTCACTGCATAGTTAAGGCATAAAAGAGGATGGCACAGAGGCTGGGCAGTGTTCAGTAGTTAGGTGTGGTTATGCCAGTACTTGGGTGTTAGACTTGGGTTCAAGTTCAAACTCTGCTTAGTCATTGTATGACCTTGGGCAAGTTGCTAAACCTCCCTAAGCCTTAGTTTTCTTGTCTATAAAATATAATGATGCAAGGGCCAGGGATTTAGCTCAGTGGTTCCACCGCCTGCTTCGAAAGCACAGGGACTCGAGTTTGATCCCCGGTACCAAAAATATATATATAATGATGCAGGGCACAAGTAATCCAAATAAGCAAAAATAACCCAAACAAGGGAAATATTATAACTCCCAACCTGCTAGATATCTGAAACACGAGTTCGTGTTTTCTAAAATCAAAGAATGAATTCTAGGAACAATGAAGGATAAGAGTAGGAAAAATGTATTGAGAGAAAGATTACTTCCTTCTAAGAGAGATAGAAGGGGGACTGGAAAGTGGGTTACCCGCTTTTCCAAGGTGTTTTATAGGGCAAAGTCATGAGGTGAGGCAGGTACAAAGTGAGACAAAACTATAAGACACAATGGAAAATTACAAGGTGGGCATGATCAACCAGTAAGATTGCAAGTATGGTCACCCAGGTAATATTGATTAAACAGAGATCAAATGAGAAAACAAGTCCCATACAAGGAATTTCCGGAAAGGAAATGGCCTAGGGACATTGATGCCTATTTAAAGTATTAATCACTGCTATTTATTCTCAGGGGAAGTAAGTGGGTGCAGTATTTTTCTTTTTATAATGCTAACCAGTAAATGTGTCTCGATTGTTTATGCTGAGGGCCCAGCTCTGTCTAACTGCCTTATAATAATTTCTAACTAACTTAGCTATCTGCAATGATAATACCTTTATGTGAACATTCAGTAAATGTAAGATATTGCTATTGGGTTAGAAAAGAAAAAAAATGTAAAAGATCAGGCCTAGGTTTTCCCGGCTATCATTAAGCTATCATGGCCTATAAGATGTCACAAAAAGGTGCTGAGGAGCCAGGTGCAGTGATGCACACCTGTCTTCCCAGCACTCTGAGAGGCAAGAGGATTACAAGTTCAAGTCCAGCCTAGGCAACTAAATGACTCAGAATAAAAAATGAAAAGAGTCTGGAGATGTAGCTCAGTGCAAAGGCCCTGAGTTCAATCCCCAGTACCCCCCCCCAACAAACACACACACAAAGTGCTAAGAGGTTAAACGAATAACATGCAATCCAATTTAAATTGTTCTAGAGGCTAATTGGGATGAATCATCCTATAACTGTGATACTATGAGCAAGTTAACCTCTCTACACTACAGCTTTCCTCATGGTTATTTTTTTTCCTCTTTAACAAAGGTTTTATTTTGACATAATTTTTAGGCTTATAGAAAAGTTGCAAAGACAGTAGAGAATTTTCCCTTTGCCTGGTTCTCTCCACTGTTACATTTTACACCACTATGGTACCACTGTTGAAACTCCAGGTTTTGGGTGGAGTCTTTTCATTAATGTCCTCTTTGTTTTCTAGGAACAAAGAAACCACACTGCATTTCCAGTCTCCTCTTATTACCAATGAACTAAAGATTCTTTTGCTCAATTCAGAAAATCACAAATAGGCAAAGTTCAACTCCCTTAATTTAGCAGCCCTGAATTTTGAATGCCAGTAGCTCTTAGCTCTTAGTGTTAGTGGCCCTCCTTGCTGCTCTCCTGGTGGCTGGAGCCAGCAGCTACTGGCAGCTCTCTGGAACTCTTCTAGTAGCTGCAATCAGCAGCTATCAGGAGCTCCTTGGAACTCTTTCCAGTAGCTGGAGCTAGCAGCTCCTGGAAGTTCTCCATTCCTCTTCATTGCTATCGCTCTTCATATTCTTTGGCTACTAGCTGCCCTCAGTATTACCAGCTGCAGCTGTTGGCTGCTGTCAGTGTTACCAGCTCTTAACGCAACCAGCTCAGCTTACTTAAGATAGAAATCATGAATATGAAAAAATAAAACCACACAGAAGAGACTTTATTAGGACTTCTTTTGCAGCATAAGGCAAAGCAGTAAATGGACTGATATGATAAGATATGGGGAAGGTTGCTTATACAGAAAACAAAGATGGGCTCGCTCATGCATGTCCAGTGTCCTCCTGGCTAATCATAGACTTCTTGCCTGGTCATGGGTAAGGGAAGTCTCTTTGTAGACCAGATTGGGGATAGCTTTGGGGACAGCTGAAGTAGCTGCAGATGGGCAGAGTCGTCCAGAGAAGCTGTGGAGTGGAGTTATCTGGAGTGGTCCCCAGTCTAAAGCTGCTATGGCCAAAGCAAAAGTCTCCTGGAGCAATTGTGGCTATAAAAGATGAAACAAAAGTAAATTTTAAACAATTATCTCCTAATCAGCCCTGGGCCCTTCTCTTGTGTCTCACTCTCATGTGTGACAGCTCCTCCATATTTCCTTATTTCTCATGACCTTCACTATCTTGAGGAGTGTGGTCAGGCATCCTGTAGAATATCCCCAGCATAAGTTTGTCTGGCATTTCTCTCTCTAGGATTAACTCATAGGGTTTTTATGTGGATTTAATGAGAAAGTCCACAAAGCACTCAGGGCTCTATTGGGCAGATATTTTCATTATCAAATATGCATTTTTTTTAACACAGAGTTGCAAAGCTGAGTCTCATGATTGAAAGCAGACATCCTGCAGTCAGGGGCTTGGGTCTCAGTTCTGCTATTGTCACTTTCCAGCTGTGTGATCCTGGACACATATTCAACCTCCCCTTTTTCCTCATCACAAGTAAGGATAATATCATAAAGAATCCACTTGTCAGAAAAAAACAGAGTCTTTGTTATGAGAAAAAGAAAAGTTAATTTCAGTGAACAGAGACTAAAATCAGGAGATTCTAGCAGCTAGCTGGGAAAAATTTCATCCATGAGTGGATGGGCTAACCTTAGGAGAGAGAACAGCCAGCAGGGAGGGAAGACTATACTTATGTAGATTTTGGGGAAGGGGCTATAATCCTAAGGAATCTTTATGACTGGGATGCCCAAGGACAGTCTTCTCAGATGGGTATATGGTTACTGGACTTCTCAGCACCAGGGGGTTGTAAATCACATTTTGGGTCCATTTGCCCTATTTACTGGGAAGCTGCTGTTGTTTGCTGAAAGCAGCTTGTTTGGTTTTTGCTGTTGGTTTAGGGCAGGCCTGACAGATAATAATAGCACTTTCCAGTCAGGTGTGGTGGCATACACCTATCATTCCAGCACTCTGGGAAGCTGAGGCAGGAGGATCAAAAGTTTGAGCCCAGCCTGGGCAATTTAACAACTTAGACCCCATCTCAAAATAAAAAATAGAAGGGCTGAGTATAGTTCAGTGCAAAAGCCCTGGGTTTAATCCCTGCTCCTGACAACAATAATAATAGCACTTTTCTCATAAGGGCTTGTGAAGATTAAATTGATGCAAATACTCACTACATTCTGGGCTAGAAAGCTTCCTTTACTTTTTGCTACTAATATTATTTTTTTTTCCCAATTAAGTTTATTGGTACATTTTAGGTATACAACACAGTTATAGTCATCATTGGGATCTTGTATCTTTACATGATGTATCTTGGTTCTTATTTTTCCCCCTTCCCCTGCCCTCCCTTCACCCCCTCCACCCTTCCCTATTTACAAAGACTTTGTTTCCATGTTTTTCCTTTTCTCATATTTTCTTTTCCCTTCTTTCCTTTCCCCTACCCCTCCCACTTCCCCTACTCCTTTAGACCTTTTCTTCCTATTCCACAATATCAATTATACATTTTGATCCTTATTTACACTTTTAGTTTTACACACCAGAGAAACTATTCGGTATTTACACGTGTGTCCTATTTATTTCACTTAAGAGTATAGCCTCAATATGCATCCATTTAGCTATAAATGTCTCTAGTTTCTCATTCTTTATGGCTGAGTAGTACTCCATTTTATTTCAAGAAAAAACACACATTTTCTTTATCCAATCTCCAGTTGATGAGCAATTGGGCTGTTCCCAAGTTTTAGCCATTACAAACTGTGCTGCTATAAACATGGGTGTTGCTACTAGTATTATTGAGTGTGAAACCATTTCTCCCTCATTCCTCTTCAGGCTAGTTCCGAATCTCCATGTAGCTGTTTCTCTGCAGCTGCAAAATCTAAGTGAGACCCAACATGTCCTGAGGTTGCTCAGCCCTAAATGTTGTTGTGCACCCAGGTCCTGGGCAGATCTTGGAAACTTATATGAAATAATTTTCAGCAGCAGACCTCATGCACCTTTCTGCAGAACTCTGTGCTTCTGTGTCAGCCCCATCCTGGGGTAGGGCCGGCCGAAAAGTGGAGATGGCACCCGCTGAGGCGTGGCTGGGAGGGGCATGACTCAAACCCAGTCAGGAGAGCCATAACCAAGGACAGCAGAGCCTCCAGCTGACAGTCTAGAGCCTGAGCTCCACGGAGATTACCTCACCATCTTCTGATCATCGTTACCATTAGATTTCACACAGATGACTTACTTACAGTTAAATCATGGAGTAGTTTAACCTGGCACAACCTTCTAAAATTATGCAATTAGAGTCCACTTGAGTGAAGTGTCTGAGTAGATGATTTAACGAAGTGGATCAAAAGGATATTTTTTTTTTTGGTACCGGGGATCAAACTCAGAACCTTGTGCTTTTGAGGCAGGAGCTGGAGCCACTGAGCTAAATCCCCAGCCCTAAAAGGATATTTTTTAAAAAACAGGGAGAAAGAGTGAAACAATAAATCTGGGAAGAAAAAGGAAGTTGAAAGCGGCCCCCTCCCTCTTCCCACTTCCTGCTGTCTCATTCCTACAGTGCCCTTTTGTCTGGTCTGATCTGTTTTACTTGCATGATAATCCCCCTGAGCCACAAGGGTGTTACCTCGATTTCAGGGCACCTCCTGCACTGGGAACGATTTTTTGGATGTTAAAAATAGCAGGAACAATCTCCTTGATCTCAGTTACATTCTAAGGGTCTTCTTTGCCTCCTGATACTTTACCCATTCACAAAATGCTGTTTTGGACACTTGTTTTGTATTATAAATTTGAAGATTTAAAAAATCTTTCCAGATATCTTATTAGGTGGCAGGTATTATTCATTGATTTGACAAATACTGAGTGCCTACCTCAGACCCAGCACTGTCTGCATGGGACATCTCAGAAGACAAAGCTGCCAAGAAGGCCTGTTCTTCTGTGCTTACATTTTAGCAAAGAAAACTGACTACACCGAGAAGCATAACAAGCAAGCACATCATATGGTCTGCAGGTGATGAGTACTGTGGAAAAGAGGACAGCAGAGGGGAATTGGGAGTATGCGACTGGAGGGTGGGTGCTTAATTCTCCCCACTTCCAGTGGAAAGCTTGGAAAGCTGTCATTGAGGAAAAGCTCACTCTCTCCCCAACTCTTCCCACCCCCTCCTCTACTGCCTCATAGTTTGGTCTAGCCGGCCCTCCCAATCCTTTCCTAGGTCCCTTTCAAAATGGGGACACGGTCAAATGCAATTAAGTGCTCCTGCTGTGAAGCCAAAGGGTCTGAATTGATTCCCGGCTCAGTGGAGTGCTTCTCTGTGTGACCCTGAGAAAGTTGACCTCTGCCTGCTTTGGGTTCCCCTTCTATAAATGTACCCACTTCACAGGGTTGTAGATAGGATTAAATATGTTCCAATAAGGTGCGTAGAGAAGAGCCTGGCATAGAGTAAGGACCTGATGTTAGCTTTAAAAAGTAAGTGGGGTTCCTGTGTGGTGGGTGGAGAAGGTTACGAATAGGAGAATTTCTGCTTCTCAGAAAATGACAGCAGAATGAAGTGCAAGGTTCTCTTCTATCCCTCAACACCCAAAGCCAGCTATAGGGAGAATAGATGTAACTCCCAAACCTCAAAGGTCTTTTACACAGCAAAGCCATGAGGTGAGGTGGGTACAAAGTGGAACAAAATTACAAGACCCAGTGGAAAATTACAAGGTGGGCATGAGGTGGGACAAAACCAGACCAACCAATAAGATTACAAGTACAATCACCCAGGTAATACTGATTAAATAGGGATCAAATGGGAAAACAAGTCACATACAAGGATTTCTCACTTACATTATCAATCACTACTATGTCTAGGGGAAGTAGTGCCTCTTTTCTTTTTTATAATGCTAACCAGTGCATGTGCCTCAATTGTTCTCCTTGTTCGCTCCTTGCTGTGTTGGCTCCTTGAGAACTGGGGCCTTGAGGGCTGGCACCATGAGGGCAGCCTTGTCTAACTGCCTACTAAATAATCTAATTAACTTACCTATGTACAATATACCTTCAGCCTTTTGTATTTTTTATTTTGCTAAATTGCTAAGTTGCCCAGGGTTGGGCTGGAACTCACAACTTTCCTGCTTCAGCCTCCCAGAGTGCTAGGATTACATGTATTCTTTTCTAATACTTTTTTTTAACTTTATAAAGGAAAGAAAGTTTAGTGTTCTGGAGGTCCAAGAGTATAGCACTGGCATCAGCTTCTGCTTAAGTTTAGTCACATCACAAAACAAAACAAAAAAAACAAACACAAACACACCTCCCTGAAACAGTTATTTCAACCTATTTTTAGGTCCTTATTCTGTGCCAGGCTCTTCTCTATGCACCTTATTGAAATATATTTAATCCTATCTACAGCCTTGTGAAGTGGGTACATTTTAGGCTATCATTTTCTGATGTTATTTGGCCTATATTTTATTACTTTTAAAAACCATACTCCATGCCCTAATTTCATAAAATAAGACAAGTAATAAAACTTGAGAAAAATATTTAATAGAGATGAAATAGGCCAAACCATTTTAGGTCAATGAAAATATTCATTATTTTGCCTATTATTAGGGATTTTCACAAATTCAGTCTCCTGAAAAGCAGAGTATTAAAGACAAAATTCTGGAAGGTAATGTGTTAGTCAGCTTCTTGTAGCTGTGACAAAATACCAGAGGGAAATAACTTACAGGGAGAAAAAGTTTGTTTCAGCTCACAGTTGCAGAGGTTTCAGTCAATTGGCCCTGTTGTTTTGGGACCTGTTGTGGAAAGGTAGCACCTCATGACAGAAGCATGTTGTGGAGGAAACCTGTTTACTTCATTGTTGCTGGGAAGCAAAAAGAGAGGAAGGAGCTGGGGTCCCAATATCCCCTTCAAGGCTATGCACCTGATGACCTAACTTCCTTCTACTGGGCCCCAAATCCTAAAGGTTTTGCTGCCTCTCAGTAGTGCCACAGGCTGACAACCAAGCCTTTACCATATGGGCTTTTGGAAGGCATTTAGAATCTCAGCCCTAACAGATGACTAGAGATTAAACCCAAATACTACCAAACAAATTCAATGTATCTAAGCAACTCTTCTGCGGTAACTTATTTCCTGAGCATTAAGCCTCAAGGACCTCTCCAGTAGTAAATTATTAAGCTTAGTGTTGTTGCAGAAATCTCAGAAAGAAATACATGGAGACACAGAATTCAGATAAAATAATAAAATTTCTTCTCGCGAGCGGGCGGGAACACCAGAAACAGGTCTGGTTACTATCCAAGCGCACTCTTTGTTCAGTGCGCCCTTTGTTCAGCGTCTCCCTTTTTATATTCTTTTTAGCCATTATCTCATCCCTAGTGGTCTTTGATGTGTAAATACAATTCCAGTTCCTACTTGCAAGTCACAGGCACAAGATAGGCCATATACATTGTAAATTCACCCTGGCATGGTAACTTTGTTAGGTTAATGAAGTTACCACTTAGAGTCAAATAACTGTCACCTTAAACAAGGAGTTATGGGAAAAGCAAATCTTAAAAGAACACATTACTTATTTTGCTTCTACAACTACCTTAATATTCAATCTATTAAGTTATCTAAAACTTTTCCGTATCAGTGTAATGTCTAAGATTTAGGTAAAAGAAAAAGAAGAGGAGCATTTTTTAAAGTTGAAGGTCAAACATATTTAATGCATTTCTGTAATGTAGACACCTTCATTCTTCACAGTGACAAGAACAAAGACTTGGACAAATAAATCAGAGAAGTAGTGGTGTTTCCTTGTGTACTATCCCTGTGCTCTCACACAGGTGCCCCTGCAACCCTGCCCCAGGAGCAGGAGGCACCTCTTTGTTAGGGAGAATCAAGGAGCTCCAAGCTTTCAGACTAGGTTCGTAACATCTGCTCAGTCTTGCTTGAGGTCCCACACTGACCTTGTGCCCCACATTCCAATACTTGGATCCCTACCCTGCTTTCTAACTTGGGACCCCAGTTTCACTGAGGCTGACCTAGTTCTTGTTCCCTTGTCCTATTAGTTATTCCTGACTGGTATCCTGACAGTCTTGGGAGGGCTCTTTGTCAATCTAAATAACAGACATTCTCCAAAGATTAATAAACTTGGGAATAGCAGAGCCTTACAATGGAAATATGCTCAGTAAACCAGGAGTGCATTCATGGAGATTGAGGCAACAGAAAGTTTTTAAGGGAAAATAAGAAAGATTCAAATATTTTCATATAATAATCCTTGGCCACAAGGACAAATTGAACAAGGGTGTTCAAGGGTCAATGGCAAGGGTGACGCTGCAAGTTTAAACAGAAAGTTGCCATGCAGCTATCCTTGCAGATGTATTTTTTTGTATGTGTCTAAGGTTGCAATGGCCTTCGTGTAAGGTTGTGGTTCTGGCAACATCTTTTCTGAGTAATTCTTGTTATCAGGCACGCATGCGTAATACCTCCTCCTTTAGGACATCGAAGCTTCATTTATTTTTTGTTAGAGCTTGTCAAAAGTAACTCCATTTTTATTTTGACAAATTTCACACCTTTTGAATCCAGTCTGCCCAGATCTATACCTGCAAATCACCCAGAATCTCTATCACTGTCTCTCTACCTGTCATGTCTTTCTCTTACCCTGGATCTCTAACAAAGAGTCTGCCATCATGGTCCACCTTCTGTTATTTAAAAACCAAATGACACACTCCACATGTGTGTGGACTTCCTCTAGTACAGTTATTCCAGCCTCTCCTGCTCTGGCTGATTCCACTGTTCACCAAGCTCCCTCCTGACCTGAGAACTGAAGGCAGCTCCAGAGAGGAGAAAGAAATTGTGATCTAGGTGTTGGAAGTTCCATTTTGATCTGGAATTTCAATACATCTCATGAGCCATCATAAAGATTAAATGAGTAAATGCATCTGAGTTGTACCTTAGCTGACATCTGAATTATGAGACAGACTTCTATAGACATGAAGGAGAGGTGGAGACATTCTAGACTGAGTAAAGCCCGGACACCAGCATCCACACTGCCTATAGGAGCCTTGGTGACTCTGCTGGACCAAAGAAATGATTTATTGCTGTGGACACCAAGGTTCTGGAATTCAAAATCTTCTCAGAAGGGTTCCAGCACCACAGGCTGTTCAACCACTTTTCACCTTACTCCCTTCTCAGCTGAACCCAGACATTTTTGATTAGACTGTGGAAGGTGCTAATTAAAATCACTTAAGTGAACTGATTCTCATTTACTTTTGGTTTTCAAGCACCACGACAATGACACATTATTAAATACGTGTCAGATTAGCTTGGCACTTAATTTTAATTTACAGTAACTCTGAATTCCATTTGTGTAAATCTCCTCAGTGAGCTATTCACATAGCAAGATGATATTTTGCAAAGCTTGAGCAATTGGTTATAAACATCATGAGTCTTGGGTTTTACTACTCCATCCTCTTGTCTGTTTACTTACACATTTTAGAAAATTCTTTTTTTCTGGTACTAGGGATCGAACTCAGGACATTGCACTTGCAAGGCAGGTGTGGCACCCCTGAGCTAAATCCTCCGCCCTAGACAATTCTTTACATAACGAAAAGTTCCACAAAATGCAGACTGATTCTTCTTTAATGCACATATCTAATTTATCTGCTTGTTATCTGCCCTTCAAGGGCAATTTAACTGGTATTCACTATATATCACCTTGCTTTTCCTATGCATATACCTTAGAATCTAGCAAGGGGAGGAGGAGTGATCACCAGAAGAAAATTAAGATACTTGACTATTTTCTAACTAATATAGGTCACACATCTGGTAGCTTTTTCACCGTTATCTCTAACAATTAATAAGCAAAAGTTTGTTCCACATTTCCCAAGTTGTTTCCTTGCCTTTCCTTTTATGCTTTCTAATGTATAATTGTGTTACTGCAGAATAGTAACTCATTTCTGAGTTAACTAATCCAAGTCCAGGGGCTCTTGTCAACAAATACAAAATGGAACACTTTGATCACCCAGTTTTTAGGTTCAATGTGTTGTATCAACATGGGAGTATGGGCTGGAGATTTAGGTGAGTGGTTCCACTGCCTACCTTGCAAGTGCAAGGTCCTGAGTTCAATCCCCAGTACCAAAAAAATAAAAATAAAAAATTTGGAGTACGCAGAGTGGGTATGCTTTTGTGAATGTGATTGGATTTGCATAATAAACTGTTATAGTGGGACATACAAATTAAACAATGAACAGTAAGTTGGGGAAAATAATTATAGGTCACGTTCACAGGCTGGGATTAGTATCCTTACTATATAAAGTGTTGTTTGAAGGATTCATTTATACAATCAATCAGCCTTCAGGCCTCTCTATTCAATAACTATTCAATGAGCACTATTGCATGTTAAATTGAGTCCTCCCAAATTTATATGTTGAAATTAAAACTTCTGGTATTTCAGAATGTGACTTTTTTTTGAGACAGGTTGTTGCTATATATTCCAGGATGGCTCTGAACCCACTAAGTAGCCCAGGCTGGCTTTGAACTTGTGGTCATCCTCCAGCCTCAGTCTCCCAAGTGCTGGGGCAGGTATGCCCTACCACACCCAGCAGAATGTGACTTTTTGTAAGATAGTTTTTTGTGTTTGTTTGTTTTTGTTTTGCCAAGCTGGTTATTGAATCCAAGGCCTCAGGCATGCTAAGCAAACACTCTAACACTGAGCTACACCCTAACCCAAAACAGGATCTTTGTAGAAGCAAACAAGTTAAAGTGAGTTCATTAAGTGGGACTTAACTCAATATGTTGGTGTCCTTATAAAAAGGGAGAATTTGAACACAGAGCACAGAGATACATACAGAGGAAAACTACTAAAGAGACAAAGGGGAAGATGACCATCTATAAACCAAGCAGGGAGGCCTGGAACAGATCCTTCCTTCAAGCCATCAGAAAGAACCAACCCTAACAATACCTGATTTTGGACTTCCAGTCTCTAGAACTGAGAAACAATGCAGTTCTGCTGCTTAAAACCCCCAGCCCATGGTACTTTGTTATGGTAGTCCTGGCAAACTAATGCAAGCACCCACTGTGTGGCAGGGGCAGACTCTGTCCTAGCTGCTGGGTAAATGGCAATGAACAAGTCCCAGGTCTGCCTTCTTGGGACTCATATTCTAGCAAAAGAAACAATCAACAGGAACATAAAAATATACAAAAACATGTCAAATCATGATATGTACTATAAGGAAATATAAAGCAAGTTCAGGAGACAGCGTGATGGCATATATCATTTAGAATAAAGGGAGGTCATCAAGGAAAGCTTCTAGGTAGGTAACATTTGAGCAATGACCTGAATGAAGTGAGGAAGCAAACTACATGGCTATCTAGGGAAAGAGCATTCTAATAGAGGGAGCAGCAAGTTCAAAGCCTTGATGCAGGCATGCATTTGATATATCAAAGGAGAAGCAAGGAAGTTAATGTGTCCAGAGTCCAGCAAGAGAAGGGGAGGAGTGGTGAACAATGAAGTTGGAGAGAGAGACCAGTGTCAGATGCCACAGGGCCAGACCCTATAAGGGGTTTCTTTGGGTCTTATTCTAAGCGTAATGGGAGCAGTCAGAGGGTACTGAGGAAGGGAACGATGTGATACATACTTTTTAAAGTAGCAAGCTGGTTGCTATGTGAAGAATATATGTTTATGAGGAAAAAATGGAAGCAGGAAGACAAGTTATATAGTAAGAAGCTCTTGTAATAATAATCTAAGGGAGAAGCTATGGTGGCAAGGACTGAATTGGCAACAGAAGAGAGAATGGTAAGTGGTGGATCTTAATCAATTTTCTAGTTAAAATCTACATGAACAGAACTTATATAAAACAGGGAGCTAGATATTTTGCAAAAAGGAAGGGAAACAAAGGGTGGAGGGAAAGAGGAAGAAAAGGATGGGAAGAGGATGAAAAAACTATTAAGATGTGTTATGCACATGTACCAACTCCCTGTGGTGAATGTAATCATTATGTACTGAAAACAGGTACTAATAAAGGTAAAAAAATTTTTTAAAGAAATATAAGAGAAAAGAGTCAAGGATGACTTTTAAGGTTTTTGGCCTGAAAAACTATGTTAATCATGATGACATTTATCAAGATAGAAAGACTAAAGGAGGAACTATTTTTGGAGGGAAAATTAAGAGCTCCATTTTGCACATGTTGATTTTGATGCATCTACTGAACATCCCAGAAGAGCTTAGGAGAGAGTAGGAGCTAGAGATGTAAACTGGTGAGTCTTTAGACTACAAATGGTATTTAACGACAAGGCCCTGGTACCTAAAGAGTGACTGTAGAGAAGAAAGATTTGAACCCTGAACCCTGAGAGTGCACAAGAGAGGATTTTAAAAAGGGAGCTGCAGCAAAGGGACCTGAGAGTGAGTGGCCTCTGAAAAGAGAGGAGGAAGTTTTCCTGAAGTCAAGTGTAGCAGTGGTTCAAGAAGGATGGAGGATCACAAATTTGAGCCCAGCCTGGGCAACTTAGCAACTCTTAAGTGGACCTGTCTCAAAAAGAAAAATGAAATTAAATTAAAAAGCTTGGGGATGTAGCTCAGTGGGAAATCCTGGGTTCAATTCCAAGTGTGCCCCCCCCCCCCAAAAAAGAGGAAAGGCTAAACTCTGGCAATGGATGCTCATGGGTTGAGTATGATTCGGACAACTTGGAAGTCACTGGTGACTTTTTTAGTAAAGTGGGGGATGGCCACCTTATTGGTATGAATTCCAGAGAAAATGGGTGGTGAGGAAGGGGAGACAGCAACTATACTTGTCACACTTTGAAGAAATTTGAAAGAATTTCAAGGAGTCACTTTTTAAAGGAATTGTATAAGGTAGAATGAGACAAGAACCAGAAAAATTGGGTGCTAGGGAGAGTGTTTCTTAAACTGAAAGATATTATGTTGATATCATATCCTACAGGTTTTGTGTTGAAGGAAATTATCCAACAGGAAAAGAGAAATTTATGATGTAGGAGACTGGATTGTTACAAAGGTTTTTGGGGGTGAGAACAATGCACAAGCCAAGACTTGGTCTGGGGTGGCGTCTGGTTGTTCCAGAAGTTCTATCCACTTCGAAAGGAGAAAAGAGCACATATGGAAACAGATGCAGAAAAGTAGGGAGGATGAATGCTTAATAGTCTCAGTGAAATAGGAAAAAAGGGCATGAGCAAGGAATGAGAAGAGAGAAGGGCATATTGGGAATTTGAGGACCACGGACAAGATGTGTAACAGTCCTCTCAGTGCATGGGTGGACAATTTGATAGGTTGTTGTTGGCATGGTTGTGTATTTTTCTTTACCTTTTCCTAGCTGCTCAGGTTCAAGCACAAGAGGAGGAAGCAAATAGGATTTAGAGTTATGGTCTGAACTGCGTCTTCTCAAAATTCATGTGCTGAATCCCAATGTGTGTATTTGGATATAGGTCCTAAAAAGAAGTTACATGAAATCAGAAGGGTGGGACCTTAATCCTATAGGGCTAGTGTTCTTATGAGAGAAGGAAGGGACACCAGAGAACTCTCTCTTTCAGTGTGCACACAGAAGAAAGGCCGTGAGAAGGTGGCCCCCGCAAACTGTGGGAAGAACCCTCACCAGAAAGCAGCCCTCCTAGCACCTTGATCTTAGACATCCAGCTTCTAGAACTGTGAGAAAATGAATTTCTATTGTTTAATCCACACAATCTATGGTATTTTGTTATGGGAGTCCTAGCAGATTAAAACAACCAGAGACATTTAATTTTCCAGGCAAATGTCACAAAAGATATAGCAAGGAGAGATCACAGAGGTAGACTGAGTGAGAAAAAAGATGTGAAACGCTAGGCCTGGAACATGGCAGTTCTCAATGGGTTGGTCTTGCATCTGTTTCCATATGATAGGGTCCGTGCTAGGAAAATACAAATGTAATCTGTAAGGTGCCTCCCTCAAGGAATCCATGATCAAGTGGAGGAGACAGACACAGACAGTGTCACTACAACATGATCAGCACTGCCATCAGAAATCAGTAGCACTGTGATCCAGAGGAAGTGTCTAAAGAGGTGACATTTGAGCTGAGCACTGAAGCTTAATGGAGCTTGTCAGAAGAGGAAACCCAGGCTCAGAAGGAGGCAGGACGCATCAAGAAAGCAAAACATTTATCGAACCCTTTGTTATAAGAGACAGAGGTGGGGTTGGGAGTGTAGCTTAGTGGCAGAGCCCTTGCCTAGCATGTGCAAGGCCTAGGGTTCCATGCCCAGCAACACACACACTCACACACACTCATACACACACACAGGAAGGGGAATTGCAGGAATTCCAAACAGAATGTCAGAATGTAAAAGGCCTGGATTTGATCTTGTAGTAGAAGAAGATATTTTTTAATAGAAAGATGAAATTTGGATAATATTGCAGAAGATAAATTAGAATGGGAAAACAACTTTTAGGAAGCATTTATACCAGTCCAGTGAGGACTGAACTACAGGTGATGCCAGAAGACTTAGGAGGGAGCAATGCTTAGAAGAGAACTCAAGGTTTGGTGGCCAGGAAGAGGGGGCATATGGCAGAGGCAAGATGTAACAATTACTCCAAATTTCTAATTTTCCACCTTGGATGTCTAGGAATATCACAACACTAGTTGCCATCAGGGAATTACAAGTGAAAAGTAGGATGAAAATGTTTAGTGGGAATAGGGCATGGCAGGGAGAAGGGTGTTGATGATTATGATCATTCTGTTTTGGATATGCTGTTTGAGGGACCCGTAGGAGATGTCAGCAGCAGTGAACACCAACTTGGAGCTGAGGAGAGCGCTCAAGGTGGGAGTAATGCATCTGATTATCAAATGCAGTAATTAAAGCTGTGGAAGTGGTTGGAGAAAAAACAGGTTTCATTTACCAAGCATTTATCATCTACCAAATACCTTGTGAGGGTTATCTCATTTGACAGCAATTTTATTGAGAAATTACTAAGGTTGTTTTTTCAGATGAATAATCTGAGGTTTAGGAGATTAAGTAAATTTCCCCAGTTTATACAGCTGATAAGTAAATTTGAACCCACAATATCTGACCCCAGTGCTCTGTTCTTTGTTGTTTACCATCATGATATCTATGTTCAAGTGGCAAACAGAGTGGAATCTAGGAAGAAAATAGTATTTTTCTGTATTTTTATTTTTTTGAAGCAAGGTCTCACTATGTAGTTGAGGCTGGCCTTGAACTCACTCTTCTCTTGCCTCTCTGAGTGCTGGTCTTAAAGACATGTGCCATCGTGCCTAGTGAGAAAATAGTTCATATTATTCAACAGCCAAAAAAAAGTGGTCTAGAAGCCAGAGGGAGGGCATCAAATCCTCAGTTTCAAAAATAAGAGCTGTCACTGGGGACGAGCTTTGAAAATCAGACCCATTCAGTCAGCTAGAAGACCATGGAAGCACATCCAGAGAGCAGTCTTTTTTTGTTTTGTTTTGTTTTGGTTTTTTTTTTTTTGGTGCTGGGGATTGAACTTGGGTCCTTGCTCTTGTGCAGCAAGCGGCGAAATCACTGAGCTAAATCCCCAGCCCCAGAGAGCAGTCTTGGTGGGCAACAGGGACAGAAGCCGACTACAGATGTCAAGGAGCAAATGAGGGTGTGGTGTGATGTGAAACCATGCCACAGCATCAAATGGCACCTGAAGGGGGAGGAGAGGCAGACAAGGTGTACACGAGATGTCATCTTGGCAGATTTGCCTCCCATCCATGTTTTTGCCTCCAGCCCTTGGTCTTGTAGGCTCAGAACCAAGCTTGCCAGCACAAGGCTCCATGCTTGTGTGAGCTGCTGTTTATAAAACCAGAATGTTGATTAATTAATTGGTATTGAGTAATAACCTACCAGGGAAGCCAGATGTTCATGGTTTGCTAATGAGAGAATGATAGCTTGTAGGCAATGCCTAATTATAATTAAATGTTGTCAGGACGCATGAGCTGAGAGCAAGAGGAATCACCTAATGATACAATTGGTGTCAATAATCCCTGCAGCACTGTGCATCCATCTTCACTATGAACTGTATCTGCCACACAGTTCAGATGCTTGTGGGCCATGGTACCTCTTCCCTGGGCAGCTATGGAGTTGCACTGCCAGCTCTTATTTTTTCAGATTATTCTTTCGGAGAAATCATCCCGATTCCCTTTGACTCAGTGCTTCCCGAACACAATCATTCTCATGCCATCCACACAACATTTACCACATCCATACACATACAACACCCATATGTATTATTATTAATTAAATTTTTTTAAAATGTAAAATTCATAGTAAAAAGTTATTTTAAAAGAAAATCTTATGTTACAAACATAAATAGAAAGCTACTACCCATTGCCATAAACTGAAGGCAACTCTAAATCAACATAGCTTTTAAATTAAAATCTGACAAGCCGGTACCCTCCTAAATCATCCTGAATACTAGCAGTGAGATAACACCTTCTGTGAAGTACTTTTCTCAGAGTGCACAATGCGATGCTCTTTCTCAGAGACACTGTCAATCACTGGACTGTCTCCATGCTGTCCCTTGGGCAGGAGCAGATTTACAGGAATACATAAAGTTTGAGTTTCATGATATTTTACCGTAACTTCCAAGGCCTTAGGTATGTTTGTATCTAGTTTTATATTAAAATCCTCCCACTCATATTATATACTATTTAGTTCTCCAAATGTGTACCTATTCCTACTTCCGGATCATTCTGAAGGTGTCTGAATCTATTTCTGAAAGTTTTAATTTTCTTCATTTAATCTGAAGGAGTGAGGTTTTTTTCTTCAGGTTTGGGGATTTCTGCAGTTTTATTCTTGGGCCAACTACACAGAGGGCAAATACTTTGAGAAGTGAGGTAAAGCGAAGGATTATGTTTATAGTATAAAAATGTGCGCATGTTTATAATAAATGAAGAAAGGATGGTGGGAGATTAATGTTTGAAAGAGGAGGTAAGTGACGGAGAAGAGATTCAATACACAGGGCACAGCTTGGCCCAAGAAGGAGGAAGCAACCCTCCCCTCCACCTCTGTGCTGACAGAAAGGAGGCAGAAGAGATGTATTTGAGGTAGATTTACAAACACAGGAGGCCTCTGGCTTACGTTGCCTCTCTCTCTTTGGATTTGGAGAAAAATATCACGTACTAAGTAAGAGTAAGGGATGTGGAGGTTGTGTGGTTGTTAGAAGGTTCATTTTTGAAGTTTTCAATGTGGAACTTGTAAGAGGAAACTCACCAGAGCTTTTCTTTTTGTTTTGTTTTGTCGAGACAGGGTCTTACTCTGAATTCAGGCTGGCCTTGAACTCACTATGCAGCCCAGGCTGGCCTTGAACTCATGGCAATCCTCCTGCCTCAACTTCCCAAGAGCTGGGACTACAGGAGCCCACCATAGTGCCCAGCCAGAGAAAGTACACTTGAGCAGCTTCGATGAACCAGGCTTGTAGGGTACCAGGTAGTGCAGTGACAGGATTCTCTCCCACACAGCTCTGAAGCCCTCACAGTCTGATTCTCTCAGGGCCTGCATCAGCTGAAGAAGGAGAAAAAAGAGTACAGAGGTGAAGAAAATGGAATTGCTAATGAGCACAAAGGTCACTGAAGGGATTAACCAGAGAGGAGATTTTTAAAGATTGGGATTTAAGAACTCAGGCCTTAGTGAGATTAAAGAACAGTTTAGTAGGAAGAACACATTTAGTGGGAAGAACACTGAGGGAAGAAAAGACTGAGCAGGATGTCTGAAAGAGAAGTTGAGAAGACCTGAGTATGAGTGATCACAAGGCCCAAGATGGCCCAGAAAAGAGAAGGTAAGAGATCAGGGAAAACAAAAGAGATGAAGGAACAAAGAGAGCAAGGCTGAAGAAGATGGAAGAGTTGAAGACAGAGATCACTTAACCAGAGAACACCAAATAAAGAATAGCTGGGCCTTCTGCAGAAAGGAGCTACAGGGATAGAAAGAAGAAGAAGATGTCCATGTCACAAAAATCTATGTATTAATTTACACACCAAAAGGGATTTTGCAGATGTGAGTAAATATTTTGAGATGGAGAGATTACTGTGGACTATCAGGGGCAAGTCAGGGTAATCACAAGGATCCCTATACTACAGAAAAGAGACACAAATGAGTCACAGAAAAACATGTAATGACAATAGAAACAGAGGTCTGAGTGATGGAATTGTTGGCTTTCAAGATGGAGGAAGAGATGTCAAATCAAAAAATTCAATCAGCCTCTAGAAGCTGGAAAAAGAAAGTAAACTATTCTTCCTAAGGCGCTTTAGAAGGAACACAATCATGCTGCTATTTTGATCTTTGCTCATTGAAATCCATTTTGGATTTCTGACCTCTAGTACTATAAGATAATGTAATTGTGATTTTTTTTCAGTGCTGGTGATATAGGAGAAATATGACCTGTTAGATGTCAAATATGCCAAGTTCATGGTCCAACATGAACCGAGGTTGTGAACCAAAGGAAGAAGTTAGGAGAGTTTTATTGAAACCAAGGAGAGAAGACTAGCTCCTGGATTTCTAGGAGGGGTCCTGAATGCATGGCCAGTGAGGCCCTTTATCAAGAGTAGTTTATATAGGGCCAGGGATTTAGCTCAGTGGTGCCTGCCTGCCTCGCAAGTGCAAGGTCCAGAGTTCGATCCCTGGTACCAAAAAAAAAAAAAAAAAGAGTAGTTTATACAGCAAAGTCAGTGCATGGGTAAAATGTGGGTCAAACTACAATCAACCTATAGGATTACAAGTATAGCTGCTTAACTAATATTGATCCAATAGAGAAATGAGTCACATAGCAAGGAAAAAACATGGAAAAACAAAGACATTTTTGGGAAGGGATGAGGCCAGATGCTCTGATCACCCACCTGGGTGTTTGATGCCTATCTGGACTTAGCGGAATAAGTGGTGCTAATTACAGTATAATTTCAAATTACTGTTTACCCCTTAGGGAGGCATGTAGGCCTACCATTGCATCTTCAGCCTGAGGCGAGGGCTTCTTCAGATGCACCTCCAGCCACAATTCCGATGTCTTTATTTATGTCCTGACTTCCTTGGGAGCCTAGTCCCTCTCTGACTATGTATTAATTTCTATCTAACTTAGCTGCCTATAATACTGGGAATGAACTCAGGGTCTCAAGAATGCTAGGCAAGCGCTCCACCACTGTGCTATGCCCCCAGCACCTAAAACTGTGATGTTTTAAGCCACTTATTTTGTGGTAAGTTGTTTAAGCAGCAGTAGGAAATGAATAGAGATAGGAAACTGGTTAAGAGGCGTTTTTACAAATGAAGGGATTCTGAAAGAATACGAAAGCGCAGTGCCTTGCAGGCAGAAGCCCACAACCAGAAGAAGCTACCTCTGGCCATCAGGGAGGCATGTGTGCAAGCCTGAGCTGTCTCCTCCTGAGAGGGTTGCTAAGGACAGCTCTCCAAGGAAATCCACATTTCAGTTATAGTCAGAAAGTAGAGGAGGCAGTAAGTGAAAAGGTTGAGAGCCTAGGGAACTATTTTAATTTTTGGCACTATAACAAGAGTTTTAAAGGGTATAGTGTAAATAGTTAGAAGCTAGGTTGCTGGGAGAAAACAGAGTTGAATGAGAATAAGAATGTGTAATAGGATCTGTGACGTCCAGGGGGTAACCCAGTGTGCACATTCCATGGGCCATTACTGAAATCACAGGAAGAGGGGAGGTGGGGTGGTGAGAGGGGAATAGGAAGGACAGAGAGATGCAGCTCACTTTGCTCAGCAAGTTCAGTCAAATGACTTTTGGCTCCCCTTCAATTTAACTGTCTAGTTTTGATGCATAGTGCTTGCTTCTGCCAGGCTTAGTCAAATCTTACAATAAAATTTTGCTTTTGAAAGGACTACAACCAATTTTATGGAGAGCAGCATGTCAAGTGTAATGCTAATTAACTAATAATTGTCATAGTAAGTGTAAATAAATTCATTTCTTCATAAGCCACAATAAAACTTTGCTTTTGGTGACAGTGTCTTGCTCATCGTGACACTGAAGTTTTCTGAAGAAGCCACAGCTAATTTTTTTTGGTACTGGGAATTGAATTTAGGCCCTTGAGCTTGCAGGGTGGGTGGCAGAACCATTGAGCTAAATCCCTGGCCCTGCCAGAGCTATCTTGAAGATGCCGCAGACTGTTTGAACTCGGTGAAGCAGAACATCACAATTGTGGAAGAATAGAAGGTTGCAAAGCAAGAGGCCAAATCATGAGCTATCTTAGTCTTTTAAATACCCATTTACTTTTAACTTCTGTATCTGATCTAATATCCTCACCACTATTAGGTAAAATTCTTAGACTATATTGCTAAACTTAGTGGATTTCTAGCTTCCACCAACCGTAAAGCTAAGAATGTTATAAGATAGCAGCATCTGAAATCTATGGAAAAGATTTCCCTGCTTTTCGGTAGCCTGACTCCCTAAGGTCCCCTCCAATGTACTGGATCAATGCATGGATTTACAACTGTTGTGCCCAGATTACCAAGTCCCAAAGACCACCAGGAAGCCGTTTCCGATGTAAGCACACGAGGGTCGTTTATTCAAGCTTAAGCAGGAACTCTGAATTGTTACCGACAAGGCAGATCGAGATTGAGAGCCCCGAGTTCCAAATTAGCGGGGTTTTTATAGAGGTTACAGCAAGGTTTGGAGATTTTCCACTTAGCAATTACAATGATTGGTCAGCGCTTAACATGCATGAAGTGTACATTTCTGATTGGGTGAACTCATCAGGGGTAAGGGGTGATTACATATAGGTTTTACAAAAGAAAAGAAGGACAAAGGTTAGTGGGCGACTGTCACGTATTGATGGTCAGCAGACACGGTGACTAATGGTCATGACCACCCAGTACTGACAGTCAGCTCATTGACAGATTGTTCCTACAGATAGTGGGCCCAGGATGTTCATTTCCTGGGTAAACATGGCTGAGTAATAAACTTAGGAATCTTGTGTTACAGATTGTGTCTTTTGTCCTAGATCAAGCACATTTTAATCATTAATGTGAGAGGACAAAGGAGACTACTCCATTTTGGGCAAAATGGAGTCATTCTGGTCTCACATAAGCAAAATGGAGTTACTTTGGTCTCACACGACCTTCTTTGTTCTGCAGATACACAACATTCAGGGTAACTCATATCCATGTTCCTGGGCTATGGTCACTCATATTTGGCTAAGAATAAGCTATTTTCTTATTTCCCTTAAAGTAAAGTTGTTATTTTACATTTACACCACATATTATGCTCACAAGTGCTCATTAGGTTTGATTGAATTAAGTCACAAAGTACTGGAACGCTTGGCTTCAGATCCATTTGAGAGCTTGCTTTATTACAAGATTCTGCCACGGCATCCTGAGAGAGGTAGGCAGAAGGCCATTCCATACCAATGTCAAATTTAAGACTATAGGGCCCCCAACTCTTTAGCCACTAGGGAAGCTTAACTTTGGGGGTGCCCAGACTCTCCTTTTGTACATCCTACACAGACCTAGAACAAAAACAGGCTTGGCTCCTTTCCACTAGGCTGAACCCCTAAAGCCTGACCTTCAACTATTACTAATTCCATGACAAGGGGAAGCAGGAAAGCCCAACCTGAAGGAAGGAAGAAGAACATTTCCCAGAGGAACTAGAACAGAGCTGGCCTTCACCGCTCGCCCCTTTGGCTTTCCCAGGGTGGGTGTCCCTCCAAAGCAAATGGTCACCCAAGTCTCTCCTACCACATCAGCTGCACAGATAAGGAAAAGGATCCATAGGAGGCAACAACAACAACAAAATAGAAATCCAAAGAACCAGTCATTGCCAAGGCAGAGCTTTTAACCTCTTTTTAGTCATATGAAAAGTTCCACCCCTTTAAACCATCACCCAATTATGCCCTTGACTTTCAATCTCTCCCCTCTGTGGGGTGGAGTAAGGGGGTTGAGAACACTGAGCCCCTGAAAACCAGCAAATAAATCTTCCCTTTCAACCTTCAAGCTCACAAACTAAGTTATTGGTGTATATATTCATTATGTATATGTTCATCCATTTGTTCCTTCCTGTGTACAAAACTAATTACTTCTTTAATTAAGCACTTTGCACTCTTATTAAAGTTGTTAGCATATTCAAGAACATTTGCTGCTCTTGGTTTCCCTGTGGACCAAGGCATGAATTTCCAGGAACCAGCTGGTGTTGATTTGTACAGTATATCAGGTGTTGGCAGGATAAATTACTGCTTTCCAACTACCTATTTCTTCTACTTTAAATAAGTGTATCCGCTGCTGAACTCAAGGTGCCTGGCTGTAGGCAAATACCACTGAAGACTGGTCTCAGCTAGCTAACCATTGCAAAGCCAGACACAAAATTAGAAGTACTCTTCTAATTGGAAGTACTGCATTGGAAGTACTCTTGTAAATCCAAAGTTCCTGCATAGGGCTATGAGGGACCTGTGGCTTTAAGTACCCCAAGTTCAGTGGTTATAGTAGGTAGCACTGAGGAACACACAATCACAGCATCCACAAGTGCTGCTACCATGATGCTCAGTCTCATAATAGTTAAGAAATTGTGGTAAAAGCATAAAGATTGTTCTGAATCATCTCACCACTTCTCTTTTCATCAGTACTGAGCTGTGTATTCTCAGGGCTGGTCCTCAGCTTTCTAGAAACTATAGGTTCCAACTGGGTTGACTTCATTTATGTGTGACCTATAGAGACACTTAATCCCCTACACTCAGAGCAGCCCATACTTTGTTTAATGCTTTAATGTCACTGTCTTGAAATTCTGAACAACTTTTAAATAAGAGTCCTGGAATTTTCATTTTGCACTGTGCTCCCCAAATTATGTAGCCCATCCTAATTTCCCAGGTGGTTGCTTTCCTTGAGAGCACTCTAATTTCAGAATTCCTTCTTTAATTATGTGTAACTCTCCTTTGAATGTTTTTATTTATATGGCTATATCCATTATCCAAACTGCAAGTTTCCTAAGGCCATGAACCTTCTTATTTCTTTTTCCCCTCAACCTAGCAGAGTGCTTGACATATCATAAGTGCTCAAACAATATGCCTTGAATGCTGAATGATTGAAAGAGGTGTCAGGGTTATTCCTATAGCCAAGGTAACAAGCAAACTATCAGGGTAGTGCCACATTTGGTGTCAAGTTCACTATAAAAGAGGTCATTAATTCTGGATACTCCCTCTCTACCTCCTCCTCAATCCTTTCTCTCTGTCTGAGCCGTAAGCTGCTTTAATGCTTGATTGCCCACAGCAATTCTCTGCTCACCCAGTTCCTGATTCTGTAAGCTGAGCAGGGAACCTTATATTGACCCACACATCCATGTTCAAAGGACCAGGCTGAGATGCTATGGTCAGTGTTCAGGGAGGCAGACTTTTAGAATTTTGACCTTAGATTTAAGCAGCCCTTCACCCTGACCAACTGAACTGTAGGGTCTTAGAGAAGTATATCTGAGAACATAAATCACAATTTCCAACACAGTTAAACAAAGAGAAGCCATCCTGCTCCCTCTTGGCAGCTGGATAATGAATCTGGTAAATGTGAGCACCAGCAACACTACAAAAGCTTGACCAGGGGTGTTGCTCAGTGATTAAGTGTGTGGTTAGCATGCACAAGGACCTGGGTTCAATCTCCCGATAAAAAGAAGAAGGAAAAGGAGAAGGAGAAGGAGACGACGATGACAAGAAGCTACATCTGTGCTATGTGTCATGGTGGAGGTATGGCCCTCACAACATTTAAGATGATCATGAGCCCACTCCAATACCTTTATAGTACATTTTAAATAAATTAGAGAAATATTTAAAGGAAACACCTAACTCTGGGACCATAAAAAGGATTCACGCAAGTGCTGCCTGGAATACAGTGTAGAATAGTGTTCTGAGGCACAAAGGAGCATGGGGATCAATTAGTAATGCCTGCGTGAGCACTTGGACTGGCATTTATTGAGAATCTAGCACAACATCGAGGACAGTAAATGTTCCATGCACATTTGCTGACTTAGTAAATAGATCAGGGAGGATTTGCTGTCAATATTCTACATCCATCCCTGGAACTAACTAGGTAATTTTGAATAAGTTCTTAAGCTAGAGCTTGGTTTTTCTTGGCTGTAAAAAGACTTGATGAAAAAAAGAAAATAAATATAAAGACCTGCAGGTCTGAAAAATCTTCAATTTTTAACATTCTGTAATTATGTTAATCTCTGAAAATGAAGACCACTTGTGTTAAATAAAGCACCCTCTCAACTCCATTTTGTCTGTATATGCCTAAATCTTCCCTTCTCTCAAGGCCTATCTATTTTCTAATGCAGCAAAATATGTGACATATTTTTCATAGAATGGCAGGCTCTGTTTTTTTTTAATCTGGACTCTGGCAAATTTGGTCTGTGGCTAATGATGAGAAATGGGTATTTCAAGAATGAATCTTAAAGTGGCCACTGTTAACTCAGGACCCAAACTCGTATTTTTCCTTTCCTTGCCTTGCCTTTTTCCTCCTTGCCTTGCCTTTTCCCTTTCTTTTTCCTTTTTCTTTTCTTTTCTTTCTTTCTTTCTTTCTTTCTTTCTTTCTTTCTTTCTTTCTTTCTTTCTCTCTCTCTTCCTTCCTTCCTTCCTTCCTCTCTCTTTCCTTTCCTTTTCCCTTTCTTTTCCTTTCCATTCCTTTCCTTTCCTTCTTTCATTTTGAGACAAGATCTTGCTGAATTTCTGCAGCTTGGCTCAAACTTGCAATCTTCCTACCTCAGCATCTCAGAGTTCTGAGGTTACAGGCAGGCACCCCCATGTCCACCAATAGCTTTATTTCTTTAGTATATTTTAAACCTAAGAGACATATACCCTCTTCAGAGATTTGTGTCCTTTTATTCATTTTAAACCATAAATGAATATTCATGGTAAAAACTGAAAACGGAGACATTTACCTTACTCTGGCTTCTATGGAGCTGGCTAAACAAGAATATACTCACTAGGGGCTGGGGCTTTAGCTCAGTGGTTCTGCCGCCTGCCTCACAAGCACAAGGATCCGAGTTTGATCCCCGGTACCAAAAAAAAAAAGAATATACTCACTCACTATGTTTTTTCATTTCTCCCCCCAACAGCTCTTCTCCATCTCTCATTTCCCTCCATCTCATCCCCATCTCTCAATTCCCAAAAATAATAGTGTCCTAACTCCAAGAAAGGCTGTTCAGGGGATATCTTAGTGAGAAGGCCCACAGAATCAGATAAGTAGATGGGTAATTTTGCCATTGCTTTTTGTTTTGTTTTGTTTTGTTTCATTTTCAGGACTAGGGATTGAACTCAGGAAACTGTGAGCTACATCCCCAGCCTTTTTTACTTTTTATTTTGAGACAGGCTCTCATAAGCTATTTGCCCAGGATAGGCTCAAACTTGTGAGCTTTATGCCTCAGCCTCCCAGAGTTCTGGGATTATAGGCATGTGCCATCATTTTATTTTTAATAAGAAAGAAACATGGAGCCACAATCCATGTGGCTAGCCCCGTGCTCTAGCAACAGAGGAATTTTCTAGTTTATGAAAAGTATCAGACAACAATAAAGCTTCCTGACATCTGCATTCATAGTCAACACTGACAGAAGCCCACAGAAGCTGAGTTCCACAGCAGTTCCTCTTTAACCTGCCTTGATCTCTGACATTCATTAGAAATTCATTCTTTCCAGTTAAAGTTTGGCCCCTGATAAAAACAGAATTTCATGGGGGAGATAATACATTGAATGATTATCAACCATTAACCATCAGCCATCATTTTTTAAAGTTTATTTTTATTGCAAAAATAATATGCTTTAAGCCAGTGCCTGTAATCGTAGCACTAGGGAGGCTAAAGCTGGAGGATGGAGCGTTCAAGGCCAACTTGGACTACACAGTGAGACCAGGTCTCAAAAAAAAAAAAAAGGAAAAGGTAATATGCTTTGTTTTTTTGTTTTGTTTTTGCAAAAGGCTAAACATAGACACAGCTAAGGTACCCTTGGTCAGACTACAGTATTGCACAAATTCCTCCGGACTACTTTGCATAATATATTGGGCCATGTGGACACAGAGACTTTGCTTGGGACCACCTGCTCCACATACCTTCTTACCAGAGGGAAACATTACTATCAGTTAGTTACAAATCCTTCCATAATTTTTTCTATGCATTTGCAAATATTTGCACCCACAAAACATAAGGAACTACGTATTTTGTATTCTTTTTAGGATCTTTTTTTCTTTTTTTTTTTTTGGTACCGGGGATTGAACTCGGGTCATTGCGTTTGCACAGCAGGCGGCGAAACCACTGAGCTAAATCCCTGGCCCTGTATTCTTTTTATATAACTGCTGTCATGATCTGTGTATCACTTTGCAGTGTACTTTTAAAACTTAATACTTGGAGATATGTAAGTATACTTACGTGTGTGTGTGTATTTTCATATATTAACACACTTAACCCATTTTCCACATGGTTTTTAAAAAACCAAATAATATAGAAACCATAAGAGCAGGCTTCATTCTTCAAGCTTTCTTTTTTCTTTTTTTTTTTTTTTTATACCGGGGATTGAACTCGAGTCCTTGCACTTGCAAGGCAGGCGGCGGAACCACTGAGCTAAACCCCCGGCTCTTCAAGCTTTCTCTTGGTTTTCTATTTCAGACGAAACCACTTGAAACAATTATTCTAAATTTTCTGATTACCATTTTCATACTGTAAATAATATTTCTTGATTTATCAACGTAAAACATTGCCTGACAACTTCCTGCTCTGGTGGAGGAGGGTTTAACCTCCTTTCACTGCTCCCATGACTCTGCCCTCTCTCTCTACACAGTAACAGCAGTGTATTCGACTCCTCAGCTGATCACATCTGTCCTACCTCCAAACCGCCAACCCGACCTCCATTCTTCCTTCCATCAAATGTAGACCGTGTCTCTTGATTCCCTGTCTTAGAAATAGTGATAAGGTGATCTAGCATGTTCCCTCCCTCCACGGCCAACCTCCATTAATTTTTTCCTGCCAGATTAACATTTCATTTTATTGTGTCACTGTAATTCATCTCCCCTCATCAATTTGCAGTTTGGTTTTAGAAGCTAAAAAGCAACAGATAGCATTCGCACCAGGACGTCCTCGCAGACATGCGCACCGCGGGCCCAGCGGCGGTGTGGAGTTTGTGTTTGCCCTTCCCTCTCCTCAGACCTGTGGTCAGGGCTGCTGTTCGCCTCACAGACACACAATTCAGGGACTTCACGTAGAAATGAACCGGGGGTTTTTGTTCTTTTTTTTTTTTTTTTTTTTTTTTGGTGCTGGGGATTGAACTCAGGTCCTTGCACTTGTGCAGCAGGTGGCGAAACCACTGAGCTAAATCCCCGGCCCTACTGTTCTCTTTTTAACCTCCCCTTCCTCCTCCTCACCCTTCTCCTCTTCCTTCTCCACTTCACCTTTTATTCTCAAACTCTCCTTTTCCTGACTGTGTCTTTATTTTAGGTCCATCTCCCCACTCCTGGTCTCCTCCTTCCTTGCTTCACCCAGACGGAAGCAGCTTCTGGATTCCCGTCGGGTGTTATTAGCTTCTTCTACCCTCACTGTGTCACCTCTCTCCACTCTGTTCTCTAGAAGTATTTTTAAACTCTCGTTGCTACTATGATTTTTTTCTTTTTCTTCCACAATTCCCTTGCTGGCATTTTCATGGTGTCTTAGGTGAGAAAGAAGACAAAAGCTTGTGCTCGGTCTATTATCTTGATTCCAGATTTTTTCTTCTTGTACTGGGGATTGAACCCAGGGAGCACTGAGCTACATCCCCAGCAATTTTATTTGTTACTGATTATAGAGATTTATTTTATTTTATTTAGTTAGTGTATGTATGTGTGGTACTTGGGATTAAACCCAGTGCCTCATTATGCTAGGCAAGTGCTCTACCACTAAGCTATACTCCCCAGGACATTTTGCATTGAGTTACATTCAGCCCTTTTTATCTTTTTTTTTTTTTTTCCCGAGAGGAGTCTTGCTAAATTTCCCAGGCTAGACTCGAGCTTGCAATCCTTCTGCCTCAGTCTCCTGAGTAGCGGAGATTACAGGCATATGCCACTGAGCTTGGACCAGGTATTATTATAATATAAACTGGTCTTTCCAAAAAGGGGAAAAATCTGAGAGAGAATTTTTTTAAATGTGGAAGACAGAAAATAATCACTAAACACAAAGAACATTTTCTGAACTGTCATCAATTTTCTTTGTTGTCACCACTGGTCACCCCTTTTTTGTAATTCTCTCTTTCTTTAGCTTTCGGCATCCTATTTTCTTTCTCTCAAAAAGCTCTGCCACAGACTCCTTTTTCTCTGTCTCTTTTAATGATGTACCTACGTTCTTCTTTTCTTGCTCTATTGCTATGCCAATCACGGGACAAAGACGCTTCAGATTTGGTCTCCAGTGCCCCTGTTTTTCCTGAACTCCAGACCTTCCTTTCTGATTCCCTACAGGACATGCTGTAGCTCAGCCTCTCCACCACATCTGCCATTGTGAGTGCCTTGTCTTGGTCAACCAATCACCCAATTAGTCTCTGAAGCTTGAAACTGGTTGACTCTACCTCTCCGTGGCAGACACTGCTCATGAACTTATTACCCATTCTTCTTGAGTACAGCTAAACCATGCTCCCAGGCTGGTAGCTATGGCTGATGGAATGTGTGGAGAAGTGTGTCACTTCCAGGTCTGGCCATGTGAGCAGTATGCCTTGACATCCTGCATTTTCTTCTGCTCCTCTTTGCTGGCTAGAGTTTGGTCACAGGGCTGGTTTATTCCCCTGTGCATGTTGGAAAGGGCAACATCTTGCTCTCCTTGACTCAGGAGGGGAAGTCACAGCTTCTGAAGGGACTGTTGGTGAGAATGCTCTTACCCAATGTGATGGTGATTTTCATGTGTGCACTTAGCTGGGCTATGGTGCCTAGTTGTGTAGTCAAACACTAGTCTAGACATTGCCATGAAGGTAACTTTTAGATGTGAGTAACATTTACAATCAGCAGGCTTTAAGCAAAGCTGATATCCTCCACAAGGGGTGAGTCTCATCCAATTAGTTGAAAGCTTTAAGAACAAAGACTGAGGTTTCCTAAAGAAAACCTTGTACCTCAAGACAGCAATATAGAGGCCCTGCCTTCATTTCCAGCCTGCAGGCCCACCCTGCAGAGTTTGGACTTATTGGCTCCCACAAAACATGAGCTAATTCGTTAAAGTAAATCTCTCTCAATCTGTCTTTCCATGTCTCAGTCTCTCTATTGATGTATATCTTATTAGTCTGTTTCTCTGGAGGATCCTGACTAGTACTTCAAGGAAAGAGCTAATTCCTTTCCATGTGACCTTTTAACACTCCCATTCTTACTGGAATTTAGGATCAGCCTGAGCTCAGTGATGGTCTGTGTTGCATAACAAGCGAAGTAGCATTATTGGAGAGGATAGGACACTTGGGAGGGATCCAAGTGGGTAGAGCTAGAGGTGGCAACTGCCCCATGGACAAAGGTGGTTTTCTTCTGTTTCTGTTGTTTTAGGGAGTGCCCAAGAGTGGGAACTAATAGGGCTTTTCCAAGCAACTCTGAGTCTCCAGCCTCATGAGGGCTGGGGGAGTTTTTGGACTTACATGGTCATAGAGCATGTAAGCATGGCTGCCAAAGTCCATCAGAAGGGTCAAAACGGCAATGCAAATGCATGTAAATAAGGCCTAATTGGATTAGGCAGGGTCATCATGAGTCAAAATAGTGTCTGTGCCCATCTAGGTGTGACTTGATAGACTCCAAATGTGTAAGACTATACAGGTGGAGATCTTGAGCTTAATGTTCTCTTTCAGGAAGTTTGGGAACCATAAGCTCAGGAAACTTGGATCAATTTTTGTAGAATTTCCTCCCTGGGACCAGCTGCCAGCCTCCCATCTCCAGCTTCTATCTACCTGGCACCTCCTCTGTCACAATCACCAGTTCAATCTGAAATTAGATTTAAGGTGTGTCTGTACACCCAAGAATGTATATAAGTTACAAAGCTTTTTCAAGAGATGAAATATAAATGCCTCTTCACTCTATCCCATAGTAGAGTTTTGACAAACCAGCACACAAAGCAGACACTGAGATCTTCTTGGATCCTGCTTAAGCTTTATCAGTAACATAAGAGACACTTAAAAGGCAATAGTATTGCCTACTCAGAGGATCATTGATAGAAAACAATTATCTTCTCCTCTGTCAATTGGTACCAAAACAGGACATCAAAAAATGTGCATCCAGGAGGTTAAAATATCCTCTCAGTCCATGGTATCCTCCCATACCAGTGGAAGAACCCAAATTGAAGATTAAAGCCAGATAGCAGCAAGGATCCTAAAGTAGCCTGCAGAAAGTCACTTTTATCTTGGCTAGGGCCTAAGGTTGCAGGTAAAATATAGCAGTTACCCTTGAGAAGGACTCAAATACTGCAACAGGAAAAATATTTTAAATAAATAAAGAAAAAGTAAAGGAAGAAACATTGAAAAGATATCTGCTTTCCCGAGGCACTGGTGAGGATGTAAGAAGAGTGGATGAGTGAATTTACCTGAATATTATCTAATTCTGGGATCAAGATAGCAGACCTGAGTATAGCTAGGAAGTGAGAGATTCCCTTGGCCTTTTGTTTGCCAAGAAGAATTTCTTTTCTTTCTTCATCTGGCCCATTACCTTAGCATCTGTAGAATTAGTTGTGCTCTAAGGAGCATCTCTCTAGAGGTTCCAAAGTTAGTTCCTGCTCCTCTCATCTTTTTCTGTTATTTCCTGCTCAGAAAGCTGATCATATTATAACTTCACTGATGATTCAGCTTTCAACTTCCAGCCCCACTTCTGACTTCATATCCACCCCTTCCCCCAATCCATTCCAAACTCCTTTCCATGGTCCAGCTTGCCTTGCTCTCAATGTTGGGGAGATGCAAAATTCCAGCTGTTGGACCACCTCTGACAGATTTATACAGACAACCTTCTGTTTCCTGCCTCAAGACCACTGCTCTCTCTCTGATCATCACTCTTCCCTGACTCCTAGTTTCCTCCATTCTTCCATATCCTCCAGCTGCTCTCCTTCCTCTTCCTGCTCTTTAACTACATTTTAGGTATGTATCCCATGGGTTGAATTATTGTCTCCTGGCCTGATCACCACAGTCTCCATGAGAGATATCCTCATCTTTTTCCCCATGTCACCTTGTTGCAGCTGCTTCTTACTCAGCCTCCCATGAATGTAAGATGTTCAGATGTACTCACAGGTCTCACAGTCTCATTTCTCAGTGTCCAAAATCAAGGTCATCAGTTCCCTCCAAACATGGTCCCATTCCCATATTCTCTGCTTCTAACTGCTAATGTTTGAAACTTTAAAGACATTTGAAAGTCAGATCTTTCCTTTATCCTCTTCTTTCATTTTGTCCCAAACCCTAACACTTCCGTGTTTCTACTTTTCTCTAAACCAAGCCTTTTTCACCAGCCACCTGAATCACACTGTGGCTTATGTTCAGCCTCCCTCCCTAGTTCTCCCCTTCCACCCATCCTGCATACTACTGCTACATTAATCTTCCCTAAATACCTCTTCCATTCTGTTGTCCACCTACTCAGAAGACTTTCAGGGTCTCAGGTTTCCTAGGGGAACAACTCTCAACTTAATGCACTATTGCTAGGAATGAAAATGCTCAGCTGGGTTATAGGTAGAGCTCTATCATATGTTAATATTAGCCCTAGGACTTGTTGGCCCTAGTTAACTTTCTTGAACTCTAATTTCTCATCTGTACTACTGTGATAATGTGAAAGCATTTAAAATTTTTTTACTATAATGCACTATATGAATATGAAGTATATTATTAACATATATATTTATCTTGGTTTTAAGGCTCTCCATTGCCATCTCAGGAGCACACATCTGCAATTCTTCCATTCTTAGGAGAGTGAGGCAAGTCCACATCCAGGCCTGAGGTGGCTGTAATCAAGGTGGCTGTAATCTGGAGAGAGGTATCTCTGGGATCAGAGATAGGATTTTTTTAATCTTCACATGCAAAGTTAGTGATGAGCCACTGGAAAGAATGAGCTTATCCAGAGAGAATGAGGACACAAGGAAACTGAGGACAGAGCCCAGTGCGACACTAGCACAGGGATAGATCACTTATTAGATTTCTTAGACTCTAGCTCGGAGCCTACCATGTAGTAAGTGCTCAAAAAACATTTTAAAAATTGCACTCCATTAAATATTATGTTTTACATATTGACTATTTTATTTTTTGTTTGTTTGAGAGGGGGCCCTTTCTGGGTTTTCCAGGCTGGTTTTAAACACCCAGAGTCAAGTGATCGTCCTACCTCGGCCTCCCAAGTACCTGAGACTACAGGTGTGGGCCACCATGTCTGGCTCCATTCATTAATTGATTCATTTATTGAGTAGGTGTTTATTAAGCCCAGAGAAAAGATTAGCTATGTGCTAAATATCGAGGATACAAATTGATGTGATGAAAATAAACACTGTGTGGGAGTCTGTAGTTGGATGGGGGAGGTTGAAGACAGCCTCAGTCACATAATCTCAACAACACAATCACCAACACGATAACACACAGGATAGCCTAGAGTGATCAAGGGATGTGTTTTAAGAAAGTGACATTTCAACTAAGATCTAAAGGCTGGCTGAGCCATGAGATGGCCAATAAATTCTTATCAGCAGTGATTGATGGCCTGTGGTGTCTGACCCCGCAAAGAGACTGACCCTGGGAATCTCTGGGCCAGAGGAGGCAAAGGCTGCCCAGGGCCAAGACGATGGGCAGCCACAGCCTGTCCCGCACGTGAAGCCTGGTTAGGTTTCTCCTATTGTACTGTCCAGGTCACTCCCCATTGCACTCATAAAGCTGAGTTATTTAAGAGGGGCAATATTGAAAACTTGAGTTTGAAAATTACCTGGAAAAACATTGCAAAGCCACTTTACACATGTAAGGTCCATTGACACAATTGTAAAGTTGTCCTCCTAAGCCACATACGTGGACATGTCTTCGGAGCAATCTCAGTGGAGACCCCAGTGCTTAGATAACCTGCTCAGCATCTGACTCCATCCTGTCTGGGGAGAATAACACACATTTGGCATCAAGCAAGAAACTTCAGCCTGTAGCTAATACTTTCCCTTTATATCACGTAACTTTTTTGACTGATGGGTTTTCACGCACCACATTGTTATTAATTCTCTTTGCTACTTGAAAGACATAAGGCTAAGTAGGTTAAAGATTAAGGAGTACGTGAGAAAAGCATTTTTCTTGTTTCGCTTTTGTCATTTAAAAAGAAGACAATACTTAGGAAGATGGGATGAAATTTCCTAGCAGAAACCGCAGGGTCAGGTTGCAATGTAATTGAGTGTCATGGAAGACAAAGGTGCTATGTTTTAATAGGTGCTCATTCAGTCCAACCCTTAGAAGGCTTCCTCTCATGGATACTAAAACTTTTCAAGCCTTTCCTCGGGCTAACAGCAGGCTGCCCCCACAGAGTATTATTTTCCCCTTTCCTCCTTTTAACACCTCGCAGAAAAGAATGTTCTAATTATAAAGCAGTATGTAGGAGCAAGAATTAAAAATGAATTAGGGAACCAAATAGAATACATGTGAGAAAAACAGAGCATGCTGTTTGTCATCTCTATTCTATCTTACTTTTTGTTGTTGTTGTTGTTGTTGTTGTTTTTCTCATCTGTCTTAAGTATATCACAAACCTTTGGGAAGCTTCCTCTTCATTCATTTTTCAGTCTGCCTGTCAAAACCAACTCATAACTAATGTTTTTGTATTTTATAACATTGAGAAGGACAGTTGCATGAAACATTAAATACTTCATATACTACAGAGCTATGTTATCTTCTAAATAAACATCTGGGTCACAGCTAGACTAAGAAACTAGTTAAATTGTTTGAAAGGGCACTTATCTTAGCATTTGAAGTTATGGTTCTTTTCATTTGCTTTCATTTCCTGCTCTCTTAACTACCAAAATCTTCCTTTTATTTAGCGGAGTGATTTGTTCCTCCTGTCTTCGTCTGTGTGTTGGTGAAATCTCTGGCAGGCTGAAATTCACACAGCTCTGAAAACTGGGCAGGCCGCACAGGGGGTCTAGTTCACCCTTGATCTCCACAGTTTATTCTCAACCAAGGGATGGTTTTCTTTTAGTCAATTGTTTTGTTTTGTGTTTGTCCAAAATTTCCATAGGCATACTTATGGAAGCAAAAATACAGGAACCCAGGGTTTGGAGAACATCATCCCTACACCAAAATACTTTCATTTTATGACTGCCCTTTTTCTGAAAGCAGCATGTTTTCTGAAGCCAAGAGACTGAAGCACAGGAATAAAAGGAAGTTTAAGTGTAAAAGAGAAAGAGAAAGAAGTAGCCACCCCTAGAGAAGAAAGTAGGAGGACAAAGCTAACTAAGGCCAAACTTTAGCAGATCTCATATATTTTTTATTTTTAGCATTTTCTGTCTTTAAGTCTATTCTCATTATTTAATGGATTTAGTTCTAAAAGACAGCATTTACAATGTCAGCCTACAAGGAGCAGAGCTTGGATGGACCAGGTGTAGGCCTCCTGCAGTTTAGCCTTCTTTTCCCAATCCATGATCCAAAGGGCTTTGGGCTAGAATTTCTTTAGTCCGTGACTTTTGTGAGCAAGGAACAAAAATGTACTCAGGCTAGTTTCATCACAAATGAGCGATTCACTTGGGTCAATATTGAGATATGTCCCAGGACCAGGAAGGCTGTGGAGGGTCCACAGGGTACGACCAGAAACCAAGATCTGTGGGAAATTCTTGCAGCCGCACTCTTCCTATCACTTTTTCTTTTTTCCTTATCTCTGCACAGCCCTTCATTTATCCCACTCTGTCAGTAGGCCAGCTTTTTCTGCCTCTCTGTGCATTAGGCTCCTCTTCGAGTCCCCTGGAACAATGATCATTATCTCAAAAAAAAATAATAATCCCCCAAAACTTCAAATACTCAGAACAGAAAACCTTTGGTACTTATGCCAACTGAAGAATTTCTTTCGTCTGGATCAAGTGACTTCTTTTACTCAATCAGTTGAAGTCAGTGGAATGGGTAGGGACACATGATATCAACATGACCTTAGGGACCTATATCTGTCTATATGGAATAGTTCTCAGAGAAAGGGGATTTAACTTTGGCATGGTAGTGCATGCCTATAATCCCAGCACTTGAGAGGCTGAGGCAGGAGGATTGCCACGAGTTTGAGGCCAGCTTGGACTATCTAGTGAGTTCAAGACCAGCCTGAACTACATTGTGAGACCCTGTCTTAAAACAAACAAACAAAATAGAAAAGGAGAGAGAGAGAGAGAGAGAGAGAGAGAGAGAGAGAGAGAGAGAGAGAGAGAGAGAAAAGGGATTTAATGAGGCAGAATCTTCCAGTTATCCACTACATTCCAATGGCTTAATTTTCATTTGTCTGTTTCAACTCCTAACAGTGGTGGCAAACCTATGGCACTCATACCACAGAAGGCTGTTTGTTATCCTTGAAAGCTCTAAAATGTTTGCCATCACTGCCTAGGAGAAATAAAGAGAGGAGAAAGGCAGCAAGAAAGTTCTGGTTTGTCCATTGAAATTCATGGCATGAAGCAATCAAACACTCACAAGTACTTATTACACAAAATAAAGAGGTGGCAGGGTAAGAGGAAAAGTAGGTATAAAAGTGGATGAAAGTATTTGATTTCCCATTTCCTTTCCAAAGTGTTTTAAGATTATTGTTCCTCTCATTGGGAAATGATTCCAAAGTGACCGCTGTATTTACACATAGCTCTACCCCTACTCAACACCACTAGACTTCCGAACAATGCACATTAAAACCATGCTGCATATCAGCTTTAAATCATTTTTGCACCCACTAGATTGGCTAACATTAAAAGAACTGACAAATCTTTTCTCCTTTTTTTTTTTAAAGCACAGAGTTTAAACTCGGGGCCTTTGCACTGAATTACACCCCTGTGCTTTTTTAAATATTTATTTTTTAAAATACTAATTTTTCATTTTGAGACAGGGTCTTGCTAAGTTACTGCAACCCAGGCTGGGCTTGAATGTGCAGTCCTTTTGCCTCGGCCTCCCAGAGTGCTGGGATTACAGATGTGAGCTACCACACCTAGTTTAGGACTGACAGCTCTAAGTGAGGGCAAGAATACAGAGAAACTAGACACAGTGCTGACCGGAAGGTAGAATGTACAAATTGGGGAAACTGTTTGGTTAAATAGAAACCACTATACGGTCCAGCAATTTTACTCCTGAGTATATTTCCAAGAAAAAGATATGAGCATATGTTTACCAGAAAAATGATAAGAATGCTTGTGGAAGCTTTATTCGTAATAGCCCAAAGCTGTAAACAACGCACTGTTTAACCAAAGTAGAATAGATAAATAGACTATGGAATATTTACATAATAGAATACTATTAAAACAATAAAAACAGGGTCAGGGATTTAGCTCAGTGGTTCCACCACCTGCCTTGCAAGCGCAAGGACCTGAGTTCGATCCCCGGTACCAAAAAAAACCAAAACAATAAAAACAAACGAACTACCACTCCTTGCCACAACAGTGATGAAGGTCATATATTTAGAATTGAGTGAGTGAAGTCAAAAACAAGACAGCATAGGCTGTCAGTGCACACTGCATGATTCACTTCTATGAAGTATCAAGAACTGACAAAATCAGGGCCAGAGATTTAGCTCAGTGGTTTCGCCGCCTGCTGCACAAGTGCAAGGACCCGAGTTCAATCCCCGGTACCAAAAAGAAAAAACCTGACAAAATCAAATCAGTGAATATAGATGTCAGATTAATAGTTTTTTACGAGGGGTTTTGACTGGCGGGGGTCATGGCAAAACCTTATGGGGTGACAGAATATTGTATATATGGATCTGAGTGGTTGTTACACAGGTACAGAGTTATGTAAAATTTAATCAAGCTGCACACTTAAGAAAATGTGTGTTTTTTACTGTACATTATATCTAAATTGAAAAAAAAACACCGTCAACCCATTTACTCTTACACAGAAGGAGCTTGATAGCATTTCTCTAGGCCATCAGAATGCCGTCAGAGGCCCTCGGTGCTCTCTCTCCTAGTCTTACTAAAACTCTGATGCCATGACTTGCTTCTAAACACTGCTTCCAGATGTTTCGGTTTGATAAAACAATGTGAATAAGTAGTAGTGGGACTCCCTTCAGCTTTGTCAGGAGAGGATGGACAAGGTGGAGTGGAAGCCTGGTGTCTGGCAACACGGCATGTAGCTGGCCGGGGAGATAAGGGTGTAGCACACTGGGCACAGTCCACTCCAAGCCTGGGAGACAATTCACAGACAGAAAACCAGCTTTCCACTGGCTTGTTGGCTCACAGCCTGTCCTGGCTAGAAATACTGGCGCCCTCTACGTTTTTCTTCCTGTTTTTTGACAAAAGAATGCTTTGTCCAAGTAGGAAATCAAGGGGATCTGGAGCCCAGTGGGGCTCTTCCACAGCTCCAGCACCTCTCCCTAAGGAGACAGTCATAGCATCCTCTGTGGTACAGGAGCGAAGACACTGAGAGGCACGCGGTGGTCCCTTAGGCTCTGTGATGCCATCTGGGCTGAGCAGTTCCTCAGCACCACTGCCTGTCCCAGACAGGCACCTAATGAGTTTCCAGGTCCTGCCAAGACTTAGCACTTCTTTGTGTACCTAGGGTGGGCCTTTTCAATTAATCTGCAAAGCATCAGGATCCTGTTTCTCTACATGGGTTAAATAACTAAGCTTCTTGAGCCCCTCTGTCTAAGCCCCATGAGAATGAAAGAGTGAACTACTCTCTGAGGGATTTGCCTCAATTCCTGACTGTCTTCCTTATGTGAGTTGACAAGGTGTAGTGCTTCTTTCCCAGGATGGATGTCACCCTGAGTGGGGAATCGTTTTAATTTCTGAAACAGGAGCAGCGCATCGTGGGGCCCAGCAGAAGGCCACATGAAATCTCCCTGAGAAGAACTTGAAGCTTTTCCCCTCTCTGTCTTTATTGTGTTTGCCACTCCTTGCATTCTTCTCTGTCAGTTCCTTTGTATCCTTTCTCTGGGACAGCCCTACTACTCTTTCGCTCTCTGCACATCACTAATTGCTCTGTCCCTTCAGTTATATCTCCCAACGTCCTTTCCTGTGACACCCCCTTGTACACAGGAGAAGTAGAACAGATACCCCACACTCTGCATCCCACAATCAGTTCCCCTTCTCCTCAAACTTGACTCCACAGTCTGACTAACAAAAGACACGTAGAATTTCAAGAGCCATCTACTTTGACATCTTTATTTACTTAAGTCCCCCAGACGTGTTTTGTTAGAAACACACAATCTAGTTCTCATTTAACCAAAATATATTAGCAAGATTAATTAAATGATCTACTTTGTATGACTTTTAGTTTAAAGAGTTTTTAAATGTTAATTTTCAATCACTGGAAAATTTCCATGCCTCTAAGTTTTTAAAAAAATGGTACAACATTTGAAAAAATTGTACAACACATGAGATTGTACATTTCATTCCAAACAAATACAAGAGTATGATGAGCTCTCACACACCTAGCACTCAATTTTCACAATTATCTAGTTTGGCAATCTGTTTTATTTATCTGCTATACGCAATTTTCTTTTCTTTAATATTTCAAAGCAAATCCCAGATATCATGTCATTTCACTGTCTATACTTCAGTATACTCACTGACCTTTAACATTCATAAAGAAACACGAAGGCAGGAGTATAGGAAAATAATTTAAAATATTCATAGAACTGTCCATTTTTATGGTAAATTTGTTTGGAAATGTGAAGAGCCAATGTATTTACAGTATAACAAACTTCAATTGTGTTTCCTATTATTCCAGGGCCTGAGAGACAGGAATTCATGATAAAAGGCATATTTTTTTTTCAACTAACATTTATTCTTCATGCTTCCCAGATATATCCATTTACCATGGGGCTCCTACCCTTCTTGAGATCCATGGGCTGGAACCAAAACATGACACTGCAAATAATAAGTGAGAGGGAAGAAGGAGGCTATCACACGTTGTACTCTGTGGTTTGCAACCTGTACATCAACTTACTTATAAGTCTAAAATAACTTTGTTTGTAAAATGTCAAGCTCACCCAGTGCCAGATTGTTATTTTATGTTAAACAAAAAATCCAGAGACAATGGAAGGTACCATGCATCAGAACCAAAGAACAGTGATGATAGCTTTTCTTGTTGAGTGTGTCCTCATTCCTAAATTACTCTGTGCTTTCTTTTTCAATTGAGATGAACTGTTTATTAAGTAGGTCTAGGGCCCTAGAATAAAAGCCTAGTTAATCTTAGGTTCCTCTGGGTTTTGTGAAGATAGGCAGGTCTCAGTGGCTTTGATTGCAAAAATGTTTTATTCGATGTGAACTCTTAAACCGTAAAATAAATCTGTTATCTGGAAGCTGGGAAGTTGGCCTTTAGTTTGCTTCATATTTCAGCTCTTTGAGAGTAGGAGTAGTAGAAAATAGCCCATCTTCGTAATAAATTTTAGGCCAGTTGTGGACAGTGGAAGGTTCAGCTTGGAATTCATCATACAGTCAAATGTTTCTACACGGGAGAGGGTTACAAGATGGTACTCTAAAGGTTTGCCTCAAAATTGCTCTTGCCTAGAATTTTATGTAAAATTTAGAAAATGTCAACTGTCCATATCAAAGAATGATACTTTGTCTACAAATGAGCCCACACAGAGACCATTATTATTAATATATTTATATCATTTATTTCAAATAATTTGAGGCTTCTCAGAGTACCCAATTGTTCATCTTTTTTGAAAAGCAATCTCTTGATAATGAATTGCAATCTGTGAACCTGGATGTAATTTTTTTTTTTTAGTTCCTTTGTTGGTATATTTTATGTATATAATTCGTTTACAATTATCATTGGGTGTTTGTACCTGTACATGATGTATCTTGGTTCTTATTTTTTCCCCCATTACCTGTGCACCCTTCACTCCCTCCACCCTTCCCTATTTACATAGATTTCATTTCCATTTTTTTTTCTTTTCTCATAGTTTTTCCTTTCCCTCTTTTCCTTTCCCCTTCCCCTCCCTTCACTCCTTCATCTTTGGACCTTTTTTCCTATTAACATGGATGTAATTGACAGAGCTGACTCAAGGCACAGGGTGTTCATCAGTTGTATTTTCTTTGACTGGGAGCATTGCAAGTTATTAGAAGCATCTATTTTTTTTGACCATCTTTGCAGATTCTTGCCAGGAAGATCCTCATTTAAAAAGAGGAGTTCTTAACCTGCAGACAGGCATCAGGAGGGTCTGTGGAGCCTCTGCAACTGTAGGTGAAACTTACTGAGTAAGAACTTTTTCCAGAGAGGCCACATTTTTCCCTTAGATTTTCAAATGATTTCATCTCTCAGAGAGGTTAAGATCCACTCTTCACTATCCAAGTTTCCAGCCAGATTCAGGGAAAGCTCAGAACTTTTGCCTTCTCAGCCTTCAGTACAGGTCTTCAGTGTTCCGTCCTCATTGTCCTCATGCCCTGACACCCCGAGAGGGAAGCCGTCTGTTTGAACCCATTTGTCAAGAATCTCTTTAGGTTCTTATAGTGACAGAAATTCTCAACAAGCTTTCTTGTTCACATTGTCAGAAAAGCCACATATTAGCCCTGAGAAGATAAGTTTGATTTTCTCCCAAGAACTTGTCTAAAACTCTAAAAGCAGTAAGCCCTTTTTACAGGCACTACACATGAATTTAGTGACAGGATGTCTACTTAATATAGTTGACCTGTGAAAGACTGGCTCACTTCATCCCTTTTATGTTTTGTGGGTAGTGAATACATTTAGTTATTTTTAGCAATATGGTCAGGTGGGTTCATACCAACTGTCATTTTCTCTAAATGTTGAATTCCTTTTTACCAAATACAGGCAGACTGAGTATGCCAGCAACATCTTTGACCTACTTGGGCAGATCAACAGTATTTAAAAATTATCCACAGTAATATCTACCTTCATGGGTATAAATAATAGATACATTAGTATTATTAGAAAAGACAGGCTTTTGATTATAGAAAAGACCTTTTACCACAAAAAGCTGAAATATAAGCATATACTATTTGTACCAGTACAATGTTGCATAATTTGTCTTTAGACTATGTATTATAAAGCCTAGCTTTGGGATTTCCAATTCTGCCTTGTGTGGGTTGTGGCTTTTTAAAATATAATTTTCTGCTTCATATTTCTTAAGTTTCTGTTGTTAAGCTCTGAATATAAAAAGGACAATGGGTCACCATCCCTCTGTTCATCTCTTCAAAAAGTAATTTCAGATTATGAAGACCTCTAAAGCAAGATTTTCCAAACTGCAGTTCATAAACTTTTAGTGGACTGTAAAATCAATTTAGAGCATTGCAACATGGATTTTTAAAAAAATGGACCAATATCAGAAGACATCATGTATAGTAAGTACAAGTATTATTTTTTGAAAAATTTGTCTATGAGCATCTGTGTTTTAGCAGTGATATACTAGAAAATGCTCAATAACTAGGTATATGGTATGTATACATAAATTTATTAAAATTTTACTGACATAAATGATGTTTTGCTCACAATATGCAATTATAGTGATTATATGATACTCTTTATTATAAATTTCAAGTTGCCAATTGATTCTCATGGAATGTTTTCATTGAGTTTTGCCAGTCTTTCATATCTATAGGAGGCCTATAGATCCAATTCAACTCTAATTCAACAAAATCAGACCACCAATAAATGTTTGATTTCTTTCTGATTTTTAAAAAAAGTCCCTTGTATTATTGATGAAGGAGTATATTCAGGCATGAATGTTAGCTGATATTTTCATTTACATTAACAAGTAAAACGAAAATAAAACAATGACATGTCAGAACCTCCGTAGTTCAATCACACAAGTGTATCTTTGTTGAATTAAATAACTGTATTTAATAACTGGCTCACAAATCTTATGAAATTGTAACAGTGTGCTCTCCTGAGCCCACATGCACTGGCTCCCACACAACGGGAACTGTATCACAGTGACAGGGCATTTCTTGCTGGAGATTGTCATTAACAAGTTTGAAACACTGCTCTAGAAATCTACCCCTAGTGCTGTTTGTTGTTAACATTGATAGTGGTCACTTGGTTTTACATTAAATTTCTTAAAGTTTTTCTACACATTAGAAGAGAGCTGTAAATTAAGCCATTTTCCCCTTTCCTGCATATTCTTTGGCATTTGTTTCCTTAACATCTAAAATCAGGTATTCCTCTTTTCTTTGTTTTAGTTCAGGAGAAGAATTTTATCCAAACAGTCCAAATCAGACTCCATTTTAGGGCTTGTTTCTGTGATTGTCTTACATCTAGGGTGAACTGCTGAGAATTCTGTAAATTGGAATCTGAAGGGGGCCCCCAGCTCTGCTTGGCATCTTATGACACCTAGTCTTCTTATTCGCTGTGAGATGACGATACGGCCCTCTTCTCCTCTTGTATCCTCCCCAATCCCCACAAGCCAGAGGTATCAAAGGTTACTATAGTTAATATTTTGATATAGCTTTCTAGCTTTTTCCCTACAGACATGTAGACTTCACTGCCTTCTCCTCCACTCTATTGAAGTACGATTGACAAGTGAAAATTGAATATAGTTTAAGTACGCAAGGTGATGGGGATTTAGCTCAATGGTTCCGCTGCTTGCCCCGCAAACGCAAGGATCCGAGTTTGAGACCTGGTGCCAAAAAAACCAAAAAATAGGAAAATAGGGCCAGGAATTTAGCTCAGTGGTTCTGCCGCCTGCCTCACAAGCACATGGTCCTGAGTTCGATCCCTGGTCCCCCCCCCAAAAAAAGGAAAATAAAAATATAAACTTAATATTAAAAAAAAAAGTATGCAAGGTGATTTTCTTTTTCTTTCTTTCTTTTTTTTTTTTTTTTTGGTACCGGAGATCAAACTCAGGACCTTATGCTTGCAAGGCAGGTGCAGTGCCATTGAGATAAGTCCCTGGCCCACAAGGTGATTTTCTGATACACATATACATTGTTAAATAACCACTACAATCAAGCTAATTAATATACCCATTATCTCACATGATTGCCTTTTTTTTGTGGTGCGAACACAAGATGTACTGTCACCATCACCATGCTGTGCATTATGTCTCTGGAGCTTATCCATCTAATAACTGAAATGTACACTTTGACCAACGTTTCCTTTATTCTCTCACCCCGCCCCCTACCCCTACTGTTTTATTTTCTGCTTCTCTGAGTTCAGGTTCTAAAAATTGTACATATAAGTGAGATTATGCACTCTTTGTTTTTTTGTTCATGGCTAATTTCACTTAGGACAGTATTCTCCAGTTTTATCCATGTTGTCACAAAAGCAGTATTTTCTTCTTCTTCTTCTTCTTCTTCTTCTTCTTCTTCTTCTTCTTCTTCTTCTTCTTCTTCTTCTTCCTCCTTCTTCTTCTTCCTCTTCTTCCTCTTCTTTTTTTTTGGTACCAGGATTGAACTCGGGACCTTGTGCTCTTGAGGCAGGCACGATGCCACTGAGCTAAATCCCCAGCCTCTTTCTTCTTTTTTATAGCTGAATAATATTTCATCACATATATAGTCATGAGTCACTTAACAAGGGGCATATATTCTGAGAAACATGTCATTAGGTGATTTTGTTCTTGTGTGAATAAGAAGGCCATGTCATCAACAGGCCATATAACCTTATGGAGCTATTGTCATCATATATGTGGCTCATCATTGAGTGAAATATAGCACATTATACAGCACATGACTATATATATGCCACACTTTTTAATTCTTTACCCATTTATCTGTCAACCAACACTTAGGTTGTGAAAAATGCTGCAAGGTTGGATTTTTTTTCAGTGCTGGGGATTGAACTCAGGGCCTCATATGTGCTAGGCAAGTTCTTTACCACTGAGCTTTATCCCAGCCTGTGAATGATGTTGCAATCAACATGGAAGCATAGCTATCTCTTCAAGAGAGTGATTTTATTTCTTGTGGGTATATTCCCAGAAGTAAAATCTTTGGGCTATGTAGTAGTTCTATTTTTAATTTCTTTGAGAATCTGTATACTGTTTTCCAAATGGCTATGGACTTTGTTTTTTAATGAACTCATAAAATATAAGAACTGTCCTTATTAAAATAAGTTCTTTGTAATTATTCACTAAATAATGACAGCTAATATCTATTGAACAATTCCCCTATGTCTATGACTATGTGTGTAAACATGCAAGTAGGATACACCCAACTTGAAATGACTGAAGCAATAAGGATATATATTGGTGCAGCTAACTTGCAGTCTACATGCTCAGTGATACCATAGCAGAGCCTGGGCCTCTGTGTTTCTATGTGCTGCTTGAGTATTGTCTTTATTCTTTCAGTGTTTCTCTTTTGCTCATGGTTACAGCAGCAGTTAAGATGCATATTTCTTTGTTTATATCCAACCGAGATAAGTGATACTGATTAATCATATGTTCTTTCCAGAAGACCCCATGATTGGCTCAGAGGAAAACAAAGGGGAATAGATATTGAGAAATCACATATTGTGATGTTTTTCAATTTTGCTTCTAAAAGTAGTTTAAAATAACTATATCATTAATTTATTTAATGTTCAACTTAATTGATATCCTAACTCTCAGTATCTTGGGGAACTTAATAGATACAAATAAATTTTTGGAATCTATCATCCACTGTATAGTTCTTCTTGCTTCTGATAGCTGAAACATAGCAATAAAATATAGTCAAATAAATTTTACTGTGGCTATTTTATTAGAAAAAATTTTAAATATTTTCTCAGGAAGTGAAATTACCTGGCCAAAAGAGAGATACAAATTTTAAAGCTCTTCTTTCTTAAAAATGAGCGCCTCGGCCAGGAATTTAACTCAGTGGTCCCGTCACCTACCACTGAAGCGCAAAGTCCAAGTTCAATCTCCAGTACCAAAAAAAAAAAAAGAGTGCCCATTTTCCCATGACCTAACATTTGGCTTTTTCCTTTTTCTTTTTTTTTTTTTTGGCACTCAGGAGCCAACTCAGAACCTTGCGCCTGCAAGGCAGGCTTGGTGCCCCTGAGCTGAATCCACTATTTGGCATTATTTTTTAAAAAAATCTTTGACAACTTGATGAGAGAATGGTTATCCTTTTTATATTTGTGTTTTTGAACATTAGTTAATTGAGCATTGTCATATTTTATCTTTTAAAAATAATAGCCACTTACTCTTGAGCAAATGATGTCTGTGAAGGATACTTAATTGCACCATTTTTAATAATAGTAAAAGATTTGGGAACTACCTAACTATCCAACAATATGGACTGGCTAAATGAAAATAGCTCATCTATACAATGGGCAATTATGTATTTATTTTTTAAAGCATACAAAAATGAGTAGGCTGAGGATATAGCTTAGTGGTACAGCACTTGCCTATCACATGCAAGACTCTGAGTTCAATTCCCAGCAACACTCCACACACACACACACACACACACACACACACACACACAAAGGAGGAAGTTCCTTATAAAAGAGACTGCTAAGAGGGAAAAAATATATATGGTAGCACAAAAGTGAAAGGGTGATTTTCCATCTATATGTTTTATACTTTAAATTTTTAATTTATATGACTATTGTTATGGTTTAGATTTTAAATATCCCCCAAAAGTCTCATGTGTTTAGAGGTGAGGCTTTTGGAATGTGATTGGATCATGGGAGCACTATACTCATTAGTGGATTAATTCAGCACAATAGCAGAATGTGCTGTTAGGAGGTGGGACTCAGTTAGAGGAGGTAAGTCACTGGAGTGTGACGTGGAAAAGTATATTCTTGATTCTTGTCCCTGGCTTCTGCCTCCTCCTCCTCCTCCTCCTCCTCATCATCATCATCATCATCTCCCTCTTCCCCTTTCTCTCTCTCTCTCTCTCTCTCTCTCTCTCTCTCTCTCTCTCTCTCTCTCTCTCTCTCCCTCCCTCCCTCTCTCTCTCTCTCCTTCCTGGCTGCCATGGGTTGAGCAGCTTTGCTCTGCCATGCTGTTCTGTCACACTGTTTTTGCCTTGGAGTCAGCCAACCATAGACTGAACCCTCTAAAATTCTGAGCCAAATACATCTTTCTTCCTTTAAGTTGTGGGTATCCATTAGATTGTCTCAGTGAGAGAAAGGCTAATACAAAATAATTCATACCAAGCAAAGTGATGTAGTTGTGACTATACCTGACTATGTTATCCAGAAGTCTTTGGAATTGGTTTGTGGAAGAGTTAGGAAAAGTTTGGAGAATTGAGTTAGAGGAAAGCCTAGAAAGCTGTAAACAGAGTTTAATGGTTGCTTCTGGTTGGAGCACAGAAGACCAGAAAGCTGATAGGAATGTAGACAGTAAAGGTCAGGCTCACGGGGTTTCAGATGGGAATGAGGATTCTATGAGGAACTGGAATGAGGTCATTTGCATTATACTGTGGCAAAGAACTTGTCTGTATTTTGCCCATGTCTTAAAATTTGTATGAGGCTAAAATTAAAGGTGGTAGACTGGTTTACCTGGTGAGGGAAATTTCAAGGCAGCAGAATATTGAAGCTGTGGCATAAGTTCTACAGGTTCTCTTTAGCCAGATCTACAGTGAGAATCAGGACCAAAAAGCGAGCTGAACAATTTGAAAAATTTGCTATTTAGTCAGAAAGAAACCACATGTAAAGTTAGGGTCAAGGAGAGTATGATTGCTGAACAGATTAGCTTCATTAAAATAAGTCAGGTACTTTGCATCAGGGCAATAGGAAAAATGACTTGAAGGCATCTCGGGAACTGGCCAGATCCCACCCATCACAGGCTCAAAGGTGTAAAAGGGTAAACTTTTTTGAAAGACTTTGCTTCAAGAAAAAGGCTCCAGGAGACCCTGCACATTGAGGGTCACCTAGGGAAATATATCCCCAACTTCATCCATCTAGGCACCCAGAAGGCCACTATAGTCATGGTCTGAAGGGGCTTGGCTACTGGCTGAGGTGGTAGCAGACCTTGGCATCATCCACATGCTGCTGGTTTACAGAAATGCAGAATGCCAGGGTTATAGGGTCGTGGAGACTTCTACCCAGATATTTTATTTTATTTGAGACAGGGTCTTACAATATAACTCAGACTGGCCTTGAACTCATGGCAATCCTCTTGCCTTAACCTACCAAGAGCTAGGACTGCAGGCATGTGCCACCATGTTTGGCTCCACACAGATTTTTAAAGGAAGGCCTGGGAAGCCAGGAAATATGGTATGAGGGGACCACAGTCACTCCCTGGGACCCCTAAGAAGGTGATTCATACAGCTAATGAGAGTGAGGCCAAAGCTACAATGGCTACCCTAGACATCTGGAGACACCAAGAATATGAAACATCTGCCATGAAAGCTGCAGGCAGTGAGCAGAGGCAGTTCAAGAGAAAGGCTGTGTGGGGTGCAACCAGCAAGGCTGAAGAGGCAGGGCTGCCCACCATCACACACCTTGGTGCTGGCAATGAACCTACAGGATTTAGTGTTTGCCCAGCTAGGTTTCAGTCTTGCTGTGGTTTGTTTCTTTCCATGCCTCCTTTTCCTCTCTTTTGGAATGAGAATATTTAACTTGTCATTGTATGTTGGAAATATTTAACTTTTTTTTTTTTTTTCAGTTTTACAGAGCCTGACAACTAAGCCTGAGTCCTTGAGGAGAACTTGAACTTGGACTTTTGAACAATGCTGAAACTGTTAAGACTTTGGCCACTCTTAGAATGAACTGAATTCATTTTGCATAGTAAGATGGACATTAGGGGCCAGGGATGGAAAATTATGGTTTAGATCTAGAATATCCCCCAAAAGTCTGAAATTTGGAGGTGGGGTTTCCAGAAGGTGATTGGATCATGGGACCACTGTAATTATCAGTGGATCAGTCCATTGATGCATTTGTAACTAAATGCACTGTTAGAAGATAGGGCCTGGTTGGAAGAAGTACACTGAGGGCTTGTCCTGGAAGAGTGTGTTCTTGTTCCAGACTCCTCCTTTCTCTGTACTTCCTGAATGCCATGAGTTGAGAGGCCATTTTTGCTGTGGAGCCAGCCCACCCTAGACTGAGCCCTCTGAAGCAACGAGGCAAATAAATCTCTCCTCCTTTAAGATGCAGGTGCCAGGTATTTTGTCTGAGAGATGGGAAGGCCAACTAATACAACTAAATTACATACTAAAAAAAAATACTTTCTATATACCTGACTCTTTTTCACATTCTCTAAGTACTGTATCTACAGATGTACCTGCATCAAAACCCAATACCTGTGCCTGGCCATCTGGGGTTTTTGGGGGGTTTTTTTGTACCTGAGATCGAACTCGGGTCCTTGCACTTGTGAGGTAGGCAGCAGAACCACTGAGCTAAATCCCTTGCCCTGGCCATCTGCTACTATGATTGAACTGCTTCTAAGGCCACTGCTTCTCTCTCTTTTTTAAAAAAATAACTTTATTATCAAAAACACACACATACAGAAATTAAAACCATTCAAAGAAGAACAATGCAAGGGAAAAAAAAACAATAGCATTTAAACACAGCAGAGCTCAACCAAAACAAAACTGAAAAGCACCCAAACATTCCTCCACATAACTTAAAAAAACATCTCAAGCACCAACAAAACACCAGAGGATGTGATTTGCTTTTCAGAAAGATCCCCAAAACCAACATTGAACAAATAGTGGTCTGGAAAAAAAACTCCAGTTAGCTATTATACTCCACATAAGCCAAACTTCTCCCTAATTTAAATTTCGATACAGTCATATGACTCGCGATGGAAACACAATCCGAGAAATCTGTTATTAGGTCATTTCATCCGTGTGTATCTTTAATTACACTTTCAGTTTCTCACACTAGAGAAACTGTTCAGTATTTACATGTGTGTCCTATTTATTTCACTTAAGAGGATGGCCTCAATATACATCCATTTAGCTATAAATGTCTCTAGTTTCTCATTATTTATGGCTGAGTAGTACTCCATTTTATTAAAAAACCACATCGTCTTTATCCAGTTTCCAGTTGATGGGCACTTGGGCTGTTTCCAAGCTTTAGCTATTACAAACTGTGCCGCTATAAACATGGGTGCACATATATCGCTGTGGTATGATTCTTTTAATTCTTTGGGGAAGATCCCCAGCAAGGGGATAGCCGGGTCAAATGGGACCTCTAGGTCTAGTTCTTTGAGGTATCTCCATACTGATTTCCATAGTGGTTGCCCCAGTCTGCACTCCCACCAACAATGGAGAAGGGTTTCTTTCTCCCCACAGCCCCACCAGCATTTGTTATTGATTGATTTCTTGATAACAGCCATTCTTTCTGGGGTGAGGTGGAATCTCAGTGATGTTTTCATCTGCATCTCTCGAATAACCAGTGATGTTGAAGATTTTTTTCATATATTTATTTGCTGCTTTTACCTCTTTGTCTGAGAAATGTCTGTTCATTTCAGATGCCCATTTTTGAATTGGGTCTTTGAATTTGGGGGTCTGATTTTTTCCAGTTCTTTATACATTCTAGATAGTAGTCCTTTGTCTAAGGTACAATTGCTGAAAATTTTTTCCCACATTGTGGGTTGTCTCTTAGCTCTGTTGATGATTTTCTTGCAGTGCAGAAGCTTTTTAATAAGATGAGATCCCAATTGTTGATTCTTTGTGCTAGTTCCCGTGCTGCTGAGGTTTTGTTCATAAAGTCTTTTCCTATACCAATGTCTTCAAGAGTTTTACCTAACCTCTCTTCCAGCAAATTTAGTGTTTCTGTCTTGATATTTAAATATTTAATCCACTTCGATCTTAGTTTAGTGCATAGTGATAGGTATGGGTCTAGTTTTAATCTTTGGCAGGTTGAAATCCAGTTTTTCCAGCACCATTTATTAAAGAGGCTATCTTTCCTCCAATGAGGATGATTGGCTCCTTTGTCAAAGATGAGGTGGCTGAGCATATCTGTAGTTGTTTCTGCACTTTCTAATCTATTCCACTGATCCTCGGGTCTGTTTCTCTGCCAGTAGCATGCTGGCCACTGCTTCTCTTTTGGTCCTCTCCTCCTTACCCTTCTTTCTCACTCTCGTAGCATAGAAATGGGTTCTAAAAATGGGCTCTAACTACTTTCTTTCTTCTCCCCACCTTTCTTTCCAGCCAAATTCCTACTTCCCTTCACAGGGAACCAAGAAAAGCTGTACTGTTTTATCTACTCCTCATTAACAGATTGTCTTCAGCTTCCAATCCCGCCATGGTTTGACTATGGCCAAACTCCTTGTTGATCCAGGGGTCACTGTTCTGTCCCCATTCTCCTCCACCTCTCAACAGAATCTACCAGTCTCTTTTTCCCTGAATCATCTTCTTGGGCTTTCAAGATCACATATACTTCTAATTTTTTTCTTGCTCCCTGGTCACACCATTTCAGTTTCACTTCTAAACATATAGTACTCCAGGCCTTGGTTCTAAGCTCTCTTTCCTTATCTGTGTACCATCTTACCCATGCAAGGCAACTTTGTGGAACATCTGTTTGCAAAGCCTCACAGATTTGTATCACCAGTTGTATCGTTTTCCCATATGTTCAAATTGTCTCACGGCTGCCCATGTCAGCATATTGGCTGGGACATCTAACAGGCATCTCAAGGGCCTGCGACAAAGCAGAACTCTGGATTCCCGCTCCTTACTCTCCCACTTCCTTTTCCAGTCTCCCTAATCTTAGTAGAGGGAAATCCCAAAGTATGAGGTGAAGTCCTGTCAGAAGACAGAATTACATCTGTTGTTTGAACAATGAATTGTTAACTAACTATAAACTTTTTAATTAAACGCTAAGTAGAAAGTTGCTAACTGAAAAGGTAAATAAAAGACTGACATTGTGGAGGTAGCAACTGCTGGAAGCAAGTGTCACTCTTCAGACTGAGAGAACAACAGGAAGAAGTTGGAATCACTAACTTTTAGAAACATGACAGAGAGGCCTTCACAGAGCTAAAACTCAAAAAAGGGTGCTCTACATGGTTGGTGTTGCTGTCTCTTCAAGGAGGGCATGATAAATTCAGTTCCTCAAGTACTGGAAAAACTGAATTCAACTGGATTCCGCTGCAATAGGGAACAACTATCTCTGGGGAAAGAAGCTTTGCTAGGATGACATGCTCAGAAACAAGAAGCAGCCAGCCATGGTGGCTCATGCCTGTAATCCCAGTACCTGGGAGGCTGAGGCAGGAGGATTTCTGGGAATTGAAGGCCAGTCTTAATTACACAGTGAGACCCTGTCTCAAAAAAACAAAAAAAGAAAAGGAACAGAAAGCAGATTGGAAAAGTAAGTCCCCTTTCCTCCCTAGGCCTTCCATCTCCCTCTAGCACCCAAAATTGGCAGGTAGGTATTGAGCAAAGCAAAAAAGTGGTTTGCAGAGTCCCAGCCCTGACATCAGAAACAGAGTTTGGAAGGGTAAATTTAGAGCTGAAAATAATAAATAACCTAATGACAGTCACAGCCATCTGCCTGGTCGATCAAGCCAAAAGCCTAGCAATGATCACTGTTTTTCCTCTTTTCACTCTTCTTGTCCAATCCAGCTCCACACCCTGAAAGTTCTGCCTCCAAAATATATTCTAAATTTACCCATGCCCATCATCATTGCCACCCCAACCCGATTCCCATCCTCAGTGTGGATGATTACAATGGTCTCTCCTTCCTGCTAGTCCTGCTTCCAGCCTCCTAAAATGTACTTTTCCCACAGTAACCTGAGTGCTCTTTTTAAACATAAATACTTTCTTTAAAGTTTCTACATTATAACTGAGATCAAAACAGTGTTTGTCTTTCTGTGTCTGGCTTATTTTATTTAGCATAATATACTACAGGTTCATCCACGTTGTCAGCAATTGCAGTATCTTCTTTCGTAGGGCTGAATGATATTTCGTTATGTGCATATACTTACATATATGTGTGCGATATGTGACATATGTGTATCTCACAATGCATTCATGTCAGAAGACACTTAAATTGGTTCCATATCTTGGCTATTGTGAATGATGCTACAGTAGATATGGGAATGCAGACACCTCAATGAGGTATCTGATTTCATTTCCTTTGGGTATATAACTGTCGGTTTCATAGTTGTTTGTTTTTTTTTTTTTTTTACAGGGGATCGAACTTGGGACCTTGTGCTTGCAAGGCAGGCAGTGGAACCACTGAGCTAAAACCCCGACCCTGGTACATACCTGTCGGGAGCAATTCTATATGATTTTGGGGAAAAATCATTTCACAATTAAATCATGATTGGGGCCTAGTTTTCCTGTCTATAGGCCAGATACAGCATGTCGAGACATAACTCCATCTTCACCTCTGGTCACACCTAAAATCTCAATGATGCTGTGATTCTCAGTGATGCTGTGATTCTCTAGGACAAGGTTACACAAGCTAAAGACATCCTGGGAGGAACAAAATCTTCACCTGCGTAGTTCTTCATTGTTCTAGGATTTTCACCATTGCTGCCACCACTGCCCCGAGTGACTTTTTACATCTGTTACTCTCCCGATGTACTGAACTCTCTGCCCTGAGTCATGTGTTGCATTTGTTTCTCCTGACGTATTGAATAAAGGTGCAGTAAGCTCGGGAGCTTTTGGTTTTGCTGCCCAGAGCAGCACTGATCAGGCCCAAAGCTCAGCTTCTTCTCTAAGTCTCATTTTTTCAGTCTTTTCTGTCTAATAAACTAATTTGCCTTGTGCTGTCCTGGCTCACAGGAGACTAGAACTTATGGCAGAGGTTCTAGTAACGTCCCCTTTCCCTATTCCCTACATATACCCAATGGGGAGATTGCTTGGTCATCTAGTATTTTTATTTTTAAGTTTTTGAGGAACTATCGTATTCTTTTTAATAATGGCTATAGCAATTTACATTCCCACCAACACTATTTAAGGGTTATCTTTTCTCTACACCTTTTCCAACACTACTTCCTTCTCTGTCTCTCCCTCTCTCTCTCTCTCTCTCTCTCTCTCTGATGATAGCATTCTGCCAGGTGTGAGGTGATATCTTATGGTGGTTTTGATTTGCATTTACCTGATGATATCACTTATATGGAGCACCTGAAAGAAAGGAAAGAAAGAAGGAAGGAAGGAGAAAAAAAGGAGGGACAGAGGTACAGAGGCCTTATTTAGCAGGGATGAGGTAGGGGAGAATAGGGAGACGTAGACAAAAGTGTACAAACTTTGAGGTAGATGAAATTGTCTATAGATCTAATGTACAGCATGATGATTACAGTCACTAATACTGTATTATATACTGAAAATTTGCTGAGAGAGTGCACTTTAGGTACTCTTAATATGCACACATACACAAAGGTAACTATGGCAGGTGATGGGCATGTAAATTTGTTTGACTATAGTAGGCATTTTGTTGTGTGTATCAAAACATCATGTTGTATGTTGTGTGCTTCAAAATATATCTAGTAAAATAACATAAACACTCGAATGGCTTCCCATTGTGCTTCCCATTGTGTGTGTGTATGTGTGTGTGTGTGTGTGTGGTACTGGGGATTGAACCTAGGAACAAAACAAATCCAAGCCATTATGGTTTGGATTTCCTCTAGGACTGTCTTATATCACTCCAGCCACCCTGGCCATCTTTGTATTCTTTGATTTTTTTGATTTTTTGATTTTTTGGGGGGTACTGGGGATCTTTGTATTCTTTGAGCACCCAAGCCTTGGGCTTTACTCTTGCTCTTTCTTCTGCCTGGACCCTTCTTCCTCTCAAACCACATTCTTCACAGAACTGGATTCTTTTTTTTTTTTTATGACATTGGGAGTTGGACCCAGGACAACATAGTTGCTAAGCAAGAGCTCTACCACTAACTTATATCCTCAACTCTTTAATTTTCTTTACTTTGAGACAGATTCTCACTAAAATTGGCCTCAAATTTGCAATCCTCCTGTCTCAGCCTTCCAAGTAGCTGGAATTACAGGTGCACCCCCCCTCCAGCTAGGTCCTCAACATCACTCACATCTCAGCTCAAACGTTACCTTCTCAGTGAGGTCTCCTCATCTAAATTCATGTGCTCTAGAGGCAATTAAAATAATCTTGCCATTTATTTGTTTCTGTGAGACACTAGAATTGAGAACAGAGACATTGTTTTACTTACCTCTCCATCTTCAGCATCTGGGAAAAATGTAGGCAGGCAGAAGGCATTTAACAAATGTTTATTCAGCTGGATATGATGGTGCATCCCTGTAATCTCAGAACTCCGGGAGACTGAGGAAGGAGAATCACAAGTCTAAGTCCAGCCTGGGCAACTTACCAATTTAGCAAGATCTTGTTTTTAAAACAAAAATGTGCTGGGGATGTAGCTCTATGCAAAGGCCCTAGGTTCAATCTTAGTACCACTCACACGCACACACATACACACACTCACACACACAGACACACACAAATAAATGTTTCTTGAATTAATGAATCTCATATTATCCTGAGAACAATTTTTCCTCATTATACAGATGATGAAATGATGATACCAAGAAGATAATCAAATTGCCCAATGGCAGAAAAATAAAGATTTGGACCTACATACTTTGCTGTCAAAACTCTTAACTTTAATACCACATTTTTAGTCTTTAATTTGTAGATGTTACACCTAGATTGCATGCTTCTCCAAAGGGACTATAATTAAAATTTTTCCTTCATCTCCTGAGAAAAAAAATCTATCAGCTTTTTATGATCAACTCTTTTACCTGGAAGCAGGGCTTTTGTTGCAAATTCTAAACGTCTTGGAGGAAATTAACAGGCCAGCTTTCTTAGATGAGCATGGACAATTATTTCAAGAAGATATTTTTCTAAATGCCACCATCCACAAAGAACAACATTGGTGACATAAATCTTCCTTTCTAAAAACGAAAACCAAGGGTTGGATACAGATTAGTACATGTAACACAGCTGGTTCAGCTGAGCTTTCATCTCAAATATTTCTGCTGATCGAATCTGGCCGCAGTCTAACTGATCCGCTTTCAGTGACACAATGCTCTGGTTCACGTGAAGAAGCAAGGAAAACATTCTCAGATCTTTTATCACTTTAAAAAATTCAAGTTATTACTCTGGGAGGGATTTCACAGAAGAAGAATCGGCATTATCTCAAATTTCCCATGAGGATGCCAGCCATAATGAAAGGTTGCTAAGAAATACAGTACAGTGCTTTATTTCCATCCAAGAACTACTTCAGGGAAATGGAGCCAGGGGTGTTTCCCACTGCCCCAGGCTCCAAAGCCCTTCTAAACAGGTTTGTTTTAGTCCCTTGTGTGTTAGCTAGAATCAAACCGGAAAATCTCTACAAGATCAAATAGTAATATGTTCCTAAATTATGGGATTATGTTCTGTGCTTCAAGCAATTAAAGTATCTACATGAATTGGCCATGAGCAAATATTTCAAGATACAGCCTATACTCATTACCTGGCCTCTTGTCAAGTTGACAGTCCTTCAGCTTGCTAAGATTTCCCACCAATAGATGTACAGTTTTCACAGCAACTGACTTTCTGGTAATTTCTTCCACTAGAAATTGGCTTAAGACAAATAAGTGGAGTACTCGTAACCTGAAATATGTCTAATGGGAGGGGTGAAGAAATAAACTCTGTCTATGTTAGGAGAAATATGTAACAGAGCAAACGTGCTGAACACATTCTGATTCTGAAATCCTATTTTTAAAAAATTCTTTGGCCTTATGCCTAGCAGTGCCAAGAAGAGATAAAATGGTAAAGTTACCTGTGAGTGTATACATTTCTTTTGTAGTTTTGCTTACCTTGAAGGTTGGTCACCTTTTTGGTGCTAGAGCCAAATTTCTCATCACAGTATAAAAAACCAATAACTCTGTTATTCCTCTCACACCCCAATGCCATGATACAATAGTGCAGGAATCTTTTGCTTTGTTCTTATATCTTTAACATCCTAGGAAGTACTGCACTGTATCACGTTGCCTTATCAGATTGGCATAGAACAACAACAAAAAAATCCTGACATACTGAATGTTGACAAGAATATAGAACAATGAAAACATTCAGACTATGCCAATGGGAATACAGATTGGTCCCTCCTCTTGGATATCAACTTGTCAATATTTTGAATAGTTGAAGATCTGTATAACCAAAGGCCTGCCAGTATTACTTCTAGGAATAAACTGCAAGTTTGTATAAGAAAACACTTATAGTATGCTCTTGCCCAGTGGACAAATGGCAGATGGGACTTACAGAAGTATGCTAGTCTCAAATAGTCACAGCTGTGTGGACTAATTAATGGTCAACTTGAGTGTGAATGCCCAGCAGAACTAAGTCAGTGTGGTTCCACGCATGGAAGATCCACCTGAAGATTGCTGCTAGAATGGCATAAAAAGAGAACAGGAGGAAAAGATTGGATGCTGCTGGGCTGGGGATTTAGCTCAGTGTTTCTGCTGCCTGCCTCGCAAGTGCAAGGTCCCGAGTTTGATCCCCAGTGCAAAAAGAGAAAAAAAAAAAAGATTGCAGGCTGCTGATTTTCCTGAAGAAGCTGATTTTAGTGGTTTTTCTTCAAAGGCATTTTGGCTGGTGTCTTCCTTCAAGAGAGCTTCATCTTAGATGTTGTCTCCGGGCTTCTGGCACAGATCCTTCCCCATGTGGCACAGACTTTCTAGCTTCTACCACACTGGGCCTTTCTGGTGCAGATCTTTGATACAGACTTGAACAGGACATTGCCATGGGTTCCAAGCCCTTGACTGGATTCTTTGGGTCTCCAGCATGCAGATAGACATCTGCTCTCCTCTACATCTGACTCTAATAACCATTGACTAATACAACAGCCCAGGTAAGGAACATACCTCACACCACACAGGGTCACACCTGGGAACAGAGTGAACAGCCAAGTGCTATGAAAGAAGGACTTACAGGGTCAAGAGGGCAAGGTGGTCCCTATGTCCTGCAGGAGGATATGAATGACTTGTCTCAATAAGTTTGTGGTCTGCTGAGGCTACTACTCCTCTTGGCTAAGCAGGAACTATGCCTTCCTCCTTTGGGAAGACAGCTAGTTTCCAGCATTGATAAGCATGAACCTTATTTATAGGTGCAGAATAAGGGAGAGGAGCCTGGTAATAGGCCATGTGAGATCATTCTGATTTTACCAGATGTCAAAACAACTCATAATATAGAGCCTGAATTTTAGATCTTACTCCATGATGGGCCAGGCATTATTCTGGGTGCTTTCATGAGCAAGACAAGAACAAATGGTCCCTGCACTCATGAGTCTTAGAATTCAAGTTTCAGGAGTGTGTTGGTGAAAGTACTGTGGTTTACAGTAGAGCTATTTCTTCCTTTGTTCTAACTCTGCCAGGGGTTCCAGGGTCCAACACCATGGAGGACAGATAATGGCTTCATTTGGCCACTAGAGGGCATTTCCTGCTTTCTGCTTAGGCCTATTTCCTTGGGTTGTCCTTGAATGGTGAGTTCAGTGCACTGATTGACTCTTAACTCTGGTACAATCCGAAATAAGCAGGAAAAATTTTAAACAGATCTGCTTACAAAGAGTCTGTAAAGTAGGTCTAAGATTGAGCTTGGGCCTTTATATTTTGAAACTGTTTTCTATGTGATTCCGATAGAAAAACATTGATAAATAACCAAATATGTTAGTCAGAGCCTACATTCTGGAAGGGTTTCAATTTTGGTATAAGAAAAAAAAGAAAAAAAAAAAAAAAGTAAGAAGGGGCCGGGGATTTAGCTCAGTGGTTTCATCACCTGCTACGCAAGCACAAGGACCCGAGTTCAATCCCCGGTACCAAAATAAAGAAAAAAAAAAAAGAAATAAAAGGACTCTGGGCTGGAGGGTGTAGCTGAGAGGTAGAGCTCATGCTTAACATGAGTGGGCCCTGGGTCTGATTTCCAGCACTGTTAAATAACAACAACAAAGAAAAGTATTGTTATACATTCTTCTGTATCACATTCGTAGTTAGTCCGTCATTGCCTAAATGACTCACTTTGATCATTCTTTTAATATTTTTATTCTTATTAGGACATGTTTGCAATGTATAATTATATTCATCATGGGGAGTTGGTGTGTGTATATAACCCATCTTAATTCTTTTTATTTCCTCTTGCCCTACACCTCCTTCCCACTTCAGTCAATCTCAGGACTGTACTTTATTTTTAAGCATTCATTTCCTTCTTACTTCTGTCTAGATTCTCTGTGCTCCAAATGTAAAATAGAGAACGAGAAAGCTGGCAGAAGTAAGGAAGGATGAGATCTGTTTTAAAAAGAAAGCTTTGGAGAAACTACATTTTGTCTGAAGGATAATACTCTTCAGCAGTCTAGCACATGATGACCTTCAACACCCAGGGTCACCACCAGTAGTAAACACGGTTATGTAACACCAAAGTAAGCCAGCTGGAAACTCAGAGATCCAAAAAATATGTAAAACATTTTATAAAATGTGCTCATCAGGCGGCTGCAGTGTGCGTCGGTCACCTGTAGAGTGCAGGATTCCTAGAGGAGTCCCCACTCAGCTCATACCAGCTCTGTTATCCAAATGCTTATTACTATAATAAGTAATTTTTTGAGACAGGTTCTCACTATGTAGCCCAGGCTGGCCTTGAACTCCCACAGCAGCCTTCCTGCCTCAGCTTCCCTCCCAAGTGCTGAGATTACAGATGTGTACCCAAAACACTGATGATGACAGAGTGATTGTTTCTGGAGTACTCTCCTTAAGCCTGTTGGGTAGATCAAATGAGATCATGTACATTAAAGTCACTTGTAAATAGTTATACCTAGGCCGGGGATTTAGTTCAGTGGTTCTGGCGCCTGCCTTGCAAGCGCAAGGTCCCGAGTTCGATTTCCGGTACCAAAAAAAAAAAAAGTTATACCTAAAACCAGGATAGTGCAGGGCTCAGCTGACTCAACCTGTGAGTGCCAACACTGCCATTCACGCTGAATTATGACAATGACCTATGAGAAGGAAGGCTTCCCGACTCTGCTGGTAGTCTTGCAGCTGCCTTGACTTTAAATATAAAAACTGACTTGAGTTTTGGAGCAGAGTGGAAGTAGAAGGCTGTGCTTGTCATCTAGATTCCTAAAGCCTGGTGCTTAGAAACCAGATGCTTTGGTGTGTGCTCTGGACCAGCATTTCTGGCCAGCAGGAACCTGTGTGAGTGCTGAGAGGCCTGGGGTGGCCTAAAGAGACAAACAATATTATGCCTTCCTCTTCTATATTATTCAGCTACCCCCATCAGTGTCTCTGGCCAGACACAAAATTCTTCTCTTCTGCTTGATCAACAAATCATACCCTGTAACTGAGTTTTGTTTTGTTTTTTGTTTTCTGTTTTTTGGTACCGGGGATCAAACTCAGGACCTTGAGCTTGTGAGGCAGGCGCTGGAACCACTGAGCTAAATCCCCTGCCCAAACTGAGTTTTAAAATATTCTCTCTGCTGAAGTTTGCTGCAAGATTTTTGCTCTTATTGTTTTGTTTGCACTTGTCATGATAAGACCAAAGTGAAATGGGCTTCTCTATAGGGTTCAGACCAGTCTTCAATTCACTGTGTAGCCAGGCTGGTCTTGAATTTGAGATCCTCCTGCTGCAGCCTCCCAAGTACTCCGTGGAAATCATAAAGGAGTTCTTGAGTGATATATTTATGGTTGCTTGTTTTAAAATCAAAGTAATTACTTGGTTATAAAATATTCCATGAAAAAAGCTGAAAGGAAACCAAAGAGTTATTTAAGAATTACAGGCTTCATTTCAATGCAGTTATGGTAAACTCTGAAAGATGAATTCCTTGGAAGGCAGTGCGAGTTCACCTAGAAAAGGTAAGTCCTCCTCTTTTAGGTAAGCTGACAGTTCATTCCTGCCCTGGGGTGACTTTAAGAACACACAAAATGCTATTCTATTAATTGTCAGGATGATTTTTTTTTTAAGCTCTCAGGGCTAAATTATAAGTGTCTCCTTCCAACTGAGATGCTTAAAAAATGAAATATGGTGTATCTGGTCCTGCAGGGGTGGACGCAGAGCTGCCAACTGAGCAAGCTGGGACCTTACCTGGCCTAAAGGACTAAAAGCCAGCTTTTTCTTTTTTAAACCAGTTCAGGAGGCTCATTTATGAACCTATGCAAATCAGACATTCCTCAGTGTTTGTTTCTGAATTACTCACTGGTATCACTCACTCTCCCAGAGTAGAACAAGAATTCACTCAATAATAATTTGGATGAGGTTGTCTATCCCAATGCCTAAGACGTCCAACGAGATTGGAAGTGCCCTCCAAGGGCATGGGTGTGGCAGGGTGTAGACTTAGAAATGTGATCCTCTCTTGAACTAAACAGGCAATTAGAAATTTCATATCAGATATTCCTCCTTCAGATGGTGCAACCAAAAAGAACAGCATTTAAATTAAGATGAGAACCAATAACCTATTAAGAATCTTGCCTGCCTTTTTAATAATTGTCTTCCACTTACAAAATATATTTCTAAGCAGATCAAGCTGCTCAAGAGAGCATGAACAAGTATATAGGCTTTTCTTGTTTTATTAAAAAATCATGTGACTGAAAATAATCACATGGCCTTTATAATTTTAGTAGTTAATGATGTCAGCTACCATTTTATTGAACACCTGTATACTACTGAGAGGCACTAGCCTAAATATTTCACATGCTGTAGCTCTTTTAATTTCCTAATAACCCTTAAAGTAAGTCTATTATTTTGTCTATTTTACAGATAGGGAAACCGAAACTCAGAAAGGCTAAGCAACTTGCTTAAGTTAGTAAAGGATGGATAGCTTACTCACATATAGTCATGGAAGTTCTTCACTGCTCATAAAGGTGCCCAGCCAAGGGAAGATATTGGACTGACATCAGCCTGCATTCCACTAATGCCTGAGTTACCCACACCAGGTGGCTGTGCCCACCTGGAGGGGAGGCCTTTTCCCAATAGCTAGGCTATCAGCAGCCCTGGGAATAGAATGTGGAGTCAAAGGCACTGAGCCAATCCCAGTTCCGCAAAGCTTCCTACTATTTTGTCATGTCAAGCACCTTTTCCTATCTCACAGAATCCCATCAAGTCACAAAATATCGCCTTCTTTTCTACTGGCTAAGCATGGGGATGGGCAGAGGAAGAAGGATGAGTCTAGCCTTGAGAAGAAATTTTAAAATGTGCTGTAACTTTTGGAGTAGCCTGGACTTCTGGTTTGAGAGGAGGGGTCTTGACTGGGAGCAGCAGCAAAGCATCATCCTGGAATCTGCTGGTGGCCTGTCCCGTGGGAGGTCACCCAACCTCTGGGAGTCAGGCAGCTGCACATGAATGGCTGTAAAGGCTTGGATGGGAAACATCACTTCCAGCACAGTGAGCCAATAGACAAGAATTCTCAGGCTTACTGTGCTGCAGGCTGGCATTTTGACCTTTGGCTAGACACTTAAATTTAACCTCAATGATTTCTACTTTTCCATCTAAAAATGCAGACAGTGATAATAACTAGGAAACATATTGGAGCAGGCAATATTTGTCTTTGGTGCTTAAGCCCTAAGTTCTGCTCTTTCTGCTCTGTTTCTCTTTCCTCTAGCATTACCTTCTTTCTCAGTCTTTCCATGGGGGTGTGAGGGTAAGGGGACCACTAAACCCTATCTAGCATTATAAATGTCAAGGATTGAAAACATTGACTTTTCCCAAATACTATATTTTTATCCCAAAGAAGAGACACGGAAGATTTTACCAATAGGTATTGTGGTTAAGTGAATTTTAGCAACAGATTTGGGTTTTGGTAGCTCTTTCCAGAGCTTGTACACAACAAAGGTAAGTGACTACAGATTGAAAAGAAATTCTGTTTTGTTTTTATTTTAATCACATATATATACTCTGTCTCTTTGGTGGAATATTACACAGCCATTACAAATGGTCTTTTACAGACTATGAGGCAACTCCCAGATCCAATGTAGAATGTAAAAACAGGGCCAACAGACATATGTCAACTACGGGACTTAAGTAATGAAATTACATAGCTATACTTCCCCAGTACCCAGAAAGAAAAGAAAAGAAAGAAATGTACATACCTATACTGAGAGAAAAACAAAAACAAATAATTGGTTGGAGCAGTGAAATAGTGAGTGATTTAAAAATCTGTAGTGATCATCACCACAGTGTGAAGCACATTTAGAAATACTTTTAAAAAGAGAAGATTTCAGCATTCTAAAAACATTTATAGGATATCAACAACATAGGTAAAATTAAATATTCTATTATCATGATTCCAGACTGGTACTATGCCTTATGCCTCTCTTGGTACAAGATATTTTAGGGTTTAGCATTTCTGTAAAGCTTTTAAATGTTCTTGGCCATATAAACACACCATGTCATCAACCAAACGCTAAAGAACATGTATATTGAAATGTTAGGTTTAAGAAGAATTTGTGGAGGTTCTTTTTTTAAAAAGGGCCCCTGGTCAAATCATATGGACAAAACTGTGATGATTCTGGGGACAGGGAACAGTATGAGCACCTTCATACCTTCAAACTCTTACTTAAAAACAAATCAGAGGTGAAGGTGGTTCATAAATGTTTACTGAAGAATGAGTCATTTCCCAAGAGTGTTTGGATGACTCTGAAATCTACTTTAGCTTAATCACTACCTTTGAGGGATTTCTCAATGCACACTCAAGAGTGCCTGGTAGTAGAGAACTAATAATTATGTCATCCACTTCTCCCAAATAAAGGATGGGGTTTTTCCTGTAAATGGCATTTGTGTTCTGATCTAAAGGAAAAAATTACAATAGAAATCTCAGACATTGCAACTACCTTTCTGCTTGATGGACACTAAAGGTTTTTTTCACATGAACGGCTAGAATCTCTGATTTCCTCAAGTCACCTTCCTGTCTTTCACCCTTGGAGAGCAAACTTGTTCAATCACTGAATGTCAAAGCTAGAAGGAACTTTATGCATCATGTAGTTCAGGAAGCTCATTGTACAGAACAGAAAACTGAGGCTCGGGAGATTCAATGACTTCCCAAGGTTACACAATAGTGTGGAGCAAAATCAAACCCTTGCTTTTCTTAGAACTTATCCTGTTCTGAGATCTGCCAACCCAGACCATATATTTAAATTAATGTGGCCTCTCATCCTTATTACATGCATGTGCTTGCTAAATAAAATATTTAAAATATATTAAAATTTAAAGGAGAATATAAAAATTAATTACAATTCTGCCATACGGAGATAGCTGCCATTAACAAGTGTGTATGTGTATTTCTGGTCCTTTAGGCTCCACTCTGGGTGGACAGGAGCATGGGGTAATCTGTATGCAGAGTGGACGTGGACACCGAGCATGGCTGAGCTTGGATCAAGGCCAAGATTCTGATTCTTGGACTTCCATGTTGGAACAACCTTGGCATATCACACCCAGGATAGTTATGAGCAAGGATTTACATCATGTCCTTCACCAGCCATATGTGTCTTGAATGTATTAATCAGTCTCTGGAACTGTGAAAAAATAAGATTCTGTTGTCCAAAATAACTATCCTATGGTGTTTCGCTCTGGCCGTCCAAGCTAACTAATGGATTTTGGAACCAAGAAGTAGGGTGTAACAATTACCTAAACATGTGGAAGTAGACTGGGTAGTGGGTGAAAGTCTCAGCTGAGAGTGCCAGCGTTGTTGAGTTCTGGCAAGGCCTCTCCTCTTGGCTGCCTTTTCTTTTCTTGGAGAGAGAGATCTGTCTCTGTCTCTGACTCTCTGTCTGTCTCTGTCTCTCTGTCTGTCTCATAAGTGTATGAATGCCATCAGGAGGACCACACCTTCATGACCTCATGTAAACCTAACTAACCCCTAGAGGCCCCATCTTCAAATACCATCACATTAAGAGCTGGAGCCTTAGCACTTTAATTTGGGGGGGAGCCAGATACAAACACTCAATTTATAGCATGGGGAGAAAATGTCCAGTTGGGGACTAGAGCTAGGAAAACAGTACTATGTGAGAGGCACCAATTTCTTCTTTCCTTTTTCTTTCTGATCTACCACATACACCTTATTTGCTTTTCAGTGTTAAAATGCTCCTTTCTACAGACTAAAATGCATGAGTCAAGGAGGGTTCATTAGTCTTTGATTCCAATTGCTACCTCTGAGACTTCCTGATATAAATGCAGATGAGATATAGATATAGAGATTTGTGGGGTGTGTGTATGTGTGTGTGTGTGTGTGTGTGTGTGTGTGTGTGTGTGAGAGAGAGAGATACTGAGGATTGAATGTAGGACCTTCATACTGACCTACATCCCTGACCCTTTTTCATTTTTAGATTTTGAGATAGAGTCTCACTAAGTCACTAAGTTGCCCAGGATGAGCTCAAACTTGTGACCCTCCTGCCAGAGTGCTGGGATTATAGGCCTGTGTCATCATGCCCTGCTTCTGCAAAATTTAACTGCCAATAAATTGTGAACATTTTTCCACATCAATAAATATCCATCAAAAACTATTATTTTTGGTCTTCCTATAAGAATCCACAAAATGTGCAAATCCCAACTTATTTAATGAACTTCCTGTTTTTTAGAAATGTAAATTGTTTCTCATTTTTTACTTTTAAAAACATGCTTGAATAGTACTTAAATAATTGTACACACTTCCTACTCTTTCTTTAGGATGCAGCCTTAGAAATAGAATTGCTGGGTAGAAGAGTATAAATATTTTAAAGGAATTTGATACATATTTCCTGTCTACTCTAGAAAAGTTATTTTAATGGTCAATTCTACTGTCAGAGTTGGGCCCTGTTTTCTGTTTGGGTTTGGTCTTTTTTTTTACAAGTAATTTCAGGCAAAATATATGAGTCAATAATCATTTACAAAAATAAGTTTATTTTTATCATGAATACTCCACAGTTTTAAAAGTAAATCCATTTTTTACATTTCAAAGCATTCATTATCCTTCCATTTCCTGCTTCTCAGAAAGTACTTCAAAAATAGCTGTTCTGCATTCTTATTCTCTTCCTTCTCTCCTGAAAACCAGGTGATTTTGTGTCTTGTGATTTTTTTCTTTTTCTCTTTTTTTTGTCAAACAGCCAAGAGGTTTGGAGACATTTATTTTCTTCTCTGCTCAGGATTTTTCATTGAACCCTGTTCCACTTTGAGTTGCTTCAAACTTTGTTTCTCGTACACTCAGACAAGCTGACCTGACCTTTTGTGCTTTAACAAAGGTGACTGTTTGGGGAGAAAATTTGTCCAAGACCGTGACAGGAACTCCAGGCTTTTTCTTTACTTTCACAAATTCACCTGTGTTGCCATAAAGCAATGATGACGATTTCCACTTCCACAATGGAAAGCAGCCAGTCTGATCCACTCACTGTGTTCTTGAAATGGGGACAATTTCAAATCTGGCATTTCTATGCAATCAGTTTTAGCCCATATAAGTCCTTTCCCATTGTTTCTAACTTTTTCACAGACATCTGATACTGGACAGCTATGTTTCCCCTATCCTGTAGCTGGATGTGGCCCCACAGCGCTACCTGACAGAAGGTGCCCTGGTACAGCTCCTGGACTCCAAAAAGCGTCGCAAAAGAAACCAAGACAATTTTTGGCATGTTTATGCCTGGTAATCTTCGTGCCTGGCTTACCCGGATCTAGGCCTTTTATTTTTTAGAGACACTTTTCTTTTAATGGAGCTTGATGCTGATTTTCTTTCCTCATTTGAGGTACTCTTTTCTAATAAAAAATCAATCAGCCGGCAAGCAAACTTTCTGGAGCAGAGGAGACTTCTCACAGGAATTTTGCAAACATTTTTATTGTTTTATCCTTTCTTTTTAAACATTTAAATACTTGCTTCCAGGGGAAAAGTTTCAGCGATCCTACTGTAATCTGCTTATTTGTCTCTTCTTCCCCTCTTTTTAATTAGTATATATTTGTGATGCATAATAAATACATTTATCATGGGAAATTGGTCCATGTACTTTTCACCTCTTGATTCTTTTTACTTCCCCTCCCCACCCCTCCCTCCTGTCCCCCCACATCCCCAGATCCTTTTTCTATCTCCACAAAGTCTCTCCATCTCCCTGTACCTTTCATCTATCTTGAATGTTTTACGTATCTTTATTTACTTTATCTTTGTAATAAACTGCTGTTATACATATGATTGTCTCCATTTTACAGAGGAAGAAACTGAGGCACCGAGAATTTAAACAATTATCAACTAGTTCACGGCAGGGCTGCAAGCACCACCTAGCTCTAGAGAACTCATTCAGAAGCACTGCAGCATGATTCCACCTCCCGCCCCAATCCTGGGTGAGCTCTCCCATGCACACAGACCTTTATTTCTCATTCACAGCAAAAAAGCCAGACTTCTGTGGGCAGAGGAATCCTCTGTTATTGCAGTGGCTCCTGGATTATCTTCACACCTTTGTCCACATCTTTTCTTCCTCCCCTCTATTCTGATTTTTCATTAATCCATTTTCATTCATTTAAGACCATCTCTCTTCTACCCTTGTCTGGAGGTAATTTTCAGTTCTCCCACCTGTATTTTCAAACTTAGGACATCATTTGGCTCTGAGCATCTCAGTCTCTTTCCCTGTCTCTCACGCCATGGTTCAGGCTGACAGTGGTCACTCTGTTTTAGTTGCAGTTATATTTAATTATGATGGCTATAGCCAAAGGTATGACATTCAGGAGACAGTACATAAAACTGACTTAGTAAACTTATTTCTATATCCATGAAGGATATTTTCATTTCTCAAGTGGATGAAAGGAAGACTTCCTCAGAAGCCTCAGGGAGTAGGGGACAGAAGCATACATCACAGAGTTGGCATTTTGGTTTCAGGTTCTCTATGAGAGCTGCTCATTCATCTGTTTGCCCTTTCTCCAAGGCACACAGCAGGTGCTCCATTCTGCAAATGGGACTGCTGAGACTGGAGAGTGAAAGACTGGACTCAGGTAGGGCTGTGATGAGGTGGGCCAGATGTGTATCTGAACTCCTAACCACAGGGCTGCTTCCTGGCCAGAGGCCCACGCTTTCAGCCAGTCTAGACCTGAGCACTGACATCTTCCTGAGGAGGAGGAATCTTCCTCTTTGTCAGCAACATCAGGAAGTAGGCTAGAAATGCCTTTAAGGAAGAAATAGCAGTCCACTTGAAAAGGAAGACCATCTACCCCACCAATATTTTTCAGTGATATCTGTTAGGAGTATCAGATCCCAAAGGAATGAAAGACAGGTCTTACCCACAGCCTCTACTGTGATTCTATGCAATCCTCCAAATGTGCTGGAGACTCCACACATGGTATCCAATCTGCCAGGAATGTCCCTCAGTTTGTACTTCTTTTTCTTTTCTTCTAAAACATCATCTCTCTTTCTCTCTCTCTACTTCTCTTTCTGCATGTATATACACACACATCCCTCTAAATGCACACTACATGCACAGATATATAAACTTACACATATATGTACACGTGCATAAATTTAATTATGTATTTTTTGCTATATTTTCACCAGTTTTTCCTTTATATTTATTTATTTTTCTTTTTTTTTTGTGGAGTCAGGCATCAAATCCAGGGCCTCCTGTGTGCTAGGCAAGCACTCTACCACTGACTGAGCCACATTCCCAGCCTTTTCCCTGTACCTGTTCCCTCTGCCCTCTTCCCCTTTTCTCACGAGCCACATCCAAAGAAATGTTGTGGTTTCCATGCCTGTGTTTTCCACAGTTTTACCAATGTCCATAAAATCCTATTTAAATAAATACACAAACAAACAAGTTTATAATGTACACTTTACACAAGTATATGTCATTTTTTTCTTACAAAGATATGATCATGGGCCAGAGATTTAGCTCAGTGGTACCACACCTGCATCGCAAGCCCAAAGTCCTGAGTTCAATCCCCAGTACAAAAAACAAAAAAATATGATCATATCATATGCACTTTTCTGCATTATGTTTTCCTACCCAGCATTCTTTGTGTAAATCCCTTTAAGTCAACTGAGACAGCTGTAATTTAGTCTTTCTCGTAGCTTCATAATATTTCATAGTGTAAGCAAGATCATAATTTACTCAGCCATTCCCCTGTTGATGGGCATTCACATTGTTATTTTTGCCCTCAACAGCAATACTGTGATAAATATCTTTGTATTTATCATCTTAATGCACTTTTGGATTTTTTGTTTTGGTTTGGTTTTTAGTTTATTTCTGTGGTGTGAGATGTTTTGTGATTGCTTTCTAAAGAATCTTTTTCTAGTCAATTTGAAATAAGTATTTGTATAAAATACTGTTGACACTATTTTTTTTACCATTATCTGAATTAAAATACTTTTTCTAGATAGGTAAATTTCAGTGTCAACAGTATTTACCCATTAATTATGTTCATTACTTCTCTTTGATAGGAGTTTTCACTTTTAGATAAACACCACCTTTTCTCACCTAATCCTTCTGACTAATCCTTCCTCAACTTCCCAGAATCAGCTCAAACTCCGAAGCCACCTCCCACCTTCCCCGTGCCAACTTCCCTGCCCCACCTTTCCCCTCATCCCTCCCAGGGAGAGGTCATTCTCTCCTGCACATCATATTGTACTTGTCCAAGTTTGTCTGCCTTTCCTGGACTGCAAGTTTCTAGAAGGCACAATCAGCACCTTTTTCACCTTCCTTAAATCCAGCACCAAATAGAGTGCTTTAGACGTTGCTAGTCAATATTTAGTTGAAAAATGACATATTTAAAAGTTTTTATATGAATTCTTGCTTTATACCATCAAAACAGTTTACTTAGTGCTTCTTGAAAACAAAAGATTGGGCTACCTCAAGTTCCTGAATGAGATGATGTAATGCATATTTGGATACTTAATAAATATTTTAAAAGTTTAAAAAAAGAGTACTTATTCATTTCAACATAAATTATGACTGTCTACATAGAGGAAGATATGTCAAGAACCAGTGTGGCCTGGGAATGTGGCTCAGTGGTAGAGCACTTCCCTAACATGGTGAAGCCCTGGGTTCAATCCTCAGAGAGAGAGAGAGAGAGAGAGAGAGAGACAGAGTAAAAGATAGAGAGACAGAGACAGAGACAGAGTGAGAGACAGAAAGACGGTGAGAGACAGAGAGACTGAGAGAGATTTTTTTAAAAAGTTAATCCCTAAAAAGGCAATTGGCAGACACTAACATTGCTCAAGGGCCCCAACAGGAAACCCATGTTTGGACTCTCCCCCTTGGCAATTTAAGACTAAGAGTAGCTTCTAGTGACAAAATTACAGTGGTATTTTTTTTGAGCACTGACTCATGTAAATTTTGTGTGATTTCCATGCCAATTATAAAAAAACTAAAAAATGAAAAATAAATTTAAAATGAACTTTTCTCCAAACTTTGACTCCAGGAAGTGGGTCTTAGTCTATATACTATGTTACTTGGCAAATGGTAAGCATATTAAAGAAGGTGTGACATTTGTTGTGGACAGCAGTCCTATAAAACACAAAATAATTTAAATCTTGCAACAACACTGAAGGCATTTTGAAGATGAACCAGAGACTAAAATTCACTTATAGAATCTCTTAAATGGAGTATCATTCTTTAGCAATAAATTAAAATATAAAGTATTCCCTAATCTTTTCTTCAGCCAACATTCTAGTCTCCCAACATCTGGGAAACTGGACTGAGAAAGCCAACTGCTTCTAATTACCCTGTGGCAAAAAAAGATTGTCTAAACTTTTAAGGTATGAGATAGAGCAACCGAGAATAGTAAAAATAGAAGCTTTCACTAACCTCTCACAGATCTGCAGCATGAAAGATAAATGAAAACAGACAGCTCTAGTTTTCTTCTTTTGCTCTTGGCATCATTTTCTAAATACTTGATCTTCATGAGAAATTGTTATTTTGTTGACAATCTCCATAAAGATTCTGAGTTTCCTTCACACAGTGGAGAAAAGCTAGTCTACTGGTCTACCCCACAGCCAGGTGGCTCAATCACTGGCATGGATTGGGGATGGAGAGAAGACTCTCAGACTCAGCTAACTCCAGTGACATTTAAGACAAATTAATTGTAGGTAGTTGTAGTGTTAAGGATGAATCAAAGGCAGAGACAACCTCCCAGAGCTGTCTTTTTTTTTTTTTTTCCAGAGTCTGGTCTCCATTCTCCTGGACCAGAGGCTTGTTTCTATTAAAATAAGAGTGCTAAACCAATCTACTATTCAAATTCTTGTCATTTTCAGAAGAGTAAGTTTAGACTCTGCCAATTTTTTTTAAGCTATAAAACTCTAGGGCTGAGTCCTGGGCCTTCCCCAAGACTTTCTAGGTCTGAGAAATTGTGTCTCCCTTGAGTTCTCCATGAGGCTTGTTAACAAAACTAGCTGGTAAGACAAGTTGCAAACAGTACACAGTGAGCTGGAGCAGCCAGTTTCTCTGGTATGTCACCATTGTGTCCTATGGCAACGAGAGCCTAAACTCCAGAACCATTTAGTCTCTATTTAGTCCAGAAAAGACAAACCTACCATAATCAGACTCTAGGACCTTAGTCTCATATTTATGAGGCTCTCATGTCTAGTCAGGACATGTTTATTGAGTGCCTATTTAGTCCCAGTTATTGCACCAGGCTCTAGGAAAACAGCCATGAGAAAAACACATATCTTTGCCCTCTGAGACCTCATGTTTTAAGAGAAGGAAGCAAGTACTTAAAACAGCAACTGTGCAAGTGCTAAGTGCCATAGGATCACACAGAAGAAAGCACCAGCCGAAAGAGCTGTAACTTTGACTGTGGCTTACTCTGACCCTTCTTTCCTGTTCTTTTCAGGGAAGGTGCCTTTGTGATTGGGCAATATTGATATAAACATAGACTGTGAACAGAGGAATCTGGAAAACTGGAAACAATAGTCAATTATCTACAATATTTTCTACAACACTTTGCTCCTCAAACACTGCCTTTACTATAGTAATAGCCCTTTCTACTTTAGAAAGTAGACAGAGTCCAATGTCACTCATAAAACACCAATGAGAGTGCTCCATGCTCAAACTGCTTTATTGTCTGAGGATTTGGACAGTCAAAAGGACAGGAGATGAGGCCAAAATGAGAAACTGTATTAACATCACACTTAAAGGATCTTAGTCCTCATGTGTGCTATTATTTGGACTATGCATATTGAATGTTGGCTGTGTTTGATGACAAGTCAAAAAGAGTAGCCTGAGAAGGCAAGCTGCACATAGATGAAATTTTTCCACTTGATTCTACTCTAAATCTTGCTTATTTTTCTATTGTCTTGTACACACACAGTCCTCAGAAGCAGACCCTGAGATGAGGATTCATATATAAGTGATATACCAAGAAAGTGCCTCCATGAGGGAGTAGGAGAAGTAGGACAAAGGAGGGGAAGAATCTGAGCAAAGGCCCAGTTACAGATATGTCCACGCTTTTTCCTGATCCTGCAGGAGAGCAGCTCAGGAATATAAATTATGCCTCAGTCTATCCATAACTGGAGGTCAGGTAGCTGGTCATTTATACCAACTCATTCACACTCAACTTGTGCCAGTGACTCATTGGCCAAGGGCCAACCTAGGGAAACGTAAATTCATAGGCACTTAGACAGATTTCTGCATGTGTGCAAGACAGCTCCAGTGCCCAAGGACAAGCTCAAAGGGCAGGGCAGGTACAGATGCCATTTAGAAGTGCAGGCACACAAGGGTCATGCAAAACTCATAAAGAGAGCCAAGAAGATCTGGATCTGTACTTACAGGGTAGCTACAAGTACCAATAAGCTGCACATTTTCACTACTCAGAAAATATCATTTCTGGTCAACAACTGGGAGGATTGCTAATAAACATAAAGAAGTGATCAGAAACGTATTAAAACTTTATATGATGCATACCATACTTTCTAGTGGTACTAAGTTTTAGATAAAAAGAGAATTCTAGTTTATTTTATTGGACTACTATATCAGATTAGGTTCCAGGAAATTTGGTTTCTACTTCTGTTTTCATCACTAAGCAGTCATGTGACTCTGACAGTGCAATTCAACAAACATTTATGGATCACATGTGCCTTTGTACTATAAGTCATGGTAGATGTCAAGATAAAAAAGATGAATCTGTCTTCTCATGTACAGATTAGAAATGGATGAGGTACCAGTACTTAAGTGTAATAAAGGAAATGCAGCAGAAATGTGTACAAGTAACGAAAACCAAAAAAGGAAATCTCAGTGGGAGGGGCTTGGGAGAGATGTTAGGAAGGAAGTGACATGTGAGCTGGATCTTACAGGATCAGAAGGATGTCAGTGGGTAGAAGTGAGGAGAGAGCTTTCCTAACTGTGTAAAGCCAAGAGGACGAAAAGACCATACCGGGTAATCAAACTCGTCCAGATTAGAGCAGTCACATAGGGGTCATTTGAGAAATAAATCTAGAGAAGAAATTTGGGTCTTGATATTTGGAAATTTCTTTTCCCAGGTCTTGATATTTGGGTCTTACATGTTCAGAAATAATGTTTTAGATATTAGGTCATCATTGTAAGTTTTTTAAAAAGAGAAGTATATGGTCATAGTCACTCAATTCTAGACCACAATAGAGTGTGACACATGTGAGACCTGCTATAAATGTTTGTTGAAAGAACTGAGTACTAATTTCCTGACAGGTAAAAAGGAAGGTAGTTAATTAGAACTGCTCTTAAATTATGATTTTATAAATTGTTGTTCTGAAGTATTGGATCCATTTTTTCACAAGGAAAATCAGCAACTATTCTGAATCTATGGATGTCAAAATAAATAGAGACAGCTAAAATGAAAGGAGATATTTTGATAATTCAGCCATCAAGCAATCAAATATAAGATTGGGTTCTCATGATGCCTAATGAGAATTAGAGCAAAATAGAGCCCTCCTATAAAGAACTTTACATAGTGAGTCAAAGATGAAGGCTCATAAAGAATGCTAGCGTAGAGAAAATCCAGGTAATATTGGAAAAAATGATAAAGGAACACTCAGAGTAAGATTATAGGGACTACTGTATGTGAGCAGGAAGATTAAAGGCAGCTTCTATTACAATTTTATTTACAGGACCTTATAAAAGGGGAAAGAGAAAGAACAAAGACTCTCAAAGGAAAATATTGTAGGACAGCAATTATGTGTACATAGTTGATGCTCAATAAATATTTATTGATCAGTGTTGGTGCATAGAAATGCTGGAACACAATAACATAAAAAAGAAAGAAGGAAAGTGGCCAAATGAATAATTGTTCCCCTGTCCAGCTGTATGGAAATGTGATGAAGGGAAGGAGGTGTTGCTGGGGCAATTCCATCAGACAGTCTAGTAAGCCTGCTATGTCCCCAGAAGCCAGCCCAACAAGGAATGCAAGCAGCCTTTCTTCATTGTGTGCCATCTTTGGGTCAAAGAATTGTCTATTGTAGTCTCAAATAATTGGGCCAGGGATCAGTTCTTGAGTGATGGGAGGTTAAGCCAGGTGTCTAGGAAATGGCATTAAATGGACCCCTGCCCAATGGGTGCCCTATACTGAGTGCCAATGATGCAAGACGCTCGCAGACAGGATACTTAGAAGGACTGGAGCTACTCAAATAACTAGAAGCCACTGTTTCTGCTCCCCTGAACCAACTATAGTCAATGCTCGAGAGTTTGAAAGGGCTGGCTTCCTGCTCAGCTCCATGGGCTTCCTTCATTTCAGGCATTATAATCAATCCATTATCACCTAAGGATGTCTCAGTGAGTCTCCTTAAAATTTGAGAGACAAACTATTTTAATTTTAAATTATAAAAATAATTACAAATGATGACATTAGATTCACAATTTAATATTAATATATTATTATATTATGTGACTATAAATATGTTTAATTTGTTATAAATTATGATTTATTATACATTATAATTTTAATCATAGATATTTATTACACATATAACTTGAGTCAAATAAAGGGGATTTTTTTCACTGTAATAAATCAACATTTTAATTTATTTTTACCTCCCTGGAAACTTGCTCTGTGGGTTAAATTTTGCTCTCAAGTAAAATCTAGGATAGGATTCACACCCTTTCTGGTCCTTTTTAGGTAATAAAAGTCTCCCTTCCATAAAAAAACAGTTTCCTTGGCAATTTCACACTGACAGGTCAGTGTGCTTAAAACAGACAAAGCCCCTGACACATCAATTAAAGTAAAAGGCTCTCCTTTCTCCCACTTAGGGCCTGAAGCAGGTTTGGCAAGGGGATAAAAAGATGTCTCCTCCTTTTACTCTCAAACTCCATCCTGTCACTGGTCAACTATAGCCTCCAACTTCTCCAGAGTGGAATCAGGGAAGGAATCCTTGATCGGTACCCACTGGGTGCTGGTTTTCTCTGGTCATAGAAGGTATTTGTACGGTTTACACCTGGATGCGCCCCCCTCTCCCAAACCCTCATACACTCGTGGCAGGGCTTTTGAAGGGTGATTGAATCAGGGCCACTATAGCTGAAGGTGATGTTAGGAGGTGGGGACTGGTCTGAAGAGGGGGTCACTGGGGGCAGGACCTGGTAGGGTGCAACTCCCTTTCCATTGTCTCTTCTCACTTCCTGACTGCTTCTCTGCCCTGGCATCCCGCCTTGGAGTCAGCCCACTATGGAGTGCAAGTGTGAGCCAAAATAAAGCTTTAAGTTGCAGGTATCAGGTACTTTGTCCCAGCAAGGAGGAAAGTGACTAAGACAGTAACTAAGTGACTAAGAAAATGACTAAAACTGGCTCTCCAGTGGGTCCTTCAGAAACTCACCTCCACACCCAATCCCCAGAGATCTCTCACCTGTTTGTGGTGGATAACATACCTGCCAGCTAGTCACATAATACTCTCATCAGCCTGAGGCCTCCAGAATCTCCCTGCTGGGCTCCTCAGCACTCCGCGAGGCCTCCCTAGATGGAATCTAAAATAGCAGCTCTGGCTGGCTCTCCTGGTCCTCTAGGACACTTTACCATGGCAGTGCAGGCACTCTTGACACCCTGGCTCCTATTTGACTTCCAGGGCCACTGTTGCCCTTTAGGTTAAGATATGAGTCAGACCCTGATCAAACTGTTTCTCAAACATCAGTCTCTCCTTAGAGCTTTTCTATCTGGATTTCAGGTGCCAAAAAAATTACTATAACACCTCCCTGTGGGGGTAGGGAAGAGCTGCAGGACTCACACTTAGATCGCTCTGAAAAAATCCTCCTAACCCCCACGTTTCTGGCCACTTTTATTTCCAGCAACACTTTTCTTACCAGATCTACAGCATATCCTTTTTAAGCCCTGTATAAAGAGCCTGGAGCCCACGTTGAAATGGAGGATTACTTTGTACTTATTATCTTGAGGCCTCAGCCAGAAAAGGAGTCTAATATTGGCCCATTTTAACATGCCAGTATGCATATGAAGTCTTTTCCTATTCTAGAAACTTGTATGTCACTGTCATTGTTTAACTTCTAAAAAATTGCCAACAATCTATCCAATAGGAGCCTTACTGTTAAAATCTGCAAAGTCTACAAATCTACACAAAAATAATAGAGTCTAACATAGAGTTTGAGGACTAATTGAGATAGCCAATGAAAAATCCTTAGTATAGATAGTACTTGGGGTCTTTGTTGTCCAGAGCAGCACTGATCAGACCCAAAGCTCAGCTTCTTCTCAGTCTCATTTTTCTACCTTTCCCATAATTCGTCGTGTGCTGCCATGGCTCACAGGAGACCAGGACTAACTGCAGAGGTTCTGGTAACGTCCCCTTACCCTGTTCCCTACATTTGGCACCCAACATGGATGTGAATCAGATCCACAAGCAAACTCACCTATGAGACAAACTTGGGGTAAAAGAGACAACACACGAACCTCCCAGGATGATTTCCGGACTCGGACAAAGGACACTGGTGGTAAGAGTGTCCAGCTGGGGGTAATTTTCTATCTTTGCTGAGTTATAACTATGGGTCAGTCTCTGTCAACCGAGCAGTGTAACTTTGCCAAATTACTTAAGTCGCTGTTAAATCAAGCTATGTACCCAGTACCTAAGGATGCTGTGATAGATTTGTTAAAAGACATAAAAATGTACATCCCATCTTTTCCCCACGAAGGGACAACTAACTTAATAGCATGGGAATGTGTAGGTACCATTCTCCATGAGGCCTGGCAAAGGGGTGATCGTCTCTCCCCCCAAATGCTCCCCACTTGGGCCTTAGTCCATTCTGCTCAGAGGTCAGAGTTGCTAGCTATTTTATTTGTGATTGAAAACTTCCCTCCCCAACCTCTTAATATTTTAAGTGATTCCTCCTATGCAGCTTGGTTGACTCAAAGACTGGAAGGAGCTATGGTCTGCTCTACCTTAGAATCTAAATTATTAAACTTATTTTTAAGACTACAAAAGGCCATATGTCAAAAAATTGCTCCTGCCTTAATAACTTGGGGGAGAGGTTTTGCCTGTGTCCTAACAGATAATGAGAAAACCTTGTGTCTGCCTTCCCGGAATGTGAGACTGTGGGTCACACTGGTGGAACCGCCAACATCTCAAAGACCAGGGATAGCACCCCCACTGAGAGCGATGAGCCAGCAGCACCTGAGTGACCCACCTCACCAGCAACAACCAACAAATCCACAGTGAGGTCCAGGACTGAGATGATGCTCCCAGAGGAATAATAATTATAGATTTATGGTAAAAAATTTATGAAGGGGGGGACAACTTGAAAATGTTCTTTTTATATTTACAAGTATAAAAGCGCTTTCATTCCTTCTGATTCTAATTTCAAGAGATCTCTGTTAATTGACTACTAAAGTTTTTGACCAGTCATATACAATTTTAAATCTAATAATCATAAAAAGGATATTATAATTCAATTTGCCCAAATATATTTGCGTGCACTCTAATTTTATAAATTGTCTTATATGTTTGTCTGTTTGTACAATTGAGCTCAAGTTTTTTCTTTTCTCTTTTCCTTTTCACCTTTTGAAAAAAAATTTTTTTCTTAAAAGATATTCACCTATTATTAAATTGGCTTACAGATAAATGTTATTAAATTAAAGGCATGCCCTCCTTCCCAGGTTGGTAAATGATCAAAGTGCCACCGAGATTTATTTTGTAAAAGTAATGTGTATTGTCACCTACATGCAATAATCAAATTGCAATAAGCAGTTGTAAAATAAGAAGATATATATATTCTTATTATTTGTTTGTCAAAGTAAATAGAGACTGTGGGTACTCCCTTTGGTGAATAAAGAAGTGGCCACCCAGAAAATAATTATTCTGGTCTTAATTCACTAAAGGGACCCCCTAGTAATTTTCATCATCTTATGGGAGACACAACACAACAAATATTGTTTCAATATGTTGTTATAAATTGATTACATTGGTTATCATTGAAATTTAAATTCTAAATGTTATTATAAATTGATTACATTGGTTATCATTGATGTTTAAGCACTAAATATGTGATTATAAAATGTTTACATTGATTAAGTTCTGAATATGTTATTGTGATATGTCTACATTGGTCATCTTCAAAAGATTAATTTCTGTGGTGTAAACAAGAGAGTGTTATTAGAAAGATGCTTTTGGTTCCAAACTACATTGAAGAACATAAGGTTTTATGTAATTGTGATATTTATTACTGCTCCTTTTCTGGTGTACAAAATGTATTCATGCCCTCTAATTGTATGGGTCTTTCAACATATTGTTTATGGTAATAACCTTTTGATTCAGATATTTGCCTTTCTCTTACGCTCCAGCCACCTATGATAATAAGCACACTCGTAGGCTGATTTATTTCCCTTAGATGACATCCTATAAAAAGATAGCTACAGGGGCTAGGGATTTAGCTCAGTGGTTCTGCCGCCTGCCTTAAAAGTGCAAGGTCCTGAGTTCGATCCCCGGTACCAAAAAAAAAAAGAAAAGAAAAGATAGCTACTTAAGGATCCAACCACAGGAATAACCATAATTGGCAATAATAACAGTTTAACTATATTTTTATTCCAAAATGCTTAATATCCAGGTAAAATTATAATAGTTGAGTTCACTACTCCTCTTACAATGCTAATGTTATTGATCTTCTCTTCTGGGTGTTCAATAACCAAAGTTTAGAGACCAAAACTGAAGAGGTATCTGGGCTAAGAAGGCAGCCAGTATTTTGGCCCTGGCCATCCAAGGTCAACAACAATAGCAAAAAGATCCAGGACATGAGGGAACCTTCTCCAAGATCCTACATCTTGGGTGAGTCACCCAACCTCCTGAGCAGGGAGGTTGTTGAACACCAAAACAGTAAAGATCCAACAAAAAGTGTGCCAAAGGAATGTCACCTGGAGGAAAAAATCTCCCATGCTTTCACAGAAGGCAACATGGTCAAGAAAGACAGTGACATATCCTGATGGCAGACAATGACAGAGGAGCTAAGAGGCTCTATGCATGGTTCCAAGACACTGTCTGCGGAGACTTAATTGACCTTGTTAGTGTAAGACTGCTGGCCTTACCAAACGCTCCGAGGAGCTGACTGTAGTGGAGCACACCCAGGGATCCCAGCGGTGCCTCCAGAATGTAAGACCAAGGGCCTTACCAAATGCTCCGAGGAGCTGACTGCAGAGAAGAACACCCGGGAAGGAACACACCAGACAAGTTGGAAAGTAAAACAGACCTTAGTCTGGCCAGACAGCACTCCCAGAGCAAAGTAGCTTAGAGAGGCAATCAGCCCAGAGTCCGAGGCTCTTTTATAGGGGGTTGCAGGGAAGTTAACAGGTGAAATTTACAGAAGAGGGAACAAAGGTTAGTGGTCTTACATTTGTATGTTGATTAGCCTGACATGTACTGATGGTCAGCAGATGTTTTGTAGATTGTTCTATAGATAGCGGTGTCCAGAACATCAGTTTTCGAACAAAGAGTTGAATAATTATGGCTGATACAGATCTTATCTAGTGTCCCTGAACTAACAAGCATCTTTATCTATTTACTCACATTCAATCAGAGTTGGGGCTAGGGGAGTTTTATGATTACAGAGTTATGCAGTCCCACATTCCCCACTGATTTTACAACTTAAGTAATCTTACAACAGCATGACAATAGTAAGCATATACACGCAACTATAATGACCAGAAAAAGTTGTTTTAACCACTGTAGGTTGGGCAACCATTTAGTTAGCCATTGGAACAAGTCCCAGCCATCTTCATTATGTACCCTCTGAGCCAAGTCTTCCAATTGTTTCACTTTTTCTTTGATTTTGAACTATCATTTTTCTTATTTTCTCACAACCTTGGTGGTGGAAGAGCAACAAATAGTCTATCACTGCCCTATTATCTAAGATTGCCTGTCTCTGTTCTTGTAACTCTTGGTTAATTAATGCCAAGGCTGATGAGGTAGCATTTAACCCTTTGACCACCTTGCATACTAATTTCCGTACTGCCTTCTCAGCATGGACTCCTATAGAAGGCAAGGCAACAAAAGATGCTATCATAGTTATTACTTCAGCATCTGTCAACAGACCTACATCATCATCACACCCTGGAGCAGTGTAAGGTGACCATCGTCTAGTTCTATTAGGCACAATCAAATCAGTTCTATCTGGCAACACTACAGCTAGACGACTCAAGCAGCAACGGGTCTTGGTTAAATTGGCTGGAATATAATTGAAGGTTATTCCTTCACAGGTATAAAACCATCCCATTGGCAGGGAGATATGGCAATTGTTATATACAATTTTCTGTTTTATATGGCAGGACATCCCTTCTGACCATTTTATCCTCAGACTTTTGGTTGTACAATTTTCATACATAGTACATTGGGTATTATTTGACATAATTACCTTGGGTGTATATAATTTGACAGCATTTTTAGGTTTACGACATGAGGCATGTCCCCAATACATGGTGGAAATTTACATCAACATTTAGATAGAATTCAGAAAAATTAAGCGAGTTTGCCAATTGAATCCATACATTTTTGTGTGTGTGATCTAGTCCTCTTGGGGGCAATACTGCCAGTGTCCCAGAGAATATTATCATGAAGGCGAAACATCTCCAACCCGCTCCAATCTTAGATTTGGTCTCCTGGTTGGCTGATAACCTTTCATTTGTCCTTTTTGACATCTGCAGGGGGTCCTTCTTTCAGATGGTTGCGATGTATCCAGACAGAATGTCCAGCCACCTTCACCGCCAAGGGAGTTGACAGGACAACAGGAACCGGTCCCTTCCAACGAGGTTCCAGGGTCTTGGAACCAAACCTGTGAATAAAAACCAAATCTCCCGGCCTATAGGGTAAAGGTTGTAGAGGTTTTTCATTTGGACTAGTCATTTTCTTTCATAATGTCTCATGTAGCTCTGACTGAAGCTGATGAACTGCTTTTAAGGATTTAAGGAGGCGAAGGTGGGAAAACTTTTCCTTTAATTCTACATCTATTAATGGAATGATTGGGGGGGGATCACCCATAAACAATCTGGAAGGTGGACAGATTGAGGGGAGGCTTGGGAGTGCACCTCATTCGGAGGAGGGCAAAAGGGAGAAGCTCTACCCAACCTAGTTCAGCCTCCAAGCATAATTTAGTCAGAATCTCCTTTAAAGTTCAATTTGTTCTTTCTACCTGCCCTGAACTTTGAGGCCTATAGACACAGTGTAGATTCCACCTTATTCCAAGGATATTACTAATTAATTTAGATATCTTGGCCATGAAGGCTGGACCATTGTCGGACCCCAGAGCTAAGGGCAAACCAAATCGGGGAACTATTTCTGTCAGGAGCCTTTTAACTGTTACTCCAGCTGTCTCCCTCTTAGTGGGGTAGACTTCTACCCATCCTGAAAATGTATCCACAAAAACTAGCAGGTATTTGTACCCATACATGCCAGGCTTCATTTCAGTAAAGTCCAATTCCCAATGTTCTCCTGGACTTAGTCCTCTGTGTTGGACCCCAGGGCCCCGGTTACCAGATTTGCATTTACCTTGAGGCAGGTGGGGCATCGTCTCACCATGTCCTGGGCCTTTTGGACTAATTGCTCGCCGATGAAATGAGGTCGCAGGGCAGCCATCATCCTTTTCTCGCCGAGGTGGGTGGACTCATGTAGTTCTCGCAGCAACGTATCTGCCACAGTGGCTGGGAGCACCACCTTTCCATCCTTAGTTGTCCACCATCCATGTTTTCCTCGAGTCCAGAGTCTCCTGTTCATTTCTGCTACTTCTTTATCTGTGTATTCAGGTTTTTCTGGGAGTACCGGCGTGGGAAGCAGAACCATTTGTTTCCCCACTGATTTTGGGGTGGCTTGTTTTGCTGCCTGGTCAGCAGCATTATTACCAATCATCTCGGGGCTAAGCCCCTTCTGGTGCCCACGGCAATGGATGATGGCGACCTCTCGAGGCAACCAGATGGCTTGTAGCAATGCCAATATCTCAGTCTTATTTTTGATTTCCTTTCCTTTGGAGTTCAACAGTCCTCTATTTTGATAAATCTCCCCATGTACGTGGGGGGTGGCAAAAGCATAATGGCTATCAGTGAATATATTTATCCTTTTTCCTTTTCCCATTTCCAGAGCCTTAGTCAAAGCAATCAGCTCAGCCCTCTGAGCTGATGTCCCTTGAGGTAGCCCCTGCTCCCATTCCACCTGTTGGTCCTGGTTGACCACCGCTGCTCCAGCATACCGCACACCATCATGAATGAAACTGTACCCATCAGTATAGAACGTTATCTCTGCTCGAGGGAGGGCCTGGTCCGTCAAGTCCAGACGTCCTCCCCTCAAGTTTTCAAGAGTCTCGAGGCAATCATGGATGGGCATTTGTTCATCAGATTCTGGGAGTAGAGTAGCCAGACTGAGGCTAGCGGTGGTGGCAAACTTAATGCGCAGCTGCTCTAATAAGAGTCCTTGATATTGTAACAGCCTGGCATTAGACAGCCACTTGCTAGGTGAGCTATTTAACAAGGGCTCAATGGCATGGGGAGTGATCAAAGTCAAATCCTGTCCAAAGGTCAATTTGTCAGCCTCTCGGGTTAAAGCAGCTGCTTCTGCTATTGTCCTCAAACAAGTAGGCCACCCTCGAGCCACTGGGTCGAGCTTCTTTGAGAGGTATGCCACAGGCCGCTTCCATGGCCCCAAAAGCTGAGTAATCACTCCCTTAGCCACCCCATTTTTCTCTGCCACATACAGGGTAAAGGGCTTGTTTAAGTCTGGCAATGCCAGGGCTGGTGCCGATGCAAGTGCAGTCTTAAGCAATTGAAATGCCTGCTGGCAAGCCTCAGTCCATTTGAGGGGTGTATTTCCTCCGGCAGTGGCCTTGTGCAGAGGTTTGGCAATTTCAGCAAAGCCAGGAATCCAGATCCTGCAATAGCCAACTGCCCCTAGGAACTCTCACACCTGTTTCTTTGAGCCTGGCTCTGGAATCTGGAGAATTGCCAATACCCTCAATTCTGCCAGCCTCCTCTTTCCCTTTTCATGAATATAGCCCAAGTAGGTTACCTTGGTCCAGCAGAGCTGAGCTTTCTTCCAAGACATCCGATATCCCAGGTCTTGGAGGGCTTTCAGGAGGCCCTCGGTGGCTGCAATGCATTCTTTATCGGTTGAAGTTGCCACCAGGAGGTCATCGACATACTGAAGAATGGGGAAACACTTTTCTTACCTCTTGTAAATCTTTGCTGAGAGCTTCCCCGAACAGAGTGGGGGAGTTTTTGAATCCCTGCTGCAGCCAGGTCCATGTCAGCTGTCTGGTAGTCCCGGTGTCTGGGTCAGTCCATTCAAAGGCAAAGAGGGGCTGGCTCACAGGCGCTAGAGGCAGGCTGAAAAATGCATCTTTGAGGTCTAATACTGAGTACCACACATGAGCAGGAGACTCAACAGAGTATAGGGGTTTGGTACCGTTGGTGAACATCCACCCGGCTGTTTACTTCCCTCAAATCCTGTACCGGTCTGAAGTCTGAGGTGCCAGGCTTCTTCACAAGAAGCAGGGGTGTGTCAAGGCAGCAATGTTCACCTTCCCTATCTTTTAGCCATTCTATCCTCAAAAGGATCCCTGTTGTTAAACATCTTCATTGCCACACTCATCAACTTTTCCCTGTTTTCTCCCTCAAATTCCTCCATCCACTGCAATTTCTTCCTAATATCTGGGGCTGACTGAGTGACAAAAGCCAAATTAATTGCCTGTTGGTTTGCAGGGGCATCTGGGTCAATTGGAGTATACATATGGTATGCTTCCAACAGATGCTCCAGAAAGGCAGAAGGGGATTCCTCAGGTCCTTGAAGGACCTCGCTTACCTTGCTCAAATTGGTAGGCTTTCAAGTGGCTCCCCTCAAGCCAGCTAGGAGATGCTGATGGTAGTTGTGGAGAGCTTCTCTCCCACCCGAGGAATTAGCTTGCCAAGGGGGATGGGTGGACGAAGTTGCGCCTCAACACGGGCCCGCTCTTGTTCATCAAGTGGGCCCTCCATTCCTCCTAACACCGACTTTGTGGCTTGCCCTCATATCCTTTCTCTTTCCTCGAAGGTAAAAAGGGCTTGGAGAAGTTGTTGACAATCATCCCAGGTTGGGTCATGGGTATGAAAAACAGATTCTAGGAGGAAGATCAAAGCCTGGGGTTTTTCTGAAAAAGGGGGATTTTGATGTTTCCAATTATACAAATCACTGGTAGAGAAAGGGATATAGATATAATGATCCTGTTCTATTTCCCTAAGAGGCAGAAGAGGAACTGAACTAGTCCCTTCAGTGGGAGCCCCGCTGGGACCATAAGCAGCCCCTGTTCACGTGTGGGAGGGGGAGGTTACAGAATCTGGAGATTTTCCTTCTTCAGGAAGAGGAGGGTAGAAAGGGTTTCGAGATCTGGGGCTGGTTTTATCAGAGGAGGAGGATGGCTCCACACAGGGTGGAGGTCTTACAAAGGGGTCTAAGGGATCAGGATCTTGTGAGAGCACTGGCTTGGGAGCCTGGGCTTTGACCTCTCGGGGTTCTCTTGGGGTCATAACCAAAATATGACAGTTTGTTCACAAGGAACAATGCTGCAACCAAGCCGGAGGCTCTTGACAAGCTTGAACGCAGATATTTATATATGGAAACTGATCAGGATGGCTAGAATGCCTGGTTACCCTTTTCCATACCGCCCGGCAGAGGCTCGGCTCAAAGGAGCCCTCAGCTGGCCATCCAATCTCCAAAGGCCCGCCATTCCAATTGACACAGGGAGCGAAGTTTTCCACTAGAAAATTTAACCCCATATTCATCCTCCTGCTCAGGGGGAAAAAGCCAATTTAAAATTAGTGAGGAAACAGTCCAACGGGGTAGTCTTGGAGCAGGATCGTCCCATCTCTGTCCTTGATGGTTTGGAAAGAAATTCAAAATTAAACACACAATGGATAGGACACTAACGTATAAACGACAAGACGAACAGGTGCCACAACAAAAGTGAAACTAAATCTTCCCTTGTTCCTCGTCAGGAACCTTGGGGTCAGGGGAGGCTTACTGGCCTATCAGCCACCTCACTCCTGACAACAAACGATTGCAACCGGCCAAATCGGAGCATTTGGTAAGGCCAGCAGTCTTACATTAGATAGCAAGAGATTGACTTTATTTAATATAGGTCTCACTGTAACTTGGTCTTGAACATCCAGTAGAGAAGTATAACTAAAGACAATAGCTATTTGAGTTCAACAAAAGTTTTAAGTTTTTTAGCCAACACTGTTTAAAAAAAAATTATTATTTGGTTTTTCATCCTTTTACAGTCCCAATTAATAGAAATTATACTTATTATAGACAGCTAAGCCAGTCAAACACACTATAGATCCTCACAATATATATAGGGGCAAGCTATTGTTGGGCGTGCTCACTTTTCCTAAAAACACCTTCACATAAAACAAAAAGAAAGGGAGATATGTTGGGAGCAATGCTACATAATTCTAGGGAAAAATCATTTGATTAGGCCTAGTTCTTCCACCTACAGGCCAGCTATGGCATTCTAGACATAATTCCATTTTGGCCTTGGGTCACAACTGAGACCTCAGTGATCCCGTGATGCTGTAATCTCCAGGACAAGACCACACCTGCGGGAGACACCCTGGGAGGAACCAAATCTTCATCTGCATGGTTCCTCACTGTTCTTAGATTTCCACTGCCTCCCAGTCTTTTGTTACACCTTGTTTATCCCAATGTGAAGTACTGAACTCTGCATTTCACTTGTTACATTTGTTTCCCCATGTACTGAATGAAAGGTGCTGCAAGCTAGGGGTTCTTGTCTTTGCTGTGCAGAGCAGCACTGATCAGACCCAAAGCTCAGCTTCTTCTCAGTCAAAAAAAAATAGTACTTGGCACACAGTGAATTCTAAGTAAACAATAACATTTACTGTTATTGTTTTGTATCCTTTCTCCTACATAAAGAAAAAGAAGCAGATTTATTAAATGGTGCTGGGAAAACTGGATTTTCATATGCAAATAAGTTAGACTCATATCACACACGAACCAACTCAAAATGTATAAAAGATTTAAATATAAGACTTGAAACAACAAAATTCCTAGAGGAAAACATAGGGGAAAAGCTTCTTGACATTGGCCTTGGCAATGATTTCTTGGGTATCACACCAAAAGTTCAGGCTACAAAATCAAAAATAAGTCATACTACATTAAACAAAAAAGCTTCTGGATAGTAAAGGAGATAATCAACAAAATGAAAGGTAATTTAGAAGGGAAAAAAAGTAATGTATGGACTATGAAAAATATATTTTCAAACCACCTATCTGGTAAGTTATCAATAATCAAAATTTATTTTTTAAAAAGCTTACCAACTTAATAGCAGAAAAATATATAACCCAATTTTTAAAAAGGACCAAAACAAACATTTTCCCAAAGAAGACATAAAAATGGTCAACAGACATATGAAAGGTTCTCAACATCACTAATCTTTAGGGAAATCCATACTAAAAGGACTTTGACAAGTCACCTCCCACCTATTAGAATGGCTATTATCAAAATGATAAGAGATAACAAATGTTTGTTAGGGTGTGAAGAAGAGGGACTCAGTACACTGTTGATGGGAAATGGATTGGCAGCCATTATGGGAAGCAGTATAGAGGCCCCTAAAGATTTTAAGAATAGACCTACCATACAAGCTCACAATCTCCCTTTTGGGTATATTCTCAAAGGAGATAACTGCACTTCATGTTCATTGCTACACTATTTCCAATAGCTAACCTAAGTATCTATTGATGGATGAATGAAAAAAGAAGCTGTGATATATATATATATAGATAGATAGATAGATAGATAGATATAGATAGATATAGATATAGATATATGAATAATATTCATCCTTAAAAATAAGGAAATTCTGTCATTTGCCACAACATGGATGGACCTGGAGGACATTTTGTTAAGTGAAATAAGCCAAACAAAACCATTACATGACCTCATTTATATGTGGAATAGTAAAAAAATAAAAGTCAAATATAAAAGGATAGAGAATAAAACAGTAGTCATCATGGGAAGGAGCAGAGGAAGGAAATGGGGAAATGTAGGTCAGAGGATGAAAAGCAGCAAATATGTGGAATGTGGGATGAACAAGTCTAGAGAACTAATAATGCAAGTCATTACTATATTTAATAAAATCGTATTACATTAGAAGAAAAGGAAGCTGATTTGAGGATCTCAGTTGGGTTTAATATTGCAACAAATATTTGAGATTCTCTTAGGCCCTTTGATTTTTATAAAGTTGAAGACAATATATGATGCTCGCACTCATTCTCTTCACTACTTACCGCTGAAAGCCATGTCATGACTCCTCTTTGGCCACCAATGGCAGAAATCTGCTAATTTTAGACTAAGCATGGTGGTGCACACCTGTAAACTCAGCTACATGGGAGACTGAGGTAGGATGATTGCAAATTTGAGTCCAGCCTGAACAACTAAGCAAGACCCTGTCAAGAAAGAAAGAAAGAAGAAAGGAAGGAAGGAAGGAAGAAAGAAAGAAAGAAAGAAAGAAAGAAAGAAAGAAAGAAAGAAAGAAAGAAAGAAAGAAAGAAAGAAAGAAAGAAAAAGAAAGAGAAAAAGAAAGAAAGCAAGCAGCCTGGGGATGTAGCTCAGTTCAAAAGCTTTGAGTAAAATTCCTACTACTGGGAAAAAAAATGGGCTAAGAGGTAGAGAATGATAGATAAAACAACTCAGTATTTGGAGAACATAACCATGAGTACAATTGCCTGAATTTGAACTATTCACCTTCTTAGAAAGGATCCACTTACCTCCAATTTAAGCTCCTCTCTCTCAAGAACATGGAGTTTCCTAATCTTTGCTCCTGTAATCTCGTCCTTTTTTTTTTTTTACTCCTACAACATTTCTCATGGTTTGCTTTTAAGTTTGTTTTATGTTATAATCAAGCATCTTGTTGTCTTCACAAGTGCAAAGTAAGAGTGCACTTTTTACTATTCAAACTAATAACTCGAAGCCTACTTACTGCAAGAATAATTTCTTTCCTTGCACTTTTCCAGCCAAAGGCCCCAGGAGGTTACTCAATCTAATGCCTGTCCTGGTGCATTACAAAAAATCTGCTTTGCACACTGGAATTTTCATTCTTTGTGGCTGTCACTGTGGATGAGGCTTCTGCTTTTAGTATCATTGTTTAAAAGAGGTGATCTGCTGCTCATCGTGGTGTACACTTCTAATCCCGGCCTCAGTACTATGTTGCCCATTTTTTCCCAGCAACATCTGGTTCCCTTATTAAAAGAAGCTAAGCAGGCAGATCTTCCTAAGATGAAAGAGATCTATGCAAGGTGAATGATATCTCTACAGCAAGAAAGAGAACATCAATTAAAATCAGACAGAATGTCTACTTTTGCATGGCAGTTTCATTTAAAATAGAAAATTAAATGCTCTCCTTTCCAAAATGTGCAGTGACTCATGTAAACATTGGCAAGATATAAATTTTGTGATAGACTTACCACAACTAACTAGGAGTTCAACACCTAGGAGCCCAGAAGGAGAACAAGTCCATGTTGAATGAGCTGGAAAAAACGAAGGAAGCAGGACCATCTTAAGGGTTGTCTAACCTCAGCACAGGATGAGGACCCTCCATATGTGCCTGCCATATGCAGTGATGTGGTGGCAGTTTGTATCCAGCATCCTGTACAGTGGCAACACTGCTGCCATCAGCTCAGAGAAATTCCTGACCCACATGCCAGACATACTGAGTCACCTAGAATTTCCTGCTACCCACACCTCCCACTGCTGGCTGCATTGTGTGCGTGTGCGTGCGTGCGTGCATGCGTGTGTGTGTGTGTGTGTGTGTGTGTTTTCAGAGATGATTTAAATAATTTGTCTCTGGGGAATGGTTTGCACCACACATAGAAAAAAAAAATCCATCAGAGCTAAGTATTTAATTCTTCTGTCCCGGAACAAAGAGGATTTTGTCACTTGTTGATCTACTCTTTATTGGTAGTGAAGGATGTGACGGAAAAACTGGCTAAACTGTACTGTTTGCCTTTCAGATTACTTTGGCAGGTAATCTCGCCTTCACTGGATGGAATATGGCTGTGATGTGAAATTTTAAAAAATTTTGTTTTGAAAAACACAAGATCAGAAACACAGGAGAAAGCTTGAAATTTCCAGCTGGAGCCTGGCTCCAGTACAGGTTTACAAAATATCAAAGCTGACAGAGCTCTAAGTCGAGGAGCATTCTTGGCTCCCTGACTAAAAGCAGCAGTCGTAGCACTTGTGCTATGCCACATTTTCTGTCCTTTTGCATCCTTCATTATCATCTGTGGGTAAAACTCCAGGCTCCTTAGCCTGAAATACAAAACCTTGAAAAAATTCAATCTAAATCCACTTTCTGCCCTTATCTCCCACTCTACCCTCCCTAAAAACCATACTCCAGTTTCAAAGGACTACACAGAATTCCCTTACTAACATAGCCTCTCATAACTTAGTAGTGCCTGTGGGATACTTCCGATCAAAGGGGCTTTTCCAACCTTTTTAATCTGTCAAACAAAACCCAGCTCACCTTTGAAAAGGGGGTTTAAAATTGGTCACTCCCTCTCTCTCTGTGCTCCTATAACATTTAACTCTTAAAATTATATTACTTTATCACATGGTATTGCAATTGTTCACTCATCTGACTTCTCTGTTAGACTTGAGCTACTCAGAGGAAAGGCCATATTTCATTGTTTGCATCAGCTTTGGGTCTAACAATGTCTGGCACATAGCATTTACTTAACAACTGTATGTTCATTGATGTTGGCCGTTGACGACCAACAACTTACTAAACAACCCACTCTTTTCTTTTTCCTCTTTCTTTCTCTTTCTTTCTTTCTTTCTTTCTTTCTTTCTTTCTTTCTTTCTTTCTTTCTTTCTTTCTTTCTTTCTTTCTTTGTTCAGTACCAGGGCTCAAACTCACGACCTTGCACTTGCCAGGCAGGCGTGGTGCCACTGAACTACATCTCCAGCCCTACCCACTCTTTTCTGACCCAGAAGCAAAGCTTCTAAGTTTGCTTGGGCATATTTAGAGACCAAATACAAAGTTAAACAGGAGAATGTGAATATAATCTTATTCAAGTGTCACAGAATCAAATGAGTTTGACGTTTGATCTGCTCTCATGCCTTAATTATAGAACCTAAGCTTTGGCCATAGTCCTGGGTATTAACCCATCACTAGATCCACTCTTGTGTCGAAGTTTATATTTTGATAACCTGCTATCCCAAGGACTACCAAAAGTGAGGTTCTGTCCTCTCTAAAAAAGTCTGTACCTTAATTCCTTTTTATTGCAATACAACAGAGATTGCAAGGCAACCGGAAAACAGTCAAAAAGTCTCTCTCCAAGTTCCTCTTAAGGACAGTGATAGGAGCACCCATACCTGTATGGCTCCTAGTCCTTGACTGAGAGTATGATTCTGTGACTAAACCATTCTGAGCATGACTCACTTAGCAATGGAGGCTTTGCCTGCAGCTTTGGGGAAAGGACAGTGATGTAGAGGGGCCTTGTGATGGTTGTGATCTATCATTACTGCAAAGATTTTGACACTCTTTCTATCTAGAAGTGGCATCTATGTCCCCAGTTCTTGAATCTGAGTGGGCAGGTGACTACTTTGACCAATAGAATAATAGTAGACTTGTTGCATGTGACTTTGGCAAGAGCATAAATAGACATGAGCATCCTCTTTATTCCCTGGAAGATTGCTCTTGGAGCCCTAAGCTTCCATTTAAAAATTTAGGTTGAACCACGCTTTGGATTGAATGTGTCTTCTCCAAAATTTGTATGTTGAAACTTAATCCTTAATGTGATGGTATTTGGAGATAGGACCTTTGGGAGGTGATTGTCCTGAAGGTGGAGGCTTTATAAATGGGATTACTGCCCTTGTAAAAGAGACTCTGGAGAGATTCTTTGCCCTCTTCCACTACGTGAGAGTGCAGTGAAAGGGTGGCTATGCATAAACCAGGAAGTAAGCCCTTACCAGGCACTGAATCTGCTGTGCCTTGATCTTGTACTTTGAATCCTCCAGAGCTATAAGGAATAAATGTCTGTTGTTTATAAGCTGCCCCGTTTATGGCAGTCTCTTCCAGCAGCCCACACAGATTCAGACAAAGCACAAGCAGAGCCAACCAAAGGCCTGCTGCCGAGATCTGAGAGGACAGTGAGTGTCACTGGTTGAATATGTGGTTCCAGGAGCTTCACTGGTCAATTTTGCTTCCTCACATGTAAAAGAGAAAATGGCCATCACCTGTCAGGATTAAATAAGGCTAGTAGGTCAAACAGCTGAGTAGAACAAGGACCGTTTTACAGAAATGAGCCAGTACATTTCAGTCTTCACACTCTTCCCATCTATATTTACCATTGCATTTTTTTCTTCTGCTAATTAAGTTCCTTATCAGAGGTAATTGGTATCTTAATTAATACTACAATCCTGGTGGTCTAAATCTTTATTCCAGCCAGAGAGACTTAAGAAAAGAAGTAAGAGACAAGGCAGAGATGGCACATACAAAGTCATTTTCACTCCCAAACAGAGAACACTATCCTGAGGGCCTCTAAACTTTCTCACTTACCAAACTTGACATTGGAATTGGCAAAAAATTCATTACTGTGGGTTGTGTGTGTGGACAGTCAGCAGACTTTGGCTGAGGGCTGACAGAGCCAGTTTAAAGTAACGGTGACAGAGTGAAACCAGAGTAAAGTGTAGCCAATCTGCTGATTTTCATGGCACTTTGGGCCCCAGTTGTTTCAGATCTCCCCCAGATTGCAGATGGCTTTTAGGATTTCAGCTGAGAGAGTGGCTGGGACAGCTGGACAGCCTAGCAGAATTTTAATAGGTTTTGAGTCCTGGCTTTTCATTTTACCAGACAAAGAAGCTTTAAAAATATTTAGGGTACTCTAATTGTAAGAAATAATGAAAGACCTCTTAAAGAAGGCAAGCTTCATATAATTAGAAAAGATTAAAGTTTATAAAGCATTCATAAGCCTAGAGAGAATAATTTAATTGTGCTGGAAAGGTGACGCTTTGGTTACAAGATCCAGGTGAAATTCACCAAAATTCTCAAGGCCATGATGAACTTCTCTACTGTGGTCCAATACCCTAAATCTAAATGGAGTAACATTTAAGGCCCAAAGAAACATGTACTTGAACTAAAAACCACAGCATTAATTATTCCACTATGATAAGAATTTACATCTCAGTGCTTACACAAAAACAGGCTTTAGAGAAAAATGAAAAGGAACCTGTCCCCTGACTCAGCTTCAGGGTACACATACGTCTTCCATGAGGGGAAGATGGTCAGAGTGTTTAATAACTGGTGCAGCACAACCACTAAACAAGCATGGCAGAGTCCACAACCTTGTGTCATTCCCTGGGACCAGAGCATCTGAACTAAGTCCCAGCTCTGACCACATCCAGAGCAAGAGCTCTTGCTCAATGCTGGCAGCACCTTTTCTCCCTAGAACAAAAGAATCCACCATTCAGAGCACTCCACACTTAAAAAAATGAAACCTGAATTCTTCAGGACGGCTTTTAGTCTTCATCATCCTCTCCATTCCAGCACCAAAGACAACTTTGCAACTTTGCAGCAACTTTGAAGGTGGTGGCCCCCCTACACAAGCAGAGCATGCTGTTTCGAGGTGGCTTTTTTTTGAGTCAGGGTCTCTCTATGTAGTCCAGACTGGCCTTGAACAGCAATCCTCCTGCCTCAGCTTCCCAAGTGCTGGGATTATAGGATTAGAGGTTTATTGAGCTAAATCAACAGGGTTGGTCTTAATATATATAGGGAAAAAGACATTGTATTGAAACAGCAATCTCACATGGTTAATCCAACATAAGAAAATGATTATTAATTAATTAGATTATAATTCCACTCTAAAAACTTTAGTAGTTCATGAAAATAAATTTGACACCCATAAACTGAAGCTCTCAAAGCATACTTTTAGTATTAAATATGTAAATATGAATCAAAATTAAAATAGTGTCAAGGAAATGTTCTTTAAATTCCTTCATATTCTTTTTAGAAATTATCCTTAAAATTTATTTTGTATACAAATAACAAAATAATCAGTTTAGTGAGTCTCATTTGTTTGCTTGTTTTTGGTGATCTTGAAATAAAATTTTCTTTCTTTTTTCTTTTGAGACACAGTCTCACTATGTAGCCTAGTCTGACCTCTAACTTGAGATCCTCCTGCCCGCTGAGTGCTGGGATTACAGATGTGTACCACCATACCTGGCTTGGAATGAACTTTTCTATAAATATTACTATGCAGTCAGTCCTCCATATCTGCAAGTTCAACAAACCATGGATCAAAAATATTCCAAAATAAAAATTACATCTGGCCTGAAGATGTATAGACATTAACTCATGTTATTATTTCCTAAACAGCACAGTATAATAACTATTTACATGACATTTATATTGTACTCAATATTATAAGTAATTTAGAGTGATTTAAAATATACAAATATGTGTATGTTTTATGCAAATACTGTAACTTGAGTGTCATATTTTGGTATCCAAGGGGTGGAGTCTTGATGCCAGTTACTCATAAATATTATACCAAGCAATGACAACAGTTTTAAGTAGAGATGTGATTTATATTTTTAATTTTAAAAAAGCAAACATTGATTCTATTTTAAAAGGAATATTCCTTCACTGATAAGATTTGGAAAAATATGAGCAAATGATTAAGAAAAAATCATCCTAATCTATAGCCATAAATAATCCATGTTTATAGTTTGATTATTATGATTTAATCTTGTTTCTATGTATCTATGGTTTATGCTGTGTTGTTTACATGCTCTCTGTCTCTTTTTTGCTTAACATCCTGGGTTTAACCTCATTTAAAAAAAATAAATAAAGCGGTGATACTGATGGGCTCTTTTGGACAGGACCGCCCCTGGCCCTACCTTTTTCGTGCTGGCAAGTGACAACTGCATCTCCTATGTTCACCAATGTCAGTACTGGCTAGAGATCGGATGCCCGTAACAGAGCAATCTCTATTGCATATGGGACTTTTTTTTTTTAGTCGATCTGGTTATCTCTCAAAACAGCTAACCAGATTTTTGGACTTTACAAAAGGAAGGAGGGCTAGGAAAACCCAGATGAAAGCAACAAATCTGATGAGAAAGACATGAGGAAAGAAAGAACCGGGGCTGCTTTCCCTCACAGAGGAGCCCAGACAGGTCGCCATTCGGCAGCACAGGCATTGTGGGTTTTTTCTTTTTTTTAAATTAATTATATTGGTACATTTTAGGTATACAATATAATGTCATTGGACATTTGCACCTTTACATAATCCATTTTAGTTCTTATTTTTTGCCCACTCCCCTGCCCTACTTTCAACCCCTCCGTCCCTCCCTGTCCACAAAGACTTTGTATCCGTTTTTGCTTTTTCTCATGTTTGATCTGCCTCTGCCATCACAGTGCTGTGCCTGTCCTCCCACCCCCGCCCCGCGCTCCCCTCAGCCTTCTCCCCTGCTTGGTGCCCACACACGTGTTCTCTTGCTCTGACTTTGAGCTGGGCGTGGCCAGTGAGGAGCCCTCATAGGCTTTCTGGGGACACTGTAGTGATCCATGTTGCTATTCATGTGATTGTATGACACTCTGCTGAAGGCCACAGCCCATGCCAGGCAGTGACCTGCACTCTATCCATGTCTGCCTTCCGGGAAGCACACTGTCCCTTCATCCCAGACCTGGCAGGGCAGAGTGGCAGCAGCACTCCACTTTTACCACTTCTGGGGGACTGCATCACCCTCAGTAGGCTCCCTACACTCTGCACATCTTATGAATACCCTCTCTTTAAACTCAGCTCAAATTCTCCAATTTGGGTCTTCTGTTCCCTGCCAAGACTGTGACAGAAATATCAAAACCTTCCATCCCTCTTCCAAGGCCAGCACATTTCCTTCAGGTGACAGAATCAAACTGTTACCTGCATGCCCTCCACAGGGTCACTTGGGGATAATAAATGTATAAAGAACCTATCTCCATTTCCAGCAAGTGGTTATTTACAGCGGTGCTCCTGCTCCTGCTGGTGGCAATGAGGAATAACATAACAATAGTTGCTGTCCAGTTCCTATTCAGTGCCTGGACCACAGACTCTACAGTTGGGCTTGATTTTTGGAATAAATTGAGAAGTTGGTTTATGGCCCCATGTTAGTGTTGAGTATGTCAGCTACCAAGGCATTCAGGTAACTGCCCCCCCCACCCCACCCCCATCCCACAACTGCAGAGTACACACCCACTGCCTCACTGCCTATAGATGCTGACTCAAATGACCTTTTCTCAGTTTGGCTTTTTCTGGCCTCAAGTTTAACATTTCTTGTTGTGTTGTTGTTGCTGTTGTTGTTTGTTTTTGTTTTTACCATTGTTTTATTGGTACATAATGTTTACATTTCTTGTGTGGGGTTGGTACATGTACAGAACACATCTTAATTTCTTTTTTCATCCCTTTCCCTTCCCTCCCTCCCTTCATCTCTTGATCTCCTTCCCATTTGAGAAAGTTCTATCTCTCTAATTCCTATTATCTAGCTTTTATTTTGCTTTTTATTTATAATTTGAGTTTCTCATATAAGAGAAACCATGCAATGTATCTGATTCATTTCACCTAAAAATATGATCTCAAGGTGCATTCATTTTCCTACAAATGACTCGTTTATTCTTCATTATGCCAGAGTAGTACCCCATGGTGTGTAAATACCACTTTCTCTTTATCTGTTCATCTGTTGATGGAAATATAGGCCATTTAAAAGATTTGGTTGAGTTATGCTGCTATAAACATGGGTATCCTTGTATCATTATAATAAGATGTCATTAACTCTTTGGGGAAGATACCTAGAAGGGGAGTAAATGAGTCAAATGGAATTTCTAGTTTGTTTCTAATTTTCTAGTTTTTTAAACTAATTTTTAGTTTGTTGGAGGAATCTCTGCACTGATTTCCATAGTGGTTGTACTAGTTTGCAGTCCCAAGTTTAACATTTCCTATCCCACTTCCCTGATTTACTTCAGTCTTCAGCATTTATCATCATCTAACATACCATACATGTTCTTTTTTTTCCTCAGTTATTTTGCTTAATATCAATCTCAACCCAGGTGAACAGGACCTCTGTGAGGAGCTCAAGGCTTTATCCCAGCACTTAAAATGACTCCTGGCACATAGGAGATACTCAATAAATATTTTTAAACTAATGAATTAAAAAGAGCCAAGTCTGTCTTATTTGAAGGTCTTTGTTTTTCTACAACATCCTTCTTAGTCACATTCAATGAAAGTAGATGATAGTTTCAAAAAGAAAAGACAATAGCATATTTTTGTACTAGGCACCACCAATATGCAACCTACTATGACTGTAACATGAGCCAGCTAATGAGAGAAAATAAAACAAGACTCACATTTTTGTTTTCAAAAATATACTTATTACCAGGACATTCAGACATATGGTAAGACTGTGTGGACTTTGACAGAAGTAAGGTGCTGTTTAGAATGCCAAGGAGAAGAATATTGAGCAATACATTTTGATACAATAACAGCCACCCAGTGTAAACATGGCAGAGGTGCTCAGCAGGTGAATGGGATCTTTCTTCAGGACCCGAGAAGACAGATGACATAGTCACGCAAGCTGAGCAAGTATGGCTGCCTGCCGGAAGCTTGGCTCTGGAAAGGGCAGACACTCTGGAATTGAACTTATCCATAACTGAATGTTCCCTTTTCCTTGTTCTTTAGGTGCTTTATGCTCCATTTCCTACGGTACTTAGGAAATAGTGACTGAACAGATTGGTGTAAGAAGTGCAGCAGTAAGTTGGAAAGCCCATGCTTTCCAATGACAGACACACTAGAGAGATCAGTTATTACTAAGTGACTTGAACTCGGGCTGTACCTCAGACATGCATGGCGTCTTAGGCCATTTTCTGCTGTTAAATCAGTATACCACAGACTGGGTAATGTATAATAAAATACATTTATGTATTTATTCTGGAGATTGGGAAGTCTGATTTCAAGGTGTCAGAGTTTGGTGAGAGCCTTCTTGCTGTGTCCTCCCATGGCTGAAGGCAGAAGGGCAGAAGAGTAGGAGAGAGATTTGCTTTTCTAACAGGCTTACTCCAGAGATAACACCACTGATCCATCCATGAGGGATCTAATCACCTCTTAAAGGTCCCACTTCTTACCACATCACAGTGGGGATTAAGTTTCTACCATACCACCTGGGTTTAACTGCAGCTCCATCATTCACCTTGACTTTGGGCAGATTACTTAATCTTTCTAAGCTTATATAATTGGATAGCAATAGTATTCATTTCATTGTTGTAAGGATTACAGGAGATAATTCTTACACCTGGCATATAAAAGGTGCCCAACAAATAAATGCTCAATATCACATCAATATCAATATCAATATCACACTACTTTGAATAGGGTACTCTGCTAGCCAAAGGCAGTTGTCATTTTCCCCAGCATTGGGTCTTTTCTCTTTACAGGAAGGAGTGATTTTGACAAAGAACCTCTGGGACCTCTCACATCATCAGATGACCTTTTGTTTTCATAGGAAGCAGGTAGAATTAAAAGACTGGACTATTGGTTCTGGTTCTTAAGCACTAAGCTCTCTGGGTGTCCCTTCCTAGAGAAAGGCTCTATATTGTCCAAAGTGTTCTTAGAGATTAAGCCTACTGTTTTACATTTCCATTAAAAATATGTTGAAACTTGCTTTTCCATGTCCCAAATGAGATAGAAAAATTATTTGTGACAGCCACTAAGGACCTCCAATTGATTTCCTGAAAGAAAAAAATAAAATGAATCTAAAGAGGTCCCCCCACCTGAGAAAATGCAGCCCACCAGCCCCACTAGGCCCACCAGGCTCATTTGTAGTGTATGAACACCCCCTCTATTTTCTATCTCTAATAGTCTAGATGTTAGCTGCTAGCCTCATGAGGTTATTTAATTTTTAATTGATTAAACAAAATGAAAAAGTTCTTTGGTTGCATTAGCCACATTTCTAGGGCTCAACAGCTATGTGTGGCCACTGGATGCCAAATTAATGCACCCAGAGCATGTTTCCATCATCACAGAAAGTCCTGTTGCTCTATACATACCAGTGGTGGTGAACCTTTTAGAGCTTTCAATAACAAACAGCCCAGTGCAGCACATGTCCCATAGGTTTGCCTCCACTGGTCTATATTGTCCAGAAGGTGGGTAGGACCACCTCAAGGTTCAGACCCATTCAAACAAGCGAAAAGTCCCATTTCTCAGGCCAGGGCTGAAAATGATAGAGATAAGATCTGAATATTTCTTTGCCTTGAATTTCATGGAGGAAAAAAAGACATTACAAAATATATTCAGCTGAACTCATAGTGTCATTGAACTTCACTGCTATTATGATTTAAGCACACACACACACACACACACACACACACATCCCATATCTAGGTCCAAGAGAGCAATCATGTGTGCATTTTGCCAGATCTTAAGGTAGTGGTTCAAATCTTCCCCAAATAGCATTTTATTTTTAAGTCAAGCACACCCAGCATCCTGACTATCTAAATATCCTGACTAATCTGCACTCAGGCTTATTGAATATTCAAACCTTGTGCTTTAACTAGGGCAGAGAAGGGTCTAGAGATTCTCATCCTGAAGAAGAGGCCCTGCCCCTAGAGGCCTGTGTGCATCCTGTGATCAGATTACCACATAGTGCCCTGTGATTCTCTCCCTCACTTTCTTCTCCCCAAACACATTCCCTTAGCCATCTTTAACCGTTTCTTTTCTACTCCCCTTGTTGCCTCCCAACCTCTAGCTTGAGTTGTTTCTTGTTACAAGCCATTTCAGGCCCAAATAATGGGTAGGAAATGGGGAAGATGACAGTGAAGGTCCTTAGTGCTGTGAGTAGAGCAGGACACAATCAGAGACCTCCATGACAGTCTGACTGTAGGGCCCAGAACTCTTAAGGACCAATCACAAATTTTGTATGGTAAAAAAATTAAAAAGAAAACCTCTTGTTACCATTTTGGTAGTGTCTTATCATGCTAAGCATCTCTGTCTCCTTCCTAGCTGTGAGTTACATTTTTAAATACTCTCTTTTATTACTTTAGCCCCAGTAGTTGAGCTCATTAAAAGGCTTGATCTGTCACATTAGCAACCCAGGATAACCCACAGGCTCACTTGGATAGCCTGTGTATTTAGTGCTAAATAAAATTACAGAGGTTGCTGAGTTTAAGCATGAAGAGTCTGGGGCTTGTTGATTTGTTTGTTTATTTGTTTGTTTGTTGGCTAGTTGGTTGGTTGGTTAGGTGGGTGGTTTTTGAGACTGGTTCACACTGTGTAGCCCAGATTGGCCCTGAGTTTACAAGCTCTCTTGCTTCGGCCTTCTGAGTGCTTTGTGTGAAGAATTTTAAACTATCTAAGCAAATAGGACTCTTTCCTTTCCATGCACAATAAGTTAAAAGCAAGGTGGTTGCCCCACAAGAGTTAGAAGCAATAAACTCCCAAAGTCAATGTTTATGAAGTTCTTTACATTTCTTAGAAACACCAGGCCAATGGCCCCTCCCCTTCTGTCACCTGAACATCCCTTCTGTTCCCCTTCTGTGCTGCATTAGCCTTGGGAACCATGTGCTCACATCATGATGCCTCTGCTTCTGGGAAAAGCCCAATGATTATCAAAAACTGCAGAGCTGTGGAAGCCACTTTCCAAATGAAATTTGACCAGAAGCCCAGGATGTAAGAGACAGAAGCAAAGCCACTCAGATTGGAGAGGAAGGAGGCCCAGCCCAGCTCTTCCAAGTCTGAAAGAAAAGTGAGGTGAGGCCTCCAGAGCATCGTTTGGGTTTCACCATGCCCAACGGACTCCTTGGAAAGTCCGTATTAGACATTTTGATATCAAGGATACTTGGACTGGGAAACTTATCATTTGTTACTTGCAAAAGTTTATAGAGGATATTAGAAGCTATCACTTCAAGGACCAAACAAACTCAAGGATCCCAAATGAAAAAGAACTGTTCATCCACATGTTTATCATTCTGCTGCCACATCTGTGCAGAAGTGAAAGTCCTGTGTGTCCAGTGTTGTTTAGTGGGTTATTGCTCCTGTTTTTGCCTATGTGATATGAGAGGCCTTCTACTCCTGTGCAGACAAAAGCCAATGAGGCCAGCGAATGATCCCATGGAAACTTCAGAAAAAGCAAATATCTTATTTCAATTTACTAAACATTTTATACATTATTAAAGATCACTGCCTTTAAATTTTTTATTTTAAAATATATAATATTTCTTTGCTAGTGGAGAAAAAAGATCTTGGCATCAACAGGAATGGAGGTAAAAAGAAAGAAAAATATTCATGAGAGTTTTTTGGTGTTCTTGGTCTTTTTGTGCTCTTTTGTGATTTGAAAGGATGTCTTAAGGGCTTTTCTGCTTTCCTTTACACTTTAAGTTACAACTTAAAATTTTTTGTCCTTTTTAATGTTTCAACTTATAAATCTTATTATTTATACATCCAAAAGGTTTCAATAATCACTTCTTCAATTAACTTTTCTAAGTTCATTAAATAACCTTTTAAGTACTTAAATTGCATTTATAATTTTAATATATTTGATTTTTTGTGCTTTAATCATTGGGATATAAAACAAACTTTATCTCATACATATCCACTAATTAAACTTATAAAAATAATTAAACTTAAATGTTTTCATTTATCCCATTATTGCTTATAATCCAAGTAAAATTATCTTGTTTCTGAGATCCAAATCAATTAACTTTCTAAATTTGAACCACAACTTGCAGATAATCTAAAATGCCAATTTCTTAAATACTACAAGCACCAAAGTACCCCAAAACCCAGGTTATTCTAAACTTAACATAAAAGTACAAATAATTTGGAATTTATTCATTTCATCTTTTCTATATTTAATTCTAAATCTTCTCACCAAGGAAGCAACTGTTAGACCAAACCAGACTGAAGTTATTGTCCCCAGGGCATGGAGATTCCCTCCTGCACAGAGCAAGCCCCATCCAGATCTCCGAATTTGATCCTTTACCTTAATCCTAATAGGTTGCAGGTAGCTTGTGCCCTAGCAACAGTGGTCATAAAAAAGTCTGATAACTTTGAAAAATGGTGGGTATTACAGACCTTGTTCTGGAGCTTAAATCATATTATTACCTAATTCTCCTATTTGCCATGGGAAATCTATAACTCCATCAATGTTACAACTCATGCTTACCTTGTTTGGGCTCTCCAACAAAACAAATGTCATTTTATTTAATTCTGTTTGTCTTGAGTCTTGGTCTACTTAGTCATAAATAAAATCATACTGACAAAAAATAAAGTTTTAAAGGGCTGATGAGTGGAAAACCATTTTCTTATAACTGAGGGATTAAATAGAATTTTACAGAGATACTTGAGCCCAAATAATTATAGTAACATAGCACAATCACAGATGAAGGAAATCACTAGAAGGTTAGATAACTGGCGCTGTTTGTGATCATTTAAACTAGGGTGTATCATCTAGCGGGATTGTAAACACAGGACTAAAGGGTAAGGGGAAAAAAGCTTAAGCCTGGATGTACCACCGTGAATTACCAGAAACTCAGTTTTGTCAGCACTGCTAAATATGTAGCCACATAAATTTATAGCTCTGTCACCTGATCCTGATTAAATTCAAACAGGAAAATCCTCTAGGTTGTTTTCAGAAAATCCAGGTCACTATTTAGAGTACAGAACAGTCTAACTTTTTTCCCACAAAGTGATTTCAACAGGAAGCACACATTTTATGTTGTTAATGTCTCCATCCACTGTTCTCATCAGCTTATTCTGTATATTAGTTGCTTCTTTTATCCAAATCAACCAGTGGCTTAACACAGTACTCCAAGTTTAATTCACAGTTCTGTCGTAGAATAGTCCAGTGGGAGGGGGTTGACGTTTCCCCTGTGCTGTCATTTGAAAATCCAAGTGTCTCAGGTCCAGTGTCCTCCCTCAGTTGAATCCTCTAAGTTGCCATCAGCAAATGAGGGAAGGGAGATAACATAGGGAATTCTGGGAGAGGTTTTTATTACCTGATCTTTCTACCCTCTGCCTGCATCCTGTTGGCCAGAACTAAGCCACATGGCTTCACCTAGGTGCCAGAATATCTAATGGACAAGGAAAAAAATAGAGAGCATGGGTGGACTCCTCGCCAGTATCCTCCAATTTATAGCATATAGCTTTATATTTAGTATTTTGTTCAGTAATAACTAAACAAAACAGAAAAAAAAATATGACCCAAACACAAATCAATGTCAGCAAAGAAAAGCTAGTATAATTTTATTATGCATGAAGGTCACACTACAGCAAAAAAAAAGTATGTGCTTCTGTATCACTTAACTTCTAATAAACCCTGTTCTCGCGACTCTTTACAAGTTGAGACTACAACATTGAAATAGATATCTGTCAAATGAACAGATGTCAGACTACAGTGGCCAGCTGATAAAAGCTCATCTCTACATGAAGCTCTACTTTATGAGGTTTGAGTTTACTAATAAGAACAATTACTATGACTCATATTCTAGGAATAAAACTTTACCAGTGTGAAGAATAAAGGAGGGAGAGATGGAAGACATGAAGTCTACTGCAGACATAGAGGCAAGAGACATTGCAGATCTGAATCAGGCCAGGGAATGGGAAGAGGAAGCATGTGTGAGGTTAGTAGAGACACTCTGAGATAGTGAGGGAGCCATTGGGAGGTTTCTGTGATAAGATACTAGGGAGGACAACAACTTTGTTAATTGAGATGGGGAAGCTCTGCAAGAGAATTGGAACAGAGAACATTGAGCCACATCCTCAGCCCTTTTTATGTTTTTATTTTGGGACAGGGTCTTGCTAAGTTGCCCAGGAACTTTCGATCCTCCTGCCTCAGCCTCCTATGGAGCTGTAATTACAGGGGAATGCTACCTTGCCTGACTATATCATTTATTTTTACCCTAGACTACTAGTTGGGAAATAAGCTTCAAAGGAATTTTTTTCCCAATAATTTACACACTTTTTAAAATGTAGTATTAGTAGTGATAAAACCAAATGATGACAAAAATAAGACCAGATCCAATATATATGCAACTGCCAAGAAGTGCATGAGAGACTGTACCAAAGATGTTGGCTTAGTAATGTTGAGTAATACTGGGAGAGAGGCAGCTGAAATGTCTTTTTCCAGAGAAACTGAAGCTCAACATATTTGAAGATTGGCTAATGATATGAAAGGGTAAATCACAAAAAACAAAACAGCAAAGAAAGATTTTTATTGCAGTTAGACGAATCCACAGATGTTGTTATGATCAACTTTTTACAATATGTATGATTTAAGCATGATTGTTACAGGAAAAAGTAATTCTTTTATTTTTCTTAGACTTATGGCCAATAAACACATCTGTGAACTATAAAGGATTATATTGTCCATAAATGTGTCTGGAGTTTGGGATTTTGTGTAGGATTATATTCTGATGGCACAGCTGCAATGACTGTTACCCAGCGTCTTAAGGAACTTGTGCCAGAATGTAAATTAACAGCCTGCTTTCTTCATCAACAGAGAAGTTAGCTGAACATAGGAAATTTGTGGATCTGAATTTCCTTTCTTTCACAGAAAGATCATTTAAATTGCTTTGTAATTTTAAAGGATCAGTTGTTGGTATTAACTACTGATAAAAAATTAAAGATGAATTTTGCTTCACATTCTGAATAAAACTTTAAAATGAATGACCTGAGCTTGCTAAAATTACTCTGAAATATCTTCTCCCACTCTGTCAAAATATCCTGTGAGATTAGTTTCCCTCCCAAGCACAGAAAGAGTTTTGATGTACTTTGCCCCCTACAAGTGATGCCTTTTCATTGACTCACCCAACAGTGGAGATTTACTAGGCAAGCTTGTCATATGAAAATCCTTAAATGTTGATATGAATGATTTTGTTCATAGTGTGCATATAAACATCTAAAATGGGAGAATTCTATTTCATTCATAAATTTTGTTTAGTTATGACCATGGAACAATCAAAATTTAAGAAGGTAGTAGTGATTGCCTGTGTTGGTCACCTGTACACCTACTTTCAAGAACATGTTTTTTCTAATTCTTTTCCTCTTTTATATTTGATCTGATCATATTTATCCAAATGTAATTTTATATTGTTAAATATAAAATACAATTTTACACTTATATCTAATAAGTGAATCTAACAATAAAAAACATGGACTTATATTTTTCTGTCTTTAGTTTTTATTTCATTTCTCTGGTAATTAATTTTAATTTTAAAAAAAACAGTAATGATCTGTAACAGATTAGAAGTGAACAGAAGAAAGAAAAATCCCTTATGGCAAACTAGAAAACTGCTTCAGGGGATCAGTGTGTTACAAGTGATCCATGGGGGCAAGGGGACAGGCTTACCCAGAGCCCACAGTCTTGATTCCAAAAGGATCTCAGGCCCAAGGGCCCTGCCCTTGGCTCCAGGGCACACAAGCCTCCCCTCTGGGAGTACATGCCCAGAGTGGACAATACCATGCCACCAGCGAGCCAAGCCCAAAGCCCAGGTATCAGAGCAGGTATGGGTAGAGCTTGGATGTTCAGGGAGAATGTGCACAAGTCCCCTTACAGTGGGAGGTGGCAGGGAAGGGTGTAGCCCAGCGGCTAAATGCCACATTGACCAGGGCCACCATGTTCTAGCACAGACTCCATAGAATCCCAAATTCCTGAATCTGAACCAGACTATTAAGAAGATGTATTTGTCAAGGCAGGATATAGAATTCATTTAACAATTGATAGTTTAGACATTTCGAACATGGGCTCCCAGTTCTTTCCTCTGAGCCCCACAAACCTTAGGGAGGAACCCGTCAGGAGTAATGTCAAAACTGGATCCATAGGTTTAGCAGACAGTATGGAAGGATGTCTGGAGAGACAGGAGTGTGTAAAGAGGGCAAGTCCCATGGACAAAGGATCTGCTTCAAATCCCACAGCAGTCACCAGTGGGCCGTAGAACTTAGGGCTCTCTGCTTTCTGTGTCTTGATGTTCTCATCTATAGAATAGGGATGCTGACAGCATCTATTTTGTGGACTGATTTGAGAACTACATGAGTTCATTCATATGAACTATTCAGATCAGCCTGCATGTGTAGAGTGAGCTCATCAGTAAGGGAATACCCAAATTATTGGAGTAGAACAAAGAGCAAGAATAAAGATGCTCAGCTGAGAGATAAAAGGAGGGTAGAGAGAATATCCCCAGAAAAGAGAGTCTCCAGTGCAGACAGGAAGCTTGGCAGGTGGTAGCTGTGGTAAATGTAAATGATCTGAGGAGGATCCTAGAAAGGATCCTAGAAAGGACACTGAAGAGCACTTAGCACACTGGATGCAACAGAAAGTTCAAACAAGGGGAGTTCTTATGAAAACCTAGTGGATTCACAAGCGAGAAATACCCTTAAAGGACAGTCTAATCTACATGAAGCCAGATTGTAATAAATTAAAGAGCAAGTGGCTAGATACTTTTCTTTAGTAACACTAGTGGAAACCACTGTTCTTTAAAAAGTTGACAGGGTAAGGAATGAGAGATAAAATAGTAGCCCACAGGGAAGTTCTTTCATATTAGAGGACTTGTTGCTAAGAGGAAAGGATGATTAATAGAGGAAAAATTAAGAGGATGGGAGAAGATGGAATCAAGAGAAAAGGACATAGTGGTCAGTCTTACCATCTCTGAGATGAAAGGAGTAAGAGTAAGGATGTAGGGGGGCTGAGGATTTAGCTCAGTGGTTCTGCCACCTGCCTCACAAGCACAAGTTCAATCCCCGGTACCAAAAAAAAAAAAAAAGAATAAGGATGTAGAGGAATTTTGAGGGGTAAAAAGTTGAAGTTCTGAAAGTTCCTACAGAAGAACTTGAATTTCTAGAAAAACAAAGAAACATACCCAACTGGTAGGAGCATATTTACTCTACCCATCATGGCAGATCTTCTCAGTTGGCTCACTCATTCTGGCCCTTATCTAGCTCGTCTTATTGTGCAGCAGTGCAATGGTTGGCAAGCTACTGTGGGCCACCTTTAGCCCACAGCTTGTTTGTGTACAACCTGTGAGCTAGGGATGATTTTCACTTTTTTATTGTGGTCAACTATGCATAAAATTACTGTTTTAATCATTTTTAAGCATACAATTCAGAAGCATTAAGTACATTCATCCATCACTATTCATTTCCAGAACGTCATCATCCCAGAAAGAAACTCTGTACCTTTAAATGATAACTCTCCATTCCCCACCTTGTTCTATCTCTAGGCAACCTCTATGCTACTTTCTGTCTCTTTATATTTGCATATTCTAGGTATCTAATAGAAATAGAATGATATAATATTTGTGCTTCTTTACCTGCTTTATTTCACATAGCACATTTTCAAAGTTTATTCATGTTGTAGCAGGTATCAGAATTTAATTATTTTTATGGCTGATTAATAGTCTATTATATGTGTATACTATATTGTGCTTATTTAATTATCTGTGGATAGAAACTTAGGTTTCTTGCACCTTTTGCCTAATACAAATAATGCTGCTATGAACATGGATAAAAAACAACTGTTTGGGCTGAGGATTGAGCTCAGTGGTTCCGGTGCCTGCCTCGTAAGCACAAGGTCCCCAGTTTGATCCCCTGTACCAAAAAAAAACAAAACAAAACTGTTCAATTCCTTGCCTTCAACTCTTTTAGATACTGGTATATATCCAAAAGAGGAATTACTGGATCTGTGGTGATCCTAATTTTAGTTTCTTGGGAATCTCTATCCTGTTTTTCATAGTAGGTTCAGCATTTTACTTTCCCACAAATATTTCACAAAAGTTCCAAATTCTCCATATCCCCACCAACAATTATTATTTTCTGATTTTTAAAAGGAGAGCCATTAGTAGCCATTGTGATGAGTATCAAGTTATTTTTCACTGTGGTTTAATTTGCATTTTCCTAATGGCTAGTGATATTGAACATCTTTTTTTGTGCTTATTGATCACTGTATATTTTCTTTAGGGAAATGCCTATTCACATTTTTTGCCAGTTCTTAATCAGGTTGTTTTGTTGTTGTTGTTGTTGTTGTTGTTGTTTTGTTGAGTTTTAAGAGTTCTTTATTATTCTGGTTATAAATCTTTTACCAGGTCCATCCTGCTGCTCCTGGCCCAGAGGTAGGGGCTTCTGAGACACCATCCATCCCGCCACTCCCAGCCCAGAGGAAGGGGCTTCTGAGCTGCTGTCCCACTGCTCCTGACCCAGAGGAAGGGACTTCTGAGCTGCTATGGAACACGCTGATACTCAACCACCTGGACCCACTGAACTGGCAACAAAAGAGGATCTGGAAAAAATGAAATCAGAAATAATTTCTCAGATAACAGCAGAGATTGTGCTCATAGTGAAAGACATGATTAATAAATCTAGAGAGGAGCTGAGGAACATGATGGAATCCCAACATGGGAAACAAATGGAATCCATAAAACAGATGCAAATAGATTTCCAGGAGATGAAAAACTCCATTGAAAGTCTACACAGCAGAATGAGCCAATGTGAGGGCAGAATTTCAGATATAGAAGATAAGATTGTAATTAGTGACCAGGAAAAGAAAAATTGCTTCAAAATTGTCAGGGAACACAAGAAATCAAACCAGCAGCTGCTAGATGATGCAAAGAAGAATTACATAAGATTGATTGGAGTCAAAGAAGAAACAGGAGAGAGTGCAGATGACATAAAAAACCTCTTCACAGAAGTAATGGCAGAAAACTTCCCAAGCAGGGGAAAAGAGCTTGACATACAGATAAGTGAGGCATATATGACTCCAAATAGCCTTGATCAAAAAAAAAAAATCTACACATAGGCATACAATTGTTAAGATTCCAGAAACTCAACAGAAGAACAAAGTTTTACAAGCAGGTAGAGAAAATAAACAAATCACATACAAAGGAAAGCCCATCAGAATCACAGCAGACTTCTCAACACAAACCATCAAGGCAAGAAGACCTTGGAGTGACATATTCCTAGCCCTAAAAGAAAACAGCCTCCAACCCAGATTGATGTACCCTGCAAAACTATCTTTCAAAATGGATGGAGAAATAAGATGCTTTCATGACAAAGACCACCTTAGGAACTTCATGAATACCAAACCAGCACACCAAAAAATTTTAGACAATATTCTAGGAACAGATATTGAGGATCACAATCCCAGGAAGCAAAGCACAATGAACCCATCTGGCATGACAAGAAATTAAATGTAAAGGGAGATGACCCAACAAAAAGAAAAAGTCATGACAATGATGTCAATGTTTCAGTTATAACCATCAATGTTAATGGTCTCAATTCACCAATCAAAAGAAATAGACTGGCAGAATGGGTCAAGAGGCAAAATCCAACAATATGCTGCATACAAGAAACACACTTAATTCAAAATGAAACTCATAGACTGAAAGTTATAGGGTGGGAAACAATACTCCATGTGACAGGAACCCGAAAAAAAGCAGGAATAGCTATCCTCTTTACAGATCAAGTAGATTTCAAACCAACACTGATTAAGAGAGACAAAGAAGGATGCTACATCCTTGTAAAGGGAACAATCCAACAGGAAGAGATGACAGTCATAAATATCTATGCACCAAACACTAGTGCACACAAATATATAAAACAAATACTGACAGACATGAAAAGTCATATATGCACTAATACAATTGTAGTGGGGGACCTCAATACCCCACTGTAACAAATAGATACATCAACTAGACAAAAAATAAGTAATGAAATACTAGAACTTAATCGAACTCTTGAACAAATGAACTTAACAGATGTTTACAGAGTCTTCCAACCCACAAATTCAGAATACACATTCTTCTCAGCAGCACATGGGTCATTCTGCAAAACAGACCACATACTCAGGCATAGAACATGTTTAAGTAAGTGCAAAGGAATTGAAGTTATCCCCTGTATATTATCAGACCATAAGTGCGATGAAATTAGAGATACAGAGCAAAAGAAACTGGAAAAATTTCATAAACACATGGAAATTGAACAACACACTTCTAAATAACCAATGGGTCACAGAGGAAATTAAAGAAAAAATCAGACAGTTCCTTCAATTAAATGACAATGACAATACAACAGAATCTATGGGACACAATGAAAGCAGTCTTACGAGGGAGATTCATAGCAGTGAATACGCATATCAGGAAAACAGAATGAGCCCAATTAAACAACCTGATGCTGAACCTCAATCTTCTAGAAAAAGAAGACCAGGACAAACCCATAGCTCATACAAGGGAGGAAATTATAAAGATCAGAGGCGAAATCAATGCAATGGAGACTAAGAGAATGATACAAAAAAATCAATGAAGCCAAGAGTTGGTTCTTTGAAAGAATCAATAAAACTGGCAAACCCTTAGCCAACCTAAAAGAAAGGAAAGAAAAGGCCCAAGTCCATGCAATTAGGAATGAAAAGGGTGAAATTACAACAGACTCAGCAGAAATCCAGAGGATCATCAATATCTACTTCAAGAACCTATATGCCAATAAGATGGAAAACACAGAAGAAATGGGCAGATTCCTAGATACATATGAACTACCAAAGGTGAACAAAGAAGGCCTAAAAATTCTAAACAACCCAATATCAACCCATGAAATTGAAAACATAATAAAAACTTGTCAACTAAGAAAAGCCTGGGCCCTGATGTCTTCACTGCTGAATTCTACAAGACATTTAGAGAGGAACTACTGCCACTACTCTTTAAACTCTTCAATGAAATTGAAAGGGAAGCAATACTCCCAAATTCATTCCTGGAAGCAAGCATCACCTTGATCCCCAAAGTAGAGAAAGACCCAACCAAAAAAGAGAACTATAGGCCTATCTCACTAATGAACATAGATGCAAAAATCCTTAATAAGATAGTGGCAAATAGAATGCAGAAGATCATCAAGAAGATCATACACCCTGATCAAGTGGGATTCATCCCAGGGATGCAGGGATGGTTCAACATATGCAAATCAATCAATGTAATACACTAAATCAATAGAACCAAGGACAAAAATCATATGATTATCTCCATAGATAGAGAAAAAATATTTGACAAATTCTAACATTCATTTATGATAAAAAACCCCACAAAAAATTGGAATAGATAGTCTCTACCTCAAACTGATGAAAGCCATCTATGAAAAATCAACAGCCAGTATCATACTAAATGGTCAAAAACTGAAATCCTTCACTCTAAAATCAGGAACAAGACAAGGATGTCCACTATCACCACTCCTGTTCAATATAGTTTTGGAAACACTAGCCATGGCAATTAGACAAGAGAAAGAAATAAAAAGAATAAAGATAGGAAATGAAGAAGTCAAATTGTCATTCTTTGCAGATGACATGATACTCTATATAGAAGACCCCAAGAACTCCACCAAAAGTCTTCTACACTTAATAACCAAATTCAGTCAAGTAGCTGGTTACAAGGTCAACACACAAAAATCAATAGCTTTCCTCTACACCAATGACAGACTCACTAAGAGAGAAATAGGGAAAATAATTCCTTTCACAATAGCATCCAAAAAACTGAAATACCTAGGAATCAACCTAATGAAAGAAATCAAAGACCTCTTCTCTGAAAACTATAGCACTCTGAAAAGAGAGATTGAAGATGATATCAGAAAATGGAAGGACATTCCGTGCTCCTGGGTAGGAAGGATTAATATAGTGAAAATGGCCATACTTCCAAAACTGCTATATAGATTCAATGCAATTTCCATTGAGATCCCAGCAGCATACTTCACAGACCTTGAGAAAACTATCCAAAAATTCATTTGGAACAAGAAGAGGCCCAGAATAGCAAAAGCAATTCTAGGTAACAGAGACATGGCAGGGGGTATCACAATCCCCAACTTGCAACTATACTACAAAGCTACTTTGATTAAAACAGCATGGTACTGGCAAAGAAACAGACCTGAGGACCAGTGGAACAGATTAGAAGATGCAGAAACAATGCCAGACATACTCAGCCACCTCATCTTTGATAAAGGAACCAAACACCCTCACTGGAGGAAAGATAGCCTCCTTAATAAATGGTGCTGGAAAAATTGGGTTTTAACTTGCCAAAGATTAAAACTAGACCTATATCTCTCACCATGCGCTAAACTAAAATCAAAATGGATTAAAGATCTAAATATTAAAATAGAAACGCTGAACTGGTTGGAACAGAGGTTAGGTAGAACTCTTGAAGACATTGGTGTAGGAAAAGATTTTATGAATAAAACCTCAGTTGCTCGTGAACTAGCACAAACAATCAACAAGTGGGATCTCTTCTTTTTTTTTTTTAATTAAATTCTTTCATTTGTACATTGTAGGTATACAGCACAATTACCTTTCTCATTGGGAACTTGTACCTTTACATGATGCATCTTGGTTCTTATTTTTTCCCCATTCCTAGCCCTCCCTTCACACCCTCCACCCTTCCCTATTTACAAAGACTTTATTTCCATTTTTCCCATTTCTCAGCATTTTTCCTTTCCCTTCTTTCCTTTCCCCTGCCCCTCCCACTAACCCTACCCCTTTGGACCTTTCCTTCCTATTTTGCATTATTGATTATTCATTCTAATCAATGGTACATTTTAGGTATATAATATAATGACATTCATCATTGGAAATCTGCACCTTTACATAATCTCTCTTGGTTCTTATTTTTCACCCTTGCCCAGCCCTCCCTTCAACCCCTCCAGTCCTCCCTATTTACAAAGATTTTGTTCCTATTTTTCCATTTTCTCATATTAATCCCATTCCCTTCTATCCTTTCCCCTAGCCCTCCCACTTCCTTCCTCTTTGCCCCTTTTCTTCCTATTTCACATTACCTATTATACATTTAGTCCTTATTTACACTTTCAGTTTCTCACACCAGAGGAACTATTCAGTATTTATTCATGTGTGTCCTACTTATTTCACTTAAGAGTATGACCTCAATGTGCATCCACTTAGCTATAAGTGTCTCTAATTTCTTATTTTTTATGGCTGAGTAGTACTCCATTTTATTTTTTAAAAAAACACATTTTCTTTATCCAGTCTCCAGTTGATGGGCATTTGGGCTGTTTCCAAGTTTTAGCTATTACAAATTGTGCTGCTATGAACATGGGTGCACATATATCGCTGTGGGATGATTTTTTTAATTCTTTGGGGAAGATACCCAGCAGTGGAATAGCAGGATCAAATGGGACTTCCAGTCCTAGTTCTTTGAGGTATCTCCATACTGATCTCCACAGTGGTTGCACCAGTCTACACTGCCACTAGCAGTGGAGCAGGGTTCCTCTTTCCCCACAGCCCCACCAACATTTGTTATTGGTTGATTTCATGATAGCAGCCATTCTTTCTGGAGTGAGGTAGAATCTCAGCATTGTTTTCATTTGCATCTCTCGAATGACCAGTGATGTTGAACAGTTTTGCATATGTTTATTTGTTATTTCTACTTCTCTGTGTGAGAAATGTCTGTTCATTTCAGCTGCCCATTTTTGGATTGGGCCTTTAAATTTGGGAGGTCTGATTTTTTTAAAGTTCTTTATAGATTCGAGATAGTAGACCTTTGTCTGAGGAACAGCAGGTGAAAATTTTTTCCCACATTGTGGGTTGTCTCTTCACACTGCTGGTGGTTTCTCTTGCTGTGCAGAAGCCTTGGGATCTCTTCTTATTAAAAAGCTTCTGCACAGTAAGAGAAACCATCAGCAGTGTGAAGAGACAACCCACAATGTGGGAAAAAATTTTCACCAGTGGTCCCTCAGACAAAGGTCTACTATCTCGAATCCATAAAGAGCTTAAAAAGATCAGACCTCCTAAATTTAAAGGCCCAATCCAAAAATGGGCATCTGAAATGAACAGACATTTCTCACACAGAGAAGTAGAAATAGCAAATAAATACATGAAAAAATGTTCAACATCACTGGTCATTCGAGAGATGCAAATGAAAACAATGCTGAGATTCCACCTCACTCCAGAAAGAATGGCTGCTATCATGAAATCAACCAACAACAAATGCTGGTGGGGCTGTGGGGAAAGAGGAACCCTGCTCCACTGCTGGTGGGAGTGTAGACTGGTGCAACTACTGTGGAAATCAGTATGGAGATATCTCAAAGAACTAGGACTGGAAGTCCCATTTGACCCAGCTATTCCCCTGCTGGGGATCTTCCGCAAAGAATTAAAAGAATCATACCACAATGATATATGTGCACCCATGTTCATAGCAGCACAGTTTGTAATAGCTAAAACTTGGAAACAGCCCAAATGCCCATCAACTGGAGACTGGATAAAGAAAATGTGGTTTTTTAATAAAATGAGTACTACTCAGCCATAAAAAAATGAGAATTTAGAGATATTTATAGCTAAGTGGATGCACACTGAGGCAATACTCTTAAGTGAAATAAGTAGGACACACATGTATAAAAACCAAATAGTTTCTCTGGTGTGAGAAACTGAAAGTGTAAAGACTAAAATGTATAATAGATAATGTGAAATAGGAATAAAAAGGGCAAAGGGGAAGTGGGAGAGGTAGGGGAAAGGAAAGAAGGGAATGGAATTAATATGAGAAAATGGAAAAATGGAAACAAAATCTTTGTAAATAGGGAGAGATGGAGGGGTTGAAGGGAGGGCTAGGCAAGGGTGAAAAATAAGAACCAAGAGAGATTATGTAAAGGTGCAAGTTTCCAATGATGAATGTCATTATACTGTATACCTAAAATGTACCAATGATTAGAATGAATAATCAATAATGCAGAATAGGAAGAAAAGGTCCAAAGGGGTAGGGTTAGTGGGAGGGGCAGGGGAAAGGAAAGAAGGGAAAGGAAAAATGCTGAGAAATGGGAAAAATGGAAATAAAGTCTTTGTAAATAGGGAAGGGAGGGCTAAGAATGGGGAAAAAATAAGAACCAAGATGCATCATGTAAAGGTACAAGTTCCCAATGAGAAATTTAAATGTGTTATATACCTAAAATGTACCAATAAAAGAATTTAAGTAATAAAAAAATTGAATCTTTTACTAGATACATAATTTGCAAACATTTTCCTCATTCTGTTTCATTTTAACTCTGCTGACCATATATATGAGAGTTTATGTAAGTTGTCATATAAACTTATATATGTGAATTTATGTGTATTAGATGTCAGCTATCTACCTAAAACTCCTTTTCTAATCTCTTCCTGTTCAAGAGCTATAGTGGTCTCTGCTGTCTGCAACCAAGAACCAAGACTAATACGTTTAGGAAAGACAATTACACTATACTCAGTAATTTTTCCTCAAAAGGTAGTGTTTTCAGAGAAAATTTCAGTTCTAGTTGTGATTTTCTACATTTATTGCCCATAACCTTCCAATATATATATGTAAAACTGATTTCCTAAAGTTTATATATCACAAGGAGAGATACAATTATAATTATATTTTGATTAAAAGGAGTCCAAATTAAGACACAAAAAGATAAGACTCTGAGTGAGAAACCATAAATGAAATAGTACATTTAAATACAAGAACTTTAATCCTCAGACACTTGATTTTATTGCAAGTGAATGAGAAAGCAAGCCATATCTGAGAAAATTAAGACCCAAGAATCTAACTTCCTAGAGTAGAAATCATAAGTTTCTCATAAAAAGGAGGCTGTTTATCAGGGAAATATTTGTTGATCATGAAGCTAATTGAGCAGAAAGGGAAAGAGGCAGTAATTCTGAATTCTAATCTCAGTTATTCCATATTCATGGTGAGTAAATTACTTCATTCAGAGCCACTCTTATTTTTTCCAGTCAATGATTACACTCTTAAAAAAACAAAACACTCAAAGTAAAATGTTGGCTTTATTATTATTTATGCCTGCCTGCTTTCCCACATAGCTACTGGGTGAGTAATAGTGACCTCATCAAAAAAACAAAGCTCTGTACATGAACTCTGCCCAGGAATGTCATTCAGATGCCTCCTTTTTTCTTCTATATGATTTATCTATTATTAAAGATTTTAACTTTTTCTTCCCCCTCCCCCTTTTTCTTCCTAACTTAACTCATACTGGTCTTTTCAAGAAAAAACCAATTCTATCCTATGTCCACACTCCCATTAAAAAATAGTTTTGATTTTTTCCCATACTGCTTTCATGTGAGAAAAATTGGGAGAGAAAAACGAAGAAAGCAATTTAAAACAGAACTGTAAAAAAAAAAAAAGAAGCCAAAACCCAAAACAAGTTTCACGTACATCCTACAAGCTGAAGATATGATTCTGGAGGACAATAGAACTGATAAAGAAGCAGGGATAGAAAGTAGATAGACAATACCAAGTGAAAAGTTGAGGGAAGATAAAAGGTCTCTTCTGAGCAAAGCCCTGTCACACAGAGGTAAGAAGGAGGTTCCTCTTGAAGTCCACATCCAGTGCACTGTGTCTCCTGGGCAATCACCTTTTGTAAGCAAAGAACAGCCTGTGCAATTGCTGATACCACAACCAGCTATTGAGAAGCAACATCAGGCATCTGAGAGATAATTAACTGCTTGCCATTCATTTTCAGCTTACAATGAGACAATTACGGGTGCAATTATTTGTGTGTGCAATTTCCCAACAATAAATAACTCTGACTAAAGAACTACCTGCATTGTGAAAGGGAAGTATAATTGGACCCCCTTTTAATAAGTTAGTGTTTAAGATGTAAACAAGCATATAATTTGATTAGTACAGAGACACCTATAACTTTTTAAAATTGCACTTTTATATTCAACAACTGCTTTCCCTAGCCCATTTGTGGGCCTTGCTGGAGCATCATTGGCATAGCATGATCTTAATTAAACTGCAAGTAAGAAATGCCACATCAGAGATGAACAAACCAGGAATCTTGTAGACCCAACAAGTACTCTACAGCCAACACAGAAGCAGCACAAATAACATTTAGAAGCTGAAGGATTAAAATTAGTATGTTCTGCTTGAAATAAAAAGAAACCAACCAAGAGCACTGAGTACAGTGCCTGGCAGATGGAAGACACTCAGCTACTACTTCCAGGTTGATACTGAGTGGAATCTTCCCCTCTGTGCTTCCAAAACATTTAAAACACATCCTACTTCAGCCTTTAGAACTTGGTGATTTTCTGCTGTTTCCCTGCACTTTCTTGTAGGCCATTGGTTGGAAATGCTCATGGCTTTTTCACCATTTATTTTTCCCAGTATATTTCTGTCTCTGATGGCAGAAAACCAACTCAAATTGGTTTCAGTCAAACAAAATAACTGGTCAACAGTGGGGACCTCTGCGCAGGTTCCCTCCCTTTCCTCCGTCTCATGGGCAGCCTCCCTCAATGAGGGGCCTCATTCTCTCTACAATAGAGGGTATTCTCCTTGCGGAAGGCAATGGAAGCTGCTGGCTCTTCAGCCGCACTACTGATGGCTGAATCTGGTCCAACCCCCTATCACAGTAAATTGCTTAAATTCTTTGAGTCTCAGTTTTCTCATTTGCAAAATGGGGGCAATAATAGCAATATCTACCTGCTTTAGAAGGTAGTTGTAAAGATTAAATAAGATAAGATACATGCAAGCAAGTCACACATAAAATGCCTGACAAGTAAAATGTGCTCAGTAGAAACAATTAGGGAGAGGGACTGATTAACTAAGCCTTATAGAGTGTTTATGTCAGGTTCTATGGAGGTGCTGCCCACGCATTGTCTCAGTTAAGTTTCATCACAGCTCCACAACGTAGGGGTCACTTTTATCCCCACTTTATAGATGAGCAGAACAAGTTGAGAGAAGTTTAGTACCGAGAAAGCAAGAAGTAGCAGAATTTTTCTGTGAAGAATGAATAGTAAATATTTTAGGCTCCGCAAGCCAGATGGTGTCTGTCACTGTAGAGTGAAAGCAGCAATAGTCAACATGTAAACAAAAGAACAGGATGGTGTTCCCAGAAAACATTTGTTACAGACAGTGACACTTGAATCTCATATAATTTCCACGTGTCACAAAATATCATTCTTCTTTTGATTTTGTTTCAGTCATTTAAAAGTGTTAAAACATTCTGAATTTAAGAACCATACAAAAATAGGCAGTAGGCTGGAATTAGTCCTTGGACTGTTGCTTGTTGAGCCCTGTTTGGGTACTTTACCAAGGCCACATGGCTAAAAGTGGTAGATCCCAGCTTCAGGTCCAGGGGCCAAGATTCTGGGGTGTGCACAATTAACCGCTACTCCACTAGGCTCTCAATTTGTAAAAATGTAGTATTGTTGAAGAACTGAGTTTACATTACAATGTAAGACTGTGAGATAAGCAAGGCCACTGGATATTCTCTCCATGGAATGCTAGCATCTCATGATTATCTGCTTAAGCTAACCTGCTAATGAACAAGTAGCAATGTATGTAAACAGTTCCTGACTGTGAATATACAAATAAGTCCTATATGATGGAAAAACAATGCTCTCCTCACTGAAAAAGTCAGTTTTGTGTCCACTTGAAAACTCATTTCTATATTCCTAGTCTCTACATATATCTGTTCTTTGAATTCTGTTTCAATTGGTTCAAATTTTCCCTCAGCAAATAATAAGTTAAATAACATCTTTCACATGCATTCAATTTTATATCTGAATGACAGTTGAGCCTTCCACTTTTTTTGAAAATTATCCTCTAGAGTTTTGGAGGTCTCCTGCCCAGATGTTCAGTGGAGTCACCTGAAAGAGTCAGTAACCTCCATGGTTCAAGTCACAGACAGCTTCGGTCCAGGCAGAGCTGTTCTTGGTTCCTAGAGGTGAATTCCAAATGACAAACAAAACAAAATGAAACTATTCACTTCTTTTTCTTAATTTTAATTTTATATTGACTTTGTGTTATGTTTTTGATTTGTTTGTGACTAGTAAGTCTTTCCCCATCAGTGGCAAGGGTGGGAATTTAGTTTATGATCTGATTTTTGGAAATGGGTTTTTAAATTATAGACTTCTACTCTTTGTTAAGTGATTTGTTAGTCTTTTTTATGTTTGCTTGTATTATTTACTTGACTATTTTCAGCTAAGTGAAGGTGAAAGAGAGGAGGAAGAACAGAAAGAGAGAGAGAGAGATGCTGTACAGAGTAAAATTTGAAGATGTTTCACTGGTAGCTTTGAAGATAGGGAAGAGGGCCACAAGCCAAGGAATGTAAATGGCTTCAAGAAAGTGGGAAAGGCAAAGAAATTCATTTTCTCCCAGGGCTTCCAGAAAGAACACAGCTTTATGATTTTAGTCCTTAAGTCCCATTTCAGACTTCTGACATACAGAATGATAAAATAACAATGTGTGTTATTTTAAGCCACTAAACTGTAATATGGTAATGTATTGTGGTAAAAAACTAAGACAAAACCATTAAGAATATGTTCTTTCACCAGAATGTTATTGGAAAAATTTAGGATGCAAACAAAACCTGGAGAGTCATTTTTGAGAATGATGCTCTTTTAATCAGGTCTTGTAAGCACTTTTAAGGAACTAAGATTGAGTCTATAGAGCTAATAATAATAAAGTTCTTCTGGGAGAACTGTCCCAGTATTTGGCTCAAAGAGGAGCTTGTTGAAATTTATAAGTACTCCAATAAAATCTGGTGAAGTTTCTTGGACTTGGCTTTTTAGACTCTAGATAGTAAATAAGACAGTCTTTTAGTTAGATTCTTGAAGAAAACTATTGTTACTGGAATCCTAGGTCAGAAGGCCCAGCTCTAGAAGTCCAGACTGACTAGGTTTGGCCTCTAGCACCCAAAAACAGGATACAATCAGCAGAGTGATAAATGGTGGTAAAGCAAGAATATATTTCAATGTGAACAGGACAAGAAAGAACAGTGGTCTAGTGACCTAAACACTGTCTTCAAGATGCCAACTAACATTCTACAGGGGCAGAATGAGGACAGGGGCCAAGAAGTATGCCTAGTTAAGCAATCTTGGTCAAGTGAGGGTCTGGATGTTGTTATCTCAGGTCTTGTGGTATGGAGTCCTGTTGACACCAGGGAAGTTGTCATTGCTTGGGGGGAAGTTCTCCCTCACCTATCTGCCTGCAAGGCTCACTATTGCTAGAATGTGAGATAATCCAGCAAGGAGAAATAACTCAAAGAAAGAACAGACCAGAAAATAAAGTGAACAATGATTGGGCCCAGCCTCACTTCCAACAAAGAAAGCCCATAATGCACCTGTACAATCAGTATATATAAAATTAGTATTATTTTGTGATCAAGAACCACTGATTCAGGGCTGGAAGTGCAGCTCAATGGTAAAGTGCTTACCTAGCATGTCTAAAGTGTTTGATCCTCAACACCATAAAAATCAAAACTAAAAAATAATAACTTTGGGGCCAGGGATTTAACTCAGTGGTTTCGCCGCCTGCTGCGCAAGCACAAGGACCTGAGTTCGATCCCCGGTACCAAAAATAAAAAAAAATTAAAAAAAAAAAAGAATAACTTTGTTTTGAGATTATTTTATCAAAAAGAAGAGATTGTAAAGAAAAACTTAGACTTCAAAATAAGCAAAAGAGCCACTGATATTCTCTCAACAAATGCTGGAGCCTACACAAACTTATCTGATTCTATTGGCACTTTTTCCTGATTAGGCTGTGCTATAACTCTGTATGTTAGACAAAACTGATGGCAATGCAATTAATTTTTGCCCATAGACATGCAAATAAATTCTATCCAGTGACAGAGAGACCAAAGCTTGTTTCATATGTCTGAAAATTCATTTCAGTATTTCTGATCTAGACATGTCTTCTTTTTAGATTCTTTTTTTAACTTAAATTCTTTTATTGATACATTTTAGGTATACAATATGTTTACATTTATCATTGGGTGCTTGTACCTGTACATGATATATCCTGGTTCTTATTTTTTCTCCATTACCTGTGCACCCTTCACCCCCTCCACCCTTCCCTATTTACATAGACTTTGTTTCCATTTTTTCTTTCCTCATAATTTTTCCTTTCTCTTTTTTTCTTTCCCCTTCCCCTCCCACTTCCCCTACCCCTTTGGGCCTTTAATGGACATGAAAAACCAAATAAGCACTAATACAATTGTAGTGGGGGACCTCAGTACCCCACTATCACAAATAGACAGATCATCTAGACAAAAAATTAACAACAAAATTCTAGAACTGAACCAAGCTATTGAACAAATGGACTTAATAGATGTTTACAGAGTGTTCCACCCCACAAAATCAGAATACACATTCTTTTTAGATTTTTCTTTGAACTATTTTACTTCTGTGTGGCTCAGTAAATGATGAGTTAATTGGAATCTTTAATACATGTTCATTTTATATCTAAATGACAGTCATAACTTTATCTTTTTTAGAAATTATCCTTTACCAAGACTTAGGTAATTGCAATTCTTTATATGTGCTCTTTTAGGGAAGTTCATTATTTTGTATATTTGACTGATTTATGGTCAGAAGCTCTAATTAGTAAACAGTAATTCCATTTATAAACTCAAAATTAGCATTTCTATAATTTCACATATTTGTCTTATTTTTGCCCCTCAGCTAAAAAACTTTAATCCCAGTGATCTCACTTTTTCAAATACTTAAAGGCATTTGGGCTATCTGTGAATATTACTGAAAAATGAACTCAGTCTCTGCTTCTCCCACTATACTCATGATACAAATCACTTCTGATACCAAGCAAGCAATCAGCTCTTCAGCAGACATCATCTGGATGCCCTCTAATTTAATTCAATTCTGACACTATCTACCTGTAAATAGAATCAGATTTCACAAATGAGATTCAGATCCCTAAGACTAGCACACACACACACACACACACACACACACACACACACACACTTCAGACACTAATCACAAGCTCCAGGTTGCTTTACTTGTGCTTCTCACTGACCATCTATGAATCTAGTTACCACAACCTCCTCCTCCAGTTTGATTCATTTGCTCCAGTTCCTCCCAAGACTCAGGGAAACACTTATTTTTGTCCATTTATTACAAATGATTCAGATGAAGAGATGTACAGGGTGAAGAATGGGAGAAAGGATGGGCAACTCTTGTGCTATCTTCAGGTGTGCCACTCTCTTTGCTCCTGCTTGTTTAGCTGTCCAGAAGCTCTCCAAACCCTGCCCTTTGTGGTTTGTATGGAGACCTCATTGCACATGCATGATTAAAGCATGGACAGCTGTGTAGAGACATGATTGGACTAAAAGAGTATGATCCAGTGCAGACTGAGTAGGGAGACCCAGCCTGGCCTGTCTGCTCAGATTCTTCTTGGCCTCTGTGCAGAATTCCTTCCTCCTGGGTATGGCCAGCACACTTCTGAAATGAGAGTTCCAAGACAGGAAGGGGGAGGGAGAGGGGTTAGAGTTTCTATGACCTGCCTTGGAGAAGGGAAATTCTAGCTTCTGTGGCCTGTTGTGGGGAGAAAGGTATGAGCTAGGAGCCATGGACAAAAACCAAATATATATTTATCATAATATCACAGGTTCCCAAGCCTATCATCCTTTCTTTCCTACCAGGTCATTTAATCCATTTGCTTCTTTCTGATTGCCACCCCTCTTGCCATTCAGAAAGATTTTTTTCCTTTGTTTGTTTTGGGGTATTTTGTTTTTTGGGTTGTTTGGGGTTTTTATGGTACCAGGTATCAAACTCGTGACCTTGCACTTGCAAGGCAGATGGCAGCACCACTGAGCTAAATCCCAAGCCCAGTGATGGGGTCGGGGGAGGGGGGGGCAAAACAGTGCAAATTTAAACAAAAGTTTTCCAACTACCCCTCTAACAGTGTACGTAAATGCAGTCTTCCTCACACTCATAAACACCAATCCATCTTTGCTTTTTGAAAGAAAGAAAGAAAGAAAGAAAGAAAGAAAGAAAGAAAGAAAGAAAGAAAGAAAGATAGGGAAGGCAATAAAAGGAAGGAAATAAAAGAAGGAAGGAAAGAAATAAAAGAAAAGAAAAAATTCAAGATGTAAGTATTTTGTTCTTACCAAATTTTAGTTTTAATTGCTGCTATGTCAATGATAAAAGAGCAAAATTTGGGCCATCTTACCAGGTCAAGCCTACATTATGCTCATTCATACTATTTGTAATTCATTGCACCCTCCTAGGTTTGCTGATTTTTGTCCTGCTAGTCAACTGTGCCCTGCAGTGTGTCTAGATGAAAGGCTAGGCTGAGCTGATCAGGCTGTCACCCAGGGGGGCCTAGAGTAGCACCCACTAGATTGTCTGGTGGACTCTGGCTTCCTAGGATCTGCCTCCAGCTATTGGAACACCCAAGGAAAAGTGATTATTATTTCTCAGTCCTTTTCCCAAAAATGCATTATGTTCTTCTCAAAGTATCCATCTCCTTAGGCTTACCTAGACTTTTCTGATTCCCTTTTGACCTACAGCCGTCCAGCTGTGGTTTTTAAAGCACACACCCTAGACCATCTGCATTTGCATCACCGGAAAACTTCTTAGAAATGCAAAATTTCAAGTTCACCTTCAATTTACTGAACCAATGAGCTGGAAATTTGGGATGGATCCCAGCCAAATGTGTTCTAACAATCCTCTAGTTAAATTCTAAAGCATGTTCAAGTTTAAGAAGCTCTGACTGAGGGCGTCTTCACTAAAAGGTGGTGAAGTGTGATTGTGCTCCACTGTGCAGTCTTGAGCTGGTGTATTGGGCATCTGGTTACAAGCTCATGCTCAAGGATGCTTTGGTCACACAGTTCCTCATCTGCATATTTTTTTAAATTCTTCTCTTTATAAGCAGCATTCTGGATGGACCTCCCCCCCCTTCTCTCCAGGTTCCTCTTTCTGATCTAAGGATGACCTCAACCCTTTCTGAGTGGGCCAAGATGATGTACATACCCAGATCAGAAGGAAGTCCTTTTTTAAACCATGTCTTCCATGCTGCACATCCCAAAGACGTCTTCTCCCAGCTGTGCCCTCCCCTACCAAACAGAATTAAAAGGGACAGAACAGAAATCACCTTTGAGACTAATTAACGTAACAGGAACATGTTCTTTATACATGTCTGTATTTTCTGGATTTTATACAACGTGTTTAAAATGTTTCTGCTTAGAGTTTGAGAGTGAGAAGACAGTTTTTACTTTGAAAAGATAACAAATGAAGATTTAACCCAGTGAACCATATCTATTCAGATTCTTCTTGGCCTCTCTGTGCAGAGTTTCTTTCCCCCTGGGAAGGGCAGAGATCTTGGGACCTGCAATCAAGCAAGATTGGGTCAGAGAATATCTTTGTGGGCAACTCTTAAACAGAACCAGGGGGAGTATGTTCTTAGGGTTTATCACTGGCTTTGGGCCAAAGGAGTTCCTATTTCTATGACCTGCTTTGAGAAGAGGAATTCAGCTCAACAGTGTGCCTCTAAGATGAATGAGAAGGAACGAGAGAAACTTTCCTTCTGATGCTCTTTGAGGCTCTCACTTTAGGAATTGTTTTCTGAGCCCCCTCAAATGCCTCACTGAAGTGAAGAAAATGAGAATGAACTAGATGGGCCATTCTTTTCCAGTAGTTTCTGAGATGCTAAGGAAACTGTCTTGTTTTACCACCCACTCTGGACAATTGCTGATAAAAGCAGAATGTCCCTGCCCTCCGCTGGCCTAACATTAGCTGTTCTCTGTCTGCCTTCTTGTCCCTGAGGCCTCCCTGGTCCTTCCTATTGACCCACTCCTAAGGGGACTCCCCCTGCCAGGCCTCCTGATGCTCCTGGATACATCTGGCTCTGGAGTCCTCCAACCCCTGCTGCCCAAAGTAGGTAAAATGCAGATGGAACATCATCCCATGCTAGTATAAATGTAATTACATCTCTGGCCTATCACTTCTGTTTGTTTTATTTGAAACCTATGGGATTCACTCATTTTCCCTTGTGTCTCACTTTTTAAAAAAATGGCTAAACAGTGTAAAAGAAATAAAAATTAAATTGAAGTGGTTGTAAATATATTATTATAGTATTCAAATTTTCAACATTTTCCCTGGAAGTAACATTGAAACAATCTGACGCAACATTTGGAATTAGTACGTTCACTCTCCAGAATTGGTTTAAAGGTTTAAAAGCCCTAAATATTTTAATTATACCCCAAATAATGGATTTCAAGACCCTTTGTTTCTTGTTTACCCTTTCAGCACATTTCACAAAGTGTCAGTTATTAAGGAAAAAAAACTACTGTGACTCTTGTTAAAATGGCAATGTAGGGGAGAAAAATACAATCTTTTCCTCGCCCATCACAGGGTTCACGGCTGACATCCCTACAATGAAAGACAGGTTAAAAAGAGAAGAGTGTGAGATATTCATTTAATCAAAGTTTTACAGGAGACTTTCAGAAGCGAAGACCTAAACACCCCAGAAAAACTATTTTTATGGACATTTGTGTAGAAGTGCAGTTGGAGGACAAATCATTGTGATGTAATGGTAGTAAACTGGGGGTGCTTAGCATGACCTGCTGTACAGATTCTTCCTGGCCTGTGGGTGTAGTTATGGGACCTTTCTAGAATGAGGATCTTATGACCTACAATCAGGAGAGGTAGGTCAGAGGGTTTTTTTTTTTCAGTTTTTAGTTTTTATTAGTACAGTACATGTTTGTATTGCATAATGATTATATTCCTGTGGGGAGTTGATACATGTACTTAAAACATCTTAATTCTTTTTTCATCGCCTTTCCCTCACCTTCCTCTCCCCTCCCTCTATCGCTTGAGTCTCTTCTCATTTGAACAAAATCTACCTTTCTATTTTGTTTTTTATAGTTTGAGTTTCTTGCACAAGAGAAACCATGCAGTGTTTATGCTTGTGTTTTATTTGTTTCAGTTATCATTGTAATCTCAAGGTACATTCATTTTCTTACAAATGACTCAAGTCTATCCTTCTTTATGGCAGAGTAGTATTCTATTGTGTATAAATACCATATTTTCACTATCCATTCTTCTGTTGATGAACATATAGGCCACTTCCAAGATTTGGCTATTACAAATTGTGCTGCTATAAACATGGGTATGCACATATCATTGTAATATGATGTCTTTAAGTCTTTAGAGAAGATACCTAGAAGAGGGATAACTGGGTCAAATGGAATGTCTAGTTTCAGTTTTTTGAGGAATCTCCATATTCATTTCCATAGTGGTTGCACCAGTTTACACCTCACCAATGATGCAGAAGTGTTCTTTTTCCCCCAAACCCTCATCAGAATTTGTAGTTATTTGATTTCTTGATGCTCGCCATACTTTCTGGAGTGAGATGGAATCTCAGTGTTGCTTTATTTTGCATGTCTCTGATGCCAGTGAACATTTTTTCATGTATTTCCTGGCTATTTGCACTTCTTCTTCTAAGAAATGTCCATTGATTTTAGTTGCTCATCTTTTGATTGGGTCTTTTATTTTGAGAGGCCTAGTTTTTTTGAGTTCTTTATATATTCTAGATATGAATCCTCTGAAGCAGGGTTATTTTTATGAACTCAGGAGAAAAAGGTAGAGAAAGAGAATGATCTTCCTGCTTCTGCTGTTTCCTCAGTTTCCAAGGTGTATTTTGGGGTTGGGGAGGAATAGTCCACCAAATCTTAGCCAAAGTAACACCACTTTTTAGAAGGCCATCATTTAGCTGTGCTATAGGACCTCACCAGGTGTTAAAAGAAAATATTCTTCCCTGTGGCCTGACAGTGTTTGCTGAGACCAGTGGAATTTCTGATAAGGATGGGAATGAGTACACATAAACACATCAGTCTTCCCACAAGTTCTTACTTTTGCTTTTTGCTGTGTAACTTGGAGTCCCATATAAACAGGAGCTTGGCAAGTAGGAGGTGGCAACTTCAGTAGGGCCGCTGCCTGTAACCTGCCCACTGCTCTGTAAGTCCTGATAAATTCATTCACTCAACAGGCTGGGCTTGTCCAAGTCAATCTTTGACCTATCAGCACCAAGCAAATTCAGAGACAGATATTTCTTTTATGTGTTCCCAGAAAAGTCACAGAGCACGAGGTATCATATTCTGAGAACCAACAGTAAAAAAAGACTTTGTTCAAGATTATTGCGATAAGTGTTGTGATGGTTAAGATCCATTGTGTGGATAGGGGATTGGTGGGTGTGTCTGAGTGTGTCATGGAAGCATGACCTTGAGTATCATATCTTGTCTTTTGCTCCTTCCTCTCTTGTGCTGTTCCCTGCTTTCCTTTCTGGCCACCATGGACTAAACAGCTTTGCTCCACCACACCCATCTGCCATAACATTCTTGCCTTGGACCCAGCCAACTATGAACTGAATCCCCTAAAACTGTGAGCCAAATTAAACCTCTCTTCCTTTAAGATGTGAGTGTCAGGTATTGTATCCCAGCAACAGGAAAGCTGACTAATGCAGGAGTGTTGCAAAAGATCAGGCTCAAAAAAGACAGCCAAGTATTTATCTACAAGCAGAGCCAGAGGGTTCACAGATGGAAAATTTAAAAAGGAGACATCAAAGGTAGGGGGATTCATGCTGAAGGAAGGCCAGAGTGATCAGATATCAGAGTGTCAATATTCTTATTAACTAACTTAGTGGAACTCACATCTGGGATATGGAGGCAAAGATAGGACAAGTGGTAAGATTGAAGCCTAAGGCTCACTAGAGCCTGACTAAAGATTGATCAAAGAGAGAATCTTTGTCGCAATGTTGTCTGTTTTAAAGGTGGCTCTCGACCTATCTGACCAATCTGACCAATGCACTGTACAGAAGGGTTATCTCCTTTTTTGAGGTGGATGCTAAATTTCTCTGGCATCTGGCTAAGGTTGACATCATATTGCTGTGCAACCACAGAACCCAGCTCTGTATTTGGTTTGTAATTAAGATGGCAGACAGTTTACCTGGCATGGTGGAGCAATGCCTATATTATCAGCACTCTGGGAGCGCTGAGGTCAGAGAACTGCAAGTTTGAGCCCAGCCTTGAACAACTTAGCACAAGACCCTGTCTCAAAATAAAAACTAAAAAGGACTGGAGATGTACCTCCATGTAAAAGCCCTGGGTTCAGTCTTCAGTACTGCAAATCAAACTAAATTAAATTTTTAAAAGAGCAGGCAGCTAAAACATCAAGTCCTTTCTCAGAAGAACCCTCTTTAATCTGTCACCTTAACCACCAACTGCATACTGTTATGGTTTAGAGCTAGAACATCCCCCAAAACTTTCGTATGTTTGAAGTTAAGGCTTTGAAGGTATTGGATCATGAGGATGTTATACTCATCAGTGGGTTAATTCACTGATGAATCCATAGTTAAATATACTGTCAGGAGAAAGCCTGATGATTGGAAGGGGCCAACCACTGGCCCTCCCTGGCTCTTCCCTTCCCTCTGTTTCCTGGCTTCCATGATGTGGGCAGCTTTCCATCTACCATTCCCCTCTGTCATGCTATTTCTTCCTTGGTATATCCAACTATGGACTGAATCCTCTAAAAACTGTGGGCCTCCTTTAAGTTGTGGGTATCAGGTATTTTGTCCCACCGACAAGAAAGTGACTAAAATATCTACTGCATTAAATCCATCTACTTTAGCACAGCACATAAGCTATCATGAGGAGTTCAATTAATCTGATGAATTGCCCCAAATTTAAGAACATTAGGTTCAGATCCAAACCAATTTCCTGAAGGCTCTATCCAAGATAGAGGGTGGGGCTTGGAGTGGCTTGAAATGTATGCAGCTGCTATCCAAGGCCCCAGAGAAATCAGGGCACACATTTATGTCCTGGGGGCCACTGAGATAAAAACCCAATAAAGTGAGTCCCAGGGTGATCAGGTATACAGAGCAGAAGAGAGAAGCTAAACACTAACTCCCAGCTAAGGAGATTTCAAGGAAAGAGGCCACTGTGTCTATCAAGACTGATAGAGAATAGGTCTGGGGCTCTGCATGAATTTTGGAAATGGGCTTTATCTCTTATCTCTTGCAATGGCTCCCCCTTATTATTTGAGCACAAATCTGGGTGCACAGAATGGGTTTAGTTGCAGGCGCTACAATAGTTCTGACAAAATTGACTACTGCCAGGAACATACCTGGACATAAATGCAAATAACAAAGTTCTTACATTGTCTTTCAGGAAAAGCCTTTAGAATCCACTTATGATGATTTGGAACTCCTTTTCCAAGAAAAGACATGTGCAGAAAATTCCAGCTTGTCCAGAAAATAATCTTTTGAGTTAAGCTAAAAATCTCCCTTGCAAAGCATAACTCCCTCCAAAAGAAACATATAATATGGGAAGAGACACGACAGCCATCTATGTTGGTGCAAAAGATAACCAAAACTCTCTTTATTGCCATCTAATCAACAAGCAGCTTCTTCATTGTCCAACCATCACTACTAACAGACTGATGGGGAGGTAGATTTGAGCTATAACATGGTTGACCACTTAATAATTTCTCATCGCAAAACCCCAGCATCAGAGTGCTGGCTTCCATGTGTGTCCCACAGTAAGCCTTTCTCAATATCACTATCTATATCTTGACATTGTCTTGAAAAAGTCCCACCTCAGATATCAATTGGCATTTCCATACCTGCTACCATCTAAACCCTTCTTTCATCTCCAATATAAGCTTTTTTATGCTCTTCAATTTTTCTCATGCTCTAATACTTATTTATTTCTCAGATAACTTGGTCCAAAGTTTCCTCAAGTGTTTTCTGTTTGTGGCCCTTTTAATGTCTTGTTAACTTTTTCAGTGTCCTTAAGGCAGAAAGAAATATCCATCAGTCCTATTTATTAATTTGGTGTAAACAACTTCATTTGAAAATTATGTGAAGTGAACCAAAATGTTAAATTTATTTTATTCTTTTTTTTTTTTTTTTTGGTACCGGAGATCAAACTTGGGTCCTTGCGCCTGCACAGCAGGCGGCGAAACCACTGAGCTAAATCCCCAGCCCCTATTTTATTTTTAATCAAAGTTTTTTTATTAATGGGATGCATATGATTCTGGGCATTGCGTAACCTTTCAGACCTTGGAATTAGACCAGATTTTCCCCTCTTCCCTGTTGAACACTGCTCTGGTGATAGAGCTACAGGTTTGGCTATGGTGGATCCAGCTCCACAAGTTTACATCATCTTTGCAAGAAACATTGCGCAGTCTAGTGCTGACACTGTCAGCTACCTGAAATAATAGTTTGTGTTGATACCTGATGGAAGCCACTTATTGCTGTACTTATCTTCAAATCCTAAACTATCCTGCAGCCTCCTTGTGAAACCTGGGGTATTTGTTTGTTTCTCTAAATCTTTGGAAATGAGAAAGAGGAGAGTGAGAAGAACAAAGCAGAAGAGATCATCACCCCCTCACATACCTAGCTATTTTTAATTTAATTACACACTTGGCAAATATCTATATTTTTGCCCCATGGTAGTCATGTTTACATCAAGTTCTTTAATGCAGGATGTTAAAGAAGTGAGAGGCCAGTCAGAGTGTGGGCCTCTGGGTTTGCATTGAGAATCTTCCATCTGTGTCAATCCACCCCAGCTTTTATGAGGCAGCATTGTCTGGGCCTGTTCCTTTCTTTCCTTTGTTCCACTTTAAGCCCCTTTGTATCCTATGCTCTGGGTTCAGCAGGACCCGAACAAGGTGAAGAAAAGCCTCCTGGCAGGACAAGGTCACTTGGGCTCAGGATGTGCAGAGCTATTAAACCTGTAGTCATCCAGGAAGAAGAGACTGCTGTTCTTCACCTACGGTAGGAAGAATCTTATCCAAGTGGTCCCCGGGTGGTTCCTTAAAAACTCCATGAGTCATATAATTTTTTTAAAAAGTATATCCTAAAATCTGCCATAGAGCACAGTTTCAAAATCATGGGCATATTTTTGCATTTGCTTCCAGATTCCTGAACTTAAGTTCTATTGAAATCTGAGCTGGTGGTAAAAGGGACAAAAATGAATGTATTATGAGAGTCTTGGTTCCTAATCGGCATTTTCTTATTGACTCACCATAGAACAAGGAACAGTGGTAAGATTTTGTTCTCATCTCACGAATGCAGCTGTGCTGACATTTCAAGCAGCTGGGCCTAATGTCAGCAGTGGACATTTAACATTGATCATTTCACAAACTAAGACTTGCTCATAGCACTGGCAATGAGGGAAGCACTCTCAAAGACAAACAGCCCATGAAAAGAAGCATCCCTTCAACCTATGGAAAAGTTTTCCAATTTTTATAAAAGATCTGGAAGGGGAAAAGGAAAAGGCATCGTATTTTAAGCTACAAATTCTCTCTTGCATGCAGCCAAAGCACTTGCCTGTTGGATGGAACGTATCATTATAATGGTTTTGTTTAATGATGTTTGAAGAGGTAAATCTTCAATGTGAAAGATTCAACTCATTTACACCATCATTAAGGAGTGAATTAGAGCCATACCCTTTAAAAGTTGGATGTGGTGCTGTCATGCCACAAAGAAGCATCCTTGAGTGTTTCCCTGGGGTCTAGGCAGGCCTCCAGATTTCAGGAACCAGAAATGACTAAGTAAATGCAATTACTGAAGGTATGGAAATCAGAACATCTGTGCAAAACTGTCACCTTTTACTTTAGGAGCTGTTAATTTCGGATGCCAAACTGGGGAATAAACATTTTTAAAAAACAAATAGGAAAAATCATTTGTCCTTAACCACATCATTAAACAAGCCTAGCAGTTGGAGAGATTGCTGCAATATTAATAGAAAAAAATGGGGAAGAAGACCTACAGCATCAAATGGAGTCCAGTTTAGACTTGTATAAAAGTTATTTTAGGAAAAGGAAAAATTAAAAAATATAGGTTAATCACCTACTCCAACCAAACTTTCAAGTAGGACTGCCCAAAATATCATTAAGTGAATTCTTGCTGTGGTAGTTCTTCGTAAAAGTTGGAAAATTGTGGCAAAGTGTAAGAATTATTCTGTGATTTGTATTGATTTCACAGCCAAAGTTCAGCCAGACTATACTAACATTCAGAAATGTAGAGGGTTATGAGGGAATGTAGTGAAATGAAGTCTTCCCTCTGTTGTAGGGAGGAACTCTGCCACCTTCATGGTCCTGCTATGCTTCACCTTGTTCTCAAGTTCAAACAATATTAAGTCTAGATGAGGTTAAAATTCCAATTTGAATAGGTAAATAGATCCATAGTGAAGGGACAGAACCAAAGTTAAGATTTAGTCACACAAGACACAATACAAGGTACCACAGTTAGTTTTCCATTACGACATAACAAATGACTACAAATTTAGCAGCTTAATACTGCATAGTTTTATTATCCCACTGTTTCTGTGGGTCAAGAGTTTGGACATGGTTTAACTGGGTTCTCTGCTTAGGGTCTTACAAGGCAGCAAGCAAGGTGTCAGCCAGGCTGTTTCCATCTGGAGGCACAAATGGAGAAAGATCTGTTTTCAACCTTCCTCGAAACACAGCTTATAGGACTGAGGTCACTGTTTCTTGCTGGCTATGGTGAGGGCTGCTGTCAGCTCTAAAGGTAACCTGAATTCTTTGCCATATGGCTTCTCCATTCTCTTACAACATGACTGCATTTCTTCCAAGCCAATGGAGAAAGTCTCTGACCTGAGAGCCTGAGCCTGATTAAATCAGGTCCATTCAGGACTCTCTCCCTTTTGATTAACTGAAAAATCAACTAATTTAGGACCTTACATCTACAAAATACCTTCACCTTTGCCAAATGCTATGGACTAGAAGCAGGTCACAGGCCTCAAACTGAAGGAAGTTCCCATGAGGTGTGATCACCAAGGGGTGGAACCATCTTAGAATTCTGCCTGCATCCTCTCACTGTAACTTCAGTGTGAAGCCATGGAAAAATAATAAGTATAAAGTTTCCTTCACAGAACTCCATGCATGTAAAGTACCTTTAGAGTCACTCCCTACCTCTACATGAATAATCCTTAACCCAGCTAACAAGTGAATGTTGATTCTTTCCTAGATCTCCAGGAAAAGTGATTATTTTTATAATCAGTACTTGTGGATAATACAAGTTAATGTTGCCAAGGGGGAAATAGGTTTCTTATCCCATACCAGGTCCAATCTCTTGGAAGTGGCTTTCTAATTTTCTGAGATGCAGGATTAGGAAGATTGTGAAACTAAGAGCTGAGTGAAAAATAATTCTGGGATCAATTGTTGATGTCTGATCAGGAAGGTATAGTGGAAACAAATGTGATACAGTTTCCAATGCTATTATAAGAGGAGGACTAAACTAGAAGTCCTCTATCCTGGTTCTATCTCTATGAGGTATTTTGAACAAATCCTTGGCCCTTATTTCTTTAGCTGCTTTTTTTAGGCTCTGCCTCTTGGGCTTTTCATGAAGATCAAATGATGTAACTCAGATGAAGGTACATTGTAATTTCACATTATTAAACATCTGTAACTTATTATTGCTCTCTAACTTCATGAAAGAAATTATACCAGCCTATCTTCTGACATACCCTTTATCCTAGCACTCTATCTCCACCTTCCTCAAATCTCAAGTAGGAAATCTTTCTCAAACTTGGACTTGGTGAACTGACAGCCACCAGGGATAGATGTCTAGGTTATCATACTGATGCACAAACTGACAACACCATCATGATGTCTTTTGTCTCCAATGAGTTTACTGCATTAAAATCATGGTTCTCCCAAAACAAACAACTTTCTTTTAATGCCATTTTGTGAGCCCTGAGATTTCTAAAAGGACTATAATAGCACGAAATATAAAAGTATATGGAAACCAGGTGTGGTGGCACACACCTGTAATCCCAGCACTTGGTTGCTGAGGCAGGAGGATCTCCATGAGTTTGAGGCCTGTTTGGACTGCATAGAGAGTCCAAGGTCAGCCTGAACTTCATAGTGGGACCCTGTCTCAAAAAACATGTACAGAGAGTCATCTTGGGATCTTAAAAGCAAAAATGTCATATATGGCTTAAAGATGGTAATATATACTGAGAAATGCATCTTTGGGTGATTTTGTCATTGTGTGACTAACACAGAGTGTATTCACACCGACCTGGAAATTCTAGGTCAATCACTCAGCACAGCCTCTTGAAGCAATAAAGAGACAAGGTAAACATGACATAATGTTTCACAGTAAATATTTTTATTTAGGAGTACATTCTAAACTAATGATAAAAATATAGATAGCAAAATATATAACCCACAACACTGTCTTTTATTATTATTATCAAGTATTACACACTTATACAATTGTATGTGCTATACTTTCATGACTGACAGTGCAGATTTGTTTGTATCATCATCATATCATAAATGCATGAGTAATGTGTTGCACTATAATGTTAGGATGGCTACCACATCACAAGGTCATAGGAACATTTTTTCTTCTCTTTTTGCAGTGCTTGGGATTGAATCCAGGACTTCACACGTGCTAGGCAAGTTTTCTCTCCCTGAGCTCCATTCTCAGCCCTTTTTAAATTTTATTTTATCTTATTTTGAAATAGGATCTCACTAAGTTGCTCAGGCTGGCCTTGAACTGGTAACTGTCTGCCTCAGTCTCCCAAGTATCTGAGATTATAGCCATACACTACCATGCCCAGGTCACACTATAGGAACTTTCCTGATCCTTTATAATCTTATAGGCCCATTGTAAATGTACCACTATAAGTGCGGGCCATGACTGAGTGAAACATGAGTGGCAAGTGGCTGTATTTTTGAAAAGTAAATGCATGAGTTTTCCTGGACTCCTTCTAAAGATAGAAAGTATCAGTTTGGGAGCTCATACCTACATATTCTGCTGTTACACTTCTTTAGTAATTGCAGAAAATGAAGGGAGGAAATTAGTATCTACTAATTAGAATCTAATAATTAGTATCTACTAAATTAGTATCTACTCAAACTGTGGTCCATGGTCCAATAGCACCAACATCACCAAAGAGTTTGTTTAAAATGCAAAATCATGAGCTGCCCTGGTGTGTGGACCAGAATCAGCACTTTAACAAGACCTCCAGGTTATTGTACGTATACTAAAGTTTGAGGAGCCTATACTAAACTTTCCAAACCAATGAACTTCAGCCTTCACCAAACAGCTCTAGCCAGGGACATCCAGACTCTGTTGATCTCTACTTTGCAGTAATTACTGGCTCTTTAAACATGTTCCAAAATTATTTCCCTGACCACCATTTCACTTTGCTGACAACAATGTAAAATCTGACCTATTACCACTTTCTATGCAACATGAGAAAACACATTGTTAGGACTTTACTAACTTATTTTTTAAAGGTTTAATTTGTGATCCATTTGTTAGAAAACTGCTCAATTAGGAACTGGTAAAACATACTTAGTTGCAGTCCAACACCAATTTAGTGGCATTGCAATGACCAAAGTATCAATATTCATAATGGCTATGATATGCACATATCTGACTCCACTTCATCCAAAGGGCATGTGAAGTTCCAGTGAACTGCCAAAGAAATCTGTCGTTTTCACATCTAGATACCTACAGGGCCTCACGAAGTACAGTTGGCTCTATATATCCACAGATTCTACATCCACTGATTCAACCAATTGTAAATCAAACATATTAGAAAAAAATTGCATCTCTAGTAAACATGGTCAGACTTTTTCTTGTCATTATTCCCTAGACAATATACTACAGTAAACAACTATTTGCATACCACTTATATTGTCATTAGGCATTATAAGTAATCTAGAGATGATTATGTAAAAGGATATATGTAAGTTGTATGCAAATACTCCATGTCACATATGGGACATAAGCATCCACAGATTTTGGTATCTTTGGGAGACTTGGAACCAATCCCCTTTTGATACCTAGGGATGACTATATTTTGTAACAACAGCTAAATTAATAAGAGGCTGTAAATGTCACAAAGAAAGAAAATGGAGGGAAAACAACACAGAAAAAGATGATGTGGACTCTATTGATCTGCTGTCCAGGTGTCAGGGTTCTTGTATTTCCTCTTGTTTTAAAAACAGAATTTCATCCTCATCACATCTACTCCAAACAAGTGCTCTTCACAAGTGTCAATCATATTAGAGATTTTGTGGCCAAATTGCAGCTTAAACTGCAAACAACCTAATAAAATTCTCCATAAGACCGCTCTGTTATCCACAGCTCTGGGATACCCTAGGCTATTGATGGTGAAACTTTTAGAGACTGATTGCCCAAACTGCAATCCCAGAACCCACTTATTTATAACAAAGTGCCAAACTGCAATTAAACCTGAATACAAAGATTTTAGTTTAGAAAAAACAACTCATACATTAACATCTTTTGTCTTAAAAGAACAAATAACAAGCATGCCATAGGTTCGCCACCACTGCCCTAGAATGTCACTCTCCATCCATTTTCCTCCCAGACCCTTAACTTTTCGATACCCCCACCCTTTAATATTTGTCCATTCTTATGAGAATGATGCTGCTCTGTATCAAATCTTCCAATTTTGTATAACTGCAAATTACTTTTAAGGAGGATGATTTCTTTTTTATTATTACTAATTTTATTGGTACATTTTAGATATACAATATAATGACATTCATCATTGGAAATTTGCATACTTTACCTTTACGTAATCTACTTGGTTCTTATGTTTTCCCCATTCCCCTACCCTCCCTTCAAACCCTCCACCCCTCCCTATTTACAAAGACCTAGATTTCATTTCCTCATTTTTCTCTTATTAATTTCATTCTCTTCTTTCCTTTCCCATACCCCTCCCACTTCCTCTTTCCCTTTGCCCCTTTTCTTCCTATTTCACATTATCTATTATACCTTTTAGGACTTATTTACACTTTCAGTTTCTCACACTAGAGAAACTATTTGGTATTTACACATGTGTGTCCTATTTATTTCACTTAAGAGTATCACCTCAATGTGCATCCAATTAGCTATAAATGTCTCTAATTTCCCATTTTTTATGGTTGAGTAGTACTCCATTTTATTTAAAACCACATTTTCTTTATCCAGTCTGCAGCTGATGGGCAATTGGGCTGTTTCCAAGTTTTGGCTACTACAAATTGTGCTGCTATGAACATGGGTATACATATATCACTGTGGTATGATTCTTTTAATTCTTTGGGGAAGATACCCAGCAGTGGAATAGTGGGGTCAAATGGGACTTCCAGTCCTAGTGCTTTGAGGTATTTCCACACTGATTTCCACAGTGGTTGCACCATTCTATACTCCCAAGAGGAGTGCAGCAGGGTTTCTTTCCCCACAACCCTGTGAGCATTTGTTATTGGTTGATTTCTTCACAGCAGCCATACTTTCCGGAGTGAGTTGGAATCTCAGCATTGTTTTCATTTGCATCTCTCGAATGACCAGTGATGTTGAACATTTTTTCATATGTTTATTTGCCATTTCTACTTCTTTGTGTGAGAAATGTCTGTTCATTTCAGATGCCCATTTTTGGATTGGGTCTTTAAATTTGGGAGGTCTGATTTTTTAAAGTTCTTTATAGATTCGAGATAGTAGACCTTTGTCTGAGGAACAGCAGGTGAAAATTTTTTCCCACACTGAGGGTTGCCTCTTCACACCGTTGGTGGTTTCTCTTGCTTGCAGAAGCTTTTTAATAAGAAGAGATCCCACTTGTTGATTATTTGTGCTAGTTCATGGGCAACTGAGGTTTTGTTCATAAAATCTTTTCCTACACCAATGTTTTCAAGGGTTCTACCTAACCTCTGTTCCAGCTGTTTCAGATTTTCTGTTTTAACATTTAGATCTTTAATCCATTTTTATTTTAATTAGTGCATGGTGAGAGATTTAGGTCTAGTTTTAATCTTTGGCAAGTTGAAGCCCAATTTTTCCAGCACCATTTATTAAAGAGGCTAACTTTCCTCCAGTGAGGGTGTTTGGCTCCTTTGTCAAAAATGAGGTGGCTGAATGTGTCTGGAGTTGTTTCTGCACCTTGTAATCTGTTCCACTGGTCCTTGGGTCTATTTCTTTGCCAGTACCATGCTGTTTTTATCACAGTACCTTTGTAGTATAGCTTCAAGTTGGAGGCTGTGATACCCCCTGCCATGTCTCTGTTGCCTAGAATTGCTTTTGATATTCTAGGTGTCTTCTTGTTCTAAATGAATTTTTGGATTGTTTTCTCAAGGGCCATGAAGTATGCTGCTGGTATTTCAACTGGGATTGCATTGAATCCATACAGCAGTTTTGGAAGTATGGCCATTTTCACTATGTTGATTCTTCCTACCCAGGAGCAAGGGATGTCTTTCCATTTTCTGATCTCATCTTCAATCTCTCTTTGCAGAGTGCCATAGTTTTCAGAGAAGAGGTCTTTGGTTTCTTTTGTTAGGTTGATTCCTAGATATTTCAGTTTTTTGGATGCTATTTTGAAAGGAATTGTTTGCCCTATTTCTCTCTCAGTGAGTCTGTTGTTTGTGTAGAGGAAAGCTATTGATTTTTGTGTGTTGACCTTGTATCCCGCTACTTTACTGAATTTGATTATTCAGTCTAGAAGACTTTTGGTGGAGTTCTTGGGGTCATCTATATAGAGTATCATGTCATCTGCAAAGAATGACAATTTGACTTCTTCATTTCCTATCTTTATTCCTTTTATTTCTTTCCCTTGTCTAATTGCTGTGGCTAATGTTTCCAAAACTGTATTGAACATGAATGGTGATAGTGGACATCCTTGTCTTGTTCCTGATTTTAGAGTGAAGGATTTCAGTGTTTGACCATTTAGTATGATATTGGCTGTTGGTTTTTCATACATGGCTTTCATCAGATTGAGGTAGAGACCATCTATTCCAATTTTTTGTAGGGATTTTATCATAAATGCATGTTGGATTTGGTCAAATGCTTTCTGTGCATCTATTGAGATGATCATATGATTTTTGTTCTTGGTTCTATTGATATAGTGTATTACATTGATTGATTTGCATATGTTGAACCATCCTTGTATCCCTGGGATGAATCCCACTTGGTCAAGGTGTATGATCTTCTTGATGATCTTCTGAATTCTATTTTTCAGTATTTTATAAAGGATTTTTGCATCTATGTTCATTAGTGAGATTGGCTTATAGTTCTCTTTTTCGGTTGGGTCTTTCTCTGTTTTGGGGATGAAAACGATGCTTGCTTCCAGGAATGAATTTGGGAGTATTGCTTCCCTTTCAATTTCATTGAAGAGTTTAAACAGTAGTGGCAGTAGTTCCTCTCTAAATGTCCTGTAGAATTCGGCAGTGAAGCCATCAGGACCCAGGATTTTCTTAGTTGGTAAGTTTTTAATTGCATTTTCAATTTCATTGATTGATATTGGGTTGTTTAGAATTTTTAGATCTTCTTTGTTCAACTTTCATAATACATAGTGTCTAGGAGTCTGTCCATTTCTTCTGTGTTTTCCATCTTATTGGTATATAGGTTCTCAAAGTAGGTATTGATGATCTTCTGGATTTCTGCTGGGTCTGTTGTAATTTCACCCTTTTCATTCCTAAATGCATGGATTTGGGCCTTTTCTTTCCTTTTTCTGATAAGGTTGGCTAAGGGTTTGTCCATTTTGTTGATTCTTTTGAAGAACCAACTCTTGGCTTCATTGTTTTTTTGTATCATTCTCTTAGTCTCCATTGCATTGATTTCTGCTCTGATCTTTATAATTTCCTCTCTTGTTTGAGCTTTGGGTTTATCCTGCTCTTCTTTTTCTAGAAGCTTGAAGTTCAGCATCAGGTTGTTTAATTGAGTTCGGTGTTTTCCTTATGTCAGTATTCACTGCTATGAATTTCCCTCGTAAGACTGCTTTCATTGTGTCCCATAGATTCCGATATGTCGTATTGGCATTGTCATTTAATTGTAGAAACTGTCTGAATTCTTGTTTAATTTCCTTTGTGACCCATTGGTTATTCAGAAGTGTATTTTTCAGTTTCCATATATTTATGAAATTCTTGCGGTTTCTTTTGTTACTGATCTCCAATTTCATCGCACTTATGGTCTGATAATATACAGGGGATAACTTCAATTCCTTTGCACTTACTTAAACATATTCTATGAGTGAGCATGTGGTCTATTTTGGAGAACGACCTGTGTGCAGCTGAAAAGAATGTGTATTCTGATTTTGTGGGGTGGAACACTCTGTAAACATCTGTTAAGTTCATTTGTTCGAGAGTTTGACTGAATTCTAGTATTTCGTTGCTTATTTTTAGTCTAGTTGATCTATCTATTTGTGACAGTGGGTTATTGAGGTCTCCCACTACTATTGTATTAGTGCTTATTTGATTTTTCATGTCCATTAGTATCTGCTTTATATAGTTGGGGGCACTAGTGTTTGGTGCATATATATTTGTGATTGTCATCTCTTCCTCTTAGATTTTTCCCTTTAGAAGGATGTAATGTCCTTCTTTGTGTCTCTTAATCAGTGATGGTTTGAAATCCACTTGATCTGCAAGGAGGATAGCTACTCCTGCTTTTTTTCAGGTTCCTGTCATATGGAGTATTGTTTTCCACCCTTTAACTTTAAGTCTATGAGTTTCTTTTTTAATTAAATGTGTTTCTTATATGCAGCCCATTGTTGGATCTTGCTTCTTGACCCATTCTGCCAGTCTATTTCTTTTGATTGGTGAGTTGAGACCATTAACATTGATGGTTGTAACTGACATGGATTGAATTATCATTGTCATCACTCTTTCTTTTTGTTGGATTCTCCCCCTTTGCATTTGGTTTCCTGTCATGCCAGATGGATTCATTCTGCTGGGCTTCCTGGGGTTGTGATCCTCATTGTCTTTTCCTAGAATATTGTCTAAAATTTTTTGGAGTGCTGGCTTGGTATTCATGAAGTTTCTGAGGTGCTCTTTGTCATGAAAGTATCTTATTTCTCCATCAATTTTGAAAGATAGTTTTGCAGGGTACATCAATCTCGGTTGGAGGTTGTTTTCCTTTAGGGCTTGAAATACCTCACTCCAAGCTCTTCTTGCCTTGAGGGTTTGCATTGAGAAGTCTGCTGTGATTCTGATGGGCTTTCCTTTGTACATGATTTGTTTATTTTCTCTAACTGCTTGTAGAACTTTGTTCTTCTGTTGGGTTTCTGGAATCTTAACAATTATATGCCTATGTGTAGATTTTTTTGATTAAGGCTAATGGGAGTCCTATATGCCTCACTTATCTGTATGTCAAGTTCTTTTCCCCTGCTTGGGAAGTTTTCTGCCATTAGTTCTGTGAACAGTTTTTTCATGTCATCTGCACTCTCCCCTGTTGCTTCATTGACTCCGTGGTCCCTGATTAATAAATATTGCATTTTGGATGATAAAGATAGCATTTAAAAACAATAAAAATGAAAAATATTGTCTACTTTAGGTATCTGGGGAGGCTTATTTGTCAGGACTTCCTGATCCCTGTGCCTGGCACAAAAGAGTTATGATTATCATGAACTCACAGTCTCAACCATTCCAAGAACTTAAGGTTCTGCTAAGTTGAGCTCTAAATACTCATTTAGCAAGCATCTATTTAATGACTGCTATATACCTAGTACCTCAAAAATAAGGAGAAAGGAAATAGGGAATAAAGAAACATCTGATAACCATCTATGTGTCAGGCACTTGACTTATATCATCTTATTTATTCCTGCAAATAACTGAATGAGAAAGATGCATGCTCTTACTTCTACAGAGGAGAACATGAAGCTTTGCAAGATTATGTAAATTGCCCATAAGGCACAGATCTGTTTGTACAGGTTTTTGTGACCTAGAAGCCCTTTCTTTTCTACAAATTAGTGCCTCAAAAGTAGAATACAGGGCCGGGCGTGGTGGTACATGCCTGTAATCCCAGCACTTGAGAGGCTGAGGCAGGAGAATCACTGCAAGTTCGAGGCGAGCCTGGGCTACATAATGAGTTCAAGGCCAGCCTGAACTACAAAGTGAGACCCTGCCTCAAAAAAAAAAAGCAGAATACATGTCTCAAATTGACCAAATCTTAAATTCTAATGGAAAAAGGGAAGGAAAAAAAATTAGATGCAGAGAAAGGGGAGCCAAAAAAAGAGAAGGCCAAGAAGGGAGAAAAGGTTTAATGTTGAGGAATAAGAAAGCAGCAGGAGGAGGCCGGGAAACCTGTCCTCTAGTTCAATCCCCTATGGTGGCTGATGGCAAGCCACTTCCCTGAGCTTGTCCTTATCGTCTTACATGACTGTCCCTACTGAGTGAACTAGCCCTGGAAGGAAATGCATCGCTTTGGTTTCCCAAACTCCAGCTAACAACAGCTGACATTGCCTCCACTTCAGGAGGCTCAGGTAGAAGTACTATGACTTTCTGTGTAGACTCTAATTCCCTGTACTTTTGTCAGTTTAATTTGGCACCACCCCATGGCTGTTTCTCATGAGTTCATCTTTCCTCCACAACCAAACTATAAAATAATCACTGCATGCATTCTAGTTTACACTTCTGTCAGAAGGTGGTCATGGCTAAGAACACAGTACTAAACTTCATGAAATGTTTCTAAAATGAAACTAAAAACACATAGAGCTTGTGGTCAGCACCCATAGATTAGTTGCTGGAGTGAAGAGAATTATTTAAGAGTGAATAATAGATTTTGAAAATATACTGCCAAATATTATGAAAAAAGTCTTATTAGTGCTATGGGAGTGAGGGTGTTCCTTAAAGGGAATGAAGTTTTGTCAGGTACCCTGGAAAGGTCCACTTGAGAGTAGACTCAGGAAGACACTTGTGTGGAGTAGGTGGGACACTGCTCTGGATCTGGCCCGCCCTTGATGTAGAATGCTGTTAAGGAGTTGCCTGAAGCACTTCTGTTGTTGGGGGTGGCTCTTCTTGTCCCTGGAAGATAACCTGGAACAGGGGCAGGGGCTGGGCTGAGGAAAGGCCTCAGGTTGAGTCCTGAACCGCAGCGTTTCTGACTCATTCTCTGTGATACTTGCCTTTCTGTCATCCTCAGGGCTCGTCCTACACTGAATTAGGGAGTGCTCCACACCCAACTGTAAGTCAGAGTCATTCAGGCAATGCTGAGTCCTTTCCCTTAGGGTCAGAACATGGTGCCCACAAAGAATAGGGCTAGGCAGCAGTCAAGCACTCCTTTCATGTATTACCTTGAGCAAGCCATTTAACCAAAGCACTGTGTCTCACTTCCCCATTTGTAACAGAAACAATATCTACCTTTCAGGGTTAGCATGAAGATTAGAGGAAACGGGAGGTGCCACTGGAGCTTATATGTTCCTTCAGTGTTTGTTCATCTCATCCCATGTTGGTAATGACTATGTCCCAGGCACCAGGCAAAAAGAGCACAACAGCAAGCAAGATTCATCAAGTTGCTGCTGTCATGAAGTTCATGTTCCACTGAGGAGGGGGACAGCTGGTGAGCAGATGAACATATTGAAGAGCTGAGATGGGGATCTGGGTGCGTGGAATTTATTGAGGGTGTTCTCTGCAGGAAAAGCCTGCACAGAGTGAGGGAACCATGATGGAGACAGGGAAAAGCTATGAAAGAATGCCTTGGTCTAATGTCCTAGGGTGCTGGAGTGGAGTCACACCTTCAGAGTTGTGCTAGAAAGTAAGAAGCTTGTATCTGCACCCCTGTGGGTCATAGGCCATCCAAGGATGGGGATGTCATAGCCTCCCAGGTGAAGTAACTCCTTAATCAAAGGTGAGTCCACGCAAGGTCACACTTATAAGGTGTTGGCTATAGCACCGCAGCATTCCAGAAGGTAGAGGATGGGCAGAGGCAACATCTGCTACCCATATTCATTATGGAAAGTCAGAGAGCAAGAGCAGCTGGGAGAGAGGGGGGAATCTGTGACATCAGACTGTGCCGTTATTTTAGATTGGGTGGCCAGGAAAGGGGCTAGATTCATATTTTGTGGAACTGGAAGCTTATAACTTGAACCCTTTTTAAGTTAAAAAAATGGCATCATGAATACAAAACTAGTACAAACATGAACACTTATTCAAAATTAGAAATAACCAAAAATTACAAATTGTCAGGTAAAAGGGCCAAAAACCAAGACCAGACCAGGCCACAACAAGCTTTTATTAGGGGAATAGATCTGTCACGCTGTCTCTGAACAAAGGAGAGACAAAAGCAATATGGCCGGGGCAGGGAGAGTCTTTTATAGAGACTGGGGTGGGGTTTGTAGGGGCTGAGGTGGGGTTGAGTGAGGTAGTGACTAGGGAATGGAGGAGCCGGTGATGTCACTAGATGGTAGGAGGTGAGCGAGTATTAGGTTACTTTCTAGGTGGGAACAGGGGCATGCTGGGAAGAAGGGTTTATTCTTTGGTGGGAGCAACCATCTTGGCATGACGTCACATAGGGGAGGGGGCAAGGCACCATAGGAAGAGGGCAGCTACTATACATAATAGCTGCTGAGGTAGTGGGAGAACTATCACAAATAATAAAAGCTAACAACTCAAATATCACAAAATTCAGAAAATCCCATAATATTTATGTTAACTTCCCAACACACTTCTATCATACCTTTGCCTCAATCTTTGGCTAGACAGCAGGCTATGTAGCATCTGCACTTTCCACATCTGGAAAGTTGACCAACTGTGCATCGAAATTATTGGGAAAAGAAATTGCCTGTGAGCTAAACATGAACAGATATAATTCCATGAATAATACAGTGTAATGATCTATAGAGCATTTACATTGTATTACATAGTGTAAGTTATCTAGAGATGATTTAAAGTATGTAGAAGGATATGGATATGTTAGAGGCAAATACTATACTATATCACTTTATATAAAAGACTTGAGCATCTGAGGATCTTGGTATCCAAGAGGATTCTGGGACATTTTATGACTTTGGCAGTGAGGGATCAGAGAACTCCAGGAAATCATGGCTGCCCCAGGCATTTAGCAATAACATGAGCATACAAGGAAGTGACTGCAAGCCACTACATACCTCCCCTCAACTCAAACTGAAAAAATCCCTAAATCAACTACCAGGTCCCCAAAATGCCTCTAGCCACTCCAATGTTGCCTGAAGAGAAGAAGCATAAGGGATGAAAAAATAAGGTAAAAGAGAGGAAGTAGCCTTAAATTTTCACTGGCTGTGATTAAAATATTTTACTGCTGCCACATTTATAAAAACACCCGGACATTACTAGGCTAGATCAAGAGTCCCTCCCGGGACTTAGTACGGACTGGTTCAAGTAAGGCGCTCTGAAATGTAAATTTCCCTAGCTGCACCATAAATCTATGGCTGTGCTTGAGGAGCTTTCTGGGGGCTGATATAGAAGCTGAGAGCACTTAGATGCCATTCAATAAATAAACTAATTGGAGGCTCATGTTGAATCCATTGCAGTCTTTCAAGACAGAGATCACTGGTTCTGTCCTAAGACTCAGACTGGCTTATAAAAGGACCGGAATGTAACACTAGGAAGTCCTCTAAATAGAAGTTGCCTGTGTCCAAGACAGTCCCAAAATGACCCTATGTGTGGTGTTTGGCCATTCATGCTCACAGATGACAAATGGTAACTGAATGTGTAGCATTAGTTAGAATCAGTAAAGATTTAAAATCAGTGTACGGTTTGGCTATGATTTGTATCCACTCTTCCTGGGCCAGCTCTGGGTCTCTGGGCAAGGGAGTCCCTTGTGTCTGTCAGGTATTCTTCTTGCTTAGAGCAGAAGTCTCCCACCCCAGTAATTATTTATTTGCCTGCCGATCTCGTTTGTAAAAACAGGCTGTGCAGGGAAGATAACTGTCTTATTTATGTCTACATCCTCATTGCCTAGCACACAGCCCAGCACACAGAAAGCAGTAGATCCATGTTGCAAGATGAATGCACAACTGCTCAGCCAGGAGTGTTTGAAAGAAAGAAAAATCATTCTATCAGGGTTTTTAATCTCATATTCTCAAGCACAGGTAAGTTAATGTTTTGTTTGATTTGGTCAGTAATGTAATACTCCATTCTGAAAAACTAAAGCATATTTTTGTTTTTCAGATCATTTGCAGAAAGCATTAGTTAGTTTACATAAATAATGTACAATTTTCATTGTTTCATAGAAAGCAGTCATAACAGAGAAATAACACACAATATGCAGTTTTCATTCTGGTTACTCTGCACCAAAACATGGAACAGATTCCCTTTCTTATTTTTGAGAAGGACAACAGAGCTGCTTATGCAGAATCACTGTTCCCTTTGTCAGTAAATAAAAGGTCCTTGTGTTTGCAAGGATTTCACATGATGGACTAAAAAAATAAGAAAGAAAATGAAAAAAGAGAGTAAAGTTTTCCATAGCAAGTGTGCTCACCAAGGTTGCCTGAACCTCTTAATTACAGAGGTTTCACAGGGGTAATTCAGGGGTAATTCATTCTCTGTGGTGATAATAAGGCCAAAGATTGCCTGTGCGTTTTTCCTTGTGGGCTTCCTCTTTCCTCTCTAGTTTTCACAGATGACGAGAGAAAGAAAGAAAGAAGGAAAGAAAGAAAGAAAGAAAGAAAGAAAGAAAGAAAGAAAGAAAGAAAGAAAGAAAGAAAAAGTTTTTTTTAATTAAAGCTGAAAATTTAAAGCTAACTTCCAAGAGACTAACAATATCTGACATAAGCTGAATGAACACACACAAAAATTTTTTTTGCTTGTATTTAAACTACTAACAGTGTTTAGCAAAGACAACTTAAATCTTTTATAGTTTCCAGGGTTCTCAAACACTGGTCTCAGATAAAAGCCTACTTTACTCCAAATATTTTAAAGGAGTTAAGCAACATAATCATTTTCCTTTAAAAATTAAATTCTAGACAAATCCTAAAATGAGAAAATGAGAATTAACTTTGCATATTTGGGAAAGATTTGTATCTATCAAATGTCTAAGTTTCCAAGGCAAGAACCACCTTGGTTAATTAATGAAGGAGTAACAAGGACTGGTAATGTAGCTTTATTAAGTCAAGGTCAAACCACGTAGCTTCAGGTGATAGCCCCCTAGCCAGTTGCCCTATTTCTAATAATAATTTTGAATGATACTGAAAGTTTTTGCCTAACTTGTCATGAGTGGACACAGAGGCCACTCTTGAGGCCAAAGGCCTTCTGAACTAGGCCACCCTGGTGCTTGGAGCAGCCAAAGAGAGTCGGTGCATCTGTCAAACAAAGATCCCAAGAGTCAAGCAGTTTTTTGAATGTAAGAGTTTATTAAGTTTAGGTTAATTTAAGTTAAGTTTATCAAGCATTTGTCACATTTACAACAAGATAAAGGGGAGCTCACCCACAGCTTAGCTGGAAGCAGGATGCAGTGTCCATGGTGCAGGATTCTCTTCCATTTGGCCAACTCACTCTGTGAGCACCCTGGGGGCCCAATGGGGCAGCCCTGGAACTCACAGCGATCTGGAGACCCATACAGCTGGGGAGCCTACTGGGGCATTCCAAGGGGCAGAATGACAGTCACAGACAGTTGCAGTGCTCCAGTGGCAGCTCTGTGAAGAGTACTACCCGGGGCAGAGTCCACAGCCTTGAGCCAGAAGACTGAGCCAAAGAGGAGTGGAGGTTTTGTCTTTTACGCCTTGAAAGTTTGATACAAATGTGTTAATCTTATAATGGTGTACAAACATATGCTAATCCTATGGTGGTAAAAATGTTTTTCTTTACAGAAAAAATATATTTTTAGAAAACATTTTTCACAAGTTTCTCAAAATAGGTTCACAAGATAAGTTTGGCATGCAGGCTGGTATGGTCATCACACAAGTTATCACACAAGCACACAGATTGTGTGGTTATCGCATGGGTCACAAGCTAGATTAGCCTGAGAAAATAAATTTGAAACTAGACAGAAGCATAAGATGTCCTGCTCACGTTATTAATCCAGCAACTATTTCTGCCCACTGGTCTACAATATATGTGAAAAACCCAGATCTGCCTGATTACTGGGCTGTGCTAAAACAAGTTAGCTTTTATCAATCATCAATACCTTGGATTGATTTGACATTCACAATGAAAGATGTTAAAGAAAGAACACAGAGCAGGTAGGGGTAAAGATGAACGCGTTAAATGGCATCCTAAGAACAATAAAAGCTACTGTCTCTAGGAACAACCTTTCCTCTCCTTGGACAGAATTTCTTACAATAAGGTGGCCCAGAACAATCATCCCAACCTGTGGTCAACATACTCCAGTCATGCCCTCCAGGAAGGCTTTTCAGAAGATAATAGGTGATCTTCTCTAAGGCCCATGTTTTCTTCTTTCTCAATGTGATGTAATAGTGGACCAAACTTCGTCTCTGCAGTGACTGAGGTCCAGCCCTCAATTACAACTTCAGCTATATGACCTTGGCTATGGTACATTTTTGATTATGAATGCCTGCCCTGTTTAAATGTAATTCATTTCATGAAGTCTGGGACTTTTGTTCACACCCATAGAAAAAGTTTTCAGTGCATAGTAGGTGCTCAATATTTAATAATTGAAAGAATAAATTGAACTCTAAGTGAATGGGTGGATGGTTTTCTTGTCTAGTGAAAACAGTAATAGTGCCCGATATGAAATCTCCACAAGAAATGGCCAGCATCAGAATCCGAGTATGTATAGGGTTTACCTAGCCAAGTGGCCCTGGATGTTTCTTCTATTCAGGAGAACATGGCTTTAGATGTGACTGCTGACAACAGGACAAAGGATGAGGCAACTGCAGGTGGGTCCTGTCATGGGTCCTTTAATCAAGGTTCCTGGGAAACTCACTCTGCTCTTTCAGTGAAGCCATTTGGTTACACAGATGTGCTTAGGTTACATTTTTTTTCCCCATGCAACAGCCATTTGTGTTTAATGAAGGGAAAATGACTCAAATAATATGCAAATAAGGAAGGAAGAGGGACAAAAGTAAAACTTTCCAGTTACTTCTCAGTGTTCTCCTTCCTGGGTAGGAGAATATTTTTAGAATTAGTACACACAGTTATCAAACAAGCATAGGAACATTGGTATCTTTCCTACAGATGGCTATGAGCAGTTGAAAAGAAAAAAGGAAATATTTTTGTAACAGCCTAACTAAATATTAAGCACCAGTGAGTAAAATTAAGAAGGAATATGAAGGTATATATAAAGAATCCTGTACAACTGTTCTCAAAGACATAAAAGAAAATAATTAAATGAAAAGACTTATTTTATTTCTGGATGGAGAGTTTTGTTATTGTAAAGCATCTGTTTCCAAATTAATTTTTAAATTAACTGTGAAATTTTCCACAGCAATTTTCTTGGGCCTATTCAAAATAATTCTAAACATTGTTTGAAATATTGATCTTATAAAGATAACCAATATCATTTTTTTTAAATCAGAAGAATAAGGTTGAGGAAGAGCTTGTGTTATCAATCATTTAATAAAATAAATTATATAGCTATCATACTCAAAATATAATAAATAAAATTACTAATCATGATCCCCGTCAATTTATTCTATAGCTTACAGAACTGCAGTTTGAAAATATTAGTCTATAAATAGTCCCAAATGGGCAATTTGATTAAGTATCATGCAATGCAGAATATGTGCAGCTATTTAAAAGAATGTGGTAGAACTATATTTATTGGCATAAAAAGATGCTGACAGTATGTTTCTAACTATGAGGTTTGTTACAATCACCCCATTTTGAAAGAACAAAATGTTGTATATGCTTATACAAATGTATGTAAAGGAAAAGAATATGGACAGAGAAGAGTGACTATATTAACGATGGTTATAGCCCATTTGCCTCTAGGTAGTGAGTTTGTGGGCAAGTGAAATCTTTTTCTGATCTGTAATGAATATATATTATTAATTAAAATATATGTTTTAAACATTTTAGATTGTTACATAATATGTAAATTCCATTTGTTCTTATTTTCAATCTTCAAGAGAAAAAAATGCAGATTTGGCTCTCAATATATATATTTATTATATAATCCTCTGTCAAAGAAATGCCTTTAACCAAAAATATAATGATATCAAATATTCCTGATTTTTTAGCATTAAATTTACAGCAGCAGGCAATTCACAACTGAAATAAATACTCATATTTTTAGTTGCAAAATAGGAAATACTTTTTCCAGTTCCTGCCACAGAACTCCTCTAAAATAATACAGCTGCTTAGCCATCACTTCCTTTAGAAGGGAAAATACCATCAGTAAACTGCTGCTTTGTCTGTATACTCAAGTCTAGTTGCTCCAGTTGCTAGTGTGCAACACTGTGCCCCTTGTCATGCTTCCAACCTCCTGGGTTTGAGTGGTCTAAGCTTAGCACTGGCTCTAACCACAGCTGGTAGAACTCAAGACATTTTTTTATCCCAGGGCTACTGAATAAGGCAGTTACTCATAAGAACATTATTACAGCAGGACAAGTATACCCAGGCAACCTTGAAAGAAAGAAGTCACAAACAGCAGAAAGTCTGGAGGTGTGCATTTATGTTGGAGGAAGAAACACTGGGGAGAGAAGACCATGCTTGCTGATTTCCAAAATGTATCTTTAGGTGTGGCTGGTTAAGTTACCCAAGTCACTGATTTTTCTCCCCTCTTATGCTGTCCTGATTTCACACATTTGTCTGCTTTCCAGACTCTCAACCACTGTCCAAAGCACATGGCTTACCGTAGTCTAGAAAAGAGCTGATGGCTGAACATGAGCCCAATTTCATGCTCTGCTAAAACAATGATATTTTCAAAAAATAAAAAATAAAATAAAATAATGACATTTTCAAGGGTAAAGGTTGATTCTTGAATGAGTTGCATAGATCAGGTCTCCAAATGTTAAAATTTCACTGTACACCAAATTCGGCTAGAAAACAAATTTTATACATGTATGATTGAGAGACCTAGATAAGGTCAGTTTTGAATGCAAGTGCAGATTTAGAACATTTTCTAGCATGTTGTTTAGCCTAGGGGAAGTTTAATAAGATGGACTGATTCGCTACAGAAAGTTTGTGTCCTGCTTGAGCACTTAACATTGTAACAATATGCATCGCTTATAAGATTAAAAATTCTTATAAACTTCATTTTAATGGCAGCATATTACAAGATGTGACCATGTAGTTATTATATACACCTTATTTCCAATTTTATATTGTTAATGATTACTAACTTTATGAAAAAGAATTTCCAACCATCTAGATTCTCAGAGGTGGAATTACTATAATGAACATTTTAAAGGTTACATTGCAAATTATTTTCTAAAAGGATTGTTGGAATTTTTATCTCTATGAGCAATGCATGAATGACCATTTCTTTATGCCCTCACTCATTTAGGCATCTCATTTAAAAAATGAATAGACACAAAACTTTTTTTAAAAATTTACTATTTTGGTAGGTTGAAACTTTTGTTCATTGTTGCTTCTAATTTGAATCTCTTTTATTAATAGTGAGATTAAGCACTCTTCCATATGTTAAGTCATTTGTATTTCCTCTTTTGGGTATTGTTGTACATACTCTTTGCCTGGACTATTTCCTTTTCAGTAAAAATGAACATTAACTACTATGACAGTTACTATGATACAATTCTTTTCACTCCTAGAAAATGTTATTTATAATCTTATATCAAAATTTGAGGTCTAAAATCTCTTCCCATCTAAAGTACTACCTTATCATAAAGTGAAGTAAAGTTTTAAAATATCTAAGAAACATCCTACAAATATATTATAATCATTTATTTCCAGTTATTTATATGTTGATAGGTCAACTATAAGAACTTTTAAATTTTCTTTTTTTCTAAATGTGTCACAAAAATAATTTTAATCAAGATAGTGGGCCATTACTTTAAGAAATTACATTTACACAGTATGAAATTTATTTACAAACTGCATTGTATTATGTCCAGTAGACCTAACAAATAAAATACAATAAGCTGACTGAGCTGAAACTCACTCTTGGTCTATTTTCAGCCATCAGCAGAGCTATCATGACACTTTCAGGACATACTTGTAGTTCCATGCTGAAGGCAGTCATTAATTTGTTCTCGTGGGTTGAGTATTTTATTAAGTAAAGGAACTTTAAATCAATGTTTTTCAGCTGTGAGTCAAGACCTATCAGTGAGTCATGAAATCAGTTATGTGGATCAGACTGACTTTTCATCTTAATGAATTATACCAGAAAGGGGAAAGAAAGAGGAAAAAAACCCAAAAGAAACAAACAAGATCACCATCTCAAAATAATTTACTTTTAAATTTAAAATAAAATGAAATGTGCTAGGAATGTAGCTCAGTAGTGGAGTGCCCAGAGTTCAATCTTCAGTATACCAAAACCAACCAACCAGACAAACAAAAACGTGTGCAGTTACTGCGGGTACACAAAAAACAAGAAAGATAAAAAAGAAAAGAAAAGAAAATAGGCAGTCTAATGTGGTAAGTATATGATGAGGGAATACGGATGGCAATTCCCTTCTCAGAAGATCAGAGAAGGCTTCCTGGAGGATGATGGAGAGGGGGAAATGAAGTTCCAAACTTTTGAACACATCCTCATTGCACATTGTAGTCAGAAACATAGGCATTTAAAGGGTGCCTAACAAGAAACCCTGGGTTGTGACAGAAGTTCTTTTAACACCACTGAGTTAGTCATTACCCTCTTATGAAAAAATTACAGAAGGAGGTTAGATGTTCCACACCTATTACCAAAATGTTTCAGTTAAATCTATAATCATTCTGTATCCTGTAATCATAACACTAAGTCTCTCTTTATTGAGAAAGCAAAAGGGCATTCCTGTAAGACTCAGAGTCACATTTTTGTTATTCAAGGGCTGTCACTGTGTAACCTGGAGACCAGGAGTGCCTGCGTTGCTGCAGTGCATCTGTGCGGCACAATGCTGCAGTGAGGAATTGTGTTTGTTCACTTGTGCCATAACCTGTGTTTGTCACACGAGGTTAAGCTTGCTCACCAATCTTATGACAGTTAACTAGTAAGACTGTGGGTTTTCTTAGTGTAAGGAAAATATCTGCAGCATTTTCCTCCTTGTGTAGTTTATGTAAATAAGAATGATGAATTAATCTTAAGCACAAATCCAATTCTCATTCTTCCATGGAGGTTAGCAGGCAAAGAGGAGGGAGGAATCTAGTGTGCAGGTCAAAGGAATTGGATATTGCGTAGCACACTAAGCTTGGATGTCGAGGAAGATAACACCTGTCCATTCCATCCTCCCTCTTCACCAGGAAGCTTCCTGTCTGTACGACAGTACCTGACTGAAGCTAACCTGCTGATCCTCATTTTCAGGCCTTCTCCTAAAATGGCATCTCATAACCACTACCACCCAATTTTTATCAAAGCATTTATCACTTTCTAACATGCTATGCATTTTGCTTTCTAATATAAGCTCATGGAGGACAGTGATTTTGTATATTACCCTTACTAATGTTCCTGATTAAGTTGGAAGCCTAAAAACATAGATCCAGTATGATCAGGTGGACTATTTCACACACACACTTACACGCACACACACAAATACAAACACACCTAATTCCTTATTGTATTTAAAGTATTTCTTTGCACTGATCAGGAATCCCTTCCAATCTCCCACCTGAAGGCTGAAGTCCAGCAAACTGTCAGATTCTGGGGGCTGAATGGGGAGAGGGGTGGGGATTTCTGCATCCTGGACAACAGTGTGTAAGTAGCCACTACACCTTTTCTCTCTACACAGCTGCCATTCCTTCATCGGTGCTTCACATCTCCCTTCCAGAGGCCCTTTGTTTTCCTCTCTGCAGAAAATAAACCTTGAGTCTTTAGGAGGCTGTAGCCTCAGCCTCCCAATAGTCTGGAGTGGGGCAAAGCATGGTCTAAAACACATACAGAGCTAAGAGGGCCCAGAATCCAGACCACAAAAGCCTGCTTGCCCTTGCCTGAGGGTTAACAAGAAAATCACCCTTTTTTCTTTCATTAATGAATGGGATCCTACTGGAAACCAGTTCCATGTGTATTTGCAATATATTATGTTATATATTAATAATATATTCCCTCTACATTAGCTAAAGCCAGTGAAACCCGAGGAAGCCCATTGCCTTAACATCCATGAAGAGAGGAGAGCTCCAGCTACCTTGGTAAGTGCTTTTCTCCTTTTTGATGCACTTTTTAGGGCATACTAAATAAGAGGCCCATGGGCTGGAGATTTAGCTCAGTGATTCCGCTGCCTGCCTCGCAAACCAAGGACTGGAGTTCGATCCCGGTATCCAAAAAAAGCAATTAAAAAAAAAAAAGAGGCCCCGGATGAGACATGAAAGGCTAAACTAGGCATGTTACTAAAGCTGAGCCCATTTTCACAATGAAAGGAGAAGGGTTTGGGTTTAAATATTTGACATCTTACACTTATACAACATTCTGTAGCATTTTGATAATTATAGCAATTATATGTCTGATGGTACTGGAAAATATCTGTGAATTTGTGGAGGGTAGCTCATCTCTCCTGATAACTCATGTTTTCAATTCTCTGGGAAGACAGAACTAAAAAGGATACTACTCCTTAACCATTTGCCTGGGGATATTTCTGGAAAACCTCAACCTTCTCTCAGCCCTGGTCCTAATGCCACTTTTAAAGAGATTTCATTGATATAAAAATCCACTACATTGTTCAGCCAGTCTCATACTACTTAAAAGTCCCCAGGCCTTGGTTAAACACACTTGCTGTGAAATAAAAGCATGCATCGCTGCAGCTAGAGAAAAGGATCCAATCCCTTTTTGAAATCTCCTAAAAACCAATAGATCTTAATGTGTTTCCCATTCCAGTGACAGTCCACACAACACCCATTTCACTGTACCATAACCTACACACCCAGGGAAGCAGCAGAGCTCAGATACTACACATTGTCATTCAGTATATTTGGTACCAACATTTCTGCATTGCTTTATAGACTCATGGGACAAACCTATGTCCAAGTTAATTCAGCTGAAGACATAGAAGCAAAAAGCTGATTGTCCTATATCTTCCCATTCTGTGCTTCCAACTTCTGTAGTTCCCTGAAACCATCTACTGCTTTCTGTTAGAGATACTGGATGCCTGTTCATTACCTTAAATATATAAATGCTTCATTGGAGCTCTGATCTGAGACATCCTCTCCCTTTCTTCATTGTCTTTCTACCCCAAATAAACCATACCTTTTCTTCTTATGTAGGACGAGAACTATGCTGTTTGGAATAAGTCTTACTTATCTCCTTACGCAGGCAAGGAGAAGCTTCCTACAATGAACTCATACATGCTTCTGACTACAGAGGATGAGGTGAAGGCAAAAGGCGTATTCAGGATGCTTATGCAAAGTTCATAATTTCCTTAACTCTGACACATGTATATCAAGATTCCCTCTGATTTTGATGAACTTCCTCAAACTCCATGAAGTCATACTAGCAAGAAAAATGTTCATCAAAATCAAGTCCTTCTTTGCTGAACCTTCCATTATTTCTCTGGGTTCCATGCTGCAAATGAGATGCAAAGATATGTCAAGGTCACTATTTAGCCAGCATTTGTAGATGGAGACCCTGGAACTCTCAGGTAAATTTTCTCAAACAATAGTTGATTAGTTACTTAATAGTGCTTTGTCTTCCTTTATTTAACCTGGCAGTTTTTTAACCTGCTTTTGGTACCAATGGAGACATTTTATTCAATAGAATTCCTTTTGATGAGAATACTTCACTAGTTTTTAAAAATAAATGTCTTGATAGGGCATTTTAGAAGTGTGAAACAAAAGACTAGCAACTCAGGGGTCAATCAGTAAATGAATTAATAAGCAAAATGTGATGTAGGGGGCAAGAATATGTCACCCCAAAATATGCCATTTTGGCACAAGGATGATTTTGAACTGAAGGCAGTTAAGAAACAGAGACACAGAAAAATACCTCTCTTCCCTCCTGCTCTCTGGTCAAAAGTAGGATATGAATTTTCATTTGTAAATGGAAAGTTCTCGCCCTCCTTAGGAGAACACCTCTCAACCACCAGGAGCCCTCATCAGCAGAGAGGACTCTACACTCTTAGTAGTCCAAAGGTCTCACTGAGAAAAAGACATATAACAAATCTTACTAAACCACCACTTTCCCACATTTTACCCCTCCTACATACCTCCCCTTGCCCTTTCTTTTGTCAAAGAATATTATTATTTTTCTTTTGACTCTTCTTGTTCTTCTGGCATAGAATGTTCTATTTAGAAATGGCTGTCAGTTGACATTAACAAACTTTCCTAATTTTTACTGAAGGTCACAGCTTCCAATATAGAATTGTATAGCCTTTTGTCTGGCTGGCTGGGTATAATAAAAAGTCAAAATAAGTTTTTACGTGTTTAATCTTTTTATTCTGTATATTTTCCCTTGGGAACCTAGGCCTGAGACATTGTGATTACATGGATCTGCAGAGGAGCCAGAAATCTGTACCTTTTAAATGGTCCTCAGGCACTTACGATGCTCTAGTAGGCAAGAGAACTACCATACTAAAGAAGCATTAAAATATTTGTATGGGCTAGTAAATATCTAGAAATATCTGACTGGTATTTGGAAATGATTCTGAAGCTCCTACCAGAAGGACTCCAAATTTAAACTACAAGGCCCCCATCATGAGAAATTCTTACATTAAAAAGTTGTTTTAAAGTTTTATTTTCTCTTACTTGAAGATCACAATTATATAAAGAACTTCATTTCCTCCTTCAGTTACTATAGGTAGTCAGCATGATTACCTATATTGAAAATGTACCATTCTTTTTAGCTATTCTGTACATAGGGAAAATTAAGTTCATAATGGTTAATTCATCTGAACAAATCATATTACAAGGGTATAAAAAAGAACCTAGATAGGGCCAGCTTCCTGGGCTTTCAACCTATGCAATCACATAAAGCCCCCTCCCTAAAAAAGTAACGTGCTTGATTTAATGCTGTGCTGTTGCCATGTTGAAATGCTTAAAACATTTTTAACAATGGGGCTGTCCTATTCCATTTTCTATTACTAGTCACCCAATATCACAGACTAAGTAATAAATAAGATGTGTTTATTTGGACTCACAATTCTTTTTTTTTTTTTTTTGTACTGGGGATCGAACTCAGGACCTTGTGCTTGTGTGGCAGGTGCCAGAACCACTGAGCTAAATCCCAGGCCCTTGGACTCACAATTCTGTATTTTTTAATTTTTTTTATTGGTACCGGGGATCAAACTTGGATCCTTCCGCTTGCAAGGCAGGCGGCGGAACCAGAGCTAAATCCCGGGCCCCCAACTCACAATTCTGAAGGTCCAAGGTTAAGGAGCCACATCTGGTGATACCCTTCTCACTGACAGGGTTCACACTGGTTCAAGACATCGCCTGGAAAGAGACAGGAAGTGTGTGAGAGCCTTGGCCAAATTGACTTTTATAGCAGACCCACTCTCAAGATAACCCATTAACCCATTAATCATATGAATGGATTAATCCACTTATGCGGCTAGAACCCCAATCACTTCTACTATCTCATAATGAAGAATGAATTTCAGTATGAGTTTCAGAGGGGGGAAATCCATCACAAGGTCCCTGTTTTCATTTTGCACTAAGCTTTGAAAATTATCTATCCGATCTGGCACTTAGGTTACTGGTTCCATAATACAGTCCTCTAGGGCTAGGTTCATTGAGGGAAGGGTCTTATGAATAACGAAGCAGCATTACCTCTTTTATTCAAGTTTCAACATAACTGCTTTCTATAAAACTTTCATCCTGATTTGGCCATGTAGGATTGCAATACTAGCGCCAGCACTCACCAATTTAACAGAAGCTAGAGCACAGAGCAGTTACATCCAAGTTTCAGAGAGAAATCTTCACATAGATGGATATAATTTTCTCATAAATATTTACAAGTTTCAAATAGTTGGACATTAAGTCACTCTATTTATCTTGATGTTGCTTTGTGAATGAAGCCCATCCAACATCTACAGCTGATTGAAAAAAAATCTGTGAGGCTAATGCAGAAAGAAGAACCAAGAGTGCCAAAAATAAATGTTTCCATCCTGAGCCAAAGAATGAATCACTTGTGCATTCATATGTTATAGAAAATGTGATTCCCTTTTTTCCCCCAGTTTTACAAGGCCAACACCTACCAGAAACACAAATTCTTACTTTTACTGATTTAGACTAGGTCTCTGAACCCATAAAAAGGCCATTTATGGAAATGAACAAAGAATGTATTTATATCTTTATCTGAGAATTCTCGCCAGAGTCCATTCCAAATCAGCAGAGTAGCATTTGCTTTTACATGTGTATATTTTAGTGAATTTTTTAAATCCTGAAGCTAATAGACTTTTGCTTATAAAGTAGAGAAATAAACTAATACTAGGAGAGAAGACTAGGAATATACATAGCAGAGTTGAAATGTTTGTGTCTTGTTTACTAAACGTCTTTGCTCTCACCAAATCTTACCCTCGAATCAGCCTTCTCAGAAGGTTCTGAAGTCCAGAGTTTGTGTTTCATGGCTTCCTTTCCCTTAAGAGACCTAAAATAATGTTAGCATGCAGAAGAAACTCAGTAAACCTTTTCTTCACCTAGGGTGATATTTTGGGCCATAAAAATTATATTTTAAGCCAATGGCTAATGGAGTGAATTTAAAGGTTGGAATTTAAGATTAGGGAATAATGAGATCACAGTCTCATTATTTATTTAGTCCCATGAACAGGACTGTCTCTTTCTAAAAGATTTTTATTCATTCATTTATTCAGTCACCAAACATGTATTGAGGACTTATCTTGTGCCAGGCATTCTTTGCTGTAGGTTCTGAGAGTATGACATTGAACAAGATGCCCAGGTCCTTATTCTCATGGAGCTTACATTCCAGGAATTGGGGTATATAAACAAATAATAGGAGAGTATTCAGTCATAAGAGCTGTAATGAAGATAAGACACAGTGAGGTGCAAGGAAATGATTGTGAGGGCTGCAGCTGACCAGTCAAAGGAGGCCTCTCTGAGGAGGTGACATTAAAATTGCAACCTGAATGATAAGAAGGAAGCAGACATGAGACTGTTTAGATGAAGAGCTAATGCCAAGGCCCTGAGGAGATGCTAGCTCCTCGTGTAATGCAGTATAGCCCAGAGAAATGAGGCTGGAGAGTGGGGTGGGCTAGTTGATGTGGCCTCTGAGAAGAGAGAAGAGCCTTTCGGTTTGGTTGTAAGTATGACTAGAAGCCATTGGAGTGAGTGGGAATGACGTGTTCTGCTCATGTTTTAAAACAACCTACCAGCATTTGAGTTGTAACTAGACTGTAGTTCACAGAGAAGAAGCAGGAAGGGAATTAAAGCAGAAGTGATGGTGGCTTGGGTAAGGATGGAACCAGTGGAAGAATATCTAGAAGGCAGGGTCAACAGAACTTACCAATGTATTGCACAGGGAGAAGGAGATGGAGAGAAAAGACAAAGATGACTCCTGGGTTTGGGTTTAAGTAGCTGAACACATGGTGGTGTCACTTCCTGAGATGGAAAAGCTGGGGATTAGAGGCTTGGATGGAACAGACTTTGAAGGAAGAATAAGAGTTAATTTTTTTAAATGTTGAGGTTGAAATGCCTACTAGGCATCCACATAGAAACATCAAGTGAGCAGTAGATACTTAAGTCTGGAACACAAGAGATCAGGGATAAGCATCCATACCTGAGAATCACTGGCATATTGATCCACATTAAAGCCATTGTACAGAGCTAGGGTAAATGGAAAAGGTGAGTCAGTAACACCATCATTTAGCAGAGAAGTTAGCAAGGGAGCCTCCGAAGGCGGAAGTAATGAGAAAGATAAAAATCCAGACTGTGTATGCCTCAGAAGCAGAAGAGAGTAGTGCTCCAAGGACAGGGTGGAAAAGTGTGCTTGGTACTGGTGAGAGGCTGCATAAGTGACAGACAGATATGTGATGTGATCAAAATATAAGGTGAATGTTTTAGCTTTAAAAAAATTATTACAGTAAAAGACAGATTACCATTAATCTCCCTCAGAATGCTCCCTTTTACTTCAAATACACATAGTCCATCATTTTTGTCACTTTCTAAAGCGGTTCTGTAAGCCTTTCTTCATGTCTTTCCGTGGTATGATCAAAAATTTGGTGAATACTACTGTTACATGTCACACAGTGGAAAAGCAGGCTCATAGAAACATTACCATGTGTCTTCATTCACCTTATTCATCAGGTCTTGCACCGTGTGACTTCTGGCTCTTCCCCAAAGTCAAAATGACCACAATACATAAACCTTTTAAATCAGTTCAGGATATCGAGGCAGCCATGACAATGCAATTAAAAACCCTCTCAAATGAAGAGTTCAAGAACTGCTGCAGAAAGTGACAAGAATGATGGGGTAAGTGTGTTCAAAATGAAGGGGAGTATTTTGAGGGGATTAATGATAATGTGTCTTTTACCATGATTACTTTTTTCTACTTTATCCATTCACCATGTTTTTCTATCGCACCTCATTCGTGGCCCTGTAGGTCTTTGGCAACCTTGATGGGGCAGTTTCAGAGTGATGGGACAGAGTGTGGGGTTGAAAGGACAGATGCCATACTCTGAGCAGTTGGCCAGAGCCTCCAGAGCTGGGCTGGACCTGGAACATTCAATGTTCTTAAAAGCTTTTATTTTTCTCTTTGAAAACAATGACCCACAGAAAATAGACAACAAAAAATGCTGTAAATTTTTCATTGCCACCCACATAGCTTATAAATTATGAAATGACATGACAGAGCTTATAACCTAAATAACCAGCATTAATAATTTTATGGGGATAACTCTCCAAGACATCATGGAGAAATAACTAATAAAAGTAATTGTAAAAAGCCGAACAAAAATAAAAAACTGGCTGGAAATAATTCATGCCTGATGAATTTCTATGTTGTAATGCTAACAAAGCCACATAAACACAAGTCAGTGACTTCCGTGGTTACAGCATTTGTAGTACAACAAATCCCAAGGTGACAAAACATTTGTCTAGAATCATGACAAACTTTTATACCACTTGTCCATGAAGTGCTACTGAAATTCTATCATATTCCATTTCATTCAACAAACACTTTTATTGAGCAGAAAGGAGGGGAAGAGCCTGAGCTTGCTGCTGAAGGAGACATAAAGACAAGTCACAAGCAGACCCTGTCTTCAAAAACCCAACGAGTCTGTCTACCCCCAGGCTGAGTAAGGGCACAGACTCAGCTGTCTGGATCACCACTGTAACCCAGTGCCTGGATATTGAGGGGACTCAGCCAATGTTAGTCAATAAATGAATGGATTCCAGGGAAAGAGAAATAAATCCAGTACATAGTAGATGTCTAATAAATGGTTGAAAAGGCATCTTAGAACACGTTACAAAATAAGCAAGGAAAGCATACACATAGGGATAGAGGACACGGGTTATCGTGAGCTGTACCCCTGGCCTATCAGAAAAGATTATAGAAAAAGCTGGGCATGGAAATTCAGGACTCTGGGAAGCTGAGGCAGTTAACAAGTTTGCAGGTTAGAGAGGCCTTGTCTCAAAATTAAAAATAAAAGGGGCCTGGGATTTAGCTCAGTGGTGCCACCCCCTGCTTCACAAGTGCAAGGTCCTGAGTTTGATCTCTGGTATCAAAAAAATAATTAATTAATTAATTAATTAAAAATAAAAAATGGGCTGGGGATACAGCTCAGTGTGAAAACCCTGGGTTCGATCCCCACTGTTGGAAAAAAAAGAATATTGAAAAGGATTAGAAAAGATTATTATTTGTGGCTTCTGAAATAGGTTTTGAAGCTAGATAGAATGCCAACAGATAAAGATAGAAGAAAAATATCCTACGCATGGGGTAAAATGCTGCTTCTGTAAGATTTTTGACCACAAAAAGAGACCTTTGGGTCCCAATTCTTGCTTAAGAGAAAAGACCCACAGGCAGAAGGAACCCCTCTACTCTCAGGTATGTGACTGTGCTATCTTGAGGTCATTTTATAATATTGAGTCAAATGTTCTGTAGAAGCAAAGTGGATCACTGTCCTAACTGGGCCCACAGTGATAGCTCACACAGAGAGCTGCTTCCTATGAGCTGATATCAACCTTCCTCACCTGACATTACCTTCTTCAGAAATAGCAGGTTTGGTTAGGTCACTAGGAAATTTTAGATGAGGATAATGTGCCATCCAGCCTCAGCAAGAATCCTGCAGTAGACTGGGATATAACATAGGCAAGGGCATTCATGGTTAGCCACAGATGGCTTTTCTCTCCTTGTTTTCATGGAGAAACTGAAGCAGGCAATCAAGGATACCTGCAGGGGTAATCAAGATGATAGTCTTGTGAACTCTTGCCTTGGGCACCCTCTTCCCAACAATTCATTGAAGACAGATACTCTGGAGGAGGTATGAAAAGATTATTAACAGGATAAACTAGAGGAAAGTTTCCATCCCTCTTCCCTTTGGATGCTCTGACTCAGAAATGTTCCAGATGTCTGTTGGGAAGAAGAGGAGAGAAAGGCAGATCCAGTTTCATAGGTGTGAGACCAGCACTGTCACTTGGAGCCCTGTGCTCAGAAGGGCCTCGTGCTTGGTTCAGTGATCTGTCATCACCATCTTGAAATTCATTTTGCTCTGGGATCCTCAAATTATAAAGCCATTCCTGGAGGTGGCAGCTGGCAAGAACTGGCCTTCAGGGAAGAGCAAGCTCAGGCTTGACTCTTACCAAGGCCTTAAACTGCTGTTTCTGGATCTTCTCCTCCAAGGCATGTCCAATGCCAAAACAAAGGGGACATACATGTGTATAAAGGGCAGCAGGAAGCAGCTCTTGCCAACAGAAACAGCCCTCTGGAGGCCCATATTTTAACCTTAAAAAAGAATCAACCATGATACTTGCATTCTGTTCTGTGATATAATACATTTTAAAAATAACATAGACCTTTCCCCTAAAAGCAATCTTTAACATTAATGGTTCAAGAAGATACAGTCTGGCTTTATCTCTTAGATATGGAGTCTTCTGCCTTCTCCTATAACCTCAATTTCTCTATCAATAGAGTATGGGGGAGGTACACATACACCTCCCAGAGAAGAGAAAGGACACTCCAATCAACAAATATCCACTCGCAGGCTTCCAACTTCCTCTCTTCACATGGCTCCCCTCGTGGTCTTCACTGACACATTGTGTAATTCCCAGCATCTGGCTTCCTTGTTTCTGTCATTTGTCCTTTTCCTTTCCTTATAAAATCACATCTCCTTGTTAGAATATAGGCCTACTGTAGCTTTCTATTTCCACTCCCAGCCTAGGGGTGCTGTCCCAGACAATCTACTTGGCTTCTGATTGGGCCTCCTGACTTCTGGCTCTGCTTTGCTCTCCTGGGCTCTGCCCACCTTCTGGTCTCCATCTCTTCTACTTGTTCTGGACATAGATCCTCTAGTGGTAGGGGCTACAGCACATGTGATCCTAACTCTAACCATGATGAGAACCATCAAGCTCTCTCTTACCTGTCAGTTTGCACACACCATGCTCTCTTGCTAGAATGATCAAAGACTCCTGTCCTCAGGTCTCAATACAGATGCTATTTCCTCTGGGACTCCTTCCTTGACACATCCCTCTTCTCCACTCACCACCAAGACAAACCTAACCCTTCCATCCTACTCTTCCTTTTTGTTATAGGAATACTTACTACATGGTACTTGGTACCCTCTTGTTAAACTTGCCTGTGTTCCCCACTGAACCTAAACATACTCAGAACAAGAACTTCCTTGCCTTGTTCTCCATCAAATTCCCAAAACCCTGGCAACCAAAAAGGAAAAATCTGTTGAATGTTATTGAATGTTGGACATTGTTAAATGATTTCTATTTATTCTATCATAGTCCTAGAAGGAAAGGATTTGTATTTTCATTTAACAGATGAGAAAAGTAAGGCTCAGAAAGGTTGAATAAATCGCCCAAGGTAACATGGTTGGAGGTGTTGCAACCAGATTGTCAAACTTAAAATTCTGTATGTTTATATACTCCCTGTACCAGAGTTTGACCAGAGAAGCAGAACCACCAGGAATGATAGAAAGTAAGGGATTTGTTTTAAAGACTGGACATCGACAAAACCAAGATGGAAGAATAACCATCAGCAACACAACAGTCTCTCCAAGACTCAGAATCCAGACACCTGGAAAATAACAACTTGGCAAAGAGAAAAAAAGAAGTAGATATGTAGGAATTGGGAGGGAACTGACAGAAAAATTAGGAACTATGGAGAAGTTGGAGAAATTGAACACAATGCAGGAAAAAGAATGAAGCCATTTGAAGCTTACCCCAGCTCTCAGGGAAGGGAACCTATCTCTGCAGACACAAGGTAAGCCCCCAGGTCTGGAACTCCAAGGAGAAACAACAGGCTGGTCCAGCAGTGCTACCCCCAAGAAAAGCCCATGGCTATCATAAGCTGCAAAAACAGCATGCAGTTTTGCTCCAAAAGTGACTCCCACATGGCAGACAGTAAACAGTTGCAGAAGGAATTCACTGTAGTGCCCACTATATTATCAGAGAGTATTTAATCAGGTGCCATTTGGGAAAGGGATTGGTTATGTAAGACTGAGCCTCAGAACAGCTGAAACACAACTTCACAACAGGGTTCCCAGTGATACCCTCCCTCAGTGACTGGGTGGCAGACATCCAAGGGAGACAGTTGCAGAGAGGATGAGGGCTTGACATAGACCCCTCTGAGAAGTTTCTGCTCAGGCCAAAAAAGACATGGGGCCTTGCCCTCATGGTGAAAAGCCAGGCCCAGCAAGTGTGGCTCTTAGAAGTGACTGAGTCTGAAAGTCCTGGCATTAATTACAGCAGTCTAATTGAACTGCTGAGTACATCTAGCACAGATCAGAGGACTGATTGCATTTCCCTATCTACCAACATGAGTGAGGACACAGCTCAGCTTGGATGGTTTCCACAGCCTGGAGGGAAAGTCTGACAAAGGTCCTCTGGAACAGAGGGCCATTCACAAACCCACAGGTCATTTAGATAGGCAGAGAAAACCATGACTTGCTGGATTCCAAAACTGTACATCATGAAAAGAAACTACTCATTCAAAACTTCAGAGAAAAAAATTATTTTTAACTAACATTTTTTTCTCTTTCATCACCATTTTTTTTGAGATTTGAGAAATCCTTGTTTTTCTTTCTTTTTTTCCTTTTAACTTTTTAAAATTCCTTTATTACCTTTATGGGATTTTATTTATTTTCCATTACTCTTTAATAGGATACTTTAGTTCATTTTTCTCTCTTCCATTGCTTAATTTCTCAAATTTTTCTTCTTTCATTCTCCCATTCCTAATCCCTCTCCTTAATCTTTACATAGTCAGCAAACTCTATGTTATTGCTGTTCAATTTTTTTCTATTGTTGGTGGAGGTATAATTGTCACATTTAGTAGCTATTTACTGTAAGTCAATATCTGTTTTAGCTTAGTATTTATACTACAACTATAGATCTCTTTTCTATGGTTAAGGGTAGTATATTACTAGTTCTTATGGTATGTCAATATCCAGTTTGTCTAAGATGTTATTATTGCTGCTCATTTAGTTACTATTGCCAGGGTAACATATGTATTGCTATTAATAGGATTTTCCTTGTATGTCAATATTCAAATTACCTATGCATCATTGGCAATACTGCAGTCCAGTTCTGGAAAACTGGATACTGAAACAATTACACTGAATCTTCTCCTCCCAAATTAACAGATGTGATTAGATCTTGAAACAGAGGCCAAGGCTTATAATTACCTTTGCATATAGTGCATCTCTGGAAAGCAGACATTAACTAAAGAGTCCTCTATACTAGCCACAAATTCTCTCTACTGTAAGTGCCCACAAACCTAAGCACACACACATACACACACACACACACACAAAAAAAAAAAAAACAACAACAACAATAAACATCAGAACAGAAGGCAACAAAATGCCTCCAAAAACTGAACTCCCCAAGACTGATCCATAGAGCACAGGGGAGAAGCAAATCACAAGCCACACAGCTGAATTATTGGAAAGGATAACAGAGAAGATTAAAAATCTGATCAATAAAGTGCTCCATGAGCTCAAAGAAGATATAATTATAAAGATAATGAACACAATAAGCAAAACAATCTGTGAGTTTACAAAAAAACACTAACTAAAACCTACTTGAGCTAAACAAAATGTACAAAACATGAATGACCAGTTTATCAATGAATAACAGTTCACCAAAAGGTGCCAAACAAATTCAGAAGATTAAAATTTTTAATGAGAATATGGGCAGCAAAAGTAGCCAATGGGAAGACAGACTCTCAGAGCTAGAAGATAAGGTTGCTGTGAGAGACAATATATGCAAAAATACTTTTAAAACCACAAGGGAAAAATTAAACATGTAAATAAGTGAAGCACATAAAACTCTAAATAGGCATGATCAAAAAAGAGCCTCTCCACAACCCATCATAGTCAAAATCCCAAAAGTCCAACATAGAAACAGAATCTTAAAAGCTGTCAGAGAAAAGCAACAAATCACTTATACAAGTAAATAGAATTATAGCAGACTTCTCAACACAAACCTTAAAGCCCAGGAGAGATTGAAGTGAAATGTTTCAGTTCCTAAAAGAAAACAATATCCAATCCAGTCTTACATGTCCTAAAAAACTATTTTTCAAAATGTATAGAGAAATAAGGTGTTTCCATGACAGAAGAGATCCTTTAAAAATTTGTGACCACCAAACCACCACTACAAAAAAATTCTCAATGATATCCTAGAAAGAGACAATGAAGCCCATATTCTCAACAATCCCATAAATCCTAATAGAATGAATATACCAGATAGGGTGAGCAGTTAAGCAGAAGGGAGGAAAAAATGAAATCAGCAAAAGTAATATTTTAATGCAATGACAGGAATAAGTCAATAACTTTCAGTAATAACTCTCAATGTGAATGGTCTCAGTTCCCCAGTCAAAAAATACAGATTGGAAGAATGGATCAAGAAGCAAAACCAAAAATATTTTGTATACAAGAAGCTGTCCTCTTTTGGACAAAATGGACTTTGAGCTAAATCTGTTCAGAAGAGGTAAGGAAGGTCACTACACGTTAGGTAAGGGAACAATTCAACAGGAACAGATAATAATTATAAACAATTATGCACCAAACACCAGCACACCCAACTTCATAAAATAAACACTACTGGATATAAAAGATCAGATAAACAACAACACAATTATAGTAGAAGATATCAATACTCCACTGTCACAAATAGACAGATCAATTAGACCAGAAATCAACAAAGAAATGTCAAAGTCAAACCAAACCTTTGAACACATGGACTTAATAGATATCTACAGAGTATTCCACCTAACAACAACAGAATACACATTTTTTGCAGTAGCACATGGGACCTTCTCCAAAGTAGACAGTATATTAGCCCATAAACCACCCTTAAACAAATGCAAAAGAATCAAAATTATCCCACACCTATTATCAGATCATAGTGCAAATAAAACTAGAAATTAATAGCAAAACCGCCCAGAAATTATGCAAATACATAGAAATTAAATAATACTCTCTTGAATAATCAGTGAATCACAGAAAAATTAAGGAAGAAATTAGACAGTCCCTAGAATCAAATGATAACATCAGTACAACATACTAGAGCTTATGGGACATAATGAAAGCAGTTCTTAAGAGAAAAATTCATAGGGGCTGGGGATTTAGCTCAGTGTGGGACCATGGCTATCTTGCAAGCACAAGGTCCTGAGTTTGATCCCCAGTACCAAAACAAAATTTACAGCTGGGAATGCCCACATTAGAAAACCAGAGTTAACTCAAATAAATAACCTAATGATAAGTTTCTAGAAAAACAAGAACAACGCAGGGGCCTGGGACTTAGCTTAGTGGTCTGACCGTCTGCCACCTAAGCGCAAGGTCCCGAGTTTGATCTCCGGTACCAAAAAAAACAAAAAAACAAAAACAAGAACAAGGCAAATCCAAAGCTTGTACAAGGAAGGCAATTATAAAGATTGAGGAGAAATTAATGAAATTTAGAATAAAGAAAGAACACAAGGAATCAATGAAGAGCCGATTCTCCGAAAGAATAAACAAAGTAAATAAACCCTTAGCCAATCTTACCAAAAAAGGAAAGACAAGATCCAAATCAATGCAATTACATATGAAAAGGTGAAATCACAAGAGACACCACCAAAATCCAGAAGATTATTAGTAATTACTTTGAAAAACCTATACTCCAATAAATTCAGAAGAAATGGATAGAATTCAGAAGAAATAGATAAATTCCTAGATACATATAAATTACCAAAATAGAATTTTAAAAAACCCTAAATAACACTATAACAGGCAATGAAATAGAAGCTGTAATTTTAAAAAATCTATCAAGTAAGAAAAGTCAGATCCTAATGGTTTTGCCACTGAATTCTATAAGAACTTTAGGGAAGACATAACATCAATACTCCTCAAACTCTTTAATGAAATTAAAAAGGAAGGAGTACTCCCAGTGTCATTCCTGAATACTACCATTATCCTGATTCCAAAATTAGACAAGGCCTCAACCAAAAAAGAAAACTCTTTAATGAACAGAGGCACAACAATCCTCAACAAGAAACTGGCAAACAGAATATAACAAATCATCAAAAATTCATAGACCATGGTCAACCTGGCTTCATGCCAGGGATTCAGGAATGGTTCAACATACACAAATCAATAAATGTAATACATCACATAAACAGAAGCAAGGACAAAAATCATATAATCATCTCAGTTGATGCAGAAAAAGCTTTTGACAAAATCCAACATCCATTTGTGTTAAAACCCTAACGAAAATACATATAGAAAGACCTTATTTCAATCTGACAAAAGTCATTTATGACAAAACTACTGCCAACATCATATTAAATAGGGAAAAGCTGAAAGTTTCCCCTTTAAAATTGGGAATAAGACAAAGATGCCCACTGTCACCACTCCTCTTCAATATAGTTCTTGAAACATTAGCCAAAGCAATCAGGTAAGTGAGAGAAATAAAAGGGATATGCATAAAAAAGGAAGACATCAAATTATAGTGATTTAAAAAAAAACACCTTGGCACTGGCAAAAAAAAACACAAAAACCCGCATGTGGAAAAATGGGACACAAAAACAACTCCAGGTATATTCAGCCATCTGATCTTTGACAAGGGGGCAAAAACATACTGGAGGAAAGATAGCCTCCTTAAAAATGGTGCTGGGAAAACTGGCTATCCACAGGCAGCAGATTGAACCTAGACCCATATTTCTCACCATGTACAAAACTAAAATGAAAATGAATCAAATATCTAAATGTTAAAACAGGAACACTTAATCTGTTCCCCTTCCCATTTGAAAAAGATCTCCCTGCTTCCTGTAACCTATCTTTTATTTTGCTCTTTATATTGTGGGTTGCTCATAGAAGGGAAATCATGCAATATTTAAACTTGTGTGTCTGATTTATTTCACTTAACATTATGGTTTCAAGGTGCATCCATTTACATAAAAATGTCTCAAATTTATCCTTATTTATGGCCTGAGTAGTATTCCACTGTGTATAAATGTCACATTTTCTTTATCCAGTCATCTGTTGACAGATATATAGGCTATCCAAGATTTAGCTGTTATAAATTGTGCTGCTATTCAAATGCAACTAAAGTATAGAGTTCTCAGTTTCACTTTAGTAGAATTATCTGTAGAAATGAAGCTGATAAACACATTGAGAGTAACGTGCACAGGAAAAACTGGATTTCAACCTGCCAAAGATTAAAACTAGACCCATACCTGTCACCATACACTAAACTAAGATCGAAGTGGATTAAAGATATAAATATTAAGACAGAAACACTAAACTTGCTGGAAGATAAGTTAGGTAGAACTCTCAATGACATTGGCATAGGAAAAGACTTTATGAACAAATCCTCAATAGCATGGGAACTAGCAAAAAGAATCAACAACTGGGATCTCATCTTATTAAAAAGCTTCTGCACTGCAAGAGAAACCACCAACAGAGCTAACAGACAATCTACAATGTGGGAAAAAAAATTTAGCAGCTGTACTTCAGACAAAGGTCTACTATCTAGAATATATAAAGAATTGAAAAGAATCAGACCCCCCAAATTCAAAGACCCAATTCGAAAATGGGCATCTGAAATGAACAGGCATTTCTCACACAAAGAAGTAAAAGCAGCAAATAAATATATGAAAAAATCGTCAACATCACTGGTCATTCGAGAGATGCAGATGAAAATAACACTGAGGTTCCACCTCACCCCAGAAAGAATGGTTGCTATCAAGAAATCAACCAATAACAAATGTTGCTGGGTGTGCAGGGAAAGAGGAACCCTGCTCCACTGCTGGTGGGAGTGCAGACTGGTGCAACCACTGTGGAAATCAGTATGGAGATTCCTCAAAGAACTAGGGCTCAAGGTCCCACTTGACTCAGCTATCCCCCTGCTGGGTATCTTCCCCAAAGAATTAAAAGAATCACACCACAATGATATATGTGCAACCATGTTTATAGTGGCACAGTTTGAAATAGCTAAAGCTTGGAAACAGCCCAAGTGCCCATCAACTGGAAACTGGATAAAGAAGATGTGGTTTTTTTATAAAATGGAGTACCACTCAGCCATAAGGAACCAGAAATTAGAGACATTTATAGCTAAATGGATCCATATTGAGGCCATCCTCCTAAGTGAAAGAAATAGGACACACATGTGTAAATACTGAATAGTTTCTCTAGTGTGAGAAACTAAAAGTGTAAATAAGGATTAAAATGATTAAAATGAGTAATTGATAATTTGAAATAGGAAAAGCCCCAAAGGTGTAGGGGTGGTGGGAGGGGAAGAGGAAAGGAAAGAAGGGAAAGGAAAAATTATGAGAAAAGAAAAAAATGGAAATGAAATCTATGTAAGTAGGGAAGGGTGGAGGGGTGAAGGGCACACAGGTAATGGGGAAAAATATAAGCACTAAGATACATCATGTACGGGTACAAGGACCCAATGATAAATGTAAATGTATTCTATACCTAAAATGTACCAATAAAAGAATTTTTTGAAAAATAGGCTTCTAGCCTGGATGGAGTATAAAGAGATAGAAAGAAGGCAGGCTTGCTGCTTCCTGCCTGCCCTGCCATGGACAGTTTCTCCTCAGCCATGCCTCTCTGCCATGCCACCCTGTCTTGTCACCCTGACTATGGACTGAAACTTCTACAAACTGTAAGCTAAAATATACCTTTCCTCCTTTAAAAAAAAAAAAAAGAGTAACAAGCACAAAAAATATAAATGCCTAAATTGGAAGAAACTTGAAACCTTAATGTTAATTCTTAAATGTAGTTTTTCTAACTTGTGACAGACATATAGGTAGGCAGTCATTTTTTGTTTCTTAAAAAAATGGGAGAGCATAGTTAAAATTGTATACAAGTGATTGCTATTATTGAATGTTACAGGTGAGATGTGGTTTACATTTAATTTATTGGAAATGTCTAACTGAAACGGGGGCAGGGGAAAACAAATATCTGAAATTTGGAAAACCCTAAGTCTTTTGGAAAGAAATTATAATTTTCACTTACTTTTTTTTTAAAGATATGAAAGGTTTATAATTGATGTAGTTTAATTGAACCATAACAATTGGTGATTATGGAGCAGGTAATTATGGCCTGCAAAAAAGTTGCAATCTGAGAATTTTTAAAATAAGATCCTGAAGTTTTTGTTTAATTGCATGAATTTCTGTATTTATGTAAAATTTTTAAATTCAGTAAGTTTTGAATGGATTAATCTTGTCTAATATAAGTAAATGAGTCTGTAGACTGTGATCTCCCCAAACTAAAGAGTACAGTACTTGGAATTATGTTCTTTATGGTTCTAGTGTTGGCAAAGCACTAATATACAGAAAATAAAGGTATTATACAGTGCGAAACATAAACAAATAAATTGTGCTACTACATATATGAGACAGATCAGGAGGGGAAAAAGGGGAAAGGGATTTTTAAAAAGAAAAACCTGGAAATAGAGCTTCTTCAACATAGGAAGGGAATTAAAAGTTGGAAGAAGCAGGAAGGAATGGGAAGGGAAGGGGATAAAAAAAGAATTAAGATGTGTTATGTACATGTACAAACTCCTCATGATAAATATAATTATTATGTCCCATAAACATGTGGTAATAAAAAACACATTAAAAAAAATTAAAAAGAAATACTTAATCTCCTGGAGGATAAAATAGGTAAAACTCTTGAAGACATAGATATAGGCAAGGACTTTATGAATAGAACCCCATTTGCACAGGAAATAGTACCAGGAATCAACAAGTGGGATTACATCAAATTAAAAAGTTTCTGCACAACAAAGGAAACAACCAACAGAATAAAAAGACAACCTACAGAATGGGAGATAAAATTGCCAGCTATTCCTCAGACAGAGGACTAATATCTGGACTATATAAAAAACTCAAAAAATTAGACCCTCCCAAAGTAAAAGACCCAGTCAAAACATGGGCAATAAATACTTTTCAGAAGAAGTACAAATGGCCAGTAAATACATGAAAACATGTTCAACCTCTCTATCCATTAGAGAAAGGCAAATTAAAACAGCATTTAGTTTCCATCTCACTCTGGGAAGAATTGTTTGTTTGTTTGTTTGTTTTTGGTACTGGGGATCAAACTCGGGCCCTTGCGCTTGCACAGCAAGCGGCTAAACCACTGAGCTAAATCTCCAGCCCATGGGGAGAATTGTTATAATCAAGAAATCAAATAACAATAAATTCTGGAGAGGCTATGAGGGGAAAAGAAACACTTCTACATTGTTGGTGGGAATATAAATAGTATAACCATTATGGAAATGTGTGGGAATTCCTCAAAAAACTAAAACTAGAAATCTCAGCTATTTCCCTTTTAGGTATCTTTGCAAAAGACTTAAAGATATCATATTACAATGATACATGCATACCTGTGTTTATAGCAGCACAACTCACAATAGCTAAATCTTAGAAGCAGCCTCTATGTCCATCAACATCTGAATGGATAATGAAAATGTGGCATTTATATACAATATAGTGCCCTAAGGACAAATCTGAGTCATTTGTAGGAAAATGGATGTACTCTGTGACCATAATGTTAAGTGACACAATTCAGGCACACAAGTTTAAACATTGCATGGTTTCTCTTATATGAGAAAAACAAAATGTAAATAAAGAAAAAATAAAAGATAAAAAGAGTTCCAGAGATAAGTCTTTAGCAAAAAGGAAGGGGACTAAGAGGGGAGGGGAGAGGAAGGGGATGAAAGAAGGAATTATGATGTGTTGGGTACATGTACCAAAACTCACTCTCCATGAAGGATGCAATCATTATACTATAAACATATACCAACTTTTAAAAAAAGACTGGAACTCATGTAATTGTAAGAGCTCATTAAATGGTCTATTCAAGGCTATTGATTCTTCATCTAGAGCTGGGGCCTGCAGTCTGCAGATCAGGTGGTTGGCAAGTGGATCATCTCCGAGAAAAACCAGGATATTTAGCATCCTGTCCCTGAAGTGCACCTTTTGTGTTCCCAAGACTCCTGCCGAGCTCAAGGTACGTTGTAAGCATGCCCAGATCCGGCTGTCCAGATAAGTATTATCTGAGGGACACTGGGAACTGGGAAAACTAGTGTTATCTGTAGAGACTGCCTTCCTATTCCTCAGAATACTGATCATACAACAGCCAAAGCATGCTAATGCTGTCACTGATAAGTTGTTTACTCTATAAAAACTCCCTCCCTGCCATAACAGTGTGGAACAGAGCACTATGTACTGGTATATTCCAGCCAGCTACCACTGGACATTCCAAGTACCATCTGGCAAATCCTTGTCCATCCCATCACCACTGGACCTTCTGAGAAGTGCTCTTGCTGCATATGTACCCCTTATGGGATTTTGCGAACAGTGCTGTTGTTGAGTACATGCTCCTTGTGGACCTTCCTAGTGGTGCTGTTGGCTGTATAGCTGCTTCTGTGAACTCTTCCTTGTTCATAAATATCAGTTAACCCTGTCCTCCCCTGTTAGTACTGGTTAATAAGTCTTAATAACTCTTATCTCTCACAAGCCATTTCTGGGTATTTTCTTTAGTCTCTCAGCAACATACTCCACTGCCCTGGCATACTTGGGCTGTGGATGAGACAATTAGCAAGCCAGCCAGAAGGCCAGAGAAACTGCAAGCTTCCATCATGGAGATCTGGAGAATGGGGGATACTGGGTTGTAAGAAGAGGGGCTGGTGTCTATTATGGATGTTTGAGAAACACAGTGTGAGCGCAGGGGTGGCCTGAAAATGCCCCCAAATATTCAGGGAAATTTGTTGGAGAGCAATATGATTCAAAATAAAGACAAAGCTATGTAAGATCACCATGACTGTGAGGTAACTTCTCCTCAAGGCAGCTACAACATAGCCTGAGGTCCAAGTTCAAGCACATGCAAAGCAATCGCAAGAGGAAGAGAGCTGTGATAAGCTTGTTAAAATGCCAGTGCTGCAGACGGACATTACCAGAGTGGTAGAGATAACAGAGGATCCCAGACTGAGCTCAAGCTGGAGCCAAAACCTGAGCTGGTATAGGAAATGGGTCAAGCCACAGAGCTGGAAGTTAGATGGAAGAAATGGCTCTCAGGCAGTGGGCAGCCTGAGACTCCTATCTCAGGATAACAAGAGAGAGGGAACAAGCTTTGTTGGCAGACTATAAAGAGACAACAAGAGCCCATTACAGTAGATCTTGGATTCTATGGTCTGCATTGATATTTTTGCCTGATTGGCATCCCTAAAACATTTCTTGTAAACAGCCTTGGAATAGTTCTTAAATTGTAGTTACAGCTTTAACTTACTCTTCTGCTATTTTGCTTGTACTAAGATAATTTTGTCATTCAAGAGTTTAAATGTTTGCCAGGCCTAGCTGAAATGTAACATCTATGAGACCAAAGGGGAAAAAATATGACATAGACCTTTTAAAGTTTTGGGGTGCCACAAAGCATACAACAGAAAGAAAGAAAGAGTAAGTTGCAGAGAGAGGAAAAAATATAGAAAGTTTTAAGTTTAAGGATATATATTTTGGTGAGAAAGGAGGGTAAAATAAGATTTTATTCTGAAGTAAAATGACTGGCCAGTTACAAAAAGGAAATATAAGGGCAAAATCAGGTTACATTAAGTTAAGGAAGATTTATAGAGGATACAGCTTATAAAAGGAAATTTATGTGATAAAGTTGGTTATACTTTAAAAATAATTAAGAGTTTTCTAATCCATATGTTTAAAGAAATAAACCTTCCTAAAGACATTGATCTGCTTTTAGCAGTTTACAAGAATTGGCCCAAGAAACAGAGGATTTTGTCAAGCAATAGCTGTTTGTATTATATTTGACTGCAATGTACACCATGGTGTGCCATCTGGGGAACATCATGGAAGATCGGTGCAATAAGATTATAAGGGCATTGGGCCAGGGATTTAGCTCAGTGGTTCTGGCACCTGCCGTGCAAGCACCAAGTCCTGAGTTCGATCCCCAGTACCAAAAAAAAAGAACAAGAAAAGATTATAAGGGCACTCAGGCATGTGGGAGATGGAGGGTATTGTCCCTGAGAAAAATTAAAGTATTTAGCCCTGTGCATTAAAGTATTTAGCATCTTTTGTGTTCCCAAGACTTTTACCAAGTCAAGGCGACATTGTAACCATGCCCAAACCAGGCTGTCCAGATAAGAATTATCTGAGGGACACTGGGAACTTTAAAACTTGTGTTATCTGTAGAAACTGATTTCCTGCCTGAATGCTGTGAGCTCTTCCTCGAAATGCTGGTCATATAATGGAACAAAGCAAGCTAATGCTACCACTGCTATGTAGTAAAACCCTCTTCCTGCAATAAATTAGTGTGGAACAGAGCATTGTGGAGTGCTATAGTTCAGCCAGCTGCCACTGGACACTCTGAGTACTTTCTGATAAATACTTGCCCAGCCCATTACCACTGGACCTTCTAAGAGGTGCTCTTGCTGAGCATGTACGTGTCACGGGACTTTGCCAAGTGGTGCTATTGTTGAGCATACACTGCTTGTGTGTTGACATGTATACTTTTCTAGTAGTGCTATACCAAATAGTGGGGTCCTCATGTGCTTCTCGGGGATCCTTCTCATTAATAAGTATCGATATCTTTATTCTTCCCTGTTAGTACCTTATTTCTCACAAAACATATTTGGGTAGTATTTTCTTTGGTCTCTTGACAACTTACTTGACTGCCCCAGTACATGTGAGCTATGGATGAGATAGCAAGGAAAGATGGATGTGAAGCAGAAGAGACAAGGACAAACTGGAGCCCACAGGGATGAACCAGGACCCTCCAAGGCAGACTAGAACCCACAATGGAATCTCCCATCTCCAAACATGCAACTTGCATGTGAAGATGATTTCGAGAAGCTTCAGGCACCTTGTTAGGAGAAACCACGTCCTGGCTCTGGGTCACAGAAACAGAAGGAGGTCTAGTAGGATCTTGAAGGGTTGCTGCTCCATGCCAATCAGCTGAATCAACAGAGAAGGGACAATGGATGCCAATGACTCTGGTGCCCTGCACTGACATTCTGTGCATAAAAAGAACAAGTACTCCACTCTCCCCTTCCAGGGCCAGTGTGTTGTGACACAGTCAACCCACAGCTGAATGAATGAATTAATTAATTAATTAATTAAAATAAAAAGTGAGGCAGAGGAGAAATAGGTTTACTCTCACGATGACACAGTACTGAAGAGGAATAATAGAAAGAGTGATAATGATGGATGTTTTTACCATCACTACTGTACATGGTTATTTTCCTGCAGGACTATGTTGGGCTTTTTGTTGGCTTAGATAGTACTTTTTAGTCCTTTCACTTTTTCCTCAGTGCCAAAAAAATTCTAAGATTCAGAAGTTTATCATGAATAAAAATATGTACAAAAATCCTTTATATATTCCCCAAAGGAATGCTAATATATTCATAGCCGTTCAGCCAAAATAAAAGAATTATTCTGTTTGGATTTCTGGACAACTTGCCCAACAAACTGAAAACAGTCACAATTCCTGCAGAAATAGTTACTTAAAAATCACACAGTTCTAAGAAACAAAGACTATTAACAAGAATAGAAGAACTATTTTTAAAAAGATGAATACCACAAACTACAGAGATCTTGTTTTAAACAGAGAGTGCTTGAGTTGAACTGCGTTCTTTATGCCTCTGGGTTCCATTGTTTAGATATCATTCTGAAGAGAAAGGATAGAATCCTGAAAACCATCTAGAGTTTCACTAACAATTTCCCTAACCCTGGCCAAAAATAGCAATATTTTTATTCTACAGCATTATAGTTACTTTTGTCCTTCATATTTTTGTTTCTTTGATTGTAAATTAATTTTATTGGTACATTTTAGATGTACATAACATTCATCATATAGAATTTGTATGTGTACGTGATATGGCTTTTTTTCTCTTCTTTTTCTCCTTTCCCCGGCCTTCCTTCAACCCCTCTTGACCCCTCCCTCTTCTGCATTGTGCTCCCTTTCTTTGCTCTCCTCTTGGACTCTCATTGTCATTTCAGATCCTTACTGGGTCATAGGAACCCACATCCCTCCTGCTTCTCTTCCTCACATTGCTATATTCCAGTGTCTGGGTCCCAAATATCAAAGAAGCCATTTCTCTGCTGCTCACCATTCTGCCATCTTCCCAGAAGTCTCTTCACTGATTTTTGTTGAGAAAGAACAGATCCGGTTTTGATGGAAGTATATAACTGATTTGGGGAACTAGTTTGGAGTATGTAAATACAGTAATGGGAAGAGATGACTTAAAATAACTACTGAGCCCCTCTCAGAGACGTAGGAAATCTCAGGCCATAGAATCATTGAGCAACAGTGATCCAAAACATTCTGTTCTACAACTGAAACTCCAAGAAAACTTTTCTTTAAAATATCTATATTTATATCTATTTATATCTATATCTAGCCTGAGCAACAGGCTCTAAAGTTTGAGAAGGCTGTGTTTCAATCCTGATTACACCATTTTCTAGACGAGTGACTATAGGCCAGTTTGAGCTCTCTGAGCTGAGCTTCATTCTTATCTGTAAAAAGGGATAAAACAATCTTTCCACACTAAGGATGCTATAATTATATTAGATACATATGTAAATTACTCATTTCATCCTCTGAAATACTCAACAAGAACGTACTAAGTTCCTGCTGTACAGTAGACATTTTATTCTGTTCTTAACAGAGATAAGCAAAGAGGCAACTAAGTTCTTTATCTGGCAAGTCTTGGACTCTTGTAGGAACACTGGCAAATACTTCTTTGCCAGTGTCTGAGATTTTCTCACCTGCACAGTAACAAATAAGCCAGTCACTGCTTCATGGACCCTGGCAGAAAACACGAGATTCCTGGGTTAAAGACAGAGGACTTGTTTACTCATTGCATGGTTAGCAGTATGAGCTTCATGTTGGATTTGGCCCCTCCTTTCTCCCAGGGTCCTACAGTGAAACATGGAGGGGCCCAGGTGGGTACTACAGATACAGTGCATTTGCAGAAAAGCTCAGGAATTCACTGCCTTTATCATAAGAAGAGGCCAAACTATTCTGGGTCCCAGATAAGATATTACTTCATCTCAAGGCTGCTCAAGCCAAATATAACCCTGACAAATGGTTCTCAGGGTCTTGCGTTCTTAGCAAAACTCTGCAAGGGCATGTAGGACAAACAGAGCTTGTGGTATATTGCCTCTCCCAACATTCATCATTTGTGAAACAGGGATAATAACATCTAGCTCATAAGGAAGTTGTGAGAATTAAATGAGATAATATATGCTAAAATTATGGAACTGAGGCTCTAAAAGAAGTAGCAATGCTGGACACAAAAAGTGAGTAATGTAAGCTACTGTTACAGATAGTTACAAAAAAGTAGCAGAGAGAGTAAGTAGTGTGAATTTTTGAGGGGGTAAAATAATAATAGGTGACACTGATATTTTACCATGTAAGGTACTATTTAAGTGCTATTGCTTATATTAATTCATTTACTAACCATTCACAGAACTGGAGATGTAGCTTAGTGATGGATTTGCTTAACATTATCTAAGGCCCTGGATTCAATACCTGATACAAAACAAAATACCTAACTACTCTAATTTTCCTAATTTTCCAGATGACAAAACTGAGATCCAGAGGATTTAAGCAATTTGCTCAAGATTAAAAGCTATGGAATTGGGACTTGAATTTTGTTTTTCTGTATCTAGATATTAAGTACTCATTATTTTGACTCTTAGGGGAAGAATCTTAAGCAGGAAGAGAAACAACTTTCTTTTCTTTTCTTTTTTCTTTTTTTTTAATTAGGAAATTGCCCATTCTCCTTACTTTTCTTTAATGAACCTCAAGACTCAAATTTTTCTTGACATTAAAGTGGTAATATTTATGGAGGTTTAGACCTGAGCAAGAGGATTCAGAGGGCCACCAAGCTGTTTGCATTAAGCTTTACTTCTTTCTGATGGTGGCTTTAAGCCTAAACCCTGCGTAAAGTATAGCTGTCATTAAGAACTCAAAAACAAAAAATGCTGTGCAGGTTGTGAGGGAAAAGGAACTCTTCTACATTGTCGGTGGGTTTACATTCAGTATGGAGATTTCTCAAAAACTAAAAATAAAGCTGGGCATGATGACACACATGCCTGTAATCCCAGTATATATGAGGCTGAGGCAAGAGGATCACTGTGAGTTTGAGGTCAGCCTGGGCTATATAGAGACCCTGTCTCAAAAAAACAAAAACAAAACAAAATGAGCAAAAATTCCCCCTAAAAATAGAGAGTCTATTTGACTCAAAAAAGTCATCATATTACAGTAATGCATCATACCCATGTTTATAGCAGTGCAACTCATAACAGCTATGTTTTGGAAGGAGCCTATGGTCCATCAACAGATGAACAGATAAAGAAAATATGTCATATACACAATGGAGTACTACTCAACCATAAAGAATAAACTTGAGTCATTTGTAGAAAAATGGATGTACCTTGAGACCATAAAGCAAAGTGAAATAAGTCAGACATAGAAGCTTAAATATTGCATGGTTTCTCTTACATGAGAAATCCAAAATGCAACTTTAAAAAAGTAAAATAAAAGACAGGTGATAGGAAACAGGGACATAGACTCTGTGGAAATGGGAACAGATTCTAGGGATGAGGGAGACAGGAGGGTAGGGAGGGGAAGAAGTAAAAATGATTAAGATGTGATATGTATAGGTACAAATTCCCCAAAATGAATGTAATTTTTGTGTATTTGAAATATGTAATAATAAAAAAGAAACCCATAAGGAGGAAAGATATAATAAATAAAATCATTATCAAGGGTAAAAAAATCCAATCTTCTCAATGAAAAGACTGAAAGACGGAGGAATTTTTAATGATTACATTTCAAAGAAATGGCTTTCAGGTCTGTTATATAGCTCTGAAACAATTCCGAACACTTACGCAGCCGTTACATGAAGTTTTGGAGTATAAGCTCCCTTTCCTTGGAGAGTGGGATATTTGATCACACCCAACATGGACAACCTGGAGTGAACTCCTGTCTCCAGGAGTGTGACCTACATCTTTCAGACTCACACTTGAAAACTTGCATGAACTCTTCCTCCTCTTGGGAATGTTCCCTCAAACCTGGCATTGCCCTCTTCTATCAACCTCATGTGTCATCTTCTTCTATGGACTTCATGTGTCCTGTGAGATCTCTGCTGTGGTGGTCAGGCCAGTTTCTCCCAAAAACTGCTCCAACTCTCATTCGACTTTACTTTCCACTGGGGTGATTTTCATTCTAATGGAGCAATTGCATTTTAATCATTTTGAGACTCACGATATGGTTACTGTATGATGTCAGTGGAGTATATGATTCCCTGGGAGGTTTGCTCACATTATTTTCTCCCTCCTTTCACATTGTCAATGTAGAAAGAAAATTCTCTTTAGATGACAAGAAACTATGGGATTAGTGAACTCATACTTTGACCTGCTTATTTCCCCTATACACAAGGTCCTTGAGAAGGACACTCCTGAGTTGTGGAAGAAACATGTCCATCTCAGAGGGATGCAGAAAGAATTCACAACTGCAAGCTCTTTTTAGTAAATCATTTAACAAGGGTGGTCATGTGTAGGGAACAGGGGAAGGGGACGTTACCAGAACCTCTGTAGTAAGTCCTAGTCTCCTTCGAGCCACGGCAGCACATGGTTAATTACAGGAAAGGTCGAAAAATGAGACTGAGAAGAAGCTGAGCTTTGGGTCTGATCAGTGCTGCTCTGGGCAGCAAAGACAAAAGCCCCCTAGCTTGCAACACTTTTTATTCAGTACATGGGGAAACAGATGTAATAAGTGAAAATGCAGAGTTCAGTACTTTACATTGGGATAAACAAGGTGTAAAAAGACTGGGGGGCAGTGGAAATCTAAGAACAATGAGGAACTATGCAGATGAAGAGTTGGTTCCTCCCTGGGTGTCTCCCGCGGGTGTGGTCTTGTCCTGGAGCATTACAGCATCCGGGGATCACTGAGGTCTCAGTTGTGACCCGAGGCCAAAATGCAATTATGTCTGGAATGTCGTAGCTGGCCTGTAGGCAGGAGAATTAGGCCTACTCAAACGATTTTTCCCTAGAATTATGTAGCATTGCTCCCGACAAGTCAGGGTCCTAAAGTCAGGTGTTAGTTAAGGCAAATAATAAAACTGTGCGGTTGCCCTGAACATTTTCAGGAAGGGATTGAAGGGATGGAGGGCTGTGTTCATCTTAGGGATTCAACCTTGATTTGTTAGAAACTGTTAATGTTTAAATCTTCTGGAGGAGAAACATCCTTTGTGCTAAGCCTCTGTGGTTCCTATAGGACACATTTTTGCAGAGGACTGTGACTAGAGTGCAGTCAAGGCAAGAATCTTTGTCAATTCCCATACCCAAAATGGGAACACACATTACTTTCCTCTTTCATAAGAGTAAATTACTTATTACCACTGTCTCTTGTCTTCCTATCTAATAGGAAACAGAGACAGATATTTTGCAAAAGGGAAGGAGATCAAGAGCTAGAGGGTGGAGTGGTAGGGGGGTAAGGAAAAGGGATCTAAAATGAGTGAAGATGTGTTATGCACATGTGCCAACTCCCCACAATGAATGTAGTCATTACGTACTGCAAACAGGTGCTCAGAAAAATATAAAATAAAAAAATATTTTAAAAGCTTTATTTCTAAATTGGAGGCCAATCTGTCCCTCACACTGAAATTTAATAGTCAAATAAAATTGTCACCTCACCCACTCTGTCCCTAAAATAAGAAACATAGGGTTTGCTACCATTTTATTAAATGTAAGTCTTACAAAAGATAACTACCAATTGCTATTAACAGTCATTAGAAATCTCTTTTATAGTATACTAGCCAAAGCCATCCACATATTCAAAGCAACTCCTATCAAAATCTCAGTGGTACTTTTAAAAAAACAGAGGAAAAAATCCTACAGTCCAAATAGCCAAAACAATCTTGAGAGAGCAAACAAAGCTGGAGGCTTCCTGACTTCAAAACATATTATGAATCTACAATAATCATAACAGCATGATACTAGAAGAAATATACACATACAGACCAATGAAACAGAATAGAGAGTCCAGAAAGAAACCTATATATACAGTAAAATAACCCGTGACAAGGGTGCCCAGGCTACACAATGGGGAAAGATCATTTCTTGCATGGTGTTAGCAAAACTGGATATCCACATTCAAAAGAATGAAGTTAGACCCTGACCTTACATATACAAAACTTACTCAAAATGGATTGAATACCTAAACATGAGGTCTGAAACTGTAAAACTGTAGGGCCAGGGATTTAGCTCAGTGGTTCTGGCACCTGCCCGGAAGTGCAAGGACCCGAGTTCAAGCCCCGGTATCAAAAAAAAAAAATGTAAGAAAATACTGGACAAAAGCTTTATGACATTGGATTTGTCAAGGATTTCTTGGACAGGACACCAAAAGCACAGGCAAAAAAAAAAGCATATAGGAAAATAGGCTGCATTAAACTTGAAAAGCTCTGTGAGGCAAAGGAAACAATAATCAGAGTGAAAAGGCAACCTATGATACCAGAGAAAATATCTGCAAAGTATACATATGATAAGGAATTAATATCCAGAATATGTAAACAGCTCCCACAACTCAACATCAATAACAATTGAAAACAACCTGATTAAAACATGGACAAAGGACTAGAATAGACATTTCTCTAAAAAAAATTATACAAATGACCAACAAACATGTGAAAAGATATTCAACGTCATAAGCAATTGGGAAAATGCAAATCAAAACCATAATGCAGTATCACTTCATAGCCATTAGGATAGTCCCTTAAAAACAAAATACAGAAAATATGTTGATGTCATATGTTGGTGAGGATGTGGACAGTTTGGAACTCTGGTGCACTGTGAATGGAAATATAAAATGGTGCAGCTTTTATGGGAAACAATATGGAGTTAAAATTAAAAATAGAATTATCATATGATCTGACAATCCCACTTCTGGGTATATAACCCAAACTTGAAAACAAGATCTTGAAGAGATATTTGCTCACCCATTTTCATTGTGACATTATTTACAACAGTCAAGAGACAGAAGCAATATAAATTCCACTGATAGTTGTATGGATAAAGAAAATGTGACATATACATGCAACGGAGTAATGTTCAGTCTATTACTGACTGACATTTGGGTTGTTTCTGACTCTTGGGTGTGATAAATGAGCCTGCTATGAATGTTGATGGACACCATTTCTTAGTGCAAGTGTATGTTCATTTTTATACCTATGAGTGGAATTGCTGTTACTTTAGAAAGCAATTCAAAAAGCTTATCCAATGGGTTTAAAATAATTTACACTCCGACAGTAGATGATGATGCTCCACATGTTCACTAATAGTTACTAATGGAAGTATTTATTCCATAAGCGTAGCTATTTTTGTGAGTTTGGAGTATGTAACAGAAGCTTAAATATTTTTGTGAGTGAGAGAAGAGCTGAGCCGCTCCCAGTACACAAGAGGAGGCTTCCGGGCTGCCATACCACCCCTGCCAGCACAGAGGAGGTGAGCCACATGGGCACCAGCAGCACCCCCACACACACCCACACACCCCATTGTCAAAATGGAAAGACACATAAACAAGTCTCAAAAACAGACTTCCAGATCATCTACAGCAACAATGGAACACTCTGATACTCAACCACCTGGACTCCCTGAACTGGCAACAAAAAAGGATCTGGAAAAAATGAAATCAGAAATAATTTCTCACATGACAGCAGAGATTGTACACATAGTGCAAGATATGATTAAAAAATCTAGAGAGGAGCTGGGGAACATGATGGAATCCCAACATAGGAAACAAATGGAATCCATAAAATAGATGCAAACAGATTTCCAGGAGATAAAAAAAACTCCACTGAAAGTATACACAGCAGAATGAGCCAATGTGAGGACAGAATTTCAGATATAGAAGATAAGATTGAAATTAGTGAGCAGGAAAAGAAAAATTGCTTTAAAATTGTAAGATACCCCAAGAAATCAATCCAGCAGCTGCTAGACAATGCAAAGAAGAATAACATAAGACTGATTGGAGTCAATGAAGAAACAGGAGAGAGTGCACATGACATAAAAAAACTGTTCACAGAAGTGATGGCAGAAAACTTCCCAAGCAGGAGAAAAGAACTTGACATACAGATAAGTGAGGCATATAGGACTCCAACTAGCCTTGATCAAAAAAAAAAATCTACACGTATGCATATAATTGTTAAGATTCCAGAAACCCAACAGAAGAACAAGTCCTACAAGCAGTTAGAGAAAAGAAACAAATCACATACAAAGGAAAGCCCATCAGAAGCACAGAAGACTTCTCAACACAAACCCTCAAGGCAAGAAGAGCTTGGAGTGAGGTATTTCAAGCCCTAAAGGAAAACAACCTTCCAACCCAGATTGATGTACCCTGCAAAACTATCTTTCAAAATTGATGGAGAAATAAGATGCTTTCATGAGAAAGAGCACCTTAGGAACTTCATGAATACCAAACCAGCACTCCAAAAAATTTTAGACAAAATCCTGAGAAAAGACAATGAGGATCACAACCCCAAGAAGCCCACCAGAATGAATCCATCAGGCATGACAAGAAATTAAAAGCAAAGGGGGATAATCCAACAAAAAGAAAAAGTCATGACAAAGATAACTCAATACATATCAGTTATAACCATCAATGTTAATGGTCTCAACTCACCAATCAAAAGAAATAGACTGACAGAATGGGTCAAGAAGCAAGATCCAACAATAGGCTGCATACAAGAAATACACATAATTCAAAAAGAAACTCATAGACTGAAAGTTAAAGGGTGGAAAACAATACTCCATGTGACAGGAACCCGAAAAAAAGCAGGAGTAGCTATCCTCTTTGCAGATCAAGTGGATTTCAAATCAACACTGATTAAGATACACAAAGAAGGATACTACATCCTTGTAAAGGGAACAATCCGAGAGGAAGAGATGACTATCATAAATATCTATGCACCAAACACTAGTGCACCAACTATATGAAACATACTAACGGACATGACAAATCATATAAGCACTAACACAATAGTAATGGGGGACCTCAATGCCCAATTGTCACAGATAGATCAACTAGACAAAAAAAAGCAATGAAATACTAGAACTCAATCAAACTCTGAACAAATGAACTTAACAGATGTTTACAGAGTCTCCCACCCCACAAAATCAGAATACACATTCTTTTCAGCTGCACATGGGTCGTTCTCCAAAATAGATCACATACTCACTCACAGAACATATTTAGCTAAGTATAAAGGAATTGAAGTTATCCCCTGTATATTATCAGACCATAGTGTAATGAAATTGGAGATCAATAGCAAAAGAACCTGCAAAATTTTCATAAACACATGGAAATTGAACAACACACTTCTGAGCAACCAATGAATCACAGAGGAAATTATAGAAGAAATCAGACAGTTTCTTCAATTAAATGACAATGACAATACAACATATCCGAATCTATGGGACACAATGAAAACAGTCTTACAAGGGAAATTCATTGCAGTGAATACTCATATTAGGAAAACAGAGTGAGCCCAATCAAACAACCTGATGCTGAACCTCAAGCTTCTAGAAAAAAAGGACCAGAACAAACCCAAAGCTCACACAAGGGAGGAAATTATAAAGATCAGGGCAGAAATCAGTGCAATGCAGACTAAGAGAGCAATATAAAAAAATCAATGAAGCCAAGAGTTGTTTCTTTGAAAGAATAAACAAAATGGACAAACCCTTAGCCAACCTTATCAGAAAAAAAAAAAGAAAAGGCCCAAATCCATGCATTTAGGAATGAAAAGGATGAAATTACAATGGACCCAGCACAAATCCAGAGGATCATCAATACCTACTTTGAGGACCCATATGCCAATAAGATGGAAAACACAGAAGAAATGGACAGATTCCTAGATACATATAAATTACCAAAGTTGAATGAAGAAGACCTAAAAATTCTAAACAACCCAATATCAATCAATGAAATTGAAAATGCAATTAAAAACTTACCAACTAAGAAAATCCCGGATCATGATGGGTTCACTGCAGAATTCTACAAGGCATTTAGAGAGGAACTATTGCCACTACTGTTAAACTCTTCAATGAAATTGAAAGGTAGCAATACTCCCAAATTCATTGCTGGAAGCAAGCATCACCTTGATCCCCAAAGCAGAGAAAGACCCAACCAAAAAAGAGAACTATAGGCCAATCTCACTAATAAACATAGATGCAAAAATCCTTAATAAAATAGACTACAGAAGATCATCAAGAAGATCATACACCCTGACCAAGTGGGATTCATCCCAGGGATGCAGGGATGGTTCAACATATGCAAATCAATCAACATAATACACTATATCAATAGAGCCAAGAACAAAAACAATATGATCATCTCAATAGATGCACAAAAACCATTCAACAAAATCCAACACACATTAATGATAAAAAACCTACAAAAAATTGGAATAGATGGTCTCTACCTCAATCTGATGAAAGCCATCTATGAAAAACCAACAGCCAATATCATACTAAATGGTCAAAAACTGAAATCCTTCACACTAAAATCAGGAAGAAGGCAAGGATGTCCACTATCACCACTCCTCTTAGATATAGTTTTGGGAACATTAGCCATGGCAATTAGACAAGAGAAAGAAAAGGAATAAAGACAGGAAATGAAGAAGTCAAATTGTCATTATTTGCAGATGACATGATACTCTATATAGAAGACCCCAAGAACTCCATCAAAAGTCTTCTAGACTTAATAACCAAATTCAGTAAAGTAGCTGGATAAAAGGTCAACACAAAAAAATCAGTAGCTTTCCTCTACATGAACAGACTCACTGAGAGAGAAATAGGGCAAACAATTCCTTTCACAATAGCATCCAAAAAACTGAAATACCTAGGAATCAACCTAACAAAGGAAACCAAAGACCTCTTTGCTGAAAACTACAGCACTCTGAAAAGAGAGATTGAAGATGATATCAGAAAATGGAAAGACATCCCTTGCTCCTGGGTAGGAAGAATCAACATAGTGAAAATGGCCATACTTCCAAAACTGCTATATAGATTCAGTGCAATCCAAATTGAAATCCCAACAGCACACTTCATGGACCTAGAGAAAACAATTCAAAAATTCATTTGGAACAAGAAGAGACCTAGAATAGCAAAAGCACTTCTAGGTAACAGAGACATGGCAGTGGGTATTACTACTCTCAACTTGAAAGTATACTACAAAGGTACTGTGATAAAAACAGCATGGTACTGGCAAAGAAACAGACCTGAGGACCAGTGGAACAGATTAGAAGATGCAGAAACAACTCCAGACACAATCAGCCACCTCATCTTTGATGAAGGAGCCAAACACCCTCACTGGAGGAAAGATAGCCTCTTTAATAAATGGTGCTGGAAATATTGGGTTTCAACTTGCTGAAAATTAAAACTAGTCCTAAATGTCTCAACATGCACTAAACTAAAATCTGAATGGATTAAAGATCTAAATATTAAAACAGAAACGCTGAACCAGCTGGAACAGAGGTTAGGTAGAACTCTTGAAGACATTGGTGTAGGAAAAGATTTTATGAACAAAACCTCAGTTGTCCGTGAACTAGCACAAACAAATCAAAAAGTGGGATCTCTTCTTACTAAAAGCCTTATGCCCAGGAAGAGAAACCACCAGCAGTGTGAAGAGACAACCAACAATGTGGGAAAAAATTTTCAGCAGCAATCCCTCAGATAGAGGTCTACAATTTTGAATCTATAAAGAACTGAAAAAAATCAGACCTCTCAAATTAAAGACCCAATCCAAAAATGTGCATCGGAAATGAACAGACATTTCTCACACAAAGAAGTAGAAATGGCAAATAAACATATGAAAAAATGTTCAACATCACTGGTCATTCGAGAGATGCAAATGAAAACAATGCTGAGATTCCAACTCACTCCGGAAAGTATGGCTGCTGTGAAGAAATCAACCAATAACAAATGCTCACAGGGTTGTGGGGAAAGAAACCCTGCTGCACTCCTCTTGGGAGTATAGAATGGTGCAACCACTGTGGAAATCAGTATGGAGATACCTCAAAGAACTAGTACTGGAAGTCCCATTTGACCCAGCCATTCTTCTGCTGGGTATCTTCCCCAAAGAATTAAAAGAATCATACCACAGTGATATATTTGCACTCATGTTCATAGCAGCACAATTTGTTGTAGCCAAAACTTGGAAACAGCCCAAATGCCCATCAACTGGAGATTGGATAAAGAAAATGTGGTTTTTTAATGAAATGGAGTACTACTCAGCCATAAAAAATGAGAAATTAGAGACATTAATTGCTAAATGGATGCATATTGAGGCAATACTCTTAAGTGAAATGAATAGGATACACATGTGTAAATGCCGAATAGTTTCTCTAGTGTTAGAAACTGAAAGTGTAAATAAGGACTAAAAGGGCGAGGGATTTAGCTCAGTGGTTTCACAGCCTGCTTCACAAGTGCAAGGACCTGAGTTCGATCCCCGGTACCAAAAAAAAAAAAAAAAGGACTAAAAGGTATAATAGATAATGTGAAATAGGAGGAAAAAGGGCAAAGGGGAAGGGGTAGGGGAAAGGAAAGAAGGAAATGGAATTAATATGAGAAAATGAAAAAAAGGAAACAAAGTCTCTGTAAATAGGGAGAGATGGAGGGGTTGAAGGGGGCAAAAATAAGAACCAAGAGAGTATGTAAAGGTGCAAATTTCCAATGATGAATGTCATTATATTGTGTAACCTGAAATGTACCAATAAAAGGATGTACAGTTAAAAAAAAAACAGCACTCCAAAATTTTTAGACAATATCCTAGGAAGAGACAACGAGGATCACAACCCCAGGAAGCAAAGTGGAATGAATCCGTCAGGCGTGATGAGAAATTAAACGCAAAGAGGGAGAATCCAACAAACAGAAAAAGTCATGACAATGATAAGTCAATACATATGAGTTATAACCATCAATGTTAATGATCTCAACACACCAATCAAAAGAAATAGACTGGCAGAATGGGTCAAGAAGCAAGATCCAACAATAGGCTGCATACAAGAAATACATTTAATTCAAAAAGAAACTCATAGACTGAAAGTTAAAGGGTGGAAAACAATACTCCATGTGACAGGAACCTGAATAAAAGCAGGAGTAGCTATCCTCTTTGCAGATCAAGTGGATTTCAAATGAAAATCTGAAACACTCTGGTCCCAAGAATTTCAGATAAGGGGTACTGAAGTTATATGTACAAGTCTATTGTGAACATGTGTTTTCATTCCTCTCAAGTAAAAACTTAAGAACAGGACTGTTGGTTCTTAACAGTAATACAAGAAATTTCTATATTGTTTTCCAAAATGGATATATCATTTTACATTCACATTAGGAGTATTAGAAAGTTCTAACTGGTTCACACCTAAGCTGACATTTGTTCTTTGAAAACTTTTAACTTCATCTCCGTAATGGGTATATAATTCAATCTTGTTATTGTACTGATTCGCATTTTTCTGATTCTAGTGTTGCACACCTTTCCTTGCTCTATACTGGCTATTTATCATCTTCTTGTGTCTACTCTTTCATTGGGTTGTCTATTAATGAGCTATAAGAGTTCTTTATATATCCTGGTCATAGGTTATATGCATTATAAATATGGTCTGTTTAAGGACTACTTTTCATTTTCTTAACGATGTCTTTTAAAGTTCTAAATTTTGATGGAATCTCATTTATCAATTTTTTTCTTTTGTACGTCATGTTTTTTATATCCTAGGAAATTCTTGCCTACCCGAAATTCATGAACATTTTCCCTTATAATTTCTTCTTGAAGTTTTATAGTTTTAGTCTTTCATATTTAGGTTCATAGATCCTTTCAAGTTATTTTTATGTATGGAAATAAAGGATTGAGCTTAATTTTTTATATACAGATACCAGGTGTTCTAGTGCCATTTGCTGAAAACACTATCTTTTCCTCTGCTCTTGAATTGAGTTTATGTTCTATAAAATGTTAATGTTAAATAATCTTTAAAAACTCAGTGGTGGTTCTATTTGTAGATTCTCTGTTTTATTCCAATTATCTATGTGTCTTTCCTTACACCAACACTGCCTTGATTACTGTAGCTTTAGAGGAAGTCTTAAAATTAGGTACTAAATGTCTTCCAACATTGTTGTTTTGTTTTGTTTTTGTATTTTTTACTTTTTAGGTCCTTTGTACTTCTACATAACTTTTAAATTTCTTTTTTTGTTTTTTTTTTTGTTTTTTTTGGTACCAGGGATTGAACTGGGGACCTTGTGCTTGCAAGGCAGGCACCGGAACCACTGAGCTAAATCCCCAGCCCACTTTTAAATTTCAATATCCAATTCTTCATTTATAGCAAGTATACATAGACCTGAATTTTTATATATACGTTGTGTTTTCTAATCCTGCTAAATTCAAATACAAGTTCTAGGGGCTCCTAGAGATTTCTTAGTATTTTCTCTGTAGATGATTATTTTATCTACATATAAAGATTTTTACTTCTACCTTGCTAAGCCTATCCTAATTGTGTCATTTTATTGCCAGACTATTTTGGTTTAGGCCTGTGTTTCAAAGTTTAATGGACAGGTGAAGAGTAGGCATATCTGCCCTTGTTCCCCACCTTAGGGAGAAAGCATTGTATCTTCTTCATTCATATAAGGCATTTTTGCTGGAAGTACGGAGTACATGTCTTTGATCCGTTGAGAAGGTTCTGTTCTACTTCTAGTCTCCTGATAGCTTTTACCATGAACAGCTGTAGAATTTAGTCCAATACTTTTTCTCCAACTAGTGACAGGATCATATGGCTTTTTCCTTTCCTCTGTTAAAATGATGACTTTTGGGGGTGGATCTTCCAAAGCTGAACCAACACTGCCATCCCTACAATAAAACCACTTTCTACATACTGCCGGATCTGACTTCTAAGAGTTTGTTTTGTTAAACAAATTTTTATCTATGTTTATACTTTTCTATTATCTTTACCCAGTTTTAGTATTAGCACAATGTTAATTTCCTAAAATGAGGGGAGAAACGTTCCTTCTTTTTTCTGCTTTAAATGTTTGATATAATTTATCAGTTAAAATGTATATGAGCCTGTTGTCATATAGGTAGGTTTTCAAGCTAGGAATATACTTTCTTTAATAGGTGCCATTCAAATTTTATATTTCCTCCAGAGTCAGTTTCTTTTTTTTTTTATGGTGAAAATAATGTGTATTTAGAATTAGCCAGCTGGACTCAGTTTAGATGATCCCAATGTTGTTGGCAAGATCCAAAGCATCATAATCAGGAGCCAGTCGAACATACGCCTTCTTCTCTCCATCAGGCCTGATTAGGGTATTGACCTTGGCCACATCAATGTCATAGAGCTTCTTCACAGCTTGTTTGATCTGGTGCTTGTTGGCCTTGACATCCACAATGAATACGAGTGTGTTGTTGTCCTGTATCTTCTTCACGGCTGACTCTGTGGTCAGGGGGAACTTGATGATGGCAATAGTGGTCAAGCTTGTTTCTCCTGGGGGCGCTTTTCTGAGTGTATTTCGGCTGCGGCCGGAGCCGCAGTGTCTGGGACGGCGGAAGGTGGGTGACGTGCGGACTTTCTTCTTTTGTGGCTGTGGATGCCTTTCAGCACTGCTTTCTTGGCTTGCAAAGCTTTTGCTTTGGCTTCAGCTTTGGGAAGGGCAGGGGAGCTTCCTTCTTCGCCTTCGGCGCCATCTTGGGAAAAAAAGCCAGAGTCAGTTTCATTAGTCTTCCAAGGTACTTCATAGAAGTTCTCAAATTTATTTCAAAAAAGATTTTTGTAATATGCTTTCTATATCCTTTTAAATTCTATAAAATCTGTGGTAATGTCCTCTAAATCTTGATATTGTAATTTTTTAAAAATGTGTAATTGATATTGTGTAATAGGAAGAAAAGGTCTAAAGGAGTAGGGGAAGTGGGAGGGGTAGGTGAAAGGGAAGAAGGGAAAAGAAAAAGTATGAGAAAAGGGAAAAAATGGAAACAAAGTCTTTGCAAATAGGGAAGGGTGGAGGGGGTGAAGGGAGGGCAGGGGAAGGGGAAAAAAATAAGAACCAAGATACTCATGTAAAGGTACAAGATCCCAATGATGAAGGTAAACTGTATTTTATACCTAAAACATACCAATAAACTTAATGGGAAAAATATTTTTTGAGTATGGTACATGCACATTGAAGTATTAATTTATATTTCCCTGTTATTAATAATGTTAAGCATTTTTTTCATGTTTACACACTGTAAAATGTCTATTCAATTGTTTTCTACTGTTCTGTTGGACTGTTGTTTTTTGTTGACTTGACAAATTTTTCATATGTTGAAGATGCAAGTTCTATGATTATTATATGTAGTGAATATATTTTTCTACTCTAGGGCTTACATTTTTACTTTCTTAAAAGTGTCTTTTGACTAATAATGCTCTGCAATTTAGCATACAAAAAATTATCAGACATTTTTTTCCATTGTTAACACTTTTCCAGTCTCATTTAAGAAATCTGTCTCTATCCTAAGGTCATTAAGACATGGTCTTATGGTTTTTTCCAGAAGTTTACAATGTTGCCTTCCGCATTTAGATCTACGGCCAACCTAGAGTTAAACTTTGTCTATGGGATCAATTAAAGGCAAGCTACATTTTCCCCACATGGAATTCCAGTTATCTTATCATTATTTGTTAAGAGATTTTTTTCCCACTGCTCTACAGACACCTTTGTAAAATGTATCATTCAAATAAATGAGGCTGGGGACAGTGGCAGGCAGTTATAAACCCAGTGACTTGGTAGGTTGAGCCCAAGAGTTGGTATCCAGCCCGGGCAACATAGCAAGACCTAATCTCATAATTAAATAAATAAAATAAAAATAAATAAATGTGGGGAAAGATGGGAGGAATAAATTGAGGATTTTTAGGCAAGTGACATTATTCTGATTAATACTGTAATGGTGGATTACATTAATCATTAATCATTAGACACTAGCCAAATCTCATGGCTTGTATAACACAAAAAGCGAAGCCTAATGTAAACTATGGATTTAGTAAATCATAATGTATTAATATTGGCTTAGCAACTGTAACAAATGTACCACACTAATGCAAGATGATAATAACAGGAAAATCTATGTACAGGGTGGGAGTCAGAAAGAGTATGTGTTATGGCTTGTATTTAGATGCCCTCCAAAGCCTCATGCAGTCATAGTTGGTGCTTTCTGGAGGTGGCTGAATCTAGGGTGTGTGATGCTGGGATTAAGGATGTGATGCTGGGATTAACAGTTCCATGCCAGGATTCGAGGTGCCTGGATGGACTATAAGGACAGAAAGAGGGCTACTGCCACTGCTTGCTGCTGCTGCTTTGTTACTTTGCTCCCTTTTGCCTTTTGCTGCCTTTTGCACTGTTTCTCCTCTGTGGTGCCTCTCTGCCATGTGCTACCATGCCTTAAGCCAGCCAACTATGGACTGCAACCTCTACAAACTGAGCTGAATAAACCTTTCCTCTAACTTTGGGCATTGAATATTTTGTCTCAGCAATGTAACTAAGACAGTATATAAATGAGAACTCTCTGTACATTTCACTCAAATTTCTGGCAAACCTAAAACTGCTGTTTAAAAATCAGTTGATTTTTTTAAGTGAGACCAGAAAAGAAGGGGGAAAAGTAAATGTAAAAAATAACAAATATCAAAGAACTAGAAGGAAATACAGATAATGAAATACATAATTTAAGAATAATAAACTTCATCAGAGTAGATAAAAAAACTATGACTCAAAAAGGAAACAAGTAATATACCACCAGAAAATGAGCAAAAGATAGGACTAGATTATGTTTTAATAGAGGAAAAACAAATGGTCAGTACATAGAAGAGTGTTCAGTCACATTAATAATGAAGGGTATACAGTTTAAAATTGTGAAATTCCATGTTTTCATTTATGAAATTGGCAAATATTTGAAAAATGTTTTAGTATATTAATTAAGGGTGGTAAGGTGGGAGGGGCCAAATAGACACTTTCATATATCAGTAATAAGCACTGAAAATTGAGATGACCTTTGACAAGAAAAACAATATCCAAAACTTAGAGGCCAAAATACAATTACTCAGGGCCAGGGATTTAGCTCAGTGGTTTTGCCGCCTGCTATGCAAGCGCAAGGACCCGAGTTCGATCCCCAGTACCAAAAAAAAAAAAAATACAATCACTCAGTTTTTGCTTTCATGCTAGGATACTTCCTAACAAGTCCACCTAAGAGTCAATAGTTCCAAGGTAAATTGAACTTTGACTTGTTATTGTTGATTTGCATATTTTGCAGGTATAATTGCTAACCCATAAAAGATGGATAAGATGCTCATATTTTTGTTCAAAAGAGATAGAAGTAATTTTTGTCCTGCATAAATGAAAATGATTTCTTATTTTTAAATAATGATAGTACCGGGCCGGGGATTTAGCTCAGTGTTTTCGCCGCCTGCTGTGCAAGCACAAGGACCCAAGTTCAATCCCCGGTACCAAAATAATAATAATAATAACAAATGATAGTACCAAAGGTCATGGTTTATTATCCTATAGGACATTAATAAAGTTTATCTTGTTTAGCACATTTTGGAATAATTTCAGTATTCTCTGTTTTCTTACACCTATATCTTTCTTTGAACCAGTCTTCTTATCATGTTGGCAATGAATATATTTATTATGCATCACAAACACATACTAATAAAAAGGGAGGAAGAAAAAATGAATTAAAATTAAAACATGACCTGTGCTTACCTTGTTTGTATGAGAACTGTTATTTAGCAGTTTGAAAACTATATATTTGACACTATATAGGAGTATAGTTTGGTCAAATATTTTAAGTCTCAAATTTTTACATGCTGTTTTACCTAGCAATTGCACGTCTAAGAATTGATTCCCAGAAGTTAAGAATATGCTCAAAGATTTGGATGGATGTGCTGTATGCATTACTGAAATATCACAAGAAATATGCAACATTATGGTCTGGTTAACCTCAATTTGTTCAAAGAATGATTGTTTCCAAGTAAGTGAAATTTTTAATTCTAAAATTCTTTTATTTATTCATATTTTCTATGAAACTTTTAAAAAAAAAAGAGAAAACATTTAAAAGTCACAAAGCCTAGTTATATTGTTTTTTTCCATTCTTGTTAACATCTGCTAAAGTATTTAGCCCCTAGCTGTAGTTTTTCCTTTTATTCAAATTTTTTATACTATCTCAGGAAACTTCCTAGTCCTTAAGCAGGAACAAATGATGCAATACTTTAGCTTTTTAATTCCTTAATATCTCATTTTCCAGTGACCTTTACATCCTCTTCAGTTCTGTATCAGTACAAGATATCAGTAGTACCTTCCCTCAGAACATGACAAAAAATATCTCCAGATATTGCCAAATGTCTCCTGTGGACAATATTACCCGTAGTTGAAAACCACTGATCTAACAAACCTGCTAATTTTTGATATCTAGGTTTTCTGTTTTGTCACAGTTTAAAACAGTGGTGCTTTTGAACCATAGCATTACACATACTATGTAACCATATTATGTACACATAATATACATAGTATACATTTTGCACATCTTTAATTACTTCTGTAACATAAATTCCTAGCAAGGAATAATACATTTAAAATTTTAACATCTATTCCCAGACTGTTAAAGAAGAATGCTGTCTCAAACCGGTGGTTTCAAACTTTCTGTGTTCACCCTATCCTTGCACTGTCCTTATTACCCCGACAGGGCTCCTAAAATCCACTGTGTTTGTGTGTGGTGTCTTTCAGTACTGGGTGGCTCACACTACCAACCACCTCCAGGTTTCGGTGGTCTGTATTCTCCCTGGTGCAAACACAGACCACCCCTTCCTTCCACAATGCAGCGTTTTGGTAAGAGAGAACTGAAGTCGACTAGGAATGGCTGGATCGGATTTGTAGCAGTGGCTCTGCTTTCTTTTCCATGTGAATTTGCTTTCAACTTGAATTTGATTTGTCAAATCTCATGTAACATATAAATTTGTTGGAAATTTTCTGACATTCTACATTTGATAGCATTTACAACTTACACACACACACACACACGCACACACGCGCGCATTCTTTCAAGTCCATGCTGTTACAGACTTGGGCGGCTGACAGGGAGTGTCCCCGCGCGGTTCAAAGCCCTGCGGGCTCAGCTGAGGCGCATCCCTGGCTGATATCAAGACACACCTCCCACCTGGGGCCGGCAGAGTCTCCCAGAGGCAGCTCCTTGGCTAGTAGTGCCCAGCCTCCCACCTGCACTGGCAGCAGCACCCTGGACGTGGGCGGTCCTCCCAGGTGCTAAGGCGGTGGAGGCCGCGCCCAGGGCTTGCATGGCACCCTATTGGGCCGCCAGATGTCAGGGGCGGGGCCCGGGAGCGCCCGCCCCGCTGACCGCGCTATAACTGCGGGCCTCTGCACGCAGCCGCAGGCTCGCAGAGACGCGCGCCTGAGCCCGGGTGAGATGGGTGCGTGGGCCAGCGGGCGGCGGAGGAGCTGGGAGAAGTAGCAGGGGAGCGGGAGGGGCTGGCGGCTGGCGGCTGGCGGCTGGCGGCTGGTGGCTGGTGGAAGGCACTGGCGGGTGCCGGTCTTTGCATCACCCACTGCACTAACTCCCGAAAGTGCTGCTTCCAACTTTTAACCCCCTTGAGAAGCAGGCAGAGTTGAGTGTCTAAAAGACTGAGATCAAAGTGCTGAGCGGATATGAGAATGCCCCCCACTTTCCTTAGTCTGTTCTCAGCTTTATTCTCATTTTTATTCACCTCTAGAAAATGGACTTCGCGTGCCTGTGGCTAGCGCTTCTGCTGCCTTTGGTAGCGGCGCTGGATTTCAGATACCACCACCAGGAAGGGATGGAAGAGTTTTTGAAGAGTGTTGCCCAAAACTACAGTTCTATCACTCACTTACACAGCATTGGGAAGTCTGTGGAAGGTAGGGTCTGTCTCATGCACAATTTCCCAAGCTCTCAGTCCTCCCTCTCATTCATTAAACCTGCCCCCCCCCTCCCCCATGAAGCTGCTCTGACTGGCGCCAAACAGGTAAACCAGTGCCTCCTGTTTCCCGGTTGTTTCCTGGTTTTGTTTGCTGTTTTATTTTGTTTTGTCAAGGGAGGAGGAGGAGGAACTAAATTTTATTTAACTTTATTGTAATTCAGGGTAACTGAGTACTTTGCATTATTGGAGCTCTGCCTTTTTAAATTTTACATTGTTTATCTGGGATGTGTATTTTAGTTCCTTTTCAAGATAAACGTTTCCCATGGAAGTCTGGGGTTTTTTGTTAGCTTCTTTAAATATGATTTGCACTACTAGTATAATTTTTTTCGAGTTGCTTTTAAATTAAAATGGCGCAGTTTTGTTAGTGAAATGCCTGTGTCATATATAATTAGCCCTAAGGCTTTAGCTTATACTGGGGAAAAAGTGACTCTATGAGTAAAGGTTGCTTTTTAAATGCATTCATTTGAAGAAAACAATCGCTAGATAATACATATGTGAGCAATGACTGATACTCTGCCTAGTATTTTCACGTCTGTCGTTTTTTTAAATTTAGAAACCATATATATTATATACACACACACACACACACACACATGCACATACATTCTCACTTTTGGAGACAGCAAATTTGAATCATAGAAAAACTTAAGTATTCAGACTCACCCAGTGAATTTTATAGCCAGGGTTAGCACCCAAATCATTTTAGTCAAGGCAAATAATTTTATCAGATATTATTTCTTAATTTTCTTTTATTATATTGATAACCCCAAAGACAGTGACAGAAAACTTAATGCTTGAGTTTAAAGTTTCATAAAGTTTATGCAATTTGGATCTTAACATTATGAGGTTTGTTCAAACTCTACCTGGATTGTAGCTCTGTGTTTTTGAGTGAGTTGAGAGTCTTAATTACCACATTCTTAAGTGATCTTTCCTTTTTAAAAATAAGATCAAGTTCCTACATTAAGTAGAAAGTATTAGCATGCAATGCAAAATAAAAAATCTGGGCTGTGTATCAGAGTACCTTTATTTTTAAATAACATTGCCAAAGAACTGGAGCCAGAATTACTCTGTATTGCTCTATAATCCAGAATTACAGAAGTTGGATGTATGAGAAATCATATCTTGAATCAGCATATGTATTCAATCTTTTGAAATCTTTTCCCCCTGAAGCCAGAGTACAGCAATTTAAAAAGATCCAAGAATACTAATTATGTTAATAAAGGAAATGTAGGACACAACTAACTTGAGTTATTATTCAGTCATCATTTAAACCAGAAGATGATGAGGATGTTATTAATTTTAAATGCTCAATGATTTGGTAAGTTTTTATATTTCCAAACACAAAGTATTTGTGAAAGACAGTTGGGGACTATTCTGATCTATCTCCAGTGAAGTCAAAGAAAGGAAGTCATTTGCCAACTATCACTGCATATCTGCATGATAATGGGTGCTCTTTCTCGCTAGATAGCCAACTTTCCCTGTCAGTCTGCCCTCTGGTGTGAGTTAAATTTGTTTACAAGTGGGATTTGCTATAGGTATGATTTAGTTATTTATTTTTCTTAACTTGGACAACCTTACCCAGAAATGAAAGTAATATTCCTACACGGGCCAGGGATTTAGCCCAGTGGTTCCGTCGCCTGCCTTGCAAGCGCAAGAACCCGAGTTCGATCCCCGGTACCAAAAAAAAAAAAAAAAAATATTCCTACCCTATTTGGCCAGATCCATTTTTTGTTTTTGTAAACATGTATCACATCTATTTTCATTGCTGTAATTATGGATTGTAGACTTTAATTACACATTGATCACCTATTTCCATGAATTGACATTTATACCCTGGGTTATATGAATTTTCTTAGTCATTCACCTCTTTGAGGCATAGGTATAGATTCTGGTTATCTTTGTTGTAAATAGTGATGATATGAAAGTATTGATACACATCATGATAATTATTTTCTATTTTGTGATTTGTTTTTTCAACTTTTTATTTTGAAAGTTTTGAAATCCACACAAAAGAGGAGCACACATGCACCTTTTACCTAGGCTCAGCTATAGTAGAATTGACTATATTTCAGTTGAACCTTTCAGAGGAAATCTCACTAATTAGTGACATAGGAAAAAAACAAACTTGGGTGAAACAAGAGAACCAACTCAAAAAAAAAATTTAAAAAGATACAATGTTCATGGGGTTCACTCATTCAATAATTCCCCCATTCAGTTAAGGGAGTAGTACCTATCTTCTTGTCTCAAAAGCGTGCCAGTTTCTTAACAGATTGGAAGTTGTGTGCCATTCTTTCTCTACCATCAGATGCTCCCTTTCAAATACATATGTACTGATTGTGGATTTCTCAGGCCAGGCCCTTCACACCTCCACAATCACTTTAGAACTTCCTCCCCTTCCCCCTTCCCCCTTCTCCTTTTTCCCTTAACAAATCCTTGCACCAGAGGGGTTCAATTGATTGCAGCAAGGAAGCGGCTGTGCTATATACAAAAACCAAAGACTGTTTTAAATGAGATTTCCTGCCACCTGGTTTAAGAATCTTGTCCTGCCCCCCCACCCCGTAAGTTTAATCTTTATTTCTTCTGAACAAGGAAAGTTATAAAGGAGTAGATAATAACAGTCTGCTATCATGTACTTTAACTGCAGCACCTCAAAGTAGGCATTCTCCTACATGTTAGATGAGGCATAGAGAGGTTAATTAACCTGCAGAAGATCACACAGCTAATAAGTATTAGAAGGAAGATTCAAACTCAGGTCTGCCAATTTTCCAAGCACATCCCTTTCCTCTTCAAAGAAAGGTTTGCCAAAAATGGAGATGGTTACATGATACTTAATTTGTTTCTGGACTGTCCCTGTCAGAAGCTAGGCGATAGTGAGCATGCTCACAGCTGAGATAGCAAAAGTCTGAGCATGGATTCTGGAGCCCCCATGCCTAGATTCAAATTCTAGCTCCTCAGCTGTGTAGCTGTGTGACCCCGGCTCTTCAGAGACCCCAGCACATACTAAGTGCTGCCTAAGAGCTGCTGCTGTTGTTATTGGTGCATTTCTAAGAAAGAAGCTACTGCATCTAAAAGAGTTTAAGAATTTAAGTCAGGGGCTGGGGATTTAGCTCAGTGGTGCCACTGCCTGTCTTGCAGGCCTAAGGTCCTGAGTTCGATCCCCAGTACCAAAACAAATAAATAAATAAATAATTTAAAAAACAGACGAAGGAATTTAATTCATATAAGCAAATTGCCTTCTAAAAGATTGCATTGATTTATAATCTCTTGAAATACGTATATTAAGAAAAAACTCTTAAACAACTTATAAACGAATGAATGAAGTTATCAATGAATACTGTTACTGGTAGTTTAAAAGATATCTGTAGTAGCGATCTCTCATTGTTGTGTTTAAAGTATAGGGGAGAATTTGTTGCTCATGCTTTTTTCTCCAAGAACTCTCACTTATCCAACAGCTATGTATTGAATTCCTCTTACGGGGTCTTCATACCACTTCAGATATTCAGAAATCCCCCTAGAATTCACTTAAATTCTTGCCCCTTAAAGGCATATACTGTGTTCACATATACAGATCTCTCATCATCTTCTGCCCAGGACAGGAGAAATTTTAGCTGGTGGTTTATCCTTAGAAGAGAACATTATATATAAACTTCGGGCACAGCATAGGTTTTCAGACACACTCTGCTTATTTCCCAAATATGCTTCTGAAACCAGTATGCTTGAGATGCTATATAAAATGCTAATTGTGATATAAATTGACCAAATATGAAGAAAACTCCAAAAATCTAGGAATCTTGGCTAAAATATACATGTTTGAGATTTAAAATTACACGAGTTTATCAAAACTTTCCTTTTTAACATGAAGTGCAAAGCCCTGTTCTGAGACACCTAACGGCTATGGGCCTCATTTTATAAATATTCAGGCTTTCTAAAAGATACTGCTTTTCTTTTTCTTTTAAGGAAATGGGCTAGATTTCCCCTTTCAGTGTGATGTTTTGAGAGGAAATTGAGAATGAGAATATCCAAAAAGTAATACAGAATTTTATTGTACTTCTTGTATCTAGTGATCAATTTTATTAAAAATCTCAACTATAAATAAACTAATAATTTAGGGGCAAAAGACATTTGGAACTTTTAAAAAAGATTACAGCAGTATTAAGTGAATTTTACTATTTGCCCAGTACTTTTACACATATGTCTCAAACATATGAAATGCCATTATTACCACTTCAATTTCAGTGTAAAGAATAGAGATTAAATCAATTAGCCATTTTTCACAGGTGACATAGGTTTGGCTGGAACCAAAGTTTATCTTGTGCCCCAAACTGAGTCCTTAGGCTTTTTGCTGTAAAGCTTTTTCAGGTGCCCTTTTCTCTATTCTTGTCCCTACCTTTCTCCTCCACCTGACACCCCTCTGCGTCTCGGGCCTTAGGATTCTGAGAGTTGATAAACATTCTCTGTCAACCAAGACCTTCCTATGCTGAATGATCTCCATTGAAATGTCCTGAAACCTTTTTGGTGTTCATGATTTCACCCAAAGCAGTTTGAATTCTTTCTTTTGGTGTAGAGTTAGGACTTTTCCCTATATGCTACAACTTTTTTACTGTAAAGCAAAAGAAGAAGGCTTACTGGTTTGCACACTTGTGGGACTCCCACCCATCAAACTGCCATCTATAGTTTGAGCTGTTGAGCTAAGAATAGATTCTCATTAAGGACAGTACTGCCTCCTAGGGGGAGTTTTGGAAACGTGAAGGGGAGATTTAGGGCATAGTTTATAGGTCTTTGCATGGGGAGAATTTCCCTCCTGATGTGTTCCCTTGATGCTACCTGTCACCAGTGCACAGACTGGTTATGCATAATGAGAGATTATCCCCCCACAATGTTCTAATATCCTCCATAGGTGAAAGACCAACTCATATATCTAAGCCTAAAAATGAACTATGTATGTGCAAACATGAAATACTTTCACCCACAGTTTTAATATATACTGAACTTTTCAGGAATGCAACTATATGTAAACTGAAGGAAAATTATATTTTGTTTTGCTCTCAATTTGAGATATTTCACATTCAGAAAATCCTGACAACCAGTGCCTACAGAACTGACTCAGTCTGAGTTTGTAATCTGTGTGTTCTCTGCAACTGTGCAGTAGAAATATGTAGGCTTCTGACTTTCTCATAATGTCTTCTGGTGGAGTTATCCGCAGGTTTTTTACATTCTGATACCATATTTTATGTAAATTGTTTTGTTTTTATTTCTCCTTTATATACAGTTTGAACATTTTATTGATTTTCTTGAAATTATGTATGTAAATGTGTTTTGTATCAATTATATGCCAGCATAGTAAAGTAGGAGTGGCAAAATACTGGACATGAAAAAAGAGGCATGATCTATTTGTTGAAAATCATGGACAAGCTGGGTATGGTGGTGCACTCCTATAATTCTAGACCTTGCGAGGCTGAGGAAGGATCACCACAAGTTTGAGGCCAGCCTAGCCTATATAATGAGTTCCAAGGGAAGCCTGAACTATATACTGAGACCCTGTCTCAAAAAACAAAAAACAGGGCCAGGGATGTAGCTCAGTGGTGCTGCACCTGCCTAGCAAGCTCAAGGTCCTGAGTTCAGTCCCCGGTTCTGCGATAGATAGATAGATAGATAGATGGATAGATAGATAGAGAGAAAGAATCATCAGAGAGCTGATAAAGACCCACTTCGAGTTTATAAACCACATCCAAAAAGTTCTTTGTTCCTGTTTGTAATCCAAGAACAATGTGCATCTGCTGTAGGTAAAAACTGGTGACTGCAGTATCTAGACTTGAGATAAGCTAGCCACCATTCACCCTGTTTCCTCCTTTTAGTTTGCTTATCTATAATGTTCCTTCCTCTAAGAGTAAAGAAAAGATGAAAAGAATATCAAAGTAAAATCATTTTTTAGAAGATTATATCAAATACCAACATGCGTTTGGGGTAGGGAAAGGAGATTAAATCTATCCAAATCTTGTCTAGCGATGTAAAGCAATTGACAATTTTCCTAGCTCCCTAGCAAGTAAATGTCATGTAGTAGTTGCTAAAAGGCTAGTAAGGCCTAATTTGACTTCGTTAAAATAAAACAGATACACGTTGCAGATCAAAAATATTTTATCTCTGTTTTCTGAGCACTGCTTGGTGCCAGTGTTTAAAATGTACAAATGAGGCCGGGGATTTAGCTCATTGGTTCCAGCACCTGCCTCACAAGCACAAGGCCCCGAGTTCAATCCCCAGTGCCAATAAATGAATTAATTAATTTAAAAAAAATAAAATAAATGTACAAATGTTCTGACCCATGAGCCTTCACATCCATACCTTTCTCCAGCTCAGCTAGAGGGCTTCATCTCAACTGCACCCCCCAAAAAATGCTGCGAACTTCAAACATACTCGCTGCTCACTGGCTTCCTAGAGTTGTCATGAGCGACCCAGAGTGAAGATGGCAGGCCCCACAGCACTGCTGATAGTGCTGCCTACATGAAGCCTTTACCACAGCCCAGCATTCGGTAGAAGAAGCTAATGAAGGCACCCTTCTAAGAACTTTGTTAGTTTCTTATCCAGTTTATACAGTCTTCTGATAGGAATGTCTGGGGAAACTAGAACCGTGCTTAAAGATCATAACTTAAGCAATGCAGTCAGGTGAAATTGAGTATAACATCACATTTTTAGAGCAGGAATGGATATTAGAGACCATTTGATTATTTATTCAGTTAATTGAAACTTAGTTTAATTCAATTCAGTGTTACCTCCTCCTTCAAGAAGTGTTTTTCTGTTTCCTGAACGTAGTTAGAATGTTCCCTCGCGCCTCCTCTGGGACATCTCCCAGGAGCTCTATCTGCCTTACACCTGGAAGCCAGCAACAGGCTTTGTTCTGCTTCATCTCCTGGACCCTAATATGTGCTTATTATATGTAACAGGTAATATAAGGCATAACTCCTAAGAGCTTTTCCATACTTATTTAATGAAACATAGGAGTTTAAAGATGCTGTTATATATTATAAAATCTGCAAGTATATATGACATATTTTATATAATTGTATGTATTATATATTATAATTTTACATAGTTACAAATGATATGGCATGTAACTTTATGTATACATCTTTGTATGGTTACATATATTGTATGGTTGTCAGAACTTTAGTGCCTCAAGAAAATGACTTTTTTTCCCATTAAATCCTTTTTGGCTAAAACTCATTTTATAGTAATTAGTATGAAGACTGAGGTAGAACTGGACTGCCACAATTTTGTCTCAGCTCAAACAAAGTAAGTCACTGAAATACAGATGGAGGCCTCAAAGAATTCTTCCCCTCAACTCTTTCCCTTAACTCTCCCACCCCAATATTGACCAAATATGTGTGAAGAGCAGAAAAAGTAGGGTTGGTGATGTAGCTCAGTGGTAGAGCATTTACCTAGCACACATGAGGTCCTAGGTTTAATTCCCAGCACTGCAAAAGAAGAGAGAGAGAGAGGAAAAAGAAAATATAGTAGATTTATCACCATCTCTCCTCCCCATGTTGAAGAATGTAAGTAAATATTCTTGGTTTTATTCGAGCAATGAACAACATACCAATTCAAGTGGCCATATACAAAAGTAAAGACAAAGTGGGGCGAGGGACAGGGAAGGAAGAGGCATCATGTAGAAAAAAAACCCCTTTTTTCTCTCAAGAGTTAAGCAAAGATATGAAACCCCTCAATTTTAGGTGTCATTTTCCTTCTCCATACTCAGAAATGCGTGGACTTAAGATGAGTGCAGCTGGTGTGTTTAATTATTCTTGCTGTGAGAAAAGCACAGGTTTTAGAAATACACTCCTGTTAAAGATAATCCAACTTTAACGTTTAGTCCCATGTAGATTGTTGGTAACTCAGTGGAACTTGCCCATTAAAACCCTTTTAACAGGGCCTTTTCAGTCATATGAAAAGGTAGGCACCCAGGGACAAGTGGGAAACAGGGCATCATTTTAACATGTGGCAGTTCCACAGGACTTCTCTTATTGTTTTTAATCAGAAAGATTTATTTATACCTTACTAACAATATCAAATGTACATGGAGTTAAATTTCAGGTACAAGTTGCTCACCTGGGAAGATCTTTTATGTTTTCTATTGCTCTTTGGGATCAAATGAACAATATTACTATAACAGAGATAACCTAGAGATAGGCTTAGTTGCTTTGTTCTTTGTTGCTGGTGAGGTCGTTTTTGTTACTGAAGAAACACAAAGAGAAATTGGGAAATGCTGCATTCTAGCCCATTTTAGTTGGGCTTAGTTATCTTTTGAATTTTGAGAACATGTGCTTTTATAAGTATAAGCTATATTCATGTTATATGGAGTACAGTTTTGAACTGGTACCATGTAAGTCAATTGTAGATAGAGACTTCCAAATTTTTTAGCCTAGAGCTCTCTGGTCAAATGATTCTTGCTTGAAAATGAACACCAATCTCTTTCCCAGGCACTTTTAGGCTGGACAAGTAGATGTGAGCAAACAGCGCCTCTGCTCTGCTGTTTCTTACACATGCTAGTGGTCAGGGCAAACAACAGCAACAAAAGCAAGTGCAGATTTTGGCAATTGCTGTAAAGCAATAAAAAGTTTTGTAGAAACAATCACCCTAGAATCAAAAGATGGGAATTTATCTTATTATTGTATAACAGTCCTTTATCTGTGGTTTCACTTGCCATGATCTCAGTTACCCATGGTCAACTGTGGTCCAAAATTATTTCATGGAAAATTCCAGAAATAAACAATTCATAAGTTTTAAACTGCATGCTATTCTCAGTAACATGATGCAATCTCAGACCATCCCATTTTGCCCAGCATGGAATCTGAATCATCCCTTTGTCCACTGTGTCCACACTATAGAAGCGACCTGCCCTTTGTCACTTAGTAGCCATCTCTGTTAACAGATCAACTCTCATAGTATTGCAGTGCTTGTGTTTAAGTAATCCTTATTTAATCTCCCAGGCACAAGAGTAGTGATGCTGGCAATTTGATTTCAATATATTGTTATAATTGTTCTATTTCATTTATTATTAACCTTTCTTTATGCCTAGTTAAACTTTATCATAGGTATGTATATACAAAAAAAAAAAAAAAAAAATATATATATATATATATATATATGATTTGATACTATCCAAAGTTTCAGGCATCCACTTGGGGGTGGGAGTCTTAGAATACATTCCCTGTGGATAAGGAGAGACTACTATATTCACAATGCCGAGACCATAGCAGTTCTTGTTTGAAAATGGCGCATGGAAAGACCATGCTACTGAAACGATGCTAGCTCTGAGGTGAGAGTGATCTAATTCTTACAGCCTAATCGCATGAAGTACAAGTGCGAAAGGCCTCGGGGTGGAATGAGTTTGCTGTACTTTAAGAATAGAAATGAGACTCACATAGCATAGCTCAGTGAACCCAGGAGAATCGTATCTGAGGAAGTTGGAAAAGGGTACAGGAGGTAGATCGTAGAACACCTTAGAAGTCAGTTCTAACGTGCAGTTTGCATTCTATTCAGAGAATAAGGGGAAACTATCAAAGGGTTTTAAGCAGAGTGGTAATCTGATGACATTTTTAAAAAATAATTTGGCTGCTGAACAGGGAATTCAAGAGAAAAGGGCAAGTATAGATGCAAGGCGAAGAATCCAGTTATGGTAATCTAGACAAATGTTGATAATAGTGATTTGAATTGAGATACTGTATTAGAAAGAGAAGCAGAGAGATTAGAGATTTGCTTTGGAAATAGAACTGGCAGTACTTGTTTATGGTAGGGAGGGGATGAGGAAAAGAAAAAAATCAAAGATATCACTTACATGTTGTGCTTTGGCAGCTGTGGTAGTCAGCTTTTAATTGCTATAACAAAATACCCAAGAGAAAAGAGGAAAAGATGGTTGTGGCTCACTCTTTCGGAGGTCTTATCCATGGTCACTTGGTTCTGTTACTTCTGAGCCTGTGAGCCTGTGAGAGGCAGAGCATCATGGTGGTGAGCATGTGGTGCAGCAAAGTCTCCACCACAAGGGGAGAGAGAGAGAGAGAGAGAGCACCCAAGCACGCAAGGAAGGGGTCAGGGACATGATATGCCCTTCAAGGACATGCCTCCAGTGGCTTTCTTCTAACTAGGCCCCACCTAAAGTTTCCATCTTCTCCCAGTATACTGTTAAGTTGTGAACTCATTAATGGGCTAATCATGGATGAGGTCAGAGCCCTCCTGATCCTATCATCCCCCCAAAACTCCACCTCTGAACATTGCTGCATTGGGCATCAAGCATTTGATACACGAGCTTTTCAGGGACAGTCCAGATCTGAACCCTAACAGCACCTCAGTGTGAGAAGCATTGTTTACTAAGAGGAGGAATATTGAGAGAGGACAGATTTGGGGTGAAATCAAGAGCTCTGATTCAGACAATTTTCTTACAGTTTTGAAATCTGTAGAAAACCTCCAGTCAGGATATCTAGGAGGCAGTTGGGTACTTAAGTGGAGCTCTGGGGAGAAGTTTGACTGTAGAAATAACCTTGGGACCCAACAACATACAAATGGAATTAAATCCTATGAGACTAATAATCTAATTCTGTAATCATTATGTACTGCAAACATTTACAAATGAAAATAATCTAACAAACAAGTGGAGATAAAGAAAATGGGGCCAGAATAGAGCTATAGTATCCTTAAACATTTAGTTGGGTAGAGTACAGAAGCAAATAAAGGATGTGGAAATAAAATTAGCAGTGAAGTTTGAGAAAAACTAAGAGTGATGTCACAGACATCAGGAAGGGGAGTGGTTCAGAAGGAGGATGTTTCAAGAGGCCCCATAACCACCTACTAGTGATTTGCTGTAACCACTTCCTTTGCAAAAAAGTCATGCTCAAAGCTGAGATTTATTATAGCAAAATATACCATGTGAGGACAGTAGGATAAAAGATACACTGTGGCAAAAGCTAGAGAGGTCAGCATTGGGTTTTTATCCTCTCTCTGAAGCGATCCACGTTTTTCGGGGTGCATGTCCTATGAGGATGCCTGTTTCTTGCCAGCTGTGAACTGCAGAGACATATGCAAAATGCCTCCAATCAGTGAAGCCCACACAGTTTTGGAAGCAAAGAGTTTTTCAAGAAGTCCCGTAGTTAGGTGACCAGACAGACTGTGACCAGCTGGAATCCAGACCCCTAACTAGGTACGCAGTACACAGCACACAAGAGTCTTCATGTTTACTTTAACAGTGCTTTTGGCTTAGTACACCCTGACCCCCTGCTTGGTGTACAAAGTAACATGAATAATTAGCAAACACTTCAGGAATTTAGCACTCAGAGTTTGGTTCAGTGTCATTACTGTGACTGCAGGTCTTCCCAGAGATAACCAAGTACTGAGTAAAGCAGCCTGACTTCACTAACTTTCCTCTCAAGGTCATGGTTAATGTGGAGTGCTACTGAAAGTCAAAACTGAGAACCATAAGGCTAAATGGTATGTCCCAAAGTGTAATTAATGAAATTCTTCTCTCCAGACAGATTCAATTTATTCAGTAAACATTTATCAAATGTCTAATATAGTTCATGGCATGTGCTAGCATAAGAATCTGGAGATAAAGAAGTTAGGCAGGGCCCTGACCCCAATGAAGTTGGGGTGAATGGGAGGTAAGACACATCCAATAAATACGGACATGATTAGCTCTGTGGGAATGAATGGCGAAGAGACTTGGCATACCTAGACCTGAAGGGTAAAGAAAAGTCAGGCAGGTGAAAAGGGGAAGACAAGACAATAAGCAGTATCTTCTGAGGCCTGAGAGCAAAAGAGCACTTGGACCTTGAGGAAGGAAAGGAGTCCAGTGTGGCTGGAGGAAGGAGAGAAGGAGGAAAGTTTCCATGGAGGGCTGGGTACACCATGTAAGGGGAGACATAATCAATCATCCTAGAGATTTACGCCTGAGAGGAAAATTACAGATCTGTTTGCTTGATTGGAAAATTTCTGGTAATTTTATAATTAGTTTTGTACTACAGTAGAGATTCCTTTTAAGAAATATGGTAGAACAGCCATTTCTGGAAATAATAATAATAATAATAATAATAGCAACAACAACAAAGTAAGAAAATACAGACATCCCAGGATGGATAGACTAGAACACCAGTAAAATATAATATATAACGCTAAGTGTATAAAAATAAACAGCTGGGCCGGGGATTTAGCTTAGTGGTTTCTCCGCCTGCTGTGCAAGCGCAAGGACCTGAGTTCGATCCCCAGTACCAAAAAAAAAAAAATAACATCTCCTAAGAATACTCAGAGTGAACAATAGTTATTTAGCCCTGCAGAGATCACGGGTCAGGTGCTATCCCTTCACATAATGTAAAAAGAGTGAGTTTGTAGCTCAGATCAGGTGTGACCTCAGAAGGGTAAGTACTATACTTGGAACAAATTGTCTAGTTAAACTTTAAACTAATTTATTGTTCCATGTGGAATTTATTAGGAATGCTAAGTAGTGCCAAGCTTGGTGACACATGCCTGTAATCCCAGCACTTGGGAGGCTGAGGTAGGAGGATCGCTCTGAGTTCAAGGCCAGCCTGGGCTACATAGTGAATTCAAGACTAACCTGAACTACATAGCAAAGCCCATTTAAAAAAAAAAAAAGAGAGAGGCTAGAGGTGTAGCTCAGGGGCACCATGCCTTCCTGGCAAACGCAAGGTCCTGAGTTCAATCCCCAGTACCGAAAAAAAAAAAAAAGAAAGAAAGAAAGAAAGAAAGGATCCACTATGTATTACACATGGTCCCTTTTCTCTTTTTCCTCACAGAACACAGACCATATAGAAAGGAATCTTTTTTGGTCAACATTTTTGGAGACAAATTCTGTGAATCCCAAACTTATACAGAAACTGTTATTAATTATCCAGAATTCAAAAAGAAATACCAGAGTATTGAGGAATAGATAGACTTAAAAATAATACTGGAATATTATTGATATGGATTAAAACTATATTTTGAGACCATATGTAGTAGCACTGACAGGAAACTTAATTCTAGTTTTGTTTTTTAGATAAACTATTCAGGTTGAGCAGAGAGGATGGCAAAATGAAAGAAGTGCAGATGCCGATTATTGAACATTATTATGTGTCAGGCAGTGTACTAGATCCTTTACAGATTTTCCACACTAAACTATATAAAAACTGTGTTATCTATCCATTCTCATTTTATAGATGAAAACAAATAGATTTTATACCTGACAAAATTGACCCCAAAGTGCATTTTGGTAACTGATAGATTTGGTTCATTAACCCAGATCTTTCAGTAATTTATTCATATATTCATTTAATAAATATTTGCTTAGAGAACATCTGCTGTCTCCCAGAACCTGTGTGGAGGGAAGCTAAGAGCAAGACCTGGACCTTCCCCCATAGCAACTAGGATCACCACTCACCGTAATGGGAAAGCATTATGACTGGGTTGTGTTCCAAGGTGTGGCCTCCACAATGCTTGGAAAAGTTGGTAAAGACACATCATAAGTTGATGCTTGAATAGATTTGGTACCAGGCAGATGGGTGAGGGGATGGGAATTGAGATAAAGTGAATGGAAAACTGCATCACTCGCTTGTGGTAGGAACCATCCTTGCAGGCTGTGGTGTGATGGGATTGTGCTCCAAGAAGCAGCTGAAGCCTTCTGTGCTCAGGACATGGGGCTCCCCTGTACATAAGGCCCAGGGTAAGAGTTCAGTGTGATTTATTCTAATGTAGCCTTTGTATCCAAAGTATCTAAGTTCATGCTCACTGGAATAAAATTTTAGAACATTTTTGTCATTGTGGGTTTTTTTGGGGTTTTTTTTCGTACTGGGGATCGAACTTGGGACCTTGTGCTTGCGAGACAGGCACCGGAACCACTGAGCTAAATCCCCGCCCATTGTGGGTTTTATTTTTGAAAACAGATTTTTCAAAGAACAGTGATAAGTAGGGAAAAGATTGACTCACGTAAGTTTTCATTAAAATTGGCAATATTTGTAGCCCCAAGGGAAATACATTTCCTTAGGACATTCTGTACTCTGTCCTTGGGAAACTATGTCTTTAAAAAAGGGGGATTTGAAGATTAGTAGCACAAGCTGTATGCTTTATTGAATGTTTACTATGTACTAGCTCCTTTTCTGTATTTTTTTAAATCCTGACGTTGGCCCAGTGAAGTAGTGTTATGCCCATTACACACTTGGGAAACTGAGACTCAGGGGAAAAGAACTTGGCTGAGACATCTTACCTATAAGAAACAGAGCTGGAAATTCAACCCCAGGTCTGTCAGGATTCAGAGCCCCAGTTCTGATTTTCAGAGAGGTCTCTAGAGCTTACAGGCTTCTGTACCAGTGACCTGGACTCCTTAGTTAGGTAAGGAAACAGAACCATGTGGAGCCCCCTTCCTTAAACCAGAGCACCTCAGCTTCAACTTTTTACATTGGTTTTCCACTGAAGATCTTATGGGAAGCCAGGGGTGGTGGTGCACGCCTGCGATCCCAGCACTCAGGAGGTTGAGGCAGGAGGATCATAAGTTCAAGACCCTGTCTCAGAACAAAAAACAAGAAAAAGTATTGGAATAAAGGCTCCACTACCAGGGGTGAGGAGCGTGAACACTCTCTCACTGACACTGGTACCTTTGTAAGAGTGAAGTAAGGATGTGCTGTAGCAAGTGCATAAGCCAGACTCTCTGGAAGGTGCCAAGGGGTATTAACCTCTGTTTTTTGGAATGTAACATTTCAGTTGAGACATGTACACATGACATCTTATGTGAAGGTTCAGAGCCCTCTACAACTAAGCAAGATCAGACTGTTATAAAATATTAAATATATTCTATATGTAAAGCCAAGTGCTAGGAGCCTGTGTAAATAATAGTGTGTCCTGGTTGTTGACTAGGCCATAGACCCCACATTTGGGCCTTCCCACCTCCACACCCTTACTGTACCCTGTGTAGAGGGTCTCTCTAAGTAACTCAGCATGCTCAGAAACACTTAACCACTGCTACTGATTTGCCTGGGCCCAGAGCCTCCCTTCCCATAGTGGAGATTCTGACTTACGCAGACTCTGTGGAGGCACAAGGTGAATGAGACACAGTAGGAGAGGTGGGCAGAATCTGGCCATCAGCAACTGGATTTTCCAGTGAGCACAGACTGGGAGGCCTTAAATGCTAAGAACCACTGAGGGAGGACTACATAAGCCAACAAGAAGTCCAAAGGGCAAGATGGAGTTATCTCAGCACCCTTCCTGGCTGGGAGAAGAAGCTGCCACTGCAGTGTAGGGGTGCATGGACCTGCTCTGGCAGCCTCAGCCTCCCAGGACAGAGGAGGTCAGGTTGCTCGAGTAAAAAAGTTCCTCACCCTGGGTTCCCATCTGCTGGAGGGGGAAGGCTTTTCCCCATGTGCTGGAGATGGAGATGGGAATTAATTAAGTGGGGAAACAAAATAACCTCTTGCATTAGGTAGATTTACAGAACCCCAGCTGCCAAAAAACACTGAGGCTTGCTTAGTAATCCAAACTCTTTTTTTCCTCCAAGGGAATATTTTGAGCTGGTATAAAGGTACATGCAGTGTATTGGGAAACAATTAAATTTTAAGGTGGAAACTAGGGAAATAGAGTAAGCTAGTGGAGAGGAGGGTCACCCTGGGTGAGACAGCTCCTGAGCATTTGAGCTCTAAAACATTCAGCTTACAGGTCACTGTGTAACCTTAGCAGTTATAAGCGACCAATGAGAAGTTTAGTGATGCCCATTCATATGGTTCCTGTTTTTATGTAACCTTTATGACAAGTTATCAATTGGAAATTGTTTTTAAAATAGGCTTCTAGGAGTTGGGTGGGGTGGCTCATGCCCTATAACTCTAACTACTTGGGAGGCTGAGACAGGAGAATCATTTGTTCATGGCCAGTCTGTGCAACTTAGCAAGAGGCTGCTAAATTAGGTAGTAAGGTGAAAATGAAGTATTTGGCAAAATCATCCTGATTTGTTGAAACTCAAGAACAAGACCTTAATATCAGGTATTGATATTAAGAATAGGAAAATATACCGTATTCATACCATCACCCATAAATACACAGATATTTGTAAACAGTAGTAAGGGCATTTAACAGTGGTTAATTGTACAGAACTTGAAGAGTTCAAATTGCCTGGATTCACATCCTGGCTCTGAGGTTCAGTAACTGATCTTGAACCAGTGTCTCACCCTCTGTACTGTTACCTCATTTATTAAATGAAAATAGTGGTATCTATCTCATGTGTTGTGGAGAGAGCTAAGTTAATAAATGTAGAATGCTCCAATCTAATTGGCACATAACATGCTCTGGAAGCATATGCTACAAATTGTATCTGGCAGCTTCGAAGCATGGAGCTGACAGGAGCTTGGGTGTGAACACCCTTGTGGTTTACTGAGAGCATCTTGGTTGTCAGGCACAGGGCCAAGCAGCGCTCTCATAAATATCAATGTGCAGCTTTAGACACTGACTTGCCAGTGGGTAGGTGACTGCCCTGGGCCACAAGGCAAGTCTTTGGAAGATCAAGGCTGGAGCTCCAAGCCCAGACTCCCACCACAGCTGCGGAGTAGGCCGACTTGTTCCTGCCCTCAAGTGTCACCCCGCTTTGGGACCTGGGCTACAGCAGTTAGAGCAGCCAGACCAGGTGCTCTGTTGTACAGAAGAGGAACCTGAAGGCATGGGATTAACTGGATTGCCAGAGGTCACTCTAATTAGACTGTGAAGTCCAGATTAGGAAGCCAAGATCTAATACAAACTGCTTGTGGGATGTTTGGCAAAAAAAAAGCTTAGAATTGTCAGATGCCAAATGATGTATTCCATTGGCATCTAGCATACTGGGTAACAAGTCATCCTTTGCTTTAATTAGCTTGTGGTTATATACTTGGCAATGTGAATGTTTTGGGTTTCCCCCCTGCTTTTGCATTTTTGAAGGTTTAAAATTATGTTTGGCAGTCATCTTAGACCAACCCATTATTCTCTATCACCCTTTATCACTGTTGCTCACAGATAACCTTTCTATCCTACAGAAACATTTGCACAAATTATATATGGTAGTGTAGATTCCCAGTATTATTTATAGTAGTAAAAAATGAAAATAGTAAAAGTAAAAATGATTCAGCTATCTAATACTATTGAACTGTGTATGTGAAATGATTAAAGTGACAAATTTTATGTTACGTGGTGTTGCACAATTTTTAGAAAATAAAAACATGATATACCAAAAACCATTGAGTTGTACACTTTGAATATGTGAATTGTACGGTATGTGAATTATATCTCGAGAAAGATGTTTTTTAAAAAAACACGCATTCATCATTAGATTATGCCAAACTCAGTCAAGGGAATATTATACAACCTTTATAAGAGAATGAGGTAGATTTGTATATTTTGACTTGAGATGTCCAGAATACATTGTGAGTTTGTGTCCAACCTTCTCTCTGTCCATTTATATATATGCACGTGGCTGCAGTTTTGTTTTTTGGGTATCATCTTGCAAATATTATGTCTTATGTATATTGGAGCTCAGAACATGTAGAGACAGCTCATTGTTTTATACTTTTTTGTATTCTGTGATATGATTTTTGTCATAGTTTATTCAGTCATTTCTACATTGATGAATATTTAGGTCATTTGTGACTTTTATTAGTTATTTCAAACACTGCCATTTGAACAAGCCTTTTGAAACTTTGAACACACACATTGGCTCAATAATTTCCTGAGGTAGGCTTTGCTAAATTAAAACACAGAATTTTTGTCCCTGATAAATACTGACCAATTACCCAATACATTATTTAACTCCCAACACTACAGGCATTGTACAATTCCCCACATCCTAAACAACACTTTAAATTATTTCCAATCCCCAAGGAGTTAAAAAAAAATCTCCACTTTAAATTGCATTTTCATGGTTGAAAATGAGCATGAGCATGTTTTCACATTTATTCAACATTAAATAGATACTCAGGGCAGTCATGAGCAAACATAGTTCCCTCCCCCTACAGACCTTGCTTTCAGAGTTAATTAGCCATTTTTATTTCCTCATGCCTTTTGCCCATTTTTCCAATTATTCATTGACTTTCATAGATATTCTGTTATATATTGGCAAATATTTTCATCTATTCTGTGACTTGTCTGCTAAACTTTGTTTTCAGCATCTTTTCCTTTACAGAAGTTTTTAATTTGGATGAGGTCATATTCATCAATCTTTTTGTTTAAACTTTTATGTTTTATGTCTCATTTTAAAAGACCACTGTTACCCCAAGGTCATAAATATATTCTCTACTCTTTTGGTATTTTTATAGTTTTAGTTTTTAGCACCTAAATTCATCTGGAATCTATTTGGGGGAGCGCAGTGTATCCTACAGTACACATTTTGAATGCTCAAATTTTTAAGTATGTATGACTTTTATAAGCTCAAATTATAATGCTCAAGTTTTTAAATATGTATGACTTTTATAAGCAGAGCCGAGGAGAACTTGCAGAGACAAGGGAGGGTGGAGAGGAGAGAAAAAGCGCTGAGGAAAGAAGATTGCCGCTTCTGGAGGAGACTCAGGTGGCAGTGGAGCTGGTTAGGGACAGCAGCAGGAAGAGGTACCCCTGGCTGGCCTTGTGTCCTGGGAGCCAAGGTACCTTAGGGAATATGTGAAATACACGAAATGTCACAGCTTTACAAGAGCCAGAGAATTAATTAGAGATTGGATTCTTCAGTATTTCTATTTGTAATAGAAATTCTACTTGAGATAATATGCTATTAAAAAATAACCCAGCCCTGCATTAATGATTAATTTTATTTTGATTCATTCTCACTGGCAAATGCAATAGATCACTAAAATGTACAGGCATGGTAATTAACATTTTTTAGATTAAAAATAATAATACTGAGTGGTGGAATTATGGGTAACACATGCACAAGGCTAAGTTGCTAAGAATGAGAATTCTTTACAGGAGGGTAGGAAACAGCTCTGAGCTAACCCACCCAAGTCGCCACAGTGCCTTCTTCCTCTGGCATTGGACCTTTAGTGATCCCACAGTGTCTGGACAACAGTGATGAGTTCAGAAATACCAGCTCACTTAGCAAACACATGTGTGTGCCAGGCCCTGCTCTAAGTGCTTTTGAATATTACCTCCTTCACTCCTAACTCCGTGTGGGGAGGAGGTACTGTGACAAGCCTCCTTTCACACTTGAGGAAACTGAGGCTCCAAAGAGTTCAATAAGAGGGCCCAGGGTCACACACAAATTAGCAGAATTTAGGTTGGAACCCAAGTTCTCTGGCTCCAGAGTACCATAAGCCCTATGCTAATGCTATCCACCAAGTGGCTACTTTAGCAAACACAGTTGGGAAAGAATAACACTGCTGAACCTTCATGAAGCAAAGCAGAAAATCCTATGTCAAAAAAAGATATTTATAATGCCTGCATGGTCAATCAGGCCACCCTGGAAGGAGCCTCTCTAAAGTGGAAAGGCAGAGCTGCTGCTCTGGACGGTCTGTCTGCGCTCTCTTCCAGCCAGCCGGCCTTCAGCTGCAGGGAGTGGAGCAGCCCTAGCAAGGTCAGCCTGGGGACAGACAATTGAGAGAGTGCCTGCAGGCCTAAGACAAGCTTTCCGTTGTGCAGGGGTGGGCTGGGCTCATGCTGCCGGGCTTCAGTGTCATCTGCCTCCCAGGATGGAGTGCCACCCCACAGGCATAAGAAAGACTGACTGGCACACACAGAGGTAGGAGTGACTTCTTTGTAGGGGCCACACCTGCGAGTAGGACAGGGTCCTTTGAGGGTGCTAACTGCATATGTGCGTGTTCGAGTGTAAAATCCACAGTGAGCTGTGCCATGTGCAGTTTGCAGTGTATCTTGTAGTCTATGTATTCGTTGTATTGGATTTAATGTACTGTACTGGATTCTATGTATATTTTATTTCACGAAAGGATTTGGTAGGGTTTTTTGTATTGTGTGTGTGTGTGTGTGTGTGTGTGTGGCACTGGGGAGTGAATCAAGGACTACATACACGTTTTATTTCTTTTTCTTTGTTTGTGTGTGTGGTACTGGGGATCTAACCCAGTCATCCTCCACCCTTTTGTTTTGTTTTGTTTTTTATTTTGAGACAGGGTCTCCCTAAGTTGCTAAGTTTCCCAAGCTGGGTCTGAACTTACATTCTGCTTCAGCCTCCCAAGGTGCCGAGATTACAGACATGCACCACCACTCCCTGCTGAGAGTTTTAAAAAAATTTTTAATGGTATGGACTAGACTCAACTGGCATGTTTGGGAAATGTGCAGACTCTTGAACTCATGCCTGGAGATTCCTGTTCTAGGTGGAGCCCAGGAGTTTGCCATTTTAACAAATGCCCCGGGAATTTTGCTTCGGTGTGTGTGCTGTAGAGATATACTTGTCAGAAGCACAGAGATGCTGCTGACCTAGTCTGATATTGATCTGCTGGACTCTGGGCATCAGCAGGACTGTAAAACAGAATCAAGAATTATTAGGAAATGACTGACTGACATTATAGAATATTTCTGTGTTGGTTACTTTTCTCTTGTTGCTGAGATAAAATACCCGACACTCAAAGTTAGAGGGGAAGGCATTTTTATTTAGCTCACAGTTCTTAGAGGTTTTAGTCCATAATCAGCTGGCTCCAAAGCAGTGTCACATAGCGGAGGGGCATCGCAGGGGAGAAACAGTTCATGCCATCAGAAGACATCAAAAGCAACAAGGGACCTTAACAGTGTCTTTCCGTTCGTTTTATCTTATTCAGACTTCCTGGATTAGGGCAGTGCCGAACTAATCACTCAGGTGTAGTGGTAATCACACGCCCTTAATCCTAGCATCACACACTCTAGATTCAACCCTCTATGACCCCATGAGGCTTTGGGGGGAACCTCTAGACCCAAACCATCACAATATCCTATAGGTATCATCTGTGTTTAAAAATAAAAAGCATGCAGAAATCTCATATACAATGTTTGCAACAAGATTTCTCCAAATCCCTCTCAGGTCTGTCATGAGAGATGTTTTAAAACCCAAGGAGGGCAAATGCCACACCTGATTCTGTTCTGTCAAAGTTTATCTCCATCAGACAGAAGTCATCCGTATATGACTATATCACACTGGGTTATCCTCCACTCCTTCTCACTCCTTTTCCACCCAAATCCAAAAGCTCGGGTTAAAACTGCTCCCCCCAGCACCCTCTCTGGGCCTTCATGCCCACATACAAGTGTGTTCGATGAATAAGTGGTTTGAATAACACCTTATTGCTCATGTTAAAGAACTCATCTAATTCTGCCTGACGGTTTGGCAGTTTGGGAGATATTGCCCTGTTAGTAATTCTGTTGCTGACTTGTTGAGCAATGAGAAGACCCTTGCAAATCTTGTTGCTCCTTCTTCCCCAAGAATCTGTCTCATTGTTTCAGCCTAAGCATGTGACTGTGCATGAGGAAGTGAAATAGAAGACATATAAAATAAAAGTCCTTGTCTACACATTTCTTAAACTCAGCTGAGGTAAATAGAGTCACACTGTCAGAAACAAAGGGTGGCCACCATGTACTGCAAATAATGGGTGCAAAGTTTTGTCCCAGTGGATTAGAGAGAAACCATAGCTCCATGGACATGCTGTGAGAAGATATTTAACATAGCCAAAAAGTGTCTCTGGGGTGTTCCCTTATAATTCTTTGGACTTTCCACTAAGGTTTCTGAGTTATGGCCTATCGAAGAATTGCCGTTCAAGAAGCCGGACTTGTATCATGTACCTATATGCATGAAATCAAAGCTAGGCCTTTGGACAGGGAATGTGGCCCACTTTTCTAGAGAACAGCCTGCCAGTGAGCAGTGTACTATGTGGCCAACCTGCCCCCTGTCCTTGGTGAAACTGGAAGGGCGTGCACTGTTAAGTAAATGAATACAACTAAAGTGAAGATAAGATATGCTTTAATGGGCAGGTAAATAGCTGGATTTCCTCATGTTCTTCTGAATTGGCCTTTCTCAACTCACATTTTAACGAAAGAGCTGATCTGAGAGGCGAACTAATTATACAGTCCGTGTTAGCTGAGGAGTTGGGCTGGGGAGATTTTCTGACTTTAAAAGCTTCAGAAGAGCCAGGCACAGTGGCACAAGCCTGTAATTCCAGCTTTTGGGGAGGCTGAGGCAGGTGGCTTACAAGTTTGAGACCACCCTGGGCAAATTAGTGAGACCCTGCTTCAAAATAAAAAGGGATTGGGATGAGTGCTCAGTGGCAGAGTACCTCTCAGGGTTCAACCCTCAGTACTGAAAAAAATGAACAAACAAACAAAAAAACCTAACAAACCTTTCACAAACTCCAGTAGAGATGGCCTATGTAACCTTGTGTCTACTCTCCCAGACAGTTCAGAGCATTAACATTCAGTCCTGCCCCTTTAGACAGACTGAGTAAGAGCTGCAGTCATGGGTGTGAGGTGGTATTATTAAAGCTACAGTCTTCAGCTTAGCAAAGACACGATCAGACAATTACAACTGCACCACCTGAGAAACATTTGGTAAAGTTATGGATTTCCAAAATAAATTCAGGTTTGCTTGTCTAGTGTCCATAGGTCATGTAACAGATAACATTGACTTTACATTGTAAGTACTTTACATTGTAAAGCACTTAGTGTCTCAAAACTGTTAAAGACATGAAGGAAAACAAGACATTCCAGAAAGCATCTTCTCATTGATGAGTCTTAAAGTGACTTATTAATTGGTACTTTTGTGAAGTGGGCAGAGGGACACAAGACATGAAGCTCTTGTTTGTATTGGAAGTTAGATGCCTCAAGTCTTTTGTCCTAAGAAAGGTAAAGGTTCCATTGCATGTGAGGTGGTACCAGAGGAAAACCTGCTATACATGGGAGGAGAAACATTAACCTTAGAGGAAACAGAACAAACCCAGGCCAAAGCCCCTCAGCCTGTTTCTTAGTCTGTAAAATGAAGATGAAAATACTTGTCTTCCGAAATTATTTTAAATGTCAGTTTTTTAAACAAATACGATTACCTGAAATCTTTGAGTTCTTCCTCTGATTCCATGACTGTGGCATTATCGAAATATTTCTACTCCTCTGTAATTCTAATAATGAAAGTCGCAGTGAAACCACAAAAGTCTGAAGCAGAAGGAATGCCTATAAACTCAGCTCACCCTGTAATCCCTGTCAGTGAGTGGTCATTGTCCGTGGAGCAGAGAGCATCGTTGATTTCTATGATAAGTTTCAATAACCTGTGGCTAATTTTTGCAAGTAGGATGTTACAATGATGTGAATGCCTGAGCAAGTTCTTTTTTATATTATTATTATTATTATTATTAAAAATTTATATTTATATTGACTTCACAACTGTAGGTACAACAAATTCCATGTGCCACTTTGGCACAGAAACTACTTAGCACTGGCTCATGGTTCAAGTTCTCTGAGATTATAGTGTAGTGCTGAAGTGTGCTCATATTATTCTTAGCTGTCTGTCTTGTCAGCAGTTCAGACTGGCGAGGTTCTCTTGAGATTTGGGCAGCCTGAAGAAGGGATGCAGAGCCGTGGACTAGGTTAAACCTTTTTTTTTTTAGCTGCTTAGCCATAGTCCATCTGTTGAGCCGCTCTTACAGCCCCAGATACTGTACCCTCGAAGCAGTCTTTAGCTCCCTAGCCAGTCTGTTCTCATTGCAGTCCCCAGCACCAACCCGCTCCCCCATACCCTTCCACTCCTGTCCTGTAATAGTCCTGCTGCTCTGTTCTACCCAAAGACCAAAAGGGGGTGGTGATCAAATTGAAGTTGACAGAACAATTCCAACCATTAACATTTTCCCCTCACCCAAATCCCATTCCTAAAGGAATATGTGGCGGTCATGATTAAAATTGGCCAACACTCATCCTTTACTGATTTTTTTTCCCCTCTGACATGGGGCTTTACTGTGTTGTCCAGACTGCCCCAAATTCCTAGGTTCAAGCAGCCTTCCTCCTCAGCCTCCTGATTAGCTGGGATGACAGGCACATGACCCCCCACCTGACTTCTTTATTCTTACAGTAATCACTTGGCATTTGCTAAATTCATGGCTTAATGACCACAGTGCTACATGGTCACATAAATCCCATAGTTATTTAATATTTTTGTACCTTTTTCTGGTTGTAATAAAAATTAAAAATGTATTTCCTTAAGTTAACATTCACATTTGTGTCAAGGTGATTTTTCTTTCCAAAAATATGTGGCAATTTAATAAAGCTAATGTGCTCAATTATATTGTAGGTGGATTACATAGTAATTTCTTCACTCCTGTTCTGGTATCGCTCCTGTAGGTTTGTGTTTCCATCAGGAAGAGGCACCCTAGGGATTCCTTGGGGCCTTGCCTCCCTCCTCGTGACTCTTTACCTTTCAGATGAGAACCTTGTCCTCTTTTGACCCTTCTCCACTTTAAAAAAGACCATCAGGGGCCTGGGATTTAGCTCAGTGGTTCCGCCGCTCGGCAAGGACTGGAGTTAGATCCACGGTACCAAAAAAAAAAAAAAAAAAAAAAAAACGACCAATAGACTAGGGCAGATTTCTTACCTCTGTCTTTTTTAAACCTTTTCCCTCAACAGCTTTTTGAAGACTTTATTTTCTAAGCAGTTTTGAGAGCAGTGTAAGGTCTCAGCAAAATTGAAAGGAAGGTACCAAAAATCCCCACATATGGTACCCCATCCCCACACATGCACAGCTCCCCCCTGACCAGTATCCCCTACTACAGTGGGACTTTTACTACAATTGGTGGAACTGCATAGCTACATCATCATCACCCAGAGTCCATAGTTTACCATTCAGCTACATTCTTAATGCTGTGCATGCGGTGGGCCACTTTTGGTGTTACACATTCTAAGAGTTTGGCCAAATGCATGATGGATGTCACCACTATTTTATCCCACAAAGCAGTTTCATTGCCCTTAAAAACTTTTCATCCATCTAACCTCCCTACCACCTGGCAACCACTGATTTTCTTATTGTCTCCATCGTTTTCCCTTTTCCAGAATGTCATGTACTTGGAATCATGTACAGGGTAGCCTTTTCTGACTGGCTTCTTTCACTTAATATTATGTATTTGAGATTCTTCCATGTCTTTTCCCGGCTTGATAGATCATTTCTTTTTAACACTAACATTCCATTGTCTGTACCACAGTTTATCCATTCATCTACTGAAGAAAATCTTAGGTGCATTCAAGTTTTGGCAGTTATGAAGAAAGCTGCTATAAATATTCATGTGCAGGTTTTTATGTGGATATACTTTTCAGTTCCATTGGGTAAATAACATAGAACATGAATGTTGAGTCATTGCTAAGAGTAGGTTTAGTTTCATAAGAAACTTCCAAAGTGACAACACTATTTGGCATCCCCACCAGCAATGAAAGAGAGTTCTTTTCACTTCACATACTTGCCACCATTTGGTATTGGTGGTGTCCCAGATATACAGTAACAGTATCTCACTTTAATTTGCCTCTTCCTGATGATGGGTGATGTAGAAGCATCTTTTTATACACTTGCTTGCCATTTGCAAATCCTCTTTGGTGAGGTGTCAAGGTCTTTGGCCTACTTTTTTACCAGGAGGCTTATCTTCTTACTGCTAAGTTTGAAGAGTTCTTCCTGTGTTTTGGATAGTAGTCCTTAACCAGGTAGGTATTTTTTGCACATATTTTTCCCAGTCTGTGGCCTGTCTTTTTATTTTATTGATACTTTCAGCTTTTTATTTTGAAAGTTTTCAACCCTATGGGGAAAAATATAAAAATAATAAAATAAATACCCATACCTTCTTCATAAAGATCCACCAGTTAATCTTCTGCCACACTGGCTTCCTCTCTCTCATGAGCTCCATCTGTCGCTTGTACTAAACCATTAGAGGTGTTAAATAGTGTGACGCATCACCCTGAAACACTTCAATGTGCATTGCCTAAGTATGACTTCTTCCTACCTAGTCACAGCACTCCATCATTAAACTAAGAAAAATAATAATTATTTAATAATGTCAAATAGCATACTGCACTTTAAAGTTTCCCAATAGTTCCAGATCTTCCTTTGTAACCTTTGTTTCCCCCAGAATCAAGCCAAGGCTCCCCCATTGCATGCAGCATCTGTCTCTTTAGCCTCATAATCTGGGACAGTCCCCCTGCCTCATGCTGACATTGACCAATTCCTATTGAACCAATTTTATGCCATTAATTGATTCCTAATGAACCAGTTCCTTGTCTGCAATCTTACATGGATGAGTTGGAGTCTCTCCAGGACAGCCAGACTGGAAATTCTTAACATGGTTTCCAGCTTCATTAGCATTGAGATAGTTGAAATCATGTGATGGCCTCAGTCACTTTGGAAACAGGCCATGTAAGAAAATGTTGTGAAAGACATGTTTGTGGTTAATGATCCAACTCAGTAGCAAAGGTGACTTGGCTTCCTGCCCTGCCCTCCTAGGAACATGAGCATGCTTTCAGGTTAGGCACTGTCTCTGGCATTATGCCCTTGAGATTCTGAATGAGATTCATTCCTTAGACTGAAAAAAGACATAAATTCACCTTCTATTCGGTAGTGTTAATTTTTGTGACAGTTTTCTGCTAAGGCATTCTGAAGGGGATGTTTTCTCTAAATAGCCCTTTCTACTTTCTGAATCTACACTCCCTTGCTTTGCTTTGCTTTGCTTTGCTTGGTACCAGGGATTGAACCAAAGCCTCATACATGCTAGGCAAATGCTTTACCACTGAGCTATATCCTTAGCCCTTTTTTATTTTTTATTTGTTTGTTTTTGAGACAAGGTCTCATGGTGCCACGTAGGCTGGACTCAAACTTGTGATCTTCCTGCCTCGGCCTCCCAAGTGTCTGGGATTATAGGCATGTGTACCATGCCACTCTTTTTAAAAAATTTTTTTAACTTAGTGAATGTTAACCTACCCAAAGTGGCCTGCAGGTCTTGTGGAACATACATTTCTGTTGACGGTTGGCATGAGGTCTCTATTCATATAATATGGTCACTGTTTATATTTGAAGTTTTTCTTTAATTGCTTTGATGCTACATCATCTGCTAGAGCCTGTGATTTGTCATCAGCAACTTGTGCACATCAGGCCCTCCAACAAATATATGCTTACTATATTTCTAGCACTGTTTTTTGATTTTGTCTTTTCTTTTTCTTTCTTTCATTTTTTGTTTTTGTTTTTGTTTTTCTTTCTGTGGTGCTGGAGATTGGACCCAGGACCTCAGGCATACTAAACAAAGGTTCTACCACTGAGCTACATCCCCAGCCCACTAGCATTGTTGTTAAAGCTTGTGAGGATTAAATGAGGTAACATACCCTCATGAGGCGTTGAGAACTGATTCATTCAGATTAAGCAACTTGCCTGATACTTCATGGTTAATAAGTGACAGAGCTGGTTTTAAACCTTAGCAAGTTGATTCTAGAACTTGTGCACTTTATCATTCTTTAAGCTCCACTAAAGTAGCTACATATCCATCTAAGAGATCTCAAATGCTGTTGGGAGGCAGATAGTGTGCCTTGAAATACTGGTCCTCACTAAACTACTGTGAGATTTAAATGTCAGGATGGTAATCGAGTGAGAAATCCACCTTTGTGAAGACATCAAATGACCTGGGTTTAGGTCAAACTTAGTTTTTGAAGGAAACTCATTTTGGCAACTTCAGACCTTCTCCTGTTCAGCAACCTTCCTAATCTCTAGCTTGTGTCACCTTACACAGAATCCTTTTAGCAGGCTGCCTCAAAGTAATGTCTGTTTTCTCCCAAGTAACTTATGGGGAAACTAGTAAATAAGTTACCATTATTCCTTGTCACTAAAAGATGAGTTCTTTGTGGCAGCAACAAATTAAGGATAAACAGACATCCAACACTGTCTTATTGTGGGTCACATGGTTCAGAATTAACCTTATTGTACAAGCTGTATGACACCCATAGGTACTGGTAGGAAATGAGAACCCCAATATGACAGGAAGAACCACAACCTCAACACTGAATCCACATACCCCTGACATACTGTAAAAGAGAAACCTCAGACAATAAATGTTTAATGCTAGCTGTAATAACTGCATTTTTAAAAATAACATTTAAGGGGCTAGGGATATAGCTCAGTGGTAGAGAACATGTTTTGCCTGTGTGAAAGTCCCTGAGTTCAATCTCTAGAACCAAAAATAAAATGTTTTTCAATAACATTTAAGAAATTTTGGGGGCTTGAAGGTGGGGGGTGGAATAAAATAAAATAAAATTTATTTTTAAAACAAATTTCTTAAAGTACTTGCTTGTACTTTAAGACAATGCACAATTTTGCTTTATTATTGTTGTGCTGTCCTTCTAAAAGTTGATCTGATTATATTGACCTCTCTCCCAAGGGACAAAAAGGAAAGTTCTTAGCTTTTTATAGTATGGACCCTCTAGAGGCCTTCACTTTGGGGATTTAAAAACAACTTTCCTGTCTCTATTTGAAAAAGAAAAAGACTAGAAGGGAACATAGAGAAATTATGGTGATTGGGACATGAGAATTATGTCTAGTTTTTAAAACTTCATTTAAAAAATACTTCTTGTACTTTTATAATTTATAGTTCAAAATGCTTAAAGGAAGGGGAACAGATGCATCAGCCTGACCTGGGAATAGAGTGGGAGGCACAGAGAAGGTGGGATTGCAAGAGGAGGAAGTCAGAGGAGGAGTTGCCTACAATCTTCCTGCTTTGACTGTTGGTGATTAATGAGACAGGCAGCCCTGTTTCTCTGGGAGTCTTAACTGTTTTAAATCAAAAAAATTCACTCCACCCAATACATCTTTTTGGGGGGAGGGGTCCTCTCCTTTCTTCAATTAAAAGTGGAAATGTCTCTGATTTAGGAATTGAAATGCCCAAACAACCCCCCCCCCCATTTACTGTTCAGGAAAAAATGAAATGGAACCTAACATCTACATTTCTTGGGCATGATATCAAAACATTAATGCCATTGGGGATGAATGTGTAAGCAAGAAAATCCTCATCTCCCCCTAATGTTGGAAGATTCAAACTTAAAGACAGATATTTGGTTTGGAACTCTCTTAGTAAAGATCCATCTGCTCTGGAACTGATCTAGAAAACTGATCTGAGTCTTTTGCAGAGCTCACCCAAGATGGAACCTTGGTGAACTGGCCACAAACTTTCATCAATACTATAAAACTGTTCTAATAGGTAAGCCAGGGGTAACCCCAGATCCGGCTGTACTTCCTCTAGTTTACTTGTTAATTTAGCCACTCATTTGTTAATTCAGCTATTGATCATCTATTATATAAAGCCAGGAACTATGCAGTTTTAATAAGTGTTAAGAAAGAGGTTGCAGAGATGTTACTATGAGAATTCAAAGGGAAGTTTTTGACTCAGGCTAGAAGAGGATGGGCCTGAGCAGAAGGGTCAGAAAGGTATTGGACAGGAGAAGGGTTTGACTTGAGTCTTGAAAAGGCAAGTGCAAAAAAGGTGAAGTCACAAGAGATCCAGCAGAAATTCAGACGATCATCAATACCTACTTTGAGAACCTGTACTCTAATAAAATGGAAAACACAGAAGAAATGGACAGATTCCTAGATACATACAAATTGCCAAAATTAAATGAAGATATAGAAATTCTAAACACCCCAATTACAATGAGTGAAATTGAAAATGTAATAAAAAACTTACCAACAAAGAAAAGCCCAGGTCCAGATGGCTTCACTGCTAAATTCTACAAGACATTTAAAGAAGAACTATCGCCACTACTCTTTAAACTCATCAAGAAAATTGAAAGAGAAGCAAGGCTTCCAAATTCATTCCTGGAAGCAAGTGTTACTTTGATTCCAAAACCAGGGAAAGACCCAACCCAAAAAGAGAACTACAGACCAATCTCCCTAATGAACATAGATGCAAAAATCCTCAACAAGATACTGGCAAACAGAATACAGAGTGTCATCAAGAAGATCATACACCCTGACCAACTTGGATTTATCCCAGGGATGCAAGGATGGTTCAACATCTGTAAATCAATAAATGTAATACACTATATTAACAGAGTCAAGGACAAAAACCACATGATCATCTCAATAGATGCAGAAAAGGCATTTCACAAAATCCAGCACCCATTCATGATGAAAACGCTACAGAAAATTGGAATAGAAGGTCTTTATCTCAACCTGATTAAGACTATCTATGAAAAACCAACAGCCAACATCATACTAAATGGTCAAAAACTGAAAACCTTCACACTAAAATCAGGAACAAGACAAGGATGCCCACCATCACCACTCCTGTTCAATATTGTTCTGGAAACATTAGCCATAGCAATTAGACAAGAGAAAGAAATAAAAGGAATAAAGATAGGAAAGGAAGAAGTGAAACTGTTATTATTTGCTGATGATATGATAGTTTACATAGAAGACCCAAAAAACTCAGTCAAAAGCCTTCTAGACCTAATTGACAGATTCAGTAGAGTAGCTGGATATAAGGTCAACACTGAAAAGACAATACCCTTCTTATACGCAAATTGCAGACCCATTGAGAGAGAAATTTGGGAAATAATTCCTTTTACAATAGCATCTAAAAAAATGAAATATCTAGGAATCAACCTAACAAAGGAAGCAAAAGACCTCTACACTGAAAACTACAGCACTCTGAAGAAGGAGATCAAAGAGGATATAAAAAAATGGAAAGATATACCTTGTTCCTGGTTAGGAAGAATCAATATAGTGAAAATGGCCATACTTCCAAAACTACTATATAGATTTAATGCAATACTGATTGAAATTCCAAAAATATACTTCACAGAACTAGAGAAAACAATCCAAAAATTCATTTGGAAACAGAAGAAACCTAGAATAGCAAAAGCAATTCTAGGCAACAGAGATATGGCTGGGGGTATCACAATCTCCAACTTGAAACCATACTGCAAAGCTACTGTGATAAAAACAGCATGGTACTGGCAAAGGAACAGACCTGAAGATCAGTGGAATAGATTAGAAGATGCAGAAACAACTCAAGACATACTCAGTCACCTCATCTTTGACAAAGGAGCCAATCACCCTCATTGGAGGAAAGATAGCCTGTTCAATAAATGGTGTTGGAAAAACTGGATGTCAACCTGCCAAAGATTAAAACTAGACCCATACCTATCACCGTGCACTAAACTAAGATCAAAGTGGATTAAAGAGATAAATATCAAGTCAGAAATGGTAAACTTGCTGGAAGATAAGTTAGGTAGAACTCTCAATGACATTGGCATAGGAAAAGACTTTATGAACAAAACTTCAGTAGCACAGGAACTAGCACAAAGAATCAACAACTGGGATCTCATATTAAAAAGCTTCTGTAGTGCAAGAGAAACTACCAACAGAGCTAAGAGACAACCTACAATATGGGAAGAAATTTTTAGCAGCTGTACCTCAGACAAAGGTCTACTATCTAGAATATATAAAGAATTGAAAAAAATCAGATCCCCTAAATTCAAAGACCCAATTCAAAAATGGCCATCTGAAATGAACAGACATTTGTCAGACAAAGAAGTAAAAGCAGCAAACAAATATATGAAAAAATGTTCAACATCACTGGTCATTTGAGAGATGCAGATGAAAACAACACTGAGATTCCACCTCACCCCAGAAAGAATGGCTGCTATCAAGAAATCAACCAATAACAAATGCTGGTGGGGCTGTGGGGAGAAAGGAACCCTTCTCCATTGTTGGTGGGAGTGTAGACTGGTGCAACTACTGTGGAAATCAGTATGGAGATACCTCAAAGAACTAGGACCAGAGGTCCCATTTGACCCAGCTATTCCCCTACTGGGTATCTTCCCCAAAGAATTAAAAGAATCATACCACAGTGATATATGTGCACCCATGTTCATAGCAGCACAGTTTGTAATAGGTAAAGCTTGGAAGCAGCCCAGATGCCCATCAACTGGAGACTGGATAAAGATGTGGTTTTTTTATAAAATGGAGTACTACTCAGCCATAAAGAATGAGAAACTAGAGTCATTTATAGCTAAATGGATGCATATTGAGGCCATACTCTTTAAGTGAAATAAATAGGACACACATGTGTAAATACTGAATAGTTTCTCTGGTCTGAGAAACTGAAAGTGTAAATAAGGATTAAAATGATTAAAACGAATAATTGATAATTTGAAATAGGAAAAGGTCCAAAGGTGGAGGGGTGGCGGGAGGGGAAGGGAAAAAGGAAGAAAGGAAAGGAAAAATTATGAGAAAGAAAAAAAAATGGAAACAAAGTCTATGTAAATAGGGAAGGGTGGTGGGGGTGAAGGGCGGATAGGTAATGGGGAAAAAAATAAGAACTAAGATACATCATGTACAGGTACAAGGACCCAATGATAAATGTAAATGTATTGTATACCTAAAATTACCAATTAATATATAAATTAAAAAAAGAAAAGGCAAGTGCAAGTTGGCCACTTTGTTAAGGTGGACTAAGGACTATCCATCCAGAAGAAAGAGCATGCACTACAGGTATCAGGCAGATGATTGGGTCCTTTGGAAACTGCACATAATAAAGAGTGCTGGAGCCTGATGTATGGGATTGTGCTAGAGCTCCAAACAGGATGGGGCAGATCAAGAGAGGCCTCATGTGCTGCTGAAGGTGTGGATTCTCTCTTCATGCCATGGGAGCTGTTGCATGAAGAGCAATGGAGCATGTGATCCAATTCACAGCTGAGTAATCCCTCAAATAACGGAAAGTTCACCAAATGTTATGCTTCATTTGTACTTCATTTTTTTTTACTGATGAAAGTGATGCCCAAAATAGAAAGTTACTGTTTTTAAATACAGTAGAATCCGAGACTTGCATTTGTTTCAGCTAATCAAATGCCAGACTCAAGATAGGTATCTATAAATATTTGTTGAGCGAATAAATGCAAAGATGAACAGGATGAGTACTTATACAATGAACGTGTATCTGATTTTTTTCAAGTTCATACCAGGATTTACTAATGGGTTTGGTCACCTCTGACATTTAACCTAGCAAGGCTACAGTCACAGGCCACAGTGCTAACTGCTGCTTTCAGCTTGGTCTCAAATCTTCGATTTAGCCAAAGTGTTTGCTCTCCTGTTTCTGATTCCTAAAGTTGAGTAGGCTTGTGTTCCAGCAGGTTACCAATTACCATTTTGTATGGCCCTGTTTCAGTGCTTCCCTGTATGGTCTCCTCTGCTCACTTTGATTGGGATGGGCCTCTTTTGCCTACTATCTGGCAATTATTTAGATCCTTTTGTTGTCCTTTTGTTTTTTATTCATGCCCAACTTTGTACTAGAATTTAGAGCATTATTTCGGTTCTGGAATAATGTTTGTCTACATACAAATACTATTTGATGGTACAGGCAGATATAATAAGACAACCCAGGAAACAATTCCAAAAGATGAGCATTGCCAGAAATGTCTTAATATGGTGTTCTCTTTTAGTATGATACTATAGTGCATTTGTATAATACTGATTTTTTACTATTATCCAAAGATATTTAGATGTATGATACCTTTTGGCAATACAAAGGCAAGACTGTATAACATGTTTAGAAGTTAATAATTTGGGTTGAGTAGTTTTAAAATAAAGTTTCTGAATTTTGGATCACCTCTACAAAACCTTTGGGTTCTGATAATCTGTGTCTGAAAAGGTACTGGTATTGGCAGAAAGTATGATGAATTTGAATTGGTTATAGAAAGTATATCAGACGGGATAGACTAGACTGTAACACATAAATAAAATACCTCACCATGTCAGAAGTAAATGACAGCAAAATAAAGGTTTAAATCTCATTTTACATCTCTATCATTGGTTGCAACTCTGTTGACTGTCATTTTCCCAAGGACCCAAGCTGGCAAGCATTGGTGGCTTGTGACAGAGGGAAAAAAGATGGTAACCATGCATTGACTAACTTCTGCCCAGAAGTGGCACATGTCATTTCATTGGCCAGAGCAAGTTAACGTAACATGTGTGAGTTCAAGAGGGCACTAGTAATACAATCTACAATGGAGGTCTTTACTAAGAAGGTGACCTAAGCCCAGGTGGATGGCTGTGACCCACCACAGGAGGCACCGTAGGGCAGCAGCAGAAGACAGTTCAGGCAATGCTGACAACATCATTAAGAAAGACACCTAGGGATTTAGCTCAGTGGCACTATGCCTGCCTGGCAAGCTCAAGGTCCTGAGTTCGATCCCCGGTACCAAAAAAAAAAAAGACTCATCTAGATGAAACCCTGAGAAACTGACCAAGAGGCCTAATGTTTTGTAGTGACAAGCCTTATGATGCTGTTTTATCAAAATATTCTTTTTTATAGAAATATTCTGAAGTGAGATATCTGGGAAAGTTGGGGAAATCTGGAAAAATTTCTTAGAATTAGTTTTGGTAGAATTCATAGAAAGGCACAAAAATTCAAAGAATGGCACAAAATCCAGGGAAATCTTAGGGTGAGAATAATACAAAGATGGGGAGCAGCCAGATCTCAGAAGTACAGCTGCCCCAGATTTCACAGCTTTGGTGCAAACAAAGTCAGGAGGCTTCCCTGTGGTTCTTAAATGGCGGGGATGGTGGTGGTGGTGGTGGTGGTGGTGGTGGTGGCAATTTGGGACATAACAGCTATTCAAACAAAACTAGAAGAGCCAATGATGTCTGTAACTTCTTAAATTTCTTCCTTGTACCCCCTCCACTGCTTTCTTCCATTTCCAGTTTTTGTTTTTTTTCCTTTTTCCATTTCCAGTTCTCAATAGGGAGAAAGAAAAAATTACCATAAAAGAAGTTAGATACCCAGCAAGCTTGATTCATGGGTTCACATTTCTTTGACTTTTTTCTTCACTGAATTTTAAAATATTTTCCATTTCTTAGGTGATTAGCAATGTAGCATAGAGATTAAGAACAGAGCAGAGACACAGTGGCTGTCCTACCCAGCTTTTGCAATAATGGCTCTTAAACTTTCTTGGGCATGAGAAGCAAGCACCTGGAGAGCTTATTGAAAACACAGACTACTGGTCCCACGCCCAGAGTTTCTGGTCAGTACATCTGGGGGGAACGTGAGAATGTGCATTTCCCACTAGTCCCTAGGTGATGCTCATGCTGTTGGTCCTGGAGCCACACTTTAAGAACCACTGTCTTGGTTCCATCGCCTGCCCTGCAAGTGAAAGGACCCGAGTTTGATCCCCAGTACCAAAAAAAGAAAAAAAAAAGAACCACTGTCTTATGAGGTGAAGGAAGACTATTTTCTCCTGTGTAAAAGGATAGTACTGACCTGCTGCCTGTAGTTGTTAAATGAATCAATATGTGCAAAATACTTTCCACTAAATGATACTACCAAAGCATAGCCAATCTGTGAACTTTGTGCTTTTTGGCCCATTTTGTTGCTATCCGCTTGTTTTTTTGTGTTGGTTTTGTTTTGTTTTTCTAATGACCTACGTACCAGGGACTTATTGTCCTATACTTCAAATCCAGAGAGCATGTGAACTTTGGAGACTGAGTGCTAAACTGACCAAGTAATGTGTGATTTCCAACTCTTCTGGACTTGTCCATTATTTGTACACTATATGAGATAAGTTTTTGCACGTCATGAAATTGAAGGTTTGGTGTTGTTTCTTTTTTTTTTTTGGTACCGGGGATCAAACTCGGGTCCTTCGCTTGCGCAGCAGGCGGCGAAACCACTGAGGTAAATAAATCCCCGGCCCAGTTTGGTGTTAGTTCTGTGGATCATTTTGGAGGACAGTACAAGGTGGAATGGAAAAATACAGTGAGTGTTTTTACCTTTTCAAAATTTATTACAGTGAGAAACACATTGTCATTAATCTCCCTCAAAATATTCCCCCTCACTTTAAACACACATCCCATTGTTCGTGCCACTGGCTGAAGTAGTTCTGGAAGTCCTCTTTCATGAATGTCTTTAGTAGCACTGTCATGGCTGATTTGGTTCAAGATGTTTACCTTTCATGGTCCTTTTGACTTACGGAGAAGAAAAAGAAATTGCCTGGTCCAGACGTGGTGAAGAAGGTGGATGAGGACACTCATTAAAGTTTTTACAAGCCTCCCTTTCTGTTGGATGGCACTTAGGAACAGCATTCACCATTATTTTTTATCACACCTGTAAAGAAAGGAAAATGGCAAGAATGATGGGATAAGTGTTTTTGAAGTGAGGGAGAGGATTTTGAGGGAGATTAATGGCAATGTGCCTTTTACTGGAATAAGTTTTTAAAATTTAAACATTTACCGTATGCGTTGATCACACCTCATAAAAGGAGCTCACACTGCTAATAAGCCATTTTAGGGCAGCCTAAAACAGCCTGGATGATAGGGCTGTTATTCCAACTGCTCTTTGAGAAAAATGAAACTTAGTGCATTGGGTGAGCTCCCTCAACCTGTGATTTAGGTCAAAGGGTACTTACTGGTAAGGATCCATAGAGAAATATGCAAGACTGAGAAACCAGAGCTGACCAAGCCCCCAGAACCACACTGCCTAGGGACTTCTTCCCCAGACCCAGGCCTGACTCTGATCTATCCAGTATTTCTAGGGACACTGAGGCAGCCTGGTATCATTGGAAGAGCATCGGTCTTGGAATCAGACAGGTCTAGATTTGAGCGAGGTTCTGCCACATAATTTCCTCTTTTGTAAGTTGTAGATATCACCCAGTGCATAAAGGTAAAGATCAAATAGCATAAACTGCTATGTGCTTGGCACATAGCATCTGAACTTAATGAATGATGGGGTTTTGTATTTTAGTTCTTTTTTAATGAAAAAAAGTGGAAAAATACTCAGTTTTATCGCCCTATCACTTAGCCCCTTAGCACTGGCAGTGTGTGTTTTCAGCTCTTACAGGGACTCATCCATTATTTAAGGCTTTATATGCTATGGTGCTGTATATTTTAATGAATAATCTGTTGTACATGGTGTAATGTTGTACCACTTTGCATTCTGATTTTTTTTACATTATAAACTATTTTAACCTAAATTCTGTACATAATTTTAGTGAACATGCCATAATTTGCATAAAATTCTTATTGTTGGACACCTAACAGTAGAAAACTAGTTGAATAATGAGAGTGCACTCACATAATAAAACACTTAGCACCATTTAAAAAGGTATAGGGAAGACATATCTTAACATAGAAATGTGTTTGTGATTATATAAAAATGAGATGGTTTCACCTAAAGGCTGACTGCCTCTCACATCTATCTTGACATTCACTGACTGTCTCAGTGGCTTTCAAATTTCAAGGAACCTCAGAGCCACCAAAGGGGCTTACTAAATGCTTCAGGCTTTACCCATGGAGTTTGATTTAGAAAATAAAGGCTGGGTCTCAGAAATCTTCTTACAAGGGTCCCAGGTGATTCTGATGCAAGAATGGCCCACCTCCCATTTCTGCCTGGTGAAGCTTTCTTTCTTTTCCAAGCTTCTCCATTGCCTCCTGAACTCCTTGTTGTCTACTTCCTTGTATTGTACATTTTGGTGAATCCTCCTAAACTGTAAAAGTTTTCCTGATCCTCCAAGCAGATTCAGCTGAACACTCATGTCACAGCCCTGAGATTTGTGTCAAATCCTGAGTGAGTTACTAAATATAAATACTGGATTATCTGGAATCCAAATTTTGTTTACTTTGTAGTGAAAAGCGGCCGAGCACTTCAGAACTCTTTAGGACACTTGTTATTAGCTCAAATTCTGGGGAAGAAAAGTAGTCTTTACAACCTTGGTAATAACAGGAAAATCTTGCTTAAATTACTCTTACCTTGGCAATCAGGTTGGTAAGAGGAAATGCTTTGTCTTTTGTACACCTACACTGGTCTAGCCCAGAGGTGGCCAGTGTTAGTTGGAGAGGTCGGTCATTCCTAAAGGATTCTCAGGCTAGTGGTTGGTTTTCATTCTCAGGCTTTGTGCCCCTGAAGTCATTCAGGGTGAGTTTTTCATCTTGCAATTCAGTTAGAGTTCATAAGCGCTGAATCGGGATTGAGTTACCCCCTAACGTACTTCTTCACTTAGATTTGATTGGTTTGGTGTCCTTCCATAATCTAAATAATACTGTATATCCATGTCAAGGTTTGTGTTGTATTCTGCTATCTTGTATGTAATAGACCAGCTTTTGCAGACTTGATAGTTATAAATAATGATTGATAAATATTATGTTGAGATAATATTAGATTTTTCTCTTGCCTGTGAGGGAAGACCATCCTCTATAAATCTGTTATTATTCTAACTTCAAAAGCATTAATAGTTACAAAAAAGAATTCCCCAGAAGTAAACTAAAAGAGCTAAGTTTAACAGCTCACTCATAAATTGCCGCTTGTTTCACATGAAGATGTTAACTTTGTTGGATTGAAGTTCAAGATGACCAGAGAATGGAGACTGTTAGGGGAATAGAAGATCCTAGTGAATCAAATGCGTCTGGCAGGGAATGACCAAATAGTGTCCACATGGCAGAATCATTCTTCAGAGCCCTGTTCAGAAGCATCATCTATAAAATCATACATCTGTAAAGCATTTTATAATCCCATCTTGGAAAAAACCATTTCTCCTTTCATTCTATACCTACAACAATAGCTCATCCACATTTTTGTGATATGTCACACTGTGCTGTGATTATGTTTGTGTGTTGCTATTCTTCACTGAAACAGAGATTCAGGGACTAGGAATATAGCTCACTGCTGCAGCAAGAGCTCAGCATGCTGAGTTCAATCCCCAGCACTGCTCAAAAGATTCATTGGGCATAGAGCATTTGATCCAGCTTGATCCAGGTTGAATGACTGGATATAGTAGTTTTCATAAGTGAATGAACAAATGAATGACCACTAAACAGGGAACATCAGTCAAATAAACTGTATTTTCAAGAATTCCTGTAGTTTCTAAATTTAAAGCATCACCCAGTCTTGACTACTTTGCCTAAAACATTTTTCTCATTACGAGTAGATAGTGAAAAAGATGACGCCAATATCTGCTTCTCCCTCAGTTCCTCATGACAATTGAAGACTTCCCAGCCTGTGGATTCTCTGATTTAAAAAACTAGATCTGAGGCTGAGGCATGAGGATCATTAGTTTGAAGCAGCTTGGCAACTTTACCTTCTTTCAAAATAAAATTTAAAAAGCAAAAAGAAGCCAGATCTGACATCCTGCAAAATCCTCCTCAACATTAGCCCATTAGTTGCTGTTAAATTCCTCTTGTGGGCTGTTGATTTCACATAATGCTTAGTCATCACAGATATTTGAACTTTCTGTATATGTTTGCTATGTAGTCTTCAACTCTATTAAAAAGACAATTTTAGATCCAAATAATTTTTTTCATTTTTACTGGTTTGAGAACCAAGCCCCTTTTGAGAGACAGGTAGTTTTTGTTAGTAGAAGTACTAGAATTGAAGCCATATAGACCAAGGTTCAGTGCTTGGCTCTGGGGCTCAAATCACAGCCTTGTGTTGGCTGTGTGATTATGAGCAGTTTACTTAATATTTTTGAAGATCAGTTTTCTGATTTGTAAAGTCTCATTGGTAATCTATCTCAGTGGTCACAACAAGGGACTGCTTGGGATTACGTGAACCAGAGTACCGCTGTAATGTCTGCACAGAGGAAATCGTTAGTCTTCTTGTCTCTACCCTTTCCTGCCCAAATTACAATCTATGACAGAGCTGGGATTTAGATGTTTTGCCCGGCATTGTTGTAGTTTCTAGCTAACAGAATTCACACACCTCAAAGACATACTGACTTTAGTAGACAGAGGATCAGCTTGTTGAAAGTAAATGCTTTGGCCAGGGATTTAGCTCAGTGGTACCGCGCCTCCCTTGCAAGCTCAAGGTCCTGAGTTCGATCGCTGGTTCCAAAAGAAAAAGTAAATGCTTTGTCTTTTGTGCACCTATTCTGGGCTAGCCTGAGATAACCAGTATTAGTTGAAGGAGCCATGTCACCTCAGCATTTGTGTTTTTTTGTTTTGTTTTGTTTTGTTTGGTACCCTTGCGCTTGCGCAGCAGGCGGCGAAACCACTGAGCTAAATCCCCGGCCAATCCTCAGCATTTGAATACAAGGTTCAGGGTTGCTTACTTAAAAAACAACCTCCTTCCTCAATTAAATGTTTTATTGCTGTTGCTTTTTTTTTTTTCACTTTTTACTGGAAGCTATGGCTCCCTTCCAGTCAACCATCAACTGTAACTTTGTATGACTGTATACCTTACAAGATTGTTTCTGTGGGGGTCTAGAATCTCATAGTAAAATATACAATTATTTTAGAAAAATAAGATCTATGTAACCTAGTATATGTGTTCAAGTTTTAAAAGTCACATTCTAGCATAGTATTTGTGTTAAATAGAAAGGATTTTCTTAAATTCCGGCAGTAAATGAAGAGCATTTTAAGAATGGAAATGTTGGTCATCAGTTGGGAGAGGCAGCATCGTTGGTGTCCTATTGTCACTCCTGCAGAGTTCATTTGTCATTTTATGAGACAACTTATTTTTCCCTTTTTCTTCCCTGTAAAGGTAGAAACCTGTGGGTCCTTGTTGTGGGTCGATTTCCCAAGGAGCACAGAGTTGGGATTCCAGAATTCAAATACGTGGCAAATATGCATGGAGATGAGGTATGTACATCGTGTGAATGTCTGAATCATCACCAGGCAGCCTCCCCTCAGGTCTCATGGGCTCTGTGTGAATGCTAAAGAGGAAGCATGGAGAAGTCTCATACACTGTAGCGAAGAAGCAAGGCCCCAATAGGAATTCCCATTGAGGCCTTCTGCGAGCATTTATGGGCCAGGATTTGAAGACATTTGGCTGTGTGCTCAGGGGCCTGGGAGAGTAGCCTGAGCTGTTGTTGTGCTTGAGGATGGAAGAATAATGGTTCCCCAGCTCAGAACTCCTGCCAGCTGATCCCTTCCAACCCTTCCTGGGTTGATTTTCCCACCTCCTTCTAGGCATTAAGGAGATCTAGCCCAGGAGCTCCATTATGTTTGAACTCAAAACAGTCAGAAGGTCCCAGATACCTATCCAGACTCTTCACATTTGGCTTTTTAAATTTCTTTGTGTCACTCTTTTTTTCTTTTTTTTTTTTTTGTACCAGGGATTGAACTCAGGACCTTGCCCTTTCAAGGCAGGCGCGGTGCCACTGAACTAAATCCCTGGCCCTGTGTCACTCTTCATCTAAAATTCAATATTTTTGATGTTCATGTTTAGAGAATCACATTTAGGGTTCTCTGACTCCTACCATTAAGAAACATTGTCAAATTCCTTAATAGTGTCTTACTACTTTTCCCAGTTAGAAGAGCTCAACTCTATTTTTAGTTTGTTTTGCAGAATACCCTGTAACTTCTCTTACCTACCCATTCTTCCCACACAGTTGAAGATGTCCACTGTTCTTTCTTCCCCTAGTTCTTTAGAATATTTTAAGAACATGACAATTGCAGTACTTTGTGTTTATTATAGCTCCATATAATTGGACAACCAAGGAGAAGGGAAAAAAGCGCCCAGGGAAATTTACATGGGAATATGTGGAGCATTCTCAATTTTTTTTCTTGAGAAAGGGGTTCACTATGCAGTTCAGGTTGGTCTTGAACTCACTATGTAGCCCAGGCTGGCCTTGAACTTGCAGTGATCCTCCTGCCTCAGCCTCCCGAGTGCTGGGATTACAGGTGTGCACCACCATGGAGCACCCTCTATAAAACACATTTAACTTCAAGGAGTTTCAGAGTAAATCATATTCCCATCCAACAACGTGCTGACTTGTTAAACACTCCAGATTTTCCATAGTGTAGGTGACATGCTGAGCTTCCTGACCTAGTTTAACATTCCCCAAACCCAGGCTCTATAGGAACTGGCTCCACCCTTCCTAACACACACAGTCTACCCTGACCAGGCATGCTGCCCAACCTGTCCAACTGAGAAGAGCTAAGAGGCACACACCTGCTTCCAAGAAGGAGTCTGTCTTGATTTGAGGGTAGGTAAAGCCCCATCTGTGGCTTTTTGAGTGCAACGGATTGTTTCTTTAAAAGGCGGTATTGCTGGGAGTCTGACCAAAGTTGCTTTTAGTAAAAAGAACTGACTGTTATACACAGCAGCCAGGACTTCTTTTTCCGTTTGCTATCTAGTCTATGAAATGAAGGTCCCTTAGAATCTATTTTTAATAAGAGACAGATGGCACTTCCTGCCCCCAATACTTTAATTCCTGATATATCAGAGGTTGTAGTCTGCTACTCAGAAATTAATCCTCAGAACTGAATCTAATAATTACCAAATATAAGCAAGAGACTTTCCTCTCACTCACCCCCAAATTTGCTTATATTTTTCATGCACTTTCCCACATTTCTGGAATCGTTCTCTCTGGGTAGTGTTCCCTGTCAAGTCAGGACGCTCTGGAATACTCTGGTTCTGAGGAATGTTGAGAACTGAAATTAGGTGGAGAGAAAATTCTCAGTGTGTTTCGGAGTAGGGACCTGAAGCACAGATACCCCTTTGTATTCCAGTTGGTGACAGTGTCTGGGGCTTTATGAGGCTGTTAAGAAAATTATTATTCTGAATTTGAGATCTTGTGTACCTACTGCCACTAGGAGCTGGAGAAAGAGCTGCCCTAAAGTAGAATTCAGAGTCAATCTGAGCACACCTTGCTCCCTTAGATCTTGTGGAACTGAAAGCATTTTTAATGTTTTCCAAAGCTTTTCAATGCTTTCAATCCTACTGAAAAGCAACATAGCTAACATTTTAGGCCAGTGGTTCTTAACCTTCTTGGAACGTATTCTTGCCAAGCTGGTACAAACTTGACCTCTGACCTCAAGGTCCACAGATCTTATAAGAGTTTATAGATCTCATATGGAGAATCCCAATACACATACATACACACTGAGTAGCATAGTAGACAGAATTGACCACACTATTGTAAAAACATTTCCTCTCAACCCTGAACCTCACCCCATTGTGTGTGTGTGTGCGTGCGCAAGTGCATGCGTGTGTGGTTTCTGCCCTTGAGACTGTGGCTAAATGACAGTGAGCAGCAGCAAGATCAGGAGGATCTAGTTCTGTCCATCACATTGCTGTGGAATCACCTTGCGGAGCTCACAGACAAGGTGCCCACGATGAGCCATTGTTGCCCAATATGCGCACTTTTTAGAACAACATAGGAGAAACATTGCCAAGGTTCCACCTTTCCATTTTAACAAGACTATCAGGTGTTTTTCTAGTTCATCCAGGCCCTGGTTTACATACATTGGAATCCTAAATTGTAGAAAATCCAATGCTGGGTTTAATTTATGCAGGCTCCTAATTGACACACATAAAATCTAGTCACTTTTTGAAGGGTTGGTGCCAGCACACACAGAATGGGACTCTGCCTTTCCCTTCATCCACAGATACTCGGATTGTTTAGGGGTAGGATTTTTGTTCCCTTCCCCTTCCCCACAACCTCATTCTGCTACTGGCTTGCTTCATAGAAAAACTATAATCAGGGGCAACTTATGGTCCCCTTCTGTCTCTCTTAGACAAAAGCTATCTTTCAATAAATTTTTTCTACTCTTAAAGGAAAAAGAAAAACTATTATCAATAATCTGAAATTGAGCTTCCTGAAAATAGTGGCATGCAAAGTCTCCACCCTTGTTCCTTCTTGAAGTTCTCCCTGCTCTGTTTATTACCTATCTTCTATCCCATGATCTTCAAATTTTGCACACACAAAAAGTATCTTACTTGAGCAATCCCTAATTTAGTAAGAGCTGTGTAATTCTTCTCTAGTTAAAATACTGAAGGGAGGCATGATTATGTGCTTTAAAAAATGGTTGTCCAGGGCAGGGGATTTAGCTCAGTGGTTTTGCCACCTGCCTCGCAAATGCAAGTTCGATTCTCGGTACAAAAACAAAGAGAAATGGGTGCCCGGAGTGTTAGGCTAACCCAGCAACAAGCAAAGAATAGGTCAGAGCCCAGGTTCCAGCTCAGATTCCCCGACCTCAGAGCCCAGGTCCAGATTCCTGTGGGAGCAGGTATTCAGTATGTGTTTATTAAGTTTACCTGAATTGCAGTTATGATATTTATTTGGTTTTGCCCAGGGATTTTTTTTTTTGTATGAATAAGCTTCTGTTTCTTAATTATCAAATGAATTACTTTCACCATGAGTATTTATTTGGGTATAGACTTTTGAATAATCCACATCACATTTAGAATTTCCCATCTAGTGACATTTTTTAGAGTTTACTGTATTCCAGATATATAGGTTGAAAGAAAAAAACATTCCCTGGATAATTGTGACTGTACTTTTCAACTAGAAATAAACAATAATAAAGGACAAATGATTTTTACACATCTTCTAGGTATATGGGACAGTTTATGAGATGCAATTTGTATATTTAATTTTTTGTGTTTAGAAGGTATTTTCATGGCTTATACAGTCAATAGGACACAATATCTGAAACTGTGCCAGCCCTGGATAATCTGTGATGTGTATTCAAAATGTGATAGAGGTTCCAAATTTATTAAAGCAAAGCCGAAAAGTAAAGCTTGTCTTTCCAAATGTTTCTACTTCCCAAATTCTTTATATCTTGCCCAAGGATCCAAAGGAAAGGCTTAGATGGTGGAGTAGGGAAGGGGATAGTGAGTCCGGCAATCGTCATGTATGTGAGTAGCCTTAGGTGGCACAAATTGGACAGTGCAGGTGTGCAGTGTGATGCGGGCTCTGACCGCAGGCAGGGAAAAACAGAGAAGATATTTTAGATGATGTAATGTTTAGGCTTCCCCTTTCCCCTTTTTATGGTGCGGAGGATCAAATCCAGGGCCTTGTGCATACCAGGCAAGTGTCCTACCACTGAGCCACACCCTTATACTGACATTTGAGCAGGATTAGCTAGACAGTCAGACAGATGAATTAAATCTGTAACTCAACATTGTGGTGCCCCAGCACTGACAGGTTTGTTTTCCCCCAGAAGTTGCCTTACAGTGTGGCATTTTAAAAACAGATTCTATCGTTAGGGTAGCTGAAGTTTTTGTGCTTCCCCCTCCCACCTTTTCTCCCCACCACCTGTGTTGTGGCTTGTTCTTCAAAAATGTCCCACTGTTTGTAAATGCTCTTTGAAGAGCTAGACTCATTTTTGTCTATCTGGCAAATTCCAAGTTGGCTGAATGGAAGTAAACCTGATAGTGTATTTTCTGCTTTCTGGGTTATTGCCATGTTAACTACCACTTGATTCGCCAGTGAAAGGCTCCAAAGGCTGCTGTTGCTTGCTGTTGGCGATCCTTTCATGAAGTCTGCACCTCACACAAAGGAAGTGAGCAGGCCGAATACAAGCCTGCTTAGGCTGTTGGAGACTGTTTTGACCACATTCTTTCTTCAAATTTGAACTCTCCAAGGTTTCATATTCAAAGACTTAATTCTAAAGTCTTAAAATTAGGAAGGGAGGGAAGTTGATACATAAAACATGAATGAGTATTTGGAACATTTATATTAAGGTTGGGATGAATTAATTTGAATAATGTTTGGCATGAATCTACTATTTCAGAGGCAGCAAATATGGCCCAACAGGAAAAGAAAAAAAAAAGAGGATTTTTAACTTTCTCTGAAATTTTATCTGTTTACTGCAGCATTTTTTAAGTTATCTGACTGTTAGTTGGTTCTTTATCATCTTTCCAAGGTTTACATTTGCCCTCTGCAGTTAACTTTTAATTTGTTGTAGAATATTGAGACAAACAGAAAATACTTTGGTTACACACTTACTTCCCTAAAAGAATCATGATTTTATTGCTTTTGTAAAAGTGCCAAAAGTTTTCTTTAATTTTAAACATGATACTAGAAAAATAAAAGGAAATAAGTTATTCAGAATACTGTCATCCAGAATAGGTGCTATTAATATTTATTGAATATCATTGTAGACACTTATTTCTGTGGTAAGACAATGGCAGAAATTAAAAGAATATAAAATAGAACATGTGTCACATTATGTATGTTATTAAGATGTATGAAATTTAATAATATTTAAATTTATTAACAGAAGAATTAAACTGAACAGAAACTACAATAACTGGTGAACATGATAAATATTTTCTCAAAACAAATTGCCAAAAGTTCTTTCGAAATAAGAAAAAGATTATGAAAGACTTTGAAACCATAGTAAATACATATTTAGAGTTTGATATCTTCTGACCCCTTGCTATGAAAAGTGAAGAAATTAGCACTTTGAAAATTCCTCCCTCTGCTCTTTCCCTCTTCTTCAGCCCCATTCCCTCTGCTAATTACAAACCTTTAACCTTTACATTCTGTGCTATACCCTTTCCACAGTTGCTTAATCTAGTTCTTTATCTCAAATGGATTTTGATTCAACCTGGACTCTACTCATTTGCTTTTGGTTGGGTAAATTTTATTGCAGCTCCTGATTTGAATACTTGCTACTAGAGAATGTATTACGACTCAGGTAGCGAAGAGATTCCCAGCATAGGAATTCTGCTATCCTCCCACTGTGTATTTGACATGGGACTTGGATCAGTCTTGGACTTTTCTGACTAATGTGTCCTGTGGTCTCTAACTACCATTTAGAGATTTTAGGAACTACAAGGGTCACTTCTTCCTTCCTTTTCTTTGCCTGTTTCTTTCTGAGAAAGCTCCTTGTGCAAACTACCCTTTCATACTTGGAATCCCCAGACTTCCCACCCTGCATTTTGGAAAGCCAGTGATTACTTGGGTTCCCAAAACATATTCTACCTGAGCACTGCAACCCGTGTAGGGCATCTGCAACAATTTTTGTATATTAACTTGTAAGATCTTTTTCCAGTGAAAATTTTAACTGTAAAAACAAGTCAAGATAGTAGAGGAGGAAGATAAAAAAAGAGTAGGAAGTCAAGATTGATTGATTGATTTTTGCTCTGAATTTTATGACTGCCCATGAAGGTATAATTTGCATATCCCAAATTTTCTTAGTGCTAGTCTCAATTACTCCATGTTCATTAGCATGACATATGTATAAAATGTGGTCTGTTCATGTGCCAGTGAGGGGGATACAGTGAGGAGTTATCATTCAAGGATTACTCATCCTTTGTTGCCTAATGCTACTCCTTTAGTGGAGAGCAACTGAAAACTCTTTTGAGGCTCCATTAAATCTTTTCCCGTGACATGTCAACAATAATTTCTCTGCAGCAGTGTCCTTGTTTAACCACCCACTGCCCCTGATTTCCCATTTATTAGCGCTTCAGCAACATCTGGTCTTCAGAAGCACATTCCTTGAGCCTAGCATTATTGGTAGTCTAATCAACTCTTCAAGTTATAAGGTTAAAATCTAAATAAGTTTTTTTAGGTAATAAAAGTAAGCCAGTGTCAGTGTCAATGGGCTAAAGTGAGGTCCAGTCAGGCAAGTTTCCCAAAGAAAAGAACACACATGGAGCAGAGATTACAAAAAGGCAGGAACCAACTTTAATTTCCAGCATCAGAGCATGAGAGTTGGAGCTGCAGCTCCAGCCCTCAAGAGCTGTGTGTTTTTATAAGCTTTTTTGAAACACAGACAAAACAGCTGCACAACCTAGCATAGTTATGTGGTATGTGCGTGGTCGTCCATGCTGATTTATTATTATTATAACAAACTCCATCATGTACCTATGCTAAATGACAAACTTGCATCCTTGGTGCCCTCTGATGCCCTCAGACACCCAGGCTTTGACTCATCTGCCAGCAGCCCCCTACAGCTGGGCATGGCATCACAAGCCTAAAATCTCAGCTCTAGGAGGCAGAGGTGGGAGGATTTCAAGTTTAAGCCCAGCCTGAGCAACTTAGAGACTTAGCAAGACCCTAACTATAAATAAAAAGGGCTGGGAGGGGGGATCTCAGTGGGAAGGCCCTGTGTTCAGGCCCCAGTACCACAAGAAAGGAGGGGAAAGAAGGGGAGGGGAGGGGGAGGGAAGGAAGGAAGGAAAGAAAGAAAAGAAAGGAAAGGCAGAAGAAAGAAAAAGAAAAGAGGAGAGAATAAATCTCTTGTGAGTATTATAGAGGAAGAGCTCTCACAGTACTTCACTTTTTAAGTCCTTGTTGATACTGAAGATAATTTTAAGTGAAGACGGCAGTTTAAGTTTTAATAATCTTGCTTTTACCTAGTGTATGTTAGAAAAATATGTCTCTAGCAAAGTGGTAATGATACAAAATTTTATTTTTAATGCAAGCAAAAAATGAGCACATCTAAAGAAAATATAAAGTAAATAATAGTATATGGATAATATGTGCATATGGCAAAAAATTATGAAGATGATATCTAAAATCCTCATGTTTCAAAAACATAAGAATGTGGAAATCAGAAATACATAGAGAAAGCAAAAATTGCCCAAATGCACAGGAGGAGAACTTGTAAACAGGAGAATATGGAAATCAGAAATTATTTAAATTATGCTTATTAAAATCTGTCATTTTTAATGCGGCAATGGTTTTCATGTGTGCCTCACATTCTCACAGAGCTGCACAGTTCCCTACCTTCTCCGTAACTCCTCCTTTCCTCCACAAAATAGTTTAGAAGGCAAGCAAATGGAAAATGTTGTCATAAGAAGGACCTTTGCTCTAATTCATTTTTAAAAGGGTGAATTATTCTGAGTTCTGTCCTCAGCACCAAGAAAAAAAATAAGTTTTTTACCAAGCATTTTAACTTTTACTACCAGCGTACCCTGTGATCGATTGCAACTTGCCAGATTGTCAGTGTGCTTGAGTAACAGTGGCCTCACAAACTAAGTTTGGTTTAAAGCATCATGTGCAGAATCCCATGCTGAGGGAGTCATTATTGGAGAACTGTTTCCCTTGTTGCCTCTGACTTAGTAACACCTCTCTTCTCTTTCACCCACAGACTGTCGGCCGGGAACTGCTACTCCATCTAATTGACTATCTCGTAACCAGACATGGGAAAGATCTTGAAATTACAAATCTAATCAACAGTACCCGGATACACATTATGCCTTCAATGAACCCAGATGGATTTGAAGCTGTCTGGAAGCCTGACTGTTATTATAGTAATGGCAGGTAAAGATGGGCTGGCCTAACTTTATGGGCACCTGGGCCCTGGCACGAAGAGGCACCTCAGAGCCTGGGTCCTATCATTAGTGTACTGACTCGTGTCAGTCCTGCCCACTGCTTGGAAGATGGGACAGGCAATCAAGGCTCCCGGCCTGGCAGTCCCCTCCCTTCGCTGGCCACTCCTCCCCATGTCACCCTCTCCAGCCTCTCTGCTGCTCTCAGCTCGCTCCTCCATGTCACCCTCTCCGGCTGCTCACATAGCATTTCCTAAAAAGCTCCTTCCCCGACCAGGTGTCATGACTAGGTCTGCTGGTGTGCTCTCAGATCACCTAGCACTTTACATCCCTAGCACCATTTTTAATGTCTCTTTCCCCACTGAACCACAAGCTACCAGAGGGCAGGAATCCTGTCTGATGTGTTCATCATTGTTAGTTCCTCATCTGGCATAGTACTCAGGCCTTCGATGATTATGTGTTGTTTTTATTAAGCCAATAGTAAAAGAACTAACCACAAAGAAGCATGAGTTTTATAGTCATTCTGGTTTAAACGGTTTATTTTGTTTCAAGCTGCTGCAGAAAGTTTAGAATTTCTCAAGTGTCTAATATGCATTTATATTTGTGCAATTTATAAATTTGCTTGACCAAAAATAAAATCTCACCCTTCAGTTTTAAATTTCTCTAGTTTATTTAAACATAGCCCCTCCCATTTTTTTTTTTTTTTGGTACCAGGGATTAAACTTGAGTCCTTGCACTTGTGCAGCAAGTGGTGAAACCACTGAGCTAAATCCCCGGCCCCCTCCAATTTTTAGAAATAAGTTTGTATAAAGTAGTGCATTCACTAATGTTTCTACTATCAGTTGCTATATAAGAAACCACCCCAAAATTTGGTGATATAAAACAATAGCCTTTTTATTTGTTCTTGGTTCTGTAAGTGAGGATTCTGGGCAGGGCAGAGCAGGGATGGCCAATCTCTGTACCATATCAGGGCCTCAGCCTGGTTCTGTCTGGCCTCAGCCTGAGGCCATGTGGCTTGAGTCTCACTCTGGCTGTCACCTGGGTTCCTCCATGAGGACTCTCCATGTGGCTACCACTGAAGGATCAGAGCTCTAAAAGGAAGTGTTCCGAGAACAAAAGTTCCAAAATGCAAACACTTTTCAAGCCTCTTGTTTGCTTCACAATAGCTGAAGTCCCATTGGTGAGAGCAGGTTACATGGGAGGAGACCACAAAGAGTGTGCGCAACCAGGTGTGTTTCACAGGAGGCCACCAGTGCAGCCTCCTGCCATGCTGGTATTCACACATGGGGAAGCACTTGGAGTCTGAGTCAACGGTTCATGCACAGAAGGTGTCACCTCCCTCATGTACCATCAATGAACCCTAACAAATTCTTCCTTTTAAAGGGAAAATTATAACCAATATGACCTGAATAGAAATTTCCCTGATGCTTTTGAATATAATAACGTATCAAGACAGCCTGAAACTCAAGCAGTCATGAAGTGGCTGAAATCGGAGACGTTTGTCCTCTCTGCAAACCTGCATGGTGGCGCCCTGGTAGCCAGTTACCCGTTTGATAATGGTGCTCCAGGTAAGCAACCGTGGACCCCTCTGTGGCTTTCTAAGTACAGATCAGATCAGAGCTGCAAAAGCTCTACCTGCAAGTGAGGATGAACTCTTCTTCCCTCGATTCACTTCTCTGGCTGGGCTATGAGGAGCCTCGTTTTCCTGACTCTGCACCATCCTTTCTCTATTTCTTAAACAGTAGAGGGGCAGTGTGGCTGGACTGACAGCCAACAATTTGCTATCTGTCAGGGTTGATACCCTGACCAGCAGTTAGTTAATTAGTAATTGGGTGATGCCCAATTGCCCGATGCGGGTACACCAGAGGATGAAAGAATAATATACAGAGAACAAGGAATGAGAGTTTATTGCTTGAGGGGCCAATAATTGATCTCAGCTCTCCTGGCTAAGACCGTGGGCTCTAGATTAGTCAGTATTTATGATAATACAATATAGCAAGGAGGCATGAAGGCAGATGTAGGGAATAGCAGAACTAATGCACTAATGAGCAGGCTGTAAAAAAGGAGTAACTTTGTATTCTTATGAAGGACAGGTCACAGTTAAAAAGCCACCTGTGCTATCTTGCAGGTCATAGCTAACAAGCCACCCGCGTTATCTTTAAGCAATGTTTGATCTTGGAGAATGGCTGCACAGAGTCATAATTCTTCAGCTGCTGTGTTTCTTTGCTATTAGTGCATCACAACCTCATCGATCATTGAGACCTCAATTGTGCCTATTGGCATAGGAAAATCAGTCTGGGTACACCAGCTGAAGGGTCAATTAGCAATTCACACTTAGGCCTTGGAATGACTCAAAGCCAAATCAATAACATGTAAAGCCTCCTCGGAGCGGGTTCAAGCTGGTCTCCTCCAGCTACCCATCAACGAAATAGTGAAATCAGATTTAGATGATTTCCCAAGAGGTAACATGGCTAAAAGGAAATAAATCCAGAACAATTTACTTTTATTAATCATATGAACAGTAATTACTGACTCCTTTTAAATTTCTGTGGGATGAGGAATGTATAGGACTTAACATATTACAGTGGCTTCCTTTAATCCCTACACCTAAGGAAAGTTTACTGACCTCTGGAAATTAGCAAGAGTAACTAAGTGAATATTTAATTCTTAAGCTGATTTAGGAGTCTGCATATGTATCTAACTTATTTTGTGAGCTCTCACCTCATGTGTTTGTTAAAAAATGAAAAAAAGGGTAGAAGGAGCATTTGTGGAAGTGGGTAGATGTTTGCCTTAGTCACTTGAAGGCAGAGAGATTTATTTTGGCTCACAGTCTCAGAAGTTTCAGTTCATGTTTGGCAGGCTCAAACACAGGCACAGCATGGTAGAAGGACCTGGGTGAGGAAAGCTGCTCATGAATTGGCACCCAGGAAGCAGAGAGCAACAGGAGGAGCTGCGGAGGGAGATGCGCCTTCCTGGCTGGACATACCCCCTCCCCAGTGACCCACCTCTTCCGGCCACGACCCACCTCATAACAGCATACTTAGCTATAGATTCACCAGTGGATTAATCCACTGATGAGATAGCACCTCCATGATCCAATCTCCTTCCACATATAAGAATTGGGGGGGAACATTTCAAATCTAAACCATAACAATTTCCTTTTAGGAAAATAAGAGTAATTGTTAGCAATATGATTGAATATTTGCTAATTTGGTGTTGTGTGTTTCCTTTTCTATAGTCAATCAAATGGTCTTGGTTTGTCTTTCAAATGTAGCAACTGGAACCTCACACTCACGAAGCTTAACTCCTGATGATGATGTTTTCCAACACCTTGCACATACCTACGCTTCGAGAAATCCCAACATGACAAAACCAGATCAGTGTAAAAATAAAATGAACTTTCATAATGGAGTTACAAATGGATACTCCTGGTATCCACTCCAAGGTGGGTGCCCCTTCATTGTTTTTATTTTCCACAATGCCTTCACCCCAGGGTGCCATCTGGGTTATCTTGACCCAGCTGTTGTCAAAAAGGTCTCTAGGCAAACCCAGTCCCTCAGTCTCATCTCCATCAGCTAATATCAGAAGAGCAGTGGAGGGGATGGTTAGCTTGGGAGATGCTCAGACATGGTCCTTACTACCCGCAGCTCCTTCATTCATTCAGATATTACAGTATCTGCCTACTGTGAGTCAGAAACTTCAATAAAAATGAACAAGATACAAATCTTACCCTCAAGTTTAATGCAAATAAACAATTATGAAGCTGGGCATGATGGTACACACCTGTAACCCCAGCACTTCGGAGGCTGAGGCAGGAAGATTGCAATTCACAGCCATCCTGGACTACAGAGCAAGATCCTATCTCAAAAACACAACAATAAAAATATTTAAATAGCGATAGCTGTATAATTAGAATTAAAATGGAGATTTAGAAAAGGTAGGGTAACCCGTAGGAGTATAAAGACAAAACAGTAGGAAGGAGCAAAGACCTTGGAGAAATGTACTGCTGAACAAGGACAGCTGCTGTTTAGATCCATGCAGTTATTGGCATGCAGTAGTGCCGCGTTCATACCGGCACACCTTGCAGCTCACAGAGGAAGCTGGATGTCATGCAGGAGCACCATGATTTTAAAGCTACTTTCCAGACTAAACTGTCTTCCACGCAGGACACAGTTTTCCATCCTTGGAGTAGGGTGGCCAGGTAACGGTGGGGAGGACATGGCCACATGGAGAATGTGAAAAGAAAGATATTTTTATCAGAAGGAATAATATAAACAGGAGCCTATAGGTATCTAAAAGCTCATAGTCTAGGAACTAAAAAATGTTAGAAGGAGTCCAGGTGGAAGAGCCACACAGGACAGTGAGCTGGAACTGAAAAGCATCCCCCTCCAGGCACTGCAAACAGCAAGCTGCAGTCTGCATGTCTGCACATAGGCCACTTCCAAAAGCGCCTTCCCTAGTTGGCACTTGGGACACATAGACTGTCAAGTAATCCTGCACACGCTGGTACTTTTGTGTCTGGCGGCTCACTGCCAGTGTTCCAGACAGTGTAAACAACAGCAGACTACAATCGGTGACGTACAGACAGCAGGGCCAGCTGGATACCCGGACATCCCAGAACTCTCTCTTCCACCCAGAGAAACCCCACCCCCACCTGAGAGTGCCAGCCCCCCCCCCAGCTTGAGGGTTAGGGAAGAGCCTCCCCTGCCCAGTGGCAGGGCTCTCCTTCACGATCACTCTCTGTAACTTCCAAGACAAACCAGATGTGTAGGAAATTAGCTAAAAGCCCACAGTTGCTGTTGGAAATTGTTCCCAAGTGTGTATGTGCGAGCTGTGTATCATCACGAAGAAAAGCAGGCAAAGCCAGCTACCTCGAGCAGTTCAGAGCCAAGTATCCTGGCCACCTGCAAGTTTTGCTAGGCCAGCCTGACTGACCCTGTCCAGAACTGGGGACACACTCCATGCTTGGTATTTTCAACCCCAGATACTTTGCTAGGGACCCTTAGTGCACACTTGTTTTGCTGTTTAAATTCTTTATACTCAGATATAGCCAGCTCTGAGGACTCTGTTTTGTTTTCTCTCTCCTTTTTCCTTCTGTTTTTTAGTGAACACGAGTTCAGAGAGAAATAGAAAACCTATAAGGTAAGTAAAGGAAATAGTAAGGACAGAGAAATTCATCCTGGCTCAAAACTGGGCCTGCACAGATGTTGCTTAATATTTAATATCTTGACAAAGTTTTGACCATTTTCTTGAAGTTGAACTTTTTTCTACTTTAGTACTTCCCAGATACCCTGATGGACTTGAGAATGTTTTCTTGGGCAAATATCAAGTGTAACAAATTAAAATTTATTCCTTCAAAGTTCCTATGTTCTATCAAAACCAAGATGCCACTGATTGTAAAACAGTGTACCACTAGGAAAGAAAAAAATGTTTTTAGCTAAAGATATATTGTTTTTTTAGACATAAAGTGTAAGATACATACCAATTCAGAAATTATAAGGCTGGGTGTGGTGGTACCTGCCGGCTACTTGGGAGGCCAAGGCAGGAGGATTGAAAATTCAAAGCCAGCCTGGAAAACTTAGTGAGACCTTGTCTCAAAAAAAAAATTGAAAAGAAAGCTGTGTCCTTTTGTTTGTTTATTCTTTGTAAGAGAGAGTCTTTTTTTGCCTTTGACTTGTGTTCTGAATAACATTTTAGGATCATGATACACAGTGTATTAATTATTAGCATTCTCTAATTATTTTGTTATGAAATTTTGTTTTATTAAGGACGGGGCTGGTGATGTAGCTCAGTCATAGAGCACTCCTATGTTTGATCTTTAGTACCACAAAAATATATTTTAAAAAATTTTACATCTTATGAAATGATTATAACCCTTTAAAAATAGGGTCTGCAGAGGTAAGGGAGCATGAGCATTGGCCACCTCGGAGCCACGGAGGTCTTTTTCCCTCCTAAGGGGCTGTGGTGTCCTTTCTCTGACCCCCAGAAACACCTTGGCATGATGGATAAGAGCATGGGGCCTAAGGAAAGATGGACCATTCCCGAGTCTCTGATGCCAATGGGTGGGAATCCCTGGATGTGTGCCTTAACATCAGTGTTACATTTCTTCCTCTGTAAAAGGGTAAAAATTGCTGAGGATTAAATGAGTTGATACAAAGCACTTGTAACAGTATCTAGCAATAGTGAGCACTAAGTAAATGTTGGACATTATTATTCCTTTAATAACCAGTGTACTTTGCTTTATATAATTGAGTTTATAAATGGTTTATGGAAATATTTAAAATGAAACCTTATTCTAGCTTATATCCATTTAAAATGTAATTTAATCATGTCATTTGCAGGAAAATGGATGGAACTGGAGACTGTCATGTAAACTGAAATAAGCCAGACTCAAAAAGTCATATACCACATGTTTTCTCTCATATGAGAAATCTAGGAGAGAGAGAGAGAGAGAGATGGAGACAGAGAGGATATAAAAGTAGAAGGGAGACTTTAGAGATGGGGGGAGGGGCCAGTGAAGGTATGATCAAAGTATGTTATATGCATGTGTGAATGTGCTCAAATCAAGCCTACTAGTCTATCACTAAAATACACTAATTTTAAAAGTCTTAAACCCACTTTGAGACTAAAAAATAAAATGTAATTTAAGGAAGAAATATAATTTGTAAAGTAGGATTTCAAAACATAAAAAGAAAAAAAAGGTCCATTTCCTACCACTCACTTAATTTTGATGTACACTTGACCTTCAGTCCACCTGATCCACTTACCCATATGGGAATACTTAGTGTGGCCTGTTCATGCCAGGTAATAAAATGTCAGTCCCTGATTTTACATGCTAATATGTCACATTCAGCCTTTTCGGGTCTATGTATACTTTCCCTGCAACTGTCTCATTCACTTGTACCCTGTGTATGTGATACTTGGCTCCACTTTGGTTGTAGACCTTAACAAAAATTAAATATATTTCTTTTTTAGGTGGAATGCAAGATTACAACTACGTCTGGGCCCAGTGTTTTGAAATTACACTAGAGCTGTCATGCTGTAAATATCCTCGTGAGGAGAAGCTTCCGTACTTCTGGAATGATAATAAAGTCTCATTAATTGAATATATAAAACAAGTGCACCTAGGTTTGTAAAATTTTCTTATTAATTCCTTAACACGAAATACAGAGTCTTTGGATCGTGCATATGCAGGCCTTTATTAGTGTGTTCCAGGTACAGCCTCATTTTAACAACCATAACTAATAGTTAAAAATTCTGGTGGCCAGGGATATAGCTCAACAGTGCCACACCTACCTGGCAAGCTCAAGGTCCTGAGTTCAATCACCAGTACTGGAAAAAAGGAAAAAGGAAAAAAATAATTCTGTCTGAAGCTGAGCATGGTGGCACACACCTGAAACCTCACTACTCAGGAGGCTGAGCCAGAAGGGTTGCCTCAGAGTTCAAGGGCAGCCTGGAATACATAATGAGACCCTGTCTCAAAAAACAGACAAAAAACCTGAGTATCTGCTGTGTGTGAGATTTATACTACCCAGTTGGTTCATAGAAAAGAAAACATGATGCATGTCAACTGACTTTGGTGGTATAAAAATCCAGAGTAGGGGCCAGGGCTTTAGCTCAGTGGTTTCACCGCCTGCTGCACAAGCACAAGGACCTGAGTTCAATCCCCGGTACCAAAAAAAAAAGAGTAGCCCTAATTTTACATGTTGAATGATCTAGAACTCTGGTAAAAGATTAAGAAAGTTCGGTGTTACTTTTTATATCATCTTACAACTAGAAAAAAGCCAAATTTGCTTGTCACTTGCCATTCAGTATCACAGACCCTAAGAACACTAGACATAGCATTTCACAGCTTTTACAGAATTGGGGTGGTGACCTAGCACCATTAGCTTGAACCCCACTCAGCTCCCCCCCCTCTGCCAGAGGCCCTGGCTGGAGTTTTCGCAGCCTGTGCCACAGAGGGACAAACTCAACATGGCAGACAGTGGTAGCTCTCACAGGTGCTCACCCAGTGGTTTGTTCAGACAGATGCAGGCCTGTCTCAGAGCTCATTTAGTGGAGCTTGAATTAGTGTTTGCCTGGGTGATGCTGCTCCTGGCTCAGGGTCTACACTAAGAAAACCACAGCACTAGAGAAACACTCTTGTGATGATGGAAGCCTGTGCAGTTCAGGTTTCTTAGGCAGTCAGAGTCTCTTCGGGCAGGACATTGCAGGCTCTCCTTTATGCCAAAGTTGGCTATCCATAGCGGGAATTGCCACAGTAGTTATCTACCACACTGATCCAAGCAGAGGGTGTGTGAACATTTGGTACATGAACCTACTCAAATTCTTGCACACTTCACACCAACACTCTTTGTCTGTTAAGAGTAGATGGGGAAGGATGAGGGCGGGGAGCACAGGACAGAGAGCCAAGAACAAGGATAATTAGGACTCCCTTGGCTTCACGTCCCTAAAATGGATTCCCTACCCTTTTTCTTACGCATGTCCCCAACCTCCATCCCCTAACCTAAACAGAAATACACAGATTTTTAGTGAGCTCATAGGGTTGTATCCAACTGACTGGGTTTTTTGTGGAAGAGGAATTCCCTATGAAAGGGATCCTAATAAGAGTTTTAAATATATTATTGGACATTTTCCCTTCCTTGTGTCATCAGACTTTGTTGTGAGTCCTCTCTAGTATCTGGCACTTAATTTTCCTCGTGCTTTTCCTCATGAAACATGTATTAATTTAACCGTTCTACAGTATTTCTACCCACATTGATCCTTTAATGCGTTGTTCTGCTTATTTCCTGAAATTCATTCTTCATCAGTATAAACATGGGAATGCAACTGAACACAAAATATGCTCTGTGTAACTGCACTCCTATTTTCAGAATTTCAATCTAGCTGTAAACATTACTGTATTTGCCAAGCTCTGAATGAAGGTGGGCTGTGAAGTCATGCTGATAGAATATTGTCACTGAAGGAGTTTGTACACTGATAAATAACATGTGCATTGCAGCATAACTATTTTATTATTAGTAATTTGGTGGGGTTAGAAGTCCATTTACACTAGGTTATATGAAGAATATTCATCTGCCAGTATATACCAATCCTGCCCCCTTGTGGTTTAAGGGAGGCATTTTTTTCTAGTTTAATGATGAAACCATATTTCTAAATACTGATGAAGTATGACTATCATCACTTAATAAAAAACTTCTCTCTCCTTGCTGCCAAATAAGGAGCTAAAATGTGGTAGATTATGGCAGCAGATGAACCCTCATTTGGTGTTGCTCTAGTTAAAGTAAATTATTGATATTTGTCAATCTATATTTTACTACTTGCTAGGATGCTTCTGATGTTTCTATATCTCTGACCTACCTTGTCTGGAAAAACCTTTATTTTTTTCCAGTGGGGGAGATCAAATCAAGGCCTTGAACACACAAGGGCTTTCTGCTTTAGAAGAAATCTGGCCATGAAGTTAGGACCCTGGGTAGATCCCAGGCTGTTTCATCATCTGGCCTGTTCGCAAAATTGAACAAGCACTTGTCTGACCCTCAGCTTAGTTAAGAGAGTGGGATTAATAGCATCAGTCCTACTTCACATCAGTCTGTTCTGAGGCCCCAAAGGTCTCACTGCACTCACTGCGTATCTCAGTTTAAACTCAGGCCTGTGGCACTATGTGTCATACTTAGAGGATTTACTAGGTGCATATTATAAGGGTGTCTGTAGACATCAGAGTTCTAGGCCTAGAAGGTTCTGCTTGTCACCCTCTGGAGACAAGAAGGGTGAGCAAGACAGTGGTATCTTCTGGTGCCCTGTCTCCCCTGGACTCTGCAAGGCAGATCCAAACCCAGTGGTCTAGTGAACGGCTCACACCTCCCACACACTGAAGCACCCTGGCCCTAGGAGAATATGGTACAGGCTGAGTTCCAGAAGCCTGTGGAACTGTGATTGTATGCCGGGGATCAAACCAAGGCATGGACGTGAACAAGCAGACCCCCAAGTAATGTCCCAGTGCTCACTGAATGGCAGCCTACAGATTCAGAATTACAGTTCTTACCAGCAGGGGCTCTTCATTCATGAAGCTAATACATTTCCAAGGGAAGGAGAGCTTAACCTTTCTCAGCACATCTCCAGATGTGGCCAGAGTTTAAGCCTCAGATTTTATGTCTGCTTCTTTCTTTATTATCTGAACTTTTTTCAGAATATATTTTGTTCCCCTACTGATAGCTCTTTCAGAGGTGTTGGTCTTTTTCGGCATACCAAATAGTAGAAATATAAATAAGTGGGACTTTGAAAAAAACAGGCAAAGGGGCCGGGGATTTAGCTCAGTGGTTCTGCCGCCTGCCTTGCAAGCGCAAGGACTTGAGTTCGATCCCCGGTACCAAAAAAAAAAAAAAAAAACAGGCAAAAGAAGGACAGATTACATGAAAATAGAGGTTTATATAGTCAATCTATATTGAGAAAGAAATACAGCATTTAATAATTCATTCTCAGGGAGAAGAGTGAAGATTAAATAACTGAAAAGGAAAGAAAGTAAAAAGCAACTTGGGTGAGAAGTTTGCTTAATGATCAAGCTAAAGACTTGCTAAATGTCAGAACCTTCATTTTTTCATTCTAATTTGTTTGGAGGAAATTATTTAATGTGTGCCTCCTATTTTTCTGCCTAGTAATTGTTGTGTATAACTATTTGGGGATACTTCAAGGGCATCTTATCATTGTGGGTTTTGTGGCTTCTCATTTATGTCATGGAGCTTAGACAGCTTCACCTTAAGGTAGCCTGCTGATTTGTTACTGGAGTGAACAAACTGGACTATGAAATCTAGGATTTAAAATGAGACACAGGGTGAGGTGTAGTTCATTGATAGAGTACTTGCCTAGAATGTTTCAGGCCCTGGAATTGGTGTCCAGTACCACAAAAAAGATGTTTACTCTTGAAACTTTGAAAGAAGGAGAGAAGTGATCGATTCAGTGTGGGCTCTTATTTTTGGTTTACATCTAGCTTGTGCCTTCCAAAGCCTCTTTTTCACTGTAAAATGTTGTTGTTGTATTGGGGGGTGGGGGTTGCTGGGGATCAGATCCAGGGACTCATGCATTCTAGGCAAGCACTCTACCACCAAGATGCACACCAAGCCGTGTAAAATTGTGATAGTAACATTGTCTGCCTTATAGTTGATGTGAGGATTCAATGACAAAATGTACATGAAACACTTAACAAAGATCCTGATTAAGTGCTCAGTAAACGTTAGTTGCTGTTATTCATAATAATGTGAGCCCCATCAAGCAATTCCATGCTTTAGGAAACCTTGTGTTTGTAAGTTTTCTTCGTAGAGTTTGCTTGACCATAAGGCAAAACTGTTGAGTCCCTTGTGTAAATAAGTATCTTGTAAACAGTGACATTGTTTTTGTTTGCGATTTTATAGAATCCACTAATGGTATGTTGCAGTACACTTTGGTGACTGAGTAAATGACTGGAAATTATAAGAATGGGTCTCAGGCTATCATCTCTCTTCTCTTATTTTGATAATATGTTATAAATGGAACATTTGACAACCAGCAAATTTGAGCAATCAGATTAGTAGATTCACTAATTTACAGTCAACAAAAATACTTTCTCTTCTCTAATACTTTTTAACTCAAGATAGCTAATAAACAGAGTGGCATGGTGGTGCATGCCTGTAATCTGAGCAATCAGGAGGCTGAGGCAGGAGGACTGCCTAAAGCTGAAGGCCAGCCTTGACTACACAACAAGACCCTGTCTCAAAAAAAAAATAGGGCATATTTTCCTTAAACAATGACGAGAATTTTTCATATGCCATAAAATGTGGTGATTACACTCAATTTTCTTGTTTCGCAGGTATAAAGGGTCAAGTTTTTGATCAGAATAGAAATCCATTACCCACTGTAATTGTGGAAGTCCAAGACAGAAAACATATTTGCCCATTTAAAACCAACAAATACGGAGAATATTATCTACTTCTCTTGCCCGGATCCTATGAAATAAATGTAAGTATGCAATCCTAGTTGTTATTAAAATATTATAGCACTCATAGTACTCACCCAAGAGGAATCTAAAGTCAAAAAATCCAGAAGTAGATACAATGGGGCAAAAGGAAAGAACAACATCAGACTTGCAATTGGCAGTAGAGTGGAGTGAGTAGGAACATGATAGGAACAAAACAGAAATAGAAAAACACAAAACAAAAAAAAATAGGTTTTTTTCTAACTGGAAATTAATTTTTGATAAAAACTAAATCTTATTTTTGTGATAGTTTTTATAATGAAAAATGCAAACTTATTAAGGATAATAAGAGTGGGGCCGGGGATTTAGCTCAGTGGTTTTGCCACCTGCTGCACAAGCGCAAGGACCCAAGTTCGATCCCCGGTACCAAAAAAAAAAAAGAATAATAAGAGTGAACTAAGATGGCTGAACAGAGGAGCCTCGTGTATGATTGTGTCTCAGAGTCAAGGCAACAAAGGAAACCTGTATTTTAAGGAAAGTGAGGGAGGGAGTACTCTGGAAATTAGTGAAGGGGCGATGAGAATCAAAATAGCTCAGAGAGTTGAAAACAACAAAGTAATCTCCAACTTCAGTCCTGGCTCCCAGTCAACAAAGGGAGGTAGTGGGACCAACACAGCATAAGCTAACTAGGAAAGTGCCAGCAATAGGCTGGCAGTCCTAAGTGCTGGAAAATTCCACAGTTTTTACAAGCCTTAAATCCAGCTTGTGGAACTAGCTGGTTATAAAAGTGACTTCTCTGTCCGAAGAAGATACTGACTTTGGACCTTCCCCAAACTCCAAAACTCAACTACCACAACAGCCACTCCTACACCCCATCTTGGTTTAGGGGCCTGTGGCCAAACCCTGGACAGTGTCAGACGCCTTGGGCTGGGGCACGCTTCACTGGGCAGAAGATCGCCTCCAGCAGCTTCAGTACCCATGGCTGCCCTGAAATAGTCACAAGCCTGAATCCCACCCACCTTTGTCCCATGAGATCTACATAGGTCTCCCAAGCCCACAACCTTTCAACTATAGCCACTGTTGCTAAGTCCTACTTCTCTCACACCTGTCCATTTGAGGCTAGGAAAGCTCCCAAGCAACCCAACAGCTCCAGGAATGCAGCTGCCAGTGAGCCCAACCCCTGCTGACAACTGGGATCACAAGGTAGGATCCAGGCAAAGTCTCCTTTCCAGCCCATACCTTGGGACTACAGCTGTAGGCACAAAGAACCTTCGCTTCACTTAAGCTTCTCCCTGGGAATCAGAGGAAATGCCCATCTATGTTCTTCAACCCCAGGACTAACTACCAGTGCCACAAGCCTTGTCTCCACCAGAGCTTGCTGCCCTGCATGATCTAGTGGCATTCCTACCCAGGCCCCACAGCTCCAAGGCCACAGGTACCAAAGCCACAGCCATAGGACTCTCTGTGCTCAACCCACAAACCCTAAGGTAGGTCTCCCCCACGTCCTACACCTCCTAGGGTATGGATACAGCACCACAAGCCCACACGTTACCTGCACACCCTTGAGAAGACCTAAGGAACATCTTCTCCACAATCCACAGACTTCTAAGCACAGAACTGGTGCCAAAAGCCCTAGTTCACTTATACTTTTCCCTTGGAACTAGGAAAAAGTATGCTCTGGGTCCCAGAGCTCCACAAAAACATTTAACAGCACTACAAACTCCCGTCGACATAAGGATACAAGAATATGAAAGGAAATAGAAACTTCTCAAGAAAAACAACTGTTCTCCAGAAAGATTCTAATTTGAAGGAAACTTATAAGATGCCTGAAAAAAATTCAAATGGTGATCCTAACAAAACTCAGTGAGATGTAAGAGACTACAGATAAACAATACAGGAAATGAGAAAAACAATTCAGGTTATGAGTGAGAAATTCTCTGCAGGTATTCAACTTCTAAGACAACTATAATTGGTAAGAAAATAACAGTTCCATGTTCATACTATATATTTCAAGGTGCTTGATATCTAGATAAGATAACTGATCTCCTGGGTGTTCAACAACTGAGGTTTGGAGACCAAAGTTAAAACGTAACTGAGCTAAGAGTACAACCAACCCTTCAGTGAATGAATGGATTTTAAAAGTGCCATATACACATAACAGAATACTATTTTTCCATAAAAAGAATAAAGTTCTGTTGTTTGCAGCAATATAGATGGAACCAAAGGCCATTATGTTAATTGAAATAAGTCAGACACAAAACACAAATCCACATGTTCTCACATCTTGTAGAAGAATGTAATGGAACAGTCGTCACTAGAGACTAGGAAGGGCAGGGGGCTGGAGATTGGAAAGAAGTCAATAAGGGGTACCAAAACAGTGAAAGAATCATTTCTAATTTTTCTTTAGCACAGTAGGGTATCTATAAATTAGAACAGTCTGTGGTTTATTTCAAAATGACTAGAGAAGGCGAATACAAAATTCTCAGCAAATACAAATGAATTTGAAGAGACAGAAATACTTACTACCCTGATGTGACTATTATACATTGTATACCTGTTGGGTTTTTTTTTGGTGCCGGGGATCGAACTCGGGTCCTTGCGCTTGCACAGCGGGTGGTGAAACCACTGAGCTAAATCCCCGGCTACATTGTATACATGTATTGAATTAACCATAATGTACCACATAAAGACCTACAAATATGTCAGTTAAAAAAAAAAAAAGAGTAACCAATATAGCAAAAGTACTTCCAAACTTCATAGGATACCATTTAATACCCGTTCCATAAAATTTCTGCCATTAAAAAAAGACTGGGGCTGGAGGTGTTGGTCACTGACAGAGTGCTTACCTAGTATGCACAAGGCCTTCTGTTCACACCCCAGCACTACAGAGGGTAGGAGGGAAGGATTGAGACAAGTTCCTTAGAACTTATTGCAAATGAAAGTTAATCTGTAACTTTTACGATGAGCAAGTGGTAGACATATTTTACAATCCTTTTACCAATTAATGCAAGTAAAATTTCAGTTTTTAATTCCACTAACATGCATGTGTCTGAGCCATTTCTTCCTAGGAAAAGAGGCATAACTGAATAAGTACCTCTTGTAGTTAGCCAGGTTATCCTTCCTCTTTGATGTAACATTCTTTTAAAAGTTCAGGACTCTTCTGTTTTATTTTTTCAGTTTGGGTTGTTTGTTTGGGTATGGAGTAATTTTTTACAGAACTTTCTGGGAGAAGGCATTCATCTCTTCTGTAAGTATTGTTCTAAGACACGATTGGAGTAAACTTTTTTTTTTTTTTTGGTACCAGGGATCGAACTCAGGTCCCTGTGCTTTGGAGACAGGCGGCATAACCACTGAGCTAAATCCCCAGCCCGATTGGAGTAAACTTTTGAAGCTGAAACAAATGGCTAAAATACTGATTAGCAACTATGTAAATATTACTCCCATTCTTTTCCCTCTCCACCATCTATAATAAAAGCATTTCTCCGTGGAGATAACCTCTAGTTAGTTAGCATTCATCTTATTTTTTCCTGGTCATTTCTTCTATCAAAAAAGCAAATCTGGACAAAGATTCAGACTCAAATGAACAAAACCAGGTAAAATCAAATCTTTTAAAAGAAAGCAACAGAGTTGTACACTCAGATCAGCTGCAAGGAAAATAATGAATTGGGAAAAAGAAATCTACTTTTAAAATACTCTTGATATTCAGTAAAGGTATTAAGTATAAACCTGGGACAAAGAAAAACAACTCTACCTTTGCGATCCATGGAAATGATGGTGGCAGAATCGGTCTGCTGCTTTCTTTCTGTTTGTAACTTACATCAGCAAATAAGGTACCTGTTTCTGTCTTTATTGCATTTTGTGATTCTTGGCAACAGTATTAGCAACTGTCAATAAGCATTGGATAACTCATCTGTCACAGGCCCCAGAGGCCTGGCAGAGTGTTACAGGCATTGCACAAAGGCCACGTTTTAGTGGTCGATAACAGTGTTTTCAGTGTTGGCACTACAAAACATCTGAAATCACTCATACAATCGTTTCTTGTTTCTCCTCAGGTTACAGTCCCTGGACATGAGCCACACCTCACAAAGGTGGTTATTCCAGAGAAATCCCAGCACTTTAGTGCTCTTAAAAAGGATTTTGTACTTCCATTTCAAGGGCAGTTGGGTTCTCTCCCAATACCAAATCCGTCATGCCCAATGATTCCTCTGTACAAAATGTCACCAAGCCACTCAGCTACAACAAAGCCCAGTTTGTTCCTATTTTTACTGACTCTTTTGCACATATTTTTCAAATAAATTGTGAAACTCCACTCTCGTCACCACCTGGAATCAGGGATTGCTCACTCCAGGTTACTGCAACTCTAACTCCCACTTGTGAGACCTCAACTGGATAAGAAGAGAATGGACGTCTCCAGATCCTGCAATGAGCAATATGTGGTGATAATGAAAGGAAATGATTCAGTCCTTGATGATGAATGGAAGACACCTACCTGTCAAGCACTGCCTACTTAAACACTTAAATTAATCCTGAAGTCTTAGAAATTTATAAGAAGTTAAACTTGAGAAGCAAAGCAGAAGTTCTTTTAAAAAGAAAAGAAAATAAGGAGCTAAACCAGGCATGATGATGTATCCCTATAATGCCAGCTGTGTACTCAGGAGACTGAGGGAAGAGGGGATCACAAGTTCAAGTCCAACCTGGGCAACTTAACAAGACCCTGTCTCAAAATTTAAAAAAAGAGTTGGGGATCTAGTTCCCTGGGTTCAATCCCTAGTACTCCCTCAAAAAAACTAATTTTACATGCAAAGAGTCAGGTGAATATGAGTAACAAAGATGAACATTTATTGATCACCTACTATGTACAAGATCTTGCCATCATGAGTGCTATCTATGAAGAGGTAGTGCTGTATGTAATTGGTTTTCCAGAAAGAAAGAAATGATCATAGAACTTTAAAATATATAGTTTTAAGGAGATAGGAGAGAAATCAGGCAAACAGGTGTCAATGACCCAAGAAAATAGGGCCCTGATGGGATGACAAGGTTTTGTCTACACCAACAGTCAAGGAAGTCTTTCTCCCTCCAAAACCAGTGTCCTTGCCTTACTGCAGTTGGATGTCACCATCGTTTTTGATGAGGAACCTCCCTAGTCTAACGAGAGTAACTGTAGCTTCTTGCCTGAGCTTCAGACTCATGTCCCACTGCCCCACGAGATATACTTCACACTCATCACGTTGCAAATGGAGCTTGATTTTCCCTCAAGAGCTTTTAGTGCTATATCCTCTATATCAGTTATTGGTACCACCATGCTAGAAATCTGAGAATCCTCAATACTACCTCTTTCTTCTTTATCATGTGTTCAGTCACTAAGGATTGGTTATAAATACTAATTCTGCCCTCTTCTTCACGGCCTTTAGCACTGCAGTTTAGGCTCTCGTACTTCACCTGCACCACAACAGTTAAACTTCTCTCTTGCTCCCAGCCGCCTCCATCCTCCGCACAGTCTTGGGGGCTACTTAAAAATCAACAACCAACTGCTATTACCTAAACACATGACATGCTTTTTGTGTTTTCTTTATCTGGAATGCCATTCTGAGTCACTTTTTTTTTTTTTTTTTGTACCGGGGATCAAACTCAGGACCTTGCGTTTTTGAGGCAGGCGGCAGCACCACTGAGCTAAATCCCAGGCCCTGATTCACTACATTTTCCACTGTTACATTAAAACTCCTTTCAAATATCAACTCCAACAGGATGCCTTAACCATCATCCCATTCAACACCATTCCACCCCTTCCCAGCCCATCTGGGCTTCAAGGCCCTTTCTCTTTTCTCCTCAGAATAACCTGGTTCTCTCTTACTGGATGTACAACACCGTACTACAACTGCCTACTTCATATGTGCCTCTCCAATACAGTCTGAGTTCTTTGAGGTCATGGTCTACTTGTTTGAAAAATTCATTTTTATATCCTTAGAGCCTAGCACAAAGCAGTTCAGAGGACAACCTGCTACTCTTAGACCCTTTCAGAAACTGTATGGCTTTGAGATTTTTTGTGAAAGCAGGTCTTAAATTTTGGCAGTCTGATACTCACTAGTACCCTGACAGACGCATGTTTCCATATAGCAAGAAAAAAGCTCCAAATGCAGTGTTTTTCTTCCATATAAGTGCATTTACTTCCATACTTATCATAAGGTTTGTTGTAAAGTATTGTTAGCTGGTAATAGCATGCCACTTTTTTATCAGAAAAAAATACTATATCATTAGTACTCATTTGAACCTACCATTCTCTACTGTGAAAGTTAACCTATCTTAAAATATTGTGTGTAAGAATGAAAGGCATGGGCTGGGGATTTAGCTCAGTGGCACCACACCTGCCTCACAAGCGCAAGGTCCTGAGTTCAATCCCCAGTACCAAAAAGAATGAAAGGCAGAGGGGAAGGACCAAACAGAAAAACAATGGCAGCTCTTGTAGGCAGATTCCTAAGTGCTGTATATCATTATGAAAAATGAGTTGTCTTGCTTATTTTAAATTGTATCTGAATATGAAACCACACTGATCTTGACAGCTTGAGAACCCACAAAGGGCGGAGGAGACATTGGTTTTTAGGTGCCATTTCTGCCAAACTTACTCTACATGCACAAATCATACCTGTTATCAACAGTATTTGTCTTTTTTAATTTATAAAATCTGGTAATATCCTGAATGTCTTTACCATTTGTATTTAAGCAATAACTTATTAAATAATTGAAAGTATATGTTAATATAATAATGCAGAAAATTATATTGGTATATTAAATATAAAAGTGTATAAGAATAGACTTGATTTACCATCAAGCCCTAAACCAGTGATGGTGAACCTTTTAGAGCTTTCAGTAACAAACAGCCTGCTGTGGAATGCATGCTATAGATTCTCCACCACTGCCCTAAACAATTTTTCTATTGAGAACTCAGAGTTCTAACTTTTTTCTAAGACAGCAGTTTTTAAAGGTACATGAACTGAAATTTGAATTGGTTCATGAGCTTAATGTAAATTTGTTACTGGAAGTGGGGTTTTTTTGGTACCAGGGACCGAACTCAGGACCTTGTGCCTGCACAGCATGCGGTGAAACCACTGAGCTAAATCCCCGGCCCAACTGGAAGTGTTTTTAAAATCAGAAATTTGTATCAAAATAAAATTTTAAATCATTTAAAGGCAAACAGGGCTGAGGGTGTGGCTCAGTGGAACATATGCTTAGCCTGTGTGATGCCCTGAGTGCAATCTCCAGCACATTTGCACACACACACAGATAAAATACAATCATGAAATTCTGTGGTCAAACCAAGCCCCAAACGTCCCTGCCTAACACCTTTCCCAGTCTATTCCACCCTCTTAGACTGATTCCTTCTCAAGCTCTAAATTCAATTACAGTGGCATCTCAGTTCACAAATTTAATTTGTTTCACTATTTCGGAAAAGACGGCCATGTTTATGTTTGTGTGTGGGAAAGAAGGCTGTGGTCGTTTTTTGTCACCCAAAGTAGAGTTTGCAGACAAAAAATTTTGCCAAACGCTTTTATGAACCAAATTGTTCTCAAAAGAGTTTGAACTGAGGTAGCACTGTATAATCCTTTTTACAGAAAAACCAACATTATAAAGGTTTTCAAGGTAAGAAAAAAAGCAGAAGTAACAATAGATGGCAGGAACCCTGGGTTCAAATCCACTGCACATTTAGTTTCCTTATCTGTAAAATGAAGACCCCCTTGGTTAGAAACAGAAGAGACCACATTTTGGTGCTTTTCCAGGTGAAGGAAGGATAATTAATATTCAGATTAATATTTTGAAGATTATAATACACCTTATTAAAGGCCAGTACTTCTGCGTCAGTTATAAACTATTGATCTAAAAACAAAAATTTTGGTTAGCAAGACTGAGCAACTAATATTGAAGGAAGTTTTGATGAAGTGAAATGAGCAATGCTAACCTGATTCTAAATGTGTGAAGTATTTTAGAGAAATGTTAAGTCTGTACAGACAAGTGTCAGTGTTGATTTTGGTGCTTATCACATTCAGAGAAGCTGCTAGTTGTATCAGAAATGTTAAAACCTCAACATTTCTGAAAGTATAAGTCAGTGTTGTGTTTTGTTACAGAAGCAAATTTGCATTTGTAATGTTTCTGAAAACAGTGTAAGTTACATTTATGTATAAAAAGTATACATATCTGATGCTGGATTCAAAGTACCTTCTAGGGAACCCAAAAATATAAGAATGGCATACTGCCTTATTGCAACAGGATAAGTTAGTTACTGAGAAATTTGGTTCTTAAGCAGTGATAATATGGTTGGAGTTTATGTTATGACAGATTACTTGTATCCTCCTGACTTCAGGTGGCAGGAAAGGAAGATGATGGTCCTACTGGGTAAAGAGCACAAAGAGTTCCTAATATCTAAAGTAGAAATCTGCATGTTATAAACTTTGTTATATCACTAATAAGTAGATATTATACTGTATTGTTCACAAACCATTTTATCATTTTAGATTTGAACTATTCTAACCTTTTATAGAGGTTACATGGATAATTTTACAAGTTCTCTCAGTGACTTTCTTTTATAATTAAGAACTTACTAAAATGAATTGTCTCTACTAAAGTTTATTGGGGAGGAGCCATGACTACCTCTGAGTTTAGTAAATCTAGGACTTCTGATTATCAATAAAAAATACTCATACAGTAAATGTTGTTTCTTTCCATTACCTTGAAAACAATGTTTTTTTGTCAGCCTAACAGTCCACATACTAGAGAAAACTGATTCCCACCAAATAAATCCTAGGGAAGACCAAATTTAGTATCATTTTGAGGCATTAATACTGCAGTATTTCAAACATTTTGTTATTTATACTATATATTCCAAATTAATTTGTATCATGGGGCAGTGTGTTCCATAAGGTGATGGATTAAAAGTGTGCTTTCTAGTCAAAAATAATGGGAAATGTGACACAGTTCAGTGGTAGAGCACTTGCCTACTATGTGCAAGGCCTGGGTTCAACCCCCAGCATGACAAGAATTCACAATTCACATTATTATAGTAAAAACTCTGAGAATCATGCAGGAAGAAAATGGATTTCTCACAAGTATACTTAGCTATGGGCCCATTTTCTTAAATAATTATAATACTACTACTATCTCTTTGAACTAACATTCCTAGCTTTCCAAACACATTTTGGAAAATGCTGATGTACTTTTTTTCTGAAAAACAAATTTTGCCAATTTCCAAGTGCCTCTGAAACATAGTATGGTTATAAACAAAATCTGCTTCCAGTAGGAATTGAGAAACTTACCATAACATCAAGGCAAATGCAGCATGCTAATATAAACTTTCTAGTCATAGGATAGAGGTCAGAGTCAGGTGTATGCCTACCATCCTGCACTTGAACAAGTTTCTACTGAGACATGGCTGAGGAGAAAAACGGATAAATTAGTTACTGATTTCTAAAAAGATAACTATCTGAAACTCAATTTAGAGAATGAACTGGGATCGATTTTTCTATTTTTAAGAGAATTTATTAGTTATTAGGAATCCCTTAGAGAAGTTCCCTGACATATTTTTTTTAGCTAGGCTTCAATATTTAAATTTGCAGCCAGGAGTGGTGGTGCATTTTTAATATCTTATCACTTAGAAAGCTGAGGCAGGCGGCCCACCATGAGTTCGATGCCAGCCTGAACTACATAGTGAGACTCTGTCTCAAAAATAAATTTGCAGTTATTCAATGAGCTGAAAGATATGAACTAAGACATCAAGAATTCATTTAAAATTCACATTTTTAGCTTGGCACGGTGGCAAATGCCTATAATGTCAGTTAAGGGTAGGCTGAGGTGGGAGGACCTCCGGTTTGATCCCAGCATAGGCAACACAGTGCCTAAAAGTACATTTAGGTAACAACAAAATATTTATGGGGAAAAAAAACATGCAGCTGTTTAAAACATCCATTACAAATCTGCCTTCCCTAAAGGCAAGATACAATTTTAAAATGAACTAAAATTTTAAAACGTTAGACATGAGGGAGAAAGTAAAAGAAAAACATAGTTATCTATTTTTGGATAGAATTTATTTTTTTTGGTGGGGGATGCTGGAAATTGAACCTAGGGCTTCCAGCATGCATGCTAGGCACGCACTCTACCTCCAAGCTAAAACCCCAGCCCCAAAGTTTCCTACATATCACTCCTTTTATAATAAAAAGCAACTGATTTATAGAATAGAATCTCAATTTTGGAACCACCAGTTTATGTGACTGGTAAGCCTCCTCATACATTCATTTTATATTTCTAGACTATTTACCAAAATGACAAGTCAAAGTTATTTAAAAATTTATTCTAATTGATCAAGTTAAAGATATCTTTCCTTTAACATTAAAGCATATATTTGTATGCAGTATTTTTTTTTTAACACCTGAAAATAGAACTGCATTTCTTTGCCTCTAGTGAGCGCCTGAATTCAGTCCTCACAGTGCCTGGTGATTTGGTCTTTCATCTGGCTAAGCAAAAGCAACAAATTAATTATCAAAAACAGTGAATAAAGTTTTATATAGAAAAATTTAAGAAAAACTTTACAGTTCTGACACCTTAACTCTTAAAAGATGTTTTCTCAAAATGTTTCACCATTTATCGGTTTTTGATTTTAAAATTTTTTCTCTTGTAAGACAAAACTGTATAGCTGCTTAATGTCTATGTGTACACAGTGCATTTTATCTGAGACTTAGGACACAAATCGATGTCACTTAATAGGTTGTGAAGAGGAAAATAACAAAGTAATGCATCAGTGTCAACAGTTGAGATAACGTATTAAAGAGTTAATTCAGGTTACCTAACCTGGGTTTTGGAAATGTCTAATCATAAATGGATGCAAAATACTATTAACATCCATTAGAAGAAATTAGTCAGGTGTGGTGGTGGTGCAAGCCTCTAATCCCAGCACTCTGAGAGACCGAGTGAGGCAGGATTACAAATTTGAGCTCAGCCTAGGCATTTAGCAATTTAGACCTTGTCTCAAAAATTTTAAGAAAAGACATAGTGATGTAGCTCAGTGTAGAGACTGTGGGTTCAATTCCCAGGACTGAAAAAGAGCATACTATACTATATTTATTGTCAGTAAGGTCACTAAACAATAAATAGTGATACCTTGGTTGCCAAATGGCTCCAAGCTCAAACTTTCCACTACTCGAACAGTAAAGCTTGAAAAAAAAAATCTGCTGAGTGTTTGTAACTTTGCTCAATAGTCAAACCAAAAATCCAACTTGAAAAAACCTGTACAGGCTGAAAGTCAAACGCTGCGTCTCGCCATGGACGCAAAAGGGCAAGGCTCAGTCTAAGCACCACTCTGGCCCAGACAACAGATAATGCTCATGTCAGTGCATTAATACATTCATCACTGAGGGTCTTTTTTCTTTTGCGCTTTATTTACATAAAATGTTGTACCCATGGATCCAAAGAAAGTTAGTGATACCAGCAGCAAACCTAAGAGGAAAACAGACCATGATAGTTAAAAAAAAAAAAAAAAAAAAAAAACCACTGCAAAATTTGTTAAAGTCCTGGAAAAATGAATTTGTAAGTGTAATATTTGGGCCTCAGAACCAATTATTTGGTTTTCCATTATTTCTTATGAGAAAAATATGTTCAGTTCTTGAACTTTCCAGTGTTTGAACACAAACTGGGAATGAATCGAGTTTGACAACTGAGGTATCACTGTACTAGACTGATTGTGAATTCAGCCTTCCCACTAAAGGAACTTTATAAAAACTGTTACAGCAAAAACAGTTTGAGGGGCTGGGGATTTAACTCAGTGGTTCCATCACCTGCCTTGAAAATGGCAAGGTCCTGAGTTCGATCCCTGGTACCGAAAAAAAAAAAAGGGTTTGAGAAGAGAATGGTGAAAATAAGGTACTCACATTATAGAGCTTTCAAAGTCTAAAATGATCCAGCAAATCATGATATCCTACAAACAAGTTTCTTTCCCCAATACTTAAATCAAAGAAATACCACTGTATATATTAATTATCTATTTACAAAAAATGGGGGAGATAAAAGGCATTGAAGCAGGGCTGGAAGTACATCTCAGTGGCAGACTGCATGCTTAGCATCCATGAGGCCCTATGTTCAATCCCCAGAACCAAAAAACAAAGCATTGAAATCAGTTTAGGGAGCTGTTCCTACAACCCTGAAGAAAGGCCTAATAACAGGTGGCAAGTTGTGAACCGAAACTTAACACCCACACAAGTATTAAAATTTAACTCTGGCAAATGAAATTCATCCAAAATGACAAGTATTTAATAGTGAAGTTTTGGAATTAAGCTGGTAAAACACTATGCAAAGTTGACTTTAGGGCCAGGTGTGGTAGCACACATCTATAATCCCAGCACTCAGGAGGCTGAGGCAGGAGTATTGGCAGGAATTCGAGGTCAGTCTAGGATACATAGTAGGACCTTGACTAAAAACACCCCCCAAAAAAGAAGTTTACTTTAAGCTATTGGCAAGACATCTTAGTAGTAACATTCTGAAGGTAGTGAAGATGTAGAATTGAAAACAAAGATGAAAAAAAATTGTTTTAAAAAATTAATCATAACTGGGTGTGGTGGCATACACCTGTAATCCGAGCACTCAAGAGGCAAAGGCAGGAAAATCACCTCGAGTTCAAGGCTAACCTGGGCTATAGTGAGTTCAGGGCCAACCTGAACTACAAAAAAATAAAAATAAACATAAAGCAAAAAAGCAATAAAAATAATCATAAAGCATTTAAAAAAAACAAACCATGAAATTTGAATATGTTTCTGTATCATCTTTCCTGAAAATCAATTATGGTTCTCCTTTACCCAAAATATTACTCCAACAGCATTTAAATATATTTTAGATATATTCCGTGATAAAAGATTAAACCCACAGATAATCTTATCTGCTTATTGTGCCACTGCTCTTGTTCTAGTTTATGTTGCTTTTCATGAGTTCAGCTGTCATCAATCTACTTTGTAATTTGACATAATCAATGCTTCTGAACACCTTCTACATGCAGGTGGCTTTAAGATATATAATTTTTAAAGCATTATTTGCAAACAGCAAAAATTCCATTAAGTGTGGGTCTATCGCGCAGAGGCCTTGAGTTCAATCCCCAGAAAGCTAACGAAATGAGAAAAAATATGATCACAAACTTTTTTTTTTTGGTACCGGGGACTGAACTCGGGTCCCTGTGCTTGCACGGCAGGCAGCCAAACCACTGAGCTAAATCCCCGGCCCCGATCACAAACTTTTGAACAACTTGTGAGAGGTTTCTTAGGGTTTCACTTTTTGGCAAGGAGGAAGATTTTGTTGTCCTAGAGATCAAAACCCAGGGCTTCACAAATGCTAAACACATTCTACCACTGACCTACACCCACTACACTTACCGGTATTTTTTTAAGCTCAAAAAATTTTTGTAAATACATCAAACTCAATTCAGCATCCTATCACAAGGTACACTATAAACTTTTATAATATGATGCTATAAATACTTGCAGTTACCATCATGAGCCTACAGACCAACACATTAATTAGTATCTTTAAAACACTAGAAATTTAAAATATGTAAGCTAAATGATGCCATGAGGTAACCCTCTGGCTCTGGCATCCACAAGCTCTTGCTTTAACACGTTCCTGCTGGCTTGAGCCACTCGTGGTACACCCATGACTGTCCTACTGAGCAGCTTGTACCACTGGTGGTAGAAACAGATCTACCCACTTTTATCAGTCTTTTTACTAATACAGTTAATAAAAAGTCACCCAATGGGACAGTCATGCACATACCACTGATAGTTCAAGTCACCTGGCAGCAAGACACACAGATTATGGCCCTATCATGAGTGTATTAAAGCCAGCTTCAAGACTCAAGTCCCAAGGCTTTGATTCATTTAATAAATTCTGAGCACCTACATATAATGCACCACAATCAAGAAGTTCCTGGATTTCTACGACTTTCAAATTGACCAGAGAAGTAAACAGACAATTAAAATAGGATTAGACTATTCACTGTATCACTTACTGAGAAAGCACTTAAGCCAGTCTACTATCTGGTGACCCAGGTGAACAGCATAGGGAGAAGAGCATTTCCTGCCCCTGTAACTTGCTCTTGTTCAATGTCTTGGAGGCTCCGAACTGCATCACACTGAGCAGTGATATGTGTATTACCAAGATGGCATGGTCACGCCAAAAGTAGAATTCAGACCTAAGCCTTGATTACTCAAACAGATTATGAAAAAACTGTAAGATCCAATAATCACATTCTTAAAACAATTCTTAAACATTCAATAAATCGTTTATTTGTAAATAAATAATACACATATGCTAAACCTAAAAATTTAGACAATCAAGACTACATTAGTAATCCATAAGCATATAAAATGAGACCCATTTTGCGGAGCTGAATGTTGAATAACATTACCTATGTTATCATTTATAATCTCAATTATTACCAATTCTGGTTATTTTCACTAAAGATTCTTATTAATTATAGTAAGTGGCACATTTTTACCTACATAACATAGCACCAAATGTAAAAACTTCTGAAAGGGGAGAGAAACTAAGGATTGGTGTTTCGGAGTATCTACATTTTAAATATTAACTCTTTCACACACTTTTCTTCCTCTTTACACAAAAGGTACTAAGTAAGTTACATTTAAATGTCCTACTTATATTTCTTGCTTTGATATATATATTCATAAAATCTATGTTGTCTAAATTTTTAGGCTTAGTTAGAAATTTAAAATATATACTTTTATGGATATGACAGCTAATTGAAATAAGTTAGCACAATCATTTGAATTGGTTGTCTGCATACTGGGCAGGGCTTATTTCTTTTCTTTAGCTTCTTTGCACAGGTAAAACATGACATAAGATGTCCTGTTTTGCCATGAACAATGCAACCATTTTTAGGTCGACCTTGGCAAATCACACAAGGTTCAATGGCATTAAGGGGAAAATTAGATTCCACACTTTCTTCTTTCTCTTGTGTTTCTTCCTTCTCCAACTCCTTAACATCTTCCTGGCTGCTATTAATAATGCTACCAGAAGTTGATGGCTGAGAATAGTCCTCACTTTCTTGTGACTGGGAGGCTTGTGTGACTTTGTCATTATCTTCATCAATACATGACTCTCTGGAATCATTTGTCGCAGGTTTTTTACCATCGGGCACATCCAAGCCCTCTTTTGCCTGTGTTGAGTTTTCGAATTTGGCTTTCTCAGGGAGTTCCCCCTTATCTTTCCCTTTATCTTCAGGAAGCCAATTCTCACGAAGGGCCCAACATCTGTTGCAATGCGACGGAAGGGGAGGATTCATTTCATTGCATGAAGTACACTTCCAATAGTCCTTCAATGAAGTAAGAGAATTAGTTTCTGTAACACTTTAATTACTAGTCACAGCAGAGCTAGCAATTTCAGTATGTCTGAGGTAAAATTTATCACAAAGATCAACTGTTAACATTTCAGATTTTACATAAAATAGTTAACAGGTATAACATGAGAACTACAGTTAATATTGAATACTGTTAAGTTTACCAAGAGTAGTACTTTCATCTCTCCTTACAAAAGGTAACTATGAGATATGGATGTTCACTTATTTGACTATAGGCCTAGGGTGAATTCCTCAAATAAAACATTATAAAACCATATTGTACACCTCAAAAATACAACAATTTTTAAGATTTTTTCAAAAGTCAACACTGGACCAGGAAGAAAAAAGTTAACATGCAACAGTCTCTCATCAAATACATGATTCTAAGTGCTTTTTTTTTTTAGCCTTACCATGCTGAAAACAATCCTAAAACTAAAAATGTATTTGTTGTGATATTGATGGTGTACCTATGAAGTTATCTGTTTGAAGACAAATGCACAGCTAATTCATTTAGTTAAATCAAGTGCTACAGGATCTTTTTTCCTCTGTACTAAAGCCTAGATCTACTTCCTTAAAGGCTTAATCCTAACACTGAGCTTAGACTCTACCCACTCAAGCTAGATGCATCCTGCCTCTCCCACCAAAAGCCTCCCAGCCCAACAGTGACTAGGACTTCTTAAAAATTAGTACTCTAAAACTGTGGTTCAACCAAGTGTTCTCTAACTCTAACCATAGGGCCAGAGATTTAGCGCAGCAGCACAGTGCCTGCCTGGCAAGCACAAGGTCCCAAGTTTAATCCCCAGTACCAAAAAAAAAAACAACCAAAAAAAACCAAAATCTAACTCTAACCATAAAAGAAATGCCAAAACAATTCTCAATGCCCCCTAAAACCTACCATCCTTGGTCCCGATTCAAAGTGTATGCCTTGTACTTCTCTACCCATTTCTGTATTCTTTTACCTGTAACTACTCAGGGCTTCTCTCTTATCCAACTGGGATGACAAACCCCCTCAAATCCCCACCTCTCTGCTGAACATACCCTTATTTCCTTTCTGAAATGAAGCATGATTCTTACCTGAAAAGATTTTACATGTGAAACTTGCAATAAAAGGGAATTCCTATTATCCCATGAATAATGTAGCTGTTTTTAGGATGCCCGACAACTGACATAACACAGTAGCAACAAGGGTCAGGGCTATTCTCACACTGATTCTTTTTAATTGTCAAAGGTGGTTTCCACTACCTCCTAAAATCAAAGACAAGAGTCTTGCAACACAAAAGAAGTGAGGTTTACTTCAAAGGGTCCAATAAGTTCAAATTCCCCACATAAAACTAATGTAGCAACAGATTCCTCAACAAATAAAATACACTACTTCAAATCGGTCAGACTTTAAAAGTTTTAACTTTATAAAAACCATCTCATAGGCAGATGTGGTGGTACACACCTCTAATGCAGGCACTCTTAGGAGCCTAAGGCAGGAGGATTGCAAGTCTGGGCAATTTAGCAAGACTCTCTCTCAAAATAAAATAATAAAGGGCTGGAGATGTCTCAGTGTGAAGGCCTTGGATTCAACTGCCAGCACCACCAAAAAAAAAAAAAAAAACGCATTTCAGGGAGTAGATTAGATATATTTCTCTAATTTTAATTGTAGAGGTACTTTTAATTCCTTAAAAAAGTAGATATATACTTACAGCTAAGGAAATTTCAGGATCTTCTTCAAATGAATCTGTATCACTTTCCCCTGCCTGATACACAGTAACTCGATATACCTAACAAAACAAATTCATCAACATCAATTTATCACCTTTTTCAACCATGATGGTTTCTTAGTTCTAAACCCTAAACAAATGTGTTACTACTATGTATGAAAAATTCAGAGACAAGGTAAAATTGAGTGAGTGAAAAGAAAAAAAATAGGACAGTGAAATCCTCACAAATTATGGCAAAAGTCAACAGGTCGGATATTAAAAATAAAATATTCATGAGAAGTGTATTTATATAGATATTAAGTAACAGGGAAACAGCTAGAAATGTTAACACAGGAAACAGATGTGGTGATACTACTTGACTAATTATGTGCATGTTTTTTACAAAAAGCAAATTAAAATTGAAATAGGGGAACTGAAGTAAATATTTTTAAAACAGATTATTATAAGAATTCAACATTAGTATTATAAAAATAAATCAGGCTATAAGGAACTATGAAAGCCTCAAATCCACAAACCAATATTCTAGTTTGAATAAATAGAGAGGCTAAAATTTCAAGTGAAATCTGAATATACATCTTCAATCTCATCAAAATCAATGAACATAAAAAAATATTTAACAACTTTCTAATATAATTAAAGAAAAAAAATTACCTCATCATCTTCATCTGAGAGGTCTTGTCCTTCTTCACTAAGACTATAATCTTCTGAGTCAAGAGATTCAACTTCAAATTCTACACTGAATTGATCTGAAACTGAATCCTGATCCAACCAATCACCTGAATGTTCACTTACACCATCATCCAGATCCTAAAAGGGAGTTAAAAAAAGTCAACTTAATACATATGACCTCTTGGCCTCTGTACAGCTTCCTACTCACAGTCCCTCTTATTTCCTCTTAAGATTCATACTATACACTTGTACTAGATTAAAGTTTAAGGTTATATTATTAATACTATTTTCCCTGCTAAAAATCTCAATGCATAAAGAAAAAGGACAAAGCCCCTTGGCACAGATATGCATACAGAATAACTACACTAACATTTTCATCTCTCCAACTACATATCCTTTCCTCCCGTACTAAATAGGGACAAGTACAGCTAGATCTAGCCTGTTTCCTAAACCAATATTGGACACTTCAATTTCTATCCTTATCCTCACTGAAATAACTTAACAGTTTCTAAACCTTACAAGGTATGATCAAAAAACCTAGTGAATGTTTAAGATTTTAAAATGTCTGACGTAAAAAACATGTTGTCATTAATCCTCCTCAAAATGCCTGTCCATCACCTCAAATACTTTTATCCCATCTTTCTCGCCACGTTCTGAAACAGTTCTGGAAATCCTCTTCCATGTGTTTAGCTGTGTTTTCGTGACTGCCCCAATGTCCTGAATCGATTCAAAACATTACCTTTCATGATCATTTTAACTTTGGGGAAGAGCCAGAAGTTGCACCATGCCAGATCTGGCGAGTAAGGTGGATGAGGACACACTGTAATGTTTTTAAAAGCCTGCCTTTCTGTTAAATGGTACTCAGCAACAGCATTAATCACACCTCTTACACATCCAAAAGGGAACTTTCAGAACTGCTTCAGAAAGTAGCAAAAATGGGCTGGGGATTTAGCTCAGTGGAGCCGCGCCTGCTTCCCAAGGACAAGGTTCTGAGTTGGAATAAGGAACAACGGAATAAGGGTGTTCAAAGCAAGGGGGAATATTCTGAGAGGGACTAATGGCAATGTGTCTTTATTGTAATCATTTAAAACATTCACCATATGAAAGAGCTCTTCCACTTTATTCACACTGCTAGTAAGACATACATACAAATTTATTGTTTTTTAACGAACTCTGAAAATAACTTTTTTTAAAGACAAGTTCACATTAAGTTGCCCAGGCTGTACTCAAACTTGAAATCATTCTGCCTCTGTCTCTCAAGTAGCTGGGATTGTAGACACACGACCATGCCCATCTTGAGAATTTCTTCTATAAAGTATCCAAACTCATTTTATTTTTAAAATTTGATATCTGCTCATCTTATTTCTCATTTTAGGATTTAATAAATTATATAACCTAATAAGACCATCAGGCCCCTCACATTTGCTATCCATAGCTAAAGGCAGGATGTATACTAAGTAGAAGGCTACAACTGAAAAAAAAAAAGTACGTAACACTGGTCTAGGAATCAGGATACAAACATTATTATTCGCAATTAGCGAGCAGGTAGCTATTTAACTATGGACATATAACTTCTAAAGACGCCGGGGATTTAGCTCAGTGGTTCTGCCACCTGCCTTACAAGCATAAGGTCCAGAGTTTGATCCCCAGTACCAAAACAAAAATTAAAAAAAAAAAGTAAAATAACTTCTAAAGGCTACAGCTATTCCATCTATAAAAGGAATTTGAATTAAATGATCTCTATCATTTCCAAAAACAAATAAAGGATTATTATTTGATAATTTCTGAAGTCAAAAACTTTTAGAGTGGTATTAGGAAAACAAGGGCCAGGAATTTAGCTCAGTGGTTCTACCACCTCCCTTGCAAGCGCAAGGTCCTGAGTTCAATCCCCGGTACCAAAAAAAGGGAAATAATGATATTAGGAAAACAGTAAAATAAACGTTCATCAAGATGCAGTTCAAGACCTCTACTGATAATCAGAACAGAATATAGTAACATCTTTAATAAAAGTAACCCAACAAACTAAAGTTTTCAATTAACTAGTCTTTAGTGAATGCACATTAAAATAATGGGCAAATCAGAAGAAAAATTAAATCTTAGCATGTTCTTACGGCAAAGGTTTGAACACCTATCAACAGTCTACTCAAACTGTTATTGAACACAGCCTTGTCCACTTGTTTCCTGTTGTCTATGGCTGCTTTTTTGTCACAACACAGTAAAGAAGCTACAACAGAGGCAGATGGCCCAGAGCCCAAACACATAATAAACTATCGGGTTTTTAGAGAAAACTTGCCAGCTCCTACTGCAAGGTACAATGAAGAATGCAATATTGAGACAAAAGTTTTGGCTAATTTTCAAAAAAGGAATGACATAGAAACTGTTATATTCTAAATATTTTTAAAGGATTAGGTAGGCTTCATCTAGAAAGATCTTTGACTTTGTAGACAGAAATACCTAGCTGTTTCAACTGTGATAAGTATTTAATTGTAGAAACCTTAAACAAGTTCTTTTAAACCTCCAAATCTTAGTATCCCCATTTGAGGTTTTCATTATACTGGTGGCCCATCTCTCATGAGGGCAGGAACCGTATCTACCACTGCATGCTGAGCATCAAATATGAAGCCTGGCACAGAAATGACTTAAGTATCTACTGTTCTCAAACTGAGTAAGCAGGAGCTCCCCATACCATCTACAGGCTATATAAGTAATAGCTCTTTGAAATACTCTGGAGGGCCCATCTATACTCATACAAACATTATACTGGAAGAAAAAAAAAAGGATGTTACTGAAAGTAACAAAAATACATAAGTGTCAGAACAGTGTTAACTATCACAATTGGCTCAGTTTCCTATATCTTCTAGGGAACCGTAAAATAATCATGAATAGCTAGAATGACAAGACACTACTCTATCACCAAAGTGCTAATTTTAAAAACACTTTAAAGACAAATGTTTAAGGATAAGAAAATACTCAATTTGTCAAGCATTTTTGTATGAGTAATCAGAAATTACTGATATTCTATCACCCAAAGAATATGACCACATTCCACACAAGTAGTAATAAACAGACCTTCCCTGATGTGTACACCTACATATGACAGATTCAGACTTGTTTGCTGATGCCCATTATAAGTTTTGCTACTGTTTGCAGTGCTGAGTATTGAACCCAGGGCCTTATGCAAGCTAGGCAAGTACTCTACCACTGAGTTATACCCCCATCCCCTAAGAGATATTTTCACTCTAAATATTCAAGATAAGTTTGCCTGGGAATCCTAAGACATAAAATTGAACCAAATTTCCAGTTTCATTATTTTTTTTTAAACGTGTAACTTCGCTCAGATTCCTCTATACACCAACATATCTGAATTTACTAATGGTGCAGTGTTTCATAAAGACTAACATATAAAGTGATATAAATAACTATGAGTATTTATCAGAGGATGGTGTGCATGCCTGTAATCCCAGCACTTGGAAGGCTGAGGCAGAAGGATGCTGACTTCAAGATCAGTCAGGGGTTCATAGGGAGACCCTGTCTGAAAACAAACAAAAAACAATGAATATTTGTACCAATGTTCCTAATTCCAGTGCTATTCCACTACTTTCCACTCTTCTCCTAAACCTGGGGTTGGAGGCAGAGAGATCTAGATAACTGATCTATCTGCAACTAAAATCTACCACTGTGTTCAGTAGCAATCTCATTATCATACATGTGCATTCTGTCTGCAGGCATATTAGGACTGTGAGGCCTACACTGTAAACATGAGAGCCTTATTTTATTTAAAACAAGAACATTACCAGATTTGATGGAGTCTCTGTCGATTCACTGCTGTTACTTCTTTCACAACATAGCTCCCTTATCACACACAGAGCCAGGCTTTCATCAAAGGAAAGAGAAATACTATCTGACTTGTGGCGTTTTCTTTGTCGTTCACCAGACAATTCATCTGAATTTTCTTCTAGATATGCAAGGGAAAAAAGGGTAATTAAGCTGCTGTACTGTGACTGATTTAGAAATTGAAATGTCTTGACTTGGTAATAAAAGTTTCAATAAATTTAACAGAAAAACAGCAAATCACTAGTAATGTTTCAAAAGTTAACACTGTTTTATTGGATCTGTCCAACTAAGAATTTACAGTAGAGTACTGTTTCATAAAGCTTTCCATCTGGGCATCACGGTACAAGCCTGAATCCTAGCTATTTAGAAAGCTGAGCGAGTAGAACTTATGTTTGAGGTCAGTCTTGCCATGTCTCAAAATAGTTTTAAGAAAGGGTTGGGGATATAGCTCAGTGCTCCCTGGGTTTATTCCTGAAGTACTGGGAGAAAGAGAAAGAAAAGGGGTCGGGGAGAATTCCAATCTGCTTTTAGAACTTTATCTCATCACAGTAAATTTAAACCATTTAGAATTTTTACTAATCAATCTACAATTTTCCCATCAAAACCAAATTTTGGAAAATACAATTTCTTTTTTTCTTGAAATGTTTGATTTATGTAAAAAGTATTCAAGTTTTTTACTGGCTTGCTTGTAGTGCTGGGGATGGAACCCAGGGCCTGGCACATGCAAGTCAAGTGCTCTATCACTGAGCTATATACCACCAGCCAAGAAGGTATTTTTATTGTTTTAATCTTCTCAGTAGTCTATTTTGTTTTAAAATTCAGGGTCTTGCTATGTTGTTCAGACTGGCCCTGAATCTCTGGGGTAAAGAAATGCTTCTGCCTCAGCCTCCAAGCAGCTGGGACTACAGGTTTGCACCACTGCATCTGGCTGGTACCTTGTATTTTCAAAGGAAGTCAAAATCAGTCAGAATTGTCCTTTTTTTTTTTTTGGTACCAGGGGTCGAACTCAGGACCTTGCGCTTGCGAGGCAGGTGGCAGAACCACTGAGCTAAATCCCAGCCCAGAACTAACCATTTTAAATAATAAATTAGCTCTGACTTAAAAAGTCAGAATATAACCAGGCATGGCAGCACACCTGTAATCTCAGAACTTTGACAGAAGCTGAGACAGGAAGACTACAAGTTCGAGCAAGCTGGGCAATGTAGTGACCTAGCAAGATCATGTCTCAAAAAATTTTAGGCTATACATGGTGGTGCACATCTGTGATCCTAGCACTCAGAAGGCTGAGACAAGAGGATTGCTGTGAGATCAAGGTCAGCCTGGGCTACATGTAAGTTCAAGACCAGCCTGAACTACACAGTGAGATCCTATCTTAAAGAACAAAACAAACAAACAAAGAAAAATTTAAAAAGAACTGGAGAGGTAGCTCAGTGTGAAGGCCCTGGGTTCAAGCTCTAGTACTACTGAAAAAACAAAACAAAACAGTCAGAAATGTCAGTCGAATCTATTAGGTACAAATCAGAGTTCTACCTTATACTAAGGATAAAAATAAATTCTAAATAGAATTGGGATGTAGCTCAGTAGTATAGCACTTGATCAGCATGTGGAAGACCCTGGGTTCAATCCTCAGTATCATCCCCACCCCTCAAAAAAATTCCAAACAGATCAAAGAGCCAAGAGCCAAATATAAAGAACAAAAGCATCCAATTACCTGTAAAAGGTTTTGTTGGTACTGCTGCTGTTATTGGTTTTGCTGCTGTTATTGGTTCTTTGTTTTGTTTGCAATGCTGAGAACTGAACCCAGGGCCTTCACCACACTTGTTAAGCACTCTACTTTGTCAAAAAAAATATTCTTTTTGTTTTTTGGGCCATGTATGTGTGTGAGTGAGAAAGAGACAGACAGACAGACACACACACGCGGTAGTCTAGGCTGTCCCTGAACTCACTGTGTAGCTCAGGCTGGTCTTGAACTCAAGATCCTTTAGTCTCAGCTTCCAGAGGACTGGGATTCAGGTGTACACCACATTATGTCCAGCAAGAAAATACTATTTTAATACTGGTGTGTAGAATATAACATAACTTTGCAAAATGTTCAAGAAAGACTTATCAGGACTAGACCACAGGGGCTGGGAATGTAGCTCGGTGGTAGAGTACATGTGCAGTTTGCACAAGGCCCTGGGTTCAATCTCCAGTACCACCAAAAAAAATAGTAGTCAAATGGCTAAGTAATATAACTCAATTTATACTTTATGATCTCTTTCAGTACCACAAAAGAATAGAAACAGCAAGAGTAGAAGCAGAAAGAGAATCAGAAAGCTGGTGAGGGGTGGGAGGGAGTTCCAGGGAAGTGGTCCAAACAATGGTCTGGACTTGGGTGCCGATATTCTTTTATTACCTTATGGGGCTTGTCTTTAATTACAAATATTGCTGTAATTTATGTTTCTACAATCAAATCTTGGAATTTCTGATTATAATATTCCTAGGATAGATCCCCAGAAGGGGAGTTACTAGGATAACAGGAAGAACTCTGAGTCTGTCCATAATCTATAAGGATTTAACCATTATATCAAGTGATACACCAAGTTGACACACCAAGACACCTTGCTTGCATTTATTATCTGTGAAGCTAAAATTTTTTTAAAATCCTTTTTATTAGTCATTTATATTTACTGTGAAAAATAGTAACACTGAAAAGTGACTATCTTTCAAATACACTGTACTTTACCTTTTTTTCATTTATCTTTTAAATTCTTTTGGAATTCATCTTGCCAAAAGTTATAACAACTTGATTATTTTGCACCTAATAACTAAGCATTTGTTCTAGTTTCACGTATTTAACAAGATATTTTCTAATGTCCTCTGTTATCATGTGTAAGATTCTAGCCTTGGTTTCTCTATATTCTACTTCACTGATCTGAACTTTTTTCCAACTAATTCATAGTTTTAGCTATTATAACTTTTGATCATGCAACAGCATTTTTCCACTTGTCTCTTCTCTGGAAAAACATTCTCAGCTATTTTCTTTACCTCTTCATTTCTAAGATGCTATTTAGTTTATCTGATTTAAAACCTCCCTTATGTTTTATTTATTAAAAACAATCATTAAAAATTTTAAGTGTTATGGTAACTAAGAATATAGCTAAAATAAAGAGTTTATATCCTTCTCCCCATTATCATGGTAATAGAGAGCTGGGTAACTATATAAACTCCAATGAAGCAGAGTAAACTGTGCCTATAGTCAGAAAAAAAAATGCTGTTAAAATTGCAAGTATAAATTAAATAACATAATATGAAACCAAGAAACTCATTCAACTAAACCAGAAAAGCAAATTTCATTATGCTTAAAAGCACTAATTTCATTAGAGAAAGAACATCAAACAACCATTTACTGTGCCAAATAAATACTCATATATATATATAAAAAATATATATATTTAGATATAGATATACCTGTCTCACTAATTGCTCTCCTTCTAGATGAGGTAGACGGCCTAGAAACCAAATCTGAAGATGAAGGTTTTTCTTCTTGTAGCTCTTGCTCTTGCCCAGGGTCCTAAGCATTCAAGAAACCAGTAATATATGACAAATTAAACTTAAAACACTAGGAAGCCAAAATTTTTAAGAAACATACTAAAATAAATTTGAAGATTACCTTTTGTTCACTCTCATCTTCAAGGTGACACCTGCTCTCACTCACAGATGTGCCAGAGTCTGATGGTTCTGAAAGAAAATAAAACAGAATCACAGACTAGGCTTGTGAAAGGAACAATCCAAGAGGAAAAGATGACAATCCTAAATATACATGCACCAAATACAAATGCCCCCAACTATACAAACAAATATTAATGGACATGAAAAACCAAATAAGCACTAGTACAACTGTAGTGGGGGACCTCAACACCCCTCTATCACAAATAGACAGATCAACTAGGAAAAAAATTAACTATGAAATTCTAGAACTAAACGAAGCTACTGAACAAATGGACTTAATAATGTTTACAGAGTGTTCCACCCCACAAAATCAGAATACACATTGTTTACAGCTGCACACGGGTTATTCTCCAAAATAGATCACATGCTAGCTCATAGGACATATCTAAGTAAATGTAAAAGAATCGAAGTTATCCCCTGTATATGATCAGACCATAGTGCAATACAATTGGAGATCAATAACATAAGAAACCACAAAACACCCACAAACACATGGAAATTGAACAACACCCTCCTGAACAACCAATGGGTCACAGAGGAAATTAAAGAAGAAATTAGTTTCTAAAAGTAATGAAAATGCCAGGACAACATACAGGAATCTGTGGGACACAATGAAAGCAGTTCTACGTGGGAAATTCATAGCAGTGAATGCCCATATTAGGACAACAGAGAGAACTCAGTTAAATAACTTAATGCAGACCCTCAAGCTCCTAGAAAAAGAAGAGCATAACAAACCCAAAGCTCATACAAGAAAGGAAATGATAAAAGATTCGAGCAGAAATCAATGCAATGGAGACTAAGAACGATACAAAAAAAAGAAAAAAAAAAAAATCAATGAATCCAAGAGTTGGTTTTTTGAAAGAATAAATAAAATTGATAAACCTTTAGCCAACCTTATCAAAAAAAGGAAAGAAAAGGCTCAAATACATGCAATTAAGGATGAAAAAGGCAAAGCCATAACAAATCCAGCAGAAATCCAGAGAATCATCAATGCCTGCTTTGAGAACCTGTACTCTAATAAAATGGAAAACACAGAAGAAATGGACAGATTCCTAGATACATACGAATTGCCAAAATTAAATGAAGAAAATATAGAAATTCTAAACACCCCAATTACAATGAGTGAAACTGAAAATGTAATAAAAAACTTACCAACAAAGAAAAGCCCAGGTCCAGGTGGCTTCACTGCTGAATTCTACAAGACATTTAAAGAAGAACTATCGCCGCTACTATTTAAACTCATCAAGGAAATTAAAGGGAAGCAAGGCTTCCAAATTCATTCCTGGAAGCAAGTGTTACTTTGATTCCAAAACCAGGGAAAGACCCAACCCAAAAAGAGAACTACAGACCAATCTCCCTAATGAACATAGATGCAAAAATCCTCAACAAGATACTGGCAAACAGAACACAGAGGGTCATCGAGAAGATCATACACCCTGACCAACTTGGATTTATCCCAGGGATGCAAGGATGGTTCAACACCTGTAAATCAATAAATGTAATACACTATATTAACAGAGTCAAGGACAAAAACCACATGATCATCTCAATAGATGCAGAAAAGGCATTTGACAAAATCCAGCACCCATTCATGATGAAAACGCTACAGAAAACTGGAATAGAAGGTCTTTATCTCAACCTGATTAAGACTATCTATGAAAAACCAACAGCCAACATCATACTAAATGGTCAAAAACTGAAAACCTTCACACTAAAATCAGGAACAAGACAAGGATGCCCACCATCACCACTCCTGTTCAATATTGTGCTGGAAACATTAGCCACAGCAATTAGACAAGAGAAAGAAATAAAAGGAATAAAGATAGGAAAGGAAGAAGTGAAACTGTCATTATTTGCTGATGATATGATACTTTACATAGAAGACCCAAAAAACTCAGTCAAAAGTCTTCTAGACCTAATTGACAGATTCAGTAGAGTAGCTGGATACAAGGTTAACACTCAAAAAACAATAGCCTTTTTATACGCAAATAGCACACCCATTGAGAAAGAAATTCGGGAAATAATTCCTTTTACAATAGCATCTAAAAAAATGGAATATCTAGGAATCAACCTAACAAAGGAAGCAAAAGACCTCTACACTGAAAACTACAGCACTCTGAAGAAGGAGATTAAAGAGGATATAAGAAAATGGAAAGATATCCCTTGTTCCTGGGTTGGAAGAACCAATATAGTGAAAATGGCATACTTCCAAAACTACTATATAGAGTCAATGCAAAGCCAATTGAAATTCCAACAATATACTTCACAGAACTAGAGAAAACAATCCAAAAATTCATTTGGGATCATAAGAGACCTAGAATAGCAAAAGCAATTCTAGGCAACAGAGACATGGCTGGGGTATCACAATCCCCAACTTCAAACTATACTACAAAGCTACTGTGATAAAAACAGCATGGTACTGGCAAAGAAACAGACCCGAAGATCAGTGGAATAGATTAGAAGATGCAGAAACAACTCCAGACATACTCAGTCACCTCATCTTTGACAAAGGAGCCAACCAACCTCATTGGAGGAAAGATAGCCTTTTTGGAAAAACTGGATTTCAACCTGTCAGAAATTAAAACTAGACCTATACCTATCACCATGCACTAAACTAACATTGAAGTGGATTAAAGATCTAAATATTAAGTCAGAAACACTAAACTTGCTGGAAGTTAGGTAGAACTCTTGATGACATTGGCATAGGAAAAGACTTTATGAACAAATCTTCAGTAGCACAGGAGCTAGCACAGAGAATCAACAACTGGGATCTCATTGTATTAAAAAGCTTCTGCACTGCAAGAGAAACTACCAACAGAACTAAGAGACAACCTACAATGTAGGAAGAAATATTTACCAGCTGTAGCTCAGACAAAGGTCTACTATCAAGAATATATAAAGAACTGAAAAAAATCAGACCTCCCAAATTCAAAGACCCAATTAAAAAATGGGCAACCGAAATGAACAGACATTTCTCAGACAAAGAAGTAAAAACAGCAAATATATGAAAAAATGTTCAACATCACTGGTCATTCAAGAGATGCAGATGAAAACAACACTGAGATTCCACCTCACCCCAGAAAGAATAGCTGCTATCAAGAAATCAACAAATAACAAATGTTGGCAGGGCTGTGGAGAGAAAGGCACCCTTCTCCATTGTTGGTGGGAATGTAGATTGGTGCAACCACTGTGGAAATCAGTATGGAGATACCTCAAAGAACTAGGACTACAGGTCCCATTTGACCCAGCTATTCCCCTACTGGGAATCTTCCCCAAAGAATTAAAAGAATCATACCACAGCGATATATGTGCACCTAAGTTTACAGCGGCACAATTTGTAATAGCTAAAGCTTGGAAACAGCCCAAACGCCCATCAACTGGAAACTGGATAAAGAAGATGTGGTTTTTTTATAAAATGGAGTACTACTCAGCCATAAAGAATGAGAAACTAGAGAAGTTTATAGCTAAATGGATGCATATTGAGGCCATACACTTAAGTGAAATAAATAGGACACACGTGTGAATACCAAATAGTTTCTCTAGTGTGAGAAATTGAAAGTGTAAATAAGGATGAAAATGATTAATATGAATAACTGATAATTTGAAATAAGAAAAGGACAAAAGGGTTTGGGGATGGTGGAAGGGAAAGGGGAAAGGGAAGAAGGGAAAGAAAAAAATTATGGGAAAAAAAATAAAAACTAAGATGCATCATGTTCTGGTACAAACACCCAATGATAAATGTAAATGTATTTTATACCTAAAATGTACCAATAAATATATACATATAAAAAAAAAATCACAGACTAGGAAAAACAGGGTATTCAAAAATATATCAATCCAACACAAACACCACACACAATTTAACCTTTCAACGGACATTAAACATATTATTTCCTAGGTCCCTTTCACATGCTAAATACTAGATATACAAATAAGATAATTCAATTTTAGTACAGAAGATACCTAAAAGAGTGTATATAACCTGGCATGGGCGCACAGCTCTGCAATCCCAGGATTTGTGAAGCTGAGGCAGGAGGATCACCGTGAGTTCGAGGTCAGCCTAGGCTACACAGTGAGTTCAAGGCAAATATGAACTACATACCAAGACCCTCTCTCTCAAAAAATAAAAAAATAATAAATACATTAAAAGAAGTTTATGATAATATTAACAAAGAAGACAACATAATTATTATTTGGTAGAATTGGGTGAAGGGAGTTAGGGGCAAAGAATCAGGAGAGTCTCTAACAGAGTCTGTGGAAATAAAGCTAAGAAAGGAATTTTAGACACCATGTGAAAAAGCAACCACAAGCAAACTATCAGTTCCTGTTCCAAGAAACTAATGGTAGTTCATTATTACTGGTATATAAGCAAAGTCAGATTGTAAAGGGTGTTGTGTGTCAAAACAAACAGCACTTGGGCTGGGGATCTAGCTCAGTGATTCCGCTGCCTGCCTCTCAAGAGCAAGGTCCTGAGTTCAAGCCCCAGTACCAACAAAAAAGCTTACAAACAGCACAAGGGTGTTCAAAAGGAATGTATCACTACATTCTTCCCAGCAGACACTTTGGAACCTTCTCTAAAGCACTGTTGCAGCCACTTATCACTATAAAAGGTTTTAGCCCAAGAAATAAAACTGATTTCCTAGCTCATGGAACTATTCTTTCCTAAATTGTAAGCATATCCCTCCAATCATGAACTCCTAAATGAGAAGGCAAAACAAAAGAAAAAAGGCAAAAGAAAGGATACCAGATTTGACAGCAACTGTGAAGAAAAAGTATTAAAACATGAACTAAGGCATGGAAAAAAAGGCCAATTCCAGAATAATTAGATAAAAATCAACAAGATTTGGTATCTGATATACAATTCAAGGGAGAAAGGAGTTAAAGATTTCAAGATTCTACCTGGGATAATAAATGTGTTGTACCATGCATCAAGAGAGAAATTTTAGAAAGGTGAACAAATTTGGATGGAAAAATAAACTCAGTTTGTACTTAGATGTACAGTACAGATGTATAACTCAAACATCAAGATTCTGTGTTTGAGATGTATACAACTACCCAAGAACATAACCAAACATTGTTTACTACCACCTCAGAAGTATTTTCATCTCAATAGTGGAGTCATGCTTCAGTACTAACACTTTGATAACTATCATTATTTTAATTTTTTCTTATACATAAAGCATTAACTTTCTTAACTTGTACATAAAGCTTAGCTTTCATCCAGGAAATTTTAGTATATACAATAAAGAGTCACCAAACAAATGTAATTTTAAAAAGCCACCAGGTGTAACAAGGTTGGTAACACTGATACAGAAGTCTCAAAATTACTTTTACTGAACTGAATCCTAAAATAAACTCAGAATGAAATAACTTAAGTAATCTACAGGTTACCACTTCATTAATATAATTTTCACAGTAATCTGACAAGATTTGTTTAAATTAATGAGTGACATGGATCCATACAAAGTATGTACTTCATAAAAATTCAAAATACTGGGCCAGGGATTTAGCTCAGAAGGCACAGTGCCTGCCCAGCAAGCATGAGGTTCTGAGTTTGATCCCTGGTACCAAAAGAAACAAAAAACCCAAACAATTCAAACTATTAGTACAGATACTATAATTGTGCTATATTGCTGTCCATTAACTTCATACAGAGTCTCAATAAAATGTCAAGGTTACCTAACGGTTACTTTCATTCTGGGTAAGATGATGATGCCCTCTTCTAGGTTTTAAATTCTAACTTTGGTAAATATTCAATTCCATACATATGCTTAACATCATATTAATAAAATATTGTACAGTATGATGCAGAACACAAACCTGAATGTGAATGGGACACAGGAAACAAAAACTGTACAAGCAAAGCAATACAATAATAAAATCTGATTAGTATGATCACAAGGGAGCAGTCAATTCATTTTAAGAACTAAGTATGTTTCTCAACCACAGGTCAAGGATGGGCTTTTGGGAGGGCTATCATGTGTTAGAGTCAGCGCCTACCAGCACTCCAGATCACACTACATTACTCTTCCACACTCAATATTTGTAACCTGAAAATAATAGTAGTTATACCAGAGAAATTAGCAACCACAATAAATGAGGACTTTTCTTCTAGAAAGAAGACTGTTAAACATTTATCAGCACACTACTGTATATGTATATGTACGTGTTAATCTTTCTGAAATGAAAATTCAGTGCCTTCACATCAGATTCTCAAAGGGAGATGTAATCCAAGAATGACCGACTAAGAACTTCCAGTAGGGAACTAAAATGCCACTTAACTACAAAAATTGACATTGTTTTATCTATTGCAGAGAAAGGGGTGGGCATGGGAGACATCCATCCTCCCAAATGGTTCTATGTAGGTAACTATATTACTTCCCACAAAGCATTTCAATTCCTTTTTTAAAAAGTTTCATCAGACCTCTACTGAGCAGAAGCTTTTGAAATTATCCATTTTCAAAATAAATCCAAACTCTGATATTCCAAGGTTTAAATTACATACTAGGATATTTAACCTTATGCTAGAATGCTACTTTATTTAGTTTGTATGAATTTCTTCCTACTAATTTATCATACTGTTACAATTAACATACAATAAAAGTAACTTAAAGGAGAACCATAGGACTAGGGATATAGCTCAGTGGTAGAGTGCTTACCTAGTAAGCATGAGGGCCCCTGGTTTGACCCCCAGCCCTACAAAATTAATTAATTAACTGACCGAGAGAACCCATGCCTGGAATCCCAGCTACTTGAGGAGGATGAACCAGGATTATGAGTTTGACGCCAGCCTGAGCAACTTAAGACCTCAATTCAAAAGAATTAAAACTGCCTCACAAGCACAAGGTCCTGAGTTCCATCCCCAGTACCAAAACAAAAAACAAAAAAGAAAAAAAAAACTGAATAAAGAGAACCACAATTACAAAATAAACACACACACACTTAAATGTCTTCAAAGTGCTTTTTTTTGGGTATGATGCTGGGGATCAAACCCAGGGCCTAATGTACATTATGCATGCTACTCAAGCATTCTTATCACTGTACTATACTCACAGCCCTTAAAATGTTTTCATGGTATGTTTAGTGTTCAAAATTAACTTACCCTGTTGATTGACTACTGTCAAGTTTCTGTAGATCATTGTATATATTTTCCTTATTGGAAGAAAAAAACAGAGATACACCTTTTAAAATAAAAATTCATTACACTGAATTTAAACATATTTTTAACTGTATATTTAGTACATGAATTACTACACATACTGAAAACCACGTTTGTTTTTTTTTGGTACTGGGGATCAAACTCGGGACCTTGCACTTGCAAGCCAGGCACCGGAACCACTGAGCTAAATCCCCGGCCCTCAAAACCACATTTTAAGTCACTACATTCAAATTATATCCCTGGCAAACTTCCAGGCCCTAAAAAGCACCAAAACAGCAACACAATGATTACCTGCAGCTACTTTCAATAATCCCAATAGTTTCTCTATCTCAAAGAATCACATCCCCATTTTTTGACAAGTGTTTTCTGTTTAGACTTCAGCAAAAGATCCAAAGGAATGAGGATGTGCAAGCAGGAGGCAGGTTAAAACCCATCATAGGGGCCGGGGATTTAGCTCACTGGTTCCACTGCCTGCCTCGCAAGCCCAAGGACTGGAGTTTGAACCCTGGTACCAAAAAAAACCATTATATAGAAACTGAATCACCTAAGATCAATCATTTAACAGATTTTCTTCCTTGATCACAAAATTTATTAAAGAACAAAGCAATATTCATCAATACAGAATGAGAACTTAGCCATGTACCAGTCACTGTTCTGGACACTGCGGAAATCAGAGAAATCTTTGTTCTCATGGATTTATATATCCTAACAAGAATTAATTTATTCCAGTACTCACTGAGGTCTGTCTTTCCTCTTTTGTTTTAAACTAATGTTCAGACAATGTCTACTTGTCAAAAGACATCATTTCTCATTCTCATGATTAATTACCAACCCCAACTATTTTTTTTCACTCTTGAGAATGACTGCTACAATAACTTTTTTTTTTCTTTTGCAGTGCTACAGATGGAACTGAGGCCTTTGAGTATGTAGGCAGGCCCTCTACCACTGAGCTACACCCTCAGCCCAATAGCAACTTAAATCCACAAAAATCAATTTTCCTATCCAAACCCTTTTTCACGTCAAGTTTCTCCAGTTTCTAATCTCTTATCCTATCAGAATTCAAATCAAGGATAATCTTAAGATTATGCTTTCAATATCAAAACAGTACCTCCAAACATTATTAGAAGATTAAATACTCAAATGATACAAAAACCACCGTTTTTTCTTAAATTTATAACTAGACCTTTTATTCCTAAGCCAAGTATAAAATAACATGAATAGATATTATATAGAAACATGTAAAGATGTTTCTATAATGTTAAAGAGCAATATGAAGGCTAGGGATGTAACTCAGTGGTATAGAGTATGTTTAGCATGCACTATAAAAATTAAGATAATTTTTAAAGGCAAACTAGAGTTTTGTCCTACTTTTCTTGAACTTTGTCTTTTCCTAACATTCAATAATGAAACATACTTTATCCTTTTAAGAAAATATCCCATTGAGGGCCGGGGATTTAGCTCAGTGGTTCCACCGCCTGCCTCGCAAGTGCAACGACCCAAGTTTGATCCCTGGTACCAAAAAAATAAAGAAAATACCCCATTGAATAACTCTTCTTTAGCTCTAATATTTTTTTCTTGTGGTGCTGGAAATAGAGCCCAGGGCCTCATGCATGCTAGACAAATGCTCCACTAATGAGCTATAGCCCCAGTCCTTACTACTGAGCATTAACACATACACGAAGGGGCCGTAATTCATGTCTCACTGGAGGAAGGCTTGAACCACCCATGGTACATCCATGACCATCCCATCAGGTGGCTTTTTATTAATTTTATTAGTAAAAAGACCAATAAAACTAGCTAGATCTGGTACAAATCTCCCAATGGGACAATCATACATATACCACTGTTTGTTCAACCCAGCAAGAATGTGTTAAATACTAGAATCTAGTGAACAGTTTCAGGCGAAAAGTATCTACCCCACTTACTAAGATATTAGTACGAAGAGTCAACAGACTGCTAAACTAACTGGTACAAATTCCAAATGTAAGATAAGAATGACTGAAAAAAAAAATCTTCAGTTCCTAGTAGAATCATTCTAGAAATTTTTTTTTTTTTGGTACCAGGTATCTAACTCAGGGCCTTGCACTTGCAAGGGAGGCGCCGGAACCACTGAGCTAAATCCCCGGCCCCCATTCTAGAAATTTTATCTGGGTTAAATGCAGCTGATTAACTGCCATAATGGTATATGGCCAAAAAAGTGATATCCAAAGTAACTAAGTCTCAAATTTCAGCCTTTATAACATGGTGGTGTTATGAAGACCTTTGGAAATGACTGAAATAATTTATAATACAAAATAACTACCAGGCCGGGGACTTAGCTCAGTGGTGCCACGCCTGCCTGGCAAGCACAAGGTCCCGAGTTAAATTCCAGTACCAGAAAAAAAAAAAAAAAGCTACTATATAAATGCTTTCCATGTGCTAAACACTACCTTTTTACACAATGTTTCTTCATGAGATATTTATAACCTTCATGGGCGGTATTTACATTATTCCTATTTTATAAATGCAGAAACTGGGCTGGAGATTTAGCTCAGTGGTTCCGCCACCTGCCTCGAAAGCACAAGGACCCGTGTTTGATCCCCAGTACCAAAAGTAAAAAAAGGACTCATATAAATGCAGAAATTAAGGCTTAGAGAGGTTATATCAATTTACTTATTCACACTGCTAGTAAACGACAGGGCTAGATCCCCAATACGGGTTTATAAGATTCCAGAGCTTAGGTTCTCAAACAATATGCTATTGAGCTCAGAAATCCAACTTCAGGACTGGGGGTGTAGCTCAGCAATAGGACACTTGGCCAGCATGGAAGTCCTCACTTGATACCCACTATCCTCGCCAAAAGAACTGAACATTGCCATCATTTATATACAGTATAACAATTCACCTTTGACAAAAGGGAATGTGGGTAGAAGCGGAAATGTTTGCCCAGCTGGCTTTTGACAATGAACTAACCAGAATTTACCTGTGCTCTTTCACAGAAAAACTTGGTACTCCAAACAAATCTCCTAGAAGATCATTTGAACAATATACAATATGTTGTTGCTTCTCATCATATAATCGTTTAGTCATAATATACTGGCCAAGATAAAATATGACCTGAAATAGAAATATGATCTCTGAGCATTTTTTTAAAAAACTGTTAGTTTTAAATACACTTAATAATATCCCATTTACCTGAACAGGATTAAACAATCAGCGACCCCAACCATGCAGACTACAACTATTTTGTATTCTTAAAAAAGGTACTTTTAAACCTTTTCCTTTTAATTTGATGGAAGTAGAACTGTTTCTCTAGTTTATGTAAATGTAGAATTTTTTCCCTTGCAAACTGTAAGTCTGCCTAGGTACTTCCTAACATACTAGGAAGGGAAAATGAAGCAAAATGTGAAATTTGCAGAATCAAAACCAAAAACCCACAATATATGGCAGTGACTTAGTCATTTAATAGTCACAAACACCATACAGCTCAACAGCCTCTGAAGTCATCAGAGAAGAAATGACTGGAAAATGACAAATGACCATCTACCCAAAAATTTGGGAGAATTTAGTCAATGAAATAAACCCTCAAAGACAGTAAAATAATTTATACTAAATGATCAAAATAAGAACCCTGAACCACTAATATAAAATTAAATATTTTGGGGCTGGGGATTTAGCTCAGTGGTTCTGCTGCCTGCCTCGCAAGTGCAAGGACCCAAATTCAATCCCTGGTACCAAAAAAAAAAAAAACACTGTTAAAATTAAATATTTTGTGTGCTCCAACAAAAAAGGTAGGCAACCCAGTTTTAAATTATCCCAACACAAACCTATTAATAACCACCTAAACATGTACAGAATTTTAGAGTTTACAATGTAATGTAATCTTAGTCTCATTCTTCTGATATTTCACAGGCTTATCAACTATTACCATTGTATTAGAAACGGGTGAGAGGCAGACTGAAAATATTTCAAAATAAAAATTGTATCTATCCCAAACACACACTTTTTTCTTGTCATTATTCGCTAAATAATACAGTATAACAACTACTTATATTTGAATTTTATAGATAATCCAGAGAAGACTGAAGTATATGAAATGATATGCCTAAATTTGTGTGCAAAAAGCTTATTTTATATGAGGAACTTGAACATTGTGTGTCTGGAGGAGTAATCTTGGAATCAATCTGCTGCCAACAGCAAGGGAGAACCATATTAGTATGTTAACACTATACAGTTTATCATCAGCGTTCAAGTCTTTACTGTCCTTGGACAGGTTTTAAATTTCTATCTACTATTAAATCTAAACTCTGCTTCCTTAACAGATTATTTTATCAAGTTAATCCCAAGTTAACAGGCCTAAAACACATCAATTACCTTAGTACTTTCCTGCAAGTACTGTCTAGGAACTTAACTGGCTAAGCAGGAGTCAATCTTAAAAAAATAATCTTGTAGGACTATGGATTGGAGAGGGGTGACAGGCAGTGAGAAAGTAAGAAAACAGACTTACATTCCTCCTACCAAACATCCCTTCAAAAATTTTATAAATGTGTAACTGAAAAGGATCTGCAATCTCTTCCTATCTCATTATCCTGCTGTAAAAAAGTTTAGCATTTTAAGTAATCTGAGTTCCATAAACTAAGTGGGAGCAATGAGGAGTAGGCATATTTCATTCACATTGAAATTCTGCCTATAATGGCCCCATCTCACTGAAAATCATTCTTCTACGAACAAATTTCATGGTAGAAAACAATACATTACAATGTTGTATCCATTAAACAGAACATGTTCATGAATCAGCTCACCTCTATCCCAGAATTTCAGTACAGTAAATTGTACTCATGTATCTCTAGTGCAGAAGTTCTTAACCTGGGATCCAGGGATGCCCAAGAAGTCCTTGGATAGAATTCAGGGGGTCCATTAATTTGGATTTTAAAAAATTCTGTCTTTATTTTCACTCAATTCAAATTGAAATTTAGTTTTCCCTTCAATTATTGTTTGTAGGCAACAAATCACAACACTATTAGCAGTACCTGTGATTTTATCACCAATAAAATCTTGTCTTCACAACACACTATGCTTGTGACAAGCACATCAAAATACTTTTATGTCTAACATAAGAAATATATCTGCTGCTAAATTTTAGTATTTAGTGTTAATTTAAAAAGCATTATATCACAAACTTGCTTACTATTTTGATAACTACTTTGTTTCTTTTGTAATCATATTAATTTTATTTCATGAATTTAAAAATATGATTCTGAGGAGTTACCAATCTGAAAAAGACTTTTTTCAGTCTGCCAAATGGGCTCACAGCAGAAAAAGACCAAGAACCCCTACTAGGCTTACCTCTGTCTCTGAATTCCTGGTTGAGAAATGAAAGTCATGCAAGTATAATTAGAATTTTCATCATCAAAATATAGATCAAATGACCACTAAAATATTGCTACTTATTGCAATATCCCTCTTTATGGATAATCTCTTCTATGATCTTGAAAACTATGGTTATACACAACTAGTAAGACATTGGTTATCTTTTACCTCAACTTACCTCTTTCATAGTGTAAGTGTCTTTTTGTGCACCAACAGACTTTAACAACTTCAGAAGCAAGGGCTTTGGTCTAACCTATAAATAAAAAAAAAGCTGCTATTGTATTTGTGAAATTATTCTAAAACTGTAAGGCCTGCAACAAATACATGGAAAAAGAAGTTCAATAACAAACACTGTTTAGCAATTTCACCAAGTTAGACTTCTAAAAGTTATCGGGTTTTACTAAAAGGAACAGAGTATGGAAACTGAATGAAATAGATATCCCAGGGTATGGGAAAATATGCTGGAGAAGATCTATTATATATATTATCAAGCAGCATTACCTGTGACCAAAAACAGTATCTATCAATCCAAGACAGTGAATATTATTTTTCCTCTAGCTATTTCTATCATTTGCCTATTGCCTTACAATCATAAATGGCTGAGATCCAAGCAGCTTACCCAACTGTACAGAACCAATATGCCTGTTGTAAGTGAAATTACAGAAACCAAAGAAAAAAGAATAAGGTAAGTCCTGTTACTAATCTTCTAGAAAATAGGTTCCTGGCTACTAGAAAACTTAAATAACTCAAAGATGATATGGATAATTAAGAGCAGATTTGACACTACAACTCATGTTCCTCGACTACAATTCAACATTCTCTTGCTATTTGGTCTACATTTCAAATAGCTACTTGACAAACATTTATTGTCTATTATGCACCACTGCTAAGCATTGAAAAAGAAAAAATGACATATGACTTGTATTAAAGAAGCCTGTCAACCATATCAGAGGTCTTTGGGGGGGGGGTACCGGGGTTCGAACTCAGGACCTTGAGCTTGCGAGGCAGGCAGTCGAACCACTGAGCTATATCCCCAGCCCCAGAGGTCATTTTTTTCCTAGAAAGAGCTAGAAAGTATTTTAAGCCTTTCATGTCAGATGGTCTGTCCAACTAAAAAACAGAGGCTATATAACCAATGGTAATGGCTACATTCCAATAAAATTTTACTTTCAAAAACAGGCAACAAGCCAAATTTGGTCCAAAGGCTATTAGTGTGCCTGATGCTGGTCTAGAGGTTTTGCCAAGTGGTATTAAGAAACTGACTAGCGCACCAGGGATTTTAACTCAATGGCACCTTGCATGCCTCGCAAGTGCAAGATCCTGAGTTCAAGCCCCAGTACTGGAAAAAAAAAAAAAAAAGAAACTGACTAGCAACATAAAGGATGTAATGTGCTTACGCTCTTTCTCCCTCCCTGTTGCTGTTACCAAAATCTGCAAAACTCATTCTTAGGTTTGCCACCAACACACAAATTGGTGTCTCTGTAACTCTTTGAATCTGACAGCATCCCCATTTGGGATCTAATGTTCAAAACCAGATTTTAAAATACTATTTCCAGCTAATCAACAGATGACTTAACTGAAAAAACTTAAAATCCACACCATAAACATGGGACATTGTTACTGAACTATAATTATGAAACATTATTTGTTCTGAAATACTTTTTAAAACATGCTTACATATGAAATTTACTTTCAGATTAAAGAATGAACTGTCTCAAAAAAGATTTTTAAATTATTTTCTCAATATTTTTCTCCATCAATTTGCATATCACTTATATAGGGGCCATGTTAATCTATGTATCATTTTAATTTTAGTATATTGCACAAGCGCCCCCTCAATTTTTATATATGCTACATAAAATTACATAAATTTGATTTGCAACAGAAACTCAGTTTTATGTTAAGCCTTACAAAAACATAAATAAGAGAACTACTATAAAATATTCTTCTTTCCAGTACCAGAGAACAAACCCAGGGTCTTGTGCATGCTAGGCAAGCACTCTACCACTGAGCTACACACCTCCAGCCCCATCTCTGCAGTTCAGAAGAAAAAAATAAATTCCAGGTGAAGATTTAGATCCAAAAGTGTAAAATACTAGAAAAATACAAGCTATACCTGCATAATCTTGGGATGTGAAAGTTAAAAGAATATGAAAATTCAAAAGTCAACAAATCTGCCTTCATAAAAATGTTCACAATGGAGAAAACAATTTTTTTCTCTTTTTTCTTTTTTTCTGGAGAAAACAATTTAAATGCAGTATTTGTAAACAATGGAAGTTCAATACACTTGAAATACAGAGAACTAAAGTTACAAAGAAAAATACAAAGAATGGACAGACAAGACCGGGCAAATCCCAGAATAAACATGTGATTTCAAAAATGAAAAGATGCCCAGCCTCACCAGAGGCTAGGACTTTCAAATTTAAACAACAGCATAGAACCTGTACCCCAAAAAGGCGATAGTAATAATTAAGACTGGTTCACATCAATTTATTACATATTTTATACAGAACTAGAAGACAGGAGTTCAAAGGTTCCCAACAAAGGAATTTTAAGTATTTAAGGACATAGAAATGATAATTACCTTGATTTTTCTCATTACATGTATACATGTCAAATTACGACACCGCACCCCATAAATATATACAACTATATGTCAATTTTTAAAAGACTGATACTGTTCAGTGTTGGCAGAAGAGAACACCATCACAACTCCTTTTTTTTGAGACAAGGGTCTCATTTGGTAATCCAAGCTGGCCTCAAACTCGCAGCGATCTCCTGCCTCAGACTCCTGCTGGGATTACACGTATGTGCCATCACGCCCAGCCTGTCACAACCTTTGAGGGGCAATTTGCCAGGTGGCAATCAAACGTGTAATTCAACAAAAGCATTCTACATTTTTACAGAAATAATGAATCAACATCATGTTAGGATTCATGCACAAAGTAGTACTGTTTTAACACTCAAAAACTGGAGGCAAGCTGGGTGTAAGTGGGCAAGTCTCCAGTCCTTACTATTAGGACACTGAGGCAGGAGGATTACAAACCCAAGACTAGCCTTGCAATTTAGCAAAAACCCTGCTTCAAAATTTTTTTTTAAAAGGCTGAGAGCCAGGTGCAGTGATCCACATCTATAACCCCAGTTCTGAGGGAGGTTGAGGCAGGAGGCCCACAAGTTCAAGTCACTCCTGGACAATTTAGGTAGACCCTGTCTCAAAATTTTAAAAAGGACTGGGGATGTAGTTCAGTGGTAGGGCACCCCTGAGTTCAATTCCCAGTACCACAAAAAATTTTAAAAGAAGGGCTGTAGATGTAGCTCAGTGCAAGGCCTGGGTTCAACCACTAATTATCGTTTTAAAGCAGGAAAAAAAGGCAATTTTAAAAGCCTATCAGGAAGGGTAAAGGGGTAGCTCAGTGGTTAGGCATCTGCTAGCATGGGGCTGGATCCCCAACACCATAAATAAGTATCAGTGAAAGTATCAAAAAATAAAAATGGCATACTTGTGCTATGAAACACTATGGAGTCATTAAGAAGAATTCTGTAGATTTTACTTATTGGCAAGTTGTAGAACACCTCCAGTTTAATCTTGTGGTAAAACAACAGATTTAAATTCACGTGTTAATATACTATATATGTAGGTATATAAACACCCCCCCCCAAAAAAAAACCTTAAAAAGAGACATGAAGGAGAAGACTGGAATTTCCAGGTTTTACTTTGTGTATTTCTTTCTGTAAGGCCCAAAATCTTTACAACCAACATGAACTATTTTTCATGACTTTTAGAAACCATTTAAAAGGTTAAAGACTGAAAGATCAAACTAGAAAAATTAGGTCACGATAAACATAACCTCAGCATAACATCATCATGCTTAACAATGTAATGGAATACTTAAAGTGCACGGGGTGAAGGGCTACAAAAATACTAATTTTTAACAGTTCACTTTTACTCCATGCAATTAAACCTGAGAAAGTAGAATTTAAGTTAAACACATACACTTTCATTTTAAAGCCTTGCTATAATCGGGGTTTATGGAATGACCGCCTCATAAAATATATTATTTTTAGAAGTTATACTTGAGACAAAAATACCAACCAGGGTCTCTTGTTCCGAAGCGGGAATCTGTGAGGTGCTTACAGCACCATCAGTAGACACAGACATGTTGGTATTGCACATTGGCCTACAAGTAGGAAGAAAACACACACACGATAAAAACTTGAAATAAAACATTTGTAGAAAAAATAAAATTACACATAACGATAGGTCATAGATTTAAACGATATCTTTATAAAGTAAAATTATTACCAAATCAGTCCTTACCTGGATCAATACAGAAAACTTGCTGTACGCCGGTGATCACAGGAGTTTATCTCCAATTGCCAGTGAACACAGCTGGGAAAAGACAAGGTTTAAATAGCCTCAGCTGGAGACAAGTCAGGACTTAGCTCCTCCGACTGCAGATTTGGAACGTGTCTGAACTTGACCAGCCCAAGAGGAAAAGCTGAGTCAACCGGTAACAGAACCAGCCCAGTCTAGCCCAGCTCGGCGCCGCATTCTGACACGCAGCACCTGTCACCACCCGGATCCCTGCGGGGCGCAGCCAGCAGCCCCCAAGCAGCCCGTACCCCGGACTCCCGGGGAGACCCCGTGCCCACGCCCATCCCCGCCCCCACCGCAGGAAAGCGCGGGCCTAGGCCCCGCCTCCCTCCTGGGCGGCGACCTCAGCGCCTCCTTCCCACAAAACCTTCACAAAGCGACGCGCCCCTAACCACAAACAGCACAAAGGCTGGGTTCGGGAAGAGGATGGACACGAGAGCAAGCCAGGGGGGCCCCATTCTCACCTCAGACGCAGAACTGACCCTCGCTTCCGAGCCATACCTGCTCCTCACCGCGCGGCATTTTTGGCGCCCGGAGTGGGGTCAGGGGTCCCCCAGGACACCCCAGTGCCCCTCACCCAGCACGCGGAAGCCCGACGACCTGGGCCTCGGCGACTATTCTCGGGGGCCCAGGCCACTGGGGCGCTCAGACGCACTCAGGGCGGCGAGGAAGGAGGTTCCTGGGGGCGGGAACGGCCAGACCTCAGCCAGGGAGGGGGTGGGGGTAGAGGCTACCCGCACATTAGGCTTCTCGCTCTAATCTTCCAGTCACAGAGCCACAAAGGCCCGTAAGCAACAGAGACCCTCGATGCGCGCCCCCTATCGCTCGCGGGCAGCGCGCCGGAAGCGGCGGCACATCCGGGCGTTTGCGCGGTCGCGCGCCCGACCCTGAGCCTCGGCCAATCGGCCCCGACTCTGCGGAGGGTTTGACGGGACTGGCCCTGAGCTGCGGGTAGGCGGGGCTTTGGCCGCCGCACCGCCCTTCCTCGGTGGCGAGACTCTTGGAGGACTCCTACAACTGTGAGGCTATTTTTGTGTTTCTTGTGTTTACGCCTCCCGACCGCGGTAGAAACTGTAGGCAAATACGTATCCAAGAAACCGAGATTGACAGCTGTATGATATTTTAAGCCCACACTGGAGTTGCACACAAATGAGATATGTCAAGACTTTAAAAAAACAGATTAAAAATAGCGTATTCCGTAGGTTTATATGCCGATGTTTACAACTTGTGGTTCGGGGAGAGGGCGGTAAGCTACTACAGCATCCCGAGCTACAGAGAGGAACGGAGGCTTCTCCGATGGTGGTGACCCAAGTTGGGGGAGAATGAGAAAAGAAAACTCATGGTGGAAAAATTCTTATGCAGGTAACTTCTCAAGAAGTAAACGTTATCTCGGATCAGCCCTCTAGTTGGTAACAGAGACTTTGCTCACGTAATATATGGATTTATTTTATAGAAGTGAATTTCTTTTGCAAAAAGACATTGCAGAGCTACGCTTGTGTCTGCAGTTGTCGATATAGTCATCTCAAAATATGCAGGAGCCATGCGTGGTGGTCCAAGCCTGAAATCCCAGCACTGTGGGAGGCTCACAAAACAAGCACAGCCTGGACAATTTGGGAACTTAACCGTGTCTCAATAAAGGCGAGGGGTAACTCAATTTGAAGGCTGTGAGTTCTATCCTCGGTACCACACATGCAAACAGAAGTATATTGTTCATGCAATTCTGATTCATCTGCTTGCCCATGTAGGTGTGGCAAGTGTTACTGTTACAGTCTAAGAAATGAAGGAGGACAAGAATAACTGACCTGGCTCAAGCCAAAAGCAGTCTTTACAAAGACCAGCTTCTTTTCTGCCAAGTTGTAATCAGTCTTTAACAAAGACCTTTTTTCATAACATATCCTTTTCTTCTTCCACTCCCCAACCTACAAAAAAGAAATCCTCCTAAACATTGTTCGACCTAAATTCTGGAAGAGATCTCTAAAATTAAAGGGTTTTACTGAGCCATCATAGATGCTAAACCAGAAAGAAAGGACAAGCCCTGGACCAAGTTTCCTCAGCCTCCAACAGCTAGGCTAGGTAGCAGCTGGAAAAATGTCAGCCAGATCCAAAAACAGCACGTTATAATGACCATCTCAGGAAAGCAGGCATAAATTATTTATATTGAACCTACATTGGCTATGGATAAAAGGGGTGGGATTACATAAAAAGTACAGGAAGGCTTTAGGATAGGAGGTCAGTCTGTTAGGAGAAGCAACCTTGCCTCGATTGGTTGGGGTGTGCAAAGGTTGCAATAGAATGGGGGAGGAGTGCTTGATGGGGGGAATACCAGACAGGGTCTCTCTATGCTGCTCAGGCTGATCTCAAACTCCTAAGCTCTAGCTGTCTGTCCTGCCTCAGTATCCTGAGTAGCGGGGACTGCAGCCTGGCTGAGTCAAAATTTTAACAGTTTAAAGACTATAGGGCTGAGGGTGAAACTCAATGCCAGAGCACATGCCTAGCATCTAGGAGATCCTGGGTTCAATCCACAGGATTAAAAAAAAATTACCTGGGTATAGTGATGGATACCTATAACCGAGGCTGAGGATTCCAAGTTCCAGCCCAGTCTGGACACTTAGTGACTGTCTCAAAAAGTAAAAAAGGGTTAGGGATGTATTACAGTGTGAAGGGGTTGGGTTCAATGCCCAGTACCAAAAACCTCAAACTAGGTACAATGGCATGTGCCTAGAGTCAACAGGAAGATCACTTGAGCCCTGGAGTTCAAGGTAAGTCTGGGCAACATAGCGATACCTGGTCTCAAAAAAAGAGTGAAACAGTCTTTTGTTCTTTGGGTCCTGTAGCTGGTTACTGATTATTCTCCTCCCCATCTCTTCCTTCTGCATCCCAATGTCTAGTTTTTAAATATGAGACATTTCAGAATTTTTTTTATCAACCAGGTAGATACTTGATAATTTTAATTGCCAACATTATTAGTTTCAGGGATTTAATGTAGCTTTTTAAATATACCATCTTTATCAGAGTAAATATGGTGAGATTTCCATTTCTGAGACCCCATGCTTGACACTGGATGAAAGAAAACCTCCAGCAGTGGAGGAAAATTTAAGCAGAAAAAGATATATGGCTCAGTGGTAAAGAGCTTGCCGAGTGCTGCAAAAAAATAAATTTTTAAAAGATAAGTGATAGTGTTAAATGGATGAACCAATATGAAGGGCCATATAAGTTCAAAGAATTATTCAGTGACTGCAGGGCCAGTTCACAAAGGCCTCAGAAGATCTACACATATTTAAGTCCTGGAGGATGATAACTATTAAAAAGCAGAGAATAATATTCCAAGCCACAAAAAAAAGTCAGAAGTGAAAATATAAAAATACTGTTTAAGAAACAATAAACAGATCAGTTTTGACTTACATGAAAGTCAAGAAAAATCTTAAGAATGTTGAATCTAGTCTGGGCAATATAGTGAGACCTCACCTCAAAACGACAAACAAAAATAATCGCAAAAACAAAAAACCTAGGCGAAATAGTATATACCTGTAGGTCCAGCACTTGGGAAACTGAGATTGGAGGATCTTGAGTTAAAGCCCTGCTTGAGCTATGCAGTGAGACCTTTTTTCAAAGAACACTGAGGGCCGGGGATTTAGCTCAGTGGTGCTGCTACCTGCCTCGAAAGTGCAAGGTCCCAAGTTTGATCCCCAGTACCAAAAAAAACCAAACAAAAAACAATGAGTCTCCATAAATGGCAGGTGAGAGAATGCAGTTTTGCTTCAGATTGTCTCAACACAGCCACTAAGAGCACATTTAAACTCAGAAGGCCCAGGCCAGCCCCCTAAGGATGACTTTCCTCCTTCTCATTGGCCTTGTGTTCAAAAATGTCTTTTGGCAGATTTACTAGATCAGAACACATAGAATCTGTTATTTTCTAATAGAACCATTAAGAAGAGGCAGAAATGAAGGAAGAAGTGATTGGATTTAAGGTGTTAAAAGGATGAAGCAAAAATTCAGTCTTAATGTGTTTTTTTTTAATGGAGTACTACTCAGCCATAAAGAATGAGAAACTAGAGACATTTATAGCTAAATGGATGCACATTGAGGCCATACTCTTAAGTGAAATAAATAGGACACACGTGTGTAAATACCAAATAGTTTCTCTGTTGTGAGAAACAAAGTGTAAATAAGAATTAAAATGAATAATTGATAATGTGAAATAGGAAAATAAAGGTCCAAAGGGGTAGGGGAAGTGGCAGGGGTAGGGGAAAGGAAAGAAGGGAAAGGAAAAATTATGAGAAAAGGAAAAAATGGAAACAAAGTCTTTGTAAATAGGGAAGGGTGGTGCTGGGGATTTAGCTCAGTGGTTTCGCTGCCTGCTGCGCAAGTGCAAGCGCAAGGACTCAAGTTTGATCCCCGGTACCAAAAAAAAAAAAAAAAAATTGGGAAGGGTGGAGGAGGTGAAGGGAGGGCAAGGAATGAATGGGGAAAAAATAAGAACCAAGATGCATTATGTAAAGGTACAAGTTCCCAATGATAAATGTAAAAGTATACTGAAAATGTACCAATAAAAGAATTTAGGGAAAGAAAAAAAAACAAATTCAGTCTTCAAGGACTCAGTACTCAAAATTTACTGTGTCCTGTGGGAGACTAAAATATGCTACCCCAAAACACACATCAATGGCATATTTTGAGATGATTATTTGCAGAAAGGGCAGACAAGAATAGTTTTGCAAAGTTGTGCCTTTATAAAAATATCTATCTACACGAGTAAAGTACACAGCAGACACAAGCGTTGGCATTCTCCTTTTCTTATCTGCCTATGATGATCTAGAAAAGATCCAGGAGAGACTGGAGCTTCAACATCCTGCCCAGACTGAGATGGCCACAGGCTGCTACTTACTCTTCCAAGGGCAGCCTGTGAGATCCCCGGAGTCCTTATCTGCATAATAAGGCGATCTTTTATTCTGCATGTATTTTTTTCCCTCACCCTCCCATAATCTGTTGCCCCCTGCTCACAGAAACTCAAGCTTCTATTCCTTTCTGTAGCTCAGGATATTACAAAACCTTCAGTCCCTTGGTCCTTCTTTGAGTTATACATTGTGTGAGGCTCTTGTGCCTGTACATATAATAAATGTGTATGCTTTTTTTCTGGTAATCTGCCTACTGTTGATTTCAGAGACTGAAATTATTGAACGTTCAGAGAAAAGAGGGAAACTTTTTTTTTCCTCTTTTGTAAAACATTTATTGGTACATTTTAGATAGACATAATAACATTCACCATAGGGAATTTGTACCTGTACATGATATATCTTTTTAAATTTTTTTCCAGTACCAGGAATCAAACTCAGGATCTTGTGCTTGCCAGGCAGGCACAGCACCACTGAGCTACATCCCTGGCCCTGTACATGGTATATCTTGCTTCTTTTTTTTCCCCATTCTCCTCCCTCTCTTCAACTCCTCTCTCCTTTCTTACTTACAAAAGCTTTGTTTCCATTTTTTCCCTTCTGTTCTTTTTTTCTTGTCCCTCCTTCCTTCCTTGGTCCCCTTCTCATTTTTTTTTTTGATCCCATGGTTTTTTGTGTTTTTTTTAATTTATTGGTACATTTTAGGTACACAGTACATTTACATTTATCATTGGGTGCTTGTACCTGAACATGATGTATCTTAGTTCTTATTTTTCCCCCATTACCTATGGGCCCTTCACCCCCACCACCATTCCCTATTTACATAGACTTTGTTTCCATTTTTCTTTCCTTTCCCTTCTTCCCTTTCCCCTCCCCCTCCCGCAACCCCTCCACCTTTGGACCTTTTCCTGTTTCAAATTATCAATTGTTTGTTTTAATCATTTTCATCCTTATTTACACTTTCAGTTTCTCACACTAGAGAGACTATTCGGTATTTACACATGTGTGTCCTATTTATTTCACTTAAGAGGATAGCCTCAATATGCATTCATTTAGCTATAAAAGTCTCTAGTTTCTCATTCTTTATGGCTGAGTAGTACTCCATTTTATAAAAAAAGCACATCTTCTTCATCCAGTTTCCAGTTGATGGGCACTTGGGGTGTTTCCAAACCTTAGCTATTACAAACTGTGCCGCTATAAACTTAGGTGCACATATATCGCTGTGGCATGATTCTTTTATTCTTTGGGGAAGATACCCAGTAGGGGAATAGCTGGGTTAAATGGGACCTTTTAACACCTCTGCAGTACGAAGTATTACCACAAGCTCAGTGTGAACAAGATGGTTAGATTGCTTGCTGTCATGGAACACAGCACAATTCCTCAGTTTCCAAGCAAAGAGAATGCTGATACTATAGACAAAAATAAGCCTAGTGGGAGGAAAATGTCAGACTGTTACTGAGCTTTAGGTTATGCACCAAGGAATGTAGAGTTCAGGGATAGGAAATGTGGAATTGAAGCTCAGTCTGGAGGCAGAGCTTAAAACAGCAAAGAGGGCTGGGGATTTAGCTCAGTGGTTCCAGCGCCTGCCTTGAAAGCACAAGGTCCTGAGTTTGATCCCCGGTACTGAAAAAAAAAAAAAAAAAAAAGCAAAGAAATAAGGGGGAAAACCAGAAAGCCAAGAAGCCAGGTCATAAAAAAAACAGAATGAAGTTTGGTTGGTACCTCAAAAAACAGAATGAAGTATTGATATTGACCATTACAGAAGTTAAAGAAAATGAGGAAGAAAGCAAACTGGACTACTATCTCTGAAAGCAGTTTCTATTGTTTGCAACTTTACTATTAAGAAAAAAACCCCTGCAAGCCGGACATGGTGGTGCATACCTGCAATCCTAGCACACGGGGAGGCTGCCAGAAGCTCAACCTAGGAAATGTAGTGGTTTAGAAAGACTATCTCAAAATAAAAAACAAATAGTCCGCAAATGTAGTTTAGTGGAAAGTCCAAGGGCTGGTGGTGCTAGGTTCAGTCTCCAGTACAGCCACCATCAAAGAAGATGAACAAGAGGAGAAAGATGAGGAAGAAGCAGAAGAGGGAAAAAGACCATATGCTGCTGTTTGTCTACATTTCATGGTTCTCTTTTGTCACATTCCCCTTTGTTGTGCTTACCTGAGGTTTTCTATCTGAGAAACAGCTGGCCATTTTTTTTTCTCACACTGTGGGTTACCTCTTCACTCTGTTGGTGGTTTCTTTTGCTGTTCAAAAGCTTTTTAATAAGATAAGATCTCAGTTTTTGATTCTTTTGTGATATTTCCTGTGTGCTCAGGTTTTACCTACATCTATGTCTACAAGAGTCCTACCTATTCTATCTTCTAGTAGATTTAATGTTTCTGTTTTAATATTTAGATCTTTGATCCATTTCTATTTTAGTTTAGTCCATGGTGAAAGATATGGGTCTAGTTTTAATCTTTGGCTTATAGAAAGCCAGTTTTTTCCAGCACCATTTATTAAAGAGGCCACCTTGCCTCGAGTGACAGTGTTTGGCTCCTTTGTCAAAGATAAGGTGGATGAGTGTGTTTGGAGTTGTTCCTGCATCTTCTAATCTGCTCCATTGATCCTTGGGTCTGGTTTTGGTTTTGTTGATGTTGTTCTTGTTTTGTTTTGTTTTGTTTTGTTTGTCAAAACCATGCTATGAGGGTGAGCTGGTCCCAGCACCCGGAAGGAAGCTCCCTGCCTCCATCCCAGGCTCCTAGGGCAGAGAAGCTCAGCTGGTCCCAGCACCCAGAAGGAAGCTCCCCCACCACCACCCCAAGCTCCTAGGGCAGAGAAGGTGAGCCTCGTGGGATCCAGAAGCACACACCCCCCACCCCCGTGGAAATGAGAAGACACATAAACAAGCCTCAGAAACAGACTTCCAGATCACCTACAGCAACCCCAAAGGGAAACGAGATGGAACACTCTGATACTCAACCACCTGGACTCTCTGAACTGGCAACAAAAGAGGATCTGGGAAAAATGAAATCAGAAATAATTACTCAGGTAACAGCAAAGATTTTGCTCATAATGCAAGACATGATTAATAAATCTAGAGAGGACACAGATAAAAAAGTAGAGGATCTGAGGAACATGATGGAATCCCAACATAGGAAACAAATGGAATCCATAAAACAGATACAAACAGATTTCCAAGAGATTAAAAACTCCATCGAAAGTCTGCACAGCAGAATGAACCAATGTGAGGATAGAATTTCACATATAGAAGATAAGATTGCAATTAGTGACCAGGAAAAGAAAAATTGCTTTAAAATTGTAAGGGAACACGAGAAATCAATCCAGCAGCTGCTAGACAGTGCAAAGAAGAATAACATAAGACTTACTGGAGTCAGTGAAGAAACAGGATAGAGTACAGATGACATGAAAAAACTGTTCATAGAGGTGATGGCAGAAAACTTCCCAAGGAGGGGAAAAGAACTTGACATACAGATAAGTGAGGCATATAGGACTCCAGCCAGGCTTAATCAAAAAAAAATCTACACATAGGCATATAATAGTTAGGATTCCAGAAATCCAATAGAAGAACAAAATTCTACAAGCAGTGAGAGAAAAGGAACAAATCACGTACAAAGGAAAGCCCATCAGAATCACAGCAGACTTCTCAATGCAAACCCAAGAAGAGCTTGGAGTGATGTATTTCAAGCCCTAAAGGAAGACAGCCTCCAACCCAGATTGATGTACCCTGCAAAACTATCTTTCAAAATTGATGGAGAAATAAGATTCTTTGATGATAAAGAGCACCTCAGGAACTTCATGAATACCAAACCAGCACTCCAAAAACTTTTTGACCGTACCCTAGGAAAAGACAATGAGGATCACAACCCCAGGAAACCCAGCAGAATGAATCCATTGGGCGTGACAAATTAAACACAAAGGGGGAGAATCCAACAAAAAGAAAAAGTCATGACAAGGCTTTTAAAACTTTTGACTTCATCTCCCTAATGAGTGTATAATTCAATCTTATTATTGTACTGATTAGTATTTTTCTGATTCTAGAGTTGCACACCATTCCTTGTGCTATACTGGCTATTTATCATCTTCTTATGTCTACATTTTAATTGGGTTGTCTATTAATGAGCTCTAAGAATTCTTTATATATTCTGCTCATAGGTTATATGCATTGTAAATATGGTCTGTTTAAGGACTACTTTTCATTTTAATGATGTCATTTAAAGTTCTAAATATTGATGGAATCTCATTTGTCACTTTTTTTCTTTTATACATCATGTTTTTTGTATCCTAGGTAGTTCTTGCCTACCCTGAATTCATAAATATTTTCCCTTATAATTTCTTCTTAAAGTTTTATACTTTTAGGCTTTCTTATTTAGGTTCATAGATCCCTTCAAGTTATTTTCATGTATGGAAAAAAAGGGTTGAGGTTAATTTTTTATATACAGATACCAAGTGTTCTAGTGCCATTTGCTGAAGACACTATCTCTTCCTTGGCTCTTGAATTGAGTTTATATTCTATAAAATGCTAATGTTAAATAATCTTTCAAAACTCAGTGGACCGTATACGTGTGGTTCTATTTCTAGATTCTCTGTTTTATTCCAGTGATCTATATGTCTTTCCTTATACCAACACTGCCTTGATTACTGTAGCTTTAGAAGAAGTCTTAAAATTGAGTGCTAAACGTCTTCCAACATTGTTTTTGTTTTTGTTTTTGGCTTTTCTGGGTCCTTTGTACACCTACATAACTTTTAAATTTCAATATCCAGTTCTTCATTTATAGCAAGTATACACAGACCTGAATTTTTATATATACCTTGTGTTTTCTAATCCTGCTAAATTCAAGTACAAGTTCTAGGGGCTCCTAGAGATTTCTTAGCATTTTCTCTGTAGATGATCATTTCATCTACATATAAAGATTTTGCTTCTGCCGTGCCAATCCTATCCTAGTTGTGTCATTTTATTGCCAGACTATTTTGGTGGGGACTAGGTTTCAAAGTTTAATGGACAGATAAAGAGTAAGCATATCTGCCCTTGTTCCCCACCTTAAGGAGAAAGCATTGTATCTTCTCCATTTATATAAGACATTCTCGCTGGAAGTATGGAGTACATGTCTTTAATCTGTTGAGAAGTTTCTGTTCTACTTCTAGGCTCCTGATAGCTTTTACCATGAACAGCTGTAGAATTTAGTCCAATACTTTTTCTCCAACTAGTGACAGGATCATATGGCTTTTTCCTTTCCTCTGTTTAAATGATTACTTTTGGGAGTGGATCTTCCAGTGCTGAACCAACACTGCCATCCCTATAACAAAACCACTTTCTACATACTGCCAGATCTGACTTCTAATAGTTTGTTTTGTTAAACAAATTTCTATTTATGTTCATACTTTTTTCTTCTATTATCTTTATCCAATTTTAGGATTAGCACAATGTTGAGTTCCTAAAATGAGGGGAGAAGTGTTCCTTCCTTTTTCTGCTTTAATTGTTTGATATAATTTATCAGTTAAAATGTTTATGAGCCTGCTGTTGTCATATAGGTAGGTTTTCAAGCTAGGAATATACTTTCTTTAACAGGTGCTATTCAAATTTTATATTTCCTCCAGAGGTAGTTTCATTAATTTGTCTTCCAAGGTACTTCTTAGAAGTTGTCAAATTTATTTCAAAAAAGATTTTTGTAATATGCTTTCTATATCCTTTTAAATTCTGTAAAATCTGTGGTAATGTCTCCTAGATCTTAATATTGTAATTTTAAAAATGTATAACTGATATTGTGTAACAGGAAGAAAAGGTCTAAAAGACCAGGGGAATTGGGACGGGTAGGGGAAGGGAAAAAAGGGAAAGGAAAAGATATGAGAAGAGGAAAAAAATGGAAACAAGGTCTTTGCAAATAGGGAAGGGTGGAGGGGGTGAAGGGAGGGCAAGGAAAGGGGAAAAAAAATAAGATCCAAGAGACTCATGTAATGATACAAGATCCCAATGATGAATGTAACTGTATTGTATTACCTAAAATGTACCAATAAAGTTAATGGGGAAAAAAAATTTTTTTAAATTAAAAAAATAAAAAAAATAATAAAAATAATAAAAATAAAAACCATGCTATATTTATAACAGTAACTTTGTAGTATAATTTAAAGTCAGGGATGGTGATGACCCCTGCCATGACTTTGTTACCCAGAATTGCCTTTGCTATTCTAGGACTCTCCTGGTTCCAAATGAATTTTAGAATTGTTTTCTCAGATTCCGTGACATATGCTATTTGATCAGGATGCTATACACCATCTGATCAGGATTGCATTAAATCTGTATAACAAATTAGGAAGTATGGCCATTTGCACTATATTGGTTCTTCCTTTCCAAGAACAAGGAATATCTTTCCATTTTCTGATATTCCCTTTGATCTCCTTTTTTAGAGCACTGTAGTTTTCAGTGTAAAAATCTTCTACTTTCTTCATTAGATAGATCCCTACGTATTTTTTTTTTGGATGCTATTGTTTAAGTGTTTCCCTAATTTCTCTCTCAGTGAGTTTGTTATTTGAGTACAGGAATGCTATTGATTTTTGAGTGTTGACTTTGTATCCCGGTACACTACTGAATTTACAAGATTTTATTAAATCTAGAGGTCTTGTGGTAGTTTTTTGGGGTCTTCTATGTAGAGTATCATGTCATCCACAAATAATAATTTAACTTCTTCCTTTCCTATCCTTATTCCTTTTATTTCTTTCTCTTGTCTAATTGTTCTGGCTCATATTTCCAGAACCATATTGAACAAGAGTGGTGATGGTGGACATCCTTGTCTCAGTCTTGATTTTTGAGTGAAAGTTTCAGTTTTTGTCCATTTACTGTGATGTTGTCTGTTGGTTTGTCATAGATGGCTTTTATCAGATTGAGATAAAGACCATATATTCCAATTTGCTGTAGGGTTTTTCATATGAATGGGTGTTGGAATTTGTCAGACTCTTTTTCTTCATCTATTAAGATAATCATATATCGGCCCAGGATTTAGCTCAGTGGTTCCAGCACCTGCCTCAAAAGTGCAAGGTGTCAAGTTCAATCCCCGGTACCGAAAAAAAAAAGATAATCATATAGTTTTTGTCCCTGGCTCTGTTAATATGGTGTATTATATTTGTTTTTTTGTTTTGTTTTTTTGGTACCAGGGATCGAACTCGGGTCCTTGCGCTTGCGAAGCAGGCAGCGAAACCACTGAGCTAAATCCCTGCCCTACATTTGTTGATTTGTATATGTTGAACCATCCCTACATCCCTAGGATGAATCCTACTGGGTCATGGTGTATAATTTCTTGATGATTTGCAGCGTTCTGTTTGCCAGTATCTTATTGAGGATTTTTGCATCTATGTTCATTAGGGAGATTGGGCTATAGTTCTCTTTTCTTGTTGGATCCTTCTCTAGTTTTAATATCAGGGTAATGCTTGTTTCCAGGAATGAATTTGGAAGTATTGTTTCCCTTTTAATTTCATTAAAGAGTTTAGAAGTAGCAACATTATATCTTCTCTAAATTTCTTGTAGAATTCAGCAGTGAATCTGCCAGGGCCTGGGCTTTTCTTTGTTGGTAGGTTTTTGGGGGGTTTTTTTGTACTGGGGATCAAACTAAGGACCTTGTGCTTATGAGGCAGGCAGCGGCACCACTGAGCTAAATCCCCGGCCCTGTTGGTAGGTTTTTAATTGCATCTTCCATTTCATTTACGGATAGTGGTTTAGTTAGAATTTTTGTATCTTCTTGATTCAGCTGGGAATCTGTCCATTTTGTCTGTGTTTTCCATCTTATTAGAATACAGGTTTTTGAAGTAGGTATTCATGATTTTCTGAGTTTCTGCAAGATCTGTTCCATTTTCACCCTTTTCATTGCTAATTGCATGGCTTTGAGTCTTTCCTTTTTTTTATAAGGTTGACTAAGGGTTGTCAATTTTATTTAATCGTTCAAAGAATCAGCTCTTCATTGATTCTTTATATTTTTTTAGTCTCAATTGCATTAATTTTGGCTGTGATCTTTGTAATTTCCTCCCTCCTATAAGCTTTGGGCTTGACTTGCTCTTCTTTTTCTAGACGCTTGAGGTTCAATGTTAGGTTGTTTATTTGAACTCACTCTATTTTTCTGATATAGAAATCCACCACTAAATATTCCCCTCATAGGACTGCTTTCATTGCATCCAAAAATTCCAATATTTTGTATTGCCAATATCATTTAATTGTAGAATCTGTCAAATTTCTTCTTTAATTTCATTGTTACTCATTGGTTGTTGTTTAATTTCCATGTATTTATGAAGTTTTTCTGGCTTCCTTTGTCATTGATTTCCAATTTCATTGCACTATGGTCTGATAATGTTCAACAGGATAATTTCAGTTCCTTTACATTCACTTAAGCATGTTCTATGAGCTAGTATGTGGTCTATTTTAGAGAATTTCTCATGTGCAGCTGAGAAGAATGTGTATTCTGCTGTGGAGTAGAACACTCTATAGACATCTACTAAGTCCATTTGTTCAAAAGTTTGTTTCAGTTCTGATGTTTTTTTGTTGTTTTTTTGTCTAATTGATCTATTTGTGATAGTGGAGTATTGAGGTTCCCCCATTACAAGTGTATTAATGCTTATTTCATTTTTCATGTCCATTAATATTTCTTTTATATAATTGAGTGAACTGGTATTCGGTACATATATATTTATGATTGTTATCTTTTCCTCTTGCATTGTTCTCTTTGCAAGACTATAATGACCTTCTTTGTCTCTCTTAATCAGTCTTGGTTTGAAATCCACTTTGCCAATAGAATAGCTACCCATGCTTTTTTCCAGGTTCCTGACACATGGAGTATTGTTTTCCATCCTTTGACTTTCAGTCTATGAATTTGTTTTTGAATTAAATGTGTTTCTTGTATGCAGCATATTGTTGGATTATGCTTCTTGGTCCATTCTGCCTATCTTTCTTTTGATTGGTGAAGTGAGATGGTTATAACTGATATGTATTGACTTATCCTTGTCATATTATTTTCCTGTTGCTGGTTCCTTTGATGGTTATAATTGATATGTATTGACTTATCCTTGTCATATTATTTTCCTGTTGCTGGTTCCCTTTTTTCCCCCCTTTAATTTCTTGCCTTACCTCGTAGATTAATTCTATTGGCGCTCATGGAGTTTTAGTCCTTGTTATCTCTTTCTAGATTGTCCTTCAGAACATTTTGGAGTGCCGGTTTGGTGGTCATGAATTTCTTCAGGTGTTCCTTGTCATGGAAGTATTTATTTCTCTATCAACTTTGAAAGATAGTTTTGTAGGGTACATCCATCTGCATTGGAAGTTGTCTTCTTTTAGGGCTTGAAATACTTCACTCCAGGCTCTCCTTGATTTGAGGGTTTGTGTGGGGAGGCGTCATTCTGATGGACTTGTTTTTATAGGAGATTTGTTTCTTTTCTCTATCAGCTTTTAATATTCTATTCTTGTATTAAATTTCTGGAATCTTGACTATTATAGACCTTGATGGAGATTTTTTTGATCATGGATAATTGGATTTCTATATGCCTCACTTATCTGTAAGTAAAATTCTTTTTCCCTGCTTGAGAAGTTTTCTGCCATTACTTCTGTGAATATGTTTTTTATGTCATTTGTACTATCTCCTGCTTTTTCATTGACTCAAATCAATCTTATGTTATTGTTCTTTACATCATAGCAGCCATTGGATTGATTTTTCATGGTCCCTTGCTATTTTGAAGAATCTTTCTTTTCATGATCACTAACTGCAATCTTATTATCTTCTACATCTGGAATTCTCTCCTCACATTGGCTCATTCTGCTGTGTACATTTTCAGTGGAATTTTTAATCTTCTGGATATCTGTTTGAATCTGTTTCATGGATTCTTTCTTGTGTTGAGCATTCGTGGTTTCCATCATTTTCCTAAGTTCTTTTATTTTTTTTATCTGTATCTGCTTTAGAAGTCACTAACCATGTCTTTAATTATGGTCACCATCTCTGTAGTTGTCTGAGAAATGATTTCTGATTTGACTTTTTCTAGAGCCTCATTTATCTGCTTTGTTACTTCCACTGTTACTACTGCAGAGTATCCAAATGGGTAGCTTTCAGATTGTTCTACCTCATTGTCTGCTGGGTTTGCCTTTGGTGAGCTGGAAGTCTAGGGTTGTATCTTGCTTAAGTGTCTTATGTTTCTTTCTTTTAGTTTAATTCCTGAGTTGATACTTATAAATTGTTTATGGTAGGTAGCTTTATTGCTAGTATTGAGAAGCCTTAGGAAATGACTGCTTCTCAGCAATGTCTTCCAGATATTGCTGGCTTTTGGGTTTTAAGTCAGTTGCAAGATCCTACCTCTTGAATTTATTGGGGATGAGAAGTTGCTGCCTATTTGGCCTATCCCCTGGTTCTTTGGCACTGGGATATAGTATTGTTTTTGATCCTTAGGCAGTGTCAGTCTTGGCGTACCAGGAAGAACAGCTGATGAGAACAATTATGTCACCTTGGCTAAAGTAGTACAATCAGCAATAACTGGAAAATGACAAATGGTAGTAACTATTAACTTGCCACCTTTAACTGTATGAACTATATTTGTGATTATATAACAAAATCTAAACAAATCAGAAAATTCTATACATTAAATATACCCTCAATATGGTGATTTTACTCATGAGGGAGAAAATTTATAAGGGTGGGGGGAAAATAGAGAAATAGAAGAAGAAAAAGAGATTAGAAGCAAGGCTGGAGGATAAAGGAACATTATGCAAACTTTGGGAAACTGGTGAAGACAGGAGGGAAAGAGAGAAGAAAAAAAACAAGAACAGAACAACAACAAAAAAACCCCTAAAAACAATGTTCACACTCATATACAAATAACAATCAGAAAAAAGAAAACAAAATTTTTTTAAAAACGGAAAAGAAAAAAAAGCAGAAAAGAAGAAAAACATGGCCACTCTGCTGTCACTGGTAAACAGAGTGGGCAGATAGAGCCCATATCCACATTAATTAATCCAGCCTGCACCTTTAGTTTCACTGAAGTTTAGGCTGGTTTCTGTCTGTGGGGCTGGAACCCAATTTGTTCACCCTGCAATACTCTGTATGCCTCCTGCTGGCTTGAACTGAGCTCCTTGACCTTGTGCCAACTTGAACTCAATTCTTTCTCACCCTGACACTGGTAGCTGCTAGATGGAGCCAGCTCATGGCTACTCTGATTTCCGAGCTCAGTTGGCCCCTCTCCAAGATGGCTACTGGTCAATTGCCCTCTCCTGGGGAATGTCTAAACCCAAATAACTCACCAGCCACTGCAGTCTGCTGCATCCAATGCTGTGTTCCACTGGCATCTTTCTCCATGGAGACCTCTGGGGTCACCAGTAGTCACTGTGCCTCTGCCAGTTAAAGCCACCCCTCCCATACAGTGAGTCAGAGCTCAGGGAGAAAGTGCCACTTGGCACCTCCTACTTCTACATTGAGGTCTCTTCACTCTCCTCATGGGCTTCAGTTCTCACTTCAGATCCTTGCTGGATCCCAGGGACCCATTTCCCTCCTTCTTCTCTTCCTCACATTGGTGTGTTCCAGCATCTGGACTCTAAATCTCAGAAAGGCTGTTTCTTTGCTGTTCACCACTCTGCCATCTTCCCAGAAGTTCTCCTGAGGCTTTTCTGGGGGCAAATCTATGCTTACTTTTAGTAGTATTGTTCTTGATGCCCACCTTCCTGCTAAAAGATGAAGATACCTTGAATGTCTTTATATGCTTTGGGTTATGAACTCTCCAAATAACATATCCGTAATCTACTTATCCTGGATTTTATACTTGTACTTATTAATTATAGCTGACTAATCTTTAAATCATGATGATAAATAAACAAGGTTTATCTTACAATCCTAAGAGTTTCACAATATTTATGAAACTAGTTAAAATTACAGTAGTTCAAACTTCATGTCTTTCCACATCTCAAACTAAACATTGTTAATTAAAAAGCAAAATTCTAGGGCCAGGGGTTTAGCCCTGTGGCACTGCACCTGCTTTACAAGTGCAGGGTCCTGAGTTCAATCCCCTGTAACAAAAAGAAAAAGCAAAATTCTAGCAAATGAGGAATAAAATGATGAATATAAGCACAGATTTTTTTTTCTATTTTGAAAATCAACTAGCTTTTTATGTTGACAAGCTTAAAATGCAATGTAACATTCTAACAAGAAGAATTGCTAGAGAGCAGAGTATTGTGTATTACAGTAAGGTGTAATATATAACAAGGTAACTTCTGTCTTTTTCAATATTGTTTTGTCTCTTGGAGGTTATTTTTATAATTGGTTTGTCTAATTCATAGAAAGAATCTTATCACATTGGACTGACAGATGAGAACATGACATATTACTCCATTTTTTTAGGTCTACCTTAACATCTTTTAATGTTTGTTTGTTTTGTTTTCTGGTGCTGAGGAATGAACTTTGGACCTCATATGTACTAAGCATGTGCTGTACCACTGAGCTATGCTCCCAGGCCCATTTAATAATATTTTATCATTTTCTCCTTAAAGCTCTTACATCATTGGCTATTTTTCCCATGGTGCTTTATTTACTTTTAATGACATTTTAAATTATAACTTTTTTCTATATTATTTTTTATTTGGTTTTTGCTGACATATAGGCAATTATTTACTTCTGTTATTTTGAGTACCACACCCAGTGATACTGCTGAATGTTGCCCTTTTTTTTTTTCTTTCCTAGTACTGAGAATTGAACCCAAGGCCTGTGCACTGAGCTACTTCCCCAACCTTTTGTTTATTTTTAAATTTTGAGACAGAGTCTCACTAAGTTGCTAACCCTGGTCTGGGCTTGAATTGATATGTCCCTCTTAGAAAATAACAAATATTTGGACCGGGGTTTTGGCTCAGTGGTTCCACTGCCTGCCTTGCAGGCACAGGGTCCTGAGTTCGATCCCCAGTACCAAAAAAAAGAAAATACCAAATATTTCAGATATTTCAGTGAGCATATTTGTCTTGTTTAGAGTAGTTGCTAAGTTATCTAAGACTAAGTTCAAAGAAAACCTGCTTCTTTTTGTGTTGAAGATCTAACTCGGGGCCCTACACCTGCTAAGCATGTGCTCTGCTACTGAGCTACACCCCCAGCCCCAAGGCCCAATTCTTGTCCTGAGATTATGGTTCTCAGTGGGGCAATACAGACTAAACTCTTTTGATAACTTTCACCATAGAGAGTTTTAAGGGAATACCAGGGACAACAAAAGTCACCCTTTAGAAGAATTGAATTAAAAATCTCCCATATGCCTCATAAATCTGAGATTTGGGGCCATATCTTATCTGAAAGTTGCTGAGCCACTCAACTGGCAGAAAAGAGGTAGTGAGGGTAAGCAGCATCCTCACCCTTTGGTGTGGAAAAGTTGCTGGGGTTTCCCCAAAGTTGAGTGGTCCCTAGAGAGGATGGCAGGATTGTACAGTAAAAAATGTAATTTTCCACCATTGTGGTGCTGTGTGCCTATAGTTCCAGGTATTTGGGATGCTGAGCCAGGAGGATTGTTTCATCATGGGAGTTTAGAGCCACCCTGGGCAACATGGCCCAAATATTAGGATTCTAGTGGCAACCTGAACAATATTAGATGTAATAAACATACTTTAGAGTGAAATTCCCTTTGATTGCTAAGACTCCAAACTTTCCTTACATTTGAAGAATTCTCTCCCTGCATGTTGGTGGGAAGCAGCCCCCTCCTACTGCTACTACTAAAGCAAAACCCCAGATACTTGCTTTCCCAGCCTCAAGTGCAGCTAAAACATGATCTTATTACCTAGACTTAAAGTTGGGAGCTAGCAATTTAATGGCCAACATCTTGGAAGAGCCATTCTTGGATTGGGTGGCTGATGATAGTTAAGGTTTGTACCACTGTAACTCTGAGACTGGGGCAATGCAGTGCCCAGGGTCCTGCAGAGGTCAAGATGTCCTCGCTGGACTGGCATATGGAGGAGGTCTTTGTCATTCCACCTTTGTCCAGCCTCCCATGTATGTGCCTGCTTCCCAAGATGGTTCCTTGGCTTTTAAGCCAATATCCATTTAAGAGATTTTTCCATTTAAGAGATTTTTCTTTTTAAATGACATAGGTTGGTAGTATGGGTTAATTGTGCCCTCCAAAATCTTATTCCCAGCATTGCAGAATATGACCTTATTTGAGTATTTGCTATTATATTTCTTAAGTTAAAATGAAGTCATATTGGAGGAGAGTGCATCTCTAATCCATTATAACTGTCTTTCTAACTAGTGTCCAAAACTTCGGACACAGAGACACACATGGAGAGAACAGCATGTGGGGACTAGAGTTATGTTCCATAAACCAAAGAACTACCAGCAGCTTGCAGAATGAGCTACAACACCCATCTCTAGTATCTTCAGAGGGACCATGGCTCTGCTAACCCTTCAATTTTTGACCTGGCTCACAGAACTATGAGACAGTGAGTTGCTGTTCTGAGACCCCAGTTGGATGTTCTTTGTTACAGCAGCCCCAGAAAACTAAGACAGTTTGTTTCTGCCACTTACCACTGAGGATCATAACTGATGTAATTTTATTTAGGTAAATAGATTTGGAATAATGACATCTGGCAAATCTGACAGCTTAGGCAGAGATAGGAGTCTCCATGACAGGTTGGCACAGGCTTCAAAGTAAAATGCCACAAAAGTAGTACTGACTGCAGGGCTGTACAGCAGTCTTTGGCAGCATTAAAATCTTCCTCCAAGGCAAGCTGGAGTGGTTGTTTTCATAGTCAGTGAGCGCCTTGAGGGGGTCAAAGAATCCCTACCCTAGAGGTCAGCCATCTCTGCACCCCTCGTACACTTTTGCTGTGAGTTGCTGAGGGGATTCTAACTCTCTAACCACATCTGGCTGCAAGTGTCTCCACTGCTGATCTTCAGAGTGATTAAAACAACTGTGGCTTCTCCATGTTGGGGAGCTGTCTTGTAGGTATATGGGAACTTGAATTTTTTCCACTCCTAGCTAAATCTAAGTGACAGCCAACTAACATCTGGCAGTCCTCCAATTCAGGACACTATAATGTTTCATTTCTTCAAAAACCCCATGATACTCTTTTTTTCTTTTGTGTGAGCCAACAATCACTTACATAAAGTATGTCAATCATTTGAAGTCACACCATACCTAGAACCCAAACAAATAGCAGAAAGTCAGGCCAAGAAATACAGATAGACCTGGTAATATATCACGCCAAGGGCAGGAGAGCACTGATTGGCTCAGAGTCTTAACAGCATAGTACATACACTTAACTCTCATTGGTTGAAGCAAACAGTACAGCCTCTTTAACAGTTGTAATTGGTTGTGACCACAGATGACACTATAAACATATTGTAACAGACTGTTATATGAGTACAATACTTAGTGGGACTGCACACATAACTTGCTCAACTCAGAAGCAGATAGAAAAACAGCACTTTTGTTTTGCCTACAAGTATTCCTGAGGCTGTGGCTGCATTTTAATAGGAAAACTAATTAAATGACCAATAATATATAAATTTGGTTGGATCTGATAATTTAGTAAGTCAATATGGGCAGTGTTCAGTCTCTTGAAATAGAAATGTTCAGTGATTCTTGGATCTCCCTCACTTCTCTCTTTTCTAAATCTGTTTCCTAGTATTTAAGGCCAGGAGAGGCCACATCCTTATTCTCTATCATTGCGCTCCTCACAGGCACAGCTTTCCAGTCTGATGTTCCCAGTCCACCTACTTTACTCCTGGTAGCCTTTGATGCTGCAACCTGAAAGTTAAAGCCCAGTCCCCAGGAATAAAGTCTGATCCCATTTTTTTTTTTTTTTTTTGGTACCAAGGATCGAACTCGGGTCCTTGCACTTGTGCAGCAGGCAGCGAAACCACTGAGCTAAATCCCCGGCTGATCCCATTTTCTTACTCTATAGGCTCTTGGCCTTAGCATCTACTCTCCAGTTAGATTTTGGAACCCTCTTTTCATTTCTGACACACAAAAAATACCCTTTTTGGTTTTAAATTATGTTCTATCTCTCACCCACTCTGTGTGTGTAATTTTTATTTTGATATTTAATGCACCATTTCTGTTTGTTTAAAAGGAATATCATATTTCATGTATGTATCAGTTATTGACCAGGAAAAAATGACTTAATAGATAAAACTTAAACAAGTAATACATAAATTCTCACTTGTTAAAAAATGGAAACAAAACTTTTGTAAATGAGAAGAGGGGTTGACAGCAGGGGAGGGGAATGGGGGAAAAAAAAGCATCAAGATATATCATGTACAGGTACAAATTCCCTATGATGAATGTGATCATTATGTATATCTAAAATGTACCAATAAAAAGGGGGAGACATAAGGATAAACACTCCTTCTAACCCTACCCAAATCCCTGCTCCTCATCATACCAGAGGCAGAGTTGATACCTGAGTTATCAACTAAGCTTACTCCCTGTCAGTTATTTCTTACATTTACACATTTACATATGTTCCTTAGAAAATATGTATAAGGGGAAAAAAAAAGAAACCCACACACAGAACTGTGACCAGATGTGTGGAGTTTTTCTCCCCCACAGGAAGCAGTTCTCCAACAGACACAACTAGGTTTCCTCTGATCTGGTTCAATTCTGACACTGGCTGCCTAGAGTCAGTGTAAGACCCCACATGTTAAGGGCTGTCCCGGAGGACTTCAGAGGTCAGTCACAAGTCTCAGGTTGTGACCTGTGCTTCTGACTGACTAGCTATAAACTGGATTTCCCACAATCCTCCACACGGAGTTTGATAGTTTGCTAGGATAGTCCATAGAACTCAGGGAACCACTTAGGTTTACAGTTTCCTTGTACCGGATAATAATAAAGGATACAGGTGAATAGCCAGACAAAGAGGGCAGGACACAGGAAGAAGTCTCCACACCCTCTCTGGGTGTACCACCCTCCCAGGGAGAAGCTCATAGAATCTCACCATTCAGGATCATAGAGTTTATTCTCCAGACCCTTCCCCTTTCCCAGTGGGAGCTGGTGGGCCTGACAGATCCAAACTTCTAATTGTCTAATTACTTTATCTTACTGGTGAGAGGCACTGTCCTGAGCTCTCTGTGTGTCTGTGTTGCAGGCAGGGATATACAGCCAACATCACATCCACTAACATAAACTCAAGTGTGACCAAAAGGAGCTCACTATGAATAGTAAAAGACACTCCCATTATGCAGGGATTCCTAAGGGTTTTAGGAGCTCAGTGACAGGAATAAGGGACCAAGACCAAGTATATTTCATATTATGTATATCATAACCTACAAATATGCCATTTCATTCTGTCCTGGTCATTTATTTTCTTTTCACATAAAAAGGTATCAATGATACATTTGTAACTTGGTTTTTTTACACAATGGGATGTCATAGAGAGATACATTTTATTAGCTGTTCTTCTCTTCGTGGCTAATCTCAATGTTCCCATTTGTTCCCCCTGAAAAACTCTGTAGAGGACATGCTTGGACATGTCTTTTGTTTTGGGGGGGTTTTTTCTTTTGGTACCGGGGATCGAACTCCGGTCCTTGTGCTTGCACAGCAGGTGGCTAAACCACTGAGCTAAATCCCGGCCCTGGACATGTCTTTTAAAGAAGTAAACATTGATACCTGAAATTGCTGAGTCACAGTGTGGTTTTTTGGTGTGTGTTTTGTTTGTTTCAGCACTAGAAATTGAACACAGGACCTTTTCATAGAGCTACATTCCCAACCCTTTTAAAATTCTTATTTTGCGACAGGCTCTCACTAAATTACCCAGGTAGGCCTCAAACTTGTGATCCTCCTGACTCAGCCTCCAAGAGTACTGAGACTACAAGCGTGTGCCCCTCTGCCTTTCAAAGTGTCTGTATTAATTTTATACTCCCACTAGCTGTATCTATTTCCCTACATCCATATCATTAAATTTTATTAATATGTTTAATTTTTGCCAATATACTGATTGAAGACTATCTCAATGTTATGATCAATTTCTCTTGATAATTGATGAGGTTCAGCTTTTCTATTCCTATTTCATTGGCCAATTGTACTTTTTCTTTTTTTTTTTTTTTGGTACTGAGGATCGAACTCGGATCTTTGTGCTTGCGCAGCAGGCAGCGAAACCACTGAGCTAAATCCCCGCTCCTATACTTTATTTTTCTATGAATAACCTTCCATGTTCCCACAGGTTTGAATTGTTTTTTGTAAAACTTTATAAATCCAGATTTTAATCCTTTCTGTGTTCTATATACAGTAAATATCATCTCCTAATTCGTTGGAGCTTTTTGTGCGCACGTGTGTGTGTGTGTGTGTGTGTGCATGTGTGTGTGTGTGTGTGCGTGTGTGTGTGGTATTGGGGATTAATCTAGGGCCTTCACATTGAGCTATATCCCCCAGCCATTTACTTACTTATATTTTATTTTGTGACAGGGTCTCACTAAGTTACCCAGGCTAGACTCTCTTGAACTTGAGATCCTCCTGCCTCAACTTCCCAGAGTCATCTTAAAATTTACTTCAACCTATATATAGCTAGGTGTGGTGGTGTTACCAGGTACTGGGGTACCCAGGGGCCCCTTTCAGGCTCTTGTCCTGGTCAAAGAATTGGACAAGACAAGTGAAAAATATAGCAAGCTTTTACATTTATTAAAGGTAAGAAAGGCAAGGAGAAAAGAAGGGAGAAGTACTCTGAAAAAAGTGCTCTGCAGAGTGAGTCTGAGCCAGTTAAAATAGGGAAAATGCACACCCTGCAGAATTCAGGGCAGGCTGCTGAAAAGGTTCACAGCAGCCATGTGTTTAATGGCCGCAGTCTTTTATACCCCTGTTGTGCTGTCAGATCTAGGCTGTTCCATCAAAAACCCAGTTGATCTTGCCACAGACTGAAGACAAAATAAAAATTTAAAAGTTAGTGGGGTGCACTAAAATAAATTCTAAATGGATTAAAGATCTAAATATTAAAACAGAAACATTAAATCGGCTGGAAGAGAGTTTAGGAAGAACTCTTGAAGACATTGGTGTAGGAAAAGATTTTATGAACAAAACCTCAGTTGCCCATGAACTAGCACAAACAATCAACAAGTGGGATCTCTTCTTACTGACAAGCTTCTGCACAGCAAGAGAAACCACCAAAGTGTGAAGAGACAATCCACAATGTGGTCAAAAATTTTCACCTGCTGTTCCTCAGACAAAGGTCTACTATCTAGAATCTATAAAGAACTTAAAAAAATCAGACCTCTCAAATTTAAAGGTCCAATCCAAAAATGGGCATCTGAAATGAACAGACATTTCTCAGACAAAGAAATAGAAATAGCAAATAAACATATGAAAAAATGTTCAACATCACTGGTCATTTGAGAGATGCAAATGAAAACAATGCTGAGATTCCACCTCACCCCATAAAGAATGGCTGCTATCAAGAAATCAAGCAATAACAAATGCTGGTGGGCCTGTGGGGAAAGAGGAACCCTGCTCCACTGCTGCTGGGAGCATAGACTGGTGCAACCACTGTGGAAATCAGTATGGAGATACCTCAAAGAACTAGGACTGGAAGTCCCATTTGACCCAGCTATTCCACTGCTGGGGATCTTCCCCAAAGAATTAAAAGAATCATACCACTGTGGTATATGTGCACCCATGTTCATAGCAGCACAGTTTGTAATAGCTAAAACTTGGAAACAGCCCAAATGCCCATCAACTGGAGACTGCATAAAGAAAATGTGGGGGTTTTTTAATGGAGTACTACTCAGCCATAAAAAATAAGAAATTTGAGACATTTATTGCTAAATGGATGCATATTTGAGGTGATACTCTTAAGTGAAATAAATAGGACACACATGTGTAAATACCGAATAGTTTCTCTAGTGTGGGAAACTAAAAGTGTTGCTGGGGATTTAGCTCAGTGGTTTCGCTGCCTGCTGCACAAGTGCAAGGACCCAAGTTCGATCCCTGGTACCAAAAAAAAACTGTTGAGAAACTAAAAGTGTAAATAAGGACTAAAAGGTATAATAGATAATGTGAAATAGGAAACAAAGGGGTAAAAGGGAAGAGGAAGTGGGAGGGATAGGGGAAAGAAAAAAAAAGAAAAAGTGGGAGCAAAAGAATATGCTTTTGTACAGATAATAAAATTTTGAAATTAAAAAAAAGAAGATTGAAGACAGCACTCTCTGATTGATATCAGGTGCAAGGCAGAGAAGCTGTTCTGTGCATATGTCCTGAGTCTCCATGATTGACAGGTCTCTGTGTTTGACAGGTCATGCCCAATTGCCTAGTACTTTGCCATGCCCTAATCTCCTGTCTTCGAGGTGCATGCCTGTAATCCCAGCACTCTAGGAGGTTGAGGAAGGAGATCACAAGTTTGAGCCCAGCCAGAGCAATTTAGCAATTTAGTGAGACCCTGTCTCAAAATTAAAAAGGAGCCAGGGGATGTGGCTCAGTGCAAAGGCCCTGGTTTCAATTCCCAGTACCAAAATCAAAAACAAAAAAACCCTGTAAATGTTGTTCAATGTATCAATTTCCTAACTTTGTTTATGATGTCCTTTGTTTCTGTTTTTTATTTTTTTGAGGAATCTCTTGTGGAGCTGAGGATTGAACTCAAGGCCTCACCCATGCTAGGCCAGTACTCTACCACTGCTCTGTTACCCCCAGGTGCCTTTGGTTGTACAGAAATTTTACATCTATTCCAATTTACCAGTCTTGGTGGAGTCAAACTTACTTTGGTCTGGTTTAGAATGACTTCCAGCTTCCCAAATTTATAAACATATTTTCCTATATTTTCTTCTGATATAGTTTTGTTTCTTTATTATTTATTTATATATTGGTACTAGGGATAGACTCAATGCTTTCAACTGAGTTATATCCCCAATACTAGACCTTTTTTAATTCTTTATTTTAAAATAGAGCCTTGATAAGTTGTCCAGGCTAGGCTGAAACTTGTAATTCTCCTGCCTTAGCCTCTTGAGTAGCTAGGATCACAGGTGTGTACCACTGTGTGCATCAATAGTTGTGGTTTTGTTGTTTTCAATGTGTGGGTCTTTAATCTCACCAGAATTTATTTTTTTAAAAATTTTGCAGTGCTGGAGATCCCTTCAGAATTTATTTTTGTGAGTGGTATGAGTTGAGCGTATAACTTTATTTTTATTAAATGAAAGATTAACTCACCATATAATTTACTGAATTGTTAGCACATCCCCCAGTTATAAGGAATAGGGAAAGGGGATGTTACCAGAACCCCTGCAATGAGTCCTGGTCTCCTGTGAGCCAGGACAGCACAAGGCAAATTAATGAATAAAGACAGGAAATGAGACTTAAAGAAGAAGCTGAGCTTTGGGCCTGATCAATGCTGGTCTGAACAGCAAAGACAAAGGGACCCTGAGCTTGCCACACCTTTATTCAGGTCATCAGGAGTAATAGATAACTAAGAGGGAGGCGAAAATCCTAGGATGATGAGGAACTTAAACTGATGAAGATCCTAGGTTGATAAGGAACTTATGTTGATTAGGAATTTGTCCCTTTCCAGGTAAAACCTTTCTTTTACTACTTGATTCTCAAGGAACCAGGATATCTTCAGTTGATGTAATCCTGCCCTGGAGTATCACAGGATCATAGGACCATTGTTGAGGTTTGAGCTGTGACCAGAGGCAAAACTGGAGTTATGTCTTGACATGCCATAGCTAGCCTGTGGGCAAGAAAACTAGGCCTACTCATAATTTAATTGTGAAATGATTTTTTCCCCAAAATTATGTAGAATTGCTCCTGATACCCAGTGATAGAGGAAGCCATCTATTTTAGTCAGTTTTGGGTTACTATAACTAAATACTTGTTATGAATCAACTTATAAGGAGGAAAGCTTTATTTTTGGATGTTTCAGTCCATGGTCAGTTGGCCTGTTGTTTTTGGGGTATAGCAAGGCAGTACATCATGGTTGGGATGTAAGGTATGGGACACCCCCAATAACCTAATTCCTTCCCTTCCCATCCATTAGGCCCAATGTCTAAAGGTTCGACCACCTCCAAGTAGCACAAAAGGTTGGTGGCCAAGCCTTCAACACATGAGCTTTTGGAATATATTCACCCAGACTATAGCACTGTCTGTAACACACATATCACCCTACTGTGAGTGAACCCAGTAAGTGGAAGTTAGTAGGTTTGCTGAAAGAATAGATGGCCAAATCATGGTTGTTAGGTTAAAATTTTATTTATTTTTAGAGTATTGATTATCAAATCCAGGGCTACATAAATGCTAGATAAGTACTCTACCATGGAGCCACACCTGCAGCCCTAAGTTAAAATTATTTATTTATTTATTTATTTATTTATTTAGTGCAGAGCTGGGGTTGGAACCTAGGGTTTCATGTGTGCTAGGCAAATGCTGTACCCCCACCCCCAGCTATACCCATGGCCTCCTAGCTTAAAATTTTAAATGCTACAAATCACAGTCATTGTCCCCCAACCCACTGTGACATTATTGTGTAAATGATTTCTTTCTGCAAAGAGATATGAACCTATAGCTTAAATAGATTACAAACATCTCATTCACTTTTTCACTCAACTAGTTAAAAAATTGCTAAGTGCTTATTAATCATTATGCTAAGCTCCAGGGAATACCATAAGTTTTTGCTTTTTTGTTCTTTTGAAGATCACAGCTCTTGTATTTAACTGCAGTGGAAGGTAGAAGAGGTTGTAATGGAAATTACAGTAATTGAAAGTTCTAAGTAGCATGTAGAAAAAGGTGGGCAAACCCAGTTGGTTGTGCTTAAAAATGAGACTAGCTGGAGAAATTGAGAGCCCTCCAGGACCCAGTTTATCCGGTTGAGGTTAGGCACAAGTTTAAAAATCCCAGGTCTTTCCATACAACTAGGAACCACAGAGATTGGTACACCAAAACCTGTTCAACAATTTGATGCTCTCCAATTTTTTGCTACTATTAGTAACGGTGAGTTAAACTTTTGTTTACAAAAATCCTTATGAACATCTTCCTTAGGATAAACTTTTACATACATAGATTGTCTAGGTTAAAAAGCAGGAACAATCTTTTTTTTTTTTTTTTTGGTAGTGCTGGAGATGAATCCAGGGCCTCACAGACACTAGGCAAACACTTTACCACTGAGCTACATCCCCAGCTCCAAGAGCCTGAATTTTTTTTGTGGCCTTTGCCAAAATGCTTTCCAGAAAAGCTATGCAATTAAGTTTCATGATCGAGGTAAGAGGGTTCTCCCCAACCCTAACACACACATCCTTATCTACATTAAATTTGGAAATATATGGATTTGTAGGTCTCTACTAAAACTCAAAATGTTTGCCAATTTTATGTTTAAAGTTTTGATTTAAGAACAGTTTTAATCAAGCTGGGTGTGGTGGCTCACACCTGTAATCCTAGCTCTCAGGAGGATGAGGCAGGAGAATTGTCTCAAATTTGAGGCCAGCCTGAGCTACATAGTGAGTTCAAGGGCAGTGTGAACTATGTAGTGAGATCTAGTTTCAAAAAAAACAAAAAAACAAAAACAGTTTTAATCAGTTGATATGTCACCTTTATAGAAAAGGGAATCCAAGCTGTGCACAGTGGCACATACTTAGAATTCCAGCTGTTGTCAGGTAGTTCCTCTAGAAATGGCCCACCCATCAAAAGTATTCCAGGTCCTTCTTGCCTTGAACAAAGAATTGGATGAGACAAGCTAAAAACAGTGCCAAAAGTTGACTTGAAAAATGAGGGGTGAAGGGGTAAGGGAAGAATTAGTTCTGTAGGGTGAACTTGGGCCAAACAAAAAAAAGGATAAAAGCAAAGGTCGCAGAGTGGGTTATCGGGAGGAGTCATGACACCGGGCTCCTCGTGGTGTCCGATCTCCTTTATGCCATCCACATCTCCTGGGTGCCCACAAGAAGTTCTACACAGTGGGTCCTGAGAACCATCTGGCACTGCCCTGGGATCTTGCAATTGACAGGTCCCACCCACTCCTCTAGCCAGTTTTGCCAATACCCACCCTCCTATATCACAGTTACTTGGGAGGCTGAGGCAGGAGGATTGCTGTGAGTTTGAGGCCAACTTGGGCTACATACTGAGTTCAAGGCCACCTTGAACTCCATAGTGAGATCCTGTTTCAAAAAAACAAAAAAGAGGATTCCGGAAGAAACTGGAGTTTGGCATGAACATGGGGAAAGAAAAGAAAGCAAGGAAGTATGCAACCATGAAGCGGATGCTTAGTCTCAGAGATGAGAGACTCAAAGAGAAGGATAGATTAAAACCTAAAAAGAAAGAAAAGAAAGATCCCAGTGCTCTAAAGGAAAGAGAAATGCCCCAACATCCTTCCTGCTTATTCTTCCAATATAATACACAGCTGGGCCTACCATATCATATCCTGGTTGATACTAACTTTATCAACTTTTCCATTAAGGCCAAATTGGACTTAGTACAATCGATGATGGACTGTCTGTATGCCAAGTGTATCCCTTGTATAACTGATTGTGTAATGGCTGAAATTGAGAAATTAGGACAGAAGTATCAAGTGGCTCTAAGGATTGCCAAGGATCCACGATTTGAACGATTACTTTGCACACATAAAGGGACCTATGCAGATGACTGCTTAGTCCAGAGAGTAATTTAGCACAAGTGTTACATTGTGGCCACAGTTGACCGGGACCTTAAAAGGAGAATCCGGAAGATCCCTGGAGTTCCTATCATGTACATTTCTAACCACAGATACAACATCGAGCGGATGCCAGATGATTATGGAGCCCCTCAGTTCTAATTCTTACAAGACAAAAGTTCCTTTGCCTTCCTCGGACCAACTTCCTGTTTTCAGTTCATTGAATGTGCTATAGCGCAAATTATTATTCACCTATTTCCTCTATTATCAGCCAAGTATGGTTAAATAATTCACTTTTTGAAACTGGTAATTTGTCTACTTTAAAATTTGTTACATCTTTTTATAAATCAGGTGCTCCAATGGTTGTTCACATGATTTGATTTACTCAACAAATATTTATTAAGTTTATGCTAAGTACTTATTAAGGTATGTTCCTGTCCTCAAGACACTTATATATAGAAGAGAAAAACATATAAATGAATAAATAACATAAAATAAGTCGGGTGTGGTGGTGCGCCCCTGTAATGCTAGCATTTGGGAGGATCACCACAAGATGTAGGGCAGACTGGGCTACAGAGTGAGTTCAAGGACAGCTGGGATTACATAGTGAGACCCTGTTTCAAAAAAACAAAATGAAAACAGAATGTGGCTTCCCCTTTATAGGAAAAACCTAGAAGGAAGTGTGAATCATTTTCACTCTTATCCCATTGGCTACAAGGTCTTGCTGCAAGAGAGGTTGGGAAAGAGTCTCCAGTCCAAGGACCCAGCTAGAAACATGGATGGTCTCTTACTGCAGAAAAGGGGGGCGTGAGTATTCTAGGGTTTTTGTTTGCCTGGAGACATATGGTCACATGGTGTGACTGTATTTGACCTGTTCAGATGACTGCCAGGACATTTTTATGAGTAAAACATAGGAAAATTCATGGGGAGATACGGCATATACCCTCATCTGAGAGAGGGCCTTATATGGCAAAGGATTTGGATTTGATCCTGAAAATTCTAAAATAACAGGCAGAATCTAAATACTATAAAAAGGTTGAAGGCCGGGGATTTAGCTCAGTGGTTTCACCGCCTGCTGCGCAAGCGCAAGGACCCAAGTTCAATCCCCAGTACCAAAAAAAAAAGGTTGATAAGTTTGAATGTATTAAAATTATAGATTTCTGTGCAAGTCACTTTGCTCCTTTAAATGAGAAGCAACTAATCAGAAGATTTTTCCAGCATTCAGAGGTATGGGGAAATGGTTAACTCATGTTTTTGTTTTTGTTTTAACTTTATTTTTTCATTAATACCTATTTATCATACATATTGATCACATTCATCGTAGGAAATTTGTTCCTGTACATAATATATCTTAATTCTTTTCTCATTCCTCTCCCTTTCCTTTCAATCCTTCTTCCTTTCCCCATTTACACAAGCTTTGCTTCCATTTTTTTCCTTCCATTCTCTGAAGGTACTCATGTTGATAACAAGTGCAAGCAGGCATAACCATTTTAGACTGCTGTTTGACAGGACCCATTAAGTTAAAAATTACTGATATCCTAACCCCATTTCTATTTTTTGGTTGCTTAATAAGTATCATATAGGTGATTTACTTTAAAATATCTTTGTATAGACAATGTGATATATATGTGTAAAGAAATAGTCACATGTTACAAGAAGTATCATATGAAAATGTTTATTGCACAGCTATCTATAATAGAGAAAAATTAAAAACAACCTAAATGTCCATCAAAAGTGACTTAACTATGGCATGTTGTAAGCACTTAAAAAGAATGAAGTACATTTAGAAAGGGTTGCAAAGGACTTATACAGACATTTCTTCAAAGAAAATATTCAAATGGCCAGAAGGCAGATGAATAAATGTTAATTATTAGGAAAATAAAAACCAAAATGACCAACCCTCTTCTGGAGGCTAAAGGAAGCTGAGGCAGGATGATCAAGAGTTTGAGGTCAGCCTGGGCTATGTAGTAAGCCTCTGTCTCAAGAAAGAGGAGGGGAGGGACTGAGCGGGGCCAGAAAGATCACAGTGAGATACCATCTCACATCCCTTAGGATGGCTGCAGTAAAAAAGATGACAAGGATTTGTACAACTTTGAACCCTTGTGCACTGTTAGGAGTGTAAAATGGTACAACTACTACACTCTACAAAACAGTATGCCAGTTCCTCAAAAATGAGATTATTATATGCTTTAGCAATTATACTTCTGGGTATCCAAAAGAATCAAAGGCAGGATTTTAAAATTTTTTTCATTTTAATTTTTTGGTTTTTTGAGACAAGATCTCACTACATAGGGCATGCCAGCCTAGAACTTGCTAGGTAGCCCAGGCTGGCCTTGAGTTCAGGACTCCCCTTGCCTCAGCCTCCCAAGAGGTGAGACCCATATGCCACCATACCTAGCAAAAGCAAGAACTTAAAGATATATTTGTGAGTAGACTAACCTAATAACTGTCTTCACCTCTCCTTTCTATCTGAGTCCACAATGGCCCTCCTCAGTCTGTATACCTCAATATATATCTTTATCAATGGGCTTAATGCCATTATATTGCAACTATTCTCCTAAGTTCTTATCTTCTCCAACTAGGTTGTGAGCTCTTTGATGCCAGAGACTATGCTTTCTTTATTCTTCTCAGTTTTTCTAGTTCATACAAGGGTCTTAGCACAGCACTATCTCAGAGAACCACATTTAATTTAAAATTTTCAAGCTGAGGCAGGAGGATCACCATGAGTTTAAGGCCAGCCTGGGCTACATCGTGAGTTCAAGGCTAGCCTGAACTATGTAGCAAGACCTTTTCTTAAAAACAAAACAAAACAAAATTTTCTTTCTAGTAACAACAGTTTAAAAAGTAAAGAGAAACAGGTGAAATCAATATATCTTAATCCAATTTATTTTCAACATGTAATCAATTAAAAATTAATGTGGGCTAGGGATTTAGCTCAGTGGCACTGTGTCTGCCTTGCAAGCCCAAAGGCCTGAGTTCAATCTGGTACCAGAAAAAAAATTAATGAAACTTTGTTTGTTTGAGACAGGGTCTGACTATACAGTGTAGGCTGGTCTTAAACTCACTGTGTAGCCCAGTCTAGCCTCAAACTCACAGATATTAATGTATGGTTTTACTTACAAGAGACATCTAGAGTCCAGGCATAGTGGCACTTGCCTGTAATCAGGCAGGAGGATCACCATGAGTTTGAGGCCAGCCTGGGCTACATAGTGAGTCCAAGGCTAACATGAACTACATAGTGAGACCCAGTCTTAAAAAAAAAACAAAAAAACAGAGGCATCTAGAGTAATCAAATGTACATTGTTAACAAAGTAGAAATATGGTAGCCAGGGGCTGGAAGGAAGGACACTTGGAAGTGTATAAGGACATGGATTTCAGTTTTACAAGATGTTAAGAATTCTGGAGAACTGATTGCACAGTAATATGTGCTTTAAGTTGCTGAACTGTATGCTTTAAAATGGTTAAGATGGAAATTCTATGTGTATTTCACCACAAATAATAACACTTATAATAAATGAGGTAGAAGCCAGGTGTAATTGTGCACACCTGTAATTCTAGGTATTCAGGAGGCTGAGGCAGGAGTATCACAAGTTCAAAAAAAATTTTTTAAGGGCTAGGGTAAAGCAGTTGTCTGGCATGCATGAAGCCTTAAATTCAATCCCCAGTTTTGCAATCAAGCAATCAATCAATGAGATTGAACTACATTAAATAGAAATAACTGGGCTGGGGAGTTAGCTCAGTGACACAGTGCCTGCCTCAGAAGCAGGTTCTGAACAAAAAAAAAAGAAATAACTGACCATTAAGAGGAAGAAGCAAATTGTAAACAGGTACAGTGTGATTTCTGTTTTATGTTTCAAAAACCTCAAAAATACATAATTGTACATAGGACTATCTTACAGGTTTGCTCTGTGGGAGAACTGTCGAATAATACAAGCTTTAAAATTGAGAGATCATGGGCTGGGGATTTAGTTCAGTGGTTCTGCCACCTGCCTCGCAAGCGCAAGGTCCCGAGTTCGATCTCCGGTACCAAAAAAAACAAAATTGAGAGATATTTGCCAACACATTGGAAAAGGCTACCTGGGTTTTGTGTTCATATATATCACCAAGCCTAATCCTAAATAATACAGCATGGATGTCTCCTAAACCAACAGAGAAGAAATGGAAATGGGAACCTCAATTTTTTAAAAGCAAAATTTTTCAAAATGTTTTAAACTGCACCCGTAGAGATCTTTATATTTCATTGTGTGATTTGTTTTTAACTAAAAGAAAAAAATGCAGAAGATTAGGAGGGAAGAATAAATATTGGGAAATAGAAAATAATGTAAGATGGTAAGAGGAAGTCCAAACATACAGAAGTCATGATGAATGTGACTAGGTTAAATCTGCTTATTAAAATTAATCCTCAAGGGCCAGGGATTTAGCTCAGTGGTTCTGCCATCTGCCTTGCAAGTGCAAGGTCCCAAGTTTGATCCTCGGTACCAAAAAAAAAAAATTAATGCTCACAAATAAAAGATAATAGGAAACAGGGAGATAGATCTTTTGCACATGGAAAGGAGATCAAGAGATGGAGGGAGGGGACAAGAACGCAGGAAGAATGAAGATGTGTTATGTACGTGTACAAACGCCCTACAATGAATGCAATCATTAAGTACTGCAGGTGTGTACTAATAAAAATTAAAGTTAACATGCTCAACAATAAAAAGCAAAACAATAATGCTCAGATTGGGTATTATTTAAATCTTATGATTATGTGGTATTTAGAAGACTTAAGACAGAATGACACAAGGTGGGCATGGTGGCACACACCTGCAATCCCAGCACTCAAGGCTGAGGCAAGAGGCTCACCATGTGTTCAAGGCTGGCCTGAACGACATAGCAAGACCCTGTCTCAAAACACACACGCGCACAAGAATCTAGAACCTGCAAGATACTAAAAGTAAACAAAATGGAGATAGAAGAATTTTTTTGCTGGGCATGGTGGGATATGCCTGTAATCTCAGCACTTGGGAGGCTGAGACAGGAGGACTACTGAAAGTTTGAGGTTAACCTGGGCTACATAATGAGACCCTGTCTCAAAAAATATATATATACACACACACAAAAAAAAATCATACACAAAAAAAATTTTATACAGAAAGATGACAATAAATGTAAAGAAATGATAGTAATATAAAATCATTGTTTAAGCCAGGCATAGTGGTATGTGCCTGTAGTCCCAGCTACTTGGATGGCTGAGGCAGGAAGATTGCAACTTCAAGGCAAGCCTGGGGTATATAGTGAGTTCAAGACCAGCCTGGACTCCGTGGTGAAACCCTGCCTCAAGGGGGGGAGGGTTGTTTTACAATTGCCACTGTATTAACTGATTCAGGCAAGAACAATCAGTGAGAGATAAGACGGGTATCCAGGTTTCAGTTAGGCTATTATTAGGGGAAGCTACGGAAATCCTAATTCAGTCCTGACAATAAGGAAATGCACCTTGAATAGCAGAAATTTCAAAGGTAATGCAGCTTGGTGCACAGTGCACTTAAAGTTACACCTCCATGTCCCTCAATTCTCTGTTGGCTTTGTCATCAGTCTGGCTTCATTCTTAGTCCCCAGTTGGCTGTAAACACCAACTGGAGCAACATGCCCCTTGTTCACACCTACTGGAGAGAAAGAAAAATAAAAACCCTCTGTTCAGTATGGAAGAAAGAAGAAAAAATGTCATATGCTGTTAATCCAGAACCTCTGAGGCAACAAATTACAAGAGGGACAATGCCACTGTGACTGGCTAACTGGGACATACTTCAGAACATACTTCACTTTTCCAAAGTAGCATATAGTACATAAGGGAGATGCGGAGATTTGAGAAAAATGGGGATTTTATTAAGAAGGAAGGAAATGGATGTTCTGTAATAAACAACGATACTCATTCCATATGCTGGAGCCATGTTTAAGTGTGGGAAAAATGTCTTACTAGTATTTTTTCAAAATTTTCTCAGCCCACTTTTATGCATCTCCATTCTCCAATTTTCTCATGTAAAAGTATGTAGTAGTTCATTCACTCAAATGCATATCTTATGTTTATATACTGTTGAATGTATGAAGTGTTGTGCAATATAAGTAGATAATATGAAATACTGCTTATATAAGGTATATTTTAAGGTACAAAGAATATACCCAGGCTGATGATGCACCTCTCTCTTCTCCTGTACCCCCAATTGTGATGATTATGAATGTCTATTCTCTGTCATAGTGGGAAAACTAAATTTTTCCCCATTAAGGGTGAGGTCTGCTATAGTTTTTTGCTTTGTTCTGTTTTGTTTGTTTGTTTGTTTGAGGTCCTGGGAGTTGAACTCAAGGCATCACATTTGCTAAGCTAGTGTTCTACCACTGAGTTACTATAGTTTTCAATAGATACTCTTTATCAGATCAAAGAAGTTCCTTTTTTTTCTCTTTGTGGTACTAAGGATTAAACCCATGCCTTTTGTACTGAGCTACATCTTCAACCCTTTTTAAAATTTTTTGAGACAGGGTCTCACTAAGTTACACAGGCTGGGTTGCTTCAGCCTCCCAGAGTGCCAGCCTTACATGAGTGCACCACTATGTCTAGGTTTAAGTTCCCTTTTATTTTTCTGTGTGCCAAATATATATGTAACTTAAAAGGAAGAAAGGTTTATTTTTGGCTTATAGTTTCAGGGTTTTCAGTCCATGCCTCCTGGCCCTGTTGCTTTGGGTCGTGGGAGCACAGTATGTCATGTTGGGGCACGTGGCTAAGAATGCCATTTCACCTCAGGCCAGCCAAGAAGTGAAGAGAAGGAGGAAGGGGATAGGCCCCAATATCCTCTTCAAGTCCACATCCCCAGTGACCTAACTTCCTTCCTCTAGGCCCCACCTCCTAAAGATTCTTCCACTTCCGTATAACACTACAGCTGTTACCCAAGCCTTTAACTTAGGTTCTCTGGAGGGCATTTAAGATACAAACCATAACACTAAGCTTTTTAAAAATCATAATTTTGTTTTTTGGTTGTTGGGGGTTTGTTTTGTTTTTGTTTTGTTTTGTTTTTTTGAGGCAGGGTCTCACTTTGTAGTTCAGGCTGGCCTCAAACTCAGGGCAATCCACCTCCCAAGTGCTGGGATTACAGGTGTGGCCCACCACACCTGGGTTAAAAAATCAAGAAATTTTAACATTAAAATTTAATTTGAAACATTTCAAATTAGTTTCTGCATTTAATACAATGATCATATTAATTCTTGCCTTTAGTCTATTACTATAGTGAATTACATTTTTTTATATTTTTCAAAAGGAAATTTTAAATTGAAAATAATAAAAATACAACAAATTTGGATTTCTAGGTTGGGTAATATTCTGTTTCTTGATCTGGGGTCTGTTTTCTGAAGTGTGGTTTGTGAAAATTTACTATGCTGTATATTTATGCATGTAGTATCACATATATAGGTTATATGTCAATAAAAAGTTAAAAGGAACACACACACAAAAAAAAAAAGAGAGGAGAGCTATAGATGGGGAAGACATGGGAAGGCCCTGGGTTCATACTAAAATTAAAATAAAATATAATAGGAAATGAGGATGATAAGACCAAAAAGTAAGAAAGGATAACTGGAAAGCAAGCACGTCCAGGCTCTAGCCCTGCAGTCTCTGTTAGTGCCTGTCCACCGTCTGTGTAGTTGTTCTGTCCCATGTTTCTTCAAATATTTAGCAGGGCAGCTTCATTTTCATTAGAGGAGGGAATGAAGAGCAAGCGCAGTCAGGCTGAGGAGTAATTACTGGGGACAAACTGAGAAATCAGCACAGAATGTTTTTTTGTTTTAAAGGAAAAACCCATGTGTTGCAACCTGCTAAGTCACCAGGGTTGTACCGTTCTGACCTTCAGATGTTAGTCATTCCTTCCTTTTACGAAGTTCCCACCCTACATTTCTCACTGGTCACTGGGGTGATAAACACTGCAGGGTGCTTCTACCCTCTCAGGAAAATATGAACATGAACTCAAATTCTGATGTGCAGCATATCTGAATGTAGAAATGTGGAGGAATTGACTACATATATTGTTTTTCCTCTGGGTCTTTCCTATTTAAGGGAATTCGCTGAGCTAAACTGTAATATTAAATAACAGTTGTGGGAGGGCATGGATTTGGCCTGGCACCTGCAGAGCCCAAGAAACCAAATCATGCAGAACTTAACCCCAGCAACTGAGCTTTGATTGGTTGCAGGAAACCCAGTAACCAATTAACTAGTTAAGTGGTAAGTACTTGACTCACTGATTGACTAATCTGTGGCCAGTCAAGTTGTGTTCCGCGTGTCACTTCAGTTTTTCTATAAATGCCATCTGCTCATGTGCTTGGCAGAAGTTCCTGAAATCTGCTCCAGATCTGGAAGCAATGCATTCACTAGTTGTATTTGTCTCGTTTGGCTTTGCTCAGGTCAATGCTATTAAATTTAATTGGGCTAAAGAATTTTCTTTTCATCAATATTTACAAGAGGCTTTGGTTGTAAAATGACAGGAAGTTTCTCAACAAATAGGTTAGGTTTAGAAAGCAGTGGTTCCACCTAATGACTAGAAAATGTCACAATCTTTCATTTTCAAGTTTGGAGGCTATGGTTGCTTTTAAAATTTTCCATAGAGCTGCCTGTTTCTTACCTCTCGTCACCTTACTTAAGAGTGTCCTCATCACTTTTAAGTTATTTAAAAATATAAACTCAGATACACGATATGAAAATATTAACAAAAATTAATTATAAAAAGTAATTGTATTTTTTAAAGTAACCTTGGGTCCTTATGATAGTTAAAAATAAATAAGCCTAAAAAAAGAAACTAGTCTGGACTAGAACTTTACCAGTAAAAATGAAAGAAGTCATTTAGTTCACCGTAGAATGATAAATTCTGTGTGACCAATCATGTCAAGAGTACACTGTCAAAGACTTTTTTTTTTGATGCACAGTACTTCAGATTGGACCCAGAGCTCATGTATACTAGGCAAGCACTTTACTTATCTATTTAAACAAACAAGTTCTCACTGAGTTGCCCAGACTTGCCTTGGAACTTGAGATCCTCCTGCTTCAGCCTCCCAAGTAGTCAGAATTACAGTTGTGCACCACCATATGTGACTTCAATCAGTTTCTTGAATTACCACTACAACCCTTTTGGCCAGGTATTGAAATATTTTAAGTAGGAATTTGGCTGTAACTGTTAATTCATACATTTAACAAGTATTTTTTCGGCAGAGTGCAAGGCATTTGAAATATAACCTGATCAGAGCATACACAGAACTTGCCTGCTTTGAGCTTGCAGTAGAATGAAGAACTACAAGAAACAAATAAACATGTAATTGCAAACCTGGACGAGGCACTAGAAGGAAAAAAAAGAGACTTAAAAGAGACTGGCAAAGCCGGTGAACAGTCTGATGGAGACACATGACTAGTGATCCCCTGACTACTCAGAGGGCTGCAGCACTATGGCAGAGATGGTGATGTGTGGACATTTTCTTGTTCATATATGTGTCACTGCATAGCATTTTAGTATTGGTCTTGCTCTTTGTCCAGTAAATTGAGACATCTAATGTAAGAAACTGCCTTCCTTTTCTTTCCACTTTTCTGGGTATTGTACAGTGTGCAGTGGGCAGGGACCACTTAATCACAATGCTGACTGAATAAAGCTCTATTTTTTTTTATTGAGTTCATTGTTAAATTCCCCTTGGTTAGATTGTTTCCCCCATGTTTTTTGTGTTACTAGCATTTGACTGAGTGTCGTACATAATTAGTGGTCAGTATTTATGAAATAGTGAATAAAAGACCAGAATGAGGGAACAGATTCTTCACTGTACTTCTGTGTCCAGTTAAACCACTTCTTCAATAATTCAATCATTCAACAAATTATTACTGAATATATATTGTGTGCCAGATACTGTACCACAGCAGGGTATGCAAAGATGAACAGAAATGGACCAGATCCTGCCCCTGTGCAGGTGATAGTCTAGAAAGTACTAGAAAAGTCAGAGAGAGAGAGTACTGGCCCAGCAGATCCCGTATCTTTCCTGTCAGGAGGGGAAGGGCACGTGTCCATGGCTTGATTTAACCATACACCTTCCAGAAGCTCCGCACAAGGCTCCCTGGTGTGGAGATCCTCCAGTCCATCCTTCAGGCTAAGATGCAGGTGGCTAAGTCCTGCATGGGTCTGTCCCTTAGAAAGCAGCCTATTTTACCATTCTGTTAATATCCAGATGTCAGAGATGCTACAATTTAAGGACTAAATCTGACCTCTGTGATATCCACCATCTGAACTAGGTTCCATCCTTCATCGGGTACAGGTAGTTTGGGTGGGATTGGGCTGAAAAGAAGCAAAGCAGAGAAGATTTCACAAAGATGAGATTAAAGGTGCTAGGGCTAGGGATGTGGCTCAGTGGTAGAGCACTTGCCTAGCTCGTAAATGAAGTGTTAAGTTTGATCTCCAGCACAGAAGAAAAGAAGGGAAGGGGAGAGAGGCAGGGGAGGGCCGGTTGGATAAGCATAAACATCAAGTTTGTGTTTTGATGGCCTTAATTCCCTTGTTTGGGAGAAGGTTGCTCTTTTCTACCAAAGCTGACAGATGCCCATAGACCTGGGGTCTCAGGTGAGACTTGCTGCTTAAGAACTCAACCTACCTTCATTCTCTCCATATAGAGCTGGCAATAGTTTTGTAACTTTGTAACTACATTTTGGACCATCACAGAAATTAGAAAAACAATCAATGAGCAACCTATACAGAAAAACTGGTCACAGTTCAATTCTACAGCTCATTACTTTGTTTATAATTCATTTAGAATTAAATAAAACCTCAAAAATAATCAATGCATCCATGATAGAGCAAGTCGAGAAACTTTTCAGGGGAATTTCTCCAAGAAATTCCTTTCCACTGAGCTTATGGTGATTGTTCCTTCTCTTACGTGGTAGATTCCAATCAGGCAGGTTTAAGAGTGGTTTTGATAGCTTACAGTTCTCCAGAGCCACAGCAGAGAGGCATAAATAAGGTCCCTCCCACCCTCCTTCCCTTTCATAGGCACTAACAAGTTCTTATCTCTTGAGTGATTTTTCTCCAAAGAGGTTTTACAGATCATGAATGTAGGTTCTGTGGCCAAACTACCTTGGTATTACAGCTCTGGCACTGGTGTCATTGACTATGAAATGGAGAGAATGCCAAGCTTGTCGCAAGAATTAAACAATCGGTGCTTACACAGTTATCATTTTAAATGGTAATAATGCGGAATGCCCCTTAAGGAGTTAAGGACCATAAAAAATATTGCTGTTATCCAGCCTGTGTGCCCTCCTCCTTGTCTCTCCCAAACACCAAACTCATTCCTGTCTCGAGTCTTTTTTCATTGCTGCATCATTTTTCCGGTGCTCCCCTTTCATCCTTGAGCTCTGGGTTCAGATGTAGTCTCCTCAGAGCGCCCCCCACCCGGTTTCTATGACATTCCATGGTGACTTTCTTCATGGAGTAGATCACATCTGAAGTTATCTCATTTATATCTTTACTTGTTCACTGTTTGTCTTCTCTTAAGCTCCACAGGAATAGGGACCTTGTCTTATCTTCTATGATGTCCTGAAAGCATAGACTTCTTGAAGTGTGACCCACGAGCCCTCCCCTCACCCTGATAGGGTCTACTAAAGTCAAAATTCTTTCCATAATATCACTAAAATGTTGCTTTTCTTCACTGTGTTGCCTTTTGCAAAAGCAGTAATAAGTGAAACTATTTTACTTTGGTGTGAATCAAGGCCATGGTTCTCAATGTACTAGCACTACCCACTGAACTGTTTCAAAAGAAGCATGAGTTTTAGTTAGCATTCATTTAGAATGTCCTTCAGGAAGGAGTCAAAATTATTTCTGCTAATCTGGACCCTCCAGTACACATGCTTTTAGCATTCTGAATGGTAAATGGGAAGTATGCATACACACTTCCGCCCTACTCTGAGGTATGCATGCTGGGAATCTGCAGGGAAAGCTCTCTTGTGAATGTAATGTCAACTGGAGTACACTGTCTTTTATGAGACCATTTTTACTTCACAGACCAACTAACTACAGATAAGAGTACAAAATAAAAGATATGGTTTTGAGAACTAAAAACAAAGTCTAACATGTGCCTGACACTTTTGCCTACTAGAGACAGACATTTTTTTTTGTTCCAGTTGGGTTAGTAAGAAACTACCTAAACAGTACAGGCTAGAATCATAGCTTGTAAAATAATGTATTCAAAGACAGAGGGTAGCAGCAGAAAAACAAGCCAAAAGGAAACATGTTAATGATACATCTCGCAAAGCACTTTTATTATTAGCTAAGCAAAATGGTTACAGGCTATGAGTCAAAATGTAGAAATAATCCTGTTACAAATGTAATGGTTTTATTCAGCAAAATGAGATTCTACTAACATTAATAAAAACCCTCACTTTTCTCCTTTTATACAGAATCCTTGCTCACCTGGAGTACTTAGCATAAAAACCACAGGAATTAATTGGCAAATGACACCATCACTTGTAATTAGATATCCCTAATTACAAATGCTTTGTCCAATTTATGAGCATGATGATTAATTTTCATCCCTATGTCACAAATACTTTTGTGTTCATCCACAATGTGATTTAAGTTTATGTTACAATCATAAATCTTACACTTTAAAAAATAATGCTTTTAATAAATTAAAACTAAAAATTTTCTTTCCTAAAGACACTGACTACAAGCACAGTTTAAACAGGGCTTTTCTACTTCCTCTTCTCTGTGGCTGCATGCATGCTGTGCTGGCCCAGACTCCAGCGTCTGTCCCCTCTGAATCAACGCTCTGTCTTAAAGGTAGATGTGAGAGAAGACAGGCTTCCTTTTCAAGGGCTGGAGGGCAGCAAACTACATTCCTTCAACCTTAGGTGTGATGGAGAAAATTCTCCAAGTTAGAAAAGAAGTAAGGCTCTCAGAGTAGCATTATCTTTAGTAAAAAGTAATAAATGTTAGAAATCATGTTTTAAGATTTTAAAACAAAAATTTGGACAAATTTAAACTGATCTAGAATAATCAGTTGTTCCTCACTCTCTTAGATTCAAAATTAAAAATCAGGGCTGGAGGCCAAGGATTTAGCTCAGTTGTTTTGCTGCCTGCTGCGCAAGCGCAAGGATGTGAGTTCAATCCCCGGTACCAAAAAAAAAAAAAAAAAAAAAAATCAGGACTGGAGAAATTGCCCAAAATGTCCCTTTGTCCCCTCCTTCCTCTATGCTTCACAGCAACCCATATTTACTTGTTAATCTGATCTGTTCATTCATTCCACATTCACGTGATATTTTCCAGATATCTGTATTCAGAAATCTAATCTCTCAATATTCTAGTACATCCTCAGCAGTAAGTATTGTAAAACAACAAAAGATGGGGTAAATAAGTATTAATTTATTAATATTTTTATTAAATGTACAAAAAATTTTAAAACTCACCACTTAAAAACTCTCCTACTATTTATAATGTGAACTCTGCTTATCTTCACTGTGCTGGTGTTCCTCGGGTACTTGAAAAGAATGTAAGTTCTGTGCTTGTTGCATGAAGAGTGCCAGACAACCTATTAGATGAGTTTATTAACTTTTAGGCTCCTTGCTCTATCAATGTCTGACAGAGATTTGAAAAATCTCAATTTGGTAGAGTGCTTGGCTAGTATGCTTGAGATGCTAGATTTGATCTGAAGTATGGGAGGAAAAAATATATATATGATGGTGCTGGGGACTGAACCCCAGCCTTATGCATGCTAGGACAGCACTTTACCAGTGAGCCATATCCCCAGGCCTCTTTTGCCTTAAATTTGAATTTGTCTGTTACCAGTATTGCTGTACCAGATAGCATACAGAGGCCAGTGACATGGGTGATAAAGGGATTTCCCAGTAGACAAGGAGTATGGGAAAGGCAAGAGTTTGTTTAGATTACTGAGCATACTGTCAAGGACAGCGGGCAAGTTTCCAAGAGAGGAATCCTGCCATCAGGGTGAGAGACTGGGGTTTTTTTTATAAGGGAATGAAGTCCTGGGAAAGGGTCTGAGTTGCCAAATGTAGACATCTGAGAAATGCATTTTCCAGGGCATCCTGCCTGTCCTTTGGTAATCTTTCAGGAACATCTGTATTCTAACTAAATTTGTACATCAAAGTTGCAAATTATCAAGGCCTCTGGCTGAGGCTTCAAAAAAGTCTCTTTGGATTTAAGTAAGGGCATATGAGTCTCAACGTTTTGGGGAAAGATATAACATTATCTCAGGGGAGGGGAGGATGATTTTTGTATTTACTTTTCTCTTGTGCTTGTTTTAGTCCTTATTCTCACTGTCAGTATGTGCTGGGCAGAAGTGGGTGCTGAGACTTTTAACCCTTTTGTCACCATCTCAGATTTCCTTTTTTCTTTTCAGGAGTATCATTCATATATATATATATATATATATATATATATATATATGTATGTATAATGTGTATAATGTATGTAATTATATATCTTATATGTATACATTACATATATACATAAGATACTCCTGAAAAGAAAAAAGGAAATCTAAAGTGGTGATAAAAGGGATATATATATATATATAGATAGATAGATAGATATAGATATGGGTTATATATATTGTAATGTGTATATACATAGTATGTATATATGTAATGTGTATATATAGAGATAGATTTTTGTCTATTAAGTCTTTGGCATTAATTAGGTTAACTTAATATAAGTAATTACTATTACTGGTTTGTAATTATGCCATTTTATTGTTTTCTACCTGCTGAACTTTGCTTCTTTTTCCTTCCTTTGTAACTTTCAGTTCAACAGTTGAAAGGGAGAATCTGGGTAATACCCTTGCTTAGACTCCTGCTGTGAGGGGGAAAAGCCAAGAATTCCCTGCAGAAATATGTATTATAAAGTGGACAATGCCATGAGGTCCTGGGTTACATTGCAAGAATAAAAAAGGGGGGGGGTGAGCTGAAGCCACTCATGCACCCTCCTGCTTTGCCAGAACAAAGTCTAGAAATTTATTAGCAGATGAGTTCTGATTCTTTTCTTGCCACCTATGTGTCAGGCCCATTTCAAAGGGACGAAAGACAGGGAGGCTGGAAAAGAGATGCCAGAGAATGAGAAGTACTTGTAGTTTTTGTGGATAAAATTCAGCCTTCAGTTTTGTTGTTTTTTTTTTTTTTTGGTACCGGGGATCGAACTCGGGTCCTTGCGCTTGAGCACCAGGAGGCGAAACTACTGAGCTAAATCCCCGGCCGTCAGCCTTCAGTTTTAATGATAGACTTTTTATTCCTCCATTTCTCCAACTGCTTTCCTTCCTCTAAGATAATAGTAAGGGTAGGGAGATTCAAGGGGATTGGTAAGAACTGCTGTAGGGAAAACCAATCATTTATTTGTCCAGTATTTTAAGTGCCTGGCTTTAGATACACCAATGAATAAAACCTTTTCGGCCCTTGTGAAGTTGACATTCTACCAGGGGGAGACAGAATATATGAGCTGGGCATCGTGGTGCAGTGGCAAGAGGATGCCAAGTTGAAGCCCAGCCTGGGGAATCTGGTGACTTAGCAAAGCCCTATCTCAAAATAAAAAGTAAAGGAGCCAGTGTGGTGGCACTCACCTGTAATCTCAGCACATAGGAAACTAAGGCAGGAGGATCGCTGTGAGTTTGAGGCCAGCCTGGGCTACAGAGTGAATTCAAGGCCAGCCTGAACTACATGGGAGACCCTGTCTCAATCATAATCAATCAATGGCTAGGGATGTAACTCAATGCAAAATTCCCCTGGTTCAGCCCCCAGTACCACAAAAAGAAAAAAAAAATAAGGTACACTACAAAGTTATTAGTCCTATGAAAGAGACAAAGTAGGGAAGTAGGGCAGGGTAAGATGATTATAGTTCTGGGAATGAGGGTGAGGTAGCTGTGGTAACAAAAATGATGGGGCCTGGGCAAGCAGCTCAGCAGTAGAGTGCTTGCCTGGAATGCAGGGGTGCCCTGGGTTTAATCCCCAACACTGCAACAACAAAAAGAACTCAAGGGTTTGAGGAAGAGCTGGAAGGAAGGGAGAGCTGGCCATAGGTCAGCTGGGGGAAGGGCTCCCAGGCAGGGCTTGAGCAAGAGCCCTAAGGCAGGCGTTTGCCTGGAGTGCTCCAGGACACCATGAAGGTCAACACAGCTGGGGTAGAGATGAAGTGAGAGAGCAAAGAGATCACATACCACTTGGCTCTGAGGTTACTGTGAGGATCTAGCCAGTGAGATGAGGGCAACATGGTGGGGTTTCAAGGGGTGACATGACAGGCCTACTCGGGCTGCTGAGAACTGGCACTCTAAGAACAGGATGTAGGGAACAAGGGAAAAGTGGGGGTGTTTTCAGGAGCCCATTGTAGTAGCAATGGGGATGACAAGAGGATGGACTTGGAAGTTTGAAAGGTATAGTGTCTTACTTTCTCATTGCTGGGACACAGTACCCAATACCCATAACTTAAAGGAAGTTTACTTCAGCTCACAGTTCAATCCACGTTTGGCTGGCTCTAAGGCAGAAGGAGGATGGTGAGAGAGCCCGGGGAGAGGAAAGCTGCTCACATCATGGTGGCCAGGAAGCAGAGAGAGAGGGAAGGATCTGGGGAGGGCACTATCCCGTCCCAGGCCATGGCTCCAGTGGCCTGCTTCATTCAACCAGACCCCACCTCCTAACGGCAGGTCAGCTATGAACACAACAGTGATTAATCCACTGATGAGCATAGCGCCCCAGGATCTAATCACTTTTCAGAAGCCCCACCTCTGTGTGCATTTGAGTTTGGGGGGGCATTTTAGACCTAAACCATAACAGATCCAACCAGATTTCCTGCCAGATTGGGCAAGAAGGTGAGGTAAAGAAAAGTTCAATGACTCTGAGATGTTTCATCTGAGCACATGGTAAAAATGCTGTGGGAGAAAAGTGGATTTGGAGCAGGAGGAAGATGAGTTCACTTAGGGAGATGCTGAATTTGTAGTCTTTATTATACTTTTTTGTGGAGCTATTCAGCAGCCCATTGGATGAATGTGGTATGTGATGTGGTCCCGCTGAGTCTTCCTGCTCTTCTACGGAACTCCAAGGCTCTCGGAGGCTGGAGAGATCTGGAAATTCAAAGCCCGTAACATGAGACCTGCTTTAAGTCAAGCAACCAAACCCCACATGTGTGGGTGATCCTCACACTACATGTGGTGGATGGCTGGGGTTTCATGTTCAATACTTTTATAGAATATAAAATACTTCTGTAAAACATAAAAAATCACATGCTAGTTGTCACAGTAACATTCAAATGCTCTTTTTCAACATTTGCTCATAATTACTATACTTATCTTGCTTGAACTGCTAACAAACCATTTGTGAACTGTCACAGACAATACTTTGGTACTTGTCTACAGGAATTTTATTAATTGCATGACCCAGGATTAGTTCATACATCACGTGATGGTCACTCTTTAAGAGCATGCTATTTCTAGCAGGTTCCAGGTGAATATCATGACTTCTCTCCTCTAACATCTTAGGATAAGGAAATTCAGAGTGTTCCACTTTGGTTGTACATCTTCAGATTGAGAAAGACGCCAATGTAGAGTTGGACTGGAAAGTAACATAATGACATTCACGAACCCCAAAAGAGGTCTTCTCAGACTTTCCCTGGAGCTAATAGAGTAGGGCTGGGGGTGGTGGTGGGGGAGTGAACAGAAGTTGTAGCTCATGGCTTCTTGGTCAAATTTCTTGAGTTTCAGAACACATTGTTGTTGTTATTGTTTTTCCAGAGACAGAGTCCTACACTAAGTTGCTCAGGCTGGGCTCAAACTTGTGATCCTCTTGCCTTAACTTCCTAGTGTGCTGAGATTACAGGTGTGCGCTACCAGCCCCAGGCAGCACACTGAGTTTTTGGAGGGGCTTGACATCCCTGGGGAGAATGCTTTTTTTGTACAGACACTAGACATCCTTATGATGGTTTTTATGATTTCAGAGAATGGTCCTGTATTTTGTTGAGAAGTTCTCCATTTAAACACTTCATGAAAACTGCAGACATTTCTTCCCACCACAGTTTCTCACCTATCTCCAGAGTCCCATGGTGTGTGAGTATCCCAGAACCTAATGGCATAAGACCAAAGAAAGAGGCAAACAGAGCCAGGATTACACAGAATGCAAATTTACTGGGGACTAACAGAAGCACGTCAGAGGTGGCAGTAAGACGAGTGGACCCTTGCAATCTGGGTCAGAGGGAAACCCTTATATAATTAAGTGGTCAGGACAAAAGTGACCCTCATTCAAACTGGGAATGTACCCAAGCTAACATCAGAGACCTCGGGCACATTCCTAGTGCCATGCACCAGTCAGTCATAAAATCATAAAGTCCTACATACCACCCTAAAGGCTTACTTGTGGGATGCTGGAAAACAGTTCAACAGAAAAAAGACCAGGGTTACTCAGGGGCAATCACAGAATCATGGCTCAAGATGGCCACAGTCATACCAAGCTGGATCCCTACAATGGGCACTGGCAGGCCTGCTAGTGCACCTCCATGCTCCTGTGGTTTTACAGAAGTCCTAGTGCATTATTAGTTTCTTCTAGACTAGTTGTGGCACACCTATGGCACACATGCTGCAGTCAGATGTTTCACTGAAAGCTCTAAAAGGTTTGCCATCGTTGTCCTAGATTCTCCTATTGAGTATCTGTAACTTCCACAGAAAGCCCAGTTCTAAGACTTATCCATGACCTGTCATTGCTGATAGTGCTTTCTTGGCCTACTGACTCTGCTTGAGGCGAAACTGAGGAACCACTAGGATGGGGTGGTAACTGAATAGGTACAAGCCTATGGCTAGGATGGGGGAATATTGGATAATTGAGAATAACCAGTCAAGGAGTACAAGGAGGATGGTGGGGGAAAAGGTAGGTTATTACCCTCCTTGATTGAAATTTGTTCCTGGTTGGAACTGGTTTATTCAGCAAAGGCCAGCAATAGTTCCAGGTCTACCTTCCACTTAGGAGATGAATCACCCTCTCCTTTCCAAACCCCTCAGCCCTGGGTTTGGTGTTCTATGGACTGGGGTCAGGCTAGCTACTACTCCACTTTTTTAACCAGCTACATCTGGTTGTTGGTCCTTGGGTTCCAAAGTCTAATACAGCAGGTCACCCATGCCTGCTCCTTTTTACCTCCAGATGATCACTGGCATGCCTGCAGCTCCAACAACTAAAAGTACATTAATCAAATAGGGGGTTAGTTTTCTCTAGATCAGGAGGCCTGAAGACTGCCATCTGATGGCACCGTTTTAACACTCAACACATTTCTGATCGGTTTTCACCTACCCTTTATGGTCATAAACAGATCAGCACAATTTCAGATATCTGCTGTACAGAAGTCAGGAAAAAGGCAGGAATAGGGAGTAGCAGCCACATCTGTCCCTTTAATCAGGAAAGCATTTTTCCCAGACATCTTCCCAGATTCCTCATTCTGTTTCACTGCTGAGATGTCACATGACCACCTCTGTGACTCAACAAGATAAAAAGAATTTAACATTTCTACCCTGTGGAGTAGACATGTGCAGACTGGAACGTAGAGTTGGTTGGGAAACCAATTGTCGCAGCATTTTTCTTTATATGTACTTTTGTTGTTGTTAAATTGAATAAAACATTTTGATTCTAAAAATATGGTCAAGTCCCTCCATAATTCTCTAAGAATTCCAGCCCAAAAGGGGTGGTCTTGCTGTTTGGAATACATGCTCTTTCCTATAGGAAATCAGAGTTGTAGAGATCCCAGTTGATCTCAACATTCTTTTGTACCAGCCAGCTCCTGTGAAGGCCCACCTATTTGTCTCCTGCATGAAACCCTGGGCTCTACGTGAGAAAAGAACTGAGAAAACAGGAAATTGACACGATAGAGCAAGACAAACAGGAAAAGGAAAATGAAGACATAGAGTTGGGCCAGGTATGGTGGCACATGCCTGTGATCCTGAGGCAGGAGGATGACAGCAAATCTGAGGCCAGCCTGGGCTACACAGTGAGACCCTGTCCCAAAAAACCATGGTTGACACAGATCATTTGATCTTAAAAAGAAACACAGGGCCAGGGATTTACCTCACTGTTTCCGGCACCTGCCTTGCAAGCACAAGGTCCAGAGTTCAATCCCTGGTACCGAAAAAAAAAAAAAAAAAAAACCAATCTTTTACGAGTGACTTAAAAAATTAAACACTTAGAAATCCATAGTCATGGGCCAGAGATTTTGCTCAGTGGTGCTGCCACCTGTCTTGCAAGAGCAAGGTCCTGAGTTCGATCCCCGGTACCAAAAAAAAAAAAAGAAAGAAAGAAAGAAATCCATAGTCATAGCTGGTTAAATATCCACATTTGTTTGTGTGGCATACATAGTACTTGTGAGATAGTTTTACTCAACTAGAAAAATGTAAATTACTATGACTCAGGTGCTGTGCTGTTTTCTACATTAAAAACAGTGAAAATAGGGGCTGGGGATTTAGCTCAGTGGTTCCATCACCTGCCTTGCAAGCACAAGGTCCCGAGTTCGATCCCCAATACCCCCCCGCAAAAAAAAACAGTAAAAATATTCCACAAATTCACTGCATTTGCAACAGCTCACCTCCTAATAACTTCATAAAACAATTGTGAAAATTTAAGGAAATGTTTTCTAACAAATATGAAACAAAATCACATTTAATGTTTTATGTATACTTTCTAAAAATAGAATCCAAGTAAAGAAATGCACATGAACAAGAAAAAGATATTGTAAGGGTCAATCTGATTCATCTACTCTTAATACAAGTGGAAAATTATAATTTCCTGCATATTCACTCATCCAACAGCTATTACTGATAGAATGAATGTGGAATACTTGATTAATCCTGTTGCTCTGAAATAAATTTTAAGGCAATAATGACTTAAAAGTAGCCAAGTTTTAAAAATATTTTTTAAAATTAAATATGAGAGCTTGCTTTATTTCACAGGTTTTCTCATTTATGTAATTTTTTTGGGGGGTGTACCGGGGATCGAACTCAGGACCTTGCACTGGTGAGGCAGGTGGCGGAACCACTGACCTAAATCCCTGACCCCATTCATGTCATTTTTAAAGGGAGATAGAATTGTTTCATTATAGCCTGTATATCCAGGAGCAGGATGCATGCATGTACATGCTTTCTTCCACTGGCTCAAATATGCAAGACCAAAGGTTTTTTTAAAAAGGGCCTTTTTATTGTTAACAGATAAAACTTAAGTCATTTAACATAGGATGAAAAAATAAGTCCAGTTATATGGTAACAAAAGGACAGCATGTTTTCTTCCAAAGCACGGCATCTAGCTTGTCTCTGTGCTTGGTCCCAGTCATGTGGCGCATTTTCCCCCAGGAATTTCTTTTCAATGTAATGATTGTCTTCAGGGCAAAAACACCACACTCAAGATTTTAGCATATTTTATTCATTTATATACACACACCCTTACCCAACTTGCTCTAACTTTCTTATGGCATTCCTACTGACATCACTCATTTATTATAAGTCCCCACACTGCCCCCAAGTTTTATTTACAATTAAGAATTTGTACATGGAACAAATCAACTCAGTTCTTAGTGCTCACTGTACTTAAATCAAATAATACTCATTGTGAATACTTTCCTCCAGCTTCTGGGAAATAACTAGGTTAACTTAAACATACCCAGAGAAAGTTTCTTAGACACAGAAAATACTTGAGGCTCATGTATCAGAGATGAGATACTCTGTCCTTCTTAGCACAGTAAAAGATATCTTTGTAAACTGAGAACCAAAGAATACTTAAAACAAAAACAGACAACCATACATGCTAATCATACAGCAGATTGACTTACAAGCTGAATTCTTCAAAGCTGATTTTCAGTGAAGCTTTTTACTTTAAATGAGCCAGGAAAGAATTCAAAAATATCTAAAAGATATATATGAGTGTTTGTTATTGCAATAAGACATACCAAAATTTATCATCTTTTTGAAGGTATATTTTGTACATGTAGCTGTTTTCTTTTTTCTGGTACCGGAGATCGAACTCGGGTCCTTGCGCTTGGGAGGCCAACACTGAGCTAAATCCCTGGCCCATATAGCGGTTTTCTTATGTTCCTTTTTCACAGAAAGTTTATGTTTGGAAAAAGAATTATTTATTATCAAAGGAATGATTTGTCTCAATTTAAATTTGCTGTGAAGTTAATAACTTCAAGATTTATGGGCCAGGGATTTAGCTCAGTGGTTCCGGCTCCTGCCTCAGAAGCACAAGATCCTGAGTTCGATCCCCAGTACCCCCCCCCCAAAAAAAGATTTAAATGTCAAGATATTGGAAGGTAGAAATACATTTTACAATTACATATGTGGCACTATATAGTATTTGTTAATCAGAAATCATGTATTTCCTTCGTATCTCAAAAAATTATTCCTTTTTCAAATGTGACTTAGGGGTATGGATATAACTCAGCAGCAGAGTATTTAACTTGAGTGTGCAAGGCTCTGGGTTTGAGCCCCACCACCCCTTAACACTATGACCAAAATTATAATACATCTCACAATGGAAAACTGTCTACTAGGAAGTAGAGGGATCTTACATGCCCTAAGAAGAATATGAATACTAAAAAAACATACTTCTGTAGTACTGGAATACAGAATCCTTTATTATTACAGAACTTTACTTTTCATGTATTTCACTTGGTATAAGTGGGCTGTCCTATAATCATCTTTGAAAAGCAGCACAAACCATTTTGGTTTTTGAGATTTTTTTTTTTGGAGACAGATTCCAGGCTGGCCTTGAACTTGCAACTCCCCTGCTTCAGTGTCCCACATGCTGGGATTATAGCTGTGCACCACCATGCCCAGCTTAAGTTTTTGAAATTTAATTTTTGAAAAAGGTACTAAAAAAGTCAGATTTGTGGCTATTGTGGCTTTCCTCACGAAAAGGAAAGGCCTGCTCTGTGTCCTCCAGGGTATACTTTTATTTTGCTTTTTCTGCTTTTACTAGGCCCACCCTCACTTTGCAGAGCCATTTTCTCTTTCACTTTTCACTTTTACCTTTTCAAATCAACTTTGTCACTGCTTTTTGCTCATTTCATTCAATTCTTTGCGATGAAGGGAACATGAATCTCATTCCAGAAGGAGTGGCGAGCAAGCCAAAACCAGTAACATTTATTTGGCGAGCCCCTTTTAGAAGGAGCTCCCTGATAAAGCTCGCTATTGTGGCTTTCCTCAAGATAGCCTACCCTGCTTCCTCCATGGTGTTCCCTCTCTTCTGAGGCAGGGGTTGAGACAGGGTCTTGCTATGTAGTTCAGGCTAGTCTTGAATTCATGGCAATCTTCCTGCTTCTGCCTCCCGAGTGCTGGGATTACAGACGTGCATCACCACATCCAGCTCCAGGGTGTTCTTTTATCTTGCTTTTTCCTCTTTCATTCGGCCCAAGATCAAATTTTGTAGAGCCAGTTTCTCCTTCACTCTTCACTTTTACTTTTTCAAATAAACTTTGTTACCATTAAAAAAGTCACATCTGTGAATAATATTTATATTACTTCTTATAAACCATTCAGTAAATTTTGCACTACAATTTTTTTCATTTTTGAAAGTAACTTAACACTTTTTTGTCTTGGGGCAACTTTCTCTTCTCCACAAAAACTCAAGGACGTTGCACAAGTTTGCTCTTATTTCCTTCCTGTTCACTGAGCTTGAAGTGAGTATAGGCGAGAATGCCAAATAATGTACATAAAATGCCAAGACCTTGATTAATTGACAGTGGATCCTTAAATAAAATGTATCCTCCACATAAAGTAATGCAGAACTTGAAGTGTCCAAACATGTTATAGCTGGGTTTTCAGATAAGGGTACAAATGAGCAACAAGCTAGATGTGAGGTACACACACACCGCACACACCCCATACACGTGTGCATGTAAGTTTGAAGGCTAGCCTGAGCAACTTAGTGATTTAGTGAGACCCTCTATCAAAATTATTTAAAAAGTGGCGGGCATATAGTTCAGTGCTAGGTTCAATCCTCAGTATCAAAAACCACACAAAAAGGTGACAAGAGACTGCCTCAGTAGTTCCTGTTGACCTCTCCAAAGAGGAAGGAGATTACAATACAAGGTTAGGAAAGAAATTCAAAACAAGACTCAGAGACGTTCTGTGCAGGAGTTTATGTTTTGTTGTATAGTGGCATTTCTAATTAATTGTCCTCGGCACACAAGGTAAGGTGCGTGGTGCCAGAGGGCTGCCTCCACATGAACACTCCGGTAAGCTTAGGGTTAGGAAGGAAGAGGGCGAGACAGGGAGGGAGGGATACTGAGCACCATCCCAGCACGCTAGCCCTTTACATGACACCGCTGACACCATCTCCAGAGGCATCACACTCACTCCACTGCACACTCACTCTTCCCATCTCACGCTTGTGGAGGCTCAGGGACTTTAACTTGCCGCCAGTCACAGAGGATTTTAGTGGGAGAGTTCAGAGTATTTAACTCCAAAGTCACTATTCTAACCTACTATATGGCCAATGACTCACTTCTGGATTAAGGTTCTCCCACATCATTGTTCATATACAAAGCAAACCACAACACATTTGTCTTTAAAATTATTATTCTGCCATATTTTAAACAGAATTTTTAAATATAGTTATCAATAGCAATACTTATGTGTAATAACATCTACAAGGTACTTGACTCCTTTTGCTTTTTTTTTTGCAGTACTGGGGACTGAACCCAAGGCCTCACACATGCTAGCAAGTGCTCTACCACCAAACCAACCACTGCCCCTTCTTTCCCTCTTCATGTGCGATCAGTGACACCTTGAGAGCTCCCACAACCTGTTCAGGCTTGCAGGAAGTGAGCAAGCTGAGCATCAGACCCAGCCTGTATGACCTCCAAGTTCAGGCTCTTGCCTTTGCTTTGAGACCAAGCAAACTGCCTGCAACCCCTGCTGGCAGTGTTAGTGCCCAGGAGCTCGTGGCCTGGGTCACGGGGTACCTGTGCTCACTGGATCCAATGGAGGTGATTTCCTGAGTTGCAGAGCACTTTCCAAAGGATGTTTCATGTAATCAATAAAATAAGCTTTATTCTTAATTATGCACTATTTTTTACTTTAAACTTCTGTACTCCTTACCTTTTTAAAGCAGTTCATAATGTTAAAGACATTTATACTAAAGGGAAAGCAAGTTTAAAGACTCTTCAGCAACCCTATTTACAAAAAAAAGGGAGAAGCCAGGTGTGGTGGCGAGCATCTATAATCCCAGCATTTGGGAGGCTGAGGCAGGAGGATTCAGAGTTCAAGGCCAGCCTGTACTACATAGTAACACCCTGTCTCAAAACAAAATAAAACTGCAATGGCTTCCCATCTCACTTAGAGTAACAGTGGTTATGTGAAAACTCCATTCAGTCTGGATCTCTCCTACCTCTCCCGCTTTGTTCATCTTGTTCCAAGCACACAGGCTTCCTTGTTCCTCGAGGCCCTTCAGCTGCTGCTGTCTCTCCCTAGAATGTTCCTCCTTCCCAATCTGCACGGAGCAACCTTATTCCCTTCAGTCCTCACTAAAAACTCACCTTCCCAGTGAGGCTTTCTGAGTACCCTACCCAAACCATCAGACCTGCCCCCAACATTTGTACCTGCTTTCCTGCTCTATTCCTTCTCCTGCGCACTTAATACTACCAAACACTGTATGTGTATATCTTTTGTGTAAAGTTTGTATTCTTAATCAGAGTTTAAGTCTGTGAAGGTGAAGGTTATCATCTCTATTTGGTTCATGACTGTACTTCCAGTGGGTGGTATACAGATGCTCAGAATGTAAATGAATAGTGGCTGATAGTGGGTACTCAATAAATATTTGTCTAGTGAATGGATGTTTTCAATCAGGGCTCATTCTTGGATGCCTCGATATAGCAGCATGAAGCACACACAAGTGCTGGCACTGCACTGCATGTATTCCATTCAGGACATCATGCTCCTCAGTTGTGTGGCTTTAATTATTTAACCTCTTTTTCCTATGTGAAAAATAAAATGATGGACTACTTCACAGAGCCACTGCGAGAACTAAATGGACCAATCTACACAAAATTTTTCTAATAGTATCTGGCATAAAATAAATGTATTTAACAGTTTAAATTTTTTCATCGTTATTTAGTCATAGTTGGTCAATGTGCTAGTTATTTATTTTGTTGGATCTCAGTAGTCATTTCTTTATATAAATCAGTGGACCCTAATAAAACAGTACCAGACTGCCTCTGACTTGGGGGGTCCATTTTTCACAATCGCCTATGTGGGGTAAAACACCCAGAGAAACAGACGGACGAGCAGAACGGTGAAAATGGGCAAGTGACTCTGACCTCCAACATGGCTTAGTTTTAAATCTGAATTATTAAAAAATAACAAGGCAAACTCATACCCAAGTACTGTAAGTACAAAGACACTCCAAAACCACATGCCAGGGGTCTAAAATGATCTTTTGTTACGTGAGCTAAGCACACTTCTGCTTTGTTCTAGGTAACTGGACAGTGACCAAGAGCCACGCCACCACCCCGTTACCGACCCAGCAAAGATTATTTAAAGCAACTAAGAAATGGCACTCTAGAATAATTTTTGTAACAGAAAAGTTCACCTATTACTTAAGAAAACTCAAAAACATTCATGCTACAGAAAGGAAACTCATTTCCTGAGTTCTTATTAAAATTCTATAGACTAGTGTGGAAAGATACAGCGAAAGACTAAAACTAACCACTCTTTTCAACTTAGGCCACACAACAGTTAGTGCAACACTCAAGGAAGGGGTGAATGTGATAGTTTTGGAAACATAAAAGACCAAGCATTTGTAGGGTATTATAAGGATACGTGACTGGTGAAGTGTTTCCAATGATCCAATAAATTGATAAGTTCACCATGAACGCAATTACACCAGACAGCAGCACCATAAGCTACAAATAAAACAAAAGAATGATTAACACAATGTACTGTAATCATTATGATCCGGTGAAAATGTATTTCATTAGAATTTTTAAAACTCAAACATCGCCGGGGATTTAGCTCAGTGGTTCTGCCACCTGCCTTGCAAGTACAGGGTCCCGAGTTAAATCCCTGGTACGGAAAAAAACCCCAAAAAACTCAAACATCAACAGTTAAAAACAAGATTAGAAGCTGAGCATGGTGGTGCATCCTGACAGGCTGAGGCAACTTGCAAGTTCAAGTTTGGCTTGGGCAATGCAGCAACTTATCAAGAGCCTTTTTCCAAAATAAAAGGTAAAAAAAAAAGGCTGGGGAAGTAACTGAGTGGGAAGGCCCTGGATTTAATCCCCAGTAATGGGGGGGGGGACTAGAAAAAGAATTAATTTGGGACGCAGCAAGAATTGCATACAGAAGAACAGAATGAATAGTGTTAAAAATGTAAGTGTGGGCCGGGGATTTAGCTCAGTGGTTTCACTGCCTGCTGCACAAGCTCAAGGACCCAAGTCTGATCCCTGGTACCAAAAAAAAAAAAAAAAGTAAGTGCACAAGAATCAATGGACTATTCTGCAATAATAAACTTGTCTTTGAATATGAATTTCTATGTTCATTTTTCTTACTCATGTAAGAAATATTTTGTAATAATTTTTTTGAAAGTCTTGCTAAGTTGCCCAGGTTGGCTTCTAGCCTCTGGACTCAATGAATCCTCCTGCCTCAGCCTCTCAAGTAGATGGAACTGTAGGCATGAACCACCACACCCAGCTGTAATAATTTATTAAGGAATGTATTATGGGGCCGGGGATTTAGCTCAGTGGCAATACGCCTGCCTCACAAGCACAAAGTCCTGAGTTTGATCCCTGTACTGCAAAAAAAAAAAGAAATGTATTACAGAAGAACCAGAAAACAAAGATAAGTTTAAAAAAAAGAGTAAAAGCCAGGGGTGTTGGCGCACGCCTGTAATACCAGCACTCGGGAGGCTGAGGCAGGAGGATCGCCTCAACTTTGAGGCCAGCCTGGGTTATATATTGCATTCAAGGGCAGTCTCAACTACAAAAGGAGACCGTGCCTCAGAAAACAAAACAAAAACAAAAATAAACAAAAAAAAGAGTAGGAATTCTCATAATCCCAACCACCATGCCATTTTGGAATATAGCCTTCCAAGTCTTTTTCATTGCTCACTTTTAGTCCTATTGGAATCAATAAACATCCACTGGATAGCTACAAAGTTAGGGCCAGGCCTTGAAAGGAAAAAAATATGTACAAAGTTCTTACCCTCAAAGAACTCAGTAATTACCTGAGTACATAATAAAAAAATCATAATAAAAGTTTATATAACTTACGTGCCATAAATTGTTCTAGCTATATCCCCAGACCTTTCTGATCTTTATATCTGAGACACTAAACTGCCCAGGCTGAGCTCAAACTTGTGATCCTCCTGAGTCAGCCTCCCAGAGAACTAAGATTACAAATGTGGATAACTCATTTAATCCCCTTAAACCATGAAGTAGCTGTAAAAATATCCTTTTGTAAAGATGAAAGAGCAAAGCACAGAAAGCTAAAGTAATTGGCTTAAGAGCGCCAGGCTAGCAGGGAGCAGCACTGAGATTTAAACCCAGGCAGTCTGGTTCTGGAGAAAACTTGCCTGCTCTTAACCCACTGTGGCTCTCAAAAGCACATCAAGATTAAAGGGGTTAGGGCAGGTCAAAATGCGGAGTTGTGCAAGTGCAGGATGAGTGATCAGGACAAGGGAGCAGACCAACTTGGCCAAGGAGAGGGGGACCACTGTGATGTGCTCTGCATTACACATGGAATGTTCTGCTCAAATCTAGCCTACAATTTTGCTTAAAAAATTATAAAACCATTTTATATCTCCGAAGAGAATTTAGATAAAATATTAGCTATGATTTAAAGTATTAAGAAGTTTAAATTCCAAGGAAAACATATTTGAAGCTATTTCAGTCTCCCAGGAAGGTTTTATCAGATTTTTTTGGTACAAGGGATCAAACTCAGGACCTTCTGCTTGTGAGGCAGGCGCGGCGGCACTGAGCTAAATCCCCAGCCCCTATCAGATTTTCAATTAGTATAGTCATAAGAGGACAAGAGGAATACTCTACTTTTTTAGGTAGAGTAATGCTGCATTTGATTTTAAACAATGGTATCTGTTAAACAGAAACACTTGCTCCTTAAAGATTTAAAAAACTTAAAAAAAACATAAAATATATTATTGTTAATTTTATTGAGTTCACACCATGTCACATATCTATTTATTTATTTATTTATTTATTTTTATTTTTTTGTTACCGGGGATAGAACTTGGGTCCTTGCACTTGCACAGCATGCGACGAAACCACTGAGCCAAATCCCCGGCCACATATCTATTTCTTGATGACCCAGGATATAATTAAAAAGACAATTACTCGCTCTACTTTCATGACTCAGTGATGCCCCCTAGGGACAGTAAGGAATGAAGGTGACTTTCTCTTACACTACATGGCTTCAGCTTGCCTGCTCCTATGAGGTGTTTTACGCCCTTTCTGCTTCCCTTTTCCTCTCCTCATACCTCTCTCTGTCCATCTGTCTCTGTCTATCTATAAAAAGTGGACCCTTGACTTACGAACTGGATCAGTTCCCAAGGGGTGGTTGTAACTCAAGTAGGTTGTAAGTCAACACAGTTGAAATCTGGATGTTTACCTGGGTACATGCTATAGATAACAAGAGGCAGATTAATCTTCCATTAACCTAATTAACCCTAGTTGTTTGTATGTCAGGCCAGTTGTAACTTAAAGGTCTACTGTATCTCTCTTTTTCTCTCTCTGACAGTACTGCTATGTAGCCCAGGCTGGCCGTTAATTCCTAATCCTCCTGCTTCAGCCTCCCGAGCTCTGGGATTACAGGCATCTGCCACCATGCCTCACTTCCTGTTGTTTAAACCTGTCAGAGAGCTGTCACAAAAGGCCAATGCCCTTCTAATTTCAGGTGTCCAGGCAGAGGCTAGGATTTCTGTAAAGTAAGAGGAAATATTATTTGAGAGATGGTCCAATGAGTGCTGCTTTAGAAAAAAGCATGTGCCAAAGTAGATGAACTGGAAACACCTACCTGTCTCAGGGGCTGCATAGCTGAGTGCCCAATGTGGACTCTGTGCTCTGGCAGCACACTCCCAGCTGCGTGGGAGGCTGAGGGGGGACTACTTGAGCCTAAGAATTTGAAAGCAGCCTGGGCAGTACAGGAAGACCTATCTCAAAACAAAAGTTTGGGGGTGGGGGGGATGCTGGAAGTGTAGCTCAGTGGTATAGCAGTTGCCTAACATGCACTAGACCTTGGGTTCGATCCCAGCACTGTGGGGGGAAGAGAGGAATATGGACTTTGGAGTCGGAATGCATGGATTCAAATTATTACCTGTGCGATCCTGGGCTAGATATTCAACTCTTTGCCTTTCATTTTTCCTCATGAGTAAAAATAGGAATAATGCTGTATTAATCTAATAAGGTTATGAGGAACAAATAAGTTAGTATTTACAAAGTGCTTTAAACAGTCCCTGGAACAGAATAAGGGCTACAAAAATGTTTGGTAAATTAATACCACCAATAAAAAAGACATTCTCATTGTGTTCTAGATGGTAAAGTTGTGGCAAGGTAAACTTACTAGTATCTACAGTGCTTTCTCTAAAACAGACCACTTACTGGACTATACAGTATGCTTAAGTAAATGCAAAAAATCAAAATTATCTCAAGCATATTATCAGATCATAGTGCAATAAAACAAGAAATCAATGGCAAAAGAAACCACAGAAACTATGCAAATGTGGCAATTACACAATACCCTCTTGAATAATCAATAGGTCACAGATGAAATTAAAGAAATTAGACAGTTACTTCAATCAAACAATAATGCCAGTACTACATACCAGAACCTATGTGACACAGTAAAAGCAGTACTAAGAGGGCAATTTATAGCAGTGAATTTCCACATCAGAAAAAGAGCAAGCTCAAATAAATTACCTGATGATGCACATCAAAGTCCTAGAAAAACAAGAACAATCTAAATCCAAAGGTAGTAGAAAGAAGGAAATTATAAAGATCAGGTCAGAGCAGAAATTAATGAAATTGAGACTAAAAAATCAATACAAAGAATCAGTGAATCAAAGAGTTGGTTCTTTGAAGGAATAAACAAAACAGACAAACCCTTAGCCAATCTTACCAAAAAAAGGAAAGACCCAAATATATGCAATTAGAAATGAAAAAGGCAAAACTGCAATGGATTCAGCTCAAATCCAGATCAGTGGTAACTACTTTGAGAACCTGTACCCTAGTAAAATTTGAAAATTCAGAAGAAATGGATAGATTCCTAGATATATATGAACTACCAAAGCTGAACCAAGAAGATAAAAAAATCCCGAATAATCCAGTATCAATATAATGAAATTGAAGAAGTAATAAAAATACCAACTAAGAAAAGCCCAGGTCCCAGTGGATTCACTGCCAAGTTCTACAAGAACTTTAGAAAAGATCTAATACCAGCACTCTGCAAACTCTAATGAAATCGAAAGGGAAGCAGTACTCCCAAAGTCATTCCTGGCTGGGCCGGGGATTTAGCTCAGTGGCACTGTGCCTGCCTCGAAAGCACAAGGTCCTGAGTTCGATATCTGGTATCAAAAAAAAAAAGAACAAAGTCATTCCTGGCAGCAAACATCACTCTGATTCCCAAACCAGAAAAGGACCCAACCAAAAAACAGAACTACAGGCCAATCTCTCTCTTTTTTTTTTTTGGCACCAGGGATTGAACTCGGGACCTTGCGCTTGGCAAGGCAGGCACAGGAACCACTGAGCTAAATCCCCAGCCCCAAGGCCAATCTCTTTAATGAAAACAGATGCAGAAATCTTCATTAGATAAGGTAACGGAAAACAGAATGCAGCAAATAATCAAAAAGATCACACATCATGACTAAGCAGGACTTATTCCAGGGATCCGGGGATGGTTCAACATACAAAAACCAATAAATGGGCTGGGGATTTAGCTCCGTGGTTCCACCGCCTGCCCTGCAAGCACAAGGACCTGAGTTCGATCCCCAGAACCAAAAAAAACCCAAAAACCCAATAAATGTAATAGAGCAGATAAACGGAAAAGCAAAAGCAAAAGTCACAAGATCAGATGCATAAAAAGCATTTGACAAAATCCAACATCCAGTCATGATAAAAACCCTGAAGAAAACAGGTAAAAGAAGGTTTCTATCTCAATCTGATAAAAGCAGTTTATGACAAACCACAAGCCAACATCATACTAAATGGAGAGAAGTTGAAAGCTTTCCCTATAAAATCAGGAACAAGACAAGGATGTCTGCTCTCACCACTCCTGTTCAATATAATTCTCAAAACATTAGCCAGAGCAGTTAAGACAAGAGAAAGAAATAAGAGTATCAACACCAAAACAACAAGTTAAATTATCATTATTTGCTGATGACATGATCCTCTACAAAGAAGAGCCAAAAAACTGTATGAAAAGATTCCTAGAATAACTAAATTCAGTAGCATAGCAGAATACAAAGTCAAAGCTCAAAAATCTGTATTCCTGTACACCAATAATAAACTCACTGAGAGAAAAATTAGGGAAACAATACCTTTTACAGTAGCATCAAGAAAAATTAAATACTTAGAAATTAATCTAACCAAGGAAGTGAAAGACCTCTGCAATTAAAACCTGAAACTGTACTCTGACACACAAGATTGAAAAGGATATCAGAAAATGGAAAGATATTTCCTGTTCCTTGATAGGCAGAACCAATACATAGTGGATCCTGGAGTTACAACTGGCCTGACATACGAACGACTTGGGTTAAAACCAGTATTTTAGTTTTAACTTATGACCAAAGTCTTGTGTTATAATCTGAATGCCAGCCGCTTGTGCTTCCAGATGGTCTCAGACACAGGTTTAACCCTTAAAGAGTTCTGGAAGAACATTACAACATCCTTTCCAGTGTGGGGTTAATTGAGAAACCTTGGGTCAATGTCTCTCTAAGGACACTGAGATCGGCCTGTATAAGGAGAGAGAGGGTGGAGCCTTCAATGGACCAACTTGAGTTACAAACAGTCCTCATGAATAAATTGAGTTGCTAAGTCAAGGGTCTACTGTAGTCTAAATGGCCATACTTCCAAAACTGTTATACAGATTTAACACAGTCCCAGTAAAAATACCAATAGAATTCCTCACAGAACTAGAGAAGCCATCCTAAAATTCATACAGAACAAGAAAAGACCTAGAATAGCAACAAGGGCAAGGCAGGGGCATCACATTCCCAGACTTCTAGTTATACTATAAAGCTACAGTGTTAAAAACAGCATGGTATTGGCAAGAAACAAAACAAAATTTTTAAAAAACAACAAAAAACCCTCCAGATCTGTGGCTCAATGGAACAGAATAGAGAATGCAGAAAAAACTTCAGGCACATTCAGCTACCTTATCTTTGAACTACCTTATCTTTGACAAAGGGGGCAAATCCTTTTGCCTTAGGAAAGACAGCCTCTTTAACAAATGGTGCTGGGAAAACCAGCTATCCCCATGCAGATTGAACCTAGATCCATATCTCTCACTATGCACTAAAATAAAATCAGAATGGATCAAACATCTAAATATTAAAATAGAGATACTCAATCTGCTAGAAGACAAAATAGGTAAAACTCTTGAAGACATAGATGTAGGTAAAGATTTTCTGAACAGAATCCCAGTTGTACAAGAAATAATACCAAGAATCAACAAACAGAATCATATCAAATTTTAAAACTTCTGCGCAGCAAAAGAAACCACCAACAGAGTGAAGACAATCCACAAAATGGGAAAAAATTTTTGCGAGCTACTTCTCAAAGGACTAATATGTAGAATATATAAAGAACTCAAAAAAATCAGATCTCTCAAATTTAAAGAGTCAAAAAATGGGCATCAGAAATGAATAGATACTTCTCAGATGAAGAAGTACAAATGGTAATAAAACATGAAAAAATGTTCAACACTGAGGGCCATTCGAGAAATGCAAATTAAAACAATACTGAGATTCCATCTCACTCCAGAAAGAGTGGCTATCATCAAGAAATCAAACAATAATAAGTGCTGGAGAGGCTGCAAGGGAAAAAGGAACTTCACAGCTGGTAGGAATATAAGCTGATATAACCACTATGGAAATCAGTGTAGAGATTCCTCAAAAAAACAAAGAAATTTCATTTGACTCAGCTATTCCTCTTCTGGGTATCTTCCTAAAAGAGTTAGACATCATACCACAGTGATAGATCCATACCCATGGTTATAGCAGCGCAATTCATAATAGCTAAATCTTGGGAGCAGCCCATATGTTCATCAACAGATGAATGGTGGGCCAGGGATGTAGCTCAGTAGCGCTATGCCTGCCTGGCAAGCGCAAGGTCCTGAGTTTGATCCCCAGTTCAAAAAAAAAAGAATGGATTAAAAAATGTGGTATTTGTATACAATGGTGTACTAGTTTCCCATCAAGAAGGATAAACTTGACTCATTTATAGGAAAATGGGTATACTTTGAGACCACAATGTTAAGTGAAAGAAATCAGAAATACAAGCTTAAATTATCATATGGTTTCTCTTATAAAAGGAATCAAATACATACATAAAGTACAAAATAAAAGATAGACAATAGGAAAAAGAGAGAAAAAAGTTATTGTAGTCCACCATGACCAAGGTATATAAAGGTGTACTTTTTTTTTTTTTTTTTTTTTTTTGGTACCGGGGATCAAACTCGGGTCCTTGCGCTTGCGCAGCAGGTGGCAAAACCACTGAGCTAAATCCCTGGCCCCAAGGTGCACTTTTTTTGGTTTGTTTGTTTTTGTGACACGGTCTCACTTTGTAATTCAGGCTGGCCTTGAACTATGTAGCTCAGGGTATCCTCAAACTCACAGCAATCCTCCTGCCTCAGCCTTCTGAGTGCTGAAATTACAGACATCCAAGACCATGCCCGGCTCTAAAAGCATACTTTGATTTAATATAATTATCTTATGTGTTCTGTTTTTTTACTATTAGTCTGGCTGTTGATCTGTTTATGATAGTTAATTTGATAAGGACATAAAATAAATGAATCTGATGTTGGCAAAAAAATTTTTTTAATGAAAATAGGAGGTGGAGGGGACAGGGGAAAAAAAGGCATTGAGAAATGTCATGTATATGTACCAATTCCTGACAATAAATGGAACCTTTTTTTTTTTTGGAGGGTTGATTTTTTTTTTTTGAGAAAAAATGGAATCTTTATGAACTGCAAACATGTACTAATAATAATTTTTTTTTTTAAAATAACTATATGGGCTGGGGATTGAACTCAGTGGTTCTGCCACCTGCCTAGAAAGCACAAGGTCCGGAGTTCGATCCCCAGTACTAAAAAAAAAAAAAAGGACTATATTACATAAAATTACACACATATACATGCATGCACATTTATGTATATATAAAAAAGAGATCTATCAGGCCAGGGATTTAGCTCAGTGGTTCCGCCGCTTGCCTCGCAAGTACAAGATCTTGAGTTCAATCCCCGGTACCAAAAAAAAGAGATCTATCACCAAAATGGTAAAGCATCTTAGGGACTCCAAGGGGCTTCCACTTTCTTCATATTTTTATGTATTTTCAAAATCTATACAATGAGCATGCACTGTTTATATTAAAACACAGCAAATAAACCTGCATTTTCATTATAAAAAATTAAAATTAAACGTTTCAATTATTTGTGGGCTACAGATTGACATGGTCAGAACAGTAACCAGGCATCAGAAGATCTGAACTACAGTCTTCATTTGGCTGCTACCCAGCCGTCAGATCCTGGGCAAGTCCCTTTGTCTCTCTGTGACTGTTTCTTCATCTGAAAAATAATCCTTAGTTTGTCTTCCATAAAGGGAGATTAAGAAGATTAAATCTGAGAACAGATCTGAGAAGTGTGCTCTAAAAAGTAAAAATTATATTAATATTGTAAGGGTTATTATTACATTGCTTCTTAAGCACTAAAATAATTAGAACTTACCATAGCAGAAACTGACCAGGGACCAAATATTCCTCCCTCTCCAAACACTGGCTCAAAGAAGGGCACAGCGACCAGCAACATGGCAGATGACATTGGAGCCTGGTAGTACAGCAACTGCATGGAGTTTACTTGCAGCTCATGCTGTTTGGCACCTACCCACTGAAAATTAGGAGATAAAACAAGTCAGACACAAAAGAAAAGCATCGCTTAATCAAAGATGCAACTAAAGCCACACAGATGGAAATGTAGGGTAAAGGTCCAGGGGGGAATAAATGCCTATTCTCTAAGATTTCAAAGATCAGCCAGATATATGAATACTCTTTTAAATACTTTGGATAAGAGGAGCCTTATAAATTCAATTTCTGATCATCTATTTTCTTCTCACCCGCAGAAGGGGGGAAAAAGCCTCCCTACCTGATCCTATTAAACAGGGAAAAGTAAATGCATATAGGGGTCCATACTCATCAGAGATCCTGACAAATTAAGGCAGGAATGGAAAGTTAGGTGATAAAAAAGACTATAACCAGTCTTTCTAAAATTGGTCAAAAAAGAAAAAAGAAAGACTGGGTAATAGGGTAGATTAGAAACTAACAGATTGACCTTGGTTTTGTCCAGGGAGCTGCCTGTATTGGTGTGGTCTTTTGAGTCACTTTCAAAAACTTAATCAATGGCAGAAGAAATTTTCCTCTCTATGAATGGCTTTTCTGTACTATTCCCCAACCAGTATCAATATACCTAGGTACACTGGATAGTCACAAATCCTAAAATACTGTATCATTCAGTGGAAGTGACACTTCAAAACCTCAGATCCCATCAGTGCTCAAAAATGACTGAAAAGGAGGCTTTGAGAGCCTGCAAGAACAGCCACACTTCTGAATAACTTCTACATAGCCCCCTTTCCTGTAGGTCTGGGTATCCTGTTACATAAACTCTGAGTCTGTAGAAACTCACCAAGACAATCAGAAGAGCAGGAAATCGGAACCATACTCCTGCCAGCTTTAAATAAGTCCTCTGTGGATACGAAGGACAAAGAATTGATTCTTCTGCAGCCCACTCCTGAGGCCAGGACGTCAGCAACAATGGATGGGTGCAGAGTGCATGTCTGCCCCTCCTTCTCTCCCAGCCTCACTAGGCAGCCGCAGCCTTCACCTCTGCCACAGAATTCCCTGGAATGGTGGGCCTTGCTTTCCGAACTGCTGTGCACCCTGGCTTTTGCCTGACACCCCTCTAATGCTTTCCTCAAGGGAACCATTACCTCCCATAGCCATACCCACAGGGGCCCCTGACTGGTCATCTCTTTTCCTATCTGCTGACATCTATGGCTCTGAGCTCCTCTCCGTGAGGTTTTCTGCCATGCTTGAGATGGAACTCAGAGCCTCATGGGCGCTAGACATACATACTACCATTGGGCTACACTCCCAGCCCTTCCTGAGTATCTTTAACCTCTCAGCTTCCTGGCCATCTTCACTTAGTCTGTAGGAACCTGTTTCAAATCAACCTCCTTTCTTCCACAAGTGAGCTCTCCTGTGTCACTCCAACCCTTCATGCTCTCATCTCCCCCAGGAGTCCCACTCCTCACTTTCCTCACTCTCACATTCTACCTGTGCTACAGACTCTTCCTCTAAAAGGCCTCTTAAATGGCTCTCACCTTCCAAGGTCCACAGCACTACCCTAACCCAGGCCCTTCTGCCTTCATTCCTATTGAAGCATGGACAGGTTTCTTAACTGCTCGGTCACCTTTCGTCTTTCTGTTATGGACCCTTCAGCAGCACCACAGTTATGCTCTTTCAATACAGGAATGATCAAGCCACTCCATCTAAACTCCTGTTCTGGTGGCCACAGAATAAAGACACTTCCTCAGATGACATTAAAACTCTGGGTAGCCAGTCTCATCCACGCCTCAGCTCCATCTCTCTGCAATGTACCTAGAGACTAGCCTCACTAAAGTAATCCAGTTCTTCCCAAATGCTCTGTATTTTCAGAGTGTAAGGAAAGACCTGCTGCATTCCATGGCTGAGCAAACTCCTGTTCATCCTTCAACTTAAAGTGTTAACTTTCCCCAAGTCTTACCTCCTCACAACATCCCGATAGAGAACTGAGATCTATTCCTTGGGGTCCCTCAGGACTTTTCTCCCACCCAGAGGCCAGCAGCTGTCTAAAAGTGTTTCTACAACGCTGGATTACAGCTGCTTCTCATGAATGTATCCCCAAGGATGAGCATCAGGCAGAAAAGATGTCTGCTGAACATACAAGTCAATTGTCTTTTTGCAACTAAAGCTAACAGCTGATGACTCCTCTTTCAATTCCTTTTAGTGTCTCCAGAAGTTTAAGAAGAAATGACTTAGAAACTACACTGGTATAAAACAGGCATATACCACTTTAAGAGGAATTTTTTGGGAATCTAGCTATTGTTAGAGTACTTTTACAGTTCTTTGGTAATAGAATCTGACCATAGTTTATTAGTCTACAATCATTCCTTGGTCAATCTCATTTCAAAATGTATCTTAAGGTCCCCGGTACCAAAAAAACCCCACAAAATGTATCTTAAGGATAAAGAATCCTTTGATTCTAATCTACAGTAATTTTAAGACTTCTGTGAACAAAAATGGTCATATTGACACAGACAGTAAGTACTGTGAATAGAAATTATATATAAGGAACACAAGAAACTAATATTCAACAAATAAAAATTGTTACTTTTAGTAAACACTTAACCCATCTTAGGCCAAAAACTGCATTTAACAGAAATGATAAATAGAATGTTCACTTACTGTACCTAGAGCAAAATTTAAACTCACTCTAAGTGCATCCAGATAATTTTTTTTAAGCACAAAACTGAGCTTCTCAGATCATTCTCTGCAATAAGACAAAATAGCACAGACTGAGTGGGGGCTCCATCTCTTTACACTATTGTGCTCATCTTTTATTTAAATTGCTCTGTGAATACAAAAAAAAAGTAATCGTGACTATAACTACTTTTTTCTTAAAAATGCTGCAGAAATGATCACTGCCACTGTTTAAGGTGCTAGGGCTGGTTTACTGAACTCCTGGCATTTGTAACAAGAATGCTTTCAGATGTACCCACAGTCTAGCCTCACCACAGTAAACTAATCCAGTGTAAAAGTGGTTACACATTTTGGCTTTGATTCCCCATGCAGGCACATCCAGAATTTCCAGACCAAGGTTTGCAGTTTAGAGAGAATACTGTTTCCCTGTACTGTACACCAAGTTATTTATTCCTCACTGCATAAGAAATAAAAAACATGTTTTGTTGGGATTTTATGGTAATGAAGTAAGGTGAATCCATGAACAAATTTTTGATGAATGTCAGCTATAAAAGACAAGGCACTGTTGTGCTTGAAAAAGTGAAATACTCCCCTTTTTTTTTTTTGGTTTTTTGAGGCAGGGATTCACTATATAGCCCAGGGTGGCCTTGATCTCTTGGTGATTCTCCTGCCTCAGCTCCCTGAGTGCTGGGATCATGGACATAAGTCACCGCACCCAGAAAATTATTGTTATAAAATATTTCACTGACATAAACTATTAAAAACCAATACACAGGGCCGGGGATTTAGCTCAGTGGTGCCACGCCTGCCTAACAAGTGCAAGGTCCTAAGTTCGATCCCCAATACCAGAAAAAAAAAAATCCAATATACAATTTGTAACCACAGGATATTTTTTAAGGCAAAAAAAAAAAAAAATCTATTAATCTGAAATTTTTCTTTCCTGTTCAAATTTCTGTAAGTGTATTCACTTCTTCAAAGCAACTTCAAAGAGTGAATGATGAATATAACCAATGAGCTTACAAAGTAGAAAGTCTCATTATTCATTTTGAAAATGTTTCCCAGAAAATAATATAACTTCACCCCAAACTCCGTGTGTTAAGCACGGGCACTATACACTTACAAACAAAGTAGGTATTTGATGAGCATCATACACCCAAGTTTCTGTTTCCTTTCTTCTCTTCACCTTGAGTCAGACAATTTATGCATTATGCTCTCTTTCCAACAGTCTATTGTCTCTATACTGTATTTTCTAAACCTTGGGATACAGCTTCAAAATTTATGAAATCTGCTAAAAAGGCACATAAAGAAAAAGAAAATTACCAACCACTTGATAAAGAGATGTAACTAAAACACCAAGAGCAGCAAACACCATTCCAAGGAAATTAAACTTCACATCGTAATAAGAATTTAGGATTACACCTAAAGTTATAGGAATCTGTAAAGAAAAAAAGGTAAATTCTTTTCAGATTACGTTCAAGAAATATGCACTTCGTATTTTTTTACTGTTTTATAAACCTAATCATAAACACATAACTGGGAAGCAATGAGCCTGTATTTTTTTTTCATTTGGGAAGCCCATTATTAATCATACCTCCTAAATGTGAAATATAATTCCATATTGATGTTCACATTTAATTCTATTTTAAATTCGGGGTAAAATAATGAGTCGCTGCACTATGCAAGAAAATACTACATGCACGCACAGGTAAGTAAATGAACCTCAAAACTAGTGTTTACACAACAAATAATCATAAACACGTAACAAAAACATTAAGATCTTAAATACGACAAGTTACTAAGTGCTAAAATTATTTTGGTGACTCTTTTATTTAAAGATGCAGACACCTCCGCAGTATGTTGGCAGGCATATTCCGAGACTTTTGGTAGACCTTTTCAATTTATCATTAGTGACGTGCTTTCTCTAGGGAGCAGGGCTGCTTTTCAGTTTGAGGTTTTGCTGATACTGATACACTGAGTTGCACACCACTTTCTTACCAATCACAGCATTTAGAAAGCCCATCAAATAGTAATTGCTAAAACCCACACGAGCACTCCCTTCTGAGCTAAAAGCCCAAAAGAGCGCCAGCAAGGATTTTTCTGCGGCCTCCTGCCAATTAGCCTGAAGTTCGCGTGACTCATTTGTGGATTCGGGATGACGCAAGAGCCCGTGGCGCAAGGTTAGGACAATATGCGTTCAAACTTCCCGGGAGGATGACGTCTAGGGTTCAGGCTTGTATCTCCTGCAGCTGGAGCTACTCACCAGCGTGAGTTGAATTCTGGTGGAGAAGCTCTTCTGGTAGCACAAAGTCTGGATGGCTATAATCACCGGCGTGGTCATGGCCTTGGCCAGCTGATAGGTGCCGATAGTGTTGTTCTGCAGAGAGAGGTTGGTGAAGACCACAAAGCCACAGAAGCTCAGAGCCAGGAGGAGGAGCTTGGAGGGCGGCAGACTTTTGGGGGCGAAGATGTCCAGCTTCTGGCAGATGTACAAGCCCAGCCAGGTGACCACAAAGTGTACCAGGGTCAGGCTCATGTTGGGGAAGCCGTGGTGCACATAGATCCATTTGTTGAGGAACACGATGCAGATGGACACCAGGAGGTTGAACAGGAGCCCGGCGGCGATACGCCCGTGGCCCCAGACTCGCTCGGCCAGCGATGCCATGACCCCCTGCACGCCCGGCCGTCCCTCGCGCACGCCCGCCTCACCGTGCAGCCAGGGCGAGCAGCACAGGGAGAACCAGCCGCAGCCCCAGCCGCACACACCCTCTCCGCCCCTGAGAGCCGGCGCGGCCACGTGACCCGGCGCTCGCGCTTCCGCCCCAGCGACCGGCCCTGCGCAGGCGCGGTGCGGTCGTGCGGACGCGGCCCGTGTAGCCCTGAGCTGTGGTGCCGCGCCCGCAGTTTTCTACTCCGAGAGCTACCGGGCGAGTGGGCTGTGCAGAGCTGTAGACCAGTTTTATGCATTGACAGATGCTGAGCAGATTCAGAGTCTTCCCTATGGCGAGGAAAAGATTACATATTGAAAGAGTAGGGTTAAAGATTTTACTTTAAAAATCCAAATATGCACAGGCTGTGGTGGCTCACGCCTGTAATCCCAGCATTCGGGAGGCTGAGACGGGGAGCCTGGGCAAATTAGCAAGACCTTGTTTCAAAAGAAGATAAAAAGAATTATAAAAAGGGCTTGGGTTGTATCTTTGTGTAGTGGCTCATGGTTCAATCCCCACTACAACAAAGGAACAAAAAACCCAGGATAGAGAACATGGTAAGCCATAATGAACTCATAATGTAGGTTTATCAGTATTGTGGCATATTTGCTTCACATTTTTACTTACATATCACACATTTTTCACTCCCAAGTACTTCGCTGACGCTAAAAGTGCTTTTTCTCTACCACAGTATTATTTACACGCCTGAGAGGCTTAGCAATAACACTTTAGTACCATCAAATACCAGTCCAAATGCAGATTTTTGGAGGTGAGGGGGTACTTTAGATGTACACTGCCTGATTAGTCTCCAGTTTGTGCACATTTATATTCACACTACTACAACTTGAGAATGACTTTCCTTATTCTGCAACACCAACAATAATTTATCTTCAATAATTTGATAAGAGGAAATAGTGAGAGATTCTTTTTTAGTCCATGTTTGCTGTACAAAAATGATTACATTCCTTGTGGAGAGTTGGTACATGCTTATAACATTTTAATTCTTTTTTCATCCCTTTCCCTTACCTTTACCTCCCCTCCCCCTCCCTCCATGTCTTGACCCCCTTCCCATTTCAGAAAGATCTCCTTGCTTCCTATTATGTATCTTTTATTTTGCTCTTTATTTATTTTGTTTTTCACGTATAGAAGTAACCACGCCATATTTAAACTTGTGTGACTGATTTATTTCACTTAACGTTGTGGTCTCAAGGTCCATCCATTTTCCTACAAATGACTCAAGTTTATCCTAATTTATGGCAGACTAGTACTCCACTGTGCGTAAATACCTTTTTTTTTTTTTTTTTTTTTTTTTGGTACCGGGATCAAACTTGGGTCCTTGTGCTTGTGAGGCAGGCGGCAGAACCACTGAGCTAAATCTCCGGCCGTTTGTTTTGAGACAGGATCACCATATTAGTTCAGGCTGGCCTTGACCTCACTATGTAGCCCAGGCTGGCCACGAATTTGCAGCAATCCTTCTGCCTCAGCCTCCTGAGTGCTGGGACTACAGGTGTGCGCCATCAGGCCCGGCTTTACCATATTTTCTTATCCATTCATCTGGAGAAACTACTTATACATTTCCAAGGAATTGAATATCTTTTCACAGGCTTAAATAACTTATTTGTGAATCACCGTTTCTATCTTCTCTCCATTTTCTATAGGGGTAGTACAGGTAGTACAGTGGGGGCTGGGAGACCACTCCCCTCCACTCAATCCTCCTTCCAGTGTTCTGAGAGAAGTAGAAAATTACACTGACCCAAGAAATCCCTGAAGCCCTAGGCTACAGCAATTGCCAGTTAGATCTCCTGGCCTGACCTTCATTATCCCCAGTTGAACCGTATTAAAAGTCTATAAATATGTACTACATCTCATACCTACAGTTAAATCAGAGTGAATCATGGGACAGGCATGCTCACTGAAAGCGCTTGAGATGACTCAGCACCCTGTCAATCTTACCCACCGGAGGAGAGACACTATGACTAGGGCGCATGTCTTTAAATCTGAAGACCCGATGGATCGGTGTGCTGTGCTTTTATTTCCCTGTCACTCTCTCAGTACTGCTTTTCTGTTCATGCCACCCTTTTTTGTTTCTGCTTGTACACAAAAGCCTGGAATCTATTTGTTGGATCCATCCCATGGTAACAGGGGTACTTGCTTTTTCTTATTTTTGTGTAAGAACTTTTAAGCTTTGGGGGCACAGTAGGTTTTCAGTGTTGTTTTTGTTTGCTTTTGCAGCCTTGTGCATGGTAGGCAAGGGCTCTGCCCATGAGCTACATCCCCAGCCCACAGCAGGATGGCTTCTCCAGTCATAGTTAGGAAACAGCTCAGAGACTTCCATTTTGAATCAATGCCTGGCATTTTATTTTCCTAGAAAATTATCCATTTTACTTAAATATTTGGTTCAAATAGTATATAGTATTATATACTATTTCACCTGTTGTTATATCACTGTATTCTAAACACTGCTTGTTTTTTTTCTAGTGCTGACATCGAACCCATGCATAGAAAGTGTTCTACTGAGCTATATTCTCAGCACCCTGCCCCGTTTTTGAGCCTGTATTTCTAGGCTGGTCTTGAATTTGTGATCCTTCTTGTCCCAGAGTGCTGGGATTGTAGGCATGGATCACCGTACCTGGCTCCTAATCATTTATTTTGTTTTTTTACTTGCTTACTTTTGAGACAGATTCTCACTAAGTTGCCTGGGCTGGTGGTGAACTCATGATCCTCCTGCCTCAGCCTATAAGCTGGGATCACAGGTGTGCACTACCATATAACTGGATTGTCTCTTAATTAGCCCTTCAGATAGCTTGTGGATTTCACTGGGCTTTTCACAGATTACTTCTATCAATTTGTGCCAGGGCCATTATTATATTATATTTTCTGGTACTGGAAATCCAACTCAAGAGCCTCATAGTTCATTTATTTTTATTTAAAAAAGAATAATTTAGAATAACTTTGGCCACAGTGCTCAATACAATGGAATATTTTCCTTGACTGTAATTTTTAAGTAGTCTGATTGATAGTTAAGTTTTTCTCTTAAGAATTATTCAAGCAGGCTATTGTAACTTTCTACAATAGCCCATGCTGTGTTTCACAGGCACAAAGTGTATTTTTATCTTTGCTCTCACCCTATTTTTCTATTTATTTGGCCCAAGCTCACTCTGCAGAGCTAGTTTCTCCCTACTCTTCACTTCTGCTTTCTTGAATAAACTTTGCCACTGCTTTAAAAAAGAAAAAAGAATTATTCAAACATTTCTTGAGTACCTCATTTATGCCTGACACTATATTTGGCACTTGGCAAAATATATAATAGCAAATAAAACCAAGCCAAGCCTACTTTTACAGAATTTAGGTGAGAAAAGACTGGTACTAAAAAACTATAAACCATAATAAATGTCTGTTGTAAAGTAACAAAATATGGTTTTATGAGTGTACACTGAAACAGCCTACCCTAAACTTGGGGAAGATGTGGTCAAAGTCTTCTCCAAGGAAGCAGTTCCTAAGCTAAGATTTGAGATTAACTGTTAATTGGCAGACAGGGATTTAGCTCAGTGGTTCTGCCGCCCACCTTGCAAGCACAAGGTCCATTCGATCCCTGGTACCAAAAAATAAAAAAAATTCAGTCTACAACAGTTAATTGGGCAACATCTGAAGCCTGGTTTTAACGTAGTTTTCCTGATATACTCTACTGTGTGCTGTTCTTCCTACCAGGTCATCAAACATCACCAGCACTTTCTGTGCCATGAGCCTTTCCCCTATACTGCCATCCTCCATGTGGTTTGGAGCTAGAAAAATTACTGTATGTCCCTCTGGCTGGGCAGTGGCAGCAAGCTGCGGATCTAGAGGGTGAACAACAGACACTCTTCAGTGTACTGTGTCGCTAAGCTATGATACTTGGTGGGTTAAATGTGACTCAGCTTTGGACATTACAACTTACAGTAGATTTATCAGACATCACTGTGTTCAGTCAAGGAGCATTTTCAACTAAATGATTAATTTAATTTTTGATGGGTTTACTGAGACAGAACCTCATTTTAAGTCAAGGAGCATGTGTAGTTAAAGCATGAACTCTGAAACTTGGATTAAAAGATCAAAATGTTAGGGCTAGGATATACCTCAGAGGTAGACCACCTGCTAGTATGCATGAGGCTCTAGGGTGGAGCCCCCAGCACCTCAAAAAGGAAACTATAAAAAATAAAACTATCTAGTGTATTTTTTGGTTGAATATTATCAACATTTTGTGCTAGTCTGTAGAGTAACACAGCCCCTGCCTGGCAAGCACAAGGTCCTGAGTTTGATTCCCAGTACCAAAAAAAAAGAAGATTGTATTTTTTTTTGTATGAATACACCACAATTGGTAACCCCATCATTAGTCAAGGAGCACCTCAAGTTAAAATATGAGCTCTGAAATTTGTGTTAAAAGGTAGACATCAGGGCTGGGGATTTAGCTCAGTGGTTCTGCCACCTGCCTCACAAGAGCAAGGTCCCGAGTTCAATTCTTGGTACCAAAAATAAACAAGGTAAAGATATCGGGGCTGAGGATGTAGCTCAGGAGCAGAGCATATGCTTAGTATGCACAAGGCCCTAGGTTTGCTGAGACATTCTCTTACTGATGGATATTTAAGTTAGATCACTTCCATTGTGGGACTGTTATATATAAAGATGTTATGAACTGTGTGTGCGCACGTGTGCACACATACCTGCACATGCCTGAATGCACACATGGTGCTGGGGATTAAACTCAGGGCCTCACATATGGTAAGCACTGCTATGAACATTTTTGTACACATTTCTGTGTAATTTTCATTTCTGTTGGGTACAGTATTAGGGTGAGATTTGTGGATAATTATACAGAAATCTCCCCAAAGATATTTTTACATTCCTCCCAGCAATAATGTATCAGTCTACTCCACATTCTTGCCAACTTTGGTGTTGTCTTTTTTATTTTAGCTATTCTTTTTTTAAAAAACCACTTAGCAGTCCAATTATTTAAATACAGGATGACTAAAAATTGCATGTTTTTATAACAGGAAATACAAAAATGACAGTTTTATCAAATTTATTCAATAATTGTTGGGTATATCTTAAAACATTAAATACAAAACATGTTACAATCTGAACAATAGTATCTAGTCTTTCTTTGAACAACACACTTTACACTGTCATATTAGCCTTTCCTTTTATCCTGTGGGTGGTATAATTTCAATAAAATGTCTACCCACTAAACTTTTTTTGTTTTTTTGGTACCAGGGATCGAACTGAGGACCTTGCACTTTCAAGGCAGGCGGTGGAACCACTGAGCTAAATCCCCGGCGTACTCACTAAACGTAATGGTGAAGACAGGGGCAATGGACATCCTGGTTGGCCTTTCACTATCCCATAGTTTTCCATTATTTGGTCTGTTAGACCTAATCTAAATTGTGACTTTTTGAACTCTTGTCTTGAATAAATGAGCTCCATATTGTCTGGTCCAGAAGATACATAAATATAAACACATTTGTAATCTGCCCCTTATCCTGGACAATGTTGGTCTGCTTTCTGTCATCACAGATTAGTTTGCAGTTTCTGAAATTTTATAGAAATGGAATTATACAGCCTACAGTTTTTTAAAAAAATGTATTCAGAAATAATTTCAACACAATGAAGCTCACTTTTTTTTTTTTTTTGGTACCGGGGATTGAACTCCAGTCCTTGTACCTACGGGACAAGCGGTGGAACCACTGAGCTAAATCCCTGGCTTTTTTTTTTTTGAGACAGGGTCTCACTATGTAGCCCAGGCTGGGCCTTGAACGTGTGGTGCTCCTCCTGCTTCAGCCTTCAGAGTGCTGGGATTACAGGCATGCTCCACCATGCCCAACATCTTATTTATTTTCATCAGGGCTCTCCAGAGAAGTAGAACCAATTGTGTGTGTCTGTGATATGATACTCAAAAGGGGAATAGTTGGGTCAAATGTGACTTCTATTTTTATCTTTTTAAGGAATCTCCATACTGATTACACTCCCACCAACAATGAAGAAGGGTTCTACCTACAGCCTTGCCAGAATTTGTTAATGGTTGACTTCATAATGGCAGCCATTCTTTCTGGGGTGAGATGGAATTTTTTTGAGACAAGGTCTCAGCTATGTAGTTCAGGCTGGCCTTGAACTCACTATGTAGCCCAGGTTGACCTTGAACTAACAGTGATCCTCCTGCCTCAGCTTCCTGAGTGCTGGGATTACAGGCATGTGCCATCATGCCCAGCCTTTAATATTATTTTAATTTGCATTTCTCAAGTGGCCAGTGATGTGGAACATTTTTTCATATATTTATTGGCCAACTGTATTTCCTCATCTGAGAAGTGCCTATTTATTTCAGATGCCCAGTTTTCGATTGTCTTTAAATTTGGGAAATCTTAATTTTTTTGTGTCTTTATATATTCTAGATATTTGTCCTCTAAGGAGTACCAAGCAAAAATTTTTTCCTATTCGGTAGGTTGTCTCTGAACTCTACTGGTGATTTCCTTTGCTGTGCATTTTACTATATTCTTTTAATTTTAATATTAAGAGCTACTAAGTTTTATAATAAATTAGAAATAATGAGCTTGAAAATGAATCTGCTTTACGTACTGCTTATAATTTTAAGATATCAGAGTACTTAAAATTACAAAAATTAATTAGGGCAAGAAATTTAATTTTCTTATTACATAATAGAAAGATAATCCTGGAACTTATAAGAACAGAAAAATTTAATTTTATATAATTTTATTTTAAAACACAGGGAAATAGTGATATAATACATTATATTTTTAAAGTATCATCATAATATTCTGAAAAGTACAAAATTCAAATGTCTAAATTTTACATTCTCTCCCAAAATAATGCAAAAGAAAAACCCCCATTAATTACAAATATTTATATTTTATTTAAAAAAATCCTCCATCCTGGGAATTAGTGAGAATACAGTGGATGAATTACGACTGGATTTCATATCCTAATGGGTCAAGTCCCTGGTCCAGAAGCATGAGAGAGGATTCCCTTAACTTCTGCAGCAATTTCTTTAGTTCTTGCTTAGAAAATACCTGATATATAAAAAGAAAAAAAATTAATGAGAAAAAGATAACAATGAACTTACTGTTACCTAATCAATCTGATTAGATTAGCTTAGTATAAGAAGAAATCCCTTGTAAGGTTCATATGGTCTGAGGCTCACGGATTAGAGTGGGTCAGGAACTCAAGGCTATTTCTCAGTCGGTCTGTATCCTGGTCCTTCTGCTTGTACGTACATACACATTTTGTGGGGGAGAAAGCACCTACACTAAAACTGTACTATTAGTTTCAGAAAATCCAAGGTCAGCATAAAATATGAATACGCCTTCATAAACTGAAACATTAGCACAGTGGATCCCACCACCGAACTTACAACCGCAGATGCTGTGGACTCACCAGGTAGAGCTTATGGCGCTCGGAGGACACCATATCTGCCAACTGCAGGCACTCCTGGTACTGACCCGTCGTATGCAGTATGGTGTGAAGCAGAAAACACAGTCTTGGCAGACAAAGCTTTCTTAATAAAACCATTTGATGTGTCCTTTCATGGTCTCCTTCAGAATCCTACCAAGAGACATCAAGTATTTTGACAACTTTAAGCTATATACACTTACGAACAGAAAGTCAGGTATAGCAGGCCCTGAATGTCCGTGGGTTCAGAAGCTGCAGATCCAACCAAGCAGATAGAAAATACACAAATTTCCTGTTCTTGTCGTTTTTACCCAAATAAGATAGTATAACTACTAACACAGTATTTATACTGTACTAGGTATTATAAGTAATTCAGAGATGATTTATAGGATGTAGGAGGATGAATGTAGGTTATATGAAAATCCTGTGCCATTTTACACAATGGAATTTAGTGGTGTGACTTTAGTATGCATGGGGACCTGAAACCAACCTATGTCCCATGATACTGAGGGATAACTGGACTGAATCCAGCCCAAAGAGTTAAAAATTAAAGGGTTTTTCTAAAGCTTGCTTATCATGCCCATTAAAAATAAAATGAGGCGACCAGAGGTTTAGCTCAGTGGTTTCGTTGCCTGTGTACAAGTGCAAGGACCTGAGTTCGATCCCTGGTACAAAATAAATAAATAAATAGATAAATAAATAGATAAATAAATAAATAAATAAATAAAGTAAAATAAAATAAAATGAGGCAGGGGAGGGAAACCTAACAAGATTTTACAGCAAAGCATTAAGATGAACAAAGTATACTACAGAGGGGAAAGTGCTGCTGTATGTATTTCTAATAAGGTTAATGTCCAGAATAACAACATACATAAAAGGAATAAAGACTAGATACCATTAGAGCAACCACCACCATTTCACTGGATATATACAGATATAACTATACCAACATGACAACAGTGATTGTGGCTGGAAGATGGGTCAGGACGGAGGAAGGGTCACAGGGAGGACAACTGTGTTGCAACCGTGTTGTTGTTTTTGTTTTTTTCTACTTTATTTTAAAAGAATGAAATTACAACTTCTCTTGTATAATTAAAAAAAAAACCAACCAAAAAACTCAGAAACTGAAGCCAGGCGTGGTGGTCCACACCTGTAATCCTAGCATTCAGAAGGCTGAGGCAGGAGGATCACTGTGAGTTCAAGGCCAGCCTGAACTACATGAGACCCTATCTCAACAAACAAAAACTGAAAGAACCTATAGGCTTGAATAGTTAATGAATGAGTGAATTGAGAGAACAGATAGATAACAATGACTTAATACAGAGAAAACAATTAGTTTTGTTGTTTTGTTTTTGCTGTACTGAGAATTGAACCCAAAGCCTTGTGCATGCTAGGCAAGCACTCTGCCACTGAACTACTCCTCCTCCGGGCCAACTAGTATTTCTAAGTGTACATGTATCTTGTTTTGTTTTTGTTTTTGTTTTTTGGTACAGGGGATTGAACTCGGGTCCTTGCGCTTGCGCAGCAGGCAATGAAACAACTCGAAACCACTGAGCTAAATCCCCGGCCCACGTACATGCATCTTTAAAAAAAAAAAAAAAAAATCACAGGGACAGCTGCGTATAGTGGTGCATCCTTGTAATTCCAGCACTCTAGGAGCCTGAAGCAGAAATATCCAGAGTTCAAGGCTAGCCAGGGATACAAGGTAGTTGAAGACCAGCCTGGAGTAGTACATAGTGAGATTTTGTCTCAAAAACAAAAGAATAACAAAACTTGGTTTCAGGGCCTTTTCATCTGTGCTCCAATGTAGTCTTTCTTCTATGTTAAGGAGGTAAAGTATCTCTGGTTCCTATAATACTGCTACTTTGTGAAAGTAGCAGGTTTGTTAATAATCTTCTTATAGGATGGATTCTGGTAGCTGCTCCTCCTAAATCCTGTGGTCGCTGCCATAACATCTGGGAGTGCTGCAGGCACTCTCTCTCCCACGCTTGATACGAGGTCTCAATTATGTAGTTCAGGCTGGCCTTGAACTCACCATATAGCCCAGGCTGGCCTCAAACTTGCAACAGTTCTGCTGCCTCAGTCTCCCAAGTGCTGAGATTACAGGCTTGTGCCACCACGTATGGCTGATCTCTTTTGCTAACTATAATGGATTCCTGTGCTCGCTTTGGCAGCACATACACTAAAACTATAATGGATTCCTATGCCAGCAGAATGGCTGCTATCCAGAAGCACACCAGATAGGCCCTGCGATTTGCCACAAGAAAAGGAATCAACTGTTCTGTAACAACCTAAGATTTTTTTTCTCATCTGGAATAATGAATAGCTTTGAAATATTTTGAAAATACAGAGTCCTGTTGGGAGCAATGCTACATAATTTTAGGGAAAAATCATTTGGTTAGCTTAGTTCTCCTGCCTACAGCCCAGCTATGGAATTCTGAGACCTAACTCCATTTTGGCCTCCGGTCACAACTGAGACCTCAATGATCCGGTGATGCTGTGATTCTCCAGGACAAGAAAAATCCTGGGAGCTGAAAACATCCTGGGAAGAACAAACATCTACTCAGTTCCTCCTTGTTCTTGGATTGTTACATCTTGTTTATGCGGTTGTACTGAACTCCCTGCAAGTCATTTGTTACATTTGTTTCTCCCGATGTACTGAGTACTGAATAAAAAGTGTGGTAAGGTGGGGCCTTTCGTCTTTGCCGCCCAGAGCAGCACTGATCAGACCCAAAGCTCAGCTGCTTCTCAGTCTCATTTTTCTACCTTTCCTGTAATTTGCCTTGTGCTGCTGTGGTTTGCAGGAGACTAGGACTTACTGCAGAGGTTCTAGTAATGTCCCCTTTCCCTGTTCCCTACAGAGTCCGCCAAAAAAATGCATTGGGGACCCTAGAGGATGTTGTATATCACAGAAAACTCACTACACTGAGGGCCCTTAGAGAAAAAATGGAAAATGCACATGTAGCAATCTCAGTGACCAAGCAGCAGTTTGCTGTACCAATAAATGTCTGGAAGCTGATGGACACCATTTGAGCACCTCTCTTTTTTTTTGGTACTGGGGATCAAACTCAGGACTTTTTGCTTGTGAGGCAGGCAGTAGAACCGCTGAGCGAAATCCCTGGCCCAATCTTGTGGGGTTTTTTTTTTTTTTTGGTGCCGGAGATTGAATTCGAGACCTTGTGCTTGCAAGGCAGGCGCTGGAACCACTGAGCTAAATCCCCAGCCCTCGAGCACCTTTTGTAACTAGAGGCCAAAAGTAACTTGTTAATCTCATGATATCTCAATAAATTTAGTATTAAAATAGTTATACAAATTTTTCTTTTCCTGAAGTGTGTATACATTTTTTGTGTGTGTGTGAACTCTCTCTGTATATAAACAAAAAGATTGTTTCCACCCCAGGGATATATAGTGTTTTATATGTGAGACAAACTCATTAATTGATGTGTATTGCCAGCAGGAGCTGACAGGTACTGATATTACAGGAGTCTCTAATCTGAACACAATGCATTCACTCGAGTAATGTAGTATCATTTATTTCTCAAATGTCTACCAAAAACCTCTTTAATGTGCTAGGCATTAATTTAAGCATCAAGTTTAAACTGAAGAAAACAGGTTCCTTCATGAAGGTTACATTATGATGGAAGTAGAAACAAAAAGGCAAATAAATTAACACATACCAGAATGGGCTAAGTGCTACGAAGAGAAAATAATGTAAGGAGATAAAGAGACAGATGTATATGCACATGTGCGATTTAAGATGGGCTGAGGATGTAGTTCCAGGTAGCTCAGTACCTAGCACAGGTAAGGTTTAACACGTTCCCACCAGCTTGAACCACTGGTGGTCCATGTATGATTGGCCCATGCCACCGCCCAGCAGGGAGACATGAATTACAGCCCTGTTGTGAACGTGTTAGTCCTGAGTATGGGGGGAAAAAGGCAAGGTGTTGGAGGGTGGGAAGAATGTCTCCCTTTGGGAGGTGGAACTGCTGAGAGAAGTCAGAAGCTGTCCATACAGGTATCTTGATGAAAAAACATTCTATGCAGAAGGAGAACAGCAGAGGCCCACAAAGCTAAAACACAGTAATAGGATACAAGACTGGGAGGAGAGAGATATAAAAACAAAAAAAGTGTATGTATAGTCTTATATATCAAGAAGAGAACTATGGATTTTATTAGAAGTGTAGTGAGAAATCATCAGAAAGTTCTGGGTAGGACAATGATATATTTTGTTTTAAAAGGATCATGAGTTCATCTATATAAGCAAGAAACCATATAAAGAAGAATGGGAGTCGAGTGTAGTGGTGCACATTTATAATCCAAGCACTCAGGAGGCTGAAGCAGGAGGACTGCTGCAAGTTCATGCCAACCTGGGCTAATACAGTGAGGTCAAGGCCAACATGAACTACATAGTGACACTCTGTCCCCAAAAAACAAATGGAAGAAAGCTGAAAGAAACAAAGAAAAAAGAGGGAAAAAAAGGAAAGAAAGGAAGGAAAGAAGGAAAAAAAAAAAAGGGAAGCAAAGCAAAAACGTAGAGGCTTGAACTAGCTGTGGTAGAGGTGGAGATGGTAGAGGTAGTGAAGGGTAGGTAACTATCGATGAGCTGCCCACTTCACTCCCACTGCCCATCCCATCTCACCGTGTCACCGGCCTCCAACACTAATAGAACTGCTCTACAGTTTCTTATTCCAGTGCCTTGGAATAAGGCCACTCAGCCACCCTACCACACTCTGTAGTGACTGAAAACGTGAGGTGCAGCTACAGGAACCAGTGTGTAATGCTTCAGCCTCCCACTGTGCTGGGATGACAGTGCATGCCACCACACTGGCTAATCTGTGCTTTTCTTATGGCGTTTAATACTTTGGTAACTGGTTCTCAATCTAGGTCAAAGGTGAGAGCCACTGCTTTACATATATTTTACTTCTACTACTGGACTTGTCCCTCTCTAAATTAAGTCAAATATGTGTATAATTTATTTATTTATTTATTTTTGGGTACCGGGGATCGAACTCGGGTCCTTGTGCTTGCGCAGCAGGCATTGAAACCACTGAGCTAAATCCTCGGCCCAAATATGTGTATAATTTAAACTACTGGTCCAGAATTTGTAAAAACTGGATATTAGTATCCCATGTAAATATGTTAAATGTAAAGCAATAGTTTATCATAAAGTAAAATATATCTGTTTCCCAGCTAGTGTTTTTGGCTTAATTTAAAATATGAGGGGCCAGGGATTTAGCTCAGTGGTTCCACTGCCTGCCTTGCAAGCGCAAGGTTCCAAGTTCAATCCCTGGTACCCCCGCAAAAAATAAATAAATAAATAAATAAAATATAGGATGTTTAGTTATAAATACAAAGGTTATATAAGATCTATAGATATTCCTATTCAGAGATAGAATACTGAAAAACACACAGTGCTTGTGGTTTGTTTTAGGTATGAACAATGCACAGTTTACCTCTCTGACATCTACCATCCATCCTCCATCAACAAACAACAAGACATTGTACATTTTCTCCTTGACATCAGCAGTTAGGGCATCCAGATGTCCTTTCCAAATATCATAATCCATCTGCAAAACAAATATAAGGCAGACAAAGTGAACAAAAATCAACAGGTAATGTATTTTTAGATCCCTCCCTCCACCCCACAATACCTTTTTGGCTGTCTTGGAGATTAAACCCAGGGCCTCAAGTACGGTAGGCAAGTACTCTACCACAGAGCTACAACCTCAGCCTCATAATGTATTTTTAAAGTACAGACAATATACAAATGGAATATAATTCTTTTTTTTTTTTTTCCAGTACCGGGGATCGAACTCAGGACCTTGTGCTGTGAGGCGGGCATGGTGCCACTGAGTTAAATCCTAGGCCCTAGAATATAATTTTTTTTTTTGTACCAGAGATCGAACTCGGGTCCTTGCACTTGCACAGCAGGTGGCGAAACCACTGAGCTAAATCCCTGGCCCTAGAATATAAGTCTTAAAGAGTTGGGCCAGGGCCGGGGATTTAGCTCAGTGGTTTCGCCACCTGCTGCGCAAGCACAAGGACCTGAGTTTGATCCCTGGTACCAAAAAAAAACCAAAAACCAAAAACCAAAAAAAACCAAAGCAAACAAAAATGGTTACATCAATTAAAAAAAAAAATTGGTACTTCAGTTGGTCAAATATAAAAATAATTACCAACAGACAGCAGTTAAAAAAATAATGAAATATGAACTAAGTAAATGCTAATGTTATCTGAAGGTATTTTTCAAGATTAAATTACCTACAAAAAAGTAACTAAACAGACAGCTTCTTTTGAAAACCAGAACGTTAACAAGACCTCCTGTTATAATCAGACTATAACTGCTGAACAAATGACCTCTTTAAATACTAACACACATTTATAAGGTGCAATAAATTCATTCCAGATCCCACATTCAACTTACTTCATATTTCTTTTCTTTATGTTCATAAGCTACTTGCTCAGTAAAACTTGGCTGAGATATCAAAGTAGGTTTTTGTGGAGCTGCATTCATATGGTTAAACCACTCAGCAAAGGTTTCATGGGCTTCCTAAAATGCAAATTTAAAAAAAAAAAAGAAAAAATGAGTGTCTTTTTTTCACCAAAAGCTTTTAAAGATTTGATTCTCAGAAATTTTATAATGTCAAGAAACAAAACTGTTCAATATTTTTTGCACACACACAAATCATTGTGGATATGTAAATGTCTTATCAAAGGACAAACACTGTGTGTTTATCCACAGTATATATACTGTGTTTTCTGGGATCTTCTCCAACCTCAGCATCCTAAGTATGTGTATGTGATATATATATATATATCTTGATAGTAATCATTCTATACAATGTACATGTTTATCTATCTTCGTCAATTGCCTACTGGGTTTCAGGGATCAAAGAGAATATTATTCACAAATTTAGCCCTATTAGCCTTACCTTATAATTACTTGATTAGTTGTTGAATATATTTTAAGTATGGTGTTATTTTTAATTTCAACAAATCTAGAATACTTTGGCTTTCTCAGTATTGCTAACAGCAGCAAAGCTAAAGTTGAGAAAAGTTTTCATAAATTTTAAGAAAACTTAAGGTTTATTCATTATCCATACTTTATTTTTAATTTTATTTTAGTTTGAGTACATGTGTAGTACATGTCTTCATTCCTTGAGGGAAGTTGCTAGATGCACATAACATATCTTAATTCCTTTTTTCATCCCCTTTCCCTCCTTCCTTCTCCCTATCTCTTGATCCCCTTCATTTATGGCACGTTTGCAGTACATGTTTACATTCCTTGCGTGGAGCTGGTACATGTATAACACACAGCAATTTTTTTTTCATCCCCTACCTCTTGCCTTCCTTCCCCCTTCTCCACCTCTCTATCGCCTACCCTCTTGAGAAAGCTGTATCTCCCTACTTTCTATTAGCTACCTTTTATTTTGCTTTTTATTTTTACTCTGGGTTTCTCATATAAGAGAAACAATGGGATACTTAAGTTGTGTGTTTGATTTACTTTACTTAACAGTATGGTGTCAAGGTGTATCAATTTTCCTACAAATGACTCAAGTTTTCCTCCTTTACGGCAGAGTAGTGTTCCACTGTCAGCATTCACACTTTCTAACTTGCTTAACTGGCCATGAGCAGGGAACTATGGTAATGAAGACAAGGTCATGGTTTCTGTCCCTCTGCGGATTAGTCTTCACAACAGTCAAAAGGGAGACAGGAGAACCAACTACCACATCTGGAAACAAATTCCAACTATGACGGAAAGAAAAATCACCACGAAGATTGTGGTTTTCTTTATAGTCTCACCAAATAAGCTCTAATGCACAAATGTTCTCTGACAGCATTATCAATTTCTGCAGGAAGTGAATTGTGGGTTCCTCTTTCTTCCCACAGATTATAGATTTCTGCGATAGAATCCCGAGGAATTTTCACAAATACTTCTTTAGCAGCTTCATGCTTTTTTAATGCTATGAAAAAAGAATACATAATTTTCAATATATATGAACTTCTACGCAATGTTTTCTCAGTAGTTTACAATCTTTACAGTGAGCTGTAACTATCAGCTCCCAAGGTACTGCTCTTAAAGGTCTTAGTGATCTTTCTAAGCTGGCTCTTTCTTTATCTCATTGTGACAGGAACACAAAAGGACACAAATGCAGTTATACTTTCACATACTTCCATGTCTTAAAGAAAGCAGTTATATTTTTCAAAGTCTGACAGCCATGAGATTATATACCAAAATCATTAAGATAATGACAACTCACTGTTAAGCAGGCCTTGTTTCACGATACTATATTTGATATACGAGTACCTGGTGTTCTCTCTATTGGTAAAACTCAGTAAAACTACAAACAAAATTCAAAAAGAGATAGATCTGAACAAAGAACATAAAAATATAGCACACCTAGGAATTTTCTCATTATTGCATTGCTTTGTTTCAGGGCTTCTGACCTCTGTGTCGGGTCAAATAACAACCAGTCTATGACATCAATTTTCACACGGTCCTCCTATTCATTCAAAAGGGGAAAAAAGAAAAAAGCATCAATTTTGTTTCTTTTTAGAATATTCTACAAATTAGTAGAGCTTATACCTGTACTTCTGGTGAACATTTCCCCTCAAGTTATATAAAATTATAAAAGAACCTAACCTTCCTTAGTTTAATTTCCTATAATAACAGCTCTCTATTAAAATATAGAGAAATTCCCTGGACTACGAATCTGGAATTATATACTATGTGTTCCACTAAAGTAACTGCGTGAGGCTCTGTTTCTTGGTAGGGCTGGGGTTTGAACCAAGAGCCTTACACATGGCACTGGAAAGTGTGCTACCATTGAGCCACATCCCCAACCCAACTATGTGACTGTTTTAAAGTAGTGCTCTAAAATGGTTTTCTTTTTTTTTTGGTACCAGGAATTGAACTTGGGACCTTGCGCTTGCAAGGCAGGCACCGGAACCACTGAGCTAAATCCCCGGCCCTAAAACGGTTTTCTTTCTTAGATATAATTTCCCTTTCTTTCTGAAAGTAGAAGAGTTAATGATTTAAAAAGTGTCTAGAATAATCTGATGAACAGAAAACCAATGCTAAGCTTTGCACAGTGCCAGTATTATAGCCAATGCAGTTTATCCAAGGCACGATCATTGCTAATTGAAACCAAAAGCCAATGCTCAGATTGTTATCAGAAAAGCTTCCTTTAACATACCTGTAATACTATACTAATACTATAAGTAATCCATCACACAAGACCTTAAATATACTGCCAATTTTTGTAATTTAAAAGGCCCAGGCAGGCCAGGTGTGGTGGCACACGCCTGTAATCCCAGCACTCCAGAGGCTGAGCTAGAAGGATGGCCATGAGTTCGAGGCCAGCCTGAACTACATAGTGAGACCTTGTCTCAAAAGAAAAAAAAAAGGCCTGGGCTGACAAACAGTCTTCAAAGAAATAAAAAGATAGAAGCTAGTGTATTTTATGGTAGAAGTTCACCAAGGAACAAGATAAAGGATTAATGGAGGTTATACAACCCCCTTACCTTCCACCTGAAATTACCTGAGTAATGTCACTCTCTTGGTCTGGGCTCAGGTCATGAGGACTAAATTCACCATTATCTTTCTTTCGAATATTCTCAACCACAGTTTTTGTTATTGTTGCAACATCCAAATCTAAAACATTTTTTGAAATGACAAAAAAACCACAAAAACCCAAGAACAATCATTAATACTAATATTCTCTAAACAGTTACAATAATTTGGTAAATTTGAAATAAGTTTTTTGTTTTTTGTATGGCTAGGGATCAAACCCAGGGGCTCAGGCTAGGTAAGTATTCTACCACTGAGCTATATCCTCAGCCCCTGGAACAGTAATTCTTAAAATAGCTAATACATAAAATCCCAAAGCTTTATGAAATAAAATGCCAAATTTAAAAAATATCTTACATATGAATTACAATGTTATTTTACTCCTAAAACAGAATTTCACTGAAAATTGTTTTTGGTACTGGAGATTGAACTAGGGACCTTGTGCTTGAGAGGCAAGCGGTGGCACCACTGAGCTAAATCTCCGGCTCACTGAAAATTTTATTCCTTTTTATCCCCCCCGTAAAGAGAAGCAAGGTTCAAAACTTGAAGGACAAATATTCTAACAGTCAAAATGTAAATTTGCCTACAAAGGTCCACAGATGAAATCTCAACCATTTTTACCTGCTTCCCTAGCCAGTTCCAAGGAAATGTGGCGATGTTCAAAATCTGTGACACCTTCCAAAAATAAGGCATACTGAGCAACAGCAAGGTCTTGAGGCAAATGACAGCAATAAAATGCTATGAGATGTGTATTCCCCTCACTTATTAAAAACTGAAAATGGAAAAAAGATCAAAGTTGGTCAATAATACAGTAAGTTCTAGAAAAGTATGTTTTGTTTTTTTGCAGGCAGTGCTGGGAATTGAACCCAAAATTACTAAAAAGCTTTACTAAAATGTAGTTAGGGTAATTCAAAGATCCCTAGTGGATGAGCTTCCTCCCATTGGATGTTAAAATGGTATCACTCTGATTTTTTAGTTAGAATAGTAAAAAAAAAAGAATCAGGTTTTAGTTTCTCGAAGTTTACCTGTATGTATGTCTTTAAAACTTCAATTGAAACTTCTTCCTTCATAGGAGAAAAGACATAATTATAATAAACACAACTGCTCATATGTATCACTAATACTATTTCTTTTTTTTGGTACCAGGGATCGAACTCGGGACCTTGCACTTGCAAGGCAGGCGCCGGAACCACTGAGCTAAATCCCCAGCTTCTAATACTATTTCTAATAAAAATTCTGCTAATAAATCATTTAATAATTTTAATATATGCCATTAAACAATAAAGACATCAGGCAACGTGCTTAGGAAAGCCCATATACTGCCTGATTTCACATTACCATAACTCTTTGTGGGTACTTAGGATTACTGTTCACATTTTACCAAGCTCAAGGTTTCAACTACTATATCTTCATTTCTACATGTAGTCTTGACAGAAATGTTATGAAACTTAGAAAAAAAAAGGAAACTAAGAGGAAAAAGAAAACAAAGGTTTAGACTCTCACAAAGAACTTAAGTCTGGCTCAGCCAGCTTAGCTACTTGATTTGAAGTTGGATATATAGTTCTTAAAAAGCAGGAAACCTTGTGTTCTGTGGCCAAGACTAGAAGCCCAATGGTCACTCTGTGAGTTATCATCAGATGACCATATGCAACCATAGCAAAGCCTTTCACACACTTATCACTTTCTAGAGAACAACAACAAAATAAGGTGCTTCCCTAGTGATCTGTACATAGCATCAACTTTGCACAGAAGGATACACTGTTTTTATTTACTTTGGCTTGTATTCCCAGGGTGTGGAAAAACAAAATGAGGTGAGTCATGAAGCGGAGGAGATGCCCAGGTAGTTTGCTTCTGCTTTTAGAAAGCCATCTGCTGAACTCATCCATCAAACCTACATGCCATCAAAGCAAAGAATAAAATCAGATAAACATTACCAAGAATATGCAGTGTGATAAAAAAATATGGCAAATACAGTGAAAGACACTGTCAACAATTCCCCTCAAAATAGTCCCCCTCACTTCAACTTATCCCATCATTCTTGCCACTTTCTGAAGCAGTTCTGGAATTCCAGTGCTAGTGTCTAGTTGTGGGTGCTTTGATGTCGTTTTGACTTTGGGAAAGAGCCAGAAGTCACACAGTGCCGATCCAGTGAACACAGCGGATATTATGGATACACCATAATGTTTTTATTTGACATAAATTGCCATAAACATTTGATCAGTGTAGCATGATCAAAAAAATATGGTGCATGTTTAAATAAAATTACAGTAAAAGACACATTGCCATTCACGCCCTCAAAATACTCTCCCTCACTTTGAACACAGGTATCTCATCATTACTAGCAATGTGTCTTTTCTTGTGATGAGTTTTTTTGCGGGGAAGAGATTCAGACAGGGTCTTCTTTTGAAGTTCAGGCCAGCCTTGAACTCACTATGTAGCCCAGATTTGCCTCAAACACCCAGTGATTCTCCTGCTTCAGCCTCCTGAGTGCTGGGATTACAGGTGTGTGCCACCATGCCTGGCAAGCTTTTAAAAATTTAAATATGTACTATATCTTTCAATCACTCCTATTTATCTTATTTTTATAGTGCTATTAAGTCACTGTCTCACTGTTAACAGTCATTATATAACTCTACGTCCTCTTAGACTCAGAGTTAAATTCAAATTTTATTTTATAATAACAAGTAAAAAAGTTGCATCCAGATAGGTGGATATTTATAAAGCTTGAAAGTATGGTAAGTCGGGCTGGGGATTTAGCTCAGTGGTTTCGCTGCTTGCTGTGCAAGCACAAGGACCCGAGTTCGATCCCCAGCACCATTAAAAAAAAAAAAAAAAGTATAGTAAGTCTATGCAACGCTTTGATAACTTACGAAAATTACTCTAAGAAAATGAAGAACTCAAAGTAAAATGAAACTATAGCTTACCATCAATGTTTCCCAGGATAAGGAATTTTTGAACTATATGATAATGTTCTTGATTCTCTTCCAGAACTCTCTGAAAAATTTTATTTACATTTCTGTAAGTCTTCTGTAGTCGTTCTGGCGTATCTACTCATTGTTAAACTCAAAATCTCAAACTTTTGAAGGGACATCATTAAGCAGGACATGAAAGGCCTCAGAAAGACAATGTCTTCAAAATATACTCAAGGCTTACAAATCCAGGACTCAACAGTACCTCTGAAAGTAGAGAACTACTATATAGCAATTTAATCTCTAAGAATGTTAGTAACTATTATTCTTTATATTTTATTCCCATTTATTCTGGCACAACATGGTAGACTAAAAAAGACATATATGCATTAAGCAAAATATAAGATTTCTTTCATCAAGAGCAGCAGTACTAGAAACCATTCTCTTAGGTATTTTCTTCTGCACATCATCAAATAATGATTCAAATTAGGCAAAGAGTAGAGAAAATCAGCCAGGTGTGGTAGTGCACACCTATAATCCTAGCACTTGGGAGGCTGAGGCAGGAGGACAGCTACGAGTTTGAGGCTAACCTGGGCTACATAGTGAGTTCCAGGCCAGCCTGAACAACACAGCAAGACCTTGTCTCAAAAACAAAACAAAAAAAAGTAACTCCCCACCCCCACTCCCTTGCAGACTGGGGATTAAACACAAGGCCTTTGCATTGAGCCATAGCCCCAATTCTTTTATTTTGAGCTGGACTTGAATTTGCAATCCTCCTGCTTCAGCTTTCCAGAGTGCTGGGATTACAGGCATGTGTCACTAAGCCTGGCTTAAATTACTTAAAAGAAACACTAATTTTAAAAAACATTATATTACTTGGGGGGCTAGGAAAAATCTTATTAATTCTACATTCTGTATTTTAAATTTTCAAGAAAGGGGAATAAATGTAGCTTATATCCCTGTATTTGTATGAAGCCAATCCTAAACCAAAGAACAATGCATCATTTCTACAATTTTCTTTCTTTTAAAGAATGTCTCACCAGGGATTTAGCTCAGTGGTTCTGCTGCCTGCCTCACAAGCACAAGGTCCGGAGTTCGATTCCCGGTACAAAAAAAAAAAAAAAGAATGTCCCTAATTTTGATAACAGGCAAAGAAAAGAAGGGAAAGGGGAACAAAGCTCCACAAATCAGCTAGTGCACAATGGAATAACATTTCCTTATTCTATATCTACTAACAAGTTTATATTTACATTTACCTCTTTATCAGTAGCTTGAAGTTCTTCAAAAACCTTTTCTAAGGTCCAACTTCAAAAGAACAAAACGGAAAAGGACAGAATAATATTAATAATATGAAAAAGGGTTGTGAAATACCACTTCAAGGAGCATACCGCAAATCACTGTGATTAAAAACAAACCACACTCACTTTGCTTCGAGGTATTCTCTAGGGAGTTCTTCAGTTTCATTCTGGGCCATTACTGACAGCCGGATCTCCTGCTCTACCAGACTGTCCACCATCACCCGGAAGTAGGCCCATACAGTATCTTCCCAGGTGTCACAGACAGGAAGCAGCTTTTTTCCCATCCCCAAATAGAAACAAACACATCACCAAAAAAGAAAAGCAATTATATCCATTGATATGACAATAGTCACTTAATGATAGAAAACACTGTGGGTATAAATAAAATTATACCAAATAGCTTCCTTTTTTCTCCCATTTTTAAGCAGTTTAAACAATTACGATTTTTTTCTATACCAAATCATAATAGCACAAATTTTGCATGCTGATACAAGATGGCATTTTAACTGATTATAGCGTCCCTCAAAATAGCTGGAAAGTGTAGAGGGTAGGAGAGGCTGTAAGAAACATACACACTATGTAAGACAACTTGAGCAGTCACTGTCCTTTGGTATTTTTCTGGATATAGCTTTGGGTATTAGAAGTCATCAATAACTGTGGATTGCAATTAAACTGACAATTTTTAGTTGGAAATTAAAGCCTCATTTCATTACAACATGCATGTACGTTATATATCATGTTAAATCATTATTCTGTGTTTATTTACAGCTTATTTTGCCATTATTAGGCTTCCCAGTTCCCAGCTAAGAGAAGAGAGGGAAGAAAACCAGCAGATGCTGGGTCCAAAGGGGAAAGTATCTATGAGATTCACGATTTTCTCTTTTCCTGGAAGAATGTCTTGCCCAGTATATGTTTAGGATCACGTGTCACCTCCTTACCATGGTCGTCGTCACTACATCATAAATCATTATTCTGCTTCATAATTATCTCTATCACTACTACTTTTAGAAAGTAGCTTAAATTTATAAGATTTTTATATATATTAGAATATTTTATGAATCTATTAATTCATAGAAAAAATATTAACATTACATACCTGCTTGAGATTCCCACTTAAAGCTGCATAAATTGCTCTCTCATATTTATTAAAACGTTCCTAAAATACAATGAATATAAACAGATTTGAAATACTATTTTTGTTAGTACATTAATTTATGCCATTTCTTCTAGATTGAACCTATTTCGTGAGTTTCTAAACTTTAGAGAAAGATATAGTAGAGTAATAAGGAAGAGCCTTTTAACTTGATGAAATTTTATTTAAATTTCTTCCATAGGGTGAAAGCAGAGCCAACTCTAACTGATGTTTTGATTATACTGTATAACCAAATTTTAATCCATAGAACCAAAATGGTGTTTTTTTCTAGAATGTTTCTAAATACCTGATAATCCCTGATGCTGACCTGAGAACATCAAAACAAGACATGCACTTGCACCTGATTCTAAGTAGAATGATACTCTCCACATTACCCCATTTACTTTTGGGGTTCTGTAAACAGCATTTCCAGGTTTCTAGTCATGCAAATGACAGACTTCAGAGACTCTTCCTAAATAATTGAGTCCACCTCTGCCTTCTGTTTCTAGTCATAGTCCTGACCAGTCTTGTTCCCTTCCTTTCCATTCCCATCACTAGGATAGGGCTGGGGATTTAGCTCAGTGGTTCCGCTGCCTGCCCCGCAGGCGTAAGGACCTGACTTCAATCCCTGGTACCGGAAAAAAAAAAAAATACTATCCTAGGCTGGGCCCTTATTACTTAGTGGCTGACTAACTTTGATAGGCTCCTAATTACTTTATCAACTTTAGTCCTTACAATTTAAAACACTATTTTCCATTGCCTTGCTAATCTCTAAAACACTGCTACAAGGGGCCCTCAAGGTTCTGCAACCCTTGACACTCAATTCTACAAGCAAAGTTCAGGGTTTTTTCAAGGCGAGGCACCAAATTTACTGTAGTGTGTATGTGATTCTTAACTGTCTCACAGAAATAAAATTGTGCTACCATTTTTATTGACTTTTTATCATTTTTTTTTTTTTTTTTTGGTACTGGAGATTGAACTTGGATCCCTGCACTCACAAGGCAGGCGGTGGAACCACTGAGCTAAATCCCTGGCCCGACTTTTTATCTTTTTATGCATCACTGATGAAGGAGATTTTTTTCCTTTTATTTTTGCAGTCTTAAGCATTGAACCTACTGGGGTTCGATCATTAAACTATACCCTTGGCCCTCTGTATTCTTTACTTTGAGACAAGGTCTTGCTAGGCTGCCCAGGCTGGCCTTGAACTTGCAATCCTCCCTCAGCCTCAAAGTAGCTGGGATTACAGGCATACACCACCAAGGCTGATTCACTGATGAAATTTTGGGGGGTGGTTCTCTTAACTTCCCATAAGCCCTGTAGATTTGAGGGGGGTAACTTGCATCTTGTAGTGATTTTTAGCAATCCATATGCTGTGTCATCACAGAACTGACTATACAGTATTTCCTTTAATAAGTCATCTACTCTAACCTGGCAGACCTACCATTCCTTGAGACTTACGTATCCTACCTAGAATCCTTCCTTTGTTCTCATTCCCAACAACCCAAATCCTACTGATTTTAAAAAGTTCTATTCAACTGTTTCCACTAGCTCTAAGTTCTACCCAAGGCTTTTCTCTACACTTACTTGGTACATCCTTTATATTTTTGCCATATATCAGTGTTTCTTAGTATTTGGTGAATCTCAAATTTTGATAGTTAAAACTATTTCTCAATGTCACTAAACTTCTCTCAAAATAGAACTTTTGTTTCATGCTATTTTGAACATTTCACAGCCCCTAGATAGGCCTTCACTTAACCTGGAGTAAAAATCAGTATCAGTGAATATGTTATTTATCTTACATCTTCTGCCATTCTCCAGCAACTAATTTTCCAAATGCGTCGATACGGATTCCCTTCAACAGGTTCTAATTCTGCTCCTATTTCTATAAAATAATAAAATATATATTTTAAAATGAGATTTTTCTCTCAATCATGTCTAAAAAGGAAAAGTACAATTCACAAAGGCAGGCACTTAGAGCTAAATGCTTTTATTCCACCTCTCAGAATAAAATCTAACATACCTCCATTAATATTAGGGTCATGGTATAGTTTCCAGCCTTCCAGTGTTGCAGCTCTCCATGCTTGACCACAACGTTTACAGAGTCGCTGTGCCTTTAGGAACAAGAAAGAGTGACATCGGCAGTGTAGTACTGAAAAGTCCTTGTACCTTATAGTAGAGCATAACCTATTTATGACAAGATTAGATAATCTGTGGCACAAATGTTAGAGTATGTAGATAATTAATAATGGCATTCCACTTTACCAACAGGTGCATGCATTTCTGTGGTCTCTGCCTTCATTTTTATTTTTATAGCAATTCCTTTTCTCTTGGATTTTAGGCTTACCCATGCGTTCTCATAAGGCCCACCAGCATTTAATTCTGCTAGAAACAAGGAGGTTTAAGGAGGCTGATGTCCCTGATTTATGTAAAAGTATTATAAAAGCAATGTTAAGACTCTGTAACTACAAGGGTGCTATTGCTCATTTCGTACCCTGAACATAGTTTCTTAAGTTCAAATTGACGAAGAAGAAATCTGAGATCCAACATAGTTTTCAAGTGCCTGAAGACTGTCTCCTGGGGTTAGACTTATTTTAAACTTCTTTTTTCAGAACTAAGGATTGAACCCAGGACCATCACACTGAACCATACTACCAGCCCTTTTTATTTTTTATTTTTGAGACAGGGTGCAAAATTACCCAGGCTGGAGCTGAACTTGGGATCCTCCTGCCTCACCCTCCCAGAGTACTTGAATTACTGGCATGAGCCACTACACATAGCTTATTTTAAAATCTTAAAAATGAGAAGTGGAGCTAGACATAGCAGTATGTCTATAATTGCAGCATGCTGGAAGGCTGAGCCAGGAGCATCACAAGTTTGAGTCCAGCCTAGAACTTAGTGATTTAGTAATAAAAATAAAAATTTTTTAAAAGGCTGTGGATATATCTTAGCGCAAAGACCCTGGGTTCCATTCCTGTGGGGGGCCTTGCCCCCGCCCCCCCCCCGCTAGTACTCTTGAGTGCCTTTTACGGGCATGTCTAAGCCTGCTGCAAGTCTACCCGGCAACAAGGAAATAGCCCCAGTACCCTCCCCTTGCTCCCTCCCTCTAGCCGTACGGTATATATGCTGTAGCAGCTTCCGCAATAAACGAGACTTGATCAGAAACCTGTCTTGTCTCCATCTCTTGTGTCCCCTGTCCTTTGTCATTCTCACTCCCCCTCTAGGGTCTCCGTTGACTTACCCACGGGCCGGGACACATTCCCAGTAGTTAAAAAAAAAAAAAAAAATCTCAGAAGTAGACATAATGAGGATATACCTATGGTATGCAATATAATAAAGATGCAAAGTCTGACCTGTTATAATAGACTTTTTTTTTTTTTTTCGGTACCAGGGATTGAACTTGGGACCTTGTGCTTTCAAGGCAGATTGTGGAATCACTAAGCTAAATTCCCAGCCCTGACCTGTTAAATAGTTCTCTAATAATTAGAGCTGTGTAGAGGGCACTGCTTTCTAAAGCAGTGTGTATCTCCTCACTGGGAATTCAATGCTAAGGACAGATCCAGAAATATTGTCAATGCGATCACTCCACTGAAGAAGCACACTAAGTAGCCACAAAGATCTCTTTCAACTTAAAGAGTCTATGGCTTTTTGAAACTGGACAAGCAGAGTATTTTGTGCTTTACCTCATCTGTCATTCCAGCACGGATTAGAGTGAAGAGATATTTAAGTAATCGAACTTCATCTTCTCTATCCAGATCATCAAGGGGCATTTTCTGTCTTATGGGTGCATCAGGATCCTGCAGAAAAAAAACCATCAACTATTTTTTTTTTTGGTACCAGGGATCGAACTTGGGACCTTGCACTTGCAAGGCAGCGCCAGAACCACTGAGCTAAATCCCTGCCCCACCATCAACTATTAGTGCAGCGCTGGAGATCAAACCCAGGGCACTGCAAACACCAGGCAAGCCCTTTATCCCTGAGCTATACTCCCAGCCCTGTACCTACATACACTTTATTATTTTGTTTATTTGGGTACTGGGGATCAAACTTGGGACCTTGAGCTTGTGAGGCAGGCGGCAGAACCACTGAGCTAAATCCCCAGCCCACCTACATACACTTTAAACATTATCATGAGGTGATAAATCTATCAAAATAAACTCCTTTACGATTTGGTTAGTAAAGGAAATAAAAGTGCCACAAATCTTCCTAATAATCTGCTACCCGCCTCAGTTCTTCTGGCCGACAGCACATGCCCAGCTCAGGCAAGGTGGGTACCACTAGTGCAGCCCGATGAAGCTGACACCAGGCAACTCACTGTCACAACACCCACATGGCCAGGACAACCTGAAACAATTACATCTAGATGGTGGCCAAACAGGAAAAACTGAAGGGATCTATGCTGTGATGAGAAAGTGACTTTCTGAGAACACATGGAAAGAGACTCTATTAAGTACTAATTTTAGTATTAATGCCATGTAAAATACAACAACGCCCAATTAAAAAACAGTAAGCAGGTGTATGGTAAATAAAAATCCCCTAAAATGACTATTCCTACCTACTCCCATCCATGTGCTTTTTTTTTTTTGTACTGGGGATCAAACTCGAGTCCTTGTGCTTGCGCAGCAAGTAGCGAAACCACTGAGCTAAATCCCCAGCCCCCATTAATGTGCTTTTAAACATTTAGTATAATATACTGTCCTCACTTCAGAAGCGAATAGCATACATGTTCTACATGATGAAATTCAAACAAAAAATTATTTAAATACGACTTATTCCAAATGTTACTGAATGTAAGGCAGTATAATCATTGAGTCAGAAAATGGAGCACATAGTAGGTTAATTGGCCACTTTCACAAAGATTTTACAGACACATTCAATTTTGGAACATGGTTTCTCTCTAGCAAAAAGGAAATTACCACTTTCCAGCTGTGAAGAGTAAGCAATTTTCAGCTATTACTTGATACAAAGTAATTTAGCTGTAATTTATTTCAAGATCTTTCAGTAATTTCTAGACAATTTTCATCACAACCCATTTTTGTTATCAAATGAAATTTTATGAACTTTTTCAACTGCTACTTATTTATCTCACTCATTAACTGTAAACATTTTATATGCTTCTACCAATCACAAAGCTCTATTCCTTTATTTCTGAAAGCTTGGCACCTGTCCTTTTCAAATCCACTGTTATTCTTATTACTCCTATCCCAAAGTAACTCTTCTAACCTCAAGCTAACTTACAAGGATGTATTTTAGCCCCTGCTTTCTAAAAAAAAAAGAACTTTCATAGGTTACTACATTATAATTAAAGACTCAAATCTTACCACAAGACCAAGATTGATTTGTTTTTCATGTTGGTACATTAGGTACACTTTCCATATTTTCTTTTACAATTTACAGGCTATGGATAAGTTCAAATACATTCCATCATTCAAATTCAACTTAGTTGTTTTAGAGTAAAATGTTAACATATACAAACTTTAGGAAACTACAATAAGAATCCAAAAGAAGAAAAATTCTCACCCTTAAAAAGAAAAAACCACTTACTTTTGAAAACAACCTTCATTTGCAAGAATACTTACCAATTCAGTGACAAGAGGACGGGCACTGCCTATGGAAGAAGCTAGCTGCCGTTGTCTTAAAATATGGAGGGTATTTTCCCTAAAAGAAAAAGTAGCAACATTTTTTTAAAGGGACAATTTAAATGGGCCTATTGAAAAAAAAGCAATTCAAGTCAAAATTAGAAAAAAGATGACAAAACTAGAAAAAAATGCAAAAATCTTTCAGAGAGCAGCAGTTTAACTAAGATGACTAATGATGTTGGATACTTCTTCATGTCTTTACTGGCCATTCACCTATTTGCTCTTATGAGATATCTGGCTTTGCTCTTTTTGCCAGGTTATTTTTTTTACTACTGAGTTGCAGTTTATGTTCTGTATGTAGTATGTTCTGCATGTTTCTATGAGTCTGTGACTTGCTCTCCCTTATTTTCTGAATGGTACGTTTTAATCAGTTTTTAATATGTTTTTGTTTTCTCAGACAGGGTCACACTATGTAGACGTGGCTAGCCTCAACTCTTTTTCTTTTCTTTTTTTTTTTTTTAATTGTATATCCTTTTATTGGTACATTTTAGGTATACAATATAATCACATTCATCGTTGGAAATTTGCACCTTTACATACTCTCTTGGTTCTTCTTTTTCCCCACTCCCCTGCCCTCCCTTCAACCCCTCCATCGCTCCCTACTTACAATGACTTTGTTTCCATTTTTTCATTTTCTCATATTAATTCCATTCCCTTCTTTCCTTTCCCCTACCCCTCCCACTTCCCCGCACCCTTTGCCCCTTTTCTTCCTATTTCACATTATCTAGTATACCTTTTGATCCTTTACTTTCAGTTTCTCACACCACAGAAACTATTCAGTATTTACACATGTATGTCTTATTTATTTCACTTGAGTATGGCCTCAATGTGCATCCATTTAGCAATAAATGTCTCTAATTTCTCTTTTTTTATGGCTGAGTAGTGCTCCATTTAAAAAAAAAAAACAAATTTTCTTTATCCAGTTGGCCTCAACTCTTGATTCTCCTGCCTCATCCTCCTGAGTGCTGGGATTATGAGCATGTGCCACCACACCTGGCATACAAGTTTTTAATTTTTACGAAGTCCATTTTCTTTCTCTTCATCATTGCTTTCTATAACCTAAGAAACATTTATCTTCAAAGTTACAAAAATATATTTCTGTGTTTTCTATTAAAAACTATGGGTTTAAGACTCACTGAGAGAGAAATTAGGGAAATAATTCCTTTTACAATAGCATCTAAAAAAATGAAATATGTAGGAATCAATCTAACAAAGGAAGCAAAAGACCTCTACACTGAAAACTACAGAACTCTGAAAAAAGAGATTGAAAAGGATGCAAGAAAATGGAAAGACATCCCTTGCTCCTGGGTAGGAAGAACCAATATAGTGAAAATGGCCATACTTCCAAAACTACTATACAGATTCAATGCAATGCCGATTGAAATTCCAACAATATACTTCACAAAACTAGAGAAAACAATCCAAAAATTCATTTGGAACCAGAAGAGACCTAGAATAGCTAAAGCAATTCTAAGCAACAGAGACATGGCTGGGGGTATCACAATCCCCAACTTGAAACTATACTACAAAGCCACTGTGATAAAATCAGCATAGTACTGGCAAAGGAACAGACCTGAGGATCAGTGGAATAGATTCGAAGATGCAGAAACAACTCCAGACATACTCAGCCACCTCATTGACAAAGGAGCCAACCACCATCATTGGAGGAAAGACAGTCTATTTAATAAATGGTGTTGGAAAAACTGGGTTTCAACCTGCCAAAGATTAAAGCTAGACCCATACCTCTCACCATGCACTAAGATCAAAGTGGATTAAAGATCTAAATTTTAAGACAGAAACACTAAACTTGCTGGAAGATAAGTTAGGTAGAACTCTTGAAGACATTGGCATAGGAAAAGACTTTATGAACAAAACCTCGGCAGCACGGGAACTGGCAGAAAGAATCAACAACTGGGATCTCATCTTATTAAAAAGCTTCTGCACTGCAAAAGAAACCACCAACACAGCTAACAGACAACCTACAATCTGGGAAAAAATTTTTACCACCTGTACCTCAGACAAAGGTCTACTATATAGAATATATAAAGAATTGAAAAAAATCAGACCCCCCCAAATTCAAAGACCCAATTCAAAAATGGGCGTCTGAAATGAACAGACATTTCTCACACAAAGAAGTAAAAGCAGCAAACAAATATATGAAAAAATGTTCAACATCACTGGTCATTTGAGAGATGTAGATGAAAACAACACTGAGATTCCACCTCACCCCAGAAAGAATGGCTGCTATCAAGAAATCAACCAATAACAAATGCTGGCGGGGCTGTGGGGAGAAAGGAACCCTTCTCCATTGCTGGTGGCAGTGCAGACTGGTGTAACCACCATGGAAATCAGTATGGAGATACCTCAAAGAACTAGGACTAGAGGTCCCATTTGACCCAGCTATTCCTCTACTGGGTATCTTCCCAAAAGAATTAAAAGAATCATACCACAGAGATATATGTGCACCCATGTTCACAGTGGCACAGTTGTTAATAGCTAAAGCTTGGAAACAGCCCAAGTGCCCATCAACTGGAAACTGGATAAAGAAGATGTGGCTTTTTCTATAAAATGGAGTACTACTCAGCCATGAAGAACGAAAAACTAGAGTCATTTACAGCTAAATGGATGCATATCGAGGCCATACTCTTAAGTGAAATAAATAGGACACGTGTAAATACCGAATAGTTTCTCTAGTGTGAGAAACTAATAGTGTAAACAAGGGTTAAAATAATTAAAATGAATAACTGATAATTTGAAATAGGAAAAAAGGTCCAAAGACGAAGGGGTGAAGGGAGGGGAAGGGGAAAGGAAAAACTATGAGAAAAGGAAAAAAAATGGAAATGATGTCTATGTAAATAGAGAAGGGCACACAGGTAATGGGGAAAAAATAAGAACCAAGATACATCATGTACAGGTACAAGCACCCAATGATAAATGTAAACGTATTGTATACCTAAAATGTACCAATAAAAGAACAAACAAAAAACTATAGGTTTAGCTTTCACATTGAGAACTGTGATCATCTTGGATTGTTAGGTACAGTGTGAGGAAGCTGTCAAGGCTAATCTGTTTTCACATAGTCTGTTTCTGCAATGTATTGAAAAGACATTCCTTTTCCCCACTGGTCTGCTTTGATGCCTAGCTGAAAACCAAATCATCATATGAGTGTGGGTATGTTTTAAGGTTCTCTATCCTGAAATACTAAGTTTTTAAAAAAGACTAGCTAGCTGGGAATGGTGGTACATACCTTGTAATCTCAGCATGTGAGAGGTTGAGGCAGGAGGATGGTAAGTTTCAGACCAGCCTCAACTACACAGTAAGATCGTGTCTTAATAAAAAAGAAAGAAAAAAAGAAAAGACAAGACTAGCTCATGGAAAAGTTGCAAAAACCTAATAGGAAAATCTAACTGAAAAAAAAAAATTTTTTTCCCTGAAAATGAAAATTTCTTTTAGAAAAATCATAATCACTCAAGATTTAACTTTATAGACTTGGTACATACATGTTATTGAATTTGAAGGCAATCTGAAGTTTTCCTAAGTGCTACAAATAAATTGTTCCTTTAACTTAGGAGTATTTTTTTTTTAACTTCAAGGTCCTAAAATAATTTAAGACAGGAGGATTCAGGGCAAAAACAAAACAAAAAACAACTAGTCTGAAAGACAGCAGCATTTTCTTGATGATCAAATTAAAATTATTTAAAAAGAGAAAAAAATGTCAAGATGACTGGACCGTTTCCCACGATATTCACAATAAAGTCCAAAATGCTGACAACACCAGCCTATTAAGTCTTACACCATCTGGCTCTCTCCAGTCTCATTTCCTACCCTCCTCCTTGTGTCCACATCAGCCTCTTTATGCAAACACTTCACCTTTCCAAAGCCTTTGTGGCTTGTTTCTATCCAGAACACTTTTCCCTCAGATTTCTGCACAGCTCACCTCACTTTTTTTCCCTTTAATTTCACTTTGTTACCCAGACTAATCTTGAACTCTTGGATTCAAATGATCCTCCTGCCTCAGCCCCAGTAGTTGGCACCGGCCATGTGCCACCAGCCATGTGCCACCACGCCCAACTTCATTTGTTTTTTTGTTATTGTTTTCTTGTTTTGAGACAGGGCTTTGCTATGCAGCCCAGGCTGGCCTCAAACTTGCTGCAGTCCTCCTGCCTCAACCTTCTGAGTCCTGGGATCACAGGCGTACGCCACCATTCCTGGCTTGTACTGTTTTTGTTTTGTTTTATTTGTTTGTTTTTTGGTACAAGGGATCAAACTCAGATCCTTGTGCTTGCAGAGCAGGAGGCGGAACCAATGAGCTAAATCCCTAGCCCTTGTACTGTTTTTTTAAAGCAGCTTCTTGCTATTTAGCTCAGACTGGCCTCAAAACTTTGAGTGATCCTCCTGCCTCAGCCTCCTGAGTGCTGGGATTACAGGCATGTGCCACCATGTCCAGTCCTTCTTTACTTCTTAAAAGCCTCTTAGTGCTCATAACTTCTTTAGAGAGGCATTTCTTGATCACCTCTTCTAACTGTAATGCACTCACTGTTATCTACCAATAACTATTTTTTCCCAATGCTCTTAATCGCAATTTATTTGCCATTTAACTCTTTTAAACAATTGTAAATTCTACAAAGACAAAGCGTTATGTTTTGCTCACAATTTGAACAAAGTAAAAACTGAATAAATTTTTATTGAAAGATAAATGAAAAAATGTTAAGTGATTTCAAGTATAAAAGTGTAGTGACTTACCAATACACTGATTTTGCATAAAATTCAATATTATCAGAAAAATCCCCAATTTCTTCTTTGGCAATACTCTCTAACCAATCTACCACCATCTGGGGGGGGGGGCAAAAAGATAAGCATTAACCATAAAATGTATGAGTGCTTTATTTATAGTGATAATTCAATTATCCTTAATACGATTTTTTTTTTTTTTGGTGATATGGAAGATTGAACCCAGGGCCTTCACACTGAGCTACATCCTTAGCTCATTTTTAATTTTTATTTTGAGACAGTCTTGCCAAATTGCCCAGACTGGACCTGAACTTGCAGTCCTCTCGCCTCAGCCTCCCAAGTAGCCGGGGTTATAGGTCTGAGTCACTGCACCCAATTTTCAAACACTTTTTGACTTAAAAAATATCAAGCAACAATTTTTCCAAGCACCATTTTTACATTTTTAAGATAAGTAAATAGCATGACAAAAGAATAAATAAATATACAGGCTTTATTTATTTTTTTTGACAGGCTACTCCTGAAAATACTAGGGCTGTCATTTAAAAATTAAAAAACAATTTTTCAAATTCAAATTATAAAATTTATAATTTTAACTACAAATAAATAGATCAAGTTGAAATAAAATTAAGAAAATGTTTTAAATTTTAAAAAAACTTTAATACTTCATTACTTTTCTCTACTGTTTTGGTTTTGTTTTGTTTTTTTTTAAAGACAGGGTCTTGCTATGTATCCCAGGCTGGCCTTGAACTTGCAGTGATCCTCCTGCTTGGCTTCAGGAGTGCTAGATTCCAGGAGTATGTCAACATACTCCACAATTGGAAAAAAAAAAAATTGAAAGTATTCTAGCCATACCTGACACTGTCGGACAAGGGACTCTCTCTGAAACAATGCTTCCACAAATGTTTTTTCACTGGCATTAACAGGCTGTTATAGAAATTATTTCAAAGAAGGAAGAAAAATAAGAACATGTTTTAAGAATATTACTCAACAGAAAAATAAAAGCCAATCAGAAATAATCACCTATACATAGATGTTCAACCATACAATAAATCTGTACGTTTATTTCTGAAAAGCATTTATAAATAAATTTCAACTTTCAAGATTAATGTGCAGTTGCTCTTATTTGACATTTAAATTTTTTACACTTGGAATTTAATATTCTATTTCCTCATGGCTGATGTATTAAGGGACATAAACACAAAATTAAATTTAAAAAACACAAAGTGTAATAAAGGGCTAGTTATACACATATTAGAAAATGAACATTAAGGAACTTTAAAATATTTTCATGTAACACAGCAGAAGCTGATAAGTACAACACAAGACTTTTAAGACTCTTTGTGACAACATGGCAGAAATATTAATAAGTAACGCTAAGCAGTATATGAAAAAGGATATGTTGTGACTACTTCAAGCATGGGGCAAATCTATTAATAATCTATTTTATTCATGGGTTAAAGGAGAAAAGTTACATGAGCTTTTCCTATTTTCCTGGTACTAAGGGTTGAACCCAGGGCCTAAGCTATATCCATAGGCATTTTTAAAATTTTTATTTGAAGAGAGGGTCTCACTGAGTCAAAGTTACCCAGGCTGGGCTCAAACTTGCTAACCTCCTGCCTCAGCCTCCCAGAGGGCTGAGATTACAAATATGGGCCACCGTGCCCACCTAAGCTGTGTGTGTGTGGGGGGGTGTGGGCGTGTGTTGCTGAACACAGAACCCAAAGCCTTGTGCATCCTAGACAAGCACTACCTCTGACGTAGATGCCCAGACCTACATGAACTTTTTCATTGATGTTAAAATCACTTGATAAAAATAATTTTCCCAATTTAAAATATTTCACTAATGTAACTACCTGATTTAAAAATCTAGCCAATACCATAATTTTTTTTTTGGTACCGGATATCGAACTCGGGTCCTTGTGTTTGAACAGCAGGCGGTGAAACCACTGAGCTAAATCTCCGGCCCTAGCCAATACTATAATTAAAGTGAAACACTTTCTTTAATGTCCAGAAGACTCAAAGAAGAATCCTTGCTACTACTAAACTATTTTAGAAAACGCTACCTAACATAAACCAGAAAAATAATTAAGTCATAATAAGTACGGAAAAAGAATCAGAATCATCATTATTTGTAGATAATCAAAGTCCCTACCTAGGAAACTAAAGATAATGAATGAACTATGGAACTAATAAGAGAGCTCAATAAATACCTAACTATAAGACAGACTTTCTAGAAGTGCAAGTTACTTGTTGGTATTTGTGGAATACAGAGACTGGAAAGATATTAAAAGTATTTTTGGTAACAAAAAACAACAGACTAACAGATATGGGTAGTTGAAATTATTATAAATACAAAGTTATTTTCTTTTTTTGATTATATATAATTGCTTCAAACATGAATTACTTTTGAAATCAGAAAGTTAAACATAATTAATCCCCAGAAATGCACCTAGTCTTAATGGTTTTATAGGCATATTTTTATTATCTTTCAAAGAACAAGTAATTCCTCACTCTTCAAAACACAACGTATTGAAGACTCTTGAACTTGTTCTGCAGAGACAGCATAACGCTAGACACTAAAACTGAATGAGGATAAATCACAAAAAAAGAAAATACACTTAGGGAGTTCTAAATATTTAGCTAATACAATCTGGAGGTATATTTAGGGATGAAACTGACAGAGACTTTATCCTGAGATAATACAGTGGCAGGAAACCTATTATTAGAAACCATTACACTAATAAATTAAAGTATTTATACATGCTAAAACATTTGTTTTGAGTGCATTCAATATCCATTCCAACCCTTAGCAAATCAAGAGACAAGAAACCCTTAATGTAGTAAAACATCAAACGTAAAGATGAAAAGCAAAAGTATTCTTTTCAAGAATAAGAAAAGAATGTCTGCTATAATTGAAGTAATTCACCATTGTATGGGTGCTCCTAGTCAATGTAATGAGGAGGGGAAAGAAATAAGAGGGATACGAAACAGAAAGGACCGAGGAAAACTCACTATTTTCAGATGACTACTGCTCACATACAAAACCAAATAAACTCAAATAAAAAATGTACAAGAGCTGGAAGACGACAAAACGTGAACTGTACACATAAAGGAGTAACTTTCTACTTCACAGTAATAGCTAATTAGAAAATAAGATGGAGACTCTATTCACAAAAGGATGTGCAGAGAATTTTACAGAGAAAGTATAAGATCTATACAAAATTTAAAAGATCCGAATAAATGGAGAGAGATGCTATTAGCAATGTGAAGATTCAACATGGTAAAGATGTCATTTTCCCAAATTACTATTTCAATAAATATTCTAAAAGAACTTTAAAAAAACCAAAACTTTAAAAAAAAAAGCAACTTTTTTTCAGATGGAAAGTTTATCTGAAGAAAAAAAGTATGCAAAAGTAGCCAAAAATGTATTTATATATGGGAAAGGGGGACTTATCCTACCCAAATATGGAAATTTTGGCATTAGAATGCAATCATTATGTACTCCAAACATGTACTAATAAAAATTAAAAAAAATTTTTTTGGGGGGGCAGGTACCAGAGATTGAATTCAGGTCCTTGTGTTTGCGAGGTAGGCGCAGTGCCACTGAGCTAAATCTCTGGCCCAAAAATAAAAATTTTTTTTAAGTAAAAAGTTTAAAAAAATTTCTGAGTTAGAGTAACTCATGTAGCAGTCACTTTCAAGTGAATAAAACAGAAAATATTCATGTATAAATGAGACTTGGTATATTATGAAGGTAACATTACAAATCAGTGAAAGATGACCTGCTTGATGAAGGGTGTTGGGCTAAATATTCATTTGAAAAAAGTTAAATGTCTTTTTTATTTTATAGTCCAGATGAATTTAATTATATAAAACAAGAGTTAAATTTCTAAAAAAATATTGAAAAATATTTCTTTTTATACTTTTTGGTTTTTAAGACAGGGTCTTGCTATGTAGTTTAGGCTGGCCTTGAACTCACTATGTAGCCCAGGCTAGCCTTGAACTTGCAATGATCCTCCTGTGCCAGCCTCCTGAGTGCTGGGACTACAGGCATGTGCCACCACGCCTGACTGAAAAATCTTCTTTTTTTTCTTTTTTTGGTACTGGGGATCGAACTCGGGTGCTTGCATTAGCAAGGTAGGTGGTGTAACCACTAAGCTAAATCCCCCGCCCCTGAAAAAAAATTTGTTTTTTTTGGTACCGGGGATCAAACTCAGGTCCTTGTGCTTGAGCAGCAGGCTGCGAAACCACTGAAGAATATTTTTAACAGTAGGAAGGGCTTTCCTTATGAGACACAAGATAATGAATGCAAAAGGAAAACATATGAACAACAAAAAAGGAAAATGACCCTTAAATAAAGTTGAAAGACAACAGAAAAGAAAATATTATTAACAGGTATAAAAGAAAGAATAAGAAAATACTGGAAAATGAGCAAAAGCTATGAACACAAATTTATAAAAAATATGAATCAATTATGAAAAAATACTGCACCTCACTAGTGACCAAAGATTTGCATATTACAACACTGAGCTACTTTCCTAATTAGGAAAATCAAATGACTGTTAATATCCCATATCAAAGTAAACATTATGAGTGGAAGTGTACACTGGTATGTGCAGTAGGTAATACAACAATCTCAAATTTTAGCCCAATCATTTAACTTCCAGAATACAGAAAACACTTGCACACATATACAAAGATGAAGCATTTTTACTGTATTGATTACTGTAGCAAAAACACTAGAAACAAATGTCTAGCAGAATGCCTAGGACATGAAGGTACATGGCACATTAAAAAAAAAAGGTAAACGTCTATTAATTGACATACAAATTCATTTACAAATATTAATGAAAATTTAGTAAAATGCATAAATAAAATCATAGTATTTGTTAAAAAGACAAGCTAGTTATATATGAATATACGTATATGTATAGAGATACACAGAAAATGTCTGGTAGTGTACCAGCACATTCCAAAGTGTTATAATGAACAGTGAGAGGAATAAAAAAAGGCCTTTTACCTTAATCTCTAATATAAATCAATATTTGATTACTATGTTTAAAATGCAGAAGCTCAAGATGGAGGATTAAAAATAAAATCCTACCAGGGATTTAGCTCAGTTGTTTCGCCGCCTGCTGCGCAAGCGCAAGGACCCGAGTTCGATCCCCGGTACCAAAACAAAAATAAATAAATAAAATAAAATCCTATTACTAAAAATTTTTTAATTTTTAATCATTTATAAAGGAAAATATTAATATGAAACTTACAGGAGTTGTAAGCATATTTCCATTTTGTAATGAAGTCTGTATCCTGTCTCTGAGGAAACATAACACAAAATGAAAAAGCCTTATTTGAATGCATGAGCTCACCTTGTAATCTACTACATGTGTAAACCTACATTCTATCTAGTATAAATAAATGAGTTTGGAATTAATTTGGTCATTGCACTTTAAACACAAGTAGCAAATGCCTGCTGACATCTGAGCAAAACTCATATTCACCAAAAATACACATTGCAAAGTTTTTAATGGCTACCCACTAAGACATACACTTTTTCCATAACATTTTCATATAGTAACAATGAAAGAACCATTTTCTTTTCTCTCTCTCTCTGTCTCGATCTTTTTTGTTTCATTTTGTTTTGTTTTCTGAGACAGGGTCTTTGCTATGTAGCCCATTCTGGCTTTGAACTCACTATATAGCCCATGCTCTGCCCTTTACCTCAAGATCCTCCTATTTTGCAATTTATGTATACAAGAAATTATAGGCATTAAAAATATTTTATTGACTTTTTTAAAAAAAGATCCTCCTGCTTCAGCCTCCCAAGTGCTGAGGCCAGGCAAGTGCTGAGATTACAAGTCTGTGCCACTGAGTCCAGAGTCAATATTTTCTTTTAGGATGAGAAAGCAACAGAATGAAAGCCAAACCACTGAGCAGCTAAGAGAAAGTTTGATTAAATTCTTTCTTTCAAGCTTCTATTACATAAAGTCATCCCTTCGGTTCATTTTTTTTTTTTTTTTTTTGGTACCAGGGATCGAACTTGGGACCTTGTGCTTGCAAGGCAGGCACCGGAGCCACTGAGCTAAATCCCCAGCCCCTCAGTTCATTTTCTTAATCTATCCTTCCTATGTATTGTTCTATTTTTAGTGTTTTCCTTAAATCTTCATACATATCCAATTCTTGGCAGTTATCAGGTTTATGACCTGATAGCCTCTTTTCTTATAACTAACTTCTATCAACCAAAGCATTAGAAATGATCAGCCTCAAAACAGCAAAACCTATTTGCAAATACATCTTACTCTTTTAATTTGCCTAGAGGTTTGTACCTTATGTTGACATCACTTATGAGTTCTACATAACTTTACCTATACAAAGAAACCAGCAGCCTCCAGGTGACCATCTCCTGCTGAAGAAGCCAGAGCATGCTGGCTGTTTTGGAAAATTTCTGCAGTCCAGGGGTCGCTCGGCTCACCATCTTACCCAGGATATTCACCTGAATGAGAAACACAGACAGCAAGAGGTGAACTTTCTACAACTCTGAGTTACCAGTAACTTTGTGTTCTTTAGGTACACAGCACTAAAAGGGTATTGTATGTAATATGTATACATAAACATTATAAATTTTTCCTCCCTTCCTATTCTGTTTTCTAACTGAATGTAATGTAACTTTCTCAGTAGAAACGACCCTAATTTGGAGCAAGGTGAACTGACATGGGTATATACACAAAAGTTTAACATACTTTAGATTTCAGATTCAACCACAGCAGTCATGGATACATTTTGTATTCTTCTCATATAAGCTATCTAGGGGATAAATAATATCAAGCCTATATGACAAAATCGTAACAGTAATAATGACATTTTAAAAATACCTTAAATTTATATTTGAAAGTTTCATATCAGGTAATAAACCAAGATAAATTTTTTTTAAGACTGATACCCAAACATGTTATTTCTAAACAAACTTCACTGAAGTTCTTGTTTATTTCAGTTCAGCAGTCTTAACTCTTTGCTTGTTTTTCTTGTTAGTATTTTTTTGCGTGTTCATCACTTAAATTTTTTTTTCATTAAGTTTATTGGTACATTTTAAGTATAAAATACAGTTACATTCATCATTGGGATCTTGCACCTTTACATGATGTATCTTGGTTCTGATTTTTTTCCCTTCTTCTGCCCTCCCTTCATGTCCTTCACCCTTCCTTATTTGCAAAGACTTTGTTTCCATTTTTTTTCCTTTTCTCATATTTTTTCTTTTTCTTTCCCTTCCCCTACTCTTCCCACTTCCCCTATTCCTTTAGACCTTTTCTTCCTATTATACAATATCAATTATACATTTTAAAATTACAATATCAAAATTTAGAGGACATTATCACAGATTTTACAGAATTTAAAAGGATATAGAAAGCATATGACAAAAATCTTTTTTGAAATAAACTTAACGACTTCTAAGAAGTACCTTGGAATACAAATTAATGAAACTGACTTTGGAGGAAATATAAAATTTTGAATAGCACCTATTAAAGAAAATATGTTCCTAACTTGAAAACCTACCTATATGGCAACAACAGGCTCATACACATTTTAACTGATGAATTATATCAAACATTTAAAGCAGAAGAAAGAAGGAACATTTCTCCCCGCATTTTAGGAAATCAACATTGCGCTAATAATAAAACTGGATAAGGATAACAGAAGAAAAATGTACGAACATAGATAAAAATTTGTTAAACAAAACAAACTGTTAGAAGTGAGATCTGGCAGTATGTAGAAAGTGGCTTTATTATAGGGATGGCAGTGTTGGTTCAGCATTGGAAGATCCACCCCTAAAAGTCATCATTTTAACAGAGGAAAGGAGAAAGCCATATGATCCTGTCACTAGTTGTAGAAAAAGTACTGGGCTAAAGGTCTTAACTCTTTTTGGGACTAACGCATGTGTGAGAATCTAATGAAAGGTATGAATTGCTCCCCTGAAACACACAAAAAATTATTCGATGGAAAGTTTAAGGACCCAGGGTAAAAGAAACGTTTCTCAAAAGTTATGAATAGTAGAATCTCTTTACTTTTTTTCCAAATTTTTATTTTTATTAGTACACATTTGCAGTACATAATGGTTACATTCACTGTGGGGAGCTGGTACATGTACATAACACATCTTTATTTTTTTATATCCCCTCCCTCTTGCTTCAATCCCTCTACCTCTATGAGAACCTCTTTACTTACTTTTTTTTCCTCTTTACTTACTGAGGGAATTAAGAAACAGGATTGGTCTCATTCAGAACATAAAGATTTACCACAGGTTTTCTCATCCTTTAAAAAAACTTGTTATTTAATGAAGCTACTGCTTTATAATGGGACGATTCAGAGGATGATTACTTAAATAATATTAAAAATGTGGGCTAGCTGGCTGTAGTGGCATATGCCTATAATCCCAGCACTTCGGAGGCTAAGGCAGGAGGATGGCTGTGAATTTGAGACAGGTTGGGGCTATATAGTGAGACACTGTCTCAAAATAACAAACAACAAAAACCCCTCAAAATTTTGCTGTTGTTATTATTATTCCAATTACTCTTTATTTTTATTTTATTTTTGATGTGAGGTTTTTCTGGGTTCCCCAGGCTGGCTTCAAATTCACAATTTTCTTGAATCACCTCCCAAATAGTTGGGATTATATGTGCATGCCACTGCACCAAGTTGCAATTATTTTTAAATATAATACTTTAAATTCTTTTGCTTTAATAGATTTTATTTTTAGAGCAGTTTTTAGATTCACAGAGAAACTGAATGGAAAATACAGAGTACCAAATAGCCCTGCTCCCATGCATACATAGCCTCCCTATCAGTATCACTAGAATGCTATTTTATTATAATTAATGAACCAACACTGACATGTCATTATCACCCAAAGTTCATAGTTGATGTTAGGGTTCATGCTGAGTGGTATACAGTCCACAGATTCTCACAAATGTATGATACTATGCATTCACATAATATATGCATGTTGCAGTAAAATTCCACAGCTCTAAAGTCCTCAGTGCTCTGCCCATCCATTCCTCCTTCCCCACTAACTGCCAGCTATCTTTTTACTACCTCCATAGTTTTGTCTTTTCCAGAATGTAACACAGTTGGAACTGTACAGTATATAGCCTTTTCAGATTGTTTTTTTTCATCAACAATATGCATTTGAGATTCTCTGTTGCTGGATGTGGTGATGCACACCTGCAACCCCAGCACTTGGGAGGATAAGGGGAAGATCCTAAGTTTGAGGCCAGCCTGGATGACACTATGCAACCTTATCTCAAAAACCAAAAATGATTTCTGGGTCTCTTCAGGGCTTACTAGCTCATTTCATCTTCACATTAAATGATACTTCATTTACTGGATAAATTACAGTTTATTCACTCACCAACTGATGAACATCTTGGTTGCATCCAAATCTTTATGAATAAAGCTGCTATAAACACCCATATGCAGGCTTTGGTGTGTGTGGACAAATTTTTAATTCACATAGCTATATGCCAGAGTGTAACTGCTGATCATATAGTAAGAGCATGTTTAATTCTGTAAGAAACAGTCTTCCAAACTGGCTGGAACATTCTGTATTCTCATCACCAGTGAATGAGACTTCCTGTTGCTCCACATTCCCATCAGACCTTGGTGATATCATAGTATTTTGGAATTTTGCCATTCTATTTAAGTATGGGACAGTGTCTGGTTTACATTTGCAATTCCCTAATAATATTTGATGTGAAGCATTTTTTTTCATAAGCTTTTTTGCCATCTGCATACCATTGTTGGTGGGGTACTCATTTCTCATCTTTTGCCCATTTTTTTTCCTTTTTGGTTCAGTTTTTTGTCTGTTTTCTTATTGTTGAGTTTTATGAACTCTTTGTATATTTTAGGCTGTTTTTTTTTTAAGCAGCAGATTTCTTTTTTTTCACCAAAGAGATACTGTACAGAGCTTCCTTCTACAGAAAGCAAGTCGCTCTGGCTGACGTCCCCACCACTCCTGCCCCTGTGCCTCTCAGACGTCTCCCTTAAGCACAGTATGGAAAAGAACAAGTTGATGCTGTTCAAAACCAAGAAGTACTGAAGACTGACCAATGAAGTAAAATTTGCTTACCTGATTGCTACAAATATTTTCGTATTCTTCCACAAGGTCAAAAACTGTAGATAAAGAATGCTTTAAAAAAGACTGCAGGAAATCAGGAAACATGCTTGAGGATGCTAAAACATATGAAAAAGAACAGGAACAAAGAAAAGTTAAGTGACATACTTTAGGTAATTTGTCTGAAAACATAAAACATAGCTAAACATCTTTATTTCTTTACTGCTGTATTTTTAAAAAGTTGGTAAAATACATGACATAAAATTTGCCATGGTAACCATTTTTAAGTGTATAGTTCAGTGGCATTAAGTATACTCACACTGCTGTGGTTACCATCACCAATACCCACGCACAGATGGGTAACCCCTTGCCTCCTCCAACCTGGCAGCCATTATTCTTACTTTCTAGCTCTGTTAAGTTTGACCACCTTAAGCACTTCTTTTAAGTGGAATCATAGAGAATTTGTCTTTTTTGGGACTGGTGTATTTCATTTAGCATAATATCCTCAAGGTTCATCCATGCTGTAGCATATGCCAGAATGTCTTTCCTTTCCAGCTAAATAATACTCCATTTTATGAGTATATCCATTTTGTTTCTCCACTCATCTATCAATGGGCACTTGGGTTCCTCTCACCTTTTGGCTACTAGGGATGTAATTATGAACAAGGTTATACAAGTATATTTCTTTGAGATCTTGGTTATAATTCATTTGGGTATACCCTTAAATAGATTCACATGTGACAATTCTATTTTTAATTTTTTGAGACATTGCCATACTGCTTGAGAGTGGCTGTACTATTTGACATTTACACCAACAGGACACAATTTTGATGTCTGTATCATTGTCAACAGTTGTTATTTTCTAGTTTTGGTTTATATTCCTCTAATGTCTATGGTGATATTGAGAACCTTTCGTGTGCTTCTTGGCCACGTGTATATCTTTGGAAAAATGTCAATTCAAGTCTTTTGTCATTTTTTTAATTGAGGTGATGTTTTGTTGCTGAGTTATAGGATTTCTTTATGTATTTTGGATATGAACTCTTTGCCAGATATATGATTTGCAACCAGATGTGGTGGTGCGTGCCTGGTAATCCCAGCACTCAGGAGGCTGAAATAGGAGGACCACTGCAAGTTTGAGGCCAGCCTGGGCTACACGGTGAGCTTAAGGCCAGCCTGAACTACATAGTGAGACCCTGTCTCAAAAAACCACCCCTCCCCCAAAAAAGAGTAGGGCTCTGGAATCAAAATGTTTAGTTTGAAATCCTGGTCCAATCACTTCCTAGCTGGGTGATCTTAAACGTTAACCTCTCTGGGCATCCTTTTCCTGTATGCTCTTCTTTTCTCTGTCTATCTCTGTCTGTCTGTCTCTCTCTCATGTCAGGGTCTTGCTGTGTTGCTAAGGCTGGCCTGAAACTCATCATACTCCCACCTCAGCCTCTGAGTAGCTAGCACTATAGGCATGTACTACTGCACCTGGCTCCTGCCCTCTAAAATGGGAATAATCATTGTAACTCTTTAGTGGACCGTGGAAAGGACCACATAATTTAATGCTTCTATAGTGGTAAACACACTGACTAGCACTTACTGTGTTAAGTTATGATGAAGAACTAACATAGTAACGTGTAGGTACAAGGACAATAAAGCAAATGGTGTTTTCCATGAGGGAATGGTAATAACCAACTTAAAACTAGCAAGGTCACAATATTACCTGGAAAAAAAAACAGTACTAGTGTCCAGGCCAAAACGAAGCACATCAACAATGTCACATTAAAAACTAAACCTAAAGAAAAAGAGGTGTTTTAATGGCACAAGTAAGAATAAAAGCATGAGACTTGTCTAGTAACTTCAGTCTATTTACACTGAAAGGTAATATGGGCAAGATATTACTCCAACTGATAAGTTCTCAACCTTCTAAAGATGGCCTTGACCATGAAAACTATATTACAGAGTGAAGACCAGGTAAAACATAGGAGGAAAATGGCTATTTGCAAGCCAAGGAGAAAGGCTGTTAAAACCACTAACCATGCCCACACCTTTTCTTTTCTTTTTTTTTTGGTTTTTTGAGACTGGGTCTCACTATGCAGTTCAGGCTGGCCTCAAATGCACTATGTAGCCCAGGTTGGCCTCAAACTCGTGGCGATCCTCCTGCCTCAGCCTTCCAAGTGTTGCTATTACAGATGTGTGCCACCACGCCTGGTGCCTGCTCACACCTTTATCTCAGACTTTTAGTATCAAGAACTTTGAAAAAATACATGTTTTTTTTAAGCCACTCCTCCCAAAAGAAATGTACTTTTATATGTTTATATTACAAATGTATATTTATTTACATCAACATATTAATGCTTATATAAATAATATATAATATTTATAATTACTATATATTAATGGTGTTCAGAAATGGCAGGGAATAGCTTCCTTCCTTAGTAAAAGAAAAGCTGCTCTGTCACAAAGCCCTCTTACCAGCTTCTCCCGGATCATCTTCACGTAACATAACTGCGCTGACATTTGCATCCTCTGTGAGGTTGTTGGGCTCTGTTTTCGTGAAGAGTCCTAAATGCCGTGTTGCAAATGCAGCTGCCCAGTTACTGTCGTCCAGATTCGTTATCTTAACAACAAAAATCCCCAGAGATGTGATGGAGTGACTGTCATTGAGTGAATAAATACTTTATAGTAAACAAGATTTTTAAAAACTTCTAAAAAAACTTTCTGTAGGTTTTTAACTCTTGAAAGCCAATGGGTTAATTTAAGGAAATGACGGGTTTTTAAATAGTTTTCTTCTATGTACTACTCCACACTTTTTTAAAAGGCAGTGAAGGTAACATTTTGTAAAATTTAAGCTGATATTAGTAAATAAAATAAAGTTCTACCTGTAGGTTAGTCTAAATCTTTCACTTTTGGGGAACTGCATAAAAGAGATGACCCAGTTTCTTCAACAAATGAATGGTAATAAAGAAAGGGATGTGGGAAGACCAGCCTGAAATACATAGTGAGACCCTGTCTCAAAAAATCAAAACAAACAAAGCCCCAACCAAACAACAACAAAAACACCAAACACAACAACTTAAAAAAAAAGCTGACAAAACAAGAAACCTGAACACTCCATGAAATACATATTATAATAAATACAATCATGGACCACATGACATTTTGGTCAGCAACAGACAACACATATATGACAGCGGTATCACAAAATTAGTAACATTGTAGCCACCTTAGTTTAAATACATTCTATGATATACATAGGATAAAAATCGTCCAACAATGCATTTTTCTTTTTTTTTGGTACTGGGGATCGAACTCAGGACCTTGTGATTTCGAGGCAGGTGCAATGCATTTTTCAGAAGGCATCCGTGTCATTAAGTGATGAGTGCCCATAAAAACATATACATATAGGGGCCGGGGATTTAGCTCAGTGCTGCCTCGCCTGCCTGGCAAGTGCAAGGTCCTGAGTTTGATCCCCGGTACCACAAACAAACAAAAACTTGTTTTTTATGTTTTGTTTTGTTTTTTTGTACCGGGGATCGAACTTGGGTCCTTGCGCTTGCGCAGCAGGCGGCAAAACCACTGAGCTAAATCCCCGGCCCAAAACTTGTTTTTTTGACACTAGGTCTCACTATGTAGCCCAGGATAGTTTTAGGTTTGTGTCCTGCCTCCGCCTCCCAAGTACTGGGATTATAGCAGTGAGCTACTGGGCCTGGCTTCAAAGTAAAAATCTTAAACAGCAATGCCATTTCATTTTCAGAAAAATACTTTGCCTGCGGGCGGGGGGGTGCAAACCTGTAACTGCAGCACTCTGGGAGACTGAGGAATGAAGACTGCAAGTTTTAGCCCAGTCTGGGCAATTTAGAGAGACCTTGCCTCAAAACAAAAACCAAAATGGGCCAGGGATTTAGCTCAGTGGTTCTGGTCCCTGCCTTGCAAGTGTAACATCCCGAGTTCAATCCCTGAGTTCAAGCGCTGGTACCAAAAAAAAAAAAAAAAATCCAAAAAAGGTTTGGGGATGTAGTTGGTATTAATGCCTTCAGTTCAATCCCAAGTACCACAGGAAAAAAGAGAAAGGGAGGGAGCAGGAGAAAAGAGGAAGGGGGGTAGAAAGAAGAAAGGAGGGGGAGGGGGGAAGGGGAGGGGGAAAGGGGAGGGGGAAAGGGGGGGGGAAGGGGGGGGGGTCCCACAACCAAATTTTGCTAGCATTCATATGGTAAAAGCATTAACCAAGGAAATAATTTTATTTACTTCAGGGTAACCTATATCCAAGACTGCTTTCACGGCTGACATTAATTTATAATTGGCAAAATAAATCAGGACAATACCTTTGACTACAAAAGGAATTAATTTACTGCCAAAATAAACCAGCTTCATAAGCAGAGTAAATTACTCGTTGACTAAATCATCATTAGTTATTAACACTAAAAAGCCACAAGACTATAATAAACTTTGTGTGTGTTAGGGATTGAATCCAGGGACTTGTACGTGCTCAGTACACACTCTTCTACCAAGGTACATCTCCAGCTCCAAGACTATAATCAATTTTAAAGAACGATTTGGGGCTGGGGTATGGCTCAATGGCAGGGCACTTGCCTATCATGTGTGAGGATCTAGGCTTGACCTTAGCACCAAAGGAAAAAACACAAAAGATGGATTTAACTTTCTATGACAAGGGAGAGGTTTATCAGGCAAAACCACCTTTCAGAAAACATCCAATTTTGACAAATGTACAAATGTGTGCATAAAAATTTCTGTGAAGAGAGCCAAAGAAAGAAGATACATTTTAATTTTGTTTTTGAAATTAAATGTGCCATCAAACTCTACTACAATGAAACTGTTTTCTTCTCAGACACAATGCTTTCAATTTTTTTTTTTTTTTTAGTACCGGGGATGGAACTCAGGACCTTGCACTTGCGAGGCAGGTGCTGTGCCTCTGAGCTACATTTCCAGTCCTCTTTTTCTATAGGTATTTTTAATACCTAAGTGAAGCCATTCTACATCATTGTTTATATAACAGTTCTGTTATTTTCAATTCTGTACCACAGTGATTCTTTTTTTTTTATTTTTTTGGTACCAGGGATCAAACTTGGGTCCTTGTGCTTTCGAGGCAAGCGGCAGAACCACTGAGCTAAATCCCTGGCCCCACCACAGTGATTCTTAAAGAGCACCTCATCTGCTTTTTCCAAAATTTTCTTTTATACCCTTGAGTAAAAAAAGCAAACAATCAAATTCTCCTTCTATACTTCCACAACTCTGATCACTTCCGTTATCAAATATCTGAGGGGTTTCCTGCACACAAGAAAATCAATTCAGCAGCAGATACCAGTTGGGTGTCCTCTAATTCAATTGTGACTCTACTGTCAGATCCCACAGCCAGACAATGTTTTTCTTCCTTATGATATTCATATTTTACTCAGTGTTCTACTTTTTCATGCTTCAAAAAAAGGGCTCAATTTTTATAGCCATCAGCAATCAATTCCAGAATGTATTCTGTTGGGTTAGCAAACTTGACAGATGAAAAAACATTTGATATACAGTATAGCTAAAGGTCACTGCTGTCAGTTTCTACCTGTAACATGAGATACTTAAGGTTTTTCAAATGTCTAGCCAATTATATCAATCCACATATCCTAGAGTTACTTTTAAATATGACTTCAATTTTCATTAACAGGCTTTTTTTTTGGTTTTTTGAGACAGGGTCTGGTTATATAGTTCAGGCTGGCCCTAAATTCACTATGTAGCCTGGGCTGGCCTCGAACTCAGGGCAATCCTCCTGCCTCAGCCTCCCACATGCTGGGATCACAGGTATGCGCCACCACACCCAGCTCTCATTAACAGGCTTTTAAGTCACACAGAAAAAGAAAAATTTTTAGCAGTAACTTATACATACCATGGACATATTTCCCAAAAATCCTGAAGACTGTGTGAGCTGAGGAGACCTCTCTTCTGTTCCCAAAATGCAGGAAACATCTGGATATTTTGGTAAGCTTCGGTTTGGAGGAGTAACTACAAACAAGAGGTTAACAGAAAGAACCCAAGGTATATGATCATTAATCATGAAAACCATGCAAGCAAGCAAAGAATATTTCAGTTTTCAATTATTTAGATTCTAACCATTTAAATACTTTGTTAACATTTCCACGATAGAAGTTTAACTTATTTTTCTAAATTTGAAATTTTAGTACTACTGAGCCAATCAGGGAAAACTTTACTACAAATAGAGCTGTTTCATTGTAATATAACAGAGCAGTTAAGAAAAAAGACACTAACCAATGGATCTTTCATATTCTAATTTTATAAAGAATACTGAGGCTTGTGCGTTGGTAAACAGACTATCCTTTGAGTAGAACTTATTACCCATATTAACTTTTCTAAGTATCACTTTCAGCTTTGGTAAAAGAGGTAACAATATCTGTCACAGTAACTGTGTATTTTTTTTTTTTTGGTACCGGGGATCGAACTTAGGTCCTTGAGCTTGGCGCAGCAGGCGGCGAAACCACCGAGCTAAATCCTCGGCCCTAACTGTGTATTTATGTGAAATATAATACCTTGTTCATGATACTAGTTTAACAAATAACTATAATCATTATGATTTGTGCTTACTTGGTGATACTGTAAACAAATATTATGCACACAATAAATATCAGCTATTATAACTATAGTACTGTTATTGTTAAATACTTTTTTTTTCTTCTCAGTATTGGGGATTGAATTTAGGGCCTTTGCACTAAGCTACACACCCAGCCTGTTTATTATTTTTTATTTTGAGACAAGGTCTAAGAAAATCCCCCAGGCTGGGTTCAAATTTATAGATCCTCCTGCCTCAGCTTTCCAGAATGCAGGGATAACAGGTAGGTGCCCAGTTTATTAAATACTTTAAAAGCAAAACAGTCTTACAAGGCTGTCGAAATGAGCTGGGAGTTCGAGGAATCATCTGGTTTCTTGGTGTAGAATTCCCAACATTTTCATCATGGGAGGCTCGAACTTTAGGAAGAGTTAAGAAAAGCTTTCTATGTAGAAAAGAAATTACTGAAGTTACAATTAACCATAGCATCACTACACAAAATATGTGAATAGCTTTTTAAGAACTAAGATTTTAACATGTATAAATCCCGAAGTGTAAATAAGGATCAAAATGTATACTAGATAATGTGAAATAGGAAGAAAAGGTCCTAATGGGAAGGTAAAGAAGAAAAAGGAACAAATATGAGAAAAGGAAAAAACAGAAACAAAGTCTTTGTAAATAGGGCGCGGTGGAGGGGTTGAAGGGAGGGCCGGGGAATGGGGAAAAAATAAGAACCAAGATACATCATGTAAAGGTACAAATTCCCAATGATGAATATCATCATACTGTATAACTAAAATGTACCAACAAACTTAATGGATTAAAAAAAACTAAGATTTTATGGCTAATATCTTTTCTGTGCAAAGAGTAAATAATTTCCTCTGCCATTTAAATTCTCAGGGTCAGTCTTAGCTAATTATATACTGGCCTAAGAGCTCTCAAATACAGAAAGGAAATTATCTTCGGCTGAGGAACAACGCTACTTTCACGGTACACAGTCACAGGCTTCTAGTGCTGCCCTCGCAGGAGTGCAGGACTGAGGCGCTCGCAGGTCCTGGGGACGAAGCACGGGCCGAGACGGAGGCCAGGGTCCCCGGGAGCACCGCGGCGAGGCCCTGGCTCAGAGGCCAGAGCAGAACCATGTGCAGTCGCAGTCTGGGAGCAACGGGCTTCCCAAACACTCCTACTGGCTGGACCTCTGGCTCTTCATCCTTTTCGACCTGGTGTTATTTTTCTTCCTGTATCTTATCCCCTTGACTGGTTTGCTGATGTCTCAGGAAGTTAGCTTCTGGAGTGAATTCTGAAAACAACTACGGATTTTTTAAATAAAGAAGATATGATTGTGTCGCAGCAGAATTTCAAGATTCTAAAGGACTATCCTCACATTTAACACGTTAACTCACTGGAAAACAATAAAATGAGTAATGATCATGTTTATACATAGCTAAGTTCTTAAAACTCCATTGGTTCATGCATAAAAACTTTTCAAACATCTAATGGGTTTACAAAGATGAAGTATTTGTACTTAAATGTTTAGTATATTAAGAAATACAGTTTTAAATATTTTAAGGGTTAGTTTTTAATTTGATACAATAATATGGTGTATAATGAGGTGAGGTAATTATACATTGAAAAGCAACTTATTAAGAAGGGATTTTGAGAGAAGGCATGAAGTGTTTTTAGATTGCATAAAGACTATAAATAACAAAAGCTATACAGAAAATATAATAGGCACACTATGTTTTGGCTCTAAAAGTTTACTTTTTAGATTCAGACTTTTAGGAAAAGATATGTCATGGTTCACAGCTTGATACACAGGCTTAGAGAAAACATATCAGAATGTATGCTACCCCTTAATTCCTTTTAAACTCTTGAGCTCCTTAAAATAAGATTGTTTTCAAGCCTATTTTTATTACTATTGTATTAAGTATGCTTGTAGCCAGAACATATTTTTATAATCCTTGTGACTTTGTTAAATATTTGAGCAACGTCAGTTGTGATACTTACTCATTCAACAGATCCTGTTGTCCAAGCATTATTTTAGACACAGCAGGGAACAAAATTCTTCATGGAGTCTATTTGCTCATTTATTCTTTTAAAAACTCTCATGTTATGGGCCAGGGATTTAGCTCAGTGGCACCGCACCTGTCTTGCAAGCGCAAAGTCCTGAGTTCGATCCCCGGTACCAAAAAAAAACACCTCATGTTATTTAATAAGAATTTACATTCCATCCCTACAGTGAATGTAATTACTGTGTGCTGAAAACATGTACTAATTTTTTAAAAGTATTAAAAAAATTTACATTCCAAGGGTGATCAGCTGGCATTTTAATGGAAAAGCCACAAAGTAGCTACTATAAAATCACTTGAGAAGTTAGTCCTTTTAGCTCCAAATGCTGTATATAATGAATATTAGAAATTGATTCCTCACTGAAATCAGTGCTATTTGATATATATGAACTGTGAAATATTTAGGGATTATTCTTTTCCCTATAAGACATGAGATCTGGTAAACTATACCATTATGATACAGAATGGCTCTGAGTACTAAAATCAAGTCTGCAATTGATTTTGGAGGATCTTAATTGGCCTAATGACCATAAAGTTAATTATACCTTCAGGGTATTGTTTCATTTGCCTAAAGAGAACCTTTCTTGGAAGGTGTGGTATCTGGGATTTTACTGAGTTTATTAAGTGATTATATTATCTGTTTTCTGTGCTACTTACTAATTATGTTGTCTAATAAATTTTTACTTACAAAGCTGGAAAAAAAAAAGAAAAAGGAATTTAATTCTCAGCACATGCTGCCCACAATATGATAACTGGAAAATAGAATATCCTGTTTTCAGGGAAGCAAATTGTAATCTCAATTTATATTTTATATTTACCAAATAAAGTATCTGTGGCATGAACAAAACTAGTTTCTACAGTATTTTATTATAGCTAATGTTTAATAGTTCTCATAAAAAGAAAACTCTACAAAACAAACTCAAACAGCAATTTGTATAATGTTCCCCAAAATACAAAGGATACTTAAAACTCTTTTTTGAGCACTCTGCTTCCGTGCAGTCCGTGTCACCTCTGGCTCTCGGATTACAGGGGATAACATCTCTCCAAAGCCACTCCTAAAATAGCATGATTAAGATCTTTCAATGCAGTATTTTCAAGCAACTTTATCATCTTGATTGGTGGAGTCATTTCAATAGCCAAGGCTTAGATCTTTTAGCCAAGCTTGACCTCCTGGTTCCAGATCCTGTTTATTCCTCATCCTCAAAGGCTCACTTGGGTCTTACCTACACAGACTTCTTTGATTTTCTAACACTCATAATGTTATTTTGTCCTAGGGAATTATTTCAACACTTGGAACCTATCACACTGTTGAAATTATTGCTTCATAAAAGTAAATCTTTTCCCTGTTCAATTGTGGAGTTCCTTAACTGTAGACCTCTAAAGGACTTCTGCAATCTCTAAAAGTTAGTCATGCATTGCTTAATGATGGGACAGGTGCCAAGAAGTGGATCATTATGCAATTCTGTCATCATACGAATGACATTGTACTTAACACAAACTAAGAAGGCTATGAAGTCACTAGGTAATATATTTTATGACACCACTGTCGTAGTATGTGGTCTACCATTGACTAAAACACTGTTATGTGACTGTACTTCAAGCCACAAAAATTATGAAAAAAATTGAGCGGATGAGATGGGAGGGTAAGTAAAAGAATTCTAGTAAATTGGACAGAAACGAATCTTCAGAGTATTTCTCCCCCTAGTGCAGTAAGTGTTGTCTCCTTCTCCTAGCCCTATTAAAGACACAATGTTCCAGATCTCCCATCATTCTCACCCGAAGATCTAGAAACTAAACCATATCAATTATGAGCTGTGTTTGAAAACAAGAATCTAAACCAGGCATGGTAGTGCACACCTGCAATCCCAGAACTTGGGAAGCTAAGGCAGAAGGATCACCAGGAGTTCAAGGTCAGCCTGGGCTAGAGACCCTGAGCTAAAACCCCGAAAAACAAACAAAATACCCTACAAGAATCTAACATGCTTCTCCTCCACTTTATTTATTTATTTATTTTTGGTACTGGGGATCGAATTCAGCACCTTACCCTTGCCAAGCAGGTGCTGTGCCACTGAGCTAAAACCCCGGCCCTTCCCCTCCACTTTAAATCTTCAGAGTTCTCTCTGGCCTATACAATCAGGTCCATATTTCCTAACATGACATTTAAAGTGTAAACCCAGTGTAGGGGCTGTGCCCTATGATCAGTCACACCACCCCATATAAACATACGCTGTATGCAATCATTCAGATACGCAAAGCATACACATTCTTTATATCCTTACATATCTGAACACGTGTTCTTTTACACAGGCCTACTTCTGCTCCTCTATCCACCTGATGAACACCTACTTACTCATCAAATGGCCTTATGGAGGCTGGAAACACAGTTCCATATTGGCAACTTGGTTCTTCTATCTATCATTAACTTTCTAACTGACCAAATTCCTTAATATCTTTCAGCTTCATTGTTACCTACGAAAAAAGGATGACACTACAGAAGCGCACAGGCTTGTTCTGAAGATTCAATAAGGTACTTAATGCATAGCACAATGGCAGTCAGGTAATAGGCAATATTTGAGAATTCATAATGTACTATTATTCAAACATCACCTGCAAAGTTATCTCCTCTGAGAGGTTTTCCTGACAACTCCCGTGACAGGGAGTGTTGCTGTTGCGGACCCACCCTGCCCTGCCCCAGGCGCCACCCGTGGGGAGACAGCCCCACTCCTCTGAGCTTTCCCCACCCAGGGGCCATTTGTGGGGGCCTGGACCTGCCACTTTGTTCTCCCGGGGAGTAGGGGTACAAGGATGAATGACAGAATCACAGAGTCAGCGTGCCTCTAGTAGTGCCTTTGGCTCACCTCACTTTTTCTCACCCAAACACGGGGACAACCAATCAATATCCATTCGTACATTCTCTGGTATAACTTAACCTCAGCTGTCTTAGCTTTTCCCTAATGTGCAGTATGCAATCACCTGAGTGCAGCCTTTCTCCTTTGTGCTCACAGAAGAGGGCATTCTCTTCTGGTCTCCGACAAGGGAGACTTAATTGCTCCTTCTTTTCACACAGTGCAGTACAAAACACTTTATCATTTTACACTGCTTGCTTGTCCCCTCCACTACACAATGAATTCTCCGAAGCCAAGGACCCTAACAACTCACCTTTCTTTGTCTCAGGGAACTAATATAATCACTAGACCACTGGAAGAATTCAACTATTTGATGAGGGCACTTTTAACCATCAAGACTGGGCGGAGATCTCAGTGCCGTCACTGACCAGCTTTGCGATCTTGGGCTGGTCACCCAGCTTTTCCAATGCCTGCCCACCACCCACCCCGCCCACCTCAGAACATCAGTTGCGGCGTGAACTCAGCGAACAGATCACAGAGTTGCCGTGGGAACGTACAGGATTGCCATTTGTTCCCTCCCCCACCCACACAAGCGGCCTTTCTTCCCTGAGTTATCAAATCTCCAGGGCTGGGAAAGGAATCCTATGGCCAACCTTCAGGACATCCACGGCTTTATCTGGAAGTCTGGTTTCGCTTATTTCGTTCCGCCAACTTACAAGAGGGACAAGATTTTGGGCCCAGGTGTTACCACCACGACTGACCTGTCCATTGCTACAGCCTTCTTCACTTGGAACCCTAGAAGACTGGTCCAATACCGCCACCGCGTTTCAGCCCTCCCGCTTTCCGGAAGCAAACCTTTCGACCCGGAAGCAGCTCTAGAAAAAAAAGTGCGCGGGGTGGGGGAAGAAAGAAAATTCCACCAGGCGCATGCGCAACTTCCAACTACAGGCGCAGGCTCTGAGTGCAGTCGCAAGTTTACCAGTGCGTGATTGAGCGCCTGGCTGTCTGGGCGGCGCCTTGGCTGCGTACGGGGGGCGCGGCTGCCTAAATCCGACCGCTCTTGTGGGCGTGGTCAGGTCTTGGGTGTCCCACCAAGGTAGGGAAAGATGTGCAGTCATTTCCTCGTGTTCTCCGTCGGAAAGAACCTGGACTCGGAATTCAGGCTGCACTGTATTTCAGGGGACCCTGTCTCTCGGCGCACTCATCTCTTTGACTAAATTGTGGTGTGACCTCAATGTACAGTTTTTAAAATTGCTCTTCATAATTGCTATTTGTCCTCTCCCTGGTATTTTTCCCCTATTGAGAACAGGATTTCATTCTTTAAAAGTCAAAAAGCAAGCATAAAAGGTGATGGTATTGCCCTCTTTTTCAAAGTATTGTCTAGGCAAAAAGTATATTCTGGCCCCGAAGGAATGTTAGTCAAAATTTTGTCTTTTTTTTTTTTTTTCCAGTTTGAAAGCAGTTTCTGTTAAACCGACCATCTTACAAACATAATGGTAGATGGCAGATGTGGTGCTGGGCTGTAATCCCACCATTCTGGAGCCCAAGCCAGGAGAACTGCTGTGAGTTCGAGGCCAGCCTGAACTACATAGTGAGACCCTGTCTCAAAAAAATTTTTTTTAATATCTTAGTTCATTACCTAATAAACTTGCTGTACATTTCCTGTTGCAATTAAGTAAAAATTATAGGATGACTTTGGGGTTAAGGTCCTGCACTGGGCCGGCAATGGGCCAGATTTGTCAAAATGGAGCCATTCATACTAAAATTCCACTTCACCAAAACAAAACTAAATTTTCTGAATCTCACATCGGGACAGAGATATAGCCACATTTTCCAAATCAGTTTCAATCAGCATGATTATAAAGTTCTCTCTGCTTTAATCCGTGTGAAAAAGGTAACCCGATGTCAACCAGTTTTTGTTTTGGCCCTGCCTTACAAGGAAAGTGAATGAGATAACCATTCCACTGTTTGCTTTTTTTTTCTTTCCTTTTCTTTTCTTCCTTCCTTCCTTCCTTCCTTCCTTTTCTCTCCCCCCCCTTCCTTTCTTTTCTTTTCTTCTCTGTTTTTGTCAGCCTGGTTCTTTTAATACAGCCAACTTCCCTGTGTGTGGTGGCACGCACCTGTAATCCCACCACTCTGGAAGACCGAGACAGGATGATTGGAAGTTTAAGTAAGCCCAACCTGGACAATTTAGTGACTTAGGGAGATCCTGTCTCAAAGAAAAAAATTAAAAAGGATTGAGAATGTAGGTCAGTTAAAAGGTCATAGGCTCAATCCCCAATATGGGGCGTCGAGTAAGGGAACCTCTTCTGCTTGGCTCATTGGAACATTTATTCTATTTTGTGGAATGGACTATTGACTGATTCTAAAATCAAAAAGATAAGATCTTTAAATTTATTGTTTAATAGAAGGCATCTCTGCTTTCTACAAAATAAGTGATTCTTTTTCTTCATTCCTCCTTGTGGAAATCATTTGAAGGTTCACAAAAATTGTTTGCTTCTTTGAACTTTCCAGCAATGCATATCTCATGAATCAGATCCTCCAGACAGATGACATCCTATTTATTGAGAGAGCTAGCAAAGAGTTATCTGTCAAGATAATTAATTCCTTACTGATTTTGTCATAACCATACTTGTTGATCAGTTCATTTACAGATGATAAGTTTGGGTACCTCCATGCGAGCTTTGGACACAATTCTTGTAATGTTAACTGAGGCCTTGTTGAGTTTAACAAAGGTACTATTGACCAAAGTTACTGTGAACGTGAAAAACCTGCAACACTTTTCAGATCTTTGGACTCGCATCATTGATAGCTTGCATCCTGATGACAAATGCCAATTTGGATTCTGTGGGTACATGTAAGTTCCCAGTTTTTCTTGTCATTCTAGCCATTCAAATCTCAGTTCTGGACAAGTATGTATATTCCTTGGGATAGTGGATAATTTTTCCATAGATACAGTGACACACCTACCTCCTTACCTTATCTTCCTTCTTTGCTTTCTTTCTTTTTTTTTTTTTTTTGTGATACTAGAGATAAAAGCCCAGGGATACTCTACCACTGAGCTACATCTCCAGTCCTTTTTATTTTTCATTTTGAGACAGAGTCTCAGTAAATTCCCATTCTGGGTTTGAACTTGGGATCCTCCTGCTTAAGCCTCAAAGTAGCTGGAATTACAGGTATGCACCACAGCACTCATCTTCCTTCTTGCCTTTCGAAGCATCTTTTAGGCAAATTTCTTTCTCAGGTACCTGATCATCAGCTCTGTGAAACGTTTTCTTAAGGATTCCTGGTATAGAAGAAATCTTTTTCTTTCTTCAGTACTCTCCTTGATTCCAGTTGGAAAAGAAATAATTTTATGTTGTCAGAGGTATTTACATTCTGCTCTAATTTTGGGAAATAGTGTTTTTAGGAAGGCTTCTTCAGACCTTATCCACCTGAAGACAATGTAGTATTTTGAGAAATACAGCTTTGGGCTTGATCTAGGTTCAAACCCTCTGCATGTATGAAGATTCCTCATCTGAAGAAAAGATATCACAATTTCTTTATCAGAGATTAGTTGTGAGGATTAAAAATGTTATGTCAAATGTACACTGGACATAGAGGTCCTTCACATAAGATATTCTCCTACCTAGTCACAATATAATAAACAATCAGAACATTTAATATAAACAGAATACTGTAATTAACCAATTCAAATTTCCCCAAATGTTCCAGTGCCCTTTATAACTGTTCTCCAATGTATGATACAATATAGGATCATTTATGTAGTTATCATATTGTTTTGTTCTACTTTAATTTAGAATAATTTCCCCAACTTTGACTATTTTCTTTTGTCATTGACTTTTACACTACTGCCGCGCGCGCACACACACACACACACACACACACTCTGGGGATTGAATTCGGGGCAAGCACTCTATCACTCTATTACATTATGTTTCACAAAATGAAAAAACAAAAATGTGAATACCCCACCTAACCTCAATCCTAAACATAGACTAGGTAACTGGCAATTTCCACTCTACTACATTCATATCCCTACTGACTTTTTGGGGTTTTTTTTTTGGTACTGGGGATCAAACTCAGGTCCTTGCACTTGCGCAGCAGGCAGCGAAACCACTGAGCTAAATCCCTGGCCCCAAAGACAAGGGAGGCATTTTTTTTTTCCTACTGCCTTTTTAAAGAATTCAGACCAGTTTGAAGAATGTCCCTCAATTTAGATGTCTGTTTCTTTGTGATAAGCAATTTGTATACATTTGTGAGGGTCAGGCCAGAAATATTACATAGGTGTTGTTAAGTCTCCCTCCCTTCTACTCTTCTTCTCTCTCCCTTCCTTTCTTTCTTCCTCATTTCTCCTATGTTCCTTCCTCTCTCACTCCCTACCCACCCCTTCTTCAAGAGACAGGGTTTTGTTACGTAGTCAAGGATGGCCTTGAATTTTCTGTGGGCTGGCCTCCAATGTAATCCTTCTTCCTCAGCCTCCTGAATGCTGGGATTACAGGCATGCAGCACCAAGCCTGGTGATCATTACTTACAAAGTCATCTTAGATGGCGCATGAGGTCAGTCTGTCTGATTCAAAGTCTGTTGAATCCCCTTGTTCCTTCCAAAGAATTATCCTTTCACTTGGTATTCCTTTCTAGGTACTACCTTTTCTCTCTCCTTCCCTTCCTACCCAAATGTCTGTTTCGCTAAATTGTAAATAACTGTTGGTAGCTTGCTTTCTTTTTTTTTGGTACCGGGGATTGAACTCGGGTCCTTGTGCTTGTGCAGCAGGCAGCGAAACCACTGAGCTAAATCCCTGGCCCAAAGACACTATTTCTTTTTTTTTCTTTTTTCTTTTGGAACCGGGGATCGAACTTGAGACCTTGTGCTTGCGAGGTGGGCACCAGAACCACTGAACTAAATCCCCGGCCCAGCTAAATCCCCGCCCCAGCTTTCTTACTATAAATACAACATACGTGTCTCTCACAGAAAGCTAATAGACATAAATAGACATAAAGGGGAGAAATGAAGAATTCTCATGACTACATCTGACCACAATTCCATGAAATATCCCCATCAAGAACCACTCAGCTGGGTGAAACTCGGGAGTAGTGCACATGCTCAGCATGGGTGAGGTCCCTGGTTTAATCTTCAGCTCCATGGAAGGTGAGGGCAGAAAATCTCACCCACTAAATCCAGCCAACCCGGAGTTTATAATATATTGTTCAATGCCACTACAACTTTAAATTTTATTTTAGTTTATTAGTACATGTATGTATTACATAATGTTTACATTCCTTGTGGGAAGTTGGTATACACATATAACACATCTTAATTCCTTTTTCATCTCCTCACCCACCTCTCCCTCCCCCTTCCACCCATCTCTTGGTCTTCTTCCCCTTTAAGAATGATCTATCTCCCTACTTTTTCTATTATCTCTTTTTTCTTATTATTTTTTCTATTATTTCTTTTGCTCTTTATTTTTACCCTCAGTTGATCATATAAGAGAAACCATATGATATTTAAGCTTGTGTCTGATTCATTTCACTTAACATTATAATCTCAAGGTGCATCCATTTTCCTACAAATGACTCAAGTTTATCTATCTTTATGCTTCATTGTGTGTAAATAACACATTTTCTTTATCCATTCATTTGTTGATGGACATATGGGCCACTTCAAGATTTAGCTATTAATTGTGCTGCTATAAACATGGGTATGCATATATGACTGTCATATGATGTCTTTCACTCCTTCAGGAAGATACCTAGAAGGGGAATAGCTGAATCAAATAGAATTTCTAGTTTTAGTATTTGAGGACTCTTCATAGTGATTTCCATGAGTTTGTACTAGTTTACAGTCCCACCAACAGTGTAGAAGGGTTACTTTTCCCCTGCAACCTCTCCAGCATTTGTTATTGTTTGATTTATTGATGATGACCATTCTTTCTGGGGTGAGGTGAAAATCTCAGTGATGCTTCAATTTGAATTTCTCTAATGGCCAGGGAAGTTGAGGATTTTTTCATGTATTTATTGGCTATTTGTACTTCTTCTGTGAAGTGTCTATTCATTTTGCTTGCCCATATTTTGACTGGGTTTTTTATTTTGGGAGAGTCTAATTTTTAAAAAATTCTTTATATATTCTAGGTAAAGAGAAAAGGGGGAGGCACCACAATCCTGAATTTGAAGTTATATTACAAAACTATTATCGCTTCTTGGCCTTTTGGCTAAGATCAAGTGTAGTATATTACAAAACTATTGTGATTAAAACAGCATGGTACTGGCACAAAAAACAGACATGAGGATCAATGGAACAGAATAGAGGATACAGAAACAACTCCAGGAACACTCAGCTACTTTATCTTTGACAAAGAGGCCAAAAACACCCACTGGAGGAAAGATAGCCTTTTTAACAAATGGTGTTGGGAGGGCCAGGGATGTAGCTCAATGGCACTGTGCCTGCCTGGCAAGCATGAGGTCCTGAGTTTGATCCCCGGTACTGGAGGGAAAAAAAATGGTGTTGGACTTTCTGAACAGAACCTCAGTTGCAAGGAAATAGTTCTGAGAAGCAAAAATGGGATAATATCAAATTAAAAAGCATCTGCACAGCAAGAGAAGCAACTAACAGAGAGAAGACACAACGTACAGAATGGTAAAAAATTTTTGCCAGTGATTCCTGAGCAACTTACATTTTATAGTGGTGCTTTAAATAGTTATGGATAACAGGAACAAATGAGATTATATACTATTTTATAATGTTTATTCAGCTAACAATATGAACACCTTTTCATGTCAAAAATTATTCATCTACATTGATAATTTAGCCAACATTGTGAGAATAATATTTCTTCTTCCATTTCCATTTCCAACCTGGCTTAATGCAGTCTGCCTGACTTTAACCTTCACTGGTAAATGAAAACTATTCAAAACAAGGCTGCCAATGGTCTCTTTCCAGTAAAAGTTTAGTTTTTACCTAGATGTAGTAGAGCACCCCTGTCATCCCAGCACTTGGGAGGCTGAGGCAGGAAGAATGCCATGAGTTCAAGGCCAGCCTAAACTACATAGAGAGACCCTACTTCTAAATAAGTTAAGTAAATAAATAAATACTAAAAATAAAATACAAGTTTGTTACTCATTTCTCTTCCCTGGAAAATTTGACACCAATGATCACTCTCTTCCTAGCTACTCCCCTGCTCCTGCGTGTCCATGATTTTGTTAATTGGTTTCTAGTCCTCTGTAGGCTCTAGAAATCTGCCTTTCCCTTCAATGATAGTCTTTTCCAGAGTTCTGACTTAAGCCCTCTTTTCTTTTCTCCAAGTCTGTTCTATTCTCAGGCTTCAAACTACCATTTCCTAATAGATCCTCCAATATCTACAGTCTAGCCCATATACTGATTTTTTTATTCAATTCATACATTCAATTGCTTACTAGATACATCCACTTTGAGGACAGAAAGAATTATAAAATTTAACATGGGTCTGGGGATTTAGTTCAATGGTTGCTAGAGCCTGCCTTGTAAGCGCAAGGTCCTGAGTTTGATCCTAGGTACCGAAAAAAAACAACAAACAAAAAAATTAACATGTTCTAACTCTTAAACCTGAACTCGTTTGTGTCCTCCCTTGCTCTGCACCAAATGACACAACAAAGAGCTGTCCTTTAGTTTTTTATCTTGGCAAATGGCCACATCCAGTTATCTAAATCAAAAATCAGGAAATTGATCTCAATATAACTGAAGTCCCATAAGGCAGAAGTATTTGTATTTCATTTGGTGCTCTATCTCTAAATGTTTGTCAAGTGAATTATTCTTGTCATCCTCTACATCTATTTTTGGTGGTAGGAGGACTGAGATGGGATGTCACTATGTAGTTTAGGCTGGCCTCAAACTCGAGGTGATCTTCCTGCTTCTGCTTCCTGAATGTTGAGATTATAAACATGCACCATCACCCCTAGCTGTTACCAAATCTTAAAGCTACCTTCTTAATCCTAAATGGTAATCTCTTCACTGTGCTAATGTAGATCTTCCAATTGAACTTGCTTTATACTGTTAAGAAAATGATCTAAAATTATAAATCTGATTGTTGCTCACCTTTCAGTTTCCTTCAATCTCAATTTTAACTCCAATTACTTGACTCAGTCTTTGGGATCTGACTTACCTGCCATCATCTTGCCATTATCTCTGGCACAAATTCTATATTCCAGCCATATTCAACCATGGTTCCGCAGACATTCTGTAGCTATTTGGCATATTTTTTCCAGTTCTACCAAGCAAAGGCAGAACAAACCAGTGCCCACATCATAGACTGCTATGCAGTCACTAAAAGGATGTTTAGAGTTTGTAATAACTTGGTCATGTTTGTTTTACTTTAAATGAGGGAAGCAGACTGGTGTACTGTATATATCAATATGCTCAGAACCAATGTAAAAATGCATGAAAATTAAATAAAGGTTATACTAAAGTTGATAGTGGTTGTGTTTGGTGAAAATGGCTAATTTTGTTATTGTCTAGTTCACTATGACTTATTTTATTTAAAGCAATTAATTTTCATAGCAGGGCCCAGTTGAAATTCAAACAGTTCAATAAATTTATTAAAGACTCCAAAGAGTCAGATGTGCATATAGTGGTTATGACAGGTGCTTAAATTTGTTTTTGCTATGCCCAAAAATAATAGAAATATTTTCAATAGTTGTAGGATACATAAAAGCTTATATAAAAAGTATTTAGATTATTAACAGCTTGTTCAGACATCAGATGTTAGGGGTTTTTTTGGTTTATTTTTCAGATATTAGATGATGTGTTTTAAAATTTTTAATATTTGGGAGTTTTCCTCTTTGGGCTCAAAACAGTGCAAGTATGCTCTAACTTTGTAATAGTGTTTTATCTAAAGTAGTAGAATTGCTGAAAGATTAAGTAATTTACTCCAGGACATGGATTTGGAATTAAATTGATCAAACCAAAATTTCCTCTCTATGTATGTATATTAAAAATAAGAGTACCTGTGTCATAGATTTAATATGAGGACTTAGGGCCAGGGATTTAGCTCAGTGGTTTCGCCGCCTGCTGCACAAGCACAAGGACCCGAGTTCGATCCCTGGGACCAAAAAAAAAAGGGGGGGGACTTAATTAACACTTGTCAATCATGTAGGATGGTGATGACATAATAACCACTCAATATAGTGTCTAAGCTTACATTTTACAACATATAGTAAATATTTAAGACATTTTTGCTATTTTATTTAGCTACACTAAGGCAGGGACTATATTTATTTACTTCTACCTGTAATTAGTAGGTGCTTAATAATTTTTCCCAAACAAATGGATCATTTTCAAGCAATACAACTGCATTCCTCAAATAACATTCTATCTACATAGATATAATCAGATTTTAACTTATGTTCATTTTCATTTTATTATATATAAACACTTCACAATACTATGCACCATCTCAAATGATGTCATTTTTTTTCAAATGATGTCTTTATCATCTCATTCTTGTGGAGCTTAAAAGTAGGGACAAGCCTTGAATAACTTGTTTATAGAGTCTTTTCTTTCAAATTGTTTTCAAATTGAGGAAAGCAGAATGGTGAAATGTAAAACTTTTAATTTCAAGGTACTCTTATTGCAGAATTGTGATTTGAACACTGACATCTGTATAGTTAGCAGTAAGTTCTGGTGTGCTACTGCACAGTTGAGTGACTACAGATAATAATGTACTGTACATTTCACTAAGTCTTTTTTTTTTTTTTTTGGTACTGGGGATCGAACTCAGGACCTTGTGCTTGTGAGGCAGGCAGCAGAACCACTGAACTAAATCCCCAGCCCTGTTCTGTACATTCCAAAAAGCTGGGAGAAAGGATTTTGAATTTTTACCCTAAAGAAATGATAAATGTTTAAAATGTTTAATCTGATTTAAACACTACATAATGTACACATGTATCAAAACATCACACGGATCACATGGTACTCCATAATATATACAATTTTAATGTTTAAATGAAATAAAATCCAAACAAAAATGACATCTGGGATTTTGAACATGAAATCATAAATGTGATTACTTCTTAGACTTCTAACAGTAAGCCTTAGTTCAATAAAGGTTCTCCCAGTAGTTTGTTTCTAGTGTCTTAAGCATGGAATAGTGATATTTTTGAGGCAGTGTGATTTTGCTGACAAAGGTTTGTCAGACAAATAAATCAATTACAATGACTCCTCCTTAACAGACATCTCAGGCCTCATCAATAGTGAAAGTGATCTTGGGGGCAACTGAAAAACTGAAATCATTATCCCTGTTCATCAGGACATTCTCCAGCTAAACCACACTATTATTGCAAGTTAAGCATTTTACTTTCCTGTTTTCTCTGCTTGGCATGGAAATCCTGCAAATTCAACACCCATTCACATTTCTTTTTTGTTTTTTTGTGGCAGGGTCTCCCTATGTAGCCCAGGCTGCCCTCGAACTTACGAGAATACTACTGCCTCAGCCTCCTAAGTGCTGGGATTACAAGTATGTGCCACCACAGCTGGCCCCCATTCACATTATTTTTTGGTACTGGGGAATCGAACTCAGGACCTTGAGCTTGTGAGGCAGGCAGCGGAACCACTCAGCTAAATCCCCAGCCCCTCAATTCACATTTTTAAAGGTTGGGAGAGCACTGTCTTGCAGTTTTCTCTAAGAAGCACAATTTATATTGTTTAGATTTTATTATGGAAAGATATCTGGCATGAACCTTACCCCATACATTAGGAAAAGTCACATTAAATTTTTTTTCTTATATAATCTTGATTCTAATCAAGTCCTCATTCTTCCTGTTTTGATGGTTTGAGGGTAGGAAAGTCAACCTCACATATTACAGGGGTTGGAAAGGCCTCAGAAAACTACGCTGTCCAGTCCTCACATTTGTTGCAGATGGGAGGCTTGCTCGAGGTGGAATGGGCAGGTGCGGCAAGGTGGAAAGAATGCAGGGAAAGCAACCACACATCATTACCTGAAATAAATGCCCCCCCCCCCCGCCCCAGCCCGCAACTAGGAATTGGCCAGGGCTGGAGTTACAGGCTAGTGCCACAAATGATTTTTTTTTTCTTTCTGGTACTGAAAATTAAATCCAAGGCCTTCACATTAAGCTACATCCCCAGTTCTTTTTAAAATTCTGTTTTGACCTGAGTTTGATCCCTCGTACTGGGGAAAAATTTTTTTTTTTTTGGTACCAGGGACTGAACTCAGGACCTTGCACTTGCCAGGCAATCAAGGCACCACTGAGATAAATCCCTCCCCCCATATTTATGTTTTGAGATAGGGTCTGGCTAAGTCACTAAGTTGCCTAGGCTGGGCTTGAACATGTAATCCTCCTGCCTTAGCCTCCCAGAGTGGTGGAATACAGGCATGCGCTACCACACCTGGCTACCAGTAACAACTTTTTGAGAAATAGTAATTTAAAACATAAACAATTAGTTACCACATAAGTACAGTTCGCTTTGTCTGCAAGCAATTATCTTCTAGAGGATCTATATTTTTAAAATATATTGTTAGGAGCTGGGGACATAGCTCAGTGGTAGAGTGTATCCCATGCAAGAGGCCCTAGGTTCGATCTCCAGCATCACACCAAAAAGGAATAAATAAATCCTTAAGGTGTTATTTTAATGACTGGAAAATGCAGTATACTGTATTTAGTTCATAAATCAAGAGCAGTAACTGATTTTTAAAATACTCTGAATACATTTTAAGCTATAAACATTTTGACATGTAAGAGCAAACTATGCAGCTTTTATAAATAGAAGTGCATTTAAAAGCATAAAATGATGGAATGTAAGCATCAACAATGCAATAGAATGCTAAAAAACTGTCACGAATGTTGCCTTTGAAACTTGCTTGGAAGCTTGAATCTGCTGAAAAAGGGCATTAGGTAAATCTGTGTTTCAAAACCTTATTTCTGGCTTATTTGTAAATTAATGTGATCAAGTTTAATCTTTAGGAAAAGCCTACCATTCTAGGGGAGTCCTTCTGCTTCTGTCCTTCACAAGATCAACTTGAAGTTTCTTTAGCTGTTTACAAAGACTATTTCAGGTAATAAAATTAAATTCCTTTTTTCTTTTTTTTCGGTGGTGGTGGTGGTGATTGGACCTAAGGCGTTTGCACTGACTTACATCCTCAGCCTTTATATTTAAAAAATTTTTTCAAACAAGGTCTCTCATTTGAACTTGTAACCTTCCTGCCTCAGCCTCTGAGTACTGGGATTACAGGCATGCACTACCAAGCCTGGCTCCTTTAGCTTTTTAAATGACTTTCTCCCTCCTGATTAAATATGAAATAAGGATGACTTCATCATTTTTAAAGCAAAGTTGTTTTTTTGGTACAGGGTATCGAACACGGGACCTTACGGTTGCAAGGCAGGCGGTGGAACCACTGAGCTAAATCCCTGGCCCTAAAGCAATTTATTTTTAATTGAAGATCCCATAACAATGTTAAGAAGTAGTAATTCAAATCATTACTGCTAGCCCAGTAATTTTTATTACTGTACATCATCCCCTATATATTTACACTTTACATGACATATAGCCTTAAAAACCTATTTTAAAAAAATTTTTTCACTTGTTATTGATGTGACTCTTCACCCCTTTGTGTTTTTTCTTTCTCCACTGCTGCACTTTTGCTTTTCTTCTTTTTAAAAGTGAAATAAAGCAGTTGAGCTAATTGTGACTAATGCCACTGCTCCTGAGTTTCAGGAATAACTGAGCTAAGAAAAAACCCTATGCCCTAACTTTGCAATTTCCTTGGGGGAAATTCTGATGGACAGTGGTGCAAGAGGTGGCACTTTAAAATGTCTTCACTTTGCAGGGCAAAGCACAGAATGCTTGGCATTTTATAGCTATCCTGTTGCCATTCTGAGAGCTGTCCTCTTTACTCTCCTTTGAATGACTTTGTTGAGAGTTCAGGACAACCAAATCATTAATTCTGCTTCTGTCATTAGCCAGATCCTGTTGGGGAGTGAATGCCCTGACCACGAGAATATCGCACTGGGGTTCAGAGTGGATGGGGGAAAAAGGTAGTAGGAGCCACTTTCGCCTTTAGTGACATCCTCTAAGTATTGGACAAATGAAATTAATGGTAGTGGCAAATAATATTCCATTTCTGAAAAACTGAGAAACATTAGGTGTTTGCTAAATAAACAAGATGGTTCAGCTTCTACCAAGAGCTCAAGATGTATTTCAGGAAGCATTATTGGCTTTTTGTCTAATTCAATAAATTCTAAGCCAGGTGCATTCATCAATTGCACAATACAAAAAGGAGAAATTTGGAAGGCCCCTAAAGAATTTTTGTTTCTCAGCCAGGCATGGTAGTATACACCTATAATGCCACACTGAGAGGCTGAGGGAGGAGGGATCAGTTTGAGTCCAACCTGGGCAACTTAGTAACTTACTCAAGATCTATCTCAAAATTTAAAAAAAAATTTTTTTAAAGGGGCTGGGGATGCAGTTCAATGTGAAGGCCCCAGGTTCAATTACCAATACTGCAAACAAAACAAAATGCCACCTGTGGTGGTACACACCTATAATCCCAGCACTCAGGAGGCTGAGGAGGGAGGATCACCAGGAGCTCAAGGCCAGCCTGGGGTACACAGTGGGTTCAAGGCCAGCCTAACTATAGTGAACAATGTCTCAAACCACCCCCTGGCCCAACTCTGAGTCTTCCAGCACAATCTTGCATGATCCAAATCATACTTTATTGAAGCCAGAAAATCCAAAGGAATCAATGAAATATGAACATTTCAACAGTAGCTCTAAAAATGACTAAATCAACTGTAATCTCTAAGAGGTTATACCTTAACATATGCACCACAGATTAAAAATCTCCTTGCATCATTTCTTCAAACAATAGATACACAAGTTATCTGGATGTCAAATTTTTTTTAATTAAAAAATTTTAATGGTATTGGGGATCAAAGTTATGGGGGAGTTACTATATAGTTATATTCCCAACACTTTTTCATTTATTTTGAGACAAGGTCTTGTTAAATTACCCAGTCTGGGCTCAAATTTTTGTTCCTTCTGGCTCGGTTTCCCGTATCTCTGGGATTCCAAGCATGTGTCACCTTGACACCTGGCTTCCAAAACTTATTTTTGAGAATTTATTACAAGGTAGAAATCCCACACATAATGTTAGATGTACATAGAATCCCCCCAAAACTCAAGCTGAATTAATCCTAACTTGCTCTAGCAGTCAATGTAACTCACTTCAACCAGATGAGTTTTTAATCATTTGATTCTGTGTCTACCTATTCTTCTTACTTCTAAAAAGGCAACAAAACCTAAGCAATAAATGAAACATTCAGTTCACTGCAGAGGTAAAATGTAAACACACACCATTTGGTCTCATAGATTTTTCTTCTAATATGGATTACAAATGTCTGATTAAAAATGAGGATTGAGTTGGAGGCAAGCTCTCTGGATATCTGAAAATGAAAAGCAAAAAAAGTTACTATTAGTATCACTCCCTAACTCAAAACCGTTGAAGGAAAACGTTTCTGTCATCATTGAAAAATACGGAACATGTGGGGTAGGCAGAATGTGTGCAAACATAAGTGGAAGGTATTTCTGTGGGATGATGATGGTTATTGGTGATGGCACTCCATGGTTACTATAGTGGTTCAAGAACTGTGGAATTAGCCCAGATTGGACTTCTCACTTATGGCATCTCACCTGATCCTGGGCTTCTTTTGAAAGAAACTCTGCAGAGGATCTTCTCAGGTGCTCAGAATCTCTCTAGAGAGAACTGTGGCTTCAGGTTAGAATGTTTTAGGTTATCCTGGAGCAGATTCACACAGGTCTTTGTTACAGTAAGTTACTGAAACTGTGTGGAAGGCTGTAGTGGCTCCCAAAGGTACGTCCATACCCCAATTCCCAAGTTTATGAACGTTACGTTCATTTGAGGAAAGGATCTTTGCAGATGTGGTTAAGGATCTTGAGCTGAAATAATCCTAAATTATTCAGGTTTGCTCTAAATGCCGTCACAGATGTCCTTGTAAAAGAGAAGAGGGTATCAGCCACACAGAGATGTTCAGATGGAGGCAGCCTGGAATGATGGGTATAATGCTGAGGAATGGATTCTCTTCTAGAGCCCTGATGAGGGAGCTTGCCTGATGAAATTTTGATTTTGGATTTTCAGCCTCCAGAACTGAGTACATTTCTGTTACTTTAAGAATATTAAATTTTTTAACACAGTCCTGGGAAACCAATACAAATGTTTAACAGTAACTTTTTTTTCCAGAAAATAATACGAAATAGATCAATAGGAGAACCCAGTTAATAAGCAGTAAGAATTTATCTCCAACATTTTGGGTAAAGTACTAAAAAGCCATTTAAAAATGAGAGAAAAAATGTTTACATTGTTGAAGTATACAGGAAAATATTGCAGATATACATTTGGGAGCTGATTTGTGGCCCTGGTGCAGCTGAATTTGAATAGAAGTTTGCCACCACTGGCTCTGAAACACTTAGTTGCTATATAGCTACACACAGGCCTGGTACTAATTAGATCTTATTTCCAAAATTGTCCTATCCTTAGATTGTTAGCCACCTCTCCATCAATAGGTATATAAAAAGGCATAAATTATGACATTTAGAGAATGAAATGATTGCTGGTTATAGCACAGGACAAGTATAAAGAAACAATGGCACCTTGTTCTTTGCCATCAGGATGCAGTATTCTCAACTGCTATACAGGTATTTGCCTTATGTGCCCCTTTTTCAGTAATAGGACTCTTGTAATCCAATCCTTCTTCCCTTCCCAAGCCACTTTACACCAGGTTGTCCATTTTTTTCCTTCATGTTTAATTCTAAGGAAAATAATTTCACTTACACTCATGGCTTCAAATTGCCTCCTGTCAAATCAGTAACTCTCAGGGAAGGGAAACTGTTTACATTTGGCTATCTACAGAAGATATCCATTAAGATATTCTACTAAAAGCTGGGAGTGGTGGTGCACACCTGTAATCCTAGTATTCTAGGAAGCTGAGGCAGAAGCTATTGACCAATTCTCCAATTATTTCTTTGCACTTTCTTGGATTTCCAGTCTCACCACAGCTATAATCCTGACCACTTCACGCTTACTGACCAAACACCCTATAAGACTGGGTGGGTTAATGCTAGCTCTACCTTCCTGGGCTACTTTTCACACAGCTGTCAAATCTGTTGATTTTATTATTCCTATTTAGTACAGCAGACGGCTTCCTGGTAACTACCCAATCTATTCAAGACCCATCTGATTGTACTCCATTTCCAGGATGCAAAAATTCTTTTTCTTTCTGCCTGCCATGTAGTTCTCATCACTGGTTAATCTGCTTATGAATCTATGAATTAACACTGACCTCTTAATAGTCAACTAAATCTAATAGGAATATGAATCAAACAGTTTACGAATTGACTGATTTTTTTGAGACAGGGTGGCCTCAAAACTTATCATTTTTCTGCCTCAACCTCCCAAAGGTGGAGGTTACAGGGGTGTGCCATGACACCCCAACTTTAGTTCCTGAATTTTAAAGCAAATAGTAAAATTTCTAATACCAGTCACTTGCTCTAATATGGGTAATAGACTATGTTTAGATATGATTTATTAGATTTGATAGTTTGACTGATCCTTTCCACCAATGACTCATTAAACAACTTGCCAGCAGAGACCTGGTTTATTATAGTATTTACTCATTCTACTCCCCTCTGCCCAAGCCCAACGCATTACACATTAAAACATGACAGTAATAGTTTCCTTTTCTGAAATTAGTGCTCACAGTGGACACAAATTACCACACTATAAATAGAAATCTGAATGGGTAATAATACTGGCAGATGATAAAAACACGAAAGGCTTTTGATCTCTGCCTATTTAAAAACTGCTCTAACCGACTTAAACAAATATATTTACATAAAAATCCTGTTAAGATGTTTAGTTTTCAGAAAAAGCCCGCATTTTGAGCCAAACACTGAAACTTGTTAAACTAGGTTCAAAATAAAACCAAACACTAACAATTTTCTGCATATTCTTTCAGACCAATCAGAACAATTACTGACTGCCTATGATAAATATTCTTAAACATACAATAAATGATAGCATGACCATTACACTGTCCCAAATGGAGAGCTCTGTGGAAGTTTAACAGACTGTTACCCACAGAGCTTGGTCTGTGTTTCCCTCTGTGGGCTAAACATTCCCATCATATCTCTAGCATTGTAAACAATGCTACAGATAGCTCTTAATACTTCACATTTGTTGATTTTTAGACACACAGTATCAGGTAGATATCCTTTATTTTAGAAAAAACCCTTACTTTCTAAAATCATTAACCTGTAGCTGGGCGTGGTGGCTGATGCCTGTAATCCCTGCACTCTGGAGGCTGAGGTAGGAGGATGGTGAGTTGAGGCCAAACTGGGTTACACTGTCTCAAGTTCCAGGCTAGTGACATGGTCTAAAAAAATAACAAAACCTATGGGCCATTAAAATGGACATTTTAGAGAAGCTAAGTTCAAAAGATGTGTACATATGGAATACTTTTTTGAAAAAAAACCAGCAATATTTAGAAAACAGGACCATTTAGCACTAAGCATTTTTTCCTCTTTGTGGTACTAGGGATTGAATCCAGGGCCTCTATAAGTTATGTTCCCAGACCTTTTTTCTTTATTTTTTTGAGACAGAGACTTGCTAAGTTTCTCAGGCTGGGCTCAAGGTTTTGATCCTCCTGCCTCAGCCTCTCAAGAGTGCTAGGATTACAGACATGCACTGCCATCCCCATCTGCAATGAGTTCTGATTCTAAATCTGCTCTCTCTCACATCTCAAGATGAGATGAAGTTGAGCAGGGTGGCACACACCTGTGATCCCAGCACTTGTGAGGCTGAGCCAGGGGGATGGCTGTGAGTTCAAGGCCAGCCTTGGGCTGCACAGTGAGCTTAAGTCTAGCCTGAACTATGTAGTGAGACCCTGTCTCAAAAAACCAAAAATTAAAGACAAAGCAAAACTTGCTTTTATAAATGGAATTTTAAAAAATTCTTTTTCTTTCAGTAGTGGAGATTGAACCCAGGGCTTTGTGCATGCTAGGCATGTGTGCCACCACTTACTACGTCCCCAGCCCCTTCCTAAAAAACTTTTAAAATTCTGAGATACAGTTTTTCTAGGTTGCCCAGGACTCAAACTTGTGATGCTCCTACCTTGGCCACTTGAGCAGCTAGGATTACAGGTGTGCACCAATGCCTCCAGCACCTTTTTATTCTTAATGTTCATATATAGTAGACTATATATTGATACTTAAAAAAAATTAGGACGCGTGGTGACACATGCCTGTAATCCCTGTGCTCTGGGAAGCTGAGGCAGGAGAAGTGCAAGTTTGATGCCAGCATAGGCAATTTAATGAGACCCTGTCTCAAAATTAAAAAGAAATGGGGGGAGGGGAGGAGAGAAAAAGGTTTTCATATTTCTTGAAAAATGTCCATAGTACTCACTTTGATTTTCTTCTATAATTAATTTCAATTACCCTTGGGGACATAAAAACAAACACAAGCCTGATTTTAGTATTATTTCATCTAAGTGCCAGCCAAGTCCATCTACATATGATTTAAAACTCTAAACTGCAGCTATTTTATATACAAAAAGTGTTTTTTTGCTAAACCCCAGCCCTATTTCTATAAGCATTAAAAAGAAAGGACTAAAACATCCTAGAGGATAGTAGTGGCAATTCATTTCACTCTCTTTAACTCCCCTGAAGTAAAGGGCATTGTTCTTTTCATCTTATAGAGGAGGAAACAAAGGTAAAGTAAGGTCACACGCTAGGGAATGGTAGACCTGGGTTTAAGAGACCCAGGAAATCTGAGCCCATGTCCTTATTCACTAAAGAATCCATTTTATAGTCCTAACAACTGTCTACAACTAATGTGTTTTTCCCACGGATGAGTTCTCAAGTAGTTTTGCAATGCAACTGGAGGGTATCTGACAATGTCTGGAGACATTTTTGCTTGTCATAACTTGGGAGTATGTGTGTGGAGTTATTGGAAACTAGTGGGCAGAGATTATAGAGATGCCACTAAAAATTCTGTAATGCATGGGGTAGCTGCTGCAATACATTATACAAAAACATCAATAGTGCTAAAGTTGAGAAAATCTATATGACAGTATAAATTCTAGGCGGAAAGGCAAGGTTTTAGTTGGGTTTGGTTTGCTGTTACATCCTTAGGCCTAGAATGTTTTTTGATACTGTAAGTTTTATCAGCAGCATGAATATTTAGCTGTTCCTAAGAGCCTAGAACTGTTTCTGGTGTACAGCTGCTAGGCAATAAATATTTATTAATGGTAACTGAATTAATGTCAGTGCCCTCAATAAATTTACAAAGCACAGTAAAATGAAGTGATTTTATTGTTCCACAGTCCTACTTTCCTGGGCTTAATCTTTACTCAAATGACTATAAATAAAACCAGTTCTGCCAAAACAAGTCTCTTAGTTAAGTAAGAACTTGTGGGAGAACATTTTTTGTTTTCTATGCCTTTCAATAGATGGAACTGTCTATTAAATATGTAAAGTAAGACTTTGTCTTAATGTGAAAGCCTTTAATGTCCATTCAAATAGCATGCACTTAGGGGACTACTACACACTTGTAAATTAGAAGGTAGCACTAATTAATTGTTCCAGTAGGTGATAAATATTATGAAGAAGTTTGAGTTAAGAGCTTCTTTATGAATTTCACAGAATTGAATTACGACACATATGACACAGGCCTATTCTCTAAAAACAAAGTAATGAGCCAGGGATTTAGCTCAGTGGTTCCACCGCCTGCCTCGAAAGCACAAGGTCCTGAGTTCGATCCCCATTACCAAAAAAAAAAAGAGTATATTATAAAAACAAAGTAATACTTGAGTTCATGTCATTCAAAATTTTTATAACTGTAATATTCTAAGTACAACTTCATTCTATATAAAAAAATTCATAGTGTAGTATCTACCAAAGTATTTTCAATTCTTCCTACTTCATCCCAAAGAGCTACTACACATTTATTCATAAATAACACTGCTTGATTTATAAAATTCCTTTCTCCGGGAAAAGTTCAAAAGTTATGTAGACATTGAAATAATAGGAAAAAACCCCCCGATATATTTCACTCATCTCTTCTGTAATTAATGAGTCTGGTTTACCCAAATGTTAAATTATAAAACCACATTGTGTAAAATAACATCTATTACATTTAAAAAGAAGGTAAACCCATATTTATTTACTAGCACTGTTAAAACATTACACAAAACACATTCAAATGGCAAGTAATTATAATGCAAGCCCTTGCATGGCAATCCAAATTTATTGAACTACTGATGCTAAGTTATACAAAATTGCACCACTTTAATTAAGGCTTTTAGTTTACATTTGGCCACCTCAAAGTAGTTGTAACATTAGGTTGGTCAATTTAAATACTGTGGCTCCCTGTTGGATAGACACACAATCTTTACACCCAAACATTAATGCATACAAAGCAACAAGGCATTGTTAAATAAAACAGCAATAGTTACTGCAAATTAGGCCTTGTGACCAATTACACATGATTAAAATTACTTCCCACATTCACATCCACAGTACTCGTCCACCATTTAACATCTCAACCAAAACATTACACATGTGAAACAATCACTAACAGGCAAAAATACTAAACCTGTATATTTGGTATTGCAAATACACTTATGCATGAGCAAGCAAGGGATTCACAGTGAGAATCTACAGCTGCAGAAGCCTGAAAATGATTTACAAAAATTGTTAAATCATTAAAAAATTGTTTGAAAATATACACTTCTTGTTGTAGACCCCCACTGTACACACAACTATAAACATTGTTCCCTATGTAAACAAAAAAGGAAACATAATAAGGGAATTTGAAAAGTCTGGACATTTCCTTCCCAACAGATATTAAAGGCAACGTCTTTAATCTAAGACATTATACTGAAAGGACTATCATATTTTAAAGACAAGATCACTGTCTCCACAGGTTTTTGAAAAATTAAAAAAATTATATAGCTGTGTTAATCAAAGCGCTTATTTTGTACAATACAATGATAATGACCTTGATTTAAAAAAAATTACAATAAGCTACAAGTATCAAAGAAGCAGTTATCTGGAGTAGTCTATATAGGAGCTCTTTGGACTTTCTTTTATTATGCTAAAATAGTGGTGCTTTTAGGATTTACATTATTGTACTCTCCAATACAAAGTATGGGGTGTGTTAAAGTATACAGTACACCATTTTCATACATGTACAACATTGGTGGATGAAGAAATGTCTCTTAGCAGTAATACTGGATGTAGCCTCTGGTTTTACCAGCTGCATACTCTAGGACTATTATATAAGTAAAAATCTCTCTTGTGATACTGGAAAGTGATTAGAATGTGCAAACTGATATAGTAGCTTTCATCCGCCTCTTAAAGGGTACCACCACAGGAAAGTCCATTTAAGATGTTGGTAGGTTTAACAAAGTTGGAATGCTGGCACTGTTGAATTGGGCAACAGTTCTTCAGACCTGTCAAAAGGCGGAAAGCAAATAATTGAAAACAGTGTACTTAAGATCCAAAGGAAATAGTAAGGCACAGTTTTTAAGTGTTAGAAATAAATATACTACAGGATCTCATTCTATTATTACATTTACAACAATGTACCATAATTTACAGTAGAGATACTTTCGTCTTTTCATTCTAAAGCAATTAAGTCTAGCTGATGGCTAGACTCAGGCCTGTAACCCAACACTCTGGGAGGGTTAGGCAGGAGTGCAAGTTTGAACCTAACTTGGGCAAGGAGACACTATCTCAAAAATAAAATTAAAAAAAGAGCTGGGGATGTAGCTCAGTGCCTGTCTGGGGGTTCAATCCTCAGTATTGCACAAAGAGAGAGAGAAGAAATCTTTTCTGCTGCCTTCTTTAGAGTCAAATGAACAATTTAGATATAAAAAGGAAAACATATTTGTGCAAATTTCTGTGTACAGTGGTACCTTGGTTCACAAATGCTTTTTTGGGGAGTGGTAGTGTAGTGCAAACAATTTATTTTGCAAACAAAAGCATTTGGCATAATTTTGTACATCAGGTGACAAACATGACCATAACTGTGGCCATCTTTTCTGCAAAACACAAACATGGCCATCTTTTCCAAAATCATGTAACAAAGTAAGTTCATGAACCAGGGTACCACTATATTACCTTCCAGAGACGACAATTTAGGTCAAGTCAACCTAGTAGAATTAGGATTAAGAGACCGATAGCAATATTAAAAAATGAGTGGTCCTATAACTATTTAATCCTGGAATTACACTGTAAATATAGAAAGCACATGTAACAAGAATTTATAGTTTATCAGAAAACTAAGACCTTGTTTTTATACTCTTCTAATAAATGAGTAGCTGAAAAGTTGGTTCAGAGTAGGCAATTTACTGTGATTTTTTTTTTTTTTACTGCTTTACAGTTAACAGTTATCTACTTTCCAATTTCATACTTATACAGATTCTATCAACATAAAAATGCCGATATTACATAAAAATCACGTTTTTCAGAGAAAATTGAAATACATTAAAATATTATTTGTGAATGGGCTGGGGATTTAGCTCAGTGGTTCTGGCACCTGCCTCGCAAGCGTAAGGTCCCGAGTTTGATCCCCAGTAGCCCCCCCCCAATTATTTGTGAGTAATATAAAAGTAGTAAAATCTGAGCTGAATCTGAATTTTCTACATACATGTCTGGGCTTTTAAAATAAAGGTTTTTTAAACTTTGTTTTATTTGGCTTAGATCTGTTATAAACTCCAGAAGGATTGTTTTTTGTTTTTTTTGGTACTGGGGATGGAACTCTGGACCTTGCATTTGGGAGGCAGGCACTAGAACCACTGAGCTAAATCCCCAGCCCCAGAAGGATTATTAATATAGATGTGGCTGCTGAAGTAATTTTTTTACAAATGCCTAGAACTTTAGGTTTTCATTCATTCTGAGTCTGAATGAGGTTTGTAATCTAATTTTCTAAAACCCAGAGACTGAATATAACAACTTGAAAAGGACAGATCGGGAGTGTGTGAACTCAGACACATGTGTGCTGCTAAGAATGAGCATGCATGCGGCCAGGAATGAGAAGAGATCAGAATAAGAGGATCTATCACTAAACAAAAAGCCCTAACTGGACTGTAGAGAAAAAAACTCCAAAAAAAAATACTCTTAAGTTCTATGGTAGTACGGAGCCACTTAACAAAGGAAGAAGCAGAATCATAAATGTCAAAAGCTCCCGAGGTTGAGAGCACAATTAAACAAGGCTGAGGGGCTTTAAATGATAATTGAATAGAAAAAGATACCATTGGCAAAGAGTGGAAGCTAATAGTCTAGTGCTTATTACGTGCCAGACATGGATCTAATCTATTTACAAGTATTAATCTTAGTTGATATGATTATTTTTAAAATCTATATAAAAATGCTGTATGTTCAGTTTTCCTTTCCTCACATCTCTGGGTTTTGTTGTTTTTTTGTCTTTACTACCAACATGGATAACCTGCGCCCATCTTTTAGATCTCAGCTTAATGTCTCCTACTCTGACAAACTTTACTTTAATCCTTAGTGCACATAATGACACGTTTGATACTGTAATTATATGCTCCCACAGTACCTAAGCATGGACTCAGGAGCCATCTCCTATTCAGATTCTGGCTCTGATATTTACTAAATGCAGGGTTTGAACAACTCTTTTGTGCCTCAGTTCCCTCATCTGTAATGTGGGAATAATAATAGTTCTTGCTATTTCTGTTGTGAGTTAAATTAATATATAGGAAATCTTTCAGAGTGCCAGGCACCTAGTAAATATGTCAGGGGGTTTTATTAGTAGTACTATGCTAGATTTATTCTCTAATTGCACATATCACATTTTGAAATTGTTTTTCTCTTCTACTACACATCTTGGTTTCATACAGTTAAGAGACAAGGAGGAGAGGTTGGTTTGTTAGTATTGCCAGCACTAATTAGCACACATTGACTGAACTTATTTAGAACATTCACTTATGTGCAATACCTTACTTATGGTAGGTAAATATTTATTTTAATTTATAGGATATATTAACTTATGATTATCTTAAAAAGTTACTTTTTTAGAGCAATGAAAAAAATCTATGCTTGTTTTCATGACAGTGCCCCCCAAGACGTTACATGATTGAAAGTCAGAGAAAAGATGAATTACCTGGCTCAGAGCTACAATGCATTTAGTATATTAAAGCAGCTGACATGATGACTTTTTGCGGGCCTTCCCAGGCACTGGAGTTTTTCTGTTAATTTGCCGCACTAGGTCATAAAAGATCTGCAAACATATGTATTTTTTTTAATTTATAGGAGGAACAAATACCCCAACATTGAAAATGTGGAATTAAAAAAAAAAAAAGGAAATATCCATGGATAGAAATGAACCTGCAGAAAACAAATATTCTGTTCAGTTAAGGAATGAGAGTAAAAGCAGGTGTTCTTTTCAGTGCCAAGTACTTTTAAATTTATTTTTTGGGAGAGTTAAAATTATTCTCTTTAAAACAAGTACTTAACTGAAGGAGCTGCAGAGATATTAAGTTTAGTTAGAACAGTTACCATTATACAAAAAAAAGTCCTGTCTTCAATCTGTCTTTTGAGCCCCTTCAATAATCATGCACACCTTTCTGAATTTTAGTCTTTTACATAACATCCCCACCCCTACTTCCTGTCTAGCTTTACTTTTTCATAAATCTCTCCTATATCAGCATTTATTAGACTGAAAGAGTACTATTACTTATTTAGATGCATATATATATAAAAATTCAATTTTTTTTGCCTCTAAGATTATTAACATGTCATCCTAAGTACATATTAACTTGGGGCTGAATTAATGTACATACATTTTTCTAATAATTTAAAATGCTATAGTGCCGGGGATTTAGCTCAGTGGCACCACACCTGCCTGGCAAGCACAAGGTCCTGAGTTCAATCCCTGGTATAAAAAAAAAAAAAAAGCTATATTCCACATAAAGAGCTATTTTAAGTATATCTGACCATACCTCATTAACATTTATTTTTGATTTTGCAGAAGATTCTAAGAATGCACAGTTGTTCCACTGTCTTGCTAGATTTTGACCTTGTTCCTTTCCTACGACTCTTTCGTCTTCCAAGTCACATTTATTACCAACCAAAATCATTGGAACCTAAAAAGACATTTGTGAGGATAAAAACATGTAAGTATAGTATACAACTTCAAATAAAAAGAATTCTAAGAGTCAACTCAAAGGATTACTTTCCCTATCATGCTAGAAAAAAAGCACTAAATTAATGAAATGCAGTTAAAATATGGGAAGTCTTAACAATGTTAATTTGTTAAGACTTACTTTGTTAAGACTTAATTAGTACTGACTTTCAGATCAATTATACTGTCAATCACCTACACTGCTCTCTCTTCCCATGAAAATTACAACTGATAACTTCAAAAGGAAGTAAAGAGAACAACTGAAATTCTCGTATGGGTAAAACAGATATAACCTAATCAATGTCGATTCAAATAAGAGCCACTCACAGGAAATTTTTAGAAATAAGCTGTGACCTACTTATAAAAACAGGGAAAATTCTATCACAATTGACTTATAAATAATTATGGTAACTAAAACACAACTTCTTTAAAAGGAAGTACAAAGGATATTACAGTAAAAAGTCAATCTATTTAAACATTTTCAAGTGTTTCTTTAAGGGTGTGAATCAACCTCAAGTTTTCTGGTTTCCTGACATGAATTTATCAATTGCATAACACAAAAAAGAGAAATCTGGAATGTCCCTGAAGAATTTTGAGTTTCTCAGCCAGGTGTGGTGGTGCGCACCTGTAATCCCAGTGTTCTGGGAGGATGAGGTAGGAGGATTATGACAGCCTGGGCAACACAGTGAGACCCTGTCTCAAGAAAAACCAAGCCAAAACAAAACAAAAAACCCAAGAATAATTTATTTAGCTTCTTTCTTTTATAGTCTTGTGTTAAAAAACCAGAAAGATCAACTTAATTTACTAAAAATCAAGGCTACTTATCAATGGCATCATGTGTCTGGATATATGCGATGCTTATAATTTTAAAAGAACATTGTAGGGAATAATAATGCTTACTCTATCAAAGCACTACTGACTGCTTAGAAATCATTTTTTTTTTTGAGGCAGGGTCAGGTCATCCTTTGTAGTTCAGGGTGGCCCTGAACACAATATGTAGCCCAGGATGGCCTCGAACTCTGTGGTGATTCTCCTCCCTCAGCCTCCTGAGTGGTGGGATTACAGGTGTGTGCCACCATGCCCAGCACTAAACTGCATTTTTGAAAAAAATCTAAACTAGAAAAAAAATTTGGTGTTTTAGAAATAGATTTAGTTTATTAATCGGTATTTAGTAAATAGCTGTTTGATCCAACTGATAGAAGGAAGTATGTAGCTATCTCTAAATTCCAGTTTGAGAAGTCCAGAACATGACAAGAGACCCATGGGTGTCTCTCAGTTCCCACAATGGTAGCTATAAGGGAACAATAAAGTGCAACCAGATCAGCAGCCATCAAGGCCACCTGCAAACATGTTAGAAATGCATGTTTCCTGGGCCTGCTCCAGGCCTACTGAGGCAGATACTCAGGGGCTGGGTCCAGCAATTTATTTTAACCTACAGTTACTTTGATGCAAGAGCAATTTTAAGCATCACATACTGAGGAATTAAAACATTCTTTTTGAGGTTTCCAATAGGATTATATTCTATTTTGTTACATTCTGAAGGGGAACACAAATTAATGTTGGAATCTAATGTATTTTTTACTTTCCATTAAAACTTTCATTATGTTCCTGTCACAGTTGCATATATGTTCATATGTGTAATTTTTGTTAAAAGGCTCTTAAATGTACCAGAAATGTGCCTAGAACATAATTTGCTCTATTAGTAACATCTACCTCCAACACTTCCCCTTCCTTTCCACAAGATGCAGTTTAAAAAGAGGAAGGGCGTAACATTTAATCTTCACAAGATAGGGGAAAAGGAGGGAATGTATCACTTTCTGGATGACATATATTTAAAAACATCTATAAACATTAAAGATGTATTTCTGCATCTCAAAGCTTCTGAAAAACAATTCGCCCCATCTCAAATACATGACCTTTAAATTATGTTTAAATTTAAACTTTAAAATTGGATACCAATATAAAAAGGAACTTGAAATAAAATATTTATTTAGTAGAAGTCAGCTTACATCATCAGTGTCTTTAACTCGAAGAATCTGTTCTCTCAGATCTTGTAAATCATTAAATGTGGACTGTGCTGTGATGGAATAAACTAAAGCAAAGCCTTGTCCATTTTTCATGTACAAATCTCTCATTGCTGTAAATTGTTCCTATGGTAAAAAGAAAGGAAAATTAAAAAACAAAAATGTTTTGAGTTAATCTATTTTCAAAGTTTATAATCTCAATGAAGAATACTGGAGTATTATGTAACATTTCTTAAAATTACAGTCTGTAGCAAGATACTATTTGAAAAAGAAAGATGTAGGTTCAAGACCAGCCTGAACTGCACAGCCAGACCTTGTCTCAGAAAAGAGAAAGAGAGAGAGAGAGAGAAAGAGGCTTTAATAAAAAGCAAAACCTCCCAAACATTTATATAAATATTCTTATATGGAACTAAATAGCTTGTCTTTTTTTGTACCGGAGATCGAACTCAGGACCTTGAGCTTGTGAGAATAGCTGGTCTTTTAAAGCCACTAAAAGTCAGGATTTTAATATCAAGTGTAGCACATTCTAATTGTATCCTCAAGTTATAGCTAGCTCACAATGCTCTTGTTCTGTGCGGTCCATCACCATGTTTACCATTATCTTGCCATTTCTCCTCACACTTCTTTACTAGACTATGAACATCTGAGGATTAAGAGCACAGTGCCTGGCACATACTGGTACTCAAACATTAGCTGAATGCATACCATACACACAGAATACATTTTCCCTTTACTTTTGGATACTATATTTACAAATCTAGTTGCTCTGGCTGGGTATAGTTTGAGTGTCCCCAAAGGCTTCATGTATGGAAGTTTAATCCTCACTGTGAGGAATGATGAGGGTGGAAACGTAGCCTGCTTAATGTTCAGAGGGGCCTTTGGAAAGTGATTAGGATCCCCCCATTGAATACTGGGGCGGCTGCATAAGTAGAGGGAGAGACACAGACAGACAGATATGCTCTTTGTCTTTTGCTATGTAACACTCTGCATTGCCTCAGGACTATCAGCAAGAAGGCCATCACCATACAGGACCCTGAGAACTTGCACTCTTTTCTTCATAAAGGAAGCCTCCCTCAAATATGTCATTATAGTAACAAAGGAGTGAATACACTGACCAATTACTTCTAAAGAGTAAAGACATCAGTTAAAACCCTTCACACAGCCACTGAGGAATGAAAAGTATGTGAATTTCCACATCATTTGAAATATGGTAAAAGTACTAGTGAAACTGAAAATTTTCATTCTAACACATTTTATAAATTCTTCAACAACTGATCCACTGGAATTTCGAAGTGTAATATTAAAATAAGTAGAATTCAAGAAAATTAAGAAAAACAGCTTTAAATATTAATATTAGTACTTTTAAATAAGCTTACTAGTATTATCTACAAAATAACAGCATTAAAGTCAATATTGTACAAACTGCATAAACTGTCATAGTTCGTTTTACATACCGTTCCTGCAGTATCCAAAATTTCAAGCATACACTGCTGTGCATCTACTTCAACTTGCTGAGGGAAAACGGAAATACAGCTTTATTTTTTATGTATATAAAACTACCTTAAACATACACAAGTTATTAAAAACACATACAGATTAGGGCAACTGTATAGGTAGTTATCAATATCAAATCAAGTTTCAGTCTTAGTATCATTCAGCTCTTAATTCTGAAGAAAAAATTTCAAAATATCTCAAAGCCAGCAATAATTCCAATATCAGCAACGATTTTGACTAATTTTCCCATAATGCTTCAGATATACTTTCTTTTTTTGGTTTTTTGAGACAGGGTTGGCTTTGTAGTGCAGCCTGGCCTTGAACTTATAGAGATTCTCCTGCCTCAGCCTCCCAAGGGCTGGGATAACAGGCGTGCTCCACCACACCCGCTCCACCACACCCAGCTCTCAGATATACTTTTTATTCTCTAGTTAACTTTATTCCCTCAATATACTGGAATAAGATTTCTTGTAGGAACAAAGCAGTGATATTATAAAATAAGCTGTATTTTTCTGTCACCACATTTAACCTAATATTTCCTAGGGAAAATTACTATTTAGAATAAATTTCAGAGTTGGGGTACAAGAAGGAGTTTCCAGTATTTCTGGTAGACTGTGGACACAGAGAAATGGAAACACAATATTTAAACAATAATAGGAGCAAGGCTGACTGCTACCTGAAGGTGGGGAGATAACTTTCCCCACTGAATTATAAATGTCTGCACATTGTTTACTGCTATTTGCTGTATTAAAAGACATAAGAATTCAACTTTCTACTGTGAGCAATGACACTTTCTCAAGGAGGTAGTAAGTAGGAAGGTTAGGGAAACGTCTGTATGGCTTTCTCCCAGTTAAAAAATGGAGCTTGAGAGCAATCATTCTAGGTGGCAGGGAATAAAAAGCTGGCACTTGAAATGAATGGGTTGGCTCTAAAGTTTGTGTGTCAAATCACAATTCTCGGATCAGTTCTCTGTGTGTGTGTTTTATTTATTTTTTTCTTTTTTTGGGGGGGTACTGGGGATCGAACTTAGGACCTTGCACTCGCAAGGCAGGCGCGATGCCACTGAGCTAGATCGCTGGCCCCCGTGTTTTATTCTTAACTGGCAAATATGCAATGCCAGAAAAAGTGTAACTTTTAACACCGATTTTCTGAATTAACCGTCTCTTCATTCTACTTTGTATACAATATCCAATAATTATAAAGGTGAAAAAATTTATTTACATTAAAACCAAAAGGCCTTTTAAAGTAACATATACCTTTCTATAAGAATCTTCTATCGTAGGATCATATTTTTCAACAAAAATTCCTTGAACAAACTGTACAGTCTGAAAAAAATTAACATGCCATTATATTTCTAAAGAAAAGAACATATCCAAGTCTCTACATTTAAATTATAGCTGACCCTCTATATCTATGGGTTCTGCACCCTAAGATCCAACCAACAGATGATAAAAAATACTCAGGGGGGGCACACACTGTAATCCCAGTTACTCAGGAGGCTCGGATGGGAAGATCGTAAGTTGCAGGAAGCTTGAACAACTTAGTGAGAGCCTGTCTCAAAATAACAAAAAACAAACAAAAAAGCTGGAGGTGTGGTACACCCTTACTTACTTGGTTAGTATGTACTAGGCCCTGGGTTCAATGCCCAGTACTGGGGAAAAAAAAAAAAATCCAGGGAGGCGGGGGGGGCACAGACAGGATCTATACTAAATGTACAGTAAAATAATTATTTATATTCCATTAAGTATTATAATTTTGTGCAGCGCACACACGCATAGCCAACCCAGCTCCCCAATACTTCAGATACAAATTTTATTTTATTTTTTTTTGGTACCAGGGATCAAACTCAGGACCTTGTGCTTGCAAGGCAGGTGTGGTACCACTGAGCTAAATCCCTGGTCCAGATACAAATTTTAAAAAGCAGCTCATGCCATAGGGGGAAGGGGGCAGATCTCACCATGTTGCCTAGGCTGGTCCTGAACTCCTGGGCTCAAGTGATTCTTGCACTTCAGCCTCCTATGTGTTGGGACTACAGGTGTGCACCACTACACTTGGCTCATGCCATATTACATACACCTCTCCGTTTGATCTAAACATGTCAAGTTCTGTGCTGGATGGCTACTTTAAGTGGCCAAGGTAAGATGACTTATCTCCATAAGGGGAAAAAGAAGGTCAATCTATGTTCTTATGAGTCTCTGCCAAACTTTGAATCAAAGTGATTTTCCCGAAATCCCTTCTCCCAATCCTCATCACTAAGTTATTTTTGCATTCTTGCTATCCCATTCCTTTATGCTGTAAACATGACCATTAAAATAATGCAAAATTAGACAAAGGTAACTGAAACTTTATAAGCTTTGACGTTTTCTACTATAGAATATGTAAGACATTTCATAACTAGAAAACCCAAAATTCATTCCTATCCGGCCCTAAAATACAAACAGACATATACTTATACACTCTCACATTGTGTGCTTAGCCCAAACTATATTCTGGCATACCTGAAATACGATCATTGGATATAAGTAAAAATCAACTAAAATCACAACAAAAATACCACATTCCTTTTAAAGTTATTAGGGATTTCACCTTAACAAATAAAGACAAATAATCAAAAGCTAAAACTCAATAGGAAAAAGAACATCTTGGAGTGAAAGCTTCGTTCAGCCAAGAATGACTTACCAGAGCAGACTTTCCAACGCCTCCTGAGCCAAGAACAACTAGCTTATACTCACGCATGATGCCAACTTGTCAAATTGAGTACCTTGTTAAAGAAGAAGAAAAAAAGAATTCTTGAGTAAAGTCTTGGTATTTATGTGCTTATAAAAATAAGATATTTGTACAAGATTTATTTAAAATGATTACCACACCATACTACTACGGAATACTCTATAAACAGACTTACTACAGAACTACAGATAGGACTTTCAGCCCTATCCCACGTATGAGACAAGCACTGAGCTACACCGTTAGCCCTACAGAAAGGTTTAATGAAACAGTCATATCCATTCATTTGTGTAATCTCTGTGGTTTCTTTCATGCTATAACAGCAGAGTTAAATAGTTATAACAGAGGCCATCTGGTCTACAAAGCTTAAATTATTTATTATTTGGCCAATCCCTGGGACTGATGAATGATAAGTGTAAGTTAAGCTGGCAGAGGAAGCAGAAGATCACATTTATAAATAATTCCTGAAATGGATGGAAGTATAGACAAAGAAGCTGAAATATTCTGAAATCAGAGGCAAGACCAAAGACTGAATTCCCAGACTGAAAAAGTCAACAAGTGTTCAGAATGATGAAAAAATGGAAACCAAACCTAACAGAAACAACCCATACCAAGGCTTATTATTAAGTTTTAATAATACTACTGGTAGATATAAGATTCTAAACATTTCCAGAATAGGAAATTATATTAGAATAAAAGCTTGCACACTTCTGGAAACAAAGAAATGATCAGTAGTTACAGCACAAAAATAACCACTGGAACAGATTTTAATTAGGGTTGGGGATGTAGCTTAGCAGTAGAGTACTTGCCTAGCATGTACAATTCCTGGTCCCCCCCCCCAAAAAAAACCCCCCCAACCCCTCCCCATGTCTTTCAAGGTAATAAGTCTAGAACTAGCTTATGGAAACTGAATCAACCAATTACAATTTACCTCAGTGAACATGCTTCTGGAAAGTAACCCATTATTGGTGGCCCCTTATTTCTGAAAGTTAGCTAATTAAAAATGGACACACTTCAATGAAAACATTGTGAATGCCAAACAATTGACAACCAGCACAGGTCTTTGTATAAGTTAATCAACCCTTTTGGTTTTTGACTTGGAATTGTACTTCAGTACTTGGTAAATAGTTTTGTAATTAGTTTAATTCTTCTGGTACTTTAACTTCTGTTTCTTTATTTGTAAAAAGTTTTGTCTCTGGGCTGCCATTTTCCATTTACTGAGTGCTATTCCACAGGGAGTAGATGGACACACAGGATCATGAGCCCTTCAATCCAATTCAAGCTGGCCCCAAGTACTCAAGGTTTAACAGGAATAAAACCAGTAACATTCAGGCAGAAGTGAGCAACTGCTCAACTGCTCACCTGGGATCAGCTATGAAAACCTGATAATGGCAATCATTTTATGAATTTATAATCATTCTGTTTAGTTTGTTATCAAAAGGGTAGTAACTGTGAGTCTGTTGATTACACAGCTTCTTCCCACCATTTGCTTGGTCAAAGAATCTGAGAATCTATTAGAAGATACTTATTCTAAAACATTAAACATTAAAAATATTTTAGTTTATTGGACTACTTTACATATAGTGAAAGAACAAGTATGTCTTACGAATTACAATTATGCCAATATCCATATAACCCACAAAGGCATCCCTCATTAAGACTTAAAACACTTCTATTATATAGGAAGTTCCAATGTACCCTTTCTCTCTTGAGACATCTTTTTTGGCCTGTAGTAGCCTCTCATTTGTCACAGGTTTACACTGTCAAAGCCACAACGTCCTCTTAGAAGAAGTTCTTTTGTGAACTCTTAATATAATCTTTAATCCCCCCCACCCCCTGCTTGCAGTACCGGAATTGAACCCAGGGCTCGGCCCTGAGCTGAATCCCACACCCCCCCATTTTTGAGAAAAGATTGTGCTAAGTTGATAAACTCTCCAAGCTGGGCTTGAATTTGAGATACTCTGGTCTAAGCCTTCCACAGTGCCTGGATTGCAAGCATGTGCCCCATGGCATGCTGCCACACCCAGTTTAACCTTAACTCTTGCACTTACATGGTTAATGACAAAAATTGTGAATTAACAACTGGGCATATGGCCAACTTTTCAAATGTCACAAAACTTTAAAAGGAACTATATAAAAATTATGAGACAAAAGTATCATTCAACAATCAACTTCTTCAATTGGTATTTGTGGTGGATTAAATAATGGTCAACTTATAACGCCCAGCTGAAATAAATCAGCATAGTCTGGGTGTGGAAGATCCACCTGAGGATTGTTACCAACAGGCATAAAATCAGAACTGGAGGGGAAGAATGAGGGCTGTTATTTTCTAGGAGAAGTTTGCTCCCATGGTTTTCCTGATGCAAATTTGGCTATTCTTGTCAGAGGAGGAGCCTGAGGCCTCACTTTCACTGGGAATGGCTGCTGTTCTTGTCAGGAGAGCTCTGATCTTCACCATGAGCATCACTTCCTGGCTCCAGTACAGATCCCTCAGCCTGGTGGCATAAATCCTTCACCCCACTGGCACAGGTTTTCTGGTTCCACCACTGGCCTTTGGGCCTTCCAGGTATAGATCCTCCATATGGACAAGAATGAGTGACTATAGGCCACTGGCTTGGACTCTAAGCCTTTAGCTGGACTTGTGTGGGACACTGTTGTGGAATCCAGGCCGTTGGCTGGATTCTTTGGACCTCCAGTGTGTGGCTAATCTCTTGCACTCCTCTGTATTTGACTTTTGGGTAAATACCATAAAATGATCCTATAAATTACGTGTCCTGTATTAAATGTATTCCCTTGCCAAAACCCTGACTACAAAAGTATTTTAGAGCATCAAAAAAGACTAAGATATTCCTCCCTGCTCAAACCTTCAGAAATCTATTCCTTGAATCATTCTATTTACAGTACTCATACAACCATTCTATATCTGCTGCTTTTTCCTCTTCTTACCTGTGAAATGAATTACCTTTCTTGAGGGTTCTTGGGAAAGGAGCAATTACGCAACAACCTCTTTGAATTGCTAGAGCAAAATCCAAATCTATAGAAATTGAATTTAAACTCTGGTAAATATTTTCCTAAATCGCAGAAAGACTGACAGAAACATATTGCAGAGTTCAGGAATCTGTTACCTACCTACTCTTCCAGAATGCTACATCTGTACTAGCCCTTCAATATGAGAATATTGTTAAATGCAATGGGATAGGAAGGACCAGGAGATTTAAGTAATCCAGCATTTTTTTAAAAACAAAAAATGACCTTAAAAAAACTATCTAAGAAATACATTATTAGCCAGGCGTGGTGGTGCACGCCTATAATCACAGCACTGAGGAGGCTAAGGCAGGAAGATCATTGTGAGTTCCAGGCCAGCCTGAGCTACACAGCTCATTCAAGGCCCAACTGAACTACAAAAAAAAGCAAAACAAAACAAAGCAAAAAAAGAAATACATTATTTCACAAGTCTTTCTTAGGAGTATATTGGTCAGACCAAGATTCAAAATTGTAATCAAAATAAAAATGACCTGATAGGAATCAAAATAAAACTTTAGGAAAGTTCAAAGTTCTTTTGCTCAAATTCAACAGCTGAGATAAGGGGAAACTTTCTTTTCTTTTCTCTTTTGGTAAATGGGCTCACACCTTAAGTGGGAAACTTAAAATGGAAAACTGATAACTTAGAAAACTTAACAATGACTGAGAGTTCCAGAGCACCTTACAAAGATACTTTTAAAAACAACACAACCAAGCAAATCACATTAAACCAAAAGGTCATTGTTTTCTAAGAAATGGAAGCTTATGGACGAGGGCACTTGTAAAAACTGCCAACAGGAGTCACAGGAAGAACAATGGTTCATATTTACTAGAAATTGAAGTACAACGATCTAAAAATCTGCCCAATACTGCTGTTCCACGGAAAACATAAGCACTGAATTCCCTACCACTTCCTTTCCTGGGAGTGGAGGTGAGATTGACTACAGGCAGTAAACAGAGAATCTTTCAAGGTGTTGGAAATATTCTAAAGCATTTACACATGCAGGATGTATCTGCATAAAATCACTAAAACCCCCAAACATAACTGACCAAATCAACATGAAAACCAATAGTTAAAACTATTAAATATAAAAAGGAAACACTAATGGGAATTATTTTCCTTTTTTTAAAGTACTCGTTTTTGGGCTGGATTTAGCTCAGTGGTGACGCTGCCTGCCTTGCAAGCTGAGGTCCCGAGTTCAATCCCCGTACCATAGATAAATAAATAAAGTACGTGTTTTTATTTCCTTGCTTTACAAATAAAGGTGAATGAGTTGGCTGTGGGAATTGCACTTCTTTTTTTTTTATTTTTATTTATTTTATTTTATTTTTTGGTACCGGGGATCGAACTCGCGTCCTTGCACTTGCGAGGCAGGCAACAGAACCACTGGGCTAAATCCCCGGCCCAGAATTGCCCTTCTTAATGAGATAGTTAGGATTCTTTCTCCTGGTTGCTTCATTTATCCATGAATGAGAATTACTTGTTACTAGAATGAGTCATGGTTCATCCATTGTGTCTATCAGTAAGTTGTTCCTTTTCTCATTATTGATTAAATATATCCATTTTATGGATACAACATTTTCTTTGTCCATTCAAATCAGTTGATCCTATCTGGATTGTTATTCAATTTATTGAAATAATGCTTATCAATTTGTTTTGATTTTAATAACTATACCAATACAATTTTTTCACTCCTATAGGTAGGTAACTTGTGGTTGACAACAGTTAACTATATTTAAAATAACTAGAAGAGAATTCTGAATATTCCCAACATAAAAAAAGATAAAATGTTTGAGGTGAGGTAATAAGACTATTACTCTGTCATGTGTACATGTACTGTAATGTCACACTGTACCCCATAAATATGTACAGTTACTATGTATCAGTTAAAAATATATTTAAAAATAAAAAAATTCACTACAAAGCCTAACAGTAAATTTTAAATATTTCATATTTTAAAACAGCAAAATATGGTGAGGACACAATAAAGATTTTCAAACTTAAAAATATGACAAAACACACGTGACTTGACAATATGAAGGGAGTTTTCTTTCTTTTTTCTTGTGGTGCTGGGGATCAAACCTAGGACTTCAATTGTTCTAAGCAAGCCTTCTCCCACTGAGCTATACCCCTAACTCCTCTCTACTTTTCAAATTCGTACTTTGGTTTGAGGCACCTACTGAGAGTCTTAAAACATGTCCCCAGTTAGGGAGGGATTACTATAAAATTAATGTAAAAATATATAGGTGACAGGATAGTGATTGCTTTTCTTTTCCCTTTGCTTATGTTTTTTTTCTGATATTATTAGTTAACATAAAAATTTATAAAACACACAAATGAAAATACAAAAAACTGAAAGTAGAAGAGGAATCCTGAGCCAGTCATGGTAGTGATATCTATAATCTCAGCACTAGCTTATGCAATTTAGCAATTTGGTTAAGACTGTCTCAAAATAAAAAATAAAAAGAGCTGGGGATGCAGCTCATTGCAAAGACCTTGGGGTCAATCGCCAGCAATGCACACTCCCCTTCTACCCCATGGCCACTTGCCAAATTCTGGTTAGAGCTGTTTTCCGCATGATTACTACTGACCTTTATAAAAGTAACTGAAGGTTCTTATACTTTGCTATTATTTCTTGCAAAAAGCCTGAGTACTCAACTCATTTGTTTAAAAGTTTACTTATTACTTCTAAAACTTTCTCCATTACTTTACAAACTTTATCTTTGCTTGCATTATTATTATTATTATTATTATTATTATTATTAAAATCAGCTTAAGAGGTTAATTCCAGCCCCAGAGTAAACCACAGCAAAGACATGAAAACATGACCCATTAGGGCTCCTTCCAAAGTCAACTGACAGGGCCTGCTTCATAAATACTTGAAATGAAAAGAAGAGGCACAATCATTCTATACTAAATTCAATAAATTTATCTAAGATAATACTTCAAGCAAATTAACTGGTTTAGTCACAAAAATATTGTGACGCTATAATGATTTTGAAGTAACAGAAAATCCTGGAGTTTTATGAGTCAAAGAAAATGAAAACTGAGTAATGATTTAATCTAAATATATTCACTAAATGAAAGCACACATCAAAAGCAAATAAATGATTTAATTACTCACAATTCTAGAGTACTTACATTACTCATTAATAAGACCCAAATAAGGGCCAGGGATTTAGCTCAGTGGTTCCGGCGCCTGCCTTGCAAGCGCAAGGTCCCAGGTTCGATCCCCGGTACCAAAAAAAAAAAAAGACCCAAATAAAAATCAACTGCAGAGATTGATCCACATTATGAACTACAAGAATCTAAAAATCATTAAGGAAATTATTTATTGGTGGTAACATTTACTGAGGCCATATTCTGTTCCAAAAACTGTGCTAGAACCAGATGATCAGAAAAGAATCTAAGAAATGACACCTTCTACCAAGACTACTGTAATTAAACATTAAATATCCAACATTATGCCAAGTGCATATTCTATCTCTAGCATTGTTCTGGAAGCAGTGAACAAAAGATCCTGTCCTCAGAATTTATATTCTAGAAGAGGACAAAGTCCATATAAAAGATGGCGAGATGTGACTAGCAGTATGTATGAAAAAATAAAGCAAATTAAAGAAGACACAGAATGAGAAATGGATGTTTATGTCAAGTGGCTATGACTTAAGGTAAAAAGCACCCAGAAAGCCCTGTCAATGGAATAATATTAAATATTATTTTCAACAAAAGGCTGTATCATTAAAATCATGTTTGGTGGGGTAACATTCAATTAATTTATGGCTGGAATTACATTTAGATTTGGGAGCAAGAGATTTTGTTCAAGATCTACTGGAGAGCTCATGGCTTAGATGTTCCTTCCTTGCTAATAAAGGTATAAATGGATTCCTGGAGGAAATGCAGTTGGTCTTATGAGATGCTGTTTTTCCATATGTACAAAATGCCCTTCAGTGATTTCCTTTACTAGCTCTTTTACAGGAGACTATTCTTATCTTTCTCCCTTGTGTAGCAAGAATAATATATAGACCAAGTAGCATACACTCACGATGCAGTTCTTGCAAGGGTAGTGTTAAGGACATCTGTGAAGAATGCTTGAATTATCGACGCACAGTGATCATTCCCCAGTCTGACAGGCTGCACTAGATACTTTTAAGACTTGATTACATACTATCTTGTGTTTTCTAAAGGAAGACAACAAGCTGTATAAAGTAACATCTGGTGATTTAAGAGCCTTCACCCTACATGGTACTTTGATTCACCAACTTGATTCTTTCCATGATTCTGGTTGCAAGCCAAGTTGGACGAGAACTCAATCAAATTCAATAGTTGGGTTCAATGCTGACCTTATGGGGAAATTTGTTTTGGTTCTCACCAAGTTCGGTTTGCGACTAAGTTGAGTTTGTGAATCAAGACACCACTGTATTTTAAAAGCTGTGTGTGGGGGGGTAGTAAAGGGGATGCAACACAGGGTGCTGTACTACCAAGCTATAATACCGACCCTTTTTAATTTTGAGACAAGTTCTCACTAAGTTGCCCAGGCTAGCCTCCAAATTACGTTCCTCTTGTTTCAGCCTCTTGAGTAGCTAGGACTACAGGTGAGTGCCTGTGCCACCATGCCTAACTGGAAAATTGTTTATTTTTGAGGTAAATGACTTAATTCTGTTTCCTGGTTCCCAGCCTGTAAAATGAGAATGATGGAAGGGGGAAATAATGAACACTGATGCCTTACAACAGACAGGTTAGTATATAAATGCCTGAAGCATCATGGTGCTCCAGGAAATGGCATAGACTGTGGTCAAGTACAGAGTGAAGGCTTAAGCAAGTAATAGCATTTGCATTCTACAAATTAATGGAATACTGTAGTAACCAACAAAATCTATGAGAGAGAGAGAGAGACTGATTACATTCTGGGCAAGTAGTTTCTAACTTTTCTGGACTAGCTGATCCATGAGATCTCTTTTAATTCTAAAATTAGATATATCAGGACTTGAAAAATTAAATATACACAACACTTTAAAAGCATATCAATGCTATATTTCTCTTCCTTAATAATGTTAGAAAAGAATAGAAAACTGCTTTAGTAAGAAAATTCAATAATAATCTACTATTTCTCTAACTTCATAATGGTGCTTTGATATTACAGTTATTTTAGAATCATCTTTCAAATATAGATTTTTTTAAAGGGTTAAATAACAGGACAGCTGCCCATTCATAAGCTGCCCAAAACTGGGAAAATCCAGTAATACTACTGGGAACTCAATTAAGGACAGATGCAAAGGCCTTCTACATTTTCTTCTTCCTTCTGGCATGCTATTCTCCAAGATGCTTCATGCACTAAAGGCCTTTCTAACTAAAAATTAGGGCATGGGCATGATGAAATTACCCCAAATGATGAAATTGGTTATATAATTATAAATAATGGTTATTAATATTATAAGACCAGGAAGTAAAAAGATAAAAAGTACAAAATGGCTATAAAGGAGAAGTCTATATCCCAAATATGTAAAACATGTAGATTGGGGGACTAAATATTACTAGATTATACTACAGATCATTAAAATGAATAACAGACTATTTTTAAAGATTGCTTGAATTCTATTCAGGATAAAAATTCAGATCAAAAGAATTACAAATAAATTATTTCACTTTTAAAAAAAGATAAATCTTTGTTTAAATGAAATAAACCAAGCTTATACTATACTGTATAGCTCATGACATTTTTAGAGACTTCTTTAATGAAGCAAAGTTCATCATAAAAAAGTCATTTGGATGGTTCGAAGACCAAATTTAGTTTTTCTTTATACACATAAAAGTAAACATGATTCCATTTTTGCAGCCCCGTCATCAAACATGCAGTCTAGAAACAAGGAGACCTAGAACTAGCTATATATGTAATTTACCAGAGGGCAGTCATTTCTTTCTAAGCTGGTATCCTAATCTGTAAAATATGGACAATGATAGCCAACCAATTTCACAGGACTGATGGACAGATTAAACAAGAATATAAACTATTGATAAAAACCTTAAATGTTAGCCATTGCCAGTATCAACCAGATGAAGAGTGGATCTTATTGTTCCACTATTTGATATAGAAATGTTTGGTGAATAAGACCAGCTAAAGACTAGTAATAATTTACCTTTAAAGGTAAATTGCTATTTATATTCAATTTTTGACAGATGGCATGAATCCTAACTGAAGGTTGAACTATACAAATCTTGGCATCAAAAAAAGTTCTTACTTGCCTTTTAGGAATTACAGTAGAGTAGAAAAGACAAGTGCCCTGGAGCAGAAATAGTGTTAAAACCAATAACTCAGCCAGGTGTGATGGCATACTCCTGTAATCTCAGCACTCTGGAGGCTGAGGCAGGAGGAGCTCAAATTCAAGGTCAACCTGGACTACATACCAAAACCTTGTCTTAAAAAATGAGAAATAATTCCTCCAAACCAAACCAAACACCTATCTCAACAAAACCCTCCAAAACCCTAACAACTCTTCTTTTCTACAGATCTTTGCCTCTTGGCCTCATATTTACTCTTTAAATCTCAATAATAAATGTAAAAAGGGTTAAGATAAGAATCAAATCCTTGAATAGCATCTAAGCAACATTTTAAAAGCCTGTTTGCCCTTAAAATCTCAAAGGGGTCTCAAATAGCTAAATCAAAATAATTTTTTTCCCCAAAACTGTTGCCAACAAGCACTTCTTATACTGAAGTTAGTTACAGCTCCTATACCTTCATTTGAAATTCTGTGATCTTAAACTACAAAGAAAAGGCTAAGTAAAAATACCTAACTACTGGTTCCTGAAGTCAAGTGACACTACTTCTCCCACTGAGTACTTTCTGGAAGAAGATACTTGATTTGTCCCATCCACCTACAACTCCTAAAGTAGTATTTTTTTTTTTGGTACCGGGGATCGAACTCGGGTCCTTGCACTTGTGAGGCAGGTGCTGGAACCAATGAGCTAAATCCCTGGCACCTGAAGTAGTATTTTAGTAGCTAGAAGAGATTACTGTGTTCTCTTCTCATTTCCAAATAAAATTAATTCAAATGACAGAAGGACCCGGAACTAATCTGTTGGACACAGTAACAACATTTAGAACTCCTGAGCATATTTAAAGTTATTTTTGGTGGAAAAAAATTAGGCCCAACCACTACCTCTGGAAAATAACTCTTTAAACTTCTAACAGGGAACAACAAAATGAACAAAAAGCTGTTTAAATACTGATTATATTTACTTTTTGAGTTATCTACCTGCTACAAATAGAAATTGTTTCTAATTGTACTAACTTATATTCTGCCAAGAAAGGTCTCTGTGATCTGGGTTCCTAAATTTAGTCAGTGTAGAAATTTGTAGACTATCAACGTGTTTACAGCATTTTTTCTAGTCTGACCATATTTCTATCTTGAGTAGGAAAAAAATCTTCCTTGCCCTTTTCATGGATTAATACTGCTGGTAAATAAAGCTTATTCTAATCAGTCATACCTACTTTTTAAACTAAAATATTCAGTAATAATTTGACATGTAATTTAGGATGTTTTCCAGTTTTATATGTAGTTACCTATCAGTTCATACTTCATCACGAGAGAATACAGTACCCAGAATAAAACAATTTATCAATAATCTGTCAAATGCAGAAGAATCAGTTTCTTAATAGACTTCTCAGCTGAGTCAAGGTACTTAGTGACAAACTAGAGAGACTAGCAATGTTTCAAAGGCAGGCAAGAAATGAGCTCAAGATCATCTTACTAGTTTTTATCAAATTCTTCTGATAGGTTAGGTTTGTTGTGCACAATTCTCCCATGCTCTTAAAAACAATCTAAGACAAGAACCTGTCAATTTATTCCCTATCATCAGATCAAACTGTAAATTCTATATAGGCAGTCAAACTGACTCAACGACCTGCTATATTCCAAACATAATTTAGATAAACATTTGAATATTAATTAACTTTATTTGCTGTTTATCTTAGATTCCAACATACAAAAAGGTTTTGGTTAATTGCAATTTAAATTGAGAAAAGGGGGCTGGGATGTAGCTCAGTGGCTCCACCTCTGCCTGGCTAGCACAAGGTCCTGAGTCCAGTTCCCAGTACCAGGAAAAAAGAAAAAGAAAAAAAAATTGGGAAAAGGATAAAATAGGAATGTAAGAACAGATAAAAATACAGACTTCAGATCTGATTTCTGGGTTGGAATCTCAGTTCTACAACATATACTAGTTCTAAGTGATCTTTGTGCTTAATTTCCTTATCTGAAAATAAGAATCTCTATAAAAAAGATTAAAATGAAATATGTAAAATGCTTAGAAGAATGAGTAAAAAGTAGTTGGTATATGTTAATTTGCTAGTTTTATAAATTACATCTAAATGTTTATAGTGCTTGAAACTTAACACCTAGAAGTATAATATTTTAATAAGAAACTGTGTCTGGAAATTGTCAGATTCTTTTCTCTTCACCTCTTTAGCAAGTCTATCCCATTCTATTTGATATCTCCAGAATCAATTTCATTCTCTCTACTCCCCTTAATAAGGGCCCTCTTTATTTCTTATATATTCTTAATAATGAGGTGATATAGGAGGCAAATATGAAAAAAATAATTTGCTATACGCCTGAATTTCAGAGACTTACAGAAGAGGTATTAGTTTTAATCATGACTAAGTGGGAGTCCCAGAAATTTGAGAAAAAAATAAATATGACTTTATTTTAGTGGACTTTTATAGCCCAGAAGTCACTTTTTCAGCTTTATACATTAAAATGTTTATAGTTTTTGCACTGATAAGTTCATAATCAGGCAGAATCTACAGAACAAAGTGCTCGCTGTGAGTACCCAGAAGAGAAATGTCTGCCTGAGAAGACAGCTTAGGTAAGTCAGGTAAGACGACTTCATAAGTAGATACCTAAACCAGGTCAGACCAGCGGATATTTTATGAGAATGAAGGAGTTCATGGGAGATAAGGGCACTCTTAGGAAAAGGATGAGGATGATAAAGTCCTCAGCGTGTGAGAGGCAGGGGAGGTAGATGGAAGCACAGGGGATAGGAGCTTTTTTTTTTTTTTTGGTACCAGGCATCGAACTCACAACCTTGCGCTTTCGAGGCAGGTGCAATGCCACTGAGCTAAATCCCCAGCCTGGGATGGGGACTTTTAATAACCACAAATCTCCACTTAAACTCCTGGGCTCAAGTGATGTTCCCTCCTCAGTTTCCCAAGTAGCTGGGACTACAGGCATACACCATCTTGCTTGGTGTTATCGTTTATTTATATGTCCCTCCAAAGCCAAATGTGTTTATGGGTTGTGTTTCTGTTGTTGTTTTGAGGCAGTCTCCCTTTATAGCTCAGGTTGGCCCTGAACTCACTATGTAGCCCAGGCTGGCCTCGAACTTGCGGCAATCCTCCTGGCTCAGCCTCCGGAGTGCTGGAATTATAGGCATGTGCCAACATACTGAACTGGGTCATGGGGTCATGATACTTATCAGTAGATTAGTTCACTTTATGGGTTTATTCTAAATGTGATGTTGGGAGGTGGAGCCTGGACAGATGAGGAGTGTCACTGGGTCTTCTGGAATATACTGGGGTGTATTTCCCTTCCTGGTTCCTGACTCTTATCACTCTGCGGTTCCCTGCTGTCATGCCACCACCAGCTCTCCTCCACCATACCCCTCTGCCTTGGAGCCAGCTGACTACAGACTGAAATGTGAGCCAAAATAAACTTCTCTTCCCTTTAAGTTTTGGTTGTTGGGGCTTTTTGTCCCAGCAATAAGAGAAATGACTAAGGCAGATTTTGGTACCCAGAGAGGAATTGCTGCTGAAATGCTGCCTGTCCACATGGTTCAGAAGCCTTTGGAACTGATTTGTGGGAAGAGTTTGGAAAGGTTTGGAGATGCAGGCAAATGAAGCCTTAGAATGCTGTTAGCCGAGTTTAATGGGAGATTCTGGTCAGAACTCAGAATACTAGAAAGCTGATAAAAAGGCAGCTGGTAAAGACCATCCTCACGAGGTTCCAGTTGGGAACAGGGACTCCACTAACAGTTGGACTCCATGCCAAGTGTGATGATATGTTTTGGCAGAATATTTGTCTACATCTTGTTCATGTTCTGAGATTCTATAGGAGACTTAGATTAAGGACAGCTGACCAGCTGATGTGGCAGAGGAAATTTTAAGACAGCCCAACATACACAGACTGTGGCATGGGTATTCTTGGAAGATTTTAGCCAACTTTATACTAAAAATCAAGAGCAAAGAGCACAGCTCAATGACTTGAAAAGCTTTGAGTTTGGCCAGAAAGGAACCTCTGGTAAAATTGGGCCCTGTAAGGATGGAGGAGCAGGAGACCTTGGTAGCTAAAAAGATTAGTATTAAAAAGAAGCCAAGCCTGGTGTGGTGGCACACACCTGTAATCTCCGCATTTGGGAGGCTGAGACAGGACTGCAGAAAGTTTGAGGCCAGACTGGACTACATAGTGAGTTCAAGGCCAGCCTGAACTACATAGTGAGACTGTCTCAAAGAAACCAAACCAAAGCAAACCAACCATCCATCCATACAAACCAAAGCCAAGTACTTTACAACAGGACAATAGGAAAAATGGCTGGAGGGCATGTTAAAAACCAGCAAAGCCTCACCTTTTGCAGGCTCAAAATTGCAAAAGTGAAAGACTTCACTTTGAGAGAGAGCCCCACGGCACTGTGCTTAAGAAGGCCATTTAGAGAATTTGTTCCCTTGGATTAGGAACATAGTACCAAGCCATCCAAGCATGCTACAGCTGTGATACAAGGAAGCCTGCCTATTTACTGCTCAAGCTGGAGGCAGATCCTGGCATCACTCATGTGGTGCTGGTTTTACAGGCAGGCAGAATGCAAGAGTTGTGGTGTCAGGAGGCTTCCACCCAGATTTCAAAAGGCCTGGGAGGCCAGGCAGTGTGACCAAGAGGGCAGTGAGTGACGCTGCGACACTGAAGCCCAAAGTGCAGTGGAGTCTCCAGAAAGTTGGGGAAGGCAGGAACATGGAACATTTGAGGAAAACTGTAAGAAATAAGCAAAGCCAGCCCAAGAGAGAAGCCATAAAGGCTACAACCACCAGCAATACCTAAAGGTGAAGACACCCAAGCCATTTGGAGTTCATGTCTCATCACTACAACTTGCCCTAGGTGCTGGACATGCAACTACAGGATTTAATGTCTGCCTTACTGGATTTTGGTCTTGCTTTGGTTCCACTGGTTTCTATCCTCCTGTTTCTCCCTTTTGGAATGGGAATGTTTATCCTGTGTCTATATGCTGGCAGTATTTAACTTTCCTTTGATTTTTTGGTACCGGGGATTGAACTTGGGTCCTTGAGCTTGTGCAGCAGACGGTGAAACCACTGAGCTAAATCCCCGGCCCACTTTCCTTTGATTTTTACAGGGGCTTACAGCTAAGAGTTTGCCTTAAGTCTCATGGGAGACTTTGTACTTTTCAGCAATGCTAAAACTGTCAGGACTTTGGCAGCTGGGTTGGAATGTTATGGTTTATATCTAGATGTTCCCCCAAAGTCTCATGGGCTCACAGGTGAGGCTTTCAGGTGGTGAACTGGATCATGGGGGCACAATACTCATCAGTGGATTAGGTCACTGAAGAGCTTACAGCTAAATGTGATATTGGGAGGTGGAACCTTAAGGGGGGGGGGGTGACCCTGGAGGCATGGCTTGGGAGGGTGTATCTCCCAGAACAGTTTATGTCCCTCCAGGCTTATCTGCTGATGAAATTAGCATAGATTTTCAGCAGCTACTTTATTTTAAGTTATATACCTGCTATTAAAGAAAGATCTTGGCCATGAGGTTCTTTGATTTATGCAACATGAACATCTACAAAAGCCAATTATGGCAAAGAAACCTAAGCACAGTTATCCCAGACGTTCCTTTAGAAACACAGCTTCTATAAACCTCTAAAGCTTAAACTACTTTAGAAGGAACAAAGGAAAATTTCAAGATGCCTCAAGCTTTATTATATTTAATAAAATACAATAAAGCATTATTATCTGACATTATGCAATTTCTAATTAAAAATGTCAAGTAGCACCATCTTCTAGCAAGGCCACCAAGATGTCACACACTAACATATCCCTAAATAGATGAATGAATTGATCAAAAGTACTCCTTTTGAACATCAAATAGTCTATCTAAAAATAATTACATCAGAAACTCAATAAATAAAAATCCAAGTTCCCCTAACATCCTTCCCCACCAAATAAAACTGCCAACACAACACCAACATAACTGCCTCTTAGCCAGTGTTTATTGTACTTCCTCAAAAGTACACTAATATAGCAATATGCAAAAGAAATAGCTATAGCACAAAGTGGAATCAGGGGGACTAATAACCCAGTTTAAGCTCCAAAAGTCTCAAGTTCCTTGAGTGAAACAGGATGGCTGGACAGTCTAAGTGGAATAGGTCTTGATAACTGTTTGCTTCCTCTCATGTTTCATAATCTTTTTTTTTTTTTTTCCCTTTGGTACTGGGGATCAAACTCGGAACCTCGTGCTTGTGAGATAAGCAGTGGAACCACTGAGCTAAATCCCCAGCCCTTATGTTTCATAATCTTAAGGAAGAACAGAAAATACTTGCTCAAGAAGCTTCTATTCTGTAGGAAAAGATGAACCATAAAATCAAGGAAAATATATCTGGTGTGGTGGTGCAAGTCTGTAATCCTAGCACTCCTGAGGGCTGAGTCAGGAGGACTCAATGTTTGAGCTCAGCCTGGGGAATTTAGTGACTTAGAGAGACCCTGTCTCAAAACACCAAAAACATTAAAAATGGGCTAGGGATTAGCTCAGTGTAAAGGTCTTGGGTTCAATCCCCAGTACTGGGGGAAGAGGGGCACAAAATATATGGGAGTTCAAAACACAGTATCAGGAAAAGATTTATGAAAAAGGCGCAGCCTGACTAGATCACTGGGTACAAAGGAACAGGAAGTCTATACTCAAGATAATAGAAATCTTTGAGTACTGGTTAGGGGTTTTGACTCATTTATTGTCAATACTGGACAAGCGGAAAAGAAACAACATTCAAAAAACTAGAAGTAACTTTAACAAAAGGACTTCTAACAGTAGAAGGTTGAATAATACATCTAAGAATGTTAAGCATTTTATTAAAACATGGTTAACATGCAGCCTATTTTTAAAATGCATGAAATGGTTTGCAACAAAAATCTATGTAAGATGGTGGAAATCAAAATTAAAAGGTCAAAAACAATATATCACATAGAGGAAAATCCAAGAAAAAGACAAATGGATGGATAGTTAAGACAACTGGTAAGGTCAATTTTATTCAAAAACACTGAATAGATACTAAGTGCCTATTAACTGAAGCCAGTCTAGATGTCAGATTTCACACATCTTAGGCTATTTTTCTTTAACAGGATGCTAACTCTGATAACATAGCATCTGATATTTACAGCATATTGAGATTACTTTTAGTTATACCACTACCAGAATGTGGCACTTAGGGTAGCAGGTTCAGTTCTCACATATATTGGTAGATGAATGGGCAAGTCATATATATATATACATGACTGCATTGGGTCTTTCCAAGTATATTAAAGGAATAAACAAACAAAAAACAAAAAACTCAGTTAAGGTTAAATACCTCATGGCCCAAGATCTATGCAATATTCATTGCTACATAACAATACAGTCCGTGAATACAGAAGACACTTAACGAATTAACCAAAACTATTTTTGTGGCTTAGAGTAGGCATAGGCTAGCAAATAAATCTCATTTGCTGCCTTTTTTTAAAACAGTAGTGCTACTGTCCAATCCTGGGCCTCAGGTATGGTAGGCAAGCCATTATATACCACTGAACTACACCTTCAGTCACTGCTGCCTGAAGAGTATTCTGTAAATAACTTACTAGAACACAGCCAAGTTTATTCACTGTGTATTGTCTATGGTTGCATTCATGCTACGATGGCAAAGCTGAATGGCTATGATAGAGACTATATGGTCAACAAAGACTAAAATATTACCTGGTTCTTTACAAAAACACTTTGCCAACAATTACCATTCAGGCTAGGGCCTAGAAGAGACAAGGAAAAATCCTGCCCATTAGTTTAGTGGTCACAAATGGGTTTTAGCTCAAACATCAAGACAAAATACTAATGGTTGCTTGAATTGGGGGCAATGTTGATGACGATTTTGAGACCAACTCTGACTCAAAGAGACTCAATGATAGACTACAGTTCATAATTATTAAAGTCTACTGTGGTTTAGGTGAAGGAGAAACAGGATTATTAATCTAAAAACATTTGAAAACTGCCAAGATAGATCAAGGTCTGTCTGCAGAAGACCATCTTATTCATCTGCTTATTTATCTGCTTGCATCAAATTTCCCCCAATAGAAAATGAGGGTCTTTGCTCCTCAGATCTCTAGACATCAAATTCTTCAGTAACTCAAACTAGCCACTCATGTCTTAAGCCTTCGTAAGTCACCCAAGGTGGGGAAGGGAGTTGGAGAAAAAGATACCACCTCCAAAGCATGACCTTTACTGAGGGAAAGAAGGCTACCAAGGTGGTTTTCGATGTCCAGAATTTAATGTTACCATCAAAAAAGTCACTCACTGATGAATAGGCTACAGAATTAGATAACTATTAACAAAGAGAGATCTCTATAGGTACAAGTATCTGCTTCCATATAGTTAAGGCAAATAATAAATGCAGTTTATGAGATGTTGGGGTAGGGGCATAAGCAATCAGAAATAAGGCACTTAAATACAAGTAGACAAATATAAGGATTCCAGAACAAATCACAACCATTTTTATGAATATAAAAACATCACAAATATTTCTTTTTTTGGTTTTTTGAGACAAGGTTTCGTTATGTAGTTCAGGCTGGCCTCAAACTTGGCAGTGATCCTCCTGCCTCAGCCTCCAGAGTGCTGGGATTACAGGCGTGTGCCACCACACCCAGAATTTTACAGATATTTCTTAATATAACTACGTAGGATGTGTAAGTTTTAAATTTTACAGTGTTTCAATGTATTCAATGAATTCAGAAATAAATTAAGTGTATTCTGTAAGAGAAACAAGTAGCCACAAAACTATTTTATCTCATTTACTGTTAGCTTCTTATCCAGAAGTAAACAGACAATACTTAATATGACTGCCCCCAAATCCATTAAGAAGCCATAAGAATGCCTTGGTTTTAGAATGTGCATTCATAATCTGCATGATTACACATTCTAAATGAAACTTCAGGACCAGAATATTCCTAATGGAAAATTACCTAGCAAATCTGCCAAAAGTTCAGAGAAATATTAACCAGGCAATAATAATAATAATAATAAAAAAAATGGAAGCACAAATTTTCCTTAATTTTCCCTTAATTTTAATATCAATTAAATGTGTAATATAATTCTTAGAAACCTTATCAACTGAGATAAATTGCATGGTATCTTGTAAGACTTTTAAAATCAAGAAGAAACTGATTAAGGTAACAGCTTTCACTATTTAAACATTTTTTAAAAACACTGTTTGCTAGGCACCAATATGCAAAGACGAATATTCACTATTTCCAAACATTTAATTGGGCTCTACAACTATGGCATTAGGTGGTTCTTCTAACCTTTAAACACTCAGCCTCAGCAGTGCATTCCATCCTGTGTTAGTACAGAAAGAATTCCTGGGCAAACTGTTTCTAAGTTAATTGGCATAAAGTACCATACTCAGACCTGTAAGTCTTCCCCAAAGATACATACTAATGAATAAAGACTTTCCAAGCCATTTCAGAATCATTTTATAGAAATTCTTAAATTTATAGGTATCTTCCTTTAGTATCATGTACAGACCCTGCTTCACTTTTATTGCCTTTTCTTAGTAATAGAGCCTAGTCTTTATAAGGACTCACCTCTAAAATACATTTGGGTATTTTGAACATTTACATTGCATACTGATTAATTTTTTCCATGTCTTTGCTAACCTTTTGTGTGTAACTCTTTGATTTAATTTTTTGTTTGCTGTTTTGAGACAGGGTCTTGCTACAAAGTTCAGGCTGGTCTTCTTGATCCTCGGGTCTCAGCCTCCTGAGTGCTGGAATTACAGGCATGCACCACCCAGTCTAACTATTCAATTTAATTCTAACATACAGTAACCTAGAACAGTTAGCTCTCAATAACATGCATCCAGATGAACCATCAAGAGACAGATGCCCTAAATAAAAAATGAGGAACTATAGTTAGACATAGAAATAATTTCAAGAAATTAGTGTAAGACATAGTTTATGATGGGAATTGATAAAGACAAAGCACTGCAAATTTTATACATTTTTTTTTCAATTAAAAGCTTTTGAGTATATGCCAACTAGACTTGGCTAACCATTTGAGATAGTGGTGGAAGTAATGTAGTGTTGTTTTCCTGAAATAGTTTAGAAGGGAAAAGAGATAAATGATTGGATAAACAGAATTACTAAAAAGGCAGTGATGAGTGATCCTCCTTTATATAAGGTGATCAGGAAAAATTGCACCATAAATGTGACATCTGAGCTAAGATCTAATGCTGAGACTAAAGCAGAATTGCAGACGGCTGGGGAAAGAGCATTTTAAATAAAACAAGCTCCAAACCTCAAAGGTAGTAAAGGGATTATGGGGCTAAAATCAGAAAGTACAGTATCGTGTGGAGACCATGGGTGTAAGCTCAGTGGTAGAGCACTTGAGCCTGCTCTCCTAGTACACTCAAAAGCTCTGGATTTGAAGCATGGGGGTGGGGTGGGGGTACAGCTATAGTTTAGTGAACGGAAAGGAGATAAAGATGTGAGGTAAGCAAGAACTAGATTATGCAGGACCTGTAGGCCATGATAAGGAACTGGTTTTTTAATTTTACGCCAATGGGGGAAAACTGGGACCAGAGGGGAGAATATCACATGATCTAATTTACATTTTAAAGGATTTGCCTGTGTCTTCTGGGTAGACTGATGAGGGGGAACATAAGAATGGAAATTCCTTAGAAACCTAAAGAGATGACTGGCATAAACAAGGGTGGTATCATAAAAACACACAACTGGACAGTTCAAAAAGGCCTTAACAGCCATTTAGCCACACTTTCTTTACATAAAGATAACTGTCTTAAGAGTTAATCTGATCAAGTTTTCATGGCCAGTGACAGAAAAAACTGAAACCCAAGTCCCCATTGTCAGTGGGATCAACCACTAAACCATGCTATTTAAGACTATAGGGTGGAAACAAAGGTTCAAAACTACTGTAGTTAAAACAGGTGGATAATTTCTCAGGTTTCTCCTCATATCCAAAGGAACCCACTAAAAACTTAGGATAATGAAATGTCTTACCTGAGCACCTGAAGATTTCTGGGGAGCAGAAACAGCAATAATACTCTCAACTCAAACTGCTTAGTGACAAAACTTTAAGACCACAATCTCTAAACTGGTAGATAATGCCAATTTATCCTCTACACAGGCCTCTCCTGTGGATAAGATCAACCAAGCATCACAAGTGCTTTTCAAAGTGGGGTTTATCATTCCTGTTGAACCCAGACTGTGAAGTGAATAGCCAGTAAACAGTGGCCCTGATCATTCAAACAAGAACCTCTTAATCACCATCCTCACACTCCTTTCTGTTCTACTTCCTGCCCTTCCACCTCTTCATTGCCTATTATCTTCATCATCACTTGTCTAACAACAGAGAAAAAATGTTATGAATGCCATTCTGTCCTTAAAAACTTGCAAAGCCTATCTTCTCTTTGTTGAACGATAACAAAATAACAGGGCTCATGAAGAAAAAAAAAACACACAAGTATAAAAACGCTAAAATAGAAGCTACTGCACTCAATTTTTCCAGCTAGTAACTCAAAACTGCATAATAACTAGTAGCAATCTTGTGACTAATCTGGATGTCCTGGATATAAAACATGCTAAGTATGTTTCCTAATTCAGAACTGCTAAAAAGAATAGCTGAGCAGTTAATTGCTTAACATAGGGAGCAATAAAGCTCTTTAACTTCCCCCCTTCCTTACTGTGGGATTAGGCAAAAGTTGTATAATGTGTCACCCAACCCTGAAGTTAGCATTTCATACTTACTCTCTAAACTACTACTCTTGTTCTCTCCTCTGGTGTCAACCCTGTCCTTTCCGTCAGTGGTGTTTCAAATTCAATATTCATTTTCTTAAAACATATTTATCTCTAGAAAAAAAGTAGTAATAAACTTCTAGGAAACTGAGCACAGTGTAAACTATAATTTACCCATCATTCTTACTGCTTTCATAATCTGAGACTGACTGCTTGATCCAAACACAGGTTAGCTTAAAAATCTTTAAACTTTGGAACTGTCTTACCACAGTTTATAAAAATAGCTCTTAAACAAGCATTGCTACAATTTTTTTTTTTTTTGAGACAGGGTCTTCCTACTGAGCTCAGACTAGTCAGGAACTTGTTATGTATCTTATCCTGACCTTAAACTTTTGATCCTTCTGCCAGTCTCCTGAGTGCAGGAATTATATGCATGTACCACCATGCCCAGTGCCAAAATTGTTTTAAATCATTCTGGTGGTGTTTTAAAAAAGTATTTACTTAAGGTAGACACACAAAATTCTCAGGTCAAAGAGATATTATTAAAACTTAAAGGAAAAAAAAAAAAAACTTAAAGGAAGACAGGAGAGGGGGCATATGCCTATAGTCCCAGCTACTTGGGAGGCTGATAGGGGAGGATTACAGGAGCCCAGGAGTTTTAGACCAATCTGGGCAACACAGCCTGTCTCAAAAACAACAAATAACACCTAGAACTCAACAGTCTGCTCTGAGAATAACACCAAAAACTGAATGGTCTGCTCTGAGAATATTGCAAAGAAATTAAATCTAAAACAATTATATGTTAATAAGGGATTCCAAGATAAAGCACATGAAAACACAGCTTCACCTTTGCCTATCGTTACCAACCCTTAGGGCCCATGCCAACAAAAATAAACAAAGTAAATCAAAGACATTAAACACAGAATAAGGCATAATACAAAATTAAAAACATCGAACAAACAAATATTTATTTTAACAGCCTATTTAGATAAATGTGGATAATCTTCCTTGATATGACACCAAAACTGGACAATTGGTTGCAATACAGAATGGGAAACCTCATCAGACTTCATGTTCTCTGTAATACTAATATCCACTGGTCTAGCCAGCACTTTAGAAGGAAATTCTTACCCATGCATGATTTTGTAATTCATGCATTGGTTCTTTGGAAAATACTGGCTCACAATTACACAGACTTTTCAAGTAAGGACTCATTTCATCATACATTTTTTTTTTGGTACTGGGGATCGAACTCAGGTCCTTGCGCTTTTGAGGCAGGTGGTGGAACCACTGAGGTAAATCCCCGGCCCATTATACATTATTTTTAAAATGTACCTTAGTATCAGGAAAATCTTTTAAAAATATTGAGAGGCCGGAGATTTAGCTTAGTGGTGCTGCTGCCTGCCTCAAAAGCGCAAGGTCCTGAGTTCAATCCCCAGTACCCCCCCCCCCCAAAATTGAGAAATTGTCAAGGGCCCAACAACTGATACAAGCTTTCTAAAATTCTAACCTTTGCTTAAAAACAACTTTTTGACTGTATTTTCCTTAAAGCAACAGGCTCCCTGAGAAAATATCAGTCTAATATGTAAGTCCAAATAATCAGTTTGTGGTTAAAATGGTAAAATTAAGGAAAAACGCTATTTCATAAAAATGCAGCTGGTTCAGCTTTTGAGAATCAATCACACAAATACTTTTTCCTAGCAACAACCACTATACAGTATGCAACCAAAATGTTTTAAACATACTTATTTTGTACAGTATATTAAAAAGATGTGTACAAAGTACAGATTTAATTTAAAACTGCTTTCTAACTTCTTCATCACGGGCACGTAGGTGAAACATTTTTTCCTTTTAATTGCAAGTGCATGGCAGTGACTATTAGTACAGTGTGGTGCTCTATTCTGATTTGATTCTAAGGCACCATTGTTTCTATGCCACAGGTACAAATGTCAATACAGTGAAAAGGCAAAGAACATCTCTGTGTTATTATAAAAAGTTCTGTACTTATAGACTCCCGGAAAATATCTACAGAATCTTCACTTCCTGGATTCCTTGGATCATAGTTTGAAAATCAATGAGATAGACAATTCATTTTTAAAGCTGTTCAAAATCACAAATTATTCTCTTTAGTTCTTACTCAGGCCCTAGTGAAGATCTTAAGCAATGCCTATAGGGGCAGTGGTGGCAAACCTACAGCCCATGTGCCACAGCAGGCTGTTATTATTAAAGCTCTAAAAGCCTCACCATTACTGTTACAGGTGGAATAAAAGCTTTAAAGAACAAGAAGTAATGCTACATTAGCATATTCTTTGTGGTTTATAAAACATTTCTAATACTCTTATTTAATCCTCAACAACTCCATCACTGTCACAGACTAAGAAAGGAAGTAAGAAAGCTTTAAAGGGAAGTATGTATTTTGCCTAAAAACATCAATGTAGTGGTGGACTTACAGGTGATACTAATTTTCTTCTTTACACTTTTCTGTATTATAAACACTTAAATACATACTTGAAAACTCAGTCAACTTTATCAATACACATTTTGTGTAATATCAGTAATTCAATAAATTTTAAGAGCATTAAGAAAAAAAAATGACACATTATTATATAATTCATCCCTATCCTTCTTTTTTATCTATATAGTACAGAAGTCAAAATTTCACAGGGATTCCTGAGTTTTACAATGGTTACTGAGCTCATCCATAACTAACATCTTAGAAGCAGTTGGGCATGGTGGTTCACACCTGTAATCCCAGCACTCTGGGAGGCTGAGGCAGGAGGATCATAAATTTAAGCCCAGCTTGGGCAATTTAGTAACACCCTGTCTCAAAAATGAATGAATGAATGAATAAAATAAAAAAGGCTGAGACTGTAGATCGATGCAAAGCCCAAGCTCAATCCCCAGGTACCACCTCCCCAAAAGCTAAACTGCAGCTATAAATGTTAACATATTAATAGGATTTCATATTCACTGTAACTTAAGACATAAGGTAAAAAAAAGCTGAATCCAACATACAATACCACTTAATATTCACTTATTTTTGGTTTTCTGAGACAGTGTCTTGCTATTGTATTTTAGGCTGGCCTTGAACTATGTTACCCAGGCTGGCCTTGAACTATGTTACCCAGGTTGGCCTTGAACTTGCTGTGATCATCATGCCTCAGCTTTGAGAGTGTGCCATCAGGCCCAGCCTAGAAGGATAAGTTTGAGAAGACAGATAATTAGATACCATTTTCCATTTCCTCTTCAGAAGTTTCCCTCAAAATTACTATTAAATGGACAAAATGAAGATGGGAATATAGTTTAACAGCAGAGTGCCTGCCTAGCATACATGAGACCCTGCCTGGATTCAATCCACAGCATCATCAAAAAAGGAAAGACAAGACAAGACAAGACAAAACATTATTTGCTTTCATCATTTTCCCCCTTCCCACAAGGCAAGGGGAGAAAAACAGGAAGCAGAAGTAATCCACCAATGGAAAAAAAATCAGTTCCCTGTATATTTTCAAAACAAACTTAAATTTTAAGTGAAGGAGAAAAATCTTTTTATCAAGTACATATATGTTTACTGAAATAAATTTCAGAGTAACTACAGAAAAGCTACCGGAATTTAACTTCTGTGGTGCTTTTAATGAATATTCTCTTGCTTTAAACATCTTTATTCAGCTATCTGTACATAGTTAAAAGACATTTGATCCTTGTCTAGAAAAGATCATTTGGCAAGTTGTCTCATGACAGCCTAATCCATTTTAAACTGAAAAAGGTCTCACTGATCTGTATAAAACAGTAATAAAAGCAAAAGTATAAAATAAGAGTATAGTAAAAGATTTAAGTTTTGGGAATCAGATATAAAATTCATATTCAGAACATTTACTCTCTATGGTTAAAAACTACAATTTTCTATACAATCAATTTTAAGCAGTGATACTTTAAAATATTGTCCTTCTGTATAATAAAAACCAGATGGAAATTCTGCAGCTCATGCTGCAAATATTTTTACTTTAGAGAAGTAATTTAAATGTTATTTTAAACCCCCCCCCCCCGTTTTCATTTCTTTTAGAGTTGTCTTTTTTGTGTGTGTGGTGCTCAAACCCAGGACCTTGTGAATGGTAGGCAAGTATTCTACAATTGAGCTACAATCAACCCTTTTAAAAAATAACTCAAAATTTCCTTGGAAACAATTTAAAATGTTTTGATTCTCCACTGATATGTGCGTGGCGGGGGCTTTCACAATTTTGGAATAAGTACAGCAGTGTTATGAAGTATGGAAAGTAAGGGATATTCTTTTTGCTAGTGGTCAATTTTCAAATATGATTTTTTTTTTTTTTAAAGCAGCCCAAAAGTTCTCGAAAACATTTTCATTTAAAATAGAAACTCTATGCCTAGAAAGATTAGCCTTGAAAGTCAGTATTCTACTGATACAAAGTACAACATATTATCTAGCAGGTCAGTTTTTACTATAAATGGATATATTCATTCTATTCTTTGTACCTAATGATCCCACTGTGTTCATTAGATTTCCAAAGAACTAATAAAAGATTGAAGTCCTCAAATGGTAATACCTTTGAACACCATTGCAAAATATCTATGAACACTAGTTTTTAGCACAAAACATGGTACAATCCTCTTGTTTACAAACACACACACAGATGAATTAAAAGTTTTGTTTCCAATGTTAAAATGAATCATGGCATTCATTATGATGTTTATTTCTTAAATTATTCTATCTAAAAAGTTCAATTTGAATGAACTAACCAGTAAAAACTTCAGCATAATCTCTAAGATCATAGAAACTTCAAAAATAAACGGAACGGCCAGGCATGGCAGGAGTTGCCTATAATCCCAGCACTTCTGAGGCTGAGGCAGGACTACATAGTGAGACCTTCTCCCAACAAAACAAAACAAAGTGTGGGGGGGGGGGGGACAAAAGGCATACATTTAAAGTGTTAGAAAGCTTAAGATCAATTTTTATCAAGTCTTTATCTTTTCTGAGACAGTATCAATATGTAGTTCAGGCTGGCTTGGAACTCACTAGGTAAGCCCAGGTTGGTCTCCACTTCCTGGAGATCCTCTTGCCTCAGCCTTCCCGAGCGCTGGTATTACAAGGATCCATGACCATGCTTGGCTCTCCAGCTTTTCTACAGTGAACCTGTAACATCACTGGTATTGAAAAATCAGCTTCTGAATATTTAGTTCACAAACAGTAAACTATCCCTAGTCCCAGTTAAATCTACACTACAAATCAATACTCATCCCCTTTTATCAACACAGACACACACAAGGACATATTTTATATTTTCAGGTAAATGATTTGGGCAGTCTGACAAGGAATCATAAAATTACTCATGTAAACTATGTTATAGGGGGGACAACACCTTTGTAAAATCATATTTTCTCTGAATCAGATCCAAATTCACAGATTAATTTCATTCCCTCAACAAGTATTTATCAATTACTTAAAAGGCAAAAAACCCCAAATGTGAGCTTTTCATCTAACTTTTAGACTTTACATTTAAAATAAGATACGTATAATTAGTCCTCATAGGCCATATCTTTATATAGGCCTTCCATCAATTAAATTATACAGGAAGATACATTTGAAAGACCATTATATACATAGGTCAGTTAAAAAAAGTTATTTCACCTTGCTAGACCTTCCATATAGTGGTTCTTTACTATACTTACTTTCCTTTTACACAGCCAAGAGAAATTATTGGAATTCTGTCAAGGATTGAGGAAAAAATGAAAATCAGTCCGTAAGGAGATTCCAAAGGCAATGTGGAAGTATTTCTTTGAAAGGATTACGCTTTTCTTTTCAAATACACATTACTTTGCATGTTCATTACTATTATTATTCTTAACATTTTAATCCTAAACATTACTTTTACCTAGGCCAGGTCCTAGGAATGAAGAATACTGTGGAGAATAAAACAGATCAAAGCCCTATCCTCATGGTGTTTTCATTTAACTAGTATTGTCTACATGCCTCTATTGGCCAATGATTTGGGACATATAAAAAGCAAACTTATGTTCTCGGAGTTTACATTTACAAACACATTATTATAATAGAAGACAAGCATGGGTGTCATAGAAAGAGAGATGACTTTCTTGGGGCTGGGTGAGAAAACGTAAAGACATAGTAGTGATCATTTCACGCCCCATACCACATTCTAAAACTAAGTTTAGTATTGGACTCTTCAGCTGTATTTTGATACACGGCACATTAAAATCAAACTGGCTATACATGTGTTTCAACAACGTACTTTGGGGCTTTCTCAAACAAGGATGCTTCACAATTTATTGTGAATGTCAAGAAAATGCAAGTAAATATAATGTAGTGCAAAGATTAAAGGAATGGATGGCGTCAAATAAGACTACAAGATTCTGTGTCCTTAAACAAAATTAGTCTCCTGAGTACATATTAATTAACTCTCCAAAAACCTGGGAATAAAACTACCCAAGGGGTTATTCCACACGATTTGACTAAAGTGCTCACTTTTTTGGGTATATGATGGGACTAGTAATCTCTGTAAGATTTAACTCACTATAAAAATGTCATATTTCTTCTTCCAGGGTGCCTATGATGGCTAGATTACTGTCCTAAAAGTCAGCAGGCCCACTAACTGGTTATCTTATCTATTCTAGGCCTCAGTTTCCTCCTCCATAAAAAGACAGGGTGGGACTGGATGATCTAAATAGTCCCTTCCGGCTCATATAAAGTCCTATGACTCCATTATGACTCAATGAATACTATTTCAAGAGTCAGCTTTGAAAAAAATGATAAGAGTTTGAAGTTAAATGAACATCTCTTTTTAGGTTACTTCTTGCTAAGCTCTTTTTGAGTAAGACTAAACATCATTTTAATTATTTAAAAAAGGGTTGAAAATAAAATTTACAAAGGTAGAAGCTTTAATAAGGTACTTGATTACATATATGTGTATATATATCTACATATTAGCTACATACGACCAGCAAAACAAAAATCCAACTAAACTGGATTTTAAAATCACAATTTTCATTTCAGTGTCCACTTTCAACTCTGTACAAATATGATTTTCCGTTACTGTAATAGAGAAGTGCTTCTATTCATGCTAATCAGGAGTTATAGGATCAAAATGTTTTCTAAACTACTGAGAGCGTGCAAGGGGGACAAGCGAAGGGGAAGCAAACCATCTGCTCAAACCGCAAGGACGATCTTTTCTCCAAAAGGGTTGGGTTCTCCCCACCCCCCGAAGAAAAATCCAGAGGGCCTGGTTCACTACGAGTACTTTCAGATAAAATTCATGGCGCTGTTAAGCCAATTTTAGGATTACACACATCGAGATGGCGAAAGAGACGAGGTCAAACTTCCTGGATCTTTTTTTCTCTCTCTTTCTGTGCAAGAAAAAGAGATTTCCTCTTGCTGACGAAGGGAAAGGCCCCTTTAACAGTTCTTCTCTACACGGTGGCGGCTGCCAGACTAGGTGGGGCTCCCTCCGCTGCCTTCCTCCTGCCACTTCCCGCAACAAATGGAGCGAGTCAGCCCCATTTCAGGCAAACTTTTTCCCTGTCAGGCTCGGGCCCGCAGGGGGCCGGGGAGTGGTCCCCCCCCCCCAAACGCTCCACGCCCCGGCTCGGGGCTGGTCAGGAAGCCAGATCTTCGCAAAGGACAACTTTTCTGGTTTCCGTTCTAACTTCACTCACACCCGGGAGGGGACCGAGGCGGCCGGCAGAGGAAGGCGGGCAGCGGGAGAGGCGGCGTGGCCGCGGCCGGGAGGGAGCGGCGGGGGGGGGGGGGTCCTCGGGCTCTCACTTCCTCCGCCATATTTCAGACATTTGACCCCTTCCGCAAAGCGCGCTGTTCCCCCGCGGCGGCGGCGGCAAAGGTTCCTCCTCGCCGGCCCGGGAGGCAGCGCTACCGCCGGCCGGGCGCCAGGCCCTCGCGCCACCTGCCGCACGCACAGGGCCTCCGCGGGGGGCCCCGGCCGCCCCGCTCGGCCCGGCCCGGCCGCGCCGCACCCCGCCCGCTCCCCTCGGCCGGCGCCGGCCCCCGCCCCGCGCCGCCGCGCTCCCCGCAGCGGCCACGCACGCACTCTGCGAACCTCTCACGCTGTCACCGGCTCGCCGCAGCCAGCGTCACCCCGCGCTCCCTCCGGGTCGCTGCTCCCGGCGCCGCGGCGCTCCTGCCGCTGCCGCTGCCGCTCGGGCTGGTTTACACGCCTGACTCTGGGCGAGGTTTGGCGGTGTCGCCTTGACGTCAGGCGTTCAGCCTCGCTCTCGCTTCCGCCCGCGGGCGGGGCGCAAGGGGTGAGGGCCGGGAAGGGGCGGGGCCGCGGGCGGGGTCCCGCGCGTTGGTTCTCGCAGTGGAGTTCGCTCCGGCCTGCCCCTTGCACCCGGGGAGCTCGACCGGGTTCACGCGGTTCTTTAGGTCATGCGACCCACGGTGCTTCTCCCGCCTCCGCCGCCGCTTGAGCTTCGCCGCCGCAGGCTGCTAGGTGGGCGGAATCGAGGGCTGGCCTCCCCCACGCGCGCCCTGCCGGACCCCAGCAGTTAACGGAGTGCAGGGCTTGGAAACCCAAAAGGTGCCTCTTAATGCAAACGATAATTCAACCACCACCGCCTCCGAACCGTTGGTGTTCGCATAGCCTTTTGTGCTGGAGAAGTAGCTCGAGAAGTAACTGAGAGCACGCAGTGTCCACGCCTAGATCTCTCTTGCAGGAACCTAGGCCAGGACAGTCTTTTGAAGAGGCATTCGTCCTGAATTGACAAGTGTTTCATCCACTGGTGACTTAAAACCCGGGGAACCCTTCCAGATTACTCCGCCAAACGTAATAAACAAATTGATGATCCCCGATTGAGCTGATACCCTGTACCTAAATTAACAATTTAAAGAAAATAAATTGCACATTAAAGTGCACAACTGGGGCACTTTAGTGACTTTAGAGAGTACCCGTAAGTAAGTAGGTCTATGATGTGGCTTCAGGGTGCCAAAAACCATTTTCTGTTCCAAAAATGTCTTGTTCTGAAAAGCACAAGAACTTACCAAGGGAACCTACCATATCCAGAGAAAAGATTCCTTACTCTTAGCATGAGAAACTTACTGGGTTTTTTTTCTTTTCTTGGAAGTAGTTTGGATGGGAGATTCAGAGCAAAGTGCCGGGAAAAGTAGGGGTTGTTAAAATATTAACTTGTACTTAATTCAGTACAAATTATCCTTGAAATAAATTTTTATGAACTTTGATAAATTTGGAAAATAAATGAAATATGATTAATTTCACCCCTTTTAACAATACATAATAGTTGATCAGATGTGACTAAGACCTGTAATCATAGCACTCAGAAGACTGAGATAGGATTGAGAGTTCTAGCCCATCTTGATCTACATAGCTGAGATCAAGGCAAACCCATATAGCAAGGCCAGTCTGACTACATAGGGAGAACTTGTCTTAGACAAGGAAACAAAACTAGGAGAAACCAAGAAAGAGTATATATATGTATATATATGCACACATGTACATATATATATGGTGTATATGTATCGCTATGTATATTCAGAGTCCACCAAAAAATGTATATACACTTCAAGAAAATAAAAATAGTGTGATGTTTTTCAACAGATGGTGTTACTCTGATATGGGGACCCTAGAGAATGTTGTATATCACAGAAAACCCACTACACTGCTGGCCTTTAGAATAGAAACTGAAAATGCATGTGCAGCAATCTTAGTGACCAAGGTTACCCAAGCAGCAGTTTGCTGTGCTAATAAATGTCTAGAAGCTAATGGCCACAACTTTGAGCACCTCTTGTAATTGTAGAGCCCAAAGATAACTTTCATTAATCTCATGATGTCTCAATAACTTTTATATTAAAATATTTGTACAAGTTTTTTTCTTCAAGTGTGTATACATTTTTTAGTGAACTCTAAACACACAAAACTAAGCAAACTTAAGTTAAATAAGAATGAATTATAATTATCTCAACCGTTTTGCATTTGTATTTTCTAGGTATTTTATAATTTAGGTTATTTAAGGCTGGGATGCAGCTCAGCAGCACTGCACTGCCTGACAAGTGCAAGGTCCTGAGTTTGATTACTGGTACTGGAAAAAAAATGAGAAACAGGCCGGGGATTTAGCTCAGTGGTTTCGCCGCCTGTTGCGCAAGCGCAAGGACCCGAGTTTGATCCCCGGCACCCAAAACAAAAAAAAAAGAGAAACAATTTAGGTTAATTAGATATGTTACCTATTCCCATAAGTTCTAGTTTCTTACAGAACCCCTTTTAATGGAAATTTCAAAGGCACTTAGTTTCAAGATTATCAGTTCTGAATGAATGAATTGCAAATAAATTTGACTTTCCTATCTCATCAATTGCATGAAAATTTGAGAAGTCAGAAAGCCTAAAGTTTTTAGCTCATGGAAGCAGTGTTATTCCCTTTTTTAACTTTTTCTTTCTTTCTTTCTCGCTCTCTCTCTCCCCCTCTCCCTCCTCTTTTTCTTCTTTCTTTCTTTCTTGATATGAGGATTGAACCCACGGCCTTATGCTTGCTCTGTTGTTGACTACATTCTCAGCCCCTTTTTAATTTTGAAACCGAGTCTCATTACTTTGGATAGGCTGGCCTTGACCTTGACTTCTTTGGTTTCATTTTTGGCCATCTACAATCAATCTACCATTAGCTAGGAAAGAAAAGAGTTAGTATTAACCATAAAATTTTGAGTGTTTTATTTGTAGTGGTACTCCTGTTTTAATTCAAACAAGTTTCCTCTCCCCTCCTCTCTTCTCTCCTCTTTTCCTTGTCTTTCCCTTTGCTTGGTTTCCTTTCCCTTTTTCTTTTCTTTTGATACTGGGTCTTTCACTGTTGCCCAGGCTGGCCTCTGACTCACCACCCTTCTGCCTCAGCCTCCTGAGTAGCTAGAATTACAGGGTTTTGTTCTTTTTTTTTTTTCTAACTCTCTTTGACTTTGGGCAATTGATTTTTTTCTTCTTCAGAAAAAAGATTGAAACTAGAATTTTAGATTTTGAGAGAGTGTGTAAATAGTTTATTTTAATTAAAAGTACATTTATCATCTCTACTAGGCTGAGAATCATTGAACTTGTATTAAATTTTTTATCACTATGCAGAGGATACCAGAATCTCCATCTTGTAATACTGAATTTGAATCCCTGTTCCTACCCAGTTCCTTGACATCTTAACCAGGATATCCCACTGGCACCTCAAACTGGTCATGTGTGCAAATTGAACTCATCATCTCTGTCACCACACCAGTTTGGTCTTCTTTGTCAACTGAATTTAAAATTACCCATTCTTCAAGCCTGACACTTTTCTTTTGCCTATTCTTGAATAATCAGTCAATTGGCATATCTATCAGTGATTTAACAAGGTCTTTCATCGTGTCTCTGTTTCTGTTAACATTGCCACAACTTCTCAGCTCCCAGATCTTTGCAGCCTGGTGGCTGCAGGCTGTTGCTGCTGTGATCCATTTTTCACACTGTTGTCACATGCGTTATCTTAAAGCACACTCAGGAAGCCCATCCTTCCGAAGAAAGCCTTCAATTACTCCCCTCTTCTTATATCTCACTTTTCCCTTTCATTTAAAGCTGGTTTGCACTCAGAGTGGACTTTTATCTTGCCCCAAAAAATAGCTTCCCTTTCCTCTGTTGTATGTAGGTAATTTTCAATGCCTAGAATATCACTTCCCACCTCATCTCAGTTTGAAAATACTTGGCTTGTTATTCGAGCCTGTTATTCCACCTACTTTGTTTAAGAATATTTTTTCTGATCCTTCCAACCTAACATGGCCTCTTCTCTTTTGAATCCCATAATATCTTATTGCTCCTTTCTTTTGTTACCTGTGTTCGATCTTCCTACTAGGATGAGGGTTTGCAAACCTTTTCTGTCAAGGGTCAGATAGTAAATATTTTATAATTTGTGGACCAGATGGTCTGTCTCTGTTGCAGGTATTCTACTATACAACTAGTCATCTCTGTGAATGTAGCACAGAGACAGCTGTAGACAATATGTAAAGAATGGATGTGGCTGTATTCTAATAAAACTTTATTTATGGACACTAAAATTTGAATTTTATATAGTTTGCATGTATCAAAAAATAGTATTTTGAAACTGATGAATAATATAAAAATGATTCTTAGCTCATGACTGAATAAAAACAGGCAGCAGACTGGAGTTGGCCAGTGAGCTATAATTTGCTGAGCCCTGCATTCAGGCTGGTTTCATACAGTTGTACAGGCCTTGTGCATATAAGGGCCAGTGACTGATTTAATGCTCAAATGTCACTATTTTGATATTTTTAAGAATTTTAAAACAAGACACCTACATCTTCATCTTGTATTAGGTCTCAAAAATTATCTAGTTGGTCCTGTCTATAGTAGAGTATAAGATCTAGACTAGGATGTACATTTCTTTTAAGATTGAGATAAATATTTCTTATCTTTGTCAGCACCTGGCATGCCTTTGTTGGTACCTGGCATGATGTTTTTCACATAATAGGCATTCAAGATCTATTTGCTTAATTTTCTGTGACAAGGTACTGTGCAATAGTGGAGAGTCAGTGTTCAGCCTCACCACTTGTTAACTGAACAGTCTTGAGCAAATTATGCAACCATGTAGAGTTTTAGTTTTCTCATCTATGACATGGAAGTAATAACATCTGGTCTGCAAAACTGTTGTAAGATGAGGTGTAGAAGATAGTCAAGTCTCAGCCCCAGGAACAAGAAGAAGTTTAAAGTTAGTTTTTCCCCTTTTAGAGAAAGTAAACTAACAGCATACCCATTATTGTTGTTATATTTTACCTGAAACAATATTTCTGACACTTCTAATTTTTCACACTCTATACTTTAAAAGTTTTACTTCAGGGCTCTAGAGATAGCTTAGTGGTAGAGTGCTTGCATAGCATGTGTGAGGTTCTGGATTCAACCTTGAGCACTGACGAAAAAAAAAATTAAAGTTGAAATGACTGTACTTCATTAATTTCGTTTCAAAAATACACGAAAGTTGCTGGGGATTTAGCTCAGTGGTTTCATCGCCTGCTGCACAAGTGCAAAGATCCGAGTTCGATCCCTGTACCAAAAAAAAAAAAAAAGTAAATTTAAAAGTACACGAAAGTACAAGTAAGCACATTTTTAAAATCCCAAATTTATTATTTTCTTAACTGTTAATGATTATTAGTATAAACAAGAGTCATACTATTTAACTTCCAACTAAGCTTGGTTAATATTAATATGAATGTTTATTAACCTTAAGTATTGTTTCATTCACAAATAAACAATATTGACATTTGAGCCTTTCAAAGTACTTTATTACTAATTTCCCTTTTGTGATTTTGTGTATTCGTACACGTGTGCATGCAAGTGTTTGCAGCTGTATGTATGAATATGTGTATGTGTATATAGTGTATAGAACATAAGTCTGCTTCTGTATCTTTGCAGGAGTTGGAAGTTGAACAGAATAAGAAGGCTGCTTACTGGATGCAAAAGAGGAAAAACTATGGCTTAAATTTCCAGTGAGTTTCATTGTTTTTTTGGTCAAAGATTGTGTTCCATGCTCTATGCAGTTGCGTATTTTATAAATCCAACCACTTAACCACACAGGAGAGCAGGTAAGAGCACATTAGACAATTGCTAGTATGGGAAAACAACTCAGGACTTGAACTCTCTTAAGGTACTTTGTATACCTCTAAGATTTCTGTTTTGGGAAAACCAGGTACTTGGATATAAGAAAAATGAAGCAGTTTGGCATGTTTTCTACTCTGTAGCAGCTGTAATAACTGCTTATTCATCTCAAGATATATTTCAAATTCTGCCTGTTCTCTATATCAGGAGTTGTAGGCTTGACCACCAAACCTGCCTATACCACATTACATAAATCTTACAGTTTTCTAATTTTTTTATTGCTGATGTAAGGAACAGATTATACCTAAAATTTCTCTTCTGAAGCCTTAGCTGAGAAAAACCATAGAAATGAAAATGACATTCCCAGAGCTATCATGTAAATGAGCATTAAAAGCAGAAAAGCATTGAAAAAACCAGCTTTATGAAGTATCCTCTGCCATGAAATTTTCAAAAGCAATTTAAAGGGCTGAAGGCGTAGCTCAATAGTGGAGTGCTTGTCTAGCATGTGTGAGGCCTTGGCTTTCAGCCCTAGCACTAAAAAAAGAAAAAAAAAAAAGAAAAAAAAAAGAAATAGAAGAAAAGCAATTTAAATTAACAAAAATTTCAAAAACCATACATAAGTCTGTCCAGAACTGGGGCTTTTCGCAGCTCAAACAGCTAATATGCCAAAGATGCTCAAGAGTCAGGGATCTCCTGGGACTTTATGATTAAAGCAGCAATTGTCTTCAAGTCCCAGTAACCAGCCAGTCCTGTACATGAATCACACACCTTAACAATGATTTCCAAATTCCAAGAGATAGGCTTTGTTTTTTTGTTTTTGGTGGTACTGAGGATTGAACCCAGTGCCTTCTCATGAGCTACATCCCCAGCCGTTCTTCTTTGTTTTGTATTTTAAGACAGAGTCTTGCAACATTTCCCAGGCTAGACTTGAACTTGTCATTCTCCTGCCTCAGCCTCCCAAACTCCTAGAGTGCCAGAGCCACCACACTAGGGTCAAGAGACAGGTTTTAACATTCTGATACAAGGTAAGAAAGCTAAAGGTTAGAAAAATCAAGTGCCAGATATGAATACATGACAGAAGTGAAATTTGTGTCTTACTTTATCTGCCCTCTTTTGACGTCATCCTGCCCTACTTGTGCCTTTATTAATACTGTTCTTTCAGCAAGAAAAAACAACTCTCCTATTTTGTATTTATCTAAATCTTAGTCATTCTTCGAGACTCAATGTTCTCTCCTCTAAATTTCTCTAATAATTGTGTATACCATTCATTTGCTACTAATATACATTACCTAAATTAAATTGCTCTTGCCTTCTCTCTATCCTGAGATTCTTGAGTATTGAAACCATGTCTTACACTTCTTTGTACCTAATATACTTTATACCATTATGTATAAGAAGTTAATGTAGTTGGAAAGTACTAATCTTGGTTAGAGTCTCCAAATTGATCATAGTGGATTTGTGACCCATGGCAGCTATTTAACTTTCCTGAGTTTCTTTTTATTAATTTTTAAAATGCATATAAAATATTTACAATGCTGGGCTTTAAAAAAGATTTAAAATAGGGGGCCAAGTATTAAAGAAGTAGGGCTGAAGTTGCAGCTCAGTGGTAAAGTGATTGCTTAGCATTTGCAAGGCCCTGGGATCAAGCTCCAGCACTGAAAAAAAAAAAAAGAAAGTAATAGAGAATAGCAGTTAGGCAGACTGGCTTCAGAGTCACACCAGAAGTGTTCAAATATGGCCTCCACTCATTTTGAGGGATTTATATCTAGTGCCTCATGTTGTAAAATAAGTACAATAGAACCATGTTATGGGGTTATCTGTGCAGATTATAGTATGAGTAGGATAGTGTCCACTATGAAATAACCACTCTATAACTATTAGATATCATCACCCAGAAGATTTTCAATAAGTGTGAGCTCTTGATACATTCTCTGGCACAGTATTACTTCGTGTAACCATAGTAAGAATACATAAAATGCTTATCAGACTTTCATTTTGCTTTACTTTGGAAGTTCTCAATTAAGGATTGTTTGTGTTCTTTATATCAGTAGTTTGTAATTTGAAAATATTTATGCATTAGAAGCGATGCTTTAAAATTTATAGCCTGTGTGAATTAAAATGTGACTTACTACAGAAGCTCAAAAATAATACCTATTTTATCCATAAATGCTGAAAACAGTTTTAAAAGTACTATTTCAATGACTACTTATCAGCATTTTAAACACCACTTCCTTAGTTTCCACATTGCCTCATTCTCATGCTTTTTGTCCTTTCTCTCTGGCTGCCCAATCTCAGTATCTCTTCAAGGCCTTTAAGGGTTAGAGTCCTTTAGAGCTTGATCTTGGGTTCTCTGGGCTAGCTTATGGTCTCTGCCCTGACTTTATATGCCATTTAAATGTCAGTGACTCATAGATCTGTATCTGTGATCCAGACCTCCCTGCTGAGCTCCAGATGCCTAGAACCAGTTGCCTCCTGGAAAGCTTTCCTTATTTGACCTTCCCAAACTGCTCTTCCTCTAGGAATCCTAGTATCAATAAATGGCACCACTTCCCTAAAACAGAAAGCTGATGCTTCCTTCCTCCACTTATCAAATTCTTCACTTAGTCCTCCCGAAACACTCCAGTCTGACCACAGTTCTCTATTTCCATTGTTTGTTTGGTTTATGTATTTTCATTTTTGTCCCTCTTTCCATCTAAACTCTAGTCTTAATTTTTAAAATAACTTTTTATTATAGAAAATTTCAAACACATATGAATAGAAAAGTTTAATGGACCTCTATGTTCTCATCATTCCATCTCAACACTTAACCTCATTTTCATAATCTTGTTTCATCTGCTCCCCCGCTTCCCCTCATTGGAATAGTTTAAAGAAAATCCAAGATATCATTTCATTTCATCTATAAATATTTAGATATGCATCTCCCACAGACAAGAACATTTAGAAAAACATAACCATGGACTGAGAATGGTGGCATGTGCCGATAATCCCAGCTACTCAGGAGGCTGAGGTAGGAGGATTACAATTTCAAGACCAGCATGAGTAATTTAGGGAAACATTGTCTCAAAACAAACATACAGTCACAATAGCATTATCTTATCTAACTTAAGTAAAAATCATTCCTCAACACATCTAATATTTAGTTCATATTAAAAATTCCCTGATTGTGTTACAGGGAAGTAACTCTGAACTGGTTAGATGTGCCGAGCTCATGTCTCATGATACTAAAGAATAGACTTGGAAGGGCTGGGAATTTAGCTCAGTGGTTCTGGCGCCTGCCTCGAAAGTGCAAGATCCTGAGTTCCATCCCTGGTACCAAAAAAACCAGGGCGGGGGGGAAGAATAGACTTGGGGACAAAGGAGGTGAAAAGTAGGAAAGTCTCACTGAGAGTCTTACTCCTGAGAAGCAGGAGGGGTCCTGAAAGTGGGTTGCAGCTGAGGCTCTTTGTTTAGGGGGGTTTTATACAGCAAAATCACATCACAGGTTACCTAGGTTCAAACTACATTCAACCTATGGATTACAATTATAGTCACTTAGTTAATATTGATTTAATAGAAAAAGTTCTGGCAAGGATATGTAGCACAGAGAAGAACAAAGGCATTTATGGAACGGGGAGGAGTGAAGGTCAAAGTGTTCTGGTCATCTGTCTGTGTTTGTTACATTGTTCAGGCTTACTGGACCAGATGGAGCTAGTTACAGTATAGCTTTCCACTGTTGTTTATCTCTGAGGAGGTTTGTAGGCTTAGCCTTTGTGTCTCCATTTTAGATCTTAGTTTCTATTAATTCAGCCCTTGATCACAAGCCTAGTTTGCCCCATGTCTGTTCTGACTCTGCCTTGGGCCTTGTCCCTTTCTAATTGGCTATCAAATGCTTCCTAAATTAACTATCTGCAATAATTGTATCAAATAGGACTTTTTACTGTTTTTTTCATGATCCAAACAAGTTCAAACATTACATTTAATTGTGGTGTCTCTCAACTCTCTTTTAATCTAGAACAGTCCCTACTCTTTTAGTCAATGACCATTTGTACTTTTTCTTTCATGGTGTGTCTTTTCTTATTTTCCAGATTCTGTACACATGGCACCTCTTCAGGCCAGTACCTTCTTTATCTTTTTTTTTTTTTCCTTCCTTTTTTTGCTGTGAATTAACCCCAGGGGTGCTCTACCACTGAATTACATTCCCAGCCCTTATATTTCTTTTCTTTTTTTTGGTACCGGGGATCAAACTCAGGACCTTGTGCTTGTGAGGCAGGCAGCGACACCACTGAGCTAAATCTCTGGGCCCCCAACCCTTTTAATTTTTGTTCTGAGTTGGGTCTCACTAAATTGCCCAAGTTGGCTTCAAACTTGTGACCCTCCTGCCTTAGCCTCCTGAGTAGCTGGGATTAACAGACACATGCCACCACGTCTGGCTCACATGTTTATAAATGTAAGACTGAGAAAGTAAGGACCTCCCTTATACACACACATATTTATATTATGTGAAGAAAATTTGGAAGGTAGATTAAAAACTATTCATCAGTCCCTAAATCTGGGCAAGAAGTGCAGTCAGTTAGTGAACCATTGCTACCTGCTAGGAATTTATCTTACTTGATCCTTTCAAAAATCATTTGAGTTGGGAATTTTTTATCCCTGTTTTCAGATTAGGAAACAGGTTGAGGATGGCCAATAGAAATATGAGGACACACTGTCAGCTTGAAGTAGAAGCCCAGGTCTCTCTGGGAGACTCACGATCTTTCCATGTGGCTGTGGTGCTGTAAAGTGAAGAAAGTAGTGAGGTAATGAAGATTTTAAAAAAATCTTTCTTTTTTCTTTTGTTTTTGTTTTGAGACAGAATCTCACTATGTAGCTCAGGCTGGCCTGGAACTCGAGCCCCTTGAGTACTAGGATTACTAGCGTGTACTACCACTTTGGGCAACGAATATGGTTTAAATAGGAAAAACACAAAACAAAACAAAACAAAACAACCAAAGAGCAATTCTGGTAGATGCTTTATCAGACTAAAAAATCCCCTACCTGTGTGTAGGGACAGACAACTGTGTTTTGGTTTAAGGTGACTGTATTTAAGACAACAATTACTCAGTGGGATTCTCATAAAAGCTTAGCAAAAGTTAATAGTGGCAGAAGCAGCCTTTTAAGAGTGTGTATCTTTCAATGCTCAGCTGTAGCTGATTCTGAACATTCTTTTTCATTACATAGTACAATATTTGTCCCTTTACTTTTTTATGCTTGTTTGTTTTTAATTTTTTTGGTTCCTTTGCTTTTTTAAAGGCTGACTTTAATTTCAATAATGTGTTCATACATTTCCTTCCTGCTTCACAGTAGACCTCAGAGCCACAACCTTTTTTTTTTTTTTTTGAGTAGTACTCTTTTCCTCTTCTAACTGTCTCTATCTAAATTCTTTAGAGGTTGTCATGTCTTCAGTGCCTACAAAATGCATGCCAAAAGACCATGTTAACCAAGGTTGGGAAATTATGTCTAAAATACCTTTGGCCTGGAAACTTCTGTCTGGTTCAGGAATCCACTTGTATGTGCCTATGCTTATCTGTACCTCCTCCTGCTGCTCTCCCGGATACCAGTTTAAGATGACACATAAGGATTTCCCTAGATGTCTGCACATTTGTAATTCATAAATTGATATGTGTGTGCACACACACATGCACATGCACAAACCAAACCAAACAAACAAATGAATAACTGGCCAATATAAAACCAGGAAAAATGATTGAAAATATTTTAGTTGATGTATATATACTCAACAGAACTGAAAGCAGAGACTGGGAGAAATAGATACTTCCTCCCATGTTCATAGCCGCACTATTCATAATGGTCAAAGGTAGAAGCAATCTAAGGGCCCAATGGAAGATATCTGGTTAAACAAGATGGGACACATATACAATGAAATATTATTCAGCCTTGAAAAGAAAGTCATTCGGACACATGGTGCAATACTGTTGAGACCTAACAAAATTATCCTAAACAAAATAAGCCAGCCAAAAAGGGATAAATATTGTATGATTCCACCTCTAGGTGTATAGTCAGATTTATAGAGAGAAAGATATTTTCACAGGGCTGGAGGTTAATGGCAAGGAAGTGTTTAATGGGAAGAGATTTTAGGAAGATGAAAAAGTTCTGAAGATGAATGGATGGTGATGGTAGCAAAACAATAGGAGTGTATTTAATGCCATAGAACTGTACATTTAAAATTGGTTAAACTGGTAAGTTTTATGTTATGTGATTTTACCACAATGAAAAAAAATACCTTGGTAAAGAATTTGGGTTCTGAGACAGGAAGCCTGGATTCCAATTCTATAATTTAGTTGTGAGAACTGCCACTATTTCCATATTTTAACTTTGAGTTTCTTTGCCTAAAAAAAGGGGAGGGTATAAGAATAGTACCTATCTTATCAGGGTGTGGTGACAATCACCTGTAATCCCAGCACTAGGGAGATAGGAGGATTGCTCCATGAGTTCAAGGATGGTTTGAGATACATACCAAGACTATCAAAAAAAAAAAAAAAGTACCTATTTTGTTGGTTTATGAGAATTAAATGAAACAATCCATTTAGAATTGTTTGCACACTGCCTCTCACAAGGGTAGCACTCAACAAATATTACTGTTGTCATTTTCTTATACATGGACTGATGTTTCAAGGTTAGGGTGGTAGATTTTCCCATGAGTTTTTAGGAATTCAGTCCACATATAAACTTCTTAATTATGTGGCTCTTGATAATGATTTTTATATCCATGGTAGCTACACAGGTAGCTGATCCTGAGTTAGGATAAATAACATGAAGTTCTGATGAGTTTGTGAAGTTTGATGGAAAGAATAAAGATGTTAGAATAATTATGAAAGGATCTCTTTATGTGTGGGAAATGGAATTTTCAGATGCTTTCACTAAACTATTCAAAAATAAATAGCCATTAAAATTTCCTGATTTCTGAATATTCTGAAACTTTAGATAGCTTTTTGATTGGTAGCATTACTGCATGATCCAGTAGATATAATCTAACTTGAAACTACAGAAAAATGTAACATGCTTTTTAGAGTATGAGTATGTATCTGCTGACTTGAATAGTTTCAGAAGAATAATTGTGAAACGTCTCAATACTTAGAAGAATGATTCTTTTGAAAATCATTTGTGCGTGTGTGTGTGTGAGAGAGAGGGAGAGAGAGAGAGAGAGAGAAACAATAGAAACTTCAGAGTTCTGTTTCAAAAAGGGTAAGCGAAATAAATAATATAGGGGAGTCAGTGTGCCAGCCTTTTCACAAATGAATGAAACCCTTGACTCTTCCAAGTTGCCATTATCATCATCAACTCTGTTTTAAAGGTGAGGAAGCAGGCTCAGAACTTGTCTGTATGTACAGTAAGCCTGGAATTTAAAGAGAACTTGACCTGATTCCAAAGACTGTGTTTTTTCACTCAGACCACACGCCCCAAACCAGAACTTCCTGTCACACTTGTTACTGTCACTGGAGCTGGTGGTCTCCCTTTTGGAGCTGCTGCCTGTTCTGAAGTCACCCTCTGGGGCTACTTGCTGTCCCTGATGGGAAGCAATGGTGGCTCTTTGCTCTCCAGACTGCTTTCTGCTGAAGGAAAGAAGCTGCTTCTTAGAAGAGGTGAATCACAGGAGCACAACACAGTCCCTGTTTCCCAGAAACATTCCCTCTCCTCTCTTGTTTAACCTGAAATGGTGCTAGTCAAGTCATTTTTGGTTTGGAAAACAAAAGTGCCATTGTTTTCAGAAATACCTCCTTACAATATGCACATGCTACCAGAGAGTAAGGAAGGATTGAAAGTTTACTCTGCCTTTCTCATTAGCACAGTGTGTCAGATGAGCTAATTGTCTCCTAGAAGGCCTAGGAAGACTGTCCCAGGGAAGACACACTTGAGAAGCAAATGTCATCAGTGCTTAATGAGAGTTCAGTGAGGACACAAGTCTGGGCTGAGGTCCTGAAACCTGAGTTATAATGGAGCAGGCTGTGGATCCTGGGCAGGTAGTGTGAGTCTTAGTCATGGGTGCCTATTATAGTGATGGCTTATTCATTGCAAATAATAGACCCAAGCCCTTAAGCAGGGTGGGAGTATGTTACAAGGATAGAAAGGTATCTGAAGGAACCATGGAATTATGCAACCACCAAACCTCAGAAAGGAAGGGACCAAGGCTAGTCCAGGGATGGCTGCTGCAGGTGATGGGGGGCCCAGCTCATGGCCATCCAGTAAGCTAACTTGGCTCCCAATTCGTTTCTCAAGCTCAAGTGAGAATGAGAATACAATCTGCCCAGTTTATTGTTCACTGTTGTCTTACTCAGCAATGGCTGTATGGAGGAGGGACAGTGATGCAGGGGAAGTTCAAACAACAGAAATACAAGCCTCAGATTAAAAAAGAAACACTTTTTCTCTTTGAAAGGGACAATTAAGAGAATGAAAATATGATCCACATACTAAGAGAAAATATTTGCAAATCATATATCTGGTGGAGTTGTATCCAGAAAAAATGTCATAATTGAACAATAAGACAAAACACCTAGTTTTCTCTAATTTCTGAGACCAAATACCTGAAATCCAAAGTTGAAGGGAAAAAGATTTATTTAGATCACAGTTTGTAGACGTTTCAGTCCATAATCAGCTAACTCCAAGGCATGGTGGCATGACAGACAGGAATTGCAGATGAGAAATAGTTTATAGTGGGCAGAAGGTAGCAAAGCAAGCGAGACATCAGACAAGCCTCTTTCTGTCCCTTATATTGTATCCAGGCTATGGTGATTAGTATGGTGCCAAACCAGCCAGTGGACTGTTTTAGTAATCACCTACCCTTATTCCTAGCACTTTTGATCCTAGCATTGCACTGTGAATTAATCACATACTCTAGATCCAGCCACCTCTGAAAAAGCCCCACCTATGACCACATGAGGCTTTGGGGGGACATCTAAACACAAGCCATAACAACATCTCACTAAAGAAGTTATTTGAATAGCTAAAAAACACATGAAAAGGTGATTTTTCCTTGACTTGGGAAATCCAAATTAAAATCACAATGAGATACTACTCATTATAAATTCACTAGAAAGACTGTGATCCAAAAGACTGACTAGAACAAGTAAAGAAGCTGTGGAAAAATTGGAATAACATACTTTACTGGATGTAAAATGATGCAGCTACTTTGGCGATATCTTAAAAAGTTAAATATAAATTTAGCATATGATGCAGTAATTCATTCCCTAGATTTTTACCCAAAAGAACCAACAACAAAAATATGCTCACACAAAGACTTACAAAAATATGTTCATAGAATCATTATTCATAATAGCTGAAAAACAGGGAGCTAGATATTTTGTGTATGAGTAAGGAAGCAAGAGGTGGATGGGGGGATGAGGGAGAGAAGAGGAAGGGAAAGTAACAAGAATAAGAAGTGTTATGTACACATACCAACCTCCCACAATGAATGTAATCATCATGTACTGAAAACAGGTACTGCAAAGTTTAGAAATAGCTTAAAAAATGGACAACATCCAAATGCCCATTGACTAAATAAAACATGATATTATATAATGGAACACTATTCAACAACAACACACAAAAAATAAACTATATATCACAGGTGAACCTTAAAGACAGTATGTAAATTAGGAGACAGAAAAGACTTTGTCTTGCACGATCCTAGTTACATGACATTTCTAGAAAAGACAAATTTACAGAGACAGAAAGCAGAACAGTAGTTGTCTGGGGCTAGGGATCAGAGTAGGGAGTGACTACAAACTAGAGTAAGAGAAATTTGGGGGATGACAGCAATAGTTGAAAACTAGAGTGGAGCGACAGTTGCAAACTTCATCAATTTACTAAAATCTATACTTAATGTGTGATTTTTTGGGGAGGGTTGAGACAGGATCTTGCTATGTAAGCCAGGTTAGCCTTGAACTCACAGTGACTCTCCTGGCTCAGCCTCCTGAGTGCTGGGATTATAGGTGTGCACCATCATGCCCAGATTTTAATAGGTGATTTTTATGGTATGTAAATTATACTTCAATAAAACTGCTTCTTTTCTACATATCAGTCATTTTTATGCCTGATCTCATCTCACTCTATCTCCCCGCCTGGTCCACCCTGGAGAGTAACTTTCTTTATCAGGGAGGATAAAGCATATATGGACAATGAAGTCTAAGAGTCTTCTATATTGAGACCTGAAGTAGTCTTTATGAATTAACTTTCTTTCTCTCTCTCTCTCTCTCTCTCTTTCTTTCTTTCTGGTTTTTGAGACAGGGTCTTGCTGTATAGTTCAGGCTGACTTTGAACTCATTATGTAGCCCAGGCTGGTCTTGAACTCATGGCAATTCTCCTGCCTCAACCTCCTGAGTGCTACAGGTATGTGCCACCATACCTGACCAGGAACTGTATTTATTAGCCCTAGCTATTCCCATTCCTATTTGATAGTGCACAGGTCCAAACATTACTTGAGAGTGGGAAACCACTCTCCAAAGGAAATTTGCCAGAGCTGATTTCTACAACTACCTGCCAATACCCAGGAATTTCTTTTCTTTGCCTTCAGAGTGCCATACTGTCCTAACTTGACAGGAAAAAAACAACTTTCAGGTTGAGTGCCACATCAAAAAGTCTTCTCCTGTTACTTAAAAAAAAAAAATCATTCACTTGATAGTTACTTCCTGTGTCAAAGTATCAAATGTTCCCTTAGAAGGCAGCCTTCTGGGTGTCCGTTGTTTGTTTTATGCAATGTGTTAAGGTAAGACAGCTGGAAGGAAGAATACTCATTCACTTACATATCCATGTATCCATTCGTTCATCTACACTTCAACAATGATTTCTTGAGTACCCCATCTGCACTGTACCCTGAGCTAGGTACAGCAGATGCAGCAGTACATAAGAAAGGCACGGTCCCTAATCTCACAGACTTTAGTCTTTTTCCAATGACAAAGAAGATCAGCAGTAAAGACACAGTTTTCTTTCGTGTGTGTGTGTGTGTGTGTGTGTGTGTGTGTGTGTGTGTGTATTGCTTTTGACTCTCTCCTGGCTCTACTGGTAACATCTCAGGTGACATGTAAGTGTTATGATTATTATCTAAAATGTCTCCCAAAAGGCTGTTGAAGGCTTGATTGCTGGTGGACTTTGGGGAAATGATTGGACTATAAAGGGTCTAACTTTGTCAGTGGACTAATCCATTAAAGACAGCATAATTTATGGTATTATTGGGAGGTGATGGAAACAGGTCTTGGGGCCTAATTGAATGGACGAGATCATGGGGTATGACCTTGAGAACTCTATCAGGTCCTTGTCCCCTTCTTTTCATGCTGTGACTCTCTCCTCTCTCTGGCTCTTGGTTACCCTGAGATGAATAGCTTTCCTGCACCATGCCCTCCATTATGATGTTCTGTTTCTCCATAGGCATGAAAGCAGTGGAGTTGCCTGACCATAGCTAAAACCTCTAAAACTATGAGCCAAAGCAAATCTTTCCTCCTTTACATTGTTTATGTTAGGTATTTATCACATGACAGAATGCTAATACATGGTGGCAGTGAGCTCCCAGGTGGTATTGCTTTTGCTTCATCGGCAGTGGTCACTTTGTTAAACTCCAAAGGGTTGAACTCTGAAGCAGCTTCTTTTTTTTTTTTTTGGTACTGGGGGTTGAACTTGGGTCCTTGCGCTGCACAGCAGGCGGCCAAACCACTGAGCTAAATCCCCCGGCCCCTGAGGCAGCTTCTTAATGACAAGTGCAATAGTCTTAGCAGAGGCCACAAGAACTTTGGGATGGTAGCAGTGGCTCTGCCATTGTCAATGGTGTCTCCAGGACCTCTATAAATTAACTAGAATCAGATGCAACCTATAAGTCTTGTAATGAAAAGATACTTCTTGTTCTTCCTTAGAAACACATCCATTTTGCAAAGTAGAACACTTTCGTGCCATAATTTCCCCAAGAAATAAGAAAGCATTTGTTTTGTAAATATTTCATATTTCTGTGATCACATAGTAAATCAAGATTACTTTTCAAGTCTTGCTGGGTGGTATGTGGCAGCTAGGCAATGACATTAAATAACATTACAGAAAAAAATTAAATATAATGTGCCCAGTGGAGACTCTACAGAGAAAACAATAAATAGACAATTTATAACTAATGCTAAAAGATAATAGTCCTAATCTTTATTTTTGAACAAAACAACAAAAAATATATAAAAATTGAACAGTACTTTGGACAACTTAAGTGTGTTAAGATGTCCCAAGACCAATACACTTGCTGTATAGCCTAAATTAACCCTGAATATAATGAAGTCCAAAGGTACTTGAGTTACATGATTTGCAGAATGCCACATAGTGTGATCTAGTTACTGAATTACTGCATCCATCACAAGAGACTTGTGTGATAGTTTCTTTCATCCTGTCTGTCTGGACAGTCCTATCATCGAAGAGACTTCCTGTGAGGTCAGGATGACAAACATATGGTAGACATACCCAAGCCCAGAGCACCACCACTTTCTCCTTCCATCCCTCTCCACCATTGAGCCCAGGTATGGCCTCAGAACCTTGATCAGTTCAGTCTTGCAGGACCCGCTACCAATTAGTTGGAATTAACATAAGATGAAATCTATTGGATTAGGGAATTAAAACAGTCTCATGGACTTTAAAGGTTATCTGTAATGCAAATATAGTATCTAGCCAGGAAGAGTTTGCCTGGACCAATAGGAAAAGTTCGCTATTCATTTATTCATTTATTCATTCATCATTCATTCACTCATTTATTTATAAATCAGATTAATAACTATTCCTAAAGAATCAGAAGAGTTGGAATTAGAGGAAGACAAGAATGGTAGTGACTAGGGGCTGAAGGTGTAGCTCAGTGGTAAAGCACATGCTTAGTATGGTTGAGGTCCTAGGTTTGATCTCCAGCACTGGAAAAACAATTAAAATAACTAAAGAACAGTAGGGACCAAGTTTGGAGCCTGAAATGGGGGAGGGGTGTGTGTGGCCGGGAAGGAAGCCCAGAAAAGAATGGAAATGAGAGAAAAAGCTAAACTTGTCTCATTTTACAATTATGTGAGGTCATGACGTATTTTTCCTAGTGCTGTCCTCAAGAGTTTGGTGGAGAAAGACTCACAATGGGGCTACTCACAGTGAGTCGTCTGCCACTTCCTGGATTACCTGGACATTTTTGGAAGACTTCCACCAAATACTGGTAGGGCAGCCCAGCCCCACCTATCTTGTGACAGTTGAAACATATTGCTTGAGGTAAATCTGAGTGGAGTAAAACATTCCTGGGCTGATCATTTCCCCTGAAAACGGAAATAAAGCTTTTAGTGGCCTCAGAGGCTATGAGGTTTGTGGCTTTAGAATGAATGGCTTCCGGTCAGGTGAATAACCAGCCAAATTTGGGACTGTCCACTAAAATTTCCCTGATAAAATAATTTAAGACTTAAAGTAACTTCATTTTTATTGTTCCATTTAATAGGACAAAGACCATAAGGCAACTTTGCAAATTGCCACTCTCTCTTAACCTGTGACCTTTGTCAGTCTTGTGATTTTTCTTTTACTTTATCTATGAAATGATTGCTTTTCAAAAAAGAAAAATGAAGGCTGAGGCTATTGTTCAATGGTAGACCACTTGTCTAGCATGTGCAAAGCCCTGGGTTCAATCCTTACCACTGCAAAAGAGCGAAAACAAGAACAGTGAGTTGTTAAATAGTTTGAAACAAATAAATATATAAAATTGTGGCTTATGTTTGAAAAGTATAAAGAACTCAAGCACAACACCTATGGAAAGTTAAAACCTCCTTGGATTTAAACTAGAGGCTTTGGTGGTGGCGGCAAAGGTATAGCACTCGTGCTATTTGTTACTCTTTTAAGACAAAAGATGTTCATGTATGAGATGTTTTTTCTAAGCTAAAATCTCGGTATTCAGGTTTAATTGCAGTGTTGGGACTTTGCTATAAATGAGTGGGTTTTGAGTTGCAATTTGGGCCCTTGTTCTTTAAGTTTCACCCATCACTGGTGTAGAGCAAGCAACAAAATGCAGATTTAATGTTTTCAAATCAAACTGTTCACTAGAACAAAGATCCAATGTGCAACTTTCACCTTTTATTACTTTTGAAAACATTTACTCTTCTTTTGACTCCCAGCTAAAAAGAAAAAAGCATTGAAGAATGTTGTAGGGACAAGCTAAAAATAAACCAATCTTCTATAGCCTTCCTCCTTTCAGCAGCAAGGTTCTAGCCCAATTAACACACCGATTTAAATGGAAATAAAATTGTGGTCAGTTTTGGTTGCTTTCTCCTCCTTCTTGCTGTTGAATCCCAGTGTAATTAGCATTTTAATTTTTTAATATGTAATTTTAGTTAAGAAAACAAAATTGAGGATGTAGGCTGTGTAATTAGCCAGAACTTCTATTTTATTCTTTTTTTTTTTTTTTTTGGTACCAGGGATCGAATTTGGGTCCTTGCGCTTGCGTAGCAGGCGGCAAAACCACTGAGCTAAATCCCTGGCCCCTATTTTATTTTCTACTGATGCACCCTCACATCCAATGAACTTCATGTTTCCACATTTTTATGCATTTTATTTTCTAGAACACAAAGAATAGCTTCAAGAAAAGAGACCAGTTAGCAAGGATTCTTTACACCTCTTGTTTGTCTCAAACATGGAATAAATTCATATTTGAAAGTGTTCATGATTAGGTTCAACTCACTTTAAATACACTGAAAACAAATAAGTCAAATAGAAATGAAAAAAAAGTCACTGATAGTTCATTCAAATTGTTTTTCAAGAATTTTAAACGTACAGTATAGTCTAGATGTACAATGTAGTGGTTTTATCATCATTTCTATTGAAATAAGAGGGTTTTGTTTAATTTAAGGGAGACTTTGGTCTTCATTTTAAAGCAATCTAGTTTAAATACATGTTGAGATTAAAAGCAAAGAAAGAACCCTAAACCTAAGGGACAGAATCAGACGTGCAATTTCAAAAATCAGACGTGCAGGAGGAGGTTGGGCTGCCTCTAGTTTTTAGTTTCAGGTCAGAGGTCATTACAGATCCCGATCAGTGCATCCTTTTAGTCTTTGGCCCCAGGTCCCCTCCAGGGGGTAGATGGGTATCTTTGCCTTCCTCAGGCACACCTGAAGGCCAAGACCTCTGTCAGGGCCTAACTCCAGATCCCATCTGCCTGAGAAAAACAGAGAGAAAGGCAGAGGGATCAGATCCTCCTTCCTGGGGAGTCCCTCACCTCAAGCACTAGTTGAAATAATTTACCCCAGACAGCAAAGTAACTTAAACAGCAGGCCAAACCAAAGCCCAGAGCAAGACCTCTCTGACTGGAGGGGCACTCTCTGTCCTACTGCGTAGGTCATCATGTCACATCATGTTGCTTGTTTAGTTTTCCACATCCGCACCCTTCAGACTTCCCTCCTAATTCCCATTATTCTTTTTCTCATTTGCTGGACTAGACTGGTTTCTTCTTTCATCCTCAACTATAGAATATATATCCAAATTTAATATATATGTGGCTATTTGAACAGTGCTCATATCTCAGTAAGGTGTTTCATTTCCTTTTATCTTTAAAGTGTTTGATGGACACCTTTAATATAAATAGTGGCCTCACTGACTTAGCAATTTGTGGCTGTATCCTTTTGCCTTAGCTTAAAGTCTTTTTTCCTTCCTCCCCTGGCCCTCTATGCCCTTGTTTCTCCTTCCTCACTCTCTCTCTCTTTCCTCTCCTCTTTTCTTCCTTCTCTCCTTTCTTCCTTTTCCTTCTCTTCCCTTTCCTACTTTTTCCTTTTCTTTCCCATCTTTTACTTGTGTGGTTAATATATTTTGATAAAAATCAAGTAGCATAAAAGAAAATTCAATAAGAGTCTCAGATGTTTAAATATTTTCCCCTAAAAATTTGATGATCTCTGATTGATATGACTTTCAAGCTCAAATGAAGTTCTGACTAAATTACTTGAAATCAAAGACAAAGGCAATAGCAATAATCTATTTACCAAACAGCAGAGAACAAATCAATGGTTGAGATTCCTTCTTCCCCCTTCTCCTTCTCCCTTCCCTCTGTCCCTTTCTCTCTTTCTGCTTGCCTCTCTCTGTCTCTGATTCTCTCTCTCTCTTTCTCTCTGTCTCTGTCTCTCTCTCTCTCTCTCTCACACACACACACACACACACACACACCTCACTTGACAAATAGCTGGCAATTTTGTGGTGAGTACTCTAGGCCATGCTATTTAAAACAGACCTTATTTAAAGTTGCTTTGTGTGAAGTGGGTCATTCTATATTTTCCAACACTCAGATGCAATGTTCCTTACAAAATTTATGACTTTGAAAGCTGGAAATTAAATTTACTTCAGCAAGTAATGTGTTGACCAGTTTCTTACTATGGATCTTGTAAAACATTTATAGGGGTAAAAGAAATGTATCTTTAACAAGTTCCTTCTCAGTGGCAGGAATCTTTCTTCTAGTCTGCATTCTGAAGTCATGCTGCACTGCCACTCTCCACTTGAATGACCTGAACAAGTTCCTTAATCTTGGTGCATCTGAGTTGCTTTTTTTCTTTTTTTGAGGCAGAGTCTGTCCTGTGTTGCTCAGGCTGGTCTCAGATTCCTGGACAGGGATCCTCTTGCCTCAGCCTCCTGAGTGCTGGGACTGTGAGAACACACCACCACACCCATCTGTATCTCAGTCTTATCATCTATGAAATGCAAATAACAACAGGACTTAGTTCATATGCACATATGAGGATTAATTAGATAATTCAATAAATATTTGACGTACTTCCTAATTCTAATCAGCATTTAATAAATGTCATCCCTGACTACTGTAGCTAACTTCCCCTACCTTCAGTCTTTATTATCTGACTCTGTGGAGGCAGATATTATTTCATCTGTTTTACTGATGAGTAAACCTATTAAATAATTCAGTTTGGTACTGAACCCAAATCACAGAGCTTTTCACCAGCAGAGCTGATACACAAACTTCATCTACCTACCTCCAAAGCCTGTGCACCACAGTACACTGAGTTTGCTCTTTGCATATAGATTATAAATCATTATAGGACATATATATATTTTTTGGGGGGAGAAGTTTTATGCGACAGGGTCTCACTATATAGCTCAGGTTGGCCTGAACTCACTACGTAGCACAGGCTGTCCTGAAGCTCATGGCGATCCCCCTTTCTCAGCCTCCCGAGTGCTGGGATTGTAGGCATGTGCCACCGTGCCCAGCCACAATATTTCTATATAAATTTTGACTTTTACAATAAATAAGAAAATTTGAATTTATCAGATATCCAACAACCAATTAATTCCATAAGAGTAATATTTGTAGCCATTTAACATTATTTTTCAATAAAGAAACATGATTAAAATATTAATTGATAGAGAAATTTAGCTGAAGAAAGAGAAATTTAGCTGAAGAAGTAGGAAAAAAAAGAAAGAAGAGAAGAAAGATGAAAAATACACAGAGAATTCCAGGGTGTGTTTCAAATTTAGGGCAGAATCAAAGTAATAGTTTACTCCATCATTCTCCATTATTTTGTAGGTGTCACAATGTAACTCGTGCCACTCAGATTTTGGGGAGTTGAAATCAGTATGCTAAGATGTCTGCACTTCTGTGTTCATTGCAGCATTATTCATAATGGCTAAGGCAGAGAAACAACATAGTATCCTTCTTAAATGTATAGAGAAAATGTGGTTGATTTACACAATGGAATACTGTTCAGCCTTTAAAAAGAAGGAAATTTTGTGTTTTGCACCAACATAGATGAAACTGGAGGCCGTTATGCTGAGTGAAATAAACCAGGTATTGAAGGACAGATGGTGGAAATGTTCCACACGACCTCAATTATATGCAGAAAAAGTCATACTCATGGGAATGGAGAGAGGGATAGTGGGTAATAGAGGCTGGAGAGGAGGGTGGGTAGGGAAAAGGGAGATGTTGATTAAAGGATATGAAATTCCAGCTAACAGGAATATGCTTTAGTAATATGGCACAGAATATTTCAAAATCATTAAGAGTATATTTTAAATAGTTTTACCACAAAAATGATAAGCGTGTGGGGTGGATTTGTTAATTAGCTTAATTGAATCATTTTATATGTAAACAGGTTTCAAAGCATCACATTGTATATCACATAAATATACAATATATACAATTATTATTTGTCAATTAAAAATAAAACTAAATTAGGGCCCAGGATTTAGCTCAGTGGTTCCACCGCCTAGCAAGAGCAAGGTCCCGAGTTTGATCCCCAGTACCAAAAAAAAAAATTATAAAAAAGAACACCGATTTTGTAATTAGATACAGTCCAGCTATTGGAATTCTAGTTCTGCTGACTTTGGAAGGCCTGACTGTAAGTGTCCTTACGTGTAATATCAGGGTAATAGTATCTATTTTATAGACTTGTTAAGATGATTAAATGATACCATGATTGTGAAGTGCCTAAGTGAGGGCCTGGTGAAAGCTAAGTAGCAAAACAACATAACCAACTTTTATAATAAGTTTTTGAGGTTGTATAAAGTTCTAACGGGTCTTTTCAATAATGTTGAAGAATTCCCAGTATCTGTGTAATCATAACATTGTGGAATTTTAAGCTGGCTATGGTGATGTATACTTGTAATCTCAGCACTTGGGAAACTGAGGCAGGGGATAGCCAGGAGTTTGGGGCCAGCCTGAACTACATAGCAAGACCCTGTCTCAAAAACAAACAACCAAAAAAACTCCTGAAAGAAAAAACAAAACAAAACAAAAAAAACACTGTGGAATTTTAATGATGAACTACAAATTAGAGAATTTTCTAGTTTGATTACTTCATCTTTTTTGTTTGCAGTACTGTGATTGAATTCAGGAAGCCCTGAGCTACATCCCCAGCTCTTTCTCTTTTATTTTTGAGCTAGAGTCTTGCTAAGTTGCCTAGGGTGGCCTAGAACTTGTGATCCTCCTGTCTCAGCCTCCCAGTGTGCTGGGATAACAGGCGTGCATTACCATGCTCAGCTAAATTACTTCATTTTATGTTTTAGGAAACAAACTCCAAAGAAACTAAGGGAATTGCCTAACTTGTCACACAGCTAATTATAATCAGAGCTGGGACTAGAACATGGGCTCTTAATGATTCCTCTAATTTTTTGGAAGTTGTACAGAATGATCAGATCATTCTGAAGTGTGAGCATCTGTGAACAGAGGTTTGGATTCTAATCTATTAACGCTCATAATAAAGTTAGACATATTTATTTAATGAGAGCTGCAATTGTTCTTGCACTGAATGCTAATAAGGCACAAATATAAGCAGTTCATATAAATAAGTGTCATTGTAATTATTTTGTATAACCATGCCAAGAGGAAACTGCTTGGAGGACCTCTCTTAACGCTCTTGAATCTGTTACGTAAAAAGATTGGGGAGTTCGGGCTAGGAGTGGAGAAAGTAGCTGTGTTTTTTTCTAGCAGAAGATAGGAGGCTGGAAAGTGGTTTCAGAGGGAGTAGAGACAAGAGGTTTTCACTGAATATCTCTTCTTCTAATGGAGGAATCAGCCAGCATTCTTCTTTTTCCCCACTGACATCTTGCTTGGATCCACATTTCAGCTGCCCGAACTCATTCCTTAGCAAATGATGCGAAAGCCAACAGAGTGATAGAATAGCTGTACTTTTAGCAAATCTTACTTGAGTCTTCCATTGTCACTGTGTCCTGACTCCTAATACTTTGTGGCCATTGTACTGATACACTGAAAACCTCAAAGAACACCTGGTCCATGGAGCACGCCTCACCCTAACCAAGTGAGAGTCGGGTATATGATTATCTCTTTGGTCTTTGGAGAAAACTCTAGGTTTTCAATTCCTTCTTCTGTTGCTCCCAACAGGAGAGAGTGAGACATCACTTTTTCTAGGCTTCTTTAGAACTATGTCAAAGACGTGACAGAGGAAAAGGATCTTGGCTAAAGATTTTTTTCCCACAGCACATGGTCCCTATAGTTATTCCTCTGGCGGGCTCCTTGCAGTAGAAACATTTTCATTTATAGGTTAGGTTAATCACATTGTTTTCTAAGACTCAAAAGGAAGGAAAGAGTCTTCTGATTGGGGGTGGGGGTGAGGCATGAGAAGTGTAAAATACATTATGAGTGGTGAGAGTTTGAAGAGCTTCTTGTATTGGAGTCCCTGTTGGGGAACTTTGGTCATCTAGACAGCAAGATGGGAGAGAAAGTGTAGCAAGGAAAGGAGACGTGCACATCCAAGAGGAGGTCAGCTAAAGTCAAACTTCATTTTTCCACAAAATCTCTACAGGATCTCCCTGTCCTTTACTTATGTTTCTCTCCCTACTGTGTCTCAAGGAAAAAAAAAAAGCTAGTATTTAAATCTGAAAAGGTGCCAGACATGCCTCATTTCTGGAGGGCTTAAACTATATGAAGACTCACTCAGAGATGATCTGTATAAATTTCTTTGCAGAGACAGGTCCAGGACTATCTCTGGGCAATGGGTAAGAAAGTATCTTAAAGTGTGTATAAAATAGTTTCTGCCTACATCCACGTGCAGTTGAGCTGGAACTCTGTCACGTGATATTTTCCCCGTGTCTTGCTGTTGGGTCTAATTGACACTTCATGCTCATTGAAAAATCTACCTTCATTAGCCAGGTCACTCAGTCAGTGCATGTGTGTGTCTAAGTGGGAGGTGGGACATTCATTCTTGCTCTGCGCTTTGGTCCTCCTCTGGGCTGCATTGCTTGGGCCTGGTGGCAAGTGTTGCTTTCCCACAGCTGTTGCCACACTCCCAGCTACTTAGTTGTTCCTGTTGCTCAGGCAGCCATGCTCACTGTTCTTACCTTTGTCCTCTTTTTGCTGCCACCACCAGCAATGTTGTCTGCACTGGATGCCTCAGCTCACCTGCTCCTGCTCAGAGCATCTTGGAGTTCGAAGAGAGATTTTCTCCTAGATGGTGATGGCTCTTTCTATCATCCTTGGCTAGTCGAACTTCTTTATTTCATCGTGCTGGGGATCAAAGCAGGACCTTACACATGCTAAGCATGTGCTGTACCATTGAGCTATACCCCCAGCCCCATAGTCTAACTTTTTTTCCTTAAATTCTTTTATTGGTACATTTTAGGTATACAGTATGTTTACATTTATCATTGGGTGCTTGTATCTGTACAGGATGTATCTTGGTTCTTATTTTTTCCCCATTCCCTGTCCTCCCTTCCCTATTTACAAAGACTTTGTTTCCATTTTTTCCTTTTCTCATAATTTTTTCTTTCACTTCTTTCCTTTCCCCTTCCCCTCTCACTTTCCCTACTCCTTTGAACCTTTTCTTCCTATTTCAAATTATCAATTATTCATTTTAATCATTTTAGTCCTTATTTACACTTTCATTTTCTCACACCAGAGAAACACTTTGGTATTTACACATGTGTGTCCTATTTATTTCACTTAAGAGTATGGCCTAAATATGCACCCATTTAGCTATAAATAACTCTAGTTTCTCATTCTTTATGGCTGGGTAGTACTCCATTTTATTAAAAAACCACATCTTCTTTATCTAGTTTCCAGTTGATGGGCACTTGGGCTGTTTCCAAGCTTTAGCTATTACAAACTGTGCCGCCAGAAACATAGGTGCACATATATTGCTGTGGTATGATTCTTTTAATTCTTTGGTGAAGATACCCAGCAGGGGAATAGCTGGGTCAAATGGGACCTCTAGTCCTAGTTCTTTGAGGCATCTCCATACTGATTCCACAGTAGTTGCCTCAGTCTGCACTCCCACCAACAATGGAGAAGGGTTCCTTTCTCCCCACAACCCTGCCAACATTTGTTATTGATTGAGTTCTTGAAAGCAGCCATTCTTTCTGGGGTGAGGTGGAATCTCAGTGTTGTTTTCATCTGCATCTCTCAAATGACCAGTGATATTGAACATTTTTTCATATGTTTATTTGCTGCTTTTACTTCTTTGTGTGAGAAATGTCTGTTCATTTCAGACGCCCATTTTTGAATTGGGTCTTTGAATTTGTGGGGTGTGATTTTTTTTCAGTTCTTTATATATTCTAGATAGTAGCCCTTTGTCTGAGGTACAGCTGCTATGATTTTTTTCCCCACCTGGTAGGTTGTCTCTTGGCTCTGTTGGTGGTTTCTTTTGCAGTGCAGAAGCTTTTTAATAAGATGAGATCCCAGTTGTTGATTCTTTGTGCTAGTTCCCGTGCTACTGAGGTTTTGTTCATAAAGTCTTTTCCTATGCCAATGTCATCAAGAGTTCTACCTAACTTATCTTCCAGCAAGTGTAGTGTTTCTGTTTTAATATTTAGATCTTTAATCCACTTTGATCTTAGTTTTAGTGCATGATGAGAGATATCGGTCTAGTTTTAATCTTTGGCAGGTTGAAATCCAGTTTTTCCAACACCATTTATTAAATGGGCTCTTTCCTCCAATGAGGGTGGTTGGCTCCTTTGTCAAAGATGAGGTGCCATAGTCTAACTTTTAAATGGGATGGGGTAAGTTTTGGAGCTTGGAAAACTTGAATTAGAATCCTAGCTTTTCCACACAGACACACAGACACACACAGACACACAGACACACACACACACAGACACACACACACACACACACACACACACACTGACTGGTGACCTGAATAGAGAAGGTAGGCCTATTGATGAGGACAAGTGCCAATTAGACCCAAGTAGCAAGGCACGGGGAAAATACCACAAGTGACAGAGTTCCAACTCAACTGTATGTGGATGTAGGCAGAAACTATTTTGTGCATACTTTAAAATACTTTGACTTTGGGAAAATTACTTAAAATTTGGGACTTTGTTTCTTTACTCATAAATTGGAGACATAATAGCCCCTTGACAGGATTGTTATGAGAAATGGAGGTATTTTATGAAATACCAGGGCTATAGTAAACATTTAGTTAATGATACTTAAGCTCATTATTTAAATGGCCACAGTTGTTTTGTTTAACATGAGAGAGCTAGGCTAGAGTTCTCAATTGGGTCTGGAAATCAGGATACTTCTCATGACCTTATTATAGTTCATTGGTAATTTATGGATGGTTTCTAGGGTAATCTTTGTTCCCAAAGAATGTAGCAAGTTGGAGATTTTATTTCCAGGCATTCTATCTAATACAATTTTATGGAAAAGTTTTCACTCACTAACAAATCAATAAACTATTGGCCTATTGAATCTTTTCTTATGAACTCAGCTTAAGGACAGAAGTAGTTGGTCTTTTCAGAGCTGTACTTGTGGCATTAAGGACTGAGGGAATGGGACTGTCTTGTATGTAATTCAACCCCTGCCAAAAGGTAAGGGCTTGAGTATTACTGAGGGATGGGTGTATTATTGCTACGGCAAGGCCCTATTGCCTGAATTGAAAGAAAATGGTATTCAGTCTGTGGCCGTGACTACACATAGCCATGAAAGTGCTGAGTACCATCCAACAGAAAAGCAGGCTCATAAAAACATTACCATGTGTCCTCGTCTACCTTTTCCACTGGATCTGGCAACTTTCAACTTCTGGCTGTTCTCCAGAATCAAAATTACCAAGAAAAGTAAATTGTTTGAATCAGTTCAGGACACGGGGCAGCCATAAAGCGCAACTAAAGACATACACACAAAAAACTTCTAGAATTGCTTCAGAAAGAGGCAAAATTATGGGATAAATGTGTTCCAAGTCAAGGGCAGTATTTGAGGAGGATTAATCCAATGTTTTTTATAGTAATAAAAATTTAAAAAATTTAAATGTTCACCATATTTTTCAGTCACACCTCATATCCCAAACAATGCCAAAACTTTGTAGGTATTAGCACATATAATCCTCAGAAGAATCTTTCGATGATAAAATATGAAGTGCTTAATATATACCAGGCACTGCTTTGGATACTTTACAGTTATTCATCGAATTAATCTTCAGTACAAGAGAATTAAGAGGTAGGTAAAATTATTATTCCCACAGATGAGGAAATTGAAGATCAGAGAGGCTATGTAACCTGCCCAGGCTCACACAGTTGAATACGTGGCTCAGCAAAAGTTTAGAACAGGTTGCTCTGTCTCTAAGTCTGGTATTATATGGTGTATTTTTGTGTTCAGAATTGACAGAAACATCTCTAAATGTTCTGAATCATTTCTATACCTGCTAATGAAATTTTTGATAAACTGTCGCAATAGAACAGATCTTACTGTTAAAAGATAATCTTATTCTCAAATTGAGCTCCACTTAAAAGTATCTTTTAAATTCAGAATTGCTTTCTTTTTCTTAATTTCACTGAACTTCTTTGAAGAGAGGCTTCAAAAATGACGCCAAGACTGGGGTTATTGTCCATTTCTATGAATAATACTAAGGCTGCCTTTAAATCTCCTGTTGCTTTGAAAGTAATTCAAAACATATTCTTTGTGATAGGTACTTCATCACATTTTATTTGTATAGGTATTTTTAATAATAGGCAACAACCCCTGAATTATTTCCTTAAATTGTTCTTGTCAAGCACTACTTGTAGTGCTAAATTGGATTTTGGGGGCAGCGTAAAGCTTAATGTTTATGGGGAATTTTCAAAGGAATTTGATTTTTATTATTTTTCTTAGTTTCATATTTGACTTTAGTGTTCAGAGTGATGCCCTAAATAAAGCCTTGGAGATTGAAGTGTTTTATCTGCAGATTGGCCAAAACAATTTTTACAGAGTACATGTAAAGCCATTTCCCTGTGTCTCATTCCTTTATCAAGGAGATGCTCAAGGGGCTGGCTGCTAGTTCATTTTCCCTTTAGTCCATGCATTGGCCTATAGCTGCAATCCAAGGTCATTTGTCATTTGAAGTGAACATTTTACAACACAGGCTTTTCTGGATGACAATGACTAGAATCAGACATCCATACATTGCAACTTTCACTAGATTCCTGAACTGTGAGAGGTGCTAAAGTTAAGGACCAATCCTGACAGCCATTGAATTACATCACAAACCAGAACTGTTCTGTGGTCTCTGATAGAATGAAGGATTCTTTCATGATGTAAAGCAAGGTTCTTAACCTGGCAGTCTACAGATTGGTGTTTAGAATTGAGGGGTCCATGTACATGAGGGAAAAACCCCCTACATATTTATGTTCATAATCTCTACTTGAAATTTAGTATTTTCTTTCATTATGAATGTAAGCCACAAACCACAGTAGAATTAACATTACCTGTGATTCTATCTTTAGTAGAAATAACAGGCATTATTCTTTTACATGACAGATATTACCGACGTCTCAAAATATCATTTATCTTCCTTTCTACTTTAAGATCATGGTAATTATTAGACTTACTGAGACATCTTGAAATTTAGTGTCTTAATAAAGAAGTAGATATTATAATATCAAATTCAAAAGCTATTTTGATAACCACATTTCAATATAATTGGTTTACAACCTAATATGACTTACTTTATAGATTTAAAAATAGTTTATTTTCTGAAAAGGATCCTCCAGACTTACAAAGGGATGCATGGCACAAAATAAGTCAAGAACCCCTGCAGAGGAAGTACAAAGGATGCAGGCCAAGGGAACTGGTGAAATGCAGTCTCCAAATCAATCTGTCTGAGTGATATCCAGAGAATCTTAGGAAAGGAAGAGAGAGCCTCATTTGCCCTCCCAGCTTTTAGCAAGGATGATTGATCCTTAATCTAAAAGATCTGAATCAGAAATCCTGGATCATTAAGAAAGCCAGCCAGCCCATACCCAGGGATGTGAGCAGGTCCCAGGAGCCAGCAGCTACTGGTGCTTCCATGAACCCAGTGAACTGGGGGGCTTCGGTGGACCACTCCAGGCAACTCCCTTTATGATTTCTGCATAAAGCTGCTTATGTTGCTAAATACTTCTGCGCTCCGTTTTAGAGGATACACAATACATAAAACACACAGACTCAAGTGCTTATTTGTAGCAATCTGTTCAGGAGAATTTAACTTTACTCTTCAAAATGTAATATGGATCCAATAGTATATATAAGAGCCTATGACTTGAGAATGCACATATCTTGAAATAATCACCTTATTTTCTGATTACTCACTGGTAAAAGAATTTATTTCAAACAGAATAACCTTAAAAATAATTTGAGTAAATTATGTGTATCAATTAGGATTATAATCTGCTGCGTATAATTGGAAACTCCAAATCACATTGGCTTAAGATAAATATTTATTTCTCTCATGTTAAAAAAAGTCTGAAGGTAAGAAGTTTAGGAGTAGCATTGTATCTCTGTAAAGTCATCGATCCAGAATCCCTTTTGTTACTCCCCTCAGAGGAAGTGACATCCAGTCTCTAGTGAGTCAGTATGGCTGATTGAACTCTTGCTATCACATCTGCATTCCAAGGAGCAGGAAGGAAGAAACATAGCATAAAAGAGTTCTTCTTTCAGCTAAGTTATTTTCTTTTTAGTACCTTTCCAGTAGGTCTCATTCAACAATTCTGTTTATATTTTCATGACCAGAACATAGGCATAAGGGAGAATGGGAAGTGGAATCTCATAATTAGGTGCATTATTGCTTCCAATCAACCTGAGGGTCTAGTTTGAGAGAAGAAAATGGAATGGATATTAGGTAGAAACTTATGATCCTGTTATAATATATACTTGGGGATTTTCAGTTAAGCATGTACATGTTTCAGAGGAATACTCAAGAAAAAAGCACTAGAATACCAGACAGATGCCCTAGGTCCTAGTTTTGCCTCTGCCTTTTATCTACTACACCTTGAGCAAATTATTTAGCTTCTTTGAAGTATAGTTCTTTCATTTTTAATGTGGATGTGATAATTCTTTTCCTTTTGCTTTTCAGTTGTGGTGGATTAAGACCGAGACAATGTATATGAAAGCATTTAAAAAACTATAAAAGCTTTGCTTAAATGCAAGCACGTTTTGTTTTTTTGGGGAGCATGGGAACTATAATCAGAGACGAGTTCAGTGACTCTCTCAGTAGGCCATAGTGCCAAAACCCTTGAGCCAAGGAATACCCCCCATCTCCAGATAGGTTAATCAACTTCTGATAATGTATTTTCTAAGTTTAAATGGAAATTAAATTATTGTGTCACCCGACCATTAAATGGTGCCAACTCCAATGTACTATAATTGCCACATCAGTAAAGAAAGAAGTTTTAAATACAGCATCATGTCTAATGGCTAATATCTTAAACGGGAAGCCTTGCCCATCATTGAGAAGACAGAATCAACTCCCGCTAACAGAAGCAGAAAGAGTTGCACTGTAGGATGTAAAATGGCTTACCAAATCACTGTGGACAAGGAGCTGAAGAAAGAGCCCTGGCGGGTGCTGAGCTTCTATAGCTTAACTTCTAAAGCCCCCATGGAACTGGACTGCTGTTCCTGCCCTGATCAAGAAGCCATCTGTTAAATCAGGAGTCTTGCTTGAGGTCTTGGCTCTAGAATCTCACTGCAGGAGCCTCCGCAGATCCAGCCTGATCCAGCCTACACCAGCAGCAAGATGTCTTTTACCTTTTCTCCCTGCATTTATCTCCTGTCTAAAACCAAGACCCACATGATTGCTTTTGACTGATGGAACCTCAGTCAACTCAGAACGCGAGCTTTAAGGAAGGCTAAGAAATATAGCTTTTGTGTTTACAACTTCTGCTAGGAACATGTTGGAATAGATGTTATATGTGTCAACCCACAGTATCTGCCAGAATGATTTTTAAGTGTACCTATGAAATGGAAAGTGCTATTTAAAGTTCAAAAACACAGGCAAGTTGTCCTAGAAATGAAATAATTCCAGTGTGGCAATCATGTGAGAGGAAATTTATTTAATGCAAATATAGATTAACTAAAGAATCAGAAAACAGAAGAAACATTTTTGTACATGTATTTGTAGCATGCTATTCTTACATTAATAAATTTGTACTAGCATGCCAATTTAGGCATGTGAATATTTTATCAAGAGTATTATTTGCTCATATATATAAATTTCTGTTTACTTCCATTGATTAGGAACAGAAAAACTTACTCATTTTAATGTGTTTACACATCATGATGAAAACAGACTAATTACATTTCAATGTGTGTATAGAAATAATCTAATGAAATTTTATTGACTGAGAGAGTTCCCAGTATTCATCTTTCTGCTTGAATAGCTTAGCTAATAAAACATAAGGCATTCAAAAATAAGATTAGTTAGAGTCATGGAAAAATAATCAGAATTCTTAATGATTTAAAAAATATTATGGAAAATAAGATATATTCATTACAGTGAGGAGACAGTTTTGTTGTTGCAAGTCAGATCAGTTTCTGAGAAGGGTGGGCTTCCAAACCGGTAACACAGATAACACAGAACTTTCTGGAAGTAGAAATATGACCTCATACTGATTTGTGTATTGGGGAAGTAGATAAAGATGATCAATGGATGGAAGAATTAGACTGACATTTCTGAACACGGATAAACAGGGCAATGGAGAGGGAAACAGGGAAGGGATGATTGAAGGACAATGGACCTGTGAGAATGTCCCTCTTTCTAAAATCTGTTTTTTGCGGTTAGGGTTTTGGCTGAGAGTACAGTGCTTGCCTAGAATGCATGAGACTCTGGGTTGGATCGCCAGCACCATAAAAAAATGAGACCTGCTTTGTGTTTCCCTGGGAGAATGGTTTGCAACATTTTGTTCTCAAGATTCTTTAATCTCTTAAAAATAACTGTGGCTCCCCAAAGAGCTTTTTGTTTGCATAAATTATGTAGTCACACCTATCAATATTTGTCACATTTAAAGTTAGTACAAAAAAAACCCCTGAGAAATTTGAAACTATTTATTTAAAATAACAATGATTTCATTACATGTTAATGTAAAGGTTAGTTACAATTTGTACTCATATCAATGAACTATTTGTACTCTGGTACACTAAAATCCATTAGTCTGTCTTGTACTTTAAATGACTCATTGCAAATTTTGATTATTTAGCATCACTCATTGGTCATTGGGAAAATATTAATTCACTGAGGCAGGAGATTAGGGGGTGGCAGGCTGGCTGGGGAAGTAGGTGTGATCTGTTAATTATAGAGTCCCAGGACACATGCACAGAATGGTTCCCAAAGCCCTGTATGTGGAACCAATCATAAAGTTCTCTCTTCATTTTTTTTTTTTTTTGAGACAAGGTCTCACTATGTATTTGAGGCTGTCCTTGAACTCACTGTGCAGACCAGGCTGGCCTCAAACTTTCAGAGATCCTCCTGCCTCAGCCTCCCAGGTGCCGAGATTACAGGTGTGTGCCACCACACCTGGCTGTCTTCAGTTCCTGCAAGAACTCAAGCAAGTCTTTGATAGAATAGCCTAGACCTGATGTCAGCTTGAGGAATGGGAGATACAAAAGGACAGCTACCACTGTACTCTTTGATACTGTGTTCTCTATTTCTCAGTGGTCTATTCTCATGCTGTAGAGTGCACTTTTTTTTTTTTTACTACTTTTACTTGGCTCAAACTTGCTCTGCAGAGCCTATTTCTTTTCCTATCTTTAATAAATGTAAAACCTCACTGTCTTTTGCATTTGGCTTGACCAATTCTTTGTTTAGGACAGAAAGAGCCTAGAAACCATCTATAGAAGGAAACTCCAGCACCCCCAAATCAGGTAACAAACCTACCATAAAGGTATATACACTGTATTATATAATATAAAAAAAAAATCACATCTATTAATGTCATCATTGATGTCATCAGAAAACTCTTAAGCATTGGGAAGTTGTCAAGCTTATTATTATAGATATGTTTTCCACAATTCCAATTTTGAACCTTGAGTGCTGTCATTGGCAGCAAAACCTGTTTATTGTTTTCCTTGAAGTGACAGGCTCACTGTGTTCATCTTCCAAGGAATTGGGTGTGGTGGTGATTGCCTATAATTCTAGCACTCTGGGAGGCTGAAGCAGGAGGACTGCAGGTTTGAGCCCAGTCTGGGCAATTTAGCTAGATCTTGTCGAAAAACAAAAACAAAAACAAAAACACAAAAAAACAAACCAGCTACAGATATAGCTCAGAGTGAAGGTCCTGGGTTCAACCTCAGAAATAAACAAAACAAAACAAAACAAAAAACCCCTGCTAAGCCAAAAACCCACGTCTGAATCATCATTGTTTTTCTGTCAATTGTTTTTTTAAGTAAAAATGATGACCCATGGGGAAAAATGGCTAGTTGAGATTGCAACTCAAACAATTGCACAGATACTTTTCCTAGAAACAATAGAAACACTTCTACTTTGACATACATAAGTGGTTCACATATACTTCTGATTTCATCTCACAAAATATCCCTCAGGTTGAGGTGTAAGAAGGTAATATTTTTACTGTTTCACCAAGGAAAATATAAAGTGAAATTATTTTTTCCTATAAATTCATGGTGATGACTACTGATACAGTAAGTACCACTTCCTTGATTTGTGCTAATGTGCTAGCAGTTTGTCTGTTATCATTGCAAATATCAACAGAGTGAAAAGACAATGCCTTGTTTTGTCATAAAAATAAAATTGATCTCATGGACTCCCTGAAATACTATTGAAGTGGGTATATGAAATGGTGGTTCCTAGCCAGGTCCCATATTGCCCTATGGTAATTGTCATTGGCATGGAGATTTTTGCATTTGCAGTGAGGAAGCTGTAGTCTTGTGCCAGCCCTATACATGAAATATTGAAGAAATATTAGATTATTATTTGTATAACATTAATATTAATCATGTTTTGCTAATTCAGGAGCACTGCTCTAAACAAGACTTATAAGTTTGAAAAAATTATGTTAGTATTGCCAAAGTTCTTTCCTTAGCTTTCTCATAACCTTGTACACATACCCCTGGGTTATTATTCCTCCCACAGGGATAGTCCTCTGAGCTGGCATTGACAGCTTTCTTTTGGCAGTTTCCTTTGGATATTTTGGGGCACCTCAAATCCAAAATGACCTCTTCTCTATTTCCTCTTTTGGTGTCCAAGCCAGAAACTTGGAAGTAAACTCTAAACTTTCTCCAATTAATGTCATCTTTAAGTATTGCTTACTCTGTTTTTTTCTATCTTTTAAATCATGCTGCTATCCTGCTAGTCCATTTTGAATCCTTGGATAACTATTACTAATATCCTGATTAGTCTCTCTGTCTTGGTCTACCTTATTCATTTTTTTAAAAAAAACAGATCTTAGAATTTCTTTTGTCTAAAGCCAAATATGACTATATAACACCTCTATCAAAAGTCCTTTATTGAGAACTTCCAGGAAAATGGAAGACTAGTGAACAGCAAAAAATAACCTCTCCAAGATTTGGTGTCTAGATGTTGGACTGTAGCAATATGGGGAAGAGAAGAAGGAGGGAAATGGGTTCCCAGGACCCAGAAAGGATCTGAAGTTAGAATTGAAGCACATAGGGAGAGTGAAAATCTCAATGCAGAAGAAAGAGGTGGGAAGTCGAGCTTTCTCCTTAAGCCATAATTCAGTGCATGGGAGGAGTACCTTGAACCTGCAGAGACACCATGACTACTGGGAACTCCAGAGGCCTCCATGGAGAAATGTACCAGTGGAGTGAAGCAGTGGATGCATCAGACTTCAGTGGCTGGTGAGTTATTCAGGTTCAGATGTCCCCCAGGAGAGGGCAGTTGGCCAGTCACCATTTTGGACAGAGGCCAGCTGAGCTTGGAAGGAGCTGTGGGCTGACCAGTGTCAGTCAGGGTAAGGTGGAACTAAATTCAAGACAGCCAGAGGTCAAGGAGTCAAGTTCAAGCTGGCAGGGAGCTGAGTTCAAGCCAGCAGGAGGTACATGGAATGTTGCAGGTTGAACAAAACAGGTTCTAGCCTTACAGCCAGAAACCAGCCTGAACTTCAATGGAACTAAAGGTGCAGGCTTGCTGGGATTACCCACTACCCTGCTTTAAATCCATGGCTGGTTTGCTGGGATTAGTAAACACAGATCTGGGCTCTGTTTGCTCATTCTGTCTACCAGTGACAGCAGAGATACACCCTGAAGTGACCAATTTTTTCTTCTTTTCTTTTTCATTGTTGTTTTTATTGATTGTTCTTATTTTTATATGAGTTTGAATGTTGTTTCTAATTAATTTTTGGCATTTTGTTGTTTTGATTTCTTCTCTTTTCCTCTTGTCTTCTTCACCAGTTTCTTAAAGTTCATGTAATCTTCTTTTGTCCTCCAGCCTTGCTTCTACTCTCTTTCTCTGGTTCTACTTCTCTCTTTTTATTTCTCCTACCCCCTTTTAAATTTTTTCCCCTGAAGGTAAAGTGGCCATATTGAGGGTATATTTAATGTATACAATTTTCATATTTGTTTTAGATTTTGTTATATAACCACAAACCTAGTTCATATGGTTAAAGGTGGCAAATTAATAGTTACCACAGTTTGCCATTTTCTAGGCTGTTTGAAGCTATTGTTATTATTAATTGTATTGCTTTAGCCAAGGTGACATAATTGTTCTAATTAGTTGTTTTTCCTGATATGCCAAGACTGAGATAGATCACAAACAATACTATAGATCAGTGCTAAAGAACTGGGGCTAGGCCAAATAGACAGCAACTTCTCAACCTCAACAAATTGAAGAGGTGGGATTTTGCAATAGACTCAAAACTCAAAAGCCAGCCTTGGAAAACACCTGGAAAACATCTCTGAGAAGTAGTCATTTCCTAAGGGTTCCCAATACTAGCAATAAAGCTACCTTCATAAGCAATTTACAAACATCAACCCAGGAATTAAACTAAAAAAGAGAAAAAGAAAATGAGGGGATTTAGTTCAGTGGCAATATGTCTGCTTTGCAAATGCAAGGTCCTGAGTTCAATCCCTGGTACAAAAGAAAAAAAGAAAAAGAAGGCACAGAAGCAAGACGCAACCCTAAATTTTCAGCTCATCAGAGGCAAACCCTCAGGGCAATGAGGTGGAACAAGTCAAAAGCCACACACCTGGACTCTCTGAAGTGGCAACATTGGAAGTAACAAAGCAGATGAATGAAGTTCTAGAAAAAGTCAAATCAGAAGTAATTTCTCAGATAACTACAGAGATAGTGACCAAAGTGAAGGACATGGTTAATGACTGTAGAGCAGATACAGATAAAAATATTAGAGGAGCTTAAGAAAATGATGGAAATCATGAATGCCCAACATAGGAAAGAAGTGGAATTCATGAAACAGATTCAAACAGATATGCAGGAGAGTAAAAATTCCATTGAAAGTATACACAGCAGAATGAGCCAATGTGAGGACAAAATATCAGATAGAGAAGACAGGATTGCAGTTAGCAATCATAGAAAGAAAGATTTCTTAAAAATAGCAAGGGACCACAAAAAAAAAATCAATCCAATAGCTGCTAGATGATGCAAAGAAGAATAACATGAGATTGATCAGAGTCAGTGAAAAAGGAGATAGTGCAAATGACAGAAAAAAACCTGTTTATAGAAGTAATGGCAGAAAACTTCCGAAGCATGGAAAAGGAATTTGACATACAGATAAATGAGGCATATAGAGCTTCAATTAGCCATGATAAAAAAAAATACACTAAGGTATATAATAGTCAATTCAGAAATTCAACCCAAGAACAGAATACTAAAAGTTGTTAGGAAAAAGAAACAAATTGCCTACAAACGAATCCATCAGAATCACAGCAGCCTCCCTGTACAGACCCTCAAGTCAAGGAGAGCTTGGCATGAAGTATTTCAAGCCCCAAATGATAACTTCCAACCTAGACTGATGTACCCTGCAAAACTACCTTTCAAATATGATGGAGAGATAAGATTATATATCATGTACGGTACAAATTCTCTATTATGAATGTTATCATCATGTATATCTAAAATATACCAATAAAAAGAAATCTAGTTTAAAAGAGAAAAAATTGATTAAAAAATCCATCAGGCCTAGTCCACACTCAGCGGAGGGGATTCTACAAGGACATGATCACCAGGAGGTGGGGATCACTAGGGGAAATCACCAGGTGCTATACCTGTAGGCACACCTTTTGCTTAATATTAGGAAGTAGAGACCTGGCTCCCAAAATCATGTAGCAGGTGAGCTCAAAGAGGGAACTGGGGCCCAAATTCACCATCAGAAAAAGAAAAGTCCTTTATTGGTGTCTTCAGGATCAAAGGAAAACTCAGAATAGCATGAAGGATTCTCTGGCATCTGTTCTTCTCTTCCCAGCCTTATTTTCCTTACTTTCCCTCCTTCCCTTTCTTCTTCCTTTCCTTCTTTTTTTCTTTCTTTTCTTCCTTCCTTTACTCTTCTCCTTCCCAACCCATAGTACTGGGATTGAACACAGGGCCTTATATTCTAGGCAAGTGCTCTACCACTGAGCTATTGCCCATCGTTTTTTTTTTAGAAAGAAATAAAATTATTACTACTATTATTTTTTTGCCCTGCCCATCTTTATTTCCCTCATGCCTTCTTTTCTCCCAGCCAGACCATTCTGTTTACAATTCCTTCAAAGTAGTGTACTCTTTCTCATGTGGGTGATTTTGGTTATGCAATTCCCTCTGTGTAGAAATCCTTCTCTTTCTTTTGTCTACATGTATCACACTTGCTCTTCAAAATTCAGTTTAAGCACTGGGCAAACACACCCAACCCCTCAATATATGCCCTCCTACGTATTCCACACCTCCTTGAATTTATCCCTAGTATAGTACTCATCATATTGCATTGATTTGCTTGCCTGTGTTCCCCAGGGCACTTAATCTTTTAATACAGAGTCCTTTAAGGGATATTCATTTCTTTCCCCAGTGCCTACCATGCTATTGAGGACACAGAGAAAACATTTAAAAAGTATTCAACAAATTTAATTCTGTAAATAATTATTTAAAAAATAATAAAAATTTAAATCTTCACATATTTTAGAGAAGAAGTCCTGTAGGATTCTACATTAGTATAATTAAAGAATTATGGTGGAATAATATATATTTTAATATAATTTAATCTCATAGTTTTTGAACGGGCTTCAGTTGTCTTCAGCCACCTGCTTCTTTTGTGGGAGCAGCATCTTGCAATAGATGGCAGTAAATGGCCCTTGAGACGGGGTATGGTTGGTAAGAAGACCACTTATCTTTGTGTATATTGTTCCATTTTCAACGAGGATGAGTCCAAGCATGCCTAAGATGTAGTCTGCAGTGCTTGGGTAGGGTAGGGATTGGGAGGGCAAATACTGCCAACAGTCTGACTCCAAGAGTGGGGGGGAACCTAGAAGGGTGACAAGGGTCTCTCCTTGTGCAGGTGTGTGAATAGAACTCTCCTGCAGATGAAGACACAACAGTGGCTATGGACCTAACTGTAGGATCGTTGTCATCCTAGCTTTCCTCAGTTCTGGCTGAACTGTGGGTGTCATGGATCAAAATAAGGGATTCCTTTGGGGACTGATACGTGGATGTTGTGTGAGCTGCATTTGGGAATGCTTCTTTGGAGACTCATGAAATTCATTAAGTGGGTGTATGTTCTGAAAGAGTGTCATTAGAAGAACCTCACAATCTTAAGTTCTCTCTTGTGAACTCTCCAAAAACACACAAAGTATTTCTTGAATGTGGAGAGTCTTCAGTGTTTCAGCTCAAGGGTTAACATTTACTTTAGCAAGTTGGATTTATCCACCACAGACTTCTACTTGAAATTAAAGGCCTCTTGTGTGAAGCACAGGAGAATTTTGTTTTGATAAATAATGTTTCTGAGTTATCACTGGGAGGGCTCTGGCTGTGTTGACTATGGAAATCTTTTGATAATTCAGAAGCCTTCTTATCACAATCTTTTCTTTGGCCTATTTTTCTTCCTTTTTCTTTTTCTTTTTAATCTTTCTTAAGTTGGTTTCTTTTTTCTTTATACTTACAGTCACAAGATGGCTCAATTATGTTTTTTTTTTGTTTTTTGTTTTTTGTTTTTTTTTTGTTACCAGGGATCGAACTCAGGACCTTGTGCTTGCAAGGCAGGCAGCAGAACCACTGAGCTAAATCCCTGGCCCCTATGTTTGTTGTTTAGTTGAATACTGTCTTACTCAAAGCTAGTTCTTTTCCATAGTAAATAATTTTTCCCTCATAGTCCTCCCTCTACCGCCCCCTCCCCCCAAGACTGGAGATTAAACCCAGGGCCCTCACACTGAGCTACATCCCCATCTGTATACCAAAGAAAATTTTTTTGAGATAGGATCTTGCTTAAATTGCCCAGTCTGGGCTGAAACTCATGATACCCTGCCTCAGCTTTCTGGAGTGCTGGGATTACAGGCATGTATCACCACACCTGGCTTATATCAGGATTTTTGAAAATAAAGTTTCTCTTATTTTCAAGTATAATCTAATTTACTTTTTTTGGTACCGAGGATCAAACTCAAGACCTTGCACTTGAAAGGCAGGCGCAGTGGCACTGAACTAAATCCCTGGCACTCTAATTTACTTTTTAATCCTATGACTTTCTATGCAATAACATATGATAATTTCTTCTGAGATCTCTGGGTGTGGTTATATGTACATTCTTTTGTTCTTCTTATTAGAGAATCTTTAATGAATCTTTCTTCTTCTGCTTTTTTTTTTGAGACAAGTTATTCTGTGTAGTTTAGTCTGGTCTTGAACTTAATGTGTAGCCCAGGCTGGTCTTAGATTCCTGGCAATCTTCCTACCTCAGCCTTCTGAGTGATGAGATTACAGATGTAAACCACCATAATTGACTTTACTTTCCTAAATCATATATCAGCATAATTTAAAAATTTTTATCAACATTTTCTTTACATTAATCTATAAATATAGATGTTGATTTCTCAACATATTTTTTGTGTTCTATGCTTATATACCTGTTTCTAAAGTTTCTATATATTGTGTGGTTTATGTAACTATTTGAAAGAATGTGATCACAGAGTGTCAAACAGTGTCATAAGAGGAAAATACATAGAACTAGAGTCTCCTTGCATTTCACTCTGTTTATTGAGTTAACAGTAATCTCATTAACTGTGTTGCTTTCCAAAGTGTCCACAAGCATTAGTTCATATTGCTAAGCAGACAAATTGTCCTTTGGAAAAGAGTACAGATAATTTTTAGAAAGGACATAGTCATCACAAAGCTTCTTTTAGCTAGAAGTGAAAGCAAATAAAAACTGCAAATGAACCAATAAAAAAGAAAGAGAAAGCATTTGCAGAATAAACCCTATGATGCACTTACGGAAGTGCTGCATGACATTTCCTTTTGCTGTTATAATGGTGTGCACTGGTTGACTAGCTGGCCAGGCAGCCACTAAAGACTTCATAGCCTGTTTTCCAATTATAGGACTAAGAATTAATGCATCACCAGCATTGAGCAATGACATTTTGGCTCATTTAACTAACTCCTTTACACAGGTTACCTTCCTTTATCAGTACCATAAAAATGAGACTGATGGCAGTATTTATAGTCACTGCTAAGAGTAGCCTCATAAGCCAGTGCATCATGAACTCATTCTTTCCCGTTGCCCAGCATTTCTAAGCAAAGCTGAAATGTTGAAGAAAAATGAACCATACATTTTGCAAACATGCAAAGAAGCATGGTGACAGGTTAACTGACAGTATTAGAGTCAAGATGAGAAATCATCTGAAGCCATAATATTATACTCAGAATTTTTTCATCTTAGAATATTGCCTTGCAGTTTACTTTAAACTATTCTTGTAAACTATTTTAATAATTTAAGAGATGATCAGTTAGGTCATTAAATTAAATTTTTATGTCACTACTATTATAACATTAGGTGCACAGCATGAATATGTTTCTGTGTGCTGCCATTGATATGGCTGACATGTACAGTCTTACTTTGCTTTCAGGGCTTAAGTTGTTGAATTGGACAGGACAAAAGAATTATTTACATACTTAATACATTTTTTCTGATAGGATGATGCTTTTGAAATAATTCAGACTTAAACTCCCTTTTAACTAAGATTTGAATGGCCAAAGAGGAAGTCTAAAATCCAAATCTAATTTTCTGTAGAAGAAATTACACTGTCAATCTTTTGGGTAGTGATATCCTCAGTAGAAGCAGTCATACAAATGACATAAAATTTGGATTGTAGAGGTGTCATATATTTTAGATGTATATGACATATCCCCAGATGTGGTCACAAGTAGAGTGTGACAGGAGACAGTCTACAACTTGAAGTATTCATCTTATTACCAGGGTGCATCATTATGCATTACTGTTTTAGAATAAATCCTGCAATTATCTTGTGAGTAGAACATTGCATTGTGTAGGGGTGGGTGGGTGGGGAGAGTGTTAGAAACATTACTTTGCCAAATGTTTATGTAATTATGTAAACATTTATGTAATTTTTATAATCTCATTCAGTTATTTCTTCCATTTCTAATGGAATGAGACATTAATAATAATAATAAAAGTAAAGCAAGTTTGCTTTTCCTGAATCTCTGAGAAGCTTTGAGAAAAAATACAAAGAAAAACATCTGAGAACTTAAGTGATTCTGCTCTAGAACTTACTGTGTAGTTTTTAGAAGAATAAAGTTAGATTTACAGACTCTTACTCAGCAATTAGGGAAAAGTCAGAGCAACAACAACAAAAACAAACAAAAAAAGAGGACTAAAAGTGTCAAAATATTAACATCAGCTAGCCATGATTTCAAGATTGTCCACGTGTTGACTGGGATACAGCTACATATTTTATTCCTCTTTTTTTAAACTGAGAATGTTCTCTTTCAGCAAAACACTACTGTGGTTCTGTCTGGACCCTAAAGTGTAACACCAAAGTAACTATTTTCCTTCTGGTAAAGAATGTATCAAGCATCCAAATTGTAAATTGTAAACAATTATATTTTTTCTCGGAAGTAGTTTCTCCAATTCTGCCTTCACGTTTTTTCACGATGCTGTTTCCTGTTTCCCTCTGTGTCCATGACATTTTGCTGTTCTGAGCCCAGAGTCCAGGCCTACATATGCAGTGGCCTGAGGCTCATACCTCACTCCGCCCTCACTCCGTGTCAGCTGCTCCCCAGATCTTCAGGGTTGATATATACTGGGGTTATTGAAGTGTGGTCCCCGCACAAAAGCATTAACATCACTAGGGAAGTTGTTAGAAATGAAAAATTTCAGGTCCTACCTGAGTAAAATCAAGAACTCTGGGCATGGGGTCTAGTAATCTGTCTTTTAATAGATTAAAGTGTTATAGGTGATTCTGGTGCATAATCAAAGGGGTTATTTATGTTTTTGTAGTACTGAAGATTGAACGTAGGGCCTCACACATGCTAGACAAGTGCTCTACCGATGAACTACATCTGTAGTCTTTTTCTTTTTTTAAGTTTTGAGACAGTGGTTTGCTAAATTGCCTGTGCTTGGCCTCTACCTTGTGATCCTCCTTCCTTAGCCTCCTGAATATCTGGGATTATAGGCATGTGCTCTTGTGCCCAGCTATACTTAACATTTTAATAGAGGACAACATTTTGACCCAAAGAAATGCATTTTTGTGTGGTGGAATTTCAGGTTATTAGTGACAAAGGGAAGTGTTTTTCAGACTGTGCCACTAAGTAACTCTACCTGTGTATAAAATGCATGTTACCTTGGGTCCACAGCCCAAAATAAAAAACTTGATGGTGTGAGGATTGTGGCTCAGTGGTAGGGCTTGGGATGTGTGAGGCCCTAGGTCTGATTCTTAGTGCCATAAAACCATACAAAACCAAACCAAACCAAACCAAACAAAACAAACCAAACATGGAACCTCAAACTCGAAGCTACAACAAATCTAATGGCAAGCAAAGAGTAGATATAGTTACATAGAACTAGGCCAGAGAAAGCTTAGATTCAGTTCCTTGAGTTAGGGGAAAGATTGAGAGGAAATTTGTCATTTTATTGCAGTCATGGGAAGCTTTCTTTGTTTTCACTGTTCTTGCATTTGATCTTGAATGATTAGAAGATGGCTACAACGAAGCCTTTAAAAACTAAAAGTCATCCTACTCCAAAGGAGTTTTTATGCAGTAGTTTGAATGTTAAGACTAAACTGATCTAGATTACAGACTGCCTACCTTTTTCTTGATGGTTTTATGTAAATGGATTACTTTTGTTCCTCGATTTCTCTTTTAATTATGAATATATTCTTTTTTAAAAATTGTAAATATTTTAAATCTATGAGTATATTATAGAGACTGTTTATAAAAACTATTGGGAAATGTTTTTTTCTTCACATTTCTTTGTCTTGTTTTGTTTTCCTCTATAAAAGAGGACCAGTATCAAGGTAAGATGAGGGAAGAGATACTCCCCTTAGTGTGGAGGAACGGGGCATGAGAAGGATAAACCTCAAAAGGAGGGAGGGTGGGAAATGTCACTAAGGAGGCAAAATATTCTCCGTGAAAAGTAGAGGGAGTGCCACAGCCTCAGAGACAAGGGCAGAGGTCCCCTTCTCAGTGGGGGTTCTCTCCACTCAAGAGTCCAGAAGGGAAATGGCAGCTTCTCCTTCTATGGCAGCCACTCCACTGCTCACTGTGAGTCACCTTCCTCCTTATGTAGGTAAGAGTGCTGCTGGGCTTGGAATGCAGAGATTTGTCAGCATTTCCAGCAGCAGCTGTGCTCTAGACTCCTCCATCTCAGGCCCCACTGACTGCACTGGGCTTGGCCCTCTGGGGAAAACAACCTCCTGGGGTAAAGATACATCTCTCGGTCAGCATCCTCTGGAGGCAGCCCAGTCAGGTCAAAGATTTTTCCCAACTGGTCAGCTTCAGTTTCCACAGAAGAGAGGCTTTTGATGAAACAGCTCTGCAAAGATATAGCCAACATGTCACATGTCCACAGGTGTTTTGTATGTAGATTGCAGAAGAACTTCAGGAGCCCAGTACCAGAGTGAAACTACCTAAAGGGAGTAGTTACGGTAGATGAGTAAAACACAGGACTTCTCAGCTGGTATGGGCAATCACTCTCCTACCCCCAGCCAGAACCCATTTGGTTACTATCTTTTCACTGACCACTGGTCTAAGGGCCATCTGGTAGCTGTAGATTCTGGTGAGGCCAAAGTCAGCCAGCTTGACTGTCCCACCTCTTGTCACCAGAATGTTCTCTGTTTTCAGTTCTTGATGAATGACATAGTTGGCATGAAGGAAATCTGGGCCTCTTAGAAACTGGCACATCAGATCCTTGATGGTTTTAGCTGGCAAGCCTGGTGGAGGTGCCTTGTTGAGATCTGTTCTAAGGCCTTGTTCTATGATCAAACACTAGAGTCACCTTGATCTCCTGGTCAGTTCAGGAAGTGACACAGAGGTCCATCTACCCAACAACACTGGGATGCTCACATGCCTCCAGCCGCCTTAGTAAGGCCACCTCACTTACTGAACTGATTGATGGGTAGGCCTCCTCCAGCTCCTCCACTGGGGACTCATACACTCCTGAGGGCCACAAAGTAGGGATCAAGGGCCTTGTACACAGTCCCATAAGCATCAACACCAATTTCAGCCACTGTTTCATATCGAGAAGTAGACATTCTCAGATCAGGGGAGATCCTCAAGCCAGGCCAAGAGCTGCGGAGGTGGACTGTTATTGGGGCCCCAGAGCTGGCTCCCGTGGCGCCATACCCTGGAGCTTAGCCTGGGACAGCTGGACGCTACTGGACCACAGACAGAGGCCACAGGCCTCACCCCACCCTCCCCATGTGACCAGCTGCCAGAGAAGCGCATGGGAACATCTGGGAAATATTCTTATACTACTTTATTCTTTCTAAGATATGATTATGAATGTCATTATCCATATTATACCAATATAACTAAGGAGGTTGTTTCTGATTTCTTTTTTTTGGTACTGGGGATTGAACTCAGGTCTTTGAGCTTGTGCAGCAGGTGGTGAAACCACTGAGCTAAATCCCCGGCCCTATTTTATGTATTATTCAAGCTATCATTGTGGAAGAGTTTAGGCATTATTTTCAGGCGTGGTTGTGTATTGCGATGGGATGTAGGTGAAAAATGTATAGATGAAAGTCTTTCTTTTTTTTTTTTGAAAGTCTTGTCAATGAGGACAAATTGCATAAGAAATGGCAATGGGAACAAATCCCCTCCTCTCTTTCTTTCTTTCTTTCTTCCTTTCTTTCTTTCCATCTTTCCTTTTGTTTTTGTGGAAATATGTGGCTGGCACATAGTGGTAGGCGTATGAATTAAATAATTGAATATTTATAAAAATAGAATCATATTTAACAGAAAGGATTTAGTTCAATTTGGGTTAAGAATGTCAGTGACCTTGGCCCTAGGAAGGCATGTATGTTGAAGGGAGCAGAAAAAGGGATCACCAGTGATGGATGAGGATCCATGAGTTGTTCATCTAGACTAACAAAGTCCTATTTCATAGTTACTTCACTGTTTTTGAGTGTATGTGTGTGGGGGGTACTGGGGATTGAATCCAGGAAGCACTGGGCTACTTTCCCAGACATTTTTATTTTTAAATGTTGAGAGAAGGTTTCGCTAAGTTTCCCTGGCTGGCCTTGAACTTGGGATCCTCCTGTTTCAGCCTCCCAAATAGCTAGTATTGCAGGCATGTGCCACCATGCCCAGCCCTGCATTTTTATATGTTTCTAAAAGGGTCTTCAGAATTAAAGTAGTTTGAGAAGTAGGGAAGAATGAGAACATCAAATTTTCCAGAAGCTGGCAGGCCATTCACTATGATTCTGTGATTGTTTTTAAGGTCGTATATAAAGTTCTAACCTAGTTGCTTCACATAGGTGTCTAACTTAAGTTACTAATGTTTGGGCAACTAGGAGTAGCTGAACTAGTCCAGATTTATGTCCCATTTATTTCATAGAATGATAATGCTTGTTTTTTTTGGTCCCAGGGATCGAACTCGGGTCCTTGAGCTTGTAAGGCAAGTGGATAATTCTTTTTTTTTTTTTAATCTACCTTCTAGATTTTTTTAAGTACCACATAAATATTCATTGATCTTACTAATGTCTGATAAAGAGAATATTAAAAATGCACTGCTTGCCCTCCATGTCTGCAGATGCACAAATTCAATGGACTATGTATTGAAAATATTTGCAAAAAAATTATACCTATATTGAACATGTGTAAACTTTTTTATTGTTAGTAGAATGACTATTTATATAGCATTTACATTGTATTAGGGGTCATAAGTCCTAGAGATGATTCAAAGGAAGATGTGCATAGGTTGTATGACAACACTACTTAAAATAAGGGACTTGAGCAGTCTTGGATTTTTGTGTCCACAGAGTGCCTGGAACCAATCTCCTGCAGATATGGAGAGATTTTATAAATCGTTCACAAGAGGATGTGCAGAAGGAAGGACTTTAATGATCTCTTGTACTTTAACTCCTCAGTTCTAATTACCCTGTGGTGCTATATATGTCATACAAGTGTTTGACAAGAAAAAAAGGGTTTACTTTTAAGGTAAAGGGATCTGGGTGTGCATCCCAGACCAACTACTTAATCAACCAGGTGGCATTTGGCCCTCAGCTTCTTCATCTGTAAAGCAGATATAAGGTATTGGCCAGCTTTCCTGTTGCTGGAACACAATACCTGAGACTTTCAACTCTAGGAAGGAAAGGTTTATTTTGACTCACAGTTTCAGAGGTCTCAGTCCATGGTTGCCTGGCTCCAAGGAAGAAATATCATGGCCAAAGGAATGGAAGAGGAAAGCTGCTCACTTCAAGGTGGCTGGAAAGCTGGGCACATGGGAAGAGGGCCAGGGAGAGATATACCCCCAAAGCCACACCTCCAGTGGTCCACCTCCAACTGGACTGCATCCCCTAACAGCACATTCAGCTCTAAGCAGCAGTGGATTAATCCACCGAGTGTATCATTCCTATGACCCAGTCACCTCCCAGGAGTCTCTTAATCCAGTCAAGTTGACAGTTAAGATTAACTGACACCCATAGTAATGCTAGTTTATTGCAATTATTTAAAATACTGTGTATAAAATGTCTGGCCCTGGCAAGTTGTCAGCACTTAATAAAAACTATAATACTTTTGGCATCATTAGTATTATTTTTTCTACCATGTAAAGAGAAGATGCCTGCAAGTTCTGGCCCAGGGTACTGGGCATTTGCTGCTGTTAGTAGCATGACAGCTGTGTATAATTCATAGTCCTGAAATAATGTTTGTAACCCCTCAGATGAGGCATCACAATGAAAATACTTTTAATTTTATCTGGGATGTGTTTGTTAATCTTTGGCCAAGTGTTTCATCAGCTCTTTTGTAGGATTCCTTTGAAAGTCCTGAAGAAATAATTCATTTGGTATTCATACTTGACCACTTGTGTAATTTAGGATTAAGCAACATCTAGAATTATCCTTTACTTATGTAGTTAATTTGTATAAAAGCCAATGGATGGCTTCTTTTGGCACTCTCCTGATGTGACTGTCCAAGCCTGCAGAGTGATATCCCAGGACCAGCTGCTCAGCCCTCACTGCCTGCTCTGGAGTATCAGCCTGCTGACCTCTGCCCAGCCCCCTGGGGTCAAGACGCTGCCTCTCCCCTCTGGCTTGCTGCTGGGCCTGTGACCTGGCCTGGTTCACTCCAGCTGCTTCCCATTCATTTCCTGGCTTCCTAGCTTGCAGAAGGCTTGGGAATTTTTCTCAAGTCAGGCAGTGATCAGCATTCTTCACAGCCAGCAAAATGAGTCTTCCTCCTGCAGAGTCCCCCACTTGCCTATAGCTATGTTACTTCTGGACATGCCCATGGCATCTGGAACACAGAGTGAGAGTGACAAAAACTGAGCTGAATTTCTGCTCAAGGCTTTCCATACCTTATTCCAGACAATGGAAACCCCCTTCCAACTCTGCCCTGTCTCCCATTCACAAACAGAGTGAAGCATCCTCTGAGAAGATTTCTATAGGTTCCTGCCCTGCCCTGCCCTGCTCCCATTCCCTGAAGGAGAACACTGTAGAAAGTCAACGGGACTGGAAGCCAACCAGCCAGGGTTAAATCATGGAAAACAGCAAAGATCCAGACAGGAAACAGAGGCCTCATATAGTTTCAGATAGTTGATGAAAAGCAGGATTGACTGGACATTCACACTTGTGGATAACTGGAGCCAGCCACTGCCTGATGTGATTTTTGTGTCTTCCATTGGCCTCACATAGTGCCTGAAGCTCTAGCTCCTAGCCCAACTTCCTCTTTCCACTGAATGCAGGGTGTGGTGCAGCATTTTCCAGAGTGTTCTGTGCAATAGGAATCCCCAGAGGTGCTTCCGAAGGAAAGGTTTCCATGGTTGAATAACATTGTGCAATGCTGTATACTTTCACTTGTTGCAGATTCACAGTGAAATCGTGTGTTAGAATTCACTCTGGAAGTTGTGTTTAACCAGTTTCCAGAAGTTATGGAACCATAGAATGCTTCTTTTAAGTAACACTTAATCATAATCAGTAAAATTAGTGTTCACTGGTCATACTGTTCTTTACACACACACCTCTGCCTCAGGGCCTTCATCACTGCTGGTCCCTTGTCTAGAATGCTTTCTCTATGAATGTTCACATGACTCATTCCCTCAGTTTGCTCTAATCTCTGCTCAAGAGATGTCTTCTCCGACTATCTTGTTTAAAACAGCCTACCCTTTCATTCCAATCCAGCTTCTTTCTACGTATCTGCTGACTTTGTTATTATTATTATTATTATAGGTTTTTGAGACAGGATTTCCTTATGTAGTTCAGGCTAGCCTTGAACTCATTAGCCTAGGCCAGCCTTGAACTCTCAGTGATCCTCCCACCTCAGCCTCCCAAGTGCTAAGGCGTGCTCCATTATGACTAGCTTATTTTATTATTATTATTATTTTTTTTTTTTGGTACTGGGGATTTAACTCAGGACCTTGAGCTTTCCAGGCAGGCAGCAGAATCACTGAGCTAAATCCCCGGCCCTAGCCTATTTTTTTTTAATAGCAGTTATAACTCTCTGGCATTACAAATTATGTATTATGTAATTAGTTTATTTTTTGATAAGTCTGAGGTAACTAAAATAGGAGCTCCCTGAGGGAAGAAACACTGTTTTGTTTGGTGTCTGATGTGTTGTCAAATCTAGAATGGTGCCTGGTGCAGTTTGCATATGACAAATAGCTGTCGTGAGGGATATTACTCATTGCCAGAGACTGGACTTCAACCCCACCTCTGCCTCTTTTCTGTGAGTAAATCCCTTTGTCACTTAGATTCTCCATTTCTTTATGTAAAGTGAGACAAAACCACGCCCATCTTGCCTATCTCATAAGAACAGGAGGAGGATCAAATCAGACAGGGAAGAGATGATGTATTGTAAACTGGGGGGAAAGAAATATAGGTTGCTAATATATATTATTAAATATACATATTATATAAATAATAAGTATATTATCAAAGATAAAATGCACAAAAGAAGAGGGAGTGAGGTCAGATTAGCTGGCTATATGAGGACAGAGTGTTCTGATGGAGGGAAAGACAGAGTAGGAAAACCCAGCACAGGTAGGTAGTATGACCTGGAGAAGAAAGATCCCTTGATGCTGTTCTCCATCACAGCAAATTGGAGAAATATTTGAGAAGAAGAAAATTTCATGAGTACAAGCAATTAGGGTAATTGAATAGTTATTGCTTCTTGGATGCTACAATGTCTCTGGCACATTAATTTTTAAACAAAGTTGGTTGAATTCTATGTGACAGTCTTATGGAGTATTGTCTGGGTTTTATTTGTGAGGAAACTGAGACAGAGGGAGTTTCAATACTGTATCATACCCAAAGCCACACAGAGAGTGAAAGTCTAGACCTAGAGTCTGACCAAATTAAGTCTGTTCCTTACCATATGTGGAGGTGGCAACATAAAAGTTAGGACAAGGTTGACCAGGAAACATCTTTTGACCTCTTCCTTAGCTCTCTGTAGAAGAGAGTTTGAACTATGAACCTACAGGGGCTACACACCTTGCTGTTGCAAAGAGCCATCCACTGGGTTGTTCTAAAGAGCAACCTAAGAGGGACCGAGCAGGAAAAAGAAAGTGGAAGGAAGGAAGTGTTAAGATATAGCAGTAAGGCTGGGGATTTAGCTCCGTGGTTCTGGCACCTGCCTCCCTCCCAAGTGCAAGGACCCAAGTTTGATCTCCGGTACCAAAAAAAAAAAGAAAAGAATCAGCAATGACCTTGACCTTGTTGTTTGAGAAAATGTGCCCATGTCAAAAAAATGAAAGTTATTGAGACTGAGGTATAAGGACCCTGCCCTTAGTCTTGGTTATTTGCATTAATTTCTTGTTGCTAGGGTTCATTTCTTTTCATGATTTTTTTCTCTTCACTTTTAAATCATGCGTCAATATGTTTGTTTGCATGAATTAATTATCTGTGTTTCTCCATCTAAATTAGTCCAAAAATTGTAAGTGACCTGAGTGACAAATCTGACACTTAAGTGAACTGCATGAGATCTAAGATTCTTCTCTGTCACCAATGTTTATCTAAATGAGGATTTAAGTTAGCTTTGAAAACCTTATATCTATTTGAGTATTAAATTTAATAAAGGCCTCCCACCAATCGGGCAATTAGTCCTGATGTGTGAAAATCACCCCCACTGAAGTTGCTGGGAACTTTGCCTCTAAAACAGGGACCATGGTTAAAAATCAAATCTTGACAATTGTAGAATACAAGATAGTTGAATAAAACTATCCTGGGATAAAACATGACCAATAATATTTCTACTCCACAGAGCTCATTTTCCTTGTAGAAGTTGCTAGGAAGTGGCTCTGGAGCAAGGCTTTGACTGTCTAAGTAGAGTGGCAAATCTAATTATCAAGGTGAATGAGCCACCAAAACCTTTTTCTCAAAATAAGCAAATGTAATGTTAAGAGTAAGAGTGGGGGAAAGTTTTGGTCTCATTTTCTTTTCTTTTGAATAATACTTTCCATTTTTTTAGTTCAAGGAAATGGGAGAGAGAGAGGAGAAGGAGAGAATGTGTGTGCGTGTAGGTCAGACAGTGTCTTCAGACTTAAAATATTGGGATAAAATGTGATTTCAAAGCCTGGCTTTGAGCCAGGTGTGCTGGTAGTCACCTGTTCTCCCAACCACCTAAGAGGCTGAGGCAGAAGGATCACTTGAGCTCAGCAGTTCAGTTGAGATGAACCTAGGCAACATAGTGAGACCCCCAGCTCAGAGCAAAACCAAACCAAAGCACAACACAGCACAGCAAACCAAACTAAGCCTGGCTTTGTGTCTTTTCTGAAGCTGCTCTCTGTACCTTTGATGGATCCTAATGGTAATCTATTGGGATTCTATTTATCTTTCAAAAGCTCCCACTTGGATCTTTGGGCACTTTCTGCAGTCATGTCAGCGATAACTGATCTTTCTTTCTAAATTCTTACAGCATTCTATTGCCTTGTAAATATTCGTGTGGAAGTTTTGTCTTGCCTGTGCTTTGAGCACAGGCTGCCTGCCTCATCTGCCTTTCCATTCCACTTAACTTTTGGCACAGTGTAGGCACAATGAATATTTATTGAATGAATGAAAATAGATGAATAAGAAAAGACTTTTGAGCAAAATTTAAGAAAGATTTGTTATGACAGTTATGATGAAGTACAGTTATCTGAGTTCTAAAATCTATTTCTAAACTATATAAAATGAAGAAAATCCTTAGATGCTACAGGATTCAAGTGTAAAGTGCTGCAGCCTTTGTATCAGAAATAATCCATTGTTTTAGGCACTTTATTCATTTAGTCATTTTATTGCTCATTTTTATGTGCTATGTGGTATTTCAATTGTTGGAGCTATGACCTTGAACAAGACCACCTGTGGTCTTAATTAGCTTATAACTAGTGAGATCTTTTAAAAAAGCAATTACAAGCTGGGCGTGGTGGTGCACACCTATAGTTCCAGTACTCAAGATGCAGAGGCAGGAGGATCAGCATGAGTTCAAAGCCAGCCTGGGATTCACAGATTTCAAGGTCAGCCTAGACTAGATAATGAGACCCTGTTTCAGACCCTGTCTCAAAAAACCAAAGGGGAGAAAAAAAGGCAATTATAGAATTTGATTATATGAGGACAAACACACTATGTAGCAATTAGATAGGGTGCATCCTAGAATGAAAGACAAGGGGACAACTTAATTGCTATAGTCTTGAGGGTCAAAAAGGACTTCTTAAATAATAACATACATGGCTGGGAAAGTGGGTCAGTGCTACAACGTTTGCCAAGCATGCATGAGACCCTAGGTTCAATCTCTAGTATCATAAAAAAACCCTAACATATGTGACATATTTAGTGACCAGCAAATTGTGAATGATGATAAATTCAGAGGTAGAAACCATAAATATATTGTGTTCAAAGACAGGCTGATATGGTCAGAGAAATCTTCAAAGAGGAGATTTGATTTAAATTAGACCTTACCCAGTTGAGTAATAGAGTTTTATATGGTCATGATAGGAGGCCAGGGAGAGAACATACCAGGAGAAAGTTTCAATAGGTGTGAAGATAGGAGTCCCTACTTTGAACTAGGTATCAGGGACCCAGTAATGAATAAAACCAGGTCCTGGTCCCTTACAGTGAGTCAAGTGTATAGTATTATGAGGATTGATCTTGGGAACAGTGGGCAATATGACTGAAGACATAGAGTGCAGCCAGATACTGTAATATTTTGTATAACGTCTTGGGAATTATTTCAGGTTTGAAGTCACCAACATTTTTTATAAAGCAATACATTTCCTGGCCAATGTGATAGAAGGAATGTTATGGGAAGAAGCAGCAGCTCTTCTAGGCACAAGGAAGTGACCCAAACAGGTTCAAGAACAGGCCAATTTCTGGATCCTTCTTCTACTACCACTGCAAATATGCTGGCTTAGGTCTGAGTTGTGGATGTCTCCCAACTGGTCTCCCTGACTCCAATGTCTTGTCCACTCTGCTGTGGACACTGCAGGTGTGACGTATTCATGAAACAGCACCATGGTTCTCATCTTAGAAATTCTCAATGAGTTCCTTTTCATTAATTCAACAAATATTTTTTGAGTGTCTAAATCAATCAATTATCTATCTCAGTTGGTAGTGAGTTCTAAGAATCAAAATGGTATAAGGTAACAGAAAACAACATATTTGGGGATAACATTTTGAGGGATAACCCCCCTAGTAAGATGAAATTTGAGAAAAGACTTGATTGTGGAGACGTTTTGTGGCTAAAGGAGTGGCCAGGGCAAAGTCCATGAAGAGGGAGTGGGATTTCTGGGGTCAAGGAACAGAGAGGTAGTTTTGTGGCTGGACCATAGTGAGTGAGAATAACAGAAGGTAAGCTTCAGATGGAGGTGTGGGGCAAATGAAGTAGTCCCTTGCCATCCATTCTAAAGATTTTGTTCTGAATGAGGTGAGAAGTTGTTGGAAGGATCTGAACAAAGGCATATCATGAGATGATTTAGTTTTTTGGTACAAGGAAGAGACCCAGGGTCACCCAAGGAAGTAACCCTCTACACCAGGGAAATTCACCCAGGTAGGGCTGCATTATATTCCCAGCCCTTTCTATTTTATTTTATTTTAGATTTTGAGACAAATTCTCACTAAGTTGCCCAGGCTGGCATTGAATTTGCAAACCTTCTGCTTCAGTCTCCTGGAGGCAGCCTGGAATTCAGGCGTGTGCCATCATACCCTGCAAGGTAGTCCTTTAGTTTAGAACTTTACTGTTATGAGAAGCTGGAATGGAGGGTATCTTAAAGGATCGGTATAGCAAAAAGAGTCTTGTCTTTAATAGGATAGGAGACACTACAGTGTAGTTGTTGGTGGTGAGAATGATGATTGACAACCTGGGGAAGACAGGACATTTGCTGAAGTCTTTAGTTTCCCAAGTAGGTGAGAAAGCCTGCAACCCGGTGTGCAGTGGAGGCCAGCCGTGGGAAAGAGCATGGAGCGTTCATCCATTGTAACAACAGCATGGGCAACGGACATTTAGACAGCTGGGAGACGCTGGTTCATGTAGTCTTGGGAATGCTTGGCAGTTTTTTTTTTTCTTGTTGTTTCTAGTTTCTCAGCAAAACAATTAAAAACAGTAATTGATAAGGAGAATGATGGAGATGTTATAGGATTGAAGAACAAGAATAAAATATAAATTAGACATTTAGAAGAGGAAGATGTGATGGTAATGGAAATTTTCAAGGATTGCCATTTATTATGGCATTCCAAGCTTCTCAAAATTTCTTTCTTAGCTCATCTGTTCTTCACTTCTGGTCAGGCTTATACTCACTTCCATGTTAGCATCCTGAGTTCAGGCGTGATACAGCAGGATGCTGAGGGAGGTGACTGCTCTGCTGACACCCGCAGTAAAGTTTGAATCTCATTTGCATCGTTTTGTGGGTCTCCGGCCTTGCACGTTAATTAACTTTTCGGTCTTATTTTCCTCACCTGTTAATTAGGGCTAGCAACAGTCCTTACTTATTGTGGCTGACATGAAGATTATATAAGTAATGCATGCAGAGCAACTGATGCATGGTAAAAACTCAGTAATTATTAGTTATCTTTATTACTGCCATCCTCTCCATCCTCCCTAAAGACTTGTGTTTCCTGAGGGCAAGGATTATTTTACTCATCTTGTGGTCTTCAGGATTCCTTGTATGGAGTAGATGAGTAATAAGTGTTTATGGGGTCTACATTTAAACAAGAGTGAAATGGGGTCTACATTTAAACAATACTCAGTATACTGCAATTGACCCTCAGGAGTTTTGAAAATCTGAGAACTTAGCACGTTTTCTTTGAAGGCACTGTCAGGTGTCAGGTTTATTGTTTGAAGGCTTCCCTATCCTAAAAATAAATTCAACCTGTATTTCTCAAAAGCACACCTCACACATCCAAATGCCACCTTATTTTTTGAACAAGTACCAGACTGGATCCGGAGCCTGAGTTTTATGTAGCTGCTAGGGGAGCTGGGTGCATGAGATCCACAGTTGAGCAAATCAGATGAAGTTTTGAACAGGGTTGGTGAGAAAACAGTTGTTTCTATTTCTTCCTGCTTTTCAGTGTAGTGATCACAGTGGGCAAACAGAGGCACAGAGAAAATTAACTAGGCAAGCCAACTTCTATTATTAGAAAGGCCTCGTCAGCTGGGCATCTGCTAAGGAGAAGTGCTTTAAAAACAGTACAACTGGGGCTGGGGCTGTAGCTCAGTGGTAGGGTGCAAGCTTAGCATGTGGAAAGACCTGGGTTCCAACTTCAGCCCTTGAAAAGAAAATGATACAACTTTTCAATGTCTGCCTGAGACAAACTGTGAGACTAAATTGTTCAGGTTGTGCAGATCATGCTTCTGGAACAACATTTCATTGTAGAGAGGTGGCAAGAATTGACTTTTATTAATAAGCACTGTGATGATAAAATGTGATTAAGAGGAATCAGAAGAAATTACAAGCTAGAGTCCAGAAAGGATAAGGGGACTTGGTCATGAGAACACACACCAGATGAATTCATTCTAAGGGAGTTTGTAATAATTTCTCATAAATATTGGAATAATAATCACGCCCCCAAATTATGTGAAAATTATCTCCCTTTTAATTGCATAAAACAGTTTAATGCCTATTATCAACGGAGCCAGGGAACATGTAGTGATGTGAAACTTAAGATCTCCATGAAATGTTTCCATTAAAAAAAATGACAGTCAACTTTCCTTTACTTACATTTACTTGTCAGATTCAAAGGAATCAAATTTCATTATGTTATATAAATAAAAGATCCTGAAGGCGCTAGCTCCTGCTGTTTCAGTAAGCTACCCTATATTTAGAAAATTTCTGTGGCTTTGAGCTAAATGCATTTCCTTTAGAAAAGCAATTCTCACAACCCAGCCTAAATGGACGGAGTAGTAGCGGCTGTTTCTAATGCAACTAAAGAATTCGTAATGTCATCCTGTGCGTGGCAATCCCCCAATTAAGGGGAGGGGGTTGTAGAAAACGCAAAACCCTCTGGTTATCTTCTGGAATTTAAAAGAAATGTATTAAGAGCTCATTATGCACGCCCACAGTTTGTAGCAAAATACAATCCACTAGAAAGTCAAAGGGATCGCTCTTTTATGTAACTTGGCGTTGGAAGCCTGCTGTATCAAGCCGCCCGGGTCAACAGCCCCCCTTTGAGCAAACGCAGAAAACCACTTGTTAGTTCCTCGCCTCTACGCGCTCCTCCCTGTGGTTCCGCTTTGTTTTTAAGCTATTTTATTTTTGGTAAAAGTTACAATACGTGAAATTGCCTGCTATCTTTTGTAACACTGGAAACCGCTCCAATGTAAAAAAACCGGTACACTCCATGCGGTAGAGCAGAGGAAAGTTATTTTAACAGTTGGCACGAGAACTCCTCTTAGAAAGGGAAATGTATTTACTTTGAAAAATACCCTGAGAGATTGAAGCTCAGCAGTGAGCTCCGGAGGCGCTAAGGGTGTGGACCAGACGTTCCTGAGCCAAAGGGAGCAATTGGCAACAACTTGCGAGCGCCTGGGGAGGGCCGGGAGGGCCGGGAGGGCCGGGAGGGCGGGAGGTGCTGCAGCCAATGAGCCGGCGGACGCGGCTGGCGTCCTCAGGGTGGTTCCGTTCCTTCCCTCTGTCCTTTTGGCGCAAGTCCTCACTGGAGTGACTGCACTGCCTAAGTTCTCGGTGCAAGTAAATTTTTGTGGCTGTTGTGAGAAACTTGCTTAAGGGTTGGGCTTGTGCCTAGATCAGCTCAGTAGAACAGTGTTAACACAAAGTAGACCTGAGTGGGGGAAGAAAAAAGGTCTCTGAAAATAAGCTTTGAGCATTATTTTAGAAACCGTGTGCTCCCAGATCTGGGTGGGTTTGTTTTCATCTTTGAAGGGGACAGAGACCCCCGATGGCCTTGATTCGACCAGAATCACTGTTGGGCTGGGTGGGAAGCTACGGTGACTGTCTTACCTGCTTTGTGGACAGGTACTTGGGAGCGGAACTCTAAACACCAAGCGTCCCGGTTATTAACTGTTCAGACTTCAGTACGTTAATTTTAGAGGCTGCTTTAAGAGGCTACTAATATAAGTGGAAAATAATGCTTCTGTAGTAGAATAACGAACTTTCATATTAAGTTTCATATTCTAAACTTAACAGTTTGTAAATACTTAATTCCAGTGTTAAAAAAATTAATTAAAAATCCTTGAGAATGAGGAATAAATCCAGAACCGAAAAGGTATCTAGTATTCTAGACAGTATTCAGAAAATGATTCCTCGTTGTCAAGGTTGCGCTAAGTAGCAAGTGCAGATGGATACACACACGTGTTGGACCCTTTGCACACCGTCGTCATATCTGTACTAGGACCAAATCTAGAGAACCGCAGAGGAAACCAATGGACAAAAGGTAGAAACATATTTGACCATGGCTTCACATTGTGCCAGGGATGTTGGGTATAAAACTGCTGCTATATCACCTACAGAAACGATTCAATGTGCATTAGATATTTCTGTGGCCTGAAGTTTCAGATTCTGTCTCCCCTCCACTCAGAAGCATTCCTTGATCACCTCTTGCAAGTTTCCTCCCTGCATACCACCCTTTGGATTTTCTTCACAACATTTATTGCCATCCAAAGCGATCTTGTTCATTTCTTTTTTACTGTTTTGTGTTCTGTCTGCCACTCATTGCCACACGAGGATCATGAGAACAGGATCCTGATGTGACTTGTTCATTGCTACTTCTTAAAGCTCCAGTATAAGGCCTGGCACATAAACAGAGTTCAGTACAATAGATGGTTGTTGAATCATTTAATGAATTTCATTCGGCATCTAATGCATACATGATCAAAATCTTAATAGGCCACTGTAAATATAGTATGTTGCTTTTATAAAGGAAATACATACTGAGGGATTCTATGCTGATATTTTGATCTAATTCCTTTTTTATTCTCAACTTAATCTTGGATCGTGTAAATGATGATCACATTGTATCTGTTGGGATACTTTGCAAGAAAAAATTCACACTTATGTTCTCTGTGCTCAGAGTGAATCTAGAGATTCAATTAAATGATATAACAGCAGAGTTCATTTTAATAAGGAGGAATGTTTTGATGTTCAATTTTAGTTTTAGTTTAATAACATTAGCTTACACTATTGAGTCATTAGAAGAATGAGTTCATTTTTTAAATTTGAGACAGAATTTAGGAGTGGAAACTAGATAGCAATACCTACTAATAAGATCCAGCAAATTTAATATCTATAGATTTTAAATTTACTTGAAAGCACACTTATGAACAGAGAATATATGAATACATGTATTTAAATGAAAACAAAATTGTTCATCAGTATCATATCATGGAAATTAAAAAAGATTTCAGAATTAATACAAATGCATTGTTTTGGTTGAGTGGAATTTAGTTTCTATTTTATAACTTATTGCATTGACTTTTTTGGAAGGGTAATGATGTTATTTGTTTGTGATGTGTTGTTACAGAGGTTTGGTTTTATAAAGTGACTAGACTTGTTAGGCATCAAAATTATTAGTTTTATTCATGTGCATTATTTTCCCCACCCTTCTATAAGAAAAATAACAAAAGCACTGCTGGATGAAACTGAGCACATAAAATAATGTTTCAGAAATTAAAAAGAAGTTTCCTTTCTATAATTGGTGTGTAAATATTTATTATTAGCAGAGTACAAAAAGAAGTGTTTTCTGGTATTTATTATACACATTTTTTTTGTTTTTTCTAAAAAAAAGATGGTAAGGACATTAGTTGCCTATTCTATCTAACAAATTACTATAAATTTAGTGGCTGAAAACAATAATAAACATTTATTATTTCTCACAGTTTCTGTAAGGAATTAGGGGATAGCTTAACTGGCTGGTAGTGGCTGGAGGTCTCCCATGAGGCTGCAGTCAAGATGTTCACCAGGGGTCGGGGATTTAGCTCAGTGGTTCTGGTGCCTGCCTCGAAAGTGCAAGGTCCTGAGTTCGATCTCTGGTACCAAAAAAAAAGAAACAAAGATGTTCACCAGGATTTTACTGAGCCTGGAGGATCTGCCTCCGAGATGGCGCTCTGACAAGGCTTGCCATTGGTGCTAGCTGATGACAGGAGGCCATGCTTCTTTCCAACACACCTTCTCCAATACAATCTTTTCCATTTGCATCAAGTCTGAAACTGTGAACCGATACCGACTTATTCGGATCAAGTCAGTTGCCAATGGGACATTTCTTTCCTCTTCTGTTGATTTACAGGCAAATAAAAGCAGCTCAGTGCAACACACCCAGGGTGCTTGGGCTGTACTTTCATTTTGCACAGGAATCTGTCCAGTAAATTCACAGCTAGAGAAAATGTCTCTGTGTCAAAGCCAAAGACCTGAGTTAGACTAAGAAGATCTTTCACTTCAAAGTCCCTCAGTCTTGCAGTCATTCTAAGGCCACTATCATGTGCAGATTCAATTAGTCTCAAGCCACAGACCTTTGGTTGACATCTAGCCTCCTATTCCAACAGGGTATTCAGCTGGTGTAGCAGTTTCTGGGAGTCAATTGTTGTCAGGACTTCTATCATTTTGGTAGAGACTGTGGCTCCTCTGTGTGATCACCCTGCCCTGGCCTGCTCTCACCTTGGCCCGTGATATAGGATACAAGAGGCCTAGACGGTGAGGACACTCGAGGGCAGGAGGGGAGAAGCCCGGGAGGGAGAACTGTCCTGGGTGGAGGTCTCTGCAGCGTTGCTGAGACTACACTGCCCTCCTCCTGGTCGGACCGAAGCCAGGAGGCCATGCTTCTTCACATACCCCTCTGAGGGGCTGCTGGAATGTTTTTACAACAGAGTAGTTGGCTTCTCCCAAAGTAGGTAACCAAGGACAATGTGGAAGTTAAAATGTACTTTATGATCTAACTTTGGAAGTCACACATCACCACTTCTACCATGTTCTACTGGTCACACAAACCACTCCTGATACAACATGGGAAAGGACTACAAAGAGGCATTAAGCACTAGGGGGTAAGAATCACTGGGGATCATCTTGAAAGGTGAATACCACAGAGGGACTTCAGGGTTATCTTAAAATCTACCACTGTTACAAGTTATGAATGATTGCCAATTCTCACTAAAATGTGCTTTTCAAATTATGGGGTGGTCCTGGTAGGAAAAGGAAACAGGATTTCACAAAAAGACCTGATAAGTGTATAAATAACTTTCCCCCCTAAATATGATAAACAGTATCTCTCACCACCTTGGATAACCCAAGTAAGTAAATATTGTCAAAGCTGTTTTACAAGATAATAAGCACCTTATGCTTTGGGCAGGAAATGAGGTCAGATGATTAAAAAGAGCATGGAGAAAAGAGAGAGATTGGAAAAGAAAATAAGGACTAGAGAAAGGAAAAAGAAGTAGAAAAAGAGCAGAGAAAGTATAGAGGATACAAGGGATGAGAGAAGATAAAAGGGAGGGATAATAGAAGATGAAGAATGTAAAGATATGTAGAAAATAGATAAAGGGAGTACAGTAAAAGGATGATCTGAATGAAAGAGAGAGGAGGAAAAGGGGAAAAGATCGGGAGATGGAGGGGGCAAAGTAAAACAACGACTAAAGTCAGATTAATTTTCTCCTCTACCGATCTTTAGATCTTTTACTATCTTAGAACAGGCCCAGGGGCTTGTGGTTTCTTAGTTTTCTCACTGTGTTTTCTTAGCTTCTCTGGGAATTCCTTTTTAATGCCTAGCTTTAATGCACACTTTTCAGAAATCAGATTTTCTGCCTGTTTCTTGGACTTGACTGGGTGACAGTTTCTAGAGGATTGTGGAATGACCACTTTGTTTATTGTCTGAATTATTCTTCTTAGGTAAACACAATTGTGTTGGATAACATTTTTCTGAAGGTATTGAAAAAAATGTAATTTCTCAGAAAAAAACCAGACAGAAGCAAATGATTTTCTGAGAGAGCTTTTGCAAAAAAATTATTACTATATTTGGGATTGGCTCCCTATATGGTTTTTGATTTAGGGTTTACTTCCAGTCATGTTTCTTTGGTTGAAACAAAATTCTAGCCACCAGTATCTTAGGTAGCTCCTCCTCCTCTTCCTTCTGCTCCTCCTGCGTGTCTTGCCCTCCTCTTCTTTCTTCTTTCTCTTCCTCCTCCTCCTCTTCCCCCTCCTCTTCTTCCTCCTCTTCTTCCTCTTTCTCTTCTTCCACTTCCTCTTCTCCTTTTCCTCTTCTCCTTCTCCCCCTTCCCTTTCCTCCTCCTCCTTTACCTCCCTCTTCCTCCTTCTCCTTCATTTTTTTATGGAGCTGAGGGTCAAACCTAGAGCTTCACACGTGCTAGACAAGCACTCTATCACTGAGCTTCATCCTTGGCTCTACTACTTTGTAGTTTTTTATTGAGAACATTATATAATTTGTGCTTTAACTTGGAGATTTTAGGAAACTTGGATAAGCAAGTTTTATATATATATATATATTTTTTTTTTTCTTTGGTACCAGGGATCGAACTTGGGACCTTGTGCTTGCGAGGCAGGCACCAGAACCACTGAGCTAAATCCCTGGCCCAAGTTTTATATATTGAAATAGTAAATCAGTAATATGTATTTTATATATTATATATATTTCATATATATATTTTAAATTTTTATTTTTATTAGTAAATGTTTGCAGTACATAATGATTATAATCATTGTGGGGAATTGGTGGCACATGTACATAACAAACTCTTTTTTTCCCCTTCCCTCTCACCTCCCTTTTTTACTGGTATCAGATTCATTTATTTATCTTATAAATCCTATAAAGTTAATTATCATGCAGATTAATAGCCAGACTAACAGGCCAAAAAATGTATAAAACACAAAGGATAAAATTGTACTACATCATGGTACATTTTTAGATACATTGGCCATACTGGATAACAATAACTTTTTCTCTCTCTTTTTTTCCTATTGTCTGTCTTTAATTTTGCACTTTATTTATATATTGATTTTCTCATGTAAGAGAAGCCACGTGATATTTGAGCTTGTGTGTCTGATTTACCTCATTTAACATTATGGTCTCAAAGTGCATTCATTTTCCTACAAATGACTCATTTATCCTTCTTTCTTTATCCATTCATCTGTTTATAGACATATAGGCTGTTTCCAAGGTTTAGCTATTATGAATTGTGCTGCTATAAACATGGATATGCATACATAACTATGGTATGATGTCTTTAGAGGAATAGCTGGGTTAAATGGAGCCTCTAGTTTTTGTTTTTTGAGAAATCTCCATACTGATTTCCACAGTGTTTGCACCAGTTTACATTCCCACCAACAATGTAGAAGGGTTTCTTTCCCCCCACACCTGGCCTCTTCAGCATTTGTTATCAGTTGATTTCTTGATGTTAGTCGTTTTTTCTGGAGTGAAGTGGAATCTCAGTGTTGTTTTAATTTGCATTTTTGAATGGCCAGCTATGTTGAACATTTTTTCATGTATTTATTAGCCATTTGTACTTCTTCATCTGAGAAGTGTCTATTAATTTCGGATGCCCATTTGTTTAATTGGGTCTTTAGATTGGGGGGGGTTTAAGTTTTGCTCCTTATATATTCTAGATATTAGTCCTTTATTGAGGAGTATCTGGCAAAATTTTTTTCTTATTCTGTAGGTTTTCTCTTTACTTTGTTGGTGGTTTCTTTTGCTATGCAGAAGCTTTAAAATTTTTTTTTCTACCGGGGATCAAACTCAGGACCTTGCAGGTGGTGTCACCACTGAGCTAAATCCCCAGCCCTGAAGCTTTTTAATTTGATGTGATTTCATTTGTTGACTCTTGGCATTATTTCTTGTGCAGCTGGGGTTCTGTTCAGAAAGTCTTTGCCTACACCTATATCTTCAAGAATTTTATCTGTCTTCCAGTTGATTGTGTTTGTTTTAATATTTTGATCTTTGATCCATTAAAATTTTTTTTTTCATTAAACTTATTGGTACATTTTAGGTGTACAATATGATGACATTCATCATTGGGAATTTGTACCTTTACATGATATATCTTGGTTCTTATTTTTTCCCCATTCCCCTGCTCTCCAACCCCTCCACCCCTCCCTATTTACAAAGATTTTGTTTCCATTTTTTCCTTTTCTCATATTTTTTCCTTTTCCTCTTTCCTTTCCCCTACTTCTCCCACTTCCTCTTCCCCTTTAGACCTTTTCTTTCTGTTTCACATTATCTGTTATACATTTTGATCCTTATTTACACTTTCAGTTTCTCACACCAGAGAAACTATTCAGTATTTACACATGTGTGTTCTATCTTTGATCCATTTTGATTTTAGTTTAGTACATGGTGAGAGATATTGGTCTAGGTTCAATCTTCGGCATAGGGATAGCCAGTTTTCCCAGCACCATTTGTTAGAGAAGCTATCTTTCCCCCAGTGTATGTTTTTGATTCCATTGTAAAAAATAACATAGCTGAATGTGTCTAGAATTGTTTCTGAATCTTTTATTCTGTTCCATTGATTTACAAGTCTGTTTTTCCCCCAGTACCATGGTGTTTTTTTTATCACTGTAGCTTTGTAGTATAACTTGAAGTCTGGGATTGTAATATCCCATGCTTTGATCTTGTTGCCTAGAACTGCTTTTGCTATTCTAGGTCTCTTCTGGCTCCATATGAATTTTCAGATTGCTTTCTCTAGTTTTGTGAGAGAACGAATGCTATTAGTATTTTGACTGAGATTGTGCTAAATCTGTATAACAGTTTTGGAAGTATAGTCACTTTGACTATATTGGTTCTATTAAAGAGTAGGGGACATCTTTCCATTTTCTGATATCCTCTTTGATCTCCTTTTTCAGAGTTCTATAGTTTTCATTGTAGAGGTCTTTCATTTCCTTGATTAGGTCAATTCTTAAGTATTTAATTTTTCTCTATGCTATTGTGAAAGATCTTTTTTTTTCCGGAATTTCTCTCTCAGTAAGTTTGTTATTGGTATACAACAATGCTATGGATTTTCAAATGTTTACTTTGTATCCTGCTGTTACTGAATTTGATTATTAATTCTAGGAATATAGTATTTTGGTGGCATTTTCAGGGTCCTGTATGTAGAGGGTCATGTCATCTGCAGATAATGGTAATTTAATTTCTTCCTTTCCTGTCCATATCCCTTTTATTTCTTTCTCTTGTCTTATTGCTCCAGCTAATGTTTTGAGAACTGTATTGAGCAGGAGTGGTAATAGTGTACATCCTTGTCTTGTTCCTGATTCTCTCCATTTAGTTTGGTGTTGGCCATTGGCTTGTCACAGATGGCCTTTATCAGATTGAGAGAAAAACTTTCTTTCTTTTTTTTTCTTAAATTCTTTTATTGGTACATTTTAGGTATACAACACATTTATATTTCTCACTGGGAACTTATACCTTTACATGATGCATCTTGGTTCTTATTTTTTCCCCATTCCTAGCCCACCCTTCCCTATTTACAAAGACTTTATTTCCATTTTTTCCATTTCTCATCATTTTTCCTTTCCCCTCTTTCCTTTCCCCTGCCCCTCCTACTACCCCTACAAACCTTTGAGAGAAAAATTTTCTATGCTGATTTTCTTCAAAGCTTTTAAAAAATCATGCATAGATATTGGAATTTTTTCAAGTGCTGTATCTACTGAGATGATAATTTTTGTCCCTGCTTCTGTTTATCTGGTGTATTACATTTATTGATTTCCATGTGTTGAACTACCCCTGTATAACTGAAATGAATAGTACTTGGTCATGGTATATGATCTTTCTAATGATTTGCTGCATTCTTTTTGGCAGTATCTTATTGAGGACTTTTGCATCTGGTTCAATAAGAAGATTGGCCTGACGTTCTCTATTTGGTTGGGTCCTTTTCTGGTTTTGAAATCAGGGTGATGCTCACTTTCAGGAATGACTTTGAGAGTTCATCTTCCCTTTTGATTTTGTTATAAGAGTTTGAAGAGTGTTGTCATTTGATCTTCTCTAATGATCTTCTAGAATTCAGCAATGAAACTATTGGGACATGGGGTTTTTTCTTAGTTGATAGTTTTAAAAATTACTTCTTCAATATCATTGATATTGAATTATTCAAGATTTTTATATTTTCTTGGTTCAACTTTGGTAGTTCATATGTATCTAAAAATTCATCCATTTCTTCTGAATTTTCCATTTTATTAGAATACAGTTTCTCAAAGTAGTTACCAATGATCTTCTGTGTTTTGGCAGTGTGGTGTGACTTCACCTTTTTCATTTCTAATTGTATGGATTTGAGTCTTTACTTAGTTTGGTAAGATTGGCTAAGGGTTTGTCTTCTTTGTTCAGTCTTTCAAAGGAACCAACTCTTTAATTCATTGATTTTTTTAATCTCAATTTCATTAATTTCTGCTCTGAGCTTTATAATTTCCTTCCTTGAACTAGCTTTGGGTTTAGATTGCTGTTGTTTTTCTAGTATCTAGATTATTTATTTCACTCTGTATTTCTGATGTGGGAATTCATTGCTATAAACTGCCCTCTTAGGGGTGCTTTCATTGTGTCTCATAGGTTTCAATATGTCATATTGGCATTATTTGATTGTAGGAACTGTTTCTTTTGTAATTTCATCTGTGACCCATTGATTGTTCAAGAAGGTATTTTTTTTTAATCTTAAATTGGATCTCTCTTTTTTTTTGTATATCCTTTTATTGGTACATTTTAGGTGTACAACATAATGACATTCATCACTGGAGATATGCACCTTTACATACTCTCCTGGTTCTTATTTTTCTCCCTTCCCCTACCCTCCCTTCAACCCCTCTATCCTTCCCTATTTACGAAGACTTTGTTTCCATTTTTTCGTTTTCTCATATCAATTCCATTCCCCTCTTTCCTTTCCCCTACCCCTCCGACTTCCCTCTCCCCTTTGCCCCTTTTCTTCCTATTTCACATTATGTATGATACCTTTTAGTCCTTATTTACACTTTCAAGAAGGTATTTTTAAATTTCCATGTATTTGTATAGTTTCTGTGGTGTCTTTTGGATTGACTTCTAGTTTAATTGCACTATGATCTGGTAATATGCATGGGATAATTTCAGTTGTTTTGCATTTATTGACCATGCTTTATGCATTAGTATATGGCCTATTTTGGAGAAGATTCAATGTATTTGAGAAGAATGTGTATTCTGTTGTTGTCGGACGTAGCACTCTGTTGATATATATTGAGTCCAGTTGTTTGAAGGTTTGGTTCAATTGTTGATGTTTCTTTATTAATTTTTTTGTCTAATTGATCTGTCCATTTGTGACAGTGGGGTATTGAGATCCCTCATTACAATTGTACTAGTGATTATCTGATTTTTCATGTTCAATAGTGGTTGTTTTATGAAGTTGGATGGGTGTGCCAGTATTTGGTGCGTATATATTTATAATTGTTATCTCTTCCTATTGAATTATTCCCTTGACCAATATGTAGTGTCTTTCTTTGTTGCTTCTGATCAGTCTTGACTTGAAATCCATTTTGTCTGAAATTAGGACAGCTACTACTGCTTTTTTCTGGGTTCCTGTTGCATGGAATATTATTTTCCATCCTTTTATTTTTTATTTTCTTGAGACAGGGTCTTTGTGTAGTCCATGCTGGCTTTGAACTCACAGTCCTGCCTCAGTCTCTCAAGTGCTGAGATTATAGACATGCACATTACATCTGGCTTTCATCCTTTGATTTTTAATCTGTAGTTTTTTTATTGGATTAAGTGGATTTCTAGTATACTACGTATCATTGGGTTTCATTTCTTTTTTATTGGTACATTTTTATTGATACATTTTAGGTATACAGTTCGTTTATATTTATCATTGGGTGTTTGTACCTGTACATGATATATCTTGGTTCTTATTTTTTTCCCCATTACCTGTGCGCCCTTCACCCTGGGTTTTATTTCTTGATCCATTCTGCCAGTCTGTGTCTTTTGATTGGACAATTGAGATTGTTCACATTGAGAGTTATTACTGAGAGGTATTGACTTATTCTTGTCATTGGATTGTTTTCCTGTTGCTGATTTCATTTTTTTTTTTTTCCTTTTGCTTAGCTACTCATCCTACCAGGTGTATTCATTCTTTTTTGACATTGTTGGTTTCATTGTCTCTTCCTGGGTTATCCTTGAGAATTTTTGTAATGCTGGTTTTATGGTCGTGAATTTCTTGAGGTGCTCCTTGTCATGGAAATGCCTTATTTCTTCAATTTTGAAGGAAAGTTTTATAGGATACATAAGTTGGAGTTTGAAGTTGTTATTGTTTAGGGCTTGAAACACTTCAAGCCTTCTTGGACTTTAAGGTTTGTCTGCTATAATTCTATGGTGTTTACTTTTTAATGAGATTGCCTTTCTGTAATGGATTTTAATATCATTTGCTGAGTGTGGTGGCACAAGCCTGAACTATATAGCAAGACTCTGTCTCAAGAAAACAAAAACCAAAAAATAAACAAAAAAAGATTTTGTCCTGGTATGGACTTCCAGTACTTTGAGTACAATGTGGCATGGAGAATTTTCTTTTGGGATTCTATATGCCCCCCTTAGCTGTATGTTTATTTCTTTCCTTATATTTGGGAAGTTACCTACCATTATTTTTGTGAACAGATTTTTTATTCTATTTGTGTTTTCTTCCTATTTTTTCACTTATTCCATTACAGTGATACCTCAGTTCATGAATGCTTTTGTTTGTGAACAATTTGTTTTACAATCAAGCATTTGGCAAAAATCTTATTTTTGTTGACAAACTCTAAATCAGGTTATGGACATAACTGTGGCCATCTTTTCCACAAGATCACAAACATAACCATCTTTTCCAGAATTGTGGAATGAATTAAGTTTGTGAACCAAGGTACTACTGTATTCTTAGAGTAGTTTTATTTGTGTCATCTGGTAGCTGTTGAATCCATTTTTCATGTTCTGTTATTTTCAAGGGGTCTTTGATAGTTGGTCCTTGAACACATTATTGTCTTCTAGTCTGAAATTCTGTCCTCACATTGATTGCTTCTATTGCCTATACTTTCAATATGATTTTTTTTTTTTTTTTGGTATCGGGGATCAAACTTGGGTTCTTGTGGTTGCAAGGCAGGTGGCGGAACCACTGAGCTAAATCCCTGGCCCCTCAATATGAATTTTAATCTCCTGGGTTTCTGATTGAAACCTTTTCATGGACTCTAATTTTTTGGTAAACTGGTCATTCATGTTTTGTATAATTTTGTTTAGTGCATCTAGCTTTTTATTAGTGTTTTCTGGAAGCTTCTGTATCTTTCTGATTACTTCCATGATCTGTTTAATTATATCTTCTGTGATTCTGCTAGGTACCTGTTTGATCTCTAACCTCCACTATCATTCCTTCCAGTAATTTGGGGGTGTGACTTATGCTTTTCTGCCCCTCAGTGCCCCTGGATGACTTTGGGGAGATTGGGAGTTTTGGGAGGCATTTTGTTGCCTTGTCTTCTCATGTTCCTATTGTTTTGTTTGTTTATTTTGTTTTGTGTTGAAGTTTGTGGATGGTTACATTTTAAAGACTTTGTTGCCAGTACAGAGATCTCTTTAGTTGCTTTTCAGTGATGTACTTTGGGAATGGCTAACTCTAATCTTTTGCCACAGCCTTAAGATCTGACCACCTTGGTTAATTTGGGAGGGGAATACATTTTAGTTGGCCCAATAACCTAGTTCTTTGAGAATATACTCTAGTACTGCTAATGTCACAAGGGTTATCTAAGTGTTGGCTAATAGAGAAATAGTGACAGTTATGTAACATTGTTAATATCAAATGAGTCAGTTACAGTGGTACCATTCAAGACAAATTGGATATTACATACCATAAAAATCAATTATGTACTACCCTTAATCTTAGAAAAAACTCAAAATTATGATGTAAACATTAAGACAACCCAGGTATTGACTTACACCTAATAGGTACTAAGTGGGACAACTATGTCTCCACTAATGGTAGAAAGAACTCGACAGTAATTTTACAAAACTGACCATTGAAAGATTAACAAAGCTTTATTGTTGTACCATGGAAGATACAGGGTTTGGGAGTGGAGGAATGCAAGGAAAAACTTTGAAACCTTAAATTCTGTGTATGAAAAGGAAGAAAGAGAAGTGGTACAAAGGATCTTATTGGGTCATAGAAGGATACTTATATAATTGGTAAAGGTAAGAGAAAAAAACTGACAAGAAATAGTTGATAACAAAAAAGAGGAAGAAATAAGAAAGTAATTATATAGAGAGTAAAAATAAGAGAGAAGAAATTAACAGTAGAAAAATTAAAAGGGAGAAGAGGAAAAATTAAAGAAAGAAAAAAGAAGAATAAAGAGGTAAGAAGCAAGGAAAGACAGAAAAATTCTGCAAACCTCAGTAAACTGTTGAAGAAGTGAGGCGGAAAGAAGAGAAAAAGAGAAAAACAAAACCAAAATAAAACAAAGTAAAAAACGATGCACACACTAACAGAAACAAAAACATAAACAACAGAAAAAATACAAAAACCTAATACAACCAAATTAAAAAAAAAGAACTTTCTCTGTGATTCAGAACATACGATTTTCTTCTGTTATCTGAAATTTTGGGGCAATGTCCAAGTCAAAACAAGTCCCTGCTCATGCTGGCAGATAAGGCGGTCATATCCCAGATCTGTGCTGGATGCAGGCACTAGCAGGCAGTGGGATTAACGTGAGGGCACCGATTCTAAGACTTTCCAATCCAGAGCAGTTTAGGCTGAGCTTGGCTTCTGGATGTGGGTATGAGGCCTGTGTTCTTCAGGTTAAACCCCTCAGGGGTCTCTTGCCAGCCTGACTATGGCTCCCTGACCACGATAGTCTCCTGCGGCTGTGGAAGTGTAACACTGGGAGTCCTGAACTGAAACTGTCCCGTGGCTGCACTGAGTCTTGTGTTCAAACAATCAACCCCCCCCCCCCCCCGGAATGGCATCTGACCAAGCAGTCTCTCCTGGGCTTGTGGTGGGTGCTTGGATTGGAATCACATAATAGCTATTGCAGCATCTGCAGTCACAGCATCTGGTGCTCTGTTCCACCACTGTGTTTTCCCCTAAAGCCCTCTGCAATCCTCTGCTTTCACTTTGTTTCTGTAGATTTGGTCTTCCTTTCTCTTGAGCCATGCACACAAGCTGGGAGCTAGGGAGAAAGTTCAGATCGTCCCTTCCCTTTTCCGCGTTGTATTCTATTTCTTCAGTTTCTCTGTGGGTTTTAACTTTCCTGTCAGATCCTTCCTGGTTTCCAGGGATTTATACCCCCACCCCTTTTTTTGTCTTCCCCAAGTTGTTATTTTCCAGTTTCTGGGTTCTGAATCGCACAGAGGCTGAGTTGTTGTTGTTGTTTACCATTCCACTATTCCTCTAGAAGTCAAAGATTCATTGAGGTTCACTTTTTTTTTTTTTTTGGTTCCGGGGATCGAACTCGGGTCCTTGCGCTTGTGCAGCAGGCAGTGAAACCACTGAGCTAAATCCCCAGCCCAATTGGGTACTTTTTTAAATCACGAGAGTCCATATATTTATATATTTTTTTCTTTTTTTTTTTGTACCAGGGTTCAAACTTGGGACCTTGAGCTTGCGAGGCAGGTGGCGACACCACTGAGCTAAATCCCTGGTCCTCCCATATATCAGGTATACTTCCCGATGTACAAGTTAACTCACAAAAGTAAATTTAATCAAAAAACTCACATGATGTATAACATTCTTCTTGATTTGTTTCCTAACCTTCTCTCCTCATTTGGTTAATTTATTTTTGTACCGGGGAACGAACTCAGGAGCTTGTGCTTGCGAGGCAGGTGGAGGGACCACTTTTGGTTAATTTTTTAAAAAAGCTATTTAAATTTTTTTTTTTTCAAATCGATAATAAATTTACAAAATTCAAAATTCACCCTGCTTGGGATTCATTAGACTTTTCAAAATTTGTGATTGGTGTTTTTCATCATTTTGGAAAATTCTCAGCTATTATCTCCTTAAATCCTGCCTCATGTTCATTCTTTTTCACTTCTGGAAGTATAATTAGAGGCATGTTATCTTTTCAACCTAGCTTCTGTGCCTCTTTGTTTTATATCTCTGCTTCTCTCTGTTTCCTTCTAGACAAGTTTTTCTGGCTTATTCTCCATTTCAATTTTTTCTTTCTCTAGCTGTGGTAATATGCTGTTAAAACCATCCATTTAGTTTTAAATTATAATTATTGTCAGTTTTTGATTTTCTATTTGAATCCTTTAAAAAATCTGCATGGTCATTCTTCAGTTTCTTTTTATCTGGATTTATTTTCAAGCTTTGCCTTTATCTAATAGAGTACCGGAAATAGTTATTTCATAATCTGTCTGATAATTCTAGTGCCAGATATTTTTCAGTTTTTTTCTGCTTTCTGCTCCTTGCTCTAGTACTTTGTCTCTTTAATGATTATAAGGTACTCACTTTCTCTGAAAAATTATTTGTGAACCTGAAATGTTTCTGGGTTCTTCCAGTGTTGATTTTGGCTGTGTGTCTGGGAACACAACTAGTCCTTGACTTTTTCTTGGATCATCCAGTTTATGTGCATTTGGGATATAAGTCCTCAAGAGGGCTGGTTGGCTTGTCATCATTACAGCCTTGCAGGAGACTTCTTCTCAGGTGCCTTTTCTTGAAGTTCCTTGGAGGCAAAAGTGGAGTTTGTCTTTGATTCATCCTTAGAGCAAGGGTTCGTACTTACACCAGTCCTTTTTGATCTGAGTACCCTATTACATTCCCCAAGCAGTTCTGGGCTTTATCTTTCCCACATCTTCTAAGGCCATGGATTGGCCAGGTTTGGCCCAGTGTTCCACTCACATCTGGGTTCCCATCTTCATTACAATTTTGGGCTAAAAATTTCTGCTTAACATTCCTTTAATGCTTTTAAGATTTTATTAATATTTTATCTGTTTTTTCCAGTTATCTAGCCTACTCTATTACTGGAACAAAAAGTTCTAGTACAAAATTTAACAGGTATAAAGATATACAGTAACATCTCTGTTACCTGCTTTCTTGGTTACCATATGATCTTCTCAGTAGGTGCTAAAAGCACATTTGGTAAAATTCAAAACTTGTTTTTACACCTGTACACACACACACACACACACACACACACTTGGAAAAGGAAAGCTTAAAAACTTGATAATGATTTAACATCACACTGTAGTGATTAAAAATTGGGGGGCATTCTTATTAAAATTAAGAAGACATCTAAGAGACCTCTGTCACTACTTCTATTCTACACCAGCAGCCATAGCAAACACAGTAAGATAAGGAAAAGAAGTAAGACATTGGAGAGGAAGATAAAATCCTTTTTTTAAAAATTTGCAAAGGATATAGTTACCTATGGAGAATCTTGAATAAGAATGGATTGAGTTCACTGGATAAAATAGCATCCCTATATTGGTAAAAAATTAATGGAAAATATGTAATTCATAATAGCAGTAAAACTATAAGTTATCTTTGAATAAATCTAACAAAATCTAATAACTTGTGGAAGAAATAGAAAGTTACCAAATGACATTAAAGTTCTGAATAAATGGAAATATTTACTATTTCATGAAGAGAAGATTTAATATTATAAAGATGTCCATTTCTCTAAATTAGTGTATAAATTCAGTACTTTTTATAGAACTTATCATGCTGATTCTGAAGTTCATTAGACATCACAAAAATTAGACTAACTTTGAAGAATTTGCAGGACCTGTACTGCTAGGTGCCAATGCTTATTGTAAACTTAAGATAACTAAAATAATACTGTATTGTTTTTAGAGTATACAAATGCATATATGGAACAAAACAGAAAATCAAAAATAGAAAAAATACATGTAGAAATACATAGATAACAGTTATAATGAGTGGGACAGGACAAATTATTCAAGGCATTGTCATTGGAACAGCTGCTTATCCACACTGATAGGAGAATTGCCTCCTACACTAAAGTTTTATGGGGTTTTTTTGTACTGGGGATCAAACTTAGGACCTTGTGTTTGCGAGGCAGATGCAGCACCACTGAGCTAAATCCCTGGCCCCCTACACTAAAGGTTTTAATTCTAGAAGGATTAAAGACCTACTATGAAAAGTGAAGCTTGTAACATTTTAGAAAATTTTTGGAGAAAATATAGGAGATATATTTTTGGTTCAAGTGTAGGTAAGGATGTGTTTAAGGAACATAGTTTAATTTGGATAGTTGGAATGGGCTTTATCTGTACCCTTCAGACTGTTATGACCTTAATTGAATAGAGATGTTTTATTATCCCTGAGGGGATAGTCTTATACTACAAGGACTGTTTATTAAATAGGCCTGTTTATTACAGACCATATGACATGTAGTGATTATCATTCAATAATGCCAACAGGAAGTGAGGAGATGGAAATTGTCCCTATGAAGATCAGTGACCATTACTTACTACTGGTAGCATATGTGTCAGCTTTGCAAATATTAGAGATATTAAAACTCATGACTGGGTAAGCATATGGAGATCCTTGTATCTTAAATAGCAATCACATATAGTAGTCCCTCCTTTTCCATGGTTTCACTTTCCAAGTTCTCATTTACATATGGTCATGTTATGAAAATATTAATTGGCAAATTCCAGAAATAAAAACTTCATAGAGTGTAAATTTCACAATATTCTGAGCTCGTTCCTATTCTCCTCTGAGCCACACAGGATATGAATTATCCTTTTGTCTAGCATATCCATAGTGTATATGCTACCCACCCATTAGTTACTTAGTAGCTGTCTTGGTTATCAGATTGACTGTCACAGTATTGTAGCACTTGTGTTCAGGTAACCCCTGCTCTACTTAATGCCCCAAAGTGCAAGGTTACTGATGCAAGGGAAGCATCAGGGCATAAAACTTGGAAGGAAGACTTACTCTGGTACTATGTGACAATGCTGCATAACTAGGTTTCAGTGTTACCCATGTTTCAGGCATTCACTGGGGGTCTTGCAATGTTTTCCTAGATGATAAGGAGGGGTCTACTGTGTTTGCATATTTCATCAGAGTTTATGATATGCTGTCACGCATATTTTCTCATAAGCTCTTCCCAACAATCCAGGTGAACAGTGTATTATTTTCCCTGTAGGGCAGATGAAGCCTCAAGTAAAAGTGGTTAAATAATTTAAGTAAAGTCATATTTTCAATAAATAGAAATTCTTATGTGTAAAATCTTTTAGATTAGATAAAGTTTTAAAAGTATGACATGTTCAAAAGCTATAGGGATGAATTAATACATGGGAGATATTGTTGAACCGTGCTAAGTTTATTTTTTCGCATAAGAACTAAACCAGTGTAATTTGAGCTTTCATAATATTTTCAATAAATATTAAATTACAGTTGAAAACACTGAAGCATTCTGAAATTGGCCAGGAAGTTTGCAATTCCTAGAAAAGCTGGAAGATCTACCAAACTTATTTTCTTCAGCTTAAAAGAACCAATAAAGGAAAAAAAAAGAAGATGAGGTTTATAGGCTAATTCAGTGTGATGTCCACTTGTTCTCTTTTCAATTTTGTTTTGTTGGTTTTCCTGAGAATCTGTGTTTGTTGGTGAATACAAGTAAACTGAAGACAGTTATTTACTGGGTACTCACATATATAACATTTAACAAAGCATCTGGGGTGGTAGAAGAGGAGAAAATGAAATGATCATATTTCCTGAGAAACTTAGAATGTAAATAGGAAGAAATAAAGCCAATGAGAGCAAACACAAAACTATAACTGGAGAAGTGTGAAATAACTCAGAACATATTAAAACATCACTAATAGGGGGAATTTAGAGAAAATGGTCAAAGTAAAACTGAGCTGGTCTTAAAAAACTGTAACTGGCAAATGTTGAACCAAAATTTGAAACCCATTTTAGTTTAGGATTAAAGGAGATGAGCTGGATTGATTTCTTTGGTGTGGCAAGAAATATGGGGGATAGGGGAGGGTTGTTGAGTACCAGAGAATTCCCAGTGAAGATAAACCTACTAGAGGCCTGGGAAATGATATAAAGAAGTGAAGCTGAATGGACCCAGGATTTAGCTCAGTGGTGCCATGCCTGCCTGGCAAGTGCAAGGTTCTGAGTTTGATCCTGGTACAAAAAAAGAAAAAAAAAGTGAAGCTGGAAAGACAAATTTAACAATATAATCTGTAACCCCAATTAAAAAATAAAAATTATCTTAAAAATGTTAAGGGGGCCAGGGATTTAGCTCAGTGGTTCCGGTGCCTGCCGTGCAAGCACAAGGTCCCAAGTTCGATCCCTGGTACCAAAAAAAAAAAAAAATGTTAAGGAAGGCATGTTGTTTGAGAATTGTGTATTTTTCTGCATGGAACAGTTTGAAATTTATTTTTTGTTTTGTTGATAATGGGTAGCAGAAGCTTAAATAAATATGTGGCAAAATATATATTCATTATATATGTAGCAAATCAGTGCAAAATATGAATGTTTCACTTCTCCAAGTTTATGTATAATTGAAATAATAGACACTTCTTTGACTATGCATATTTTGACTATATATAATCTAATATACATATTATATACACATACTTAAGACAGCTGAGCTCTTTTTCTACCTGAATGAGAGAACAATTTATTAAAGAAGACAAAACAAATGATAAATTTGATTATATGATAATTCAGAATACCTATTATTCAAATGGCTCAGTGAGTTGACAAATTTGTACCAATACTTAAACTCTTTCAAAATATAGAAAAGAACACTTTAAAATTCTTTGTAATGAGGCTAATATCACCTTGATAACAAAGCCAGGTATACATAAAACACACACACACACACACACACACACACACACACACACACACACACCCCATCCCTGCTAAACACGAATACAGAAATCCTCAACAAAATATTAGCAAATAGAATTCAACACCGTATTATTTACAAAGACTTTGTATCTGTTTTTTCATTTAATTCCATTCCCTTCTTTCCTTTCCTTACCCCTCCCACTTCCCCTTCCCCTTTGCCCCTTTTCTTCCTACTTCACATTATCTATTATACCTTTTAGTCCTTATTTACACTTGCAGTTTCTCACACTAGAGAAACGATTCCGTATTTACACATGTGTGTCCTATTTATTTCACTTAAGAGGATGGCCTCAATGTGCATCCATTTAGCTATAAATGACTATGGTTTCTCAAAAAAACCCCACATCTTTATCCAGTCTCTAGGTGATGGGCATTTGGGCTGCTTCCAAGTTTTAGCTATTACAAACTGTGCTGCTATGAACATGGGTGCACATATATGACTGTGGTATGATTCTTTCAATTCTTTGGAGAAAATACCCAGCAGGGGAATAGCTGGGTCAAATGGAACTTCCAGTCCTAGTTCTTTGAGGTATCTCCATACTGATTTCCACTGTGATTGCACCAGTCTGCACTCCCACCAGCAGTGGAGCAGGGTTCCTCTTTCCCCACAGCCCTGCCAGTATTTGTTATTGGTTGATTTCATGATAGCAGCCATTCTTTCTGGGGTGGGGTGGAATCTCAGTGTTGTTTTCATCTGCATCTCTCGAATGACCAGTGATGTTGAACATTTTTTCATGTATTTATTTGCTATTTCTACTTCTTTGTCTGAGAAATGTCTGTTCATTTCAGATGCCCATTTTTGGGTTGGGTCTTTAAATTTGAGAAGTCCAATTTTTTAAGCTCTTTATAGATTTGAGATAGTAGACCTTTGTCTGAGGAATAGCTGGTACATTTTTTTTCCCATACTGTGGGTTGTCTCTTCACACTGTTGGTGGTTTCTCTTGCTGTGCAGAAGCTTTTTAATAAGAGATCCCACTTGCTGATTCTTTGTGCTAGTTCATGTGCAACTGAAGTTTTTTTCCATGAAATCTTTTCTTATCTTCAAGAGTTCCATATAACCTCTCTTCCAGCCAGTTTAGTGTTTTTATTTTAATATTTAGATCTTTAATCCATTTATTTTTTTCTTTTTTTTCCCATTAAGTTTATTGGTACATTTTCGGTATAAAATACAGTTACATTAATCATTGGGATCTTGTACCTTTACATGAGTATCTTGGTTCTTATTTTTTTTCCCCTTCTCTTGCCCTCCCTTCACCCCCTCCACCCTTCCCTATTTGCAAAGACCTTGTTTCCATTTTTTTCCTCTTTTCATATTTTTTCCTTTCCCTTTTTTCCCTTTCCCTACCCCTCCCAATTCCCCTGGTCTTTTAGACCTTTTCTTCCTGTTACACAATATCAGTTATACATTTTTTAAATTACAATATTAAGATCTAGGAGACATTACCACAGATTTTACAGAATTTAAAAGGATATAGAAAGCATATTACAAAAATCTTTTTTGAAATAAATTTGACAACTTCTAAGAAGTACCTTGGAAGACAAATGAATGAAACTACCTCTGGAGGAAATATAAAATTTGAATAGCACCTATTAAAGAAAGTATATTCCTAGCTTGAAAACCTACCTATATGACAACAGCAGGCTCATAAACATTTTAACTGATAAATTATATCAAACAATTAAAGCAGAAAAAAGAAGGAACACTTCTCCCCTCATTTTAGGAACTCAACATTGTGCTAATCCTAAAACTAGATAAAGATAATAGAAGAAAAAAGTATGAACATAGATAGAAATTTGTTTAACAAAACAAACTATTAGAAGTCAGATCTGGCAGGATGTAGAAAGTGGTTTTGTTATAGGGATGACAGTTGGTTCAGCATTGGAAGATCCACCCCCAAAAGTCATCATTTAAACAGAGGAAAGGAAAAAGCCATATGATCTTGTCACTAGTTGGAGAAAAAGTATTGGACTAAATTCCAAGCTGTTCATGGTAAAAGCTATCAGGAGCCTAGAAGTAGAACAGAACCTTCTCAAAAGATTAAAGACATGTACTCCATACTTCCAGCAACAATGCCTTATATAAATGGAGAAGATACAATGCTTTCTCCTTAAGGTGGGGAACAAGGGCAGATATGCTTACTCTTTATCTGTCCATTAAACTTTGAAACCTAGCCCTCACCAAAATAGTCTGGCAATAAAATGACACAACTAGGATAGGATTGGCGAGGCAGAAACAAAATCTTTATATGTAGATGAAATGATCATCTACAGAGAAAATACTAAGAAATCTCTAGGAGCCCCTAGAACTTGTACTCGACTTTAGCAGGATTAGAAAACACAAGGTATATATAAAAATTCAGGTCTGTGTATACTTCTTATAAATGAAGAATTGGATATTGAAATTTAAAAGTTATGTAGGAGTACAAAGGACCCAGAAAAGCCAAAAACAAAAACAAAAACAGTATTGGAAGACGTTTAGTACCTAATTTTAAGACTTCTTCTAAAGCTACAGTAATCAAGGCAGTGTTGGTGTAAGGAAAGACATATAGATCATTGGAATAAAACAGAGAATCTAGAAATAGAACCACACATATATGGTCCACTGAGTTTTGAAAGACTATTAGAATATAAACTCAATTCAAGAGCCGAGGAGGAGATAGTGTCTTCAGCAAATGGCACTAGAACACCTGGTATCTGTATATAAAAAATTAACCTCAACCCTTTTTTTCCATACATGAAAATAACTTGAAGGGATCTATGAACCTAAATAAGAAAGCCTAAAAGTATAAAACTTTAAGAAGAAATTATAAAGGAAAATATTTATGAATTCAGGGTAGGCAAGAACTACCTAGGATACAAAAAAATATGATGTATAAAAGAAAAAAATTGATAAATGAGATTCCATCAAAATTTAGAACTTTAAATGACATCATTAAAATGAAAAGTAGTCCTTAAACAGACCATATTTACAATGCATATAACCTATGAGCAGAATATATAAAGAATTCTTAGAACTCATTTATAGACAACCCAATTAAAATGTAGACATAAGAAGATGATAAATAGCCAGTATAGCACAAGGAATGGTGTGCAACTCTAGAATCAGGAAAATACTAATCAGTACAATAATAAGATTGAATTATACACTCATTAGGGAGATGAAGTTAAAAGTTTTAAAAGCCTTGTCATGACTTTTTCTTTTTGTTGGATTCTCCCCCTTTGTGTTTAATTTGTCACGCCCAATGGATTCATTCTGCTGGGTTTCCTGGGGTTGTGATCCTCATTGTCTTTTCCTAGGGTATTGTCTAAAATTTTTTGGAGTGCCAGTTTGGTATTCATGATGTTCCTGAGGTGCTCTTTCTCATAAAAATATTTTATTTCTCCATCAATTTTGAAAGATAGTTTTGCAGGGTACATCCGTCTGGGTTGGAGGCTGTTTTCCTTTAGGTAGGGCTTGAAATACATCACTCCAAACTCTTCTTGCCTTGCGGGTTTGCATTGAAAAGTCTGCTGTGATTCTGATGGGCTTTCCTTTGTATGTGATTTGTTCCTTTTCTCTCACTGCTTGTAGAAGTTTGTTCTTCTGTTGGATTTCTGGAATCCTAACTATTATATGCCTATGTGTAAATTTTTTTTTGATTAAGGCTGGCTGGAGTCCTATATGCATCACTTATCTGTATGTCAAGTTCTTTTCCCCTCCTTGGGAAGTTTTCTGCCATCACTTCTGTGAAGAGTTTTTTTATGTCATCTGCACTGTCTTCTCTTTCTTCATTGACTCCAATCCGTCTTATGTTATTCTTCTTTGCATTGTCTAGCAGCTGCTGGATTGATTTCTCATGTTCCCTTACAATTTTAAAGCAATTTTTCTTTTCCTCCTCACTAATTGCAATCTTATCTTCTATATGTGAAATTCTCTCCTCACATTGGTTTATTCTGCTGCGCAGACTTTCGATGGAGTTTTTAATCTCTTGGAAATCTGTTTGTATCTGTTTTATGGATTCCATTTGTTTCCTATGTTGGGATTCCATCATGTTCCTCAAATCCTCTATTTTTTTATCTGTGTCCTCTCTAGATTTATTAATCATGTCTTGCACCATGAGCAAAATCTTTGGTGTTATCTGAGTCATTATTTCTGATTTCATTTTTCCCAGATCCTCCTTTGTTGCCAGTTCAGGGAGTCCAGGTGGTTGAGTATCAGATTGTTCTATCTCATTTCCCTTTGGGGTTGCTGTAGGTGATCCAGAAGTCTGTTTTTGAGACTTGTTTACGTGTCTTCTCATTTCCACGGGAGGGGGTGCTTCTGGTGCCCACATGGCTCACCTTTTCTGCCCTAGGAGCTTGGGATAGCAGCAGGGGAGCTTCCTTCCAGGTTCTGGGACCGGCTCAGCTTCTCTGCCCTACAAGCCTGGGATCCCTTTAATCCATTTAGATTTTAGTTTAGTGCATAGTGGGAGATATAGGTCTAGTTTTAATCTTTAGACAAGACAAAGAAATAAAAGGAAATAAAAGGAATAGGAAATGAACAAGTTACACTGCCATTATTTGCAGGTGACATGATACTCTATATAGAAGACCCCAAGAACTCCACCAAAAGTCTTCTAGACTTAATAACCAAATTCAGTTGAATATCTGGATACAAGGTCAACGCACAAAAACCAATAGCTTTCCTGTACACAAATAACAGACTCACTGAAAGAGGGACTGGAGAAACAACTCCCTTCACAATAGCATCCAAAAAACTGAAATACCAAGGTATCAACCTAACAAAAGAAATCAGAGACCTCTACTCTGAAAACTATAGCACTCTGAAAAAAGAGATCAAACAGGGTATCAGAAAATGGAAAGACATCCCTTGCTCCTGGGTAGGAAGAACCAACATAGTGAAAATAGCCATATTTCCAAAAGTGTTATATAGATTCAATGTAATCCCATTTGAAATTCCAGCAGCATACTTCACGGACCTTGAGAAAACAATCCAAAAATTCACTTGGAACAAGAAAAGACTTATAATAGCAAAAGCAATTCTAGGCAACAAAGACAAGGTAGGGGGCATCACAATCCCCAACTTGAACTATACTACAAAGCTACTGTGATAAAAACAGCATGGTACTGGCAAAGAGACCTGAGGATCAGTGAAACTGATTAGAAACAACTCCAGACACACTCAGCCACCTCATCTTCGACAAAGGAGCCAAAACACCCTCACTGGAAGAAAGATATCTTCTTTAATAAATGGTGCTGGCAAAATTGGGTTTCAACTTGCCATAGTTTTAGTTTTTTTGAGGAATCTCCACACTGATTTCCACCGTGGTTGCACCAGTCTACACTCCCACCAACAGTGGAGAAGTGTTTCTTTTTCCCTACAGCCCTTCCAGCATTAGGTATTGGTTGATTTCTTGATATTTACCATCCTTTCTGGAGAGATAGAATTTAGCATTGTTTTAATTTGCATCTCTTGAATGACCAGTGTTGCTGAACATTTTTTAATATATTTATTTGCTGTTTCTATTCCTTCATTTGAGGAGTGTCTGTTCATTTCAGATGCCCATTTTTGGACTGGGTCTTAGAGTCAGGATTAGTGTTAGTTGGCACATAATAATTGTACCTACTAATGGGGTACAGAATCTAATGCACTCTTTTTTTTTTTTTTGGTACTGGCGATTGAACTCGGGACCTTGTGCTTGCGAGGCAGGTGGTGGAATCATTGAACTAAATCCTTGGCCCCAGAATGTAATGCACTCTTGACTTGATTTCAAATCTTGGCTCTACATACTTCTGTAACTTTGTATAAGTTGTCAATGCATTCAAACTCATTGTGTCAGAGTTCTGTGAGGATCACATAAGATTATGTATGTGAGGGACTGGGGCATCTCTCAGTAGTATAGGGTATGTTTAACATGTGTAAAGCTCTAGATGATGCAATGCCCAGCACCTAAAAAACATAATGCATATGAAATTAGCTGTCATGTGGTAGGCAGTCAAAGTGTTTTTTTCTCCTATGGAATGAAGGTGTCTTTATGGAGAAGGTTGTGAGGACTGAGTGGGATGTGGGTGAATATGGAACATGTTTGGTTCCTCTCTTAAGTAAAGGGTGAAGCATGTCTTCACACCCTTTCCATGGAAGCTTCCAGTAGGCTTTGTACCTCTGAACATCACCCAGTTTCTTGAGTCAGGTCTGAAACACTAGACCAAGTCATAGTCAGTCATGAGGACTGGTCTTTTACTTCACAGAGAAAACACTTATAAAAATAACTCCTTCCTCATAGAACTTCATGTACTGTAGAAAAATTTAAAAATCCAGAATGTGAAGAAAACCTGTAATCACATTGTGTATGTTTTCTCCAAGTCTTTTTTGGTGTAATATATACCTAACTTGCAATCAGTAGTACATATCCTTTGTAACATGATTTTAAAATATTAATGCTATACAGGAAGCACATTCTAATATCATTAAACATAAGAAATATTTAAAAACATGATTTTTAATGGCTTAATAGCCTGTAGTATAGCCCCACCAGTGACTCATTGTGTTGGTTACTTTTCTGTCATTGCTGAGACAAAACACTGAACACCCAAAGTTAAAGGGAGAAAGGTTCATTTGGCTCACAGTTCATAGAGGTTTCAGTGCATGGCTGGCTCCAAGGCAGGGTGGCATGGCAGAGGAGAAACAGTTCACAGGGGTGGAAGCAGCAAAAGTAAGAAGAGAGGGGTCCTCAACTGACTATTTCTGCCCTCTTTTTTCAGGCTACTGGGATTAAGGTGGTGCCAAACCAATCACTCATGTGTAGGGGTTTAGTAATCACATGTCCTTCATCCCAGCATCACACACTCTAGATTCAGCCTCCTCCAAAATAGCCCCATCTCATTCCCATGAGGCTTTAGGAGGACATCTAAACACAAGCTATAACATTCCACCCCGCCAAGACGCATGTACATTCCTTTATGTAAAAGGCATTTAGTCCATCTCTAAGAGTTGCTAAAGTCCTAACAGTTTCTGCATTACTGAAAAGTTCAAATCCAAAGTCTCCTGAGATTTAAGGAAAGCTCTTAGCTGCAAGCCCGTGTATAAATGAAAGTTAAACACTTCCAACATTCAATGGTACAAGATAGACATTTCCATTCCAAAAGTTACAAACAGTGAGATACAAAGGAAGAGGAACAAAGTAAGTCCAAAATCCAGCAAGGGAAACATTAAATCCCACAGTTCCACTTGCAGCAACCTCAAAGATCTGTGGCAAGCTGCGAACTCCAAAGAGCTTGGGTGGCTCTGCCCCTATGGCACGGCACTTCTGGTGGTTGTAGTTCCTAAGGCTTCTGTCTCGGGCCAGCTCTGCTCCCTCCTTGCAGCTTTCCTCAGACGATCTACGATCTATGTTCCTGGCTTCTCCAAACTTCTGGGGTCTCCACTGCACCTTTGGCTTCACACTCACAGCTTCACACACTGCCCTCTCAGGGGCACACTGCCTGGCCTCCCAGGCCTTCTTCTGAAATCTGGGTTGAAGCCTTCCTGACCTCACAACTTTTGCATTCTGCACTCACCTAAAACCAGTGCCATGTGGATGATGCCAAGGTCTGCTGCCAGCTGGAGCAGTAATAGCCAGTCTTCCCTCTCTCTTGGCTGTAGGGATCGAGTGCCTAGATCACTGAGTAATCTGAATCCAGTTCTGAGAAGCAAATTCTCTAGGCTGCCACCATTCTAGATCATGGTGCTCTGGGGCTCTCTTCTCAAAGCAAAGTCTTTCACTTTTGCAATTTTGAAGCTGCAAAAAGTAGAATCCTGCTGCTTCTTGCGATGCCCTCAAGCCATCTTTTCTATTCTGTTCTTTCTCAGCAATGAAGCTCTCCTCTGCTCTATCTTGGCAGTCCACAGCTTCACTGGAGCTCCCTTTTAACTCTTCCCCTTCCCAGAAGCCAGTTCAGAAAGCTCTTAAGCCACATAGCCAGGTAATGTCACAGCAATGACCCGACTTCTCTTGTATCAAATTTCTGCGTAAGTTACTTTCCTTTTGTTGCTTTGCTGTTTTCTGCTGCCATGAACTGTTGCCCCTAGCCACCTTGTCTTGGAGCCAGCCGATTACTGACTGAAACCTCCTTGAATTTAAGCTAAATAAATCTTTCTCCCTTTACCTTTGGATGTTGGGTAATTTGTCTCAACAATGACAGAAAAGTAACTAACACTGTAACCTAATGATTTTCTTATTTTTGAGGCTGTTTTGAGTATTTGCCATAATACATATCATTGTAGTGATCACCTGTGTACATAAATCTCTGGTTATTTCTTTAAATAACCTTTAAAAATAGATTTCCAGAAATGGAATTATTGCATAAAAGAGAATAAACATCTATAAGTCTCCTGATATTGAAAACTGATCCTATGGAAAGATTGTGTCAATTTTATAATCCTGTCAGCATTGTCTGAAAGTCAGCATTTCTCATTGCTCTCAAGCAAAGTATTTTATGAAGACTCCCTTAACAAATGATTGCCACATCAGCTGGGCTGATTAATGTCAGGAAACCTTTGCTAATGGCCATTTATGAACAACCATGGCTATTATACCTGAGGATTTCTATTTCATGTTTATCGTCATATAATGTAGATATTTCCTTTTGAGGTATTTTCTAAAAAGCAGCAAACCAGTAAGCATGCTAATAAAATTAAAAATGAGGTAGAATTTCTTAGATGAAATTGCAGCAAGCCAACACTTTCAGACTTGTGGGAAGACTGGAAGGATGGTTGCCTGGGAAATACTTTATGAGTCATTGTTTTTAAAACCACCAGAGCCAGGAAGAAGGGACTGATTAGTACGATGGGCTATCATTTTCTACTTCATATATTTCTAGAAACAGCACAATGTTATGCATGTGTTAAATGAATCAAAATTAATAAATGACGATAAAACCAGAAGATGAGCTGCTTTAGGCAAATTTGGCCCCATGACCTAGTCATGAACCTTTATTAATTAGGATGAACAGTCTTTATGTGTTTATGTTTATTTGTGTATTTGCCTGTCTCCCTTACTGGCCAATAGAGTTCCAGAGAATGAGCGTTTTTGTTTTTGTTTTACAGCCAGAAGTTGAGAACAATGCTGACAATATAATACTGTGGATGAATAATCACTTGTTGGCTGAACAGAAAAGGACTTTTAAAAAAATATAATAGCAACAGAAGAAAACTCAAAGGAAATTATTGAAAGATTTGAGTATATAAAAATAAAAAAATGCCTCAACATGACCTTCCTCTTCCACAAACATCTAAGCTCCTAAATAAACTTAAATGACAAATCAATAGGGGAAAATATTTTTCATAAGTTTGACAGATTTAATAACTTTCAAATATAAAGAACCTATAAATAAGAAAATTATCAAGAGCCCAATTGTTAAGTGGGCAAAAGTCATGAATATATAAATCACCAAAGAGAAAATAGTAATGGCTAATATATATGAAAAATGTCAAGTTCACTTTTTTGTGTTGTTGTTGTTTTTAGTTTTTTGAAATAGGGTCTTACTATGCAATTCAGGCTGGACTTGAGCTCACTATGTAGCCCAGGCTGGCCTCGAACTCTTGGCAATCCTCCTGCCTCCACCTCCCAAGTTCTGGGACACAGGCGTGTGCCACCACACCCATTTTCAAATTTGCTTTTACTTTTTTTTTTTTGGTGGTGGTGGTGGTGCTAGGGATTGAACTCAGCTAGGGAAGTGCTCTATGTATAAGTTACACCCCTAACTCCTAACTTCACTTTTAATCAAAGAAGTGCAGGATAAAACAATCAAATATCACTTTTGATCATTAGATGAAAAAAATTCTTTTTCTTTTTTTTTAAGTGCTAATTAACTTAGAGAATGCAGAATGAAAGGGAATGTATTTTGGTACAGTATTTCTGGAAAGTAATTTGGGAATATGTATTAAAAACCTTAAAGATGATCATATTCTCTGACACAAGGGTCCCACTTTTAGAAATTTGTCTGAAGCAAATAATTTGAAATGCAAGTAAAGGTGTTCTACATAATGGTCTTTATCTTAACAAAATATTAGAAAAATTTAAAAATCCAATAGCAAGGGATGATTCAACAAATTGTGGCATAGTCAGAAAATAGATTGCATATTCTTGTGACATTATGTTAATGGAATTAGAAAAATAATATAGTAACATACTTATGATATAAAGTGGTACCTTGGTTCATGAACTTAATTTATCCCATGATTCTGGAAAAGATGGCCATGTTCGTGTTTGTGCAGGAGAGTGGTCACAGTCATGTTTGTCGTCCAATGCAGAGTCTTCAAACGAAAAGTTTTGTCAGGGATGGGGATTTAGCCCAGTGGTTCCGCCGCCTGCCTTGCAACCTCAAGGACCCAAGTTCGATCCCTGGTACCAAAAAAAAAAGACAAAAAACAAAAAACAAAATTTTGCCAAATGCTTCTGTTTGTGAACCAAATTGTTCACAAACAGAAGTGTTCATGAATCAAGGTGCCACTGTAATCTGAAATGAAGCAGCATTTATAAAATAGACTTTTATGCATACATGTACATGTGCAGAAAAATTTACTAAAAAGAGATACAACAATTTATTAGCAAGTTCTTCATAGTAATTTCACCATACTGTTATGTATTTTTTGCATTTTTTCTGAGACAATGTCTTTCTCTGTAATTCAAGCTGGCCTTAAACTCACTATGTAGCCCAGGCTGTCCTCGAACTCATGGCAATCCTTCTGCCTCAGCTTCCTGAGTGCTGGGATTATAGGTATGTGTCACCATGCCTGTCCCTTTTTGTGCATTTTTAACAATGATAATCTATTGCAAATATTATCTGAAGTCAATAGTATGTATATACCTAAAAGACACTTTGCTAAAGAGAAGCAAGAAATAAGCAATAGGTAGAAGAAAGCTTTTCTTTTCTTTTTTTTCTTTTTCTTTTGTGATTCTGGGGCCTTCACCCTGAACTACAAACCAAGCCCTCTTTTTATTTTTAATTTTGACACAGAGTCTTGCTAAGTTGCTTAGTTGCCTAGCCTGGGCTTGACCTTGAGATACACCTGCCTCAGCCTCCCACATCTGGTTAGGAGGTTCTTAAGGTGAAAAACATTTAAACACTTCTGTGGGATATGAATTACCAAAATTGAACCAAGAAGATGAAAATGCTGAATAATCCAAGAATAATCAGTGAAATTGAGGCAGTAATAAAAAACCTACCAACTAAGAAAAGCCCAGGACCTGATAGATTTACTGGTGAATTCTGCAAGACCTTCAGGGAGGTTATAATACCAATACTCCTCAAACTCTTTAATGAAATTGAAAGGGAAGGAGTACTTCCAATGGTAGCCAGCATCACTCTGATTCCAAAACCCAATTACAAAAGAAAACTACAGGCCAATCTCCTTAATGAACATAGATGCAAAAATCCTCAGCAAGATGTTGACAAATAGAATGCAACAAATCCCAGGGATGCAAGAATGGTTCAACATATGCAAATCAATAAATGTAATACACCTCATAAACAGAAGCAAAGATAAATTATCACATGATCATATCAATAAATGCAGAAAAAGCTTTTAACAAAATTCAATGCCCCTTCATGATAAAAACCCTGAAGAAAATAGGTATAAAGGGACCTTACCTCAACCTGATGAAAACAATATATGACAAACCAAAGGCCAACATCATATTAAATGGGGAAAAGCTGGAAGCTTTCCCTATAAAATCAGGAACAAGACAAGGATGCCCATTATTACTTCTCCTGTTTAATATACTACTGGAAACATTAGCCAGAACAGTGAGGTAAGAAAAAGAGATACAATGGATATGTATAGAAAAGGAAGAAGTCAAATTATCATTATTTACAGATGACACAATCCTTTATATTGAAGATGCAAAAAATTCTACCAAAAGACTTCTACAATTAATAACCAAATTCAGTCAACACACAGAAATCAATAGTGTTCCTGTGCACCAATGATGAACATACCAAGAAAGAAATTAGGACAATAACATCATTTACAATAACATCAAAAAACTAAATTCATAGGAATTTATTTAACCAAGGAACTGAAAGATCTCTACAATGGAAACTACAGAGCTCTGAAAAAGGAGATTGAAGAGGACAGCAGAAAATGGAAAGACATCCCCTGTTCCTGGATAGGCAGAATCAATATTATAAAAATGATCATATTTCCAAAACTGATAAGCAGATTTAATGCAATCCTAGTCAAAATACCAATAGCATTCCTCACAGTACTAGGGAAAAAAACCACTTCTAAAACAGCTATGGAACTTGAAGAGATTCAGAATCGCAAAAGCAATCCTGGATAATAAGAGCAAAGCAAGAGGCATCACAATCCAAGATTTCAAGTTACTTTTTACTTTTGTAAGTTACTTTTTTCATTGCTGAGACAAAATACCTGACACCCAAAGTTAAAGGAAGAAAAATTTATTTAGCTCAGGGATTGTAGAGGTTTCAGTCCATAATCAGCTGGCTCCAAGGCAGGTGGCTTGGCAGAGGAGAGAGAGTTTATGGTGGCCAGAAGGTAGCAAAGCAATAAGGGGACCTCAACAATGTCTTTCTGCCCCTTTTATCTTATCCAGACTACTGGGATTAGGGCAGTGCCAAACCAATCAGTGGACTGATTTAGTAATTGCATACCTTTAATTCCAGAACCATACATGATAGATTCAGCCACCTCTAAAAAAGCCCTGCGATTGCATGAGGCTTTGGGGGGACATCTAGACACATACCATAACATCAAGTTATATTACAAAGACACAGTGACAGAAACAGCATGATGCTGGCACAAAAACAGACATGTAGATCAGTGGAACAGAACAGAGGACACAGGAGAAACCCCAGCCACTGATCTTTGTCAAAGGAGTTGACATCATATGCAGGAAGAAAGATAGCCCCTTCAGTAAATGGTGATGGGAGAACAGGTTATCCACATGCAGAAGATTGCAGCTAGACCCACATCTCTCACCATGTACCAAACTAAAATAAAAATGGATCAAAGATTTAAATATTAAAATAGAAACACTTAATTTGCTGGAATATAAGGTAAGTAAACTTTTGAAGTCAAAGGCATACACAAAAACTTTTTGAACAGAGCCCTAACTGCACAAGAAATAACACCAAGAATCACAAATGGGATCATATAAAATTAAAAGGCTTCTGAACAACAAAGGAAACAATGAACAGAGTGAAAAGGCAAGCTACAGAATGGAAAAATTCTTTTCAGCTACTCCTTGGAGAAGACTAGTATCTAGAATATACAAAGAACTCAAAAAATTAGGCCACCAAAATATAAGATGCAATCAAATAATGGGCAAGTGAAATGAAAAGACACTTCACAGAAGAAGAAATACGAATGGCCCATATATACATGAAAAAATATTCAACATCTCTGGTCAGTGGAGAAATGCAAATAAAAACAACACTGAGATTTCATCTTCCTCTAGAAAGAATAGCAAACATCAAGAAATTAAATAATAACAAATGCTGGGGAGGCTGCAGGGGAAAAGGAACCCTCTTACATTTTCAGTGAGAATGTAAACTAGTACAGCCATTATGGACATCAGTATGGAGATTCTTCAAAAACTAAAACCAGAAATTCCATTTGACGCAGCTACTCCCATTCTAGTTATCTTCTCAAAAGAGTTAAAGATATCATATGACAGTGATACATGCATAACATTGTTTATAGCAATTATAATGTAATTTATAATAGTCAAGTTTTGGAAGCAGCCCATATGTCTGTCAACAGATGAAGGGATTAAAAGTGTAGTATTTATACATAATGGAGTACTACTCTGGTATAAAGAAAGATGAATTTGAACCATTTGTAGGGAAATGAATATATCTTGAAAATATAATGCTAAGGGAAATAAATCAGATACACAAGCTTACTGCATAATTTCTCTCACATGAGAAAACCAAAGCATAAATAAAGAGCAAAATACAGAGTCTGCCAAAAAATGTATATATCAGTAAAAGAAAAATTTGTGTAAATATTTTAATACTAAATTTATTGAGACATCATGAGATTAATACAAGTTACCTTTGGCCTCTACAATTATAAGAGGTGCTCAAAGTGGTGGCCATTAGTTTCCAGGCATTTATTTGTATGGTGAACTGCTGAAGTGGGTATACATTTTTTTTGTAGACTCTGTAAAGGAAAGAAAAGGTAGTAAGTATCTTTATACAGTGGAGTACTGCTCTGCAATAAAGAAGATAAATTTGATTTATTTGTAGGAAAATGGATATACCTTGAGACCAGAAGTTTAAATGAAATAAATTGGACACACAAACCTAAATATTGCACAATTTCTCTTATATGAGAAACCCAAAGTATAAATAAGTTAAACAGCAAAACAAAAGATAGATAATAAGAAACAAAGAGATAGAACTTTAGCAAAAGGGAAGGGGACCGAGAGATGCAAGGAGGAGGGAGTGAGGGGGAAGGGAATAAAAACATTAAGAGGTGTTATATGCATGCACCAACTCCCCCAACAAATGTAATCACTCAGTACTCCAAACATGTACCAATAAAAAATAAACAAAATACTTAAAAAATACAAACACAAACAAAACAAACAAAAACCTATTCTGTGGGAAGAGTGGAGAGGCAGAGGTGCCAGGTATAGGAGGAGGTTCTCTCTGAGGGCTGAGGACCTGGAACACAGAGTTTGGGGGCCTCAGGGGACCCCCTGACCAACCAGGCTGGGAGGAGGAAGATTCGGACAAGTTAGTCTGCAGGGAGAGGGAGCGGGAGAGACAGTGCCTGCTGACTGCTTTTTTCCCCAAAGAGAGACTTCTGAGTTTCTCTGCTGTGAAGCTTGAGAAGAACGTAGAGCTGTGAAGCACACAGTGAGAAGAAAACAAAGTGCTCTTGTGCCACTTCCTTTCCCAAACCACCTCCTTGTTCTTATTTCTCTAATCAGTGATTGGCACCAATGAGTCAAGGCAGAAATCTGGAAATCCCCATTTCTACTGATCAATAAAGTTCTCATTGTTCAACTCGATAAGCATCTCTTGAATCAATTTCCTTCTCTCCACCTCTTCTTCATCTTCCTCCTGCATTGCTGCAGTGGTTTTCTGGCTCTCTAGGCTCATTTGCTCCCACTTTCAATTCATCCATTGTACTGCTATCAGGCCAACCTTCCAAAAATCCAATTACCCATTTTTTTTTTTATAACACTACTTAGAAGACTCCAATTGTCCTTAAGATAAAATCCAGATTCCTCTGCAAGATATACAAGGCACTTTTCAAAATTAGTTCTTGTACGTTTTCAACTTTATTTTTTCACATTATTTACTTTTTCTTCCTCCTCCCTCCCTCCCTTCCTTCTTCCTTCTATTTACAAATGCCTGCAACCTGTTGGCAACTGTGGAGACTAAGTGCTAGGGAAATAATAGATAGCAGTTTAGACAAGGTATCTGTGTAAGAGAAACATAAATGTTGAGTGAAATAGACATAAATAAGGTAAATTTTATAATCACAAAAATCTGTACAGGGTGCAGTGAATACACAAAGGAATAAATTTTAGGTGTTGGAGGCAGGGATTGGACAGAGAGATGGAGTCAGGAAATGTTTCCTGGAGAAAAAGACTTCTGAACTGAATCTTCCCCAGGAACTTGGGCTTCTCCCTCTTCTCTTCCATCTCCTTCTCCTTCTCCTTCACCTTCTCCTTCTCCTCCTTCTCCTGATGGAGAAGGATGTTTTGGGCCCAGACATTAATATGTGCAAAGGAGTAGAGGTGTGACATGAGGAGTAGTGTCAGTGGATCTGTGTGTCATTTGGTATACCTGTGGAATACAGTCTAAGATGAGTGTGTGTTTGTGGGAGGGTGCTGGGGCAGTGCACCAGGCTGTGGGAGTGTGAAGAAGGAAGCAGGGATCAGATGGTGGAGTTCTAGACTCTATCCTGAAAACAATGGAAAATAATTTGCAGGTTTAAGAGGGAGGATATTATAAGTAGATTTAGAATCTAAAAATATTGTCTATAAAGCAGGTGGATGGGAAGGGTGTAAGACACTGTAGTCAATGAGGTTGCTTTGGAGGTTGTTGTTTAGAGGAGGGATGATGAAGCCTAAGGGCTTGAACTAGAGAAAGAAAGTGGGGTGTTCTAGAGATGCTAATGAGGTACAGAGAGTCCCTGACTCATGTTTGTTCCATTCATGATTCTTTTGACTTTGCAGTGGTGTGAAAACAATACCCATTCAGTAGAAACTGTACTTTAGATTTCGAGTTTGGATCTTTTCCCAGCTGTCAATATGCTGTACTTTCTCTTGTGATGCTGGTCAGCAGCAGTGAGCAGCAGCTCCCAGTGAGCTGCCACAACAGATATGCTCCAGTGCACTGTGTTGCTGAGCAACAACACTTGGTAGTTAGTTGTGTTAAATGTGTTTTGGACTTTTGATATTTTCAAGTTACAGTGGGTTTATCAGACATAACTCTATCGTAAGTAGAGGAGCATTTTAGTACTTTCTTTTTTTAAAATTAATTTTATCAGTACATTTAAGGTATACAATATAATGACATTCATCATTGGAAATTTGCACCTTTACATAATCCATCTTGGTTCTTATTTTTCCCCCATTCCCCTGCCCTCTCCTTGAACCCCTCCACTCCTCCCTATCCACAAAGACTTTGTTTCCATTTTTTCTTTTTCTCACATTAATTCCATTCCCTTCTTTCTTTTCCCTTACCCCTCCCACTTCCCCTTCCCCTTTGCACCTTTTCTTCCTATTTCACATTATTATTATTATACCTTTTAGTCCTTATTTACACTTTCACACTAGAGGAACTATTCGGTATTTACACGTGTGTTCTATTTATTTCACTTAAGAGTATGGCCTCAATGTGCATTCATTTAGCTATAAATGCCACTAGTTTCTTGTTCTTTATGGCTGAGTAGTACTCCATTTTATAAAAAAACCTACATTTTCTTTATCCAGTCTCCAGTTGATGGGCAATTGGGTTGCTTCCAAGTTTTAGCTATTATGAATTGTGCTGCTATGAACATGGGTGCACATTTATCATTGTGGTATGATTCTTTTAATTCTTTGGGGAAGATACCCAGTAGAGGAATAGCTGGGTCAAATAGGACTTCCAGTACTAGTTCTTTGAGGTATTTCCATACTGATTTCCACAGTGGTTGCACCAGTCTACACTCCCACCAGCAGTGGAGCAGTGTTCTTCTTTCCCCACAGCCCTGCCCGTATTTGCTATTGGTTGATTTCATGAGAGCTGCCATTCTGACTGGGGTGAGGTAGAATTGTAGCGTTGTTTTCATTTATATCTCTCGAATGACCAGTGATGTTGAACATTTTTTTCCTATGTTTATTTGCTATTTCTGCTTCTTTTTTTTGAGAAATGTTGGTTCATTTCAGATGCCCATTTTTGAATTGGGTCTTTAAATTTGGGAGGTCTGACTTTTTAAAGTTCTTTATAGATTCTAGGTAGTAGACCTTTGTCTGAGGAACAGCTGGTGAAAATGTTTTCCCACATTGTGGGTTGTCACTTCACACTGTTGGTGGTTTCTCTTGTTGTGTGGAAGCTTTTTAGTAAGAAGAGATCCCATTTGTTGATTGTGCTAGTTCATGTGCAACCGAAGTTTTGTTCATAAAATCTTTTCCTACACCAATGTCTTCAAGAGTTCTACCTAACTTCTGTTTCAGCCAGTTCAGCTTTTCTGTTTTAATATTTAGATCTTTAATCCATTTCAATTTTAGTTTAGTGCATGGTGAGAGATAAAGGTCTAGTTTTAGTCTTTGGCAAGTTGAAACCCAGTTTTTCCAGCACCATTTATTAAAGACGCTATCTTTCCTCCAGTTGAGGGTGTTTGGCTCATTTGTCAAAGGTGAGGTGGCTGAGTGTGTCTGGCGTTATTTCTGCATCTTCTAATCTGTTCCACTGGTCCTCAGGTCTGTTTCTTTGCCAGTACCATGCCTTTTTTTTTTTTAATCACAGTGGCTTTGTTGTATAGTTTCAAGTTGGGGATTGTGATACCCCCTACCTTGCCTTTGTTGCCTAGTATTGCTTTTGGTATTCTAGGTCTCTTCTTGTTCCAAATGAATTTTTGGATTGTTTTCTCAAGGTCTGTGAAGTATGCTGCTGAGATTTCAATAGGATTGCATTGAATCTATATAGCAGTTTTGGAAATATGGCCATTTTCACCGTGTTGATTCTTCCTACCCAGGAGCAAGGGGTATATTTCCATTTTCTGATATCCTGTTCCATCTCTCTTTTCATAGTGTTATAGTTTTCAGAGGAGTGGTCTTTGATTTCTTTTGTTAGGTTGATTCCTAGGTATTTCAGTGTTTTGGATGCAATTGTGAAAGGAATTGATTGCCCCATTTCTCTCTCAGTGAGTCTGTTTCTTTGTGTACAAAAAAGATACTGATTTTTGTGTGTTGCCCTTGTATCCAGCTACTTTACTGAATTTGGTTATTAAGTCTAGAAGATTTTGGTGGAGTTCTTAGGGTCTTCTATATAGAGTATCGTGTCATCTGAAAATAATGACAATTTGACTTCTTCATTTCCTATCTTTATTCCTTTTATTTCTTTCTTTTGTAAAATTGTTGTGGCTAATGTTTCCAAAACTATATTGAACAAGAGTGGTGATAGTGGACATCCTTGTCTTGTTCCTGATTTTAGTGTGAAGGATTTCAGTTTTTGATCATTTAGTATGATATTGGTTGATTTAGTATGATGTTGGTTTCTTATAGATGGCTTTTATCAGATTGAGGTAGAGACTGTCTATTCCAATTTTCTGTAGGGTTTTTATCATAAATGATTGTTGGATTTTGTCAAATGCTTTTTCTGCATTTATTGAGATGATCATATGGTTTTTGTCCTTGGCTCTATTGATACAGTGTATTACATTTATTGATTTGCGTGTGTTGAACCATCCTTGGATCCCACTTGTTCAGGGTGTATGATCTTAATGATCTTCTGCATTCTGTTTGCCTATGTCTTATTGAGGATTTTTGCATCTATGTTCATTAGTGAGATTGGCCTATAGTTGTCTTTTTCAGTTGGGTCTTTCTCTACTTTGGGGATCAAGGTGATGCTTGCTTCCAGGAATGAATTTGAGAGTATTTCTTTCCTTTCAATTTCATTGAAGAGTTTAAACAGTAGTTCCTCTCTAAATGTCTTGTAGAATTCAGCAGTGAAGCCATCAGGACCTGGGCTTTTCTTAGTTGGTAAATTTTTCATTACATTTTCAATTTTATTGATTGATATTGAGTTGTTTAGAATTTTTAGGTCATCTTCATACAACTTTGGTAATTCACATGTATCTAGGAATCTGTCCATTTCTCCTGTGTTTTCCATCTTATTGGCATATAGATTCTCGAAGTAGGTATTAATGATCCTCTGGATTTCTGCTAGGTCTGTTGTGATTTCACCCTTTTCATTCCTAATTGCATGAATTTGGGCCTTTTCTTTCCTTTGTTTGGTGAGGTTGGCTAAGGGTTTGTCAATTTTGTTTATTTTTTCGAAGAACCAACTCTTGGCTTCATTGATTTTTTGTATTGTTCTCTTAGTCTCCATTGCATTGATTTCTCCTCTGATCTTTATAATTTCCTCTCTTGTATGAGCTTTGGGTTTGTCCTGCTCTTCTTTTTCTAGAAGCTTGAGGTGCAGCACCAGGTTGTTTAATTGAGCTCGCTCTGTTTTCCCAATATGAGTATTCACTGCTATGAATTTCCCTTGTAAGACAGGTTTCATTGTGTCCCATAGATTCCAATATGTTGTATTGGCATTGTCATTTAATTGTAGGAACTGTCTGGTTCCTTCTTTAATTTCCTCTGTGACCCATTGGTTATTCAGAAGTGCATTGTTCAGTTTCCATGTGTTTCTGAAATTTTTGTCGTTTGTTTTGGTATTGATTTCCAATTTCGTGACACTATGGTCTGATAATAAACAGGATAACTTCAATTCCTTTGCACTTACTTAAACATGTTCTATGAGCGAGTATGTGGTCTATTTTGGAGAATGACCCATGTGCAGCTGAAAATAATGTGTATTCTGATTTTGTGGGGTGGAAGACTCTGTAAACATCAGTGAAGTTCATTTGTTCAAGAGTTTGATTGAGTTCTACTATTTTGTTGTTTATTTTTGTCTAGTTGATCTGTTTGTGACAGTGGGGTATTGAGGTCCCCCACTACTATTGTATTAGTGCTCCTCTGATTTTTCATGTCCGTTAGTATTTGTTTTATACAGTTGAGTGCACTAGTGTTTGGTGCATATATATATATGTTTGTGATTGTCATCTCTTCCTGTTGGATTGTTCCCTTTACAAGGATATAGTGTCCTTCTTATCTCTCTTAATCAGTGTTGGGTGGAAATCCACTTGATCTGTGAAGAGAAGAGCTACTTCTGCTTTTTGGGGGGTTCATGTTCCATGGAGTATTATTTTCCACCCTTTAACTTTCAGTCTATGAGTTTCTTTTTGAATTAAGTGTGTTTCTTGTATGCAGCATATTGGTGGATCTTGCTTCTTGACCCATTCTGCTATTTCTTTTGATTGGTAAATTGAGACCATTAACATTGATGGTTATAACTGATGTGTATTTACTTATTATTGTCATGACTTTTTGTTTTTGTTGGATTCTCCCCCTTTGCATTTAATTTCTTGTCGTGCCTGATGGATTCATTCTGCAGGGCTTCCTGGCCTTGTGATCCTTGTTGTCTTTTCCTAGGATGTTGTTTAAAACTTTTTGGAGTGCTGGTTTGGTATTCATGAAGTTCCTAAGGTGCTCTTTGTCATGAAAATATCTTATTTCTCCATCAATTTTGAAAGATAGTTTTGCAGGGTACATCAATCTGGGTTAGAAGTTGTTTTCCTTTAGGGTTTGAAATACATCACTCCATGCTCTTCTTCCCTTGTGGGTTTGTGTTGCAAGTCTGCTGTGATTCTGATTGGCTTTCCTTTGTATGTGATTCATTTCTTTTCTCTAACTGCTTATAGAATTTTGTTCTTCTGTTGAGTTTCTTCGATCTTAACAATTATATGCCTATGTGTAGATTTTTTTTGATCATGGCTAGTTGGAGTCCTATATGCCTCACTTATCTGTATGTCAAGTTCTTTCCCCCTATTTGGGAAGTTTTCTGCTATTACTTCTGTGAACAGTTTTTTACGTTGTCTGTACTCTATCCTGTTTCTTTATTGACTCCAGTCAGTATGATGTTATTCTTCTTTGCATTGTCTAGCAGCTGCTGGATTGATTTCTCATGGTCCCTTACTATTTTAGGGAAATTTTTGTTTTCCTCACCACTAATTGCAATCCTGTCTTGTACATCTGAAATGCTATCCTTGCATTATCTCATTCTGCTGTGTAAACTTTCAATGGAATTTTTAATCTCCTGGAAATCTGTTTGCATCTGTTTTATGGATTCCATTTGTTTCCTATGTTGGGATTCCATCATGTTCCTCATCTCCTCTATTTTTTTATATGTCTCCTCTAGATTTATTAATCATATCTTGTACTATGGGCACAATCTCTGCTGTTATCTGAGAAATTATTTCTGATTTCATTTTCTCCAGGCCCTCTTTTGTTGCCAGTTCAGGGAGTCTAGGTGGTTGAGTAACAGATTGTTCCATCTTGTTTCCCTTTGGGGTTGTCTTAGGTGATCTGGAACTCTGGTTTTGAGATTTATTTATGTGTCTTCTCATTTCAACAGATGCAGCCTGCTGTGCCTTTGTTGAGGCGACTTTTTGTTTACCCAATGGTCTTGAATTCTCAGCAAGCCACCCAGCAGCCTTTAATTTGCTGCTCACCAGTACACCAATTCCTGGGTTCAGAGTGGTGGCCTTCTGGGTCCCTGAGCTGACCTGTTGTCTAGGTGGGCTTCTGGCTGGGACCTGAGCATGCTTGGGATGGTATCTAGGTGTGCCTCTCACTGGGGCCCCTATGTAGCTGTTGTCTGGGAGGGCCTTTGGCTGGGGGCTGTGCACCCCAGTACCTGTTGTCTGTGCAGGCTTTGTCTAGGGTCTCCACGCACTTATTTATGGTAACAGAGTGAGTCTCTGTTTATTGCTTGTGTGCCTGTTTAGCTCTTTTCCAGGTGAGGCCTTGGCTATGGCTGATGGTATGGCGGTCCTCTGGCTGAAGCTTGTGCACCTGTGCAGCTCTTTTCTGAGTGGGACTTTGGCTTGGGTGTGTGTGCAGGAGCCTCTGGGATTGGAGTGGAGCCCTGGCTGGGATCTGCCTGCAGCTATTCCGGTCTGGGCCTCACAGCTGATCCCCGGGTCTGTGCCCCCTTACTGATGGAATGGCGGGGCTCTAGCTGAAGGTACATCTTAGTACTTTCGAGAGCAATGATTTTTAAAGTGTGGTTGCTGGACTGATGTAGCCTGTGAAGTGTTTGTTACTAGGTTGTAACAAGCTAATACAAAAATTGAGAGTAAGATTTAGAAATTTTTATAGCAAGTTAGAGGAGTAATTTTATAATGAAAGAACCTGGACTTGTTTTTTGAAGTATGCTTTTCATTTCATTTTTTAGCCATTTACTTTCATTGCATTTTACTAATGTATTGGACATATGAATAGGAAATCCAAACTGAACCTTGTGACAGTTGACTGAGGACTGGTGGACTTGGTGGTTATCAAGTCAGTTGGGAATGGGTGGAAGGAAGGAATCTAAGATTACCCTTAGGTATCTGACAATAGGGTATGGTAGTTACAGAAAATTACAGAAGCAACTCCTTTTTTGTAAAGGTGGCAAATTCCCACTTACCTATTGCCTTAGACTACTCTTGTGCTAAAAATGCATTTGAATAAACATATTACAATCTTTCATGCCTTTAGTTAGGTTTTCTTGCAAGTACCATTTTCTTTAGTGGAAACATCTCTTCCCTTTTTCTTCACTTGGCTAAGACATAATATAAAGGCAAATGTTGTAAAAAGTGTTTGTGTGTTAGAATTGTACTAAATGCTTTATATTTGCTATTTCATACAACAATTCTCACAATAACTTTGTAAAGGAGGGGTCTCTTTTTGTAGATGGTAAAACTGAAAGTGAGGTTAAGTGACACACAAGGTTACCCAGCTGGTAAACTGGTAAACTGGTGGAACTGGGCTTTGAACCCCCAAATGCAACTCAGGAACCTATGTGCTTTAATTACTATAACACAATGCCTCATCAAAGCTCTCTTCAACTGTATTTTCTTGTCTTCACTAATGGGTGTACCACCTGCATTTCCATAAAGCATGTGGACAAATCTCTATCCCAGGACTGCCAAATCCTCTTTGAACCATTTGTTCATTTGCTTCTTCCCTGTATTTCCTAGACTGTGGGCTCCTTGAGGTCAGGAAAAATTCTAACCATCTCTGATTCTTCAATCCAAAGTACAGCTGGGTCAATGTTTGTTGACTAAATGGAGACATAAAAAAGCTTGGCATATTATTGATGAGAAATTAGGTGGGGCCAGAAATTAGACTGTATGGGCTAAAGCTATAGACGTAGATTTGGATTAGATTGTGAAAGTTGCTAAACACTAGTTTAGAATTTGCAAACAGCAGCCACAAGACCATGTAAAAATACTTCCACATCTATGGATATTAGACTTTTCAGTGCTACAGCTTTTTAATTCAGGTCATTAATCAGTGGTCATTAATCAGCATTAGCTCTCTTATCTGCTCAATCTTTGCATTTCAGTTCCTCAGTTCTCAAGTTCTGTACTTCCTCTTAATACTATTCTTTTTTGTTGTTGTTGTTACTGGGGATTGAACTTGGGTCCTTGCACTTTGATGCCATTCTTAAAGGGCATGTTTTATCTTGAATAATAGATTTTCTCTGAATGAGAATACAGTGCTAGGTCATTAATCAGTGATGTGCTGCTACGTGCTAACAACCACACCTGTCCCCCCAGCCCTAATAAGTAGTTTTAAAAAAAAAATTCCATGATGTAGCTGTTTGTGTCATGGCCAATTGAGGCTATCCATGTGACCCCTCTGAGTATGGAAGTAGGAAGAGCTGTGCAGTAGCAAACCATATAAAATGTTTCCACCACATAGTTATAGTGGTCATTAAATGACCTCAAGAGCACAGATAACAGTAAAGTGTAGTGAAATAATTAGGAAACAATAAGTTTTGAGTGATTGTTACCTCTGTTTTTAACATAAATCTTTAATTATAAGTTTATGTAGCTTAATTTTTAATAATTTCCATATTTAACAACCGCCTTACAAAATTTCTTTAATTTTAACAAATAAACTGATGTGAGTTGACTCCAGGACACAAGTGTCACTAATCCCTTTACCTACAGAGACATTCAAGTTCAGCTCCTGAGATTAATCTTACACTTAAGCAGATGACTGTAGGAAAGCGCTGGCTCAGGAGCTTCTCCCAGTAGCACTAGCTCTCAATCTGTGTTCCAGTTCCTCAGTTCTCATAGTTCTTTTTTTTTTTTTTCAATCTGAATAATAGTCTCCCTCTGAATGTGAATACTAGTATCCCTCAGGCTCTCCTCTGGGCCAGGGATGATCAAGTTGTGCAAGTTGTGCATGCATAGGGGTATGACGTACGTTCTGGGGTGATCACAGGCTCTCCTGCTTTCTGCTGCTTATCTGCCCACCACTGCTTGAATACATGCCGTGCAGTTTGGGCTTGCTTTGCCTCCAGCATATGACTCTTATCTGGTCATGTTCTTAGTTTTGGATCTTAGTGTTGGACTCGAGGTTCTGTATTCCGTGTGCTTCAGTAACTGACACCTGACCTTCATCCATGATCTGACTTGCAGGGCTGCCTGGCTTTGGCCTACCTGACCACAACTCAAATCCAAATGCTGATTAAACAGAAACATGAGAAAATGAGGGGATTTAAGCAGATATTACTGTTTTGCCAATATTTGCCAATAGTTACAAAGACTGTGGTTGCCTTTCTTCTAAATAGTTCTTGGAGTTTTGTAGAGCATGCCTAGGTTAAAAATAATGGAGCAAGTACATTAAACAAATAATAGTCCTCTTCTGTCAGTTCAAACAGGGTTCAGAAGAGATTGAGGGAATGCTCAAGCCTTCCATGCATTAGTGTTCTCTGTGCCCAAGCCCCATAAGAAGGACACGTGGGCTGGATCTATCTGAAAACACTATGCATTTTAAAAATAAGACACATATACTTATGTATGATTTGTTTATTCAGTAATTGAACCTAACACAAACAATATTCTTCATTGAGAAAGGAGGTTTGGCATTTCTCAGTATTAAGTAGATACCAGCATTTGTAACCTGATGTTGGTACCAGACTAGTGTTAGAAGATTTTAGCATTGAATATCCTGGAATGATCTAGGAATCAACTTGAGAAAAACCACAAGGAAAAAGCACTTTGAAAAATTTATTTAGTTTCTTTACTGGGAATGAGAAGCTGGAGTTGCTAATGAAGAACCAGTGCTCTCAGGTGGAGGGAAAAAAATTGCCTGAGTGCTTTAAGCTTCATAGTTGCCCTGCCTCTGCTGAGAGGTAACAGAGGCACTTGGGACACCAGGAAAAAGTTGCTGTGCTTATCACTGAACAGACTGAAACTGTATGGATTCAAAGGTGATCTGAATTTTCTAACACTCCAGGAAAGCAGTTGTGTTGAATGACATAGTAAATATCTGACCTAAAACAAGAAGCTGGGTTTCCTATAACAGGCTGAATCTCAAGTGTTTCTGTAAAAAGGGAAATACCTTAAACTTTTTCCTGGACAAAGTAGGGCTAAAAAAGATATTCTAAAAAATAAATAACAGTGACAGTAGAGAGAAAACAGCTGATTTCTGGGAAATGTGACTGGTAAAGTTGTAGAGTTCTGTCCTTGGAGGAGCTCCACACTTGGTTTAATGTTTTGTTGTTGCCATCTTGAAATTCCTAGTAACTTTTTTTTTGTTATCAGGGATCAAACTCGGGTCCTTGTGCTTGCACCACAGGCAGCGAAACCACTGAGCTAAATCCCTGGCCCTCTAGTAACTTTTAAAGAAGAAAGCTTAGAGTGTCATTTATCACTATTCTGCAAATGGTGCAGCAGGTTCAGTTGGCAGGTGAGTGTAAAAGGAGGAAGCGGAGGAAGAGGAGGTAGTGGCTACAGGACAACATTGAAAACAAGCCTTTGTGATGTTTTATTTACCTAGCCGGGCAAGAGAAAAGTGAGAACAGGGTCACCAGAAGTGGTAATTTATAGACATCTGAATGTGTAATAGTAGCTGTATTTATATAGTGTTTACATGTGTCAGGCTTTGCATGTGTAAATTTAATAGTCATCATTTTACTCCCATTTTACAAGTGAGGACAGGAGACACAGTGGATACGAAAACCAGCCAGAGTCACATGAGTAAGTTGGTAATGGTGCTTAGATTCAAACCAAGGGAGTATGGTTCCTGAATTTTTTTTAATGTCATATCTTTCCCTTCTACTAAACAGAGCAATGACATTGGTTTGCTAAAAGGTGTTTTAAATCATATCTGCTTAAACTAGTTATTGTTTTGAATTCTGAGAACTAATGAGCTAGGGCTTTTAAAGACCTTCCATGTGTCCTTGGAAGTTAATAGTGAATTGTACTAGAGAACATATACACTCTTCTCTTTCTTTTTTTTTTTTTTCCTTCTGGTACCAGGAATCAAACTCAGGACCTTGTGCTTCCCAGGCAGGCACGGTACCACTGAGCTACATCCCCAGCCCACACTCTTCTCTTTAGAACATCAGCTACTGACTCTTTTAGGAAAGGGAAAAGTACTAAACATTCTACACTTTAGTGTCTCATAACAAGCATTCAATTTTGTCTCAGAAGCTTACATGCAAAAGGCAATATGTTCATTCTTAGGAATTTATACTATACTTTATTCCTTTCAGAGAATTGGGGATTTAGTTCATACTTGCTGGATATGCTGCATGATCTGGGAAAACCGTTTTTAAATTAAAGACACTTTATTTTCTAAGATTTCTGTAGGCACCAGAGATATTGGTTGAAAAGGCTGGGCTTTGGCATCCTATGGCTGATTTTCTGGCCTTATGTTTGCATCTGTGATAGTAGTGAAAAGAGACATCTCACATGGCTTCCTAGAACATTGCTAGCTTCAGAACAGTTGTTTGATTTATGAGAACTGGTATAGAATAGTAGAATAGGCAGTTCTTGGGAAGATAACTTCTCTAAGCCTTATTTTCTTTAATAAAAAGTTAATAACATCTATGTCACAGGGTGTTATAAGAATTCAGTAAGATACTGTAGAAGTATTTATCATACAGCTGGCATATATTAAGTTCTTACTAAATTTTAAATTTCTAATGTGGATATAAGTAATTCACAGTGCTCTTTGAGGCCCAGTATAAAATTGTTTTAATTTTAATAACATTTTTCCTCTTTTTTTTCTTCATAGTTCATACTGTTAGGAGAATGAGATGAATGTTGTTTTTTACTGTACAGTGATACTTTTCTGTCTTAATTATGCATTTTAAAAATAAACTTTGGAAAGACAAGTTGGTTTTTGTCCAATGGTCCTTTTATAAAGGGCTATTTAAAAAGACATAAAAGAAATAGCATTTGTTCATTATTTAATACCTTGTATCAGTGATTACATCAGCTCAGTCTGGCCATCGTTCGGGCTTCAGAGCCTTTGCTTCAGCCAGACCTGAGAGCAAAACAAGCAGAGAGAAGGCAAAGAGCTGTTCATCTCCCAGGCCCCAGGTCTCTCTGCTTCAGTGGTCTTTCTGTGCCTGCTGCTGTTTGCCTCTATGACCCCTTTCCCTCTGTCCACCAAAGCACATGGCTCATTCCCACCTTCTGAGGAAGAAATAAAGCAAACCACTTTCTCCTCAGACTTGTGCTCCCTTAAAGTAGCATTTTATCTTTTCCTTTTCTTTAGTAGCTTGAGTTCTGCTAAAAATGGTCTTCACTTCTTTAACTTCTCCCATTTCTTATTCTCTACTTTCCCCCTATGACTTTCCCAAAACCATTATCTTGAAAATATTTAAGGACCTCCTCCTCATCATCAGGGTGTGTGACCTTTTCTTCATCTTCATTCTTTTTGATCTGCTTGGAAATGTGACATAAATCACTAAGCTTCGGGGACATGGTTTGTTCTTTTCTTAACATTTGTGTCTTAGTTTGCTGATAGAAAATGTCAATGATGCCAACTTTGCAGAATATTATGAGGATAAAGCAAAGTGATAACATTAAAGTATTTAGCAATCAGGGAGTTTTACCTGGCAAGTACATTTACCCCCAAGTATGTTACTCTCATGCTCCAGATACTGTAACTGTATTTTAAAAAAATTTAAAATGCAAAAATTTTTATTGACAGTTTGGAGCTTAATTCCACAGAACATAAAATAATGTGTAAGATGAGACAGTGGAGTGTAAAATTGCAGCAGACAGATTAATATTGTTCACCTTCATCCTCTCTCTCAGCACTATCTGCTCCAACCTCCTCATAATCCTTCTCTAGGGCAGCCATGTCCTCCTGGGCCTCAGAAAACTCCCCTTCCTCCATCCCCTCACCCACGTACCAGTGAACAAAGGCATGCTTGGCATACATCAGATCAAACTTGTGGTCCAGGCGAGCCCAGGCCTCAGCAATGGCTGTGGTGTTGCTCAGCATGCACACAGCCTGCTGCACCTTGGCCAGGTCTCTACCAGGCACCATGGTGGGAGGCTGGTAATTAATGCCAACCTTGAAGCCAGTGGGACACCAGTCCACAAACTGGATGGTACGCTTGGTCTTGATGGTGGCAATGGCAGCGTTGACATCTTTGGGAACCATATCACCTTGGTACAACAGGCAGCAAGTCATGTATTTACCATGGTGAGGGTCACATTTCACCATCTGGTTGGCTAGCTCAGAGCAGGCATTGGTGATCTCTGCTACAGTAAGCTGTTTATGGTAGGCTTTCTCAGCAGAGATGACAGGGGCATATGTGGCCAGAGGGAAGTGGATGCGGGGATGGGGCACCAGATTGGTCTGGAATTCTGTCAGATCAACATTCAGAGCTCCATCAAATCTGAGGGAAGCAGTGATGGAAGACACAATCTGGCTAATAAGGCAGTTCAGGTTAGTGTATGTTGGATACTCAATATCGAGGTTTCTACGACAGATGTCATAGATGGCCTTGTTGTCTACCATGAAGGCACAATCAAAGTACGCCAGGGTGGTATGGGTGGTGAGGATGGAGTTGTAGGGCTCAACTACAGCTATGGAATCTGGGGGCCTGGGTAAATGGAGAACTCCAGCTTGGACTTCTTGCCATTGTTAACAGAGAGACATCCCATCGGCAGGGAGGTGAATGCAGAGCCAGTTCCCCCACCAAAGCTGTGGAAAACCAAGAAGCCCCGTAGACCTGTGCACTGGTCAGCCAATTTCTGAATTCAGTCCAAGACAAGGTCACTGATCTCCTTGCAGTGGTGTAGTGCCCATGGGCATAGTTATTGGCAGCATTTTCCTTGCCTGTGATGAGCTGCTCAGGGTGGAAGAGCTGGTGGTAGGTACCAATGTGCACTTCATTGATGACTATGGGTTCCAGGTCTACAAACACTGCCCTGGGCATGTGTTTGCCAGCACCAGTCTCGCTGAAGAAGGTGTTGAAGGAATCATCTCCTCCCCCAATGGTCTTGTCACTTGGCATCTGGCCATTGGGCTGGATGCCATGTTTCAGACAGTAGAGCTCCCAGCAGGTATGGCCAATCTGGACACCAGCCTGGCCAACGTGGACAGAGATGCACTCATGCATGATGGGGACTTGTAGGAATCAGCGGTGCTGGACAAGGTGAGACAAGGGAGAGGAGGATCTCCCACTGACAGACTGCCAAGGAGTCTGGGGGGAGAAGCAGTGTTATGTACCTGTATTGTTATGTTAAGCTTTCTCTGGATGCTAATCTTCCTTTCTAACAGACTGCTGCACATCTGTTTTGACCTGTAATGATAAAATCATGGATGATAAGGGCTGGAAGAGTTTTTAGAGAGACCACTCAGTCTACAGTGGGGGAAATGATGGTGTGGAGAGTAAATTGATTTGAGACAAGGCTGCTTAGTCAGTAAGGATGGTTTCAACTTCAAATAATAGAAATCCCGATGCAATTAGCTAAATATTCTATAAGAAGTAGTTCAAAAAAGTGGCATGCTATCGTTGATTAATGTAGCAATTCAATGACAATATCAAGGGCCCTGACTCTACTCTACTCTCTACTGGCTTTGTTGTAATCAGCACATCCATCAGTCTACAGGGCAGCTCCTGGTGGTTAGACGGCTGGAGCAGTTCCTAGTGTTTCATGTAGAATCCGCAATATCCAATGAAAGGAGAGGTCATTTCTTCCTATGGAGCTCTGTTTAAGAATGAGTGTACCCTGACTCTGGCAGTTTGGAGTTAAAATTTTCTTTCAATAAGGCATGGAAAAGATTTAACAGCGCCAGATTGGAAAAGACATAAAACTATTCACAAATAACACAATCATTTATATGACAAACATTATGTAATCTATGAAAATAGTTTCTAGAACTAGTAAGAGACTTTAGCAAGGTTGTAGGAGGCAAGATCATATACAAAAATCAATTGTATTTCTTTATACTATAAATGAATAATTGGACACTAAAATAACTACTTATAATAGCTTCAAAAGTATGAAATTTTGGGAGATTCATCTGAAAAAAGATGTGAAAGACCTGTTCACCAAAAGCTAAAAAATTCATTGATAAGAGAAATGAAATAAGACCAAAATAGAGAGACATACCGTGTTTACAGGAGGCTTAGTATTAGTGACAGTAATTTTCTCTATGTAGATTCAATGGAATTCCAACTAAAATCCTAGCAAGTTTTTGTTTTGTACATAGGAATTGATGAGCAGATTTTGAAATTTATATGGAAATGTGAAGGACCTAGAATAGTTCAAAAAATTGAAATGACAAAATTGGAGGACTTAAACTACCTGTCTTCAAAGTTTATTATTATTACACTATGGTAATCAGGACAGTTGACAGATCAATGGAACTGAATAGAGTCCAGAAATAGACCCATTAAATATATGATCAGTTGATTTTTAACAAAGATATAAAGGGAATTAAATATAAAAGAACATTTCTTAAACAAATGGAGCTAGAACAATTGGATATTCATATACAGCCTCCACAAAACTTCAATCCATACCTTATATCATTTACAAAAAATTAGCTCCAAATGGATTACAGACCTAACTATAATACTATAAGACTAGAAGAAAACATAAGACAAAAATCTTTGTGACTTCAAGTTAGGTAAAGATTTCTGAGATGCAACATCGAATGCATGATCCATGAAAAAATTATCATGAAAAACCTGATAATCAGACTTTATCAACATTAAGAACTTATCTTTTTGAAAGACACCATTAAAAGAATGAGAAGGTAAGCTGACACTGGGAGAAAATGTTTGCAAATTATATATCTGATAAAGAACTTGTGTATAGAATGTATAAAAAACTAAAATTTCAATGGTAGTAATAACCATAACAATAATTTATAAATGGGCAAAAGATCTGAACACTTCAAATTTGACAGTTCATGAAAAAACTATAAGAATAGCAACCCAAAACCTGAAAAGACATTCAACATTGTTAATGTTTGAGGAAATGCAAATTGAAGTCATAATAATATATCACAACACACTTATTAGAATGTCTAAAATTTAAAAAAAGTAACTATACTGTGTGAAAGGATATGGAACAATTGGAATTTTCATATACTGCTGGTGGAAATGTAAAATGATCAACCACTTTGGCAAATATTTATCAGTGATTTAAGAAATATAATCTAAACCTACTGTACTACCCAGCCATTTTATGGATATTTATCCAAAAGGAACAAAGACATATGTCCATATAAAAACTTATACATGAGTTAGGTTGGGGATTTAGCTCAGTGGTTTCACCGCCTGCAATGCAAGCTCAAGGACCCGAGTTCGATCTCCGGTACCAAAAAAAATCAAAAAACAAAAAAAACTTATACATGAGTATTCATGGCAGCTTTACTTGTAATAGCCAAAACCTAGAAGCAGTGTAGATGTCCATCAATAAGGTAAGTGAATAAAGAAGTCATACCACATCTACATAATGAAATACTACTCACTAGGAAAAAGGAAGAAACTATTGACATCTTTGACAACATGAATGAATCTCAAAAATTATATTGAATGTAGTCAGGCTAAACAGAGCCCATACTACATGATTCCAATTATAGAAAAATGAAAATGAACCTATAGTGATATAAAACAAATCAGACATTGCTTAAGTGTGGGGCAGGAGAGAAAGATTATAAAAGGGGATGAGGAAATTTTTGTGGGGAGGGTGACAGTTATGTGCATTATCTTGATTGTATGGATGGTTTCCTGGGTGGGTACATATGTCAAAGCTTCAAATTTTGCATATTAAAATGCAATTAATTGTATATCAATTTTAGTTCAATAAAGTTGTTTAAAAAGGAGATATTGCAAGTAAGTAAAAACAGGTAAAGGCTGAAATATTAGTGAAATCTTGCAAATCTGCATTTCTCTACTGATAATTTCCAAACCTGTAGGCCTGGTGTTGGTACTCCATGAGGTTGTCTTAGGCTAACATTCCAGCTGTATCGGGTGTTGCCATTCTGGAGGCATTTCATGGACCTGAAATGATCTGCCCACCTTCTGACCTCTCACACAGAGATGATCCCACCCTCCTCTGAGTTCCCATGATTCTGTGCAGCTTTCTTTTGGGCATTTTATCACATATTTCTTTACATTACAGTGTGCAAACATATTTCTTACCTTCTTTACAAGGCTGAAAGTTTCTTGAAGATAAGGATTCATGTATTCCATACTTATTCTCCTATCCCAATGGCATCCTACAGAATGTCTCCTAAATAGTAACTACATGTATAAACAGTAAGTATGCTTAACTGAATATTTTTAAAAAATACTGGGTTAAGAACTGAAAATATTTCCTTGATATGAAACTTTTCCAGATTGTTGCATTTATAATCTTCATCATATAAGACTGGAGAAATATTTCCTTTACATTTAAGTCACTCTATCTCTTCAACTGTTACAAATATGTTTTGCTTATGATGTTTAAAGATATTTCGCATTACCTAAGTATCAGTAGCTACTCTTTGTAGATTTGTAATTGTTTATTAATACTTTCATAATGTGTACACTCATGTTTTGAGCACAAATGGTGTAGAGATGCAATGCTTATGGAAAAAAATGTCTTTCTGTTTTTGTCACATTTCTTTGAAGTTTTTGATTCTGTGCTGAAATAATGAAACTCAAATCTTATCTAAGAAATAGGTTGATGATAAAACCTAAATTTTGTCGCAGAGTTAAGGTGAACAAGAAACCAGGCTAAGAGGGAGCTTTATTTCAGTTTCACGTGTCTGACAAAATTGGGAAATTGGATAAAAGGAGTTTAGGAAATTGTACTGAATGAAAATGTACTGATGTTTTCTATTTGTTCCAACATAAAAGCATCTATTTCCTCTACACAGAGATGGATAGATATTGGTCTCAAATCTAATGGAAGTGCTCATTTCCAGGGGCATTGTAGTTTTGAAATGGGTTTGTTTGAGGATTCTGGGTCTAATTTCATATTATTGAACTCTGAAATTACAGAAGCCTTTCCAAAGTAATACTTGAACCTTAGAATGGCTTCGTGGAGCACCCTGAGCTTGTTGTGTACAAAGACTGAAGGGCTTCTTTGCAATACAATCCTCTTCTGCATAACAACTGATGCTGTGTTTTAGTTCTTGAGATTCTCCTGAGCTTGTTTTCTTCCTTTACTCAGTATAAGAGAACAGCCTGGGAGGTGAAATGACAGCCAGTGAAAGTTTCAAGAGCAAATAATAGGGCAGAGGTTAAGAGTTCAGCATTTGGAGGTGGGCCTGGGCTTTCCTAATTCTACCATTAGCTCTGTGGCCCCGGGTCCGGTTATTAAAGCCTTTCAAAATCCGACTACCTCAGTTGCAAGACAGGTCCCATGAATATTAAAAGTTTATCATGGTGTCCATCCAAATGGAAGTTATTAGTGTTATTAACAGAAATTCTTTTAGTTTTACTTCAAGAAAATAGCTTCTTTTGCTTTTTATGCATGAGTCACAAACTGAGAATTATGTATTCACATTGTCATTGTAAAATATCCTTATTGTTCTAATTAAAAATGCAAACCTGAAAGTGTGGATGTGGACCTTTTTCTTGGAAATGGTTCTGGGTGGTTGTATATCTAGTGTTGAAAGGCCAGCCTGATTTGGTCACAAATGCATATATATTAGTGCCTCCAAATAGACAGATGATGTTATGGGACTCCAGATATTGTCAATTCAATTCACTGTGGGCAGGAAGAAGACCTATTTTTAGGGGAAGGAAAGGGAAGACTGTAAACTGATGAAAGATAGGATTCTCCTGTATCCCTTTTCTACCACTATTGCTATCCATGTTTATGACTAACTCCATTTTTCCTGAAGTTCCTTTATCATCATTGTTCATATTCCTCTTCTCCTTTTCTATTCTATAAATGGCACATATTAAGAAAGAGCAAATACTTGACACCATACCCAGAAAGTCAGTGGTGGGAGTAATGCCTTTTTAATCCTGAACACCTGGTCTCCTTTTATTTGGCTGCCAGAAGGAGAAGGTTTCTTGATTATTCAAAAAAGTATTCTTACACTGGTGCTCACAAATGACAGAAAAGGTTAATACATTTCAGATCTGCTTGGTAATCCAGAGAGATAGAGTTCTGCAAACACAGAATTGCCTTTTTAGGTTGAATCTGACATTCTGAATAGCCACCCTTTTCTTCCCACACTTGAAGTATTTACCCAAGCTTTAAACACTGAGTAGCACTGGTGTGGCAAGAGAGCCAACATTAGCCAAGGATACCTTTGCAAAGGAGCCTTATGCACGTTATCTCATTTAGTTTTCATGACAATCTCATGAATAAAGCATCAAATTTCCCATACTTCATAGGTGAGTATGGGCTTCAGTAGGCCCTGGCAAGGAGGGACTCACTCTAGTGCAGTCTCCCTAAGCACTGGTGACCTCTTGCAAGACTTAGTGGTCTTCTCTAGGTGACCTCCCTCCTCTCTGCAGTGGCATCAGCTGCATAACTTTAATACAAGTGTCTCTTTGCCCATCAGGCAATGTCAGTTACAGCAAGATGTAGCTCCTAATTCCAGTCACCTTCTGAAGTCAGCCATTTTGTGGGACCATAGCCAAGTGCAGAAATCATCCTACTAGGAGAGTAACTGTGGCTGGGGAGAGCTCAGTGGTAGAGTGCTTGCCTAAAGTGTGAGGCCCTGGTTCAATCTTCAGTACCAAAAAAAAAAAAAAAAGAAGAAGGTAGTGACAATGGAACTGATATCTCTCCCTCAGCAGTACAGCAACAACATCTGTCTCCCCAAATCTCTTTCCTTTGCTTTGGTTATATAGAGGTGAGCATGACTGTCCTTTTATATGGCTGGGAAGGTAGGGGTGGTAAAGAGGTCAGTAAACCCTGCAGGACCAATGCTGGAGTATTTAGTGGTTTTGGTCTTCAGTTATAATTCTAGGACAGCAAGAGCATTATACGTATGTGCATTATCAAATTAATCCCTATAAAAGTCCTACGAGGGAGGCTCAGTTATGTGGTATGGTAAATACGAATGTGGCCTTAGGCTTGAATCACGGCTTTTAGACTATTGATGTGAATATGAAACAAGACCAGTTGTTATTTGTGTGACCTTTACCTCCCTGTACTTGTTTCTTGTCTGTATGATTTTAAAAAAGAAAAAAAGAGTACTTACCTTACCTTACAGTCTTATGAAAATAAAATGAGATAACCTACATGGTATTAAATTGTCTGTGAATGGTCACTAATGTTATCTTCATTTTCCAGATGAGGAAACTAACACCCAGAGATATTTTGTAATTTCCCAAAGTCACATAGCTAGGGGGTGCCTCACAAATCCATGGTCATAGTCATTCCTCAATAGTGGCACATTGTCGTCCTTTTCGTATCCAGGCCCACATGGAAAGTTATATTACTCATACACAGCACTGGGGAGGATGGACTAACTAGCTCAAGGACCGACTAGCTCAAGGAGCAGTCTGGGGGGCTCCACTCCCCCTAGGTCCCCTCTGATTTACAGATGCTCTGGCTTCCTGGAAGAGAAAACACGACCTGGCAAGGCCAATGGGATCAGGTGAGTCTTCCTGGAGAAAAGGATGACTTAGTTATAGATTTAAAAATCAGCAAAATTTAGTATAAAAGTAGGATGGATACTTTATAGTAGCTTTTTCAAAGCACTAGAGTTCCTAAATTAAGGAACATTTATGGAAAAGGATTTGTGAAATGTGATAGCAATATTAGCAGTTACTATTCTTAAGAAAAATGGACAAAATATTTGAAAGTAAAAAGTGAACCACATATAGTGGTTACAGAGATGGGCTATTTCTAACAAACTTTCATCTGGGGACATTTATAGCTTTATTAGAACTCTCATTCATTCATCTTTAACTAAATAAAAAATGAACATTAACTTCTACTAAGATTTGTTATCACGTTTCAGCTATTTTTATCAAGTAACTGAAGCAAGCAGGAATAGATCAAGAATATGATTAACTCTAGCCCGGTGTGTCTTTGAAGTTCAGAATAGTTTGGCCTTATCTTATCACAGGCTGTCTCTATGTGGCTGTCTCTATGTACAAGAAGCTGGGCCCAGAAAGCAAGCTTTGGTTGTTGGACTGGCAGGCACGGGGAGAGGATTTGTGGCTGTCACTCAGGTTGTCTTGTGCTTAATGACTGACATCTGAGTGACTGAGTGACTGGCATATGGAAAGGGGATGGGAAAGTAGTGACTGAAAGTTGTTCGGACAGTGCCCATCATGGGGCCAAGGACATCTGGTTTGGTCCTCTCTAAGAGAGAATATGCCAAGAAAGGAAGACATTCTCCCAACTGCACAACACAACACTGGAAAGCATTGTCACTCTGATGGCTCCGTGTCATTAGTGGTGGCAGGAGATGGCAATGTCTCTAGAAACAAAAGGATAGGAGCCACAGAAGAGAGAGAATAGCAGGTGCCATGAGAATAGCGATCAGATTTATTTATTGAAGATGTTTGTAGAAAGAGTGATTGGGGACAAAAAATATAGGAAAACATGAATTACGCATAGAACAAGTGCCACATAGTTAAATGCTGGGACACTTCCTCAAGTCTTCATTGCCATTTTGTTTCTGCATCCTTCAGTTTCATACTTGCTAAATTCCAAGATGAGCTGTGTAGATCAGTTCATAGCAAAGTAATTATCTGTTCTAAGAAGCATTTTTTTTAAAAAAAGAGTTGTTAGGGTTTAGATCTAAAATGGCCCCCAGAGCCTTGTGTGTTTGCAAAGTGATTGGATTATGATTGTATTACAGCTGACTTGCTCTTAGGAGGTGGGGTCTGGTTGGAAGAGGCGGGTTGTGGGGGCCATGACCTGGAAGGATATGTGTTTTTTTCTGGCTCCTCCGCTCACAGTCTGCTTCCTGGATGCCATGGGGTGAGCAGATTTTGCTCCACTATGCCCTTCTCCATGCCATTCTGCCTTGGAGCCAGTGGACTGTAGACTGAAACTGCTACAAACTGTGAGCCAAAATAAACCTTTCTTCCTTAAGCTGTGAGCAATGGGTATTGTGTCTACTGAGAAAGTGACTAAGACAAGAGTTAATTTAAAATTTGTCCAAATTTGACATTTTCTTTCCCGAGTTTATTGAAAAATTCAAGTCAAGTAACTTGCACAATTGCATCAATATTTTAAAAGCTAACAATCTTACATATGCAGAAAAGGCTTACAATCTTCAATAATCTTTAATGTAACACACATTCATTAAATATGAGCCTCAAAGGAGAAACTTGGATTGTTCAGAATCCTAAGTGCTACACAATGGTGGCTTTGGGATAGTAAAATACCACACATTTACTTTGCAAAACCATCATTGAATGACTAGTGGTTTAACTCTGAAAGTCATCATGACTGTTTTGTGTTTAGGACCAAGCAAAAGGAGGGAAGTTTCTCTGATGTGGCATTCTTAGCAAGATAGTCTCCTTGTAATTTGACTCTGATGTTGGAATGCTCATCAGTTCTTGGAGAAACTGACTCATCCATTGTGGCTAAACTCAAATGTTACCTCCTCTGTGAACTAGTCTCTGACACCTCAAGCTAGACTAATTGTTCCCATGGACCTTGATATTTGCCTCTGTTATGGCACCATTATCATACAGTATCTTAGCTATTCATGTGTTTGTTTACTTAATAAACAAGGAACTCCTTGTGGTTAGGGATGGTTTGCAGATGATTATGCAATTAAGGAGCTGTTATAAGTAGGATACTACATTTACAATATGGATAAATTTGTACACTTGTACACACCAAAAAAAAAATTCAAGAGACTTTTGCCATCCAGAAGTAGAACTGAAAAAAAGAATTTTGGGATATTGTCATCTTAAAATCTCTTCCCACTGGAAAGACTCAAAAAAGTCAACATTTTGAGGTGAATGACTGAGTGAGTGAAGATTTGTGTTTGATTTATAGCTGTATTTAAAGCTACGGTGAAGGAAGGGCTTGGGTTTGATATTTGTGGAGTGACTTCTCCTTAACAGGCTCCTTATTAGGCAATTTGCATTATGTGGCTTTCACATTGGGTGTAACTATCTTGCTAGTTGGGTCCTAGCAGCTCCTTTTGTCAAATGGGGAAACTAAGTTTTAGAGAGGATTGTGAACAAAGCCATTCATCTAGAAACTAGAATTCCACCCAAAGCCTGAAAAAACTTTTAGTACATGCTTGTATGTGTTAAGGACAAAAAGAGAATTCAGTTGTTATTAAGGTAAGAGGAGCAGCACTCATCCTACAGCCTGCACTTCCCCTCTTAAATAAATATGTAGTGAATAGGTTGAGTGAAGGGAAAGGGTTCGAATTAGGCAGTTTGTGTGATGGTTAAGCAAATGGACTCATGAGTCAGACTACCTGGGTTCAGAGCCTGGCTCTGCCTTGTTCTAGTTCTGTATGACCTTGGGCAAATTATTTAACTTCTTGAGTCTCAGGCTCTTTATCTGTAAAAAATGGGTAGAAGATAATAGTCATTGTTCATCATCTCACAAGATATTGTCAGGATGAAAACCAAGAATGAACATAAGCACGTAGCAGAGTGCTTGGGACACACTGATGCTCAGTACATTATCATAATTATCCACATACAAATAATTGCTCATCTTTCTACTTTCTTAGTGCTTAGTAGATACAATCTTAAAGTTGAAGAGAAGTCCACCGAATGATCTCTTCCCAGTGATCTGTAGCCCAAGTATGAGGTCTGTAATCATTTGAGAAAAGTTTGATTCCTGGCTCTGCCTAAAAATCTGTGGGAGTCAGTTTTCTCACCTGTAAAATGGTGGTCAAAGCTTTACCTGCTTTACAGAATTCTTGTCAGGCCTACTTGAGAGTTCTAAGATAAGGAGTACAGGAAAGTGCAGCCTCTGCTATAAATCAGGGAGTCACATGGAAGATAGGAAGCCTAAGTGGACCCCTAGAAAAGAAAAGGGCCTTGCAAACTATGATGCACACATGCTAGTAATAATTAATAATATAAATATACATAACTGACATTTAAACTTGTTTCAGAATATATTACCTATTTTATTAGTTTCACATAACCTTTGAATTTCATTTCTTTTTTTTTCTTAAATTCTTTTATTGGTACATTTTAGGTATACAATATGTTTACATTTATCATTGGGTGCTTGTACCTGTACATGATGTATCTTGGTTCTTCTTCTTTCCCCATTCCCTGTGCACCCTTCACCCCCTCCACCCTTCCCTATTTACATAGATTTCATTTCCATTTTTTTCTTCTTTCATAATTTTTCCTATTTCATTAATTTTTAAGAGAGGAATGCTGTGAATTTTTGTAGACTGTAATTATCTCCAAAAGTTGGTGCATCACTTTCCTAAAGAAGCTCTTGGTAGAACTTCAGTATTCTTCAAGGCCTTCAATCACTGGCTAGGTAATGTGAGACCCAAAATACATATAGACTGGAATTTCTTTCTTGCTTTCATATTGAATGAGATAAATGCATGAGCTGAGTGTATATGTGTGTGAAAACACATGTATACATCTTGAATTTGATCCCGAATTATTCCCTGGGTATAAATAATACACTCTGAAAGGAACATTAACTTTTTCAGGTCACTAGGGTTTTCATTAGAATGCTGGACTATAAATAGTTCCCCAGAGGGGTAACGGAAATGATGCACCATTCCTGCTCCTCCCACAGGGCACAGAGTAGCAGAGAACAGCACTCACTTGCAAGTGTTTGGCTCACTGTGCACTGGTCTTGTTTATAAGGTCAAATTTTGGATTAGCCTTTGAGATGAAAAAAAGAAAAAAGTAGTCAAGGGCACCTTCATGAACATTTTGTTTCTTAGGGAAAATAACTTTACATGAGATTTACCTCGTGTACTACATAAAAATTCTCAGCACAGCTAACTAGCACAGTGTATTTCCCCCGAGTTGCTTAAATGTCATCATGTTTGGTACAAAATAGGAAAAAAACCTTATTTTGCAAATAATCTTGCCAGGATTTCTCTGTCATGGTCTAATAAATAACTGTGGCATCCACATAGAAAAGGATAATTGAGTAATTACCTGGTGAATTCAGATGACAGAGACAGCCACAAGAGGTAATTCAGAAAACCTTTACTTTGTTTTGTTATCTTTTAGAGCAAGGTTATTCGTTTAAGGAATCTAGAGAATTAGCTTTACTGTTTCCAAAGTATTTTGTCTGAACTTATTTCTGTGAGGTCCACTGAAGAGGCCATGCTGGGATGAAGCAGATTTGTAGAGCTAAGATCTGCCACAGGGCTGGTTGCATCTGGCTTTTAGTAGCTGTAGCAGTTTGAGGGCACAAACTGTAGCCTCTTTATCCTTGTCTCTCACTGGTGTCTTGAACATAGTAAGCCTTCTTCTTTAAATAGTTATCAAAAGTATTCAGGTTCATTTTGTTATGAAAATAATTTCTGGGTCTCCTAGGAATCAGATAGTGTTTGAAAAATATATTCCTTAATGCTCATTATTCCATCTGATTTAGTTTCACATGGGGACCCATATATGTTATTAAGATATGGAGTATATGTGATAGGGAAATATGGATGTGACAAGGAAAATGGTAAAAATTGGGTAACATTTGGTAATTATGGGTAAAATTAATGCAAACTTGTTTGACTTAATAATTCATAGAGATTGAGCTTTTGAAAGCTGTTTGTATGATTGTTATGCATTATATGGTTGGTGTTACTTTTCTCTTTTGATAATTTTATTTTTAAGTAAGCCAGAAAATCAGGTGAGGAGGTGCATGAGGTGTGTATGTGTGTGTGTGCGTTCGAGTGCATGTGTGTGTGCGCGTGTAAACAAGGGGTAAATGGAATTTTACCTTAATAAGATGAGCCCTGTTTAGAATGATAATGATCATTAATTGAGGGGTTAATATGTGCCAGGGAATCTTTAAAAACACTAACATATTTAATGTATGCTACAATGCTATGTGATAACTGTTATTTCCATTTTTTAAGATTAGTAAGCTAATATTCAGAGATGTTTAAAAACTTGCTCAAGCTCACATAGTGAGGGGCAGAGCTAAGACACAAACTCCAAATTCTCTGACTAATAAATTAGCATTCTTCCCACATATCAGCTTTGACGCAGAGGAGGCACCTACGCATAGTGATTCTTAACAGTGTCAAAACATCCTTTCTTCTGAGACACCACTTGTCTGTAATTATTACCTGTAAAATCTTTCTTTGAGCCTTAAGGCTAGATTAAGGCCTTGCTTATGTAAAGCAATAAAATGGTCCAATCTTAGCTTCCAGTACTGGCAACATTTCTTGGGAAGTCAGTAAGCGGATAAAAGTGAGTCACTTGAATAAAAGAAAAAGAAAACCCCAAAAACTAAAGTGAGAGAGTATTTAATGCGTTGTCTTTACTTAATGCAACTAATTAAGCAATTTGGATGCTGAGCAGAAGAAAGAAATAAACGAAATTGTTATTTAACTGTTCTAGCTCTATTGAATTAATATTCTTGAGTTTTTACTTTTAGGTAGTCAAGAAGGAGCCCCAGGAAGACCTGCAGGTGGAAGCGATGGAAAAGGATTGTTTCATTGGTGGATACAGGAGCCATGGTGACATTTTGTCTCTGGAGGAGACTGGCAATTTATGAGAAACATTAGCTAGTTACTAGTCAATCTTTTTTCCTGTACATACAGAATAGTTACAAAGTTAAAATTAAAACATAATTTATCTATCTGAGTTTTTTGTTCAAGTGCTTTTATATTCAGAAGCAGTCAAAACAGCAAATAGGTTCACTGAGATCTAAACTCCTAAATTTGGTTGTTTGTTGTACTGTGTGCCAGCTACAGTGGTGAACAAAAGAAGCATGTTTCCTGACTTTGTGGAGTTTATCTTCTAGACATAAAAGTACATAATATCTTCACAAGTAGTATGTGAGGACTTGTAAAGAGATCACATCCAAAGACAATTCAGCAACTCAGAGGGACAAAACTGCCTTTAAAAGACCTCTGGAGCAGCCTTCATTTGAGAGTGTTCAGAGGGGCTGTGGGAAGACAAGATAATGGAAAGGAAAAGAAGGACTCCAATGCAGCTGTCAATTACTTAAAGGTATCGATATCATCAGGAGATTGCACTGCTCTTAGTTGGGGCTATTGGTGCCTGGGCCTTAAAAGCTCCGACCAGAATGAGTACCATAGTGGTTTAATGCACACCATCTTTCATTCATTGGTGACTTGAGCAGGGGCCTGTGAACTCTAGCAGTCAATAACATGTACCTTCTCTGAAGAGGCATTCATGCTGATTAAACATTTATTTATTTATTTTGCTCACATGAAATGTAGAATTAACTATTTTAAGGTGAACATTTCAGTAGCATTGAGTACATTTATAATGTCGTATGACCATCACCTCTAATTAGTTCCGTGACATTTTCATCACTCCAAAAGGAAACCTCATAACTATTAAGTGGTTTTCCATGAACCTCCCCCTGTGCCTCTTGTAACTGCAAATCTGTGTTCTGTTGCTGTGGATTTACTTATGCTGGACATATAATATAAATGGAAACACCTCACAAGCGCAAGGACCAGAAAAAAATATATAAATGGAACCATATAATATGTAACCTTTTGTGTTTGGCTTTTCTCACTTAGCATAGTATCTTTGAGGTTCACCCATACTCCAGCATGTATCAGTACATTATTCTTTTTTTTGTGCTAATATTCCGTTATGTGTATATACTACATTTTGTTGATCTAATCATCCACTGGTTGACTTTTGGACTGTTTCCCCCTTTAGCCATTGTGAATAGTGCTGCTGTGAACATATGCATATGTACTTATTTAACACTTACTTTTAATTCTTTTGTGGTAAACCAAAGAGTAGAATTCCTTAGTCATATGGTGATTCTATGTTTAACACTTTGAGGAACACCAAACTATTTTCTACTGTAGCTGAACTATATATTCTTATTAGTAATGTAGGAGGGTTCCTATTTTTTCATGTCCATGCCAACATGTGCAATTTTCTATTTTATTTGAATATAGTCACCCTACTGAGTGTGGGGTGGTACTCCATTGTGGTGTGGTTTATATTTCTCTAATGACTAATGATGAACATCTTTTCGTGTGTTTATTGGCCATTTGTGCATCTTGTTTGGAGGAATATGTATTCATGTCCGTGGGCCATTGTAAACACTGAGTTGTCTGTTTTTTGTTGTTGAGGTGTCATATTACTATTTGAGCCATGTAGGTTAGCTATGTTTTGTTGCAAATAGAATGCTCGCAGCAGTCATGGTGGTGGGCATGTTGGTAAGGCATAGAGAGCATAGGAGAGGGTGCACTTGGGGTGTAAGTGAAAGGGTGTAACATCAAGATATAGCTTCCCGTAACTCAGAAGAGAAAGTGGTAACTCTGTCATGGCACTTTGATGGATACACATTCTTAGATTTTGTGACCTCCACTCCATTCACATGGCTCATGTGTAGCTCAATTTAAGAGCTACTGTTTTCAAGTCCACTGCACATACAGATACACATTATCTCACTTAAACTTCATAGTCATGCTGGATTTTACTGTTATTCTAATTTGCGTGTGTGAGTGGTGTTGTGGATTGAACCCACTATTGTTCTAATTTTAAAGGTAAAAATTAAAGCTTGGGGAATTAAGGAAGTGGTTCAGAATCACAGCTGGAAGAAAGACTGAATGATGAAGTATTTCTTCCTCACAAATTCAAGCCCTTCCTCTACTACTCCATGGATGGCTCTTTGGTTGCCTTATGGCTAATGTCCCCAAGCTCTCTCCCTTTCTTCGGTGCTACCTTCCCCAATCAGTTCTCCACATTGCTGACACTGGTGTTTCATCTTAAATGTAAATCTTATCCTGCCACATCCCTGCTTGAAGTCTTTTAATGACTTGTCATCCTTCAGGATTCCTTATCTTCCCTTTTAAGTTGGCATCTTTGGCTTCCCTCATTTGTGCTCTGCTTTACCGCCATGTCAGACTACTCCCAATTCCTGGAAACTGTCAGCCTTGCTTCATAGCCTTGTGCTCACAACATAGAGTCCCCTCTGCCAGGAATATGTGAAAGATTCTCCCTCCCCCCAGCACTACATGATGAACTTTATCCCTGCCATAAAATGCATAAATATTGGCAAATGAGGTAGTAAGGGGAAAAGAAGAGAGGAAGCTGTCATTATTTACATGCCTCACCTTGACTACCTGGAATATCCAAGGGAATCAACTAAAACTAACGTGATAGCTTAGTAGCTACAAGGTTTTTAAAAAAATCAGTAGATCTAGTCAGCAGCAGTAACCAATTAGACAATGTAATGGAAAAAGAATCTTACTCATAATAGCAACAAAAATGATAAACTACCAGAAAAAATCTTAAAAACATGTAAATCCATATTTTAAAACTTTCAAAACTGTTACTGAAAGACAGGAAAAAATACAAATCCATGAAAATGTATTCTGTGTCTTAGTACAGAAAGTTTAGTGTGGTGGTTATGAGCCTGAAGTTTGCCTGAGTTTGAATGCCGCCTCTACCAATTTTTTCCTGTGTCATCTTGGAAATTTGCATCACTGCTTTAAGATTTAGTTTCCTTGTTTTCAAAATGAGGGCAATACTGTTAGCTAATTTATGTAGCATGTATTGAAATTAAATCAAATGATATGCATAAACGCTCAGCCCAGTGCCAGGCACATGGTAAATACTTAATAGGTAATGTATTACAACAAGGAGGCCAATTATCTTTAAGCTAATCTGTGCATTTATTGATGCAGTTCTAGTTGAGCACTTGTTTCTGTGTGTAATTGCAGTTTTATGGAGAGTTCATCTTTAGAAGGCTTATTTTTTGGTTTTATGATTTTGGTTTTATGATTTTGGAGTCATGTGTGTTTTTCGCTCTAAGTGTCTCCCAACATAGGTTTTTTTTTTTTGTTTTTGATTTTACCTGGTATCCTCTCTCTCTCTCTGTCTTTCTCCCTCCATTTTTTAACGTATTACTTCTAGCTATGCACAGACGTGCTTAAAATAAGTGTTCTTCTATTCTAGTAAAGAACTAGAACATTTCCACTAGAACATTTCCTTGTGCCCCTTCCTAGCAACCAGCAGTTCCTCCTCCTCAAGGGGGATTGTTTTTTAACCTCATAGATTACCTTCACCAGGTTTTGGACTTTATATAAATTAAGTATAAGAATACTGTAGTGTATATTTATTTTTGACTTTTCCTATACATTATGCTTGTGCAGTTTAATTGGGTTCTATAGGTAGCTGTACTTTCAAAATTTTCATTGCTGTGTTTATAATTCTTCTTTAATGTTGTAAATGTGAGTTCTCAGTTTAGGGTATTAGTAACAATGTTGCTACAGTCTTGTACATGTCTTTTGATGCATATGTGTATGCTATTTCTGTTGGGTACATATTTTAGAATAGGACTGCTGACAGGATGTTAAACTTTAGTAGATAATGCCAGAGGGATCCCCCAAATGGTCAAACATTCCTATCAGTAAGGAAATGACAGTTCTCTGTGTTCCATATCCTTGCCAACATTTGATATAGTCAACCTTATTAATTTTAGCAATTCTTTGTTTGTATTTTGTTATTTCATTGTGGTTTTACTTTGCATTTCCCTGTTGTGATAGAACACTTTCTCAAATGCTTTGTCACCATTTGAGTATCCCTTCTTGTGGAGTGCCTGTTCCAAGTCCCTGTTCCATTTTTCAAAATGTGGGTTGTCTCTTTCCCTCAATTTATAGACATTATAAATTGTTATCTGTTAAGTGTTCTGCATTTGAATTTGTTGGCTGCTACAAGTATTAATAACTTTTCCCAGTTTGTGCTTTGCCTTTTTATTGCATCAATGGCATCTTTTAGTGCGTTAAAATCCTATATTTTAATGAAGTCAAATTCATCAAGTTTTTTCTTTTATGGATAATGGTTTTGTGTTTAGTTTAAGAAATCTTTAGCTGATATTCTGATAATATTCTGATATTATGGGCATTAGGGCTTCAACATGTGAATTTTGGGGAGAGAACAGCATAATTCACCTTATAACATAGAACTTTAAGGTTTTTTCTTTGTTTGTTTGTTTTGAGATTGGGTCTTATTATGTGGTTCAGGCTGGCCTTGAACTGACTATATAGCCCAGGTTGGCCTCGAACTCATAGGAATCCTCCTGTGACAGCCTCCCCAGTGCTGGCATTGCAGGTGTGCACCACCACGCCTGGCTCAGGATTTTAAGTTTTAAAACTCAAAAAGTCTAATGAACAAATTAATAAACCACTTCTCCATCTGGTAGCTGATTTTTTCTGTTTGATTTTTTAATTGAACGCAGGGCCTTGTGCATGTGAGGTAAGCACTCTGTCACTGAGCTAAATCCCCAACTTGTTCATTTATAAATCAGAAAGAAATCAATGTGGTGGATTACCACAGTGTTGATGCTGTAGTCCCTTTTGTTTAGGCCCCACCCCCAATATACAAGACTAATAAAATTACCAATCCCATATATTAAGAAAATTTTCCCTCCAATTCCTAAAAATATTCTCTTATGTATGAAATCCTAGAGTTTATTTTATTTTATTTTGTACCAGGGATTGAACTTGGGACCTTGAGCTTGCGAGGAAGGTGGTGGAACCACTAAGCTAAATCCCCAGACCTAGTTTTTATTGTTTTACCTTTCACACTTAGATCTATAATTTACCTGGAAATGATTTTCTGATATGGTGGTAGTGAGGGAGATTTAAATTTTTTCCACATACATGTCCAGTGATCCAGAGCCATTTATTGAAAAGAGTGTTGTTTCCTCATTGCTCAACAGTGCCATCTTAACATGTGTCCATGAGTCTGTTTCTGGACTCTCAGTTCAGTTCCATGGGTCAGTTTGCTCTCCTTATGTCAATAACATCTTTTTAAAAATTTTTTAAAACATTCTTTTATTGGTACATTTTAGGTATACAATACATTTACATTTCTCATTGGGAACTTGTACCTTTACATGATGCATCTTGGTTCTTATTTTTTCCCCATTCCCTGCACTCCATTCACCCCTCTAGCCTTCCCTATTTGCAAAGACTTTGTTTCCATTTTTTTCATTTCTCATAATTTTTCCTTTCCTTTCTTTCCTTTCCCCTACCCCTCCCACTTCTGTTACCCCTTTGGACCTTTTCTTCCTATTTCGCATTATCAATTATTCATTCTAGTCATTGGTACATTTTAGGTATACAATATAATGACATTCATCATTGGAAATTTGCATCTTTACATAATCTCTCTTGGTTCTTATTTTTCCCCTTCCCCTGCCCTCCCTTCAACTCCTTTATCCCTCCCTATTTACAAAGACTTTGTTTCTATTTTTCCATTTTCTCATATTAATTCCATTCCCTTCTTTCCTTTCCCCTACCCCTCCCACTTCCCCTTGCCCTTTGCCCCTTTCCTTCCTATTTCACATTATCTATTATACCTTTTAGTCCTTATTTACACTTTCAGTTTCTCACACTAGAGAAACTATTTGGTATTTACACATGTGTGTCCTATTTATTTCACTTAATAGTATTGCCTCCATGTGCATCCATTTAGCTATAAATGTCTCTAATTTCTTATTTTTTATGGCTGAGTAGTACTCCATTTTATTTAAAAAACCACATTTTTTTAATCCAGTCTCCAGTTGATGGGTAATTGGGCTACTTCTAAGTTTTAGCTATTACAAATTGTGCTGCTATGAACATGGGTGCACATATATCACTGTGGTATGATTCTTTTAATTCTTTTGGGAAGATACCCAGCAGGGGAATAGCTGGGTCAAATGGGATTTCCAGTCCTAGTTCTTTGAGGTATCTCCATACTGATTTCCACAATGGTTTCACCACCCTACACTCCCACCAGCAGTGGAGCAGGGTTCCTCTTTCCCCACAGCCCTGCCAGCATTGGTCATTGGTTGATTTCATGATAGCAGCCATTCTTTCTGGGGTGAGGTGGAATCTCAGCATTGTTTTCATTTGCATCTCTCGAATGACCAGTGATGTTGAACATTTTTTCATATGTTTATTTGCTATTTCTACTTCTTTGTTTGAGAAATGTCAGTTCATTTCAGATGCCCATTTTGATTGGGTCTTTAAATTTGGGAAGTCTGATCTTTTTAAGTTCTTTATAGATTCGAGATAGTAGACCTTTGTCTGAGGAGCAGCAGGTGAAGATTTTTTCCCACCTTGTGGATTGTCTCTTCACACTGCTGGTGATTTCTCCTGCTGTGCAGAAGCTTTTTAGTAAGAAGAGATCCCACTGGTTGATTGTTTGTGCTAGTTCACAGACAACTGAGGCTTTGTTCATAAAATCTTTTCCTACACCAATGTCTTCAAGAGTTCTACCTAACCCCTGTTCCAGCCAGTTTAGCATTTCTGTTTTTATATTTAGATCTTTAACCCATTTTGATTTTAGTTGAGTACATGGTGAGAGATATAGGTCTACTTTTAATCTTTGGCAAGTTGAAACCCAATTTTTCTAGAACCATTTATTAAAGAAGCTACTTTTCCTCCAGTTGAGGGTGTTTGGCTCTTTTGTCAATAATGAGGTGGCTGAATGTGTCTAGAGTTCTTTCTGCATCCTCTAATCTGTTCCACTGGTCCTCAGGTCAGTTTCCTTGCCAGTACCATGCTGTTTTTATCACAGTAGCTTTGTAGTATAGTTTCAAGTTGGGGGTTGTGATACCCCCTGCCATGTCTCTGTTGCCTAGAATTGCTTTTGCTATTCTAGGTCTCTTCTTGCTCCAAATGAATTTTTGGATTGTTTTCTCAAGGTCTGTGAAGTATGCTGCTGGGATTTCAATTGGGATTGCATTGAATCTATATAGCAGTTTTGGAAGTATGGCCATTTTCACTATGTTGATTCTTCCTACTCAGGAACAATTGATGTCTTTCCATTTTCTGATCTCCTCTTCAATTGCTCTCTTCAGAGTGCAATAGTTTTCAGAGAAAAGGTCTTTGATTTCTTTTGTTAGTTTGATTCTCAGGTATTTTAGTGTTTTGGATGCTATTGTGAAAGGAATTGTTTTCTCTATTTCTCTCTCAGTGAGTCTGTTGTTTGTATAGAGGAAAGCTATTGATTTTTGTGTGTTGTCTTTGTATCCAGCTACTTTACCGAATTGGGTTATTAAGTCTAGAAGACTTTTGGTGGAGTTCTTAGGGTCTTCTATATACAGTATCATGTCAGGTGGAAATAATAATAATTTGACTTCTTCATTTCCCTTTATTCCTTTTATTTTTTTCTCTTGTATAATTGGCATGGCTAATGTTTCTAAAACCATATTGAACAGGAATGGTGATAGTGGACCTCCTTGTCTTGTTCCTGATTTTAGTGTGAAGGATTTCAGTTTTTGATCATTTAGTATGATATTGGTTGATTTAGTATGAAGTTGGTTTTTCATAGATGGCTTTTATCAGATTGAGGTAGAGACTGTCTATTCCAATTTTCTGTAGGGTTTTTATCATAAATGATTGTTGGATTTTGTCAAATGCTTTTTCTGAGTCTATGGAGATGATCATATGTTTTTTGTCCTTGGCTCTATTTATATAGTGTATTACATTGATTGATTTGTGTGTATTGAACCATCCCTGAATCCCTGGGATGAATCCCACTTGTTCAGGGTGTATGATCTTCTTAATGATCTTCTGCATTCTATTTACCAATATCTTATTAAGGATTTTTGCTTCTATGTTCATTAGTGAGATTGGACTATTGTTGTCCTTTTTTGGTTGGGTCTTTGTCTGCTTTGGGGATCAAGGTGATGCTTGCTTCTGGGAATGAATTTGGGAGTATTGCTTCCCTTTCGATTTCATTGAAGAGTTTAAACAGTAGTGGCAGTAGTTCCTCTCTAAATGTCTTGTAGAATTTAGCAGTGAAGCCATCAGGACCTGGGCTTTTCTTAGTTGATAAGTTTTTAATTACATTTTAAATTTCATTGATTGATATTGGGCTGTTTACAGTTATACTAATTGTAATTCATACTTCTCTCGGAATGTGTCCATTTCTTCTGTGTTTTCCATCTTATTGGCATTTAAGTTCTCAAAGTAGGTAGTGATGATCCTCTGGATTTCTGGTGGGTCTATTTCGATTTTACCGTTTTCATTCCTAATTGCATGTATTTGGGCCTTTTCTTTCCTTTTTTTTGATGAGGTTAACTAAGAGTTTGTTAATTTTGTTTATTCTTTGGAAGAACCAACTCTTGGCTTCATTGATATTTTTGTATTGATCTCTTAGTCTCCATTGCATTGATTTGTGCTCTGATCTTTATAATTTCCTCCCTTGTATGAGGTTTGGGTTTGTCCTGCTCTTCTTTTTCTAGAAACGTGAGGTTCAGCATCAGGTTGTTTAATTGGGCTCGCTCTGTTTTCCTAATATGAGTATTCACTGCTATGAATTTCCCTCATAAGACAGGTTTCATTGTGTCCCATAGATTCCAATATGTTGTATTGGTATTGTCATTTAATTGTAGGAACTGTCTGGTTCCTTCTTTAATTTCCTCTGTGATCCATTGGTTATTCAGAAGTGCATTGTTCAGTTTCCATGTGTTTCTGAAATTCTTGTGGTTTGTTTTGGTATTGATTTCCAATTTCGTGGCACTATGGTCTGATAATAAACAGGATAACTTCAGTTCCTTTGCACTTACTTAAACATGTTCTATGAGCGAGTATGGGGTGTATTTTGGAGAATGACCCATGTGCAGCTGAAAATAATGTGTATTCTGATTTTGTGGGGTGGAAGACTCTGTAAACATCAGTTAAGTTCATTTGTTCAAGAGTTTGATTGAGTTCTACTATTTTGTTGTTTATTTTTTTGTCTAGTTGATCTGTTTGTAACAGTGGGGTATTGAGGTCCCCCACTACTATTGTATTAGTGCTCCTTTAATTTTTCATGTCCGTTAGTATTTGTTTTATACAGTTGAGTGCACTAGTGTTTGGTGCATATATATATATATATATATATATATATATATATATGTTTATGATTGTCATCTCTTCCTGTTGGATTGTTCCCTTTACAAGGATGTACTGTCCTTCTTTGTCTCTCTTAATCAGTGTCAGTTTGAAATCCACTTGATCTGCAAAGGGGATAGCTACTCCTGCTTTTTTTTGGTTCCTGTCACATGGAGTATTGTTTTTCATTCTTTAACTTTCAGTCTATGAGTTTCTTTTCAAATTAAGTGTGTTTCTTGTATGTATCATATTGTTGGATTTTGCTTCTCGACCCATTCTGCCGGTCTATTTCTTTTGATTGGTGAATTGAGACCATTAACATTGATGGTTATAACTGATGCATATTGACTTATCATTGTCATGACTTTTTCTTTTTGTTGCATTCTCCCCCTTTGCATTTAATTTCTTGTCATGCCAAATTGATTCATTCTGCTGGGATTCCTGGGGTTGTGATCTGCATTGTCTTTTCCTAGGATATTGTCTAAAACTTTTTGGAGTGCTGCTTTGGTATTCATGAAGTTCCTAAGGTGCTCTTTGTCATGAATGTATCTTACTTCTCCATCAGTTTTGAAAGATAGTTTTGCAGGGTACTTCAATCTGGATTGGAGGTTGTTTTCCTTTAGGGCTTGAAATATGTCACTCCAAGCTCTTCTTGCCTTGAGGGTTTGTGTTGAGAAGCCTACTGTGATTCTGATGGGCTTTCCTTTGTATGTGATTTGTTTCTTTTCTCTTAACTGCTTGTAAAATTTTGTTCTTCTGTTGGGTTTCTGGAATCTTAACTATTATATGCCTATGTGTAGATTTTTTTTTTTGATCAAGGCTAGTTGGAATCCTATGTGCCTCATTTATCTGTATGTCCAGCTCTTTTCCCCTGATTTGAAAGTTTTCTCTCATCACTTGTGTGAACAGTTTTTTTATGTCATCTGCACTCTCTCCTGTTTCTTCATTGATTCTGATAAGTCTTATGTCATTCTTCTTTGCATCATCTAGCAGCTGCTGGATTGATTTCTCATGGTCCCTTACAATTTTAAAGAAATTTTTCTTTTCCTGGTCACTAATTGCAATGGTATCTTCTATATCTGAAATTCTGTCCTCACATTGGCTCATTCTGCTGTGTAAACTTTCAGTGGAGCTTTTAATCTCCTGGAAATCTGTTTGCATCTGTTTTATGGATTCCATTTGTTTCCTATGTTGGGATTCCATCATGTTCTTCAGCTCCTTTATTTTTTTATCTGTGTCCTCTCTAGATTATTAATCATGTCTTGCAGTGTAGGAACAATCTCTGCTGTTATCTGAGAAATTGTTTCTGATTTCATTTTTTTTTTTTTGGTACCGGGGATTGAACTCAGGTCCTTACACTTGCAAGGCAGGCAACGGAACCACTGAGCTAAATCCCTGGCCTCTGATTTCATTTTTTCCAGTTCCCCTTTTGTTGCCAGTTCAGGGAGTCCAGGTGGTTGAATATCAGGTTGTTCCATCTCATTTCCCCTTGCGGTTGCTTTAGGTGATCTGGGAGTCTGGTTTTTAGACTTGTTTAAATGTCTTGTCATTTCATGGTGGGGGGTATGTGTGCTCCTGGCTCCCTTCCAGCTTACCTCCTCGGTACTGCGGGCAGTAGTATGGTGCTTCAGAAGGTTCACCTCCTCTGCGCTGGGGAAGCTCTGCTCCTCAGTGCCTGGGGTCATGCTACAGTGGCCTGGAAGGTTTATCTCCTCTGTGCTGGGGGCAGCTCTGTTCCTTGGCACTGGGGGCAGTTGTATGGTGGCCCAGAAGGTTCACCTCCTCTGTGCTGGGGGCACCTCTGCTCCTTGGTGCTGGGGGCGGTGGTACAGTGGCCCCATCTTTTCTTTAAGAGTGTTTTTGTTCTGGTCTTTTTTTGTACATAATTTTAGAAATGTCTTGTTAATGTCCATATTTAAAAAGCTGTGGGAAGGGCTGGGGATACAGCTCATTGGTGCAATGGTTACTCCTAAGTTAAACCTCATTACTGGGGTGGGGGAAGAATCTGCTGTATTGAAATTGCACTGAATCTATAGATAAGTTTAGGAAGACTTGATATCTTCTGAATATTGAATCTTCCAGTCCAGAGGTATAGTATATCTCTCCATTTGGTAAGATCTTCTTGTATTCTTCCAGTAATGTTTTAAAGTTTAACGTGTGGAGGTTTTAAAGCCATTTTTTTGCTCATTGTTTCCATAGATTTAAAAAATGCAGGTTTGGATTAAGAGAGACAAAGAAGGTCACTACATCCTTGTAAAGGGAACAGTCCAAGAGGAAGAGATAACAATCATAAATATATATACACCAATAGCAGTGCATCCAATGATATAAAACAAATATTAAGGAACATGAAAAATCATATGAGCACTATTATAATTGCAATGGGGGACCTCAATATCCTATTGTCACAAATAGACAGATCAACTTGTCAAAAAAATCAACAATAAAATAGAACTGAACCAAACTTTTGAACAAATAGACTTGGTAGATATTTACAGAGTGTTCTACTCCACAACATAAGAATACACATTCTTTTCAGCTGCACATGGGACGTTCTCCAAAATAGACCACCTTCTAGCTCATAGAACATGAATAAGTCAATGAAAAGAAATTGTAATTATCCCAGGCATATTATCAGAACATAATGCAATGAAATTGGAAATCAATGGGAAAAGAAATCACAAGAACTTCATAAATACATATAAATTAAATAACATCCTCCTGAACAATCCATGGGTCACAGATGAAATTAAAGAAGAAATCAGACAGTTTCTACAATTAAATGGTAATGACAATACAACATACTAGAACTTATGGGATGCAATGAAAGTAGTCCTATGAAGGAAATTTATAATGGTGAATACCCATATCAGGAAAACACAGTAAGCTCAAATAAATAACCTAATGTTGAACCTCAAACTTCTAGAAAAAGAAGAGCAAGTCAAGCCCAAAGCTTGTACAAAGGAGGAAATTATAAAAATCAGAGCAGAAATTAATGCAGTGGAAACTAAAAAAATAATACAAAGAATCAATGAATCAGAGTTGGTTCTTTGAAAGATTAAATAAAATTGACAAACCTTTAGCCAACCTTAAAAAAAAAAGGAAAAAAGACTCAAATCTATGCAATTAGGAATGAAAAGGCTGAAATCACAACAGATTCTGCAGAAATCCAGAAGATCATCAATACCTACTTCGAGAACCTGTAGTCTAATAAGATGGAAAATACACAAGAAATAAACAGATTCCTAGATACATATGAATTACCAAAGCTGAATCAAGAAGATATAAAAATTCTAAATAAACCAATATCAGCCAATGAAATTGAAGATGTAATTAAAAATCTACCAACAAAGAAAAGCCCATGACCGGATGGAGTCACTGCTGAATTTTACAAGAAATTTAGAGACGATCTAATGCTACTACTCATCAAACATTTTAATGAAATTGAAAGGGAAGTAATACTCCAAAATTCATTCCTAGAAACAAGCATTACCCTAATACTGAAACCATAGGAGGATCCAACCAAAAAAAGAGAATTACAGGCCAATCTCCCTAGTGAACATAAATGCAAAATATTTCAGTAAGCTACCAGGTAACAGAATGCAGCAAATCATCAAGAAAGTTATACACCACTGAAGGACCCTAGTTAGCAAGACAGACTCCATATTGCTGCTTGACCCACCTGCCAGTCATTTAGATGAACTCAGAAGGAGGAAGCTTAGAAACCTCCTCCCCTTAGAAAGTCCCTTTAGAAATAACAATTAATCAACTATTGTTTTACAAATATTCTAACAGCAGGACATTCCACTTCTCTACCTTTCACTTGCTTTGCTAATTCTATCCCATAGGAGGGCCTAGAAACTGTTGGCCTCAAAGGTGTATAAAACATGTTTGTCTCCCCCCCCCGTCGGGGCTTGAGTCTGATGATCGGCTCTGGTCCCGGCTGGTAATAAACTCCTGTTTGGATTTAATATCAGTCTCTGGTTGGTTCTTTCTCACTGGGTCTAACAACCATGACCAAGTTGGATTCATCCCAGGGATACAGGAATGGTTCCACATATGTAAATCAATAAATGTAATACACCATATTAAAAGAGTGAAGAACAAAACCATATGATCATCTCATTCAATGCAGAAAAAGTATTTGAGAAAATACAACATCCATTCATGATAAAAACCCTACAGAAAATTGGAAGAGATAGTATTTATCTCAACCTGATAAAAGCCATCTACGAAAAAACCAACAGCCAACATCATACTAAATGGTCAGAAACTGAAATCTTTCATGCTAAAACCAAGAACAAGACAAGGATGCTCACTGTCACCACTCCTGTTCAATATAGTTCTGGAAACATTAGCCACAGCAATTAGATAAGAGAAAGAAATAAAAAGAATAAAGATAGGAAACAAACAAGTTAAACTTCCATTTTTGCAGATGACATGATACTCTATATAGGAGACCCCAAAAACTCCATCAAAAGACTTCTAGACTTAATAACCAAATTCAGTAGAGTAGCTGGGTACAAGGTCAACACTCAAAAATCAATATCTTTCTTGTACACAAATAACAGGCTCACTGAGAGAAAAATAGGGGAATCAATTTCTTTTATAATAGCATCCAAAATAATGAAATATCTAGGGATCAATCTAATGAAGGAAGTAAAAGATCTCTACTCTGAAAACTACAGCACTCTGAAAAAAGACATCAACGCAAATATCAGAAAATGGAAAGACCTCCCTTGCTCCTGGGTAGGAAGAACCAATATAGTGAAAATGTCCATACTTCCAAAACTGCTAAATAGATTCAGTGCAATCTTGATTGAAACTCCAACAGCATATTTCACAGAACTAGAGAAAACAATCCAAAAATTCATTTGGAACTAAAAGAAACCTAGAATAGCAAAAGCAATTCTAGGCAACAAAGACAGGGTAGGGGGTATCACAATCCCCAACTTGAAACTATACTACAAAGCTACTGTGATAAAAACAGCATGGTACTGGCAAAAGAACAGACCTGAGGATCAATGAAACAGATTAGAAGATGCAGAAACAACTCCAGACATACTCAGCCATCTTATCTTTGACAAAGGAGCCAAACACCTTCACTGAAAAAAAACATAGCCTATTTTATAAATGATCCTGGAAAAACTGGCTTTCCACATGCCAAAGATTGAAACTAGACTCATATCTTTCACCATACACTAGCCTAAAATAGAAATGGATTAAAGATCTAAATATTAAAATAGAAATAGTACATCTGTTGGAGGAGAGAATAGGTAGAACACTTGAGGATATAGGAGCAGGCAAAGACTTCATGAAGAAAACCCAGACCACATGGGAAATAGTACAAAGAATCAACAATTGGGACCTCATCTTATTAAAAATCTTTTTCACAGTCAGAGAAACCACCAACAGAGTGAAGAGACAACCCACAGTGAGGAAAAAAATTTACCAGCTGTTCATCAGACAAAGGAGTACTATCTAGAATATATAAAGAACTCAAAAAAACCAGACCCCCCAAATTTAAAACCCCAATACAAAAATGGGCATCTGAAATGAATAGATATTTCTCAGATGAAGAAGTAGAAACAACAAATAAAAATATGAAAAAAATGTTTAACATCACTGGTCATTCCAGAAATGCAAATGAAAACAATGCTGAGATTTCATTTCACTCCAGAAAGAATGGCTATTATCAAGAATCAACCAATAAAAAATGTTGAAGGGGCTGTGAGGAAAAAGAAACCCTTCTTCACTGTTGGTGAGAGTGTAGACTGGAGCATCCACTGTGGATTTCCCAAAAAACTAAAACTAGGGGTTCCATCCACCCCAGCTAGTTCCCTTTTTGGTATCTTCCTGAAAGAATTAAAAGCATCATTCCATAGCGATATATGCACACCTAGGTTTATAGTGCCACAGTTTGCAATAGCTAAATCTTGGAAATAGCCCAAATGTCCATCAACTGATGAATGGAAAAAGAAAATGTGTTTTTAAAAAAATATAATGGAGTACTACTCTGCCATAAAGAAGGATGAGCATCAGACATTTATAGCTAAGTAGGTAGACCTTGAGACCATATTCTTAAGTGAAATAAATCGGACACACATGTTCAAATATCGCGTGGTTTCTTTGGTGTGAGAAACCAAAAGTGGAAATAAGAACTAAGATGTATAATAGATATTGAGAAATGGGAAGAAAATATTCAAATGTGAAAGAGAACAAGGGAGGAGGGAGGAAGAAAAGAAGGAAGGGACAAGAAAAAAAAAGAAAAAAGAAGGAAAAAATGGAAACAAAGCTTTTGTACATAGGGAGGGTAGCTGAGGAATGGGAAAAAAGAGGCAGGACGTATCATGTACAGGTGCAAATTCCCTACAATGAGTGTTACCATTATGTATGCCTAAAAAGTATCAATAAATGTTTTGCTATAAAAAATGCAGGTTTGAAGTCTTAGCTTCACAAGATGATATTTTTTCTTTTAAGAGTAGGCTTGGTGGGACATGGTGGTACATGCCTGTAATCCCAGCACTGTTGGAGGCTGAGGCAGGAGGATTCTCAGTTTGAGCCCAGCTTGAGCTTCACAGTGAGACACTGTCTTTAAAAAAAGATGGGGGCACAGTGTCATGGCAGAACTCACACAGCTGTGCTGGGCTGATAGACTGTGTGTATGTGTCTGATCCCTTTTTCATTGATGGCCATTTGAAGCTCCCAGCTTCTTACAGGAGCTTTTTTGTGGTGCTTACCCCTAAGATAAGATTGGAGTGGAGAGTAGATAAAGAATAGAGCCTCTCATGTAATTTTGCATAATATTTTATATTGTTTCATATATTTGATATATTATTTAATTATGAGCAACACAATTTAAATTGCTTGTAGAAGTTTTCTTGGTTTTTTTTGAGGCAGCGTCTTCCTTTGTGGTTCAGGCTGGCCCTGAACTCACTATACAGTCCAGACTGGCCTTGACCTCAGGGTGATCCTCCTGCCTCAGCCTCCGGAGTGCTGGGATTACAAGCGTGTGGTACCACACTCGGCTCTGCTTGTAGAATTTAACAACCAGTCCTTACTCAACCTCTAGCTCAGGTCCCAAACCCTTGACAGCCTTCATGACCTTGTCCTTTCTCTACCTCCTCAATACCTATGCTCCAGCCACTGGGCTGTCTTTGATTTGTCTTTGTGCTTTCAGCGTGCCAGTCTCCTTTTCATCTTTATTATTCTCATTCTGCCTGTTATATTCTTCACCTTTTTACCTTGTTAGCTTTAACTCATCTTTTTAACAGTTCTCAGCTCCTACCACATATCATCAGGGCAGCCTTCTCTGAATTTCAGATCAAGTCATGTCCCTGGATATATTTTCTCCTACAGTCTTAGATTTTTTATTTTGCAATATTTGCCACAATTTAAATCAAAAGGATTATTTTTGAAATTAACTGTTTAATTCCAGATGTGAGTTTTGTTCAGGCAGGAACTACAGCTATCTCCCTTGCTACTGAATTCCAAGGCCCAGCACAGTACCTTGTATCTCATTGGGTCTTTGATAGACACTTGTTAGAGGAATCAATGTGTTAAATGAATGAAGTTTTTTGGGTTTTTAAAAAAATCTTAAGCACAATTTCTGATTCTCCTAAGTCCCTTTATGAATTCTTAGAGGAGTCTGAGTCTTTTATGTTGGGAGCTATAAGTTCCCTTTCCATTCGTCTTCAGGACTGCACAGATTTATGCCATGCAGGCCTTGTGGTTTGGTGGTCCTTTATACTTGCACTGCATTCTGAGAATGCCATCTGTAGAATGTGTCCTTTAGAATTCCTGTTGTCTGAATTCTCTGACCACAATCAAAGGAGGGGCGTAAAGACCTACAAGGGTGTTAGTGGGAATTGTAATTATTTCCTGAGCAGAGTGCTGCCTGGGAGATGCTTGCTTTCTCCACAGGAGCCCTTCCTCTATGCTCACTTCCAGGGTCCCATCCTACATCTTCAGAACTTCAGGTGCAAGCTGGTCTCCTGCTTCCTCCCTGGAGTTTCATTGCTGGGCAATTTCCTGTCCATCGATCCTCATGAGATTATGGTGAAATTGCATTCCAAGTATCATAAGGAGTGAAACTAACCAAATTGAACCCTAGAGAATGTGTTTTAATTCATAAGAACACTGCTAAGTAATCGCTGTGTTCATCAGAGGAAGAAACCATTCACTATAAAACTCATGCTGTAGGACAACTTATTTCCAAGCAAGATCATTATGAGAATTGCCTAAATAGAACTACGCTTTTATGGATTTTTAAAAGAAGGACTAATTTATCCATCATACTAACAGAAACATTTCATTTCACTTAACGAAAAGGTCAGAGCTTTTGGTGTTCAATTACACAGGAAATATGTTGTGCACATGCTCATCAGAACTTAATGGATGACTTTAGGTATGAAAAATCCAGCCATTTTGAAACTCCTACTCCGTGATTCCTAGTGGAGAATCCTTTTTGCACCTCACTCTGTAATCAGACCTTACATCTTTCCATCCAACTCTTTTGAGTGATTTCTAAAAAAGAGAAGCCATTTGCACAAACGTTCCATTTTTGTCTGTCAAAGGGCAATTTGCAAATGAACATTACACTCTAGGAAGTAGAGTTCTTCTATTCTCAGAAAAAAGTGATTATAATTGGGACTTTACATATGTTTCCTTTTTGAGATACCAGCCACAGAATTTGTTTATAACTATCTTTAGCACAAATAGGAAGCTTAGGATGAAATGGAAGGGGAATAGAGTTAAAATGTTGTAAAACTCATGGGAGATATGTTCCAAATGATCTGGTGGCTTAGAAAAATCCATTTAAAAACATGAGAATGATGCAGCCTTGGGTTATATTTTCAGTTAGCAGGGAGCAGCTTTGCTGTGCCAACCCTACTTTCAGGCCCTGTGACAGGCTTCTCATTATATATCATAAGATTATCTGGGTGGGACCAAGGCTGTAGTCTTTGGCTGAGGAAGAAGTGTTTCTCCTATCCAAGTACTAACCAGGCCTGATCATGCTTAGGCTCCAAGACCAGGTGAGATTGGGTGCACTCAGAGTAGTACGGCCATAGGCAATGTTTTTTTGTGTGAGAAACTTACTTGTTTGCATTAAGCTTGAACCAGGAATGCTGACTTCACAGTATCTTGGCCCCAGCTTTTTTTTTGGTATCGGGGATTGAACTCAGGACCTTGTGCTTTCGAGGCAGGCAGTGGCCCCACTGAGCTAAATCTTGGCCCTTGGCCTTACTCTTAACCTCATCACTAATTTTTTCTCCATGAAGTTTATTGGTACATTTTAGGTATAAAATACAGTTACATTCATCATTGGGATCTTGTACCATTACATGAGTCTCTTGGTTCTTCTTTTTTTCCCCATTCCCCTGCCCTCCCTTCACCTCCTCCACCCTTCCCTATTTGCAAAGACTTTGTTTCCAATTTTTTCCCTTTTCTCATATTTTTTCTTTTCCCTTTTTTTCTTTCTCCTACCCCTTCCACTTCCCCTACTCCTTTAGACCTTTTCTTCCTATTACACAGTATCAGTTATACAGTGTTTTAATTACAATATCAAAATTTACAGGACATTACCACAGATTTTACAGAATTTAAAAGGATATAGAAAGCATATTACAAAAATCTTTTTTGAAATAAACTTGACAACTTCTAATAAGTACCTTGGAAAAGACAAATTAATGAAACTGACTCTGGAGGAAATATAAAATTTGAATAGCACCTATTAAAGAAAGTATATTCTTAGCTTGAAAACCTACCCATATGACAACAACAGGCTCATATACATTTTAACTGATGAATTATATCAAACATTTAAAGCAGAAAAAAAAAAGGAACACTTCTCCCCTCATTTTAGCAAATCAACATTGTGCTAATACTAAAACTGGATAAAGATAATAGAAGAGAAAAGTAGGAACATAGATAAAAATTTGTTTAACAAAACAAACTATTAGAAGTCAGATCTGGCAGTATGTAGAAAGTGGTTTTATTATAAGGATGGCAATGTTGGTTCAGCATTGGAAGATCCACCCCCATAAGTCATTTTAACAGAGGAAAGGAAAAAGCCAAATGATACTATCAGTAGTTGCAGAAAAAGTATTGGACTAAATTCTACAGCTATTCATGGTCAAAGCTATCAGGAGAGTAGAAGTAGAACAGAATCTTCTCAACAGATTAAAGACATGTACTCCATACTTCCAGCAAAAACACCTTATATGAATGGAGAAGATACAATGCTTTCTCCCTAAGGTGGGGAACAAGGGCAGATATGCCTAGTCTTCATCTGTCCATTAAACTTTGAAACATAGGCCCAAACCAAAATAGTCTGGCAATAAAAAGAGACAATTAGCATAGGATTGGCAAGGTAGAAGTAAAATCTTTATATGTAGATGAAATGATCATCTACAGAGAAAATACTAAGAAATCTCTAGGAGCCCCTAGAACTTGTATCTGAATTTACCAGGATTAGAAAACACAAGGTATATATAAAAATTCAGGTCTATGTATACTTGCTATAAATGGAAAATTGGATATTGAAATTTGAAATTTATGTGGGAGTAAAAAGGACCTGGAAAAGTAAAAAGAAAAAAAAACAGTTTTGGAAGACATTTATTACCTAATTTTAAGACTTCCTCTAAAGCTACAGTAAGCAAGGCAGTGTTGGTATAAGGAAAGACATATAGATCATTGGAATAAAACAGAGAATCTAGAAATAGAACCACACATATATGGTCCACTGAGTTTTGAAAGATTATTTAACATTAACATTTTATAGAATATAAACTCAACTCAAGAGCAGAGGAAAAGATAGTGTTTTCAGCAAATGGTACTAGAACACCTGTTATCCATATGTAAAAAATTAACCTCAACCCTTTATTTCCAAACATAAAAATAACTTGAAAGGATCTATGAACCTAAATGTGAAAGATTAAAACTATAAACTTTAAGAAGAAATTATAAGGGAAAATGTTGATGAATTTCGGGTAGGCAAGAATTTCCTAGGATACAAAAACATGATGTATAAAAGACAGAAATTGATAAATGAGATTCCATCAGGATTTAGAACTTTAAATGACATTGTTAAGAAAATGTAAAGTAGTCCTTAACCAGAACATGTTTATAATACATATAACCTAAGACCAGAATATATAAAGAACCCTTACAGCTCATTAATACACAACCCAATTAAAAAGTAGACACAAGAAGATGATAAATAGCCAGTACCTCACAAGGAAAGGTGTGCACCACTAGAATCAGAAAAATACGAATTAGTACAATAACAAGATCATATTATGCACTCATTAGGGAAATAAAGTTAAAAGTTTTAAAAGAATAAATGTCAGCTTAGGTGTGAACCAGTTAGAACTTTCTAATACTGCTAATGTGAATGTAAAATGATAAAACCATTTTGGAAAACAATATAGAAATTTCTTGTATTACCGTTAAGAACCAACAGTTCTGTTCTTAAGTTTTTACTTAAGAGGAATGAAAACACATGTTCTCAATAGATTTGTACATACAAGTTGAGTATTCCTTATCTGAAATTCTTGGGACCAGAAGTGTTTCAGATTTTGGGTTGAAATCCACTTGATCTGCAAAGAAGATAGCTACTCCTGCTTTTTTTCATCATGACTTTTTCTTTTTGTTGGATTCTCCCCCTTTGCATTTAATTCCTTGTTGCACCCAACAGATTCATTCTGTTGGGCTTTCTGGGGTTGTGATCCTCATTGTCTTTTCCTAGCATATTGTCTAACATTTTTTGGAGTGCTGGTTTGGTATTCGTGAAGTTCCTAAGGTGTGCTTTGTCATGAAAGTATCTTGTTTCTCCATCAATTTTGAAAGATAGTTTTGCAGGGTACATCAATCTGAGTTGGAGGCTGTTTTCCTTTAGGGCTTGAAATACACCACTCCAAGCTCTTCTTGCCTTGAGGGTTTATGTTGAGAAGTCTTCTGTGATTCTGATGGGCTTTCCTTTGTATGTGATTTGTTTCTTTTCTCTAACTGCTTGTAGAACTTTGTTCTTCTGATGAGTTTCTGAAATCTTAACAATTATATGCCTATGTGCAGATTTTTTTTATCAAGGCTATTTGGAGTCCTATATGCCTCCCTTATCTGTATGTCAAGTTCTTTTCCCCTGCTTGGGAAGTTTTCTCTCATCACTTGTGTGAACAGTTTTTTTTATGTCATCTGCACTCTCCTGTTTCTTCATTGACTCTGATAAGTCTTATGTCATTCTTCTTTGCATCATCTAGCAGTTGCTGGATTGGTTTCTCATGGTCCCTTACAATTTTAAAGAAATTTTTCTTTTCCTGGTCACTAATTGCAATGTTATCTCCTATATCTGAAATTCTGTCATCACATTGGTTCCTTCTGCTGCATAAGCTTTCAATGGAGTTTTTAATCTCCTGGAAATCTGTTTGCATTTGTTTTATGGATTCCATTTGTTTCCTATGTTGGGATTCCATCATATTCCTCAGCTCCTCTATTTTTTTAATCTGTATCCTCTCTAGATTTATTAATCATGTCCTGCACTATGGGCACAATCTCTGTTGTTATCTGAGAAATTATTTCTGATTTCATTTTTTCCAGTTCCCCTTTTGTTGCCAGTTCAGGGAGTCCAGGTGGTTGAGTATCAGATTGTTCCATCTTGTTTGCCTTTGGGGTTGCTTTAGGTGATCTGGAAGTCTGGTTTTGTAACTTATTTACGTGTCTTCTCATTTTGATGGGGGAGATACTGCTGGCGCCAGTGCGGCTCACCTCCTCTGTGCTGAGAGCAGGGGTAGGTTGGCCTGGAAGCTTCCTACTCTGCACTGGGAGCTGTGGCACGTTGACCCGGAAGCCTCCTCTGCATTGGGAGCTGTAGCACATCAACCTGGAAGCCTCCTCTGCTCTGGGAGTTGTAGTGCGTTGACCCAGAAGGCTCCTCTGTGCTGAGAGTGGGCATATGTTGGCCCAGAAGCCTCCTACTCTGCACTGGGAGCTGCAGCACATTAATCTGGAAGCTTCCTCTGTGCTGGGAGTTGTAGACTAATTTTTTTTTCAAAACAATGTGGTTTAGTGGGTAATCTCAGGAGATAGACAAGAGTTCAAGGGCATGTTTTCAAATATACATATTACTCCTTAAGGAGGTACCAAGCCCTCTACCTCTCTTATTTCTTTTGAATTTTACATCTGCACCATAAGTTATCCCTATCAGTTAGCATAGGCCATGTTATGCTGCTTTAACCAACAAAAAGAATCTTAAAATCTTCAGACATTGGTTTAGGAATTGCTGGAGCTGGAAGATAGTGAGCAAACCACACTGGAGGCAAGAAGAATATTTCTTGTTCCCTCTGCCCTGGGACACAGACAGTGTTTGAGATGGAGAATGTTTGAATCTATTGGGGTCCGAGAGTGAGGTGAGTAGCACAGCCCCAGCTGGCTTGAAATGCAAACAAACTTTTGTTCTTATAAACCACAAAGACTTAGAATAACATGGTTTATCCTAATACAACATCTAGTGAAGCTTTAAAGATGGACAGACAAATGCTCATTGAGTTAAATAGCTAGCCTAAGACTACTCAAGGACCAGGGGCATCATGTATGAGTGTGAGTTCTCTCTAACCATCATACTGACTCCTCATTTGTGTCTGTCACTGCCATGAAAGATTGATTCTTTTCAACAACTACTGAATCCCCATTCTAATGAAGTCATTCTGCTCCTGTGTGGCTTTCAGAATGAACTTGGTCTTTGCAAAAAGAATGATATAACTTTTTGGGGAGTGGTTTTTAATATTGCAGGTAGGGTGATGAAACATCTTAGTTTGCTTAAGACTGGGGAATTTCCCATGAAATGGGACTATCTGTGTTAAAACCGGGAAAGTTCCATGCAAATTAGGATGAGTTGGTTACTTTAATAGTGAAGGTGATATATCTTAGCAACACTTAGGAATTATACAGCTTAGAATCCCACTGCACGTTATAATTCTTCCCATCATAATATTTATCACATTGTGTGGTAAATGACTCAGACTGTTCAGTGTCTGTCTGCACATAAAACTCTGAATTCCTGAGACCAAGGACCATCCCCCCCATTTTGTGTTCCCAAAACCTTGTATGGTGCTTGCTATTTCAAAAGAGTACAATAAATATTGAATGGGTGAATGAATGCTGTTGCTCTGCTGTTTTTCATTCCAAAATCTGGTGTGATATGATTGGCTTTTTCTCCTTGGAGGATATGATTTGTTTGTTCTCCTGTGAAGCCTTTTCTCCTTATAGTAGCAATTCTGTCTTGATATCAATTTAACCATAAAAAAAGGTAGGAATCACTCTCGACTATGGCTATAAGCTTGTGTAAAGCCTTCAGTGTGACCCATGGTATATGATTACATAAACTCAGCACTAAGTTTCAGCATAAACTGACTCTTTATTAGACTAACTGAATAATTGAATTTCCTTGTTTGGCATTTGTTTAAAGACAGAAGGTCATGGGACAAATGGTGGGTATTTGAGACTATGGAAACATATGTTACAAATTTGATTTAGCTGTTTCTGGTAACTGGGATTATTGTGACCGAAGACCCAGGCTTTCCAAGTCTTCCCTCCACCCTTGGGAATGCACAGTGCTGTGCCCTCTGAAACCAAAGGTAAAAAGAAAATCTTCATGGGCATGCTTCATTGATCAACCACATTCATTCCCAGTTAAAGGGGAGCAAACACTGTATAGAGAGACTTGCTTCAGAGGGTCAGAGCCAGATAATATCCAGTTGATATTTTCACAGGAGTTCCAAGAGGTATGCTGAGAAAGACCTTGGTGGTTCTTGACTACACTTATAGACTAACGCCTCAGACATCTTTGCTTTCATTAATCATCTCTCCTAAGTGACTAAACCCTTCTGAGAAGTGATTTAAATTCTAGAAAGAGGCCCTATAGGGCAGTGGGAAGAACACTGAAATTGTATTAAGACATTTAAGACTCCATCCTCATTTTCTTCCTATATAGAACGGGTTTCATTACATTTGCCTTTTTTATCTCACAATATAGCTTATGAAGGTCAAAATAGACTAAGTCAGTGAAAAAAACATAAATTCATCTGATTCTTTCTAGTCTATAACAAAACTTACCTAAGCTTACTTTTGCTTTAGGATTTCCTTTTATTTATTCTAATACTTTCCTCATCACAGGAAGGGAATAAGCATTTGTTGTACAGTTTGTATGTGCACTGTCCTTTTGATAGTCTTGCGACAGGGGTACCATTATCTTAATTTTATCCACAGGTACTAGTTCACTGTGGTTAACTAACATGTTCAAAGTCATGCAGCTGGATCATAGATTTGATCTCAAGTGTGCCTATTTCATGGACCATGCATTTTCCATCCACTACACTACCTTCAAGTTTTAAACAAGTCCTCTTCATTGTTTTTTTCTTGGATTTATAGTACAAGTTCAACATTTTTGTTTTCTAGATTTTTATTATATTCTTCTATCTTGTATCACATCCAACTCCATATTCTATTACAGTACTCCTCTCCATTCACTGGATATCTGTATTTGTTTTTATTTGGACATTTCTTGAGACAGTAACAGGTAAATTTGCATGTAATTGTCCAGGTGCAGGTGTCCTAGTTTGGGTACCAGGGCATAACACAGTGTCCAGATATATTGTCAATGCTCAGCAGGATGATTTGGTATCATTAGCTCTTTTGGTGGATGTATGGCAGGTCCAGTGGAACATCTACAGCTATAGCCAGCAACTATGTGGTTGGCCTTTAGGAACACAGTGTCCTAATGCCTCTTAAATCATCCATTTACATATTCATAAATATTTGAAAATACTTACGCCAATCTTTCTCTATGTGCTGTAGATGGAGTAGAATAAAATATTCAAGTCTGTTTTCATGGAGTGTATTGAGTAGTATGGAGAAACAGCTGATATGGTATGATATGTCAGGTGGTAAGTCTATGTAGAAAAATCAAGCTGGCAAAGGGAAATTAGAAGCAAGACTAGACAGAACATATATGCCTTTTTTGTATAGAATGGTCAGGGAGATCTCTGTTAAGATGACATTTGAGCAGAAACTTGAAGATTATCTCAGACAGAGAAAATAGCGAGAGCAAAGGTGGCAGAGAAGCTCCTTGCCATGTCTGAGATATGCCAGTGTTGCCACCATAGTAAAGTGGGAGTGCAGGGATTTGGGGAAGATGAGCTCAGAGATAGTAAGGTCAGAAATATGAAGGTCAAGGAGAAGCAGTCATGGATGGTGTTGTAATTACAGTTAGTTCTTTGGGTTTTACTCTGTGTGAAACAGGAAGCCACTGGAGTGTTATGGGCAAAGAACTGGCCTGATTGGACTGAAAGTCTCCAGAACTCACTTTGCTCTGTGGAGGACAGAGAGTAGGAAAGGAAAGGTGGAGGCAGGGAGGCCAGTTAGACAGCTGTTGTAATAATCCAAGTGAGAGGGGAAGGTGGCACGGGTCAAAGTGATGACGAAGATAAGGGCCAAATGTGGCTGGATCCTACAGAAAGAGGAGTCAGTAATGACTCTGAGATTTTCAGCTTGAAAGATAGAAAGAATTGGATGAATGGGTTTGCCTTTTATGAAGATGAGGAATACTGTGGGAGGTACGCGCACGTGCATGTGTTTGTGTGTGTGTGACTGTATGCACATAATATATCTTTTTTATGTGGTTATAGAGAAGCAGAATTTGGGGTTTAGGATACTATATTTTGGCATACATTCAAGTAAGGTTATGAAATAGGTAGCTAGGTATAAGCATAAAGTGATCAGGGGAGAATTTAGGGCTGGGTCTAATTTACAATTTACATTTATGTTCTTAAACATCTTAGCGCTAAATGAGATTATGTATATAATATATTTAGTACAATATATATATATGCTGAACCCTGGGGCACTTCAAAGGGCTGAACTCTGGTGCACTCCAACATACCCTGTAGAGCTTGGAGACACAGAGGGAACCAGTAAAGGACAGTAATCACTTAGACAGCTGTTTTGGGTTTCGGTGGTTGTGTGGCTGCAGCTACTGTAAATACTGGGTCTGTATATTGGAGATCTGTTTCCAATATGTATTCTTGTGCATGTGGCCACTGAAGAGAGTTATTGTGAAAAAGCAAACAAAAAGACTTGTTATCATTAAAAAATCTTCAGGAGATTGGCCAGTCACTCCTAGTATAGAAAATTAGGTTGACTTATTTCAGATTAAGGAAATTTGTTTAAGTAGAGAGCAAGGGCGTCATATATGCCTGATAATATAGAAACAGAGTTCCTGAAACTCTTAATACTCTTAATACCACAGATATGTAAATCATTAGCATGTGCATTTATAAACTTGAGAAATCAGACTTAGAATGCATATTAACAAAATCATCTATACAATACATATAGTAAAGTTTGGCCTTTAGAACTCTTTTTTGGTTTTGAATTGTGATTCGTGGTTAGTGATCTAGGTCATACCAAGGAAATCTTGTTCAACTCGTGATATATTTCAAGAGTGTATCTGATTTTTCAATTTTCAACTTTCAACCATGATGTTAAGAGTTTTCTTCAATTGAAATTCTGGTCAGCAAAACTACTTCAGTTGATAGACAACCAAAGTCATGTGTGCAAAAAGGTGAAACAGTAGCAGGTTTTAAAAAATGCATTTAAAAAATTCATAGTCTCCTTTTGTCCCTTGAATCCCTGCACACCCCCTCTCACCCACGGTTCCATCACAAGTGCGGTCAGCTAGAAATAGGTCTCTAGTTCCCAAGGGGAAGTAGAGTCAGAGAACAAAGATAGCACATTTTCAGTTAAGTTTAAAAGGTCTTGATCTTTGCATGAGTCAAAGAGATTTAAAAGAGTAATAGCAGAGAGATAAGCCTGGATCTCTAGGCTGGATTGTAAGGGGACAGTTGGAGAGACAGACTCTGATGGGGTGCTGAGAAGAAAACCTTAGCCTGCAACTCTACCTCATTATTTTTGAACATGTGAGTGATGTGAATGTTATTTTTCTAAATATTACATATATTCAAGCTGGATCGTCTAAGTTCTAGAATGAGCTCATTGTTTTTTCTGGCTTGGTTTCAGAGGAGAGGTCTCAGCTACTTTCAAGTTGATGAGGCACAATATCCAATACTCACAGTTCTAAAGAAGAAAAATTTATTTTGCCTTGCAGTTTGTAGAGGTTTTAGTTCATAATCAACTGGCTCCAAGGTAGGGTGACATGGTTGAGAGTCATGGCAGGAGAAACAGCTCATGGCATGGCAGTGGGAAGCAGAGAAAGAGATCACGGGACAAGGGTGGGAGATATACACTTCCAGGCCTTGGCCCCATGACCCACCTCTTCCCAGCATCATATTTAGCTCTAAACACATCAGTGGTGGAATCCACTGAGTATCACGCCCCCATGATCCAATCACCCTTCCAAAGCCCCACCTATGAGAGCATGAGGCTTTTTTTTCCCCATTAAGTTTATTGGTACATTTTAGGTATAAAATACAGTTACATTCATCGTGGGAATCTTGTACTTTTACATGACATATCTTGGTTCTTATTTTTTCCTCATTCCCCTGCCTTCCCTTCCCTATTTAAAGACTTTGTTTCCATTTTTTCCTTTTCTCATATTTTTTCTTTTTCCTTCTTTCCTTTCCCCTAGCCCTCCCACTTTCCCTACTCCTTTAGACTTTTTCTTCCTATTACACAGTATCAATTATAATTTTTAAAAATTACAATATCAAGATTTAGAGGACATTACCACAGATTTTATAGAATTTAAAAGGATATAGAAAGCATATTACAAAAATCTTTTAAAAAATAAATTTGACAACTTCTATGAAGTACCGTGGAAGATTAATGAAACTGACTCAGGAGGAAATATAAAATTTGAATAGCACCTATTAAAGAAAGTATATTCCTAGCTTGAAAATCTACCTATATGAAAACAACAGGCTCTTATACATTTTAACTGATGAATTATATCAAACATTTAAAGCAGAAAAAAGAAGGAACACTTCTCCTCTCATTTTAGGAAATCAACAGTGTGTTAATACTAAAACTGGATAAAGATAAATAGAAAAGTATGAACATAGATAAAAATTTATTTAACAAAGCAAACTATTAGAAGTCAGATCTGGCAGTATGTAGAAAGTGGTTTTATTATAAGGATGGCAATGTTGGTTCAGCATTGGAAGATCCACCCCCATAAGTCATCATTTTAACAGAGGAAAGGAAAAAGCCATATGATACTATCAGTAGTTGCAGGAAGAGTATTGGGCTAAATTCTATAGCTGTTCATGGTCAAAGCTATCAGGAGACTAGAAGTAGAACAGAACCTTCTCAACAGATCAAAGACATATACTCTATACTTCCAGCAAAAACACCTTATATGAATGGAGAAGATACAATGCTTCCTCCCTAAGGTGGGGAACAAGGGCAGATATGCCTAGTCTTCATCTGTCCATTAAACTTTGAAACATAGGCCCAAACCAAAATAGTCTGGCAATAAAAAAAGACAATTAGTATAGGATTGTCAAGGTCGAAGCAAAATTTTTATATGTAGATGGAATGATCATCTGCAGAGAAAATACTAAGAAATCTCTAGGAGCCCCTGAAACTTGTATTTGAATTTACCAGGATTAGAAAACACAAGGTATATATAAAAATTCAGGTCTATGTATACTTGCTATAAATGGAAAATTGGATATTGAAATTTGAAATTTATGTGGGAGTACAAAGGACCTGGAAAAGTAAAAAGAAAAAAAAATAACAGTGTTGAAAGTCATTTATTGTCTAATTTTAAGACTTCTTCTAAAGCTACAGTAATCAGGGCAATGTTGGCATAAGGAAAGTCATATAGATCAATGGAATAAAACAGAGAATCTAGAAATAGAACCACACATATATGGTCCACTGAGTTTTGAAAGATTGTTTAACATTAACATTTTATAGAATATAAACTCAAGAGCAAAGGAAAAAATAGTCTTTTCAGCAAATGGTACTGGAACACCTGTTATCAGTATATAAAAAATTAACCTCAACCCTTTATTTCCATACATAAAAATAACTTGAAAGTATCTATGAACCTAAATATGAAAGACTAAAACTATAAAACTTTAAGAAGAAATTATAAGGGAAAATGTTCATGAATTTTGGGTAGGCAAGAATTTCCTAGGGTACAAAAAACATGATGTATAAAAGAAAAAAATTGATAAATGAGATTCCATCAAAATTTATAACTTTAAAAGACTTCATTAAGAAAATGAAAAGTAGTCCTTAACCAGAACATATTTAAAATACATAGACCCTATGACCAGAATATATAAAGAACTCTTACAGGTCATTAATATACAACCCAATTAAAAAGTAGACACAAGAAGATGATAAATAGCCAGTACCTCACAAGGAAAGGTGTGCAACACTAGAATCAGAAAAATACGAATCAGTGCAATAACAAAATTGTATTATACACTCATTAGAGAAATAAAGTTAAAAGTTTTAAAAGAATAAATGTCAGCTTAGGTGTGAACCAGTTAGAACTTTTTACTACTGCTAATGTGAGTGTAAAATTATAAAACCATTTTGGAAAACAATATAGACATTTCTAGTATTACTGTTAAGAACTAACAGTTCTGTTCTTAAGTTTTTACTTAAGAGAAATGAAAACACATGTTCACAATAGATTTCTACATACAGGTTGACTGTTTCAGATTTTGGTTTGAAATCCACTTGATCTGCAAAGAGGATAGCTACTCCTGCTTTTTTGGGGGGGGGGTTCCCGTCACAAGGAGAATTGTTTTCCACCCTTTAACTTTCAGTCTATTGATTTTCTTTTTGAATTATGTGTGTTTCTTGTATGCAGCATATTGTTGGATCTTGCTTCTTGACCCATTCTGCCAGTCTATTTCTTTTGATTGGTGAATTGAGACCGCTAATATTGATGGTTATAACTGATACATACTGACTTATCATTGTTATGACTTTCTTTTTGTTGGGTTCTCCCCCTTTGCATTTAATTTCTTGTCATGCCCAGTGGATTCATTCTGCTGGGCTTCCTAGGCCTATGATCCTCGTTGTGTTTTCCTAGGATATTGTCTAAAATTTTTGGAGTGCTGCTTTGGTATTCATGAAATTCCTAAGGTGCACTTTGTCATGAAAGTATCTTATTTCTCCATCAATTTTGAAAGATAGTTTTGTAGGGTACATCAATCTGGGTTGGAGGCTGTTTTCCTTTAGGGCTTGAAATACACCACTCCAAGCTCTTCTTGCCTTGAGAGTTTGTGTTGAGAAGTCTGCTGTGATTCTGATGGGTTTTCCTTTGTATGTGATTTGTTTCTTTTCTCTAACTGCTTGTAGAATTTTGTTCTTCTGTTCGGTTTTTGGAATCTTAACTATTATATGTCTATGTGTAGATTTTTTTGATCAAGTCTAGTTGGAGTTGTATATGCCTCCCTTATCTGTATGTCAAGTTCTTTCCCCTTGCTTGGGAAGTTTTCTGCCATCACTTCTGTGAAGTTTTTTTTTTTATGTCATGTTTCTTCATTGACTCTGATCAGTCTTATGTCATTCTTGTTTGTATTGTCTAGCAGCTGCTGGATTGATTTCTCATAGTCCCTCACAATTTTAAAGAAATTTTTCTTTTCCTGGTCACTAATTGCAATGTTATCTTCCATATCTGAAATTCTGTTCTCACATTGGTTTCTTCTGCTGAGTAAGCTTTCAATGGAGTTTTTAATCTCCTGGAAATCTCTTTGCATCTGTGTCATGGATTCCATTTGTTTCCTGTGTTGGGATTCCATCATGTTCCTCAGCTCCTCAATTTTTTTCATCTGTATCCTCTCTAGATGTATTAATCATGTCTTGCACTATGAGCACAATCTCTGCTGTTATCTGAGAAATTATTTCTGATTTCATTTTTTCCAGTTCCTCTTTTGTTGCCAGTTCAGGGAGTCCAGGTGGTTGAGTATCAGATTGTTCCATCTTGTTTCCCTTTGAGGTTGCCTTAGGTGATCTGGGAGTCTAGTTTTGAGACTTGTTTATGTGTCTTCTCATTTCAACAGATGCAGCCTGCTGTGCCTTTGTTGAGGCAACTTTTTGCTCACTGAGTGGTCTTCAATTCTCAGCAAGTCACAGAGCTACCTTTTCTCTGCTGCTCACCAGTACACTAATTCCTGGGTTCAGAAAGGTGGCCTTCTGGATCCCTGAGCTGACCTGTTGTCTGCATGGGCTTCTGGCTGGGGCCTGAGCACACTTGGGATCGTATCTAGGTGTGCCACTGGCTAGGGCTCCTATGTAGCTGTTATCTGGGAGGGCCTTTAGCTGGGGGTCATGCAGCCCAGTTCCTTTTGTGTGAGCAAGCTTCTGGCTAGGGTCTTATGCACTTACTGATGGTATTGGGGTGAACCTCTGGCTGTTGCTTGTGTATCTGTGCAGCTCTTTCCCAGGCAAGCCCTTGGCTTGGGCCAGTGTGCCCCAGCCTCTGGGGTTGGGGTGGAGCCCTGGCTGGGATCTGCTTGCAGCCATGCTGCTCTGGTCCACACTGCTGTTATCCCCAACTAAGGTAGTCTAGTGTGCCTTTATTGCAGAGATTTTCTTCACTTTTCCAGTGGGCTTTAATTTTCATCAAGGGGCCTCCAAGCAGCCCTCTTTCTGTTGTTCACTTCTACTATATCTTCTAAAGCTCACAACAATGTCCTTTATGACCCCTGCAACTCTTCAGTGTGGATCCATTAGGCTTGACACATCTGGAGATGGGGGGAGGTATGCTGGCACCTCCTTGGCCCTCTGGAGTGGTGGTAGGGCAGCTGAGTGCATGAGGCTTTGAGGGAACATCCAGATATAGACTATAGGAGACTCTGAGTCAGATCTGTCACCAATGGAACAACCAGGATATCCAGAAGGGCCACTATACTAGGAAGGGAATGAAGCATTGACAGAAGAAGCAGAGTGGTTTTGAGTTTCCCTTGCAGAGCATGGTCTAGAAGGGATGTTCTTCTCTTCCCCTTTCCAGGTGTCAGGGACAGGATGGGCCAAGGTGCCCATATTAAAGAGAGGCTGCTGCCTTGGCAGTCCTAGCAGGACCAGCCAGGCCTCCTCCTCCCATGCTTTTCTATTTTTTTTATTTGGTGGGTGAGGAGAGCCTGCCTTATGCCTACAAATATAGATTTAGTGCCTACTTCTTTGTGCACCAGTTGTATCTCTATTACAGGATTTACTCTGTTGTATTATTTTCTTGTCTGTCTCCCCTACTAGACTGTGAGCCTTTAGGAGACACTAAGTTATAATTGTCTATGTATGACCCCCCAGGATGATGCTTGGTTGTGGCAAGAGTAAATATTTGGTGCACTATAAAGGAAAACAAGGGCATTTGCTCCCAATGCCACCAGTGGCTTCTTACCCGGGGTGAGTGATGAGAATAGAAGGAGAAAATGACTTGACCAAAGCAATAAACACCTTCTGTTCAACAGGTGCAAAATGACAGTGACTATAACCACCTACAGAGTCTTCTCTTTATTTCTTCACTTTCAAGTAACAGATTGAGACTTATTTTCTCCAAAAAGCTTTTGCTGTTTACCCATCTTACAATCTGTTAGTCCTCTTTTTATTCAGACATTTCCTGTTATCACTGTGACTATAGCCTTAAGTATGTGTTCTTGGATTTTACATTCAGTCCCTTCTTTTGGCCATAGCAAGTCTTTAGAAATCATGTCTTCCATAAAACAGAACATTCTTTCCTCTAGTAACAATGTAGCCATTAAAATTAAGGGCAGATCATGGTAAATGAAATAAACCAGATGTAAAAAGTAAAATATCATGTTTTCTCTCATATAAGGAATCTAGAATAAAAAGAGAGATGATATTAAAGTAGAAGGGAGACCTAAAGAAGGCGAAGGAGTTCAGGAGAGGGTTGAGGAATGGGGAAGGAAGGTAACAATCAAAGTATGTTGTTATATGCATGAATGAATAAGCCATAATGAAACCCACTGTTATGTATAACGAATACGTACTAGTAAAAAGGCAAACAATTAAGGGCTGAGCAAGGTTTCAGTATCAAATAAAATATAATCATGTTCAATAATATGTCAAAAAGATGAAGTTACAACCACAGTCTTCTAAAACAATATAAAATCATATACCAAGTCCTATACAAAACAGTCAAAAACATAATCTCCTACAGAATACCTGGGAATTCTGTAAACTTATGTAAAAAGGAATATTATACCATACCCTATCACAATTTTCCTAAAATTAATATAAACATTAAGATGAATATTTTTAACATATAATAATGTGTTCTGCTTTTAACATACAAATGGAATGTTGGAGGATGATTAAGGTTGTTTAAGTCTTTTAAAACAAGCAATTCAGGCAAATTGGAGTGATGTTTCTTTATCCTTCATAGCTTTCCTCTCCAAAGCAGAGGCTTCCAAGTAACTCCGTTGATCCCACAGTTGCACCCAAATTAGGAGGCTCATGAAAGACTTCCTGTTATTTAAGACAATGTTGGTGTTTCTTCCTCTGACAAGCTGACCCAGAGTTTCTGATCTTTCATCTTCTGATCTCTCATTTTCTCCATCATCATTTAAAGCTAAAAGGGTAGCTGCGCAGTAGAAGACTGAGCCAAAGTAAGAAAAGTCAACATGACCTTAAGTCACTCAAGCTCTTCTTCCTCCCATAAATGAGTCTTCCTTGATTTATTTTTGTTTTTTTAATTTCAGAAGCAATAAAACAATGGCTGATTGTGAGCAAGTTCCATAAAAAGAGCTTCAAGACATTGGTGACATGGTTTCTAAGAGGTCTGCCTGTCATTGCATAAAATGCAGTAGGATAATTCAGTCAACATTTATTGCAGACCTACTGTGTGCCAGGGCTTAATGTGGGGTTCAAGAGATCCTGTGAAAAAGGTAACAGCCTGGCCTTCAAGGAATCCCTGTGAGGTGGTAGATGTGATGGAAATAGGACCTAAATCCAGTTGTGAAAACTTTCAATAGGATGGTGACCTTTATTGAGGTAATTTGGCCATGTGACCAATAGGTTTGTAATTGATACTGATCTATAATCATGTTTGGTAAGAGGAAGGACATTTAGAAACAGTTGTACAATAAGCCTCATGTTTTCTAGTGAGTTTAGGATTTATTTCATGTTTGTTTAAGAAAAATCTCTTAATCCCCTTGAAAGTAAAAATAAGATTATCATAATGTTGGGTAAAGGCTGACATTATGAGCAATAGGCAATTCAATTAAAATAGTACAAGGGTGAGACAGTAATGAGTAAATGAGCTCCTTAGCCCTAAACCATGGATCGTATTGAGTACTCCAAAGATGAGCAGATTGAGTAGCCTCACTCAGATATACATGGTGTTATGGCTTGTGTCTGGCTGTCCCCTCCAAGCGTCATGCAGCCATAGATGGGGCTTTTTCAGAGGTGGCTGGATCTAGAGTGTGTGATGATGGAATTGACTCACAGTGCAATGCTAGGCTCAAGGGCACTAGGATTAAGGGTGTGAGTGTTATCCACCTTAAGTAGCTGGACAAGAAATAAGGAATAGAAAAAGCTGTGGTTGTTCCTTGCTTGTTTTTGCTGTCTTCTGACTGCAGTGAACTGTTTTGCCTCTGTGATGCCCCTCTGCCATGTGCCACTCTGCCTTGGAGCCAGCCAAATATGGAATGAAACCTCTATGAACTGTAAGCCAAATAAACCCTTCCCCCTTTAACTTTTGGTGTCAGGTATTTTGTCTCAGCAACTAGACAGAAGTAACTAAGACACATGGTTTAGTTAATATTTTTCTTAGCATTTTTAAGGATTTTTTTCAGGACACAAGTTTCATATTTCTATAAAAATATTACATGTCTACATGAAATATAGATTTTTAGGACAAAGGGAAGCATCAAGGGTAGATTATTTTCAAATTTTCAAAAAGCTAGACATGCAAACAAAGAATTAGTGAGTGTACTTCAGACATTGAAGATTACATGAAATTTTGTTTGTCTGGAAAAGTTTTCTATCTTAGTCACTTTGTCATTGCAGGGATAAAATACACAGCACATACAATTGAAGGGAGAAGATTTAGTTTGGTTCACAGGTTTTTAGTGGATTGAGTCCATAGTCAGCTGGCTCCAAGGCAGGAAGGACATGGTGGAAGGGTCTGGTGGAGGAAATCGGCTCACATCATAATGATCAACAAGAAGACAAACAAGGAAGGAGCCAGGTTGGGTCCCCAGTGACCTGCCTCCAACCAGATCCCACCTTCTAACAGCAAGGCAGCTATAGCACCTCCATGATCCAATCATCTTCCAAACACATGAGGCTTTTGGGGCCATTTTAGTTCTAAACGATAAATGTTGCTGTGTGGCAGAATCATCCACCTTTATTGTCTTAGAAAATGATTCCAAGGTGACTTTTTGATAAGAGCAAATACAATCAGAAGCAAGACACCAAAGTTTCATTTTCCCAGGGTTACATGACCCTATGTTTGAAACCATTACCCTGAACTTGTTACGTACATACTTTTTGCACAGAATACATTTCTCAAAATAGTTTATGACTTCAGTGAAAAATGAAGCAAAAGCATGAGTTTTCTTCATAAGTGTAGTGGTCTAGAATTCAAAATATATGCAAATAACCAGGAAAGGCCTAACCACCCTCTCATGTCTGCATTGCAATCTCTTCCTGCCTACCATTCTGCCCATCTCTCCTCCCACTTCAGCCTTCATAGGCCTCCCAGGTTATTTGAACTAGATATCTCTTAACTAGACCCCCTTTGTGGCTTTCTGTTGAGCTCAGTAAAGGGCAAATGCCCCTTCTTCTGTACTGGGGGCTCAGGGCCTTGTGCATGTTAGGCAAGTGCTCTACCACTGAGTTACACCCCAGGCCAAGGCTAAACTCTTTAGCATGGCACATGAGGCCTCCAATAACTTGGCTTTTGAGGTTCATTTCTGCCCTTACCCAGCATACACCACATATTCTCACACTGCACCCTTTCTGGAGTGTGCCATCCATATATAATGTCTCCCTGCTTTTGTAATGGTTACGTGTATCTTCTGCCCAGAAAGTAGTTCAAAAGTCACTTCTTTTGAGAAATCATTTGTAACTCCTCCAGCAAAAGAAGAGGTCTGTATGCATAAGGGCTGTCTAGAATATCACTTCTTAAAATGCCTCATCATGATTTGTCAAAACAGCACTCTTTATTTTTATTCTTCAGTTGCTGCTAAGGCCTCTAAGTTTGTGACTGAAAGAAGAGGTGCCAAGTAATACCATATTCTAATGTGGGATGCTGGTCACAGTGCTGGCATTGCAAAGGACAGGCCCGAAGGCAGGTTTTGTGAGTTTATTATCTTCTTCTGAGATGTAAGACTTGGAAAGTTGGAAGAGGAAGGTGATTTCTTCTGAGAGTAGCGATAATGTATGGTGTATGGTTCTCCTTCCATACACCATGAGGGACTAGAGGGAGGAACTTCCCTCTTTCCTCAAGTTGAGCAAGAAGGTTTCCACAGGGCCATACCAGGAAAAACCAGAAGTCCTATGGAGCTCAAGAGGCAAAAGGATAGTTATTTGTTTTGTGCCTGAGAATACTGAGGGCAAAAGACCAGGGCTGGAGTCACCTGCCCACCAGCCCAGCAGAGGATGGCAGGTCTTCATTGGGAATAAGCCGTACTTTAATTTATACTGACTGGCAAGAGTGCATGAGGGTTTCCCATTGGCCAGAAACAGGGCTAATTGGAGTAAAACAGCCCAGAGCTGTTTTTGAACCCTGTCCACCGAGGTAGCCAGAAGAAACACTTGACTCCAGTAGAGGATGCGGTGGCTATGGATGGCTATGGGAAAAGGGGATGGAGCAGAAGCCAAGGAATTTTCATTGCCTGTATCAAAGGGGCTCTTCAGAGGACTCCAAAGGGGGTGCTTGGTTCCCCCTGAAGCACCCCATAGGAAGTCAGCTCTAACATCCCTGAGGGCACAGTGCTGACAAGGGTACTTGAGGGTAAGAAACCTCCTACTGTTTATTTGTCTTTCCTGGAGCCAACCCTGGAGGAGGCCGAGAGTGGTGGGAGGACACACAAGTAGGAGAAGCTGGAGGCAGAGGGATGGGAGGAGAAACTGACTCCAAACTTTCTTCCTCAGAGGGTAGCCTGAGGCAGTCCCAAGCTGGGATGTGAAAAGCATTGACTTGGAATGACCTTTGGATTATTAAATAGAACTAAAATCAGACTGTGCTTGTGACTAACAGAGACAGGGGGACTCTGCATTAAGGGTATCCAGAAGAGTTTGTGGAATCCACCCACAAGTTCATCCACTTCCCATGTAGGGAAGATAGAGTCCACAGAATGGGATTAGACCCCTAGCAGAGAGGAAGGACAGAATAACTCCCCCACCCTAATCTCAGTTTAAATATTTACTTGTCAGTGTATCGATGAAACTGTTTATATTGGACACTCAATTGTGCTTTCTTGTGGGCAGCTGGGATCTCTCATTCTTGGATCTTTCTGGAGTTCTGTGGCATAAACCAGCCTACTTCTGAGCTCTTCCAAAAGCTATTTCAACTTCTGTGGCTTTGATAAGTCAGTTACTATTGACTTTCTGGCTTCAAAAATTTTGTTGCTTTTGCTTCCTCTTTGTCCTGTGTAGTTATACTTCAAATGAAATTCTTTTCTAGGAAAAAAAATGGAAACAAAGTCTTTGCAAATAGGGAAGGGTGGAGGGGGTGAAGGGAGGGCAAGGGAAGGGGAAAAAGATAAGAATCAAGATATTCATGTAAAGGTACAAGATCCCAATGATGAATGTAACTGTATTTTATACTGAAAATGTACAAATAAACTTAATGGGGAAAAAAAATGAAATTCTTTTCTGCTCGTTTGGGCAGAAGACGGGGGGGGGGATTGAAAAGTTATGATTATGAATATTCAGCCTGCCATGTGTAATCTGAAGTACGTGTAACTTTTATAATGAGAAAATTAATTGTGGTTGTAAAAAGGAATTGACTTGAAGATATAAAAAGTATATGTTCATATTTTTATATATGTAAGGTTAATAATACATCTATGCTATTAAAAATACCCAAGTATAAAATAAGTGCTTCAGCAATTTTTTTTTTTGGTACCGGGGATCATACTCCCAACCCCTCAGCATTTTGATGAAGTAGCAATCACCAGGGACTTGAAATTATCAGAGAAGGCTACATGCTAGAGATAGAATTTTCTTGGACTCTGAGTAGAATTTGGTTTTCTTAAATGGAGGAAGTAGATTTCTAACTCATTTACTTATCAGTAATGTGTAATTTGGGGAATTAACTCCTGTAGTAGCCACTGCTTTGGGCTTCTCAGCATGTTTTTTCCTTGTTATGCTTGAATTAAGCCAGAGCAACAGAGAGAAGCAAAATTTGGAAGAGAAATGATGACAGTACTGGAGCCCAGTTCACCTATATCTAAAGCTAGGGTGCACCAGGGCTACCAATATGGAGGAGGACAACAATACTTTTTTATTCTTAAGTTAATTTTAGTTGGATTTCAGTCATTTGCATCAGAAAGAGTCCCCAGCAGTGACTGAATTGTATTTGTCTTGGAATTTTAGAAGAACACCACAGAGGGCAGAGCTACAAAACACTGAGTCTAACTTGATGGCTAATGACTTTGAATGTTGTTTTAGAGCAGGAGAATGCAAATCAAAACTGCAATGAGATACTATCTTGCTACAGTTAAGAATGGCTATTTTCTCTCTCTTTCTTTCCACTACCGCCACCAAACAAACAAACAACAAACAACAACAATAACAACAACAAAACAAATGCTGCCAAGGATGTGGAAAAAAAGGAATTCATAATTGTTGGTGCAAATGTAAATTGGTTCAGTCATTGTGTATGAAAGTTCCTTAAAAAATGAAAATAGATCTGTAATGTGATCTAGCCATTCTATTTCTGAGTATATGTCAAAGAAAATGAAGTTAGCATACAAAAGAGACACCTGCTTACCTATGTTTATTGTGCATTATTCACAATAGCTGAGGTATGGAATCAATAGGTGAGTGGAAAAAAATAATGTAATATATGTACACAATGGGGTATTATTCAGCCATAAAGAAAAAAATGTATGAAACTGGAGGACATATTAATTGAAATAGTCCGGACAGACACAAGTCCTTCATGTTCTCTCTCATGTGTGAAAGCTGAAACAAACTGACTTGAAAGTAGAATAGTGATTGCTAGAGCTTGGAAAGGGTGTGTGTCTAGTAAAAGGGGCATGCAAAAAGGGAGGTTGGATTTGATTAATGCATACCGTATGCTTGTGTGGAAGTATGCTAAATCCCATTAATATGTACAATTAATATGTTTTAATAAAAAAGAGACTTGAATAACAACTTGCAGGTTCTCATTAAGTGTATTAGTGGTAGATAATTCTTATCTTTGACTCAAGGGAGAATGGGAATAGACCGGTGCCTGCATTTTCCCTCTGGAGCTTGTTATTTTTCTCATAACAGATGAATTATTTGTAAGCAAAAATTAAAGATAAAAATCAATTCCCATCATCTTTAAAAAATGCGATGAGCATGTCCCTAGAGTTATGAGACCTAGGAGTAATTCATCTATAATGTGCTGCTGGAAGGCAGAGCCCACTAATTCCCGAAGTGTCAGGTCAGGGGACTGATGTGTTTACGCTTATAGATAGAAGTTCTTGCTGCAACAGCAAGGGCAAGATAGCAAATCTGTAGATGACATGGCAAATTACTTCATTATAGGTAATTAATAAGTAAACACACACTGTAGTTCCACTACTGTTTTCAGTGCCTTTGATGTATTGGCACAAACCCAAGGATTTAGTACTAATATTATCACCCCTCTCATTCATCAAATGAGGAAACTGAGGCAGAAAGTTGTTAAATCAGGTTAGGCACACAGCAGTGTGATCCTAGTACTAATCATGATACTACACTCACCTAGGTTTATAATCAACTTATCAAAGTACCCTTTATTTTATTTATTTTTAAGATTTTCAATTTTATCATGATACCTTTTCTTGTTATAAAATTTACTTTTTTGTTTTGAAAGACTTCTTCATGGTGGATTTCCCTTGTCCGGTAATTTCACTTCATTTTTCACACTGGCTGCAGGCTTCTTTGAAGAGCTACCAGTAGGTTTCTTGACAAGAGTTTTGACCTTAGGAGGGGCTTTCCTGGGCAGGGGCCTAGCTTTCCCCCACTGGGCAGCTGGGACTTGAGGTGCAGGCCTAGACCCTCTCTGCTTCATGGGTGCCACTTTCCTTTGGGACTTGGTTGGAGTTTTCTTTTGCAACCTTTGCTTAGGTGGTGGCTCTTCATCCTCAGGGTCTTCTTCTGATGAGTAATCTCATCCTCACCTTTAGAATCATCTGGCTCTTTCTTTGGAAATAGAACTCCTGGGCTTGGGTAATAGGGAAAACAGAGTTGGAAGGTGCCACTAAATCCTTTACCCAGAGATCGGCTCCATCCACCCATTCTTTTCACATTTCTGTAGAGTTTTCTTCAGCAAATGGATTTGATAATTAGAATTGGTCCCTGGGTGGTTCTCCAGGACATACTTCTTCAGAGCAGTGGTGGAGCAGGTCTTCGGCTCATTCATGGCAGCAATGGCAGACAAAATTGCATATTCCATTGGGCTTCCACGAGGCAGGGGGTTTTCCCCTGGTTTCTTCAGCTGGAATGTCCTCAAAGCACCTTTGCCAGTTATTTGTTCTAACTGGCCTCTCTCTACTGCTCTCTGCAGAGTGTTCTTCAACAGCTGAGGCCTGATGTCAACTCTAAGCTTAGGGTAATACTGAGATACATATTTCCTGATAAGACTGTAGGAAGCTTCTTTAGGTTCACAAAGACGAGTAAAGGCCAGTGGGAAGGTATCCTCCAATTTTACTTGTGGTTCCGGATCCACTGCAGAACTCCCCTTCTTTCTGTTTTTGGATTTCTGAGATGTTTTTCTTGACTTCTGGACCATGACAAAACTTCCAGATGCACCTTTTCCTTTTACCTGTTTGATGATGACTCTATTTAACTCTTTTCAGTGCTTAAGGAGATAACCCCTTCTCTCCAACTCCAAAGAAGGATACTTATGGATGATGTATTTTCCAATAGCAACCACTGATGCACCCCTCTCCCGGAAGCAGGCTTAATGGCCTCAGTTAGGATTGCATCCATCTTGGGATGTGGTGTGGAAGCCATTGGTGTTTGTTTCTAGGCCCTAGCTAGCTGGCTGGCAGAAAGAGTAGCCCAGGAAGCTATCATTTTTTTCATGTTCTTCTACTTTTCCTTAGACTGATCTTTCTCCTTCTTTTTGGTTTCCTCAGAAGGTTTATTTTCTTCCTTCTTTTCAGTTTCAGGCTCTCCCTTGGGCTGTTCTGCCTCACTAGATGTAGCTGGTGGGGTTTCATTCTCTTGTTCTTCTACAGTGGAGATAGATAGATTCCTCTGAACTTACACCTGGTTCTGTCTTTTTTTCCTTACCTTCAGCAAGTTTGCTTTTGGGTGGAGTTTCCTGGGTAGAATTCACAGCTCGACGAATTGGCATGGTGCTATCTTCTACCTTCTCTGTGCTCCCCTTTCCTGGTTCCCATGCCCTGCATAGCCTCTTGGTGCCACTCCACTGCTGTGCTCCAGGCCCAACCCTCTGAGTTCTGCCACCCTGCCTCCCTCCCAAAGTACCCTTTATTGTACTAGCAAGTCTCAGATCTTCACTGACAAACCAAGGGTTGGGGTTGAGGCAAGAGAAAAAATTACACAGATAATCAGGAAAAGGGAGGGGGTACTATTTCTACAGGAATGCATTTTAGTGGTGGCAACCTGAATTTTTCTTGTACAATTTTAAATATGTTACTTAAAAAGTTCCAGTTATTGTAACATTTCCAAAATGACCTGTTTGTGATATTCAGAGAGTTTCATCCACTCATCCATTTATGGAGACAGACTGGCTGCAATCTGCCTCTGTCCTGGTACCTGTTCCTCCAGGCCCTTCTTTGCTAACAGATCTGGTTATATGTAGGCATCATGAGGTGATCTCCTGCTCTCAAGGGTTGTGAGCATGTGGCCTCATTCTGAAAATGAGATATAAGGGGAAGTCCTTATAATGATCTATAAGATGACAAATGACGAGGCACCTCCAGCACCTGTCTGAACCCATCTCCTACTACTTCCCACTAGCTCACTTTGCTCCAGCTGCACTGACCTCCTGCTGGGCTTTGAATATCCTGAGCTGTGCCCCTAACACTGGCTGTTCTCTCTGTCTGGAATGCTTTCCCCTAGATAGCTCCCACCTCCTTTCAACTGTTCAAATGTTCCCAGCTTGTGAGATTCCTGGCCATTCTATTTAAACATACATCCCTGAGAAGGCATGGAATCTCTGTGCTTTCCCCCATACCTTGGCCTATACATCTCTTCCATCTGTCTGGTTCCCGGTTGTGTCTTTTATTAAAACAACAACATCAACAACAGCAACAACAACAACAACAACACTAAAACAAAACTGGTAACCGTAAGTGTTTTCCTGAGTTCTGTGAGTCATTCTAGCAAATTATTGAGTTTAGAGGGTGTTAGGAACCACTGAGTTCATAGTCAGCCAAGTGGAAAACTGGGTATTCTAGGCTTTCATCTGTAGCTGACATATGAAGTGGGGGTCAGTTGTGTGGGACAGTTCTTAACCTGTGAAGTCTGATGCTAATTCTAGGAGTTAGTAAAACTGACTAAGATTTTTGGAAAAGATACCACATATTTTCTGCCAGAAGAAAAATCTCCTACTCATTTGGTGTCAACAAAGAAGAATTTGCTAGAACAGCCATGGTTTGTGGACACATGTTGTTTGAGAAGAGGAAGGGTGACAGAGAAGTAGACTAGGAATTTCTGATCCCTGCATTCTACCTGATTCCCATGGTAAGGAACTGCAGGTGGGCTCTGCTCAGTTACTAAGGTAAAAGTTATCAAACAGAATTTGGAGATGGGGATAGATCTGACACCCAAGAGTATGTAAGGCAATGTAAAATAGTAACAAGCTTCCTAAACAGACAGTCCTTTGATGAGTTATCTTTAATGCTAAATGAAAGTGAAAGTAAGTGCTAACATTGAGGGTTGATAGTTGACCAAACTTAGGTTTTGGTCAGTCTGAGCTTCAGCGGCTAGCTTTGAAGCCATCCAGAGGGGAAAATTATGCTGAGAAAATAAAGTATTTATAAGGCCTCTGGTCTCCAAGAAGGTAGACCACCTGGGAGAAAGGCAAAAACTAAGAGACTGCTAAAGCCAAGGGGGGATATTGTGAAGAAGTTGTCTTATTTTGTAGATTCAGTATCATCAGTTTCCTGAAGACCCCTCTACTAAAATGGATTGTAAGAGTTGAGTAATTTAGGATTAGTTTAAATATTGCAGAGTGGAAAGGGCATTTTCAGGGTAACACAGGACCAACACACACTACTGAATAATCACAGATGGCTATATGGTATGCAGACATAAGATTATTCCTGAGGGAATGGCCAGCCAGTGGATAAAAGCCACTGTAAAGTGTCTCTACCCCAAGAAGGGGGACTATTCAACTCTTCCTGTAAATTTCAAGTGGAACACCACAGATAAAGTAACTGATATGTTTCATATACAAGCCATGTGGGACTTACTTTATGATAGCCAAGATAGTCACCCCAGAATAAGCCTGTTACCCAGGTCATAGTAAGAGCATAAAGGTCCCTTTTACATGAGTATCTTGTGTAATCTTACTACTGCAAAACTGAATAGCCTGGGAAGTCTTATTGGATTTGCTGTCTCAGCTGTTCCCTATATTTACTGATATCAAGATCACTAAAGTAATTCACAAGAAAATGGGCAGACATAGAGGACAGGATCAAGGGCTGTGTCCCAGCAGAGTTCAAGAATCTTGGCTGTTATGAAGGTATGAGGTGAATGTGGCAGATATTGATGGTATCAAAAAAAAATTGTTGATGCAGTGGTGTCAAGGTTGTATGGAGCTACTTTTCTCATTGCTGAGACAAAATACCCAACACCCAAAGTTAACAGAGGAAAAGTTTATTTAGCTCAAGGATTGTAGAGGTTTCAGTCCATAATTGGCTGGCTCCAAGGCAGGTGGCTTGGCAGAGGAGAGAGAGTTTATGGTGGCCAGAAGGTAGCAAAGCAACAAGGGGACCTCAACAATGTCTTTCTGCCCCTTTTATCTTATCCAGACTACTGGGATTAGGGCAGTGCCAAACCAATCAGTGGACTGATCTAGTAATTTAGTAGGCCTTCCTGACTCCACAACTCCTATATTCTGCATGTGCCTAAAACCAGTACCACATGAATGATGGTGAAGTCTGGTGCCAGCTGGAGCAGTAGCCAGGCTTCCTTTTCTCTTGGCTATAAGGGACCAGTGCCTATGAACCAAATCCCAAGAAACAACTTTCCTAGGCTGCTGCCATTTTGGAACATGGTGCTCTGGGGCTCTCTTCTCAAAGCAAAGTCTTTCACTTTTGCAATTTTGAGGCAGGAAAGAGTGGAGTTCTACTGCTTTTTGTGATGCCCTCTGGCCATCTTTTCTACTCTCCTGTTCCTTCTCAGCAATCAAGATCTCCTCTGCTCTATCTTGGCAGGCTGCAACTTTACTGGAGCTTCCTTTCTGATCAAACTCAAAACTTTTTAAATCATTCTGCTGGGATCTTTGCTCTTGATTTTCAGCATAAGTCTGGCTAATAGACCCCAACAGCAGCCATGCCATGGTCTCAGCATTAGACAGCCTTGAAATTTTTTCTACCAGATTAATTAGTCTGGCACCCTTAATCTCAGTCTCAGGCAGTATCTGGACAGGAGCGAAATGAAGAAAAACTTTCTGTCAAGGCATAACACACATTGTGGATGAAGGCCTGGGAAAGTTCATTAGGCCCTTTGAATATAATTTCAGGGTCTATGAACTTTGTAATATTTCAACACTGGGAAAATATTGGGCCCAAAATGAATAGAATACTAAAAAAATGAAATTAGTACATGTTGGTTGAATGCTACAGAAAATACTGTGTGAACTAGTCAAGTAACTGAACTCAGGTGGTTGTACTAAATTTTATTTTACGTAGGACTTAGGTGCATTGTACGGCCACCGTAGAGTTAATACGCTGATGCTCTGTTACAGAAGTGAACCTGAGGGAGGGACACTTGACATATTCAGGGAACTAAAGGCTTCTCCATCCCCAAAAGAATCTCGAGAATTTGCTGCCATAATTCCATCCTGGAATTCTTGTAGTCAATGTAACTGTCAGAATGCCAAAGTTGGTTACCTGAATTTGCCTTTGAGCTTTAGAGATGTCTGTACCAAACTTTAAAAAACAGAGAGCTTATTTTTATTATAAGATTTCTCTTATAAGTATTTCATCTTTTACAAGAGAAAATCAGCCCCAAAGAGATAAATGCGCAGACCACTGTACTCTGCATCCAAGAAAGCAGAATGAATACTTCTCTGCTGCCAATATACTTAATCAGGATAAACAAAGGAGGCATTATTTAAAATTATATTTTTGTAAAACAAAAGTTATTGAAAGAAATGGAGGGCTGGGGATTTAGTTCAGTGGCACCACGCCTGCCTCTCAAGCTCACGGTCCTGAGTTCGATCCCCAGTACAGGAAAAAAAAGAAAAAGTAAAAGAGAAAAAGAGAAAGGAATGGACATGATATTGTACTGAGTGTTCATAAAACTATGTTTCAGGCATATAAAAATACATTAGATCTGTTTTATAAGAAGAGGAATTCAGGGAGACAAGAGTAAGAATTAAATAGTAATAATTAAAATTATTTAATGATGAGTTTTTTGTTTTCGTCTTTTGCAGTACTGGGGATTGAACTCAGGACCTTGTGGTTGGGAGGCAGGCATGTTGCTACTGAGCTCAATCGCTAGCCCAATAATGAGATTCTTTACAATTCATCATTACTGCATAGCAGGGAGCTAAGGTTTTATAATAGTGAATATAGTTACTATTTTTGGTTCCTTACAAATATTGTTTGAATTACATTCTCCTTTGTAGCTAGATTGCTGAAGTAAAAAATATGCCAGAAAAATTAAGGTTTTTTATTTATATAGTAATAACAAAAATACCTTATAACTGCTGAGTTGATCACACATACTATTTCATTAAATATTCTCAACCCAGTGAGGCATAAATAATAACCAATATCATTATAGATAGGAGAAAATTATAGCTTAGGAATGTCATATGATTTTCCAAAACACAAGTATGGTGCTGGGACCGAAACCTGGGAGTTTTGACTTCAGATTCTGAGCTGGGGGTGGGGAGGGGAGCAGTGAGCAAGAGAATGGGTCTGGTGTCAGCTGGACCCGGGATTGTTTTCCAACAGTATCTTTATAAATTACCTAACTTTTTAAATCCTTAGCTTCCCCTTCTGTGAAATCTGTGAAATGGGGATAATACCACTCCGCTCCTAGCTTGGAGGTGAGGATTAAGTGAGATCACTATTAAATGTGAAGCGCTTACCTACTATGTAGTGTGTGTTCAGTGAAGGTTGTTGGTATTATTAATGAAGAATAAAAGAATAAAAATAATGACTTGGAAATGCCTTCTCATTTGGAAGGGAACAGTAGATTAAAACAGTAGTTCTCAACTGGGCCAGCTGAGAAGGGAGTATGAGAAGAGGGGATGATGGCAATGTCTGGAGGCCCTTTTACTTGTCATAGCTGGAGAAGTGCTACCGCTGTCTAGTGAGTAGAGGCCAAGCAGGAGTCTAAACGTCCTATGATACACAGGACAGAGCCACAATAAAGAATTGTCTGGTCCAAATGCCAACAGGCTGAAGTTGAGAAAGTCTGCATTAAAACAAGGATTAATTGGGTACACTCTTTTTTTTTTTTTGGTACTGGGGATCGAACTCGGGAACTTGTGCTTGTGAGGCAGGGACCAGAACCACTGAGCTAAATCCCCAGCCCTGAGTACGCTCTTAATGAGCCATGTAAACATCACTTCTCCAAGCATAGAATTTGAGAAGAAGGAGGCAATACATTTTTGTCAGTGCAGGATACAAAATAAGGAAATGACAAAGCTTATGCTGGACATATGAATGGAATGATAATTTGGAGTTTCTAACTAGTGAGAAAATTTATCAGTTTTAGAAATCTTTGTGGCTTTTAGGGGACAGTTTTCAACACTGACAACTTAATGATTTAATTAAAGCATTTTAATATGATGACACAGCTTAAATTCATCAGCAAATAATCTTAGGTGATCTTTCATCATTCATTGCATATTTTTCAATGACCAAGGCTTGTAGGAACACCAGTAAGATATAATCTGGTGAAAAAATTATAAGAATTTTTGTTTATGTGGCAAAAGAACGTAATTTGACTTTATTAGTATAAACATCAGAAAGCAGTATTCTCTTGCTTAGAAATCAAGAGACTTGGTACTTTTTATGAAGATCTTACTGTTCCTTAATTTGAACATTTCAAAACTAACTGTATTACAAAAATTGAATCTGACACTCTAATTCACTTAGAGGGTATAGATCATGATGAACTAATTTCTTTAGGTTTATGATTTGAATAATTTATTATTGTGTAACCCATCCCATATTAGTGGTTTTGTAAAATGGTGCAGAAAAGCAATCTTTTGCCAACTTCTACTTGTTTGAAGAAGAATTTCATGTATGTTTGTCAAAATCTGTTACCTCAGGGCCTAGAGATGCTAGATTATATAATGTACAAATGCAGAGAGCATTTATAAGGGGCAATTTTTAAAAATGAAAAATATTTTTAAAAGATGCATTATTGCAGTTAAAGCCCAAGTGTCACCACCACGAACATACCCTGAACACTGTTCCAGGAAGGCCGGCGGGTGTGTTGGACTCACAGTCATCGAGGGGCAGAGCATATGCTTCTTCAGGCCTATCAGGCCCACTTGTTGCCATGACTGGAGGTCAGAACCAGGTGTGCCAGAGAATGAAGAGTGGCAGTGGGAGAAGGGAGGTGGTCCCATACATGTATTGAGTATATATTTATTTTTTCAATTTTCAAAATTGTAGTAAAATCTATATAACTCAATAGTATTTATTGATTATACATACAACAACAAAAATAGAGGGTATTATGAAAAAGAATTAGAGAAACTAGTCTAACCTGGGGGTCAGAGGAGCTAGCTAGTAGTAGACTTGCTCAGTGTAAAAACCAAAAAACTCAACCCAAACCAAACCAAATCAAAATAAAGATCCTTTCCCCCAAACCAAGGTATGGCTTATAGCTAGTAAGCAGCACAATTCAGATTTTAAATAGCCCTAATTAAGTGAGAGGTTGTAGGCCTTTAGAGGACAGGGTCCTGTGATGAGTGATGGTTATTTTCACTCTTAACCTAAAAGAAGCCAGAGCTTACAGGATTTTAAGAAGTCCAGACTGGCCTTAGTTATTGAGTGACTTTGTGAAAAAAGGTGGTTTTATGGAAGGTGAGGTTGGTGAGCCAGCAAAGAATTGGGAAAGAATCCAGAACTGGGAGATAGTAAGTTTGGAAGGGGTAAAGAGCAAGCAAGAGGTAAGCAAAATGATGTGGCAGACAGAAAAGCACAAGGAAAATAGGTGTTAAGGTCACAGGAAATAAAGGGTGCTAGAAGGAGGCAGGAAGCGGAGGCAGCAGTGGGGGGGGGGTGTGGCACAGGATGTGATCTGGACAGGAAGTACGGGGTATCCTCTGAGAAGGAAGGGGAGATAGGAGGAAAGTGCCAGTTACATAAACCTTTTTCCTATTTGGGGTTTTAGCAGTTCAGAGCTTCTCTAGCAAACTAACCTGGCCTGGGAGGTATTTAAGAGGAACATGAACGGAGAGAGGAAAAATTGGTGGGTGGAGAATTACTATGGGGTCATGTGTGACATAAGATCTGCCTGGTATTCAAAAGAAAAGAGTCGCCTTTCCTCCCCTCCCTTGGGGTGCCATGATGATTTATCTGTATGTGACTCTTGGTTGAGAGCCATCTTTGTGTTAATAAGGCCAAAGGTTGAGGAATGGAAAAGAGTTAAGATGTTATTTATTGGGAGATTATATTGTTAACTCATTCCCATTTAGACTGAAGAAGAAAATGATAAAGGAAGCAACTCCCCAAACAATAAACAAACAAAAAAAGCAAAAAAAAAAAATCCCTCAAACAAAACAAAACAAAACAAAAACATCCCCAAGTCAAACAGCCCCTCTTCCTAACAAAAATGCACTGGAGTAAATAGGGGAGAAGGATGCAGTGAAAAGTTATTTTTATTTTTATTTTTTATTTTGGTACTGGGGATTGAACTTGGGTCCTTGCACTTGTGAGGCAGGTGGCAGAACCACTGAGCTAAATCCCCAGCCCTGCTGAAAAGTTAGAATGAAGGATGTATGTGGATATATAAACTTTCTTTTAAACGAGCTGTAAACAATGTGGTATGAGGGAAGATGGGAAAAGATATAAAAATAAACCGCATTAAATTAAAGGGGATAATTACAGGAGCCAAAATAAGAGGTGAACTTTGCAAAAGATCCAGCTAACTCTAGAGACTTGAGAAGTTTTTTCAAAAATGTCCTTTTAGGAAACTGCAGAGCTTTAAATCTTTCAGGATGTAACAAGATCCTAAGTGCATATGTTTTAAACACACACACACACACACGCACGCACACACATTTTTGTGTGTGTTTTCCCTGTGGAAGGACTCTGGACTAGATGAGTTGTTGGCAGTCATTTGGAGAATAGCTTCTGGTACATTTTATTTTGCCGTTAAGAGCTGCTAAGAACAGTCAGCAAATACAAATCGGTCTACAGAAATAACATGGCTTCCTGGAACTTAAGGGGAAGGAAATGGGTGGTTTCTTTAATTACTATAGTATTTGTTTGCGTATGTGTTATAACTAAAGATAGATGTTGGCTAATGTCCTCAGGAGGGAAGGTGAATTTGGAAATTAATGAATTCAGAAGCTATATACAGTTGTGTTTAATTTACTAAGTTGAGTAAAACAATACTGCTCTTTATTTTCAATATCCTGGCTACATCAGAGTGGACTGAAATTTGTTCTCTGATATTTAATCAGTTTAAATTCATGAGCATTATTATTCATATACAGAGAGCTAATGAGTTTAATGTAGGCAAGAAAGCTTATTTACAACAAAGATGTGATTGAAGGCCGCAAGAGGAGTGTTGATAGGGCCCTAATTAATTGATTTACTAATTAATCTTTTCTGTGGCATGTGATAGTACTTTTACAAATGAGCAGGAGAAACATGAAGGCCGTAGTGAGGTATTTCAGCACAGTACAGCAACAGCTTCTTGGCCATTTAAATGTGTTCTGGGGGCCTTTTATGCTGAAGTTGTAGACTTTATAAAATTGAAGAATTAAGCATCTTCTTATATGTGTATTTATCAGCTTTGTGACTTGGTCCAAGTCTGGGCTTAAAAGACATTTAATGAAATTAGAAATGAGACAACAAGTTTGAATGTAAATAAAAACTAAAAATATGTCCTTGGTAGTACCATGCACTTCTGTCTTCAGGCTTTTAAAAGATATTGACTGCTGGCTATCAGAGAAGTGCAAATTGAAACAACACTGAGATTTCATCTTACTCCAGAAAGAATGACTATCAAAGAAATCAAATAATAGCAAATGCTGAGATGGCTACAGTTGAAAAGGAACACGTCTGCATTGTTAGTGCAAATGTAAACTGGTACAACCAGTGTGAAATTCAGTATGGAGATTTTTCAAAATCTGAAAATAGAAATTCCATTTGACCCAGATATCTTCTAGGTATCTTCCCAGAAGAGTTCAAGACATCATATTTCAGTGATACATGCCTACCAATGTTCATAGCAGCACAATTCATAATAGGTAAATCTTGGAAGCAGCCTATATGTCCATCAACAGATGAATGGATAAAGGAAATATGATATCTATACATAATGGAGTACTACTCAGCTATAAAGAAGGATAACATTGAGACATTTGTAAGAAAATGGATGCACCTTGAAAACATAACGCTAAGTGAAATAAATCAGATGCACAAGTTTAAATACCATATGGTCTCTCTCATTTGAGCAATCCAAAGTATAAATAAAGTGCAAGAAAAAAGATCAACAAAAGGAAACAGGGAGATAGATCTTATGTAAATGGGAAGTGGATCAAGAGACCAAGAGAGTGTGGGGAGAGAGAGGGGAAAAGGGAACTTAAAAATATTTAAAATGAGTCATGTGCAAGTACCAACCACCTTCAGTGAAAATAATCATTATATGTTAGAAACATGAACTAAAATAATAATAATAATAATAATTAATAATAATAATAATAGAAGGGGATCCAGAGACAGGGAGGGAGGAGGGTGAGTGGAGGAAGAGGACTAAAAGGAATCAAGATATGTTAAATACAGGTACCTACTCCCTAAAATAAATGTAAATATCATGCACAGCAAACATGCATTAATAAATAAAGATATCAGCCAGGATTTAGCTCAGTGGTTCCACCGCCTGCCTCGTAAGCGCAAGGATCCGAGTTCGATCCCCAGTACAAAAATTAAAAAAAAAAAAAAAATTTAAAAAAGTTAAAAACATCAATCATAAATAGCTACACTATGCTCCTTGGTGTGAGAATGGCTGGACTGGGGAATAACTAGAAGATGCACTCATTCTGTTCACTTTTCCTGTAAGCTTGCAGTTCTGTATTTGAAAGACATGATATTGAAGATATTTTAAAATCCCCAGGAGAATCCATGTCTATATTTGTGACTCCTTGCCTGCACCCTTCACTGTGTTCAGTTTGGGAGTCCTGTCCAGTTTCTTCCTTCAGTGAGCTTGCTCTGGACACCAGGCTTGTGCTCAGGCTGTGCCTCCTGCCTAACGTGCTGTCTCTTCCCTCACGCACATCCTCTCTCTGTCTCAGCTTTGTCCTGTTTCTTCACTGCCTAAGAGAAGGAGGTGATTCCTGGGGTGACTAACATTTATCAGGCTTCAGGCTGTGCTGGCAGTTTATAGGTATTGTTTAACAATACCCTCATTTTACAGAAAGGGGAGCACAAGCTTCAAGAATGCCAGTGAGCTCACAACTAGTATGTGGTGCAAGCCAGAACAGGAATCTAGGTCCTTTCTGATCATTCTGGACTTAATCTTATAGTACCTTGCACTGTTTCTCAGCTATTGCCTATACTAAGGCCTGATTCCTAACCAGATGGTTGGCTGCCAGAAGGAGGGAACTTATTTTGTAGTCTCTATAGAACAGGATCTCACTACTTATAGCCTTCTGTTGAAATATAAAATATAAAATATTGGAGGATTTTATAAGTAGGTTGAACACTGGAAGAAAGAGGCAAATCCTAGGAAACTAATTTCTCAAAATTACTGCATGAACACTATCAGACACTGGTTCTTAGTGTGGCCAGTGCTACCCCACAGGTGTCTGGAAGTGAGGAAGGGTTTTCTTAGGTTGTCAGGACACTGTAGGTGTCTGGCATCTAGTGAATAATAGGAATGTCAAATATTGTGCGGGCCATAGGACAGTCCCACAAAATTGCCAGGTCCCACATGCCAACAGGGCCCTGGCTGCACCTGGCTTAGCAGCCTAGTGATAGAAAATGTAGACTCAGAAGCCAGACTGAGTTCCAACCCAGCTCCATCTTTTTCTAGCTGTGTAACTCTTGTTAACTCTCTGCCCTCTGTCCTCCTGGTAGACACTTAGCGCCCAATAATGTTAGCTCTTATTCAGCAGCTCCCCTAAAAGTATTCTCAATAGCAAGAGAGGGATTTTGAGGAGCTACAGAATTTACTAAAACAATAGCAACAGTATGTTCTAAAGTGGTGTTTCACAAGACTTAGTTGCTTATAAATCTGAGAATCATCTTAAAATGCAGATTCTGACTCCGGGGGTCTGGTATGGGGTCTGAGGGTCTGCATTTCTTGTGAGCTCAGGATGCCATCCGTTGCCTGGGAGCTACATGTTTAGCAGCAAAGTTCCGAAGTACCTTGGGGAGAGGACAATTTAGTAAATGAAACAGTCACACATTTATTGCATTTCTGCTAATAACCAGTGGAGGTTGTCTATAAGGAGTATAGAATTTCATTTCTTCACAGAAGGAGCTTCCATCTGCTTTGCTACTTTTATCTGAGAGAGAGTAAGAGAGGGAGAAAAAAAGAGAGAGGGCACATTTTCCATAGATAGCTGTATTTTTCTCAGAGTAAAAAGGCAGGGAAATATTTCTTATGTATATTTCCTCATAAAAAACGGGCTGTTTTGGGCTCCCCCATAATTTTAGAAGAGATATTGTAACTAAACAAAGAAAAGCCTTGGCCACCATTCTTGGATGCAAGGTATAAGTCTTGCATATCTCAGAACTAGTAGGCAGTGTGTGTGTTTGAGCACTGTTGTGCATGTGCTGTTGTATACATGTACATGTGAGCTGCAAAGTGTATCAGCCATTGTTAGGCAATTGCACTCTTAAATATCACTAGAGAAGAGGGATATAGTATTTTCCTCCATGAAGATTAAAGCGCTAGGTTGGGGGACAGGGCTTCCTAAGGCAGCCTTGAAGGGGAGCTTTGCATATTATAGACAGAAGATGTTATTTGGATATAGTCATTGAGAGAAGAGACTACTCATTATCCACTTAAAATACTTCCCGGCTGCAGCATGGTGTTGTATGGAAGCCAGAGTAATTGGTTTTGCATTTGGCCAGCTGATTTAGCAAGAAATTTTGCAAATTATGTAGTCCTTACAGATGGTGCTGTTGGCTTTGTAAGACTGTTTTAAAACACTTACACATTTGACCAGGAACTGAATTTTCAGCCCCTTAGACCAACCTCCAGCCAATCCTAGACTATTTCTATAGGCAGCTGGAGACAAGGAACTGACCTTTCCTGCAACCTTGTGATAAATTATTTCCTTTAGAAAGCACTTGTATCAGAAAATAACTTGGTAGTGAACTTGGCCAAGGGGAACTCCTGGAAATTTTTGGGTACTTTTGCTTATCTTTGAGTTACATGGTATTTGATTGACTTTCTGGCGCCTGCCTGGCGGTCAAGGGAGGAGCTGGTATTTCTAGGAGGGATGATGAGAATGCTCTGCCAGTAGGAAGTGTAAATCCTCAAGAGGCTGTGACAAGGTCTCTGCTGAATGTGTAGAGAGAAGGCTGCAGCTTCTTTCAGAAAGATGTTTCTAAATTTGCACCTTGGAAGCTATCAGAAGGTTTGAGGCATAGTATCACCTTCATAGGCCTAATTCCTGCCCAGAGGTTTGCAATAGGGGCTGCTCTAGGTACTCATCGTCAGCTGCTTGCTTGTTTTCTTGGTTTCTATTTGAATCATTACCTTTCGTCTGTCGTCCTCAGTACCCCTTTGGTTGTGCTTTTTTGGCTTAATGTAAGCAGCATCTCTGGATGCATGAATGAAGCAGATAAAATTCCCCGGGGTGACTGATCTGCCCTTCATCTATTTTTAGTACTGCAAAGAACTTACCATAACCCACAGCATAACTCAATCTCTGTAAGCCAGTGAGCAAATTCTAAGGGTGTTTTTGCTTCCTAACCTTTCCCTGAGACATTTGACATAGGGTAAGCTTAAAGGCTCATGATTCAATCATTGATTATTTAAGACATGTCATACTTAGGTTCTATAATCACCAGATTGATATTGTCAATTAGACATTCTGCTCTGGCTGCCAGTTTTGTTCAGGAAGCGCACAAAGCTTATTGTGTCATTGTGTGTGTGTGTGTGTGTGTGTGTGTGTTAATGCAGAAATGGCAACAAGGAAGTATTTAGGACCCACTAAAGGACTGATGGCATCCAATTTACTCTCTCAGTCAAGGTATCTTTCTTAGGAGAACACTTGGCTTGTAGTTTAAACTATTTGACCTCTGTGTATCTCCCAACCCTTCCACCCTTATGAACCTTTCATAAAGTGAGGGCAATATGTCTTATTTACTACCTTCTATATTTGAGTGTTGGTGCCTCCCCCAAATTCATATGTTGGAGCTTAATAACCAATGTGATAGCAGTGAGTGGCCCAGAATTGAGCCTTATAAATGAGGTTGAAGTGAGCTGCCTTGCCCCTTCCACCATATGAGGACACAGCAAGATGGCACCTGCTTTGACTTGCCAGACATCTGAGCTGCTGGTGCCTTGATTTTAGACTTCCCAGCCTCCATAACTATGAGCAATAAATTTCTATTTTTAGTAAGTTACCCAATTTAAGGTATTTTGTTACAGCAACCTGAACAGAAGATAGCACCATACTCCCAGAGTTTAACAGAGGGCCTTGTGCTTTTCTTATCAGATGAGTTTGATTAGTTCATTGATGAACACCAACACTCTAGCTTGTGGAAGGTCTTGAGTAGGATTCTTTCTTTTGATAGGAATACTTGCTTATCATTGTTTGGTTGTAAGAGATCCCTTATGCCTCCTCTGCTTCTTGGGAGCATGTTCCTCTGATTTTCTACCCAGATGTGTTCATTTCCTTTTCCTCTGCAGAGTCAGTACTATTCTGCTAGTAAAATGTCCCCCACTCAACTTCTGAACAGAACCAGTATCTGTTACTTTTTTTCATTCAGGGTCAAACTGGAGGTTAAGGGGGAAGTTGTCCTGTGAGGTGACCTGTGATGATTGTGATGTGTCTACTTGGCTAGGCTGAATGACATACCCTAGAATTCTCCTATGTTTCTGGCTAGCGTGGTCTACAAAGGAGATTCTCTTGCAAAAAGTTCAACTAGGATGACTGAGAAGAGGCAGCTGTTTTGTACCATACACTCACCTCCTGATTATTTCATCAAACACAAATGTAGGTGCTTCAAAGAAGGGATTGTGAGGCTATAAAGGCCCTAATAAGTTGACATTAACTTAATCAAAAGAGATGACTTATTTAGTCAAAAGTTTTTACAAGTCTAGGGTAGGTCCTCCTTGATATCAGAGACTCCAAGCACCAGAGGAAAATGGAAGTTGGAGAATCTTTCTACATTCAGGAACAACACTCACATTGTCATTGCTAATTTGTGTGTTGGTTCTGCCAGTGTGAAGTAGGATCTGGGCTTGTGATTGCTTTCCCTTCCAGCTGGACCTACTTCTACTTTGCTGACTCTTGGGCCAGTTCTTAGAAGGTAAAACCAGGAGGCCCTGTCTACAGTGAGGTGTCACAGAAAGCAGGGAGGGCTTAGAAGGACAGAGAGCATGACAACACGTGAAGGGTGTCCAGGTGGTTCTGCAGGGTTCTTCTGCATGGTGGGAAGAGTGGCGGAGGCCTGGCACGTGAACTCAAGATAATGACACCTGACTTTACTCCAAAGGTTGAGTATTTTTGTTTGAAAACTCTGCCTGGAACCAGGCATGGTGGTGCACCCTTGTAATCCTAGTACTTGGGAGGCTGAGGCAGGAGGATTGTCAAGAGTTTGAGGCCAGCCTGGGCTACATAGTGAGTTCAAGTCAAGTCTGAATTACAGAATGAGACCTTGTCTCAAAAAACCGAACAAAACATTAAAAAAAACACCCTAAAACAAATACAACTATTTCTGCTTTGGAACCCTTTATATTTTTTTATTTTATATATCCCAATGCAGTTGCATTTTGAGCCTTTAAATACTCCACAGTGTTAGTGGGTTTTCTCCTGCCAATGCTGTTGCTACTTCTTGGCTCTTTTCTCCAGTCCTGTGTACTCCACAATACTCTTTTTATTGTGTAAGCATCAACTGCCACTGCCATACTATTTTTAACCCATTCTTTTGCCTTGTGTTTTGAATTCTCACCTGTTGAGAGGAAAACAAAACCTGGACTCTTCACATTAATTTTCCTGACAGTTTCCTTGTCTCTGTATTTATTTTCTGTTCTATTGACTCACAGAGAAGGCTTCCAGAGGCAGAGTGGTTTCCTAGACTCATTATTCCTGTCACCACCTGAGGTGCAGGGGCTCAACCTTTCCTCAGGCTATGAACCCTTCCTGATTGCTGAGCTCCCTGATGCTCTGATGAGGCTCTTAATTAAGCAATGGCATCACATGCCATCCTTGAAAAATGGGGCAGTAAATATCATCGGTCCTCTCGGCAAGAGAGAGCAAAGACTGGAGTGGAGAAGATAGAATGTGACAAAACCAATCACAAGTCTGAATCATGAAGAACAGTGTGAATTTAAATTCAGTTTTGTCATCCTTTGCTTTCATTAATTTTTTCCAAATCTGCTCATCAGTTCTCCCCATAGCTGTTTTCAGAAAAACAGCCATGTGTGAAACTTGAGCCAGATTTGAAAGCCAAACTGACTTGGGGTGGAAGTCAAGTTCCACCGTAACCTCTTTCTTTGTAAAATGGGAATAATATTACCTACCTGTTATATAACAAGAACAAAGATGCTAGTTTGGTGGTGGGCACATAGATAGGACTCAGTAAAATTTGGATATTAAGCCTATGGCCTTGACTTGAGAGGCAGAAGGAAAGATTTTCCCCTCTCTTTTTACCCATATTCTGAGAGTCAGAATATCACTTGCTGCAAGGGCCGTACTGGGTCTCTCAGGGTTCCCATTAATAGTCATGATAGACAGCCAGGTTCCTGGGTTGTTAGGATACTTGTAGAACTTACCCAGAATCATTTAAAAGTCAATTGGAATAAGAAAGTTTTAGAAATTGTGACTGCTGCACAACATTGTGAGTTATAATGAATGGCACTGAATCAGACACCTTAAAAAGGGTTAAAATGGTAAGTTTTATGTTATTTACCTAGCAATATAATTTTTAAAAACACATTGGAGAGAGGCTACTGGCTATGCCTGAACTTCTCTCTTTCTGCTCCCAAATGTAGGCTAGCTCAGAAATAGTGACCCACTTAAGAACTGTATGTGGACTATCATCACTAACTGATTCCAGAAGGTGAGTTGGAAGAGTCTGGATTTAACCTCTTCATTTTATAGATGGTGAAATCTGGACCTTGTTGCTAAGAATCCAGGTGCTCAGAGTTCTAAAATTGTACAAGGCAGGGCTGGAGCACTGGGTTTCAGTCACAGCCAAGCAGGTGTGAACAGAGTGTAATGTCTTATGATTCCATAGCTTGATCATGGCCACTTTGCTGGCTGAATTTCATTGCCGACCTGCAGTCCAGCACACTTGGTCGTGTTAGGGACTTTGCATATGCTCCCCACATTCATAATTTTTATTCATCTCTTCAGGTTTCAGGTGAAACATAGATTTATTCAGACAGTTTTCCTGTCCTCCCAGCCTATGTTAGTTCAGCTTGTTGCATGACTCTTAGTACCCTGCATTTCTCTGTAACTGTCACTCTTGCAGACAACTTTCTGTTGTATGTCTGTGTTCCATGCACGAGGACAGGGTTTTGGTCTGTCCTGTTACCATTGTTTACCGAGAACTCAGTATAGGGCCTGATGTATTTGGGTTCATTCAAGAAAACAAAAACAAAACAAAACAAAAGAATAGCAAAGCAACCCTGTCTTCTCATGAGGGGGAGAATGAAGATGATAGTTTGCTCTCACTTGTGATTCCCAGGCAGGAGTGGCTGGAGGAAGCAGGGCAGGCATTGCATTTAATCTGCACACGCAGATCCGGGCACTAGTTGATGTTCCAATGAAATGTACAAATGGGCAGGTGGAGAGCCTGAGCCAATGCCTGTTTTTGCATTGTGTGCTCATGAAAATAAATGCTAAATCAGCCACAGAGGGGATAGAAATTTGATACAAGGGAATACTTTCTAGTATGATATTAAAGATTGCTAAAATGGGTCTGGTAATAGAGGAAGGTTGTGGAAACGCCTCCCCTAAGGGCTTCAGAAAAGAGGCCACAGTTCCATTTCAGCTGGTTATTTTAGGTTTCCCCAGGCAGCAGAGTAGACGAGACATCCTCTTAGGGTCCAGTAGTTCTGTTCCTCTGACCCATAATAAATGAAGCTACAGATGCTCTTGCTGCCAATAAACATGCAAGCACACACACACACAAACTGCTTTTAGCTGTAAATGTTGCTAGTGTGTTTTCTATTGAATATTCTGGATTCACCTTTTGTTTAGAAAATTACCTCAGTCTTTATGCACAGGAAAGCTCTCTCTATGAAAGACTTGCTCCAAATTTCAAAGTGAGAACTGTAATGCATACCAATGTAATTCCTGTGTTGACACACTCACCTAGAAAAAGTGGGGAGTACAACCAGGCAAGGGTATGAAAAGAATACTCTCTTCCTCAAAGTCCCTGCATGGGGGCACAGCGATCTGGACACTGTTGTGTGTCTTAATCCCAGCCAGGAGACTGGGACATATTTTCTCTTTCTCTGCCTTTAAAGTGAGGACGGGAATGGTCTTGAATATGCAAATGAATCTAATTTAATTAACTTTTATGACCACAGCTTCTTTGAGCTAACCATAGGAGCCAATTAGATTCCATTAAAATTCAGTTATTTCCCTCAAGCTTCAATGAGACACCCTTGTCTTCTCCACAAAACAACAACCACAAAAATGTAAAGAGATCTAATGAGAAACAACAAAAAGAGAATAGGTTGTCTGCAGTGACTCTGCGGTTTGATGTCAAGCTGCTTACACAGTGGCCTGCCCCAGGGTCTCACCCCTGATCCTGGTGCTGCAGGTCAGCTGGGTAACTGCTGAGCCTGAGATTGTCATGAAATAAGTGATGAAATGTAAAGGCAATGCTATTTCCTACTGCGAGCAGAAACACAAGCCTTATGGGCTGGGAGAAGGACTGCCCTGACCAGACATGAAGGGTTTTATGCCATTTGCTCCTTTGCTGCCCATTTTGTTGTGTTCTTCCCCCTTTTCCCCCAGACTATAAATATAGTACACATTTATTGTAAAAAGATGAAAGACTACGCTGAATGGCTTAATGATGCTGTCCATATCTGGGAAGAGGCTAGAAAGCACTTCCCCAATTATGTTCCCTTCTTTTCCCCCAAGTGAGCAAGCTTTCAGATGACTTTGCATGTGGTGGGGAAGGGAGTGAGGAGTTTGTGGAGTGGGAGTATCACACTCCAGTGCCTCCCCTTCCTTCTTTTTTTCTCCATTTAAAAAATTATGGTAAGATACAGACATCATTTACAATCTTAGCTATTTTTAAGTTTGCAGTTTTGTAGCATTCAGCACATCTAAATTGCAGTCCACCATCACCATCATCCAAATCCAGACTTTTAAAATTTTCCCCAGCTGAAATTCTATCCCCATGAAAAAGTAACTCCCCAACTCTTGGCAACCACTATTCTGCTTTCTTTCCCCATGAATCTGACCACCTTAGGCAATTCATTTCAAAGTAGAATCTTATAATATTTGTGTTTTTGTGGTTGGCTCCCTTCATTTTTCATTAGGTCCTCAAGGTTCATCTATGTGTTGGAATTTCCTTCCTTTTTAAGGGCTGAATAATATTTCATTGTACACATTTTCTCACTCATTATTCCTTGATGGAAACTTGGGTTGCTTCTACCTTTTGGCTATTGTGAATGGTGCTACTGTGAATAAGGGTACATAAATACCTCTTTGAGACCCTTTGAATATATGCCTAGAACGTTCCTTCTGTTTTAAAGCTATATCCCATGCTATTCATCTCTCTGTTTCTAATACTATGCATGCAATTACCGAGTTGCCAAGGATCCTGAGCCATTGTCTGTAGTTAGGAAAATGTGTGGTGGGCCCACTGAGGATCTGATGCACATGAGCGTGCCTCCAGACACATTCAGCATTGTGCAACTAAGTTTCTGGGAGCTGTGCTGCCTGCTAGTTCCAGAAATGTTTAATGTCACAGGTCTACAAGGCTGCAATTAATTTTAGTGTAGCCACAGGCAATATTTCTACTTCACATAAGTGAGCTATGCCTAAAACAAATGTATTCTGAGGAGTAGTTCGCAGTCTTCAGCATTATGTGATTACATAATTGTGCTGGCTACTATTTGGGAGATAGAGTTAAAGTACTGTAGGTGGCATTTTAATTGAGCAAGTGTAAGAACTCAAAGTTTATATTTCCTACAGTTAGATTTTTAAAATAATAAAGGACTTGAGGTCTAACAAAGGCACACAATTATAAATGATTAGAAAGAAAAGAGATAATAATTTGGGAAACAGTTATTATAGTTAAAAGGAAACAGAGAAATGATAGTAATTAAAAATTTAAAAAAATCTTTTTACCAAGTTTCAACTGTCCTTCTTTTAAAGCCCTTTAGCTTGAGTATTAAAATTACTCCTTCTGCCATGTCCTAGTTCAAGATGAATCACTTTGTGTCTGGATCACCGTAATTTCAACAGTTATTCAACACTTACTACATGCCAGGCATGGTTAGCCTAAAGAATGCACCAAATTATTTTAATCCTTATATTGATAGTCTGAAGTCAGTTGCATCACTTAATATTCATTCTCCTCTTTTTGTTTGTTAACAGAACCCAGCTTTGCTTGGATGTCAACATGCTTAACTAGTTTCCCAGCATTTATTGCTGTTAAGATGACTCTGTGATCTAGTTCTAGCTAATAAAATATAAGCAGAAGTCTATTGTAGGCTTTTGGGAAGCCTTTTTCTTTCCTGATAAATTGAGACACATCAAGCTGGATGAAAACTCTTAACCTGTCCCAGCTTCCTTCTGTCATCGATACAAATGTGATGGTTGTAGCTCTAGCAGCCATCTTGGAAGCACAAGGCAATAAGCCAACGTGCTAAGAAATGCAGAGGCAAAAGGCAGAAGAAACCTGGGATCCAGATGCCATTGTTGAACAGCTAATCTACCTCCAGAGATTGCCTACCTCTGTACTTAGAATTATATGAGAAAAAGAAACTATTTGTGTCAGCTGTTATTTGAAAGATGAAGATTTGATTACTTGCAGCTGAAAGAATTACTAATTCCAAGTGACTATACTTGTAACCTTACTGGATGTTCATGCCTGTGGCCCCTGATGTACCCACGTGGGTTTCACCCTATAAAACTCCTCTGTAAAGTGGGGTCTTTAGCTACCCACTCGGGACCCCTCCTGCCCCTCAGGAGCTTTCCTATCAATAAATACCTTCCCACTTAAAAAAAAAAGAATTACTAATTCCATTTTTCAGATAAGGGAACTGAAAGGCTAAGTGACTTGCTGAATTTGTATAATCTTTCAATGATATGAAGATTTGAATATATATAGTCTGATCTAGAATCTAACGCCTACTCTCTTAGACATTATCACTGACTCATTCTGTCAGACTGCAAGGTCTGCTTATGAGATTTTCAGGAAACCTGAGGTTGATCTTGAGCCTCCTGCTTACATTTCCTTCTTGAAAGTGCTTGTATGATATATCTAAAACCAGATCTGACCTCACTTTCTTGTTTAAAGTCCTCAATAACATTTTTTCTTCTAAAGCAGGGATATAACCTCAGCTATCTTGAGAGTCAGGCAGGTTACAGGATTGATGGAAGTAAGGAAGATGTAAGGAAATCAAATGTGTTGGTGTTTTACTTGTCTGTTTCTGTGGAACAAATCACCTCCAAAATGTAGCCCTTTGAAACAACAAATGCTTATGTCTTACATAGTTTCTGAGGATCAGGAAGTAGCTCCACTGAGTGATTCTGGCTCAGGTCTTTGGGGAGCCTGCTGTCAAGATGTGGATGTGGGTTTCAGTCATCTCAGTACATGACTGAACTGGAAGTTCTACCTCAACAAGACTCATGCACATGGGTGTTGACTGGCGGCTTCAGTTCCTCACTATATCGCCTTTGCACAAGCTGTCAGCTGGTTTCCTCTAGAGCCAGTGACCTAAGAGAGACAGTGTCTTTATGAGCTAGCCTTGGAAGTGACATAACATCACTCTGTCATAGTCTCTTGGTTACACCTTACACCAGGAACTGAAGGATCGCTGGGGGCTGTGTTGACGGCTGATGACTACAGGTAGGTATGGGACAAAATGGTGGTGTCTACTGTTCAGCTTCAACTAGTTGCCACTGTGGTGGAACACAAGTCCTATGCCGGTGGATTTTACTGTTCCTCAAATAAAGCCAGAAATACAGATCCAAGTTAGATCTCAGGATAGTAAACGTTGACTGAGAATTATAAAAAAAATCCTATGTGAGATGAACAAAATAAAAATGCAGCCTAAATATGGCCTGGGAGCTGCCATTTGCAACCTTTTCTGGCCCATAGCATGGAAACCATGTATAGATTCAATTTCAATCTGTGTTGTTGCCTAAGACATTTTCAGTAGGATTCTGAGGACATTTTCAGACTCAACAAGGAACGTGGTCATTTAGTATTGTTTTCCACAGATGAAGGAGAGGAAAGTGAAGACATAGGTGACTTGAATTTATACTCATGCCATCGAAGTTTATTGACCAGGATAAGATACTTTTGAGAGCAAATGGAGATGTTATACTAATTATGCTGACATAGTGACCATAATTTGGGATGACTTAGGCAAAGTGGGATGTATAATCACTACCCATAGGAAGTCTCCCCACATCATTCCTCACTATCCATCCCTGTGTGTTAAGGCCACCCCAAAGCACTCACTATTGTCCAAGCCCATGCACACTGCTGAAGTCATTGCCACTCACCTCTTATCCCCCTGTTCATCTCATCACCTTCTCTTCCTCATTTCCCTGTGTCCTCTTGGACTTCAAGTCCCAGTGTAGGCGTCACTTCTGCTGCCTTCACCTGCTTCACCTGCTTCTGCTCCTTCCCAGGCTCCTCACTGTCTCACTAGGGTTTCATAGCATTTGATGCACAGACACTCACAGGGAAGTCTTTGTCACAGCAGCCACATACAGGGGCCATCTATTTCTCTCTTGGGACACTTAGGGCTTGTCTCAGTGTCTGGCACAAAGCAGGTGCTTGACGATCACTTAGTGGAAATTTATTTTGAATCTTACCTTCCCTCTTTTCCGCTAACACTCTCTGCAGAAGGTGATAATGAATACTGAAGATTCTAAGAAGATCATAAGAGAGAAGTACATGCAGAAACAGAAAAAGTCCATAAACTCGGTAATTGTTTCTTTTTTTTGATAATTGTTTCTTGAATAAGTATTTACCTAAATAGTCGTTGCAGTATTTAAAAATCCTTCTCTTCCTTTTCAAGTGAATGGAAAGCTGTTTCTATCGTGAATGAGCTTCTGTCTTGATAATAAGAATGACTACTCTCATCTATACTATTGAGACCTGGTGTCTGTATATGCTCTGTTAAGTCTGTCTTCAGAAGTTCATAAAGTAAGCAATGAAAACAAATCCCAGGCAAACACAAGACATGTAGGAAGATTTATTTTCTCATCTGGACATCTGACACTTACTAATACTCATGCACGTTGTCCCTAAACCTCAGAGTGGGGGAATAGAGTCTAATGGGTAGAGGTACTGTATAAATGCTCATGAATGAAATTAAACTGTAAGATGCTAAAGGAGTAGTCCTGTAGGAGTGAAGTGTGTTTGTTGGAAGTGGATAGGGTTAATGGTAGGACACCAGTAGAAGCCACCAAATTATTATTCATTTCATTTCTAGTGACAGAGATGGGGTGAAGTGAAGGATAATCATATGGTGACTTTTCTTTGGTAAGCTTTCATTTGGTCTCAATTGGAAGACCAGGAAAGCGTGAACCAGTTCTGACTCTGAACCTTCTTGGCAGGGAGATTTGGACTAAGTCGTAACATTTTTTCTGAGCCATCTTCCTGGGAACACCTATGTCAGAAGGTTAAAGGGAATAAGTTATGTAAAAGGACTTTGGAGACTGAGGTGATGTCTATGAATGGTCTTTAGGACTATTATCAGGCAAGGTGACCGAGAGAGTGGGAGGGAGGAACAGAATGGAGAACTATAGCTAAGTCACCCTCAGGCCTGCTCTAACTGAAATTCCAGTTATCCTATGAAAACAAAGTTAATAACACTACCCAATAAAGCATGAGTGGTTAGAAATTAGTCTGGGACGAGGTTGGATCTGTCAGGGAGGGTTGATCCGGCCAGCCCTACTTTTAGCCTGTGGCCGGCAGTCAGTTTGTGCTCTGTGATTACCTGCTTTGGAAAAAAGTGAGTCTAAATTGGAAAGCTGTTTCCTCTATTTAAGCCATTTCTACAGAGTCCCATAGTGTTGATTATAGTTCTTACACTCTGCAACTGGCTGTATCATTCTTGACTCATCTCCAGACTCATAAATATCCCCGAGGAAACAGAGATTTAAAAAGTTACCCATCTTTTAACCTTGTGTCTTCATGTGTCCCAGGGAATATCCAAGATGTATAACATCTTGCCCACCTTGTTGTCCCTAAACCTGTTCAGAAGCAAAAACGTTGATAAATTCCCTTTAGATCTTTCATAAGGAGGCAGGCAAATGTAGGACAGTTTCTTGGTGTGACCTTGGATGTTTTCTTCAACTACAGAAAAGGAAATAATAACAACTGTTCTGGAGGCTGCTGAGGGCCTGAGCGAAATGTAAGGAAGAGCACCTGGTACATGGCAAATGTTCAATAGACACAATTGCTGTTATTATTTTTATTAATTAAAACATAAAAAGCACTGAACAGAATGACATTTGAAATAAGTCCTAGAAAATTAATCTATACTTAATAGTCAAGAGGCCATCTATCAGTATTTTCCACAAGCTGACTTAGGAGAAAATCTCTGCCCTAGAGAGAGAAAAAGGTTAGCACGCAAAAATCTAAAATAACAATACAATAGATAGAAAACCATTAAACAGTATAATTCAAGATGGACTGAATGGACCTACAGCTATTATTCTGTTTTAGTTGAAAGGATGCTCAGGGTGTCACGCTGTAATGTATTGAAAACAGCCTGAATTCATACTGTATGCTGCCCCTGGTGTGAGACAAGGAGGTCGCCTCTGAAGCTATCAAGCACCCCGTGTGCCAGCTGGTTGTTAGGCCAGCAGACTGCAAATCTATAGTTAGGAGCTTTTTAGGGTGGTCAGATATAGACCAGCTCTGTCACTCACCGGTGCTGGAGACCTATTCTTAGAGTTTCGCGTCTTAGTTAAAGACCTTGATCCTTATTAAAATGGTAATATCCTTGCTGCCATCCATCACTGACACATTTGTATGAGTGAGCTTGGCTTATGTTTGAAGATTAAGCTTTCCTGGAGGAGAAGGCTCATGGGGAAGCTGGGAAAAATCTCAGCCACTCTGTAAGGAAGGAGTGGGGGATAGATGGAGGTTGGGGGCCCATGGGGCAGTCATTCAGTGACTCTGCTGTCAGAAGTTGATGGGGTCACCTTGCATCCTTAATGTGGTTCTGTTGTCTGTGCCCTTCTGCATACAGCAATGGTTACACTTACAGAAGCGGAGCATGGTTTTCTCCCTTCTTCTACAGCCATGCGTTGCTTAACTGTGGGGATGCTTTCTGAGAAATGCATCATTAGGCAAGTTTGTCATCATGTGAAGAGTGTAGAATATACCTACACAAACTTACATGGCACAGCCTACTGCACATCTAGGCTATATAATATGTAATAGTTGATTGCTCCTATAGCCATGGTAAACAAAACAACACTAGATTAAAGCACAAGAGAAAATGATGGCACCAAGAGACACAGGAAACATGAGTTGGCTGAAGCTGCTGCCAGCTAACACAGCATACTGTTTCATAGTAAACTTTTTTTAGAATTAGTAATACACTTTAAAATTATAATAAAAGTATAATAATACATAAATGATAATCATTTATTATCATTACCAATTATCATGTGGGTATGTAATTGTGAGTATTGTAATTTTGTTTTGTTTTTTGAGACAAAGTCTCTTTATACAGTTCAGGCTGGCCTTGAACTCACTGTGATTGCAGGCGTGCACCACCACATCCAGCATGTAATGTGCTGTTCTTTTGTGTGATTGGTGGAGCAGTAGATTTGTTTCCACAAGCATCAATGCCAACACGTGAGTAGTGTGTTGCATCATGAAGGCTATGATGTCACAAGTTGATAGGAATTTTTCAGCTCACTTATAATCTTCCAGGACCACTGTGATAGATCTGGTCACATTGACAGAAACTTACGTGGCACATGACAGTGTTTGTTTTAGAAACCAGGAAGGGCAGGTGTTAACATCTTATTGGCAAGAAAAATGAGGTGAGAAAGTGAGCATCTAACTTCTTTGTAAAGCCTTTCCTTTCTATGTAAATAGTCTCTGGGACCTGAAAAATATTGAACCAACTGAACAAAAGCATAATGAGCATTTTAATAGCCTAAGGTGGATAATATAGTTCTCCTGGTGGGAGAATTATTGAGTAATGTTAAATCATCTTTCTTCATGAAGATATATGCATTTTTAAATTGACCAGGAACTAACAAAGACTGAACTGGAACAAAAGTTGTTTGAATAGTATCTGAAAGTGAGGTTTCATGGGCTGTGAGTGGTTTGCAGAGCAATGGATGAAGTGATATGAAAACAAAAAGTAGATTTACTATCCGTTCTTATTTTTTTTGCTACCAGGGATTGAACTCAGGTCCTTGCGCTTGCGCAGCAGGCAATGAAACCACGAAGCTAAATCCCCAGCCTATCCATTCTTATTAATCACAGATTTTTCTTTGGCATATTCATTTCTTGTTTGTGTCAGTTCCCCACTGGCACAAAGGAACGGACTGCGTCTCTATTCTGTACTGTTCCCTTCAGCACAGTGGCTGGCATATGGCCATGGCAGGACAACTTTACAGTTCAGTCTCATCCACTGGTCCCTTGTTACCCTTTTCAGAAATTTCCTTTATTATAAGTACTAAAATGAGATACCTGAAGGTTGTTTAATATAAAAACTCAATCCTGACAGGAAATAAATACAATAATCATGAAGGTATTCTCTGCTAGATACAGATTAGCGTAACTCTATATTTTCAACATCTGTCATTTTAAAATAAATTATTCAACATTATTAGATTTCTTATAAATGGCATCGATCAGTTAGCACCATAGAGCTGAGTCTGGAAGCAAAAAATTATTTTTTTCAGGCTAGGTTGGTGAAGCCCTTAACTTTCTATTCCGCAGAAAAGATTAAAGCAATCTCGGCTCTCACCGGGTTCCCTCCCTTCTTCCTCTGTTGAAGATTTAATTAATGTGCATGTTATTTTGGGCTGCTCTTCCCAACCCCACTGGACATAGGCAGAGGTAAGAGTTTGAACAGGGAGAACAGGACTGAAGCTTCCCTGCCCCACCACTGGATGAGGCAAATCTGGCAAGTCCTGTTTAGTGGCAGTGAGTCAGACTCCTGTGTTCATTGCTGAAGACATGCTTTTAGGTAGCAGTCCCTGCCGGGGGTTCACATATTGAAATGAATCATTGTCCTCTCTGTCAGTTTTGCTCTTCATTTGTTTAATATGTTTCATCTGTACTTGGAGGTAGTAAGAATCATCAATTTATTGTGTTTATTATCACATTTACGCTTTGGGTTTTCTGCAAATGAAACCCACAAAAAATATGCTGCTTAAAGGGCAATTAGCATCCTGCATTGTCAAGATGTTTGGTTCTATGACACCTCTTAAGGTTTAATAAGATGAAGTATTTCTTTTTTTAAAAAAAGTCTCCAGTTTAGGGTAACTAGCTTATTTTGGTTTGCCAGGGACTTTCCTGGTTTGAAAGCTGAAAAGTCCCACATCCCTGGGACCCTTTTAGGCCTGGTTAAACTAAGACAGTTAGATAGTGTAGTAATTGAGAAACTTTATGAGAATCTCTTGAAAACAGCAAATGCAGCTGATCTGGAGTTTAGCATGGCACTTAAAGGCTAATAATTCTCCACCAATGCAAAGAAACAAAAGTCAATAGGCAGTAAAAGCATACATGTTTTAAAGAATTGCCTTGTACAGAGTTCTTTGAAGCACCACTTTTTGGAACCAGTCTGGGATTTAGACATTTGTGCCTTGTTCCTTTTTGGTCCAGGGAACTCAAGGTCAAGTTATTCAGAAGCATTTGAAGTTGTTTGGAGAACTGTGAAGAATTTCACCAGACTAAACACATTACACATTTCGAGATTGATTCCAAAGGGGCTGATGATGATAGTGTCTGTATCAAAGGTACTAGTGGAGCCTTTGATAGAATGAATTGCTGCTACAGAACAGTCTTATAGATGAGAACCAGCTTTCCCTCCACACAGATTGGATTGATCTGTGCATTGAAAAATGCCCTGTCATCCCTCTTGCTGTGCTGGAGACATGTATGTGGAGTGAATAAAGTCTAGAAGTTATGCTTGTCGGGACTGAGGATACTGTGGTCATAGGTTGAGCACAGTCTCTTATACATGCTAATGCCTTAAAAACTGCTAAAGCGCCCTTTGAATGTGGTAGGCTGTTTTTCCAATCCCCTTTTTTTTGGTGATTGTGTCCTGCCTTTTATATGACAGTTGGTCAGGTGTGGCCACAGAAGTGACACAGGACAGGCTAAGAAAATAATGTATTACCCTCAGAGATCCTAGAAATGGAGGATAGCATGTCATGCAGGGCCACACTGGAAAGCAACAGACTTGGGTAGGAGGCAGAAGGGGACAGGAGCAAGGGGAAAGCACTGGCCAGTCTATAGGGTTTCCATGGGAAAGGCAAGGTGGGGCAGGGCAAGCCACTTAGGAAAGGCTAGTTTGAATAACTGCAGCAGGGTTTGGGTTATATGTGTGCTCTCCTTGTCTGACATGACCAGGGTCCAGGAATATTGCCTCATGGATTCAAGGGTACATAGAAAGGGGTCTGGGCTGGATTGGTTCATTTGCATATCAGTGTCCTGTTTCCTGAGTCCTTTGCCATCTCTGAGAATTGACTAGCTCCATCTCTTCCCAGCTGGAAAGATTTCTAAGATGTCAAAAACCTAATATGTTAAAAACAAAATCATAGATAAAATGCTTGACATTTACCTAATTCCTGGAGTGTAGAGGCGAGATGGCATAGCTGAAAAAGCAAGGATTTGGAACCAGAGTTCTGGCTGTGCCCACTACTAAGATGTAAGCAGTCTCTTGACTTCTTTGCAAAGCAGTTTACCCTCTACAAAATTCTCATGTTTGCTGGACCAGTAAGAGAATATGGGTGAAAATTCTCAGTAGGCACAGAAATTATGCTAAAAAGAAAAAACCCCAATACTTTGGTGATTTATGGGTTATATCTGTGTACTTACAGGTCAAGTTTGGCCTGAAAATGTGCTGTTGACTCGGTAAGTGCTAGAATCAGTAGGTGTCCGAGGGGATGAGATCTCCTCCCAGTTCCACCTTACCCACTCTTGGCCTTTGGTCTGCACAGAACTGAAGTGTGGGAACTATGTTGGAGGATTCCAAAATTTTTTACACTTCTAATTCCATAGATCTGTGAAGTCTGCACCATGCTGTTCTGAGGTATGTTTGTTTTCTATAGCACCCGTTGGGCCATTTATTCCCTTATACTCTACAGAAGCTGCCATTCAACACCTTTGAATTCTGCTTCACAAAGAGTGTCCCTTGCAGCCTTATACACCTTTGGTGTGACCCCGGGCAGCCTTTCCCCAACCCCTAGCTACAGCTGTTTGAATTTGGGTGGAGACCTATCATGTGATGAGCCTGTTAGATTCTCTTGCTGAGTGTTTGCAGTTAGAATATGGAAAGTCTGGCTAATAGACATTGATGACCTGGAAGGTCACCCTATTTGTGTTTGGAGACTAAGGGTACCATTTTGTGGAAGCCATGATGGGTCATATGAAAGCAGAGTTAAGAAAGACAATCTAAGCTAGGCATGGTGGTGCAGGCTTGTGATCCCAGCACTTGGGAGGCTGAGGCAGGAGGATCACAGTGAGTTCAAGGCCAGCCTGGGCTATATAGTGAGTTCAAGGCTGGTCTGAAATACATGGTGAGACCCTGTCTGAAAAAAAAAAAAAAAAAGACAATCTGAGAGTAGATTTGATGAAAGAAGAGGGGGAGGGAACATCAGATATGCAAACACTAGAGAAGCAGAGAAAGAGATAATGCAGTAATAGATAAATAACTTCCTCCGTCATTTTCTCTTCTGGTTACCTTCCAGGCCTGGTTGTTCTTTCTATAGTACTGTATTCTATATTCTCTTTTACCTATGTAAATTTGAGTCACTTTTATATTCTTTCTTCCCAGCCTCACCCTAAAACTCATGGTAACATAAACTGGGAATTGGTAAGGATTTTGTCTTGTTCCTTCTTGAAACATTTGGCTCTGTACTGTATATACAAAGTGGATGTTCAAGGAATTTATACTAAAATGACATGTAAATCATGTAATTGCATATGATTGTGTCATCTATGGAATTTATTTAAAAAAGGTTAATTATAATGCATTATATGTTTCAAGAAGCATTTGCTAAGGCCTCTCAATTGGTCTACAAGCAATTTTGAGAGCTTTCTTCTCTGTGTCTCCCAGAGCTGCATAAGATCTAGCTCACCATAGGCTTTACCTTAAAATGTTCTTGAACTGAATGGCCCAGGATTGTTTTACATACTGTGGAGATATAAAAAGCAATATAATTTATGGTTGCTCTGCATAACCAGCTTGCAGTATAGTTGGGAAACTGCATGAGAAAAAGGAAGAGGAGGAGAAGAAGAAGAAGAAACGTGATGATTTACAATGAATTTCAGATAGCCAGGAAAACAGGAAGTTCTGCTCCACCTTGAGAGCTGGGCAGGATTTGGTAAGGTAGAAAGAGGTGTGGAGGAAGGGGAGAAAAGGCTAGGCAAACACATGGGGGTGGAATAGGGTTTTGCAGTGCACACAACTTATAATTCAGTGATTTACAGGGAAATACTTGAGGCAGAATGTCCAAGTATGGATGTTGGGGATGGGAGCCCTGATTCTGGAGTTGGACTTTCTGAATTCCCATCATGGCCACCCCTCATTTTCCTTACTAGCTTTGTAAAGTTGGGCAGCTTACTTAACCTTCCTGTGCCTCACTCTCTTCTTCTGTGAAGTTGGGAATAATGTTACTCACCTCGTGGGAGCGTTGTGAGGATTAAAGAGGACACTATGAGTCTTTAGATTAGTGTCTGGCATGTATAAGCTTTTAATCAACGTTAATTGTTTTTGTCTGTTGTAATGGAAATCTGGTAGAAAGACCCAGTTACATGAATCCTCCTATTAATTTGGAGTTGCCATGTCACCTAGGGAATCTCTTGGTTATAAAAGAAGCCAGTTACTGTCTAAGTGTTGCTGAATTTGTGGAGCACTGAGAGGAGCTAAGACCATTGAATGTGTAGAGGTCATTGGCTGGCGTGAGAGCTAGGGAGAGGAGCTTGGCTTTGGAGGTTGACTATCAGGGCACTGTCATACTCCCCCAAACAGGAAGTGATGGCATGAACTCAAGAAGAGGAGTGATGGTCCAGCAAGGATCATGAAGTGGCCATTGCAGTAATTCAGGGTGGAGGTGATAAAAGCCAACATCAGGACTGTGGCTGCGAAAGGGAAACGTGGTGGGAAACTGACACTCTTCACATAGAAAGATGTCCACGCCTCATTGCCTCTGTTTCACCGCCTTGGTCTACTCCTTCTAACCTCCCTCTGCTTCTGACCTCACCCCTTCAGTCTTGTCTCACCATGGCCATATCGTGTCACATGTCTGCTCACAGACATAGCTGGACAACTTCCCCCATCCCCAGCCTCCCAGGACAAGGTGTGCTGCTCCCTGGGTCTTCAAGGCTGCACTGTGGTGATCTCGCTACTTTTCACTGTCCCCTCTCACATGGCCATCTGTGCTCACCACTCCATGAAACTGTCATTCTTTGTTCTTCAGACACATAGACCTGCCTTGGGGAACTTGCTTATACCTGTTCTCCCTGGATCAATTCTTTCACCTCTTTTTGATCTCTGCTCAAATGTCGTTTTATTAGTGACAATTTCCCCAACCACCATTTTAAAAACTTCACCCCTTCTCTGCCTCAGCACCTACCCCTGCCTTCTCTTCATGGCCCTTATCACTCTGTGACATGTGATCTCATTTGTTCAGTGTTGGATTTCCCCACTAGGATGTTAGTTGTAGGAGGGCAGAGATTTCTGACTGTCTTGCTCCAGAATGTATTCCTAGGACCTAGAACAAAAAGTACCTTGCATTATAGAAGCTGCTCAATAAATGATTTGAATTATTGTGTGAATAAAAAGCTTCCAGAATTGTGTCAGGCGCAGTACTTAGTGTCCCCAACCCAGAAGCTGCTCACCATTCCTTCCCATAATCCTGTTAAGTATGCAAGTTGTTATTGTTTTACAAATGATACCACTGAAGTGCAGAGATCTGAGGGGAATGAAGAGTACAGAGCTGGTAGGGACAGTCAGGATTTGTGTCCAGTTCCCCTGACTTTGGTCTCAGTGTGATTCTGTGTGGACCAGATGAGTCGGGGAGGGAGGTGCCAACAAGGACCCTTGTCTGTGGAGAAGGGAAGAGGAGCAGACCAGAGCAAAGAAAAGGGAATGCTGGGAAGAAACCCAGTGCTTCAGAATAAGAAGTAAGTCAGGTGTGGCACTGCATGTCTATAATCCCAGCCTTCTGGGAGGCTGAGGTAGGAGGATCATAAATTTGAGCCCAATATGGGCAACTTAGTGACTGTCTTAATTAGTTTTCTTGGTGCTAAAACAAAATATGCAACATCCAGAGTTAAAGGAGGAAAGGTTTATTTTGGCTTACAGTTTGTAGAGGTTTCAGTCCATAATCAGTGGGCTCCAAGGTAGGGTGGCATGGCAGAGGGCCATCGAAGGAGGCAGCAGAAGACAAGCAGCAGCAACAGAAGAAGCAGCAGCAAGCAGCAAGCTACAGAGCAGCCCCCTTTCTGTCCCTTATATTCTATCCAGCATCACACCCAGGACGGGGCACCCTTAATCCCAGCATCACATCCTTAACCCCATCAGTACACACCCTAGATCCAGCTGCCTCTGAGTACATGAGGCTTTGGGGGGAAATCTAGATACAGCTGTGACAGGGACTTAGCAAGGATCTATCAAAAAAAAAAGTAAAGCCAGAGAATACTGGGAGTAGTAAATATTCCGGGGGAACTCCTGCTCTTACCGAGGATAACTACTCTCTGAGAATGGACAGGGGCACTGTTAATAACTAAGCAGCAGCAACAGCAGGACACTGACACTGTCCCAGCAATGGTGGCTGCGTGGTCCTCTTGGGTGGAGAGACTGGAGCATTGGTGAGAGGTCCTGGCTGGAGATTTGGGTGTCTCACTTCTAAAGATGCTCAGAGAAGCCACAAGGGTGCAGGGGCCATCATCAGGTAGAGGGAGGAGAAGGTCAAGGCCAGTGTGCAGACTCCACTGATGAGTAGAAGGAGAAAGAAGAGAGCCAGAAGAGGGAAGGGGCTTGGAGGCCAGAGCAAAGGTGGATGGGTGGGAAAGTAGAGGAGGCCCTAACTTGAAAGTAGGTCAGCAGGAATCTGGCAACCAAAAGAGAGACTAGAGAATCACTCTGGTTTTTGATTTTGTCTCAGAATTTTCATTCATTTCAACAAAATGCTAAAAGGCATTTAATTAGAGATTAAAATTGATTTTGATTAGAAAGTTTTTTTTCTGCTACTCTCTTCATTATAACTCAAGACTCTTCTAAGTGTTTGCAGAAGCTGGATCTGAAATCAAAGTTTGCTGTCCCAGTCTGAAGTTTTTTGTGCCTCTGCATGGCCCAAGGCAGTAATAGAGCCTACATTCAGAGTGTCATTGACACAGATAGGATCTGGGCCCCATCAGAAACTACAAAAGCCAAGGGGAGACTTCTGCGATTTCTTTGGGGTCAGGAAGATTTAAAAAAGGAGTTTCTGGGCCAGTATACATAATAGTGCCTGAAATCTGGTTTTCTTTTTGGTGAAGCAGAAATTTTTTAACAATTTTGTTATCGGTTTAAGCTGGTATTTTCCTATTTTGGTTTCTTATTTCAGTGAAGGAAGGAGGTGGGTGAGAAAAAGAAACAAGCGAACAAAACTCTAGTTCAAAACATACCTGAGGGGCTGGAAGTGTGGCTGAGTGGTAGGCTGCTTGCCTAGAATGTGCAAGGTCCTAGGTTCAATTCCTAAGCAAAAAACAGAACAAACACCATGCCCCAAACAAAAACCAAACCACAGCCCTGAAATGACAGCATAATTGAAATGCTGAAGTCTGTCTGAGAAGAAAGTTGCTTATCAGCCGGTGGTCTCCCTCATAATTGTTGAGGAGTGAGAGCTGGGTTGCTTGCTAATCACAGTTTGGTCCATCCAGACATGATTAGACCATGTGGCTGTCCAGAGGGGCCCTTTTCCAAGTGGGGAATATGTGTTCATAGCGTATGGCTCACTGTTCTTGGGTTTTTAAACCAAAAGTCTCATAACCATGGTGCTGGAAATATAAACTCCCCTCTGCATTCTCTGAAAGTATGTATTCATCGTTGTGTTGAGAAGCAGCACCAGGCAGAGTCCAGGCAGCAGGCCTTCCCTGGTTTTTTGCTGTTTGTTTTTATTTTTTAATCATAGCTAAAATGCTATTGGGCTAAATCACAGTGTTATACAACCAACTCTGGAAACCAGAAGGAATCAAATCTTTCAAGAAATTGAAAGGACCTTGGTAAAGGTCCTCTGGCATCCATCACAGAAATCACATGGAGAATGCATGTCTTTAGACTTCCTCTGGATGAGATGCCAGTATCTGTGCTGGTTTCACAGAAGCACCCACAGCAGTTGGGTCCCTGGATTTAGCTCAGTGGTTCTGCCACCTGCCTTGCAAGCGCAAGGTCCTAAGTTCGATCCCTGCTACCAAAAAAAAAAAAAAAAGAAGCACCCACAGCTGGTTTTCAGGGTGCCTCTGATGCTTGTGCATCACCACAGCTGACCTTGGGCAGAATGAAGAAGTAGGAGTTTCTTTGACACACCACTCGGAGAGAACCTCATGTAAGTTTGACATTCAAATGATGATTATTGGAGGTACATGTTGTGACATCAACTTTGCTCAGTACTGAGTGTATTTCCCTTTTATCACCTTCCTCCCTCTTTGTCTCTTTTTGTTTCCATGTATAAATTTTTTTCTTCGCCTCCCTTCTCTTTGATCATTCTTCCTTTTGCTTTCCTCAGATATGAAGTGAGGAGGAGTAGGGGAAGGGAGAGAGAGAGAGAGAGAGAGAGAGAGAGAGAGAGAGAGAGAGAGAGAGAGAGAGAGATTGTATATAGTTTATCTGTAATGAGCTTTCTTTGTATTGTTGGCATTTATTTTCACCTCAGAGGGCTGTTGGGAGGAAAGGAACCAAAGACAGAAGCCATTCAGATTCAGATTTTGGTGTAGTGTGTATTCAGATAGGTTTTGTTTGGCCTAGATAGTGTTTTCAATACTTTTCATAAAACAATCTAAATTTCTATCATCTCTTGAAAGGATAGCAAGATCAAGCTAGGGAAATGCTGGACCCACATTCCTGCAGGACAATAGCAGTGGGAGCTGAGGAGTAGCTGCACCTCCTGGGCAGCTCCTCCTGTTTTCTTGGTTTGTTTGTTTGTTTTTACCAAGAATCAAACTCAGGACCTTACATACAGGCACGTTCTGTTCCGAAGAGCTATGCTGTGCAATGCAGATGTTAAGGATTCTCAATACTGCACCAGCCAGGCAGGTGAGGAACCACTGAGCTACATCCCAGCCCCTCCCACTCCTGTTTTCTTAACTTGGTCACCTTCATTTTCTTGATATTCTCATATCCTGGTGGACATTTATGTTTTCTCTCTTTAGTTTACAAGCAGTTCGTTAGGCAGCCTTTCAGCAGGAGGGCTGTGGTGGTAGTGACAGAGTTGGAGTAGGTGAGTAGATGGGGATCCTTGTGCCCCTTAGTGCAGGGGAGGGAGTGGAGGGCAGAGGACTTTCATTTCTGGCTGCTCTTTCTTTCCTAGTACGTCCAAACTTTCAGTAAGCTCTATATTTAGAAGATTAATTTCTTTAAACATCTCTGAAATCTATTTTACATTTTTTTTTCAACTTTGGCCGTCTTCCTATGAGCTAATAATACTGGGTTTATTAAGGAAGTACTTCTTCCTTCTCATTTCATATATTGCTTAACAGGGACGGGAACCATGCTGTGTCCAGATCACTTCTCCCTAGTTGTTTGGTTTCACTTTAGGCCTGGGTCTTTGTATTTGACAATTCCACTGTATACATTTCCCAATTAAAATGATTAATGCAGTAAATTTTAATGGCCGTACAATGGTTCATTATGTGGATATATCTCATTTGAATGGTGGGGGCTCACTTGGAGGTGGGCCCAGTGAGAAGACACGAGGAGCGATAGGAGGGAGGGGAGACAGGGAGTTGGTGGGTATAGGATCCTAATCAACAGATTCTAGAAATGGTTGCTTTAAGAGCTAGAAGTTCAACATGAGCAGACCATACAAAAACTTGAGTTCCGTAGACAATAGTTCGGATGACAAGTAGAGGAGAGACACCCTGTCAGACATATGCTACGTGGTCAGAGTGGTGATCAAAGAAAAAGCAAACCAGTGAAAGTGGAGGATGGGAAAGTGAACCCACAGTAACTTTTTGTTTTTGATGTGCTAAGGATCGAACCTAGGGCCTTACACATGACACACTCTACCACTAAGCTACAACTTCAGGGCCATAGCAACTTCTGAGCAAGGGTACAATTTCTTTTTAAAGTGAGATTTCCATTCCTAAATAAATTTAAAAGAGCTGGTGCTTCTGGGTGTGGTGGTACACACCTGTAATCCCAGGAGTCTGAGGCAAGAGGATCAAAAGTTTGGGGAACTTAGTAAGGCCCTGTCTTAAAATAAAACAATTTTTAATAAAGGATCTGGGGATGTGGCTCAGTAGGACAGCATCTCTAGGTTCAATCCCCAATACTGAAAAAACAAAGAGAGAAGAGCAGGTGCAGAGTATATGATAATGTATTTATTCCCCTAAAGTAGTTGAACATTTAGATATTTCAGGTTTTCCACTTTTATAAATAATGCTGGAATGAAATTCTCAGTGCTGAAAGATTTGCAAAAATGGCAGTACTTATTCCTTCTAAGACTGCATTGAGATATATTGGTAAAATATTTCCATAAATGCTGTTCACACTTACACACTCTCATTCATAATACTTGTATGTCTTGCTTTGGCCCCTCTGAGTTAACTTGGTTCATCCACATTCATCTTTAACTGCAAAGCTACCCCTGTATCTGTACTTACTCTCTGGGATTTTCCCAAGTCACTGGCTTTCAAATTTTCTTGACCATAACCCACAATGAGAAATAAATTTTACAAAATAACTCAACATATGTATGTTTAAAACTGAAACACATGTTTCACAAAAATGATCACGTTTTATGTGCTATATTCTGATAAATTCAATCTCTTCTAGTTTAATTTTAAAAATAAACTCTCCATAACTCATTAAGTTGATGTAATACCTCTCCCATGGTTTATTACTTTTGGTTTTAAATACATCATCCTAAAATAGTTTCTGGTTAGCAAATTGACTTCTCAGAACTTTAGCTTCTCTCTTTTTCCCCATTTATGTTCCAGATCTCATTCTCTAATAACCTCTTTCAATGATAATCTGTTTTGGGTTTTCTCGTCAGCATTTGACCATCACCATCCAGGCATGTTTAACTTATGGCACACAGTTTGGACATACATGTGTTATAATAAAAAATACATAAAAAGGAAGTTCTGTTACTTATATACATTAAGTATATTATATATTATTTACGGAATCCAAGACAATTCCTCTTTACCCAGTGTGGTCCAGGCAATCCAGGCAGGTCCAACCTGTGGGCCATAAACTAGGTACACATGTCTGCAAAGCTTTCACACTGTACCATCAGTCTTGGGTATCAAGTCTTTATTGTGTCCCATCCAATACTGAGGGGCTGTCCTGGGCTGGTGCAATTGCTTCATGGTTTCCACCTGACAGGGACAGGGAATTTGACAGGCAATAAAAATTGTGTTCATACTGCACAAGCACCAAGGACCATCGTTAAATGAGAATAATGTTTAGAATGCCCTCAGCCCAGATGCCCACTTGTTGACATGCTGATTCTCTCTGCTCTACTGCACCTCCCCAGAGTCTCTGCCTCCCCTGACTGTGGCAACGTTCCCCTGTCCCCTCAGTGTGATAGATTTTCCTTTTATTTCTTATCAAAGCTCTGCCTATACTTTGTTTGGAGTTATATATCAGGGAGAGATTTAGAGGCCAGATATGATTCAACTGTCTAATTTTATAGGAGAAACACAAGTGCAGAGAAGAAAGCAAATATTCCATGATGACTGTTATGGCTTGTATCTAGATGCTCCCTGCCTCCAGCCTCATGCAGTCATAAATAGCACTTGACGGAGATGGCTGGATCTCGGGTATGTGATGATAGGATTAAGGCTGTGGTACTGGGATTAATGGTGTGATGCTAGGATTAAGGGTGCCCCACACGAGGTGTGAATGCTACCCACCCTAAGGGCAGGTAGCCTGGATAGAATATAAGGGACAGAAAGAGGGCTATTGCTGTTGATTGCTGCTTCACTACTTTGCTGCTTTTCTGCCTTCTACTTGTCATGAACTGTTTCTACTCTGTGATGCCAGCCTGCCTTGGAGCCAACCAACTGAACTGAACTGAAACCTCTACAAACTGTGAGCTACAGTAAATGTTTCCTCCTTTAGCTTTGGGTGTCTGATACTTTGTCTCAGCAACAAGAAAAGAAATGAAGAGAATGACCTATTATACATCACAAAGTCAGATTCCTGGATGGATATCAGTTTCACACTTGTTTGTAATACCGTCTAGTCCGTGGTGAGTCATAAAGCAAGGAGTTTCTTAAATGTAACTTTGCCTTAGAATAAGCTCTAGGATGTATTGTATCATACTGTAATTACACTCAATAGTAAATGGTGGTGTGGAAATGTTCTGATGTATTTCTTGCTGGAAGCACAAAATTATTATTTAATCAATTGAAAAGGCTTTATCGTTCTCAAATAGAATTTCCAGTGTCATCTTCCTCATTCCTCTGTCTTCTCTCCTGACCTCCTTGCAGGCTTCATTTTACAAAGAAACCAAGGCATAGAGAGGAAAAGGAAACGATAATACAATATAGAAGCTAACTGAGGTTAGTAGCCAGAAATCTCATCCATGTAAAATCTTGGCTTTAAGGCTCCCAGGAGGCACAGTTTTGATGACTAACAGAGTCAAGAGGAGATGGATACTGGTCTCATAGGATTTGATAAAGGAGAGAGAGGGGCTACTCATCAGCACAATTGGGCGCGGCATTTCCTTTTGGGCAAAATCTTCCAGACTACTGGTTAAGATAGTTCAGTCCTCTGCTGGTAACTTCTGCACCTGCAGAAGCGAGGTGTAGTGGAGTTCTAGAAGGTCTTCATGTAGTACTTTCCTGTCCTAAGCACTTGCTAGATTCCCCAAATACAAAAGCATTGGTGATTAGTGGAAATTTTCATGTTTTAATTTTGGCAGCTATCTTTTGGCACCAAAATTAATATTTTCCTTTTGGAGAATTCCTGCTCTCTCACTGAACACGTTTTGGTGGAACTGTTAACCAAGAAGGCTTGACCACTCCTAACTAAGAGGAAGATGTAGAACCCACGTTAGTCAAAATGTATGCTCTCCTGGATCCTAAATCTCATCTGTATGTCAGAAATTAAAAATTAAAATTGAAGTTTACTTGTTCCAGTAGCAAACACTCTGGGTAGACTAATGCAATATTCCTTCTCCATGGAACCTAACATGGCCTTTTCCTTTGCTAGGCCTGGTTCTCCAGTGTATTAGGCATTCTTCTATCACGGGGACAAAATACCCACATGTGCAAATTAAAGGAGAAGTTTATTTCATTTCATGGTTTCTAGAAGATTCAGCCTATGGTTGGTTGACTCCGAGGCAGAAATGGCATGGTGCAAGAGCCTGGAGGAAGATAGCTCAGGAAGCAGAGAGAGAAGGGAGGAGCAGGGACAAGAATACTCCCTTCCAGGTCATGCCCCCAGTGACTCTGCAACTGGGCCCCACCTTCTAACAGCACATTCAGCAACTGAACTAGTCAATGGGTGACTCCACTGATGAATGTAGCACCCCCATGGCCCAATCACCTTCCAAACACATAAGACTTTTGAAGGTCATTTTAGATTTAAGCCATAATATCCAGCCTTCTTTGATTTTGCAAATTCTCCCATACCTTCTAGTACATTTATTTTTTTTCAAATTAGCCTGAACAGATTTCTGATCCTGACAACCAACAGCCTTAATATGGACAATCTCATCTGGGAATTCCAGCCACCTCTTTCCGTCAAAACTAAGGAGCATATCAATAAACACTTGTTCATCATCTACAATGTGCGAAGTGATATGCTAGGGACTGTCATCTAGTTTACCTAACTCAATCCTCATAAAAATACCACATGCTGGGAACTGTTATTTCATTTTGGATGAAAGTACCAAGTATCTTAGACTCTGCAGAATATTATAGGATAGGTGGCTTATAAACAACAGGATTTACTTCTTACAGTTTTGGAGCTTAGGGATCAAAGATTTGGAGTCTGCTTTCTGGTTCAATGGTGTTTCTTTCTTTGTCTTTACACTGAAGAAGGCATAAGGTAGCTGTCTTTTGGGTCCTTTTATAGGGGTATTGATTCCATTCATGATGATTCTGTTCTCATGATCTTATCACCTCCCAAAGCCTTCACCTTCATCTCACATTGGAGGTTTGATTTCAATATATGAATCTGAGAGGTCATAAATATCCAGTCAATTACACCAATGGTAAGTAAGTTGCTCAAGGTCATATACTGTGTAGGTAGCAAAGATGAAATTTGAACTCATGTGCAGTGATCTTTTGATGTCTATTGGTTCCTTTTCCTTTTCCCCAATGATAATAATTGTTAGGAATATAAAGCTATTCCATAAAGGTAAATTTTTTCTTTAGAATGATGAGGTATTTGGAAGATTTAGGAAGATGAAAATGATTTTCAGTCAATATCACAGAAAGCATGTACCTGAGCAATTATAGAGTCAGAAAGATTTATGAAGTTTAGTGCTTCATGACCACAGAGATTAATCAATTCAACTTTCTCATCTTGTAGATAAGAAAATGGAATCCAGCAGATTTCTGTATTGTCAAGTATTACTTACATTACTATTTTCTGATAATGAGGTTGAGATCCAAACCCATTTAGCTTAGTCACAAGACAGGTGGGACTGTAAATTTATACAGCTCAATTAAAATCATAGAGCTGAAAGGACCTCCAGGTCTTTTGTAATGATGTATCCATCTGCCTCTGTCATGGAGAGTTTAAACAATATCAGCAGGTTGTCTTTTTCTTTACAGTCTATAAAGAAGGCAATTCAATCACTTCCTTTGTAAAGCATTAAGCACCATTCACACCCCCAATCTAATGACATTTTTACATATAAATGTGGAGCACTTTATGTCTGTTCAAAAAACTAATATACTCTATTTAAAGATGTTTAGAATTATTATTTGAAATTTAGAAGCAGCCTTAAAAATAAGCTGAAAGATTACTAGGCAACTGAAAGGGTTGTAATTAGTGACCTTAGGCATACTATCACAATTAGAAATAACATAAGCCTTAGGCTTCAGAAGTAAGTAATTAGAGTGAAAGATGGTAGCTTGAGGGGAATATTTTCTTCCACCTGAAGAATAGTTACAGGGAGCTGCCACAATATAGTGCAAATTTGTTAGACTCATTTTGAGACTTTCCACGATGAATTAAATGCAGCAACTGTTTATTGAAAGTTTCTCATATGTGAGCTGCTAAGCCAAGAGCTTTGAGAATACAGTTGTCTCTGGTTATTTGTGGGGGATTAGGTCCAGGACCCATCATGGAAACCAAAATCTAATATGATATTTATATTTAATCCATGCACATTCCCCTGTACAATTTACATCATTTCTAGATTACTTATAACATCTAATGGAATGTAAATGCAATGTAAATTGTTATACTATACTGTTTAGAGAATAAAGACAAGGAAAAATATAAACAGTGGTACAGGTATCTCTTTTTCAAATATTTTCAATCTGTAGTCAATTGGATTGCCTGATGCAGGACTCTCAGATATGGAGAGCTGACTGTACAAAGACAACCATACAGCTCCTGACTGCAAGGAACGTGGAAACTAGTTAGGGAGATAATGCAGGCACACAAACATGTCTAAAAGGCATCAAAAGAAAAATGCTATCAGATCTACAGAAACGCACTCTAGGTAGGGCAAGGCTATAACTGGCAGGGGGAATTAGGGGAAGCTTTGAGCTGCATTTTAAAGTATGAATATGACTCTGGCAGGCAGAGATAGGAGAAAGGTTACATACTCAAAAGGTATGATATGAAAAGAGGGCTAAAGGATGAGAAACACAGTATCCCCATATAAATGCTCTAATTCTCGACCTAAATCTGTTTGAAGGCTTGCAGTATCTTCATTGTTGTGTTTATTTAAATCTTAACTACTTGGGACTTGTATAAAAAGATTAAAAATGGTTGTGTTCAAAAGGTGATATTATCAGTAAATTTACTTTCTTCTCTTATTTTTCACTGCAAATATATCACAGAAAATTTTTATTTTTCTTCCTTTATTTTCCATTATTTAGAGTGAAGTATATTTCTATTTTTAATGGCCACATAGCCATTAAATTGTGCATATTTATGAGGCAGTGTGACATTTCAATACATGTATGCAATGTGTAATGATCAGATCAGTGTACTTAGCATATCTATTACCTTAGAAACATCATTTCTTTGTGTTGGGAACATCTAAAATACTATGAACTATTTTGAAACATTCAATTAAATTGTCCACCATGGTTATCCTTACTGTGCTATAGAATATTAGAAGTTATTTTTCCTATCTGACTATGCTTCTGTAACCATTAACCAGCCTCTCACTGTCCCCTAGAAATTGTTTCTTAAAAAGATATTGTACATACCTTCCAAGTCCATCTCAAATATTTGCTCCTCAAAGCTAATTCCCGACTGAGAATGTTAAATATAAATTGGAAATGGCAATATGAGCTGATTTAAAGATATATTTGTGTGTTGTCTATACATAGGGTCTGTGCACAGTGACAGCCTAGAAGAAATAACATCTCAGTAGCTGTGGGGACCCCTAGTATACAGATATTGGTTTGTAAATATAATTTTCTACCAAAATGGACCAAGGATTTTTGAAGTATTGAGGCAGGGAAACATAGCTTAGGAGAGTTTAGGACATCGCATAATTCCAGGAAGAAAGAAAGCCATCTAAGACTAATAGGAGCCTACCAAGGAGTTAGCCTGAAGGAGCTGCCGCTGCCAAAGACTGTATTTGGGGATAAAAAGGAAAAGAGGGGGGAGGCAGAGAGAGGCAAAGCTGGGTGAGGTGGTGCATGTCTGTAATCCCAGCTACTCAGGAGGCCAAGAGAGGAGGATTGCAAATTTGAGGCCAGACTGGGGAATTTAGTAAGACCTTGTCTCAAACTAAAATAAGAAAAGGACTGGGGATGTAGCTCACTGGTAGAGTGCTTGTCTTCTACAAGCAAGACCCTGGTTCAATCCCCAGTACCACATCAAAAACAAAACAAGCAAAAAAAAAAAAAAAAAAGAGCAGCAGCTCAACATTAATTTTTTTCCAGTTTTTATCTTTTATTAGTACATGTTTGTGTTCCATATTGATTGCATTCCCTGTGGGGAATGGGTGCATGGACATGAGAGATCTCAATTCGGTTTCATCCCCTTTCCCTCTCTGCCCTCCCCTTTCTCCATCTCTCGGTCCCTTTCCTATTTGAGAAAGATTTCCCCACTTCCTATTAGGTAACTTTGATTTTGCTTTTTATATTTATATTTTGGCTTTCTCATATAAGAGAAACCATGGGATATTTAAGCTTGTGCGTCTCATTTATTTCATTTAATATTATGTTCTCAAGGTGCATCCATTTACCCATGAATGACTCAGACTCCATTGTGTACTCCATTGTGTATAAATACCACATTTTCTTTATCCATTCATCCATTCATGGGCATAGAGGCTGCTTCCAAGATTTAGCTCTTGTGAATTAGGCTGCTATAAACATGGGTAGGTATGTATCACTGTAATATAATGCCTTTAAATCTTTTGAGAAGATACCCAAAAGAAGAACAGCTGGGTCAAATGCAATTTCTAGTTTTAGTTTTTTGAGCAATCTCCATACTGATTCTCACAGTAGTTGTCCTAGTTTACATTCTCACTAACAGTGTAGAAGGGTTCTTCCCTCTTCCCACCGAAGCCTGAAGGGCATTTGTTATTATTTAATTTCTTGATAGCCATTCTTTCTGGAGTAACATTTAATCTCAGTGTTTTAAATTTTCTCTTCTTTAATGGCTAGTGATTCAGCACTCACTTGGCTGTGACTCTTACCTTAACAATTGGTACATAAAGAAAAGAAGTAAATATTAAACCTACTTCTTAGGAGGAACTGTGGTTTTTCTCTGGTTGAAGAAAGATTTCCTTCCCAGAGTACAAGGTAGTAAGTGTTCCCAGTTTTTTCATTTGAATCCTATGAAATTGTTACAATTCAACTATTTTTATTATACAGAATTTTGTGTGATTCAACCAAGTACGGAAATGAAAAAATTAGAAAAAAAAATCAACATTTTGCAGTCTACAGTGAAATACTCAACTCAGGTAAGAATCCTCAAGATGCTAAAATAATTATGTGAAAGTGATTGGGGCAAAAGAACAGCTCCTTTGTGCCAAAGCACCTCCCCTTGGTTTGCTCCCCGATTCCAACAGTAAAAACACACTCCTGAGATGTCAGCGGTACAGTGTGGCTGCCATCATTTTAACCAAGTGGTTCAAATTAGCTTTCTTGCTGTTGAGAAAACCTAATATTTTGTTTCCCTCTGAAATTCGCATGACCTTCGGGAGCATTCTAGTCAAAGACGTTGAAGCTGTGTGCATGGTGTTCTCCTGTTGCCCTTGCTTTTTCCAGTTAGCCCTGCACCGCTGGAGACTTCTTTCTGCCAGTTGTTACCATAAAGCATCCCTTAGATATTGGCTTCTGATTGGTCGACGATGGGGGGGGCTCCAGCAGAAAATATGAGGGTGGAGGAGAGAAATATGGAATTTATCCTCCACCACCACCTCAGTCCCTGCCTAGTGCAGCCTAGGTGATGGCTAGGTTCCTTACACATTTGGATTCCTTTTGGGCTCCCCTCTTCAGGGCCCCAACTCCTGCAGTGCTTCCCAGCAGCCCCAGGTTGCTCAGGCCCAGGATATGTCGTGGCAAGCTCCACCATCTCTGGTGTTCCCTGTGCCTGTCCACACATCTGTAAACAGTCCCTTCAGTTAAACCCTCTGAGGGGGCCATCTGCTTCTAGTAAGGACTCTGACTAATTCAACCTGAATCTGATCAAGCCTTGGTTTTAACAGGACATCAAAGCTGGAAAGGCAAGTAGGACGATGCCTTGAGATAAAAATCAGACAAACCAAGAATTTACTGTAGATCTACTGCTTTTAAAGGTCAATATTATTAAAAAAAAGACAAAAGTAGGAAAACTCTTCTAGATTAAAATAAGCTTCACTATCGAATGCAATGTATGAAACTTGTTTGTGAAAAGCAGCTATAGTTTTTTCTCGGACGGGGGAAATTTTAATGTTAACTGGACTTTAGACACTATTAGAGAATTATTATTTTAGATCTGGTATTGTGATTTTAGATGAATGTTCTTTTTAGAGAAGTGCATACAGAAGTATTAAGTTTGAAATAATACAATGACTGAATGTTCCTTTAACACGTATAGCCAAATACTTCAATAACAATTCAGAATGTCGACAGGTGTTAAGTCAAAGTAATGGGACTATGGTGTTCACTGAGCTGTTTTCAACTTTTCTGTATGTTTGAAAATGTTCATACTAAAATAAAATGGTGGAAAACATTAACAAAGAGAACAGAATTTCTGACCTACCTAGAAATGATTTCTCTTTTTCCCAGATGGTTGTAGCTTTTTTACTTACACAGTTTATTGCTTCTCCAGAAGTGCCTCTCCAGAGTGTCGGTGCTCAAAAGCTATGAGGTAGTCTCTGTGCTGCCTCTTATGGCCCACAGAAGTTCATGTGCAAGGTTATTCAAGGGTAAGTCTTCGTAGCAAACATGGGCCTGTGGGCCAGAGGATTTCTACTTCTGTTCGTTAGTGGAAGGAAAAGGTGCATGAAGCTGAATGGGATTCAAAGGAGGGCCATTAGACACTTTCTTGAGAGATCAGAGAGCCGGCTAGAGGCCCTACCTGGGAAAACCAATGAAGACAGCGGGCATGGAGTTTTATCCCAGAGTGCCCTTCTGCAGCCTCAGAGAAGCTGCCTCCAGGAAAAGACTCAGGTGCATTTCAACTTTGTCTGCTCCCGCTGGAGAGAAAGCCAGGATTAGATTAAGCCTGAATAGAGAAATATTATTTTTGAGTCAACTGGTTAATGAGATGTCTTGTGTTTATTGAACTCAATTTGAACAGCATGTCAACACATAAAAATGAATGTGTTCTCTTCCTGGCTAAGATTTAGTCCTTTTAAAATATGAATGTATTTATAGAAGAAATACTACTAAGTGGAAAAATAGGACAGTTTTTACCCATTTGATAGTATTTAAAAGAAGCCAGGTGTTTTGAAACACTTAAGTAAATGTAGGCCTAGAGCCCAAGAAAAATTACCTCTTAGTAAATTTCTATTATTTTATTTTTGTGGACAGGTCTATTGCAGACTTCTTAGCTATAAAAACTCATACATTTTGTAAGTGTGCTAGTATCTCTAGGGTGGGTCAGAACAGAGAGAGAAGCTCTGAATCAGCTGGGGAATGTGTGTGTGTGTGTGTGTGTGTAAGACACACCTGCTGATTACCCACCCATAGACCACTTCCCACCTTATTTCCAGCAAAGGGACCTGATCTTCAGGAATCAGATGCTCATATACTTCAGGGGAATCATCATCGTTCTATCCATTTGTGAGTCTTTGGTTGAAACATCAGCATGTGACACAATCAGGCCAAGAGGGGAGGGATTGAAAGGTGGTGTGGGACGTTCTGTGGGCCTATGGAAAAAGATTCTCTGCTCTTGAAAAAAGATATGTTTGAGAAAAAGAACTTTGCTGTCTGTAGAGGTGGTTGTCTGAGGGTGTGGTGCAGCAGTGGCCCGCAGGTAGCATGCCCTCTGATAATACAAAGCCCTGCTTTGTAGCATGTACCTATTGCCATTCCTGTGGTGTGACTTTTCCCATTACAGCCAATTTCCACTACCAGTAGCTTGACCATTGGCTGGCCAGATCCCTAAATAGTGAGCCATTGGCTCTCAGAAGCCTGTGTGAGCCACATCCAGCCCACCACTGATAGCTTAGGGCTGCTGCATCCCTCTCATGAGAAGAGTGGGCAACATGGTGGGGATGGCAGAGCAGAAAGAGGAAGGGCTCCAGATCTTTAATGACACCTGTGAGCCGTGGAATTAACCGACCCTGGAGTCTTCCTGTCTCTATGTTTCTTGTTATGGAAATGAATAAAAGTAGTCATTATTTAAAGGGGGTTGAAGTGGTATTTGTGTGTGGTGAATCTGGACTTGATTGCAGAGATCCATGATTTCCACCTATGGAGGGAGAGGAATACAGTAGGGGCCAAACGGAACACTGGAAAATGGAAATATTCAGTTGTTGTCCGGAGGAAGGGGTAGGGGATGGGGAGGGGGAGGACCATCCGGGTTGAAACCCGACTCTGGCCAGTTGCTGAGAGGAACAGGATGGTGGCTGAGGGCCAGTGGGGCTGTTAGTGCCCTTGCCAAGGAGGCTGAAGTTCAGGGCAAGGCTCCAGGGAGAGCAGGCACCCAGTGCCAGGCAGGAAGTCAGGGAGAAGCCGAGGGCTACAGGACACAGTGCAGTAGGGTACAAGTTAAGGGGTACACGGGAGAATGAAAAAGTGCAGAGAGAGGCAGCAGTGTCATTCCAGAGGTCTAGACTACTCACTTAGAAGTGGACATTTAGGACAGGGTTCTCTGTGTTCCACAGGCAGAGTTAGAATCTGCTCTGATGCTGATCGGCTGAGACTGAATTTGGGGGTTTGCAGTAACTGTTGCAGATCTGGCTGAGAAGTACAGCAGGAACCAGAACCTTTCCCGAAGCAGCCTTAGCACAGTTTCTTGGTGATATTATAGAATTCCTGCTTGCTTTTTCTTCCTATATCTTCAAAAGGAGCATCAGTCTCCTTGCCCCAACACACTCATATTGTTACAGTCTCTGGGGTCCTGAAATTCACCATGGGAACTGATGTTTGAGTCTCTGCAAAGGGCTCCCTCCTACATTGTGTGAGGAAATCTGTTTGTTTGCTGTGGCAGAAGTAATTTCATTCCTGTTGTGAAATGCCCCTCACGTGCAGTCCAATGTCTCCTGTTATTCATTTACTCCTTTCCTTTATTTTCTTTCCCAACCATCTAATAACTCATCCCTTGGTCTATTCTTCTGTAGCTCTGTCTCAGTCACTGAATGACTGCCTGGGAAGGACCTTTATAATTGAATTGTCTGGAGGAAGTAGGTTCAGGAAGAATGAGAGCTGATGTGTCAACAGATTCTCCGGGGATTTTCAGAGCATTATTTTCCTCTCTGATTTAGCTGAGAAGCCAAAGGGCAGGAAACTTGGCTTCCTTTGCCCTCTGTGACTTCTGGAAGTTATGGTTAGTGAGTTTAATTTATTCCATGGGCTGAGTTTTGTGACGATGTCATTACCAAGGCATAATTAAGGATAGGATCAAATAGAAGAGGAAATTTTTAAGAGTGACACTCTCCCTAGTTCATGCTCCTTTTCTACCTGTCAATGAAACCTTGTCTTGTCTTACTAATACCTCCCAATTTTATGAAATATGTGTGAGAGAGAGAGAGCATAAAGAATGCTTTTCTGCAATGCAAAACCCATCATAAAGTCAAAAGATAATCATAAAAATGGGAACTATTTGCAAGTCAGTGACTAGACAAGCGCTAGTTTTCTTTATTCGTGAAAAGCTTCTACAAATCAATAAGAAAAAGATCATAAGCCTAGTGAAAGATGTGGAAAAAATAAAATCCATAGAAAAGTGGATAAATGTTTCTTAGACATTGTATCAGTCAGTGCTTACTAGAGAAACAGATTTGATGCAAGACGTAGAAATATACAAGAATTTACAAGATTGGTTTACAATGGCTATCTGTGGTCAGGTGAGGAAGAGAGCAAAAGTCTGTCTGTGCGATGGGGATCTGAAAGATCCAGTCGAAGGGCTGGAGCTCATTGGAGTGTCCCATGCGAGCCCATATCAGGAAGCTGAAGGGTCTGTGCTGGAGGCTGAAGAGTCTGCTCTGGAAGCCAGGAGATGACGTCCAAGGTGAAGGCGAAGACTGGAGCTCTTCTAAAGAAACAGACGTGAGCCTTCCTTCCTTTCCCTTTTATTCCATTCAGGCACTGAGCCTATTGGTTGCTGTCACTCACACCCAGGGTGGGTCTTCTGTCCTCAGTAAATTCCTTCAGCCACATCCAGAACTATGCTGATCCAACTTAGTTGGGGGTTTCTTACTCGAGTTGACAAAAATCAGTTAACTATCACAGACATGTTAACAGAGAGCTAGCTTCATACTAAGGTAAATAGAAATTAAATTGAAAGAGCCATCCATTTTTCATGTATTAGATTGACAATGTTAAAAAATCAACAATCTCTTGGCAAAAGTTGAACAAAAGCTGGGTAAGTGGTGATACATGTGTGTAATCCCAATTGCTCAGGAGACTAAGGCAGGAGAATTGCAAGTTCAAGGCCAGCCTGCGCCATTTAGTGAGATATCTCAAAATAAAAAAATAAAAAGGGCTGGGAGTTTAGCACAGTGCTAGAGTTCTCCTGGGTTCAATCCCAATTCTGTAAAAACAAAACAAAACAAAATGAAACAAATTAACAAACAAAATGTGAAGAGAGAGGCATTTTCATACATTCCTAATGGGAAAATAAATTTGCACAACCTTATGAAGGATTACTTGGAAATATCCTTCAAATGTATGATTATCTTTATGCTTCAATTTATTAAACCAGCTCTAGGAATTTATTCTATAACTTATTCACATACAGAGAATAACATGTTGCAGCCTTGTTTGTAAAAGTAGAAGACTGGAAATCTAAATATTTATCAGTAAGGAGTTAGTGAAGTAAGGCATGGCATATCTATGTAATGGAGTAGCATACAAGCATAAAAAATGAGGCTACTATTTATGTATGTATGCTGAAAGATCCTCAAGATATTTTGTTGGTGAAAAAGCTAATGTACAGAAAATTCAGTAACAAAAGAAGAGAGAAAGAACACCAGTATGCATGTATTTGCTTCTATATGCATGAAATATGTCTAGGAGGATATTCAAGAAATTGATAATATTTAGCACTTTAGTGGAGAGGAATTGTGTCTGTGAGACATAGATCAGAAGAGAGAATTTTTTTCTTTCCTTTTATGGCCCTTTTGTTATTTGTTTAAGGGTCTGCTATCAATTAACACTAGAATATAAACTTTTTTTTTGAGACAAGGTCTTGGTCTGTGGTTCAGATTGGCCTTGAACTATGTAGCCCAGACTGGCTTGGAACTCATGGCAATCCTGCTTCAGCCCCCTGAGTGCTGGGATTATAGGCATGTACCACTCCAGCTGGCTTCTAGAATATGAACTTTTTAAGCAACAGAAAGGTTCTGAAATTATATCCAAAATGACCCAAAGTCATTTTACCTACACTACATCCTCAATTTTCCCCTTCAGCATGCCTTCTTTATGCTCTATGTATGCATGTTCCCTGTTTTCCTGGGGGCCCCTCATTTTCTCTCTGCTTTTGACCTCAGTTTGCCTCTGGATTTCTCTTGTAGTTGTCAAGTAGTAACCTGTCTGTAGGAACCAGCCTATGGGCTCAAACCTGACCAAGGGGTGACAAGAATGAAAAGTGAAGAGACACATAATCAGGTTAAAATGTGGAGGCCCAGGGGGCTCTTGTCTCCCTGTGACAGAAGAGCCCTGAGTAACTGGTGCACTGTGGCTTTATTCACTCAGACATGGGCACAAGCAATCAGAATTACAAAGGATTCATCTGTCTCCTACCCTTCATGGTACTTGTTTAGGTAAACAAGATCGAAGATGTTTTTACTTTTCCCTGCAGCATGTCAGCACGCTTGCATGCCGCCTTTCTTCTTAGTGCTCACCTAGGGGGCCAATTAGGCCTCAGTCTTCCTATCTGGTCTCCCACACCTGTCCAGCTGGATATGATTACACAGACCTCTGCTTCTGTGTGCCACGCCTGGGACACTCACCTCAATTCTTTTTGTTTTGTTTTATTTTGTTTTGTTTTTCTTTTTTTTATTAAATTCTTTTATTGGTACATTGTAGGTATACAACACAATTACATTTCTCATTGGGAATTGTACCTTTACATAATGCATCTTGGTTCTTATTTTTTCCCCATTCCTAGCCCTCCCTTCACACCCTCCACCCTTCCCTATTTACAAAGACGTTATTTCCATTTTTTCCATTTCTCATCATTTTTCCTTTCCCTTCTTTCCTTTCCCCTGCCCTTCCCACTACCCCTACCCCTTTGGACCTTTTCTTCCTATTTTGCATTATCGATTATTCATTCTAATCATTGGTACATTTTAGGTATACAATATAATGACATTCATCATTGGAAATTTGCACCTTTACATAGTCTCTCTTGGTTCTTATTTTTCACCCTTGCCCAGCCCTCCCTTCGACCCCTCCATTCCTCCCTATTTACAAAGATTTTGTTCCTATTTTTCCATTTTCTCATATTAATCCTATTCCCTTCTATCCTTTCCTCTAGCCCTCCCACTTCCTTCCCCTTTGCCCCTTTTCTTCCTATTTCACATTACCTATTATACATTTAGTCCTTATTTACACTTTCAGTTTCTCACACCAGAGGAACTATTCAGTATTTACACATGTGTGTCCTATTTATTGCACTTAAGAGTATCACCTCAATGTGCATTCACTTAGCTATAAATGTCTCTAATTTCTCATTTTTTATGGCTGAGTAGTACTCCATTTTATAAAAAACCCACATTTTCTTTATCCAGTCTCCAGTTGATGGGAATTTGGGCTGTTTCCAAGTTATAGCTATTACAAACTGTGCTGCTATGAACATGGGTGCACATATATCACTGTGGTATGATTCTTTTAATTCTTTGGGGAAGATCCCCAGCAGTGGAATAGCAGGGTCAAATGGGACTTCCAGTCCTAGTTCTTTGAGGTATCTCCATACTGATTTCCACAGTGGTTGCATCAGCCTACGCTCCCACCAGCAGTGGAGCAGTGTTCCTCTTTCCCCACAGCCCCACCAGCATTTGTTATTGGTTGATTTCATGATAGCAGCCATTCTTTCTGGAGTGAGGTGGAATCTCAGCATTGTTTTCATTTGCATCTCTCGAATGACCAGTGACATTGAACATTTTTTCATATATTTATTTGCTATTTCTACTTCTTTGTCTGAGAAATGTCTGTTCATTTCAGATGCCCATTTTTGGATTGGGTCTTTAAATTTGGGAGGTCTGATCTTTTTAAGTTCTTTATAGATTCGAGATAGTAGACCTTTGTCTGAGGAAGAGCAGGTGAAGATTTTTTCCCACATTGTGGGCTGTCTCTTCACACTGCTGGTGGTTTCTCTTGCTGTGCAGAAGCTTTTTAATAAGAAGAGATCCCATTTGTTGATTGTTTGTGCTAGTTCACGGGCAACTGAGGTTTTGTTCATAAAATCTTTTCCTACACTGATGTCTTCAAGGGTTCTACCTAACCTCTGTTCCAACTGGTTCAGAGTTTCTATTTTAATATTTAGATCTTTAATCCATTTTGATTTTAGTTTAGTGCATGGTGAGAGATATAGGTCTAGTTTTAATCTTTGGCAAGTTGAAACCCAATTTTTCCAGCACCATTTATTAAAGAGGCTATCTTTCCTCCAGTGAGGGTGTTTGGCTCCTTTATCGAAGATGAGGTGGCTGAGTGTGTCTGGCATTGTTTCTGCATCTTCTAATTGGTTCCACTCACCCTCAAATCTGTTTCTTTGCCAGTACCATGCTGTTTTTATCACAGTAGCTTTGTAGTAGAGTTGCAGGTTGGGGATTGTGATACCCCCTGCCATGTCTCTGTTACCTAGAATTGCTTTTGCTATTCTGGGTCTCTTCTAGTTCCAAATGAATTTTTGGATGTTTTCTCAAGGTCTATGAAGTATGCTGCTGGGATCTCAATTGGAATTGCATTGAATCTATATAGCAGTTTTGGAAGTATGGCCATTTTCACTATATTAATCCTTCCTACCCAGGAGCAGGGGATGTCTGTCCATGTTCTGATATCATCTTCAATCTCTGTTTTCAGAGTGCCATAGTTTTCAGAGAAGAGGTCTTTGATTTCTTTTGTTAGGATGATTCCTAGGTATTTTGGTTTTTTGGATGCTGTTGTGAAAGGAATTATTTGCCCTATTTCTCTCTCAGTGAGTCTGTCATTGGTGTAGAGGAAAGCTATTGATTTTTGTGTGTTAACCTTGTAACCAGCTACTTGACTGAATTTGGTTATTAAGTCTAGAAGACTTTTGGTGGAGTTCTTGGGGTCTTCTATATAGAGTATCATGTCATCTGCAAATAATGACAATTTGATTTCTTCATTACCTATCTTTATTCCTTTTATTTCTTTCTCTTGTCTAATTGCCGTGGCTAATGTTTCCAGAACTATATTGAACAAGAGTGGTGATAGTGGACATCCTTGTCTTGTTCCTGATTTTAGTGTGAAGGATTTCAGTTTTTGACCATTTAGTATGATATTGGCTGTTGGTTTTTCATAGATGGCTTCTATCAGTTTGAGGTAGAGACCATCTATTTCAATTTTTTGTAGGGTTTTTATCTAAATGCATGTTGGATTTTGTTAAATGCTTTTTCTGTCTCTATAATCATATGGTTTTTGTCCTTGGCTCTATTGATATAGTGTATTACACTGATTGATTTTCGTATATTGAACCATCCCTGCAACCCTGGCCTGAATCCCACTTGGTCAGGGTGTATGATCTTCTTGATGATCTTCTGCATTCTGTTTGCAAGTATCTTATTAAGGATTTTTGCATCTATGTTCATTAGTGAGATTGGCCTATAGTTCTCTTTTTCGGTTGGGTCTTTCTCTGCTTCGGGGATCAAGGTGATGCTTGCTTCCAGGAATGAATTTGGGAGTATTGCTTCCCTTTCCATTTCATTGAAGAGTTTAAACAGTAGTGGCAGCAGTTCCTCTCTAAATGTCTTGTAGAATTCAGCAGTGAAGCCATCAGGGCCCGGGATTTTCTTAGTTGATAAGTTTTTAATTACATTTTCAATTTCATTGGTTGATATTGGGTTGTTCAGAATTTTTAGGTCTTCTTTGTTCAACTTTGGTAATTCTTATGTATCTAGGAATCTGTCCATTTCTTCTGTGTTGTCCATCTTATTGGCGTATAGGTTCTGGAAGTAGGTATTGATGAGCCTCTGTATTTCTGCTGGGTCTGTTGTAATTTCACCCTTTTCATTCCTAATTGCATGGATTTGGGCCTTTTCTTTCCTTTTTCTGACAACTCACTTCAATTCTTGATCCAACACTTCTTCCCCTATGAGAGGAAGATAATTGTATGTCAGAGTTGGGAGTTTAGCAGGAAGCTAGTTATCTTGGCAGGGAACCAGGTAACTGCCAGAGCTGGGGTTAGCAACTGATGGCATTTATGTTGCTAGTGCTGGATGCGGTTATTTTAGGAGCTGGATTTGTGGGGAAGGATGACTGCATACATAGAGTAGCAAGAAGAGAACACCCTGTGGCGAGTGTGATGGTGAGAATTGGAGGTTTGGATTCTAATCTTTGCCATTTACTAGTTATGAGATTTTAGACAAGTTTCCTTAGGCTAATGTATCTCCTCAAGAAAATGGGATCTATAATGATTGGTGTGGCTATGACTGCTAGCAGTCTACCAAAATCTATTCTTGTTTTCTTTTGTGGTAATGGATATGTACCTGGGCATCTGGTTACTAACATTTCTAAGCCTCTCTTGCTGTTACCAGTAGATGTGGCCAAATGACCGATTTCTTGCTAGTGGAAGGTGAATAGTAGTTTTGTGTCACATTTGGCTGTGGGATATAAGACTGTTCCATACTCTTCTACAATGTAGGATCCAGAGCAACACAATCTTGACCACTGAGATGAAGGCAAGATCATAGGGGTGGCGGTGGAATGATTTGGGAGGAATGAACACAAGGTAAAGTGTGTCCACCTTGGACACCCACCTGGTGCTACAGGAGAGGGAAATGAACTCTGATCTTTAAAATACTGCATTACTGGGCTGGGGATTTAGCTCAGTGCTTTCAACACCTGCTGCGAAAGTGCGAGGACCCGAGTTCGATCCCCGGTACCAAAAACAAAACAAAACAAAACAAAATACTCCATTACTGTTGAGTATCCTTGTTATGATGGCCTTGCTTTATCATAACCAAGACAGTTAAGCCTCTTTATGTTGCAAGTTGTAGAATCCTGTGATTTAGATGTGGCTTGTTTCTGTGATGGAAGCTTTGCCCACATTGTGGAAATGAGGGAAGTGGTGGAACCCTGAGAGGTGGAGGCAAGTGGGAAATTGTTGGGTCACTGGAGAGTATACACTTAGATGGGATTAACATAGTTCTCATTGGACCCAGTGTCTCTCTGAATTTCTGTCCTAATGTGTGATCTCTCTCTCAGGCTCTTGCCATTGTGATGTCATCTACCATGAGGTCCTTGGCAGAGCTGAACTAATGATATCATCATTGCTTTGAGCCTCCAACACTATTATCTAAGTAAACCTTTGTTCCTTGTAAGTTACCCAGCCTTGTAAGTTACCTGTGATGTATTTCATCGCAGTAACACGAAGTGGACTTAATACAAATACCCACCTCAGACTAGTTAAATTAATAAATGGTATTATTTGGCTGTCATATAAGGGGAATTTTAAGGATTAGAGAAAACTAGGGTTGCCTAAGTCAGTATCTAATGACATCACCAAATAATTGATTTCTTCTTATCATTTTGCTCAGCTTTTTGTGAAGTCAGATGACCCTAAGGCTGTTTGCCCTAAAGGTGGCAAAGTGGTTATGGCAAATCCAGGGTCACCTTCCAGGACACCTTCCAGGGCAGAGACAGGAAGAGAGAAGGAGGGAGAGGAAGGAGAGATTGCACAAATATGCTTCTTTCCAACACCCCCAGAAAACTTCTTGTTTGTCCAATCTTGGTTACATCCTTTCCCTGAACTGTGACCCAAAAATAGACTTATGCTAGTCACTTTATACCCAAGCCACTTGTCCTATTCCTAGCACAAGTACAGGTCAGTTCTATACAACATAAGAGTTGGAATCGATGTTAGAGGAGTACGCCAAGTGGTTGGCTTAAGGATTGAATGGAGTGAGATAACATATATACAGGGGCTAGCACAATGCTGACCCACAGTAGGCGGTCAATAATTATTAATCTTCTCTCCCTCCCTAGATCTAGCTAGCTGTGCTGTAAAGTGGCATGGGATTGGAGATGCTTTCTCCTTTTGGTGTTTTAAGACTCTATCTGCAGGACCAGAAGGACAGGATTGTGATGTCATCTCTCAGTTTCAAGACTTCTGTCACCCATAGCAATTATGGATGGGAGTGGCCCATGGAGGGCACCGCCTCACACATGGTTCCTCATACTTAGTTCCCAGGAGAATGAATAAAGAGGGTCGGTACCACCCTTTCAAAGACTTGCTTCCTCAATCACAGGTGTTCGCTGGTCTCTGCATTTTTTTTTTTTATTGTAGGTATCGGGGATCAAACTCAGGACCTTTTGCTTGTGAGACGTGTGGCGGCACCTCTGAGCTAAATCCCTGGCCCATAGTCTCTGCATTTTTTAAGGAGCCAGGTTTGAGAGCTCAGAAGGGGCTGCTGCTCAGTTATCTTATATTACCCTGCTGCTTCCAACAGGATGGAGGTTGGGAGATGTGTTTGGGTCAGGTTCTTGGCTTTCCTGCCTCTATTCCCTTGCCCAACAATCTATAACACAAGACAAAGATTCTAGGATGAAGCCTAAGACCTCACTTTGTCCTTCACTAAATGTGATCTTGTGTAATTTCTTTTTGCTTCAGTTTCCTCATCCATACAATAGGGCCTTGACTCTGATTCTACCAATGTTTACAGCTGTTGTGAGTCTCAAAGAAGTGATGTATTTGAAAGCACTTTGAAAGTAAAAGATAAATTTTCACTAAAAGGGGTTAGTTGACATAAGAGTGGAAATACTTTGCTGGTGCACATGTTTCTCCCTGCTAAAGTCACCCTTCCCGGGACTTGTGAAATGAGACTGACTGAGAAAGAACAGACCAAGTGAGATGTTTTCTGTTTATCGTTACAGGATCACACTAGGTTTAATGAACAATTGCATATTGATTATCTAGGTGTGTTTATTACTGTTATTTTATGTTAGCTTTTAATAACACTATTAAATATTATTATGCTAGTTTTACAGATGAGGAAAGTGAGCCTGAGAGTGGATGAGTGACTGGACCAATGTCACATTTAGAAAGTGGCAGGCCAGGATTGGAAGGTCAGGTCTGTTTACCCACCAAGGAAGGTAAGGCCATCAGGTGATTCAGGCAGAAAAGAAGTGGCCACTCATGATGCTGTAGCAGGTAGACGACCTCATAGGACAAGGAGACACTCTTCCAGGGGCTTATAAGAATTCTTTCATTTGTCTATTCATCCATCTAATCCGCACACATTTACTGAGCACCTCTCATGTAACAGAAACTGTGCTAGATTTGGAAGAAAACCATAACTAAAATAAAGTCCCCGGAGGGTTCAGGAAATATCAGTGTGGCAGAGTAGCTTGTCAGACAGCTCTTTTATTTTCAGTTCAATCCTGGTAGGAAAATTGCTCCTATTGCTTGGCTACTATTAAGGTTTTAAACATTATTGTTCCTTGGAAATGATCTGCTTACACTGCTTCTTGCCAGAGAATGGCTTATGTCCATAATAACTGAAGATTATATACCCAATGATCTCATTTCATATGCAGCTGCAGAGTGGTTTCGAAATGGTAATAATTGCCTATTGCTCTCGGGATTATCTTATCGTCTGGCAATGGTTATAAAGACAGTAGGGTTTTAAGAGGCCAATTAGTAAGACTGACACAAAGAACTAATTTTTATTTTTCTCTAAATGACTCTCAAAGTGAGCATCTAATTCAGACCTCAGAAAGATCTGAAAGAACTTCTGTGGAACTGAGTTATAGAACAATACAGAAAGCTAAAGGTGAGGATCCCCATGAAAATGGAGTGTTGTGCACTTTCAGGAGATGGGTTGGGTGAGACTAATCATTAAAATGGCCACTGAAATGTTGTTTCGCATCTTACTTTAAAGGTGCTACATCTCTTTTCTTTGCTAAGTATTGTGCAAACAAGGGTCCCAGTCTGCAAAAATTCTACAGTTTTATTTACCCACACCAATGCCATTTGATGAAAATTTCTCTTGAGAGGGAAATCACATTGTCTTAAGCACCAATTGTGGACCAGATGCATTGAGTATTTCATCCATTTAACACTCACTGTAACCTTCTGAGGTGTGTTTTCACCATTTTACAAAGCTCTTTCTCTTACTCAGATGCATTGATTCATTCAACACATTTTTTTTAAAGATCCCACTCTGTGCTAGGTGCTGGGTTATAACAGTGAACAAACCTACAAACATCCTTGCCCCATAGAGCTTTTGTTTTTGTGGGTAGAGAGAGAACTAACCAAACATAGTAGATGAGGCTTTGGAAATTAGTGCTATAGAAAAGATAACTGGGGTAAGAGAACTAGAAGTGGTAGACTGGCAGAGCTAGAGAAATTTTGTGAATTTACACAGAACAATCAATGCATGAGCTATTGATTGCTGAATAACACAAATTACTCCAAAACTTAATGGGTTAAAAACAACAGACTTTTAATTATCTCACAGTTTCTATGGGTCAGGAATCTGGGTATGATTAACTCACGTCTCTGCTTCAGGTCTCTCAAGAAGTTGGATTCAGTGTGGAATAGTTGGCAAGCTCAAGTTAAGGGCAGGCTCCTGGACCAAGAGAACTCAGTTCTTTGATGGCTGGAGGCTAGGCACCCTCCTCAGTCCCTTAGCTCATGAACCTCTCCATGTGGCCACTCATAATATGGCAGTTGGTATCCCTCAGAGTGAGCAAGCAAGTAGAAGAAGGAGTATGCTGAAGATGGAAGCCACAGACTTTTTGTAATCTGATCTCCAAAAGGACAGTTCATTGTGGCTGACTGGTTTTATTTGCTAGAATTGAGTCATTAAATCTCATACTCTAGAGTTGGAGATTATACAAAGGTGTGGGTCCCAGGAGGCAGAGGTTATTGGATGTTGTACTACCAGAGTCAGTAAGCCTGTTTAGAGATGACACCTGAACAGAAACCTAAAGGGAGAGAGGGAGAAGAGCACTTTAGGTGGAGGAAATAGCTAGTGCAAAAGGTGAGAAGAGTCTAATCCAAGATGAGGTCAGAGAGGTAGCCCTGGGTTAAATAAAACAGAGTTTTATGTGGGCTGTGGTAAGGAATTTGGATTTTAATTTCAGTAAGATGGGAAGGCTCTTGGGCAGAAGGGTATCATGACTTATGTTTTAAGAAAATTACTCTGATTGTGCTGTGGAGAATAGGTTGGGAAAGTGAATATTAACAGGAACAATGGAACAGAAAGAAGTTAGAATGCTATTGCACTAATCCAGCTGAGTGATGATCATGGCTTAGACTATGGTGATAGAAGTGGAAATGGGGAGGAGAAATGGAATTTTGGAATTATTGCCTAGTAAAACTGACAGGATTTGCTGATTTTTTTTGAGAGAGAGAAAGGGTCTCACTGTGTAATTCAGGCTGGCCTTGAGCAGGGCTGTGTGGCCCAGGTTGGCCTTGAATTCTCAGTGATCTTCATACCTTAGCCTCCCGAGTGCTGAGACTACTGGTGCTCGCCACCACACCTGGCTTCTGTTGATGGTTCAGATGTAGATTGTAAAGAAAGTAAGGAGTCAGTAATGACAAGTGGCTTTTTGGATTTAGCAACTGGAAAAATAGTTACCCATTATTAATCTGGGAAATACTGATACATGAGCACGTTTTGAAGGGGGGGGAGTAGAAACCAGGGGATTTGTACATATTAATGTACACCTAGTAGACTTCAAACTGGAGATGTTTAATTGTCAATAGGGTGTATTAGTCTGGAGCTCTGGAATGTAGGATGGACCATAAATACAAATTTATAAATTTCTAGAGTTAATAGGAATTTAAAACCAATGGAATGTATGGCAAAACTGAAGAAGTGAGACTAGATTGAGAAGAGGAAAGATTCAAGGATTGAAACCCAGGGCACTGCAAGATTTAGAAATCAGGCAAATCAGACCAGGAAGGGAGACTGAGAAGAAACCAGAAAGGGAGAAGGATAACCAAGAGATTATTGCCCTGCAAGCCGGTTGTGTTTCAAGGAGGAGTGAGTGGTCAACTGTGTCAAATACTGACAACTGGTTAAGCAAGACCTATGAGGATTGAAAATTGGTCATGGATCTGAGAACAAGGAGGCCACTGGTGGCCTTGATGAATGGAAGCTGTTTCAGTGGAGTTGGAGAATGACAAAAAGCAATTGGGGAAGGTGAGAACTGAGGCTCTTGGGAGTCAGAGTTATCTTCTAACAATTGGTTGCCTGAACTACCTATGATGAGCTCACCTGTGGTTCTCATTAGAAATGTCATTTGGAGAGCTCCACTCTAGAATTTCTGTGGATGGTACCTTGTTACCTTTATTCTTCACGAGTCCAACGAATGATTTCAGACACATTAAAATGTGAGAACCAATATCCTGCCCCATGCATGTTATCCTACATCCATTAAAGACCTCCCATGCATGTGTGTCTTATGGTTTAGATCTGAAATGTGCAATGTCCCCCAAAAGCTTGCGTCTTGAAGACTTGGTCCCCAGTGGAGCAGTGTCCAGAGGTGGAGTTTTGGAAGGTGATTCTATCATGAGGGATTAATCCACTGATGAATTTGTAGCCTAATGGGATTTTGGGGAGATAGTGGAAACTTTAGGAAGTAGGCCTACCTGGAGGAAGTTAACTGGTGGCATGCTCTTGAAGGGTAATTTTGTATGCAGCCCCTTCTCTTCTCTCTCTGTTTCCTGACTACCATGAGGTGAGGAGCCCTGCTCTACCACACACCCCTGCCATGAGTGTGCTGCCTCACCACAGCCCCAGAGGGGACAGGCCAGCTGACCATGGTCTAAAACTGCGGAAACTGTGAGTCAAGATAAATCTTTCCTCCTTCAAGTTGGTTTTCTCAGATTTTGTTTATAGTAATGGAGAGCTAACTAATGGAGGGTTAATTATGTAACCCAAGTGTCCTGAAGTCATTCTTTTATTTTCATTTTGTCTCATTTCCTCAAATTTGAAAGAAAATCTGGACAAACAAATTCTACAGCTCAAGAAACCACAGTAGGTAAGCAAATCTCCTTTCTCCAAGGGCTTCTAGGAACCTCAGAAAATTTGAAATTCTCAGAATCAGCATGTTTGCTTCCTGAGGATGCTGGAAACGGAGACACAAAGGCATCCCAAACTTGTTTGGCTGCTAAAGTGCTTAATTAACTGCGCCTGTTCACCTGGAACGATGGAGGTGCTGCTCTAGTCGTCTCTTTGGTGGGGGAGGCAGTGGCACCGGAGCAAAGCTGCTCCTTTTCAGCACCATCTGCAGATTGTTCCTTTCTGGTCTGAGACTTAGGCATAAGAACTGATACATTTCCAAAAGAACAATACAGTGTAGGGGGAATAGAGGTGGTAGAAATTTAAAGTCACATTTTCCCCTGATGGTATTTAGCAAGGTGTTCCTTCTCTCCTCAGTCTCATTTTACTATAGCACCATTCCAAGGTCTATAAATAATGCCTATGTCTTCTTGTGTTGGATTTTCTATGCTTTCTCACAAGATGCATTTTAACCCCCTGGTTATTTATTGTGTCTTACAAACTCCAGGACCTTGAAGGCAATTTTGGTCCCAGAAGGGAGGAGGAGCAGGAGGTGTGCTGTAATAATTTTGTTCTTTTTAAGTTTAAAAGGTTTTATTTAAGTAATACAATGTCTTTAATTTGAGATTTAAAAAATCTGAAATCTGAGATAATTTACATTCTAAAGTTTAGCAGGTTTTGGCTCTAAATTTTAGAGAGTTTTTATCAAAGTACTGTAGCTCTAGAAAGGAGTTTAAGTGATCTGTATAAGAAAACAATATTGGAGCTCATTAAGAAAATGAATTGTTATAAAGTACTTAAAAAGTATGTAACACACTATATGAAAAGCGTTCAATAGCTATTAAGTATTAAATGAACATAAGGCACCTCAAGTTCTGCCTAGTCACTTTTTACATACTGATTAGCTTAAATTCTTATTTGGCAAATTGGTTGGTTTGGTTTAAGCAAATTATGTGTGCATACCAGTATATATGTTTTCCCATGAGTCTCTGAGGACATTTCTTGTCTTGTTCATCTTTGTACCTCTAATGGGCTTAACACAATGTTGTATGTCAAGTATTATAATTGACCAATATTTATATAAATGATCAAACTGCAATAAAGTACTTGAAGCTAACCCAACTGTCTTATAATTATGCTTTTTCTAATTTTCTCTCCCTCACAATTCATCCAGGTTAGTTGGTATGCTCCAAAGAGCACACTATATATTCTATTGTTTTACAAATTTATTTTCAACAAAGACAAGGATACAAATGTCTTCCATACATAACTAATACTCTGTGATGCTAAACCCACTCTCTCATGTTGGGATTCTGACACACTGCTATGCAGGCTGCACACACTTCATGAGAAAGAACAGTACTCCCTGGGCTATATGACGAAACACCTAGTTCATGTCCTCTGGCTCAAGATACAGGGACCTAATTCTTAAGATTTCTATTCTATTACAAGGCAGCAATTTGTAAATCAACATTATTTCAAAAGATTACAAAGAGAGACTATTTTGCTGAGAATAGAAAAAAAACAAGATATTTAAGTTTAGTTTATTCCTCTAGCTTAGTCAGAAAAGACGTCAAACTTCTTTATAATGCCTATGTTCAGACTTACACTTCTCACTAAATCAAAAACTTAAGAAAATTTGTTTATAAGTTTAATATTGTCTGAAATTAAGGAACTAATATTCAATTAAGTGATTTTTCAATACACATTTACATAAATTAAGATACTCTTAATTTTTCTGACTTCAGTCTAAACAGAAAATTTACAGTAACAAGATGTAAGTTCTAGTACAGATTTTCTGGTTATATGGCCTTAGGCAAGCCTCTTTAGATCTCTGCCACAAATCAAACAGGGGTAATATTACCTTTTTTTAACCTACTTTCTAAATAGGCAGACATAAGATTATGTGGTAATATTTTTCTAAAGCTGCTAAATACACATAAGATAAAATACATGAGGATTTATTATCATATCAACTATTTTCTAATATTTGACATATTTTTATAATTTAACCAAAAGATCATACACATTCATACTACAAAATTGTTACATAAGCTGAATTAAAATAGCAAAGCTCGTCATAATAATAAATGCATTCACCCATGTGCTCATTACATTAAAAGATAATTATAAAAAATAACTAAATTTTTGTTAACATTTAATATTTGAACGTATTTCTTTTTATTGTAACTTAGGAACTCTTGCCCATGTCAACAGATTGTCTAGCATTAGCCACTGCCTCAGGTACTCGAACAGTCATATTGTCCATCGATTTGGTCAAATAGATTTGGCAGCCCAAGCGTGACCTGTCTGTTAGTCCGTAAGCCAGATCAAGCATATCATTCTCCTCATCAGTGATCGGATCTAACTTCTCATATATGTGATCTTCAAAGATGAGGTGGCAAGTAGGGCAAGCCAAGGTTCCCTCACAGGCAGCAAAACCATCAATATCTAGATTATTTTCAACCACAACATCTAGCAGAGAGTCACCAATTTTTCCTTTGGTTGTTAATTTTTCACCATCTCGGTTTATAAAGTGGATTGTTATCTTATCTTCTGAGCTGTTCCCAGCCGACAAGCTCAGAGGCAGGCTGGGGGCCGCATCGACGCCTAGGCCCCGCGCCCTGCTGCCCGGTAGGCCGCCGGCTCCCATACCGGGTCCGGCCAGGAGCAGCCACCGGCGGCCTGGGAAGCTGAAAGCCGAGGAGGAGGCGAGCAGGAGCCGGGAGCCCCCCGCGGCGGCCATGCTGCGGTCATGGAACTGCCGCGTGCGACCCAAGGCACAGTCAAGAGGCTGAGCGAGGGCCCGGTCCACGGGGTCTCCACGAAGCCCGGCTCCCAGCGGCGCACCTGTAATAATTTTTTTGCAGTACTGGAATTTGAACTCAGGACCTTGCACTTGCAAGGTAGGCACTGTGCCACTGAGCTAAATCCCCGGCCCCTGTAATATTTTTAATGAAATCTCCAATTCTAATCTTCCCATAGTGAGACCTGCTACTGGTTTTCTCCCTAATTTATTTAAATAGCAAGAGACCATTGACAATGCTTCCTCTGTAGACCAACAAAGGTGTTAGCCAAAGATAGCTACCAAAGGTATGTTGAAGTTATATTCTAGTTACTTCTATGTGTATATATCTTATCAGTGGTGGCCAACGGACTTTAAAATATAGAAGACACTAAAGAAAAATGGTGCTTATGAAAATGGTGCTTGTATCTGGGCATGGTGGCCTGTAACCCAGCACTCTGGCAGGCTGAGGCAGGAAGATTTCAAGTTCAAGCCCAGCGTGGCTAACTTAGTAACTAACTCACTGTCTCAAAATAAAGACTAAAAAGAGCTGGGATGTAACTCGATGTGAAGGTCCTGGATTCAATTCTCAGTACTGCAAAAAGAAAAGAAAAGAAAGGAAAGAGAGAAAGAAAGAAAGGAAGTGGTGTTTGTGAATCTACTTGTGGTTGTGTGTTTAAGTTCCCTAAAATACACATATGATACAAAATTGGTAAATCTTGGCAAAACCTGCAAACTCAGCAGCTCCTGGACTAACATTAATAGTTGCCCACCAACTTAAAATTGTATCTGTGAAAAAAGGAGGAAAATAAAGGTTGGAAAGTTTACGTTCAATGTAGACAAATGTACAAGTGCCATCAAAATTTGAAAACTAGAAGATATGAGAACATAGAAAAAAAAAAACAACCCTGGTCTTTCCCAAGGATATTCCATGAGAACAGAAAGTAGCCAGTTGAACAGGTCCCTTACATTTATCACTGTCAGTATGAGACCTGGCGGCCCTAGCACGCAGTCAATGAAAGTAACATCTGGAGGGGGAGTCACATGTGGTCATGTGTGTCATGCAGTAGAGGAAGTACATATTTCAACTGGAATGTAGTACTGTCTGTAAATTGCCTTAACTTTCTGTCCTAAGTTTCAAGGCAATTCTTTTTCCTATAACACTTGTGGTTCTCTCTTTGGGAAAGTCTCTAGAAGACTTATGATGTCTGAGACTGATCTTTTTAGCATATCATGTCACAGCCGATGGTGTTAGTGGATAGTTCACAGTAGTAACTACATTTTTTCCTTCACATGTTTGCTGTGGTTCGCCAAAGGCCTGTGTGTTAGGAGTTCAGTCCCCAGCTGGGTGCTTCTGGGAGATGACAGGAACTATAAAAGGTGAGTGATCTTCAGCTCATTGAGGATGTGTCTTTGAAGGGGTTGTGGGACCTTGTTCCCCTCCCCTTCTCTTCTGTTTCCTGTTGATGAGGTGAGCAGTTTTGCTCTGCCATGTGCTCCTGTTATGTGGTGCTGTCTTGCCACAGTGTTATAAGCAATAGGGCAAATTGATCACAAACTAGAACTCAAAACTATGAGCCAAAATGAATCTTTTGTGTTTATAAGTTGATTGTCTCATATATTTGTTATAGCAATGGAGAGGTGATGAGCACAATATTTGAACCCAGTGCCTCTTTAACTCAAAATGCAAATCTAAGCAAAGTAGTGTGCCGGTTAACATTACTTGGGTGCTTGAAAATAGCAAACAGGACCAGAATGCTGGCTCTATCTAGCCAGTGGAAAAGCTTTGGAGTCTGGAATGATTTCTTTACCTAATAATCATTCAGTCTTTGTATAAAATGGGGTTAACTTAGTTTCTTTGAATAATATATATGGCTTAAAAACACACAAAATTCTAAGTTTTCTTTCTTTAAGTGAGCTTTGTCAAATATTTCCCAAATGTACTTCTTTCTTTTAAAAGATGCAACAGGGACACCAAATTGTCAGGGATGGGTGCACCATTAACGTGTAGCAGGTGGGGCAGCAACCTCATTTGGGAATCCCTGCTCCTTAGTTTTTGGCTGCCTGCCCTATCATACTCCCACTACCTCTCCCATCGCCTTCCCTGACCCTTGTGAATAGCACAGTGGACACAATTTAATTTGCCTTTGAGGGAAGCTCTTAAATTTGTTGCAAAGGCAAAAGACAGGCCCTCTCAGCAGCTAAATATATATCTGTGGATATGTGAAAACACACACATTTGTTTTCCTCAAGTCTCATTCTCACAGATCTTTATTACCTCTTTAGCTCAATACACCTTTCCTCATAGTCCTCACCCTCATCTAACAGCTGCTTGTTAATTTTAGTCAATATTTTGCTAGTCTTTTAGCAAGTGAAGACAACCTTCTCCAGGGATATAAAAGACTTTTCGTTTTTTTCTTCTCTGATCATTTTACTACCACTAATCACATGTCTACCATATGCTTTCCAAGATACTGGTTTCTGTCCTTTTGTTAACTTCTCTTGTATATCAACCAAGCTCCAGTTTCCTTTGTTTGGTGCCGCGGGTCAGGGATGGGGTGATAGGGAATGAATATCTGAAAGCAACACTTCCTGCTTCCTGGAAAGTGTCCCTTACTCATGCACACTGATGCTGATGGCGGAGCAAGGTTCTGCCAGCATGCCAGCAGCTCTCCTGCTCTGCTCCAGTGTGGCACGATTGCCTTTCTCACTAAGTTCTGCCTCTGTTCCAAGGCCTTCTTGGGGCTGTCTTGATTTTACTTCTTCTTAAGTATTTTTCTATCTCATACCAACATCTTTTTTATTTTAAGTTAAAAATAAAAGATCTGGTTTTCCTCTGACTGCAACTAGCTAAAAAGCCTCGGGCAACATACGTACTAACTCTCAATTTTCTCATTTGTTAGAAAAGAGAATTTGATTAAATAAATTCAAATGTTCCTTTTAGCACTCATATCCTCTGAATCAAGTGGTAAAATGGCTCAGGAGAAAGAGCTGAATGGCCTCATAGATGGTCTTTGCTCAGTAGTACAATAAAAGGAATGCCTACGCAAAATGGCTGCTACTTACTGAGCACCTACTAGATGTTGGACACTCTACCAGTTACACATAGTATTTCATTGAGTTCCCATAGCAAGCCTAGGAGTTAGACCTTATTAATAGTAGTAGTTCTAAACTTGTTTTACGGGTGAAAGCTAAGACTTAGAAAAGTTAAGTAGCTCTCTCAAGATTATAGGGTAGCTGTTGTATCTGGACTTTGGCCACCAATCACAGTTCTTAACCATTATGCTACCCTGGTTGTCAGTTCACTTGCTGTTTGACACTGCCTGCCAACCTCCAAAGGCCACTTCGTAGCTGCCATCTTGGAATCAGAAAGTCTGGTATCTAGTCTTGGTTTGTGGTTAACTGAGTCTTTAGCCAAATTATGTGTAATCTCAGCTTTCTCATCTGTTAAAAAAAAGAGAACACCTATGTGTTATAGGCTGAATGTTTATATTCCTCCCAAATTCATGTGTTGAAATCCTTACACTCAACATGATGGTATTAAGGGGTGGGGGCCTCAGCCCTCATGAATGGGATTTACACCATTATAGAGGAGGCCTGCAAGAGACTCCCTCATCCTTCCACCATGCAAGGCTAGATTAAACAGACAGCTGCCTTTGAGGTCCTGGGTCCTCACCAGACACAGCATCTACCTGTGCCTTGATCTTGGACTTGCCAGCCTAAAAAACTGTGCAAAACAAATTTCTGTTGTTTAGAAGTCATCCCCTCCATGTATGTTGTTATAGCAGCCTAAACAGTCTAAGGCACGGCTTCATAGTGGTGCAGTAAAAGAAAGAAGTTAGATGTATGCTGCCTGGTTGCCTACCCTGGTTCTCTCTGTGCGGCCATCATTTAACCACTGCTTGCAGGTTCAGCTCCAGCTGGGCTCCATGACTAAGTCTCCTCTGTGGGAAGCGCTTTATAGACCCACCCTGCAGTTCAATGCTGAAGGGGATTCAACATCAACCATGGTTCCTGCTGATCCTGATCACTCAGTTGCAGAAAGTGGGCTGCTCCCCTAAGGGTAGCATGGTAAAGTTGTTAAGACAGACCCTGGGACCATGAGGCCTGGGATTTACTCTTAGCTTTGTCCTTACTAGTGACTTGGACAAGTTATTTGCCTTTCTGTGACTCAGTTTCCGCATCTGTAAGAGAATAAGAATAGCTATTTCTGAGGGTTGGCCTATAGGTACAATAAATTAAAAATATAAAGTACAGAGTAACAGTGCCTGACCAGTAGTATCTGTTATTTTTATTGTAGAACTTACCTGAGTTGTATGCTGTATTATCATTTCTAAGTGACATATATTTGTGATTAACACTAATTAGGTCCCTGTGTGGTTGCCTCAGGTCCTTTTTAGAGGGTTGGTTGCTCAGTTTCTCTGAGGCTGCAGCCTTCATTGCAATCGTGCACTTGACATGAACCCTGCCATTGAAACTCTTCCCCGAAGTGGGGCCTTGCAGTCTGCTAAGGGCCTGCTTGATGTTGGCCCCTTCCCACAACTCTGAATGCTGCTTGCTCCACTACTGCCCAAGATGGTGCTCTGCCAGTGGTGTGGGTGCTCTGTGCCACCTTGGCCAGCTGTCACATGGCTTCATGTTCCATGAAGCCCGTATCTGCCCTCTTCTGCGCCTTTTCCATTGGTCATGGACTGGCCTTGTTTACTGGGTTCTGAGTTGGCACAATGTATGTTTTAGTAGTTACCACCTTGCTATAACCTCATAAAGTAACTTTATAAAGCATTAGATATGTAGAGTGAATGTGAATGTCAGTACACCTCGGGTGGGCAAGAGATGCGTTTCTTTATATCTTTTAGCTTTATTGTGATGTAATTCACATGTCATACAATCCACCTACGTGAAGTGTAAAATTCAATATTTTTTGTATGTTTAGGAGAGTTGTGAGCCACCAAGGCTAACTCTAGGACATTTTTATACTCTGCCTCCAAACCTCTACTCTTTAGCAGTTGCTCCTTATTTCCCCTATCCCTATGCACCCACTAATCTATTTTCTATCTGTAGATTTTCTTATCCCAGAATATTTCCTATAAATGGAATCATGCATTATATAAACGTTTGTAACTGATTTCCTGCATTTGGTATAGTGATTTTAAGGTTCATCCATGTTGTAGCATGTATCAGTATGTATTCATTCCTTTTCAATGCCAAATAATATTCTCTCTCTCTCTCTCCTCCCTTCTCTCTGTACTGGAGACTGAGGAGCACTTAGACTTTGACTCCTCCATCAAACTGGAGAAAATTTTATTTTAGCCAAGGAACATTTCTCCCCCAGATTTAACTGGATCCTTTTTAGTGCCCTCAGGTTTTTAAAAACAAAAATCAAGAATTCTAACCTCAAACTTTCCCTGAGGCAAAGGGCACAGATTTCAAGGGGGAAAACAGAGGGAAGTATGAAGTTAAGTTTTTAAAATGATCTTGTGTTAGAGTTCACTTCACTTCTCATTGCTCAGAGTGCTGCACCAGCATAGGTGCACAATGTACAGCACTTGAGCGTTTTCTCCCCACTGGACCTTTTCTTATCCCAGGGACTGTGGCACCCGCCTCTGTCCCTTGACAGAAACTTGGTAACTCCTGAAAGTCGTTGTGGTGACATGCTAGTCAGCAACTGGACTCTCCTGACTGAGTTTTCTTTAACTGCATAAAGAAATTATATTTTGTGGTAGAATGAAAATTATCTATGTTATTAGAAATGTAGGTTTATACTTTCAGTATGTACTTCTATTATACATTTTTTTCTATTCCTATTGTACATTTCCATTATGTACCAGGTTTTGATTTTAGGATCCCTTATACTTTCAAAAAATATTAAGAACCTCAAAAATCTTTTATTTGGATTGTATCTATGGATATTAGTCACATTAGAATCATTTAAAAATAATTACCAATTCATTTGAAAAAATAAACCCATTATATATATTTTTATTCAAATATATTTATTTTTCAAAACAAAAAAATTAGAGATTACCTTGTTTTTTTCAAATCTTATTAATGTCTGATTTAATAGAAGATAGCTGGAGTTTTATATCAGCTTCTGTTTTCAATCTAGTGTGATATGTTGTTTTCGTCAAAGTATACGAAGAAAATCTGGTGTCACAAGGATTTGTGTTTGGAAACACATTTTAATGGCTTTTCTGGATAGTTGTAGCTACTACCCAAATCTCAGGTAGGAGTAATTTCTTAATGGCTATTGAGCAACAAATATTGTTACATGTTTTCTTTGAAGTGCCAGGCTCACATTGATCCTTTTCAAGAAAATTTGTCTGCTAAATCCGAATCAGTTGTTCTTTCATGTAAAAATGACCTTGCATGAAAAAAGTAGCTAGTTCAGCTTGCAACTCACACAGTAACACAAATATTTTTTTTCTAGAGACAACTGTGTTACTTTGACATGAAGGAAAAGTGCTTTATGTGGACTTCCTAGTCACACGAAATGTTACAGTGCTGTGATTTAATGAAACTTATGATTTTTAATGCTTCATTAAGGACATTCTTAAGTAAAGCCAACTTTCTTTTTCTTTCCTTCCTTCCTCCCTCACTGCCTCCCTTCCATCTTTCCCTTCCCTCTTTTCTTTCTTTTGAATGTTAGTGCAGCAGTAAAGAAGATGGTGATGACTAGGTGTAGTTTGGTGCCACTGCTTTGAGTTGTATTAAAGGGTTGACAGTTTGACCCAGTATTATTTTGTACTATCAGTACTATCAGTAGTGAAAAAGACAAATTATGTTTTTAGTATTATTATGAAAGTAATTTTGCTCTTGCAGGTCCCCTGAAAGGGTACCCAGGACATTGCAGGCCACCTTTGAGAAGGTGAAGCCAGGGGAAGTGGAAGGCTCTAGGGCAGAGAGATTTCCTCACTTCTGAACATGTTGTTGCCTAGGATCTCGTGTCCTGCATGTGCCCTGACCTATCCTGGCGCCTGCCAGCTCCCCCCTCTCCTGCCCCAGGCTGTCCATGATGCAACACAACAGAGTCTTTGGGAGCCCTGAGCACTGAGCTGTTTGACTTGCTCTGCTACTAGCCTCTCTAGCAGTGCTAGGAAAGGCGGATGGTGTTATGTTTCCTTTTCTTGTGGCTGAGAATTTAGTCATGAAAATACTGATTTAACTCTATAAAATCTTAAAATTGCCGAATAAACCCTCGAGAAATAGAACTGACCAGAAGTACATACCCTTTTCCTTGTGGTTTGAAAGCATATTTCCCCGAAAGCAGCTGTATTTATTACCTTGAAAAATTTTCCTACACAGTTTATTTTCCCTGGATTGTAACTGAAGAATCTGGGGAAAGTTCCTGGCTTTCTAGCTTGGCTATAAGAACAGCCTTCAGAGAGTCTTTCCTTAGCACCAGTATGGTATGTAAAGGGATCTGAAGGCTTTTAACTGTGAATCTATTGGGCTCCCTTCCAAATTCCTGAGGGCTTGTTTTCTATAAAAACATGCCACTTGGCAGCCTGTATTAAGGGTCTAATCCCTTATTATGTTACTCTGTGTTAAGGAGTATATGTGGTAAGGAAAGATACTTACCTGTGATAGGGGATAATTAATAGGATTAAGCATGCTCAGTGAGTTCTGAGTTAAATATGGTAGAATAAACTTTTATTTAAATCAGAAATCTTGTTTTGCCCATACAGATATTAGACAAAAAATTATATATTTCAGAACCATAAAGTTTGGCAGGCTTCTAAGAATCCAAGACTATATGTTGGTTTTTTTCTTCAAAAATTCATCTGTTTGTTAAAAATAATATTTATATTTTTCTAGATCTGGGGATGGAGCAGTGAGTAAAATCAACACAGTCTCTGCACTCAGGAAGCTTATCATCTACAGAGGGAAGAAAGAAAACCTAAAAAACTAAATATCCCAAGCAAACAAGAAAATAAACAATATCATTTTGGATAGATTAGCATGTGAAAGAATAACACAGTGTGTGAGATAATGAATCACAGGTGGGTTGAGGTGTCCGAAAAGGCCTCTTTGACATTGGAGCTGGTATCTGAATGATGAGAAAGAACCAAAATAAGAAGAACCGGGTGGAGGAGTGTTTGAAATGGAGAGAACAGCACATGCTCTCTTCTCCTTGGCCATCCTTCCCACATCGCTCATTCTCTTCGTGTGATAGGAGTGCTGCAGCTCTAGGCAGAGTCTGCCTTCAAGATAGAAGAGAAAGCTGGAAGGAAGTAGGGGTAATGTCTATGTAGGGAAAGCAAAACCTTCTTCAGGAATTCCCATCAGACCCCCACTTTTATCTTGTCGACCAAAATTATATCATGGTCCCAGTTAAAGCTACAAGGGAGCATAAGCTTTTTAAGTGGGCACAGTGGCTCTCTGAAAAAAAAACTGGGGCATTTTTTATAAGGGTTGGGGGATGAATGGACATCATGGAGGCAAGCAACTGGCCGTGTCACCAGGGACACGTTAAATTCAGTGGTGAATATTCAGATGGAAAAGTCGAGTACGGCTGGAAAACCAGCCTCAGGTTCAGAGGGAGAGCAGAGCTGATAACAACAGTTTGCAGATGGGAACATAAGATCAATTAGGGAGAGAGTACAGTTGGAAATTTGTCGATTTTGTGTTTATTACTGAGACTTGCCTTAATTAATTTCCTCAACTCAATGACACTTTAATGCCTACTTTCCATGTGTCAGAAACTGTTTCGGATGCTCAGGACACAAAAATAATGTATCTCTTTCTTTCAAGAAGTTTAGAGATAGAACAGAAAGAACACAAATTAGTTTTTAAATGATTTAGTACAGCATGTATTAAAAATTAATTCATTCAAATAGGTTTGTTGCAGTACATCTGAGTTATGGCAGTGGTTCCACTGCAGACTCACTTTCTAAATGGCAGCTTAAGTAATTCACTGTGAGTAATGTGAGGCTCACTTGTCTACATATGTATATTTGCATATTTTAATTTGGCAATACTTTTTTAAAGTCCAAATTAAAAAAAATTGATATCCTTATTATTAGTAAATTTGCTGTTAACACAATGCACTATGGAATCTTAAGTTTGAGATTTTGAGTAGGAAGAGCTAGGAATTACTTGTCAGATGACTCTGGTTTAGATTAGGGCCAAATAATGATTGATGAACTCCATGGCTGCCTGTAATTTCACTCGGAAGTCTCAAGGATGCCTCAAACTCATTATATTCCAAACCAAGTGCTTTATTTTGCCCACTCCTAATCCTTTCCCTTGCTTCATGCTTCTCTCCTACTTGTCTTTTGATTTATTTAAAAACTCAAAGTATCACCCTAGTGTCTTCTGTCTCCTTCACTCCACTCTTGCTGGGAAAATTTAGACATTTTTTACCTCCTGAGCATTTCTTGATCTTTTCTACCTCCTCTGTCCTGGATCATCACCATTTCATTCCTCCTTGCTAGGCAAGCCCCTTAAACAAATTCACCTCTGTAGCTACAGCAAGTAACTTTACTAAGGTAAACTGCAATATTGTGATAAAAACCTGACCAAATTTCTCTGCAAAAATGGTGTCCTCCAGTCTAGTCTGTTTCAATAATCTTAGGCTAAACTGAGATTTTTAAAAAGTCTCTTTCTTGTGGTACTGGGGATTAAGCCCCGACCTTCATACTGAGCTACATGCCCAGTCCTTTTTAAAGTTTTTATTTTGAGACAGGGTCTTGCTAAATTGCTAATGTGCCCAGGTTGGGCTCTAACTTGCCTGCCTCACCCTCCCAGAGTCTGGGATTACAGGTGTGCACCACCACGCCCAGTGAAACAGTTCCCTTTATGTAAGACTCTAGAGCCTTCAATATGTGAATGTGTGCATTGTGAGCCACTGAGGAGTGAAATTTAGGATAGTTCTAAACATAAGTCACAGTGAAGTTATTATTTTGAGGAATACTAAAGAACATCTCATGAATACCTCTTATAAACACTAGTTTTTTTTATATAAACCTGGCTTATGAAATTTCATCTACAGAAAGAAACTCAGTCACTTCAGTGTGACCTAAAACATCTCCCATGACCTCATCTTCACCTTCCTCATAAGCCTCCTCTTAGACCTCTCCCCATCGTGTCTTATCATTAGCAAACCACAACATGCACCCCCTGGTGGTTTCATGCAACCACTTTTCTCTGGAGCACTATCTTCCTCTGGCTACCTGGACTCAGTTTTCAAATCTTGCCTCAAGTTCCTTCCTGAATTCCTTGAGCTAAATACTCTCTTCTGTGCTCCACTTACCACAGCACCGAAATATGAACAATCTGTGTATCTGTGTCTTTTCATCTTAGTTTCCCTGGGGAAAAAGATTGAGAGACCATGTTACGGTGGTGACGTTGATGGTGATGATGGTGGTGGTTGTGGTGAGGGTGGCGGTGGTGGCGATGACTAAGTTTATTGCAGATGAAGGAGGCAGGGCTGAGAGAGGCTGAGGCACCTGCCTGGGATGGTATGGCTACTGAGTGAGGGTTTAGGGTGTGAATTCAGATGGAGGCTGCAGCCACACTTCTACCATCAACATGGTACGGGTAATGGAACTCAATAAATGCTTAATGTGTGTGTGTCTCCCGTACATCCAAGAACTACCAGAACTCAGGAAGCTAAACATGAGCTGGCAAAGAGAAGCATTCGTAGTTAAATCTCGTGTCTGGTGAAACTGGTAGTGGCAAGGGAGGCACTGAAAAGGCAATTGGCCTGTGTACCAAATCACTGTCAGTGCCTTATTGTCTTAGACATATGTTCCAGGAGTGGACAACCTCTGTTTTACATCTGTGTTAGTCTTTGCAGAGTAAAAAACAAATTAGTGTTTAATGGGGACTATTAGTCTTGTCACCTAATTGAGAAGCATCTAATAAATCATTTCGTTCAAAACCCAGTGGGAATTTCTAGTTGAAAATGAGTGTGAGGAATATTCTACTTCTTTTTTTTTGGTACCAGGAATATTCCATTTCAAAAATATTTTCATATGTGAAGAATATACATGACTTTGTGAGCAATGTTAAGAGTGTAGTGAAATCTAGCATGTTGACTGCTTGTACTGGGCCTAGAACTGAGACTTGCTTTTGAGAATTATAGAATAAGCTTATGATGGTTTCTGCCTTTCAGGATTTTAAATTTTTTTTATTGGTGCATTTTAGATATACATAATGATAAATTCATCATAGGGAATTTGTACCTGTACATGATATGTCTTGCTTCTTTTTTCCCCCATTCCCCTCCCCTCCCTTCAACCCCTCTTCCCCTCCTTATTGATAAAAACTTTGTTTCCATTTTTTTGCACGTCAGGATTTTGCTAGGTGGCTTGGGAGCATCTGAATTATCTTCTAGTATGTTTCTAAATTGGTATTTTAATTTTACTTTTTATATTTTGAGGTGCTTAGGATTGAACCCAGGGCCCTGCACATGCTAAGCAAGTGCTCTACCACTGAGCTACATTCCCAGATGTAAACTGGCATTTTTTTAAAATAAAAAATTTAAATATTTTAGTTTGTTACATTCCATGCAGATCAAAAGTCATCATGACATGATTATTATTTGAAACATGAATAAGACATATTCAAGGTCGTGATCTCTGTAAACCTAGTATTTGCTTCTTAATTAAAATTTTCAGATGATAGGAAACATTGAAAACAGAGCATTAACTTATAAATGATAAAAATGGTTGGTAACTCCCATAATATATGTTTTATGGTTTTCATTTAAAAAGAATGTTTTGTATTAGATTAAGTTAGCCACTGTTTAGAATAAAACCTGCATTACTTTCTCTTCTAAATTAAACTCCGTAAATGAGAATGCTTGCAGTTGCCTTGGTGCTTTTTTCCTGTTTAATATGAGTTACATTGCTTTGAGTTAATTATCTAATTTACTTATGTCAGAGTTCTTTCATTTTAAAGGAAAAAATTTCTATTCTTCACTTATTTTATTTCCTTATATTCCTTATAAGTTGTAGCCTGGGATGTCTAGGGTTCTTCCTCTGGTCACATTCTTTCTTCACGTTTGACCCTGTGTTTTCATGAACATGTGTCAGTATACCTGGGAAACAGATGTGGACACTCCGGAGTCAGTAAGTCCAGTTGTCACTTCAGCCCTTGTAGGGCAATATGCTAATGCTAATGTTTGAATAAAGTATTTATAAAAATTCCTGCTGCAGCGTGACTTCTTTATTCTTGTGTGAGATGTGAGCCAGTAGACTGGGGAGCTCCCTGCTTACCAGGAGGGAAAAAAAAAGAAGTTTTGCTTTTTCTTTAGCCTAGTACTAGATAACTTTAAATCTTAAATTTGAATGTCCATTGCAGATGGGTTACACCAAATCCATCAACTCACAATGTTTTTCCTGTTGCCATTCACTAGTAAACAACAGAAGCCAAAAAGAGGGAATGTTCTCTAAAAATTATATATAAAATTGGGGTTAGGGATACAAGTTACTGCTTCCTTTTTGCTTACCCAAGATTATTTTTAGGCCCTGGGGGGTCTGAATCCGAGGTCATTTGCAGGGCAATTTAAATATTTTCTCAGAAGTCAGGGGCCTTCTTTCTTCTGTGTCCTCCCTATCTTGTTGGCAAATGTCTGTGTGGTAAGCCAATCCTGCTTCCTGTTTAAACTGTGTGAATGAGTCAGTCAATCCAATGTCTACCTCTTGATCCTATTTGCAAATAGAGAGTTGTAAATAATTCCATTTGTTAGCTGACACTTTTCACCTTCTAACCATATCTGGGTCATTTTATTGTGAACTTTGGCTGAAGGAAAGAGGCAGCTCTTTGAAGCTCCTCTTTTTTGGTACCCGGGATTGAACTCCGGACCTTGTGCTTTCGAGGCAGGTGGCAGAACCACTGAGCTAAATCCCCAGCCTTGAAGCTCCTCTTACTTGTGATCATATGGGTCTGATGTGGAGCCTTAGTAGGGCAGAAGCGGGCCTTGACTGAACCAATGTCCCCTTCTGCCTCTCTCCATCCTTGCCAACCTCTACAATGGAGAAGAAGGAAGCTAAGTATTCATTTCTGTAGCCTCCCCTGAAGCAAATGATGGCTTCTGGCAGAGCTGTGGCCAATAGGCTTAAGCTGAATTCTGCTGAGGAGGGCCTGGGATGTGTTTTTAAATTCCTGATCAAAGGGACCAGAAGCTGCTGGCACTATTCCTTTTGGTCCTTCTGGTCTTGAGCATGATTACAATGTCTGGATCTACAGCAATCATCTTGCAGCTTTGAGACAAGTAACCATTTACAAATGATAGAACAGAATTATAGAAGAAGGCTTGGTTTATATTGTATCACGAGTCCCCACATTGTATAAGACTCTTTCCCCCTACATGTTATATATGAAAAACAAATCCTTACAGGGTTCTTTAATTCATGGCTACAAATTCTTTGACATTCCTCCCATCAAAGAATGTAGTCCAATTCACCTCCCTTTGATCGTAGCCCAGCATTAGTGACTTGATTCAACAAATAGAATTCAGTAGAAGTGGTAGGGCCTGACACCCCACCCAGGACAAAAGGTGATATTGTTTCTGCCTTGTTCTTTTCTCTGACATATGCCGTGGGAGCCTTGAGCCAATATTCTAAAAGTTACATGGAAGTTGCCAAGCTGGAGGAAACCAGTAGGAGACCACACACAGGTGGAGATGGCTGAGGAGCCCTAGCTGTACCAGCCTGTAGCTCTGTGCACCTTCCCAGCCAGACTGCCAAGCATGTGAGTGAGCCAGTCTTCGGATGACTCCAGCCCTCAGCCTTCAAATTGCCCTTGCTGATGCCAAGTGCACCCAATAAGCTGCCCCAACCAAGCTATTACAAAATTGTAGGTTCATGAGAAAAATAAACTATTTCAAGCTGCTAAGTTTTGGCGTGGTTTGTTATATGACAATAGAAAACCTGAACACTATAATTTGCCACTGTTAATTGGATGCTTTGTTACTTGCAGCCAAAAGCATCCAGATCCGGAACACTTAGCAGAGAAGATAAAAAGGTATTGCTAAAATAGCCCATATGAAATGTATGTGCAGAGTATACTCCTAGCCTGGTTGTGCTAATAAAATTCACCATAGTACTGACATCACAATTTCCTGCTGAAGTTGATTTCTATTTAGTCATATAAAGGTTTTATTTATAATACAACCCAGCTAATAGAAATGTAGAAAATGAGGAATGGAAATTCAGGTCACCATATTTTTCTGCTCATTTGTTATTTTGCTAACCGCAAGGATACTATTGGTAGCTATCACCAGTAGGTAAAATTTGTGACACCCCAACTTCATCAAACTCTCTTCAGTGTTTGAGGCTGTTTATTTAATGAAATGCTCCTAGCATTTGGCAGCTTTGTTCTTTCACTGACATTTGCAGCTTTTAAAATAGATGAATATTTAATGATATGTTTTATAGGCCAGATTCTTTGAAGCAAAATACCATTAGTTAGTTCCTATTTTGTAGAAGAGTTGATGGTCACTCATTATTGCTGGAATTTATTTAAAGGTTTTAATATAAGGTTTCAGTCATAAATTTATTTATAAATCTAGCATTTAGAATCCCAGCAAGGTTGTTCTAGATTAATATTGATATTCTTACATGAAAACTATAATATAAATTAGGCATCTTTTATTCCAAAGTAACATAATACTCTTTCTAGTGATGGAAATTCCTAAGCAGCTTTGCAATACAGTTTCTTCTCCCATTGCAGTGAAATTTTAAACCTGAAAGAACAGAATTGCAACTCCTGAACCCTGGTTCCACAAAAGCAAATTGCATTTTTGAGTGCTTATTTACTCAGTGTCCACATCCTTAAAGAGTTGGCAAGTTTACAGTGGGTGGAGCAGCGCGAGTGCTGGTGAGACGGGGAGGGATGAATGTGGAGGCTGGGTTAGGGCACAAAAGGTCCTTGTGCGGAGAAGTCACATGAGTGATATTATATGCCGAAGCAGCCTCTGGGGTTTGAAAATAACTGGGCAGGGAGTGTCACCCTTCCTTGGATCTGCCTCCCTGATTTACTAACCTTAAGGGTCAGGCCTGTATTTCTGGGCGGGCTGGGAATCTATTTAAGTGTACTAATTTCTAATAGCAACTTTGCATAATAGCTTACAGAGCCTGGGAAGTTTTGTTTTTTGTTTTTTTTTTTGTCTCAATGCAGTAAGGTGCTGCATGCAAAAGCAGAATCAACCTCTCATTGAGAAGCCAAAGCAGGGCAGATGTCACTTGCTGAGGTTCAAATGAGGTTGCCTCCAGCATGATTTCCTTAAATGAATAGGAAATACAGCAAAACAACTGGTTTTTCATAGCAGCTCTAAAGCAGATTAAAACAAGCACTACTGTCCTATCCTGTCCTTCTATCTAACCATTTTTAAGGAAACTGAATTATTGATGCATGAGACAATGCCTTGTATTCATGCTTCTTGATACTTTTACTGTGGGTTGGTGGGAGTGGGATAAAATTTAACAAGGTTCTGAAAGCAGCAAATACATATGAGCTCTGTCTATATTGACCCTGAGTCTTGAGGACCCTAATGTATCAAGTGTCACTCGAGATCCTCACATCATTAGGGAGAAGAAGGTATTTTTCTTCTTTGGCTGTCATATGCTCCAGAGGGATATCCTTTGAGTTCAGACCCTTAGCTTCAGTCCCAGGCTCTTCACTAATGCCTTTCTGCTTCTGCATTTCTGTACCTCCTCCTCCCTTGGTATTAGCAGATAGAGGCCATCAACTCTTCTCTAATGCTGGTACCTCTTCCTGAAATCCTGCACACCACCAGAAACCAGAAACCCTCCACCTGGATACATGAGTACTTGGAAGCCTGACCTACTCAAGCTGTGCTAGCTCCTGGCAGAAGCCTGAATTCTTACATTCAAGGGGGCAGTGTTTCACAAAGCAGGGGAATCACCTGGGATACTTGTTAAAACACAGATCCCCAGGGAATCAGACTGTCAGGGTGGGGCTGGGCGACTGCCTGTGGAACAAGTTCAGCCCAGGCAGCTACTGCTTCCTTCTCAAGGTCACGGGGTAGAAAGCTGATTAACTTCATCCCTCCGCACATCAAGGTTAGGATTTCGTCTTTGGGACTGGAACACCTTTCTACCTTCACTGTGTGGAAACCTTTGAGAAGGTCTGCCAATCCAACTACAGGAACACTACTTGACCCTTCAACTTGTAGTAGTCTTAAAACAAATCCAGCGGTGCTCCAGGTGAGAAGAACCCTGGGCCACTTGGCCTGGGCAGCCTTCCGCACTCACCTGCTGCATGCTCAAGCGGTATGTGCGTGTTTTCTCTGGATGGTGCTTTCTCTTCTACCCCTTGCTGCACCACCTACTCGCCCACATTCCCCCTGCCATTTGGACTTCTGCTCGATGGATCCCCTATGGCTGTGTGCAGGGTCTCCTGGGGTTGCTCTTCTCCCTCAGTTCCTCCCAATGCTGTTGCTTCTTTCCACAATTCCATTATTTTTTTAATACTTTCTTTTTTTTCATTAAGTTTATTGGTACACTTTAGGTATACAATACAGTTACATTCATCATTGGGATCTTGTACCTTTACATGATGCATCTTGATTCTTATTTTTCCCCATTCCCCTGCCCTCCCTTCACCCCCTCCACCCTTCCCTATTTACAAAGACTTTGTTTCCATTTTTTTCCTTTTCTCATATTTTTTCTATTCCCTTCTTTCCTTTCCCCTACCTCTCCCACTTCCCCTACTTCCTTAGACCTTTTCTTCCTATTACACAATATCAATTATACATTTTTAAAAATTACAGTATCAAGATTTAGAGGACATTAGCACAGATTTTGCAGAATTTAAAAGGATATAGAAAGCATATTACAAAAATCCATTTTGAAATAAATTTGACAACTTCTATGAATTACCTTTGAAGACAATGAAACTGACTCTAGAAGAAATATAAAATTTGAATAGCACCTATTAAAGAAAGTATATTCCTAGCTTGAAAACCTACCTATATGACAACAACAGGCTCATATATATTTTAACTGATAAATTATATCAAAAATTTAAAGCAGAAAAAAGAAGGGACACTTCTTCCCTCATTTTAGGAAATCAACATTGTGCTAATAATAAAACCGGATAAAGATAATAGAAAAGTATGAACATAGATAAAAATTTGTTTAACAAAACAAACTATTAGAAATCAGATCTGGCAGTGTGTAGAAAGTGGTTTTATTAAAGGGATGGCAGTGTTGGTTCAGTATTGGAAGGTCCACCTCTGTAAGTCATCATTTTAACAAATGAAAGGAAAAAGTCATATGATCCTGAGAGTAGTTGCAGGAAAAGTATTGGACTAAATTCTACAACTGCTCGTGGTAAAAGCTATCAGGAGACAAGAAGTAGAACAGAACCTTCTCAACAGACAAAAGACATGTACTCCATTCTTCCAACAAAAACACTTTATATGAATGGAAAACATACAATGCTTTCTCCCTAAGGTGGGGAACAGGGGCGATATGCTTACTCTTCATCTGTGCATTAAACTTTGAAATATAGGCCCAAACCAAAATAGTCTGGCAATAAAAATAAATGAATAGGGGCTGGGGATTTAGCTCAGTGCTTCCAGTGCCTGCCTTGCAAGCGCAAGGTCCTGAGTTTGATCCCCAGTACCAAATAAATAAATAAACAAATAGCATAGGATTGGCAAGGTAGAAGTAGAATCTTTAAATGTAGATGAAATGATCAACTACAGAGAAAATACTAAGAAATCTCTGGGAGCCCCTAGAACTTGTACTTGAATTTAGCAGGATTAGAAAACAAAAGGTATATATAAAACTTCAGGTCTATGTGTACTTGCTATAAATGAAAAATTGGATATTGAAATTTAAAAGTTATGTAGGAATACAAAGGACCTAGAAAAGTAAAAAGAAAAAAAATAACAGTGTTGGAAGACATTTAGTATCTAATTTTAAGACTTCTAAAGCTTCAGTAGTCAAGGCAATGTTGGAATAAGGAAAGACATATAGATCAATGGAATAAAACAGAGAATCTAGAAATAGAACCACACATATATGGTCCACTGATTTTTTGGGGGGGTTAAATTCTTTTATCGGTACATTTTAGGTATACAATATGTTTACATTTATCATTGGGTGCTTGTACCTGTGGTCCACTGATTTTTGAAAGATTATTTAACATTAACATTTTATAGAACATAAACTCAACTCAAGAGCAGAGGAAAAGATAATGTTTTCAACAAATGGTACTCAAACACTTGGTATCTGTATATAAAAAATTAACCTCAATTCTTTATTTCCATATGTAAAAATAACTTGAAAGGATCTATGAAACTAAATATGAAAGACTAAAACTATAAAACTTTAAGAAGAAATTATAAGGGAAAATGTTCATGAATTTAGGGTAGGCAAGAATTTTCTAGGATACAAAAAACATGATGCACAAAAGAAAAAAATTGATAAATGAGATTCCATCAAAATTTAGAACTTTAAAAGACATTGTCAAGAAAATGAAAAGTAGTCCTTAAGCAGAACATATTTAAAATACATATAACAGGGCCAGGGATTTAGATCAGTGTTTCTGCCCCCTGCCTTGCAAGTGCAAGGACCTGAGTTCGATCCCCGGTACCAAAAATAAAATAAAATACATGTAACCTATGATCAGAATATATAAAGCACTCTTACAGCTCATTAATAGACAACTCAATTAAAAAGCAGACACAAGAAGACGATAAATAGCCAGTACAGCACAAGGAAAGGTGTGCAACACTAGAATCAGAAAAATACTGATCAGTACAATAGCAAATTGTATTATATATTCATTAGGGAGATTAAGTTAAAAGTTTTAAAAGAACAAATGTCAGCTTAGGTGTGAACCAGTTAAAACTTTCTAATATTGCTAATGTGAATGTAAAATGATAAATCCATTTTGGAAAACAATATAGAAATTTCTTGTGTTACTGTTAAGAACCAACAGTTCCGTTCTTAAGTCTTTACTTAAGAGAAATGAAAACATGTTCACAATAGATTTGTACATACAAGTTGACTATCCCTTATCTGAAATTCTTGGGACCAGAAGTGCTTCAGATTTTTGTTTGAAATCCACTTGATCTGCAAAGAGGCTAGCTACTCCTGCTTTTTTTGGGGTTCCTGACCCATGGAGCATTGTTTTCCACCCTTAACTTTCAGTCTATGAGTTTCTTTTTAAATGAAGTGTGTTTCTTGTATGCAACATATTGTTGGATCTTGTTTCTCAACCCATTCTCCCAGTCTATTTCTTTTGATTGGTGAATTGAGACCATTAACCTTGATGGTTATAACTGATGCATATTGACTTATCATTGTCATGACTTTTCCTTTTTGTTGGATTCTCTCCCTTTGCATTAAAATTTCTTGTTGTGCCCAATGGATTCATTCTGCTGGGCTTCCTGGGGTTGTGATCTGCATTGTCTTTTCCTAGGATATTGTCTAAAACTTTTTGGAGTGCTGCTTTGGTATTCATGAAGTTCCTAAGGTGCTCTTTGTCATGAAAGTATCTTATTTCTCCATCAATTTTGAAAGATAGTTTTGCAGGATACATCAATCTGGGTTGGAGGCTGTTTTCCTTTAGGGCTTGAAATACAGCACTCCAAGCTCTTCTTGCCTTGAGGGTTTGTGTTGAGAAGTCTGCTGTGATTCTGATGGGCTTTCCTTTGTATGTGGTTTGTTTCTTTTCTCTAACTGCTTGTAGAATTTTGTTCTTCTGATGAGTTTCTGGAATCTTAACTATTATATGTCTATGTGTAGATTTTTTTGATCAAGGCTAGTTGGAGTCCTATGTGCCTCACTTATCTGTATGTCAAGTTCTTTTCCCCTGCTTGGTCAACTTTTCTGCCATCACTTCTGTGAACAGTTCTTTTATGTCCTCTGCACTCTCTACTGTTACTTCATTGACTCTGATAAGTCTTATGTTATTCTTCTTTGCATCATCTAGTAGCTGCTGGATTGATTTTTCATGGTCCCTTACAATTTTAAAGAAATTTTTCTTTTCCTGGTCACTAATTGCAATGTTATCATCTATATCTGAGATTCTCTCCTCACATTGGCTCATTCTGCTGCATAAACTTTCAATGGAGTTTTTAATCTCCTAGAAATCTGTTTGCATCTGTTTTATGGATTCACTTTGTTTCATATGTTGGGATTCCATCATGTTCCTCAGCTCCTCTATTTTTTTAAATCTGTGTCTGGTCTAGATTTATTAATCATGCCTTGCATTATGGGCACAATCTCTGCTGTTATCTGGGAAATTATTTCTGATTGCATTTTTTCCAGATCCTCTTTTGTTGCTAGTTCAGGGAGTCCAGATGGTTGAATATCAGATTGTTTCATCTCATTTCCCTTTGGGGTTGCCTTAGGTGATCTGGAAGTCAGTTTTGAGACTTGTTCACCTTCTCATTTCAACAGATGCAGCCTGCTGTGCCTTTGTTGAGGCAACTTTTTGCTCACTGAGTGGTCTTCAATTCTCAGCAAGTCACAGAGCTGCCTTTTCTCTGCTACTCACCAGTACACTAATTCCTGGGTTCAGAAAGGTGGTTCTGGATCCCTGAGCTGACCTGTTGTCTGCATGGGCTTCTGGCTGTGGTCTGTGCACACTTGGGATGATATCTATGTGTGCCACTGGCTGGGGCACCTATGTAGCTTTTGTCTGGGAGGGCCTTTGGCTGGGAGTCGTGCACCCTACTTCCTGTTGTGTGAGCAAGTTCCTGGCTAAGGTCTCATGCACTAACTGATGGTATTGGGGCGAACCTCTGGCTATTGCTTGTGTGCCTGTGCAGCTCTTTTCCAGGCAGGCCCTTGGCTTGGGCTGGTGTGCCCCAGCCTCTGGGGTCAGGGTGAAACCCTGGCTGGGATCTGCTTGCAGCCGTACTGCTCTGGTCCACACCGCTGCTCCCCCAACTAAGGTGGTCTGGTGTGCCTTTATTGCAGAGATTTTTTTCACTTTTCTGGTAGGCTTTAATTTTCATCAAGGGGCCTCAGAGAGGCCCTCTTTCTGTGGTTTACTTCTACTCTATCTTCTCAAGCTCAGAACAATGTCTTTTATGACCCCTGCAACTCTGCAGTGTGGATCCAGGTAATGGCTCGGAACAGCTGGGGGTGGTGGTGCTGGTGCCTATGCAGCTCATCTCCACAGTGCTCTTGGGTGGTGGTACTGCGGCTGGAGAGGCTCATCTCCTTGGCCTTCTGGGCCGCGATTCCATTATTACCACAGACAGAGTTAGGAAGGCGATGGCAACATTTTTGTATAGAGGAGCAGATAGTAAATATTTCTGTGGGCCATACAATCTATCATAACTACTCAAGTCTACCATCACAGATAGTATATAAACAAATGAACACGTTTCAATAAAACTTTATTTATGGACAAAAATGTGAATTTCATATGTCACCAAATAGTATTCTCTTTTTAAAAAAAAATTATAACAGCTTAAAAATATAAAAACCATTCTTAGCTTTTGATCCATAAAAAGATGTAGTGGCCTGGGTTTAGCTTGTGAGCTATGGTTCGTGAGTCCTAGTCTAACTCAGTGCTTCTTAAACCTTGAGGAACACACTCCACTAAAGGTCTTGTTGAGAGGTAGAGTCTGGTTCACGGCATTTGGGGAGGAGTCAGGGATTTTGAACATATTCCCAGCAATGTGAGTGTGCCTGTCTGTGCATCTACAAAATAACAGTTCCTATATCATGTGTAGAAGGTTCTCCCTTATGCAAGAAAATCATTAAAAACAGGTTAATAATATAGCAAACTGCTGAGACTATACTTCACATATGGAAACTGAGGTAGTGGAGAGAGCAGATTTTCAAACCAAACAGACTCCTACTTACCACATACGTGAATCTGGGCACATTTCTTAACCTTTCTCAGTTTCTGTTTATTCAACTGTAAAACAAGGTAGTAATCTCTTCCTCAGATGGAGGTTTTGGATTTTAGCACAATAATGCATGTAAAACACTCAGCATCCCAGCAAGTGCTCAATTTTAGCCCTTTTTATTTTTAAATTAAAAAGCAAGACATGAACCTGTGTATAACAAAGTAATAAAAACTTTAATTTCTAGCGCCTCAGGGGATTTCCTTCCTTTTCTTAGATCCCATTTGCAAGGGTGGTGCCTGTTCATTCATTCAAGAAATATTTGCTGAGCTCCTGCTTCTGCCAGGCAATGTGCTTTGCCAGATCTGCCAAGATGAGTGAAATGTAAGCTTGCATAGGTTGGGGGGATGGAAACAAAAACCAATTTCAGCATAGAGTCGAGTCAGTGCAGTGTGAGAGAACATGCAGAGTGCTGGGGGGTTTGTTCTGCTGTGAGGAGGGGCCAGAGGGATGCCACACAGGAGGTGACTAATCTGGCCTTCAAAGGCAGACTCTGGATCTGCCTGATGGAGGAAAGGGAGCAGGATTTTCAAAGGCAGTTGAGAATGTAAGGGGAGGCCAGAGAATCTGGATCTTCAGAATATGTGGTTGTGACCTTTATGTGAGAAATTTGCACTGGCTAGGTATCAACCCTGAGTGCCATTACCCTTTTTTGGGAAACATCCTGACAATGACCATGTTTCATGCCAGCAGCCACTCTGAGAAAAGATAGAACCAGAAAATCCTCAACCATTTTTGCTGTGTTTACCTTTATAAGGGGTTTCCTGAGAAATTACTCAGTTTAGCAATTGCCTGCTAAGAGCAGCTCCTGAGATGAAGTCTGGCACCTGTCATCAGAGAGTTTAGCCTCTGGCACAGGACACTGGTACACAAATCACCACACCACAGGGTAAAGAAGGGTGGCAAAAATTGAGTCTTGTAGACTCTAGGAAGGAGAAAAAGATGATAAGGAGTTTGGATTTGGGGATAGGTGCTCTGGAAGGGCTTCATGGAGGAAGCAAAATCTGAGTTGGCCTTGGAGATGAATGTTCTGTCTCGGAGTGGTAGCTTCAGGGGAGATTTTGGGGGTAGGGATAATTTGGGTGTATTTGTGCAAATAACTAACTTCAATCATAGGCATGGAAGCTGCCAGTAGGTTGCTGAACTGTCCTGGAACTGAGCAGGTGCTGTCTGAAAGTATCTGGGCAATCTCTCTTCTGCCTCTCCTTCTCAATTTTCTGAGGCCTGTCCTCCATAGCAGGGATTCTAGAATAAAGGGCATGCAAGAGAGGTAGTAGGCTCTGAAGCAAGGGGGTGGGAATGAAGGGATGTACCTCCTGGTCATGCATCCTGACTCATGGTGTTCTGCGGAGCATGCTACTATGTCTGGCCTGCTATCTTTTCTGTTAATTCCTTCTTACCTAAAGATGTGGAGTGGGCTTTGCCATCTTAATACTCTTCTAATCCACCTTTTTGAAGTCCTTTTCCTCCACCCGACCTGCCCCAAGTTGAAATAAGGTGTGTCTGGGCCACTGGTGATCTCAAAGGGCCATGGTGGAGTTGCTTAGCCCCAGGGAAGATTTGTAGTAGGGCCCTGGAGCTAATAGAAAGATGTGGAGGAGGTGTCAAGAGGCTGTGGAATCTTTCTAGGCTCAGTGAGAACACTGTCCAGACCAAAGCCCAAGGGTCTGTTTTTGTTTTCACAAGGAACTCTCTAAGACAAAGACCCACAACCAATGCTGCTTCAGGGCTCAGGTGAAGAAATGCTACTTGGCATGAACCCTGACAATGTCAATCACTTCTACAGCAGTGCTTCTAGAATCCTGACTACTTTATCTGAATTGGCTCTATTTTCCCCATGGAAGAGTTTGCTACCTCAATTCCCGCAGTTCTGGGATCTCTATAAACTGCTCCCCAGGCAGGGAAGTGGAATTCTCATGGAACAGTTACGTAGTGTGGCAACATCCCTGATGAGGCTGGGAGGCAAGAACATAAGAAATCTGTTGTGAATGCATGCGATGCACCTGGATGTGCGGACGGGCGGGGAAAAAACATTTCTGAGGTCCCTCCTTATCTGGTTGGGAGAACACATTAATAAAATAGGAATTTTAGGAAGCTTGAGTTACATTTGTAAACAAGCACACATGCATACATATGAAATGGATATTGATGGCCCTGTTATAGGAAACAGTGCCACCCAGCCCAGACTCAAGCACTGTGGCATCCCCAGGTCTCTGTGAACGGGTGCCATAGTTAACATGGATGTTAGTCAGCAAATAGTTTCCCAGTTACTCTCTTCAGTAAACAGCAGTGTGGCATGCGGCTCCTCCACATTGAATGGGGAACGCACCTGGATTATTATTTGCAGATGACCTGTGTTGTGCTCCAAAATGTGTACTGGGGCTTTGTCATTTTGGCTACTTCTGTATCCTAAGTGACTAGGACAGTGCTCAGCCCATAGCAGGTATTTGATATTGATGAATGAATGTAGGAGACATCAACCATCTCTCTCCCTTCCCCATCACTGTTACTTCTGCCAAGTCTGCCTTAAGTTCCTGGCCCATGGGAAATGCATCTTCTTGGTTCGGGGCCTGTGGGTGGCTCTCTGGCACTGTAGGTCAGCGTGTGGGTGTGTATTTTTGCACAGACACAGAGGGCCTGGCTTAGCACTTAGTCCCAGAGGCTCAGAGGGACTCTCAGGCAGAACTCTACGAAGCTCATCTTCCATAAAGTAGGTTATTTTTTCTGATTATGAAAATAACAGATGCTTGTTACATAAAGATTGCAAACACTGGAGACATATGAAGACAGGAAAATTACCCAAAATCTCTTTCCCCAGAAACAAATCCATCCTTCTCTTTCCCCCGAATTATCAAACAGCTTGTAAACCTGCCCCCATGCTGCTGCTAACGTGGTCACAGGGCTGGAGAGATAGTTCTGGAAGGCAGATCTTAAACCTCTTTCAAGGCTTCCTGTTGCCATCACTGCCCACTCTGCTGTACTTGCCAGGGTTGGCCGTGCTGTCTCTTCAGCTTCCTCTCCTTCTGAGCCCTTGTCCCAGTGAAGGTGCCAAATGGAATTTCCTTCACTTCTTCACCCAAGCAGCACCTTCTCAAGTTCACCCACTTGGAACTCTCTCCACCTTTCTTGGTTTAGTCTTTCTCTGTTTTTAACTCTGTTTCCTGGTCTGTGTTATCTATTTTTCCATTTTCTTCCTCTCTGCTTCAGCAGTTAGATACTACTTCCACTCTAAAGCCTTCTCTGCCTGTCCCTTTCTCCACCAAATCTGAGTTTGGCTGTCCTCCCGTGCACTTGGAAAACCCGTGGATTTCTCACATCCTATGACTCATCATACAGCATGTCAGTGATTCTCTGACAGTGCATCTCTGTCCTGAGTCCTCAGCCAAGTCTGGTTCATGTCTTGCAGCTCAATAGATATTTGACAAAGTCAATTAGATTGAATCATTATTTACATTTTACATTTCCTCTTAAACTTTGCTTTAATCATACTATTTTCCATTTTATGTAGATATAATTAATCTTGTATAGCTCATATGTCATAGATCATAGATAAAAATTTAATCTTACTTAAGCTTTTATTTAACATTATATGAAGCATTTGCCACTTTACCTCATCTTTATAGACTTTATTTGTAATGACTGCATACTATTCCACCAACTGGATGCACTCTAGTTTACTTAGCTTTCCTTTTTTGGAGATTTGGAGGTTCTTGATGGTTTTGTTTCTTCCAATTTATTTTCTGATTAATGTCTCCAGGTGTCTATCTCCTTAAAATATTCAAAATAAAATTTCAAGACATTTCATGATCCATGGTGCCTAATTGCCTTCCTAAAGTGTTATTTATCTATTGCCACCAGCAATACATGTGAGCTTTCATTTCACTCCCCCTCATCAAGGACACTTTTGTCTCGGTTGCTAAAACCCTGCAAAGAACAGGGACCTCCCAGAGGTGGCAGCACCACGCACCCAAGGCCAGCACTTGTCCCTGTCCACACTCCCTTCCAAGGCCAAGAGCAAATTTCCCCAGTTCTCACCCCAGAAGACTGTTCAACCTTGCACAGGGTGTTTAATCACTCTGAGCATCTGTTTCCTCCTCATAGGGGAGAGACATCATGCTACAGTTGTTGTGTTGATTCTATCTCAGATCCTTTAAGTGGAGCAGGACAAGCCGCTCTCCCTTTTCCTGCAGCTGGACTGACCAGGTAGGCACGCCTGTGTGTACGTGCTCAGCCACACCCTGTGAGGGCACTGTCCACCCAAGACTGTCTTCTCGCTCACCTGCTCTTTTGCCTGGCTCTTTGGTGCCTTTGCTTTTCCTTATACTTCACAGTTTTCCTTTCTTCCCCTCCCTCCTTCGCTCCTTCCCTTATTTCCTTCCATTTCTCTTATACTTCATTTTCTTCCTTTGTCCTTTCTATCCTTCCTCCATTCATCCATTTATTCAATGGTGTTAGACAGCACCTAATAGCTAATAAGCATGGTTAATAAGGCAGTTCTTGGGCCGGGGATTTAGCTCAGTGGTTCCACTGCCTGCCTCGAAAGCGCAAGCTCCCAAGCTCAATCCCTGGAACAACAACAAAAAAGGTCAGTTCTTGCCTCCATGAACCTTACATCTCGGTGGGGGATACAGATGGAAACCAATAAGCACACCCATAAGTTAAAACATCAAGCATTATGGAAGAAGTAGATGCAGGCAGAGAGAGAAACACTGGGAAAGATCTCACCCCCTCTTACCCTCTCTTACTCCCTTTACCGCTCACTGTGCTTTTCCCTCCACAGTTCTTAGCAGTGTTTGACAGAGCATGTGTACTGTTTCCTGGTCTCTTTGCTCACTGTCAGTCTCCCCCAACTCAAAAGAAGCTCCGCAGTGCAGGGCTGGGGTGTTCACAGCTGTGCTGGGCTCTCTGCAGCTTCCATAGCAGCATCTCTCCAGAGGCACTTGCTGGCTGACTGTGAAATGCAAAGCCTTGGGAGGTGTATGAAACTTGCTGGGGAGGAGAAGGAGCCTGTCCAGACAAGAGGCTGCTCCAAGGTCCAGTGAGAGGAAACAGACTTCCAGAGGTGCAGAGGCAGAAAAGTGAGCAGAATGCAGCTCAGAGTGGTGGGGTCCAGGTCGAGCAAGGAGTAGCAGGACAAAATGAGGGTTTCTTGTCCTTGTAGGCCATGGAAAGGGTTTGGATTTTGCCAAAGGGCAATAGGAAACTGCTGACACTGTGCTTTGACAGAACACAGGGGTGCACTGCATCCCTGCAGTGGCAGGGCATATTAGTGTGTGGGGAAGTGGGGTGGAGTAGGGAATCGATGAGGTGAGCTCTCACGCTAGCTTTGTCTTTACCCTGCGACCTCTATTCTCCTGTTGGATATGGGGGACCATATTTCTCCTAAGCCTATTGTTCTAGAGCCCTAAAATTGATAGCCAGCAAGCATGTAATTACACTCCCCTCAAGACACTGCCTCAGGTCTTCGTATCCAGCCTCTCTGATCAACCCACACGTCTAACACTGACATTGTTAGGACCATAATGGATTTGACTCAGACTTGGTAATTTGGGAGATATCTTGTATAATTTGTGATTTTGACTTCAAAAGTACAGTCATGGCTTCTCCTTGAACTTTGCCCTTGGGCCTGGCAGAGAGTTCCATCCAACCTGGTTTCCTTTTCTCAGCTCTAAGGGTCCCAAGGAGACTCTTGCTATAAAGATTCAGCCTGTAAGAGTGGTGGGAGCTCTCTGAAGGGCAATCTCCAGAGACCCGGGTTGATGGAAATGCCCGCTAAGCCAGCCGTTTCTTTGTGGCTTTTTTGGAGGATCCCTTTTTCATGGCCTCTGACCTTTGGAGTTTTGGTGCCCCTTCATCAGCAACCCCACAGCTTCCTCTCATTCCACAAGTGCCTCTTCCTGTCGCTGATCATTTTGGGTGCACGATCTCCCTTCTTGCTCATCTCCTTGCCCATCCCCCAATTGGCTGTGCACGCCTCTCCCCCATGAGTGAATGACTACCTGCCAATCGGAGGTGGTATCTGTCAGCTCCCCTCCAGTTCAGTCAGATCACTCTCCATCTCAGACAGGCCCATCTTCCCTTCACCCAGGCCTGGTCCCCAAGCAATCAGGTAAAATTCATGAATCTATAGAGCTGGAAGGTGTGTGAGTAGCTCAGAGTAAAACAGAAAGTCCAAATGGGAAGATGGCCAACTCAGGAGACTCTAACATGAAGTATAGTAGAAATACTATTTCCCCTCTTCCTGGGGAGAAGGGTACTGGGGTATATTTTTTTGTTTTATTTTGATTGTGAATAAATGGCCCTGTATAGATCCAACGTTTTAATTGTGTTAAAGTAACAACAGACTTAACCTAGCACATATTTAATACAATACTCAATTGTTACAAGGTTCACAATTAGGTGTACCCTGCAAGCAATTTTCTGATGTATTATTTCTTTTATTCAGCCAACCACACTTCATTTTTCTCATCTCATTTGATTTCTACAGCATCTATAATTGGCATCGATGGTATTCCCTGACAGTGCTATGTTAATAACATGTGTGTACATAGCACTCTGTAGCAATTGTTATCCTGAAGAGGAAAATATTCAGAGACTGTACACATAATTAACAACTAGAAGGGTCAGTACTGTGTTCCGATCCTGGTGTTCTGATTTGAGCACATTATTCTTGTAGCAATAACATATGGTATTGCATAATCATTCCCACTCAACACACGGAACGTCTTAGGATCTCATTTGGCAACAGCAGGGGAGACTGACTATGGGAAAGGTAAGGACATTCTTGTAGAAAAGTGAAGCAGAGCTCTAAAGCCTGGAGGTCTTAAGGTCTTAGTAGATTAGTTTAAAACAGGCAGGGCTGACAGCACAATCCAGGCGCTCTATACATCCCTTACCTCCACTTCACTCCTGGACCTAAAATGTGGAGAACAAGTCTGAATTGAAGTCAATCTTATTGTAAAATCAGAAGAAATCCCCTGGTCAAAGTATGGTCCCTCTCACTTGCATATTGCTCAAGGAGGCACAGCATTTTCTCCAAAAATTGGAGTGAAAAGGCATAACGGTGGAAACAGAATATAAAGGCTTAACCCTTGGGTGTGCAGTGGAGAGGTGAGGAATGCCTTTGGAGAATGGGAAACAGACCTATTAATCCGGGCGAAGGAGAAGGGAGAGGAAGAGGAGACTGAAGAGAAGACGAGCTTCTCTGCTGAGGCCGCCCTGTGGTCCATTATGTTACAAAGAGTAATTTTCTTTTGAGTCTTCTAGTTTAGAGTGCCACACCTATTCCTTGGGGAATACAGATTTTCTTCACTTATTTCCTGCCATAAAACTTCCAGGCATTGGTTTTCCAGGGACAGGGGTCACGATGGACAGCGGGAGGGAGCTCCCCCTCCGTCAGTCAGTCAGCGACAGACGCTGACGCCCCTGCTCTGGTCAGAGGCGCGGCTGCGGCGCCGCCTGGAGTTGCAGTCCCGCGTGGCTGAGGGGCCGGGCCGCGGGGCCGCCGGGGAGTTACACCAGTGCGTGGCTGAGGCACGGAAGACAGAGATGATTCCGGGGTGGCTCCTTTGAACCGCTGCCTACTGGGCTTCAGCAGAGAGAAGTAAGTAGTACAGTTCTTTTCCCCTTCCTAGCAGCCAGAGCTTGAGGCGTGGGGTACAAAGTCACTGCTCAGCTGAGCGGTTGGGCGCAGGGGTTTTCTTCTCCCAGCTCGGTGACCTTGTGGTACTGGTTTGGTGGCGCCTCAGCTAGGGTGGTGCAGGGCACAGCACGGGTTCACCTGAGCTACCAGGCTGGGAGGAGGCGGAGCTCTGGGACGATCAGGTCTGTTTCTTTCACATCTTTGAACTAGTATTGTGTGACTCCTGACGCATGTTTGTTATTCTTTTTACTGTAGAGTAATACCTCGGTTCAGGACCGCTTTTGTTTGCACACAGTTCGGTTGGCAAACAAAAGCGTTGGGCACAATTTTGCTTCCCTAAGCAAACTGCACATCACGTGGCAAACAATACCAAAGCCGTCTTCTCCACATGAACACAAACACAGCCATATTCCCCGGAATTATAAAACAAAGTTCGTAAACCCTATATTCAATATTCTTTTCAGTAATTTTAGGATTCCCTAGTATATAAGGTGTGCAAATATTTAACTTCACTAAATAATGCCACTTTTTCTTTCAAATTTATTGCATTATACTTTATCACCAGTCGTGAAATTTTTCTTGTATGCTTCTTTTTCAGTAGATTCCAGTTTGGGCTTCAGTTTTACTTCTTTCCAACCACCAGTCCACATTCCCAGTAGAAAATATAACTCTTCATCCATTTTTTTTGTTTTGTTTTTGCGATGCTGGGGATAGGACCCAGCCCTCACACACACTGGGCAAGCGCCCGACTGCTGAGGTACACTCCCATGACTTATCACTGTATTTTTTAAAGATAAAAGAATTTCATGATGATAAAAATCATCATTTTTTTTTACTACTCTAATATTGAACCACACAACTTTGGTTATAACGAATGAAAATTACTTGAATGGCCAACAATAGAAACAAGCAAATTATGATAGAATACTATTTTACCCCAAAATTCAAGTTATTTAAACATTTTTACTTAAAATGTTTGGCTCTGGGGATGTAGCTCAGTGGTGGAGCACTTGCCTAGTGTGTGGGAGGCTTGGGTTTGATTCTCAGCACTTCAAAAACAAAACAACGAAAAAGTTCATGTGCAAGGGGTGACTGAAAATACAGTGAATGTTTAAATTTTAAAAATTTATTGCACTAAAAGACACATTACCATTATTCGCCCTCAAAATATTTTCACTTTGAACACACTTATCCCATCATTCGTGTCACTTTCTGAAGGAGTTCTGTAACTCCTCTCTCAAGACTGTCTTTACGAGGTGTGATCAAAATTCCTGGGAATGCTGCTGCCACGAGCCAGAAGCAGGGCTGTAAAAACATGAAGATACAGGCCTTGAACATGTTGGACCAACATGTTGAGCTTGTTGGTCCTTGGACATGTTGAGCTTGAAGTGCTTGCAATGTGCAGGTGAACACTCACAGTGTAGTAGGAAGAAGGTCTGTTCCTGTGGAAAGAATATCATGGCTGGACTTAGGAGTTGAGGGATTCTCATACATGGTAGATGAGCTACCTGGGTGGACAAGGTCAGAGTATACAGGCTGAAAGAAATGAGATGTGAAATTCAGAGCACAGAATACTAAGTAGGACTGGAAGGAAAGGGTGGGGGGTTAAAGCAAGGACACTGAAAAGGGCATGTGGTATGAGACAAGGAAGCAATCAGATTTTATGATATAAGGAATTCGTGGGAGGTTAGGAAGCTGAGACAGTGAGAAAAAAACTCTTTCCAGGGATAAGAGAAGTGATATTTTGATTCCTGTTTGCATGTGCACACAAAGGAGCATAGGCACTTCTCACACAAATACATCTATGGAGAAGGACAGACTAATAACTGAGTGTTTTGTAAGATAACTAAATGTGGATATAAAGAGGAATCCCAAATACCTTCTGGAGTTTCAACCATTAATAATGGTAAAATGTTAGAAGATGCAATTTATGGTGAACGTCACTTGTCATTTGCAAATTTAACTGTCTTAATACCCTTTCCCCTATATATGGTGTGATCAAAAAACAATGTGAATTTTAAATTTAAAATATTTACTATGTAGCAGACCCACCCTAGAGGAGCAGCACTCACCTTTAGGTGAGCAAGGAGACATGTGCCAGAAGAGCACCATCCCTGCCTCACCTGAGAGCAGACCTGTGCCAGAGGAGCAGTGTCTGACCCTACATGAGCAAGCACACCTGCTCCAGAGGAGTGGCTCTCACCAGCAGGGGAGCAAGAAGTCCTGTATTGGTCAAGCAGCACCCCTCCCTGGGGGAGCATGTCACAAGGAATCAGGAGGCAAGGAACAACCAACCAACCTGATCCTGGACAGCACAATACCAGAGAGAGAAGGGAACCACCAGATTCTCTGACAAAGGACATTAAATCTAACAGCCCACATGAACCCCTGGCCTGTGGCCTATACCTGGCAGAGACAAGTGGGCTGAAAACTAGTATGGAGATTCCTCACAAAACTGAAACTAGAAATTCTACTTGATCCAGCTATTCCCCTTCCAAATATCTTCACAAAAGAGTTAAAGACATTACAGTGATCCATGCAGACCCATGTATATAGCAACACAATTCATAATAGCTAAACATTGGAAGCAGCCCATATGTCCATCAACAGAAGAATAGATAAATTAAGTGTGGTTTTTAAACACAATTGAGTACTACTCTACCATAAGGAATGATAAACTTGAGTCATTTGTAAAAAGAAATTAAAGCATCTTGAGACCATAATGTTCAGTGAAATAAATCAGACACATAAGCTTAAATATCACATGGAGGTTTTTTTTGTATGAGAAACCCAAAGTATAGATAAAGAGCAAAATAAAGATAGATGATAGGAAGAAGAGGGATAAATCTTTCTAAACAGGGAAAAGATCAAAAGGTGGAGAGGGTGGGGGTGGGAGGAGAGGGAAAGGGGATGATACAAAGGAAGTGTAAGATGTGTTATGTACCCGTACCAATTGCTCCCCAGGTCTGTAAACTTTATGTATTACCAACATGTACTAATGAAAATAAATAATAAACCAAAGGTAAATACAAACCTTGAGACCCATTCTGGAAAGAGCAGGCTGATGTGGGTGAGAGAACAGAGATGGAAAGAAAAAAAACTAACCAAAGGCTTAGATTGTGAAGATGCTTATTTTTTCTGCTATTTTGTGGATGGAAAAGTTTTCTGGTGCCCTCTTGAGTTATTGTCTCTAATTGATTACTTCCAGAAACATATGATTTAATTTTTATTTATTATAATAGTAAAACATAAAGCCACAAAAAGCCAAAAGTAACAAGAATGTCAAAAGTGTCTCCATATCACCTCCAGGTGTTGTCATATTCCCATCCTCCCCCTCTGTGATTCTCTTGCTTTGCTTTGTTTTGTTGCTTAGTTTGGCAAATGCAAGACTAAGGCATGAAGCACCACCCTCAACTCCATCCTCCAGGTGTTTCTTAAGCATCCGCATATTGGGGAAGACCTGGTCGCAGCCCATGCACCTAAAGCCACTGTACAGGTCCTCCAGCCCTGAATCCCAGGCCAGATTCTCAGCCTCTTCCCTTTCCTCTTGGCCTTCCCCGTGCAGGCCATTTTCACTGTCAGTTAGGACGTCTCTTAGGCACACAGAAGAGAGGCTGGCTTTTGAAGGGATCTTCTCAGGAAAGGTCATTCTTGCTATTCTTGTCATCTTTGCGGGGGGCTCCAAATCATCTTCTGTATCCCCCAAGGAAGCCGTACCCCTTTTCATTGGGACAGGCTTATAGTAGACATTCAGGACTCTTTTCTTTTCAGTAGATGTTGCAGACTCTAAGGGGTTATTGGCCAAGGAGGAAGGTAAATGAGAATGTGCCATGGAGGAGAAAGTCTCCTTCTCCATCAAATCTTGATTTAAAAGCCTCTTGCAGGATTCAGGACCTGGAACATATTGAGGTAGTATGTTGGTATTTGGAAAAGAAAGCTTATCAAAAATAATGAGATAAGATGGCCATGAAAATGTCCTGGGGTGGGGTCATATTTTGTGTGTGGTTTGTGTCATGTAATGTACATACTTTGTAATCCTATGTGAAAAATGAGTTGTGTAAGGCAACTACTATAAATTATATATGTACATACACACCCGTATATAGACATGTATGTGTATGTGTGTATACATATACAGAGTCTGCCAAAAAATGTATACACACTTCAGGAAAAGAAAAATAGTATGTTTTTCAAGTACCCAAATATGGGGCACCATTGAGGATGCTGTAGATTTCAGGAAATCCACTACATTGTCAGCTCTTAGGGAAGAAATTGAAAACAAGTATGTAGCAATCTCAATGACCAAGGTCACCCAAGCAGCAGTTCACTGCTAATGGGCTCAACTTTGAGCACCTCTTGTAATTGTAGTGCCCAAAGATAACTTGCATTAATCTCATTATATCTCAATAAATGCAGTATTAAAATATTTATACAAGTTTTTCTTTTCCTGAAGTGTGTATACATTTTTGGGGCGGAATCTGTGCATGTATGTATACGTACATATATTCTGGTATACCTTTGGTGACTGTCTGGTACTGGCAAAAGCAGATAGTGATGTGTCTGTGTGTGTGTGTGTGTGTGTGTGTGTGTGTGTCTGATACTGTGTGAGATAGCACATGTGATTTCACTGTGAATATTGGTAGATGGTGTGACAATAGCCTTACATGTTGGAGGAAGTGTTTATGACCTCAGCACATGCAGCTCTGTGAAGGGCTGAAGGCGAGGTGAAGAAGTGACTTTTGTGTGAGAACATATACATATTAGAAGGGCACAAGAGTTTTCTAGTATTTTGTCTACTAGTAGCATTATGAAATTAAAACAGGTTATCCATGTGAGGTAATAGTTTATCTGTGTGAGGTGATATGAAGTTATTTACAGGATTAAGGTGTAAAATGGTGGGTGAGTCTGAGAATGACTTCTGGAATGTGAGCATAAGGCTGTACCTATGTAACACTGATACTGGGAAAATAGGGAGAGAGGAGATATTTATGAGAAAGATAAAAAGGAGGAGAAATGGTCTGTATTTAGTACAAAGGAGTGTGACATGTGAGTGTGAGGTGAGTTTATACAGTGATCTGAGGGGGAAGACTCTGCTTCCACCTCCTGCACATCACATAGGCCACTGCCTCACCCACAGTGGCCGCAGTGTTCACATGAAAATGTGTGCTGAGGAACTCTGTCCTCCTCTAGAAGGCAGATTTCCTATCTGCCCCTCCTCAGAGGAGTCAGTGTTCATCCCTCTTCCCTGAAGACCTTTCGTGTATGTAAAGGAAATGAATGGGGTTGGGAGGCTGCTCAGCTGCACCTCTTGTCCAAGCTCAGGTCACCTTTGCATCTGCCTTACCATCCTTGTCCATAGGAATGCACTCACTTGAAGAAGAGACGCACGACAAATGTTCTGAGACTGAGAAATTCTCTCCTGCATCCAGATTTGAACTTGGGACCATCTCATGTGTCTCAGTGGTATCCTCTGGAGAGTTGTGCAGTTCTGAAGTGGAAGAAAACAGCAGCAACAAAATTATTGATACATAGCATAGTCTGGGTCTGTGTCATTTTAAAACATATATGGAGTAGATATTTTGTTTCTGCCATTGTTACCACCCATGGTAATTCCTCACACAAAATTAAAGAGAACTTATTAAAATTATGTATGTGGTGGGTATCACTGGGATTGGGTATCTTCTATATATTTTTAGAGATGTATACAGAATATTGGGAACTCAAATATGTTTAAAATATGATATACATTCACTAGTGGTTAGATATTATTACTATTGCTATTTTTATTGGCTCAATTTCCTGGTAATAAATTGTGCCAGTGAAAGCTGTGGAGTATAAGTTTCATGAGGAATTGTGAATGTTGACTCATTTATTTTGGTGAATGTAGAGTCATATACATGGAAGGGTTGATGTGAATATGAATAAAAGATGGACCTGCATGCAAAGATACAAACTGTTAGATGGTTCTCTAGGAACTGGGCATGGCACAGCTAAGCATTCAAATGAAGACTTTACAGACTTGATCCCAATTCGTCTTTCAGAAATGTGCTTCCACATTTCTATTGGATCTTTAACCTTCTGATATAGGAGGTAGAATGTGGCAAACTGACTAGAGAAGTGGGAGGGACCTGTAAATCACAAGACTCCAGGGCAGTGCCAGATGATTCCTGGACCCCATATGTAGAACTTCCTATGAGCTCCACAAGATATGGACATCATGAGGGAAGACCAGAAACCGGGAGGAGCTCGCTATCTTTACTCTTCACAGTAGCCCACCCTGGGTTTCCCAAACCCAGGGTGTATTTTTAATTTTTGCTCTTTTTACCTTTTCTTTTTTTGGCTCAAGTTTGCTCTACAGAGCTAGTTTTTCCCTTACCCCTTCACCCTTCATTTTTCAAATAAATTTTTGGGAGATAGAAAAATGAACATGGTGAGTTTTGGAAACAGAACCTGGGCAGTTTTGGAGAAAAGGGGTCATTTATTCAGTTGTTGAACAAACAGGGTCTGCTCCACCTCTGTTCCACCTCAGACCTTTGAGAATGAACTTGTCTGTAAAATGGGAGCAGGGTAATCAAGAGATTATACCTGAAATAGCTGATTCCATTCTGCTTACCCTCTGCTATTCTCCAAAGCCATCTTGTCCAGCATCCTCTCCCAGGAATACTTACTGCGTCTTGAACAGTGATGTCTTACTTGGGCAGGAACTGCTGCACTTCAGTCCTCTGTGTTTCTACAGGGATCCTGCCCTCAAGGTGCCTGATGCCCCTCGAACTTGGTACTGTTTCATATTGCTTGCCACCTTCTACATATTTCATACTTTGTCTACATCTTACTTCCTAGAGATTCTTAATCTCAAACAAATGATTTGGTAAATTTTTGTGTTTGAAGAAATTAAATATTCATGATCTTCTTATGTTCCTGTTCCTGTTCATAAGGCCCAACAAAGTATAATCAATGAATAAATTTTTTCTCCATGTAATGGAATATAGGGAGTAATGACAATATACACTGTAATCATATGCCACATGGATAACATTCATAAATATAAGGATGAGCAAAAATGATCCAGACAAAACGTATATATTTTGCATTTCTATTTACACAAATTTATCTCCTGACTGGCTCCTGGCTTCTAAGGTCATCTAGAAATCAGAGTAATTATTACTATTTGCATGGTAGGGTCAAAAAGTGAAAGTCTTGAATTCATGTGCATGTGAAAGATTATAAGAAAATGAGAAAAATAAGAAGCAATGCAGATGGGTTTGTGTAGGAACACATGTGTGAATACTGGCTAGGACAATAAGTGGATGTGCTGTGTTCTTGGACTGGCTATCTTTTTAATGTGTTTTAAGTAAGATCTTTTGAGGATCCTATTATTCTGGGCTTCTTCTTTCCTGACAGTCTACCGTGCTTTTCCCTAGTTCCTACTGACATACTGTTCCTATGTGACTCTGATCATGGTCTTATCCTCCCGGGCACTCTCCTACTATTTCCTGAGCAGAGCCCAGTTCTCCAATGATCCTGGCCTTCCTGAAGTCCTCTCATGTGTTTTCCCTTTGACATTTATTGCTGCCACTGCTGATTATTTTCAGTTTCTTTCTGGCTGAGAACCCTTGAATCAACTGATGTTCAGAACTATTCAACTCAATTCTGAGATATTCCTAGACCCTAGCTCCCCTTCTGTACTCCCCGCTTCCATACCTGCATCCAAGAATTTGTCTTCATAGGAGAAGTCCCCTGAGGTTGAGGAAGAACTATCCACCACTTTGTGGCCTTGAGTATGGGCCAGTACCTTGGCTCTAACCTGCAGAACATCTTGTGAATCCAACTTTCCTGAGAAATGAAATAAAAACGATACAGTTCTAGTTTGGTGTTTATGTGTATCTATTGTAAAACATATAATGAGTCTACTATTTACATGTTCACTGAATACACTTTACCTCCATCCTCAAGGGTAAACAATACGGCTCCTATTGGTAAAATTTTAAATGTAGAGCAGTATTTATTTTGTCAGTACTTGTTACAGATCATTACATTTGCACAAAGTTTCATTGGTGCAGAAACTGCTTGCTTCAACCTTTCAAGTTGGACAGACCACTGTATTCTAGTTATTGAGCTACCTTGTAGTTAGCTTTGATCTTGTGATTGTATTTCCTACCAAAGAAAATGAAAAGTGACAAATCCTATTTCTGTGGCCATAGAAGCCTCTGTCTCTCTCCATGTACTCTGCTTTTCCAGTCGACTAGGATGTTGATAGCCCTGGGTCTCTGTGAAAGATGTGTTAATGATGACGGTATTTTTCTCAGCCTATGAATTAGTCAATTGAGGGCAATTGTCCTGTTGACTTGCTCATCAACATGCTAGCAGTTGATTCTATGTGTAGTAGTTATTAGAGCTTGGAATCTTCTAGTGAAGTCAGGTTGTAAGGTGTTTTTGAGAGGCAAATAATCAGACTTGGTATACAGTAAGTGGACAATTATGTTAGATGATAGTATTTATCATGCTTTGGTTTATTTTTGTATTTTGTGTGTGTATGAGTAAGTATGGGTATGTGCTTTGCATATTTCATGGCTTACACTTGACATGTTTGAATATATACTCATGTAACTGAAAGTGAAATAAAGACAAGAACACTCTTCAGGCCCCTCTGTACAAAGGACCAACAGAAAATAAAGAAATCTGAAAATCTATTGAAGTATCAGACTGTTCTCAAAAATGTGAGCCACTCTTTGGAATGTTAGGTGTGGCTCCAATCTGTCCCCTCCCACCACTGAATGAGGGTCCTCCCTCATAATAGGTATTTGTTTACTGTTAATCTCCAAGGTAACACAACTGTTAGTTTCTAATTTTTCCATAAATAGCCAAATATTATCTCGTATTTCATAATTCATGGTTAAACGGTACATGCATGTTTATGTGTGTGCATGTGTATTTCTTACATTTCACAAAGAAGTCCTGGAAGAATGGCTATTATTAAGGAATGAACCAACAACAAATGTTGGTAGGGCTGTGGGGAAAAAGGAACCCTTTTCCTCTGTTAGTGGGCATGTAGACTGGCAACCACTGTGGAAATCGGTGTGGAGATTCCTCAAACAACTAGGATTAGAAAAATAAAACAAAACTAGGATTAGAGGTCTCATTTGACCCAGCTATTCCCTTTCTGGGTATCTTTGCAAAAGAACTAAAAGTATCATACCACAGCCATATATATGTGCACCTATGTTTGTGGCGCTATAGTTTGTAATACCTAAATTTTGGAAACAACCAAAATGCCCATCAACTGATGAATGAATAAAAAAGATGGGGATTTTTATATAATGGGATACTACTCAGCCATAAAGCAGGTTAAACTCAAAACATTTCTAGGTAAATGGATGCACCTTGAGAGCATACTCTTAAGTGAAATGGACACAAAGGTATAAATATCACATTGTCTCTCTAGTGTGAGAAACTGAAAGTGTAAATAAGGACCAAAATGTATTATAAATATTGTGAAATAGGAAGAAATTGCACAAAAGAGAAACTAGTGAGGTGGAAGGAGGAAAGGAAGAAAGGGAAAAAAAAAAATACGAGAAAAGAAAGATAAAATGGTAATAAAGCTTTGTAAGTAAGGAGGGGAAGAAGGGTTGAAGGCAGGGGAGGGGAATGGGGAAAAAAATCAAGATATATTATGTACAGGTACAAATGTCCTATGATGAATATGATCATTATGTATACCTACACTATACCAGTAAAATTAATTTTAAAGTTCTGGAGACATATCTTCATAGTCTGAAACAAAACTAGCTTTTTACTCCTGAGTAAATAATTATTTGTGACTTTATAGTCATTTTTGCACACCATTTCAACTTATTTTAAAAACTGTTTTCTTCAGTTCTATGAACCAGTTTCTTCATCAAAAGGGAAAAAGTACTACGAAAACTTAAATTTCGTTTACTCTCCCAGTGCCCTTAGGAAGAAGTCAAATGGCAGAAAACGCATTTTTTAAAGAAAAAAAATAGTCTGGATGAAGGATGAGAGTGACCCAGAGTGATTGAATCGGCAGCCCCAAGCCTAAGGCACAGTGACAAGACCTGGATCATCTAACCTTCTCTTTACTCTCAGACTACATGAGCCTTTGTGAAGGCATACATATCTCCCTCCTTCCCTGTTTTGGTCACTTCTTTTCTTCATCTTTCTCTCCTCTGCTCCTCCACCACAAATTAGAAGTCCACTCTTTTCCCTGTTTTTAGAAGGCAATTCCTGGTTCCCTATTCCTCGAGAATATGCTAATACATACCTCTTGTAATCCTTGACGTTTTCACAGGTCGTTTTAAGGGTTTCTTCTTCTGGTGTTTTTTCTTCTCTTTAAGTTTCATGGTTCAACTCTTTGCAGAATTGCTGATATCAGGTAAGAGTCTGAGACTGTTCTCAGAGAATTATTAGTAAAGATAAGAAATTAAATGTATACACCCCTAAAAAAGCAAATAAGACACTATCTGTTCACCAGATCACTGTCCTTCGTAACACTCAGTGTGATACCCTGGTTGGTATCATACCAGTTATCACTCCGCAGGGTTCTACGACCTATTGATGACATCCATGGTGTTCCAGGACCCCACCAGTATTCACAGCACTGCAGGATTGCTTAATCTATTGCCTTCATTCATCTGTCACTGACTTGAACTTTCATACCCAAAGTGTAAGAGATGATATTGATTCAACAAAGGAAATCCTTTGATGTGTCTAGGGATACTGTCCTTCTGAATCTTCCCAACCCCAAGGATATGGCAGGACCAGAGAGGATTAGGCTTAGAACCATGCTTCTATTGTGGAAATTAGTAAATACTACATCATAGTATTACTATTGAAGTTATTTGGAAATACATGTCAGATACATATTATAATAGAGGTGCATATTTGAGAGCACCTCATAAATCCAAACAGTTCCAGCACTTATTAAATTTCTGCTGCTGCTGTGTACATTCTCATGTGTCTTCCCAATCCAACCTGTCTCCTTTGCCGCTCTTCTTCTTCACTTCCCTGATAGCTGGGAGAGACTCAGTTTTGACTACACCAAACCTGGTCTTCATCAGGAATTCTGTTCTTGTGGCTGACTGTCTCATTCTCCATGATTCTGTGCCAGCCCCCAGTCTGTCTTTTGGAACATCTGTGTCCTGTAGAGTTTGAACTCTGAGACAGCATTATTTTACCTTCCATTGTGTGTAGAACATACGGCATCTTTTAAGGTCAAACTGTTTTCTCTCTAGTAATTACCATGAGTCCCAGGCAGTGGCTTATCCTCCTGCAGCCTCCTTTACTCTATCAGTTCTCTCTGTGGTTATCATTTTCAGGGGCAGAGGTTTCTAGGTTTCAGCAGCTGCATGCAGTCCTCATGTATTCTTCCCTTTCTTCAAGGAGCATCACTCTAACCTCTGCTTATACTGTCACATCTCCAGTCTGTCACCCAGAGAGCCCAGGATAATCTTTCGCTTTCACACCTTCTTTGGTTAATATACAAAGTAGCATATCCATGTTTCTGCAAGTAGGAGATTGACATTTTGTGGAGTGATGGAAAGAAAGGGTGCATTTCTGGCCTAGCCTACCCAGATAAAGTCAGAGAGAATCACAGATTCTATAGTAAAATTTACAGTAGTATAGAATAGAAAGCAAAAGGTGAATAAAA